>NC_090348.1:11695322-14195322 GCF_035084215.1 Heptranchias perlo | reverse complement strand
ATGACTTGACCTCCACTGCCTTCTGTGGTAGAGAATTCCACAGGTTCACCACCCTCTGAGTGAAGAAATTTCTCTTCATCTCACTTCTAAATGGCATACCCCATATCCTGAGACCGTGACCCCTGGTTCTGGACTCCCCAGCCATCGGGAACATCCTCCCTGCATCTAGTCTGTCAAGCCCTGTTAGAATTTAGTATGCAGGTGCAACAGGTGATCAAGAAGGCCAACGGAATGTTGGCTTTTATTGCTAGGGGGATAGAATATAAAAACAGGGAGGTATTGCTGCAGTTATATAAGGTATTGGTGAGACCGCACCTGGAATACTGCATACAGTTTTGGTCTCCATACTTAAGAAAAGACATACTTGCTCTCGAGGCAGTACAAAGAAGGTTCACTCGGTTAATCCCGGGAATGAGGGGGCGGACATATGAAGAGAGGTTGAGTAGATTGGGACTCTACTCATTGGAGTTCAGAAGAATGAGAGGCAATCTTATTGAAACATATAAGATTGTGAAAGGGCTTGATCGGGTGGATGCGGTAAGGATGTTCCCAAGGATGGGTGAAACTAGAACTAGAACTAGAACTAGGGGGCATAATCTTAGAATAAGGGGCTGCTCTTTCAAAACTGAGATGAGGAGAAACTTCTTCACTCAGAGGGTAGTAGGTCTGCCCCAGGAAGCTGTGGAAGCTACATCATTAAATAAATTTAAAACAGAAATAGACAGTTTCCTAGAAGTAAAGGGAATTAGGGGTTACAGGGAGCGGGCAGGAAATTGGACATGAATTTAGATTTGAGGTTAGGATCAGATCAGCCATGATCTTATTGAATGGCGGAGCAGGCTCGAGGGGCCGATTGGCCTACTCCTGCTCCTATTTCTTATGTTCTTATGTTTCGATGAGATCACCTCTCATTCTTCTAAACTCTTGTGAATATATGATGTGGAGATGCCGGTGATGGACTGGGGTTGACAATTGTAAACAATTTTACAACACCAAGTTATAGTCCAGCAATTTTATTTTAAATTCACAAGCTTTCGGAGGCTTCCTCCTTCCTCAGGTGAACGAAATGAAATCCTCGAAATGAAATCGCATTTATAATTCACAGAACAATGCTTGGTGAGTACAGACAGTTTTTTCAACTGCCCGTTGCCAAAGCAATCAGTGTGCAGACAGACAGGTGTTACCTGCAAGGTCTCAGAATATACAAATCACCAAAAAAAAAACAAACAAAAAAAAACAGAGATAGAGAGGTAGAAACATAGAAAAGACAGCAACTGACCCGTTATATTAAAAACAGATAACATTTGTTCGCTGGTGGGGTAACGTGTAGCGTGACATGAACCCAAGATCCCGGTTGAGGCCGTCCTCATGGGTGCGGAACTTGGCTATCAATTTCTGCTCTACGATTTTGCGTTGTCGTGTGTCTCGAAGGCCGCCTTGGAGTACGCTTACCCGAAGGTCGGTGGATGAATGTCCATGACTGCTGAAGTGTTCCCCGACTGGGAGGGAATCCTCCTGTTTGGCGATTGTTGCGCGGTGTCCGTTCATCCGTTGTCGCAGCGTCTGCATGGTCTCGCCAATGTACCATGCTCTGGGGCATCCTTTCCTGCAACGTATGAGGTAGACAACGTTGGCCGAGTCACAGGAGTATGAACCATGCACCTGGTGGGTGGTGTCCTCTCGTGTGATGGTGGTATCTGTGTCGATGATCTGGCATGTCTTGCAGAGGTTACCGTGGCAGGGTTGTGTGGTGTCGTGGACGCTGTTCTCTTGGAAGCTAGGTAATTTGCTGCGAACGATGGTCTGTTTGAGGTTGGGTGGCTGTTTAAAGGCGAGTAGTGGAGGTGTGGGGATGGCCATAGCGAGGTGTTCGTCGTCATTGATGACATGTTGAAGGCTGCGGAGAACATGGCGTAGTTTCTCCGCTCCGGGGAAGTACTGGACGACAAAGAGTACTCTGTTGGTTGCGTCCCGTGTTAGTCTCCTGAGGAGGTCTATGCGATTTTTTGCTGTGGCCCGTCGGAACTGTCGATCGATGAGTCGAACGTCATATATCCCGTTCTTACTAGGGCGTCTTTCAGCGTCTGTAGGTGTCCATCGCGTGAATATAGGCCTAGTCGACCCAACCTCTCCTCATACATCAGTCCTGCCATCCCAGGAATCAGTCTGGTAAACCTTTGTTGCACTCCCTCCATGGCAAGGACATCCTTCCTCAGATAAGGAGACCAAAACTGCACACAATACTCCAGATGTGGTCTCACCAAGGCCCTGTATAACTGCAGTAAGACATCCCTGCTCCTGTACTCAAATCCTCTTGCAATGAAGGCCAACATACCATTCGCCTTCCTAACTGCTTGCTGCACCTGAATGCTCGCTTTGAGCGACTTGTGTACAAGGACACCCAGATCTCGTTGCACCTCCCCTTTTCCCAATCTATCACCACTCAGATAATAATCTGCCTTTCTGTTTTTACAACCAAAGTGGATAACCTCACATTTATCCACGTTATACTGCATCTGTGATGTTCTTGCCCACTCACCCAACGTGTCTAAATCACATTGGAGCCTCTTTACATCCTCCTCACTGCTCACATTCCACCCCAGCTTTGTGTCATCTGCAAACTTGGAAATGTTATATTTAGTTCTCTTGTGCAAATCATTGATATATATTGTGAATAGCTGGGGCCCAAGCACTGATCCCTGCGGTACCCCACTAGTCACTGCCTGCCACCCGGAAAAAGACCCGTTTATTCCTACTCTCTGTTTCCATGTCTGTCAACCAATTCTCAATCCAGGATGCTTTCTCTTGGAGAGGGTAGTGTTCTTGCATATACCGAACAATGAGAAGAATGTATTTTATAATCTGACCACTACATGAAACATTGGGACCATACAGGGGGAGATTCTCATCAAAGACCTCCAAACACCCACTGACCTTTTGCTAAGATGGCCTGAAAGAGCAGGGATGGCTCGTAATCGATGTCATGTGTGGAATGACCCTGGGGTACCACAGTGTGTGCAGATATCATGTGTTGCAGGTGAGGCAACTAGTATATGGAATGCATGATGAAGATGCACTGAAGAGCGAGTCTTAGACATGCTCAGTCACGTTGACAACACTACTGTAGAAACCATGGAACCATAGAAAAGATACAGAACAGAAGGGGACCATTCGGCCCATCGTGTCCGCATCGGCTCAATGAAGAACCAGGTGCCCATTCTAATCCCACCTTTCAGCACCGGTTCGTAGCCCTGCAGCTTACAGCACTTTAGGTGCAGGTCCTTTTTAAAAGAGTTGTGGATCCCTGCCTCTACCACCAATTCGGGCAACGAATTCCATACACCCAACACCCTCTGGGTAAAAAAGTTTTTCCTCATGTCCCCTCTAATCCTTCCGCCAATCAGCTTAAATCTATGTCCTCTAGTTCTTGAACTCTCCGCTAGGGTACTTCCTGTCTACTCTATCTAGGCGCCTCATAATTTTGTACACCTCAATCAAGTCTCCCCTCAACCTCCCCTGCTCCAAGGAAAACAATCCCAGCCTATCCAATCTCTCCTCGCAGCTGCAATTTTCAAGCCCTGGCAACATTCTTGTATATCTTCTCTGCACTCTCTCCAGAGCAATTACGTCCTTCTTGTAACGTGGTGACCAGAACTGTGCACAATACTCCAGCTGTGGCCCTACCAGCGTTTTATACAGTCCCATCATTGCGTCCCTGCTTTTGTATTCTATACCTCGACTAATAATGGAGAGCATTCCGTATGCCTTCTTCACAACTTTATCTACCTGTACTGCCACCTTCAGGGACCTGTGCACATGTACTCCAAGGTCTCTCACTTCCTCTACCGCTCTCAATATATTCCCGTTTACTGCGTATTCCCTTTTACTGTTTGCCCTCCCTAAGTGCATTACCTCACACTTCTCCGGGTTGAACTCCATTTGCCACTTTTCCGCCCACTCCACCAACCCATTGATACCTTGGGAATAGTTGATGTGGCTCAGATGAGTGAGAACATATACTGTATCACTACTATTTAAAACATTTTAATCAAGGTACTGACACATACTCCATAGGGAAACAGACTTTATATATACAAATTAATTAAACAATCAGAGTCAAACACACTGATACCTATCAGAGGGATTGAAATTAAAGTAGAGAGGGACGCAGAATTTGATATCCAAAATTCAGGGTTGAGTTCCCATGAGTTAACACTAAAATTGAGACAATTGAAGGCTAGGGAGAAATAATGCTAAGTCAGAATAATCCACAAGATGGATAATGGTAAAAGGAGTGTGGGAGGATCTTTTAAGTCCAGGGGATAATTTCTTGGGGGGAGCATAGTTTTTACTGTTGCTTTCTGTACAATGTATTATGGTTTTGTTTGTCTGTATCATGGTGTGTAATATTAAGCAAATGAAGCTTGGATTAGAAGAGCAAATGGCTCAAGGTAGTTATGCGATGCTAACAAGTTAAAACCCCCAAGATCCCACAAAGGGGTGACTGTTAGAGATTAAGATTGAGAAATAATAAAATTTACGCAAAAGAATCACTTATGTTAGGCTTCATTTTATATTCTGTAGTTAAATCTTAGCAATAAAGACTGCAAAAGCAACTAACAGTACAATATCTGTACAAGAGGCATTTTCGAAGGCCAACTGGCATATGTTTACATATAGATTCGTTTAATCACACTAAACTGGAGACTCAATATTATTGTTTTGGTGGCGTGGCTCCTTTTGTGTCACGCTGACCCTAAAATACCAATATTTTTCTGTATAACTCAAGACCATGAGACATCAGAATGGAGATTGAGACTGGTACCAAAAGAGGGTAAGGGGTTATGGAATACAGATGCCTATAGTGTAGTGCAGCTAGAAACAGTATAAATGGGGTAAAATCATAGCCATAGGTTGAGAGATAAAGAAGGGAGACGTCTGGAGGGTTGAGCTGTAATGTATGTATCTTATGCGGCAAAGCGTCCTTTGTAATCTCAGGTGTTGATTGTGAGTATGTGTATTATTAATAAATCTTCAAGCAATTGACTTTGTGTTTGAACTCATTCTTAATATAGACACAGGACTGCAGCCTCTTTGTGTATCTATTATTACAAAATTCACATTCCTAGCACTGGGGTATCTCATTATGTGGTGATGTGCTGCATGCTCCATATATTTGCTATATTCAAAGAGGACTGCTGATGCCTGCCTGGAGAAGAAAGATGAAGGAGCACAAGGCCAGTAGGCTCATCAGACAGGCAAGACGCCACTCCAAGAAGGGGTTGCACAGGAGAACCCTTTGTCAGCTGCAAAGGAGAGCCAATAAGGGAAATCTTTTACTATTGTATTTTTAGTGCAAGCTACGACCTCACTTATTCATACTGGACTGTAATGATAGATATACATGTGGTGCTGGAGCTGAAGAAATATAAGGAGATGAATGTTAGGACCAGACTATTGCTGGCACCTCCCATCCTTCTTCCTCATCACCCACTGCTTCTCCTGGCCAGGAGTTACAGGGTTTCCTCTTCATATGGAGTGAGAGGGCAGAAGTTAGCAGTATCACCATCTGTGGCTGTTCTCTGGCATTGCGTGAAGACCTTCTACTTGCTATCACATGAAATGCAACCCAGGTGTCAGTAAGTATTTCTTAATGGGGATGATAAAATGTGTAGGAAATGTGCTGCTACGTATCATGGGAGGTTTTAACTGCTTCCCTTTATGTTAGGCTGTGTGTGAAGGAACACTTGGGTTTGAAAGAATTGGGTCTGAAGGGTATTGGGGTACCTCCTGCACATTGATGGTAAGCTGTAGTTGGTGTTGTACACAGTGAGGGTGAAGTGGGCGGGAATGTGAAACATGCTTATTATAATAGTCCATTGTTACAAGGTCTGACTGCCCCCTTGTAACGTGCCAGTTCACGGTAAGGTCACTGAATTTTTCTGGCATTGAGCTGCCATATGGGTGGTTGGTGGAAAGGGGACTAACTGCCAAGACCACCTTCTTTCACTGTGCCTTGATCATTCCTTTGTTTGGCCTCCGACCCTTATTTCAGCCAATAAAATCTTTAGGAAGCAATTTGAAAACCTGGAAGACCCGAACCATGCTACAGCACATTCTTGGAATTTCTTGCTCCTGGTTATTACCAGGAGGCCTGTCCCTTTAAGCTGCTGCAGCCAGTTCATTTCTAGCCAGTTTCCCATTAATAGTCCTGGGAGCCCACACTGAATATTATAATGAGCCTGAGCAATAAAAATAGGACAGGGTCACAGTGGGATCACACTGACGGGCGAAAGTTCTGTCCCAACACACTTCTGTTGGAAATGCTGCCTTGAAGGAAAATCTAGGCCAATGTCCCAAACAAACTGAAAAAAGACTCTCACAAAGAATTTGACTTTTAGCTGGCAACAAGACCTTACGTTTTTTATTGGTTGTTAGCTGACTTCTTACTTATTGCTCAGAGAAGAATGGTTTCTGTACATATATATAATTATAATTTCAGTTCCAGATGAAAAGCTTTTAAAAGCACATGATTATGATGTTGATTTATGATACCCACAATGAAAGTTACCACATATGTTTTACCTTACAGCGCTTTGCCTATCAAGCTAACGTTATAAGAAGACAAAAACCCCGGCAAATTTTGGAAATTCACAGTAGGTCTGTCAGCATCTGAAAAGGAAAAAGAATAGTTTCATGCTCTCTGCTGAAACCGTCCATCAGAATTCTCAGAAAAGGGCTCTTCCTGAACATTAATGTGGTTTTTCTCTTCTCGAGTGCTGATGAACCTGTTGTTCAAAGTAACTGGCTGAATGTGAAGGGCAGAAACATTCGGGGGGAGGGGGGAGGAAGCAAAATCAGTGGAAACAACAAAAAATGTTAACGCAGCAAACATACACCTGGAATTTCCATGGGACTCCTCCAGATTTCCCACTGTAACTTCGATGGGAGATCGGCAGAAGCCCCGGAGAAACAGCATAAACAGCCATTTACGGTGTTTCCGCTAACATTATAATGGGAAATTGGGAGAATGCCGCAGAAAATTACCTCCATAATCTCTGGGAGATGACGGAGTGGCGCAGGAACTGAGCTCCCTCCTCCCTCTAATTTGATAGACAGCAAAGTGGAGATACTGTGGCACAAGGTGGGTCTGAGGAGGGTTGTTCTTTTTGGCACTCCAGGCTATCTTCCCCAGAGGACAGCTGAGGACCATGTAGATATGGTCAACTCTGTGTACTATAGCCACTGGACCTGGGAACAGATGTGGAAGTAAATGGCACAACCTAAGAAATTGGCCTACCAATAGCACCATGTACCCAGGCAGATGGCCTAAGCATTCGACGCAGACCCAGATCACAAAGAGTAAGATTTCTCAGCCTCTCATTTTGTCCTGGCAGGAATGACTCCTCTGATCAGAAATGCTTCCCCGATATGTGCATGAACAGTATTTCCAAGGCTTAAAGAAAGTGAACAAAGAAAATAAACTCAACTGAGTTGCTTCCAAAAAAAATGATTATATATCTAAGCTGCTTTCCCCTTAAGATATTATGGCTTGGGAAAGAGCCAAGACAGATTATCTTATATAATCCAGAATAACCCAATATTGAGGACAGTAAAATGAGGTTGACTGGAGCAGATTACATAACACTGTCAGAGATTGTAAAACAGAACACAGGGTATAAAAGTGCACACATTAGAAGAAATGTATTTTTCCCCCACAGAGGAGAGAATAAGTAATATGGGCCTGGAAATTGTAGTTCATATTATTCAGGAGTTAAATGTTAGTTATTAAATGTTTCTGGGAGAATAATGCCTACCCATTAACACCCATTATTGTTGGTTTCTGTTGCAGGCTGACTAACGGAAGTAACACCATGGCTGATCAAAGTTAAAGAAACTATTAAACCCATACACTTATGCAGAGGACAATAGGACAGGACATAGTGCAGAAGAAGCCATGGTCAAACTGTACAGTGCTCTGGTCAGACCAGACCTTGTGTACTGCATCCAAAACTTTTTGGTCTCTAAGGCACAACGGAGACATTCAAGCCCGGGAAGTAGTTCTAAAAAGATGCAGATAGTCAGCTTGAGAAGGTAGCACCGGGGGAATCACAGTGCACGAGTGAGGAGGAGTAAATGGTGATGGTAGCTGAAAAGAACGGACATACTGCCCAGGGGGCCAGTGTGAATTAGTGTCTCTGCTACATCATAGAATCATAGAAGTTACAACATGGAAACAGGCCCTTCGGCCCAACATGTCCATGTCGCCCAGTTTATACCACTAAGCTAGTCCCAATTGCCTGCACTTGGCCCATATCCCTCGATACCCATCTTCCCCATGTAACTGTCCAAATGCTTTTTAAAAGACAAAATTGTACCCGCCTCTACTACTGCCTCTGGCAGCTCGTTCCAGACACTCACCACCCTTTGAGTGAAAAAATTGCCCCTCTGGATCCTTTTGTATCTCTCCCCTCTCACCTTAAATCTGTGCCCCCTCGTTATAGACTCCCCTACCTTTGGGAAAAGATTTTGACTATCGACCTTATCTATCGCCCAAAGGTTCTGACCTCACAGGGGCTGTTTATAAATGGAGATTCCCGTCTGAGCAGGATCATCTGCATGGGTCGCGCATCCATACAAAGAAAACCCCTTTAGGTCTGGTGAGGAGTAAGGAGGAGACCGCTAGCTGGACCTGTGTAGTCATATGAATTTAGATAGCTGGAAAACCATGACCAGCTGCACCCAAACTTCCAATATGCATTTCCAGTGGGCAAGGCTCCATACCGGGCAGAGTTTGGAACGGTGGTGAACTTAGATATTATTGAAGGGGTATGTGAAGGCTGAAGGTCATGTGGTTTATTTTCTGATGAGTTGGGGGTGGAGGTGTGAGACATTTCCTGTCCCTTGAAAATGCTGACATTTGATACTTTATTTGGTGCATTTTCTAGCACTCTGGAGCCTGCTGTAATTTTACCTTTCAATCAAATATAATTTCTCCAAGTATAGGGCTGACTCTGCATTAGCGCTCTTCCAGCGTGGAGTGGCCCCCACAGGGAACACAGGTCAGGAAATCACAAGCTCACAGCCTATGATTTTCCATCCATTAAAATGAATGGTAGGAAACACAAGCTGGTGGATGCAAGCTTTCCCAACTTGCGCTCCCTGTGAGTGGGCTCCATGTCAAGAGTGCCTGACCACAGAGTTTTCTCATACCTCGAGAACTTGGAATTGATCGGTCAGTGGTGGAAGGCCTCTCATTCTCTTAGCTGAGCTGAGTGTACCTTTATCTGACTGATTCCTTATTCTGAACAGACGACGATCAGTACAATCTTTCTCCAATAAACTCTACTTATCCCAAGTAACAACAACAACTTGCATTTATAAAACGCCTTTAATGTAGTAAAACGTCCCAAGGCACTTCTCAGAGCATTATCAAACAAAATTTGACACTGAGCCACATAAGCAGATATTAGGACAGGTGACCAAAAGCTTGGTCAAAGAGGTAGGTTTTAAGGAGAGTCTTAAAGGAGGCGAGAGAAGTAGATTGGCAGAGAGGTTTAGGGAGGGAATTCCAGAGTTTAGGGCCTAACAAAAACAAACAAGAACAAAAAAAACTGGGATGAAGTGAAAACATTTATCTCATCGTCCACTTTTAGGATTTTGCTTTTGCTTTTCCTCTTTTAAAAACACTTTTCGGGCTTTCAATACACTTGTTACTGAGGCTGGTGGTGCCACCAAGTCTAACCATGGTCAAAAATTACATGTTAAAAAACTTGTCAGCTTAAGAAGTTTTTCTACAAAGTGCATCTCTATAAGGGATGACTAGTCACTGAAAGATCACCATTTGTGCTCAGGGGGTTCTGAAGAAAGTCCTAAACAGAGGAAACACGAGTCCCTCGCACCTTTTAATTGCACCTCGTTGCAGTTTTCAAATCACAGAAAGCCCTGCCTTAAGAATTTCTTAGTACCAATGTAAATGGAGTATTAAAGTTATCCATTCTTTTAGCTTCCTGGTATGTACAAACAGGTAGTAGCTTTTCCAGTCCCAATGTGGAATTCACTTTCTGTGGCAATTAAGGCACAAACAGTCCTTTTAATAATTGTACCTCTTAAACTTTAAACTTAACACACAAATAGCATCTTCTAAAAACACAATGCCAAAGCACTTAAACATCTGAAATGACCTTAAGGAAAACTTCCAAAGACTGAGGGGACGAAGTAACAGAAGTGAACTGGGCAGTATATCTGAACAATATCTCAGTGGAGGAAAAATGAAATACTTATAAAACCATGAAGTTGAACATGCAAGTTGAACAAAAATTAAAATAAACATAAACTTAATAAATAGTCCCTTTTTGGTCAGTCGGTGTAATGATTCCACAAGGTGAACCAAGGTAAGTGAAGGCACTATTTCCTGTGCATATTCTGTAAGAATAATAGAGGCATAACTCTTCCTGGTTACCTTTCATGTCTTCTCTGTCATCAACTGGGTGAAAGGACATCTGAACTATTCACAACCAATCTTTAGAACTAATAATGCACCTTGTTAACTCCATACCACTATCTAAACTCACATGGTCTACCATAAGGAGGGTGCGCTAGTCTTTTATTCTTACATTGTATAATCTACCAGCAGTGTGATTAGATTTGTTCCCATAATGTGCAGTCATTGCTAAGCGCAGTAGAGACAGAACAATGGAGGTTCAAGTAAATAATGATGATATCTATGTACAACCTAGAGATATGTTAAATTATATAGCAATATTAGATGTTTTGACAGTGGATGTCTGCTACACATTGTGTAGAAAACATAAAGTACAGAGGGGCCAGTTCTGTTGAATAATCACACCCAGAATATTAACAGGTTTTCTATTTTAGATGGAACCCAACCTGCCATACATTTCCAGCATTTTCCTATTTCGTTACAAAGCCTGCAATACTTGATTACCTAAACAATCATTCAGGACAACTATATTACTATATAACACAGACAGTTCACTTTAATGAACATGAAGCTTACATACAACGTTTCTGAAGTAGGATAAAACCAAAACAAAAAGTGCTGGAAACACTCAGCAAGTCAGGCACAGCATCTGCAGAGAGAAGTGCCAATTTAACATTCGAAGCATAACTTTTCATCAGATGAAAACCATATAGGCACGCTGGGAGCTGACTCAACCATATCCTGAGCGGGAGCTGCCAATACCCCAACCAATTAACTGAAGCACTATTCAAGCTGTGGATGTTACATCCAGCCCCAAAGTGGCACAGGGATGTAACGAGTGATTTGTGCTTTTAAAAGAAGTGTTGGCCTCTACATCTTTGGACCTTGCTTCAAAAATGAAAGGTAAACACTGATGTAGGATTATTATTTAGTGCAGGATTACATATCAGGCTGACTGTTTAATCTCTGAGGGGATCATATCAAATAAGTTTTGACTATAATTTGGTTGGCATAAACAATGGAAATTTGTTGGACTTCAAGCTATAATATTGTAAATTAAATCTGGCAGCTGCATTGAGAATAGGAGAGAAAACTGACTTTTCTGACCTACGAATGTCCCTCTTACTGATGAGGAAGTGATGTTAATGATGGTGAGGAAAAATACTTCATTCTGGACTGGCTCAACCTCCCAGCTGAAAGACCCTCCAGCGATTTTTTTAAAAACACCTGTCGGGAAAAAAAGGAAATTAAATGCAGGTTGGCAATTGGAAATGTCGCCAAAAATATAAGCCCTATTTAAAAGAGCTAGATAATTATCAGTGGGATGTATGGACAACGGGCTCGTGTAGAAACGTGCTAAGCTAATATCATATGGTTTAATTTTGCTTAAATGCAAGGAGGGGTGTGGGAGGTAATAAGGGTAAGTATAGATAGAGTTAATCAACAACACCATGGACTGTAATGGTCCCGCAGTGGCTACGGCCACGATAATGCCATTGCATGGAAATGGACTGTTCAATGATGGATACTGTAGATTTTAAGTGAGATTGAAATCATGGAGATTCACTTGATTACCCTTGGGTGTGTGGGAGAGGGGCATATTGCAGCACTTTCAAGATATTAGGGGTAATTTTCTGACTTCACGCTTACCTGCCAACAGTGCGTAGGGAAATTCGGGTGTGCACTGATTATTTGATCGTTAACATAAATGGTTGGGAATCCCGTTCAACATATGTCCAAATATCTGATATGCAGCTTCAGTGGGCGAGGCTCCATGTCAGGCACGCACAATGAGAAAGTTATCCCTGTTGAATAAGGTGAATAGAATCCTTGATCGGACAAGTTGTTCAATGGGCTGTGAAAGGAACAAGCCTGACAAGTTGAATGGCTAGTTCTTATTGCACACTTGTGTTGTTAAATAAAAAGTGGAATCATCACGGTGGGTATGAATGATAACATGGGTTATAAAATGTACACGGGGAAAGAATGATTAGCAATGGTCCTTCAGTTTAGCTCTGTGGAAAAAGAAATGATAAAAAGACACAGTTACATTAACAATGTCTTTCTAAATGCTTATATCAATGTTGCAAGAGCCTGAAACAGATGTAGGTACTACAAGTTAAATATGTCATAAAATTTTGACAGCTCATTTTGGCAGTGTAAATGAATTTAAATTGCAAACAGCTGCTTGCAAATTTGTTTAAATGCAGTGAAGGGAAATTCTGATTTGAATTTTAAAACTATTTTACAAACACTGTCGGTAATTAAATTAATTTCCTGCTCGATGTTCCTATGTTCAAATGTGCCTTTGGAAAATACTGTAACACCTCAGCTAATTCTAATGCTGTTAGTTACTGTATTTCTTTGCACAGTGCAAAAAATAGAATTATCTTTAATTGTAGCTTTTTGATAGATCCTCACCTTTTGCTATCTGTGAAACTATATATTGGGGGGGGGGGTGCGATTTTTCAACTACTAGCTACCCATTTCTCACCTGATAAAAAAACAACTGATGGAGGCAAATCTAGTGGGGACCTTTGAATCAATTTTCAAGCAGGCCTTTAAATTGGTGCCGACCACTCCCGCTCAAAACAGGCATGCGGCTACTGTAGGGCCCCAATTACAATTTTCCTAGAGAAACGGATGAAGCATGCATGGCACATAGTACTCCCAGGCACTGTGCGGCCTAACTGGTGGTCCTTAAAGGGACCGCTGGCGGCCTCTCCAAAAAGATACATGTTTTGTTTAAAAGATTGTTGTTGTTGGTGGAGGAGTTGGAGGAGGAGGTGGAGGAGGAGATGATGGAGGAGTGCTCCTCCAGGTCCCACAAAAAATCTTCCTGCCTGCTGCCTGCTGCCTGCCTATTATCGTTCTCCCTCCCCACCACCCCCCATTCCCGGCGTCCGTTTCTGTATCCCCCCCAACACCAATGACAGGCTTTATCTGTTGGCTGGCTGTTTACTTCAGCCAGTCAATTTTCCTCTGCAGGAGGAGTTGCAGTGGAGTGGCCATTTGGTGTCCGGAGCTCACTGTAAAAATGTTTGAGTTCTCAACCTGAACGCTTCTGGCATCCTGACTGCTGCATTGGGCCGGTGCCATGGGCACACCGCTGATATCACGCCTGCTTGGCACCTTAGACTATTTCCTCTGTCCTTAATCAGAATATATATACTAGAATCATAGAATTGTAGAATTTTACAGTATAGCAGGAAACCACTCGGTCCATCAAGCCTTTGCTGGCTCTTTGAAAGAGTTCTCCACTTAGTCCCATTCCCCTGCCCTTTGAAACTTTTCTTTGTCCAATATTTTCCACTTCCCTTTTAAAACTTATTACGGATTCTGCTTCCAGTATTGTTTCTGGAAGGGCCTTCCACATCGTAACCACCCTCTATGTAAAAAAAAATCTCATAACCTCTTTTTGTTCCTTTGATCTTAAATTTATGCCCTCTTGTTACCAACTCACCAACCAGTGGAAATATTTTTTTTCCTTTTTACCATATCAAAATCTCTCATAACTTTGAACACCTGTATCAGGTCTTCTAACCTTCTCTGTTCCAGTGAAAAGAGTCCTGGTTTCTCCAGTCCCTCCTTATAACTAATCCCTCTCATCAATGGTATGATGTTAATAAATCTCTTCTGTATCCTCCCCATGGCCTTAACATCTTTCCTAAAGTAAGGTAGCCAAAACTGGGCTCAATATTCTCATTGGGGCCTAACCAATGATTTGTAAAGGTTTAGCATTATTTTTTGGTTTCATCCTCCTTGCCATCTACCTATAAAACTTAGCATCGCACATGTTTTTATTACAACTTTAACAACTTATCTTCTCTATAATGGTCTGTCAATTTGAATCCCTACGCCCCTCTGCTCTGCTACTCCTTCTAAAGTTTCAACATTTAGTGTAGATGTCCCTTTGTTATTTGAGCTTCCAAAATGTATTATTGCACATCAACTCATTTATGAATTAAATTTTATCTGACATCTATCAGCCCAATCTACAAACCTGGCCACATCCTCTTGAAGTTACTTACAGTCATCTTCATAGTTAACCATGCTCCATATTTTATGTTGTCTGCAAATTTTGATAGTGTGCATCCATACCCAAGTCCAAGTCCAAATCATTTATATTTCATACATATATATCACATATATATGACGAGCAAACATTGTAACACCTACCACTGAGGACATCACTGTTTACATCCCTCCAATCTGGAAAATACCCATTAACCACAATTCTTTATTTTCTGTCCTTTAGCTGGTTTTCTGCCCCTGCTGCCACATTCCCATTAATACTGTGTGCCTTAATTTTATCAACAAGCCTTCTATGTAACTCATCAAACACCTTTTCAAAATCAATATGCACAACATCCACTGCATTTCCTTTATGAATTCACTCCTTTATTTCCTCAAAGAACTCAGACATGACATGCCTGTTGGATTTCTTTAACGTACCCTCATCTTTCTGAATATTAATTTAATCCCATATTAACAGCTCTAGAAATGTATCCACTGTGTATATCTATCAAGGGCAGCAATATATCACAAATCACTAAACAAAAGTTAAAATTATGCCTCCAAAGTACATCCACCTTTTTATCCAGTGGATTTACAAGCAATTTTCACATAGTATCTATGTTTGGTGAGGGTAGATTGGGAAAAAATTATATAAGAAAGTTGACAGGTGTGCAGTAAAATTGAAAGCAACTAACTGGTAGAAACAGAACGAGGGGATACATAAAAGTGCTGAGAATTTTAGCATGCAGTTCACTGATGAAGTGTGAGAAATCCTCTGTGCTTAGGATATTAATGCTTGAAAGTGGAACACTAACGTCACTTTTACTTGCATCCAATGTCACCTTGGAGCATTGCCAGGTCAAGTGTTGCATAGACAAGAGTAAAACTTCTTCTCCCCTATTCCGACAATGTCCCTTTAGATCAGGATCCTTTATTGCATCAGTGTGATATTCCATTTCTTACACTAACAATCCGTGTGGTCTTTCTGAGCAAAATAACCTATTTAACGTCAAATTACCTCAGGCTGTAAAGGTGAAAGAACAGTACCCGATCCCTCATGTATACTAATTGTTTTATTCAGGCTTGATTGGAATCCCTATTAACTTGTCTGTATGTAACTATTTCCATACATTTCTTGGATTATATAAAGCAAAGGAAAAGTTTCCAATGTAGCATGTGTGCTGCACAGATGGGAGCTTTTAATTTTCATGGTGGTCTATGGTGTTAAAATTATCCAAATTATTGTGCCTTTACTTAAAAACAAAATGCCTCAGTTGGTAAGTTCCCAATGTGGAACTCAGCCATACAGACAAGGAAGGACCAGAATCAGCCACTTACTATCCCGATTTAGCTGATCACAGCCAGGATGGTGCTGGGTTCCAAAGGGGGGAAAGAAATCAGTCTGGGTTTTCGCTCCTGATTGTTGTCCAATGCCCTCTGCTGGAACATATGCAAGTACAAGCATTGAATGAGGATAGGATCAGTCTTGGCTTGTTCAGTCTTGACAGGATCAGTCAAATAGCTTGTTGAATTCAATTTTTACACTCAAAACGTGAAGAATGCTTACTTAGTGAGGAACCTCAGTATGCATCAGTGCTTTCAAGAAAGGGTAGATTAGAAAACAAATGTATAAAAAAGTCGACACAGGAGTGCAGTAAAATTGAACTGTAGAAACAGAGAATGAGGGGATATATAAAAGTGCTGAGAATTTTAGTGTGCAGCTCACTGATGGAGTGTGCAAAATCTTGAAAACCCAATTTGAGAAAGAGAACACTACAATAATCAATTTGCCTCTCGACCATCACAATAGCCAGGCTTCTATTCTTTCTTTTTGCCCACTTTTACCTCTAATTTTTCTTCCTTCTCTGACTCTTTGTCAGTGTATGGTTTCATGGGCAGTAGGCACTCTCCAGAACCTTGATCGAATGCCCATTCTTCACATGTGAGCCTAGACAGTGAATGTTCAGCAACAGGGCAATCACAGCTCAGCACAATTCTTTTCTCATCTGGAATCCACAGGTGTGGAATCACTACTCAGTGATCAGGAGCAGAAACACTGGTTGAATTTCTGCTTTCCAACCTGAGAACCCTGGGGCCAATATTAGCACCTCAACTGCTGTCCCTCTTGAGATCAGCCACCTCAGCACATTCGACAAAACAAACCTGGGACCTGGGAAAGGGAGGAGGAACATTCGGCAGTTGTGGGCCATGTCGGGACCAATGACATAGGGAAGAGGTCCTGCTAAGGGAGTATCAGAAGTTAGGAACTAAATTAAAAAACAGGACTTCATTGGTGGTAATCTCGGGATTACTACCTGAGGCCCATTGCTAATTGGCATAGGGATAGACAGATCAGGAAAGTGAACGTGTGTTTGAAAGAGTGGTGTGGGAAGGAGGGGGTTCCATTTCATGGGACACTGGCACCAGTACTGGGACAGGAAGGAGCTGTACAATTGGGACGGGCTCCTCCTGGGACCAGTTTCCTAGCGGAAAGAATAAATAGGGCTGTGCATAGGACTTTAAACTGGTAAGACCGGGGGAGGGATCTGGTGAAAATAACATAAGCCTGAAGGTAAAAAAAAAATAGGAGATGAGGGTAAAGGTCAGATCAACGTAAGGAATAAGGGTAACATAAATGGTCAAGGAACAGATACAGTTATCGTCATTTTATACTTAAGTTCTGTTAAAAATGAAGTGAGTGGGACAATTAAGAAAAACAAATTAAATTGCCTGTACAGCAATATGCACAGCATCTGAAACAAAATGGGGGAACTGGAGGCAATAATTCACAGTGAGGAGCTAGATGTAATAGGAATAACTGAAACATGACTACGTAAAGAACAGGACTGGCAGTTAAATATTGCAGGATATAATGTTTTTAGAAAGGATAGGGAAGGAAGAAGGGGGATGGGTCACTGTACTAATTAGAGACAACATAATGGCAATAGAAAAAAGGGACATAAGTATTATTAAGATAGAAACAGAATCCATATGGATTGAGACAAAGGATAAGAAGGGATTGATCACGTTAATAGGGATATTCTACAGATCACCTAATAGTGGAAGGAAGTGGAAAAATAAATATTTAGGCAAATCTATGAAATAAGTAAAAGACACAGAATAATAATCACGGGAGATTTCAACTACCCCCAAATAAACTGGCAAGAAGGGTAGGGA
This sequence comes from Heptranchias perlo, assembly GCF_035084215.1. Taxonomy (NCBI): domain Eukaryota; kingdom Metazoa; phylum Chordata; class Chondrichthyes; order Hexanchiformes; family Hexanchidae; genus Heptranchias; species Heptranchias perlo. The sequence goes on along the minus strand of NC_090348.1, from coordinate 14,177,684 downwards.
AAGGGGAAAAGGGAATGAAAAGGGCCCTTTCACAAAAGGGACTCAAGAGTGGACAAGACGTGGCAATGATGGTGACAATTATGAAATTTATTGTGAATGTAACAAAAAAGAAATAGAAATGAAAAACATGACATTTAGTCAGATACACTTGTGCTTACCCTTGGTGGTCACAAAATATTTGCCTTCCTCTTCCTACCGCTCCTACATGGTCCATCCCCTGTGGCTTCAGCAGAGGTGGTGGCAGGTTGCTCAAGTCCCTGCCCTCAGTGCTCGGAGATGTTCTCGGCCTACGCCCTCTGGATTTTGGAGCCCGTGAAGGCCCCGACAAAGTCTGCTCCACCTGCACCTGTGCAGGGGCGGACTCGGCCATCGGGAAAGGAAGCAGCATTGCGAGTACTGGTTGGGGGGGAGGGGCAACAGGTGAGACACGGGAGCACTTTGAGTGGAGGCTCTACTTCCATATCCCCTTTCGCCATCATCCCTCCCCAGGGCCAAGGCCACATCACTCCTACCACTCTGTTGGACAACAGCTTGGAGGACATCTGTGACACGTTGTAAGGCCATTGCTGAAGTATCTGTCTGCTGTTTAAGGCGGCAGAATAATCAGCATCCTGAGTCCACATGGCCATTGTCAGGGCCTGAATGGATTCATTTGTGAGCCGTGCTTGAAGCTCAATGGAGGCTCCATTCTCTCCATCGCAGACATTCCCACACTTACCTGCGCCACCGTTCCACTAATGCTGGAGGTGGACTCCTCCATCCTCTCCGTTATTATGGAGAGCGTCTTCCAGTACCTCACAAAAGTGCATTTGTACTCTGTCATTCTCCTTCTCAATGATGGCCCCCAAGGCTAAACATCTGCATCCAACTGAGCAGAGCTTGGAGAGAAATGTGCCCCCGACGCAGACTCTGCACAGCTGCCCCTGCCACCATTGTCTGCTCGTGCTCACTTATGAATGGTGAATCACCAGGTGACAACCCAACTAACTCTCTAATAGGACCCACGAGGTGTGAGTATCTGTGCTGGTGCGTGGTTCGATATGATGTGACATTGCGCTGTCAGAGGCGTGGAGCTCCTTGTCCAGGTCGTCTGCTGCTTCAGCAATCCTGGTTTCCCAAGCGCACAATGCTCCTCCTCCACCCCACCCCCCGCCCGAGTGCCCGCCGGTATGTTAAAATTTATCCCTATGTAAATCTATGTAACCTCCCTGGACTGGATGGCACAGTCCTTCACTGTCGTAACCAACTGAACCATTGGGAGCATTTATTCCTATTTTCAGAATCATCGGTCAATGGTGCAAAGTTTGGTATTTAAAAATTCACCTAACTTAGAAGTTTTACAATTCTGATCCATAACCTATATTCTGAGCTAACACAGGCATGATCGGCCAAATGGCTTCCTTCTGAGCTGTAATTTCTATGGTTCTTTGATTCTATCAGAACAGAAGGTGAAATTACTCAAAACTCACACGATTCCAAGATTCTATTTTTACTTAACTCTTAGGCAGGAAGATCAAAATGGCTATTAAGTCATTTCTTAACCTGCCACATGACGTTATGACCAGTATATTATGTGCAAGAAACAGAGATGGGGCTTTATGTCCGATTAAGCTGGAGACTCAAATTTCCACTGTCATTTTTTCAAAATTTCTGACTTTAGAGAGGTCAATGAATGTCATCAATTAATCTTTCAGATGTGGAGGAATTGGGAATGAAAATTATATCAGTAAACTTGGAATTCTAAGGCAATTGAAGGTTACACTGATCATGCTTGTGGGAAGATGGGACAGGGGACAGAATGTCAAGAAAACCAGACTGACATTTCAAGATTGATGGAAGTTCCAACAGAATAAATGAATGACACTATAATGACAATCTATTGCTAATTATACATTCTGGAAGACACAATTTAGAATAATTGTTTCGGTTTTAATGTTCTAAACTAACCAAATCAGGACAGTAGATCTTAAATTCTTTATGTAAACTCTTATTGCTTGAGGGAACAGTTGTGACTGTAGGTTAAAATTGACATCCAATGTTCCTATACTTTATGTTTACAGCTAATTTTCAACACTGAAGGAGGACTGAATAGTCTCAAAAAGAACGCAGAGAATAATTCCAATCAGGCACAGTGTTGGTGCTGAATTTTAATCTGTTGACTCAAATGTGTCTTAGTTTAAACCTCACAGTTCTAAAGCTTGCAGACTCATTCGAACTGTTCACAGGTTTTCCGTATTGATTTTCTCCTGCCAGCACTAACAGTGACCTTATTACCAGGTTCAATTCAACATTTGCCTTTTATATCCTGCAGCCTTACCACTCAAACTGTGTTTTGGTGCCTCAAACGTTGAGGCTTCTGGCCTGAATGTATTCAGACTTTACTTTCTGACTGCAAAGGCCTTGAAATTTGTATCCACAAAGCACAGTTTAAGTTCTGAATTTTAAGGCTGCAGGACATAAAAGGGCATGCAGTCATCAAAACCATCTCGTACTAAATCTCCAATAAATGCTTATCCAATGGACAGATTAAAATTATGCTTCAGCACTTGTTAATTCAGACCTTTTCCTAAGAGTCACTTCCTACAGTTATTCATTACTCAAGTCTCAGTATCCAGTTCTGTAGTCGTTCTCTTCCATTCCAAATAAAATTCAGTGAAATGACAAGGCTCCAAACTTTATGCTTTAACAGTCCTCAAAGGTAAGGTGCTCTAATTCTGGTATTCGGTTCACAAAATCAGTAGTTTACAACTTTCACTGAAAGTGAGTAGCTATAACACACAATTTAAATATTGCAATAACCGCCCTGGTTTGCGGTTTGATAAGCCTGGTTTGTCTTTGTTCAATTCAGTCACCTTCCAGAACTACAGTTCAGTTCTCCTTCCATAGAAAGCCTGTGGAGTTCTTCCTCTTTATCAGCTTTACAATCCAGAGGATGAGCAGAAACTAAAGGGCATACCGCAGTGACCTGGAAATGGCCTGTCAGATCTTCTATTTTCGGATTAGGAAATATGAAACACCTGAAAATCTTAAGTCCGTAATTCAATGTTTGAAAATAATTGGTAAGGAACGTGTATCAATCACTCCCAATTTAATCTCATGTTCCTCAATTACTGTAGCCATTAGAATAGCAGTAGTGGTTAAAAGCATGCTGTACCCTCCGCTATTCTGCTCTATCTTCTGCTATGCTACTCTATCCCCTACTATACTGCTGTACCCTCTGCTATAGTGCTGTATCCTCTACTGGTCTATCCTCCACCATACTGCTCTAACCTCCACTATACCCTCCACTATATTGCTCTATCCTCCATTATACTGCATTACCCTCCACTATACTGTCCTATTCTGCACTATACTACTGTACGCTCCACTATACTGCTCTATCATCCACTGTTCTATCCTCCACTATACTGCAGCTCCCTCCACTATACTACTGTACCCTCCACTGTACAGCTGTGTACTCCACTATACTGCAGTATCCTCCGCCTCCACTATACTGCAGTATCCTCCACCTCCACTATACTGCAGTATCCTCCACTATACTGCAGTATCCTCCACTATACTGCAGTATCCTCCGCCTCCACTATACTGCAGTATCCTCCGCCTCCACTATGCTGCAGTATCCTCCACCTCCACGATACTGCAGTATCCTCCACTATACTGCAGTATCCTCCGCCTCCACTATACTGCAGTATCCTCCGCCTCCACTATACTGCAGTATCCTCCGCCTCCACTATGCTGCAGTATCCTCCACTATACTGCAGTATCCTCCGCCTCCACTATACTGCAGTATCCTCCGCCTCCACTATACTGCAGTATCCTCCGCCTCCACTATACTGCAGTATCCTCCGCCTCCACTATGCTGCAGTATCCTCCACTATACTGCAGTAGCCTCCACCTCCACTATACTGCAGTATCCTCCACCTCCACTATACTGCAGTATCCTCCACTATACTGCAGTAGCCTCCACCTCCACTATACTGCAGTATCCTCCACCTCCACGATACTGCAGTAGCCTCCACCTCCACTATACTGCAGTATCCTCCACTATACTGCAGTATCCTCCACCTCCACTATACTGCAGTATCCTCCACCTCCACGATACTGCAGTATCCTCCGCCTCCACTATACTGCAGTATCCTCCACTATACTGCAGTATCCTCCACCATACAGCTGCACACTCCACCATACAGCAGTACCCTCCACTATCCTCCACTGTACCCTCCATTATACTGCTCTATATTGCTCTATCCTCCAGTATACTGCTGTACTCTCCACTATACTGCTCTATCCTCTACTGTTCCATCCTCCATTATACTGCTGTACCCTAACTATAATGCTCTATCCTCTACCATATTGCTGGTGTCCGGCACTATACTGCTGTGTTTTGTACTGTTCTGCTGTGTTTTGTACTACACTGCTGTACCCTCCACCGTAATGCTGAACCCAAATGGAAAAGAAAATTGGGTGGTGTAAAACAAGCTGTCGATTCACTATCGCCCGAGACGAATTTCACCCCTTTATATCTGCACAGATATAGGATGTCCTTTCCAAAGAAAGGTTATACACAAAATGTCCTGTTGTTACTTTTTACAGATATTCTACAATTTTTGCTTCTTTTTGAGGGATGTCAGAGCTGGTTCACATAGTTGTCAGCATCAAGCAGACCCCAGGATAACTATACTGTACCCAGATGTGGAGTAAACCATTCTATGCTATTATGATCTTTTTCAATTTCTCACCCCAAACATCCTTCTCTGAGAAAGATTGGGGTGGATCTTGACTTTGTGCGATTGTGTAAAATGGGTGATAGTGAGTCAGCAGCACGTTTTACATCTCTCCTGATTTTTATTTCTATTGCTGGAAATAAAAATCATGAGAGATGTAAAATGGGCTGTCGACTCGCTATCTCCTGCTTTACATTATCGCACAAAGTCAAGATCTACCTCATTGTCATCTCAGTGCCAATTTATGCTGACTTGTGGACAATATGTCCATGCCCATTAGGAACAGAACTGGAATTGTCCAGACTCATTTCATGTAGGAAACATGGCTAGCAGCGAGAGGAGATTTTATCTCATCGTAAACCAGGATCCCGGTGGCGAAAGAACATGGCGATATCTTTAACATTGCTGTGGACAAGTTTGTCATCCATGTTTGATTAGTGATGCATTAGCTGGTGTTTTCACCCACTGGATCATTGCAGGAGCTCCTATTGGAGTTGATTTTAACAGTAGTGTGTCCCGCATAGATTTCCAACTGATTAGCTGAAAACAGTACAATAATGTAACCTTTTAGGTTGTTTGGGTCAGTGATACATTGGAGATCGGGAGCGTACAGACAATAAATCATCAAGAGATGATGTCCGCATAGCTCAGGAAAAGCTCATTGCAAATGTCCTACGTGGGCATTGTACTTTATTTTTCTTTTATGTTGTGATTATATGGCTGATTCCTTATTAAAAATAAAATTGAGTTTTAAGTTGTTTTCTCTGTGATTTCAGCTGGATTTATGAGGTACTTTCTCAAGGAGCCTCGCTAGATGAGAGTCCATGTTGGAGAATCGATTACAGTATTATAGCCCGATCTCCGATTGCACTTGTGTCTAGGATACATACCATTATAAAGCCTTGTGATGATACCCTTATAAGCACAGATTGAGTGAGGGACAATGGAACTAAATGGTCACTGCTTAATATTAGTTGGAAAATAATTAAATTGGTTCATAATCTTAAATGTGATAAAAGAAAATATTTGCATCTCCCATTTATTTCATAATTCATTTATATTGGTGAGCCCTTTCCTGTCTGGCATCAAATTCATGGATGAGTCTCAACGTCCTACATTAGGAAGCCTTAAGCCATCATTTTTGGCCCCCGTGATAAACTATGTCTCTTGCCACTGATTCCATTCTTCTCCCCGCCACTTGCTCAGGCTAAATCAGTCCATGTGAAATCTTTACAATCTATTACAATTTGTTTGATCGTGAGCTGAGCTTCAAAACTCACATCATATTTATCATCAAGACTGCTTATTTTCAACTCCATAACATTGTCGGCTTCTTCTCCTACCTGTGCCGATGAAGCCCTGCCTTACCTGTGCTTTTATCACCTCTTAACTGGATTTATTTAATATCCACCTTGTTAGCCTCTTATCCTTCACTTCCCGAAACTCCAATTGGTCCAAAATGCAGTCCTTCTTTTGGGTGACGGGCATTGGCTCCTGACCTCCAGTGGAATTAAATTTAAAATCCTCATTCGCAAATCCCTCCATGGCTTTGCCCTAAGCTATCTCTGCAACCGCCTCCAGCCTTATATCATCTCCTGCAACCTTTGGTCCTCCGACTCCAACTTTCTGGGAAATTTTCCTTCCCTTCACCCCACCATTGGTGGCAGTGCCTTCAGCCACCTCAGCCCTAATCTTTTTCAAAACCCTTCAGCCTCTCCTGTCTCTAAAACTTTAAACTCCTTCTCAAAGCCCATCTTTTTGACCAAGCTTTCAGTCACCCTTCTTAATCTCTCCCTTCACGGCTCAGTGTCTGTTCCCTTATCTATTTCTATTTTTTCTCTCCTCTCTTAAAGCACCCTTGTAACATTTTCTACATTAAAGATGTTCTATAAATTAAAGTTGTTGTCCAAGCCTCCTTGTTACCAGTTTGCCACCCAATGGAAACAATCTTTCACTATTTCTCCTCTCAAAAGCTTTTATAATTTTGAAAACCTCTATTAGAATCCCCATCCTTAATCTCTGTTCCAGTAAAAAAGCCTCAATTTTTGAGCCTACTTTATAACTATAATCTCTCATTCTTGGTATAATTCTAGTGAATCTTCAATCCACCCTTTCCATGGCTCCGATATTCTTCCAATAATGTGATGCTCAGAACTGAACGTAATACCCAGCTGCGGCCTAGCCAATGTCTTGTACAAATTCAACGTCACTTTCTTTTTTTATATAGCTGGAAAAGTGCCGAGATTTGTCTTTCTAAGGCCACCTGAACTGTCGGATTCCGTACCTAATTTAACTTTTCATCCTGGGGCTGAATTTTGTATGAAACAGGAATTTGGTGGGGCAGAGTAACCGCATCGCCACCTGATGGCACGAGCGAGAAGTCCGAACCATTTCAATCGTAGCGTCTCATTTTAATTTGTTTGGTGAGTTGCTGGCGCTTTGCCTGTGGAACACCAAAATCAGAGGGGATCCTACGAACAACAGAGAATCCCAATTTAAATATTTTAAGGCGGCTGCCCCTTGTTTTAGGTGGAAATGCTGGCCTCCCATTTCGAGGCCTGCTCAAAATTGAATCAGTCGGTCCGCGGTCAGTGTGAACAAGGGGGTAGGCAGACAAAAATCACCCCCTTGTTTTTAACTTTCCACTTGTCCTTTGTTCTAGTCTGTGTTTTAGTACAGTGTACCTGCCTGCTCTTGTGCAGAGGAGCTATGGGTATTTGAAGGAGCTGAAGTTTGTGTGGCCAGTATTACTTATCTACTAGCACATTGTCTATACACCAAGGTTTCAGACTTGATAGATAGGTATTGAGATACCATGATATACATTGGATTATGGAACATTGTGTTGCCTGCAGATGTGAAGCTGGAGCAAACGCTACATTGCTGTACTGTTGGACCACCTCCTTGGTGGACCTGGGTGGAGTCAACACAATTGGAGCATCTTGAACTCCAGCTTTAAACCCAGATTTTCTTATTCCATTTACAATGCTACAGCCATAACTTTTGGCACAAACCTCCAGATAAAAAGGGCATTAATTCCTGCTTGGTCTGGTCTTTTCTGTGTGTCTTTTTGTCTACATGTTGCCAAAATCGTCTAATTCTTATTTGGTCTAATTAATGGAAATGGCACGCTCCAGAGCAAAACAAAATGAATAATTCAAAAACATAATTGAACAAAATAGATGGGAAATGGAGATCAAAATATTCTTCTGGCTTACGTTTCATTTCTGCGAGTTCCTGGCCATCATCTCCATCACTGAAAGATTTCAGATTTTTGGTCACTGCATTCATGTCCTGAGGCTTTCCTGTCAGCTATTGGCAAGATACATTTTCAGGTCTGCCAACCACAGGGTCTAAGTCCCGAATTAAAATATTTTGTGACATATAAATGTCATAGATATACATGTTACAACGGGCTGAAATCAATATACACCAGAAAGTCGGTTACTGATGTTCTGGAAGTGTAAACAGACCTTTAATCTTGAAGTGGCAGTATTATTATTACCTGAGGTCCACAAGAACTTGAGTTACTTGTTAAGGCGTTTCTAGTTACTTGCAGGTGATGTCATCTGCCTGGGGTCCCATTCAGACAGGAGTGCACGCATCAGCAGGGATGTAACAAATTGTTGCTTAAGACTTCAGCGAACGTTTGATGAATGAAAAAGTATTGTATTGCCGTCTGTTACTACATGTGTTGCACTTCCTGGCAGCAGTACAGACAGATTTTGGAAGCACATAACCTGCCTTTTCTCATAGGTTATGGGATCATAGCCTCAAGAGGACCTAAATATCAAAGAAAATAAATTATTGGGCAAGAAAAGGCCAATAAGCCTCTTAGGCTCATTCTCACCATAGATATTGTATAACATGCTTTATTGTGAACATTGCTCAACCCACCCAATCTTCTGAGGGTGACACCCAACCATAGGTAAATCTCCAAGGTGAAACTATGTGAAATTTCATAGTGTGGGGGATGCCTAAGTAAGACCTTCATGGTCTGTAAACCTTGGTGAGTAAATAAGTGTCAATGTGTAGGGAGGAGATACGTTCAGTGATACCTGTTTCCATCCTAGATTCTTCCATGTTTTGATCCTCCTTTTCTTCTTAACATCAAAATAAAGGTATTCCCATTGTGGGGCGGGGAAAGAGGGGAGAGAGGTTAGCCATGCTCCCTTGACCTCATTTAAATGTGGCAGAACTGACTTGTGGCAGGCCTTCAAGGAACTGACAATTTATTGGGAGTAGAATTCAGGTTTTTTGTGGTGGATTTGAGGCGGTAGCCTTTAAAAAACACATTTTCCTCTGTTTACCGTCCAAAATCTGCCCCCAAACGGGTGGTAATTCAAAGGAGAATTCGGGCCCTAGTGTCTGGAGTACCGTATACTTTTTGCGGTTAAGGCTGGAGAACACGGAGTAGATTTTTCTGTTCCTGCACTTGGACATATTGGATCATTTGGGAATAAAGGAAAATGGGGTGGGGAGGATCACATATCCACTCAAATTAACAGGTGGAAAATCAGGTGGACCCTTACAGATGTGTGGTTCTCCCTGATGGTTCTCTTCTAGGCACTGCATCCAGGTGACACAATACACCCAAGTGTGGGAACAGAAAAATCTGCCCCCATATCCCCACAAGGATGTAACCTTGCCCTGAGAGCTATTTGGGAGCAGATACCTTTACAAACAGGCTCTCTTCTCTCTGCATGCTCTTGCTTCTTCTCTAACTCTATTTATATCTCTATGGCATGCCAAGTATTATCTGAATGTTTGGTTTGAAGCCTAAGGATATGTATTGACACCAGAGAAAACAATGTACAACTCCTATTGTAAAGCAGAGTGGGGAATGCTGCACTGTGAATGAAACTGAATTATTTATATGATCAAATTGTTATGCGTTTGTTTCAATAAGCTGCTCACTACATATGTTTCCTGTACTCCATCCAAATCCAAGAAGGTCAGGGTAAAGTTCGTAAACACACACATGCCCAATCATCAGTCTTTTAAGTTGACAGTATTTCAAACATGTTACAGCTCGCTTGTGTTTCATGTGAAAAATCAGCTTAATATAAATCAATCAAGTCAGTTGGGATGTGGGACTGGAGGCTTTCAGAAGCAGATAAGTTGGATGATGGGACTGAAGGCTGTTAGAACCAATCATTTTGGTTGGAGGATGGGGACTGGAGCTTGTCAAAAAAGTATATATATTATTATCTTCAACTACTGGTTAAGTAGACTGAGGCAGGAAACTTAAGATGAGCTGGCAGTTTCTGAGAGTTCCAGTGTGTTTATGCCCAAAGAGGTTGGGGCCAAAATTTTTGCATGGGTCGCATCCCAGAGTAAGTGCTGAGATGCATCCTCACAGGACTTGCACTGTCGACCCCGCCAAAGTTCACAGGATCAGAAGGTCCCCTTCAGTGGAATGGCAATGGCAGCTACCTGTGTCACTAGTGGCATATCTAAGTGTCCGCTTATCGAACTGGCTCGAATATCCAGCAGAAGAGTGGTTACCGGGGGTGAGGGGGTGTCCTCAACAACAACTTTCACGTCCCTCCACAGCAAGCCCTTGCTGATGATACTGATTGTCTTCCTAGTCCAAAATGCAATCAGAAGCAGCCATGGCGCCACCCATCCTGCTGTTCTGTGTGAACAGGTCCAAGCTCTACAAATAAGTCTCTCACAACAAGGACTCTCACCAAACCATTTCCCAGAGGGAACTGAGCCTTTATTCAGATCCGGCCTCCTGGCCTTTAACCATCCCGATAAAGTGCCACTCAATCTCACCTTGGTTTCATTGGCGTGTTTCCCGAATAACAGGAAACCTGTGCAGTAGGCATTAATTTCAAATCACTGACAGAATCGCATGATAGGAGCTTCATTTAAATATACTAATCAGAGTTTTCTGCCCATCGCAGGTATCAGGGGGGGTGATGATCCCACGCAGCGGAGGCTCTCAGGTTAAGGCCTCCCTGTACAAAGGTGATGTCACTGTTTTTTGCTCCGATCAGCAGTTGGTCCACTAGCGGCATCTGCGATTAGTTTGAGCTGGCCTCAGGGGCCGCAGTAAGAGCGAGGCCATGTTCTTTGGCAGGTGGGAGACCCGACCCTTTGTTCCTTTCACTGTCAGGTCTGACTACCTGAAGGTGCTTGGGATCTGGTTCAGAGGGTCCCAGGCCTGCACCAAGAACTGGGAGGAACGGGTCACCAAAGCTAAACAGAAGCTTGGTATGTGGGGGGTGTGCGCTCCCTCCCCATGGCCAGCAGGAACCTAGTGATAAGGTGTGAGTTGCTCACGGTGTTGCTCTACGTGGCCCAGGTCTGGCCCATTCCCCACCGCTCTGCCGTCACAGTCACCCGAGCCATCTTCCACTTTGTCTGGAGGTCCAAGGTAGACCGTGTCCGCAGGGTCACCATGTACACGCCCCCAGACAAAGTGGGGGAAGGGCGTCCCCAATGCTGCCCTGATCCTGATGGCCACCTTTGTGTGTGGCTGCCTCAGGATGTGTGTAGAGCCCCAGTACGCAAACACCAAGTGTCACTACGTGCTGAGTTTCTACCTGTCCATCACATGAGAAGACTGGGGTCTGGCCACACTGGCCGAGCAGACGCAGGACGTCGCATCCAGCTGGACCGTACCCCACCACTTGTCCCAGATGGAGAAGTTCAAGACGAGGAACCCCTTCGACCACAAGGCCATCAGACAGTGGTCGGCACAGAACGTTCTGTGGGTCCTGCAGGGAAAGAAGAGGGTGGATCCAATTGGGCAGTTCCCTGACCAGGCAGTCATTGTCATTTGGCAGAACATCTCATTGCCAGAACTGACCAACAGGCACCAGGATGTAGCCTGGACATTGGTGAGAAGGGCCCTCTCACGAGCACAAGGGTCTTTCCTACACGCACAGCATCTCAGTGCCACCGTGAGAGGCCCTCAAGGCTGCAGCGGGGACGAGACCATCGTCCATCTCCTGGTGGACTGCCCCTTTGCACAGAAGGTGTGGAGAGAGATGCGTTGATATCTGTCCCGGTTTATCCTCAACAGTTCGGTAACACAGGACGCTGTGCTCTACGGGCTGTTTCCCGGGACGTGCATCAAGACAGATATCACCTGCGGCTGGAAGACCATCAACTCGTTGAAGGCGGCCCTTTGGTCTGGCTGAAACCTGCTAGTCTTCCAGTTGAAGGAGCTGTCCATGATTGAGTGTTGCCGACTGGCACACTCCAAGGTCCAGGAGTATGTGCTGCGGGATGCATTGAAGTGAGGTGCGACCTATGCAAAGGCTCAATGGGGAAAGGTCACCATGTAAGGCCATCCCACTTTGTATTGTACAAAATGTATTAGAAGATATGTATTGTGTTTTGAATTGCAATGATGGGATCCTAGTGTGTACAATCTATATTGTATTACTTGAGTTGTAATTGTGTATTTACATTGAACTGTGTGTATCCTTAAATTTTATGCAATAAAGTATACTTTGAAATTTTAAAGAAGTAGATGGGTTAGTGAGCCAATTCTTTCTGCATTGACGGTTGGGATTATTGTAGGTGTCTGTTGTAAGACGTTTAATTTCATAAATCAACATGCGTATCTGGGTCCAGATCGCCAATGAAAGGAACTGGACCCCGTAAAGTTGTATTGAAGCCCCTGTTGCAACTTGGGTTCTCTATCAATGCTTTCTTTAAATAGTCCTGAGTTTTTCGTGATCTGAGCCTTACATGCGATAAATTATATAGAGTGTCACAGAGCTATGGATTACCTTTTTACTAAGGAGACCACACGGGCTGCCCATTATGTTCTTCTGCTCACTCCAATGGCAGTAAGTATCACACGGTCAAGCCATTATGAACAGGCTAAAACTAATAAAGAAAGAAAGAATTTGTATTTATATAGTACCTTTCACATCATCAGGACGTCCAAAAGTGCTTTACAGCCAATGAAGTCATTTTTGAAGTGCAGTCACTGTTGTAATGTAAGGAAACACGGCAGCCAATTTGCGCACAGGAAGGTCCCACAAACAGCTGTGAGATAAGTAACCAAATAATCTGAATTAGTGATCAAATAATCTGGCTGAGGGATAAATGTTAATCTGATAAATTACCTGTTTCTTTCTAGGAACCACAAATTAAATTACCCCCTTCAAAAAAGACTGCTTCCTCCTGGCTAATCTGTAGCTCTCCATCTTAACCGTAATTATTAAACACATACTTTGGTTCTGTCTTCACAAAGGAGCACACAAATAACCTCCCAGAAATGTTAGGGAACCAAGGGTCTAGTGAGAGGGAGGAACTGAAGGAAATCAGTATTAGTAAAAAATAGTGCTAGGGCAATTAATGGGGCTAAAGGCTGACAAATCCTCAGGGCCTGATAATCTAGATCCCAGAGTACTAAAGGAAGTGGCCCAGGAAATAGTGGATGCATTGGTGATCATCTTCCAAAATTCTATGGACAAATTGGAGGGTGGCAAATGTAACCCTACTATTTAAAAAAGGAGGGAGAGAAAAAAACAGGGAATTACAGACGAGTTAGCTTAACATCAGTAGTGGGGAAAATGCTAGAGTCTATTATAAAAGATGTGATAACAAAACACTTGGAAGGCATTAATGGGATTGGACAAAGTCAGCATGGGTTTATGAAAGGGAAATCATGCTTAACAAATCTACTGGAGTTTTTTGAGGATGTAACTAGTAGAATAGATTGGAGAGAACCAGTGGATGTGTGTATTTGGATTTTCAGAAGGCTTTTGATAAGGTCCCACACAAGAGGTTAGTGTGCAAAATTAAAGCACATGGGATTGGGGGGAATGTACTGGCATGGATTGAGAATTGGTTGACAGACAGGAAACAGAGAGTAGGAATAAACGGGTTTTCTTCCGGGTGGCAGGCAGTGACTAGTGGGGTACCGCAGGGATCAGTGCTTGGGCCCCAGCTATTCACAATATATATCAATGATTTGGATGAGGGAACTAAATGTAACATTTCCAAGTTTGCAGACGGCACAAAGCTGGGGTGGAATGTGAGCTGTGAGGAGGATGCAAAGAGGCTCCAATGTGATTTAGACAAGATGGGTGAGTGGGCAAGAACATGGCAGATGCAGTATAACGTGGATAAATGTGAGGTTATCCACTTTGGTTGTAAAAACAGAAAGGCAGATTATCTGAATGGTGATAGATTGGGAAAAGGGGAGGTGCAACAAGACATGGATATTCTTGTACACCAGTCGCTGAAAGCGAGCATTCAGGTGCAGCAAGCAGTTAGGAAGGTGAATGGTATGTTGGCCTTCACTGCAAGAGGATTTGAGTACAGGAGCAGGGATGTCTTACTGCAGTTATACAGGGCCTTTGTGAGACCACATCTGGAGTATTGTTTGCAATTTTGGTCTCATTATCTGAGGAAGGATATCCTTGCCATGGAGGGAGTGCAACAAAGGTTTACCAGATTGATTCCTGGGATGGCAGGACTGACGTATCAGGAGAGATTGGGTCGACTAGGCCTATATTCACTAGAGTTTAGAAGAATGAGAGGTGATCTCATCGAAACATAAAATTCTAACAGAACTAGACAGACTAGATGCAGGGAGGATGTTCCCGATGGCTGGGGAGTCCAGAACCAGGGGTCACAGTCTCAGGATACGGGGTAGAACCATTTATAACCAAGATGAGGAGACATTTCTTCACTTAGAGGGTGGTGAACCTATGGAATTCTCTACCACAGAAGGCAGTGGAGGCCAAGTCATTAGATGTATTCAAGAAGGAGATAGATATATTTCTTAATGCTAAAGGGATCAAGGGATATGGGGAAAAAGCGGGAACAGGGTACTGAGTTAGACAATCAGCCATGATCATTTTGAATGGTAGAGCAGGCCCGAAGGGCCGAATGGCCTACTCTTGCTCCTATCTTCTATGTCTCTATGTTTCTATTTAAACAGAACATATTACCCTGTATGTCGCCAATCATATAAAAATATATAATATAGATATTTCCCTGTTCAAGGCCTGATGAAGCTCTGCTTCCATCACAGTCTTTACAACTACTTTCATTTTCCTCTATAATAAATTAAAAAGTCTTACATCTGCATGCCCTTCCTAAGTGCACAACCCTACTTCCTGTTTTGCCACTATAAATTGCTATGTCCACATTTATAATGGAAACTGTCCATGTGAACTTGTCACGCAATATGTCTACCCTCCCACCAATGCTGGTGCCTTTGCACTTCAGTTTTGCATCTCCCAGCTCCTTGGCTTGTACTGCAAAGAAACTCTCGCGCTCCAACCGACTCTACTTCTCTGCTTCGCCAAATGCCATAAATGTGTGTACCCCGGTCCAATTATAACCTCACCCTTTAACCCAGCTTCACCTGAAGACTACACTTGGTCCTGACTCTCCATACACAATGCCATGGGAGATTGACTAGTATTTAAAATTTTTGTAACCATTCGAGGACGCATTCATTTTGGCATGAAGGGCATTACTGTAGTTCCAAAGTGCTGGAGATTTTTTTTTATTCATTTATCGGATGTGGGCGTTGCTGGCGATGCCAGCATTTATTGCCCATCCATAATTGCCCTTGAGAAGGTGATGGTGATCTGCCTTCTTGAACCGTTGTAGTCCGTGTGGTGACGGTTCTCCCACAGTGCTGTTAGGAAGGGAGTTCCAGGATTTTGACCCAGCAATGATGAAGAAATGGCGATATATTTCCAAGTCGGGATGGTGTGTGACTTGGAGGGGAATGTGCAGGTGCTGTTGTTCCCATGTGCCTGCTGCTCTTGTCCTTATAGGTGGTAGAAGTCGCGGGTTTGAGAGGTGCTGTCGAAGAAGCCTTGGCGAGTTGCTGCAGTGCATCCTGTGGATGGTACACACTGCAGCCACAGTGCGCCAGTGGTGAAGGGAGTGAATGTTTCTGGTGGTGGATGGGGTGCCAATCAAGCGGGCTGCTTTGTCCTGGATGGTGTTGAGCTTCTTGAGTGTTGTTGGAGCTGCACTCATCCAGGCAAGTGGAGAGTATTCCATCACACTCCTGACTTGTGCCTTGTAGATGGTTGAATGGCTTTGGGGAGTCAGGAGGTGAATCACTTGCCGCAGAATACCCAGCCTCTGACATGCTCTTGTAGCCACAGTATTTATATGGCTGGTCCAGTTAAGTTTCTGGTCAATGGTGACCCCCAGGATGTTGATGGTGGGGGATTCGGCGATGGCAATGCCGTTGAATGTCAAGGGGAGGTGGTTAGACTCTCTCTTGTTGGAGATGATCATTGCCTGGCATTTGTCTGGCGCGAATGTTACTTGCCACTTATGAGCCCAAGCCTGGATGTTGTCCAGGTCTTGCTGCATGCGGGCACGGACTACTTCATTATCTGAGGGGTTGCGAATGGAACTGAACACTGTGCAATCATCAGCGAACATCCCCATTTCTGATCTGATGATGGAGGGAAGGTCATTGATAAAGCAGCTGAAGATGGTTGGGCCCAGGACACTGCCCTGAGGAACTCCTGCAGCAATGTCCTGGGGCTGAGATGATTGGCCTCCAACAACCACTACCATCTTCCTTTGTACTAGGTATGACTCCAGCAACTGGAGAGTTTTCCCTCTGATTCCCATTGACTTCAATTTTACTAGGGCTCCTTGGTGCCACACTCGGTCAAATGCTGCCTTGATGTCAAGGGCAGTCACTCTCACCTCACCTCTGGAATTCAGCTCTTTTGTCCATGTTTGGACCAAGGCTGTAATGAGGTCTGGAGCCGAGTGATCCTGGCGGAACCCAAATTGAGCATCGGTGAGCAGGTTATTGGTGAGTAAGTGCTGCTTGATAGCACTGTCGACGACACCTTCCATCACTTTGCTGATGATTGAGAGTAGACTGATGGGGCAGTAATTGGCAGGATTGGATTTGTCCTGCTTTCTTGTGGATAGGACATACCTGGGCAATTTTCCACTTTGTCGGGTAGATGCCAGTGTTGTAGCTGTACTGGAACACGTGGAGTGAATCGAATTGGCTGAAGACTGGCTTCTGTGATGGTGGGGATATCGGGAGGAGGCCGAGATGGATCATCCACTCGGCACTTCTGGCTGAAGATGGTTGCAAACGCTTCAGCCTTGTCTTTTGCACTCACATGCTGGACTCCACCATCATTGAGGATGGGGATGTTCACAGAGCCTCCTCCTCCCGTTAGTTGTTTAATTGTCCACCACCATTCACGACTGGATGTGGCAGGACTGCAGAGCTTTGATCTGATCCGTTGGTTGTGGAATCGCTTAGCTCTGTCTATAGCATGTTGCTTCCTCTGTTTAGCATGCATGTAGTCCTGAGTTGTAGCTTCACCAGGTTGGCACCTCATTTTTAGGTACGCTTGGTGCTGCTCCTGGCAAGCTCTTCTACACACCTCATTGAACCAGGGTTGATCCCCTGACTTGTTGGCAATGGTAGAGTGAGGAATATGCCGGGCCATTAGGTTACAGATTGTGCTGGAATACAATTCTGCTGCTGCTGATGGCCCACAGCGCCTCATGGAGGCCCAGTTTTGAGCTGCTAGATCTGTTCTGAATCTATCCCATTTAGCACGGTGGTAGTGCCACACAACACGTTGGATGGTGTCCTCAGTGTGAAGACGGGACCTCGTCTCCACGAGGACTGTGCGGTGGTCACTCCTACCAATACTGTCATGGACAGATGCATTTGCGACAGGTAGATTGGTGAGGACGAGATCGAGTAAGTTTTTCCCTCGTGTTGGTTCGCTCACCACCTGCCATAGGCCCAGTCTGGCAGCTATGTCCTTCAGGACTCAGCCAGCTCGGTCACTAGTGGTGCTACCGAGCCACTCTTGGTGATGGACATTGAAGTCCCCCACCCAGACTACATTCTGTGCCCCTGCTACCCTCAGTGCTTCCTCCAAGTGGTGTTCAACATGGAGGAGGACTGATTCATCAGCTGAGGGAGGGCGGGTAGGTGGTAATCAGCAGGAGGTTTCCTTGCCCATGTTTGACCTGATGCCATGAGGTCCAGAGTTAATGTCGAAGGAATGCCAGGGCCACTCCCTCCTGACTGTTTATCACTGTACCGCCACCTCTAGTGGGACAGGACAGGACATACCCAGGGATGGTGATGAAAGAGTCTGGGACGTTGGCTGAAAGGTATGATTCTGTGAGTATGGCTATGTCAGGCTGTTGCTTGACTGGTCTGTGGGACAGCTCTCCCAATTTTGGCACAAGTCCCCAGATGTTAGTGAGGAGGACTTTGCAGGGTCGACTGGGCTTGGTTTGCCTTTGTCGTGTCCGGTGCCTAGTGGTCCGTCCGGTTATATTCTTATAATGACTTTTTTAAGCGAGATTTTACAACTGAGTGGCTTGCTCGGCCATCTCAGAATCAACCACATTGCTGTGGGTCTGGAGTTACATTTTGGCCAGACCGGGTAAGGACGGCAGGTTTCCTTCCCTAAAAGACATTAGTGAACCAGATGGGTTTTTACAACAATCCGGTAATTTCATGGCCACCATTACTGATACTAGTATTTTAATTCCAGATTTTATTTAATTAATTGAATTTAAATTCCCCAGTTGCCGTGGTGGGATTTGAACTCATGACTCCAGATTATTAGTCCAGGCCTCTGGATTACTAGTCCATAACCTACATAACCACTATGCTACAGTACCCTGTATCAAGTAAAGAAGAATCTCATTGACTGAATAACATGATTCATGGCAGTAATTTTGTAAGTTAATTATGATTGATAGATAAACTGATGTAAACTAATTATGGAAAAATATAACTCAAAAAGTACAAGTTCTGGCTGGTTGTCTTTTGCTCAGTGTTAACAGTCTGGGAAAGACTTTCAGTATGTCAGGTGTAAGCACACATTATGTTGGAGTTTACAGTGGTTTGCAGCTAGGACAATGGAAATTTAACTGCATGCTTCAAACTCCAGCAAGGAATAGGTTGTGTATTTGTCTTATGCTCGGTTACTGAAAAACACAGAGGCAGCTCGCTGCTGATCTGCCTCCTTGTGGATTCCTCCTCCCGCCAGGTGGTAAATTGGTGCTGCAGTGGAGAAACACACACAGAATTAGAAAAATATGTGCACAATTTTGTAAAGCTCTCCCAACTTTGTTTTCAAATTATTTTAATGTCGTTTCATAAGATGAATCGTGGCTCATGAAATAATGAATAAATTAATGTAAAAAAAAACAGGGGATGCGTCTTCCTAAAGATAATGGTGTTCACGAAACTCTTTTTGCAAGTTATAATTGCATTGGCCCATTGTGTGAACCAGCATCAGCTCTTTAATCCTGTTCTCCTAAGCTTCACCTGTCTGCCAGTAGCCTTAAGGGCATTTTACCTAGGTCACCTTAGAGTAATGATGTGGAGATGCCGGTGATGGACTGGGGTTGACAATTGTAAACAATTTTACAACACCAAGTTATAGTCCAACAATTTTATTTGAAATTCACAAGCTTTCGGAGGCTTCCTCCTTCCTCAGGTGAATGTTGTGGTATGTTGTGCACAATCGTTCACATCGTTCACCTGACGAAGGAGGTAGCCTCCGAAAGCTTGTGAATTTAAAATAAAATTGCTGGACTATAACTTGGTGTTGTAAAATTGTTTACAATTATCTACAACATGTCAGCGATTCCTCATAATGATCATTTTTGAATGTATAATCTGTAAATTTTATATATTCTCAGACTCACTGGATTAGTAAATTGAAAAGTTCATATTTGGTGTAAGGTAGTTCAGTTCATAATGTTTATTAAATTAGACTGCTCCTTCTAAATCTTTCAAATGCCCAATTAATAAGCCTTAAAGAGGTTTGAGAAGATAAAATGCCCAGGACAACAGCAGCAGCCAGTTCCCATTTGATGCTTTATCTCTTATTTAACAGTAGGGGTCACAGTAACCTCATTTTTTTTTAAATGCAGAAGTAAGCATTCATTGGCACAAACTGACTCTCTCACACAAGAATGAGCTCAATATTTGAAAGTCGGTCTCTATACCTTTGTATTCTATTATTATTGTTTTACTTGTTAACGCAAAGATAGACAGTGAGAGAGCCAGCACGGATCTTGCCAGCACATCCATGATGTGCACTCCATCAGAAAGGTATGTACATCTGCCGGCCTGAGGCAGCCAACACAGTCCCATCATAATATTAATCTGAGCTAAACCAACCCCAGATGTGAATACTTTCACAGACCCTTCAGAAATATTTAATATTTAGTAAAAATCGTCTGTGCATAAAGCACAAGTTCAGTCTGTCAATTAGTCCAATTTGTATGTTTTTAGACTTCTGCAGGACAGAAGTGGACCGTTTCACTGCTGAGAAATTCCAAAGCGCCTATTAAACAATGAAGTTGTGGAATTCCTGCTACCACAAGACCTCTGAAGGTGATAAATTACAATGTGCATGCCCTACAGCGGCTGGGATAAAAACAGAGACCAAAAAAAAGATCACAATGAACAACATGATGGGCTGTTGTGAAACCAGGCAACAGTTGCTTTGAAACATTTTACCAATTTTTATTGGTGATTAAAAAGCTAATTCAATTAGCGTAAATCTTCAAAGGATTTTATGTTCTCACTAATAACAAAAAACAAAAAACTGCAATTTTGTATTAGCATAGATAGACTCACCTTAAGCAGTGTAATATTTCTTGAGTATATGAAAAATAGATCCTTTTGTGAAGAACTGAATGAAGTGTTAATAAGTACCTTTAGCATGATGATAAGGTGTATGGTACCACCTCCAGTATTCTCCATAATGGACTAGACCCCACACAACCCCAATGGATAATTGAGTGGCCAAATTTTGGTACACCTTATACTACCAATACTCAGGATACAGGGATAAAGTCAAATACAATATAATATAATAAAAAACTAGGGGTCATAAATATAAGATAGTCACAAATAAATTCATTAAGAAATTGAGGAGAAACTTCTTTACTCAGAGAGTGGTTAGATTGTGGAACTTGCTACCACATGGAATAGTTGAGGCAAATAGCAAAGATGCATTTAAGGGGAAGCTTGATAAACACACTAGGGAGAAAGGAATAGAAGGATATGCTGATAAGGTTAGATGAAGTAGGGTGGGAGGAGGCTTGTGTGGAGCATAAACACTGGCATAGACCAGTTGGGCTGACTGGCCTGTTTCTTTGCTGTAAATTCTATGTAATAGAAGTAACATGCAATTAATCTTTTGTTTATAACACACAAGAATTACCGAACCATGCAGAGAGAGGATTCGAGAAAAAGGTGGGGGGTTGTTGTGTTGGTGGATAATTATCGTGTGGATAAAGGACATTACATTGTATTTGCTAAGTGCAGCGATAGTGATGAATGCATCTATTTCTACTGAGTAACTCAAAGGAAATGATTAATTGTTGACTAATCTTATTTACACTTTTATAGTAATTCAAAGATGTACTTTGTGTTCATATATTTTTTTGACACTCATTAGGGGATGTTAATCCTGGAGAATGGAACAATTTCTGCTGAAGCACCCAGTGTCACCAATGAGCACTCCTAGTAAAGGCTCCTCAACTTCATCCTTAAAATGTGCCTTACCCCAACCACATAGTAGCATCCCTTTCTAAATCAGCATATTTTTTCCAGTTTCCATACTAGCCACCCCTGTGGTGTCTGACTGGACTGATAATTTAATGTCGATTGCACCAAATTAGAAGCAGGTTTATGCTTGGAACTGAGACTGCATTGAAATGCCCAAACCCATTGCATGTGAAATTCCTGGGGCAGTAAGAGGCTGTAAGTTGTATATACGCCACAGGAAGTGGGCAGAATATGGGCCAAATCTCAGCTCCACCAGGATTCTGCCCCATTTGGACTGGAGCTTTAATTTCCTGTCAGGGGGTTTTAAAAGTCTTCCTTCAGCCCATTCGGGCCTCTGCGGATCCCTGCTCCACCTTATAAAAGGTAGAATAGCTCAGCCCATCCCAGCTATGCAAATAGCCCCATCGCCGGTATTTGGGATTGGTCTCCAGCTTTGGAGAAGGGATGGGCAGGGTTTGCTCTGATGCCCTTATGCTGGCAGAGCTGGGCCCCGGAGATTTCCAGGCCAATGTACACAGGACCCCCCCCCACAGCCAACACAGAGAAGACTTTCATTCCTTCACCCTGGGTTAGATTTGAACTCATATCCCAGAGATGAAATCACAGCGTGCATTGCTCAGGCAGTCGTAAGGGCATTAAAAATTTTATAAGGTAGATTTAGGGAGCTGGAACATCAGGAGCAGCCCCGTACGGCCGGTTCTGTGTCACTTTTGCACGAAGTGTGACCTTTTGGTTGGTCTACTGGACCAATTTAAAGTGGTCTTGTCCTGAAAGGAGTGAGAGCTCAATTTAAATATGATAATGCATTAAGCACAGTGTGATTTTCTAGCTGTTTAGGACAGGATCATGCTGGTTTCTCCATTCAACTAACTGGAGGCTCCCTGTACAATAGAGCCCTTTAAGTGGCAGAGGCCTTTTTATTTTATTATTTTCAGTTGCACAACAATTTCATGAAACACTTTTCATGCTTTCGTTTCTCTTGGCAGTGCACAATGTTTATGTGGAACTTAAACTAGCTGAATATTGTCTGTTAATTCATTGGAAAGCCACCTGTAACCATTTACAAGACTATAGCAGAACAGGAAGAGCTGGGGAAAAAAAAACATTAAAAAAGAACCTTTACGAGGCAAACTTTCACAGGAGCACAGGGAACAACAAAGTCTCGAAGTGCAAGATATAGAGTCTCATGGTGGTTGGCAAATCAAGTTAAAATTAATGCGGGGGTTGGTTTTAAAGCATCACAAATGCGATATTTCATGGTTGAAGTGGTACAAGATGGAAGGAGGCAGGCCAGGGAAACCAGCCAATGCCAGAGATAGATTGCCCCAATTATAACATCAAACCTATCTGCAGGCCTTGCACACCTACTTAGTCTGGGGTGGGGGGGACCGCTCCACAGGCTCCTGATCAGCAGGGAGACATTTATGGAGCCTGTGCCATCTGCTGCAGGGGTACCTGCAGCCAACCTGCCCCCAAGGGGTGGCACTGCTTGTGGCATTCAAAGTCATCTCCTCTTTCACCTTATCTGCGCCTGCTCCTTTACCAATGCACTGCCCACACATTTATCTAAATTGCAGATTGATGCATTGGCCAGCTTGCCCAGGACTATCATTTCCTTTCCCAGTGAAAGAAAAAGACTTGCATTTATATAGCACCTTTCACAACCACAGAGCATTCCAAAGTGCTTTACAGCCAATTAAGTACTTTTTTTTAAAGTGTCGTTACTGTTGTAACATAGGAAACAGGGCAATCAATTTGCACACAGTAAGGTCCCACAATCAGCAATGTGATAATGACCAGTTAATTTGATTTTGATGATATTGGTTGACAGATAATTATTGGCCTGGACACCAGGGAGAACTCCTTGCTCTTCTTCGAAATAGCGCCTTGGGATCTTTTACGTCTACCTGAGGGGCCAGACGGGGCCTCGGTTTTAACATTTCATCCGAAAGATGGCACCTGGCTACCACCTCCTGCCAGGCTGCAAAGGGCATCTTTGAGTGCCAAACACAGCAATCTACCTTCCACCCACTTCATATGGCATCTCTGCTTTCGCCAGCCATCAAACAAAGGGTTGGAGTACCATGCCACTCTATTCACAGATTCTATTTCCTGCCCCCACAATTATTTCACCTTCCCTCAGGTTTTGCCAGCCCATTCTTTTCCTCCACACAGTCTTTGAAAGGACTGAAGGTTAAATTTAAAATATTTGCAGCCTTTGGAAAGGCTTAACTGATTATTTCCCCACATACAACCTTTAAGTGGCCAAACCCCTCTAAAAATTGTTTTGACCGTGTAATTTTTTTGCCCCGCTCCTCTTTAGTAAATCCCCAGAGCACGCAATGTGGGTTGGGAGCTTGCCATGTACAGTTAATGAGGGCTGACATTAGGACATCCCATGAGGTAAGTTTGGAGGGACACCTACCAATGCTAAGCTCACTTTGTTCTGGTCTTGTTGCCTCAGCAACGAGACACCCTTGTATGTGTTGAACTAAAGTTAGAAGTTGAAGTTTTGACGATCAAACGTGGGTTGCAAATTCATTTTCAAAGGAAATAATATTTAATCAGCCACTATCCTCAATGTTTGCTACAGTGCAGGTAGAGTCTGGATTTTCTGCTAATGTTTGAACTAATACTAGTTTTCTAGTCCTTTCAAAGGTGACTAACATAGTCAGACAGTGGGCCAGAGATCTTTAGTTACAGCTGCTACAATGAAGTCGGTGATTAATTAATATCCTGTCATGCAAACCTGTGTATTCATTAAATTGAGTATCTCGTGAGGTTATCCTCAATCAGCCCTGACCGCACTCAACTGGGTTTTAATCTGAAGTGCTCAGGCAACTTGAATGCTGCATCTTCAAACACTGAGGGCTCGATTTTAAAAGGGCGACAGGATGGCAGCGGGGGAAGGTTGGGGGGGGGGGTCAATGATCTTATGGTTTCAAACCTGACAAATAAAAACTTACCGTTACCCACAGATCACGACTTAATTGGTGCCCCTTAACCTTGTTTCCGGGTTTGCCGTCCAAAAGCTGCGCAGCGGGCGGACTGAGCACCCACAAGACAGGCTGTCAGCTGGAGCGTCTAGATTTAAAGGGCCATTGCTCCAATGGATTTTGCTGGAGCAAAGAGCAAGACGACCCAATGGAGCAGCACAGGGACAAGGCTGCTCCAAGATTCAGCGATGCCTCACTTCAGGTGCTACTGGCCGGGATGAGGAGGAGGAGGGAACTATTTTACCCGGCCGACAGGAGAAAGCACCCTGTCTCTGTCACCAAGGCAGCCTGGCTTGAGGTGGCAGAGGAGGTCACCAGCAGGAGCAACATATCCCAGACCTGGGTCCAGTGCAGGAAGCGTTTCATTGACCTAACTAGGTCAGCAAAAGTGAATATACTTACGAATTCTCCTGCATTCCGTGGTGCACATTAAACACCCCCTCCCCCAAACTCATTCTGCACTGCCAAGACTACTCCATCACATCACTCCTCAAACCCACTTAAGGCTCATCTCATCTTACCTGCACTTCCTCAGCACTTCCTCACCTCCCCATTAGTCACCCCACCACTACCACTCACCCCAATCCTGTTCCAATGTGATGTCTCTGTCTCATACTCACCCTCTGATGCACCTCTTTCATGGTCAGCCTCACCCAAAGCAATGTATTCATCAGTTGGCCACTTCTCGGAGAAGAGAGCGCAAAATGCCTGCGAGAGGGCGAGGACTGGAGGGGGGCCACCAAAAATAGTGGTCCTCATGGTGGAGGCGGCCCTGGAGATCAGCCGCACCCACGAGAGCCTGTCCGTCGGGGACGCCGAGACTGGTACCCCACAAACATCTGGTGACACAACTTTATCATTCATCTCACACAACATGAATTGTTGTTAACAACGCTTGGCATGTTGAACACCTCAGTATGCTCATCGCAACATGACACGTCTGTGATGATGCTTCATATTGCCTTCTGTTCTCTTCAACAACCGCAGTGACGGCAGAGGGAGATTCCTCAGAGGACCTGCCGGCCTCTGAGGGTGCACCGTCACATCTTAGTGAGCCATCCACCAGCGCAGATACTCACAGCTCGATGGGTCCTAGTACTCAGTTAGTTGGGTTGGCAACTCATGAGTCACCACACACAAGTGAGCATGAGCAGACACTGGTGGCAGGAGCAACTGTGGAGAGTCCACGTCAGTGGGCGCACTCCTCTCCAGGCTCAGCTCAGCTGGACGCAGATGCTGAACCCTAGGGGCCATCCTTTAAAAGGAGAATGATCGAGGGACAGCAGCACATTTGCGAGGTACTGGAACAGGTGCCACAAACACTCTCCACAATAGCCCAGAGGACGGAGGAGTCCAACTCCTGCATGAGTGGAATGGTGGCACAGGTACAGGAGGGAATCTCTGAGATAGTGTTGCAGGGACATGAGCAACTGTCTGAGATAGTGTTGCAGGTAACTGTGGAAATGTCTGAGATAGTATCGCAGGTAAGTGCGGGAATGTCTGCGATAGAGAGAAGGCTAGCCTCTGTTGAGCTTCAAGCACTCAAATGAGTGCATTCAGGCCCTGACAATGGCCATTCGAACTCACGGTGAACAACATTCTGCCGCCTTAAACAGGCAGACAGAAACTTTACAACTGGGCTTCCAAGGCATCATACATGTCCTCCAAACTTTTCTCCAGCAGGGTGGTAGGAGTGATGTGGGCCTGGCCCAGGAGAGGGATGATGGTGAAAGGGGGTATGGAAGTGGGGACACCACTCAAATGCTCCCAAGTCTCACCCCTTGTCCCCCTCTCGACCAGTACCCGCAATGCTGCCTCCTCTCCAGGTCACCGAGTCAGCCCCTGCACAGGTGGTTTCCATCCCAGGGTTTTAAAGGAAGTAGGTGAGCACATTGCAGATGCCCTAACTGTAATCTTTCAAAGTTCTCTAGATTCAGGAACTGTCCCTCTAGATTGGAAAATTGCACATGTCACTCTGCTTTTTAAGAAAGGAGAGAGAAGGAAACCAGGGAATTGTAGACCAGTTAGCCTAACATCTGTTGTGGGAAAAAGGCTGGAGTCGATAATTAAGGATAGGGTGACTGAACACCTCGAGAACTTTCAGTTAATCAGAGAGAGCCAACATGGATTTGTGAAAGGTAGGTCGTGCCTGACAAACTTGATTGAATTTTTTGAAGAGGTGACTAAAGTAGTGGACAGGGGAATGTCAATGGATGTTATTTATATGGACTTCCAGAAGGCATTTGATAAGGTCCCACATAAGAGACTGTTAGCTAAGATAGAAGCCCATGGAATCGAGGGAAAAGTATGGACTTGGTTAGGAAGTTGGCTGAGCGAAAGGCGACAGAGACTAGGGATAATGGGTAGGTACCCACATTGGCAGGATGTGACTTGTGGAGTCCCGCAGGGATCTGTCTTGGGGCCTCAATTATTCACAATATTTATTAACGACTTAGATGAAGGCATAGAAAGTCTCATATCTAAGTTTGCCGAAGACACAAAGATTGGTGGCATTGTAAGCAGTGTAGATGAAAACATAAAATTACAAAGGGATATTGATAGATTAGGTGAATGGGCAAAACTGTGGCAAATGGAATTCAATGTAAACAAATGTGAGGTCATCCACTTTGGACCAAAAAAGGATAGAACAGGGTACTTTCTAAATGGTAAAAAGTTAAAAACAGTGGATGTCCAAAGGGATTTAGGGGTTCAGGTACATAGATCATTGAAGTGTCATGAACAGGTGCAGAAAATAATCAATAAAGCTAATGGAATGCTGGCCTTTATATCTAGAGGACTAGAGTACAAGGGGGCAGAAGTTATGCTGCAGCTATACAAAACCCTGGTTAGACCACACCTGAAGTACTGTGAGCAGTTCTGGGCACCGCACCTTCAGAAGGACATATTGGCCTTGGAGGAAGTGCAACGTAGGTTTACTAGAATGATACCCGGGCTTCAAGGGTTAAGTTACGAGGAGAGATTACACAAATTGGGGTTGTATTCTCTCGAGTTTCTAAGGTTAAGGGGTGATCTGATCGAAGTTTATAAAATATTAAGGGGAACAGATAGGGTGGATAGAGAGAAACTATTTCCGCTGATTGGGGATTCTAGGAGTAGGAGGCACAGTCACAGGAGTGAGATTAGAAAACATTTCTACACACAAAGGGTGGTAGAAGTTTGGAACTCTCTTCCGCAAATGGCAATTGATACTAGCTCAATTGCTAAATTTAATCTGAGAAAGATAGCTTTTTGGCAACCAAAGGTATTGAGGGATATGGGCCAAAGGCAGGTATATGGAGTTAGATCACAGATCAGTCATGATCTCGTTGAATGTCGGAGCAGGCACGAGGGGCTGAATGGCCCACTCCTGTTCCTTTGTTCCTATGTTCCTAGGTGAAGCAGTCTTTGGAGGGGCCCTCATGGTCTCCAAATCCCAGAGGGTGTAGGCTGAAAGCATCTAAGCAGTCTGGCCATGGACATGAGCAACCTGCCACTACCTCTGCTCAGCCACAGGGGATGCACCACGTAGAAGCGACAGGAAGAGAAAGGTTAAGGATTTGTGATCACGAAGGGTATGCACAAGGGTGTCTGACAGACTGCCATGTTTTTCATTTATATTTGGTTTCTGTTAAAGTCACATTAAATGTTATCATTCTCACCACTACTACCACGTCTTGCCCATTCTTGACTGGCTTTTGTGATAATGCCCTTTCATGTGCTTCACCATGAACGGTGACACTTGATGCCACCCAGTGGGTCACTTTACAGTGGGTCTATGTGTAGTTGCAGGACTGTTTTGTGCAGGGAGGGGTGGGGGGCTGGTGTTGGAGCTGGTCTTTCCAGGTGGTGTGAGGGCTGGACTCTTCTCACTTTCTGATCTTATGTGAACCTTTCACCGATGAGTGACTCCCTGACCTCACGAGTAGCCAGATGAGCCACTGCTCTGCCTATAGGTTCGTCGTCGTCCTCCTCCTCCTCCTGCTCCTCCTCAATGTGGATGGTGGGCGAGGGCATGCGGTCATATCAACCGTAACCTGTTGCACCATGTTGTGCAGGACACAACACACTACTATAATGTGACCCACTCTCGCTGGTGCATATTGAAGCGCTCCCCCAGAACGATCAAGGCACCAAAATCGCATCTTCAGCAGTCCTATCACATGTTCAATTATAGATCTGGTGGCGATGTGGCTGTCATTGTATCGACGCTGTTGCTCGCTGATGGGGGTTCCTCAGATGTGTCATGAGCCACGTGTACAGGGGGTATCCCTTGTCACCAAGAAGCCAGCCATTAAGGGTGTTTGGTGCACGGAAGAGGGGTGGGATGTTGGATTCCCTCAGAATGAAAGAATCGTGGCAGCTGCCAGGGAATCTGGTGCACATGTGAAGGAATCTTTTGCAGTGGTCACAAGCGAGCTGAGCGTTGGAGTGATAGCCCTTTCTGTTGATGAACAGTCCTGGCTCGTGTGGAGGTGCTTGGATTGCTATATGGATGCAATCGATTGCAACCTGTACATGTGGGAAGCCAGCCACAGAGTGGAATCCCACTGCCCTCTCCATCTGACTGGGGTCGTCCATGGGGAAATTGACGTATTGCGAGGCCCTATGAAACAAGCAGTCAGTGACCTGCCTTATGCACTTGTGTGCAGACGACTGAGACACTCCGGCGATGTCACCAGTGGCACCCTGGAATGATCCGGAAATGAAGAAGTTGAGGGCAGTGGTGACTTTAACTGCATCGGGTAATGAGATGCCGCCAGGCCCAGCTGGGAGCAGCTCGGCATGAAGGAAGCTGCAGATGTCTGCGACCACCTGGCGACTCACCCTCAGCCTCCGTATGCACTAGTCCTCAGAGGTCCAGGAAGCTGAGTCTTGATCTGTAGGGCCTCTGATGAGGGTAGTGCCTCCTGCGACGTCGCTCCCTCCGTTTTTCCCCTCCGTGCTCTTGTGCAGGTGCCTGTGGCGCACCACTGTGGTGTGGAGCTGCAAGTGGCGGAGGTGGACGCCATGCCTGGCGAGGATGGTGATGTTGCTCGTCCTTGGATGTACTGGTGAATGCAGCCATCGTGCCCCCCCAATCCTGATGGTTTCAGTTTCACACAGCACGGGAAACACACTGAGGCAGCATTGAAATCGCATGCCTTCGCTCTTAATTAGATTCATGTACATTTCAAGTACTTGAATTGCTTGTTTAAATATTGTCCCATCGGCTTCCAGGTTTGGGAACGATGCGCGCACCCAGATGACTCCGGGTCATGCGTGTTCTTAGGCGTGTTGGAGCCTGGATTTCTGCCCGCTCCTGGAAATCGCGATTCTCTTTGCCCTCCCCACCCCCAACGCACCCTCAGTTCTGTTTTAAAATCGAGCTCTGAGTGAATTAAAGGCACTGCAGACTGTTATTAATACCTTCACACAAGTCAGACTGAAATATCAGCCAAAACCCAACTGAGGTACAGATAAAACAAAGGTAACATTCTAATGGTTTGGGGATTGCTGGATCAGGAGGTTTTATGTACAATATAGATTAGTAACAATAAATTAAAGGAAGATTCAAATGATCAGTAAGGAAGAACAAAAGCAAGAACTTGCATTTCTATAGCACCTTTCATGACCACAGGATGTCTCAAAGCACTTTACAGCTAATTGAGTGTTTTTGAATTGTAATCACTGTTGTAATGTAAGAAAGTATCAACTAATTTCCACCCAGCAAGATCCCACATACAGCGATGAGATAATGAGCATTTGTTTTAGTGATGTTGGTTGAGGGATAAATATTGGCCAGGACACCAGAACTCCTCTGCTCTTCTTTGGATAGCTCCACAGAACCATTTACCTCCACCCAAAATAGGGCAGATGAGGCTTTGGTTTAATGTCTCATCCAAATCCATCCCTCAGTACTGCACTGAAGTGCCAGTCTAGATTATCTGCTCTAGTCTTTGGAGCAGTGCTTGATGCCATGACCTTCTGACTCAGGGCAAGAGTGCTACTGTTGAGCCATGGCTTAAATTAGAGATCATAGGGTTATAGAAGTGTACAGAAATGTACAGCACAGGAGGAGGCCGTTTGGCCCATCATGTCTGTGCTGGCTCTTGCTAGATTAGTCCAAAATTAATCCCACTGTCTTGCCCTCTCTCCATAGCACTGAAACTTCCTCTGCATCAATTGTTTGTCCACTTTTCCCTAAAAAGATACTGGCCCCAATTTTAACTCCAGGCCAGTTTTCAGCAGGTGAGCAGTAATGTGAGTTAAAAATTGACCCGCTGCTCAAGAAATGAGGCCTGAGGTATTTTAACGCCCGGGCCTCATTTAAATCCCACCGGTCAACTTCCCACCCATTCCAAATGGAAACAGAGGTGGCAGGCCGGGAACGTCACCTCTCACCTTAATTCCATTTCTCCATTTGATGTGCTCCTTCTACAGGTGAAGGCCAGGGTCTGGCTCCACAGGAAAGCCCTGGGAATCCCAGGGCCGTGTTAAAGAGATGACAATCCATGTCCATGTTGCTTTTTCCTTGCCCTTGTGCCCATGGAATAATCATTTCCTGGGTGCAAAGGACAAGGAAATGAGCAATGAGCTCTAATATCTCAAGGCGCTCTTTATAACTATAATTGTGTATCTGTGGTATCCTCCTGGTAAATCTATAACAGAGAATGAATATCAAAACTAACAAGAATGTTTATAGTGTGAGTTTGATTAGTTAAACAGTTGGATGGGATTGTCAAAGTGCTAAAGTAGGTCATCGAAGCACTTGAAGTAAATAATAAGTTAAGGATGCTTTGCAGAGATAGTGCGGGCTTCATAAGTGTACACGTTTGGGTGGTAAATGCCCTCGGTACTGACTGCTGTGTAATCACAGGGGTAGGGGTATTCCTGCAGTTATTCCTCTTGAGTTGGATTGATTTCCATGTAGTAGATGAAAACCTGCAGAAAGCATTATGTATTGTAAGAACTTGTCCAGTATCGAGCTATTCAATCTGCTGGATGTGGGAGTCACATTTTTCATATTTGACAACTTGCTTTAGGCAGGTTCATTTGCCAGTTTTGGTCTCCTGGATCACTAGATAGTGTTCTCTTCAGAGAGTCACATTCTATGGGAATGAAAGTTCCCTCCACAAGCCTGGTACTCATTATTTTTCTCCTTTTGAAAGATTTAACTTGTTATTTTTTAAGTTATTATAATTACCATCATTATCATCATAGTATTAGTTTAATGAATTCTGGGGAGGGGAGTTTCCACTTACAATAGAGAGTGATGTAGAATGTGGGGGCGTATGGAGGATCCGACTCTGATCCATTAAACTGGATCAGCACCATTTTAGTGCCAACTGATTTTCCAGCACATATTTTACACCAATCTAAAGTTGTCTTGCCAAAAAGGAGCCTTAGCTTCATTTAAATCTTATAATGGTTTTAAAAGAAGCAAGGTGCGATTTTCTTTCTGCTTAAAAGCTGAGCAGGCTGGGGTTCTTTTCTTTAGAAAAGAGAAGATTGGGAGGTGACCTGATGGAGGTCTTTAGAGGGGTTCGATAGGATAGATGTAGAGAAGATGTTTCCACTTGTAGGGAGTCCAGAACTAGGGGCCATAAATATAAGATAGTCACTAATGAATCCAATAAGGAATTCAGGAGAAATTTCTTAACTCCCAGAAGTTGGAGCCAGGTTGGGGTTGGGTTTCAGATTTTTGAATTTAAAACCCCTGCCCCCGCTGTCCCTCTCCCACCCATCCTGGGGGGTTAAAATCCCGCCTAACGTTTCTGTGGAATCCAAAATAGCCAAAGATAGTATGCGAGTTTACCTGAATCCAAGCTGCCATTGAAACATTAACAAGACTTCAGCACAACAGGAATAGCTGTCAAAATAGGTGACATGAAAAAGGAACTCTTACAATAAGAACTTTCAAAGGAGCTCAGGAAGCAACAAAACATCTAAGGGATAAGACCTGTGGCAGCAGCAAAATCAAGTTAAAATGAATGATGGTGGTGGATTTTGAAGCATCACAAACACAAGATAAAAAAAAGGCACGCCTGGGAGAACCAAGCCTTTTGTAAGGGATACAACAACTTTTAACCCCTATTTGGCTGCATGTTCTTTACCTTGCTGGTGACAAACAATTTGCTAGTCTCAATTAGGCCCAGGACCTCGAAGTGAATAACAAGACCCCGGCCAGTGCAAGAGGACTTTTGATCACATACAATGGGCACAAAGCGGATGAAATTCCTCTTTTAAGAAAAATGGAGAGAATGCCTGTTTTGCTTTTAATTAATGACACGCCAATAAATCGTGCCTCTTTAAATTATATGTTTCCTCAAAATCAGGAGTGGATCTATAATTACAGCAAAACAAAACATTCTACTTTTATTATTGAAAGAGGAATTTCACTGGAGAGAAATAATTAAGTGAAAATCCGGAAAGAAAACAAAAAGAATGAGTAAAATGAATACTGAAGAGGAAATAAAAACAGAAAATGCTGGAGAAGCTCAGCAAGTCAGGCAGCATCTGTGGAGAAAGAAACAGAGTTAACGTTTCAGGCCCGAGACCTTTCATCAGTTCTGACTTCAGATTTCGAGCATCCGCAGTATTTTGCTTTTAATTGAAGAGGAAATGTTGAGCAAGTGGCACAATAGCAAACAGAGACTGAAAAATGAAAAAGAAAAATTAGCGAAAGGAAACAAAAATGAACTTCATGAAAAGAAAGAAAAAAATTAAAATTAAATAAGAGACAGAAATAAAGCTGAGTATTCAGTGAGAGCAGAAGGAAGGAAAAGAAGTGATTAAGGATGGGAAAGAATAGAAAAATACAAAAGAAATGTTTAAACGGGATAAAAATCAAGAACATAGATGCTGATTTTGCAATTGTGTGCTATCAGTGTGAAGCCTCCTCAAACCTCTGGGAATACCTAGCAGGAAATCACAGCTCTACTTTCCATGTCCTTCTATATATAAAAATCATGGGAAGTGCCCCCACCCAATTCCCGAATTGAGATGCCAGCGGATGGATGATCTTGTAAGATCGGTCTCTGTACATACAGAGAAAGTAAAAACAAAAAAGGGAAAAACAATTAAAGAAAAAAGACTAGTACATTAATAAAAAGTTATCAAGAAAACAAAATTGCTGTAATTGCTTCTGGCTATAACAGGCTAAATGGTTACAACAAGTCTCATTAGATGTCGTTAGTTACTGTTCAGTCAGGAAATGTTAGGTCTGCAGAAAGTATAATTCTGGGATTAAGAGACCAAAATAAGTGTTATCAGTGATAGGTGATGGCTCTTTTTGCCCTTTGTGATCTTTTTCAATAGAGCCAAGTTTAAACCTAAAATGGGACCTCTAAACTCACACAAGGTCTTAACTAAAAAAAAAAGTCTGCTTCTCTACCTTTAAATATTTTATTGGTAACTTTTTATAGCTGAGGCCATTAGGCAAATTCTCTGCGTAGCGTCCATTAAATCCCAATTGGAGTTGCACACGCATTACTGTGACAGTTTCCAGAATGCAGGCCAGTTAGTTCTGGTAGTTTCTGCAATTTGAGAGAGTTCCCCCGTAGTCCTTACTGAAGCCTAAATTTTGCCCATGATCTTCCAATGTACACTGGCAGCAGATTACCTCCATCGTTAAAAATGATCCTCCAAATTATTTTTTTTTGATCGCAAAGAAGAAAATGTCTTCCTTGCATCATCTGTCTGGAATGTATGGAAGTATTTGCACCTGAGATTTATCTAATTTGAAATAAACTTAGAGAACAGTGTGGTTTGGGTATTCTTGGGTATTGCCATTGCCAACTGTAGAGATCAGTGGCATGAATACAAAACCTGTGCATTCCTGAAATCGGCTTTGTGGGAACACTTGAATAGTTACTATTGGATAACATTTGGAAGAAAACATTGCAATGTGTAGGTGTCTTCAGGTCCTACCTATGCACTGGTAAAATAATAAAGGTCCTGAAACTACAGCATGAGATAGAACCACAGAAGGAGATCATTCGGCCCATTGTATCTCTTTGCTACGGCAATCCAAAACTAATCCCCCTGCCCTGCTCTCTACCGGTAACCCTGCGTCTTCCTCTGCTTCAAATATTTACCCAACTTTTCCTCAATAGATTCAACGGTCTCTGCCTCAAAGCATTCCATGTTCTAACAACCCGCTCTGTAAAGAAATTTCTTCTAACAGAATACGAATATACAAATGCTTAACTTGCTCATCTGTAACTCCTCCCCATGCTGTTTTATCGGAGGCATTAATCCATCTACTTTGAACGGGTTAAAACCCCCGCTAAAAGAGTGGAGAGATGAATGTCAGGTGAACATGTTAAGTGTTTCATACGTTAATCTTCCATGGTACAATATCAGGGTCCATTTTACAAAAACTAAGGCCTATTGTGGCTTCAAGTTTAGATTCTGCAGGATTTAGGGTTATTGAAGGAAGGTTCCCAGGAGATAGAAGTTACTCTCTTCAGCCCTGATTATGCCATCATGGTGATGGCCACAATGATACAGCGAGCTTCACACAGCCACTGGGTTAATTGCAGAGCACATGCAAGCCCTCGTGAAACAACAGTTTGGATTCATGGATCGATTAAAGGACATGTGCTGACATTCTGCAGGGGTTCCATAACTCCAGCAGCAGACTGGCAGATCCCCCAGGAAAATGGCAGAGGCCTGGTTGTGCTGGGTCTCTGCTGATTCCAGGAATTTCCTCTTTGCCTTGTAAGGGCCACAACCTCCATCCACCTATGGCAGTCAACCCACTAGAATTGTCCTGGAGTCTCCAGGAATTGAAGATTAATCTCCAGGGCACTGCTATGAGCAACCCAGGAGAAAAATCATAGGGACATTAAAACAAATTGTGTGTGATTGTTTTTCATTTTCTTTGAATATTTATAAAAATATTGGACTCAGGATAAAAAGGCTGTTTGACTGACAGTCAAGTATCATCCAATCGGGTAATTAAGAGCCTGTTGACTTCCAAATGGCGTTGGAAGGCAGTGTGCCATGAGGATGGTCGTGTCAGGTGACCAATGGTGAGACCGTAGGGGTGGGGCGGGTTGAGACAGGAAGTCGTGAATGAAACTTTCAGGAATACGTTCAACCAGAGTTGGCAGCCCTACATCCACCCCTTACAAGGCAAATAATGACCAAAAGCGGAGCCAGGGGTAACGCTCCATAAACCAAGAAGGGGACCTGGCATAGTAGTGGTTGCTGGAGCACCGATTGTTTGTTGTTGCAGGGACCTGGTTGATCCACCATTGTTCCCGGAGACAGCAGCCTGATCTGTCCGTACTCCAGCAAATCCTGGGCTGTTGGGTAGTCTGTGGTAGGTATGAGCTCACAGTACAAAGCTGCCAAAAAAATGTTCATCAATCAACAGTCACACTCTGGCAGGTCACAGGGTTGACTGATGTGAAAGAATTTACATTGGTTCAGTATGGTACTCTTAAGAGTTTAGGATTACAGCATATTAAAAAGAGCTGTAATTTGCATCTGACTATACTGAGCCTGATCTGCAAATGCTTGTTGCTGAAAATGGATGACATAAATGGAGACAAAAATTCCATTCCCTCAACATTGAAGTTCCTGAATATGATCAGTGTAAGAAAACAATCAATTCGAAATTTAAAGGAAAAAAATGGCATTATTGCTTGAGGGACACTAACAGTATAATTTCCCTGCATTCTGCAGAAAATGCGTGTCAGAGTTTTGGGATAAATTTTTATCTCCAGTGCTCCCGGCATAAAGCTCTGTGCCAAGAATACGAAACCCCAATGCCCAGTAGTGTAAAAGCCCTGTGTTCTGAAGGATAAAGTTTTACGCCAAGTAGCATGGAGGGGGAAGGAGGAGAGGATGAGGAGACTGGGAGATAGGGAGAGAGGAGGAGGGGAGGAGAGGCCCATGAATCTTTGAAGAGTTAAGCCATGGTTGGGGCAAAGAAGAGGTTGGAAAGCAGTATAGGAGGCAAGAGAAGAAGCTGACTGGTGGTGTGGTGGCTGAAGCCCAAAGTGCTCTAGGGGTGAGGAGGGTTCTAGTTCTTTTAAGGTATTTTAGCTTTACTGATTACATTAATAGGAAAATTGTATTAAAATGGTGACAGGTTTCACAGAAGGCTTATATCCAAACATAACAATTTGGATATGGGCACATTTAACGCGCAAAAGTTCATAGGAACTGTTGACAAAGATTTTAATGGGAGTAATTTTAATCAATTGATGCTTTTGAAAAAAATACATTTGGTACTTAGAAAATTAACAGGCATCAATATGATGTTGACTGCTATCATTACATTAAATATCCAACCGCCATATGTCCATCAGCAATACATAACAAACAACAATTACAAGTAAGAATTCCTCATTGGCTACAACAGTAGTGAGCTTTCACTTTGTTCTCTTCCTGTATCTCAATGTGCCTGTGATGATTTATGCTTTCATTTACCTTTTTGCAAGCACAAATGTAATTCAAGTAACTTCTGCCATATTGCATACAATAGAAATGGTACTGCAAGTTCCTGCTAAGTATTTTACTTATATTGAGGCTTTACCCATCAGGCTTGCTGAGACAGATAGATAGATGGGATGTCAGTCAATGGAATTTGGAATGATAAATGGTAGATGCTGCAGGCCAGAAGTTGGACGTTTCTACCCCAGCAGCATTTAAGGGAAGGTTCTCTTGCAGGAGCCAGAAGCGGCCACCTTTTAAAAAAAATATATTTGTAAACAACATAAATGTATTTCACGAGATGTGGGTTTATAACATAATAAAGTGTCATGGTATGTTGTTATCTTTATTGATCTGTACAAGTATGAAAGTCTGTATCCTGATAAAGATCAGACTGGTTGAAGTGGCTGATTCACAAAGCTTTTGTGGTTTTCCATTGTTATGCTACCAAGTATATAAAAAGGAGTCATAAATCTTCAAAAGGGGCAGCAGATATTATAGTCACATTCCTGCCAGCTACCAAGACCAACTATTTGGGTGAGCCCACCTCAGATTTTCCCACAGAGACAGGAAAGAAGTTCTGTAGAAGTCTGTCAAAAAGCCAATATTTTCTAGGTAGAAAAAAAATCTATCATAGATTCTTGGTTAGGTGAGCTGGGCTGAACAGATCCAAGAAAACAGACCAGATCTGCATGGAGAGAACAGATGACCAGTAGCCTTAACAGACCATAGGAAAGGTATTAAACTTGACTTCACTGTTCAACACTTCCTTATTTGTGATGTGGATTTCTTATTATGAATGCCACCTACATTAGGGACAGCCGGGGATAAATTTTACAGTCCAGGTGCAGAACAGGGAGAGAAGCTGGGACAGTGGACTTCTCACTCAAGGATTTGGTTGGAAACGAGTCACATTCAGACTTCCAAGGCCCACCATATTAACATTGAAGACGTGAGCTCCCAGCATGTTTAAAACCCATATCAGGAGCTGACAACTTTACAGGCAGGAGATCCAACATGCCCTCAAAACTTGATGGTGGAACACAAGGTTACAGGCCTCACAGAAGCATAGTGCAAAATTCCAGGCAGGAAGTGGCAACACATGTCAACTCTCAGAGCAACCTCCACAGAAAATAAGTGCAAGCCAAAAAGAAGTTTAGAGACTTCAGGAGATCTGCGAGGGCAGGTTCAAGAACCATTATATTATGTACAATATTGTATGGCATGACATATTGCACCTTTCCAGGCTCCTCTCACTCTCAATCACTTATGTTAATGTTTGCCATTTAGTCACAGGACACCTTTGGAATCCTCAGCAACTACCTGCAGTAAATTTTCAGGACCTGTTAGTTAATCAATATGAAATAGTCCACTATCCTCCATGATCCATTTTTAATATGAAAATGACCTGCACGAGGTACATTTTGCAACAACATATATCACAACATAAATTTCACAAGGGGTCACACCAAAACTCACCGACCTGTACAAAAGGAATTGTCCTCCCACCTAAACAGCATATACACCAACTTAATTAGATGGAATAACCTGCCCATAAGAACAGTTGGGTAGGGTGAACACAATAAAGGTGAATATCCTCCCTGCCTGACAAGGTGCCAGCTAAAAATTCCATGACAGTTGCATCTCCAAGTTCCTCTGGATACACTTCAAGTGCTTTTAGTTTCAAAACAGGAAGGGGGATTTGGCCTCTCAAATTTCAGACATTGCTACTGGGCAGTTACATATAATTACATAGAATTTACAGCATAGGAACAGGCCATTTGGCCAATTGGTCCATGCTGGTGTTTATGCTCCACGCGAGCCTTCTCCCACCTCTCTTCATCTAACTCTACCTACCCGTTCAGATCCAAATGTTTATGGCCTGCTCCTTGACTTTCCAGTAAAATCATTGGCTGGGATCAAGCCTTTCTAACAAGCTACTTGCACAGCTCACCATTTATAAAAGGCTGACAGGAATGCAGAAATGTACCATTGTTGCTGTAAATCTCATTCTGGTATGAGGTCTGCACCACCAGACTAAGAGGGTTATAGCAACAATGGTGTATTTCATGTTTACCTCTATTGGGGTCTCTCTGTGTTTATCAGCTCTCTCCCCAATCAGCCACAAAAGAGAGTTCCCACAGGGACTCAGCTTCAGTGGATTTAGAGTCTGACATAAAAAAGGGATCACTGACTAGGTCAGCTCTACTATGAACATCAAAGTGGGCCTGAAAATTTCACCTCTCCTTAGCATAATCAGTACCAGACAAGAAGACGATCAGACTGATGGTTGAAATGGCTGATTCACAAAGCTTTTGTGGTTTTCCACTTTAATGCTGCCAAGTTTTTTTTTTAATTTGTTCATGGGATGTAGGCGTCGCTGGCAAGGACAGCGTTTATTGCCCATCCCAAATTGCCCTTGAGAAGGTGGTGGTGAGCCGCCTTCTTGAACTGCTGCAGTCCGTGTGGTGAAGGTTCTCCCACAGTGCTGTTAGGTAGGGAGTTCCAGGATTTTGACCCAGTAACGATGAAGGCGATATATTTCCAAGTTGGGATGGTGTGTGACTTGGAGGGGAACGTGCAGGTGGTGGTGTTCCCATGTGCCGGCTGTCCTTGTCCTTCTTGGTGGTAGAGGTCACACGTTTAGGAGGTATTGTCGAAGAAGCCTTGGCGAGTTGCTGCAGTGCATCCTGTGGGTGGTACACACTGCAGCCACGGTGCGCCGGTGGTGAAGGGAGTGAATGTTTAGGGTGGTGGATGGGGTGCCAATCAAGCGGGCTGCTTTGTCCTGGATGGTGTTGAGCTTCTTGAGAGTTGTTGGTGCTGCACTCATCCAGGCAAGTGAAGAGTATTCCATCACACTCCTGACTTCTGCCTTGTAGATGGTAGAAAGGCTTTGGGAGTCAGGAGATGAGTCACTTGCTGCAGAATACCCAGCCTCTGACCTGCTCTTGTAGCCATAGTATTTATGTGGCTGGTCCAGTTAAGTTTCTGGTCAATGGTGATCCCCAGGATGTTGATGGTGGGGGATTTGGCGATGGTATTGCCGTTGAATGTCAAGGGGAGGTGGTTAGACTCTCTTGTTGGAGATGGTCATTGCCTGGCACTTGTCTGGCACAAATGTTACTTGTCGCTTATCAGTCCAAGCTTGTGCAATTATCAGCGAACATCCCCATTTCTGACCTTATGATGGAAGGAAGGTCATTGATGAAGCAGCTGAAGATGATTGGGCCGAGGACACTGCCCTGAGAAACTCCTGCAGCAATGTCCTGGGGCTGAGATGAATGGCCTCCAACAACCACTACCATCTTCCTTTGTGCTAGGTATGACTCCAGCCACTGGAGACTTTTTCCCGATTCCCATTGACTTCAATTTTACTAGGGCTCCTTGGTGCCACACTCGGTCAAATGCTGCCTTGATGTCAAGGGCAGTCACTCTCACCTCACCTCTGAAATTCAGCTCTTTTGTCCATGTTTGGACCAAAGCTGTAATAAGATCTGGAGCCGAGTGGTTCTGGACAAACCCAAACTGAGCATCGGATATAGGAGCCATAAAGCTTCCAAAGAGGCAGCAGATATTATAGTCACAGTCTGCTAGCTACCAAGATCAGCTGTTTGGGTGTGCCCACCTCAGACTTTCCCACAGACGCCGGGAAGAAGTTCTCTAGAAATCTGTCAAAAGGCCAATGTGTCCTAGGTAGGAAAGAGATCTATTATAGATGCTTGGAATAGTGAGCTGGGCTGAATGGATCCATTCATAGACCCATTCATAGACATTCATGGAGTTGACTTAGGTCATAGAGATGAGCACAATGTGTTGGGATGCTACTGTGGAGTGGAGGAAGGGTTCCAGGTAGTTGGTACTTGCTGAAGTTTGTAGCAGCATTCTTCAGGCATTGAAAATATTTAAAGTGACATCAGAAGTATTATTAATCTGAAAAAGAAACAATGCATATTAGTAAATGCTCATTTTGATTATTTAAAATAGAATGGTTAATTCATAAAGTAAGGGTTATATAACTATATAATTGTAAAAATGAATTATGAATTATTTTTTCTACCATGCCAAACTAAATGTTGGGAGATCTAGAACGAGTGTAGATACTCAGAATAATACTTCTGATGTCACTTTAAATATATTTCAATGCCTGAAGAACACTACTACAAACTTCAGCAAGTACCAACTCCCCAGGAACCCTTCCTCCACTCCACAACAGTATCCCAACACACCTCCACCATGCTCACCTCTATGACCTAAGTTAACTCTGAAAACCTGAGATAAGCCTGGGATCATGATCTGAGCCGTCTATTAATGGAGGGGGAATGGCCAGTGCTATGGAGGCAAGCTGTCAACACACAAGATACTTATGGAAGAGGAAGGCCATTCATCCATCTAGAACAAACCTACACTCTACCCATTACGGTATCAAATTGTTTTTTAAATGATTCCAGGGATTTTGCCTCCACTACTCTGCCCGATGTCCATGCCAAGTGTTGATCATTTTCTGCGTGAAGATGAAATTCCTGATATCATTCCTAAAGATGCCTTTCACTAGTTTGAACCTGTGTCCCCTTGCCCTGCAATCACAGTTTAATTTAAAGTGGTATCTCACCTTATCCTTTTCTACAAATCTCACTCAGCTGTTTTGTCACATCTGTTTTTTTTTCATTTAAATTAACCCAAGGAGAAAATACAAGAGCAATTTTCCAAAGTTACACTCCAAGCTGGGAACCTCACTCACTGAGAATGCATATCAGAATTTTGCCCACTGCCGTGCACAATTTTCTGACCATTAATATAAACGGTTGGAAAGTCTTGGTTTCCACTAAGGGCTCCCAACAGGTGAGATTCCCTGCCAGGAGTACGAAGACAGAAAATTATCCCCATAGCCCTAAAGTTGCACAATTTAGATTTCAGGTATCTATGTTCATTCTAACATTCAGTTTGACACGGTAGAGAAAAAAAAAAATCACAATTAATTTTTGCAAATACATAGTTATATAACCCTTACTTTATGAATTAACCATTCTATTTTAAATAATCAAAATGAGCATTTACTAATATGCACTGTTTCTTTTTCAGATTAATAATAATTCTGATGTCACTTTAAATATATTTCAGATATTCTAATTAAGGTCCAGTTGTGCATGATAATTTATGGATACATATTTTATTAACTCTCTTTGCTATAGGCCATATATTACTTCAATGCACAATATATGGAAATTACTTTTTCCTGTATTTTCCACGTAATCTTCAGCACATTTTAAATGTCAGAAAAAAAATCAATTAGCTTGTCGTGAAATAAACTAATGAGCTTTTAATATGGGGGCAGATTTGACAAATTCGTGTTCCAGGTACAGAGCTTGATGGGAATGCATGTTGGAAATTTAGCCACAGAGGTCAGTGTGTCTCACACAATTTTCCTGGCATTAAAATTAATGGATGGA
Organism: Heptranchias perlo; assembly: GCF_035084215.1. Classification (NCBI taxonomy): domain Eukaryota; kingdom Metazoa; phylum Chordata; class Chondrichthyes; order Hexanchiformes; family Hexanchidae; genus Heptranchias; species Heptranchias perlo. The sequence goes on along the minus strand of NC_090348.1, from coordinate 14,135,539 downwards.
AAATGGGCACGGCGCACAGATCTGCATGCCTGAATTCCTGTCATATTAAGTTCTGCGCTGGGGAGCACTGATTTATAAAAATCTAACCCCATGGAATTTCCACGGAGGAAAGAGGCATCAATGGATGCAGCATTGATGTAATAATGAATGTTTGTTAGAGCAGTGACATTCCGCTCATATTGGAAGAAGTCATATAGTACAGATGATCAACTATACATTTTAAACTACATTCTCATCTCCAGTTAATTGGTACAACTTCAGCATGCCTGATTGCAAAGGAGACAATGGGAAAGAACCATTAGAGCCTTTCACTCTGGAATACTTTCCTTAAAGCCCTATCCTTTGCTCTGTCTCTCTCCACCTTCAAAAGAAATCTCAAAGCCTACACCGTTGAATCAGGCCTTCAGTCACGTTTCTTAATTGTTTTTCCAGCCGTTGGTTCCATTCACTGCCTTTGTAAAGTGCCTTGGGAGCATTTAGCTATATTACTAGCTATATTACTAGTATTATACAAGTGTAAGCTGCTGCTGGTTCCTTGCATCTAATGGTTCAAAGGGTCTGGACCACTCTGATACCAAGACCAAGATGATACTAGGGGCAAAGAAAGGAGGCTGTGCAGTACTGAGGCAGTGCTGCACTGTCCGAAGTGCCGTCTTTTAGATGAGACGTTACATCAAGGTCCCATCTGCCCTCAGGTGGATGCAAAAGATCCCATGACACTATTTCAAAGAAGAGCATGGGAGTTCTCCCGGGTGTCCTGGGCAATAATGATCCCTCAGTACTGCACAGCCTCCTTTCTTTGCCCCTAGTATCATCTTGGTCTTGGTATCAGAGTGGTCCAGACCCTTTGAACCATTAGATTATCTGGTCATTATCTCATTGCTGTTTGTGGGACCTTACTGTGCACAAAGTGGCTGCCACGTTTCCTACATTACAACAGTGACCACACTTCAAAAAGTACTTCTTTGGCTCTAAAGCACTTTGAGACGCCTGAGGTTGTGAAAGGCGCTATATAAATGCAAGTCTTTCTTTCTTCTTTCTATAAGTAGGTACATAGGAAAATGTAAAAAGCACTCCACGCAGCAAGGAGTTAAACTTAAGGAAGACTTAAAAGCTTAAAAATCCAAAAAAAAGAGAGAAAAACTAATTGCCAGACCTGCTTCCAGCTTTACCTGACTGTAGCTTATGATCCCTTTAAGAAGGAGTGCGAATGACTGGCTCCAAACCTGTACCAGCCATGGTTTGTGAGTGGTTTGAGGAAGCAGCGGTGGCAGTACTGATGGACATGAAAATTGCATTGGGACCCCCGTTTAAATGTATTAATGAGGCCCCCGCCTGTTTATGGCAGGAGTGCTGGCTGCCTATATCAAGGTCCACATGAAAATCCAAATAGGAGAGCTCAAACAGTAAGTCAGCAACTTTTAAAAAAAATGTCCAACTACTGCCCTGTTTAAACCTAAAAACGAGGCAGTAAGTGAGTTCGAACATCAGCCCCATATTATTCCTAATTTACATCAATGACTTAGACACAGAAACTCAATGCAAATTGATCAAATTTGCTCATGTTACCAAACTAGGATGAGCAGTAGAATTGGAAGAGGCAGTTCAGGAAATGCAAAGTCAAATGTGGGGCAATTTTCCAAGTTCACACTGGTGGCAGGATACCTCATCCAGGGGTGTGTGCCTAATGTACACCCTATATGTAAGTGGGTAAAACAATAGCAGATAAAGTTTAATATGGACATGCATAAAAGACTACACATAGGAATAAAAATGGGTGAGATCAACTTTTCATGAATGGTGTCAAAATAGCTAAGGCTGAAGTGGAAAGAGATCCAGGTGTCCAGTAGACTGAGAGCTCAACATGTCCAAACACAGAGCAATCTACAAAGCAAATAGATTGCTGAACAGAATGGCCACAACAGTAGAATATAAATTTGGGAACGACATGATAAAACTATACAATGCTTTGGTCAGACAGCACCTTGTATGTCCAATTCTGGTCTCTGTGACACAAGAGAAACATTCAGGCCTTGGAAGCAATGCAGAGAAGAAACACATGGCTGATTCCTATTCGTACAGGTCTGAGTTATGAGGAAAGGCTGGAGAGTACAAGTCAGAGAATGTCACACTCAAACATGTTTAGCACTCTTTTTAGACCACATCTTGAGTACTGTGACTTATTCTAGTCACTGAGACACAAAGAAGTCATGCAAGCCTTGGAGGCAGTGCAGAGAATGGCTATGAGGCTGATTCCTACTATCAAAGGTCTGAGGTGTAAGGAAAGATGAAAGAAACTTGGGCTTTTCATCATGAAAAGGAAGTGACTGAAAGTTGACCTCATCGAAGTGTATAAGATAGTAAATGTTGTGGAAAAGGTAGATTCAAAAATTGCTTTACACTAAACCGCAAGAGTAGGGAAAAGGGAACTACGGTTCAAACTAGTGAAAGACAAATTTAGGACTGATATGAAAAAGATCTTGACATAAAGAGTGATCAACACATGGAATGGGCTTTCAGCTAGAGCTGAAAAACCTCGAATAATTTAAGAAATAATTGGATGAAATGATGTGGGGCTATACTGTCTATCTGAATGGATGCATTAAGCTGGACTGAATGGCCTTCGTCATCTGTATTCATCTTGTGGTCTCATGATTCGCTCATCTTCAGAATCTTTCAAAGAACTTATGTGTTAAAACAGTTGACCTGGAATGAAGGTTATTTGTATAATAAAAACCAGTGCGTGCTCTTATAAGTTAAAATAATGCTTTTTGACTTCCTGCCAAAAGGTTCCAGCAACAGCTACTATGCCTAGTCAGTAGTGAACTCATCATCAGCTTTGTTTCATATCTGTCTGAAGTATTATGATATTTATCACCAAATGGAAATTTTATACATGCCCATGATGATAATCTCTGGAACCACTGCCTTAAAAACAATCCCAACAAAAATATTGCTGACTATTTGCTGGCCCACTAACAGGAGACATTTAACTAGGGATGTCATTATAGGGGTAATTTCATGAGGTTCCACTGCTGGCTGAGAATGCAGGCTTCAGAATTGGGGCTATATTTTTATAGCCCTTTCTCCAACTTATTCCACAGGTCCTATTGGTAAATTCTGTGTGTGAGAAAGAGATGCAGTATGGGAGTTGTTATGATAGAATGTAAATGTTTAGGCTTTGAAATTCCACGGGGTTTCTACTGGTCTCCAGCTGTAACTCCAACAGGAGACCAGCGGAACATCCAGGGAAATGGCATATTATTCATCAGCGAGGGAGGGCTATCCAATTTTATTGTGTGGCAGGATTTCCACAGGTTCAAGAGGTCATTGGCTGCTTACATGTCACTGTCAAAATGCCATAAGCTTCCTGAATAAGAAATAATTTCACTCCTTCAATGTCCACCTGGTTATTGATCAATAACACACAATATTACATGTGAATGCTCGCTATTCAGATTGCTACCATGATTCCTTTATCATGAGGCAATCTAACTCAGTACCACTCTTCACTGCTGAAATACAGATACAGGTATCTGGATGGCTTCTTGGAGATAAAGGCATCAGTGGCCGATGACCCCAGTTCGATCCCCTTGAACCCGAGGTGAGCACCGATGTAACAAAACTCATGCTGCCACCAGAATTGTCACATAACAGACAACTGAGATTCTGAAAACACACTTCAGGTGCCTCAACAGTTTGAGGAAAGCTCTTCAATAGAGTCTTACCTAGGTGTCTCAGATTATGATGGTCTGTGTATGCTCCATAATTTGACACTTCAAGAAGTCTCCAGATGCCTACCTGGGAGGAAGAATTGGAAGAAGCAAAAGCCTAGCATGAGCACACAGCTGTAAGACATCTACAGCAACAGTTCATTCTGGAGACCTTTTCCAAAGTTCCACTTGTGGTAACTGCACGTCATGTTACCGTGGCTCTAGCAACACTACAGGACATTTCAGGACTTCGTGGGTCAGCAATGTATTCAACAAGGAAGGAGTCCAAGAGCCATGCTACCTGCTACAGGAGGGCCAGCAGCCACACTCCAGAGCAGGCATGGAGCTGCCAGTGGCAGCCAAGGTCATCATCACCTTGAACGTTTTTGCATCAGGGTGTTTTCAGGGGGGCAACTGGCAAAATTACCAACATTAGTCAGTCGGCGGTGCACCAGTGCGTTCAGCAAGTCACTGATGCCTTGTTCACAAAAGCCAACCATTTTATCTTGTTATCCACGGACCCCAGGGAGCAACAGGCAGGGCACTAGGGTTCTATGGAATGCCTAGATTCCCCAAGGTCGATAGAGTTAATGGATGACACTCACATTTGCCTTAGTGCTGCCAATAGGCATGCATTGCAAAGGGCTTCATCTCAGCACACGAGTAACTTATGTGTGACCATCGCCACCAAATCATGCAGATCAATGCTAGAGTCCTGACAGCACTCACAATGCCTTTATTTTAAGACTTCCCTGCCCTGCACCCCCTCCCCCACCACCGACCCCCCCCCCCCACTGGAGCCTACTGCAGTGCGTATGACCAACAGAAAGCTGTAATAAAAACTTATATAGATAGATAGTTAGATATTTTCAATTTCCAATAACACGCTATAGAAATACTGATCAAATTCACAATCTAGTAATCCTATTCACACTTTAAATTTCTGTTTGCTATTTTTTGTTCACTTGTATCATTATTTTAAAGTAAAAACTGAACAATTTCACAGACGAGGAACACTGATCAAAGGAGACACACCATTAATGATCTCAAGCACTTTTCCGACAGAACACAGATTCCTACTGGCTGCACCTTGAGCCTGTTGTTCATTTGATGTGAAATGATGCAGACATCAGGAAGTTTTGAGATTTCGTTTTATTTATGACAATATAACATAACTGAATGATGACATCTGGGATAGTTTATAACGGCAATTACTTCCTGCTGAAGCCCAACCATGATTAATGTAATCATGAAAACTTAATCCAAATTTCTGTTACTTAAAAAGCATTGGCTTGGCATTATTTTTTATTTATTTGGAAAGCACAATCTAGAGTAAGGTAGGCAATCAATTAGACTCATAAACGTTGTCCTGGGGACATTGAAAGCTCTTGGGTGGACTGAATCAAAGAATTCATAACATTTCCATTTGTACAAACCTCAAACTGTGAACTAACTGATAATAAAGTTTTAAATATTTTACTGATAATCTGATTGGAACCAAGCATTTTGTACATCCACAAAACCTATTTATGTGCAATATCCATGCCACTTCTTTAATTTATTAAAATAATGAGTAGCTGTAAACAACTTTTGAAACATTTATTGAATGTTACCTGTTTTATTTTATTGAATTTTTTTTTAAAATGTTCATGTGTATTCCAAATTAATAAATTATGACATGCGTGGCCTGATCTGATAGATATAAGATATTTTTACTGAAAGCTTTATGGTTAAGAGAACTTAAGGATTGTTTTTGTTGTGTTAATGGTAGCTTTGCTATCAATGGTTCGATTTGTGCTAATGGCTCACTGTTTTGTTGGCCACAATATTTTCTTCTGTTGTTCTGACGATGGTTTGTTTATTGTAGACTGGCTAGGTCGCTCCAACTGTTTATAGACTGTGTAACTGGACCCTAAGTTGTCCCCACAAATAATGGCTCCGCTTTCCATAGGTGACTCTGATTCCTCTTAAACTTTTTCATCTTCAGTTCTTACACTGTAGCATCTGATATCCATTTACTATTGTTCTTTTGCTGGCATCTATTTTCCTCTTCTTGCTTCAGCCATGGCTCAATGGGTAGCTCTCTCGCTACTGAGTCAGAAGGTTCTGGGTTGAAGTCCCACTGAAAAGACTTAAGCACAAAATTCAGTATAGTACTGAGGGAGTGCTGTCTTTTGGATGAGACGTTAAACCAAGGCCCCGTCTGCCCCCTCAGGTGGACGTAAAAGATATCATGGCATTATTTTGAAGAAGAGCAGGGGCGTTCTCCCTGGTGGCCTGGCCAATATTTATCACTCAACCAACATCACTAAAACAGATTATCTGGTCATTATCACATTGTTGTTTGTGGGACCTTGCTGTGCACAAATTGGCTGTCGCATTTCCTACAGAACAACAGTGACTACACTTCAAAAGTACTTCATTGGCTGTGAAGTGCTTGGGACGTCCTGAGGTCATGAAAGGCGATATATAAATTCAAGTTCTTTCTTTCTTTACACCTATCAAGCTCTTTGATATTTTTATTGCCGAAAAAGGCCAGTTTTGTTTTTCTGAACTATTGCTTTTTTTTCCCACCTCACTCATTTGTCTCAGTTTCAGAAGTCAGGTTGCTTTAGGGAAGAGTGTCTCAATTTATCTGCTGAACAGCCTTTGAGCTGGTCAGCTATCCAGTATCTCGTTGTGTATTGTACTAGTTGAATAGAGTAAGATAGGCGTCTGTGCCAGACTCCTGTTTTTGCTGAATGCCTTTGCAATTTAAACAGTGTTCTTTGCCTTGTGATATGACTGTGGATATGTTGGAGAGCTGGTGACCTGGCTGAACTTATATTGTTGTTTAAACTTGGGATTGCCATGAATTAAATGGTAGCCCATTGCCTGATATAACCTTATTTAAGAAAATAAGAACATAAGAAATAGGAGCAGGAGTAGGCCATACGACCCCTCAAGCCTGCTCTGCCATTTAATAAGATCATGGCTGATCTTCTTCCTCAACTCCACTTTCCTGCCCGATCTCCATTGCGTGCAAAATGAGCTTCCATCTTAATTTTGACTTTTTTTCCTTTTTGTCTGACAATCTGTCTGTTTCAAAGAAATCAGAGTAATAGTCAGAAAAGACAAGATGGTTTCTTCCAACAGCTTCAAACAGATTGCACCTTATTTTCTCTTAGAACCTTCCTGATATTTTATGGCTTGCAATTGGTTCTTTCTGTTGTTTGGCTTGAAATTGCTGGTGACATCTTTTACAAAAGATTCTTTTCTGATTTTCAAGTGCCTCAGGAAATGTTCTCTGAAATTCCTGAGGAGCAGAGAGTTTTCTCGAAAGCCATACGCAACCACCTTTACCTTCCAAATGCTGCAGAAAAACTGTCCCGTAGACTTGAATCTTTGTCCAATTCAACATGCCAAAACCCATTATTTTGTATCCACAACTGTGAATAGTTTTGCTAGCTCTGACAGGACATCATCTACGGTTTCACATGGGTAGTGGCCTTTGTTAAGTGGCTTTGGGCCGACACAAAGATGAACTTCATAATTTCCTTTCATTAGTACCACTATTGAAAAGAACTAGTCAATTGGAACACTGACTGGTACAAGACCCTTCTATCAAAAAGCTCAATAACGTGTTTCTTGACAAGTTCTTTTACAGCTACAGGCAGCTTCATGGCTAGCAACTGTGTAGGGCGGGACCTTGGGGTCTATCTGAAGATACAGGTTGCTTTTAACCTCTCTTCTCATTTGAACACCTCTTGGTAGTTGGCCACACAATCTTGTTGTGTGAACTTTGATGTACCATCCATAATCATGATGTTCAAGTTGCATATGTTGAAAGACTCTACATCTTAGAACAGGTTTACATCCACATGACAATACTTGAAACTTAATGCTGTTCTTCTTCTTGTTCTTTGGGTTTCTAACACAGAATCCTTTCCTCAGTGGTTTTATTTCTGTTTTATTGAACATGAGCACTGAAGTTCTTTGGCACTGGATCATCAAATGGTCTCAGGTATTCATTCTCAAAAAGAACATTGACAGCCTAACTGAAATCAGACTTACTTGATGTTTATGAGCATGTTGGCATATAATTTGTGTAACAGAGTGAGACAGGGAAGTTATGTGAGCCATAGGCTTTTGAGAACTCTGTATCCGTGACAGGGGTACAACTTAAAGAAGTTGTATAAAATGTCAGAATGACAAAGGTATAGCTTTAAGAAATTGTTGACCTTAATTGCCTTTAATCAGGAACGACACCCAGCCTGGAAGGATAAAAGGCAGGGAAATAGTTCAGCTGAGGGGTGCAGGTTGGAGAGGAAGGAACTGAGAATGAGCCAATGCATGCTGGAAAATAATTGCTGTCACTGTTTTGTTCATTGTTGCACTTAAAGACACAATTGCTGTGGGTGAATAAATATCACTTGTTTTAACCATTAAGCTCTGGTCTGTACATCTAATTGACCACTGGGTCCTGGTCCTGCTCCAACTTGTTACATTTGTTAGTGTACAGATCTTCTACAGATCTAACAGTTCAAGTCTGACAATGTGAACATTGTCTAAGTACAATTAGCTTTATCTACAGTGTGTAGCTGTTATTTGCCTAGGTTCCAATTACTGGTCTTTGGACACTTAGCTGAGAAATGGTTCAGTTCTCTACATATATCATACTTCCCAACCCGAGGCAGGACAGGCTGCTTTCTGTTTGACATTACATTTCACAGTATTTCCAGTCTAATTTCAGGAGCTTTTAAACATTTCTTTAACTTTACAACTGAAGTCATTTTCTCCTTTTCCCTTTCTAATGTTGATTTCTTTCTGGCTTCAAAGGAAAGAGTTAGGAAACTTTCTGTATTTGACGATGGATACAGAATTACACCAATATTTTTTAGAAGTACAAGGGTATTGACATCATGGGCTTGATGTAGGACAGTACAAGGGTGATTACATCATGGTCCTATGCAGAACTATAAAAGGCTAATGAGATCATGTGGGTCATTAGAAGGGTAGTGATATCATATACATGTGCTGTAAATGCAAAACTGTATATTGGATACAATATGTGAACTCATCAATGGAGTAATAGTGCAGTGGAATGCACTTAATGTAAGATCAAATACCACTTAAAATAAAATATTATCAAGGAATATAAAAGAGAAATAGTAAAGTATTCTACAGACACATAAATAACAAAAGAAAAATCAGAATAGGAATAGGGCCACTGAGAGATGCATAAGATAAACTCACAGTTAATGACAGCGGCAAAATTGAATAGTTACTTTGCTTCAGTATTTACCAGGGAGATTAACAAGGTGGGCATGACATTAGCAGAAGAGATCAAAAAAGACGTAAAACATTTAAGATAGAAAGGGGGGAGATAATTGAAAAACTAATCAAACTTAGAGAGGATAAAACCCCTGGTCCGGATGGATTGCATCCGTGAATATTAAAAGAAGTTAGGCAAGAGATAGCAGAGGCACTATTACATAAATATAAAAATTCATTAGAAAATGGAATAGTGCCAAAGGATTGGTGGAGAGCTAATGTTATTCCTATATTTAAAAGGGGAGATTGAACCAGTCCAGGGAATTATAGACCAGTTAGCTTAACGTCAGTGGTGGGACAGATAATGGAATCTTTACTCAAAGACGTAATAGAAAAACATCTAGAGAACAAAAGTATAATAAAGAATAGTCAGCACGGATTTCGGAAGGGAAAGACATGCTTGACCAACTTATTGAATTCTTTGAAGAAGTTATAGAAAGTATAGACAAGGGTAATGTAGTAGATATAATTTATTTGGATTTTCAAAAGTTCTTCGATAAGGTACCACATTGTAGACTCATGACTAAGGTCAGAGCATGTGGAGTCAGGGTTCCTGTAGCAGAATGGATAGCAAGTTGGCTACAAAACAGAAAACAGAGAGTAGGGGTTAAGGGTACATACTCAGACAGACAAAAGGTGGGAAGTGGTGTTCCATAGGGATCGGTGCTGGTACCAATATTATTCACAATTTACATTAACGATTTGGATTTGGGAATCGGAAGTACAATTTCAAAGTTTGCAGCCGACATCAAATTGGGGGGTGTAGTTAATACAAAGGAAGAATGTGTCAAAATGCAAGATGTCATTAATAAACTTGCAGAATGGGTGTGTAATTGGCAAATGAATTTCCATGTAGATAAGCGTGAGCTGGTGCGTGTTGGTAGGAAGAATAAGGAGGCCACATACTGCTTGGATAATAAGGGCATGATTTTGACCCCGAGCCAGGAAGGGGCCGGGGGGGGGGGGGGGGTCAAATTACGGACGGGAAACCCGGAAGTACAGGTTTCCTGGACATCCTTATGACTTTGACCTAAGGATGCCTTTTATTGTTTTTTGTCAGTTTGCTGTCCGTCTGGCCGGCCTGATTAACAGGCTGGTCTCAGTCAGACGGGAGAGCAGCCAGGGAGAGGAAGTGAAAAGGTAAATCTTCAGGTAAGTCTTTGATTGTATAGATGGGGGGGGGGGGGGCATGGGGGACATGGGTGAGCACAGAGCCATAGGGCACTGGTGGGAATGGGTGGGCACAGGGGCCAATCATGGGGGGAGGCAGCAGGGGTCAGTCACGGGAGGGGGTGTCGGAATCAGAAGTCATCGCAGTGGTCCGTGATCATTTGGTGTCAGGATTGGGGGTCATTGCGGGGATCTGCAATCGTTGTTGGATGGTTGGGGGGTCATCGCGGGGGTTCGCGATCATTGGGTGGGGGAAATCGAGAATCATCGCGGGGGTCTGCGATTGTTGGGGGGGTGGAAAATCGAGAATCATCGCGGGGGTCTGCAATCATTGGGGGGGTCAGAGATCGGTGGGGGGGTCTGTGATCATTGGGGGTTCACTCCAGGTAGGCTTGTTGGGCCTGGGGGAAGCACTCCTGCTCCTCCGGACCCACAAGCTGTGCTATAAAGGCACTTACCTGCAGTTTTGGGCCTTTTCGCCTCCTCTCAGGCAACGTGAAGGAGAAAGCTCGGGAATCTCAGTCCCCAGAGATTGAAATTGCAAAATCTGTAAAAATAGAGGCCCGCAGCCTCCTTGAAAGGTTTTATTCACCAACCCGCCTCCTAGGAGCGGGTTGGTCGCCTGCCCCGGTGAAAACCGGAAATGGATGGGTTGGAGGCGGTTGTGAAATGGTTGCGATTTTCAATGCCTCCACCACCACCAGACCAACCGTTTTTCAATGTTAAAATCGTGCACTGAGAGTTTAAATGGCATAGAGAAGCAAAGGGATCTAGGGGTTCAGATACACAAATCACTAAAAGTAGTGACGCAGGTTATAAAAAAGCCAAATCAAGCACTGGGGTTCATTTCTGGAGGGATAGATTTGAAAAGCAGAGAAGTTACGTTAAACTTGGTTAAACCACACTTGGAGTACAGTGCACAGTTCTGGTCTCCATATTATAGAAAGGATATAGATGCATTGGAGAGGGTGCAAAAAAGGTTTCACAAGGTTGATACCAGAACTGAGGATATACTTATCAGGAAAGGTTGAATGGGCTGGGGCTCTCCTCTCTAGAAAAGAGAAGGCTGAGGGGTGACCTGATCGAGGTCTTTAAGATAATGAAAGGGTTTGATAGGGTAGACATAGAGAAAATGTTTCCACTTGTGGGGGAGTCCAAAACTAGAGGTTATAAATATAAAATAGTCACTAATAAATCCAATAGGGAATTCAGGAGGAACTTCTTTACCCAAAGAGTGGTAAGAATGTGGAACTCGCTACCACAAGAAGTACTTGAGGCAAATAGCATAGAAGCATTTAAGGGGAAACTAGATATGCACAAGAGGAAAAAGGAATAGAAGGGTATGCTGATAGGGTTAGATGAAGTAGGGAGGGAGGAGACTCATGTGGAGCATAAACACCATCATAGACCAGTTGGGCCAAATGGCCTGTTTCTGTGCTGCAGTTTCAATGCAACTTGATGTAATTCAATAAGGGCTGATATTGTGTTGCTCCACTCCTGGTACAGAATCTCACAGGACAGAGGTACTGGTTAAAGAATTGAATGCAGAGGTGTGCAAGGCCGTTTCACTGAATTCTGGAATTTCTTCTCAACTTCTCAGGTACCATGTAAATGCATAGTAATAGGTGCCTGCTGCACCTTACAAATTAGGAGAGGCCTCCTCACTGTTTGCCGATTGTCACATTTCAGGATTTCAGACTACACCACCACAGAGGAACCTTGGTGTAATATTAAAAATGCCATCAGTGAGGTAAATGTAGCTATCAATCAGTTAAATTAATAGGACAGAAGGACTGGGAGGAATAGATTAAGATGCAGACACCCCATCTGAACCAATGTGCTGGAGGCAATGAAAGGTAGCTTAACATTCACACTCATTGCTGCTGCGACAATTCTATTCACTTGAACTCAGCAGGAGTCATTGTCAAGTTAGGTTGATGGATTCCACTTGTGAGTGGGGTTGTTTGTTCGACTGAAAGCTGACACTGGAGTCTGGCTGAAAGTAAGCAAAGACAAGAGACTGCAGGGAGAGGAGGTTCTGCCCTAGGCTAAAAGGACAAACTGCAGAGGAGTTTTTTCCCCAAGTAAACGACCCATTGATATGTGGATGTACAGCATGCTCATTATTTTGTATTATTATGCAAAGACACATGGTAATATAACAACAGCTTGCACTTATATGACACCTTTAACATAGTAAAATGTCCCAAGGTGCTTCACAGGAGTGATTACCAAACAAAATTGACACTGAGCCACATAAGGAGATATTAGGACAGGTGAACAAAAGCTTGGTCAAAGAGATAGGTTTTAAGGAGAGTTTTAAAGGTGGAGAGAAAGGTAGAAAGGTAGAGAGGGAATTTCAGAGCTTAGGGCCTAGGCAGCTGAAGGCATGGCTGCCAATGGTGGAGCGATAAAAATTGGGAAGGTGCAAAAGGCAAGAATTGGAGGAGCGCAGTGATCTTGGAGCGTTGTAGGGCTGGAGGAGGCTGGAACCTCCACCCACCTCATGGATGCATTCCAGCCCTGACTTTTCGACACTTTGCTACAGCATAACTGGGCCTCTGTTGTGGGCTGTGGGAGCAGAGGAAACATTTTTAAAGCTTTTCACTTTGTGGTTCTCACAGTTTCATTAATGCAATATGTATTCTGTGTGATCATTGCCAAAAGCGGCCTTTTGAATCTAATTTCCCACCCTCTTGAGGCCCTTTTCAACACTGGATGCCAGTGTCACCTTGACAGTTCTTGAAGCCAGTGTTGATAAGAGTGAAAATGCAGGTATTAAGTCATATGATATATTCCTGCAGTTGCTTGCATGCAGACATTTATGGATAAATTATGTACCAGCCGCCAAATCAGCCAGGAATTTTTATGGATGAAAAAAAGTCCAAGGACCCACCATAATTGGGCTTGCTCCAAATACTGCCCCGCCCTGAAAACAATGAGGGAAATATTGGATAGGGCCTATTATTGGGCGGGGGCAGAGCAATCCACTATTACCCCGCACCCAATGGCCCCTGCGCAGACAGGACAAGACTTTTGTGAGGCCTGAGGACTTACCTTCAAGCAGTGATTCAATCAGCATTGACATCAGGATTCAATGCAATTCACACTTTCTACCAGCAGGGGGAGCCCCAATCTCCTAAAGGCATTCTGTCTCTTAAAAAATCTCTTAAAAAGGTAGCTGGTACCCTGTTATTTGCTGAAAATAACAGTCTGCTATCTGCACGGAGTGTGAACTGAGATCAGACACCACACATGCAAAACACAGATGCAACTCCTGTTTCTATGTTTACAAACTAATGAGTTATGTTAAAACATTGAATAAAGGTTGTGCACCACAAAATCCCACATCCTCCAATCTGCATGCCAAACCTCATCAATCTGCCAGTCTGAGTTTGTATCAGGCTTGCGAAACAGCGTGCACCGAGGTTCTCTGCTGATGCACTAGAGGCCTTGGTGCAAGAGGTGGACAGAAGGAGGGGCATCCTATATCTGCAGTGGGGGGGGGGGGTGCAAGAGGCCCTCCAGGCATATATCCAAAGACAGTGGGAGGCAGCAGGGAACGCAGTCAATACCAGGCGCACAGCACCACGAACATGGATGCAGTGCAGGAAGAAGTTCAATGCTTTGACATGAGTGGTCAAAGTGAGTGAGGTCAACTGTCAAATGGCGTCTCCTACCAACTACACCACTTGCTGCATCCACTGCTCCACACACTACACTCCCCATCAGCCACATACCAACAAACTCTTTCCATCAGTACTCAACTCTTCCAATCAGATGCTTCCTCTCACCCTTACACATTACCACTGTTGCAAGCCGCCCACCCACAACTCACAGGCCACACACACTGGCAGCTATTCAACCATGACATGCACATCACCCAGACACACATCCCGCTTTCCTGCAGGAGAAGGTGGCGCATATCAGGAGGTAGCAAATGGCAGTGGCATTTTGCCCCTTGAGCATGTTCCACCATTCAATGAGGGGGACCTGTGACCTAACTTCATATACCCGTCTTAGACCCATTTCCCTTATTACCCTTGGTTCACAGAAATCTATCAATCTCAGATTTAGAATTCACGATTGAGCTAGCATCAACTGCTGTATGCAGAAGAGCGTTCCAAACTTCTCCCACCCTTTGCGTGTAGAAGCATTTCCTAACTTCACTCCTGCACGTCCTGGTTCTAAATGTTAGGCTATGTCCCCGCATCCTCGTATTTAAGTCTAGGAGACCTCCAAAAACAGTTATTACAAATGTCTCGGCAGCCAGAAACAATAATCCAGCCAATAACATGTAAATCCTGCATGTCCCTTTAAATAGCGCTGGTGGAGGGGTCCACCAGGCACTCTAAGACATGCTTAGATGGTCAGGGTTAAGACTATGCATTGAGTTGAGTGTTAGACACCATTTTAGGACTTATCACTTTAAGTCAGCATTGCACACTGATTGTATCCATTTTCTCCTTACTTTACATGCTTCTGTATTTGCGCTTGCATTAACTCCTATACCAAGATGGTGTCCGGCGCACGTCACGCTGGAAACGTGTGTGCGCAGCCAAGGCGCCATCTTGGATGTTGGAGAGGCCATGTAGCACCAAAACAACGGGCGCTACTCAGCCCAATTTAGCGCCCAATGTTTTTTACACCAATAAGATTGATGAAGTTCAGGGCTGGCCGGTTTCCTGAGTTGCAGTACAGCTCCAGAGTGCCAAAGGCATCTGACATTTATTTTCAAGATATTAGAGGCTGTCTTAGTCACTGACTGATTAGATCAGCGTGCTTTGTTATTCTCGTGTTTTCCAGGAATATGCAAGAATCTGAAATAAATTGTCATCAGATGTATTCACTGTCCCCAGGGAAGGAAAGCATACATGATGATTTCAGAGCACTTAGAAATTTTGTATCTCAGGTTTCTGCTACTCAAGCATGCTGTTGATGGAACAAGTTGTAATGCACCAAGGCAATGTGCCACTGAGAGAAGTACACAGGCTCTTGATAATGTCTGGGGGACTGCAGAGACGAGTTTGAGAAGGGAAACCTGTCAACTCAAGTCTCTCTTATGCACCTCACATGAGTCTGACTGAAGCAGCATTGACATTAATCAAATGAAAAGTCCAAATATATACAATTCTAATATATACAAACACTCCCATCCTGCATTTGATTTCCTGGTTGTTGGAATGTTACAAACAAAATACAACATTCACCTGAGGAAGGAGGAAGCCTCCGAAAGCTTGTGAAATTTAAAATAAATTTGTTGGACTATAACTTGGTGTTGTAAAATTGTTTACAAATAAAATAGACAGTTGAAATGTAACCTTTACGATAGAGTCCTGAGAATATGGCAGCAAGATTTGCAATTTTACACTGAACATCACAGCACTGCATGCAGTTTTGAACAATGAATACTACCTATTGCTTCTGATTGCTTACATTGCCTTTTCTTCTCAGCACCTTGTAAGGTTTTTTGAGATGAGGACTGCTCTAGGAATGGAAATTGTTTTGTTGAATGGTGCCCTGGTACAAAATTTCAGTAGGAAACAACAGCAACTTGAAGGCAGCAAAATTACCCATGGCACTTCACAAGTTGGGGGTCGGATCCTGGCAGGAGTATGGAAAAGTGTTAGGGGAGGTGGCTGAAGGCATGGTCATGGAGGTAGGTTTTAAGGAGGCTTTTGAATTTGGGAGAGATGGAGCAAGTTAAGAGGGGATTGAAGAGGAAGTTCCAGAGTGCGTGACAAAGATAGCCAAAAGCTCTTTCATTGTTGATCGAGCTGAGGGAGGGTGATATATGGTAAACCAGAGTTAGAAGAACAAGTTGGGGTGGAGGGTTACATCTATTTGCATTGATAGCGTGAAGCAAGGCCACAGATGGCTTTGTAAATGAGTATGAGGATTCTGAAATCAATGCATTGGGGGAATGGGGAAGTCATGAGGATAGGGGTGATAGATGAGTAGAACTTATTACAGGATTTGTTCATCCTTCGACATCGAAGAAAACAGCCCGACTATCATCTCATTTTTTGCAGTGAGTTCTTTGATGATCGATGAGACCGATTTTTGATCGGAATGAGTGTCCACAGAATGAACAGTGGATCCCAGATAAACCAAGTTGGGAGTCTTGATTTTTCAAGCGAGACTTCCTCAGCCAGCATTTACATTCAGCATTGCGACGGGTTTCACAGTAAGGAGTGCCTTCGTGGATGGTTTCTCACCAGGCATTCTTATGTTGAGTAAGTCGTTTTACACTTCTGGATGTCTATTTTGCATTGTTTCAGAGTCACTTTTAAGCAGACTTTATATCTCTTTTGCTGTCCATCACTAAATCGCTTCCCAGTTGTCAATGCGTGATAAAAGATTTTCGTTGGTTCTTCTGGTTGGGGACAAACAGAATGGCATTGCTCTTGCTTATATTAAGTCAGCAGAAAATTTTGGTTCCTCTACTACTTAACTTTGAACAAGCAGTTGGAAGCACAGCAATAGCCAGGTCGGCAGCCCATCCAACACCTTAGACATCCTCTCCCTCCCTGCGCACTGTTGCTACAGTGTGTACTATCTACAAGATTCACTGCAGCAACTCGCCAAGGCTTCTTCGACAGCACCTCCCAAAGCCACATCCTACACCACCAAGAAGGACTAGGGCAGCAGGTGCATGGGAACTCCATCACCTCCAAATTCCCTTCCAAGTCAAACATCATCCCGACTTAAACATATTTCGCCATTTCTTCATCGTCACTGGGTCAAAATGCTGGAACTCCCTACCTATCAGCACTGTGGGAATAAAGCACCTTCACTGCACGGACTGCAGCAGTTCAAGAAGAAGGCTCACCACCTTAAGGGCAACTGGGAATGGGCAATACATGCTGGCCTTGCTAGTGATACCCATATCCCAAAAATGAATTTTTAAAAAAAGATATTATCGGCATATGCATGGAAACTAAATCTATACTTATGGATAATAACAAGTGCCAGTAAATAGATGATAAATAGGATGGGTCAAGGATGAAACCACACTGCAGGTGACCACGTGGACAGAAAAGAAGATCCATTTCAGAAGATGAGCTGGTTAAATTGGCATAGGTTAGAATGGAATCACGTGAGTGCGTTATCATGGGAGAGAGGTCGTGGAAGTGGATGATGTGGAGAGATGGAAAATGGATAACACACCACTGTTGCAGTCACAAAGAATATTGGCGGTGACTTTGATCAGATTGGTGGGCAGGGTGAAAACGTATTGAAGGGAGTGGTGGGACAGGTGGACATGTCGTTGCCACTTGCACTGGGTGGCATCTGCAGGTTTCTCTCCAGATCTTGTTTTAACTTCTCCATAGTTCTAACCTCTAAGCTCAAAAAGATTGGTTAATTGAGACAAGAACAAAAAATATGTACCACTGATTGATCAGAAATATAATTCTGTTGATATATTTTCAATGGCTCATTATGGAACATGCAGAAGTAGAATTAGTGCTTCACCAGATCTTAAAGGTCTTAGGATCTAACAGTGAATTAAGAGTGAATAAAGGTAGTTCTGCTATTCAGGTTTAGAAATACACCTATCCTATGTTTCACTCCTTAACTTTCCAGCAATGGTTTGCTTTTTTTTGCAGAAGTAAAATACCAATGGCAGAAAAGATGTTTGAGTCCTGAGCCAATGGCGGGCAGTAAAAAATGCTTCCAATGGTAATCTGAATGCTTTCCCGGTGACAGTAAACTCATATCAACCACCCTGACAGAAATCTATGGCCTGATCCCTAATGTGTGTCTACTGGACATTGATAATATTATTATTTAATTTTATAATTTTCCTTTGTTTTATGGTTTAGTTCCTTATTTGTTGTGCCCCTCTGAAAAGGGGGCACTTTTGTTTGAAGACACTGGGGCAACTCAGCGTCTCCTTATGGCTTTATTTAGAAACGGCTACAGGCTGATCCAGGATGATAGGATCGGTTTTATTTTCTAGTTTTTAATGTACTTATATAGTGATTGCAGCTTTCCATCATTGGTAAAGTTTAACTTTTCCACTGTTCATTAAATTCAGCTGTGTGAAGTTTCCTTTAAAGTGAATAATGTGAAGTTGCAGTGAATTCCAAGGAACAAGGAAAACCACGCTGGGAATGTTGCTGCGTGGGAGATAGTTAACCTTTAACCTTTAAGAACACCGTATCTGCCTTGATTATTCCTGAGAGTGATGGGTCCAGAGAGCCTTTGTTGTAAACAGTAAGAGATTTACCATGAAGAGTTCCTGGCACACAGCAACACTAATCACGTAAACATACCATCCATCCTTATATTTGCCTTGTCTATGGACACGGTGCTCAAGGGCAAGACCTATATGTTTGAAGATCTTAGCAGATATTCTGTGACGTACTAGGAACCTGTTTGAATACCCTAAGAATGCTTGTTAAATACTAACTTGTGAAGATTACTGACAAATATATATCTCACTATTCATACTATTACTTCAAAATATTTTACTTCAATTTACTTAACTTATATAGTGAATACACATAAGCTTCAAAATTTAAAATAACAACACCTTGCATTTATGTAGCGCCTTTAACACAGTAAAACGTCCCACGGCGCTTCACAGGAGCGTTATCAAACAAAATTTGACACCGAACCACAAAGAGATATTAGGACAGGTGACCAAAAACTTGGTCAAAGAGGGGTAGTTTTAAGGAGTGTCTTAAAGGAGGAGAAAGAGGTAGAGAGGCGGAGAGGTTCAGGGAGGAAATTCCAGGGCTTAGGGCCTAGGCAGCTGAACGCAAGGCCACCAGTGGTAGGGAGGGAGAAATCGGAGATACACAAAACAAGCTATTACTTCCCTCAGAATAATTAATATGAATTCACCTGATATTAAAATACAAATAGTGCTGCTCTTATTTAGGATAAAATGATCATCAATAGGGATTCACAAACATACTAAAAGGTATGGGGTACATTTTCTGATTGCGCTTTCCCAGAGTGGATTCTCACTCACTGGAAGTGAATAATGAGAAATTGTGTGTGCAGATTTCTCTCCATTTATTTTAATTTTAGTGGATGAAAAACAGTGGTCTCGTTCACCAAGAGCATGCATTCAGAACCTTTACCCTTAAATTCCTTGGCAATAGATAGCATTGGTTATGGATCATAACACATTCTTTCTACCATTATACATCTGCAAACAGTAGCAAATTTGGAATATACTGATACAGGCATACCAATCTATACCATGAAATATTTAAAATTCTTACTTGAAGACAACCTTGAAAAAGAGAGAACAGGCAGCATAGCAATGTTTGTAGCAAAGAGATCAGGGCCTATATTCTCCTTTTCATTCTGTAACCTGCAGGCATGCTCAGTTTTAAAGGAGCAATTTTGTACAATATAATTTTGTTTGTAGGAACGACTAAAGCATAACTAGTTTCAATGCACCTATAATAATGATCCTTTGAACACTCCCAACCAGCTAATAAGCCACCTAAGCAGTATTAGTTTTGTTATTCCACTGCGGACTGTGCAATATTCATGCCAAATGGACTCAATATAAATTGAAACCATCTCAATTTGTCCACAAGGCCATGCATGCAGCTTGTCAATACTTCACAAGCAGTGACTTATCTTCCCTGTCTCTAGTTCTTCTGGAGTCACTATGACATTGAAACAGAACTTTTCCACCTAGCTTGGTCTATATTATACATTATTAGATGAATAATTTGCCTGTAAATGAGAATATATAAATAACTAATGCTCCTTCCATGCATCAATGAGAATCAATAACTCATTTGCTCATGGCCATTTCAGAACCAATAACTCATCAGCTGCCGCTTTGGCTTCCTTCACTCAATTCTGTATCAATAAATAAGTGAATAAACCTCTCTTCTACTCCAGCTGCTTGTAATAAATAATTGAATATTCCAATAACTGTCTTATCTCTTGCCCTCAAATTTCAAGTCAATCAATAATGGAGCAAATTGTTCTCCCACACTTTGGTACCAATAATCATAGAATCATGGAATGATACAGCATTGAAGGAAGCCCATTGTGTCTGTGCCGGCTCTTTGAAAGAGCTATCCAGTTAGTTTCAGTCCCCTGCTCTTTCCCCATAGCCATGCAAATTTTTCCACTTCAAGTATTTATCCAATTCCCTTTTGAAAGTTATTATTGAATCTGCTTCCACCGCCCTTTCAGGCAGTGCATACCAGATCATAACAACTCGCTGTGTAAAAATGTTTCCTCATGTCGCCTCTGGTTTTTCTGCCAATTACCTTAAATCTGTGTCCTTTGGTTACCGACTCTCCTGCCAGTGGAAACAGTTTCTCCTTATTCACTTCATCAAAACCCTTCATGATTTTGAACATGTCTATCAAACACTTATCGCACCAGCATGTTTTTTTTTAAAACACTGTCAAATAAATTATTTTTCACATGACACAACCCTTCTAATGACTAATTAAATTGATTAATTTCCTCACACTGCTTTGGCCCTGAAATTGCTTGTGCAAATATCATGTATGAATGCTTAATGTATTTATATGGAATTCCTTTGTCTATTATTTTATCTACCTAATTTTGGTGCTTGTATGCTAATATTTTCACACTATAATTCCATTGTTTTCACATTGAACGAGGCTCTCATCTGTTTTAGGAAGGAGCACAATAGGCGAGTCCAAAAGGATATCCAGATGATTTTGTGTGGTGCATAACAGGCAAAGATCCAACAAGAGCAACTTACACCAGCGTTCCCTGCCCCTGCCTGCCCTCCTCATGCTGGTACCACTGCCCATGTAGAATGGAAAATCTAACCTAACGTTTTTCACTGTCCCACTTCCTTTTAAATAAAATTCTGAATAAATTAGTTCCCCGGCATGACTTCTCCTCCCTTTTCATTCCTAGGTCAGGCCACCAAACAATTAACCAAATTAATTCATCTTTATTATCTGAGACATGCCGCTGTAAAAGTAAATAAATTGATTCCGTGCTCACCAATATCTCTCAGTAACTTATAATCAATTTATCAATTGACTAATTCTCCCATCTTCACCTGAATGGATTAATAAATCAATTAACAGCAACATTTTCATTTTATCACATAAAATAAATTAATTTACCAAAGCCACTTATCATTAATCTTTCCTTCAGCAGGCTAATATATAAATCAATTCATCTTCATTTCAAATAAATAAATCAATTCACTCATGGTCACCAGCCCCACCATCTTTTTCGAATTGGACTAAATAAGTTCATTCACTCCATCTCTTATTCTGATTTCAGAGTGGATTGCTAATAGAGTTTTGGAGTGAATATGTAACCATCCTCGTTCACCTTTTTTTCTATTGCCTGTATCCCCTCATCTTTGTATCCCCTGACAAATCTGTGCTTCCCCTTAACCATCTTCCTCACAATTGTAAACAATTTTACAACACCAAGTTATAGTCCAGCAATTTTATTTTAAATTCACAAGCTTTCGGAGGCTACCTCCTTCCTCAGGTGACTTCCACATCGATGACTTCCACATCGTTCACCTGAGGAAGGAGGTAGCCTCCGAAAGCTTGTGAATTTAAAATAAAATTGCTGGACTATAACTTGGTGTTGTAAAATTGTTTACAATTGTCAACCCCAGTCCATCACCGGCATCTCCACATCACATCTTCCTCACACCCAGCCTTCCATTTTCCAGGCATTCCCAACTTTGCTGTTTCCTACATTACAAGGCTGACTACACTTCAAAAGTACATCATTGACTGTGAAGCACTTTGAGATGGCCTGAGGTCACGAAAGGTGCTATATAAAAGTAAGTTCTTTGTTTAAGCCTCCTGCTTGCCCAGATCCTCAAAAAGCTTCTCTAGTTTTTGCATTCTGTTCTATACATCTTTATGCCCCTACACCTGGCTACAAGCCTGCTTTGTTTTCACAATACAACCATTTTGCATTTCCTACATTACAACAGTGATAACATTTCAAAAGTACTTCATTGGCTGCAAAGCACTTTGGGACATCCTGAGGTCATGAAAGGCGTTATATAAATCCAAGTCTTTCTTTTTACTCCTGGCTCCACCAATCATATTGATGAACCTTCATGTACTCGCCACTTTCTGTCTGCTAGTTTCAATAGATTTACCCATGCTTTTCCTTGGATGTACTTCTTGTATCTCCTTTAAAAACATCTCTGCTAACTGTGCAGCATGTGTGTTTGTGTTCTTTCTAAGGAGTTGGCTTTTGTTCAGCTGCCGTGACATACCCACTTTTATACAAGTGTTGTCTCTTTTCTCCTGATGGTTCACTCTCAAAGTTTACGGCTATCAGATAAGCTAGCCCTAGTGCATAACTCACCCTAGAAACCATTGGCAACAAATTCAGCTCTCCTGCCTATTAGCTAAAAAGGAATTTCCATATCACACACATCATTTTATGCCTAACAACAATACACATTACGTACAAAGGATTGCAAAATTTTCACAATTACTGTGGTGTAATTCGTCCTTAGAACAAATCAAATGCTGTGTCATAATGCAGCAATTTAATCAAAAAACTATACCTCATTATGATGTAAAACCCTCTTTGACTGCTGTGATAATTCCAAGTTAGGAGTTGAGTTGTTGGCTATTTATTCTAGGCCAAGACCGGTCAGATACTCCAATCCAATCCAATCCCTTGCCACCCCATCTACTCAACTGAAAGCCACTCCACCCTAGTGCCATGCCACTACACTTCACTCAATCCACTCCACTCTATCCCACACATTCCACCCCACTCCATTCCATTATACTCAATACTATTTATTTTCACTGTATTTAATATAACTATAATAGGTTTCACAAAATAACTTCAGAACTAAGTCTTACATGAAGAGTACGTGCCCTCTGGAAGGAATATTTGACTCATTTACATTTCTGAGAAATAAATTCATTTGAATGTAATTATGTTATTTATTTTGACAAAAGCCTGATACTGGACCGCTGTCTATGTTATGTTGTTAGGCTGTTTAGTAGAAGCATTATTAGAGAAAGTAGGGTATTTGTTGATGTACAGGTCATATCTTAACCCAATGTCCGAAATGATAAGCTTTAATGAAGCCACAATGCCGAGCACTAACAGGGTCCCGTCACCCCTGACACTCCCACACAGATTAAACTGAGCTGCAGTTTACTTTCCACGGACAATGTCACCCACTTAAATTCATTTCCAGTCTTTGCTGAGAGGGCAGTCAGGCAGAATCTTACTCAAAGATTACTGCTGTCATTTTTAATAACAAGTAATTACTAATAAACCTCCAAAGCACAGCTGGAGTAATGCTGGACTCAAATATAAAAAATGAAGAAGTGCTTTAAAATGGAAACTCCAGATGCTTGTTCATTATACACTAATTTACAGAATTCAAGCAGCCATTATAGGGTCAATTTCCTCAACCGAGTGCTACTCGCTCGGCACATCGGCCAAAAGCGCCCGACTCAAACAGACCTGAACCCACCCGTATTTCTGGGTTCAGGTTGTGCTTTTGTGTTTAAACCTGTGACTCCTTGTTCTACTCTCTCAGTTTTCATTTAATTATCTGGATTTACCTTTTCCATACCATTTACAGTCTTGTATACCTCTATCAGATTACCTCTCTGAGGTCTCCCTTCAAGGCTGAAGAGCCCAAGTATCTCCAGCTTTTCCACATAACTGAGGCCGTGTAAGACTGGGGTCGACCTCATAGCTCTCCTCTGCACTGCCTCCAGTGCTTGATATTTCCCTTGTGTCTCAGTAAGCAGAACTGGACACATTACTCAAGGTAAGGACTGTTAAGAGCACCGTACAGTTTGATCATGATTTCCTTTGATTTGTTTTCTACTGTTTCGGCTTGATAGTTCAACATTCCATTGGCTTTGTTGATTGCTGCTGTGCATGTTGGACATGTTGAGCACATGAAAGGGTTTGATAGCATGGACGCAAAAAAAATGATTCCACTTGCAGAGGAGACCAGAACTAAGGGCCATAAATATAAGATAGTCACTAATAAATCCAATAGGGAATTCAGGAGAAACTTCTTTACCCAGAGAGTGGTTAGAATGTGGAACTTGCTACCACAATGAGTAGTTGAGGCGACTAGCATAGATGCATTTAAGGGGAAGCTAGATAAACACATGAGGGAGAAAGGAATAAAAGGATAGATGAAGCAGGGAGGGCAGGGCTCGTGTGGAGCATAAACACCGGCTTTACCTGTTGGGCCAAATGGCCTGTTGTAATTCTATGCAACCGACGAAGACTCATAGATCTTTTTTAACCTTATCCTTGGCTATTTCAAGACCACTCATGAGGAATGTTTGTTGCCCATTTTTCCTTCCTATGTGTAGGACCATCTACCATTGTTCCGTTCATTTACATAATGAGCCGGAACTTGCTCACATCGGCATGGAAATGTTCGCAACAACTCCTGAAAATTAAATGTACGAATTTACTCACTGCGGGCTCCGTGGCGTAGACTTGCATGATTTGGAAGTTTTCAAAAAATGCAAACATCAGCCCAGCCTCTGAACTGCATGGGTTGATTCACATGGGAATTGTCTGTGAGAATGGAAGACACTCCCACAAAAATCTGTCAGGAAGTGAAGTCACACCCACAAGCAGGCAAGCAAAGTCCATTCATTTAAAGTAATATTCTGCAAGTCATGGTAAATAATGTTTTTAATATAAAATGCCAAAGAAGTAATTTAATTAAATTAAGGAGACAGAAGTGAAAAGTAAAAAAAAGAATTTTAACTTTTTAAAATTTAAAAAAAAATTTTAATGACCAAAAAATATTATAATAAAGAGTAATAAGAGAGTCCATATTTTTAAAGTATAATTTTTAGTTATTTGTCAGTCATTAAGAGTCATTGCGCTTTTAAAAAGTAGTGTAGACCTGGTATTTTTCAGCATACCTTTTGGTGGCGTAAATATTTACATTTCAGCTGGGCAGATGGGCAAGTTTATGATTTTTCGGTGATTTCAATGATTCTGGCGTGCGATTCCCCTTTAATTCACAGCTGTCATAGTTGCATTTGTCCGATTCGTCACCTTTTTGGATGTGGACACACATTAGCTTGTTTTCAACGGTATTGTCAAATCGCCGACAAACCAATAGGAGCAAATTCACGATTTCCGAGTTTTAGTGCGGATGTGCAAATATGTGAACTTGCTCCTTCGATTTGCCGTCGGAGACAGAGGTCACCGTTGAGGCAGCCCGTTGTTTGGTGAGCAATTTTTGGGTCATTTTCACTACTGTTAATTGTTATTGTACAGATAATGTTTAAGTTTATACCTAATAATAAATTCCATTATTTTGCACAGAATTGAAGTAAAAGTAGTGAGTCTTTCGTTGCATTTGTCTGATTTGTCATCTTTTTGGATGTGGGCACACATTGCCTTGTTTTCAACAGCATCTGTTGATACCGTCATAACGATTGTCAATGCCTCGCACATCTCCTCCCTAGCCTCCTTTAGCCTCATATTTTCTATCTCTGGGAACTTGTTGCTTTTGAGGTGCTTCAGCCTGTCTGGGACTGCTATCTCAGTTATATCAAAGTCATTAATTTTGCCTGGGATAACTCTTGTCTTCCCTTCTGAATACTCAAGGAAGCAGTCATTCAGACTTCTTACTATCCTGTGTTCATTCTCTGCTTTGAGCCTATTTGCATCTTTTATGTTTCTCACCTCTTGTCTAACTGCTCTCTTATAGTTGAAATACTGAAAGAGTTTCTTATTATTATACTTTGTGTCTGCAGCTAAGCTTTTGGGCATTAATCTGCAGTGTTCAGTGCAGTACGTCACACACAAGCTTCACATTAATGGAATAGAAGCTCTTGTGATTCATTATTGGGGCATCTCTGTCTATAGATGCATGTATGGCTTTGTGGGGGTTATCAACAACACCTTGGACTTTAGGGAAACCTGTCATTCTATGAAAGTCAAGGGTTCTTTCCTATCACTCTCTGTTGTCCAGGAGGAAAGTAATGCACCTTCTTGTTCTGACGAGTCATCTGCTTTATGCAATGATTCACTGCAGATTACCAATGTTACTAATCCCTCCACTGGCAACCAGGAAAGAGCCTGAGGCTAAAAAACCAAGGCAGCCATCACCTTCACCAGCTATGTTGACCCTGGAGTTGGGTGGTTGATCCTCTGGCAGCATGGTGCCCAACTCCATCACCCCCTTCTTGGTGAATCATAGCCTCCAAAGGCATTATTCATGTAGGGGTTCAGATCATTCCCTTGTGGCTGATATATTTAATTGTCAGAGAAACAACGAATAGGACCCCTCCTCCCGCGATGATGCTTTACTTTCTCGGCATCCAAGCCTTCTTCTTCTTCTTCCTCTCTCTGCTCCTCTCCCACCGGGTAGCGCATGGGATTCTAAATGTCATATCGATTGTGCTAATGTCCTGGTTAGAATGCAGTCCTACCGCAACAGTAAACTTTGAAATATTTCTCAGCTTACTGCTCTGAATTCAATTTGACCCTTGCAATCCCATTTGGTGCCTGGCTCTTTTAAATACTGAGGATTCAAATCCAGCAGCAAACCAGAATGCCCTATTTATTTAGGTACTTTCAGCACATGATCTGCGACCAAAGATTTAGGAGGAAATAGACATGCCGGCCATGAGGTTGCCGTTTCCAACTCTTTTACATTTCATTTGCATCTCAGCATTTGTTTGAGGCACAATATCTGTGCCCCCATTTGAATTGTGGCCACAAACGGGGTGGAGACTGGGCCCAAAGAAGCTCTGTTCTTTTTATTCTGTATTACGCCCCAGACATAGGCAAACAGGCACAACGCAGAGGAAAATCAGCCCCGTATTCTTTCAAGGGTGAGTTACATCCATTGGTTCTGTTGGTTAGTACAGTACCTGGTTTCATTGCCGCAGCAGTGGTTTTTCACCACTATTGGGGAGGGTGTCACATGGCTTCCAGTTAGTTGGTAAGTCAAGTAAATTACTGAATGTCAGGATGTAATCTATTGCATAACTAAGAATTGTGAGGGTATGGGCTTGGGAGTGGGAAGTTATACACTTCGGAATAGGTATTGTTCAGAATGCAATTCATCAGTTCAGGACTCCTATTATCTTAGTACTTGGCTAGTGAGTAACATCTCCCTAAGCCTTCAAAAAATACTTTAACACAGCCAATTAATTTGTGGTATGACAAGATAAATTATGATTTTTAAATAATAAAACTGCCCTCGGCAATGAATGAAAGCTATTTTAATTCTTTAAATTGGATTTAAATATATCAGATTTACCGATTTAGATATAACAATGTTTCAAATGTAAATGCAAGAAATACTATGAAGATAAACAACTTATTATATTTCATTGTAGTTTTATTTTACTCTACTGCAGTACTATTCCACCTAGTTTTTAGATGTTGTGTGATTCAGTGAACTCCATCATGAATTATAGTTGTATTTACCGTAATCTACTCACATCATTTCCAGGAAACCCATCTCTGTGTACCCATGATTGCAGCATTTGTTTTTTGAAGCCCTGATTTCCACTGAGGTTTAATGACGCAGCAGGTACCTAAGGAATTCTGTTATGGCCTCTTTTAATAAATAATTTCCAACCAATTTCTTTCCATTTAACTGACGGGTTGCTATACATGGTAAGTGCTATACTTTTCTTTTAGCAAAAAACGCAGTATTAAAAGCATGTGTATGAGGAGAAGAAGAATGGAGGTTTGGTAGGAACTTTGAAGTTTCTTTTTTGAACTATGTTAAGTGGCATGTTTAGCATATGAAATTGCAGTCAAATCTATTTAGGGTGTATTTATACTGCAAGTTTAGCATCAATGTGATGTAGTTTTGGCTTTGCTCCAATGCTACCCTGAAATTCCTGGGGCTAGAAAGGTTGGAAAATCTGATTTCCAGTAGTTATGCCATGATTTCACCCCATTTGCCGAGCACTTTAAATACCAGTGAGGGGGGTCATGGGCAGATCTTCTGTCTGCCTCTCCCATGCTAAAGGGGGCATGTCTGGAGGAGTTCCCAGATTCCCGCTGGAATTTCGCTCATTACACCCTTGGTAGGCCTCAGCGGAACTCATGACAGCTGAGAACTGGTGTGATTCCTGTTGAGGCCTTTAAAAAAAGCCCCAAACCTTTATTAGACTGATTACCTTAATCTGCAGGGACAACAGGAGCTCAAGACTATTCTGGCCAACTTTTTTCTTTAGCCTTGAAGGGCCCAGGGCACCTCAGTCAGAGCAGCTGTGGACCACTCTGCCTTCTGGCAGCTGGTTTGAGGCGAGACCTGCTGAAGCACCCCTGCAGACACAATATATCCACCCACAACCCTTAGATTTGGAATGGGATCTCAGCATCAGGGTAGGGCGGATGGGGGCTCCGCTCTGGTGCATTTGTGCCAGTGGAGTAAACACCCGGGGAATTTTAAAGCTGCATTAGCTTTAAAATTGGGTGCGAAACCTTGAACTGACTCTGATCAAGTGGAATGAGGCTTCCTCCTCCACTCAACTTAGTCTCACTCGACGTAGGTCAAATTCAGGCTGCCTTTACACTCTATATTGCAGTGTTGGTGTGTAGTTTAAATGCAGCCATAAATGTCATAATAAATACTAATGCATCAAGGCATTTAGTCAGAGTTGTCACAGTGTTTACATAGGCCCTGAATTTCCTCGGCTCAGCCACCGTAACTTCATCATAATTGCAGCGGAAAGCCTATTTGCACGTTTAACCAGCGTTTCCGCCGCATCACCAGCAAAGTTACGGCAGTGAAGCAGGAGCAGCTCTGAGGAATTTCTGGGCCCCTGGATCTTCATTTTTTTTTTCATTGAAGTTTAGTCATTGCTCCTTCAACCAAGCTTGGAAATGAATCCATGTGGTTGACGATGCCTGTGAGAAAGAAACCACAGCTCGGTTTCATTGGGTGTGGCTGGGATGGTTAGACCTCAGTGGTGCTCTGAACTGCGGTTTCATGTTACTTTTTATGCTGCGTTGTGAAATATTGGCTACGGGCCAATCTCCTGTGGTGTTACACATGGGGATTCAAGACCGAATGTAGCCTTGAAGTGAAATGAGGATAGAGGGTGAGGGAAAATTGGATAAGGGCACATAGACATAATTCAATCCCCATTTTAAAGTCATGCATTCTGTCCTTATTTTTATATTTCCATTATAAAGTCCTCTGTCCACATTTATAATGGAAATTGCCTAAATAAACTTGTCTTGCTTTAATTATACTCTCACCAATGGTGGGGATGCAGTGCCTCCATTGGTGTGAGAGTATAATTACAGTGTGACAAGTTTAGATAGGCAGATTCCATTATAAATGCAGACAAAAAGTATGCACAGATGCAAAATTTTTAATATATTATAAAGATAATGAGTACCTGCTTCTAGCTTGAAGTTCTGGGTTTATCACCTAACATCTGCTCTTTTAAAAAAAATCAAGCACCAGTCAGGGAAATAAAGATATTCTTTACTTTTCCTAGGTGTAAGCTATTTCATTTTCTCCCCTTTGGCCCACACCATGGACCATCATGCCCATTCTTGGTCAAGAAGGTAAACAAATGACCTGAATCCAAAACTTTTCCACTTCTGCTTCACAGCTGCTTCTAATACCTTGTCGGTAGTGCAAAGCAGGAGTTAAATGAATAGATTTGCCAGGATTCTCCACTTTGAGGTGTAGGGTGGGAATTTGGCCCGGTCCTCCAGATCCACCCAACCCAAATCCATTTTCCTGAGTCGGGGGTATCTGTATGCAATGCGGGCTCCTGTCGAGATTCCCTCAAATAGGGAGCCAGCCTGTGCAAAGGCTGGTGGTATTGCAGTGGTGTCTCTGCTGCAGTGTCAGATCAGGTGGCGAGGGACCTTAAAGGGGACAGAAGCACCTAGAAGATCAAATCAAGGTTCTCACTGAAGGCCGTGTCCAAGACTTCAGCAGGTAAGTGCTTGGGGCCAATTGGAGGGAGAGGAAGCTGCTGCAAGCCGATCTCCCTCCACGGCAGGACCTCAAGGCCTTTACCCTTGCTTTCCGGGCCTACCACCACCTTACACATGGCAGCCCCAGTAAGTGGGGCAGACAGGATGGAAATCCTCGGGGGCTTGATTATTCAATATTGACTGGGTCAGTTATCACTAAGCCAAGTGAAATATTCAGTTCCAATACCCCTTAACATACAGCTGGCAACATTTTAAGACATTCAATGGGAAGGTAGTTGGTATTATTCAAATTTAACAATTCAACAATTGAGAAGGAAACAGCTGGACCAGTCATGTGATTTATAGCAATCTGGTGACAAAAGGTGAAAAGCGATGATTAAAGGAAAAATATAACATTACATTTCTCTAAGATTGAATCATTTGATTTAGCAAAGCAGCATATTATACTGGAACTTGTATTTCCTGAAAACAATACTACAACATAGTTCAGCAACTATGCTTTGATTTTTGTCTTTCTTCAAACAGTTGTGGATTGATATCTTGCCTGAGGATAAAGGAATAGTGCAAGCTGCTAGGCAACCTGACATTATTTTGTACAAGTGGTCACACACAAGCTGCACATTTATATAGTCGTACCCCTTTCTATTCGTGTAAGGGGCATTCCTCTCACTGGAAGCTAGAAGCTCCACATGGGTTCTTTCTATCACTCCACAAAGCCTGTGTAAGCCTGAAAGTCTGTAAAAGTCAAGGGCTCCTGCTTTCTGCTCCCTGGTATCGATAGGGAAAACAGCACAGTGGTTCACCCTGGAAAACAAAGCATTCGCTACCTGCTGGATATATGGCAGACTGTCCCTGGTGAACCCCTGGAAACTTTCAGTGGCATCGAAATTTAGTGCTATTGTGATCTTCATTGGCACAAAGAATGCAGTGCCTGCTCTTGAAGGAGGTTCCCAGTCCTCTCTTGGCAGATGACCACTTCCCTACTGAAATGGAGTCCCTCTGCAAGCACTGCTCCTCACTGATGTTCAAGAAAGTCCTTCAGAGATGGTATGTACCCACACAGCTGGGCATGTCCTAGCTGGGGCTCGGCTGCTCTGATGCTCTTTTCTCAAGCATCCAGTCGAGTTTCTTGCTCCTCCTCGTCATCCTCCTGATAGTGCACGCACAGAGGGATTTCAAAGGTACAGCCTAACACTACACCATAAGATCTTCTTACAGTAGGCAGAGGGTGATGGTCGAAGGTTGTTTTTGTGACTGGAAGCCTGTGGCCAGTGGGGTACCACAGGGATCGGTGCTGGGTCCCTTGCTGTTTGTGGTCTACATTAATGACTTGGATATGAATGTAAAAGGTATGATGAGTAAGTTCGCTGATGATACAAAAATTGGTAGGGTGGTAAATAGCGAGGAGGATAGCCTCAGTCTGCAGGACGATATAGATGGGTTGGTCAGATGGGCGGAACAGTGGCAAATGGAATTTAACCCAGAAAAGTGCGAGGTGATGCACTTTGGAGGGACTAACAAGGCAAGGGAATACACAATGAATGGGAGGACCCTAGGCAAGACAGAGGGTCAGAGGGATCTTGGTGTGCAAGTTCACAGATCCCTGAAGGCGGCGGAACAGGTAGATAAGGTGGTAAAGAAGGCATATGGGATACTTGCCTTTATTAGCCGAGGCATAGAATATAAGAGCAAGGAGGTTATGATGGAGCTGTATAAAACACTGGTTAGGCCACAGCTGGAGTACTGTGTGCAGTTCTGGTCGCCACACTACAGGAAGGATGTGATCGCTTTGGAGAGGGTGCAGAGGAGATTCACCAGGATGTTACCAGGGCTGGAGCGCTTCAGCTATGAAGAGAGACTGGGAAGATTGGGTTTGTTTTCCTTGGAGCAGAGGAGGCTGAGGGGGGACATGATTGAGGTGTACAAAATTATGAGGGGCACAGATAGGATGGATACTAAGGAGCTTTTTCCCTTCGTTGAGGGTACTATAACAAGGGGACATAGATTCAAGGTAAAAGGCGGGAGGTTTAGAGGGGATTTGAGAAAGAACTTTTTCACCCAGAGGGTGGTTGGAGTCTGGAACTCACTGCCTGAAAGGGTTGTGGAGGCAGGAACCCTCACAACATTCAAGAAGCATTTGGATGAGCACTTGAAATGCCATAGCATACAAGGCTACGGACCAAATGCTGGAATATGGGATTAGAGTAGACAGGGCTGATGGCCGGCGCGGACACGATGGGCCGAAGGGCCTCTATCCATGCTGTATAACTCTATGACTCTATGACTCTATGACTCTAGCCAAAACACTCAGGAAACACTGAGGTAGATTTGCATCTTTCTGCTCAATATAAAACTGGTGTTAAGAATCAGCGGCCCATTGAATGGGTCGTCTATTAAAATGAATGGTAATAAAAATTGGGCTGTTCCTATAATGGACAGCCGATCCCCAATGCCAGTTTTATGCCTTGGTGGCAAGTTGAAAATCTACCTTACTATCCCAATATGTATTTGGACCCAAATACTGCAGTTGTACGAGAACTTAGATATCTCAATATCACAGTATCTGTACCTCTCCAGTCTTGTATTATCAAGTCACAAAGCGCTCAAAAAGCTCTTAGATTTTCTCTTTTTTATGAGGGCAGCTTGCACATGACCTGAGACTGGAGCTTGAACAGGAAGTTGGGTCACAGGTTCTTGTGATATCATAAATCCAATGAGAAACAGCTATCTGCATTCCAGCACCTGCTTCTGATGCAGCGCTGTGCGTTAACACTGGATGTTTGGGGGAAGTGCCCTTGGGGAAGGGGAAGCATCGCATGGGAAAAACCCTTTAAGGATGGGTTAAAACCCCTAGTTCAACTCCATCTTAATTTAAAACGTTTCGCTTTCCCCAGGGGCACTGTAATTACTTTCAAACAATTTCAGCAAAGTAAACAATGTCTCTCAAAGTAGTTTCCAATATGAACGATGACAGATGAATTACCTTAACCCTCACTAGCAATTTAAAACAAATGTATCTTGATATAAATCTAACAACAACCAACATAAGTATAAATCAGGCTACAGCTCTGTCATTTTCCTAGAGCAGTAATGAGCCTTTCAAAGGCAAAATTACGGTATTCCATATATTGCTTGGATAATAAGAGTTTAAACGGGGTAGAGGAGCAAAGGGATCTGGGGGTACATATACACAAATCATTAAAAGTAGTGATGCAGATTTATAAGGCCATAAAGATGGCAAACCAAGCATGGGGGTTCATTTATGGAGGGATAGAATTGAAAAGCAGAGAAGTTATGTTAAATTTGTATAGAACCTTGGTTGGACCACACTTGGAGTATTGTGCACAGTTCTGGTCTCCATATTATAAAAAAGATATAGAGGCATTGGAGAAGGTGCAAAAAAGATTCACAAGGATGGTACCAGAACTAAAAGGATATACTTATCAAGAAAAGGCTGAATAGGCTGGGGCTCTTTTCTCTGGAAAAGAGAAGGCTGAGGAGTGACCTGATAGAGATATTTAAGATAATGAAAGAGTTTGATAGGGTAAATGTAGAGAATTTTTTTTCCACTTGTAGGGGAGTCCAAAACTAGAGGTCATAAATATAAAATAGTCACTAATAAATCCAATAGGGAATTCAAAAGAAACTTCTTTACCCAAAGAGTGGTAAGAATGTGGAACACGCTACCACAAGGAGTTGTTGAGGCAAATAGCATAGATGTATTTAAGGGGAAGCTGGATAAGCACATGAGGGAGAAAGGAATAGAAGGATATGCTGATAGGGTTAGATGAAATAGGGAGGGAGGAGGCTCGTGTGGAGCATAAAATAGACCAGTTGGGCCGAATGGCCTGTTTCTTTGCTGTGGACTCAATGCAACTCAATGTAAGTCAAGCGCAAACATATTATAGTGTATAAATTTTTCATTTTTAGGTTTACTTTGCAGTCACTAAAACCTTTCTTAGGACCCTTCCCTGGATACACTGATTTCATCATTATTGTATAGCTCCAGAAAATGCTTCAGTTGAGCTGTCAAAAAGGCCTCAAAATGTACATATTTACGGTTGTGAAAATTTTCCTGATCATACACCTTAGCTTGCAAGTATTAGGTACTGCCTTCCAGCTCACAAACCTTTAGCCCAGAATAAAGGCCCACTGAATTTAATTGGCATTCTTCAGCTTACCAAGCCCTATCTCTTGGCAATATGATTCAGTGTGGAGCTAATCTTGTCCAGTTTTCCATTATTATTATTTCCATCAGATCCATTCACTCATCAAAATCCAAAGGATGATATAGTGCTCTGGGCAGTGGGATTAGCTATCAATTCCTCTAGCAAAAAGCCAACACAGAAACAATGGACTGAACGGCTTCCTTCCGTGCTGTAAAAAAATGTCCGAGAAAATGTTTGGAATGTGCATTGTGCAAACTTAGGCTGTGCAGACTGAAATGCGTCATCTTTCTCATTGTTTCTGTGTGTCCATAACTCAAACAATTTTCTGCAAGTGATTAAATTCAGCATAGTGAAAGGAATTGAAATTCAGAATTTCATGTACGTATTAATTCCTTTTTGGATGGATGTGAAAATTTTAATCATTAAGTAACATTCTCCAGCTGGAAAGTAGAAATGGCCTGGACCTCCAGTTAAGATAACTCAGTGTCAATGCCAAAATCACACCATAAGTTAGAAGGATGTGAATTGATGATTATGATTACCCATATGATGAAGTTATCCTTACCCTGTTTAAAATACTGACGGACACCAGAAAAACGAACATTAAAAAAATCACCTGAACTTAAAGCAACAATGGAGTGGTGGGCTGATCTGTTTGGTACTTGTACAACTATAATCCTGGTTGCCATACTTGATATGATCTGGTGTGATCAGGCTCCTTATCAATTGGATTTTTCCTCTTTGTGAGGGTGCCCAATCCTTCCAGTTATTCCTCTTCCTCATCCTCCTGATTCTTTTCTTCCTTGTCTCCCTCCTCCTCCTCCTTCCGCTGTCCTATTCCACCTCCCGTTCCATCATACCTTACTATCCTCCTTTCAAGATCAGGAATTCCTCCCTTTTTGCCAGCCAGGGGGAGGGAAGCAGCTTCTGTGCATTCAGCGTTTCTCTGGCATAAGTTCTCCGTACAGCATAGATATCTCCATCCCCAACTACCCCTCAGTGGCTGATAATATTAGAATGTGCACTATGTTGTTAAGGACTGCGTAGTTGCAAAGGATTTTCTATTCTGCAACCACCATTGTTGGGACTAAGACACATGGCAGACACATTTTCTAGGTATACTGGAACTGCTTCATATAAACTGCTTGCTACATAAAGAGAATGCTTGGAAGGAAGAATCATATTGGATTCAATTCTGTATGAATGGTTAGCATTCCAAATAATTGAAGTCAGCTTCTGCTTGCCCAGTGTTTTTATTTGTATAGTTACCAGGAGTAACTTTCCAGCTGGAGGATGTTATTTAATGATTAAAATTTTCACATCAATCCAAAAAGGAATTAATACATACTTGTTACAGTGAGGACAACACATAAGTTTACTCTGCCGCTTACAGTGTCAGGAATGACTGAATTTTCATTCTTATTTGCAGTTATTTGAATACTTACATCCATATCCTGAAATATTTTACCCTAGAGGGGCTCTTTGCGACAGGATCTTATCTTCCTGGCAGCGTTTGATCATTCTCCTGCAGAATGGAGAATAGTCCACCACTGCCCCGTTATTGTGACTTAATCTGCACCAGTGATTCAGAATAAGACTTTTCACAACCTGACGGTTTACACAAGAAAAACAAAAATGGATTTAGGGCTCAAAATAGGCAACTTAGATAGCAAATGTATACAGCTCAGTGACTGATTGCTAGTAATAATATAATTTTCTCTTCTGAACTCTGGTTTTGCTTGATCTTTCATTACATGCATGAACAAGCATTAAAAGATGATAAATAGATTATCAAGTGAGGATAAACCACTGGAAAACTAACAAATGGACAAGAATGGCCCTTAGGTAAATATCAGAAGCAGATTAACTTAGAAATATAAACAAAGTAAAAGCAATCATCACTCTGACCATACCTTATAGATTTCAACAGGTGAAGGGCTCAGAATGCCTGAGGGAACTTATTCACAAGAACTTTTATAGCCTAAATTAACAGGAACCATTGTTCATTTACCTACACACATGGAGGTTTCTTGTGCTCACATGTGCAGTGAGCTAGGTCAAGCTATTTTCTCTTGTTCATCAAACTCCAGCACAGTTACAATGTTTCAACTTGCTACCTTAGTTAGTTTAGGTCTGTAGTCTGATCTGTAACTGTTTGGTTCTGTAGTTATATCCACACTGCTGTGTCCAGAATCTTACCTAACTGTAACCCACGCTGAAAGTTAAAAGTTTCTCACGTACCGGTGATTTTTCATATGCATGGTCCAGTTTTCCTTCAATGTGAAATATGTCACTTTGGTTCTATAGCTTCACATGATGTGAGGAAATCATGAATCATGTGAGAGGAAGATAAAAATAAAATAATTGGGGTGAAATCTGGCTGTGTGATATTAGCGTATGAACGCTTAATAAGGTTCCCTCTCAGTCACCTTATTTGAAGGCTGAAAAGCACAAGTTTTCCCAATCTTTTCTCATAATTTAGTCTTCTGACACTAGAGATCAATCTAGTGTTCATCTCAGCACCTCCTCCACGGCTTGAATATCACACTTCATCGTCATGAATACTCAAACAATGATCCTATGATTCCCAGGTTGTCTCTTTGGTGCTGACAACTTACTAGACTTGGGCCTGGATTTTCAGGGGGACAGGACTTTTGCCTGCCACAGAGATGTCCCTCTAACCCCAGCTGTATTTCTTGCCCCGGAGTAATTTAAATGTGGGAGGTGACCTCCCTGAGCATTAGTGTTAGACTAGGCAGAGAGACTTGCATTGTCTGGCCACTGGAGTGGCAGCAGTGGGAGGAAGAGGCAGCTGATGATGGATGGAAAAGCCTGCAGGGCCCACTCACCTGTGTCCTCAAATTTCTGATGCACACTCCCAACATCCAAAGCTCCACGCTGGGAGTGCAAATTCATAAAATTTACCCTATAGAACTGGACTTTAGTACAGTAGGTATATCTTGTTCTTTGTGCACTGACCAACCTTGTGAAGAGGTAGGGAAATGCTAGTGTGCAAGAGACGTGGCTGATTAGGCTGCTTTGCACTCTGCTTCTTCACAAACTATTACTATGAGCCACATATATGCTATAAGTATTTTGAATAAGATTGCTTAGTGACAAATCAGGATCAGAGACTGCGGAGTAGAATTTATGTGGGGATTCTCCCGATCTCTTGCCATAACTTCAGTGGGAGGTTAGCAGAAGCCTGGGGGAATGGCATAAATGGCTGTTTATGCTGTTTCTTCAGGGTTACTGTAGATCTCTCACCGAAGTTATGGTGGAAGATAAGGAGAACCCCCATGAAAATTCTCAGACATGTTCCTTTAAGGAGGAAGCAGAAGATCCTGAAACGTTGTCAAAGGCCCAGCAGGAGAAGCCCACACCTGGAATTTCCAAGGAGGTTCTCCTGATCGCCTGCTGTGACGTGGATGAGAGGCTGTCAGAAACCTGGGGGAAATGGCGTCAATGACCATTTGCCCTGTTACTGCAGAGTTTCCACTAATCTTCCACTAGAGTTACAGAGGGAGACTGGAAGAGCTCAACTGAAGTTCCACCCCTCAATCTTGTAAGTATTGAAAGGTCATTGCAAACCCCGCACACATCACCCCTGTGCTTGTTGACCTATATTGGCACCCGATTCCACCATGCTTCAAATTATAAATTCTCATCCTTGCACTTAAATGTCTTCATGGCCTTGCTCCTCCCTTTCTCTGTAACCTTTTCCAGCCCTTCAACTCTCCGAGAACTCCAATTCTGGCCTCTTGTGGATTCTACGCTCCCTTTGCATCACCAGTAGCAGCTATGCCTTCAGCCATCAATGCCTTATGCTCTGGAATTCCCTCCCTAAACCTCTCCACCTCCCTCTTCTCCTTCAAGACTCTCCTTAAAACCCACCTCTTTGACCAAGCTTTTAGTCACCCTTCCTAATATCTCCTTTTTTTGGCGCAGCATCTGATAACGCTGTTGTGAAGTACCTTGGTACATTTTTCTACACTGAAGGTCCAAGCTGTTATTATATTCATTGCAGAAAGATTTCCTCTGATTGCCAATTCTAGTGACATTTTGAGTATTCGGGAGGAATGTGTTTACAGCTTTGCTAGAAACAACAAACATAAGAAATCTTCTCGCTCCACTTATGAGGTTGGCAAACAATCTTGACCAGAAGAAATTATCCCCTTTAGACTCCACTTACTCTGACTGCTGTGATCAAATGTTCAAACATATACAAGGCATTGTGCATGAAAACTGACATGACCAATATTGTAGAACACAGATCAGTCAGGCATGTTTTATGAAAAGAAAATCAAGGAATGATAGGCGAATGTTGTTTTTGGACCAAATGGGATACTCTAGAAACATCAAGGGAATGAGTGAGAAAATAGGCATGGTTCTAATTATTATCTTTTGGAACTCCACAAGCACAGGAATCTGTACTGGAGGGTACAGAGATTGTTATCCTTATATATTCAATAGTGAGACATGAACCAGGGAATAAGGAGGGTTCTGGGACTTGGGGCTCTACATTTTGAAGAAAGACCCATAAATGAACTTGTCTTAATTATAGAAATTAAGATTGATGGGGATAAGAACAAGGTCCTTAAGTAATGAAAGGCAATGATAATATGGATAGAAATTTGTTCCTTAACTTCTTCTGTGATCACAGAACTAGAGGACAGAATTGGAAAGTTGACAAGCTTCAAATGAAACTAAAGATTAAAGATTAAAGTCACAGCAAAAGCAACTAATATTTTGTTATGAATTTGCCTACAAATAGTCTGGATAAATAATTGTTTAGCAATGCAATTGAAGATTATAAGGATAAAGATAGGCATAAATGATTGCGTGCTCTGCATACATAGAGGCTTCTGTGTTACTGCAATTGTAGATGAATCGTCTATGAATAGAACTGGTCAAGATTGAACAGTTTTGGTTATGGGGCGGGTGGGTAAATTCACCGATCCCACATTCCCAGCAGGAAGCTGCACTCAAAGGTAACACATTTCATTCAACTTTCCATGTCAAGCCATGGAATCCTTTTCAGGGTTTATGACTTGCGTCCTACATTGCACCAACTGTTTGGTCATAGTGGAGTGTAATAATCATTGGGAGTTGTCACCTTTTCACAGTTAGAATTAAAAGTCAATTTTATTCCCAAAGGCCCAATAATAAAATTGGTTCTGCCACAAATGCAAAATACCACGGATGTTGGAAATCTAAAATAAAAACCAGAAAATGCTGGAAACACTCAGCAGGTCAGGCAGCATCTGTGGAGAGAGAAACAGAGTTAATGTTTCACCTTTCATCAGAACTCAATGATATAATGAAAGGTCATTGACCTGAAACGTTAACTCTTGTTTCTCGCTCCACATATGCTGCCTGACCTGCTGAGTGTTTCCAGCATTTTCTGTTTTTATTATATATTACATAGTAAAATTAGTACTTCCTGAAACAGTCAAAGGCTATTTGTCTCTTCAGTCCTGTTGGGATGGAGAGGGGGAGCATTAACTTGGAGCAGGAACATTTTGGTAGGCCTTATTGAGTGAATTTGCCCCCTTTTCCACCCAATATTGAATGGTATAGTGAAGGAAAATCAAACCCAGACTGTTCAGATTCATTCTCAAAATTTTCAGAAAACTGAAAGGTTTATCGATCTTCCACAACAAAACACACATGAAAACAAAGCTTTAAATGCAGCTTGTACAATCTACAAATGCTGTTGTAGGTTCAATTGCAAGGCCAATTTCAGATCTAATAAAAGGAAAGTCTACCCAAGGACAAAAGACCACAGAGGCTACTCACGAGGTACCTATGTTGCGAGCATATAAAATATCACTTGGAAATCAGTTCACACATTTAATATGTTATAAACTGTACCTTCACACATAAACAGACGCTGCCTTCAGTGCAAAGGTGCTACAATCAGTGTGAGGTGTGAAGAGGTACCACTAATGCGCTGTACATTTTTAAAATTACATGTATATATTGAAATTAATAGCCACGGCCTCCATCCTGTATTGGTTCATTGCTTTAGTGCACCTATCAAAGGTCATGATTTACACTTTGTAATGCAGGAACATG
This sequence comes from Heptranchias perlo, assembly GCF_035084215.1. Classification (NCBI taxonomy): domain Eukaryota; kingdom Metazoa; phylum Chordata; class Chondrichthyes; order Hexanchiformes; family Hexanchidae; genus Heptranchias; species Heptranchias perlo. Next base: position 14,095,194 of record NC_090348.1, on the reverse strand, counting down.
AGTGATAAGAGATGTTTATATCCCAGTTAATAGCGATTTTCACAGGACAGCCTTTCTTCCATTATTATTGAATTAATTACGTCAAGCAAGCTAATTCCATCGCATTCTGCAGCATTTGTAAGCAGGACAAGCTTCCAGCTGGCAATAAAGGAAAGGAAAGGACTTTTATTTCTATAGCACTCTCTCAGTACTGCACTGGAGTGTCAGCCTGGATTATGTGCTCAAGTCTCTGGAATGAAGTTTGAACCCACAAGCTTCTAACTCAGAGGTGAGAGTGCTACCACTGAGCCAAGGCTAACACTACACTGCAACAAAGGGTTTACATTTTACACAGTTATGCCTCAAGTGATCCTAATAATTATTTTGTTCCATTTTATGTTGCTTTCTTTCCAACATAATTACACTGCTTTTCGTGGCATACAATGTTGAAAACATTATCATGTCTGCTTCATATTATTACATACCATAGCTACTTGCTGTAGATTATTTTGCTTCATATAATTTGCCAACCTGTGGCTAAATTCACTTCTAACCACTTTTTGCAGTAAACAAATATCAAAATGTTATAATAATAAAGAACCCATTCTCCTTTGAGGAAACACTTCATTTGAATTTGGATGCCTGTTCTAAAATTAGGTTGCAATTTATTTTTCTTTCATTTCTCTAGGGATCACTCGTCATGCATTGAGCAACTTTTTCAGCCGGGGTGTGGGGCTATTTGGTTTGTAGATTTATCCGTGAACGTGGCTTCATCATAAGACAGCAAAAGCTTCCCTGCCCCTCTCTGAAAGGAGTCCCATGCTTCTGTGTAACAGCTCATTTACCAGGATAAAATGGGAGTGACAAGTATGCAACCCAAGGCAGAAGCATTCTTCTAAGAGCCAGTTTTGCGATTGAACCAAGAGCTTGGTATGTCTCAGCGTTAAGTGCGCTGTGTTGTGTAGCACTAAGCCATGCTGAAGCTCCCAATTTTGATCTCTCTTCAGGTCTTGTAGCCGATCTCAATTGGAGCAGTGGTAGAGGCACCGCTATCTGTCTTTGCCCCTGTGCTAGTGAGGGGAAAATCAGCAACACTTCCCTTTCTGCTATTTATTCAATGGCAAGTGCAGGGAAATGTACATGAAGTGTTTTCACAAAAGAGCAACTTATTCAGGCATAAAACCCTATTGGAAAATTGCAAGGATGGGAGGTTGCAGTGGAGACTGCGTAAGACTGCGGGATGCCTAATTTCTTGGTCGCTGCACACACACGAAACCCACGAGCGTGACCCAGCCTCCCGCCTGCAAAATCAGCACAATGCTATTCAAGCGGTAGTGGATAACACACCTTTAACAAAACCTTTAAGAAATCTTTAAGATAAACATTTTTTTGTTCATTGCTATGATATAAAATATTTCAGGAGAGACAGCTGGCATCTATCCCACAAAATCCCGTGGAATTTACAAATAGTCAAAAGTCCAGCCTACATATTATAATTACTGTCTTCAGATTACAGCTTTCATACAGTACTGTCTTCCTAAAAGCTTATTTTGATTCTAACAGTTGACATAAGTTAACTGCTAGCATCAATGCATCTAAATATTACTAAGTCTATTTGCCCTGTTGACTTTATTGACCTATATTGGTTGAGGTCAGCTAGGTTCATCATAATATCTGTTTCAGAAAAGAAGTGATGCAAAATTTAGGTGGAAAATTGTTTTGAAGGGGCATTGGGTGGTTAGGTGCTGGCCTTTTAACTCTGAAACCTGGGTTCAAATCCAGCTTAGACAAGTTGGATGATCATCTCCTCTGTCTGTTGGCTATAAGGATCCTATTGTGAAATGAGTTTGGCTAGCCTGTTTCATACCTAAGGGCATAAGTTTGATATATCACCAAAAGAACAAAGGGAGTGGTTAAGAGTTTTTTTATGCAGAAGGCATTTAGAACAGAAACTGTAGTCGAAACTGAATCTGTAATAGCTTATCTATAAGGGAAGTGAAATAGTTAAAAAATTAAAAGGGCAGGGGGATAGGACTAAGTGGATAGCTTTTTCAGAGAATCAGCACAGACACAATAGGCTGAATGGCCTCCTCCAGTGCTATAACATTCTGTGATTCTGTGAAGTCTCAGCCCAGTTCCTAGAGGGCATGGATCCATTACACAAAATGCCCCCCCTAATTTGGTACAAATTAGCAATCTCACTCAGAGAAGACATCAAATGGCTGGTGGTGGAAATGGAAACATTAAAGGTGTAATGAGTGGGGGGTGGGGTGCAGTTTTGGGGTTAGGGTAGAATGGAAGGAGTTAAGCTCAGCATCTAACTGTGCTGTACCTGATCTCAGCGTGTTGCAAGGGCAGAGGAGTCAAGGTGGGTATTTTGAGGAGGGGGGGTGGGGGGTGATGATAGCAGTTTTGAAAGGGAGGGGAACAGTACCTGAGGAGAGGGATTCATTTACAATATCATCTAACATGGGGGCCAGGAAGGGAAGCTGGGTGGTCAGCAGTTTACTGAGAGTAGGATCAAGGGAGCAGGAGGTGGGTCTCATGGACAAAACGAGCTCGGAGAGGGCATTAGGATAGGATAGAAATTAACGAAAGATGTGGATTCAGGGCTAGGACTGGGGAGGCGGCTCACCATGGGGGAAGTTTGGCTTGGTGAGCTAGAGAAGAGAGAGTTCACAGCAAAGGCAGCTGGAGAGATGGTCTCAATCTGAGTAACAAAGAAGTCCATGAGCTCATCACACTTGTTGGAGGTGAGGGTGGATGGAGCCGGGGAGAGGAGTTGAAGGAGACAGTTGATAGTCGAGAAAAGATTCCAGAGGGTTATCTTTGCATACCAGGATGATTCTTTTAGGCAGCTACCACGGTTTAAACTCAAAATCCTGCCAGATCTTTGAACTGCAGTTTAAGAGTTACTGATGTCATATATAAACTCTAAAAATGAAAAAGATTGATTACTCAGCCCTCGCTGCACAGAATGTACCTGATTTCCGCATTAAATATATGAAATTGAACAGTACATTTATGAGGTTTTACCAGCAATATATGCTGAAAATTGATCAAAATAACATTACTTATTACTTCACTGTTTATAGCCATCTGTATCATATCTTCAATAGGCAAAACAGCAGTCCAGTTGTATAGAGGTTACCACACACACTTCATATTGCTGTACATATATGCCATTCAGGTGACACCAACAATCTAACCCACTTACTATTTGTGGGGTGATGTGTTGCGTTGGTTTTTAACAGGACGCCAAGCCTGCTGTTCACCTACAAATTTTGCGTCGATGGAAAGCAGTTTCAAATATGTATCAGGTCCCAATCTGACAGCAGCCGGGAGGTGTGAAGCTAATTCTATTAGGTAGTTTCGCACCACTTGGGCTTCACTCTGGTGGCACTGAGTCTCACAGACAGGTTAACTGGAGGGGCCACCAGAAGGAGCTGATGTACTGTGAGCCCTGATTCTGTGGAGCTGATTGGAAAAGGGCATGTAGGTGGTGAACCTGTGTGCAGGATATTCCCTATTCTTGCAGCTTTGTCTTCCGTCAAGGAATTTGTCATACACTCCAGCATTCCACCAAAAGACAATTTACAAGGCACCACAACATTATATCATGTCATGTGTTGGCTAGCGAAATGTCTTGCAAAGACTGTCTTATGCTTCTTCCCTTTGAGTTTCGATAGGGATGGCTAGAAAGCAGCATATTGCAGAGCCAGAGACAGAGGGCCCACGCAACTCATACAACACAGTGTTAATTCACTTCACCTGCAGCAAACACCAGCCCAGGAATATCCACTCTGGGGGAAGATATAGAGTTAGAGCAGGGAGTGATTGTTATAGCACACAGTACAAATGAGGAGGAGCAAATGCAGGTGTCGGCAGAGGAGCAAGAAGACACTGACTAGAAAGTCTGTTGGAAGGCACCCTCAGAGGCTGAGTTCTGAGACTGGTGCCATCCAAGACCTGCCTCTTTCTGAGCACCATCAATTCATCAAGTTCTTTAAGAGTGTGCAAAGAACCTTGCAAATGATAATGGCTAATATGGGTGGTAGGTAGTGTGCAGTGATGTTTGATTGATTCATAGAACTGCATTTTTACCCTGGAGCGAATGGCACTTTGAAGAGCATCTGTAGGAAAGCCTCCCTTAACCAAGGTCATAAGCACAGCTGTGGCTTTCCTCAAGAATGATGCAGAGACCGTGGGCTGCATTATCCATGAGTCAGTTCTGTTTGGATTGACCATGCTGGCAAATCATCTGGAGAGCAAGAACCCTGATGCTGAGCTTCAGCGACCTCATTGCAGCACCATGGTCTGCCGTTGCACAGATACCAGGACATGCTGAGAGAGTGCCCAGCAGCAGGGTTATGGCAGGAATAATCATGGACGAGTGAGCTCTTTCCCAAGATGACTCAACGTCCATGTCTCCCAGTTGTCCCATTCCAATAACCCATACAAAGCCAGAAAGTGAGCAGGCACAGGCAGCAACCACAGTAGCAGACATGGCGCCTGCAATTATAAGGTCATCTTCTGACCCTGTAGAAGGAAGTAAAAAGCCATTTATTTTCCAGGAAGCCCTTGGGGACTACCAGCAGCCTGCTACCTGACTTCCTTCTCCCAGTAGTGTAACACCAGGAAGAACACTAGAACAATTGGTAACAGAGCCACATCATACATTGCCACAAAGGGAAAATACTGGGGCAAAAAATCCCTGACAACACACAAAAACCCCCACTAAAGTTGTACAAATAAATGTTGGGAATTTGGACTAGAACTTTGAGCTGGAAGTGTAACACCTTTCTGCTTCAGGTTATGACTAGATTGTTAAGTGTATCCATGTGATTTATATCAATTATTGTTAATTGTATTCAGGTGGTGTGTATCAATTGGGGACTCTCTTGTATCCATTTATAAGAGATCTTATCTAGGATGTGGGGTGTAATGTGGAGCTCTGTAAATAAAGGCTTGGAAGCAACTGAAGACCAGGCTCTAATATTCTACCCTTCACCACTGGGCTATCCAGTTTAGAACATGGATGTCCATGCATGGCAGCAGAGGTGTAGTACTGAGTCATGATATTATTTGGGGTTGGTGTGATGGTTCATTGGGAACATGATTGTTTGTGTTGAGGGTTTGAGGAGGGGAAGGCTTCCAACTTTTAAGGGAATTGGTCCACCAAATGTTGCGAGATTTTCCGTTCCTTTTGCTGCTCCAGTGGAGCTGGCCAATCTTGAGCTTTGGTCTCAATGTCTCTTGTCTTCTGTGTCTCCTTTTTGACTCTCCTCTTGCCCCTGCTGCATGCTGAGTCCTTTCCCGAGAGGATAATTGAGGAGCATACAGCACAGAACTATAATTTGGGGCACCTAATGGACAGCAGCATTCCCCCGCTGCCACCTCCCTCTAGACTGATCCAGAAGGTTGAATCTTTGTTTCAGCAGTCCTATTGAAAGCCCAATTTGCCTCGTTGTAGAGGCATATGGCCTCAGAATATATTTTCTTGCTGCTTCAATTCTTGGATTCCACACTGGTGTCCTTAGCCAGGGCTCGACAGGTTATCCCTGGTTATCCAGGATCTAGCTATTTACGGTGGAACTTCCTTGAAGTAATGATGGGACTGTACACCGGCAGAGATAAATGCAAGGTGGTAGCTCCACACTTAAATTTGATACTGTAATAAAAAGTCGTCTGTCAATTTTTTAATGTTTGTTTATATAGCGTGTTGAAACCAAGGACCGTATCGCCTGTCATCCCTAGCCAAACAAAACAAAAAAATAATTACATATATTTTGTGAGAAACAGTGGAGCAGGTTTTCCTGCTCCTGTGCCTGGGTGGGTTGGATTACCTGGATGCAGTACATAGAAGAAAATCGGCATTCCTGTAATGGAGCCCACCTGATTTTCTGTTCATAGAGGAAAATCAGACAGTGAGGATCGCATGCTGGTAACAGAAACCTCCCCCCCCTTGATTTTACAGGACTAGAAAAGGCCATTTTGGTCTCAAAGTAGGTAGTGGAACAGGCACTGGCACACAATGGGCCAATTGGTCTTTTGCTGTGTCAGAAATGTAACTTATTCCATGAGTTAGAGAATAGAACTACCCCTTCTCAGCTGTACACCAGAAATACCTCAGTCAGTGTTATGATAAATGTGCATTGATGGATCCTAGGTAACGCAGAAGATGCTGCACTTCGATGGTTAAGGTTGTTGATATTCATGTTGATTAGATTGCACTGTTTTTGGCCAGGCAAACTTTCAATTGCTGAGGCAAAATTATGTAATAAATAATGTGTTGTGACAACTATATTTGTTTGAAAGAACATTTAACTCCCAATACTGAGCTATTTGGGAGACGAGCCAATTGAAGTCTTGGCACCAAAAGGATGGGAGCGAAAATTGTAAGACTATGAGTCATGAAACACTCCTGTCCAATATCTTCTAGTAGGTGCTTGCAGAATAATATTGGCAGAGAGCTGGGAGTAGGTTGCTTGCTCTCCATCTCTTAAGTAATGATGCGTGCCACAGGTTGCATGTAAGAAAGAACATCGTTTTAGGTAGACGTACTTAGTAATCTGTGATTGTAAGATGGCAATTTTTTTCAGGTTTTTCCCCATTCCTTCCTAAATCTGGTAGGTTGTTACATAAGGTTAAATCTCATGGGATCCAAGGTGAGGTAGCCAATTGGATACAATATTGGCTTGACGACAGAAGACAGAGGGTGGTTGTAGAGGGTTGTTTTTCAAACTGGATGCCTGTGTCCAGCGGTGTGCCTCAGGGATCGGTGCTGGGTCCGCTGTTATTTGTTATTTATATTAATGATTTGGATGAGAATTTAGGAGGCATGGTTAGTAAGTTTGCAGATGGCACCAAGATTGGTGGCATTGTGGACAGTGAAGAAGGTTATCTGGGATTGCAACGGGATCTTGATCAATTGGGCCAGTGGGCCGATGAATGGCAGATGGAGTTTAATTTAGATAAATGTGAGGTGATGCATTTTGGTAGATCGAATCGGGCCAGGACCTACTCCGTTAATGGTAGGGCGTTGGGGAGAGTTATAGAACAAAGAGATCTAGGAGTACAGATTCATAGCTCCTTGAAAGTGGAGTCACAGGTGGATAGGGTGGTGAAGAAGGCATTCGGCATGCTTGGTTTCATTGGTCAGAACATTGAATGCAGGAGTTGGGATGTCTTGTTGAAGTTGTACAGGGCATTGGTGAGGCCACACTTGGAGTACTGTGTACAGTTCTGGTCACCCTATTATAGAAAGGATATTATTAAACTAGAAAGAGTGCAGAAAAGATTTACTAGGATGCTACCGGGACTTGATGGTTTGACTTACAGGGAGAGGTTAGACAGACTGGGACTTTTTTCCCTGGAGAGTAGGAGGTTAAGGGGTGATCTTATAGAAGTCTATAAAATAATGAGGGGCATAGATAAGGTCGATAGTCAAAATCTTTTCCCAAAGGTAGGGGAGTCTATAACGAGGGGGCATAGATTTAAGGTGAGAGGGGAGAGATACAAAAGGGTCCAGAGGGGCAATTTTTTCACTCAAAGGGTGGTGAGTGTCTGGAACGAGCTGCCAGAGGCAGTAGTAGAGGCGGGTACAATTTTGTCTTTTAAAAAGCATTTGGACAGTTACATGGGTAAGATGGGTATAGAGGGATATGGGCCAAGTGCAGGCAATTGGGACTAGCTTAGTGGTATAAACTGGGCGACATGGACATGTTGGGCCGAAGGGCCTGTTTCCATGTTGTAACTTCTATGATTCTATGATTCTATGATTCTATGTTGAATCACACTGGAGTGCAGTTCCAAAGTGCCTATCACCTTCTGGTACTTTACCCAGGAAGCTATTCTTCATGTGAGCCAAGGCAATGAGTCAAATAATCTACCAGGAGCATTATAAATGAGCTCACCCGACCTTCATATATGCGCTTGTTTCAAATAAGCATCGCTGGATAACAATTAGGTGTGGTACCTCTGACTGATTCTTCTCCTTCCTAGCCTGCACAAGCAAGGAGCAGTCCGAGTCCGCATGCAGCAAGACCTGGACAACATCCAGGCTTGGGCTCATAAGTGGCAAGTAACATTCACGCCAGATAAGTGCCAGGCAATGACCATCTCCAACAAGAGAGAGTCTAACCACCTCCCCTTGACATTCAACAGCATTACCATCGCCGAATCCCCCACCATCAACATCCTAGGGGCCACCATTGACCAGAAACTTAACTGGACCAGCCATATAAATACTGTGGCTACGAGAGCAGGTCAGAGGCTGGGTATTCTGTGGCAAGTGACTCACCTCCTGACTCCCCAAAGCCTTTCCACCGTCTACAAGGCACAAGTCAGGAGCATGATAGAATACTCTCCACTTGCTTGGATGAGTGCAGCTCCAACAACACTCAAGAAGCTCGACACCATCCAGGACAAAGCAGCCCGCTTGATTGGCACCCCATCCACCACCCTAAACATTCACACCCTTCACCACCGGCGCACAGTGGCTGCAGTGTGTACCATCCACAGGATGCACTGCAGCAACTCACCAAGGCTTCTTCGACAGCACCTCCCAAACCCGCGACCCCAACCACCTAGAAGGACAAGAGCAGCAGGCACATGGGAACAACACCACCTGCACGTTCCCCTCCAAGTCACACACCATCCCGACTTAGAAATATATCGCCGTTCCTTCATCGTCGCTGGGTCAAAATCCTGGAACTCCCTCCCTAACAGCACTGTGGGAGAACCGTCACCACACGGACTGCAGCGGTTCAAGAAGGCGGCTCACCACCACCTTCTCAAGGGCAATTAGGGATGGGCAATAAATGCTGGCCTCGCCAGCGACGCCCACATCCCATGAACGAATAAAAAAAAACTCAGCACAGATCAGAGAGTAGCCTAGTGAACTTCCTAATCCATCGGGCTCAGTACCATCAAGTGCATTCACCCACCAAACCACCAGGGGAACCATGATCTGACATTTAATTATCTTCAGGCTGAGGCCTTTCTACGGTACAATACAGGGATCGCTTTGCAAAATGTCACGGCCTGCTCTGAAAGGCTTACAGGAAAAACAGATTTAGACTTCAGGGAACATTCTACTTTGAAAACTATTGTTCATGTTTGGCTCCTGAATACTTTTCAAAGGGCAACATTCCCCCACCAACCCTCCCGCCCACCTCTTCCTCCCAACTGTCAAATTAGGGATTTTTTGGGGTCTCAGTAGTTCCACTTTAATAACTTGCAGAATATAAATATGATTGTTTGGAATGCTACAAATCACTGATCTATATAACAGTCTGGAAGCATGGTGTGTGCAAACTGTTAGCGCGATTGCTCTGTGCAAATTCAAAATGTACAGGTGGTACTGTATGCCAACATCCATTCAGCATTATGACTCCAAATAATTAGCATGCATTTATAACCCTTCCCCACCAAGGAGGATAATCCATGTCCTTCCTGATTTGGGTATTGGGCTGTCTGAAATCCACAGATGGTGCCAAGAGCAGGGTCGGTAAACATCTGGTCTGCAGGTGTGCTTATAGCCATTTTTGTGGGGTAGCAGATGGGATTACTTTCTCAGCTCAACTAAAGATGCACTAAATTTTAACACGTTATTTTGTTTGACTTAACATACGTAAATGTGTTTGAACATTTTATTTCGTTCCCACAAGTTGTAATAAACCTGGGAAAATTATTGACTTCAATGATAAACTGCATGAGGGTTGATTAATATAATCAAATAATCTTACCATCCTTCTTAATGTGCATTTTCAATGATGTGAATACTTGAGATTCTGCATTGCGTCTTTGGTAGCACATTTGCTCTTGCATTTGTACGATGTCTTGCTGATTTTAAAAGAATTAACATTACTGAAGGAAAAACTGAGGACTCATTCGAATACTCGCACTTTACATATTATTTAGTGTGTTTATTTGTGTTGATCACAATGAAGGACGCTATTGTTCGGTTATGCAATAGTTTTAACCTTGCACTCACAGCATCAAATATAATTGGCCCCTGCAGCCAGCAGTAACTAAGCTTCCTATGGTAACACAACTTTTTCATTTTCAATACAATATACTCTTACAAGTGACAATGAGGTTAAGTTTCCTTTTTTGGGTGACACCTCTTCTACCTCTTAAAGTGCTTTTTACATACTCAGAGGAGAAGGAGTAGGCCTTTCAGACCCTCAAGCCTGTTCCGCCATTCTATTAGATTTGTTTTTCTTGGATGCAAAGTGGATATCCTTACACTTCCTCACATTGAACTCCATTTGCCATAGTTCTGCCCAGTCACTTATTCTGCCTACGTCCCTTTGTAACTTCCTGCTCCCATCTACACAACTTACTGTTCCTCCTAACCTAGTGTTATCAACAAACTTGGATATACAACTCTCTATTCCTTCATCCAAGTTATTGATATATATGGTGAAAAGCTGACATCCAAGTACAGATTCCTGGGGAAAACCACTTGTCACATCCTGCTAGTCACATCCCGCTAATCAATCCCTTTATCCCTACTTTCGGTCTCCTACTTCCCAACCAATTACCAACCCATGTCACAAGCTTACCTCTAATTCCACGCGCTTTCATTTTTGCTAATAATCTCTAGTGTGGAACCTTATCAAATGGCTTCTGGAAGTCCATATGGAAAACATCCATAGGAACCCCTCTTATCTCCCATGCTAGAGGCCTCCTCAAAATATTCAACTAGATTAGCCAGACATGACCTACCATCATAGGTCAATGCTGACTACCTCCATTTTCCCTACGCTTAATCACAACAAATAAGCACACAAAATAATATTTACTCTGTTAGTATTTAAGGCAGTCCTCATTTTATTTTTCCTTGAGTAATTTGTTCATTTTCAAATCAGCAAGTCACCATACAAGTACAGGGGCTCACAGGTGTTACCAGAGGCACACTGTAAAATTTTAAGTACTAAAATCTAAAAGATGCACATTAAATAGGATGGTAAGATCGTTTGATAATACTTTTCAGCTGTCGAGCTGTTTATCATTGAACCACACTCAAAGAAATCTAACAGTTTTATGTTAAAGTAAAATATATCTGTTTTTATCAGCCATTGGGTTTGAGCTGTAACCGTAATCCAATGTCAAGCGGGAGGTTGGGTGGCCCACTCTCAGAACACCACTAATGTTTTTCTGAAAATTGGTCACCAGGAGATGCCTAAGGACAGCCCAGAGACGCTCTGCCTCCCTGTGGGGAAATATCTGAGCTCGGCTCAGTGGCTCCATATAACGGCATGGTTATAGCCATACGTTTTCATGGGCTGCATTCTTTTCGTGGAGTCTATGCAATCAGAGGGAGCCCCTAAAATCAATGTTTTTAGGCTTAAAATGATCACTGGAAAAATGAAGAGGGAAGTTAGAAGACATTTTTTTTCTATACGCAGACTTAACAAAACATGGAATGTTTTACCACAAGTGGCTATTGAGGTAGAGATTATAACATTTAAAAGGAAACTAGATAAGTATTTTAAAAGGAAAACTATAAAAGGATATGGATAATGGGCAGGAAAATGGGATGAGAGTAGTTAGCTCCAGTTGAAGACCTGGCATCAGCACAAGCAAATGGCCTCCTTCTCTACTGTAATTTCTATGACTGCAAAACACTGTAACACTCATTGATAAATGCAGCCTCTGAAAAATATACAGCCCTGGCCATAGGCAAAACTAGAAACTGAGGGGTAGAATTTCTGTGGAGGTTCCACTTGATCTCCTGCCGTAACTTCGGCAGGAAATTGGCAGTAGCCTCGCAGAAACAAATTAAACAGCTATTGCCACCATTTCTCCAGGGTTTCTGCTGATCTTATGCCGGTTACAGCTGGACATTAGGAGAACCCCCGCAGAAATTCCAGGCATGAGTATATGGGAAATGACCCATTTATCCCAGGCGCAGTATATTTGGTCTCCAACATGCTGTATGGAATTAGCTTGTTGAATTATTACCAATTGCATCAAAATGAAGGATATTTCTGTGCTGTGGGCTCAAATACATCCATTTGACTGGATTGGAATTGATGGAAGGAGTTGAAAAGGAATTTTCAAACACAATTTGTCCCTTGAATGAAGTACACATTCAGTTAATTAAATCAAATGAAATAATTATCTTCCAAACTGCGTTGAGTGTCATCTTGACTCAACGGTAGCACACTTGCTTATGTGTCAAAAAGTTGTGGGTTTAAGCCCTATTCCACGACCTGAACACATAATCTAGGCTGACACTTGAGTGCAGATCTGAGGGGGTGTTGCACTGTCAGAGGTGCTGTTTTCGGGATGAGGTGTTAAGCTGATACCCTAACTGCCTATTCAGGTGGATGTAAATGATCCCATGGAACTATTTAAAGAAGAGCAGGGAGTTCTCCTGGTGTCCTGGCCATCATTCCTCCCTCAGGCAACTTCACCAAAATAGATTAACTGGTGAATAACCTCATTTACTGTTGTGGGGACCTCACTGTATACAAACTGACTGCCATGTTGCCTATATAACAACGTTGTCTGCGCTTCAAAAGTATTTCCTTGGCTGTGGGATGCCCCGTGGATGTAACAGGGAAATATAGCACCTGTTGTTTACATTAAAGGCTTGTTAATGATAGAATTGACTGTTCTGATGAGTCCTTTTGCCACAAAGGTTACAAAGTTTCTTGTTTATTCATGAATAATATGAATTAATAAATATATTTTTTTAGCCATCTATACTCCCACTGATTCTACTAATACTAAGCCAGAAGATCTGAATAAAATCATTGTAACTAATGCTGTATAATATTATGCGGTACTGTAAAGGAGTGCTATCTCTCAGAGTTAAATCATAAGTACAGTTGATTCACAGGTCAATTGTTGTGTATCGTTATTGTTCGTGTGAGTTTATTGACTGTGGGGGGAATGCGGACTTTGTGCGGTAGTGTGAAACGAGTGATAGCAAATCGTCAGCCCATTTTACATCACTCTCGATTTTTAATTCCACAATGGAAATAAAAATCGGGAGAGATGTAAAAAGGGCTTTCGATTCACTATCCCTCGTTTGGCACTATCGCAAAAAGTGAAAATGACCCCCTGTATCTTATGATCCAGTGCAAATTATATCAGCAGTTTCAGGAACTGTTGCATCTCCTGATTGGTAAAACTGGTAAAGCCAAATTTTAATTCCCATCCCTGAACAACATATTTTATTTAAATTTAAGCAACAAACACCTCATAATTCAAACTATGTTTTATGAATAACATACTGCAACCATGGTTCCAATAAAAAAAAATAGCAGTAATTACTTTTAAATGCCTGTGCGTTTGGTTAGTATCCTTAGCAGGTTTTCAGGACACCTAATTTTAATGTCCTTAGGGAAATCAAATATAAAAAGGAAAATAATGTTTGCACAAATGTTGCATTCTGCTGCTGCAATTCACACGAACATTTGACTTTGTAAGCAGGATAATAAAATTTGCATTGACTATGAAGGAAACAGTACCACTATTGCAGGGTTCTTTTTAAATCCCATGAAATCCACTTCTTTTACACACTCACATTCCTGTTCAATGCCATCTTGTGGTATGCTGAAGAGAACATTTCTGAAAAGAATTCATTGAAAACCCCCCTAACGTGTCTTCCTTTTCACAAACAAACCAAACTCCAAATTACAAGTACACATATTGTTCTCTGACTTCATTGGAAAGACGATGAAACCTTCAGAAGTACTTTTGACTTTGTGGCACAATTGCCTCGATATTTATGGGGAGGCAGCCGGGGAGGCCCAGAGTGGCCGAAGAATCTAGCGAGGCCGGGGGCGCGGAGGTCCTGCCGAACTTATCTAACTTATCGGCAGGACCTCATTATCATTTCTTTATTCCGTTTCACACCTGGCAGCCGGCCCAATTGACAGGAAAGGTCCCTGGCCAGCGGGAGGTGGGCAGATAGCAGAACAGGGCTTGGGTGGGAGGGGGGTCGACTGTGATCGCGGGAGAAGAGCAGGCTGCAGATCGGGGCTTATTTTGGGGGGAGGGGGGTTGGCTGTGGTCACGGTGGGGGGGAGGGAGGAAGAGAAAGAGGCCATCAGGGGTTGGAGGGGGCGTCGGCGATCGCAGCAATGGCTAGTGAGAGGCCGCGATCGGCAGTAAGGAAGTCGAAGGCCAGTCTTGAGAGGCCTGCAGGGGCACTCCTGCTCCTCCTGGCCCACAAGGAGTACTATAAAATGCACTTAACTTCTGGAGCCGGCAGCTCCCGCCTCCATCGTTGCCGGGTTTCCCGAGCCTTGGGAAACTCGCACGGCAGTAGTTAAATTTAAATGAGGCTCCCAATTGCATTGTGGGGGCCTGGTTTAAATATGTTGATGAGGTCTCCTGCCTCTCCAAGACGGGACACTCGCACGTCTTGAAATCTGCTGCCGTAAAAATGGTGGCAGGCATGTACGCGTCGGGTTGGGGTCACGTTTTGCATTTATTAGGGTTTAACCCCCCCCCCCCCTCCCGACCTCCTCCTGTCCATCATAGGGAGGATAATATTGAGGCTGACATGTCTCACAGACTAAATATCAAAATGGCAGATTTGACATCAATTATGCTGGAGGCAATGTCGCCTTAGACAGTTATATTATCCTACAGAAGTATACAATTTCTTTTGTTTTATAATTTTGGTGACTTAATCATCAAAGGAGCTTTTTTCTGCTTCCTGAAAAGACGATGAAACCTTCAGAAGTACTTTTGACGTTCTATGGTATTTTTTCTGAAAAAAATACCATAGTCTTCATGCTGACATTTTACAGAAATGACATTTCCCTGCAGGTTGTAGAATTAGAATGATGGACAGTATTAATGGTAACAGTTTTAAATTACAGCTTAGACAAACCTGGATAATTGTAAACAATTTTACAACACCAAGTTATAGTCCAGCAATTTTATTTTAAATTCACAAGCTTTCGGAGGCTTCCTCCTTCGTCAGGTAAATGTAAATTTAAAATAAAATTGCTGGACTATAACTTGGTGTTGTAAAATTGTTTACAATTGTCAACCCCAGTCCATCACCGGCATCTCCACATCAAACCTGGATAAAGCAATGTTTAGCATTGCTTACAAAATTCTGATTAGTGCATTAATAATTTTTATTGCTTTGATTCAGGCACAATTTTAATAGCAATTTACATTTGAGTGAATTTGAGGCAAGAAATGTTATCAAATTTAAAATTTACAGTATGTCTGTATCAAATGGATAGACTATTAGAACTTTGACCTTCCAACGAACTTGTTCTTTTGTCCCAGTTCTTGTATCTAAAGCTGTAGCCCAGTCTCTTGCTCAGACTTGCTCTGTCGGAACACGTTTTTAGGGTCTCATGCCTTCAGGTAATAGAATCTCAGGACACCTTTGCACTTCATTTTCTTTTGTTTGTAAAACCTGATCTGTACTGCAGGCCATTTCCCTTTTTAGGATGTGGGTAAAATCTGTAGAAGATTTAACATGTTCTTAACCCTGACATTTAAATGTGATTTAGTGCATTCTTTGTTGAAATCAATCCAATGAATGCACCTGGGTCATATGCAGCTCTGCAGGCTCTTGTCTTCAGATAGGTGTAGAAATGTTTTACTTCATAGCCCGTTTTCTTTGCTTGTTAATTTTCAATTTTGATAAGAAGGTATTCTTCTTGTGTAATTTGTAATTTGTTTAAATAAACAGACAAGAATATTAATTAGTGGTCAATGTCAGAATAACTTTTTGCCTTTTTGTGGCATGTTGTTGGCACAGAATGTCTGAATCACTAGCTAACAGAGTAAGTTAGTATACTCCAAAAGTAATTCATTAGTGCTCATAGGATGCTTGATTCAGGGATACGGCTACAATACTGTATATTGTTTCAATGCTAAGCCTAACTCATTTATTACGTGGACAGTAAACAAGAGTGGCCCCAACACAAGATCCTGTAGAACAGCATATCTTTCCAGTTTGAGAAACCTCCTTCCATCCTACTCTCTATTTCCTGCCCTTTAACAATCTCTCTATCTCTCCATAATTCCACATGCCCTTATCTTGGTCATAGGTTTATCACGTGCTTTTTGAATATCCAGATTCACTGCATTTCCGTTATCTATTCTCTCTCTTATTTCTTCAAAGAATTCTCTAAGTGTGGTCAAGTATGATCTGCCCTTTAGAAATCTGTGCTGACTGACCTTAATGTTTTTCCAAGTGCTCAGTAATTTCATGCTATATTATGGACTTAAGCAGTAAGACGAACAGGCCCATAATTGCCTCCTTGTCCCTGGCTCTGTTTATGAGGAGTGTCACAGTTACCACCCTAATACAAACACCATATTAGACACCCAATTAAAAGAGGTGGATGGACTGTATCATCTTTTACAATATATATACCTTCTTATTAATTATTTCTTATTGTTTCTTGTTACAAGAAATGCAAAGAATATAAAAGAACCTTGTAGTTTCCATGCATCTACAAAGTATCTGCCACGATATCTAAAGATGTAATCCATTGATACTGTAATATAATCGGACAGACTTTTCCCAGTAGTGACTTGCAGATTAATTCTCAATTAGCCTCTAATCAGGGCATCACAGTTTTGTGTGACACGTCAAGTTTGTTATCACTCGTCAAGGATATGAAAGCATGTGTACTGATAAACTGCTGGCAGCACAAAAAAAAGCCTTAAAACAGAGCAAATTGCTACCAGATATTTGACCAGCTCTTTATTCAAGGGGTTAATTGACCACTGGGCCTTGTTTTCCATATGCACTTTCAGGAAGGGAATTTTCATGCTCTTCAGACTTATGTCAATGTTACGCCTATATCTTCTAGCTCTGAATACTAGTCTGAGTCAAACAGACTGCTTACATTTCATTATCTATGTCTTTCAATATTTCAAAGAACTGAAGCATGTCTTCCTTCAATCATCTTTTTTCCAATGAATACAATTTCAACCCAGTGAGCCTCTCATAGGAACAGCAGTAGGCTCCTCAACCCCTCGAGCCCATTCTGCCATTCAATTAGATCATGGCTGATCTGTACCTCAACTCCATTTACCTGCCCTTTCTCCATATCCCTTGATATACCCTTACCTAACAAAAATCTATCGATTTCAGTTTTCAAAATTCCAATCGATCCAGCATCCACAGTCTCTTGGAGGAAGAGAATTCTAGATTTCTACCACCTTTTGTGTGAAAAAGTGCTTCCTGATTTCACTCTCCTTACAATTTAACACCACAAGTCTCAAAATCATTCTCGTCAGTCCTACTGAACCATTTCCAAATTCCTTTGTTTAAATTGAGAAATCAAGGCTCTGCAAGAAAAATATTTGAAAAGAAGAGTACTTTAACCTCTAATGGATTGATTCCAACTTTATTGTGTTTAAGTGCTGTGCTAATATTTGTATCATTTCGCTTCTGCACATTAATGAATAAAGTCTGCTGGATTGCCTTAATCTGTACACCTTGATCTGTCTGTACAGTATTTTCTGCCTTTTGGGAGAGACAAGAAAACATAGTGGGCAACCCATGTGATCTCCAGTAAAGCATACAGCACAACTTAGGTGAGTGTTAAACCTGAGCCCCTAAACATACATGGCACATATAAGAGTGCAGTTTCAATTCATAGCAGAAAATAAATATTGTTGGGAAAAAGCCTAACTCGCAACAATTGATGGCTGAGAAAGCAAGATAAGTATCGTTTGCAGGGCAAACCGACTGTTTCAAGTTTAAATTATCAAAGGTAAAAAGCAGTTACTCCGAGCACAAAAATACAAAAAATACATTGAAACAGACTTAGAATCAGCTTGTTTTACAGCCAGCATCACTGTAAAGCTGAAATATGTAGACTGGCATTAAAGGAGGAAATTGAGAGTTACAGGTATGAGGGTGAAAAAAAGAATGGCAGCTCAAGAGTGAGGAGGTGTGGCACAAGCACAAGGAGGCGCAATGCTGGCACAAGGAGGCGCAATGCTGGCACAAGGAGGCGCAATGCTGGCACAAGGAGGCGCAATGCGGCACAAGGCTGGCACAAGGAGGCACAACGCTGGCACAAGGAGGCGCAACGCTGGCACAAGGAGGCGCAACGCTGGCACAAGGCTGGCACAAGGAGGCGCAACGCTGGCACAACACTGGCACAAGGAGGCGCAACGCTGGCACAAGGAGGCGCAATGCTGGCACAAGGCTGGCACAAGGAGGCACAACGCTGGCACAACACTGGCACAAAGAAGCACAATGCAGGTATGAGGAGGGGCATGGCTGAAGAGAAGTAACAACAATACAAACAAAAGGAAAAGGAAATGGAGCATCAGTGCAGGCACGAGGTGGAAGAACGAAGTAGCATTGACATGTATTTGAATTGGCAGAGATGTAGTTAATAATTACAAGACTTGTTAGTGGGTGTCCCATTGATTCAACAGACCATTATAGGTGGGGAAAAGAAGTGGATAGAAAGACTGGAACAGTCACTTGTAAAACCTATAACATTCTTACTGTGCTCGTGAGTAGATCTGATGTACACTACGGATTTTATTTAGTGAAATGAGTATGTAATTTCATGCCAGAAGTTTGAAGGAAGAAATTTAAAATGTTATGAAAACTGCAAATGAAGTGTGGTACGTAATGTTGAGCTCATTCTTCTGGAAGTTGTTCCAGATGATTTAAGGGTGTGGCCCCAATGTCCTTGTTGGCAATCTCCCATCCTTCACTCTCCATAAACTTCTGCTCATCCAAAAACTCTGGTCCCAATATCCTATCCTGCATCAAGTCCTGATCCCTTATTATTTCCCGTCTTTGCTGACTTATATTGGCTCCCAGTCCCCAATGCCTCAAATTTAAAATTCTCATCATTGTGTTTAAATCCCTTCATGATCTTGCTCCACTATCTCACCGAGCTCTCTGTTCTCAGGCCTCTTATCCATTCCTCCCCCCTTTGCCCCACCATTGGCAGCTGTACCTTGGAGGATTTCCCTCTCTAAACCCTTCTGCCTTTTCACCTCCTCCTCCTTTAAGACCCTCCTTAAAACCCAAATCTTTGACTAAGCTTTTAGTCACCCACCTAATATCGCCTTCTTTGGCTCAGCTTCTATTTTATCCTCAAGGCTGCATGAAATGCCTTGGGATGATTATTAAAGGCACTATATAAATGCATGTTGTTGTCATTACTGATAATTTGACCAACAGATATGATCCACTGAAGTCAGATGGTCAGCAAGTCAATCTCCAGCGTACAAGAGATTAATTGCTAACCATGGAGACTCCAACCCTCACAGAGGATGCACGGGGGCACAGTGTCAATTCATAGAAGACTCAGTCTGTGTATAGAAACTACCTTTCTGCTGTGAACACAAATGTGTTGGGAAAAGCCCAAACTATAATGTTGTTTCTTTAGTCTCTTTTTTTGGCTTGTTTTGTTTAAAAATCAGATGGACACTCCACTCCTTCCTAATGCTTCCTCCCTTCAAGGAAATGCACTTGGTGTGACTCCTGCTGACCTACTACCAAGTAGGACCTCCATCATTGGGCTCAGAGGAAGCCTTCCATGACTAGTGGGCACTGCATGGTAACTTTTGCTTAATGTTCCTTGACTTTTCTGTTCAACATAATTTTAATTAACAATGGTTTTAGTTGGCCCAATGACTCCCTGATTTTTAGTGAGTTGGCAAACGCCTGGGATCGTTATTTTCTGTACAGGTGCTGGAAGTCAAGAGGTAACCACATATATTGATTACGTCCATAACTGGGTTGAACCAGGTAACAAATTCAGAATTAAATAATAAAGCCATCGGTTAGAAAGAAGCCACTGAGTATGCCTTTTCTTATAAAATCCATAAGGACAGCCCAGAGTCATCAAACAAAAAACCTAACAAAAGTGCCCCCTTTTTTAAAGGGGCACAACTAATAAAAAACTAAATCATAAAAAAAAGGAAAATTATTAAATTAAATAATAATACTGCCACCCGTGACCCACATGCCCTCCAGGTCCCTGCTGTGCCCACCGGTCGCGGAAGGCGTCAAATGTACCGGCAGACACCGCGTGCTCCTTCTCCAGGGACATCCAGGCATGGACAAGGCCACAGAAGAGAGGCAGGCTGCCAGAGGGACCATCCCTGGGGGCCGCGAGCCATTGAGTATGATATGAAACAGGAGGCATCATTATATATTTAATAAACCTGGCTGATATTGGTTCGACGCTCAAACCCTTCATCAGACAGGTAATCAATTCATATAAAGTTCCCAGTAAACTCCTGCGAGTGTGGAAAACTATAAAGACCACATTAATGTAGAAATACGTGAACAGTTACTTGACCATAAAAGAGAAAAGCATGATGGGTATTTGACCAATGTTAACTCCTTGACTCCCATACATAGGGTAGTTACAATTTCATACACACTCACAGAAAGACACAATTGTCCTTAGTACGTTGATAATTAAGTTGGCTATCCAGGTGCTTGGTACTGTCCGGCCCCCCCCTCCCCCCGTGTAGATAAGGATATTGCTGGCTTATAATATAATGAGAATACAGCTTCTTGAGAGGCCATGTAGC
The DNA here is from genome assembly GCF_035084215.1 of Heptranchias perlo. NCBI lineage: Eukaryota > Metazoa > Chordata > Chondrichthyes > Hexanchiformes > Hexanchidae > Heptranchias > Heptranchias perlo. The sequence goes on along the minus strand of NC_090348.1, from coordinate 14,074,686 downwards.
CTTGATTCTGACTTCAGCCATTGAGGTACACTTCCAACTTGTACAAGTTTCTTAATAAATTCTTACTTGTTTGAATTAAGTGTTTGGAGTTAATGCATTGTGTATAATAGGTAATTAAGTTTTCGACACGAGGCAAACTCTTTTGTTTTAAAGGGGGAAGGAAAGGAAAAATGGGGATAGGGCAGGAAAGTGGAGTTGAGGTAGAAGATCAGCCACGATCTTATTGAATGACGGAGCAGGCTCGAGGGGCCATTTGGTCTACTCCTGCTCTTATTTCTTAAAATCTCCACTTTAACTGCCAATTATCCCTAATTACACACCTTTAGGAACAAGTTATACAGAGAGCTTGAAGCCATGAGTCTTTGCATCTTAGCCAAAGTTTAGATTTACATGTCTTTCCCTCAGGTTTTGTCGTAAAAGTTAACTTGGTTACCTTTAGTGACCAGCGCTGGGGTCTTCTTCCTAACAATAACCTGCTGGTGCCTTTTCTGGGGAAATCCATTGAAGAATACAATGCACATTTAATCATTAAGACTGTTAACCAGCAGACAACTTATAAAGTGTAACAGTGTCCTCACCACCTTAAAGCAGACAACTTGTTAATATCAATACATGCATATGCAACCCTTTGGCACAAAGCCAAAATATTTGCATATTATCTACTTGTCTACCTTCAGGGCACTGACTCACCAATTGCTTTTCAGCCAGCTGTGCCTCATGCTACTTCATCATTGTCAGTGTGTTCTGTGCACAAATATCCCTTTGACCATGACACAGTAGCAAGTGTGCCATTCAACAGACCATATACATTCTCCAAATTATGGGTAAGGTTTTCAAGGTTATGAAGAGTTTTGAGAGGGTAAATAGTACAAGATTGTTTCCACTGGTTGGCAAATTGATAACAAATGAATAGACTCTGGATTATCACTGGGAGAACAAATTATCATTTATTTTTCACACTGAGGTTATTAGAATTTGAAGGCTTTACAAGCGGCTATTCAGGCAGAAACTAAAACATCATTTAAAAGGGAATTGGAAACATTTTGAAAAGGAAGAATATAAAGTAACATGGGGGAAGTCTTTGCTGTATGCATCAAGTCAATAACAAAGTGTTTAGCCAAATAATTTATCCTGATAAGAATTGAGAGTTAGAATGAGCAGGAAAAAAATGTTCTGTTGGGGTAGAAACAGAAAATACTGGAAATATATATCGTCAGTCAGCATCTGTAAAAGGACAGGTTTTAAGTGTGTACCCTTCATCATGTCTTGTTGGGAACTCCCTTCCCATCCCACCATCATCATCATCCAGGAGTGTCAGTGGAACTCTCTGGGCAAGGTTGGTAAATACTGCTGAGGTACTTAGTGACATTTGGATGTTTTTTCATCCCATAGTATGATTGTTATAGCATATCTTTTCAATAATAAAATGCATATGGAAGAACTGCACAGTAACTTCTGGAACTGCATTTGCACAAATTCATTCACACAGTACAGCAATTAGATAACCTTTAAAACAATACTGATTAAGTGGCGCCCCCTTGGGGTGAGGTGGCTCCAGGATGATACACCTGACCATGGAGGTTCTGAACCAAGTCAATCCTCTGTGACAGACTCAGTAATCTGATACCTGAACCAGCAGTACTTCAGGGTACAGTTGATAATTAACCAGTCAGCCTAGCTTGCAAAAGGAAACCAAAGGGATCAACCCATCACTAAGGGCTGAGGTTCTTCCCACTCAGCTCCAGATAACCCTGCAATTCAATAATGGGTAGGGTGGCCCTAATTGGGCAAGCAGTGCTCTGTACTGGTAAATTGCATAGTTTGAGCTGGCTAACCTTCAGCAGTGCCCCTGGGCATGGTTAGGATGGTCCCTAAACCTTGGCTTTGACAACTTTCATCGTGGTTCTCTGGGCTTGGTGTGCACCATGTGGAAAGAGTGTGTACTCAGTATTGGATGAACCGAACCCTTTACCTGTGTGGATTTCTCAGTAGCTTTTTTTGGAGATTCTTAAACATGACGATGGGTTTCTTTGTGTGGTTGACCAAAATGTCAATGTAGTGATCATACTAATAACATTGCCCATTTGGAGTAGCATGGCTCTGCACATTGATAGTAAGATGCCTTACACCATGGAGTGGTAGGAGGCAGCTTTACGGCTGCATCCCCCCACACATAGAGAATGATCGCTCTCAGCTGGGCCATTGGGAAGAACATCAAATACGTCCCGACAAAGGAGGGAGAATCACAGGATAAATCATCCCAGGCACCTAACAGCGAGCTTAAGAGCAGCATTCTCTGGCCAGCCCCATGAGCTGTCCAATGCTGTATGATTGGGGAAGACAGAGTGTAAGATAAGTTAAAAATACAGAGGGGATCATAAAAGAAAAATCCATACTAATACAATTACTTCAGCAGTGATGGTTTTCCTCGGAGCTTTCGCCGTCGTAATTTCGCCGGGAGCCCCGTTAAAGCTGCACTTCTGGCGGCGGAGCTGCAGAAATGAATCGTTATTCTATATTCCTGGGCAGCTATTTAGCTTTGGCGAGAAGCTGTGAAAAGTATTGGAGATGTTATCAGGTGGAACTTCGTGTGGTTGAGTCCAATTTTTGCAATTATTTTTAAGACTTGTGGATTTTAACAGGATGTGTCAAAAATATGCATGGGTGGAGAATTCCTTAAAATGGACAGAAGTTCAGTGCCTCCAGTTTTTATTGAAGCTTTACAGACAAAATAAGAAACTAATTTCACGCAATTTATTTAACCACTTGGTTTCAGATGTTCCAAGTGATCATCCTGGCTTAAGTATTCACTGATAGCAGAGTTGTCAGGCCAGACTTCCGGATGGTTCAAACACTGAGCACCTCAAGGCATCAGACAGAAGTATTCATAGATACCTTTTTTTTACTAGCTCGGTAACTACTTACAAAGGAGTTATCGTGTTTGATCTTATATTGGGGATTCTTTTCATAATGTCTGAAAGATTGGGAATGTGTAAAATCAAAATCCTTTGGTAATTATGATATAATGGTATTTTTAAAGTCTGGAAAATCAGCCCTATGAAAATAAGTAAAGTTATAAAAGTTAACGATGAAAAATTTCAAGCAGAAGTTATCTGTACACTTTATGCAATGTTTTTGCAATTCTTTACACTGAATCACAATTTTTTGGCTGTTCATTGTTTGTCAAGGTTTTGTGGAATTCTAGATTTCAAACCAGAAAGGAGACAAAAGCTGAAGTTTTACTTGTTTAACCGTTGGCAAGATTCACCTTGAGCTATGTTTACCTAATCAGGACGTGAAGAGACTAAGGTGCAAACAGGTAGTCCCTTTCAGTAATTTATAATAAATAAGACAAGCCACAACAGACATTCAGATGATTTGAACGCCCCCAAGATGTTGAGGGTTAGGGATTTGGCACTGGTGCTGCTGTTGAATGTGAGGGGAGATGGCTGGGCTTTCTCTTGTTGGGGATGATCATTTCCTGGCATTTGTTTGATGCAAATGTTACCTGCCACTTGTTAGCCCAAGCTAGTGGACAGGTACAAAAAATAATTTAAAAGGCTAATGGAATGTTGGCCTTTATCTCAGGAGGGCTGGAATACAAAGGGTGGAACCTATGTTACAGCTGTACAGAGCTCTGGTTGGACCCCATTTGGAGTACTACATTCAGCTCTGGACACCGCACCTCTGGAAGGATATATTGGCCTTGGATGGGGTGCAGTGCAGATTAACCAGAATGATACTGGGGCTAAAAGGGTTAAATTATGAGGACAGGTTGCATAGACTAGGCTTGTATTCCCTTGAAAATAGAAGATTAAGGAGTGATCTAATTGAGGTGTTTAAGATGATTAAAGGATTTAGTAGGGTAGATGGAGAGAAACTATTTCCTCTGGTGGGGGAGTCCAGAACAAGGGGGCATAATCTTAAAATTAGAGCTAGGCTGTTCAGGGGTGATATCAGAAAGCACTACTTCACAAAGTGTAGTGGAAATCTGGAACTCTTTTCCCCCAAGCTGTTGAGGCTAGGTCAATTGAAAATTTCAAAACTGAGATTGATAGGTTTTTGTCAGGCAAGTATATTAGGGATTATGGAACCAAGATGGGTAGATGGAGTTAAGATACAGATCAGCCATGATCTAATTGAATGACGGATCAGGCTCGCGGGGCTGAATGGCTGACTACAGTTGCTCTGTTCCTAAGCCTCGACGTTATCTAGCTGCTTTAGGCAGGCATGAGCTGCTTCATTATTGGAGATGTTGTGAATGGAGAAAAACACTGGAATCATCAGTGAGCAGCACCACTCCTGACCTTATGATGGAGGAGATGTCATTGATGAAGCAGCTGAAGATGGTTGGGCCATGGACAGTTTCCTAAGGAACTCCCGCAGTGATGGCCCGGAGATGCAGTGACAGGCTTCCGACAAGCACAATCATCTTCCTTTGTGCCAGGTATGACTCCAGCCACAGGAGGGTTTTGCCAGGGCTCCTTGGTACCATACTCAGCCGAATGCTGCCTTGATGTTGAGGGCAGCTACTCTCGCCTCCTCTCCTAGATCTTTCAGTACATACAAAACAGGTCCATCAGCATCTGTCAAGAGAAAAGAGAGGTGGAGATCCTTCATTAATTCTGAAAAAGGGGTCATACACCCAAAATGCTAACGTGTTGTTTCTCTTTCCAATTGCTGCACGAACTACTCCTGCTAATCAAAAGTCAATTTTGTGCTAAAAAGAATTTGATTTATTTGGTATTTCAAATTAAGTAGCTTTGAACTAACAGGAGAAAGCTGCAATAGAAGAGTAGTGAACAAAAGAAAATGATACACCCGTATGATGGCTAACACACCCTGGGTTAATGACTATCTATGTTGCTGCCAATTTAGCTCCATCACACTGCTGGATTTTTAAAAGGCATGTACCTGATAGTAAAAAGCCATGTTTAGCTGATAAATACATGCTAATTTTGTACTTCCTCTGGTAATGTTGAATTAGGTTTGGGGATTTTTCTATCAATAGTATTTCACTGATAGGTAAACCAATTATTAACTTGTACTTGCTCAAAAATAAACTGATTTGGTTTGAATCCTGGTCTGTGTCAAGTTGACTGGATTTAGCCAGGTGACAGTGGAGATGCAACTGTTGGCTTCAATGCCCTTTGGTTAGATGGGAGGGGAAGTCAGCCAGGGTTCCCACTCGTGATTGTTATCCAGCGATGTCGCTTATGATTGAACCATCTGCCAATACTCACTCTCTAGGCTTGCATATAAACAGTGGGGGTGGGGGGGTGGGCACCTGGGTGAGGATTATTGTTGGCACTTCTAGAAATATACTCCAATATGAATTAGTCCCTGTTAGAGGTGGGGACATCGCAGTGATAACTGGGGAATAAAAGTAAGTTCATTCTTTTTATTTTAGCCTTTAAATTTTCCTTGCATTCATGCAGCACTCACATTCAATGATTGCATGTGTGTATATATGTATACATGTATGTATAAATATAGATGTGTGTGTCTATGTATATAATCAACTTGCTTTTATTCCCCATTAGTGTGTGTGTGTGTGTATAATGCTGTGGAATTCTGTGCTATGCAGTCACTGAACATGGATAAACCTTTTGCTTATTACCAGATTGTCACATGGGTATGAGAGGAATTGCTCCACATGTACTGCCTAAATCAGGAATAAATTAGAACAGAATAACACTTTTTTAGGTGAGAAATTCATTTACGAAGTTGGCTCTGATTTTGTGGAGTAATAGAAAAAGCATGTGATAATTGGAAACATTTTACAGAAAGTGTGTCCTTTGTTGGAAGGAGAGCCTTGAACAACATGCCTTACATCAATAATCACAATACGTCAGTGTAAAAATGGGATCTGCTTATTAGATTTATGTAATTGGTTTAAGTCACTTTTAAAGGAACCCCTCCCACCCCAAACAAAATGGATTGGATTTGCCTGCCAGCAGAATGTCACATAGAGTCAAACTTAAAATGAACCCTTCTTCTTAGGGTTACTTTTTACAGACATTTGAGCTCTTTGACTCAAAATGGAAATTTTGTCAAGGAAACCATTTGGCAAGATAAGTTATCTCTAATAACAAGGGCCCACTAAATATAAAACATAAATTCCCAGTGCAAATGGTCAAGTAATCCGATTAAGTAGTCATCAAATGCTGTACTAATGAAATAATATGCCATATAAAATGACATGGAGCTACATAATTCAATTGTGTAAAGGGTACTCAGAATTGCTAGCTTTGTCCTAACATCTTCGCACCTCTCTGGTTAGAATCGACACTGTGCCAGCTGGTGTTCTGGGCCAGTGCCTGGCTATGTTTTCTTAGCACTTTGTTAAATTAATACACTTGCAAAACACTTATGCAGTGGTAACATAAAACTATTACTGAAACATTCTCAATTGAAATGATAGATTATATGCGTCCTGATCTCACTTACTGACTGTTGGTGCATGAGGGTTGGAAGATTTGAGACAGCCTGATCTACCAACAGCTTTCACACATCTCCTAGTATGACATGTATGTGAATTACCTGCTATTTTCCACAGCTTATTAATTTTAACATTAACAACAACTGCATGCAATTGGCCAACAGTTATACAATTAAACTGCTTATTTCAGGGCAATCAATTCAAAAGAAAATACAGGTTTTAGATTTTTTTTAAATTGCAGGTTTCCGAGAAGAAGGTGACAATATAGAAAATTGAAAGCAAGACGTAAAAGAGAATAAAATGTCCCTGTGTCTGGGGAGTGGAGGGGCAGAGGGGACGATGTAACAAATTCCCTTTAAGACAGGATTTTAAAAATGAGTGAGTTTCATCAACTCTCAATATTCTTCCATGCCTCCTAGTGGCTAGCAACAAAATGCTTTTAGTGGGACCTGGTTGGCATGTTGCCTTCTTTTCTGTTGAAGCACCAGAAGATGGGCAGGATAAAATGTGACAATGAGGATTAAAATTAATTTCTTAGAAGCAAACACTGCAGCATTTCAGTAGCTTTGATATAAAACTGGTCTAATGTTCAGGTTCATTCAAATATATTGTGCAATAGGGATTGTCCGTAGTTTGAAAAAGGACATACCTAAGCAACCAAAGAGGAATGTGGTTTTCCTTGTGCTGCTTGCCCCTACTTGTCTCTCAATTATCTGTTATAAAAATATTTTAAATCCCCCAAAAACAAAACGTCTGGTCGCAAAGCTGCTAAAGTGGTACACAAGTGAATGGAAGACTTTCTGAAACCTAGTAAAACAATCTCGTGTGTAAAACTTTTTGTGTTTTGATTAACAACTATTTAAATCATGAAGAGATTTGATTACATATGCAAAGCATTTGATTTTGATATGGAAGTTCCTGTGCATAGCAGGGACGCAAAGAGGTTTTTATTTTAGTCAATTATTTTGGCAGCTGGAAACATTCGCTCCAGCAGACTTGTGTACTTAGTTAAATGTTTGTTTGACAAGCTTTTGTTTCTGACTAAAAAATATATTTGCACAGTATCAAGTAAACAACAACAACAACTTGCATTTATATAACATCTTTAACATAGTAAAACGTCCCAAGGCACTCCACAGGAGCGTTATCAAACAAAATTTGACACTGAGCCACATAAGGAGATATTAGTTCAGGTGACCAAAACCTTGATCAAAGAGGTAGGTTTTAAGGAACAACTTAAGAAGGAGAGAGAGATAGAGAGGTCTAGGGTGGGAATTCCAGAGCTTAGCGCCTAGGCAGCTGAAGGCAAGGACACCAATGATGGGGCGATGAAAATCGGGGATGGGCAAGAGACCAGAATTGGAGGAGTGCAGAGATCACGGAGGCTTGTAGGGCTGGAGGAGGTTACAGAGGTAGGGAAGGGCGAGGCCATGGAGGAATTTGAAACAAGGATGAGAATTTTAAAATCGGGACGTTGCTGGATCAGGAGTCAATATAGGTCAGTGAGCACAGAGGTGATGGGTGAACAGGACTTGGTGCAAGTTAGGATATGGGAAGCAGAATTTTGGATGAGCTCAAGTTTACAGAGGGTTCAAGGTGCGAGGCCGGCCAGAAGCGCATTGGAATAGTCGAGTCTCACCATTGTAAAGAAAGGAATTGAATTTGTATAGTTATTTCATGTCCTCAGGATATCGCAAAGCACATTGTAGCCAATAACTTACTTTTGAAGTGCTGTCATTGTTGTTTTGTAGGCATACATGACAATTTGCATACATGACAATTTGCATACATGACAATTTGCATACAAGAAGATCCCACAAATAGAAAATGAGTTAAATGACCTGTCAACCTGTTTTGTTGATTGAGGAAGGAATGTTAGCTAGGGCATGAGAAGAATTCCTTGCCTCTTCAAATAATGCCATGGGATCATTTACATCCACCCAAGCAGGTTTAAAACATCAAACTGAAAGACATCACCACCCACAATGCAGCACTTCCTCAATAAGCTACTGAAGGGTCAGCTTAGTTTATGTCCTCACGTCCCGGAGTTGGACTTGAATCCAAATCCTTCGAGCTAAACAGAGTACCATCAGCTGTGCCTAGCTGTCATTAGGAATTACATAAAATAAGTTGACAGTATTACTTTCCCTTCATGAATATTGTTTTAATTGGATTAAAATGAGTAAAGCAGAGCTAGCCCACCCAAACCTTTTCCCGCTAATGTCACAGGTTCGATTAGGCACCTTGACTTTCCAGTATGAATATAATCAGTTCTAATGGATATTCAGTCTTGTGTTTCAGCATTCATTTCCTTCCTTCCTCTACAGACTCGCTCTCTCTTTCTTTTTACCTCAATTAAACACAGGAGGCTGCTAAATGTGATTTAAAAACATCTTTTATTTGTCAGCAAAATCACTTCTTTGAGTTAATCAACAGTCTTCCAGAAAATATGCATTTTGTAAGCAAGCCTAAAGTCACAGATATTAAATCTGTTTCCAAATTTCTTCCATGCTTACTACAAATTTAGGGTTATAATGTTCTTGACAAAATTAATACAAATTATGATACTTTTCAGAGACCTTCCCTCCCCCCCTCAAAATCAAACAGACTGATCCAACGGGCTAGAGCGTGAGGTTTTAATACCAATATCAATAACATTTCTGCAACAGAACTTATTACTAAAAGGCTCCTGTTTATCTACCACCTCTCAAGCAGGACTTTTTCCAGATACCTGTCCTCATTACTTGAATGATGGTACAGTCCTCCTAGGATTTCTCTCCTTTTAAATTAACGTTTTCCCTCCAGAACTTGTTCTGGTTCAGCCACACATTGACACGCGCGAATGAAAACAATTCAACCATCCTAATTACTGACATGTTACAAAGTAAACAAGAAATACAACATTTTTAATGCAAAGTTTCACTTGTCACATCGGGGCAAATGATACCATCAGTTTCTTTTACAGAATTGACAAAACATCTATGCTCAGAAACGCAGTTTGCATCATCCCCTGTGCAAGTAATAAAAAAAGAAATGGAAATCTGAAATAAGAACTTTTGGGTCTGGCAGCATCTGAAACAGAAAAAAAGACTGGATAATGTTTGGGCAGAGACCTTCACCACAGCAGCAGGATGTGTTACTTTTACTTCAGATATTTTACTGAGGTGCAATGCCAAAGAACACTTATATGAGTGAGCCCTAGCTCCCTCTGAACTGGAGTGTGCCTTTCCCTGTCCAATATCTAGATAATTGTAGGAGTTGAATAGAGACCGTTGTCATTCAACTTAGTGGATATATTACCTGCTTCAGGTAATTTCTTTGACTTTCAGAATGCAGTATAATGAACATCATATGAGACTATGGCTTAGGCTATAAACTACCAAACAAGTTTATTGACAGGAAATGGCTAGATAGTAGTTAAAACAACCTATAGATTTACAGTAATTGCAGTCCTTACTCCTCCTCCTACATATAGGAAATGACAAACAACCACATTCCCTCATCATAACTGAAATGTAAAATTGGAAATGAAACAAGATCCCTGACCATAACCTTAAGTCGGTGCCTCAATGCTACCATTGCAACCTCTTGTCTATTTCCCTCTAGTGGCTATGTTACGAGACTAGTAACTGGTATCAGTAAAGGTGACCATGAAGCTGTCAGATTGTCGTAGAAACCCAACTGGTTCACTAATGTATGTCCTTATCCAGTCTATATGTGACGCCAGTCCCAGACCAACTTGATTGAGTCTTAAATGCCCTCTGAAGTGGCAAGCAACAGTTGTATTAAACCGCTACAAGCAGTTCAAGAAGAAGGCCCACCACCACCTCAAGGCAACTAGAGATGGGTTATAAATGGCGACCTTGCCAGTGACACCAACATCCCAAGAAAAGAATATATATATAAAAAAAATTCTGAATTGACACAATTCAGCCAAGATATAAGGGGTTAAATTGAATAACCCCTGAAAACGGGCGCGGGAGTACGGTACGTGATTAACCCACGCTCAGTCGTTGCGATGCAGGCAGCATGTTACATTTATGCTGCCTGCTGTTTTAAACGATTGCTGAGTGCAGCCAGCGCTACCTGCGTTGTTGATTGGTGCATGCATCAGTAGGGCCCCCCCCCCCCACCGATATCGCGAGTGGCTCGCACTTCTTAAAGCCAGCCTGCATCTCTTAAAGGGGAGGTGCATGTGTCTGCAAGAAGTGGTGGGAATTGTTTTGAAGTGATTCAGTGCTCTGATACTTTGAAGAATGGCTGTGCCTAGGAGAGAGCATGCACCATGGTTCTCTGATGATGCACTGGAGGCCTTGGTGCAAGAGGTGAAGAGAAGGGGGGGGCGTTCTGTATCCACAGGGGGCAGGAGGCCCTCTAGACATATGCTCAAAAGGCAGTGGGAGAAAGTAGCGGAGGAGGTAAATGCCAGAAGCATAGCTCCTAGAACATGGATGCAGTGCAGAAAGAAGTTCAATAATTTAACACAAGTTGTCAAGGTGAGTGAGTTCAAATTTCAATTGGCATATCATATCAACTGCACCACCAGCCTCACCCACTGCTCAATCACTACACCCCTATCATCCACCGAGCAACAATCTCTTTCAATCTGTATTCAACCGTACAAATCATATGCTTCATCTCACCCTCACACAATTAGCGCTGTTGCAAGCCTCACACCCACAATTCATGTTCACACACATTGGCAGCTATTCAACTATAACAGACTCATCACCTAAACATATTGCAGAAAACTCACTGACAAACTTCCCTCTTTCTTGCAGGAGAAGGTGGTGCATAACAGGAGGCAGCAAGAAGCAACTGGAGGAGGATAAGCACACCTACCCTGGCAGAAAGGGCTTGTCTACATTGTAGCCTCCCTCCCTCTTCCTCCACTTTCTGTTGCACTTCCCCCACCTCTTCCTCCTCCTTCTCCTCTTGCTTATGCTCCTCAGGTTCTCGCCGGATAGGTGGTGGCAAGGGCTGTACCCTCTTAATGGCGAGGTTGTGCAGCATGCAGCATACAACGACAAACCTTGATACCCACTCAGCTGAGTACTGCAGGGCTCCTCCAGAGCGGTCCAGGCAGTAGAAGCATTGCTTGACAATGCCTATGGTGTGCCCTATGATGTTCCCTGTGGCAGAATGGCTCTCTTTGAAGGCCTGCTGTGCACGTGTGCGTGGGTTCTTGACTGGAGTCATGAGCCATGTCATGAGGGGATAACTTTTGTTGCCCAGAAGCCAGCCTTTGACTTGCCTTGCTGGTTGAAATACAGATGGAACAGAGGACTGCTGCAGAAAGAACAAATCATGACTGCTGCCAGGATAACGGGCATGAATATGCCCAAGTTCAGATGAGGAGCACGCGAGGAAATGTGCGTGCAGTCAATGGCAACCTGCGCCATGGGGAAGCCTGCAATGTGAGCAAAACCTTGTGTTTGCTCCTCCTGTTTGGCTCTGGCAAGAGGGAATGAGATGAATGTGTTTCTCACTGTATAGAGAGCCTCAGTGACCTCCCTTATACTGCAGTGTACTGCAAACTGTGAGATGTTACTTATATCTCCAGCAGCAGCCTGAAAGGGGCCAGAGCCATAAAAATTAAGACCCACAGTCACTTTGACAGCCATAGGCAATGATGTCCTCACTCTGCTTTGAGACTGCAGTTGTTACTGCAGCTGTTGATAAATTTAAGTCATAACTTCTTTAGTGAACCAAAGACGACTGATACATTGGTCATCACTGAAGTTGAGGGAAGAGAATTGCTCCCTGAAGACTCTCCGTGGATATGGCCTCCTGCTGAGTGCCCTGCTCCTCCTCCACCCTCTTCTACAATTGCATGTACAAACACTGGTAAGGCCACAGCTGGAGTATTGTGCGCAGTTCTGGTCACCATATTACAGGAAGGACGTAATTGCTCTGGAGAGAATGCAGAGAAAATTTACAAGAATGTTGCTAGGGCTTGAAAATTGCAGCTACGAGGAGAGATTGGATAGGCTGGGGTTGTTTTCCTTGGAGCAGAGGAGGCTGAAGGGAGACTTGATTGAGGTGTAAAAAATTCTGAGGGGCCCAGCTAGAGTAGACAGGAAGTACCTGTTTCTCCTAGCAGAAAGTTCAAGAACTAGAGGACATAGATTTAAGCTGATTGGCGGAAGGATTAGAGGGGACATGAGGAAAAACTTTTTTACCCAGAGGGTGGTGGGTGTATGGAATTTGCTGCCCGAATTGGTGGTAGAGGCAAGGACCCTCAACTCTTTTAAAAAGTACCTGGACCTGCACCTAAAGTTCTGTAAGCTGCAGGGCTACGGACCGGGTGCTGGAAGGTGGGATTTGAATGGGCACCTGGTTGTTCTTTGAGCCGGCGCGAACACGATGGGCCGAATGGCCGCCTTTTGTGCTGTATCTTTTCTATGGTTCTATTCTATGGTTCTAGAAGCTTGTCCTGCTCTGCATGGCCTCCCTTTATTCTCTTCAATACCCAGAGGAAGCCCTAGCAGGCCACCCATGTCTGGAAGCAACCTTTTTCAGCACAATATTTTAAATGACACAAAGAGTACAGCAAAACCAGCCAGACCACTCTCCCTGTAGAGTATTGAAACTTTATCTAAGTAGAGGAAACCTCCAAAAACACGTACAATTGCATCAGCAGCCAAAAGAAATAATCCAGCAATTAACTTGTAACTCCTGTATGATCCCTTTATATAGCGCTGGTTGGAGGTCCTTCATGCTCTTTAAGTCCTGTTCAGTTGTGCGAGGTTAAGATGTTAAGGTCGTTGGCTGGATGTGGAGTTCCAAAATAGCAGCGGTCCCTTTAAATCAGCGTTGCACGCTGATCCGTGTCATAATCTCCCTACTCTGCATATTGCGGCGGTCGATAGCTGCGCGTGCGCAAACCTCTTTACCAAGATGGCATCCTGTGCAATTCTGTTCAGAAGTGTGCGCGCGCATCTCTGACACCATTTTCGGGACTTAAGTGTCTGCATAGCACTTAATAAACGGGTGCTGCTTGGCCCAACTTCACCCCCATACTTTCTAAATCATTTGAAAATTGATTGGAAATTCCGAAAGTCAAATACATCTGCCAGTCAAATATGTCATTTCAAAAGATCCATAAAATGTTTGCATTTGAATTAGATGGCATAGCCCCTTTCTGGGAACAAATTAACTTGTTTCAAACACTTTTGGATGAACTGTGAGATATTCCCTCATTGAGGAATAAAGGTAATAGGAACACACATGGTATGTTGCCTCCCTGGTGCCAGGATAAAGGACATCACTGAGAGGGTGCAGAATATTTTGAGGGGGAAGGGAAACAGCCAGGTGTCGTGGTCCATGGGGAACCAATGACATAAGAAGGAAAAGGGTTGAGGTCCTGCAGTCAGAGTTTCAGGAGCAAGGGAGGAAGCTAAAAAGCAGGACCTCAAAAGTAGTGATCTCTGGATTATTCCCAGCGCCACACACTAGTGATTATAGGAATAGTAGGATAAGACCAGTTAATGCATGGCTGGAGGAATGGTGCAGGAGGGAGGGCTTCAGATTCCTGGGGCAGGAGGGATCTGTTCAAGATGGACGGGTTGCACCTCAACAGAGCTGGGACCAGTGTCCTTGCGAGGAGATTAATTAGCGCCGTGGGGGAGGGTTTAAACTAATTTGGCAAGGGGATGGGCATCAGGATGAAACATTAGAGAGGAGAAAGAGAGATGCACAGAGGACTGGGAGGGACAAGTAGAACTAGAGTAAAGAATAGTTCAGAAATAGGAGGGATCAGGCAGGGGACAAGTGTGAGGCATTCTTAGATGAGTTTGGAGTGCATGTATGTAAATGCACGTAGCGTGGTAAATAAGGTTGATGAGCTGCAGGCTCATGTTGGCACATGGGACTATGATATAGTGGCAATAACAGAAACCTGGCTCAAAGAAGGAGATAATTAGGTACTTAATATTCCTGGCTCCAAGGTATTCAGGAAAGATAGGGAAGGAAAGAAAGGAGGGGCGGGAGATGGCAGTATTGATCAAAGAAACTATTATAGCACTGGAAAGGGATGATATAATTGAGGGGTCAAAGACAGAATCTATTTGGTTAGAATTAAGGAACAATAGAGGAGCTATTACACTACTGGGTATATACTATCGTCCACCAAATAGTGGGAAGGAGATAGAGCAGAACATTTGCAGGCAAATTACAGAAAGATGCAAGAACTATAGAATTGTGATAATGGGGGATTTCAATTCTCCAACTATAGACTGGGATAGTAAAAGTGTTAAGGGCAGAGAGGGGGAGGAATGCCTGAAATGTGTACAAGAGAACTTTCTTGATCAGTGTGTTTCCAGCTCAACGAAGAAGGAAGCAGTGCTGGATCTAGTTCTGGGGAATGAAGTGGGGCAAGTGGAGTATGTTTCAGTGGAGGAACATTTGGGGAACAGTGATCATAATATCATTAGGTTTAGGGTAGTTATGGAAAAGGACAAAGAACAATCAAATGTGAAAATATTTAACTGGAGGAGGGCAAATTTCAATGAGTTAAAAAGCGATATTGTCCAGGTGGATTGGAATCAAAAATTGGTAGGCAAAAGAGTAATTGAAGAATAGGAGGCCTTCAAGCAGGAGATGGTTCAGAAACGTTCCCACGAGGGGGAAAGGAAGGCCATCCAAAGGTAGAGCCCCATGGATGACTAAAGATATAGAGATTAAAATGAAACAGAAAAAGGAGACATATGACAAGTGTAAGGTTTATAATACAGTAGAGAACCAGGCTGAATACAAGGTACAGAGGAGATCTAAAAAAGGAAATAAGAGGGGCAAAGAGAGAGTCTGAGAATAGATTAGTGGCTAACATAAAAGGGAACTCAAAAGTCTTTCATAAATATATAAAAAGTAAAAGTATAGTGAAAGGAAGGGTGGGACCAATTAGGACAAAAAAAGGAGATCTTCCTGTGGAGGCAGAGGGCATGGCCGAGCCACTAAATGAATACTTTGCATTGGCCTTCACTAGAGAATAGGATGCTGCCACTGTAGCAGTAAAGGAGGAGGTAGTAGTGATATTGGATAGGATAAAAATAGATAAAGAGAAGGTACATAAAAGATTGGCAGTACTCAAAATAGAAAAGTCACCCAGTCCAGATAGGATGAATCCTAGGTTACTGAGGGAAGTAAGGGTGGAAATTGCAGTGGTTCTGGCCAAAATCTTCCAATCTTCTTTAGATATGGGGACGGTGGCAGAGGACTGGAGGATTGCAAATGTTACACTTCTGTTCAAAAAAAGGGGAGAGGGATAAACTTGTCAATTACAGGCCAATCAGCATAACGTTGTGATGGGGAAACTTTTAGAGACAATAATCCGGGACAAAATTAATTGGCACTTGGAAAAGTATGGGCTAATAAATGAAAGTCAGCATGGATTTTTTAAAGGAAAATCGTGTTTGACTAACCTGATTGAGTTCTTTGATGAAGTAACGGGGAGGGTTGATGAGGGTAGTGCAGTTGATGTTGTGTTTATGGACTTTCAAAAGGCATTTTATAAAGTACCACATAATAGACTTGTTAGCAAAATTAAAGCCCATGGGATTAAAGGGACAGTGACAGTGTGGATACAATATTGGCTAGGGGACAGAAAACAGAGATAGTGATGAACGGTTGTTTTTCAGACTGAAGGGAAGTCTACAGTGGTGTTCCCCAAGGGTCAGTATTAGGACCACTGCTCTTTTTAATATATATTAATGACCTGGATTTGGGTATAGAGGATATAATCTCAAAGTTTGCAGATGACACGAAACTCGGAAATATATTAAATAATATGGAGGATAGTAACAGACTTCAGGAGGACATAGACAGACTGGTGAAATGGGCAGACACATGGCAGATGAAATTTAATGCAGAGAAGTGTGAAGTGATACATTTTGGTAGGAAGAATGAAGAAAGGCAATATAAACTAAATGGTACAATTTTAAAGGGAGTGCAGAAACAGAGAGACCTGGGGGTGTATGTACACAAATCTTTGAAGGTGGCAGGACAAGTTGAGAAGGTTGTTAAAAAAGCATATGGGATCCGGGGCTTTATTAATAGAGGCATAGAGTAAAAAACAAAGAATTTATGCTAAACCTTTATAAAACACTGGTTAGGCCATAGCTGGAGCATTGTATTCAATTCTGGGCACCACACTTTAGGAAAGATATCAAGGCCTTAGAAAGGGTGCAGAAGAGATTTACTAGAATGGTAACAGGGATGAGGGACTTTAGTTATGTGGAGAGACTGGAGAAACTGGAGTTGTTCTCCTTAGAGCAGGGAGGGTTAAGAGCAGATTTGATAGAGGTATTCAAAATCATGGACAGTTTGGATAGAGTAAATAAGGAGAAACTGTTTCCAGTGGCAGAAGGGTCGGTAACCAGAGGACACAGATTTAAGGTGATCAGCAAAAGAGCCAGAGGCGCTACGAGAAAACATTTTTTTATGTAGCGAGTTGTTATGATCTGGAATGCTCTGCCTGAAAGGGTGGTGGAAGCAGAATCAATCATAACTTTCAAAAGAGAAGGGAAAAAAATTACGGGGCTATGGGGAAAGAGCAGGGGAATGGGACTAATTGGATAGCTCTTTCAAAGAGCTGGCACAGGCATGATGGGCCAAATGGTCTCCTGTGTACTACCTACTATGATACTATGATATGATACTTGCATAGCGAGCATTTGAAATGACCATTTTGCTTTTGTTTTGCATACCAAAGTGCAATGTATGTTCTCTGCAGCTTAATGAAGCAGTTAACACTATTTAACATTCAAAGTGGCTGCCAGATACCCATGCAACGGGATTAAAATATATAGACATTCTTATTAGAAATTTAACTGGAACTCCTTATTCATCACAATACAGGGCCTTTACCTGAAACATTGGGCCATTTTTTCTGCATTAGACGCTGATGAATCTGGTGTGTATTTCCAGTATTTTCTGCTTTTAATTTTATATCGAAGACCTGTGAACTACCCAAGCTTTGCTTGTGATATCTATGATGACAATTATGTATCATGACGTGGCACACAAATCCTGGGCTGTCACCAATGTACGATTAAACATAAAAACCCTTATTTATATGCTACTGAGTAGCATTCACTCCATAGTTCATGGTGCTAATGCTACTTGCCAGTGGTAACCAATTGCTTACAGGTAAGTAATTAATTACAGTGTGATAACATGCTTGGACAAAACCATTTTCCCAAACCTGTAAAAACAAACTTTATGAATTTATGCAATAAAAAATAAAGTAGTACTTTCAATTTGCAGCATTTGATTAGCTACCAGCATTGCAGTTACCTTCTTAAGATTGGCTGCCAGCTATGCAGGTACCTCTATAATTGGCTGCGAGCTATGCAGGTGCTTCTGCGATTGGCTGCAAGCTACGCAGGTACGTCTGTGATTGGCTGCTCGCAGTGCTGCTACCTCTTTGGTTGCCAGTAGTGTGGGCACTAACATGATGCAAAGGCTTCCAAAATACAATTGTTTCAGCAGAAATTACCAGAGACATTAACATTGCCTCTGAGTTTAAAGCCATCGCCACAAGTTTTGTAGTCTTATAAACAGACAATTAATGAGATCTCACTAGTATAATAAATTACAATGCATGGCACTCACAATTATAATTAATGCAATTATCAATTAAGTTATGCTTGCCAATTCTTGCTACTGCAGGCTTTTCGAGTACACTTTCTAAGCTTTAGAATAGCCAGTTGTATTTTGTTTGGCATTTATACTTCAGCCACTACAGCACGGTGTCTTCCTGCTGCGTTTCCTACTTTACAACAGTGACTACACTTCAAAAGTACTTAATTGGCTGTAAAGCGCTTTGAGACATCTTGAGATTGTGAAAGACACTATATAAATGCGAGTTCTTCTTTGTTTACATCAATCAATTCCTTCTGATGATGGTTTGAGTACAAAATGGGATTTCCTATATTGTAGTCATGTTGCCTCTTAGCTAAAAATATAGACCGAAGGAATTTTATTCTGAAGGTAACAGCAATTAGGCTCTGCCTTATTGACAATAAGATTATGTTTGTTTGTAATCTTTTTGCAAATAAGGGCAAGCTGACTTCTTCATACAGTTACTAATTCACTGATTTACGATTTGCAAACAATAGATCTGTTCCCAGCACAGTTGATACCAATGCTTGCTGGCACTTGTATGCATTTTGGTTTCCCAGCACTATGTAAATATTACATGGAATAATTCAACTTCTGGCTTGAAGCCACACTGCACATAAGCCCAAGGGCCACACTTCCCTGCATAATAGATTGAAATAAAACTAGACCCTTTTAAACTTCTTTTTAAACAGAAATAAAAGTCCCCACCACTTTTTTTACTGCTCAAATAATATTAGAATAACTAATCACAAATTGGTTTAAGTATCTTTGAACCTCTCATGATTTCGTCAAAGTGGTACTTAGTAAAGAAACCAATAGTTTGTTGTAAAACAAGGTGTCCTCAGACTTATGATGAGCCTTGCCTTGGGAGATCAGCTAGAGTGGGAAAAAAACTGTCCTTGACTTTAATTGAACAAAGCACATGTAATCTTCATATTGAAAAATGAATGAAATGTTATCATTAATACAGAAAGATTTAATTCTCCATGTTATAAAAAGAAGGCAACACAGGGGGAACTGTGCAATGCTATGCTGTGGGCAGGATTGTCCTCCATGATCCCGCCCAAAATTGGCTGGAATAGTGGAGGAGAACGATGGAAAATTCAGGCACTGAAGCTTGCCACAGTGTCCGCACCCAATCTGCATTTCCCTACCCTTGCTCCCTCCAGGATAGAGGCTGGCTACTCCTTCCCCGCCCACCGTACGCAAATGATGACGGGGCAGGGCCCAGATTCCCACTAGACTGCCTTCCCATCTGCCCTGTGTCATCACCTCTTCCTGGGGCTGCCATGGGGAAGGTAAGGACAGGTCTTGGGAAGTGGTGGTAACAGTCCTGAGGTCCCTCTGCCTCTTTAATTGCCCAGCCAGTTCTTCTCGTGTCACAGCAGCATTCCTGCAGCAGCACTGCTTACCAGGTGAACCTTGATCCAGGAAACCAGCTTGCAGTTGCTGTATGTCTGAGGGGAGCATGTATATCCTGACCCGCTGAAATGTTGCTGCTAGGAGGGGATCCCAGACAGTATTTTATTGTTGATGATTAGTTGCACAATTCAACCACGATCCACTTATGGATTGCAAAGTGATTTATTTTTTATCCGTTCATGGGATGTGGGCGTCACTGGTGAGACCAGCATTTATTGCCCATCCCTAATTGCCCTTGAGAAGGTGGTGGTGAGCCGCCTTCTTGAACTGCTGCAGTCCGTGTGGTGAAGGTTCTCCCACAGTGCTGTTAGGTAGGGAGTTCCAGGATTATGACCCAGCGACAATGAAGGAACAGCAATATATTTCCAAGTCGGGATAGTGTGTGACTTGGAGGGGAACGTGCAGGTGGTGGTGCTCTTGTCCTTCTAGGTGGTAGAGGTCGCGGGTTTGGGAGGTGCTGTCGAAGAAGCCTTGGTGAGTTGCTGCATTGCATCCTGTAGATGGTACACACTGCAGCCACGGTGCACCGACGGTGAAGGGAATGAATGTTTAGGGTGGTGGATGGGGTGCCAATCAAGTGGGCTGCTTTGTCCTGGATGGTGTTGAGTTTCTTGAGTGTTGTTTAAACTGCATTCATCCAGGCAAGTGGAGAGTATTCCATCACACTCTTGACTTGTGCCTTGTAGATGGTGGAAAGGTTTTGTGGAGTCAGGAGGTGAGTCACTCGCCACAGAATACCCAGCCTCTGACCTGCTCTTGTAGCCACAGTATTTATGTGGCTGGTCCAGTTAAGTTTCTGGTCAATGGTGACCCCCAGGATGTTGATAGTGGGGGATTTGGCGATGGTAATGCCATTGAATGTCAAGGGGAGTTGGTTAGACTCTCTCTTGTTGGAGATGGTCATTGCCTGACACTTGTCTGGCGCGAATGTTACTTGCCACTTATCAGCCCAAGCGTGGATGTTGTCCAGGTCTTGCTGCATGCGGGCACGGACTACTTCATTATCTGAGGGTTTGTGAATGGAACTGAACACTGTGCAGTCATCAGCGAACATTCTCATTTCTGACCTTATGATGGAGGGAAGGTCATTGATGAAGCAGCTGAAATGGTTGGGCCTAGGTTACTGCCCTGAGGAACTCCTGCAGCAATGTCCTGGGCTGAGATGATTGCAAAGTGATCTTCAGCATTAGCTCTTCACTCACGCCTGTTCTTTGTTTTGCACAGTCAAGTTGCATCTACAATATGGCAAAAAGTTCATAGTTCTTTCCTGATTTATAGAATGGCCATTGCTGCACAAATAAAACAGGGCTCATTCATTCACTTTGTATTGTAGACACCCAATTATTTTTCTACAAGTAAAATGAATGTAATGATCTGGACTGCACTGCCTGAAAGGGTGGTGGAAGCAGATTTAATAGCAACTTTCAAAAGGGAATTGGATAAATTGCAGGACAATGGAGAAAGAGCTTGGGATAGGACTAATTGGATAGCTCTTTCAAAGACACAGCCAGCACAGCACAGGCGTAATGGGCTGAATGGCCTCCTTCTGTGCTGTAAGGTCCTATGATTCTCTGATAAGGCCCCAAATTACAAGGGTGGAGTGTGGTTGACTTCTAACAAACTCTGAAATGGCCTAGCGAGCCACTGTAAAAGCCAATCGTTCTGAAGAAAACCCACCACTACCTCCTCAGGACTCCCAGGGATGGGCATTAAATGTGGCCGAATCGCCTCCTTCTGTGCTGTATGATTCTATAAATGTCAAGCGAAATAATACAATGGACAAAATTCTCACGGTGTAATAGAACTGGCACCATTCCCAGTGCAAACATAATGTAAATACCAGTCAGAACATGTAATGTGAGCAATATTTTTGACTGCACTTCAAAAATACTTCATTGGCTGTAAAGCACTTTGAGACTTTGTGAATGGGACCATATAAATCCAAATTCTTTCTTTCTTGACCATCTTCCTGTTGGCTTATACAGTCTACTCATCGCAATTTGAAGTAACTTAATTCAAATGATTTGTTAGTTTGAATTGAAATTGTGCAAAAAAAAAACCACCTCCCATTGAAAATGTGTTGAAAATTTGTTACTTAATTTGTTACTTAATTATTGGTTAATTCAAATTCCAATTCCCACTCCAGGTGAGTCCTGACCAGTGAAATCTGCTGCTTGTTTCGAATTCAGCTTGGTTCAAGCAGGCCATAGAATCGTAGAAAATTTACAGCATAGAAGGGTGTCATTCGGCCCATCATGTCCGGCCAGAACTACCAACATTCCCAGCCCATCTGACCTTGTCGTGCTGGAAAAGGGCAAATTAATTCATCCAAGAATATGGATCGGACCTGCTTCTGCATCAGGGAATCAACTGTTTTAAAAAGACTGCCACACAGTCAAGTCCAGATCCGCGCAAGGGCGAGGCAAGAAACATTCCCACGGGAGCATCGAAGACTGGGTACAGGATAAGATCGCTGGAATTTTATCTCGATCTGAGCCTAAAGACATTTTTTAATACTGATAGAATTTATCCTTTTCACATGCTCGACCAGAACATGTTGCCAGCTTTCATCAATGAAAAGTGCTCAGATGGGGTGGGGGAGGAAGCTGCTCAGCAAATTTTCCATCTTGGTTTGTGATGGCATGACTCGGGGTGGGGGGGGGAGGCGGAGGGGAAAGTAAAAGTGTGAGTAGTGTCCAAAAATACCCTTGATATTTCATGGTTTTGTTATGTTGACTGTAAGCCACAAAATGAGATGAATAGCAGGTGTGTTTTTTTTTGAGGAGTGGCTTCATCATAGGAACAGGAGTAGGCCATTCAGCCCCTCGAGCCTGTTCCGCCATTCAACGAGATCATGGCTGATCTGTATCCTAACTCCATTTACCCATCTTGGTTCCATATCCTTTAATAATCTTGGCTGGCACTTGGAGTCAAGCATGGCACGGCAAGGCAGAAAAGTCTCCTTGATCATTGACCAAGCAATCCACAAGCAATCCACCACGGCCAACTGGAAACTCATCCCACCAGCAGAGGAAGTAGCTGCATCTGGCAAGGTCAAGGATCCTGTACTGGCACTCGTGGCTGACTCTGAACCAACGGCCCTCTTTGAGTGTGTGAACTGCCTGATGTGACATGAGGTTGGAATCCGTCTGATAGTGAAGTTATAACATCTGGATTGTTGAACAGCACGTGAAATTGTTTATGCTGATGGGAGGATGTTGCTGCTGGTCGGGTTGAGAGGAGGAGGTCCAAGCGAGTGGATCCACAGGTAAAGGAATCAGTTCCCACCATGGCCATGGCACCCAATTTATGGTGGTTGTTGAGGAAGAGACTGACAACTAAGTCAAGGTGTCCCAACGGAACTTTTCACTCTGCCAAATACTTTGTGGATGAAAATGCTGTCAGCAAGAAGCGAACTGCAATCACAAAGAATTTTGAGAAATGACTAAACTTTGCATTATGCAGCATCTAAGTGCTCATGTTTTAATCATGTATATTTCGACAGTGGCTTTGACGTTTTATGGCATATTTTTTGCGTTATTCTAGTGTTTTGCTGTGTGGTTTCATTAAAATTTTGGAAAAAAATCCCTGGTTTCCTTTTATACTAGAGACTGGAGTCAATTTAGAAGTGTCAACTGGGTTCCATTTTGTCACTGAGTTAGAAGGTTGTGGGTTTAAGCTCAACTCCAGGACTTCAGCACATAGTGTAGACTGACATTTCAGTATGGTAACAAGGGTGTGCAATATTAGCAGAGGTGCCAACTTTCAGATGAAATGATAAACCAATGGCCGTCATAAAAGATCTCATAGCAGGTATCCCGGCCAATATTCATCCTTCAACTAACAACAGATAAAATGGTCATTTATTTCATTTGCTCTTTGTAGCATCTTGCGGTGTGCAAATTGGTTCCCATGTTTGCCTACGTAATGCCAGTAGTTCAATGGCTGTGAACTAGTTTGAGATGTCCTGTGTATATGAAAGGTGCTACATAAATGCAAGTTCTTTCTTTATTCCTTTCATTTTTAAAATTATTTTAGATTTGTGTTTTTATATTAGGAATTTGGTGCTAAATTCATTCTGGTAATAGTGTGAACTGGGCAGCAAATTGATGGTATAACACCAATCCATGCACCTAGACTGTATCCAATATGACATGACCTATCTACTTACTGGAGTGACTCGAACTTCCACTTGGTCTGAAAGCAGATTTCAGCAAGCATTATTAAAATAAGCCATGCACACTGGGTGCTCTGATGTCCCTTCAAACTGAAGCACCACTTTGCATGCACAGGCATAGATGCATCATGCCATCACTGCACGTACACAACTGAGCATAGAATCATGGAAACTACAGCATAGAAGTAACACTTGGCCCCTCACACGTGGAGAAGTGCTTTGAAATGAAAGGGGCCCTGCTACTCCATGTTTATTGTGCCTGCGTTAGCACCTGTAATATAAGCAACATAATAAAAACCACTTTAAATTGCAATAGATCATTTATCCCATCGTTTTGAAGGCAAAATCAGGAATCCCAGTGCAGAAAGAAACAAGACACCCTCCTACTGACTGTTCCACCCCTCTACTTTTGTATTGCATGAACCTCCCTAATGTTTCCATACTAGAAAATAATACAACTCCATCCAGACTTGAGTGCATGTCATTGCGAGTAAATGTTTTTACTGCTGCAGTAATGGGTAAATCATTCCCTAAGAATGTCACCAATACAATACTGAATAGTTTGAAGCACAGGTACTTCTGTTACCATTTATAAGGCCAATTTTAGGGTTTACAAATCTCAGTTAAAAACCACATAGCAAGAAGCATGTCTTCAATTTTTAAACCTAAAGTCAATTTAAAATGACCGCATGTACTTAATTATGAACCCTCCTTGATGGGTGTGTGTCTGGCTGATTAGAATAAACAAGTACAAAGAGTGTCGCGAGATACAATAAAACAATGCTTCACCTGCAGTATGCTCAACAGTGAGTGCACTGAATTGTAGGGAGTGAGAGTCAACACGGTTCCCCCTGTATCCGAAGCTGCTCTTCTCCTGACCTATATAATTATATATCATTTTATAAAAATAATAATATGTTAGGCTGCAGAGGCTGTAAAGCTTGTCATAACAATAAAATGTAATTAGACATGATATTATTCATGCAATAGTTCTCTGCAGCATGCATCCACGTCCTGGTTTTTCAGGTTACAGTGATAATGCAATTCTTTTTAATAACCACAAATGCTCTTTGTTTTCAGCTTATCTTACATTGGGGAAGTGCAATTCGTTCATTATCGCAGTACCAGCTGACCTGTGATGGTCATGGGGAGTTGGGAGTGGGGGAGGGGCAGGCACAGTGTTCCATGAATGTTACCTGTACTGAGCTGTCTTTGAGACCTTGCCTTTGTCTCTCGTTTATTTGTCAGGGTATGCATGGTGATTGGAGGAATTTGGAGCCAGAGTTTTATTTTTACTTTAAGCCCCTTAAAAAAACAAAAAGAGGAGGCGGTGGGTTAGGTAGAAATGTGTCCTTTTATTGATGACACTGTGGCAATCCATGTCATCTTAATGGATTAGTTACAAAAAGTCAATTAAATAATAATTTTATTGACCGTGTCGATTATGCACTCCAGTTCCTGCGGTGCCCACCGATCGTGGAAAGCCTCCAGCGAAGGGGCAGACACCGTGTGCTCCTTCTCCAGGGCCACTGGAGCGCGGAGCTTGCCGCGGGAAGAGAGGCAGACGGTTGGAGCGACCGCCCTTACAGGCCGTGTCTAGCCTGGACCTGTAGGTGGTCACCTAGGCCAGACCCAGGAGGAGGTCCTCCAACTTGCCTGCATCCCCCTCCCCCCCTCACCGGGTGGCCACAGATCAGGAGCGTGGGACTGAAGTACAACCAGAACTTGAGCAGCAGCCCCTATAAATAATGAAACAGGGGCTACAACCTCTCACACACAGTATACACACGGAAAACGGACTTGTCTAGGCCGCAGAAATTACAGGCAGCCAGGCCAGGGTTCAGACCAGCAAGACTAAGGTCCCATTGTATCTGTGGATGCTGCTTGTGGAGAGCTTTGTGCTTTCTAGATGGATGTATTTAGGGACCAGGTTGTTCATTTTGCATGTGGGGAGAGTTGACGAAGAGACTAGCAGTTGGAATATGGAAGTTTATAGCTCAATTTGAGATTTTGTTTTGTGATTTATTGAATGTTTGTGCTAATTATGTATGGGATCATAGAGAAATGAGTGAGCAATTGCATTTTGAAGAAGTTGTTTTCTGTTGAAATATGATCATAGACAAGAAAGGTTTTGTTGAGAAAAAGGTTTTGGTGCAATATAATTGGTGAGTCACAAATGTAGGGAATAGCCAATTAGAAAGCTTGAAAAACAAAGCTTTGGCCAATGAGGAAGAAGAAAATGAACAAATATTCAGAGAGAAAAAAATACTGGACTTTCCCCACGCTAACAAAACAGATTTAAATTTGTATTTACATTAGCCAGGGAGCAGCTGATTCATTCAGACCTGAAAGCTGCCAGGTTCGATCCCCAGTCTGTGCTAAGTTGTCTGGTTTCAGCGACAGCAGCGGCAGGGTTGCTAGAATTGATCACGGATTAGGAAAGGGAAATTGGTCAGGATTTACAATCCAGATAAAGTAATGTAGATACTGGGAATCTGTCCTGAGGAAGGGTCTCCACCCGAACAGTCGACTGACTTCTGTTCTTCCACAGATGCAGCCTGACCGCTGAGTATTTCCAGCTTTCTCTGTTTTTGTTTTCGCCGTCCAGATTGTGATGCTGCTGGAAGTGAATGTTGAATGAGTACAGGATCAGACCTGGCTGTGCAGGCCACCACAGTGGAATAGCCTGCTGACGGTCCCCACCCCAGCAAGGAATCCATACCTCCAGGAGAGGACGGCAGGAGAGGAAACTGGTGGTGAAATTTAAAACAAGATTAAAAACCTCCTCATTAATTTCACTAATACACTCTTCTTACTCATAATTTGACTTGTTTAAATTAGGCATGTCAGATTGTAGATTTCAAACTCGAGTGTAGAAAGAGAATGACAGGTTTTTCAATGGTAGAGGATATAAATGCTTCTCTTTCAATACCACAAGCAGGAACTATTCTTCTCCTACACAGAGCCTGAAGATAAAGATCAGACCAGACCAGCCATGCATAGAAAGGCTAATAAACTGGATAGGGAGGGAGGGGGAAGGTATTCCCTATACATTAGCACTAAGATAGACATTGCTGTAGGCAAGGACTCGATGTATAAAGGCCCCAGTGGGCAGCGTTTTATGAGGACAGCTGGAAGGACTGACTCGGGGAACAAGGAAAAGTAATACCCGTAGGAACTTAACAAAGGAATTTGCTCAGTAGAAAAGGAAATGTTCTGATAAAGAGAAGAGTTTATTCATCAAGGGTTACTTTTCAACTACTGCCATTCATCTGGTAGACTGCAAGAGGCATTGTTTATCAAATGTGGGTCCGCGAATGATGAAATTGAGACATAAACTCTGTTTCTACGAGGTTGACTGAATGTTTAACCCTATATAGAGGGATGCGGACCAGAATACAGCAAATAATATTTAAGTACGGTGTTTAAACTTGAAGATTATTGAAGGGACAATATCCTGTTTTGTTGGCCTTGATTAAGAAGTAATAAACTATCAAACATGTCTTAAGAGTCTTCTCACAACCAATTAGATGGAAAGCAAACAGCTTGTTTCATAGCTTATTCTGTGTGGGTTAAATGAACGGTGCGGTAGGAAGTCGGAAGTTTAAAAGAACTCCTACCACTCACTTGCCACCTAAGGCCGGCACGACTCATTTTCCAGTGTGACTCAAAGGAGGTGCCCAGCGCTCCTGCCCGAAACAGCCTCACTAAACTACTTAAATCAGGGTCCTATGCCATATTCAGGCCCCTGAATCAATTTTGGTCTTCCACCGGTTGGAACGGCCAAAACGGCACTCATTAAAGGCACTGCTGTAGACTGCTCCAAAAATGTTCCAAAACACTTTTTTCCATGGAGAAGTTGCTGGATTCAGAAACGTGTATTACTGAGTCTGGAAACGTGTATTACTGAGTCTGGAAATGTGTGTTACTGAGACTGGAAATGTGTGTTACTGAAACTGGAAATGTGTGTTACTGAGACTGAAAATGTGTGTTACTGAGTCTGGAAACATGTGTTACTGAGTCTGGAAACGTGTGTTACTGAGACTGGAAACATGTGTTACTGACACTGGAAACGTGTGTTACTGAGACTGGAAACGTGTGTTACTGAGACTGGAAACGTGTGTTACTGAGACTGGAAACGTGTGTTACTGAGACTGGAAATGTGTGTTACTGAGTCTGGAAACCTTTGTTACTGAGACTAGAAACGTGTGTTACTGAGACTGGAAACGTGTGTTACTGAGACTGGAAACGTGTGTTACTGAGACTGGAAACGTGTGTTACTGAGACTAGAAATGTGTGTTACTGAGACTGGAAACATGTGTTACTGAGACTGGAAACGTGTGTTCCTGACACTGGAAACGTGTGTTACTGACACTGGAAACGTGTGTTACTGAGACTGGAAACATGTGTTACTGAGACTGGAAATGTGAGTTACTGAGACTGGAAACGTGTGTTACTGACACTGGAAACGTGTGTTACTGACACTGGAAACGTGTGTTACTGAGACTGGAAACGTGTGTTACTGAGACTGGAAACGTGTGTTACTGAGACTGGAAACGTGTGTTACTGAGACTGGAAACATGTGTTAATGAGACTGGAAACGTGTGTTACTGAGACTGGAAACGTGTGTTACTGAGACTGGAAACGTGTGTTACTGAGACTGGAAACTTGTGTTACCGAGACTGGAAACGTGTGTTACTGAGACTAGAAATGTGTGTTACTGAGACTGGAAATGTGTGTTACTGAGACTGGAAACATGTGTTACTGAGACTGGAAACGTGTGTTACTGAGTCTGGAAACATGTGTTACTGAGACTGGAAACGTGTGTTACTGAGTCTGGAAACATTAATGTTACTGAGTCTGGAAACATGTGTTACTGAGATTGCAAATGTGAGTTACTGGAAAGGTTCGTTACTGAGTCGGGAATCATGTGTTACTGAGACTGGAAATGTGAGTTACTGAGTCTGGAAAAGTGTGTTACTGAGACTGGAAATGTGTGTTACTGAGTCTGGAAACGTGTGTTACTGAGACTGGAAATGTGTGTTACTGAGTCTGGAAATGTGTGTTACTGAGACTGGAAACGTGTGTTACTGAGTCTGGAAACGTGTGTTACTGAGACTGGAAATGTGTGTTACTGAGACTGGAAACATGTGTTACTGAGACTGGAAACGTGTGTTACTGAGTCTGGAAACGTGTATTACTGAGACTGGAAACGTGTGTTACTGAGACTGGAAACATGTGTTACTGAGACTGGAAAAGTGTGTTACTGAGACTGGAAACATGTGTTACTGAGACTGGAAACGTGTGTTACTGAGACTGGAAACATGTGTTACTGAGACTAGAAATGTGTGTTACTGAGACTGGAAATGTGTGTTACTGAGTCTGGAAACATGTGTTAGACTGGAAATGTGTGTTACTGAGTCTGGAAACATTAATGTTACTGAGTCTGGAAATATGTGTTACTGAGATTGCAAATGTGTGTTACTGGAAAGGTTCGTTACTGAGTCGGGAATCATGTGTTACTGAGACTGGAAAAGTGTGTTACTGAGACTGGAAATGTGTGTTACTGAGTCTGGAAACGTGTGTTAATGAGACTGGAAATGTGTGTTACTGAGTCTGGAAACGTGTGTTACTGAGACTGGAAATGTGTGTTACTGAGTCTGGAAACGTGTGTTACTGAGACTGGAAATGTGTGTTACTGAGACTGGAAACATGTGTTACTGAGACTGGAAACGTGTGTTACTGAGTCTGGAAATGTGTATTACTGAGACTGGAAACGTGTGTTACTGAGACTGGAAACATGTGTTACTGAGACTGGAAACGTGTGTTACTGAGACTGGAAATGTGTGTTACTGAGACTGGAAACATGTGTTACTGAGACTGGAAACGTGTGTTACTGAGTCTGGAAACGTGTGTTACTGAGACTGGAAATGTGTGTTACTGAGACTGGAAACGTGTGTTACTGAGACTGGAAACATGTGTTACTGAGACTAGAAATGTGTGTTACTGAGACTGGAAACATGTGTTACTGAGACTGGAAACGTGTGTTACCGAGACTGGAAACGTGTGTTACTGAGACTGGAAACATGTGTTACTGAGACTAGAAATGTGTGTTACTGAGACTGGAAATGTGTGTTACTGAGACTGGAAACATGTGTTACTGAGACTGGAAACGTGTGTTACTGAGTCTGGAAACATGTGTTACTGAGACTGGAAACGTGTGTTACTGAGTCTGGAAACATTAATGTTACTGAGTCTGGAAACATGTGTTACTGAGATTGCAAATGTGTGTTACTGGAAAGGTTCGTTACTGAGTCGGGAATCATGTGTTACTGAGACTGGAAATGTGAGTTACTGAGTCTGGAAAAGTGTGTTACTGAGACTGGAAATGTGTGTTACTGAGTCTGGAAACGTGTGTTACTGAGACTGGAAATGTGTGTTACTGAGACTGGAAACATGTGTTACTGAGACTGGAAACATGTGTTACTGAGTCTGGAAACGTGTGTTACTGAGACTGGAAATGTGTGTTACTGAGACTGGAAACGTGTGTTACTGAGTCTGGAAACGTGTATTACTGAGACTGGAAACGTGTGTTACTGAGACTGGAAACATGTGTTACTGAGACTGGAAACGTGTGTTACTGAGACTGGAAACATGTGTTACTGAGACTGGAAACATGTGTTACTGAGTCTGGAAACGTGTGTTACTGAGACTGGAAATGTGTGTTACTGAGACTGGAAACATGTGTTACTGAGACTGGAAACATGTGTTACTGAGACTGGAAACATGTGTTACTGAGACTGGAAACGTGTGTTACTGACACTGGAAACGTGTATTACTGAGACTGGAAACATGTGTTACTGAGACTGGAAACATGTGTTACTGAGACTGGAAACATGTGTTACTGAGACTGGAAATGTGTGTTACTGAAACTGGAAATGTGTGTTACTGAGACTGAAAATGTGTGTTACTGAGACTGAAAATGTGTGTTACTGAGTCTGGAAACATGTGTTACTGAGACTGAAAATGTGTGTTACTGAGTCTGGAAACATGTGTTACTGAGTCTGGAAACGTGTGTTACTGAGACTGGAAACATGTGTTACTGACACTGGAAACGTGTGTTACTGAGACTGGAAACGTGTGTTACTGAGACTGGAAATGTGTGTTACTGAGTCTGGAAACCTTTGTTACTGAGACTAGAAACGTGTGTTACTGAGACTGGAAACGTGTGTTACTGACACTGGAAACGTGTGTTACTGAGACTGGAAACGTGTGTTCCTGACACTGGAAACGTGTGTTACTGACACTGGAAACGTGTGTTACTGAGACTGGAAACATGTGTTACTGAGACTGGAAATGTGAGTTACTGAGACTGGAAACGTGTGTTACTGACACTGGAAACGTGTGTTACTGACACTGGAAACGTGTGTTACTGAGACTGGAAACATGTGTTACTGAGACTGGAAACGTGTGTTACTGAGACTGGAAACGTGTGTTACTGAGACTGGAAACGTGTGTTACTGAGACTGGAAACGTGTGTTACTGAGACTGGAAACGTGTGTTACTGAGACTGGAAACGTGTGTTAATGAGACTGGAAACGTGTGTTACTGAGACTGGAAACATGTGTTACTGAGACTGGAAACGTGTGTTACTGAGACTGGAAACTTGTTTTACCGAGACTGGAAACGTGTGTTACTGAGACTAGAAATGTGTGTTACTGAGACTGGAAATGTGTGTTACTGAGACTGGAAACATGTGTTACTGAGACTGGAAACGTGTGTTACTGAGTCTGGAAACATGTGTTACTGAGACTGGAAACGTGTGTTACTGAGTCTGGAAACATTAATGTTACTGAGTCTGGAAACATGTGTTACTGAGATTGCAAATGTGAGTTACTGGAAAGGTTCGTTACTGAGTCGGGAATCATGTGTTACTGAGACTGGAAATGTGAGTTACTGAGTCTGGAAAAGTGTGTTACTGAGACTGGAAATGTGTGTTACTGAGTCTGGAAACGTGTGTTACTGAGACTGGAAATGTGTGTTACTGAGTCTGGAAACGTGTATTACTGAGACTGGAAACGTGTGTTACTGAGACTGGAAACATGTGTTACTGAGACTGGAAAAGTGTGTTACTGAGACTGGAAACATGTGTTACTGAGACTGGAAACGTGTGTTACTGAGACTGGAAACATGTGTTACTGAGACTAGAAATGTGTGTTACTGAGACTGGAAATGTGTGTTACTGAGTCTGGAAACATGTGTTAGACTGGAAATGTGTGTTACTGAGTCTGGAAACATTAATGTTACTGAGTCTGGAAATATGTGTTACTGAGATTGCAAATGTGTGTTACTGGAAAGGTTCGTTACTGAGTCGGGAATCATGTGTTACTGAGACTGGAAAAGTGTGTTACTGAGACTGGAAATGTGTGTTACTGAGTCTGGAAACGTGTGTTAATGAGACTGGAAATGTGTGTTACTGAGTCTGGAAACGTGTGTTACTGAGACTGGAAATGTGTGTTACTGAGTCTGGAAACGTGTGTTACTGAGACTGGAAATGTGTGTTACTGAGACTGGAAACATGTGTTACTGAGACTGGAAACGTGTGTTACTGAGTCTGGAAATGTGTATTACTGAGACTGGAAACGTGTGTTACTGAGACTGGAAACATGTGTTACTGAGACTGGAAACGTGTGTTACTGAGACTGGAAATGTGTGTTACTGAGACTGGAAACATGTGTTACTGAGACTGGAAACGTGTGTTACTGAGTCTGGAAACGTGTGTTACTGAGACTGGAAATGTGTGTTACTGAGACTGGAAACGTGTGTTACTGAGACTGGAAACATGTGTTACTGAGACTAGAAATGTGTGTTACGGAGACTGGAAACATGTGTTACTGAGACTGGAAACGTGTGTTACCGAGACTGGAAACGTGTGTTACTGAGACTGGAAACATGTGTTACTGAGACTAGAAATGTGTGTTACTGAGACTGGAAACATGTGTTACTGAGACTGGAAACGTGTGTTACTGAGTCTGGAAACATGTGTTACTGAGACTGGAAACGTGTGTTACTGAGTCTGGAAACATTAATGTTACTGAGTCTGGAAACATGTGTTACTGAGATTGCAAATGTGTGTTACTGGAAAGGTTCGTTACTGAGTCGGGAATCATGTGTTACTGAGACTGGAAATGTGAGTTACTGAGTCTGGAAACGTGTGTTACTGAGACTGGAAACATGTGTTACTGAGACTGGAAACATGTGTTACTGAGTCTGGAAACGTGTGTTACTGAGACTGGAAATGTGTGTTACTGAGACTGGAAACGTGTGTTACTGAGTCTGGAAACGTGTATTACTGAGACTGGAAACGTGTGTTACTGAGACTGGAAACATGTGTTACTGAGACTGGAAACGTGTGTTACTGAGACTGGAAACATGTGTTACTGAGACTGGAAACATGTGTTACTGAGTCTGGAAACGTGTGTTACTGAGACTGGAAATGTGTGTTACTGAGACTGGAAACATGTGTTACTGAGACTGGAAACATGTGTTACTGAGACTGGAAACATGTGTTACTGAGACTGGAAACGTGTGTTACTGACACTGGAAACGTGTATTACTGAGACTGGAAACATGTGTTACTGAGACTGGAAACATGTGTTACTGAGACTGGAAACATGTGTTACTGAGACTGGAAACGTGTGTTACTGAGACTGGAAACATGTGTTACTGAGACTGGAAACATGTGTTACTGAGACTGGAAACGTGTATTACTGAGACTGGAAACGTGTGTTACTGAGACTGGAAACGTGTGTTACTGAGACTGGAAACATGTGTTACTGAGACTGGAAACGTGTGTTACTGAGACTGGAAATGTGTGTTACTGAGACTGGAAATGTGTGTTACTGAGACTGGAAACATGTGTTACTGAGACTGGAAATGTGTGTTACTGAGACTGGAAATGTGTGTTACTGAGTCTGGAAACATGTGTTACTGAGACTGGAAACGTGTGTTACTGAGACTGGAAACATGTGTTACTGAGACTGGAAACGTGTGTTACTGTGTCTGGAAACATGTGTTACTGAGACTGGAAACGTGTGTTACTGAGTCTGGAAACATGTGTTACTGAGACTGGAAATGTGTGTTACTGAGTCTGGAAACATGTGTTACTGAGACTGGAAACGTGTGTTACTGACACTGGAAACGTGTGTTACTGACACTGGAAACGTGTGTTACTGAGACTGGAAACGTGTGTTACTGAGACTGGAAACGTGTGTTACTGACACTGGAAACGTGTGTTACTGAGACTGGAAACGTGTGTTACGGAGTCTGGAAATGTGTGTTACTGAGACTGGAAATGTGTGTTACTGAGACTGGAAACGTGTGTTACTGAGACTGGAAACGTGTGTTACTGAGTCTGGAAACATGTGTTACTGAGACTGGAAACGTGTGTTACTGAGATTGTAAATGTGTGTTACTGGAAAGGTTCGTTACTGAGTCGGGAATCATGTGTTACTGAGTCAGGAATCATGTGTTACTGAGACTGGAAATGTGTGTTACTGAGTCTGGAAACGTGTGTTACTGAGACTGGAAACGTGTG
Organism: Heptranchias perlo; assembly: GCF_035084215.1. Lineage (NCBI taxonomy): Eukaryota > Metazoa > Chordata > Chondrichthyes > Hexanchiformes > Hexanchidae > Heptranchias > Heptranchias perlo. Next base: position 14,040,426 of record NC_090348.1, on the reverse strand, counting down.
TTACTGACACTGGAAACGTGTATTACTGAGACTGGAAACGTGTGTTACTGAGACTGGAAATGTGTGTTACTGAGTCTGGAAACGTGTGTTACTGAGACTGGAAACGTGTATTACTGAGACTGGAAATGTGTGTTACTGAGTCTGGAAACGTGTGTTACTGACTCTGGAAACGTGTATTACTGAGACTGGAAACATGTGTTACTGAGACTGGAAACATGTGTTGCTGAGACTGGAAATGTGTGTTACTGAGTCTGGAAACGTGTGTTACTGAGACTGGAAACGTGTGTTACTGACACTGGAAACGTGTATTACTGAGACTGGAAACATGTGTTACTGAGACTGGAAACATGTGTTACTGAGACTGGAAACGTGTTACTGAGACTGGAAACGTGTGTTACTGAGACTGGAAACATGTGTTACTGAGACTGGAAACGTGTATTACTGATACTGGAAACGTGTGTTACTGACTCTGGAAACGTGTATTACTGAGACTGGAAACATGTGTTACTGAGACTGGAAACATGTGTTGCTGAGACTGGAAATGTGTGTTACTGAGTCTGGAAACGTGTGTTACTGAGACTGGAAACGTGTGTTACTGACACTGGAAACGTGTATTACTGAGACTGGAAACATGTGTTACTGAGACTGGAAACATGTGTTACTGAGACTGGAAACGTGTGTTACTGAGACTGGAAACATGTGTTACTGAGACTGGAAACGTGTGTTACTGAGACTGGAAACGTGTGTTACTGAGACTGGAAACGTGTGTTACTGAGTCTGGAAACATGTGTTACTGAGACTGGAAATGTGTGTTACTGAGACTGGAAACGTGTGTTACTGACACTGGAAACGTGTGTTGCTGACACTGGAAACGTGTGTTACTGAGACTGGAAACGTGTGTTACTGAGACTGGAAACGTGTGTTACTGAGTCTGGAAACGTGTTACTGAGACTGGAAACGTGTGTTACTGAGTCTGGAAACATGTGTTACTGAGACTGGAAACGTGTGTTACTGAGATTGTAAATGTGTGTTACTGGAAAGGTTCGTTACTGAGTCGGGAATCATGTGTTACTGAGACTGGAAATGTGTGTTACTGAGTCTGGAAACGTGTGTTACTGAGACTGGTAACGTGTGTTACTGACTCTGGAAACATGTGTTAGACTGGAAATGTGTGTTACTGAGACTGGAAACATGTGTTACTGAGACTGGAAACGTGTGTTACTGAGTCTGGAAACATGTGTTACTGAGACTGGAAACGTGTGTTACTGAGACTGGAAATGTGTGTTACTGAGTCTGGAAAGTTCCAATTCAGGTACCTGTTCAGGTCCCAGTCCCAGGTTTGAACCCTGCTCTGTGCTAAATTTGCTGATCTCAGCTAGGACAGCAATAGGGCTGCGAAATAAATACACGTTAATTCGTACCTTCTTTCTTTCCTGGTCATTGAATTTAAAAAGGAAACAAAATTTACCACATTTACTATTCAATGATCCCTGCTGCAAAATTTGTGTGTGTTGACATTGAGTAAGGACAGGATCGTGCTCAGCTGTGATGGTCCCCATGGTCAAATGGCCAGTTGGATGACAGACCAGAAGGTGAAACCATACTCTAGCATAAGTCAACAATGGCGGAGGGGAGCGGAAAAAGTGCAATGGAACACTTGTGCCTGTGGCATTTGGAATTATAAGATTTCTGATATTAGCCACAGAATGACATGAAGTAAAGATGGTGAGTGATTTCAGTAACTGAGTTCCCTGTTGTGACTTTACTGTATTTTCTACCTATAGATTTTTATCAACGAGAAAAAGACTCTGGGAGATCACAAAAGGCTGAACCACTCCACCCAGGAGCCAAGACATAAAGAGGAGGCAAAATTTCACAGATGTAATTAAGAAAGAATTAGACTTGATTACTGCCGACCAGCCCACCTTCTGCTTCTTAAACTTCCATAAAGGTAAGCCATTTTGATGCCTTTAAATTGTAGTACATCTCCAAGTTTATTGCGTTTTTAACATTATAAGACTCGCTGTTAATTCATTATTGCAGTTCATCAGTCAATGAGTTTTTTTTGATTTTCCTAACGTTCTCTTTCATGGCAATTGGCAATTACCATTCAGATAAAGCTTTGTTCAAAAGCTGATCTTCTCTGTGCATTGCATACATCAGAAAAGGATTGTACGAGGAGAGTTAACTAAACTATAAATTGTTTCAGTAAATGACATGTGAGATCCTGAGGGGACTTGAAGGGGTAGATGCTGAGAGGATGTTTCCCCTTGTGGGAGAGACTAGAACTAGGGGCCACAGTTTAAAAATAAGGGGTCTCCCATTTAAGATGGAGATGAGGAGAATTTTTTTCTCTCAGAGGGCCATGAGTCTGTGAACCTCCCTTCCCCAGAGAGTGGTGGAGGCAGGGTCATTGAATATTTTTAAGGCTGTGTTAGTTAGATTCCTGATTAACAAGGGAGTCAAAGGTTATAGTAGGTAGATGGGAAAGAAGGGTTGAGGTCACAATCAGATCAGCCATGATCTTATCAAATGGCAGAGCAGGCTCGAGGGGCCGAATGGCCTACTCCTGCTCTTAATTCGTATGTTCGTATTGCTACCCAATCACGTTTGCTCTGATCTCAGTGCCTATTCATTATATTGTACATTCTCTGTTTGATTTCATGTTTTGCTGTCACCTCACAATTAGTTTAAAAATAGCCCGATTTTCTTCTTGTCCCTTGTTGAAAAGGTAAATTAAAAAGTTATGATGAGGTAAACAGTGGTGCATTGGCTTCTCTGGGATGTGATACAGTAGCAAGAAAGCAAAAATTTAAAATAATCACAAGAGGTGTTAAAAATAATTTGAGAAATGTCTTCACACAGCGAGTGGCTAGACTGTGGAATTCTCTGCAACTGTGCATTGTTGCAGCGGAGTCATGAATTCCTGTGAAAGGGAATTGGATAATTGTTTGAAAAAGAGCCTATTAAAAGGTATGAGAAGCAGGCAGGAGGAAAGGGATTAGACTATGTGGCTCACATGGAGAAAAATACCAGCACAGACTTGATGGTCTGTTTCGGTGCTGTATGATTCCATTGGAGTTTTTGGGGAAAAAAGCAGCTTGCTTAGCTGACTTTGTCACATGTTGATGTAAATCCAGCATATAGCATGAAGGATGTATATCTTGTAATTCGAATCAGAAGACAAGCTTTCCCAGGAGCAACGGGAGCCTAATGTGTAAGAAACAAATGCTGAAAACCTATAGACTCAATAGGGAACCGACTGTTGCTGCCCTCTTTACCCAGGCAGACCAGGCAGGCTCCAGAACTAGCCGCGCCTCTAGCCAAGCTGTTCCAGTACAGCTACAACACTGGCATCTACCCAACAATGTGGAAAATTGCTCAGGTATGTCCTGTCCACAAAATGCAGGACAAATCCAATCCGGCAATTACCGCCCCATCAGTCTACTCTCAATCATCAGCAAAGTGATGGAAGGTGTCATCGACAGTGCTATCAAGCGGCACTTACCAATAACCTGCTCACCAATGCTCAGTTTGGGTTCTGCCAGGACCACTCGGCTCCAGACCTCATTACAGCCTTGGTCCAAACATGGACAAAAGAGCTGAATTCTAGAGATGAAGTGAGAGTGACTGCCCTTGACATCAAGGCAGCATTTGACCGAGTGTGGCACCAAGGAGCCCTAGTAAAATTGAAGTCAATGGGAATCATGGGGAAAACTCTCCAGTGGCTGGAGTCATACCAAGCACAAAGGAAGATGGTAGTGGTTGTTGGAGGCCATTCATCTCAGCCCCAGGACATTGCTGCAGGAGTTCCTCAGGACAGTGTTCTAGGCCCAACCATCTTCAGCTGCTTCATCAATGACCTTCCCTCCATCATAAGATCAGAAATGGGGATGTTCGCTGATGATTGCACAGTGTTCAGTTCCATTCGCAACCCTCAGATAATGAAGCAGTCCGTGCCGGCATGCAGCAAGACCTGGACAACATCCAGGCTTGGGCTCATAAGTGGCAAGTAACATTCGCGCCAGACAAGTGCCAGGCAATGACCATCTCCAACAAGAGAGAGTCTAACCACCTCCCCTTGACATTCAACGGCATTACCATCGCCAAATCCCCCATGATCATCATCCTGGGGTCACCATGGACCAGAAACTTCACTGGACCAGCCACATAAATACTGTGGCTACAAGAGCAGGTCAGAGGTTGGGTATTCTGTGGCAAGTGACTCACCTCCTGACTCCACAAAGCCTTTCCACCGTCTACAAGGCACAAGTCAGGAGTGTGATGGAATACTCTCCACTTGCCTGGATGAGTGCAGCTCCAACAACACTCAAGAAGCTCGACACCATCCAGGACAAAGCAGCCCACTTGATTGGCACCCCATCCACCACCCTAAACATTTACTCCCTTCACCACCGGTGCACTGTGGCTGCAGTGTGTACCATTCATAGGATGCACTGCAGCAACTCACCAAGGCTTCTTCGACAGCACCTCCCAAACCCGCGACCTCTACCACCTAGAAGGACAAGGTCAGCAGGCACATGGGAACAACACCACCTGCACGTTCCCCTCCAAGTCACACACCATCCCGACTTGGAAATATATCGCCGTTCCTTCATCGTCGCTGGGTCAAAATCCTGGAACTCCCTTCCTAACAGCACTGTGGGAGAACCTTCACCTCACGGACTGCAGCGGTTCAAGAAGGCGGCTCACCGCCACCTTCTCAAGGGCAATTAGGGATGGGCAATAAATGCCGGCCTCGCCAGCGACGCCCACATCCCATGAATGAATAATAAAAACCATAATACTGTCCCATTCATCTGTCTTCCTTTCCCCTCTTTATCAAGTTCAATCTTCCATCAAAAACTTGCTATTAATCACCTTCAAAACTCTACAATGTTGATGACTGGGCTACTTGGTGGTTTGTGAACAATGTTTCAATGTTTGTCTTTTAATACTAGTTGGCTAAGATACAGAAAGCAGAGAGTAGTGTTGAATGGTGGTTTTTCAAAACTGGAGGGAGGCGTACAGTTCTGTCCCAGGGTCGGTATTAGGACCACTGCTCTTTGTGATATATATTAACGACCTGGACTTGGATATACGGGGCACAATTTCAAAGTTTGCAGATGACAGGAAACTTGGAAAAGCAGTGAGCAGTGAGGAGGATACTAACCAACTTCAGGAGGATATAGACAGACTGGTGAGATGGGCAAGACACATGGCGGATGAAATTTAATGCAGAGAAAGGTGAAGTGATGCATTTTGGGCGGCAGTATAATGAGGAGAGGCAGTATAAACTAAATGGTACAATTTTAAAGGAGGTGCAGGAAAAGAGAGACCTGGGGTTGCACATGCACAAATCTTTGAAGGTGGCAGGACAAGTTGGTAAAGCTATTTCAATTGAATTAATGGAAGTAATAAGTTATGAAGTAATAATTAATCAATTTGAACCTTATTGTGAAATTCCTATTTGAAAAATAGACTTTTTGAAGTAGTTTTGTTTATTCTGGAAAACTCACATCCAAACACACCTCCCTCCCCTCAAAAAAAAAATCCTGCCCTACTCCACTGAGTTTCATTGAACATTTTGACTTCATTCCTCTGCTGTGAAAGCTTCACGTTGTGTTGCTTTCTTCCTCAGGTTGTTCCACAAGGATTAATTGTCGAACTTGCTTTACCCATTTTGTGTTTTAACACTTAGCCCTCGCATTAATAAGGGCAATCCCTGGTTTCACCACAAGCTGTTCTTTGTTGCATTCCCAAAGGGGTTTCTATAAAAATGTTGCGTCAACCCCATGTCCAGGTTTTTTTCAAGTATTTCCTGAAACCCATGCTTGGAATCTGCTGGGATTCCCAGCATTTTCATCAAGGCTTGCAAAAAAAATAGAACCAGCTGTTATACAAGCTTGTTCACTTTAGAGGGCCCAGTATGCTGGTTCCTCAACAGTAATACAAACATTGTTTCCACCCTGAGAGCTTTCTCATTTCTATCCTGTTTGTTCTTCAAACAAAGAGCTTTAGAAATTCTGTCCATTTGACCTTGGTACCATATCTTTCACATTAGAGATGAGCTTTTATCCATGTGACTCATCTCTGGCTCTGTTCTGTATCAATTTGAATGATTTTAGGCTAAAACGTGGGCATAGTCTAAGTGTCAGCCTTGGCTCATTGGTAAAACTCTCGTTTCTGATCAGACGGTTTTGGGTTTGAGCCAGACTCCAGGATTTGAGCAAATGACGGGGCAGGGGGGGATTTCCTCGAGGTGAGTTATACCGCCGTATCACCTTTAATAAAAGTGTTTCCCGCCAGTGGCCTGTTGAGGGGGGTTTCACGTGGATTTCCTAGGTTGGCTTGTTTGCATACCCGTTGGAGTAAGCATTGGTGTAAAACCCATGTAAAATGGGTGTAAGTAGCTTAACTGTGTGGAAACTCATGTGCAGGCTTTGGTAACACCATTTAACCTGCACACATCAGCTGGGGGACAACTAGATAAGAAAAGAACTCCCACATAACTCCTCTGCATATCTTACCAATATTTATATCATGCTTTCCAAGAAGCCTTACAACATCGGCACCAAGAAGGTGACAGGGCATGGCACAAAGCCAGAAAAGAAGGCAGAACTTCACTCATTCGGACCTCCAGGCCCAGAATTAATTAACAGTCTGACGGTAAAGTAACATTTTGCAAAAGTGACCATGATAGTGACTGAATTTCAGTGTTCGGTTTCAGAGGGAGAAAGGAGAGTCAGAAACCAAGGATTTAAATTTAAGTGAGGCAGACTTCGAAAGGATGACAAATGAATTGACTGCATTAAACTGGACTGAACTGTTAATGGATAAACCTGCAGACAAACAATGGGAAGTATTCAACAAAGTGTTCGGTACGATACAAAACCTGTTAATATTCATAAAAGGCAAAGGCTCCACTTGTGTAGTGGTCAACAAATGAGGTAAAAGACGGTATCAAGGTAAAATAAAAGGCTTACACAAATGCAAAGAACAGCAGAAATCCAGCAGACTAGGCGAGGTATAAAATGCAACAAAGAGATACAAAGTAATTAATAAGAGGTGCAAAAAGGGAATATGAAAAAAATCTTGCAAGAGATAAAAAGTAGGGCCTCACAGGTGGTAATCTCATCATTACTACCCGAGCTGCGTGCTAATTGGCATAGGGATAGACAGATCAGGAAGGTGAATGCATGGCTGAAAGACTGGTATGGGAAGGAGGGGGTTCCATTTCATGGGGCATTGGCACCAGTGCTCGGACAGGAAGGAGCTGTACAGTTGGGACAGACTCCACCTGAACCGGAATGGGACTAGTGTCCTAGCGGCCTAGCAGAATGGATAAATAGGGCTGTTAATAGGACTTTACACTAATAAGAAGGGGGGAGGGATCTGGGGAAGAGAACATAAGTCTGAAGAAAAAAGAAATAGGTAATGGGAGTAAAGGTCAGACCAAGTTAAGGAATAAGGGTAACATAAACAGTCAGGGAACAGATACAGTTATAGAACGTAAGTGCAAAATGACTGTTAAAAACAAAGGGAGTGGAACAATTACTAAAAACAACTTAAATTGCCTGTACAGCAATGTGTACAGCATCCAAAACATCACAGGGGAACTGGAAGCAATAATTCACAATGAGGAGCCAGGTGTGGTAGGGATAACTGAAACATGGATACATAAGGGACAGGATTGGCAGTTAAATATTGCAAGCTATAATGTATTTAGAAAGGATAGGGAAGGAAGAAGGTGGGGTGGGTGGAGTAGCTGTACTAATTGGAGACAACATAATGGCAATAGAAAAAAGGGACTTAAGTAACATTAAGATAGAAACAGAATCCATATGGATTGAGACAAAGGATAAGAAGGGATCAATCACATTGTTAGGTATATTCTACAGACCACTTAATAGTGGAAGGGAAGTGGAGGAAGAAATATGTAGACAAATCTATGAAATGAGTAAGAAACATTGAATAATAATCATGGGAGATTTCAACTATCATCAAATAAACAGGCAAGAAGAGGTAGGGAAAGGAGAAAAGGGAATGGAGTTGTTACAGTGTGTACAGGACACCTTTCTTACCCAGTATGTAAGAAGCCCAACTAGAGAGGAATCACTGCTGGATCTAGTAATGGGAAATGAACGAGAACAGGTAAGAGAAGTAATAAATAAGTAGGGGAACATCGAAGCAATAGCGATCATAACATAACAAGGTTGAAAATAATGATTGAGAAAGACTTAAGTAAGACAAAGACCAAAGTAATAGACTGGAAATAAGTTAATTTTGAGGGGATAAGAATAGAACTAGGGCAGGTAAACTGGAAAAAAATGTTGCCAGACAAAGAAATAGAACAGCAGTGGATAATATTCAAAACAGTGATCAAAAGAGTTCATCAGAAATATATCCCACTAAAAAACAAGAACAAACTAGCCAGTAATAACATACCATGGATGAATAAAGAAATACGGGTAAAATTGAAACTAAGGAAAAAGGCATGCACATGCACAAAGTACATAGACAACAAAGGAGAGGATGAGAAAAGGGAATATGAAGAGGTTAGGAAAGAAGTCAAAAAAACAATTAGGAAAGCAAGAGGAACTATGAGATTAAATTATCAAGGAATATAAAAGAGAAATAGTAAAGTATTCTACAGACACATAAATAACAAAAGAAAAATCAGTTCTGACAAAAGGTCTTCAACCTGAAACATTGGGCTCTATTTTAGCACCCGCGATCAGATGCATTCCTGGCGGGGGGGCTACGAAAATCGGGGATTCCCGGGGCGGGGCGGGAGCCCGGCTCCAATCCGCCCACTTCTGGGTTTCCCACTGAAGCGCTGACATGCTCACGCAGCCCCCGCATGTGGGACTCCCGCCGGCAATTAAAGCCGACAGGATGCCACTTAAGGTAATCATTTAGGTATTTCAGGTCGTTTAGAGACCTGATTAACGAGATATTTTAGGAGGGTTGGGATGTTACAAACAACTGGGACTGTTTCCCGTACTGGGGGAAACACTCCCAGTTCAAATGGACGTGTTGCAGCCATCAGCCTGTGGCAGCTGCAAAGGTCCATTTGACAGGTGGGGGGATGGTGGTGGGGAGACCCTCACTCATTGCAGGAGGCCACTCTGTCACTTTGGACAAAGTTTAGCCTCCACCACCCTCCTCCTAACAATAAAATTCACCAACTTACACACTTACCAGACACATGTACCTACCTTGCGGACCCCCTCAGATGTATATCTTCCGGATGGGGGCCGCCGTAGCTGCAGTCATGACCTCCTCGGAGGGCGAACAGCATCACCAGCCTTGCCAGCCACGCCGTCCACCTCTGACACGTGGAGCTCCACAACACAGTGCTGTGACACATCCACCTGTACAGCAGGAGGGAGGGCAACCGCAAAGAGAGATGCGTCGCAGAGGGCGCTACCCTCGCCACAGGGTCCACAGACCGAGGCTCAGCTTCCTGGACCTCTCTGAGCAGCAGTGCACACGGAGGCTCAGAATCACTCGACATGTAGTCGTGGACATCTGCAGCCTCCTTCATGCCGAACTGCTCCCGGCTGGCCCGAGCACCATCTTCTTACCTGTCGCAGTCAAAGTCACCACTGCCCTCAACAACTTCTCCTCCGCATCCTTCCAGGGTGCCACCGGGGACATCGCCGACGTCTCTCAGTCGTCTGCACAAAAGTGCCCTGCAAATACACCTACACCCACTCTGAGGTGACACAATGGGTGGCATCAGTTGTGGGTCTTCATGGTGATCCTCAGGAAAGGGCATTATTGCACAAACCAGACAAGATTCGCAAAGTCGTGACAGTAGTGGTGCCAATACAATATGTGATGTGAGTTGGTCAGAAATTAAATATAAGTAAAAACCATGACAAACCCTCAAAAACCCTTGTGCATCCCCTTCATGCTCACGACATGTTTGCTTTACGCTTCCTACTGCACATATGTGATGCATGCCCTGTGGCTGCAGCACAGGTAGTGGCAGGTTGAGTGAGACTGACTGTGAAAGAGATGCATGAGTGGGTGAATATGAGATAGAGCCATGAGATTGTATGAGGATTGGGTTGAGTGGTAGTGGTGGGATGAGTACTGGCGAGGTGAGTAAGTGCAGGTAAGATGAGGATGAGGTTTGAGTGGGTGTGAGGGGTGATGTGACAGAGTAGTGTTGGCAGTGCAGAAGGAGATGTGGGGTGGGGGCGGTGATGTGGCAGACAGAGTGCAGGGGAATGAGTAAGTGTACTCACTTTGGCTGACCTAATTAGGTCATTGCAGCACCTCCTGCACTGTATGCAGTTGGGTAATATGTTGGTGGTGCAGGTGACCTCCTCTGCCACCTCGAGCCAGGCCTTTGTGGTGGCAGAGGCAGGTGGCTTCCTCCCGTCCGCTGGGGGGAAGATCTCTGTCCTCCCCCTCCTCCTCACCCCATCTGATGATACCTGGGGTGAGGCATCATTAAACCTGGGAGCAGCCTTCCCCCTGGGCTGCTCCCTGCTGTAATTTTTCCTTTTCTTGCAGCATCAGTCAGTGGAGGACTGCCCCTTTAAATAGAGCTCCTCCAGCTGACAGAGCTTACTGCGCATGCGCAGTCCGCCCGCCGCGCAGCTCAGCAGCGGGGAACCCGGAACAAGAGGTAAGTGGATCCAATTAGCCTGCGATTGCGCGCGGGGCAGACTGATTTCACCGGGCGCGTTAACCACGCGCCCAATCGCCCCCCCCGCCGCGAACCCGCCGCCCTGGTAATATCAGGCCCATTAACTCTGGATGAGTGCAGCTCCAACAACACTCAAGAAGCTCGACACCATCCGGGACAAAGCAGCCCACTTGATTGGCATCCCATCCACCACCCTAAACATTCACTCCTTTCACCACCGGCACACCGTGGCTGCAGTGTGTACCATCCACAGGATGCACTGCAGCAACTCGCTAAGGCTTCTTCGACAACACCTCCCAAATCCGCGACCTCTATCACCTAGAAGGACAAGGGCAGCAAGCACATGGGAACAACACCACCTGCACATTCCCCTCAAAGTCACACACCATCCCGACTTGGAAATATATCGCCGTTCCTTCATCATCGCTGGGTCAAAATCCTGGAACTCCCTACCTAACAGCACTGTGGGAGAATCTTCACCACACGGACTGCAGCAGTTCAAGAAAGCGGCTCACCACCACCTTCTCGAGGGCAATTAGTGATGGGCAATAAATGCCGGCCTTGCCAACGACGCCCACATCCCATGAACGAATAAAAAAAATTCTAGACTCTTCAGCCAGGGGAAACAGCCTCACAGTATCTACCCTGTCAAGCCCTCTCAGAATCTTATTTGTTTCAATGAGCTTAACGTTGGTGGTAGGAAAGATAATGGAATCTTAACTCAAAGATGTAATAGAAAGATATCTTGAGAACAAAAAAATAGTAAAGAGTAGTCAGGACGAATTTCAAAAGGGAAAGTCATGCTTGACCAACCTTATTGAATTCTTTGAAGAAGTAACAGAAAGAGTAAACAATGGTAATGTAGTAGATGTAATATATTTAGATTTCCAAAAGGCCTTCGATAAGGTACCGCATTGTAGACTCATGACTGAGGTCAGAGCATGCAGAGATAGGGGACAGGTAGCAGAATGGATAGCAAGCTGGCTACAAAACAGAAAACAGAGAGTAGAGTTTAAGGGTAGCTATTCAGACTGGCAAAAGGTGGAAAGGTGTACCACGGGGATCGATGCTGGGACCATTGTTGTTCACAGTTTACATCAACGATTTGGATTTGGGAATTGGAAGTACAATCTCAAAATTTCCGGATGACACCAAATTGGGGGGTGTAGTTGAAACATAGGAAGATGCGTCAAGATGCAAGAGGACAATAATAAACTTGCGGAATGGGCATGTAATTGGCTGGTCACCGGAGGGGGCTTCCTCAAGCTTAAAATAACTCTGCCTTTTGAGAAGACCATGTAGCTCATGGGGAGGCAATCAATGATTGCCATTGGAGATGGCAAGGTCAACGGCCTCTTGCCCGCACCAGTTTACTGAGTGAGCACCTACACTGTCGTCCTCATGTCACTGTGAAGCACCACATGGCCACAACCTTCCTCCCCCTTCTCTGTCTCAATAATCTCAAGGGAAATATTCTCACACATTCTTAGCTTCGATCCTACTTTCCTGCAGATCCACCACAGCAATGGGTGGCATAGAAGGGGGAAGGTGATGATGGTGTTGAACTCAGGGAAACAACTTCCACCCAATTTTCTTGCCTAAAAGATTTCCACATTTATACATCATTAATGCAGTGAAAATGGCATGGAAATTCCACCCCATAATCTAGGCTGACCCATCAGTGCAGTACTGTTGCAGATGCTATCTTTCAGATGAGGTGTTAAACTGTTCAGGTAAAAGATATCACAACACTGTTTGAAGAAGAGCAGGGAGTTCTCGTGGTGACCTGGCCAACATTTAGCCCTTAACCAACACCACTAAAAGCAGATAAACTGCTGCATTAACCTAAAAAAAAATAACTGTAATTTATTTGCTGTAAAGCTCTTTGGGATGGCTTGAAAACATAACAAGTGCTATGTAAATACAAGTTTTTTCTTTCTATAATACAGCAAGTGTTGATTCATGACCTGTGGCTTGGTAAATCTGTTTTTGCATATAGCAATCAAAATAAACTTCCCTTTCTTCCAAGTGAGAATGAGGGTATGATATTTCAGTGCTTTGAAAAAATGTTGGTTAACCGAAAGAGATTAAAAGCTGAGATACTGTGTGGGTGGCCACAGGGTAGTTTGGTTGGGAATGAATGGTTAGCTTTAAGCACGGATTATGCTGGCTTTAACTGCATTTTTGCAACATAACAGTGTATAACGTACACTTTTTATGATTACCTGAGAAGTATAAGCAGCTGTAACTAGACGAGAGTATGGATATGATTAGAGAAAATAGTCCATTGAAGAAATCATAACCTTCTGTTTTATGTATTTTCCAGCAATCAAAATCATTAGGCATATAATCTAGACTGACAATTCAGTGCAGTACTGAGAAAGTGCTGCTTTGCCAGAGATGCTGGTTTTTCAGCTGATAGGAGGACCTCAAAGATCCCATGGCACTATTTGAAGAAGAATTTGCATTGATATAGAGCCACATTTTCAGAGCATCCCAAAGTGCTTTAGCATAAATTGATCTTGAACTATTATTAATGCAGCAAGGGAGTTCCCCTCATGTCTTGGCCAACATTCTTTCCTTAAACAATACCGACAAAAAACAAATTAACTGATCATTCGTCTGATTACTGTATCTATATAAATGGAAGTATTTCTTTTTTTTCTAAATTAGTAAGACCACTCAGGGAGGCCATGTGGTTGGCTAGTGTGTAAAGAGGAAAAGTTGATACTGGAACATAGGAACATAGGAACAGGAGTAGGCCATTCAGCCCCTCAAGCCTGTTCCTCCATTCAATGAGATCATGGCTGATTCGTATCCTAACTCCATCCACCCGCCTTGGCTCCATATTCCTTAATACCCTTAGCCAGCAAAAATCTATCGATTTCAGATTTGAAATTATTAATTGAGCTAACATCTACTGCTTTTTGTGGGAGAGAGCTCCACACTTCTACCACCCTTTGGGTGAAGAAATGTTTCCTAACTTCTCTCCTGAATGGCCTGGCTCTGATTTTAAGGTTATGTCCCCTTGTTCTAGATTCCCCCACCAGCGGAAAAGTTTCTTGCTATCTATCCTATCAGTTCCCTTCAAAATTCTAAAAACCTCAATCAAATCACCCTTAACCTTTTATATTCCAGGGAATATTAGCCTAGTTTATATGTAATCTCTCCTCATATTTTAACCCTTGGAGCCCTGTAACATTCTTGTGAATCTGTGCTGCACTCCTTCCAAAGCCAATATATCCTTTCTAAAGTGCCCAGAACTGTACACAGTACTCCAGATGTGGTCTAACCAGGGCTTTGTTTAGCTGTAGCAAAACTTCCTCCCCTTTATATTCTAGCCCTCTAGTTATAAAGGCTAAAGGAAAGCAATCGGGGGGTTGGAGGGAAGGGAGATGATCAGGGGATGGAGAGAAGTGACGATTGGGAGAGAGGGCGACCGGGAGGGGGGCGTTGAGCGGTGGTCGGCAGAACCCCATGGTTTTCCTGTGGGGTCAGGAGGAGCACTCCTGCACCTCCCGGTTCCACATTGAGGTATTTTTTTAAAACTTAGAGGGTTAAACTGGTTTACCCCCGAATCCGGGCGCGGGCATTGCGGCGCGCGATTAACCCATGCTCTGTGGTTCCGATACAAGCAGCACATGAGATTCGTGCTGTCTTCTCAATTATCTGATTGTAGCACAGGAGCCAGGCCTGTCTGCGTTGTTCGCACCAGCTTCTCACTTCTCACCAGCAGGGGGGCCCAGATACCGTGTGAGTTGCTCGCACCTCTTAAAGGCAGCCTGCATCTCTTATGTGCAAAATATAAGATATCAGTCCGCACAGAGTCTGAACAGAGATCAGACATCGTACATGTAAAAAAACAGATGCAGGTCCCGTCCCTTTGTTTGCAACCTGATGAGTTATGTTAAAACATTGAATAAAGGTTGAATACTACTAAATCCCACATCCTCCAATCTGCACGCCAGACTTCACCAATCTGTCGATCTGAGTTTGCACCAGGGCCTGTGAGAGAGCGTGCACCAAGGTTCTCTGATGATGTACTAGAGGCTTTGGTGTAAGAGGTGGACAAAAGGAGGGGCATCCTATATCCACAGAGGGGCAAGAAGCCCTCCAGACATATGCTGAAGAGACAGTGGGAGGCAGCGGGGGATGAAATCAATGCCACGCTCATAGCACCACGAACATGGATGCAGTGCAGGAAGAAGTTCGATGCTTTGACACGAGTGGTCAAGGTGAGTGAGGTTAACTGTCAAGTAGCATATCCTACCAACTGCACCATTAACCGTACCCACTGCTCCATGCACTGCACCCCCCATCACCCACATACCAACAAACTCTTTCCATCAGATGCTTCCTCTTACCCTCACACATTACCAGCATTGCAAACTGCCCACCCACAACGCAAAGGTCAAACACACTGGCAGCTATTCAACCATGACAGGCAGAACACCCAAACATCCTGCAGGACACTCAGACACTTACCAACACACATCCCTCTTTCTTGCAGGAGAAGGTGGCACATAACCGGAGGCAGCAAGTGGTAGTGGCATTTAGCCCCTCGAGCCTGTTCTGCCACTCAATGAGATCATGGCTGATCTGTGACCTAACTCCATATACCCGCCTTAGCCCCATATCCCTTAATACCCTTGGATAATAAAAATCTATCAATCTCAGATTTAAAATTAACAATTGAGCTAGCATCAACTGCCGTTTGCAGAAGAGCGTTCCAAACTTCTAAGACCCCTTGCATGTAGAAGCGTTCCCTAACTTCACTCCTGCAAGTCCTGGCTCTAAATGTTAATCTATGTCCCCCAGTCCTAGTATTCAAGTATAGGAGACCTCTAAAAACAGGTACAAATGCATCAGCAGCCAGAAGCACTAATCCAGCAACTAACCTGTAAATCCTGCATGGTCCCTTTAAATAACGCTGGTGGGGGGTCCTTCAGGCTGTCTATGACATTGTTCAGCTGGTCGTGGCTAAGACAATGCGTTGGCTGGAGCTTTGCGTGCCAAAATGGTGTCTATCCCTTTAAATCGGCGTTGCACACAGATCTAACGCATATTCTCCTTATTTTACATGCTGCTGGTGTTTGTTATCTGCGCATGCGCAAACTCCTTTACCAAGATGGCGTCCGCGCATGTCACGCTAGAAGCATGTGTGCACATTCCGGATGCCGTTTTGGGACTTCAGGAGGCCGCGTGGCGCCTACAAAAATGGGCACCACACAGCCAAATTTCTAGCCCAAACATTTTTGGTGGCGGCCTGCAGCGGTCCCTTTAAGGTCGTATGCAGACCTGGTTTTCCTGAACGCAGCCGGCCTGGTATTGGCAGCATTCAGGGCAAACCAATTTGGTGAAGGAAGTATCAAACAGGCAGTAGGCCAGTTATTCACATATGCAAAGGACCTAAAGCCTGTTTCAGGCTTGGGCCCTGGATGCCTCTTTTGATGCCTATACCAATATGACGTGCAGCACATGTCCGGCTTAGAATGTTGGACGGTTTGGTACCTGTTTTACACCTGTATAATGGGCGCAGTGTCATCCAATTTCTAGGAACATGACTTTACACCTTAATTGCTTAAAAGCCTGTATGAACTATTTACTCCCCAGCACCAAGTTCAACATTTGAACTCCATACTGTATGGGCATCCTCAGGAGGCTTACAGGGTATTTCCTTTATGAATCTCAAAGGCAATTCTTCACCAATTTTACAGTGCATTCTTCCTACAGCAATTACTTCTCTAAAACAAAATCTTGCAAACGGCAATTGATACTAGCTCAATTGCTAAATTTAAATGTGAGATAGATAGCTTTTTGGCAACCAAAGGTATTAAGGGATATGGGCCAAAGGCAGGTATATGGAGCTAGATCACAGATCAGCCATGATCTTATCAAATGGCGGAGCAGGCACGAGGGGCTGAATGGCCTACTCCTGTTCCTATATTCCTATGTTCCTAGTGCTAAGTATGAAATATTTAACTATAAATGTAAATTCTAAAGCCTAAATTTTCCAACCTGCTGCCATTGCCTATCGGGAAGTTGCAGGCAGTGCACCTTTGATATTCACTAGCAGTGGACAAGGCACCTTCCCATTGGCATGGACTTGGAAAATTTAGCCCTACATGTACGTAAATTACCATATAATTGTTTTCTTTCTGCTTAGTCTTCATCAGCCATGGCTCAGTGGCAACACTCTCACGTCTTGAGTCAGAAGGTTGAGGGTTCGAGTCCCACTCTAGAGACTTGAGCACAAAACCTAGGCTGACACTTCAGTGCAGTACTAAGGGAATGCTGCACTGTTAAAGATGCCGTCTTTCAGATGAGGCGTTATACCGAGGCCCCTTTGTTGTCTCAGGTGGTTGTAAAAGGTCCCATGGCACTATTCAAAGAAGAGCAGGGGAGTTTTCCCCATGTCCTGGGCAATATATATCCCTCAACCAACACCATCAAAAACAGGTTATCTGCTCATTATCTCATTACTGTTTGTGGGACCTTGCTGTGTGCAAACTGGCTGCTGTACTTCCTACATTACAAGAATTACTGCACTTCAAAAGCCACTGTATTGGCCATAAAGTGGTTTGGGAGGTCATGAAAGGTACTGTATAAATATGTGTAATGCAATTTTTTTCTTGATCTATTCCTCCCCAGTACCACAATGTTGACACTGTGTAATTATTGTTTTTTTTATTATTATTAGAAACATAGGAATGTAGGAACAGGAGTAAGCCATTTAGCCTGTTGAGCCTGTTCCGCTATTCATTGAGATCATGGCTGATCTGTGATCTAAATCCATATACCTATCTTAGCCCCATATTCCTTAATACCTTTGGTTAACAAAAATCTATCAATCTCAGATTTAAAATTAGCAATTGAGCTAGCATCAACTGCTGTTTGCGGAAGAGAGTTCCAAACTTCTACCACCCTTTGCGTGTAGAAGTGTTTCCTAACTTCACTCCTGAAAGCCCTGGCTCCAATTTTTAGGTTATGTCCCCTAATCCTAGACTTCCCAACCAGCGGAAATAGTTTCCCTCTCTCTACCATATCAGTTCCCCTTAATATCTTGAAAACTTCGATCAAACCCTTAATCTTCTAAATGCCAGGGAATACAACCCTAGTTTGTGTAATCTCGCCTCGTGATTTAACCCTTGGAGTCCAGGTATCATTCCAGTAAATCTATGCTCCACTCTATCCAAGGCCAACATATCCTTCCTATGGTGCGGTGCCCAGAACTAGATGTGGTCTAACCAGGGCTTTGTACAGCTGTAGCATAACTCCTACCTCCGTGTATTCTAGTCCTCTAGATATAAAGGCCAGCATCCCATTAGCCTTTGTGATTATTTTCTGTATCTGTCCATGACATTTTAATGATCTATGTGCATGGACTCCTAAGTCTCTTTGGACCTCCACTGTTTTGAGCTTTTCACCATTTAGAAAGTACTCTGATCTATCCTTTTTAAGTCCAAAGTGGATGACCTCACACTTGCCTACATTGAAATCCATTTGCCACAGTTTTGCCCATTCACTTGATTTATTAATATCTCTCTGTGATGTTATGCTTCCATTTATACTGCTTACAATGCTGCCTATCTTTGTGTTATCGGCAAATTTGGATATATGGCTCTCTATCCCGTCATCTATGTCATTAATAAATACAGTGAATAGTTGAGGCCCCAACACAGACCTCTGTGGAACACCATTGGTCACATCCTGCCAATTTGAGTACCTGCCCATTATCCCCACTCAGCCAATTTCCTAACCAGGTCAATAATTTGCCCTCAATTCCATGAGCTTCAACTTTAGCTAATAGTCTCTTATGAGGGACTTTATCAAATGCCTTCTGGAAGTCCATTTGAACAACATCCATAGACATTCCTTAATACCTTTGGTTAACAAAAATCTATCAATCTCAGATTCACCGCTTCAAAAAATTCAATCAGGTTCGTCAGGCATAACCTACCCTTTACAAATCCATACTGGCTCTCTCTGATCAGCTGAAAATTTTCATGGTGTTCAGTCACTCTATCCTTAATTATAGACTCTAGTAATTTCCCGACAACAGATGTTAGGCTAACTGGCCTATAATTCCCTCATTTCCCTCTCTCACCTTTCTTAAATAGCAGAGTGACGTGCAATTTTCCAATCTGAAGGAACAGTTCCTGAATTGAGAGAACTTTAGAAGATTATAGTTAGAGCTTCTGCAATGTTCTCACCTCCTTCCTTTAAAACCCTGGGATGGAAACCATCTGGTCCTGGGGATTTGCCATTATTTTCTTCATTACTGTTAATTTGCTTACCTTAATTATGGTGAGTTTCCATTCCTGATTCAAAATTAGTTTCCTTGGGGCGTCCACCATGCTATCCTCTTCCTCTACTGTAAATACTGACACAAAGTAACTATTTAACATGTCCGCCACTTCCTTATTTTCATTTACAATATCACCATTACTAGTTTTTAAGAGGCCTACATTCCTCTTTTTCCTAATATAATTTAAAAACTTTTTGTGTTGATTTTGATATCCCTTGCAAGTTTCTTTTTATACTCCCTTTTTGTAGCTCTTACTATCTGTTTTGTCAACCTTTACCGTTCTTTGTATCTCTCCCAATTGCCAGGATCTGTGCTATATTTTACATTTTTGTGTGCTTTTTCTTTTAGTTTTATATTGTCCCTTACCTTTTTTGTCATCCATGGCTGTTTTTTTTTGGCAAGTGGATCTCTTGCCCCTTAGGGGGATAAACTGGTTCTGTATCACGTCAAATTGTTTTTTGAACACCTCCCACTGATCTTCTGTCATTTTACCTATTAACAGATTCACCTAGTTTACTGTGGATAGTCTCTGTCTCATCCCCTTGAAATCGGCCTGACCTAAATTTAGAATCTTAGTAGCTGATACAGGTTCTCCCTTTCAAACACAACGTTGAACTCGATCATATTATGATCGCTATTAGATAAATGTCCAACACAGTTAGGCTGTAAATTAAACTTGGCTCTTTACACATTATTCAATCTAATATGGCCTGCCCCCTTGTTGGTTCTAGGACATATTGTTGCAGAAAGCTGTCCTGAACACACTCAATAAATTTGCTACCTTTCTGAAATGAGCTCATCTGCTTATCTCAATCAATATGAAAGTTAAAATCCCCCATTAGAATCACTCTGCCTTTGCTACATGCTTGTCTAATCTCTGCATTTATACATTCTGCCTACAGCTATACATACATCTGCTACCAGGGGGCGTATACACACCTCACACTACAGTCTTAAATCCTTTTCTATTCCTTAATTCTACGCATAAAGTCTCCACTGCCTCTCTTATCATTGAAGTTATCCTCTCTTATCACTGACTCCCTTTATCGCTTCACAATAGGTATTTTAAATCATCCATTCACACATATAAATGCTTGTTGATGGATGCCTATATGTCACTGATGGGATGCACTGATAGCTCCATCTACCTGTCATTATAGTGGAGCTGTGACCCTTGTAAAGTGATAAATGTTTTAATAAATCTCTAGGATTTATCTCTTGCTTCACATTCTGATTCTATTTTGACAGGACACTAAGAGCTGCAGCTCTTGAATTTTACTTGAGGAAAATTCAAAATAGTCTCCGTAATTATTAAACTTTGACAAAGCATCCAGTTTGTCCAGCCATTGCAGTCATTACCAGTGACAAGGTGTAAAGTGTGAAAGCAAAAGCTAACAGCTACCCAGAGGATACTGCTCATTACTTGAGAGCTGCTTGCAAATGAAAAAGCTCATAATATTGTCTTTTACACCATAAACTTCTCTCTTAAGTGGAGAGTCGAGACTTTGCTTCCCACTCACAGCCTCCTACGCACTCTCTCGGATGACTCTGATCCTTGAACACGTCAACTCCTCTCAGTTGACCAATTTTGCAAGATTTAAAATCAATTTGTAGCTTTGTATTTCACCCATTCATTGCTGTGTTCATCAATAATTCTTTCACCGTTTGGCGTGATGTACATACTTTAAGAGTAAAGCACTGAAATACCAGGCCACTCACATCTGCCCACATCACAGTGCTCTTGGTAACTGAGCTGTCTCTTGGTCTGCTTTTTAACATTTTCATCCCCTAGTCTCCACAAATGTAAGGAATCTTACAACACCAGGTTATAGTCCAACAAATTTATTTTAAAATCACAAGCTTTCGGAGATTATCTCCTTCGTCAGATGAATGAATGAAAAGGTTCTCAAATCGCATATCTTATACTATGTTGGGACAGCATCACACCAATCAAAAGGTGTCGTTGTTATTCAAACAGGCCAGTCACGGAGAACAGCACGTCCCAGTACACTCAATATACATTGTGTCTATTACACAGGCAGGCAGAAAGAAACTCAAAATGGCAGAGAGAGAGAGAGAGAGAGAGAATTTTAAAAAACATATAAATTTTTTCCCCCTTTTTTTCCCCCCTTTTTTGCTGGTGGGAAAAAAATTTATATGTTTTTTAAAATTCTCTCTCTCTCTCTCTGCCATTTTGAGTTTCTTTCTGCCTGCCTGTGTAATAGACACAATGTATATCGAGTGTACTGGGACGTGCTGTTCTCCGTGACTGGCCTGTTTGAATAACAACGACACCTTTTGATTGGTGTGATGCTGTCCCAACATAGTATAAGATATGCGATTTGAGAACCTTTTCATTCATTCATCTGACGAAGGAGATAATCTCCGAAAGCTTGTGATTTTAAAATAAATTTGTTGGACTATAACCTGGTGTTGTAAGATTCCTTACTTTTGTCCACCCCAGTCCATCACCGGCATCTCCACATCATAGTCTCCACAAGGCATTAACTGTTGCTGGGATATGATTGCACGGGAGCCAACAGCTCTGTAGTAACGTGAACTGGATATTGTGAACGAGTCTGTGCAGTGAGTGTTAAGCTATTTTATAATGGAGGGCACCACAGCCCAGTCCAATCCTGTCTTTATTCCACATCCACATTTGGAATTTTCAGCAGATTTTTCTTCTTCCTCTTCATCACCATCAACACCATGCATTTATACAACACATTTATGTAACACTTCAAATTGATTACTGTTTAGACTCAAGATCGTTCATGCATTTAGAAAATATTACATTTTATGTATCGTTAATGGGTTTTTTAACAACAACAACAACAACTTGCATTTACATAGCACCTTTAATGTAGTAAAATGTCCCAAGGCACTTCACATGAGCGATTATCAAACAAAATTTGACCGAGCCACATAAAGAGATATTAGGACAGGTGACCAAAAGTTTGCTAAGAGTTTCTGATTATAACAAACCTGAAAATTTACTGTTTTTTCCCCCATTTAATGTTCTCATTTTTGTCAAATAATAATGATGGAGAAATTTAACTCCTCCCTTTTACAAAAAAAAGTACCTTCCTCACATGCCTGTGCCGGGCTATTGAACTCAGAATTATTGAAGTAGGCACTTTGAGTACAAGCAAGCAAATGGCTGATGTGTTTGTATGAAATTTCTCTGCCTGTTATTTTATCAGAGGCACTAACTCAGCTAAAATTAGTCAGTTACCGCCTCCATTAAAATGGCGGCCAAAGGAATTTCATACAAATTCATTAACCATTCATGCATGAATGTTCAGAGAGCACCTATTTTAAGGCAAGTTAGAGGAAGATAACACAACTGAGGATACCATAAAAATATAGGGGAAGTGTACATTTGATGCTACAAATGTCAATAATGAAGGCTTTCTGAAAGAAAAATTATAAGCATTGGCATTGATAGTGAAGGATAGAAAAGGAGATTTAATAGAGTTTTTTTAAATTAAGGAGGGCTTTGTTAGACTGAATAGGGACAGACTATGGTCCTGTGGTTGGGGAATCAGTGATGAGGATTCATCAATTTAAAATTATCACTAATATAGCGAGGAAAGAAGTTAGCTGAAATTTCTTCACACAAAGAGTTGTTGGGGCATATACAAACAGGCAGCTTGTTGATGAGGGGAGGGGTGAAATCGGGTGGGTCTCTGCAGAGTCGAACCAAAGATGGGGTCTTTAGAGAGGGGAGGGGAGCATTGCACGGAGGGACTGACAACAGGTGGGAAGATTTTTGTGGGCCCAATAGAGGCATGAATCCACAAGATAAAGGTATTTAGGGACTTTTTTGGAGTGCCCTGCAGTGGGCACTTTAAGGACCACTGGTTTGGCTGCTCAACACTCACTTCCACTGGGTGGAGTGTGCATTGGGGTCCTAAATAAGACTCCAATTTAAATATTTCAATGAAACTTCCACCTGTTTTGGCAGGAGCACTGGCCACCTATTTCAGGCTCGCTTGAAAACTGGGCGACAAATGAGCAATAGGTGTTTTTTAAATTTTCGTCTGCCACCCGCACCATTCACGTGGGCCAGTCAGCAGGTGTAAATCACTGCCATTAGAACAAAAGTATTTTGGATCGAATTATGCATTCGCTGTGCCCCTGTGAGCACATTTGACTTTCCACCATATACAACAACTCAAATTAAAATAAAAGTCTAGATAGATTAATTTTTGTAAGTTATATTATTGTTAAATCTGTGACGGAGATTTTACCATAGCAGGTGCTGACTTGGATAGACTTCAAGGTGAGCATGGTAAAAGTTGCTATCGGCAATGTTATGATTTGACCTTAACTATACTCGGAGTATCCCTTTCTTGCTGTTTAAACAGAGGTGTTAACTCATTTATTTTAATTGACAGGTCTCCGTTCATATGGTTTTAGTTCCTTCCACACTAGCACAGGGGATATCTGCATTGTCGGGCAATTTACCATCCTTTAGATGTGTCAAACAGGTGACTGATGCTTTACTCAGGTGGCCTAATATCTTATTTCCATTCCCACTGACTAGCAACAGCAGCGTTAAAGGGCTGCTCAATTCTACCAAACTTTGGCTTCCCTAGAGAAGTGGGTGGGATTAGTGGTACCATCGTGGCCAGCCTGATACCTAGCCCTAATTCAGTGGCTGAAATAAATAGAATAGGGTTCTACTCCATTAACGTGTATCTGGTCTTTGACTGCCAGCACTGTATTATGCACGTTAATCCTACTTCCCAGATGGCAGTCACAATGCTTTCATTTGGTATCAATCATCAGTGCCTGGCAAAGGGAGCCTAGAAGGATGGCATCTCAAGGATCAGGACTATCCTCTTCAGCTCTGGCTAACGCTTACAGCAGCCATGTACAGAGGCAGAGTGCAAAAGCCACGTAACCACCTGGATCATTTATTGCACATATCGTTGGCATGTTGAAGCAGTGCTTCAGTTGTCTACATAGTTCAGGGGGCACGTTACAGTAACCACCACCCCCCCCCCCCCCCACAACCCACCCCTCCCCAGCCTCCAGGATCTTTGTTCCTTTTTCATGCTTCATAGCTTTGTTATATAAAGAGGCCCAACCATGGCAAAGGGAAATCAAATCTGATTGGCAAAAAGTAAGGCTTTGGGGACCTCAGGTGCTGCTTGTCCTCCTAGGACCACCTTAACCTTTAGACTATGCAAAGCTATCTGGAGCCAAGTAGGAAGAGTCCTGGGTCCAGAATGTATCAGTGACTGGCCGCTCAATCGTCTGCAGAGCTGCAGGCCTGTCTGGCTCAGTTTTGGACTATTAAGTCTGCCACAGCGAATTGACTCGGTTCCAAACTCCCATTGGCAGAATTGGCATCAAGAAGACCTTGATTACCTCCCTCCTCTCCACACCCCCTCCAGAGAATAATCAGTTGGTTATTGGACAACTGACAAATGCAGTTTGAACCCTCGCTAGGTGGACAGCAGGTACTAAAATCCCTCTCGAGTAGCCTGATGAACAGCATAACTCATCATAAGAAGTATGAGTGCATTACCACCATCTTTCTGACCAAAGCATGGACACACACCATACCCAGCAAATACTGGAGGGGGGCGGGGGGAAATTGATCTTCATTGTGCCCATTTTCCGGGCATAAAAAGTGGATCAGGACCAATTTTGGGGCACAAAGACCTATACCCGATCTGTGCCAGGGGTACCGGCACCGCCATTTTGGTTTAGGCCACTTCCCAAGTGTCCGTAGCATCTGCCTGAAATAGGCATTAGGCTCCTTGCATATGTGAATGGGGGGCCTAATGCCAGTTTCAGGACCTCTCCAGGAAATTCAGCAGCATAGAGCAGAGCAGGCACGGGCCTGCTGCACTCAGCATGACCTGGCTTACATGCGGCCGCTCCAATGTATGTAGAGGATACGTGCTAGGATCCAATGTATATCGAGGCGGTGTGCTGGGATCCAGTGTATAAAGAGGATACATGCCGGGATCCAGTGTATACAGAGAATATGGGCTGGGATCCAATGTAAATAGAGAATATGTGTTGGGATCCAATGAATATAAAGGAAACGTGCTGGGATCTATTGTATATAGAAAGTACAAGCTGGGATCCAGTGTATATAAAGGATGCATGCTGGGATCCAATATACGTACAGAGGATACGTGCTGGGATCCAATGTATATATAGAGAATATATGCTGGGATCTATTGTATATAGAAAATACAAGCTGGGACTCAGTATACATAAAGGTGATATGCTGGGATCCAATGTATATAGAAGATACATGGTGAGAAGTAGTGGTTAGTGGAGAATTAATTATCAAATGGTTCAGAGCTGTTTAGGTAGGAATAACTTTACTCAGCCTTGTCATGACAGGTTTACTTTTCATAAACCATTGCTACCCTGAGATTCACTTTATTTATATCACACCGACATATCTTTTCTTTGATAATTATTATTTAGAATGGTGCAGGTGGACTGGTTGGTAGTTGATATGATTGGTAATGTTCTGAATCCCGCTATTAAATCTAGGGCTTGTCTTACATAAACTACGCCTTTTTGCATATCTATTCAATCTAATTGTGCTTAACTTTTACAATTTGTTTTATTAAATACATTGAGCTGAAGGATTAGACAGGATTAAAGATACACTATTACTGTAATTGTCATATGAAGATATGTCTGGGTCATGAAAAGGGCACTTGGCTTTATTACATCTGCTTTTTCTGACAGAATGTGTCTATTTGCACTGACTTGGCATCTTCACACCAATAAAAAGATGAAGTTATTTTATTGTCAATCCTTTTTTCTACTTTTTTTCATTTTAAATGGATGTTACAAATTGTGTGCATTTTCGTTTTGTTTGGGACAATGCTTGCACCTTCCTTGGTAAATGATGAAGTGTTGAACATTTTCAGTATCTTTACGCAAATTATATAACATTTAAACTCACAATCAGTAGCAAGGTAAACAGCACTGAGGATTATTGTAGCTTGGACTGGTGATAGGATAAAGCCTCCAACTTTTACATCCTCCCAATGAAAATAGTGCCCCTATTGTCCACTGACAGCTGTAGTTATCAGAGTAAATGTAGCAGCAGGTGAGAAGCTTTTGTGCTCGATCTCAGCCAGTGATCTAAAAAACATACACTGCGCACTGAATAAAACACAACAGCTTTTTTAATATCCTCCAGTCAAGTGATGGGACATAACAACCTGTTGAAAGCAAAACAACCTGTTGTCAGAGTGAGAAGTACCATGGACATGATGAGGCCTTTTCAATTCAACATTCTTTCAGCCATCAATGTTCATTCAGCTGCATTTAATTTTAGTTTAATTTTATAGGGATTAATCCATGTGTCTGAAGTCACAGCAAGTGGTATCAGCTGGATAAACAGGAAACTGTGTGGTGGAAGACAACTGGATATTTCACATTGTGTGGAATTGTGGTATTATTACAATAAATTTAGCAATTCTACTTTTTCTTCTCTGAACTTAGAATTTACTTTTTTTTCTCTAAGTGTTTAAAACTTAAACTTACAGAATTCTAACACTGCCCTTGGCACTAAAAAAAAACTTTAAAACTCCAGATTTCCATTCTCCATAAATGTCATTGCAAAATGGTGAAGTATTTGAACCGTGCATAACTAACGGGAGTTACACTGTGAGGTACAGCAGCAGCTTCCATAAAAACAAAGATGCTTTTCACAGATGTCCCTTGTAAATTCCTGAAGATATTGCAATCCTTTAATGTTTCGCAAATCAAAAAGAAAAAAAAATCTCTGGTCTCTGGGAAATAACCAGTTATTTTAACAATAGTTTGGGTAAGGAAAATTGAGCAATATAGTGTTGAAAATGAGGCCATATACTGAGAAGAATGGGGCCATATACTTAGGACAATGGGGCCACATACTGAGGAGAATGGGGCCATATACTGAGGAGAATGGGGCCATATACTGAGGAGAATGGGACCATATACTGAGGAGAATGGGGCCACATACTGAGGAGAATGAGGCCATATACTGAGGAGAATGGGGCCATATACTGAGGAGAATGGGGCCATATACTTAGGACAATGGGGCCACATACTGAGGAGAATGGGGCCATATACTGAGGAGAATGGGGCCACATACTGAGGAGAATGAGACCATATAGTGAGGAGAATGGGGCCATATAGTGAGGAGAATTGAGCCATGTAGTGAGGAGAATGGGGCCATATACTATGCTGATGAAGAACATGACATTTTAGAATTGAAACATAAAAGGGAAGTTTTTTTCTTTTTCTAGGACAAAGGTGTAAAGTTGAATGTATTAGACTTTTACACTTGTTTTTCATTAATTATAATTAACAAGTGCTTGTTAATTGTTTCAATGTAGTCCAAACTTTACTATTACAACAGCTTGCACTCTTCTAGCGAATTTAATGGAATAAAATGTCCCAAAGCTCTTCCCAGGGATGAAAAAAATAACTAGACAACAAACAGTGGAGAAAAATTTCAGGGTGGTGACTGAAGGCGAGATCAAAAGGTAGATTTTAAGAAAGCTTTTGAATGAGGGTAGAGAGACAGTAAAGTGAGAGGGGTTTAGAGAGAGAGGGTGAATTTCTGAGGGGGTTGTCCCGATTGTCCACCTTAACTTTAGCGGAAGAGCCGTGGAAACTCCAAAAAATGATGGAAATTCTCCCCCAGGTTTCAGAGTGTGGGGCTGAGAAGAAGATCTTCCACTGAAGCTAGAGTCATGGGGATACAAAGGAGGCCAGAGTCAGAAGGGCAGAGGATGCACAGAGGAACACAGGGCTGAGAAAGGTCATAGAGAGAGGGAGGGATGAGGCCATGGGAGGGGAGTGTGTAGATGATGACATGTTTGAAATCAATGCTTTGCGGGAGAGGGAGCCAATGATATTGATGAGGATAGGGGTGACGGGGGAAATGGGACTCAGTACTAGATAGGATGCGGACAGCAGAGTTTTGGACATTGCAATTTATGTTATTAACCATTATTACAAACTTCTCATTATAATAACTTTTCCCAAGTCTTAGGAGCAGCTTCACAGTAATTGGTAGAGCAGCTCAACTCCCAACAGGAAGAATTACTTTGCTAATTTCCATAATAATGATGTCAATAATTATAAATGTTTATTGAAGACTCGATTCATTGAGTGAAAAGTTTTGATTGTAGTTTACAAGACTCATTTCTTCTCTCCATAGTTATATGGGAGCACTTTCCATCTTCTATAATATTGGTAATTTATTGACCAAGATATACTTCTGAATGGTGGTGGTAAAGGCCACAGCCCTGGTTTTGGTGAGAATGGCAAAAATAAGGTTGATTAGGCCGATGGCGTAGATACTCCTGCACTGTCCACTCAGAGGGTGGGCTGCACTGCACTTTGTGGCACAGGTCTTAATTTGAATAGGCTACTGGCACATAAAAAGCATGCCTAAGGAACTTGGCCTGTAGCACACTTGGCTGGGGGCTGTAAAATCCAAGGCAGCAGGTCTTAAAGAGCAGTAGCTTGTCATTAAAGGGGAAATTGTGATGGTGGCAGAAAAGTTGAATAGTTGTTCACAATGGCATAACGGAGATATGCGGGCAATGTTGCCAGAGGTGCACCTTATAAGTTTTGCCCCATTTGGGGCAGAAGGCTACCCTTTGGTGAATGCTGAGGTGCAAACTGCATGGATGAAGGTAACAGAAAGAATGCGTGCTCCCTTTTGCACGCATTTCTTGTGGGTCCACTAAGCACGACACAAACTGAAGTTAGGAACTACTGTACCCTCTGGGGAGTATCCTTCAAAGAATCGCACATACTCATTCATTGTGCCAGAGCTGCACAACAAACTTTTCTTGCTGCTGGAGGTGGACAGTGAAAAACAGAGGGTTTTCTCACTGGCCACCTGCAAAGTTCTGTCATGCATCCATGTCAGGCAAGCTTTCCGTATGGGAGCACACATACGTAAAATTAGACTCAGACGTGATTGGGAGGCACATGTTTATTTATTTATTTCACCATGATGAGTGCATGAAGCGCCTTTGTTTGCTTGTGCAACTAGTGTCACAGATTTATTGATGCAACTGTGAAACATGAAAGACACACATTTATTTCTTCATTTACCATCTGCAGTAGGTGAAGAGAACACTTTGTATTTATGTGGTCAAAAAAAATGTTTCATGAACATGCCATAGGAGACCCATCAATATTAGTAAATAATTACATTATTAGTTGAGATCTTTTAAGGCCTCAGCAGATCTTAAGAAGATCTCACTTTATTTGTGAGCCCTCATTTTATGTGATTCTGCTGCATTTTGTGGGAAAGAATTACATAAAATCTACAGCACAGAAACAGGCCTTTTGGCCCAACTGGCCTATGCCAGTATTCATACTCCAAACGGACCTCCTCCCACTCTAATTACCTCTCCCCACCCTGCTCCCTCTATTCCCTTCTCCCTCATGTAGGCATCAAGCCTCCCCTTCAATGCATCAATGCTTTCTGCTTCAATCATTCCAATGTGACAGCGAGTTCCAGATTCTTACAGGATTTCTCTGCTGTGAAGGAGATTACACTACTGGCCAATGAGGCCTCATTAGAGGCTTAAATTTTTTCGATTGAGAGGGTAGCTGGATCTAACGTGTTTTCAGGGGCTTCTGCTCGCAGTGATGAGTTTGTCCATATAAAACAGAAATCAGTAATCCTGGATTTGGCCTACTCGAGTAGACTTATTAAAGGGAGGTTTGTTTCACAGTTGCTGGGAAAAGTTTTGATTCCTTTTTCATGTATGCAATTAGATTGTGGTGCATTTTTCTCCACGTATAATTTATTTGCTGGGTAGTCTGCCCTTTCTTTGCATTTTTGTGTTATTTTATTCCTTGCCAATACTTTCCTCTAGTATTCTTGATTGCTGTCTCCATTTAAATCACATCACACTAAGTGGTGAGGATGGGAATTATTTTAGAGGTTCTAAATGCATTGCAAGATTTAGATAAGGAAAGTACATCCATGAGGAAGCCAAAGGCAGGTTCAATGACACTCATTGTTCATTGAAAACAATTTGTTTCATTTGCTGCAGGTGGGTTCTTGCTGTGTGCAAATTGGTTGTCATATTTGCCTGTGTAACATTGATGACAGTATGTCAAAAGTTCGTTGTGAAGTACTTTGCGACATCCTGAAGACATGATAATTTACTTTATAAATGCAAATTCTTTTGCTCGTTCTGTCTCTTCTTCTTTCCTGGCTCACATGCTGCAGAATTTGTGCAAACCCAAATCTCCGACCTCCACCTCTCTCTCTTTCCTGTGGGTTCCATGTGCAGATTTTCTTTCAGACTCTTGTTTTTCTCTGAGTTGCTTTGGTTAATCCACTACAAATGGTGATGGCCGCTCAGTTGATAACACTCTCGCCTCTGAGTCAGAAGGTTGTGAGTTTAAGTCCCACTCCAGAGACTTGAGTGCAAAATGTAGGCTGACAGTCCAGTGCAGGTGAACCTGCCCACTCAGGTGAACGTAAAAGATCCCGTAGCAGTATTTCAAAGAAGAGCGGAAGAGTTCTCCCCGGTGTCCTGGCCAATATTTATCCCTCAATCAACATCACTAAAACAGATTATCTGGTCAATAGCACATTGCTGTTTGTGGGACCTTGCTGTGCACAAATTGGCTGCCGCGTTTCCTATATTACAACAGTGACTACACTTCAAAAATAGTATTTAATTGGCTGTAAAGGGCTTTGGGATGTCCTGAGGTCGTGAAAGGTGCCATATAAATGCAAGTCATTCTTTCTTTCAGTGCAGTGGGGTGGGGAGGCAGACCTGGGAGTGCAAAGGGCACACAAGAGACATGAATCACAGTAGGTGCTACCCCAAGCAGCAGTTATTCTGAAACAGAATTAGTTACCTGGGCATGGTGGAGGTGCAGTAAATGAGAAGATCACAGGTCTCTAGGGAGGCTGTGATGGAGGCGTGGCACCTGAGTCACAAAGGCCTGCATGGACAATCAATCATCTGCCATGCACTGCCAATGATAGTGAAGGTCACTCAACTTTTATGCCACAGAGACATTTCACACCACCCTGGAATCAGCCATTTTGTCTGCTTGGCTTTTAGCTACTTGATGCTCTATTTTCTCCACAATGAAAGAATAGCAGATGGTAAGACATATTAAAAGTGTACGTACTTAATGGACATGATTTTAGCCCAGGGGCATGTTTTGGGGGAGGGCGGGGAGTGGTGGGAGTGTGGAATTCCTGATGGGAAACCCAGAAGTATGAGCTTCCTGGATGTCCTAACGATTCTGACATAACGTCCCTTTTAAAAGCTTTTATAATTTCTGCTTCCACAATTGTTTCTGGCCAGATAATCCATGTCCTAATAATCCTCTGGGTAAAAAAAATTCTTCCATCTTCTCCTTTCATTCTTAAATTTAGTTATCAACTTATCAACTTATCGACAAGTGGAAATAGTTTCCCTATCTACTTTATCAAAATCCTTCATAATTTTGAACACCTCCATCAGAACTCCTCTTAACCTTCTCTATTCTGGTGAAAGGAGCTTCAGTTTGTCTAGAATCTTGTTACACCTAAAGCCTCTCATCCCTGGTATTGCCCTGTTAAATCTTTTCTGTACCCTTACCATTCATCCTAAAGTGGGCCACCCAAAACTGGACGCAGTATGCTTACTGCAGTCTGAGATGCCCTTCTGGTGCCTATGAACTGTGTACTTCAAGTTTCTGTACAGTTTGTACTGGTTTTGCCACGTACTAAATAGCGGACTAGAGTGCAGACAAGCGTTGTTCCATAGCAGCACTAATGTGGGAGAAGAAAGTGCAGACCAAAGTATTGGACTCCTCATTACTAGTGAGAGTAACTTGTAATTTGGTATGCATGGGGCAAGTGAGCCTGCAATATCATTCTACTGCCCTAACAGTCTGCTACAAAAACTCAGTACCCACGGACCAGTTGAACCAGGAACACTTCTCACCACGATGGACGTCTCGGCACTCTACACCAGTACCCCCACGATGACGGCATCGCTGCGACAGCATCAATACTCAACACCAACAACAGCCAATCTCCAGACGCCATCCTACAACTCATCCGCTTCATCCTGGATCACAATGTCTTCACCTTCGATAACCAGTTCTTTACCCAAACACACGGAACAGCCATGGGGACCAAATTTGCACCCCAATACGCCAACATTTTCATGCACAAGTTCGAGCAGGACTTCTTCACTGCACAGGACCTCCAACCAACGCTATACACCAGATACATCGACGACATTTTCTTTCTATGGACCCACGGCGAAGAATCACTAAAGAGACTACACGATAACATCAACAAGTTCCATCCCACCATCAAGCTCACCATGGACTACTCCTCAGAATCAGTTTCTTTCTTGGACACACGAATCTCCATCAAAGACGGGCACCTCAGCACCTCACTCTACCGCAAGCCCACGGACAACCTCACGATGCTCCACTTTTCCAGCTTCCACCCTAACCACGTCAAAGAGGCCATCCCCTATGGACAGGCCCTGCGAATACACAGGGTCTGCTCAGACGAGGAGGAACGCGATGGACACCTACAGACTCTGAAAGACGCCCTGGTAAGAACAGGATATGACGCTCGACTCATCGATCGACAGTTCCGACGGGCCACAGCGAAAAATCGCATAGACCTCCTCAGAAGACTAACACGGGACGCAACCAACAGAGTACCCTTCGTTGTCCAGTACTTCCCCGGAGCGGAGAAACTACGCCATGTTCTCCGCAGCCTTCAACATGTCATCAATGACGACGAACACCTCGCTATGGCCATCCCCACACCTCCACTACTCGCCTTTAAACAGCCACCCAACCTCAAACAGACTATCGTTCGCAGCAAATTACCCAGCTTTCAGGAGAACAGCGTCCACGACACCACACAACCCTGCCACGGTAACCTCTGCAAGACATGCCAGATCATCGACACAGATACCACCATCACACGAGAGGACACCACCCACCAGGTGCATGGTTCATACTCCTGTGACTCGGCCAACGTTGTCTACCTCATACGTTGCAGGAAAGGATGCCCCAGAGTATGGTACATTGGCGAGACCATGCAGACACTGCGACAACGGATGAACGGACACCGCGCAACAATCGCCAGACAGGAGGGTTCCCTCCCAGTCGGGGAACACTTCAGCAGTCAGGGACATTCAGCCACCGACCTTCGGGTAAGCGTACTCCAAGGTGGCCTTCAAGACACATGACAACGCAAAATCGTCGAGCAGAAATTGATAGCCAAGTTCCACACCCATGAGGACGGCCTCAACCGGGATCTTGGGTTCATGTCACGCTACATGTAAGCCCACCAGCGAACAAAAGCTATCTGTTTTTAATATAACGGGTCATTTGCTGGCTTTCTCTGCCTTCTGGATGTTTCTACCTCTCTCTCTCTCTGTTTTTTTTTCCTGTTTGTTTTTTTTGTTGAATGTATATTCGGGGGTTCTGTAGGTAACACCTCTCTGTCTGAACACGGTGATTGCCTTGGCAACGGGCAGTTGAAAAGGCTGTCTGTAATCACCAGGCATTGTTCTGTGATTTATAAATGCGTAGGCTTCGAGGAGTTCCTGACATTTACCTGAGGAAGGAGGAAGCCTCCGAAAGCTTGTAGATTTCAAATAAAATCGTTGGACTATAACTTGGTGTTGTAAAATTGTTTACAATTGTCAACCCCAGTCCATCACCGGCATCTCCACATCAAGTCTGCTTGAAAGCAGGCCCACTAAGCTCACATATAATTCAATAGGGGCACTCAGGGTACAAGATCTTCACTCTACTACCTGTTGGTCACCAGTGCCTTGCCACGTGCTTCATCATATTGTCTGTATCTATTCTGGTACCTGCTTAAAGTGGGGTGGTGATGATTAATGCTCAGGTGTGTGGTGCTTTTCCAGTGTGCCTCATGGACTGTTGTGTTCGCCGTGCTCTGTAGGAGAGAGTCAAAGGAACGTTACGAGTACACAAGCACACTATTGATTTGTATATTGTGCTGTCCTTAGGTGCACTATTAGTGCGTGTGTACACAGTCATATAACATATCATGTATTCTGCAATTTACATGATTAACATGGTGCAAACCAGTAATTTTGTGCTTCCCTTCGATCTCCACAATCCCTCTACTCTTTCCTGACTAAATCAATGTTAGCTTCTTCACGTAAGTTAATTGTTCATTGTTATGGGTTCAAATTTATCATTCTATGCTGCCTCTTCCTGTTAAATGCCAGGTTGACTTTAATGATGAAAGTAGTGGGGAAATGAGACACGGTGATTTGGCCCATGGAAATTAGTAATTCACACACCATAATATTTTTATTTCCAATGCCTAACTTGTTACATTCTTGCTAACATTTCTCCATGTTGGTACATCTTTTGCCTATATATTTAATAACTACAGCCTCCCGTTATAATAATATTCATGCCTTCCCCTTGAGTTCGCCTATCGAGCAGAGTGTAAATCCAGCTGGTGAATCGCTATCGCCTGTTTTGCAGTAACGCCCGAGACGAATTTCACCCCATTTATTTTTCTTGTTAAAGCCACACATTCCTTCAATTTTGTTAAAGGCTTGTTAGTTACAATAAAAAGGGACATTTCTTCTATTTTGCAATAAAAAGGAATGTTGGGCCCATTGTGACTTTGAGATTGTCAATCTCCTTGATGATTCTTTTTCTGGAAGGCTCCTTCAGTGACAATCAGCGTGGTGTTAGTGAGGGTGGGGTCTCTTCCATAACGGTGGAGCAAGTTAGTGGGCGTAAAGTAATAGGCCCAATGATTTGCCCTTGAGGCAATAATCCCTGTGCATTGATTCCTCAGTCTTTAATTACCTTCTGCCTTGGCCATTACCTTGCCAGTACATGATCCCAGGATTTTAAAGGATTTCTTTTTAAAGAAGGTGCTTTACGCATAAATACTGGACAAGTATCATCTTGTAACATTTAATGTACGGAGAATACCAGACAGCATGGAATTTGGCATGTTCAGATTGAACTATTCACATTTACTCGTCTTTAGACAGAATGGAAAGGTGAATCAGGTGGGGTGTATAATGGGCAGCCAATCCATTACCACCCATTTTGCCACTTCACCAAAATTGAATTTTACCCCCTAGGATTCATATCAGCATATAAAATCAAATCAAACTAGTAATCCTATAACATTACTTTTTTTAAGCAGTAAAATTTCATTTTACTGGATTTAAGAAGTGAATGGTTATTTAATTGACAGACAGACCACCTATGAGGGAAAGTTAGTATTTACATATGATCGAGTCCTGGAATCAGTCTAATGTGTCAGAGACATAAATCTGTGACCTAACATACCATTTGTCTGGTAATCTCTGTTTTTTTTTAAGTCTGGGACGGGGTGGCAAGGGTTTTAACCTGTCGATGCTGGGTTCAAGCGCAGCCAGAGAAGAGGAATAATGATTTCCTCTGGCAGACAGCTGTTAAAAGTTACAAGTGAAAAAAATTCTCATGGTCTAATTTCTGTTCCCAGTCAATTTATCAGCACACAAGTACCACAGATACTGTACTAGCTGCCAGTGTTAATCTGAGCAGACTCATTCTGAAGGGCCCTAGGAGCGGAACTGTGGAAAATGGAAACATCTCTTGGTGTTGAAGGGATTCTGGCAAAGATCCAATTGCTCGACACTGTCGGGTTAGTGAAAAAAGGGCCAGCTACTTGGGGATTCTGGCTTTTCTACCTTGGCGCAGAGTGAAAAATTCTCTTTTTTTCAAGAGTATTATTCTTCACAGAGACATGATCTGCAAGAGAGAGCAGGGCACTGTTGTGAAGTTGTGCTTCCGAAGGTATTGGAGAAATTCAAGTATCACAAAGCACCATTACCTTACATGGATAGAAATATAAAATCTACAAACTTAACATGAATCTTCTTGTTTAAATCTTTTAAAGCACCAAATCAAAAAAATGTTCAAATTCCAGGGTGTGACTAATAAGTACAGTGAATCAAAGCAGCAATTTAATTTAATAATTAACCATTGCTTGTTTCTGTTTATGTGAAAGGGATAGGATTTGTGTATTTGTTTGGAGATGACCTGGGCGATAATTGTGCCCTCTGTTTAAAGCTTGTAAAATTATAATATTAAAAGGCACTTTTAATTGACTAACCAAGATTTATCAAAATATCACAAAGTTTGCTTGGAATCAGCCCCGATATTACCGGGGAGACAGGGTGACAGCGGGGGGGGTGGGGTTTGGGCGCGTTGGTAACCTGCCCAATAAAATCTGTCCATTCCCCAAGCGATCACGGATAAATTGGAGCCATTTAACGTGGCTTCCGAAACCCAGCAGCGGGCAGACTGCGCACCCGCATCACAGCCTGTCAGCTGGAGGAGCTCTATTTAAAGGGGCAGTCCTCCAATGGCTGCTCCTGGAGCAAACACCCAAATAGAACAATGGAGAAGCCCAGGGGAAAGGCTGCTCCTAGATTCAGTGATGCCTCACCACTGGATGGGGTGAGGAGGAGGAGGGATGGAAGTGGCCTGCCTCTGCCACCAAGAAGGCCTGGCTTGAGGTGGCAGAGGAGGCCACCAGCAGCAGTAACATCTCCCGCAACTGAATCCAGTGCAGGAAGCGCTTCAATGACCTAACTAGGTCAGCCAAAGTGAGTACACTTACTCATTCTCCTACACTCCGTCTTCCACATCATTGCCCCCACCCCACAACTCCTTCTGCACTGCCAACACTACTCTAGCACATCACTCCTCACACCCACTCAAAACTCATCCTCAACTTACCTCCACTTCCTCACCTCCCTATTACTCACCCCACCACTACCACTCAACCGAATCCTCATACAATGTCATGGCTCTGTCTCAAACTCACCCTCTGATGCATCTCTTTCACGGTCAGCTGCACCCAAACCAATGCATTCATTGGTTGGCCACGTCACCATCATTCACTCACGCGTCTCTACTTTCTCCCCTTATAGGAGAAGAGAGCCCAGAATGCACGGGAGAGGGCGAGAACCAGAGGGGAGCCATAACAAATAGTCATACTCGGAGACGCGGAGCAGGAGGTGCTGCAGCTGAGCCGCACCTTCGAGTGCCTGTCCGTCAGGGACGCCAAGACTGGCACCCAACAAACGTCTGGTGGCAGAACTTTAACATTCAGCGCACACAATATTTTTTTTTATTCGTTCATGGGATGTGGGCATCGCTGGCGAGGCCAGCATTTATTGCCCATCCCTAATTGCCCATGAGAAGGTGGTGGTGAGCCGCCTTCTTGAACCGCTGCAGTCCGTGTGGTGAAGGTTCTCCCACAGTGCTGTTAGGAAGGGAGTTCCAGGATTTTGACCCAGCGACGATGAAGGAACGGCGATATATTTCCAAGTCGGGATGGTGTGTGACTTGGAGGGAATCGTGCAGGTGGTGTTGTTCCCATGTTCCTTCTGCCCTTGTCCTTCTAGCTGGTAGAGGTCGTGGGATTGGGAGGTGCTGTCGAGGAAGCCTTGGCGAGTTGCTGCAGTGCATCCTGTGGATGGTACACAATGCAGCCACAGTGTGCCGGTAGTGAAGGGAGTGAATGTTTAGGGTGGTGGATGGGGTGCCAATAAAGCGGGCTGTTTTGTCCTGGATGGTGTCGACCTCCATGAGTGTTGTTGGAGCTGCACTCATCCGGGCAAGTGGAGAGTATTCAATCACAGTCCTGACTTGTGCCTTGTAGATGGTGGAAAGGCTTTGGGGAGTCAGGAGGTGAGTCACTTGCCACAGAATACCCAGCCTCTGACCTGCTCTTGTAGCCACAGTATTTATATGGCTGGTCCAGTTAAGTTTCTGGTCAATGGTGACCCCCAGGATATTGATGGTGGGGGATTCAGCGATGGTAATGCCATTGAATGTCAAGGGGAGGTGGTTAGACTCTCTCTTGTTGGAGATGGTCATTGCCTGGCACTTGTCTGGCGCGAATGTTACTTGCCACTTATCAGCCCAAGCCTGGATGTTGTCCTGGTCTTGCTGCATGCGGGCACGGACTGCTTCATTATCTGAGGGGTTGCGAATGGAACTGAACACTGTGCAATCATCAGCGAACATCCCCATTTCTGATGTTATGATGGAGGGAAGTTAATTGATGAAGCAGCTGAAGATGGTTGGGCCTAGGACACTGCCCTGAGGAACTCCTGCAGCAATGTCCTAGGGCTGAGATGATTGGCCTCCAACAACCACTACCATCTTCCTTTGTGCTAGGTATGACTCCAGCCACTGAAGAGTTTTCCCCCTGATTCTCATTGACTTCAATTTTACTAGGGCTTCTTGGTGCCACACTAGGTTAAATGCTGCCTTGATGTCAAGGGCAGTCACTCTCACCTCACCTCTGGAATTCAGCTCTTTTGTCCATGTTTGGACCAAGGCTGTAATGAGGTCTGGAGCCGAGTGGTCCTGGCGAAACCCAAACTGAGCATCGGTGAGCAGGTTATTGGTGAGTAAGTGCCGCTTGATAGCACTGTCGACGACACCTTCCATCACTTTGCTGATGATTGAGAGTAGACTGATGAGGTGGTAATTGTCCGGATTGGATTTGTCCTGCTTTTTGTGCACAGGACATACCTGAGCAATTTTCCACTTTGTCGGGTAGATGCCAGTGTTGTCGCTGTACTGGATCAGCTTGGCTAGAGGCGCGGTCAGTTCTGGATATGAATATGAATTGGATATGAACTGGGTATCAATATAAATTGATGTTAACATGCCTTGCCATCTTCAGCACCTCAACATCTGTGATCATGCTTAATATTGCCTTCTGTTCTCTTCCAGGGCCTTCAGCGACCGCTGTGACGGCGGAGGGCGATTCCTCAGAGGACCTGCTGGCCTCTGAGGGCGCACCGTCACATCTGAGTGAGCCATCCACCAGCGCAGATACACACACCTCGGTGGATTCACGTCCACAGTTAGTTGGGGTCGCGCATGGTGAGCTACCACACACGTGAGCACGAGCAGGCACTGGTGGAAGGGGCAGCTGTGGAGAGTCCGCATCGGTGGGACCACTCTTCTACAGTCTCTGCTCAGCTGGACACAGATGCTGAACCCTAGGGGCCATCCTTTAAAAGGAGAATGATCAAGGGGCAGCAGCACATTTGCGAGGTGCTGGAACAGGTGCCACGCGCACTCTCCACAATCGTGCAGAGGATGGAGGAGTCCAACTCCTGCATGAGTGGAATGGTGGCACAGGTACAGGAGGGAATCTCTGAGATACTGTCACAGCGACATGAGGGCATCTCTGAGATAGTGTCATGGGGACGTGAGGACATCTCTGAGATACTGTCACAGGGACATGAGGGCATCTCTGATATACTGTCACAGGGACGTGAGGGCATTTCTGTGATAGTGTCGCGGGAAAGTGTGGGAATGTCTATGATGGAGGGAAGGCTAGCCTCCATGGAGCTTCAAGCATGGCTCACAAATGAGTCCATTCAGGCCCTGACAACGGCCGTTCGGACTCAGGGTGAACAACATTCTGCCGCCTTAAACAGGCAGGCAGGTACACTAGCACTGGCCATACAAGGCTTCACACATGTCCTCCAAACTGTCGTCCAGCAGAGTGGTAGGAATGGTGTGGGCCTGGCCCAGGGGAGAGATGATGGCGAAAGGTGACGTGGAAGTGAGGACGCCACTTAAAGCCCCCCCACGTCTCACCCGTTGCCCCCCCCTCAACCAGTACTCGCAATGCTGCCTCCTCTCTAGGTGGCCGAGTCTGCCCCTGCACAGCTGCAGGTGGAGCAGTCTTTGGAGGGGCCTCCTGGGCACCGAAACCCAGAGGGCGTCGGCCCAAAGCATCTAATCGGTCAGGGCACGAACAAGAGCAACCTGCCACTACCTCTGCTGCAGCCATGGGGGAAGCACCACGTAGTCGTAGTCGTAAGAGAAAGGCTAAGGTTTTGTAAGGGTGTTTGACAGTTGTTCATGTTTTTTATATTTGCTTTTTGTTAAACGCACAATAAATATTATTATTGTCGCAACTACTGTCACGTCTTGGCCTTGCTTTACTGGCTTCTTTAAAAGGCCTTTTCATGAGGTTCACCATGAACACCCACACTTGATGCCACCCATTGGGTCACTCTACAGTGGGCGTATGTGTAGTTGCACGACTATTTTGTGCAGGCGGTGGGTGGGGGATGTTGTGGCTGCTCCTCTGTCCAGGTGGTGTGGACTGGATTCTTCACACTGTCTGATGTTAGGAGAACCGTTCACATATCAGTGACTCCCTGGCCTCACGAGCAGCCAGGTGAGCCGCTGTTCTGCCCATGGGTTGCCCTTGCTCCTCCTCCTCCTCCTCCTCCCCCTTCTCTTCCTTCTCAGATGTGGATGGGGCCTCCTCAAGCGGCACCCCTCTCTGTTGTGCCATGTTGTGCAGGGCACAACACATGACTATAATGCGTCCCACTCTGTCTGGTGCATATTGAAGCACTCCCCCAGAATGATCAAGGCACCTCGAAGTGCATCTTGAGCAGCCCTATAGCATGCTGATTGGTAGACCTGGTAGCGATGTGGCTGTCATTATATCGATGCTGTTGCTCAGTGGCGGGGTTCCTCAGAGGTGTCATGAGCCACGTGTGCAGGGGCCAGCCCTTGCGGGTGTTCGGTGCGTGGAAGAGGGACGGGATGTTGGACTCCTGGAGGATGAAGGAATCGTGGCAGCTGCCTGGGTACCTGGCGCATAAGTGAAGGAATCTCTTGCGGTGGTCACGAATGAGCTGAGTGTTGATGGAGTGATAGCCCTTCCTGTTGATGAACAGTCCTGGCTCGTGTGAAGGTGCTCGTATTGCTATATGGGTGCAATCAATTACACCCTGCAACTGTGGGAAGCCAGCCACAGCATGGAATCCCATTGCCCTCTCCGTCTGGTTGAGGTTGTCCATGGGGAAGCTGATGTACTGCGAGGCCCTGCGAAACAAGCCGTCGGTGACCTGCCTTATGCACTTGTGTGCAGACGAC
Source organism: Heptranchias perlo (assembly GCF_035084215.1). Lineage (NCBI taxonomy): Eukaryota > Metazoa > Chordata > Chondrichthyes > Hexanchiformes > Hexanchidae > Heptranchias > Heptranchias perlo. The sequence goes on along the minus strand of NC_090348.1, from coordinate 13,999,474 downwards.
TGAGAGACCCTGGCGATGTCCCCAGTGGCACCCTGGAAGGATCCGGAGGCGAAGAAGTTGAGAGCAGTGGTGACTTTGACAGCGACAGTTAAGGAGATGCTGCTCGGCCCTGTCGGGAGCAGCTCGGCATGAAGGAGGCTGCAGATGCCTGCGACTAGCTGGCGACTGACTCTGAGCCTTTGTATGCACAGCTCCTCAGAGAGGTCCGGGAAGCTGAGCCTCGGTCTGTAGACCTTGTGGCGAGGGTAGTGCCTCCTGCGACATTGCTCTCTCTGTTGTTGCCCTCTGTGCTCTTGTGCAGGTGCCTGTGGCACAGCATTGTGTTGTGGAGCTCCACGTGGCGGAGGTGGATGCCATGCCTGGCGAGGCTGGTGATGTTGCTCGTCCTCGGATGCAGTGATGAATGCAGCCATGGTGGCCCCCATCCTGACGGTGTGAGTTTGAGGGCATCTGCAAAGTAGGTAACTATGTTTGCACGGCAGTGTTTTGGGTGGAAAGTAAGAATTTTGAGTGAAAACACAAAGGTCTTGCAGCCAAAACTTTGTTTGAAGTGACAGAGTGCCCTGCCGCAATAAATGAGGTTTTCTCCCCACCTGAGAAATTAGCATTTGCATCTCCCACTGGCTGCTGGCTGAAACACATCTGTTGCAACAGGGAGTGTTTCCCACAGTACAGGAAATACGCTGAGGATCCTTCAAAATTGCACCCCTGCCAAAATGTCTGGTCAATCAAATATCTCAAGTACTTTAACTATCTGTAAAACTGTGTAAATTATCATCCCGCTGGCTTTAATTGCCGGTGGGACTCCCACATTTGGGAGGTGCGCGCGCACCCGAATGTGTCACTGGGGAACCCGATAGTCAGCGGTTGGAGCCGGGCTCCGAACCCGCTCTGGATCTGTACGATTTTAGGAGCCCCCAACGCACCAGCTCCGCTATCCAAAAATCAGCCCAATGTAACACTCAATGACACAAAGTTCTACATGTCGACCAAAAAGTGACCTTGAGGAGTTCAGAGGGACATGGTTATCATTCTTTATTCAAGGATCGATAAACATCTTTGTTGAAACAGTCAACAGATCCCTGTGAGTTCAGTAATTTCTCAATGATTGATCTGAAGAGTGAAGTGAATCCCATTTCACCTTCTTTCTGTCCAGCAGTACAGATGAGTAAAGAAGTCTCTGACAAACTGTGTTTTACTGTCTGTGTTTACTCTGATCAACAGGACATGTGCCTCTGGATTGAACAGTTAGTTATATTTCTGACAGTAAATGTCAACCTAATTCAATAGCTATTTTTATTTGTCAAATTACTTCATTACCCAGTTAATTAAAAAGGACATTAAAAGAAGTATATGCGATTGATGCATCGCTGTATGATTCTACGAGAGATCTCATCAAGTTGTAAACAATTTTTCAATATCAAGTTCCTGCGTAACCTATAGCAAATATTTTAATTACCACACTGACGCTGAAATATGCCTTATGGCTGAAATTGATTCAGTTTACGCCTTAGGGTGATTCTGCGATTTAACGCTCTTGGCAAGGCTTGGCTCTCAAAGGGACTCCCTGTTGGGAAGTCCTGGACCTGCAGTTTATAAGTTTCTGTAAAATCGCAGGCTGCAGGACCACAATCGCCTGGCCCATGTTCTGCACTAGGAGCTGCTGCTGGCCAAGAGTGCCCGATAACCAAACCTGCCCTTTTGTTTTTCAGAAACTGAACTCTTCCCCTGCTGCTTTTGAAAGCACTGCAGAGTTCATTAAATTAAAAAGGGCAATGCGGGACAATTTCCTATGTTCGCAATTTATAACAAACTCACAAACGCGTATGTTAAAACGTGTTTACAATTTGACCATAAATAGCAGAGAGAACATCTCCCCCCTGTATTTTTTTATGGGTTCATTAACTTTTCCCCACCTGCGTAGTTAAAAAGTTTTATTATCACCCAATACGTTATAGAGATATCCAGGGGCTGCAGGCAATTCTGGGCCGATCATGGGTATTATACCTTGCAGCAAAATTGTCAAAGTATATGTAAAAAAACTGCATTGATGATTTTTCTATCAATAATATGGAGAGGAACCCTCCCCGCTATCCCAACTGCACAGTCACCATCTAACACACTATGGAGATACTCTTCCTGCATGCACAAGGGACTAATTGTTAGTTTTTGCATTTTAAAAGTAAATTAAGAGTCCAAAGTGAATAGATGTTATCAGATCATAGACAGAATATATGTAGGAGGGTGGCTTTTTGACCCTAACCACCGTAGCCATGACTGGAGCAGGAGAGGCAGAATTTGCAAGCCTTGTGTGAAGAACTTTATGTGAACCTCATGCATTTTGTGGCCGGAGGTGGCGCAGAGGGTCTCTCTCCATACCTCTCGCTTACCTTCCTGCATTATCTTTTCCAGGCCCTCTTTAGGATTTTAGTATTGCCCTCTCAAACAGAGACAAACATGGTGCACAGAGGGAAGATGAGTCTATTGGGGAGTGCAGGTAAATCTTTGCGGGGTCAGTTCACATTGGAATTTGTGGAGTGCTATTGGAAGGTGCAGCATTAGATGTGCTGCCTAACTATTGCAATGGCATGACGTGGCCCTTGTTGGCCAGTTTGGTGATGTTTCAGGTGACTAGTTGTGTTATTGGTTAAAACTTTGAACTTTTGGACTGGAACAGGTCTCCTTCAAAGATTGGGCCACAAATATTTTCCTAATAAATTTATCTGACGAGATTTATCCATTTCGCACAAGCTATTTCAACATTCAGCCATGTCCCCCATGTGTGTTAATGGCTATTTTGTTTATCCTACCATCAGGTTGAGTGCTCCAGGGGCTGGAGAGACAGTAACAAAGGAACATGTCTTCTTACTTTTTGTTTAAAATAATTTGATTCCTGGAAGACTGAGGGGAGTATGATTTCTGGGATTTGTTTTCCCTGGAAGTGTTGGTGGGACTGCCTATGTCCAATTTCTGATGGCATCGGGATAGTATATGTTTATGTGTGCGTGAGTTGAGAAGTAGAGTCGCGAGTGGGTAGCTCTCAATCAGTTTTCAAGCTGACCCACAGCATGAGGACATAATCCTTAGTTTCAAATTCAACTTTGAGTCAAATTACTCACTTTGCAGAAATGGAAGTCAAATTTGTAATCGAGAAGCCTGAAAAAACTCAAAACACCTTTAACTTACTACAGGTTGTCACTGAACATTTACCATCTCTTTTGCATTGTAGAAACTCTGCTTTAGAAGTACTTACTATATCCCCTCTCGGGCAGTATAAATAAACAGAATATGTAGTGAGCTCTCATTCGCCCCTTGGCAGGCAGAATATCAACAGGTGAATTTTTTTTGCAAGACAAGGGGATCAAAGGCGTTCAGATGCACATTTACAGCTTTTTATGACCCTTTTGTGTTGCTATTGCCATTTTTTAAAACTAGAAAACTTGAAAAGAGAAACAAGTTGCATTTACATAGTGCCCTTAACGTAGAAAAATATTCCAAAGCGCTTAAAAACCATAAATGATTGTGGGAATTAACAAGCCATGTTCCCACTGGTGTCACACATGTGGAATTCACTTGTCTTAAGTGCCTCTACTAAGCACCTCTGAGATGGCATTTCCAGATGTAAATGTTGCCAAGCATTAGCCTGCACAATATCTTTGGCTATTCTTGCCCTCTCCATTGCAGCTTGGCATGGAAAGCATAGTGCCAGGATAAGGGATTGGACATTTAAGATTGAGGTGTGGAGGAATTTCTTCACTTATAGGGTCGTAAATATTTGGAATTCTCTACCTCAGAGGGCTGTGGATGCTCAGTCGTTGAGTATATTCAAGGCTGAGATTGATAGATTTTTGGACTCTATGGGAATCAAGGGATATGGGGATCAGGCGGGAAACTGGAGTTGAGGTCAAAGATCAGCCATGATCTTATGGAATGGCGGAGCAGGCTCGAGGGGCTGTGTGGCCATCTCCTGCTCCTATTTCTTATGTTCTTATGTTCTAACACCATGAATGAAGGGTGTTTAATTGCAGCATATTGTTTACACGCTAATAGTAGCATCATGCATTATAGTAGAATTTAGTGGCAATATGAAAAGGAACAAAATGTTATCTGGTATTTGCAAAAACAAGTCTACTGCATGTTGTTGTTCATCAAGCTTCTTCATCATTCACTTTACAATGTGGTATTCAGACCATTTTACACATCTTTCTGCTATAAAGTCACTATGAAATGAATTCACTTCTCGCATTGGCTGCTGTTGTGTGTTGGTGATGATATTTGTTACATAACTGGCTGAGCTGCCAAAAACTTACAAACATTTGGACAGGGAAAATCAAGTTTTCTCCATAGGCTTTACTCAAATCATCACCCCAGTGTTTGGCTGACATGGCACTGTTTGTATTCTCCTCATGGGGTAGAATTAGTGATACCATGGCCAGCTGATATTAGCTAATGCCATCCAATGCTGACACTGATCTTGCTGAATGTGGTGATTATTAGGGTATTCTTTACTATTCTCAAACAAAAACTGCATTGTCAGGTGTCACTGGGTAGACCTTCTGGTGATACTGTTTTTCTCCAAGAAGCCTCAAGGTAAGGACGCTTGAGGGGAACATTCAGTGCACTCAAGCTTCAACTTTTCCAATACCAATCATTAAAAAACTGTTGGACTTTTAGTGGAAAGTCTTATTTTATTAAATGGAGGGGCTACCTGTTTTATGCAAATCACAAACCGTCAACAGCAGTTTGGGATCATCCTTCAGATAACGTGTCTGAGTACTGTTTTTCTGTTGCTAAGAATAGAAAGCCAACTAGAAATTCCTACTGTTCAATTATGCATTCAGGAGCCCTGCTTCTGCCAAGTGCACTGTAGAAATACAGCCCTCCAGTTGGAGGACTAAAGGATTCTCTTTATCCTCACACTGGCTGAGCTTTTCTTAACAACTAGCGTGGCAATTTAGGCATCTACGTTAATTAATAAAAATGTGGCGTTTAAAATTGATGAAGCAGCAGTGCTGGAGATTATCAACAGATAATGTAGTCATCCCATGTAGTAATCGCATCAATCAGAAAGGAGTTAGTTCCTGATGCCTAGTGTAATGTTTAAAGCTGAATAGACATATTTACTACAAAAGATTACATTTATTATTTTCAGTAGGAACACTTCTGTCAACTGTCCTGAGAGAATGGGGTAGAAATTTGACTCAGGTGGCGGTGTAAAACGGATGGTATCACATTGGCCACTTGTTATATTCCCCGTTCGATATCCAGTTCCATTGACTTCATTAGAACCAAATGTCAGGTGTGGCTCATAACGGGCGGCTGATTTTCATTGCGTTCCAAGGTGATCCTGAACTAATTGGATGATTTTCTTTAGCGATGGAGAAGTGATATTCTTTAGGTGGTTGAGTCAGGTCTAGTAGTGAACGCCCAGTGACTCACCTCCTGACTCCCCAAAGCCTTTCCACCATCTACAAGGCACAAGTCAGGAGTGTGATGGAATACTCTCCACTTGCCTGGATGAGTGCAGCTCCAACAACACTCAAGAAGCTCGACACCATCCAGGACAAAGCAGCCCGCTTGATTGGCACCCCATCCACCACCCTAAACATTCACTCCCTTCACCACCGGCGCACTGTGGCTGCAGTGTGCACCATCCACAGGATGCACTGCAGCAACTCGCCAAGGCTTCTTCGACAGCACCTCCCAAACCCGCGACCTCTACCACCTAGAAGGACAAGGGCAGCAGGCGCATGGGAACAACACCACCTGCACGATTCCCTCCAAGTCACACACCATCCCGACTTGGAAATATATCGCCGTTACTTCATTGTCGCTGGGTCAAAATCCTGGAACTCCCTTCCTAACAGCACTGTGGGAGAACCGTCACCACACGGACTGCAGCGGTTCAAGAAGGCGGCTCACCACCACCTTCTCAAGGGCAATTAGGGATGGGCAATAAATGCCGGCCTTGCCAGCGACGCCCACATCCCGTGAACGAATAAAAAAAAAAAATCATGCACCATGTGCGCTCCAGCCTGTGAGCCTCAGATTTGAGGATGTGAAGGTGGGTGTGGTGCAAGAAGGGCATCAGGGATGTGAATCCATGAAAGTGGGGATGAGGATGTCAAAGCAGAAATGAGGAAGCTGTTGAGAAGGTCAGTAGAGGCAGCGATGTGGCAGGTAGAGACCCAGAGGAGAGGGAGCTAGGAGTTAGTAAGGGTACTAGAGGGGGAGTTGGCAAATAGTTTTTTTTTAACGGATGAAGACTGATGGTACAGTGGCTGGGTGAGCAGGGATGAATGAGGAAGTGGTCAAAAATGGCCTTGTCAGTGACAGAGACTTGGAGTTGGCGAAGTCCCACAGGATAGTAAAGTTGATGAGGTGGTCATGGGTGTAGTTGAGGGAGTTACATTATGAAGTTGAGTGAGGACAGAAGGATGGAGAAGTTGGAGATAAGGGGAGGGAAATTTAGGTGTAGATCGCCATCACTGAGGATGAGGAGTTGCTTGTTGCAGGGTCTGAGCACAAAAAGCAGGAAAGAGGTTTTGACAATGAAGGCACCAGGGTGCGTGACATTGCCATCCTGCTTACTTGGATGACTCAGTATCATCATTTCTTTCATACCAAAAAGTGAGCATGCCAATTATTTAAATTGAAATCAGCAATAATTGAGATATAATTAACCTTCTGAAGTTTGCTTCATTTGTTGCTGTGAATATGTCACTCATACTGTACTCATCAGTTTTTATTTGAACCCTTACCTTTCCTTGCTTTTGGTTAAGATGGAACATGTTGATGAATTGCTTTAGTATCATTGTATTCTGTTATTTATTCCTCTGTTGGTAGTAATGTTGGTCAGTTTTAGGTTGTAAAAAGTAGCAAACCAAGACTATGAAAGTTCATTGCAAAAATCTCCAGTTCATATAAGTTCTCTAGAATCATAGAAATTCCAGCATAGAAGGAGGCCATTTGACCCATCATGTCTGTGCTGGTGCTAGCTCTTCAACTGGAACTGTCTATTTTAATCCCATTTCCTTGCCCTTACCCATATCCTTTATATGCTTCTTTTTCAAATACTTATCCAATTCCATTTTAAATAATGTTATACTGGCTGCATCAATGATCACCCAGAAAGCATTCGATTTTCGAATAACCGTTTGTGTGAAAAGGATTTTCTTAACTCCCCAAGTGATACTTCTGAGTTTATGGCTCCTTGTGAACAAGTCAGCAACCAGTGGACATAAATCTTTCACCAGAAAGATTCCACCGATTCAGGTGATTTATTTTTGTTAACTTATTTAGGGAACAAAAATGGAAACCGTTCATGTTTCATTGAGGATCTGTGATATTAGCGTTGTGTTATGGGGCAGCTATTACAATTTGTGTTGGTGCAAGGCTTTGATTGGTTGGAGTGTAGCGATGAAATTGCAGCCACTATTAGATTGCACAACTGTAGTTGATTTGAGGGACTTCAAATTTAATGTTATCAAGAATACTGGAAACTCGTTACCTGGAAACTTGTCAAATAAGGATGATATGTTACAGCTACATGAACTGTGGGAAAAGAAAAGTTTGCTAGATGATCCAAATGGAATTGGATAAGTATTTGAAAAGGAAGCATATAAAGGTTACGGGGCAAGGGCAAGGAAGTGGGATTAAAATAGACAGTTCCAGTTGAAGAGCTAGCACCAGCACAAAAATGATGGGTCAAATGGCCTCCTTCTATGCTGGAATTTCTATGATTCTAGAGAACTTATATAAACTGGAGATTTTTGCAATGAACTTTCATAATCTTGGTTTGCTACTTTTTACAACCTAAAACTGACCAACATTACTACCAGCAGAGGATTAAATAACAGAATACAATTATACTAGTGCAATTCATCAACAAGGAACATGTTGATGAACATGTGTAAAGGGCTGCCAACTGCAGAACCTGCTTTGGAACCAGATACACTAGAGTGAATCATATCTATTACAGGTACAGATAAACAAGTCAGTAAAACTCTTCCACCATGCCCTATTAAAGCTGCAGTGTCTATAGTCAAAATATAATTACAGCGTTTGTTGGAGTTGTTTTGCATCTAAACTGTGATTACCTTATTTCTGGAAATAAAGTGTTTTATGCTATGTTTGCGATATATTTACAGTAAAGATTGGTTTCTGCAATGTGCACCTTTGCCTGATGTTTGTGTTCCCGACGAGATTTGTGCCGGGAATAGTTGGCTGCCAGGGTAAACCAAGGCCATAGCACCTTGAGGTGACTGCGTGCAGGTGAAAAATTAGCATAAACACAGCTTTAACATTATGCCAGCAACTAGCCTAATGGAGCATGCAGAAAGTCTGGCTAGCAGCTTAAAGGAATTTCCTGAAATTTAAAGGAATGCACTCACTTAAAAGTTTAATGCAGTCGTGAGTCTTCACACCCAGTGGAAGAGCTTTCCTTGAGGTACAAGTTCTCTGAAAGTAGCCTCCAGGAGATGATATAGCTATGTGACAACTTCCTATCTGGACAGGAGACATCAAAAATAAGCATCCTCCGACATCCCTGGGGCGGTCTGTCTGGGCAAGTAAATATCAGCCAGCAAGGACAAGTGTTTACATAACACATGAGGTACAGTCAGACCTGCCTTTCTTTTCACCTCAAGAACTGCTCTTTTTTTTATTTGTTTGTGGGATGTGGGCATCACTGGCAAGGCCAGCATTTATTGCTCATCTTCCTCTTCCTCTTCGAAACACTATTGGAACCTCCACAGGGATTGCCTTCCTGCCCATTTTGGTTCCTGCCAGTGAAATTGCAGCTGGAAGCAAGATAATGGTAAGAAATGGATTTGGAAATAAGGGGCACATATCGTCCTTTTAGCAACACCAGAGCACAGCTTTGCACAATGGCAGAGTACATTGGGAATTTAGCTGCAGAGGTCTGTGAGCTAAATTTTCTGTCCAGTAAAATTTTAAAATATTGCAATGCAAAGAATCAGCAAAAAAAATCAGATACAGCAATATAATCACCAAAAAAAAATCTAACTTTCCAACCATCAATACACAACCTTTAAGAAGCCAACTCCTACAGGCCAGGCCTTTCATACACTGCTGGCTAAGTTTCTAATGGGCAAGCGGCACTGCTGAGGTGACAGTGGCAAGAAATCTTTCAGGGATAATCTGCTAAATCAGATGTAGAATCTATTTATATTTTTTAAGCTTTAATGAGGCGTGTGCTGGTCATCAGCACAGCCTAAAACACTCTAACATTTTTCTTGGCTACAGAATGCAGTGCAACTGTAAATCAGCTGCGGAGGCCTGACTACGCCTGACTTGCACTCACCAATAGTGAGGCTCTTCACTGAAAGTGTAGCCTTGCAAAATCAGGTCTTCTGTCCATTGGCATCGCTTTGCATCTCTGGGTTCTGACCAGTCAAAGATCCAAAATTCAGGGTTCAACAGTAGAAACATAAACTATCATAATGAAGGAATGGGGAGGGTTGATAAGGGTGGTGCGGTTGATGTTATATATATGGAATTTCAGAAGATGTTTGATAAAGTACCACAAAATAGACGTGTTACCAAAGTTAAAGCCCATGGGATTAAAGGCACAGTGGCTGTGTGGATACAAAATTGGCTAAGGGACAGAAAACAGAGAGTAGTGACGAATGGTTGTTTTTCAGACTGGAGGGAAGTGTGTAGTGGTGTTCCCCAGGGGTCGGTGTTGGGACCACTGCTCTTTTTGATGTATATTAACGACTTGGACTTGGGTATACAGGGCATAATTTCAAAGTTTGTAGATGACACAAAACTCAGAAATGTAGTAAACGGTGAGGAGGATAGTAATAGACTTCAGGAGGACTTAGACAGTCTGGTAGAATGGGCAGACACATGGCAGATGAAATTTAATGCAGAGAATGTGAAGTTATGCATTTTGGTAGGAAGAATGAGGAGAGGCAATGGTACAATTTTAAAGGTGATGCAGGAACAGAAAGACTTGGGGTTTACGTAAATAAGTCTTTGAAGGTGGCAGGACCAGTTGAGAAAGCTGTTAAAAAGGTATATGGGCCTTTGGGTTTATAAGTAGTGGTATAGAGTACAATAGCAAGGAAGTAATGCTAAACCTTTATAAAACACTGGTTGGGCGTCAACTGGATTTTTGTGGCCAATTCTGGGCACCACACTTTTGGAAGGATGTCAAGGCTTAGAGAGGGTGCAGAAGAGATTTACTGGAATGGTACCAGGGATGAAAGACTTCAGATCATGGAGAGAAGCTAGGGTTGTTTTCCTTACAGCAGAGAAATTTAAGGGGAGATTTGATAGAGGTGTTCAAAACCATGAAGGGTTTTGATAGAGAAAGTAAGACTAAACTGTTTCCAGTGGCAGAAGGGTCAATAGCAAAGGCACAGATTTAAAGTAATTGGCAAAAGAGCCAGAGGCGTCATGAGGAAAAAAATTTACGCAGCATGTTGTTATGATCTGGAATGCGCTGCCTGAAAGGGCGGTGGAAGCAGATTCAATAATAACTTTCAAAAGGGAATTGAATAAATACTTGCAGGAGTAAAATTTGCAAGGCTATGGAAAAAGAGCAGGGGAGTGGGACTAATTGGATAGCTCTTTCAAAGAGCCGGCACAGGCACGATGGGCCGAAAGACCTCCTGTGCTGTATCATTCTATGATTCTATGATCATAACTTATCTGAGCTGTGATTTGAGAGTTTCCTAACTCTCACATCACAGCTCATCCCTGTAGTTTGTTAATTCTCCCACTGAAGCCCATTATCTAGTGCCCTCGCTCTCGTATCAAAGCTTGTTCTGTATCACCTATCAAAGTTCCTCCCTCTAGTAACCTAACTCTCTTTTCAATGCTCAGATTTTGGTTTCCTGGGGTAATCATGGGGTTATATTTTCATCTTCACTGTCAGTGTAGTAATATGATGTGGTGGATCACACACACACTCTCTCCAGAATCAGACTTCCTTTCATTCCATTCTGGTGAAGCCTGGCGGGGTTTAGCACTGGAAGAAAGGGAAGGAAAGTGGAGCGCAGCTGCAGGCACAGCCACTGACCTCAGTGCCTTCTAAAGGTCCCAAGACTCATACATACGGTTGAGACAGTTGTAAAACCTTAGCTGAGGAGGGATCAGTGCAAAGTCACCGCCAGCTTCTCGGGGCAACTCTGCTTGTAGGCACCCCATTGGTATTACTGCAGGAAACTAAGGTGGGAGGCCATTTTCCCTTAACGCCTGTTATCCTAGCAACATTGGGCCTGTACCTATTGCAAGTGCAGGCCCTTCTGTGTGCCACCTCCCCCCCACCCCCTCCCCCCGTCCCCAACCATGAAATCTCATAGCAACAAAAAGGGGGTCAAGATCTGAATTTTGCATTCAGGGATTGGGCCAAAGTCAGGAAAATCAGCCCCTTGTCAGTCACCAGGAAAATCACAAATCTATTGCCCCTTCCCCATCCATTTACATCTATTTACTCCTATTCTATCCTTCAGCCATCTCTCTATCCATGCCATCACGTTACCTTTAACAACATAGGCCTTAATCTTTCCAATCAAAGTTGACAAGAAAAGCAATGCAGTGCATAACCTGTACAACACTGTGCTCTATTAATCTACACAGTACGTTTGGTTGACACGTCTCAAACCTCATTACACAAGTCTCATTCTCTTAAATGTTGTTACTTTTGTATGCTCCTGTTTCAGGGCCTGTGAGGATTGATAGAAGGGACTGTGTGAAGAACGTGTGATGAGTGATGACACTACCAAGGTAGGTAATCAATCTTTCTTCTTCATTCGATGATCTCCACACACCACAGCAGCATGCCAAAGTAGTAAAATTTAACAGGAGCCAGGCGTCTGTAATGGGGCTTTAGCACCGACTACGACAACAAATCCACCACAGGTTAGATTCTGTGCAGGTGTCAAATCCAATGAATAATGTTTTGCCAATATGATGGATTTACAAATAGGTTCAATCAGTACGTGAATGAGAGAAGCCCAAGACAAAGTTATAGAACAGGTGGAGTTCCTGATCCACTAGGCTGTAACAGTGCAGAATACCTTCCACCAGCCATCTAGTTATGTGTTCTTTGTTTAAGTGCCGATTTATGGTTTTAGCCCCATTAAAAAAAATGAATAACTGTAACTTATAAAAGGAATCTCTATATTTAATGTTGAGTCTTGAACCCCTATAGTTTAATTGTGGCTTCAATATGTGAAGAGGAGGATAAAATGAAGGAATACCAGTCTCCTGTCTTAAATGGAAAAAGGACGATATTTTAGGGCAAGTTTTGAGAACGAAATAATCCAGAAATGACGAGAAATAAAGCTTATCTATAATGAGGGTTTGTGAGACGCTGGGGGTGAAATTTGTCTTGGACAGTCGATGAATTTCACCCCGTCGACTCTGCATACGGATACCAATGCCCAAAACAAGATAGCCTTCGAAGAAAGGAATTTTAAGTCACGTGAACCCATAGGTTCAAATGGGGTATTCATTTGTTTCTCTGGAACAAAATTGAAGTCGTCAATTTGGAAGCAATGGAGGTCTAACAAGGAATAATTTCCTGTTTACATTCATAAAACATGATGCCAACAGATGAATTACAAATGATGTTGAGGATAAAGATTCATGAAAAGGCAAAATAGCAACATAAGCTCTAATAGAACTGGGATTCAACTTAACAGCTAATGAATGCTGCAGGTAATTCAATGTAAATTTAATGGGCTGGATTTTGCTGAAAAAATAACGGTGTGTGAACGATGCACACTTTTATTAATACGCAAATCGGCCAGCATCTTGCAGTGAGGAAGAGATAACCAGTGAATTGCGAGACGCCACAAGTTGCTGGCTGATTTGTGTTGCTCCACCGTTAGCGTCTCGCACTTAACCTCCCTGTGGTTTTCAGGAAGTTGCTGCATTTGCACAATAATTGCCCATTAAACTCACCACAGAAAGTTAGGTCCAGTAATTAACAGCGTAAGTGTCTTTTAATGACATGATAATTGTTAATGACTGCCAAACAGCTTGCCCAGAAAGTGAACAATTATAAGTGTGGCGTCTCATTCCTTCAGGTTGTGAATTGTTTTAGGAGATTTTAAAAATGTCAAATTTTAAATTTTAAAATATTTTTTCTTATTTTTCTTTTCTGTCTGTTGCCCTCGCTGCACTGTTATCAGCTCGCACTTCCAGCAACTTTGTGGGCAAAAAGTTTTAAAACCTAAATGTGCACGAACAAGTCTAACTAACGGGCCACCCTGCTACAGCAAAATCTAGCCCATTATCGCATGAAATAGCGTTAAATGCTTTCAACTTGCTGTTATAAGCCTTGATCTTAGAAATTCTATGAGTCATTAAGAGGGTACCTGCTACTTACTAACTTTGCTGAAAGACCTGCTACATTCTTTGACACCTTTCAATAACCAAGCAGTCTATCGGAATGATTGGATGGCGAATTTGGCCTGTCAGTAATGGAAAGTAGGTCGCTCCTGTTGGGCGGTGGATGAGATTTCTCAGCAAGAGATAATATCTAAGAACCATAACTTTCTTTGCTACTGAGGAGTAATCAGAATTATTGTCACCTGTCTGAATGAATTTTCTGAACGACCTGATGGATTAGAGGAAATTGGGGAAAGGTATATAGAAACCTGTATGCCCAGGAAAATGAGACAGTCCAGCTTCCATGCTGAAGTTGCTTTTGTCCTGGAGGAAATTGCAGAAGGTAATTGTTGCCCGGGAAGACAAGAGGCCTATGCCCCAATTTAGAAATATTTATTGAATTAATTCGGAATGATTTTTCATTCAAGAGGTTAAGCAGTGAAGTGATTCAACTCATCTCCAGCCTTGTTGTGGATTTCTGACTTTTTAAAAAATTCATTCATGGGATGTGGGCGTCGCTGGCGAGGCCGGCATTTATTGCCCATCCCTAATTGCCCTTGCGAAGGTGGTGGTGAGCCGCCTTCTTGAACCGCTGCAGTCTGTGTGGTGAAGGTTCTCCCACAGTGCTGTTAGGTAGGGAGTTCCAGGATTTTGACCCAGCGACGATGAAGGAATGGCAATACATTTCCAAGTCGGGATGGTGTGTGATTTGGAGGGGAACGTGTAGGTGGTGTTGTTCCCATGTGCCTGCTGCTCTTGTCCTTCTAGGTGGTAGAGGTCATGGGTTTGGGGGGTGCTATCGAAGAAGCCTTGGCGAGTTGCTGCAGTGCATCCTGTGGATGGTACACACTGCAGCCACAGTGCGCCGGTGGTGAAGGGAGTGAATGTTTAAGGTGCCAATCAAGCAGGCTGCTTTCTCCTGGATGGTGTCGAGCTTCTTGAGTTAACTGTTGAGCAGAAAAACGTAATGCTCTGATTAAAAAAAAACAATGAGTCAGGGGGCAAGCATCTAGGCAGAAAGTTCCAGGGCACTGCGCTCTTTGCTTGTTCAAATAATACATAATAATAATGACATAATAATAGAATTGTAGCTGCATCACCTGACCCTAATTACCATAGATCCATGAGGCTCTCACCTGTTTCAGGCGGGAACTCCGGCCGACTAGATCGAGGTCCCCATGGTGTCTTGGTCCCATTACTGTCCCGTTTTAAGGCACAAACAGGGCGGTGGTGACATGGAAATCGCTCCCTCTGTGTTATGTTGCAGAGGTTCAAATAGGCAGTCTTAGCAGTGGCTGAGATAGCAGCTCAGGATTAAACAGGACCAGCCAGGGAGGAGGATGGAATCAAAGGGTGGGGTGCAGATTTTTTTGGCCAGTAGCTGAGTCAATTCTGTCAGCCTATTGTTGAGATAGCTTCCAGTACCGTACCGACATGCAGCATGGCTTGTGGCTTGGGCTGTACTGAATGGTGATTTACTTTATAACTTTCGCTTCAATAAAGTACTTTGTATTTAACCGTATTTAATTTTCCCATTTGAACTGGGGAACATAGGGGAGCCAGGGCTTGTAGTTCATGCGATCCAATGGATTCTGAAATAGGAACCAAAAAATAATGGGGTTGGAAGTGCTACAAGAGGAATGAGGTTTGTGGGGAAGAATAAGAATATAAATATAATGATGTGCAGACCTCAGTGCAAATGCTGCCTTCCATTTTGTCTACTTAATTTGAAAATAAAATATTTTGGATTTGAAAACTCACGTACAACACACATAAATTAGATATGGTTTAAGAGGATTAATGTATTAAAGTGGTCAATTACACTTGTTATAGGTCAGCATATGTTTAATCAGAGCCCTCAAAATTCCAGTGACTTGATTATAATTATATGCCAACTTACTACATTCTTCCTCTGATAGCTGAGTTCAGTATGAAAATGAATTACATCTGTCGCTATGCTGCGACTTATGGAGAAGGTTTATTTTTATTTCTTACTTTTGAAATGTTTTCCATTTTTGTTACTTGTATGTCTGCTGTGCCTCGAGTGATTTGACAGTTGGCCCCAATCTCTTTTGGTGCTGTGAACAGTATTCCTGGTTTGACTGTCAGTATGATCGCCAGCCCTCCAGGATTCTCCTGAAGTCTCCAGGAGTTAAAGATTAATCTCCTGGACACTGCTCCAAGTCACCCAGGAGTACAAATCATAGGGTCATTAAAAAAATGGTATTTTCTTTTAATTTGCTTTGAACACTTGCATTTATTAGTTATAAAAATATTGGAGATGAGAAAAATGGCTGTTTGACTGGGCCGAGGTGGTTGGAGGCAGGAGGTCGAGGATAAAACCTCCAGGAATACGTCCAATATGTCTTGGCAACCCTAACTGTGAGGCCAGGGTTGGTAGGCCTCTACCCGTCAAACCTACTTTCCTCCCTTTGGCTCTGCACCCATGCTTCCATTTAGTTGTGCACTTAGCAATCCTGCTAATATTAGCGACTCACTGCCCAAAGAAAACTCAGGTATAAATGTCAGAAGAGGCTGGGATTTGAAGCTTTGTTTCACAAGCCAGGGCACTTACAGTCACTTCTGAGGAGTTTTATCTTAAGAAAAAACTATACGATTGTAAATGATCAAACCCTGAGATACACCAAGTACCACTTCACCAGTGGGAGCTGTCATTCACTCCCTGGTTAACATTTAACCAAACTGTTCATTGTATATTGTTTAAATAACTTAGTTCATTCTTTATCATAACAAAGCACATTTATTACTATGCATCATCTTGCATTCATTTATCTGCTTTTGGTCAGAATATAATAAAATGATCTACACATTATACTGTAGCATTGTTTTATTACTTTCCATGATGTTTGACAAGCTGTACTTTAGTCTCACATTTGTATGTATAATAGTTGCCTCGGGTTGATTGATTGCACCACAAACTCATGTCTTATCAAAATTTTACAACATTGCCCTGTATTTCTTTCTAAAGGCATCAGTTCTTATTAAAATAGCATGAGTAAGGAAGAAAAAATCTTTTGATGTTCAATTAGATTGACTATTAAGCAGCTTGTTCAAAAGCCTTCCTAAATTCTTCACATGGACTGCACAATTCGTAATTTCACATCGCCTCTTGTATCAAAGCCTTGAATTGTAACCGCTTCATGAATCTGTGACACAAGCTGCAAAATCCTGCTCGATCCTGTCTACCAGTGGAACGGCAGTGAGATTCAGCAGTTTAGGATAAACTTTACAGGTCAATAGAGGAAATGTGCAATCCTGACTGTGTGTCCCTTCATATTTCTCTTCAAAAACAAATTAAAATTAGCAAACAGCAATATCATCATTATGGCTTCCAGATGTTGGTAAAAATGAAACAGTGTGCATACTCTCCTGATTAGTTTCACTGTGGGGTCTTAACACTACTGTAATTCTGCAGTTTATTATCAAAGAGCTCAAGACATGTTTCATGCTGCTTTCAGACTATGTATGATGCAAACCAGAAGAATCAATACCTTCTGCTAGTTATTACCTCCCTTTCCTCTTTATTCTCGAACTTGTTCACCTATGTAGCTAATGAAGGCAATATATGGCGTGGAATGGCATCTGATATAAAATAAACTGTTAGGCTACGTACATTCCTACTGCCTGACTGCATTATATAGGCCGTGTAATGAGCAATTTATTTCCCGCAGCATATCACTGCTCTGTTAGTTATTCTTTTTATACCAATGCACATTTTTTCAAATATATTCTTCTTGTTCGTTTCTGATGGAGTTATTTTATTATGGAATTAAGCTCTATTTATATTAATACAGAGCTAAAATTATGTACCATCGCTATGTCCTAGTTAGCACGGATTTGATTTCTGGTGGTCAAAGCATGGTTGAGGGGAATGCCAATAGCACAGCTTACCACACTGTAAATATATATGCAATCATTGAAATATGAACATATAAAAAGGATGGTAAGAAAGGTCAGTCAGACCCATCAACACTCACCCTACTTATTAGAGGGTGCACCAGTACTCTGGGTACGGTAACATACTGGTTATGTTACTGGGCTAGTAATCCCAGAGACCTGGCTTAATAAGCACAGAGTCATGAGTTCAAATCTCACCATGGCAGCTGGGGAATTTAATTCAATTAATTAATTAAATCTGGAATTAAAAAAAACAATATCAGTAATGGTGACCATGAAACTACTGGATTGTTGTAAAAACCCATCTGGTTCACTAATGTCCTTTAGGGAAGGAAACCTGCTGTCCTTACCCGGTCTGGCCTATATGTGACTCCTTAAACCCACATCAATGTGGTTGATCCTTAATTGTCCTCTGAAATGGCCTAGCAAGCCACTCAGTTGTCACCACCACCTTCTCAAGGGCAATTAGGGATGGGCAATAAATGCTGACTTTGCCAGTGATGCCCACATCCAATGAATAAAAAAAAACTAACTTCCAGTAATGCAACTCCTGGAGTCCCAGGAGATTATCTCCTGGCTTATGCATCACTTTCCATATGTTCGTATGAAGTTGGGGAAGAATTCACCCCAACATTTTTTTCTGCTTTGTCTCTTCCAGGATGCCTTTACCATAACTTGAGATTGCAACCCCTGGTCCTCCCTAACCTATTTAGTTGAAAGAAACTGTCTTCACAAAAACAATCCATTCCTTTCATCATCTTATATACCTCAATCAAATCACCCCTAAGTCTACCCTTCTCTAAAGTGTAGAGACTCAACTCTTTGAGCCTATCTTGGTAACTAAGATGCTTTAAACTGGAAATGAGTCTTGTGGTTCTATTTCCTAAGGAAATCAAGCAAACTTCAGGAGACCATATTTATCCATGACACATCACTTGTCCTACTTAACATTCCCTCCCAAACTCAATATGTCCAAATTTCCTTAGGAGCATATAGGGCCAGAAACTGCCATCTCCATCCATCAGGCTCGACTTCCTACTCCACTTACCTCTGATACCTTCAATAGGCCTGTCTGCCAAAAATCTATCCATTACTCTCTTGAACTTCATAGAGGTTGATTTTGTTGTGGAGCGTAGATACCCAGTTTACCCCTTGCCCAATGCCATCAGCAGGTGGTCTGATCAATTTTCATGGTTAGGCCTTACTTAAATAGAACAGCTCACCATTTGGGCGGAACAGACAGTCATCGTGAGCCTGCAGTAGCACATTAAGGTGGAAGGCTGGAAGCACCAGGGGTTAAATGGAACAGTAGATTTCAGTGGCAAAGAAATTTTATAAGCACACACCACAGCAAGGAGATGAACTGATAGAAAATAGAAACTTAGAAAATTTACGGCACAGAAGGAGGCCATTCAGCCCATCGTGTCTGTGCCAGACAGCCAATCCCACTTTCCAGCTCTTGGACCGTAGCCTTGTAGGTTACTGCACTTCAAATGCATGATGGAAGCATTTAAGGCTCAAAACTCTTGAAGAAATAATGAGTGCTAGATCTGGTTCCAGTTTTCCCTGACTGCAGCTAAGGATCCCTGTAAACCCCCCCCCCACCATCGATCTGTACTTCCCCCATGGTTTGTGGGCAGATGGAGGAAGTAGCCATGGCAGCACTGACTGACCACAAAATGGTGTTGGGGGTCCTGACATATTGGATGCTTTGATATTTTAATTTGGCCACGCCTGTTAACGGCTGCCTAAAACAGGTCCACCTGAAACTCCATGTTCCTTTGTCTTAGAGTTTGTGTCACGATTGAACACTGCTGTTGGTTCTAGTTTATCCATTTCCTTGAAGACCTTAAATGCCTCAAAAAGGTCACTTCGAAGCCAATTTTTTTCCATTGTAAATATCCCTACTACATGCTTTTTTTTCATATAGCTCAGGTACCTAATTCCATATGTCAACTTTTTTGTATTTCTTCCAAGGCCAGCATGCCCTTCTATCTCTAAGGTATGGCATCCAGACTGTACACAATGTACAAGGTGAAACACAAAACTTGCATATTTCTAACAAAGATCATTTAGATTTGATGAATTTTCCATTTCTTTATAATTTTTGGACTTGCTTTCTGCATTCTCTAATGCTTTTTGTTTTGGTGCTCGGAGTTGGGATGCATTTAAAACCATCAGTCAAAACGTCCTTGTTTTCTTAACTTTAAAGACCGGATTTGAAGTTGTACACTTTATAGAATCATAAAAATACAGGAACATTAATGGTTATATGGTTTAAAAGTCTTTCAAATCTGTCAGACTGTGTGCATGAAAGTTGGAAAATCACTGCAGCAGCTGAATCGAGATGAGTGATCACCAGCTGTAAACCATGTGTGCTATATAACACATTTTCTTTTTTGGTACCAGTCCTTATTCAGGTCTGTCTTAATGCACAATTGGGTCAAATGCCACTCATCAAGCACTTTGCTTCAGTGCCTCGTCAAACATGACATAAGGAGAGTCCACAATTCATGATTGCACATTTTACAGCTCATGATTCACGTGGCCTTATGTGTACATCATCCACCGCTCTTTATCATGTATGCTCTCCATATGACTGATGCAAAAGGTGAAGATATTTGATATTTCCAGGGGACAGATAAAACATAGAATGTGTTCAGCAAACAAAATTCGCAGCGGTGAAGATAAGAATCACATTACATATATGTAAAAGTAAGCTCTCCCTACTACATGGGGCAATGATCTAGTTCGGGTGGTATAAATGTTCAAAGACTCAGTTGTCCTTTTTCCATGGCTAGTTTATTTTGTAAGCTCACTATTATTTGTGCTATTCAATAGGCCAGTCCTCAATTACATCAATATATTATGTATGTTTTATATATACAGCATTGTGTTATTTCCTAGGGAGAGAAATTTAATTCACAGCAGCCTGTTTTGCACCTGATAAATTGGCGGCCAGCAGCTGAAAATCAAAAGGGCACCTTGCCTGCCCACTGCCACCCAATGCCTGCCTAATGTCATGTTCAGGTGAGCTTGGAAATGCCCGCCTAAAACATGCAGCATGGCTGCTTTAGATATGCAAATTCGGGTCCTATGTTGGTTGTACGACCCTAATTACAAAACTTTGGTACAAATGGGCAGAGCTTGCTCCACCCAGTTGTATGAGGAGTTAAGGAGCTTAAGCAACAGTCCAAAAAGGGCTGTGCCGCTGTAGAAAGAGGCCCAGAAAATTTTGAGTGCTTCTCCCAGGCCCCAAAAAATAACTCCGGCATTCTGACAGCTTGTTTGAGGAGTGCTCCCCCTACTGAGATCGCCTCCGTCGGCCAGTCGATTTCACCCCGCGAGCTGCTGTGGTGTATGCCTGTTTGGTGCTCGCAGCTTGCCGGTGGTATTTAAAGGAGACCCGAACTCGAACTCAGGCCGCATGCTGGTGTGAAATGGCAGGTGGAAAAGGTCGCTCTGTTGACTTCGTGCCTGCTTTGGGCAGAGTTGGACTTCTAGGCCCTAATTGTTTTCAGAGAGCAAAATTGTGACTGAGCTAAAGCCCCGATTTTTACTCGGGGCAGATGGGAAACCCCTGCGGACAGCTGAGCGTGAGGCCCAGGCTATTTTAACTCCCAGGCTTCATTTGCATCTCTCTGGGCTGTCCTTCACCTGAAGCCGGTTGGAATAATGTAACAGCTGGCGGGTGGGAGCGGGAAATCAGGAAGGAGGCCGTCATCGCCGGGGTCTCAAAGGAATGATCTTTGGGAAGGTAAATGAGAAAGGTTGGTGTCAATTGCGACCGGAGAAGGGATGAGGGAGAGTAAGCCCAGGGGAGAGGTGGCCCAAGGACTCCTTGCTGGACCAGGAGGAACCATAAAAAAATGTTAAAAGGAAGCACTTCTGGCCCGATGCTGATTGTCGCCAGCTTGTGCCGACCGGTTGAGGGCCGTGCGGGCCCTGGTGTTAAAATCATGTCATGGTGCCGATTACGTCATCGACCAGCAACTGTCCCATTTTAATTAGGCCCCTGCCTGTCTAGGGCAGGCAGCTTTAACTCCTGGGCTGGGTTAAACTCCCAGGCTTAAAGAAAGAAAAATTTGAATTTATATTGTGTGTGTTATGTCCCAAAGTGCTTTACAGCCAATGAATTAATTTTTTTTGAAGTCACTGTTGTAATCTGGGCAAACACAGCAATCAATTTGTGCACAGCAAAGTCTGACGAACAGCAATAAGCTAACTGTCCAATTAATATGTTTTCACAGTGTCGATTGAGGGATAATTGTTGGCCCAGAGCGTGGAAGAATTCCCTACACTTCTTCAAAAACATTCTGTGCGATCTTTTACATCCACCTGAACAGGCAGATGGAACCTTGGTTTAAAGAATCATCTGAAAGACATTTAAGCCAGATACTTAGGCACTGTAGGACAGCCTCTTAAACTTAGGAACCTTCAGGATAATTTTAATGAAATAGTTGAACGCTGTTCTTTGTCAATGGGAGCTCTAGGCATCTGCAGAAATACAAATTGTAAACTTCTACTGCCATAACATATTATGAATTAATTATTATCGAGAATATATTTTGGGTGAATTTGAATTTGACAACATATTGTACACTCCTTATATCACCACATCAAACATGCATTCTATTTACTTAAAAAAAAATCTTTTAAACTCTGTGCTAATGAAGTAAATGTGCCCACATTGATGTGCAGATCATAATTTAAGTGGAAAATATAAAATGAATCCATTTACTGTAATACTGTGCTCTGGGCAGCATACCACAGATGAGAAGTCATGGGCTTGGAGACATTACAAAGAAGGGTAACTAAGTTGATTGGGTTTTGAGCTTCTGAGCTTCTTTACCCAGAGAGTGGTTAAAATGTGGAACGCACTACCACATGGAGTAATTGAGGCGAATAGCATAGATACATTTAAGGGGAAGCTAGTAAACACATGAGGGAGAAAGGAATAGAAGGTTGGGATTAGATGAAGTAGGGTAGGAGGAGGCTCATGCAAAGCATAAACACCAGTATAGACCAGTTGGGCCGAATGGGCTGTTTCAGTGCTGTAAATACTATGTAATTCTATGAGCTGTAAAGAAAGGCTATGGGTACTAAGATGTTTACATGATAACAAGCGGCTTAGAGATGTCTCCTAGTCCAGCCCCTAGGGGATAATTTTGCAAATGTGCGCTCCTGGCATGCAGTCATGGCCACGGGAAACACTTATTGAGAAATCAAACAGATGGAGAATCAGCAGACAGCGTCTATCCTGCGCTCCCGATTGGTGAGACTGTGCGCACACATTTGGAAAATGGTCTACCTAATATCTGTGCTACACATTGCAATTCAGAACTCTCAAATCCTTCAACAATGCCTTCAGAATTAATTACATGTCACAGGAGCAATGGCTGCATTAATGCTGCTCTTTCATTTAATAAGCAGTTACATGTTACAGATCTATTACACTTGACAAAGACAGCTAGCATGCCTTATCATTCAATATGAATGACAGCTGTTACCTAGAATCAGTAAAATAAACACATAATCACATTGTTTATTCATCACGATGATTAGAATATGTGCATTCATTTTCTGAAGTTTTATTCCATGAGATTTGATTATTTACCAGCTGCAACATGGAGCAATGTAAAATCACTGCCACAAAGCTTATATTAGGTACATCTTTATTCAATCACCACACATGAACTGTGTAAAAGTGACCATATGGTATCGTGGCATTAGAACTATCAACAAACTTTAATTGTAAGCAACCAATGAGCTCATAACTGCTGGCAAAGACTGTAAAACCTTATAAAATGAAACTATAGTTTCTGTTTGTCTAGAGCGCCTTCTATAAAAAGAAATTCAGTCTTTAATCTGACACAACTCCGTTTACTGTCTTATGCACGGCTAATAAAAGCGAGTCACCATCTAAGTAACTGAGTAAGGCCCTTGCACTAGAGCAACACAAATCGGATTCACAATGCTCTTGATTTCCCAGCCATTTAAGGTGTCAGACGTGGCTCAATGGTAGCACTCTCGCCTCTGAGTTGGAAGGTTGTGGGTTCCAGCCCACTCCAAAATCTAGACTGACGCTCCAGTGTTGAGGGAGTGCTGCGCTGCCGGAGGTGCTGTCTTTCAGATGAGATGTCGAAGCCCCGTCTGCCCTCTCAGGTGGACATAAAAGATTGCATGACACCATTTCAAAGAACAGCAGAGGAGTTCGTCCTGGTGTCCTGGTCAATATTTATCCCTCAACCAACATCATAAAAACAGATGATCTGGTCATTATCACATTGCTGAGAGCTTGCTGTGTGCAAATTGGCTGCTGCATTTCCTATATTACAACAGTGACATTCAAAAGCTGTAAGGTGCTTTGAGATGTCGTGATAGGCACTATATAAATGCAAGTTCTTTATTAAAATGAATAATTGGAAAAATCAGGATTGCCATTAATTGGGTGCATTAACCTCCACATCTGATCCTTCAATTTTCATTTGGTGCAAAGTCTCGCCGCTCCACGGCTTATACTATCACATTGTTCATTGACGGCAGCTTCACTGGTTTTGTCTGTAATGGAGAAGATTTTCTACATTTTCTATTTGTAGAAAACTTGTAGAATTCTTCCTATAGTATCCTTTTGCATTCTCTCCCCACCTAGGGATCTTTAACCGTAAACATTCAATGGTCATTTTTTTCCACTTGTGATCTCCCAGTATGGAGCCTTGTCCGTCTGATGCGTGGATCAGGAAATCGCAAACATGCAAACCCTAATTTTCTGTCCTTTAAAATTAATAACTGGAAAATTGGGGTTGTGAGCACGATGTCGATTCACACTTTGGGGAAGCGCCTTAGGACGTTTTATTACATTAAAGGCGCTTTATAAATACAAGTTGTTGATGGCCCAATCTGCACTAAGCAAGGCTTCACGCTGGGAGCGCAAAAGTGAAAAAGTTACCCTTAAATTTTTCCTTTTACGCATCCACTGAAGTTTTTGAAAGGAATATAATGCTGACTCATTGTGTTTGAAGACTGAAAACCCCCCGAGACCTACTAATGCAGGAAGACAGTGTATCGCAGCACGCAAATACTGCTTTCATGTTTTTTTTATGTAGTGCTGAAAGATTATATTAACTTAACTTAATAGAAATTGGACAGGTGGAGGAACATTCTGAGTTATTGTATAATATGAAAATCCACCCAGCGCCCCGTGAAGGTTTCATTAGTCACGGCCAATGACAGTGGGTGGGTGTATGACAAAGCATGGTGCTTACTGGAATTTTCCTCATGTACACCTGTCAGCAGAACAATATTTCCAACTGCTTGAGTAAAGCAGATTCTGAAATGTAATATACTCAGATGACAGAAGAGCCTCACCCTTCAATGTGATTTAATTTAGTGGGAGGCCGTTGTCAGCAGTTCAGTGCATTTACAGTACATGCAAACCGAAGAAAATGGCATTTTAATTGACTCTTTTGGTGCAGGTTCACTGGATTCAAAACAAACCTTTTAACCTCAGTGACTGGAGCTGCTCATGTTTCCTCTGCCGAAGAGACATGGATCTTCTCCTGGACATGAGTTTGCTTTTGTCTCAACATCTTAGTCATCCTAATTGATGCTCTGCATTAGATGAGCCCACAGTGAAATACAGGAGGGTCCTAAGCAACAACAAGAAAAGCAACAACTTCCACTTATATAATGCCATTAACGTGAAAAATATTCCACGCACTTCAAGGATAGGAACTGCAAAATTGAACGCAGAGCTAGGAAGGAAGAAATTAGGAGGGCTGACCAAAGGTTTGGCCAAAGGGATGGGTTTTGAGGAGATTTTTAACGGACAAGAGAAGCAGAGAGGCAGAGGGTTTTAGGGAGGGAATTCTGGAGAGTGGGTTGTTGAAGGCTAAGCATCAAAATGGACCTGTAAAAGTTGCTATTTCTATGCTGATTTGAATATTTTGATCCCCCCCCCCCCACCCTCCCAAACACACCTGACGGTATCCAAGTCATTCAATCAGCTTTTCTGGCCTGTTCGATTCAATCAATAATCTTCCCAAATTCGGTAATTATTTCATCAGTTAATGGATCTCTGCTCACCTCACCAAGCTGAATGAACCTAAGATATTGCAAAACTCCGTAACATCCGTGATGTTGTGTGGAAAGTGGACATGCTTTTGAAGAATCTACTATAGTTCCCATGGATTCAGACTTTACCATATCGAGTTGCAAATTCTCCATTCACTCCATTACTATTCAAACCAGTCAGTGTCAGTCTCACTGAAACATGCAAACTGTTCTTTGACCATCTGCTCAGATAGATGTGAGTGTGAAGAAAAGACAAACTCATCTTATATTCACTGTATGAAATCAGAAAGCACTTTTTCACATAAAGGGTAGTGGAAATCTGGAACTCTCTCCCCCAAAAGGCTGTGGATGCTGGGTCAATTATAATTTTTAAGATTGAGATTGGTTAATTTTTGTTGGGTAAGGGTATCAAGGGATAACGAATAAAGGTGAGTCATGGAGTAGAGGTACAGATCAGTCATGATCTAATTGAATGGCGGAATAATCTCGAGGGGCCAAACGGGCTACTCCTGTTCCTATGTTGCTATACACATATACAACCACACACAGAAACATACACATACATATATGTTCACACATACAGACACACAGGGACCCATGAGCTGAGACTCAGGAGCTGTGAACAGTAGTTCACTTTTGCACTGTCATTCTGGTTTAAATTCAGCACAAAGTGGGAGAGATGTAGGAAGGACTGATTGGAGTTTGTGTTTGGATTTATTTTGCAGTGAAATTGTAATTTTGGCTGAGACACCTATCAATAAAAACAGGTCAAATAAGTGAAAAATCGTCCCATAGCAATTAAAGGTTCTCAAGAGAGTTACCAGTTATTCCTTAACCTGCTATGGAGGCCCCAGAGAAAAGGCAAAGTGCACAAAAACTTCCAAAAAATCTAATTTATTCAACATGATATTGAATATTACAATATAGTTTTAAATGTGATAAGCATCAGGGTAATCACCAAGTTCAGCTTTTAGAATTAACAAGGTACAGATTTACCTTTGAGCAATATGAATATTACATAACATTAATATGCATTAATATAACGTGATAGTACCAAACCTTTGTATTCAATGCAATACAGTAACAAAGGTAGACAGCTATCAATGTTAACTGTTCAGGAAAGAGGGCGTGTTATCAAAGGCGTACAACCTTGCTAAGCTAATGACAGGTTGAATAACGTGCGGAAACAAACCTGGATGGCTCGGAGCCACTCATCCTTCTGGTTTGATGGATTGATTAACATGTCTTGTAAAACCCTGCGAGAATGCTCTTATTGTCTTCTGGGAAACAGCTGATCAACCTGTTCCAATATTCTCTTTCAGGGAATTTGGTTTCATTTCTGTCCACATGCATTACAAGAAATTGCTGTTTGTTCAAAAGATATAGGGTGGAAAATGGTATTTGAAAATGTTCAAAAGGCCATTTTGCTACTAACCTGGTACATCTATCTGGGGCACAGTGACAGGTATATGTATCTGAGGCACAGTAACAGGTACACAATGTCTAAAGCACAGTGATAGGTGCATCTATATAGTGCAGAGTAAGAGGTGCAACTATCAAGAGCAAACAATAGGTTCATCTATATGGAGCACAGTGACAGGTGCGCCTGTCTAGAGCACAGTGATGGTTGCACCGCTCTAGAGCACAGTGACAGGTGCTTCAATCTAGAGTACAGTGACAGGTGCACCATTCTAGAGCACAGTGACAGCTGCACCTCTCTAGAGTACAGTGACAGGTGCACCTATCTAGAGTACAGTGACAGCTGCACCTCTCTAGAGCACAGCGACAGCTGCACCTCTCTAGAGCACAGTGACAGGTGCAGCAGTATAGTGCAGAGTAACAGGTGCGCCTGTCTAGAGCACAGTGATGGTTGCACCCATCTGGGGCACAGTGACAGGTCCATCTATCGAGAGCATAGTGACAGATGCATCTATCTGGAGCAGAGTGACAGGTGCTTCTGTTTAGACTACAGTGACAGCTGCACCTCTCCAGAGCACAGTAACAGGTGCACCTCTCCAGAGCACAGTAACAGGTGCACCTATCTAAAGTACTGTGACAGGTGCACCTATCTAGAGTACAGTGACAGGTGAACCTATCTAAAGTACTGTGACAGGTGCATCTATCTAGAGTACAGTGACAGGTGAACCTATCTAAAGTACTGTGACAGGTGCACCTATCTGAAGTACAGTGACAGATGCACCTATCCGGAGTACAGTGACAGGTGCACCTATCTAGAGTACAGTGACAGGTGCATCTATCTAGAGTACAGTGACAGGTGCACCTATCTAGAGTACAGTGACAGGTGCACCTATCTGAAGTACAGTGACAGGTGCACCTATCTAGAGTACAGTGACAGGTGCATCTATCTAGAGTACAGTGACAGGTGCACCTATCTAGAGTACAGTGACAGGTGCACCTATCTAGAGTACAGTGACAGGTGCACCTATCTAGATTACAATGACAGGTGCACCTATCTAGAGTACAGTGACAGGTGCACCTATCTAGAGTACAGTGACAGGTGCACCTATCTAGAGTACAGTGACAGGTGCACCTATCTAGAGTACAGTGACTGGTGCACCTATCTAGAGTACAGTGACAGGTGCACCTATCTAGAGTACAGTGACTGGTGCACCTATCTAAAGTACAGTGACAGGTGCACCTATCTGGAGTACAGTGACAGGTGCACCTATCTAGAGTACAGTGACAGGTGCACCTATCTAGAGTATAGTGACAGGTGCACCTATCTAGAGTACTGTGACAGGTGCACCTATCTAGAGTACAGTGACAGGTGCACCTATCTAGAGTACAGTGACAGGTGCACCTATCTAGAGTACAGTGACAGGTGCACCTATCTAGAGTACAGTGACAGGTGCACCTATCTAGAGTACAGTGACAGGTGCACCTATCTAGAGTACAGTGACAGGTGCACCTATCTAGAGTACAGTGACAGGTGCACCTATCTAGAGTACAGTGACTGGTGCACCTATCTAAAGTACAGTGACAGGTGCACCTATCTGGAGTACAGTGACAGGTGCACCTATCTAGAGTACAGTGACAGGTGCACCTATCTAGAGTACAGTGACAGGTGCACCTATCTAGAGTATAGTGACAGGTGCACCTATCTAAAGTACAGTGACAGGTGCACCTATCTGGAGTACAGTGACAGGTGCACCTATCTAGAGTACAGTGACAGGTGCACCTATCTAGAGTACAGTGACAGGTGCACCTATCTAGAGTACAGTGACAGGTGCACCTATCTAGAGTATAGTGACAGGTGCACCTATCTAGAGTACAGTGACAGGTGCACCTATCTAGAGTACAGTGACAGGTGCACCTATCCAGAGTACAGTGACAGGTGAACCTATCTAAAGTACTGTGACAAGTGCACCTATCTAGAGTACAGTGACAGGTGCACCTATCTAGAGTACAGTGACAGGTGAACCTATCTAGAGTACAGTGACAGGTGCACCTATCTAGAGTACAGTGACAGGTGCACCTATCTAGAGTACAGTGACAGGTGCACCTATCTAGAGTACAGTGACAGGTGCACCTATCTAGAGTACAGTGACAGGTGCACCTATCTAGAGTACAGTGACAGGTGCACCTATCTAGAGTACAGTGACAGGTGCACCTATCTAGAGTACAGTGACAGGTGCACCTATCTAGAGTACAGTGACTGGTGCACCTATCTAAAGTACAGTGACAGGTGCACCTATCTGGAGTACAGTGACAGGTGCACCTATCTAGAGTACAGTGACAGGTGCACCTATCTAAAGTACTGTGACAAGTGCACCTATCTGAAGTACAGTGACAGGTGCACCTATCTAGAGTACAGTGACAGGTGAACCTATCTAAAGTACTGTGACAGGTGCACCTATCTAGAGTACAGTGACAGGTGCACCTATCTAGAGTACAGTGACAGGTGCACCTATCTAGAGTACAGTGACAGCTGAACCTATCTAAAGTACTGTGACAAGTGCACCTATCTAGAGTACAGTGACAGGTGAACCTATTTAAAGTACTGTGACAGGTGCACCTATCTAGAGTACAGTGACAGGTGTACCTACCTAGAGTACAGTGACAGGTGCACCTATCTAGATGGAGTGACAGGTGCACCTATCTAGAGTACAGTGACAGGTGCACCTATCTAGAGTACAGTGACAGGTGCACCTATCTAGAGTACAGTGACAGGTGCACCTATCTAGAGTACAGTGACAGGTGCACCTATCTAGAGTACAGTGACAGGTGCATCTATCCAGAGTACAGTGACAGGTGAACCTATCTAAAGTACTGTGACAAGTGCACCTATCTAGAGTACAGTGACAGGTGCACCTATCTAGAGTACAGTGACAGGTGAACCTATCTAGAGTACAGTGACAGGTGCACCTATCTAGAGTACAGTGACAGGTGCACCTATCTAGAGTACAGTGACAGGTGCACCTATCTAGAGTACAGTGACAGGTGCACCTATCTAGAGTACAGTGACAGGTGCACCTATCTAGAGTACAGTGACAGGTGCACCTATCTAGAGTACAGTGACAGGTGCACCTATCTAGAGTACAGTGACAGGTGCACCTATCTAGAGTACAGTGACTGGTGCACCTATCTAAAGTACAGTGACAGGTGCACCTATCTGGAGTACAGTGACAGGTGCACCTATCTAGAGTACAGTGACAGGTGCACCTATCTAAAGTACTGTGACAAGTGCACCTATCTGAAGTACAGTGACAGGTGCACCTATCTAGAGTACAGTGACAGGTGAACCTATCTAAAGTACTGTGACAGGTGCACCTATCTAGAGTACAGTGACAGGTGCACCTATCTAGAGTACAGTGACAGGTGCACCTATCTAGAGTACAGTGACAGCTGAACCTATCTAAAGTACTGTGACAAGTGCACCTATCTAGAGTACAGTGACAGGTGAACCTATTTAAAGTACTGTGACAGGTGCACCTATCTAGAGTACAGTGACAGGTGTACCT
The DNA here is from genome assembly GCF_035084215.1 of Heptranchias perlo. Lineage (NCBI taxonomy): Eukaryota > Metazoa > Chordata > Chondrichthyes > Hexanchiformes > Hexanchidae > Heptranchias > Heptranchias perlo. Next base: position 13,969,133 of record NC_090348.1, on the reverse strand, counting down.
ACCTAGAGTACAGTGACAGGTGCACCTATCTAGATGGAGTGACAGGTGCACCTATCTAGAGTACAGTGACAGGTGCACCTATCTAGAGTACAGTGACAGGTGCACCTATCTAGAGTACAGTGACAGGTGCACCTATCTAGAGTACAGTGACAGGTGCACCTATCTAGAGTACAGTGACAGGTGCACCTATCTAGAGTACAGTGACAGGTGCACCTATCTAGAGTACAGTGACAGGTGCACCTATCTAGAGTACAGTGACAGGTGCACCTATCTAGAGTACAGTGACAGGTGCACCTATCTAGAGTACAGTGACAAGTGCACCTATCTAGAGTACAGTGACAGGTGCACCTATCTAGAGTACAGTGACAGGTGAACCTATCTAGAGTACAGTGACAGGTGCACCTATCTGAAGTACAGTGACAGGTGCACCTATCTAGAGTACAGTGACAGGTGCACCTATCTAGAGTACAGTGACAGGTGCACCTATCTAAAGTACAGTGACAGGTGCACCTATCTAGAGTACAGTGACAGGTGCACCTATCTAGAGTACAGTGACAGGTGCACCTATCTAGAGTACAGTGACAGGTGCACCTATCTAGAGTACAGTGACAGGTGCATCTATCTAGAGTACAGTGACAGGTGCACCTATCTAGAGTACAGTGACAGGTGCACCTATCTAGAGTACAGTGACTGGTGCACCTATCTAGAGTACAGTGACAGGTGCACCTATCTAGAGTACAGTGACTGGTGCACCTATCTAAAGTACAGTGACAGGTGCACCTATCTGGAGTACAGTGACAGGTGCACCTATCTAGAGTACAGTGACAGGTGCACCTATCTAGAGTATAGTGACAGGTGCACCTATCTAGAGTACTGTGACAGGTGCACCTATCTAGAGTACAGTGACAGGTGCACCTATCTAGAGTACAGTGACAGGTGCACCTATCTAGAGTACAGTGACAGGTGCACCTATCTAGAGTACAGTGACAGGTGCACCTATCTAGAGTACAGTGACAGGTGCACCTATCTAGAGTACAGTGACAGGTGCACCTATCTAGAGTACAGTGACAGGTGCACCTATCTAGAGTACAGTGACTGGTGCACCTATCTAAAGTACAGTGACAGGTGCACCTATCTGGAGTACAGTGACAGGTGCACCTATCTAGAGTACAGTGACAGGTGCACCTATCTAGAGTACAGTGACAGGTGCACCTATCTAGAGTATAGTGACAGGTGCACCTATCTAAAGTACAGTGACAGGTGCACCTATCTGGAGTACAGTGACAGGTGCACCTATCTAGAGTACAGTGACAGGTGCACCTATCTAGAGTACAGTGACAGGTGCACCTATCTAGAGTACAGTGACAGGTGCACCTATCTAGAGTATAGTGACAGGTGCACCTATCTAGAGTACAGTGACAGGTGCACCTATCTAGAGTACAGTGACAGGTGCACCTATCCAGAGTACAGTGACAGGTGAACCTATCTAAAGTACTGTGACAAGTGCACCTATCTAGAGTACAGTGACAGGTGCACCTATCTAGAGTACAGTGACAGGTGAACCTATCTAGAGTACAGTGACAGGTGCACCTATCTAGAGTACAGTGACAGGTGCACCTATCTAGAGTACAGTGACAGGTGCACCTATCTAGAGTACAGTGACAGGTGCACCTATCTAGAGTACAGTGACAGGTGCACCTATCTAGAGTACAGTGACAGGTGCACCTATCTAGAGTACAGTGACAGGTGCACCTATCTAGAGTACAGTGACAGGTGCACCTATCTAGAGTACAGTGACTGGTGCACCTATCTAAAGTACAGTGACAGGTGCACCTATCTGGAGTACAGTGACAGGTGCACCTATCTAGAGTACAGTGACAGGTGCACCTATCTAAAGTACTGTGACAAGTGCACCTATCTGAAGTACAGTGACAGGTGCACCTATCTAGAGTACAGTGACAGGTGAACCTATCTAAAGTACTGTGACAGGTGCACCTATCTAGAGTACAGTGACAGGTGCACCTATCTAGAGTACAGTGACAGGTGCACCTATCTAGAGTACAGTGACAGCTGAACCTATCTAAAGTACTGTGACAAGTGCACCTATCTAGAGTACAGTGACAGGTGAACCTATTTAAAGTACTGTGACAGGTGCACCTATCTAGAGTACAGTGACAGGTGTACCTACCTAGAGTACAGTGACAGGTGCACCTATCTAGATGGAGTGACAGGTGCACCTATCTAGAGTACAGTGACAGGTGCACCTATCTAGAGTACAGTGACAGGTGCACCTATCTAGAGTACAGTGACAGGTGCACCTATCTAGAGTACAGTGACAGGTGCACCTATCTAGAGTACAGTGACAGGTGCATCTATCCAGAGTACAGTGACAGGTGAACCTATATAAAGTACTGTGACAAGTGCACCTATCTAGAGTACAGTGACAGGTGCACCTATCTAGAGTACAGTGACAGGTGAACCTATCTAGAGTACAGTGACAGGTGCACCTATCTAGAGTACAGTGACAGGTGCACCTATCTAGAGTACAGTGACAGGTGCACCTATCTAGAGTACAGTGACAGGTGCACCTATCTAGAGTACAGTGACAGGTGCACCTATCTAGAGTACAGTGACAGGTGCACCTATCTAGAGTACAGTGACAGGTGCACCTATCTAGAGTACAGTGACAGGTGCACCTATCTAGAGTACAGTGTCTGGTGCACCTATCTAAAGTACAGTGACAGGTGCACCTATCTGGAGTACAGTGACAGGTGCACCTATCTAGAGTACAGTGACAGGTGCACCTATCTAAAGTACTGTGACAAGTGCACCTATCTGAAGTACAGTGACAGGTGCACCTATCTAGAGTACAGTGACAGGTGAACCTATCTAAAGTACTGTGACAGGTGCACCTATCTAGAGTACAGTGACAGGTGCACCTATCTAGAGTACAGTGACAGGTGCACCTATCTAGAGTACAGTGACAGCTGAACCTATCTAAAGTACTGTGACAAGTGCACCTATCTAGAGTACAGTGACAGGTGAACCTATTTAAAGTACTGTGACAGGTGCACCTATCTAGAGTACAGTGACAGGTGTACCTACCTAGAGTACAGTGACAGGTGCACCTATCTAGATGGAGTGACAGGTGCACCTATCTAGAGTACAGTGACAGGTGCACCTATCTAGAGTACAGTGACAGGTGCACCTATCTAGAGTACAGTGACAGGTGCACCTATCTAGAGTACAGTGACAGGTGCACCTATCTAGAGTACAGTGACAGGTGCACCTATCTAGAGTATAGTGACAGGTGCACCTATCTAGAGTACAGTGACAGGTGCACCTATCTAGAGTACAGTGACAGGTGCACCTATCTAGAGTACAGTGACAGGTGCACCTATCTAGAGTACAGTGACAAGTGCACCTATCTAGAGTACAGTGACAGGTGCACCTATCTAGAGTACAGTGACAGGTGAACCTATCTAGAGTACAGTGACAGGTGCACCTATCTGAAGTACAGTGACAGGTGCACCTATCTAGAGTACAGTGACAGGTGCACCTATCTAGAGTACAGTGACAGGTGCACCTATCTAAAGTACAGTGACAGGTGCACCTATCTAGAGTACAGTGACAGGTGCACCTATCTAGAGTACAGTGACAGGTGCACCTATCTAGAGTACAGTGACAGGTGCACCTATCTAGAGTACAGTGACTGGTGCACCTATCTAAAGTACAGTGACAGGTGCACCTATCTGGAGTACAGTGACAGGTGCACCTATCTAGAGTACAGTGACAGGTGCACCTATCTAATGTACTGTGACAAGTGCACCTATCTGAAGTACAGTGACAGGTGCACCTATCTAGAGTACAGTGACAGGTGAACCTATCTAAAGTACTGTTGCAGGTGCACCTATCTAGAGTACAGTGACAGGTGCACCTATCTAGAGTACAGTGACAGGTGCACCTATCTAGAGTACAGTGACAGCTGAACCTATCTAAAGTACTGTGACAAGTGCACCTATCTAGAGTACAGTGACAGGTGAACCTATTTAAAGTACTGTGACAGGTGCACCTATCTAGAGTACAGTGACAGGTGTACCTACCTAGAGTACAGTGACAGGTGCACCTATCTAGATGGAGTGACAGGTGCACCTATCTAGAGTACAGTGACAGGTGCACCTATCTAGAGTACAGTGACAGGTGCACCTATCTAGAGTACAGTGACAGGTGCACCTATCTAGAGTACAGTGACAGGTGCACCTATCTAGAGTACAGTGACAGGTGCACCTATCTAGAGTACAGTGACAGGTGCACCTATCTAGAGTACAGTGACAGGTGCACCTATCTAGAGTACAGTGACAGGTGCACCTATCTAGAGTACAGTGACAGGTGCACCTATCTAGTGTACAGTGACAGGTGCACCTATCTAGAGTACTGTGACAAGTGCACCTATCTAGAGTACAGTGACAGGTGCACCTATCGAGAGTACAGTGACAGGTGAACCTATCTAAAGTGCTGTGGCAGGTGCACCTATCTAGAGTACAGTGACAGGTGCACCTATCTCGAGTACAGTGACAGGTGCACCTATCTAGAGTACAGTGACAGGTGCACCTATCTAGATTACAATGACAGGTGCACCTATCTAGAGTACAGTGACAGGTGCACCTATCTAGAGTACAGTGACAGGTGCACCTATCTAGAGTACAGTGACAGGTGCACCTATCTAGAGTACAGTGACTGGTGCACCTATCTAGAGTACAGTGACAGGTGCACCTATCTAGAGTACAGTGACTGGTGCACCTATCTAAAGTACAGTGACAGGTGCACCTATCTGGAGTACAGTGACAGGTGCACCTATCTAGAGTACAGTGACAGGTGCACCTATCTAGAGTATAGTGACAGGTGCACCTATCTAGAGTACAGTGACAGGTGCACCTATCTAAAGTACTGTGACAGGTGCACCTATCTAGAGTACAGTGACAGGTGCACCTATCTAGAGTACAGTGACAGGTGCACCTATCTAGAGTACAGTGACAGGTGCACCTATCTAGAGTACAGTGACAGGTGCACCTATCTAGAGTACAGTGACAGGTGCACCTATCTAGAGTACAGTGACAGGTGCACCTATCTAGAGTACAGTGACAGGTGCACCTATCTAGAGTACAGTGACAGGTGCACCTATCTAGAGTACAGTGACTGGTGCACCTATCTAAAGTACAGTGACAGGTGCACCTATCTGGAGTACAGTGACAGGTGCACCTATCTAGAGTACAGTGACAGGTGCACCTATCTAGAGTACAGTGACAGGTGCACCTATCTAGAGTACAGTGACAGGTGCACCTATCTAGAGTACAGTGACAGGTGCACCTATCTAGAGTACAGTGACAGGTGCACCTATCTAGAGTATAGTGACAGGTGCACCTATCTAGAGTACAGTGACAGGTGCACCTATCTAGAGTACAGTGACAGGTGCACCTATCCAGAGTACAGTGACAGGTGAACCTATCTAAAGTACTGTGACAAGTGCACCTATCTAGAGTACAGTGACAGGTGCACCTATCTAGAGTACAGTGACAGGTGAACCTATCTAGAGTACAGTGACAGGTGCACCTATCTAGAGTACAGTGACAGGTGCACCTATCTAGAGTACAGTGACAGGTGCACCTATCTAGAGTACAGTGACAGGTGCACCTATCTAGAGTACAGTGACAGGTGCACCTATCTAGAGTACAGTGACAGGTGCACCTATCTAGAGTACAGTGACAGGTGCACCTATCTAGAGTACAGTGACAGGTGCACCTATCTAGAGTACAGTGACTGGTGCACCTATCTAAAGTACAGTGACAGGTGCACCTATCTGGAGTACAGTGACAGGTGAACCTATCTAAAGTACAGTAACAGGTGCACCTGTCTAGAGTATAGTGACAGGTGCACCTATCTAGAGTACAGTGACAGGTGCACCTATCTAAAGTACTGTGACAGGTGCACCTATCTAGAGTACAGTGACAGGTGCACCTATCTAGAGTACAGTTACAGGTGCACCTATCTAGAGTACAGTGACAGGTGCACCTATCTAGAGTACAGTGACATGTGCACCTATCTAGAGTACAGTGACAGGTGCACCTATCTAGAGTACAGTGACAGGTGCACCTATCTAGAGTACAGTGACAGGTGCACCTATCTAGAGTACAGTGACAGGTGCACCTATCTAGAGTACAGTGACTGGTGCACCTATCTAAAGTACAGTGACAGGTGCACCTATCTGGAGTACAGTGACAGGTGCACCTATCTAGAGTACAGTGACAGGTGCACCTATCTAGAGTACAGTGACAGGTGCACCTATCTAGAGTACAGTGACAGGTGCACCTATCTAAAGTACAGTGACAGGTGCACCTATCTGGAGTACAGTGACAGGTGCACCTATCTAGAGTACAGTGACAGGTGCACCTATCTAGAGTACAGTGACAGGTGCACCTATCTAGAGTACAGTGACAGGTGCACCTATCTAGAGTACAGTGACAGGTGCACCTATCTAGAGTACAGTGACAGGTGCACCTATCTAGAGTACAGTGACTGGTGCACCTATCTAGAGTACAGTGACAGGTGCACCTATCTAGAGTACAGTGACTGGTGCACCTATCTAAAGTACAGTGACAGGTGCACCTATCTGGAGTACAGTGACAGGTGCACCTATCTAGAGTACAGTGACAGGTGCACCTATCTAGAGTATAGTGACAGGTGCACCTATCTAGAGTACTGTGACAGGTGCACCTATCTAGAGTACAGTGACAGGTGCACCTATCTAGAGTACAGTGACAGGTGCACCTATCTAGAGTACAGTGACAGGTGCACCTATCTAGAGTACAGTGACAGGTGCACCTATCTAGAGTACAGTGACAGGTGCACCTATCTAGAGTACAGTGACAGGTGCACCTATCTAGAGTACAGTGACAGGTGCACCTATCTAGAGTACAGTGACTGGTGCACCTATCTAAAGTACAGTGACAGGTGCACCTATCTGGAGTACAGTGACAGGTGCACCTATCTAGAGTACAGTGACAGGTGCACCTATCTAGAGTACAGTGACAGGTGCACCTATCTAGAGTATAGTGACAGGTGCACCTATCTAAAGTACAGTGACAGGTGCACCTATCTGGAGTACAGTGACAGGTGCACCTATCTAGAGTACAGTGACAGGTGCACCTATCTAGAGTACAGTGACAGGTGCACCTATCTAGAGTACAGTGACAGGTGCACCTATCTAGAGTATAGTGACAGGTGCACCTATCTAGAGTACAGTGACAGGTGCACCTATCTAGAGTACAGTGACAGGTGCACCTATCCAGAGTACAGTGACAGGTGAACCTATCTAAAGTACTGTGACAAGTGCACCTATCTAGAGTACAGTGACAGGTGCACCTATCTAGAGTACAGTGACAGGTGAACCTATCTAGAGTACAGTGACAGGTGCACCTATCTAGAGTACAGTGACAGGTGCACCTATCTAGAGTACAGTGACAGGTGCACCTATCTAGAGTACAGTGACAGGTGCACCTATCTAGAGTACAGTGACAGGTGCACCTATCTAGAGTACAGTGACAGGTGCACCTATCTAGAGTACAGTGACAGGTGCACCTATCTAGAGTACAGTGACAGGTGCACCTATCTAGAGTACAGTGACTGGTGCACCTATCTAAAGTACAGTGACAGGTGCACCTATCTGGAGTACAGTGACAGGTGCACCTATCTAGAGTACAGTGACAGGTGCACCTATCTAAAGTACTGTGACAAGTGCACCTATCTGAAGTACAGTGACAGGTGCACCTATCTAGAGTACAGTGACAGGTGAACCTATCTAAAGTACTGTGACAGGTGCACCTATCTAGAGTACAGTGACAGGTGCACCTATCTAGAGTACAGTGACAGGTGCACCTATCTAGAGTACAGTGACAGCTGAACCTATCTAAAGTACTGTGACAAGTGCACCTATCTAGAGTACAGTGACAGGTGAACCTATTTAAAGTACTGTGACAGGTGCACCTATCTAGAGTACAGTGACAGGTGTACCTACCTAGAGTACAGTGACAGGTGCACCTATCTAGATGGAGTGACAGGTGCACCTATCTAGAGTACAGTGACAGGTGCACCTATCTAGAGTACAGTGACAGGTGCACCTATCTAGAGTACAGTGACAGGTGCACCTATCTAGAGTACAGTGACAGGTGCACCTATCTAGAGTACAGTGACAGGTGCACCTATCTAGAGTATAGTGACAGGTGCACCTATCTAGAGTACAGTGACAGGTGCACCTATCTAGAGTACAGTGACAGGTGCACCTATCTAGAGTACAGTGACAGGTGCACCTATCTAGAGTACAGTGACAAGTGCACCTATCTAGAGTACAGTGACAGGTGCACCTATCTAGAGTACAGTGACAGGTGAACCTATCTAGAGTACAGTGACAGGTGCACCTATCTGAAGTACAGTGACAGGTGCACCTATCTAGAGTACAGTGACAGGTGCACCTATCTAGAGTACAGTGACAGGTGCACCTATCTAAAGTACAGTGACAGGTGCACCTATCTAGAGTACAGTGACAGGTGCACCTATCTAGAGTACAGTGACAGGTGCACCTATCTAGAGTACAGTGACAGGTGCACCTATCTAGAGTACAGTGACTGGTGCACCTATCTAAAGTACAGTGACAGGTGCACCTATCTGGAGTACAGTGACAGGTGCACCTATCTAGAGTACAGTGACAGGTGCACCTATCTAATGTACTGTGACAAGTGCACCTATCTGAAGTACAGTGACAGGTGCACCTATCTAGAGTACAGTGACAGGTGAACCTATCTAAAGTACTGTTGCAGGTGCACCTATCTAGAGTACAGTGACAGGTGCACCTATCTAGAGTACAGTGACAGGTGCACCTATCTAGAGTACAGTGACAGCTGAACCTATCTAAAGTACTGTGACAAGTGCACCTATCTAGAGTACAGTGACAGGTGAACCTATTTAAAGTACTGTGACAGGTGCACCTATCTAGAGTACAGTGACAGGTGTACCTACCTAGAGTACAGTGACAGGTGCACCTATCTAGATGGAGTGACAGGTGCACCTATCTAGAGTACAGTGACAGGTGCACCTATCTAGAGTACAGTGACAGGTGCACCTATCTAGAGTACAGTGACAGGTGCACCTATCTAGAGTACAGTGACAGGTGCACCTATCTAGAGTACAGTGACAGGTGCACCTATCTAGAGTACAGTGACAGGTGCACCTATCTAGAGTACAGTGACAGGTGCACCTATCTAGAGTACAGTGACAGGTGCACCTATCTAGAGTACAGTGACAGGTGCACCTATCTAGTGTACAGTGACAGGTGCACCTATCTAGAGTACTGTGACAAGTGCACCTATCTAGAGTACAGTGACAGGTGCACCTATCGAGAGTACAGTGACAGGTGAACCTATCTAAAGTGCTGTGGCAGGTGCACCTATCTAGAGTACAGTGACAGGTGCACCTATCTCGAGTACAGTGACAGGTGCACCTATCTAGAGTACAGTGACAGGTGCACCTATCTAGATTACAATGACAGGTGCACCTATCTAGAGTACAGTGACAGGTGCACCTATCTAGAGTACAGTGACAGGTGCACCTATCTAGAGTACAGTGACAGGTGCACCTATCTAGAGTACAGTGACTGGTGCACCTATCTAGAGTACAGTGACAGGTGCACCTATCTAGAGTACAGTGACTGGTGCACCTATCTAAAGTACAGTGACAGGTGCACCTATCTGGAGTACAGTGACAGGTGCACCTATCTAGAGTACAGTGACAGGTGCACCTATCTAGAGTATAGTGACAGGTGCACCTATCTAGAGTACAGTGACAGGTGCACCTATCTAAAGTACTGTGACAGGTGCACCTATCTAGAGTACAGTGACAGGTGCACCTATCTAGAGTACAGTGACAGGTGCACCTATCTAGAGTACAGTGACAGGTGCACCTATCTAGAGTACAGTGACAGGTGCACCTATCTAGAGTACAGTGACAGGTGCACCTATCTAGAGTACAGTGACAGGTGCACCTATCTAGAGTACAGTGACAGGTGCACCTATCTAGAGTACAGTGACAGGTGCACCTATCTAGAGTACAGTGACTGGTGCACCTATCTAAAGTACAGTGACAGGTGCACCTATCTGGAGTACAGTGACAGGTGCACCTATCTAGAGTACAGTGACAGGTGCACCTATCTAGAGTACAGTGACAGGTGCACCTATCTAGAGTACAGTGACAGGTGCACCTATCTAGAGTACAGTGACAGGTGCACCTATCTAGAGTACAGTGACAGGTGCACCTATCTAGAGTATAGTGACAGGTGCACCTATCTAGAGTACAGTGACAGGTGCACCTATCTAGAGTACAGTGACAGGTGCACCTATCCAGAGTACAGTGACAGGTGAACCTATCTAAAGTACTGTGACAAGTGCACCTATCTAGAGTACAGTGACAGGTGCACCTATCTAGAGTACAGTGACAGGTGAACCTATCTAGAGTACAGTGACAGGTGCACCTATCTAGAGTACAGTGACAGGTGCACCTATCTAGAGTACAGTGACAGGTGCACCTATCTAGAGTACAGTGACAGGTGCACCTATCTAGAGTACAGTGACAGGTGCACCTATCTAGAGTACAGTGACAGGTGCACCTATCTAGAGTACAGTGACAGGTGCACCTATCTAGAGTACAGTGACAGGTGCACCTATCTAGAGTACAGTGACTGGTGCACCTATCTAAAGTACAGTGACAGGTGCACCTATCTGGAGTACAGTGACAGGTGAACCTATCTAAAGTACAGTAACAGGTGCACCTGTCTAGAGTATAGTGACAGGTGCACCTATCTAGAGTACAGTGACAGGTGCACCTATCTAAAGTACTGTGACAGGTGCACCTATCTAGAGTACAGTGACAGGTGCACCTATCTAGAGTACAGTTACAGGTGCACCTATCTAGAGTACAGTGACAGGTGCACCTATCTAGAGTACAGTGACATGTGCACCTATCTAGAGTACAGTGACAGGTGCACCTATCTAGAGTACAGTGACAGGTGCACCTATCTAGAGTACAGTGACAGGTGCACCTATCTAGAGTACAGTGACAGGTGCACCTATCTAGAGTACAGTGACTGGTGCACCTATCTAAAGTACAGTGACAGGTGCACCTATCTGGAGTACAGTGACAGGTGCACCTATCTAGAGTACAGTGACAGGTGCACCTATCTAGAGTACAGTGACAGGTGCACCTATCTAGAGTACAGTGACAGGTGCACCTATCTAAAGTACAGTGACAGGTGCACCTATCTGGAGTACAGTGACAGGTGCACCTATCTAGAGTACAGTGACAGGTGCACCTATCTAGAGTACAGTGACAGGTGCACCTATCTAGAGTACAGTGACAGGTGCACCTATCTAGAGTACAGTGACAGGTGCACCTATCTAGAGTACAGTGACAGGTGCACCTATCTAGAGTACAGTGACAGGTGCACCTATCTAGAGTACAGTGACAGGTGCACCTATCTAGAGTACAGTGACAGGTGCACCTATCTAGAGTACAGTGACAGGTGCACCTATCTAGAGTACAGTGACAGGTGAACCTATCTAAAGTACAGTGACAGGTGAGGAGCAGCAAGTGCACGTGGCAGCGAATGAGCAGCTACAAGAGGAAAGAGGGCGACAGCCTTCTAATTCACACAGCGATGGTATTATGGACTGGTGCAAGAAGATGGCCGTTATGAGGCCGGTACTGCCCGTTAACGCCAAGATGGCACATCAAGGGCCCAATCCCAACCTGCTGAGGTTGAGAAGGAAAATTTCTTATGAGGTACTCAAATTTCTCTGATGGAGTCTGTGAACCCATGTGTTTGTGCATTGATGGCTCTGTTCAGCGTGCCTCAGAGCAGGCCGATCTCCTTCTGCCCATTCCTGTAGGACAACTCCTGTGTGGCGGCTGTTTGAATCGACAGGGAAACCACTATGAACGTAAAGAGGTGAAAAAGAAAGTGAAAATAGTTAAATGCGAAATTATACTTCTAAATGCAACTGAAAAAAAAACAAAATCTAAAAGCAATGGCTACTTCCACACACTCAGAAAGCAGCTGCACGTAGTTTTAAGAAGCTAATTACTGACGGCCAGGAAGTGAGGTTTGAAGTGTGTGCCACTTTTATACTAACGAGGAAACCATCAAAAATACGGGGGAAGGAGACATTGGGCTCGATTTTCGTACCCCCGAGCGGGTGTGTTCGTGGAGCGGGGGCTCCGAATATCGGGGATTCCCGAGGCGGGTCCGGAACCCGGCTCCAACCCGTCCCATTTCCGGGTTCCCCAGTGACGTGCTTACATGCGCGCGCAGCCCCCGCATGTTGGACTCCCGCCGGCAATTAAAGCCGTTGGGATGCCACTTAAGGTAATTATTTAGGTACTTCAGGTCGTTTACAGACCTGATTAACATGATATTTTAGGAGGGGTGGGATTTTCACCACAAGTGGGACTGTTTCCCGTACTGGGGGAAACACTCCCAGTTCAAATGGACGTGTTGCAGCCATCAGCCTGTGGCAGCTGCAAAGGTCCATTTGACAGGTGGTGGGGGGAGGCGGGGGGAGACCCTCACTCATTGCAGGAGGCCACTCTGTCACTTTGCAAAAGTTTAGCCTCCACCACCCTCCTCCTAACAATAAAATTCACCAACTTGCACACTTACCCCGGTGTCCAGACACATTTACCTACCTTGTGGACCCCCTCAGATGTACATCTTCCGGATGGGGGCCGCCACAGCTGCAGTCATGACCTCTTCGGAGGGCGAACAGCATCACCAGCCTCGCCGGCCACGCCGTCCACCTCTGACACGTGGAGCTCCACAACACAGTGCTGTGACACATCCACCTGCACAACAGGAGGGAGGGCAACCACAGAGAGAGATGCGTCGCAGAGGGCACTACCCTCGCCACAGGGTCCACAGACCGAGACTCAGCTTCCTGGACCTCTCTGAGCAGCAGTGCACACGGAGGCTCAGAGTCACTCGACATGTAGTCGTGGACATCTGCAGCCTCCTTCATGCCGAGCTGCTCCTGGCTGGCCCAAGCACCATCTTCTTACCTGTCGCGGTCAAAGTCACCACTGCCCTCAACAACTTTTCCTTCGCATACTTCCAGGGTGCCACTGGGGACATCGCCGACGTCTCTCAGTCGTCTGCACAAAAGAGCCCTGCAAATACACCTACACCCACTCTGCAGTGACACATTGGGTGGCATCAGTTGTGGGTCTTCATAGTGATCCTCAGGAAAGGGCATTATTGCACAAACCAGACAAGATTCGCAAAGACATGGCAGTAGTGGTGCCAATATAATATGTGATGTGAGTTGATCAGAAATTAAATATAAGTAAAAACCATGACAAACCCTCAAACACCCTTGTGCATCCCCTTCATGCTCACGACACGTTTGCCTTACGCTTCCTACTGCACATACGTGATGCATGCCCTGTGGCTGCAGCACAGGTAGTGGCAGGTTGAGTGAGGCTGACCGTGAAAGAGATGCACGAGAGGGTGAGTATGAGATAGAGCCATGAGATTGTATGAGGATTGGGTTGAGTGGTAGTGGCGGGATGAGTACTGGCGAGGTGAGTAAGTGCAGGTAAGATGAGGATGAGCTTTGAGTGGGTGTGAGGAGTGATGTGATAGAGTAGTGTTGGCAGTGCAGAAGGAGATGTGGGGTGGGGGCGGTGTTGTGGCAGACGGAGTGTAGGGGAATGAGTAAGTGTACTCATTTCGGCTGACCTACTGAGGTCATTGAAGCGCCTCCTGCACTGTATGCAGGTGGGCGATATGTTGGTGGTGCTGGCGACCTCCTCTGCCACCTCGAGTCAGGCCTTCTTGGTGGCAGAGACAGGCCACTTCCTCCCGCCCGCCGGGGAGAAGATCTCTGTCCTCCCCCTCCTCCTCACCCATCCAATAATACCTGGAGTGAGGCATCATTAAACCTGGGAGCAGCCTTCCCCCTGGGCTGCTCCATGCTATAATTTTGCCTATTTTCTGCAGCTTCAGTCAGTGGTGGACTGCCCCTTTAAATAGGGCTCCTCCAGCTGACAGCCTATGCTGCGCATTCGCAGTCCGCCCACTGCACAGCTTTAGAGCGCGAAACCCAGAAGCAAAGGTAAGTACCTTGAATCAAGCTGCGATTGTTTGCGGAGCACCCCGATTTCACTGGGCGCATTACCCACGCGCCCAGTCGACCCCCCGCTGCCAACCTAATATCGGGCCCATTGTTTCAGTTGCATTTTTTTCACATCCTTAATGAAGCCTGAAGGCACCATAAGACTGAGTCTTTACTGACACCAGCACCGCCTGACCTGAGAAAGGGTTGAAAGGTTTCCCAGTGCACATTTGGTGGAACAAACTCTCCCATTCCCTGCCACTGATCACTAATTCCGACCAATAGAAAACTTCCCCCATCATAGGAATAACAATACTGATTTGTACCTCTAATTGCATATTATAATTATGTAAATTATAAAATAGTATTTATCTTATTCGAACATCTTGAATTTTATTATTAGAACCTTACAGCACAACAGGAGGCCATTCGGCCCATCGTGCCTGTGCTGTCTCTTTGAAAGAGCTATCCAATTAGTCTCAATCCCTCATTTTTTCCCCATATTGCTGAAAATTTCTCCTTTACAAGTATATATCCAATTCCCTTTTGAAAGTTACTATTGAATCTGCTTCCAATGCCCTTTCAGGCAGCACATTCCAGATCATAACAACTTGTTGCATAAAAAAAATCTCCTTATCTCCCCTCTGATTCTTTTACTAATTATCTTAAATCTGTGTCCTCTAGTTACCAACCCTCCTGCCAGTGGAAACTTACTCATAATTTTAAACATCTCTATTAAATCTCTCCTTAACCTTCTCTGCTCTAAGAACAATCCCAGCTTCTCAAGTCTTACCATATAACCCTCATCCCAGGTATCATTCTGGTAAATCTCCTCTACACCCTCTCCAAGGCCTTGACAGCCTTCCTAAAGTCTGGTGCTCAGAATTGGACATATTGGCGGTGATTTTAAACCCCAAGAACGGGTGGATTGGGGCCGGGTGAGAGTTGAAAATAGTGGTTTTTTTGGGTCAAAACAGCAAAATTTTCGGACTTTGCATTTCCAGTGGGAAACCTGTACTTTTATGCATTGAAGTTAAACCCGGAAATAAAGCCGGGTTGCAGTCGCGACCAAAAAACAACTATTTTCAACTCCCAGTCACCCCCAATACTCCAACTGAGGACTAACCAGTGATTTATGAAGCTTATAAAGCATAAGTTCCTTGCTTTTGTGCTCTATGCCTATATTTAAAAAGCCAAAGATCCCATATGCTTTTTTAAAAGCATTAACAACTTGTCATGCCACCTTAATGTGAAATCTAAGGACATTAAAAACCTGTTAATTGGAGAATACTAAAGATATTAATTTGTTCTTACTTTACATATATAGATTAAATTAATTCACAATTATAACTTAAAATATGTATTGAATGCATATTGGTCTCTTGAAAAGGAATAATATTAACTATGCTAATAGAACTTAATTTACATTTGATAATTAAATTAATAAAAATACTTTTCCCTGTGCTTCAAATTCTATAAATATTTGCTGGACATGCAGAACATGCATATATTTTTTAAAACTTTTGCGACTCATTTATCTTCTTGTTCCCGGGGCTACAATTGGCTACATATATCTTTGTTATTGGTGTTACTTAGCCTTTAGCTAATTAATGCTGGCTTCGACTGTCAAGGAAAAGTGGTTGGTGTTCAGTTGATATAAAGGACCATTAACAGCTGTATAGATGGGTATAGATCTGTGTACAGGCAGGCCCTCAGGGAAGAGAGGGCCACACAGAAATAAAGGGCTAGATATCCCGCCCACCCCCTCAACTCTATGGTGACCTCGACCCTGTTTTCTTAATCAGCTTGTTGCTGCCCTTCTTCTCTTGGCTGAACAATCATTAGGCTCCACTCCAGGGCAAAGTTGTGGAGAACTTAGCTGGTGACAATAGTCTTATTGGCCTTGAGTGGGCTTTGTGGTAGAACACCCCCAATCATTCTATACAATGGAATTGTTATTTGCAGATGTCAAACATGTGTTCCATAATGACCCTGGTTGAAGCGTAGGCCGCATTATACCTCTCCTCAGCTCTAGTCCTCAGGTACTGCTCCGTATCGTCTGAGCCACTTCTGTGGGGCATACCCTTGGTCCCCCAAAAGCCACCCCTGGAGTCTTCTTGGCCCTTGATATAAGGTTGGTATTGTTAATTACCACAGCATGAAGGAATTATGGGAGTAGCCAGAGTAACATGCATTCATGTGCATGATTTGGTTCCCTTGGTAACAGACCACCTGCACATCGATAAAATAGCAGTCCTTTCTATTTGTGAATGGTGCTGCATTTGGGTTAGGGCAAGCGTGACCAAATGAGTGCAGTCAATTATGCCCTGCACTTTTGGGAATCCTGCCACATGGAGAAATGCAGGGCTCTTTCTTACTGCTGGCTGCTTACCACAGCAACTGTGATGCAATCCCTGGCCCCATCAAACAATGCATCTGTTTCAGTTGTGGACTAAGGCACATTTCCTTGGAAGCAGCTGCTGCATAAAAGTTCAAACAAGCTATAATCTTAACAGCCACAGCCAATGCTGTTCCACTGCTGGAACTGGTCTCCGTATCTGAATGCAGGACTGTGCTGGCCTCGTTTGGGAATATTAATTTGCATTGGAACAGTTTCCTACAACAGGCTCAGGTAACCACCCTTGTATATCTGAGTACCAGTTTAACAACATGCACTAACTCCAGAAAATTCACCCCAACATCTTTTCAGTGATGGGCAGCATTGCTTGGCAGACTGCACAGAAACTCTGGCCCTGAAATTCCTGAGCATGGAAGGATGGAACGAGAATGTAAGTCGGGCGAGGGCGGAGAATTTGGAGCAGGATCCGATTTTGCTGGGTCTCCACCCCGTTTTTTTACACTGGGAAATTCTGATGTTTCTTGCGTCCACCCCATTCTATTTCGACATCACTCAGAGGGAGAACTGGCAGGATGGCATCCCTCTGCCAGAAGTCCCAACAGTTCCACCTTCCATGGACAGGGAAAGTATTTAAGGGACAAAGCCCCCAGCAAGGTGCTGCTCCAATATTCCTGCTCCTCCACCCCCACCCACCCCCCTGCAACATGGCAGACCCCCAGGGAGCACTGTAAATCATGTAGGTGCCCATCCCCTTTACTTAAATGAGGCCCCCTCCTCAGGATTCGGGACAGGGTCAACGCCAGAGCAGAGTGGCCACTGGAAGTCCTTCCCCAATTTGCTGGAGTGAGGCTCCAGGAAATTCAGCTCCCCTGTTCCTTATTCCTGAAGTTAGCTCACTTGGTATTCTACCTACTGCTTAATCCTAATTCCAACCCTGGTTTTGCGCTCCCTTAGAATTGTTCACCTGAGGGTACTATTTCCACGGGGGTTTTCCCAATCTCCTACCGTAATTTCGGTAGAAGATCAGTGGAAACCCTGAGAAAATGACCTGAACGGCCGGTTAAGCTGTTTCTCCAAGGTTTCTGCCGATCTTACGCCCAGTTACAGCGGGAGATAGATAGAAACCCTGCAGAAATTTTACCCATGGTCTTTTTCTTGGTCTTGGTTCATTAACGTCACCTAGAAAAAAAACTGACAAAAGGGAAAAAACAAAAGCCAAAGGGCTAAAATTCCACATGTCGTTAATTTTATGTCAATATGAGTGTAAAGGAGGAAATCCTGTTTGGTGCTCACACTGACTTTTCCTTCTAACGGTGTATTAGCGGTGGTGTGAAGTAGTTGACGCCAGACTTGTGCAGTATAAATCGAGTGTCAAAGCCCAAACCGATTCTGAAGCAAAGTAGATTGAAACTGTCTCTTTCGGAGTCTCATTCTGCTTCACAGGTTGGGCCCTGACTCTGGATTTAGGCTGCATTTACAATATAACTACTAAGTTGGTAAAAATGCCCCTTCACCCTTGAACGAACTTATAGTGAATGTTAATGCTGCAGTGAATTTTAAACCTTCATGAAAAAATACAAGACTGAACCATCTCCTCCTCTATTATTTTTAAATCTGTCATTCCGCATCCCTGGTTGACAGGGAACAAAAGCTCTTGCTTTAAAAGAACCCTCTGTAGATTTCTGCCAATATGTCGGTCTGTTCTTGGCATCAGACATGATAGTACGTCTGGGCATAATTGTTCATTCCATACAGCTGAAGGAATCATCATTGGCAGGAACACATCTATCATTATGTCAGGAAATTATATCTCTCAGCGGAGGAGATTCGGTGTAAAAATAATGCTACAACAAATTTCAAAAAGAGGTAACTGAATCCTGGGAATTACTCAGGATACTATCTGTACTTTATGGTTGAGTCATTTCAGGAGTGCTTTACACTGCTGAACTTGTCCAGCTTTTAGGAACATTAAACAACACCCTGGCATGAGGTGACTTGCTCAGTGTTGTAATAGTTAAGCCTTGCGATTGTGCTCTTGTTAATTCCAGTATATTGGCATTTAAATGCAGATTGCTCAATATTCCAATCCTTTCAGTTTGCACATGTGGTGCCCTTGGAATGTTGGTTTAAAGTGGACGCTGCAACAACAGCTGCAGTCTGCGGGGTTTTTTTCCAGTCACAGCAGATCACCAGCAGAACTAGTGAGGAAGTGCTCTGACTGTGCTGGGGACTGTGTGGGTTCAGTGCACCACTCGCACTGCGGCTGGCTTGGGAGGAACAACAGAGAGCAACTGTGAGGTTAAGTGCCATACAAGGTACACGGTCAGCTCCTGCAGGTATCCTATGAACCAAGCATAATGTTCCCAGTCGATCACATGGAGGCATGTAAAGACAAGGAGAAGAATGTCACATTTGAGATGTGGGGAGACTGCGAGCCAGTGTAAGTCAGTGAGGATGAGGGGTAATGGGTGAAAGGGATTTGATTGGGAATAGGATAAGAGCAGCACAGTTTTGAATGAGCTGGAGTTTATGGAGGGAGGAAGATGGGAGGCTGGAAAAGGGTAAGTGGAGGACCGGGGAGAGTTGACAAAGGGGGCAAGGGGAAGAAGAGGAAGCAGTTGAAAGGGTAGCCTTGAGCCTGAGGACAAAGAGATCCATAAGCTTCATACACTTGGCAGTAGAGGTGAGGGTGGAGGGGGCAGAGGAGAAAGGTTTAAAGAGGCAATCAATGGCAGAGTTAAGGATCCTCACCTCTTCATAAGGTGCGAAGTAAAAGCCAGCAGCAATCAGGAATAATGAAGAGAAGTATTGGTGAGGGAAACAAATCAAGAACAGAGAACTATCTAGCAGGATCAACCAATACATGGAGAAAAATGCAGCAAAGGGAACGTGTAAACACCAAAAAAATCTACAATCTTACTCTCTCCCATTAAAAAAAACCTGTTTCAACTGTCGGGGTCCAGAGACTCACGGTTAGCCCTCTTTTTATAGGGGAAGATCATGTCATGGGCAGTCTGTCACTATTTTGCCTCATACTGCCCATCGAAAAATCAAGTGCCATGCAAATCAGACGCGTGCAGTCGAGTGCACAATCTTCCGACCTAAGCTACTACACAAGAGGTAGGGTCATAGAAATCTTGCCCTTTAAATTTTTTAATTTAAAAAAACCCTTCTCATGTTATACAAGTGGTGGCTGCTGTCATAAATACAGTTTTAGGATAGAAACTACATACTAACAGGCAGTTAGTGACCTCAGGGTAAAACCCATCACACTCTAACCACTAATTACAGTCACTGGTTTTCCTGTTTCATTTGCAACTTTAAGTTTACATAAAATTAATACGAGGAACTCATGGGAAAATGTATCCTCTTACATGTTTTTAATCTTTTCTTGAAGAAAACAAAAGCATTTGCTCATAATGAGTTTTGTTTTATTTGTGCAACATGTTTTTGATTGTAGAGACAATTTAATGTTATATTTTGATGAAGTACATTTGTGTGCTACACAAAACAATAAAATTACATACGTTAAAAATTGCAACATTTATCCCGGTATTCCTTTTTTTTGCAAATAATGTTTCAAATTGTAATGATTTTCAAATGTGTCCTCCCTCTCATCACAGGCCCCAATTTAAATTAGCTCTTGGCATAAAATGAATTTTGTCCCTATATCTTCACTGGTTATTTTATTAAATATTTCAAGATTGCTTTTAGTGTTTTAAAAAGTTATAAAAAGTAGGTGCTTATATATAGGTGTCAAACGTGGCTCGGTGGTACCACTCTTTCCTCTGGGTCAGAAGGTCATGGGTTCAAACCTCAGTCCAGATATCTGAGCACGCAATCTAGGCTGACACCTCAGTGGAGTCCTGAGGAAGAGCTACACTGTTGGGGATGCCGTCTTTCAAATGAGACAATAAACCAAGACCCCCCCCTCTCTGTCCTCTCAGGTGAGCATGAAAGATAGACAAGATGAACATCAATGGCCCTGAAAATCTATGGAAATACTTTGTTGCTTCACTTTGGAGTTAGTTCAGATCTTAACACCTGATTTGAATTACACAAGTCTAGTGTTGGTGTGAAGCCAAATCTGTTTCACATAGAGGCTAAGCTTGTGGTAAAAAGATGAATTTGGGTGCAATAATTCATTGTTTTCAGCGATCATGGAGTGTGCATCTAAACCCTTGCCGTTGTAATGAAAGTAAAGGAGGCAAAATGTTATATTTCATTACATATCAATTAAACTAATTAATGAATCCATATGAAATTTAATTAAACCATCTTTGATGTAGGCTGCAAGACAGTCTCATTTAAGAACACTTGTGAATCTATATGCAGAATTAGTTGATGCTCTCCATTTTCAAAGAATTCTACACTTTGCTAACTGTACTAAAATTAGGGGCAAAACAAGAACAAAATAGTTTCGTTACTGATACATAACTTAACAGGCAAACTTCCTGGTAATTTTTCCTGGAGTTTATTTGTAGCCTAAAATAATAAAAAAATTCAGGAAACTTTAAAACTTTTGTCAAACAAAGCCAAATTCTCTGCAACACCACCAGCATTTACCATCGCTCGTAAATATGCTATAAGAATGAGACAGAAGGTATAATCTTGAGCTGTATTATTCTAATATCTGCCATTAATGTGATATAGTAAATGTTTTACTATAGATAGGTGAAGTTCAATGCTGATATTTTTCCAAGCACGAAGGTAGTAATTCGGATTACGGCAAAGTTCAAGTACGAGCATTTAATGCACTTATATGACATTCTAACTATCTTCATCTGTGTTTGTTGCGGTTGGAAAAGATAAATGCTAATGGATTACACGTAGGAGACTGAGATTCTAATTTCTAACACCAATGAGACAGAAAGACGTAATTGAAAGAAAGAAAGACAGGCAGTTTCTTACCCCATTCAAATTTGATTTTTTTTAAATTGAATTTTGAAAGCAAGCAAAGCCTCCAAGAGAAGAAAATAGGAAGCGAGGGTAGGGAGGGCTGGGGTGGAGGGAAACTGAAGGTGAGGGGGTCTCGGGCCTCTCAGCACCTGCACTTGGAGGGACAGAGTGGGAGTGAGGGGAAGTGATTGGATGGTTATGGTTTAGGAGAATGATAGCGGAGCAAGAGGGATGGGAGGATACAGGGGTTGAATGGGTCAAAGGTAGAGAGAGGGATGGAAGTGAAGAGATAGTAGGAAGAGGAATAGGTCGTGGACAGGCGAAGGGATAGGAAATGCAATGGGATCCAGGAAGCAGAGGGAAGCACAAGTAATTATGGGAGGGGATGAGGGCCACATTTTCTTCACAACCCCGACCCCAAATGCAGCCTGTAGTCATTGGAGACTTCTTGCCCTGCCACACTATACCACTCCCCACCCCGTCACTTAAAAGGAAACAAGAAGAAGACAAAGAGAGAAGCAAAACAAAGGGTTAAGGGGAGAGTCACTGTTTCCCTGTGAAGCAATAATACAGAAATATCAGAGATAATTAAGAGAGAGACCATACCTTTTAAATTACTGGCCCAGAATTTCCTGGGAAGTTTTGGCATAACAATAGTGTAAGACTGAAGTTGCACCGTTGTTTCCAAGGAAATTCTACGAATATTTAACAGGATGTGGAGAAACTGTTATAGCGGCTGGATAATTTCTTTTGCTGTAATGTGATTGGGTAGATTTTTTGGTGCCAGGAGAGGGGGTGAAAATTGAGATTTGCAGAAGGGTTTTCTATAACATAACTAGTGAATAACAAATGTTGAAAATAGCCAATTAGAAAGGAGAAAAATACAGTCAGTGAATGTGCGGAATGAACATTCCTGCAGTGGAATTCCTACTATCTAAGGCCACACTTCATCTTCTGTACGTCTTCCATTTTATCCATTAGTTCTGAATTTGCATCTTATTGCTCAGCAGAATAGTAACATAAACAAGTTGTGTAACAGCGAATGAATATTTAGCTGTTATCCAACAGCACTTCTGAAACTTCATTGGTAACCCGCTGCTTAACGCAACACATGACCTGTGCGAGAATATCATAATAAAATTGTCCAAACATTCACAGTCAGTTGAGTGATTTTACGAGGTGTATTGATTTTTCTTGGAACAGATAGATACTTCACTTTTTCCCTTATTAGTTAGTACTGCTTTTTGTTGCTTCATTTTCCCTTTATTTTTTCTTTGATGTGTATAATTTTGTTCCTTCTACTGGATTGTTATTATTTGCTCTTTACGTTTTCTCCTATTCATTTAAATCTTCCTTCTCTGTTCATTTTTCTGGCTGAACGGTCATGGGGCAATGATCCAGCATCTATCTAGGGCTGGAAGAGGAGGAGCATAAGCATTAGTATCTTCAGGCTGATGACACCAGGCTCCATCGGAGGTAAGTCCCTTACTCTCGGCATTAGTCCATCTAGTGGGTGTATTGCCAGCACCAAAGCTCACTCAATATCACAGGAGCAGTGTTTGAAGAGCCTGTGATTAACAAGGGCAATCGTGACCCACATTTGCAATCTCCTGCAGGAAAATCTGCATTCATACTGAACGGTTTGCTCGGCATTCCCAATAACAGTTAAGGTCACTGCTACCCTTAACCTACCCATCCCTCACAGGTGGTTCCTGTAACATTGCTTAGTTTACTCTTCATCTTTGCATTAAGGAAGTTACTGACATTATTCCATCACCCAACCTCGCCAACATCAACATCCCTCAGCAGCAGCAACAACAACAGTGGAAGACTAGATTTTACCAATTGTCTGGTTTCCCAAAAGTGCCCATGTAGTTGCTTGTGCCCGTAGCCATAATCCGGGAGGGCATATGTCAACCACAAGGGATTCCATTCCCTCAATGTACAGATGGTTAGTGACGACCAGCAGAGGATCATGCACTTCAATGCCCAATTCCCTGGCAGTTAACACAATGCTTTCTCAGAGACATTAGTCTGTCAGGTTTTTCATTGCTGTTTGGCAGCATTCACAGAACACAGTGCAAGAGACTTCGAATGGTAAAATGAACTCCAGCCTGCAAAACTGCCTCTCAAGCTGTCACAATATATGATTGCATCCAGTTGGTTCACACACTGAACAATCAATGCCAGCAATAACTGAGTGGAAGTAATATTTCTTTAAAATACTGTTTGATAATTGGTTGGGTTTGCTGGGAGGAAA
Organism: Heptranchias perlo; assembly: GCF_035084215.1. Taxonomy (NCBI): domain Eukaryota; kingdom Metazoa; phylum Chordata; class Chondrichthyes; order Hexanchiformes; family Hexanchidae; genus Heptranchias; species Heptranchias perlo. The sequence goes on along the minus strand of NC_090348.1, from coordinate 13,945,405 downwards.
ACAACTTGTAATGTTGCAGAGATTCAGATATCTGTGTCCAGAAAAATTGCCATGACTGGACCAATCTTTCTGAGTTGGTGGCTGAGTTCTACATTCACCTTGCAAAGCCAATCAGAGAATTTATGTTCTAGCATCCAGGTATTTCTACGTCTTCTGTACTCAACAGGTAAGTTTCTTATACCATGGAAACACTGAGAGTTAATAGATTTACCAAAGATTACGGCCTATACCTTGTCAAGGTGTCAGCTCCCCCACCCCATTCCACACCAATCCTGCCCCAAGTTAAAATCAATCAACCCCATAGTGTCAAGGGTCTGGATCCTGCTATATTTGCCTAGATATTGGGTAAGTAAGAACATGTGCTGGTTTGTGGGGATTTAAGATTGACTTAAAGAACTGAAAGGTGATACTGAATCCAAGGAGAATATCTAGTTTAAAAACCCCAACATTCATCTGCACTCATACCTCTCAAGCACTATGTAGTTCATTAAATAAAATGACATATTGTTGCTTGTCAAGGGGAGGGGTCATTTTCACCTACGCAACCTGGGTGGTAATCTGGTGGAGCCATTCACCCACCTGTTTGTAGAACTCACCCAATTTTCATCCCATTAATTATGGCCTTATATTTCGCTGCCCACACTCAGCTCACCAGTTGGTCTAAAGCCAGCATGGAGATTGGAATAAATCTGGCTCTGCTGTAGTGTTTCAGTATGCAAGAAGTGAGCAGCTGTGTTTAAAGGATGTAGTTTTTGAGTTTGTGAAGAAGTACGTGTATTCCTTTAACATTTCAATCTGCTCGGCCAGATTACAGCCCAGGCAGTGAAGGTGAAGATTACTCCCTGAAGTGTCGGAAATGAAACTTTTTATTTTCCTGAAGTACACCAAAAGCATCTGCAGTAAACTGCACAAAGAATCAGGATAAGGAATTAGCAGTTCCATCACTGAACACGTGTACAATGTAGTGTATGGTGCATAATTGCAAAACACAATAGATAGTAGTGATGAGAACGGTGATGAGTGAACTAAGGCTACGGTGTTGTGGCCCTACCTTCAACCTGGCAGTGAAGTCTCATAAATTTACCACTAATATGTGCATTCAGACCATTCTGTAAAGGTTCTGCAGACTGGCTGAGATTTGTGTGTTGGTGGAACCAGCTAATAAATGTGCACCATAATATTAAAACTCTGTGCTGCTCTGCTTCCTTCCAGTGCTGTGTACAAAGCTTTTTGCATGTTGTCCATCCTCAGCATTATTAACTCACAGGCCTGCTCCGAGTAATTAGCTAAACTTCCTATATTTATCTAAGCTGAGAAATCTATGGCCTCTCAATGATGCTGTGGGATAATAGCAATCGAAACCTTAATGCATTTGCTTGAAACTCCTTTGCTATTTTAGCAGAGGGTCAACCCATTTATTTTCAACAGCCTCCACTCAAATAATAGACAAAGGAATTTGCAATGAATGCAACAAGCATTTGTGTGCTGGCATTCCATAGCATAATATCAAGCTCAGTGTGTTTCTGTGCAGATCAGCTTTTAGCACATGCTTAACGAGCCTGTTTTTTTTGGCCTCATTTCCTTTAACAATTTTAGGTGCAGGAGGGAAACTGTGGATCTCAGTTAATAATGAAAGAACAGTCTTTTAACACTTAGTTTTCATCACCCATTTCCTTATAATCACTACTCTTATTGAAGTTAACCCAGAGGGGAAAAATTAAGAGATGCACCATTTCTGAATGCTTTCCAAAACAGACCAGTGTCATCATGGTTGTAAGTATCCTGTGGGGAAATTCCTATGTGGCCAACATATTTGTTTCTAAACTTCTGAAGTTTCACTATCAGCAACAGCTTTCTTATCATGAAGTCTTTTAAAAGAAACATTGTCCCAGCATTTCAGTGACTAAAGCAAAATTCACTGAAGCAAATTCCGATTCCCCCTTATTGCCGATATGAGATAGTTTGTTTTCTATCTTGCCACTGTTGCTCTAAGCATAACAGTGAGATGTGCACACTTTGTCCAGTAAACCAACTGCATACTCAATATCGGGATCCTTCCCATGCCCCTTTCTTTTGCCCGTCTGCAGTTTTCATTGCTGACCTACTGAGCCGTGATCCTCAGAAGGCTTTGTGTTGATTGAGAGGGCTTAAATTGTTAGGTTAAATCCCTCTGACTGAATTTGGACATTGCCCCCATCTCCTGTAAAACTTTCACCTTCCTGTAAGGTGGTAAAGCTAATCATGTCTCACTTCCCATGATAAACATTATGTAGAGCAGGGGAGTACAGCAAGAACAAAAGTGACTTTAACAGGGCTGTTTTTATGAATGTGCATTACTGACGGGGCTCCTTGCCCACTGGCAGTAAATATTGGGAAATCACAGGCGCACCGCTCATGATTTTAAGTTTGTCAATGGAAAAGGTGGCCCTGTAGTGCCAGCTGTGGACAATTACAAGACAATGAGATGCATTTTTCTTACAAAAGAAATTATAGCTGAACATAGCAGATGGGTCCCTGCACTGCCAAAGGCCTGTTCCTTCAGGCTTGTCTTCCTGACCCCATGAACTTCAGCAGGTACAATCCTAGCATAACTGCCAGAATCAGGCTCACAAGGGTTTTTGGGGCCATTTTGTTTATCTGATGATTTATTTGTGCTTCTATGTAATTTTACTTTTCGTAAAAGTAAAATTGATTTGTCTTTTATAACCTGAATATGATCAATTAGAATCATAGACAATTTACAGCACAGAAGGAGGCCATTCGGCCCATCGTGTCTGCGCCAGCTGAGAAATGAGCCACCCAGCCTAATCCCACTTTTCTGCATTTGGTCCGTAGCCCTGCAGGTCACGGCTCTTCAGGAGCACATCCAGATATTTTTTTAATGAGTTGAGGGTTTCTGCCTCTACCACCCTCTCAGGCAGTGAGTTCCAGACCCCCACCACCCTCTGGGTGAACATTTCTTTCCTCATTTCCACTCTAATCCTTCTACCAATCACTTTAAATCTATGCCCCCTGGTTATTGACCCCTCTGCTAAGGGAAATAGGTCTTTCCTATTCACTCTATCTAAGCCCCTCATAATTTTGTACACCTCAATCAAATCACCCCTCAGCCTTCTCTGTTTCAAGGGAAACAACCCCAGCCTATCCAATCTATCATCATAGCTAAAATTCTCCAGCCCTGGCAACATCCTCGTAAATCAGCTCTGCACTCTTTCTAGTGCAATTACATCCTTCCTGTAATGTGGTGACCAGATCTGTGCTCAGTACTCAAACTGTGGCCTAACCATTGTTTTATACAGTTCCAGCATAACATCCCTGCTTTTATATTCTATGCCTCGGCTAATAAAGGAAAATATTCCCTATGCCTTCTTAACCACCTTATCTACCTGTCCTGCTACCTTCAGGGATCTGTGGACATGCACTCCAAGGTCCCTCACTTCCTCTACACCTCTCAGTATCCTCCCATTTATTGTGTATTCCCTTGCCTTGTTTGCTCTCCCCAAATGCATTACCTCACACTTCTCCAGAGTGAACTCCATTTGCCACTTTTCTGCCCATCTGACCAGTCCATTGATATCTTCCTGCAGTCTATAGCTTTCCTCCTCAGTATCAACCACACGGCCTATCTTTGTGTCATCCGCAAATTTCTTAATCATGCCCCCTACGTTTAAGTCCAAATCGTTAATGTATACCACAAAAAGCAAAGGACCTAGTACCGAGCCCTGCGACACCCCACTGGAAACAGCCTTCCAGTCGCAAAAACACCCTTCGACCATTACCCTTTGCTTCCTGCCACTGAACCAATTTTGGATCCAATTTGCCTCATTCCCTTGGATCCCATGGACCTTTACTTTTTTGACCAATCTGCCATGTGGGACCTTGTCAAATGCCTTGCTAAAATCCATGTAGACTACATCAATGCATTAGCATGATGTTTTCTGTCAATTCAGAGATATCCAGAGGATTCTGTACATAGTCTGTTCTATTTCCAGTGCATTCCCAATGATATGAGGATTTGCTGTTTGGCCTACGGCATGTTATCTCATGTGCTTCAAGCATTAAAAACAAATTGTGATACAGAGGAACTGTGGACCTTCCTACGGAAGCTAATTTTTGCTTGAACATGAATGAAACTTATTGGGAATTGTAACAGAGATAAAGATATCTGAGTTAAAGATGGATAAGAGGGAGACTGTTGGGCAGGGAAAGAGTGAAGTAGCGAGGTAGAAAATATAGTCGGGGGGCATCTCTGTCCCTGTCAGAGCTTAGCGGACTCATTTTATAAAATTCCGCATCCTCTAATTCATCAGGAGAAATACCACAGGCAGGTCATTCATTTTTTAAATTAAATTTTATTTTCCTCGACTTCTCAAGATGAAAGTGTCAGAAAAGATTTTTGCTTTCAAAAATTAAATTATTAGAGAATCAATGCCCTAATCAAGTCTCCCTCTACTCAGTCTGCAGGTCAGTTGGTGGGACAGATGTGGTAGTTAACTTATGACATCTGTCATTGTAACACATATTGAATGGAAAATGGAGATAGGCTGCAGGTGGGTACAAGTAAACAAATGGAATCTGTTCAGATTACCCATATGCAAAATGGCAACCCTGGTGACACAGGAAGATTATTCCACATCATTCATTTTCTAAAGTAAGGGGGTGAAATACAGTAACGCAAAACGGGCAATAGCAAATTCGCCGCCTATTTATACTCTGTCCGGTTTCCTTCTCCATTAACTGCAATCACCCAAGATGGGTTCCAGCCCCTAGTTTTATTCAGTCGATATATGCCGGGAGAAACCCAATCTATAACCAACATTACCAAATTAACTCATGCACTTTCTTCAATGTTGAAAGCCCTCACTCTGCAGCTTTAACAAAAGTGTATGGCAAGGAAATATCGAAAATGTCCATACAGTTGACAGACTCACTTGAAATTAAATGCATTTGTTGTGCCACTGAGGTCTATACTTTGGCCAAGTATAGGGTGCTATGCTATAGTCGTATGTTTCCCACTTGTGAGTCCTCAAGATCAGAGTCCCTCTCTGAGGTACTGAATATCGGATTCCCCTTCTGCTGCATTTTCTAAATCATTTATTGGAATGCCTTATCAATTTGAACATACTCGTGATCTACCTTTTCAGAGTCATAAATATCAATGAAGTAGAAGAGCACAAATAGATAAGGCCATAAAAAAGCTAAATAGAAACCTTGATTTTCTAACTAAGAGGCATACAAAAACACAGGTGTAGGCATTATTAGATTTTAATTGAGTATAGTTTTGGCTGCCTAATTATGCAAAAAATATAAAAGCAGTAGCAAAACGTTGACTAGATTCTCTAGAATCTTACCAAGGAGGTAAGAGAGATTATGAAGAGAGACTTTAAAAGTTAGAGCTGGAAAGATTAAGGAGTGGCCTGATGGAGGTCTTCAAGATTATGAAGGGGGATAGTAGCAAATGGATTGTACTAGTCTTTTTATGTAGCGATAGATTCTTTGCCCTGGTCAGTGAGACAGTAACAAGAGAGTACAAATTTAAGATAATCATAATAAGAATTAAAGGGAGATCAAAAAAAATCTTTTCACAGAGGATGATTAGAATGTGTAATTCTCTGCTACAAATCATTGTTGAAATATTCCATAAATTCTATTATAAGAGAATTAAATCATTTATTTAAAAAGAGGAATATGAAAGGGTATGGAGAGTGAGCAAAAGTGGGGGATATAGACTGTGTAGCTCATGTGGAGAAAAAAACTCCAGCACAGACGTGATGGGCCAAATGGCCTATTTGTGTGCTGTAACCTCTATAATATGGTGATTCTCTATTTAAAGCATTCTTGTCAAATGAAAGTCCCAGTAGCAGATGAAGTATATTCTCTTCAACAGTTTAAGGTGGGTCTTGGTGAAGTTGGCAGATCGAGTGCCGTGTGGAGAGCTGTTCTATTTCAGTTGGAAAGCACAATGACTGCGCTGCTTGAATCAGAATGTTTACTTGCCAAGTGCGTTAATTAGCAAATGACTGCTGGCCAGTGGTGACTGCCACTGTTCAGAAGAGAATGAAAATACATTTACAAAAATAAGATTGCAGCACAGGCCAATTTTCTGAACATGGTGTGTGATTAGAACTCTCATGGAGAGCCAACTAGCTTGAGGAAACAAAACAGAGTAAATCTTTCCCGACCCATGATCAGAAAAATAAAGGGATTCATGGGGGGTTAAATTGGATAAGCCTTGAAAACAGGCATAGGGATCGCGGTGCGGAATTAACCCGCGCCTGTTCATTGCGCTGCAGGCAGGATGTTAAATTCATGCTGCCTTCTGATTTCCATGATTGCTGCGTGCAGCCAGCACTACCTGCGCTGTTCAATTGCTGCACACATCAGCAGGGGCCGGTATCGCAAGTGGCTCGTGCTGCAGAAAGGCAGCCTGCACCTTAAAGGGGAGGTGCACTGTGGCCGATGGAATTGGTGTCAGGAAGTGGATTGCTTTGGAAGAAGTTTTGTGAAGGTGTCTCAACCCGCGATAGAGCACGCACCAAGCTGTCTCTGTTGCACTGGAGGCCTTGGTGCAGGAGGTAGAGAGGAGAGACATCCTGTATCCGCAGGGAGGGCAGAAGGCCCTTGAGACATATGTTCAGAAGGCAGTGGGAGGAAGTAGTGGCGGAGGTCAATGGCTGAACCATCAATCCTAGAACATGGATGCAGTGCAGGAAGAAGTTTAATGATCTGACACGAGTTGTCAAGGTGAGTTCAATCTTCAAATGGCTTCTCTCTACAGCTGCACCATAGCTTCATCCACTGCTCAATTCACTACATCTACCAATAATCTCTGTCAATCAGTACTCAGCACTTCAATTCATATGCTTCACCTCACCCTCACACACTTAGCACTGTTGCAAGCCTCACACCCACAACTCAGAGCTCACATACACTAGCAGCTATTCAACCATATCAGCCACATCACCCAAACATATTGCAGGACACTCACTGACACACTTCCCTCTTTCTTGCAGGAGAAGGTAGTGCAGAACAGAAGGCAGCAAGAAACTGGAGAAGGACAGGCACGCTTACACATTTTAACCCCCATGGAGGAGAGAGTGCTGGCCATCGTTGGAAGGGCCATCGTGAGGAAGGGCATCACTGAGGCCGTGGCCACTGGAAGGATTGATGGTGCATACCTAATCCAATCTTCTCTTCCCACTTCTCCCTCATCCCACAATCTCTTCTGACTCATAAGCTGTAGATATGTAAGCACACACTTCTTACTTTTTCCTCTCCCCTCACCAAAACCCAACCCTTGTCCATTTTTTATTTCAGATACCCAAGAACTGGAACCTTCCCAGTCAGAGGAGAAAGAGGAAGAAGACAATGATAATGAAGAGACCAGGCTGCTGCAGCCCAGACTGAGACGGTGCAGTCTGAAGCTGGACTCTCTAGGCCCAGAGCTGCTCGAGGTCATCCTCCAAGGCCATCTGCAGTGTCCTCAATTGAAGGTCAGCAGCCTTCCACCTCCCATACTCCAGCCATTGGGAAAGCACCTTGTAGGAACACTAGGAAAGGTAAAGGCACACGGAAGTCAGGCACTAAGGGAAGGCACAAGGGCAATTAGTATAATTTTGTATGCATTATTTAATGATTGAATTGATAAATTTAAGATTTAAATTAGCATTTGGTGTGGTTTTTATTTCTGTGGTGAACTGAGGGAGGAACCAATACGTGTTGTCAGAAAGAGGACGATGTGATGGTTAGTGATAGAGGCAAGGTTAGGAGTGTGGGATTGTTAATGAATCAGGAGGTGTGGTTGAGGTTACTGGTATAATTCATGAATAATCTAGAGAACAAAAATATAATAAGAATGGTCAACATGGATTTCAGAAGGGAAAGTCATGCTTGACCAACCTTATTGAATTCTTTGAAGAAGAAACTGAAAGTAGACAAGGGTAATGCTGTAGATGAAATATATTTGGATCTTCAAAAGCCCTTCGATAAGATACTGCATTGTAGGCTCATGGCTAAAGTCAGAGCATGTGGAGTCAGGGGACAGGTAGCAGAATGGATAGCAAGTTGACTACAAAATAGGAAACAGAGAGGAGGGGTTAAGGGTAGCTACTTAGACTGGTGAAAGTTGGGAAGTGGTGTTCCACAAGGATTGGTGCTGGGACCACTGTAGTTCACAACTTATGTTAACCATTTGGATTCAGGAATTGGAAGAACAATTTCAAAATTTGTGGACACCACCAAATTAGGGAGTATAGTTAATACAAAGGAAGAATGCATCAAAATGCATGAGGACATTAATAAACTTGTAGAATGGGCATGTAATTGGCAAATGAATTTCAATATAGATAAGTGTGAGGTATTACATTTTAGTAGGAAGAATAAGGTAGCCACATACTGCTTGGATAATAAGGGGTAAATTTTAGCCACCCAAGAATGGGTGGGTCGGGATCAGGTGGCCAGTAAAATTACTTTGTTTTTGGAGCGGGACCGCATCCCGGCTCTAACGCACCTACTTCCGGGTTTGACCCAGGCACGTTTGGATGTGCATGCGCTTCTGACACCTGGAAATCCCGCCAGTGGGCCAATACATAAAGGGCCAATTTAGGTATTTAAAGTACTTAATGCTATTAACTTTTTGTGAATAGAGTTACACAAACCATTTTAACTTCTGAAAATGTCTCCAGTAGCCTCTGAAACATGTCATGGAAATGGAGGCGAGTTGCAGCTGACCCCTATTTGGACCTTTAAACCAGTGATTGTCACAGGTGAATAAAAAGTGAGCATTTGCAGCAGGACACTCAGTTTTCAGACAAACCTTTGGCTGGGAGTTCTTTGTGTTTAGACTGAGATTTCTTTGTTCACTCTCAGAATTATTGTGCTCACACATATTTACCTTCATTTTGGACCCCCTCGAGGAGGAGGCACATCACGATTTGCAACAGGCACGGAGTGCAGTTCTGGGAGTTGCAGGTGCACAAGACCTGCAGAAGAGCAGAGAGGGGACCAACGGAGGGGCCTCGGTTGCACGAGGCACTTCCCACGTGAGAGGGTGTACAGGCAGAAGCTGAGCTTCCTGGCCCTCTCTGAAGAGCAGTGCCGACGCAAGCTCAGATTGAGTCGCCAGGTGGTCGCAGATATCTGCACACTCTTTCATGCAGTGGTGATCCCGGCTGGGCCTGGTGGGCACACATTGCCTGTCACACTCAAAGTAACCACTGCCCTCAATTTCTTCACCTCCGGACCCTTCCAGGGTGCCACCAGTGACATCCCCATGGTCTCTCAATCGTCTGCACATAAGTGTACATGACAGGTGATGGATGGCTTGTTTGCCAGGGCATCCTACTACCTCAAATTCCCCTGCGATGATATTAGTCAGACTGAGAGGGCAGTGGGTTTCAACTCTCTCACTGGCTTCCCACGGGTGCAGGGCACAATTGATTGCACACACTTAGCAATCTGAGGGCCTGTACAAGAATCAGGACTGTTCATCAACTGAAAGGGATATCACTCCATCAATGCGCAGCTAGTTTGCGACCACCAGAAGAGATTTCTGTTGGTGTGCGTCAGATTCCCTGGCAGCTGCCATGATTCCTTCATTTTGCGCAAGTCCCACATCCCGGCTCTCTTCCACACTCAAGACAGACTTAAGGGCGGGCTCCTTGGAGACCACGGCTACCCCCTGGAGTCGTGGCTCATAACACCTGTGAGAAACACCACCAACGAGGCACAGCAATGGTAGAACGACAGTCATATCACCATCAGGACTGTCACTGAACAAGCTATAGGAATGCTGAAGATGCCCTTCAGGTGCCTGGATCGATCTGGGGGACCCCTTCAGTACTCACCAGCAAGGGTGTGTAGAATAATAGTCGTGTGTTGCGTCCTGCACAACATCGCTCAGCAGAGAGGGTTACAGGTGGAGGAGCTCAAATGCGCTCATGAAGCAACCTCATTTGCCAGCAACATTGAAGAAGACGATGAGGAGGAGGAAGAGGAGGAAGACGAAGACGGGAAACCTATCGTCAGTGCAGCGGCGCATATGGCTGCTCATGATGTCAGGGAGTCACTCATATCTAATAGGTTCTCATAAAGAGATCGGCAAACTGAAGATAGTGAAGTACTCAGACCGCCTGGAATGACCATCACCACCATCACCAGCCCCCCCTCCCACCCTCCGCTTGCACATAACAGTCCTTCAACCACGCATACACCCATTGTAAATGCAGCCAATGGGTGGCATCAAAACTTAGCGTTCATGATGAAGCACATGAAAGGGCGCTTTCACAAAAGGGACTCAAAATGGACAAGACGTGGCAGTGGTGGTGACAATTATGACATTTAATGTGAATGTAACAAAAAACAAATATAAATGATAAACATGACATTGCGTCAGACACCCTTGTGCATACCCTTGGTGATCACAAAACCTTAGCCTTCCTCTTCCTACCACTTCTACGTGGTGCATCCCCTGTGGCTTCAGCAGAGGTAGTGGCAGATTGCTCAAGTCCCTGACCTGACTGCTGAGATGCTCTCAACCTACGACCTCTGGGTTTTGAACCCCGTGAGGGCCCTGCCAAAGACTTCTCCACCTGCACTGGTGCAGGGGCAGACTCGGCCATTGAGAGAGGAGGCAGCATTGTGGGTACTGGTTGAGGAAGAGGCAAGGGGTGAGACATGGGAGTGCTTTGAGTGGAGTCCCCACTTCCATGTCCCCTTTTGCCATCATACGTCTCCTGAGCCAAGGCCACATCACTCCTACCACTTTGCTGGAGAACGGCTTGGAGCAGATTTGTAATGCATTCGAGGGCCATGACTAACGTATCTGTCTGCCTGCTTACGACGGCAGAGATGTTGGCATCCAGAGACTGCACAGCCCCGTTGTCAGGGCCTGAATAGAAACATTTGTGAGCTGCGCGGCAGCCATTCTCTCTATCGCAGACACTCCCATACTTATCTGTGCCACATTCCACTAATGCTGGAGGTGGACTCCTCCATCCTTTCCACTATTGTGGAGAGTGTGTGTGGCACATCTTCCAGTATCTCGCAAAGATGCAGCTGTACCTCTATCAGTCTCATTCTCAATCATGGCCCCCGGGTTTCATCATCTGTGTTCAGCAGAGCAGAGATTGGAGATGAGCTCGTCCCATCCACAGCTGGCTCTGCCACTAGCGTCAGCTCGAGCACACTTGTGAGTGTTGAATCACCAAGTGACAATCCAACTATTATGTCTAACAGGACCCGCCCAAGTGTGAGTATCTGCGCTGGTGCATGACTCGATATGATGTGATGATGCGCCCTCAGAGGAATGGAGCTCCTCTGAGGAATCGCCTTCTTCCATGGTGCGTTCCTCCTCACCTATCCTTGAAGACTCTGGAAGGGAACATAAAGCAATATTAACAATCATACCAACATACGAATTAAGAGCAAAAGTAGGCCATTCGTCCCCTCGAGCCTGCTCTGCCATTTGATAAGATCATGGCTGGTCTGATTGTGACCTCAACCCTACTTTCCCATCTACCTACTATAACCTTTGACTCCCTTGTTAATCAGGAATCTATTTAACTCAGCCTTAAAAATATTCACTGACTCTTCCCCCATCGCTCTCTGGGGAAGGGAGTTCCACAGACTCACTACCCTCTGAAAGAAAAAAATTCTCCTCATCTCTGTCTTAAATGGGAGACCCCTTATTTTTAAACTGTGGTCCCTAGTTCCAGTCTCTCCCACAAGGGGAAACATCCTCTCAGCATCTACCCCTTCAAGTCCCCTCAGGATCTTAAACGTTTCAATAAGATCACCTCTCATTCTTCTAAACTCCAATGTATACAGGCCCAACTTGTCCAACCTTTCCTCATAAGATAACTCCCTCATCCCAGGAACCTGTCGAGTGAACCTTCTCTGAACCGCCTCTAAAGCAATTATGTCCTTCCTTAAATAAGGAGACCAAAACTGCACACAGTATTCTAGATGTGGTCTCACCAATGCCCTGTACAACTGTAGCAAAACATCTCTACTTTTATATTCCATTCCCCTTGCAATATTCCACTTGCCTTCCTAATCACTTGCTGTACCTGCATACTAACTTTTTGTGATTCATGTACTAGGACACCCAGATCCCTCTGTACATCAGAGTTCTGTAATCTCTCTCCATTTAAATAGTATACTACTTTTCTATTCCTCCTGCCAAAGTGGACAAGTTCACATTTTCCCACATTATACTCCATCTGCCAAATTTTTGCCCACTCACTTAACCTATCTATATCCCTTTGCAGACTCCTTATGTCCTCTTCTCAACTTACTTTCCTACCTACCTTTGTATCATCGCAGAAGTTAGTTTGCAATGAGCATACTGAGGTGTGCAACTGGTCAATCGTTGATCACATCAATTCATGATGTGTGTGAAGGATGTTAAATTTCTGTCACCAGACGTTTGCAGGGTGCCAGTCTCGCCATCTCTGATGGCCAGGCATTCCACCGTGCAGCTGAGCTCCAAGGCTTCCTCCTCTGCCTCTGTCGGGGGTACTATTTGTGGAGACCCCCCTCCAGTCCTACTCCTCTCCCGTGTATTTTGCACTCTCTTCACAAATGGGGAGGTGAGGAAATGCACAGAAAGTGAAGGTAACTTAATAATGAGACTTAAGTGGGTGTGAGGAATGATGTGATGGAGTAGGCTTAGCAAGACAGTGAGAGGGGTGCTAATGTACACCACAGGATGTAGGTGAATCAGTAACTGTACTCACTTTTCCTGACCTGGTTAGGTCATTAAAGCACTTCCTGCACTACACCATGACCTTGCCACGGTGCTCCTGCTGCCAAGCTCCTCTGCCACCTCAAGCCAGGCCTTCTTGGTGGCAGATGCAGGGCGCTTCCTCTGATCAGACCGGTACAGTATGTCCCTCCTGCTCTTCACACCGGCCAGTAGCAACTTAAGATAAGAGTTGTTAAAGCCGGGTGCTGCCTTACTCCTTTGATGCTCCATCTCTGCGCATTCCTCCTTTCTCCCTCAAAATCCATGGTGGCAATGGCCCTTTAAATACTCCAGTTCCCAGCACATCATTCGAGTGCGCAGTACTCCCACTGCGCAGTTTGGAGACACGAAACCCGGAAGTTACATTAAGGGCCTTCAATTGAGTCGCGATCACTCGAGCCAACGCATGCAAATTTTTCCCAGGTTTCCCATGCAACTATTCAGCCACCCCCCTCCCTCCGTTGAGTTCCCACCACCATTAAAATTATGCCCTAAGAGTCTAAATGGGATAGAGGAGCAAAAGAGTCTAGGGGTACAGATACACAAATCACTAAAAGTAGCGACATAGGCAAATATGGCCTTAAAAAAAGACAAATCAAGCACTCGTGTTCATTTCTAGACAGAAAAAACATGAAAAATAAAAGAAGTTATGTTAAACTTGTATAGAACTTTAGTTAGACCAAACTTGGTGTAATGTGTACAGTTCTGGTCTCCATATTATAGAAAGGATATAGAGGCATTGGAACCAAATTGGCAAATGAACTACAATATAGATAAGTGTGAGGTATTACATTTTGGCAGGAATGCACTGAAAGAATATGTGATGGTGAAACCGTGATAGATGATAAATCTTCTCTGGTCACTTGACCTCCCTCAGGTAGTTAAGCAAACCAACACTTTTTAATCATTCCATTGATGAAATGTTACTGAGTGACGTTTATCTCTCATGGAATTTAAAAGCAAGCTTTATACTTAGAAACTCAGATGATTGTATTACACTACGTTGGGTGTACAGTTACCAAAATGCCAAATGACAATTTTCCCTCAAACATTGCAACTATTACATTACAATCTCCACAATCTCTAGATTAGTAGACGACTACAGATAGCTAAGGATGAAGCTGACAGAAACCTAGGACCCTTAGTAGACTCAACATTAAACATATGCAAACAATGCAGAGCAGCGATCAACAAGCAAATAGAATGTTGAACTATGTAGGAAAAAAAGAGCTGAATGTGAGCTAGAGGAGGTGATGGATCAAACTTCATAGTGCTCTGGTCAGACTGCATCAGTTCTGTCTGCCGAGACACAAGGCAGATATCTAAGCTCTGAAGGCAGTGCAAGGAAGAGCAAAAAGGCTGATCCTCCATGTCAGGGGTCTGAGTTATAAAGATAGACTGAAGAAACTTTTGCTTCTCAGCCTAGCAAGGAGATGTCAAAGAGGTGAATATAAAATTGTTAAGAAAATGGAAAAAATAAACCCAGAATATAACTTGAAATTAAATTGTGGGATTAGAACAAGAGGGCGCAGGTTCAAACTGGTAAAAGGTAAGTTTAGAACTGATGTCAGCAAATTTTTCTTCACATAAAGAGTGATCAAAGTGTCAAATAAACTTCCAGCTAGAGTAATGGAAGCAAAACCCCTGCAATCGTTTAAGAAACTACAGTGGGAGGACTTTAATATGCCTTCATGGAGACAAATTGAAGTTGCTAATCAGGACAATGTGCATAAAAGGATTGATGGTAGAGTTCTGCATGTAACAAAAGATTGGCAAAGGGACCTTACTTTCATTGAGGAGTAATTTCTTTCCAAAGCTACATGATTCTAAATGTTGCCTGCAGGAGTTTGACAACCCATGCTTGGAATGTAGGACAACTCTGTAACCATCTGTGGCACACTCCTGACATAGCTCACAGCCAGGAATGGGTGCAGTTTTGTTTATGCGATTCACACAATTAATGATTCACAGGCAGCTTGTATGTGAGGACTGTCAGAAGTTGTAACACGAACAAAAGTTGACAGCTTGGCCTGAAGGCCATAAACATTTGTGCAATGCAGATTCACAATCCATGTGTGTGATACACTCCCTATCGTTACCATCTATTTCTCTCTTCCTTTCCCTTTACCCAACATTTCCCCTTCAGTGCCATCTATTTTCTCCCCTCTTCCCTTCATTACCATTCATTTGCCTCCCCCTTCCCTCCCTTCTTGAGTGCTCCTGCTAATGGAAGTGATTCTGGCCGCTGCATGTTTTGGATGGGAACCCCTGTTCGCTTAAGGATTCTCACCTATAGTATGCAGCATCCAAAATCCCTTCTATCAATGGCAGGACTTGCATAGGAGCAGCTCCAAGGGGAATGAACCCTTTCTATGTCGACTTTTGGGAGCAAATGCTGACACATGGATCAGCTCACAAAAACAATGATTCACCACCACCACCACAACAACAACAACAGCTTGCATTTATATAGTGTCTTTAACGTAGGAAATTGTCCCAAGGCATTTTACCAAAGACATAATCAGAAATAAATCGACCCAAAGAAGGAGATATTAGGAGGGGTAATCAAAAGCTTGATCAAAAAGGTGGCTTTTAATGAGAATCTTAAAGGAAGAGGGAGGCAGAAGGACTTAAGCAGGGAATTCCAGAGAGTAGGGCCTAGGTGACTGAAGGCATGGCTGCCAGTGATGGGACAAAGGGAAAGGGAGGGGTGCAGAAAAGACCAGATTCAGAAGAATGGAGAATTTGGAGGGGTTGTATGGCTGGGAAGGGATTTAAACACAAGGATGAGAATTTTAAATTGGAGGCATTGAGGGACCAGGATCCAGTGTACGTCAATGAGGACAGGGGTGCTAGGTGAGCTTGGTGTGGAATAACATACAGGCAGCAAAGTTTTGGATCAGCTTAATTTTACGGAGAGTGGAGGATGGGAGTCTGACCAGGATGACATTGGAATAGTCGAGTCTGGAGGTGACAAAGGCACGAATGAGGGTTTCAGCAGCAAATGCGCCAAGGTGGAGAGGGTGAAGACGGGCAGTTATAAAGGTGGATGTAAGTGGTCTTTATGATGAACTGCAGCACATGGCAACTGCCGCACAAGGGCAGTTTTACTATTGTTACCAAACCCGCCTTCTGGTATGAACTGGGCAGATTTGACAGCGAGGAATGGACACACATTACAATCAAAGTCATTCTCAATAGATGCGTATCAATGATGTACAATAAGCATTAGATACTAAGAGCTAAACAGGTCAAAGCAAGCCTAAGCACAAACAAGTCTTGCCAGGTTTCTCTAGTTTCTAACAACCTTTTCCTCATAGTAATGTTGCAATTCCCATAAAATTCACAGTTAATACAAAACAAAATTGATTGAGACATCAATATTAATCAAGCCAAAGTAAAGACCTCTCCACCTGTATGACATCCATGTTAGTTTTAAAAAAATAATCGGCTCCTTCTCAGTGTCACATTGATAGTGAATTTGTTGTTAGTTTTACATTGCATTGGCCTTGAGCAAAAGAAGTCAAGATGCTGAGAAGGAGAAGCATTCTTTTTGTTACTAGGAGAGTGTGCATAATTAGAATGCTGTAGTGTATGCTGTATGTTCATAATGACACCTCCACTGGTGCTGCTAGTCACCTTTCAGAGGATTACAAATGTCTTTGGGTAAACACCTAGAAAGCTCAGCTGACTCAGGCTCGGAGGTAAGCTGTTCTGGTTCAGGACATGACCATGCAGAATTCAGTGGTTCAGTCTTACTCCAATAATAGAAGAAGGAAACGACATTAAACTGACTCAAAGATTACGCCATGTGCAATAACGCCATGAAGCCAATTTCTGGTGTAAAAGATCGAGGGAAGTTGGGCATGTAAGTTACAAACGATATGTTGGGATTTCCTCAAACTTTTACGCCCGTTCACCTAAATCTGCGCCTGGACGCATTGTGGTTCATTATCATGGCTCCTCCTTCCATGGTAGAGAGCAGTACATGCAAATTTCCTGCAAATACACTGGTTCAAAACAAGTGCAAATTTGCACCTAAAATATTAGGCATGACACAAGTCATATTTTGGGTGTTTAACGGCGATTTTTAAAAAATTTCTCCTCACTGAGACTTGCACTGTATTTTCTGTTCCTATGAATGCATTTTTATGGCGTCAGAATGAGTTACATTAAAAAATTTAAAATTTCCACAATTGCATTTTCTTAAACATGTGCCTACTGTGCATAAATGATGGTTATATGCCTTCAAACTTTAATTTTCAAATTAAAAAAAGGAATATACGGTGTGAACTCATGTCCTCGGACCCCGATTGTTTACACTAGTTTTCGCTTTTATTGCCCATCCCTAGTTGCCATTGAAAAGTTGGTGGTGAGTCTTCACCTTGAACTGCTGCAGTCCATGTTGTGAAGACCCTCTCACAATGCTGATAGGTAGGGAGTTCCAGGATTTTGTCCAAGCGACGATGAAGGAATGGCGATATATGTCCAGGTCATAATGGTGTGTGACTTGGAGGGGAGCTTGGAGGTGATGGTGTTTCCATGCACCTGCTTTCCTTGACCTTCAAGGTAGTGCAGGTCACGGGTTTGGGAAGTCCTGTAGAAGAAGTGAAGGAGGTTTGCCAGGTAGGGTCTTCCTTTACCTTTATATCCACGCTGCCTGGTATTTATTTATTTACTGTTACATGGTACTTCTCCAACCTGCCTTTAGAATAGATTACATTGCATTATTTGTTATTGATGTTGGGCTGATGGACCTGTGGATGCCTGGGTCATTTTTGTTGCTCTTTTAGTGCCTGCTGGGAATTAACAATAAATTCCTGGGATCGGAATGAATATCGGTGTTTTTCACTGTATCAATTTTACTATCTAACTTTTATAAAAGAAAACACCAAAAGCAGATAAATGTGATCTGATACAAGCCATCTATTAATGTCCTACAGTACTTCAGACTAACCAAGAAAGATACTGTACACCTCTTTGATAGGCAATTGTATCAATAGGTATGGCACAGGTTAATTCCTAGAAAGTGCTAAAGTTCTTTTCTCAGAAAGGATATCACACTCCAACAGTGCCCAATTTTCATCCCCCATATTTTGATACTACCGAATTAACAAAACCAAATTAGATGCTTTTATCTTGTAGGCATATAGCCCTGTGAACTAAGCTGAGACTGTAAAAATTCAATTAACTTTTGACCCGAACGATAGTCAATTCAAAAATGTCTTTTCCTAGATTGTGTTTGAAGAAATGATGAGCTGAATGCATGTCTACAGGACTTCAGACCTTAGCCTTCAAAACAACCTCTACATCCAAAATAATTTGCTAGTATTTGATGTTATAAAAGTCACAGGGCGTGAAATTGGACCTCATTGCGCCAGTTTAGCAGGCAGAAAATGGGGGCATGGATGTCCAATTTAGGGGGCCAACCTCCCGTGCCCCAACAGAGTCAGAAACAAGCCTGATGCCATAAGGGTTCGGGCGCTGTAGAGGCATCCTTGGCAGCTGCCTCAAACAGCCATTAGGCCATTTGAATATGCTAAGAAGGGGCCTAAAGCCTGATTTAGGGCCCATTCCAGAAATTTGTGCCAGATCTGCTGTGCTCAGAATTACCTGGTCTCCATGTGGCCTAATCGGCCGTCCATAAAGGGTCTGCTGGAAGGCGCCACCAAAAAATGTTACTTAAAAAAAATAACTACCTTAATGTGGACCTCCTTAGCACTACTGCGGGCCGCTGCCAGCTTATGCTCGACCCCCTTCCTGTTCTCCTCCCACTCCAGGGCCTACCTTGGGACTGCTACCGGTGAGGCAGGCAGCCCAAACCTGAAGGGGACCAGAGCACAAGTTGCCTCTGGAGGTGCGACGGGCGCTGATAGCTCGCACAAAATATTAAGATGAGGCCCGAGAACTAGTTTCGGGTGGTCCTTCGGCTGGCCCCTTCTGGCCCCAGTTTCTTAAGGTGCATTATCCCATACAGCAATTGACAACAAAATTAACAACAACAACAACAACAACAACAACTTGCATTTATATAGCGCCAAATCGCTTCACAGGAGCCACTGAGCACTTAAGGAGATATTAGGACAGGTGAGGTAGGTTTTAAGCAGCATCTTAAAGGAGCAGAGAGAGCTAGAGAGGCAGAGGTTTAGGGAGGGAATTCCAAAGCTTAGCACACTGACATGATTTAATATCACACAGTTCCAAATGATAATTAGTTGGAGAGCAAATGAAAAAGAAACATATGATAACTGAATCATTCAAGGCCAAAAATCTGAATAGTTTAGAGAGCTCTGAAGTTGTGCAGAAACTCAGTGCTTCATTAAAATAGTCATTCAAATTGAGGCCAGATTTTTAAAAGATCTTACCAACAATTGCAACTGTATGTTAGATGAGTCACTAGTTAAATGATCACAGATTAGCAGCACTTGGGAGCACTTTCACTCTAGACGCATGCCAGTAATAAATGAAAGCAT
Source organism: Heptranchias perlo (assembly GCF_035084215.1). Classification (NCBI taxonomy): domain Eukaryota; kingdom Metazoa; phylum Chordata; class Chondrichthyes; order Hexanchiformes; family Hexanchidae; genus Heptranchias; species Heptranchias perlo. Next base: position 13,926,187 of record NC_090348.1, on the reverse strand, counting down.
GGATTTGTTTTGTCAAATTAAGTAGCAATGTTTTTTCTTCAATGCTAAGTAATAGCGATGATCTAAAATTCATTTGGCAAACAGTAATGCATCTTTTTATATGTCGTTCCTTCAATTGAGTGGACTGGTGGCCTGTTTCATAGGCCTTAGCAATGTTCCGCCTGACTGTTCTTCTCACTCCTAACTTCCTATGACTGACATGTTTTCACAATGCATGAGAAATGGTATCCCACAGCATAAGAGACAACAGGGGCATTTTTCACCTAGCTATTCAAGATACAGATTCAAAAGGACATAGAAGCCTTTTTAAATCTTGTCTCGTCAAAAAATTACCAGTATTTTCTTTTAAAGATTAGCGGATCTCCCATGACCTTTCTCCTGGTGAGTGAGAGGATATGACGTTTCATGATTTCCAAGGTGTTAGGTCACTGATATACGGTCGTTGAATAAGTCAAATTATGTTTCATCACAGAGTATTGTAGGAGTGTTAATGATATTTTCAGGCTTGAATTGTAGGACTACAAGCATTTGTCAGCAAAATTTAAATTAATGGCCTCTTTCAAAGAGCCAGCATAGGCACGATGGGCCGAATAACCTCCTTCTGTGATGTACGATTCTATGATTACTATTAAAGGTTTGTTTAACAGTGTAATTTTATATCTTACCTTTTTTATATAAAACCAAGGAATCAGAAGAATATGACAAGGAAGCTGTTCCAGGTTACAAGTAAGTAGGAGCTGCGTTATAGGAACTGGTGGTAGTACTAGTAAGTGGGATGGGGGAAGGTGTGTGAGTCAATAGTGCTGGGAGTATGGTCCTGAGGTATGGAAATATCAAACCTTTTAGGAACATTGTGGTGTGCAAGGATCTGGAAGAACCAGCAAGAGAAATGGGAATGCTGGGAGAGGCAGTTGTGATGGTTTGGAGCACTGAGTGTAGGAAGAAGGCCCCAAAGTCTGTTAGAATTGAAAGAGGGATGTTGGGGTGGGGATGGGTAGTCCTGGAGGGGTCCTGAGTTGGGAGCATTGGGATAGGGATTTGGGCTTGGCGACAATTGGAGTTGAAGTTGGAATATGGTAGCACTGTTATGATAATGGTAAAGTGTGGGAAAATTGGGGAGGGAGGTTACTGGGTGAGGGAGTTGTGGGAGGGGGATCCTGGAGGGTGGGAGCAGTGGGACAGAAGTTGTAGCATGCCATTGACAAAAGTGCAGCAACAGGAGCTTCTTTGGCTAGGTCAATAGTGGGGGGAAGGCAATTGTGTGAGGTGTGGGAGCACAGGAGTCACGGCAGAAGAAAATGGAGCTGGGGGCATTTGGTGTAGGAGTGAAAGAAAAGGGAAACAAAGGTGAATTGATTCCCTTCTTTTTCCAGAAATATAGAAAAGGGGAAATCTGTATTATTCAAAATATATACTGCTTACATTTATTTTTAATAATAGTTTTCCCCAGGGCGCTATTGTGCAAATATTTTTTAGAAATTTCCTCTCCGCACCGCTGCTATTCTCCCTTCTGCTGCCATGCCCCACAATGACAGGACACTAGTCTCAAACCCATGGAATTCTAAGGCTTGAGCCTTCCCCCACCCTCCCCAGTTACAAAGGTCGTCAGACCTGGCAACCAATGTAAAGTTCTGAAAGTAGCCGGGGGGGGGGGAGTGGAGGGGGGGGGGAGATACAAGTGGCCGACGGGAATGGTGATTGTTTAAGGTGTCAGCATGAAGGCAGCTGCCATAACTCGGCCACAGGCTGATTTTAACAGTTCCAAGGCAAATAGAACTGTGGACAACAGTCCCACCTATCTTGGGGATGGAAGTGGAAGGTCTTAGAGCTGAGGATACAAGAGCAGAGCTACCTAGAAAACCACAGTTTGAGGACTCAATCAGAGTTAAGTAAAATGAATAGATAAATTTAAACAAGGCAGAAAAGTATGACAGAACAGAGTGACGGAAATAGACATGACAGCAAATTGTTACAGGAAGTAAGTGTGGCACTTTCAGGAAGTGTACAGTACATGGCAGGTTCTTTTATATATTGAAGATATTGTGTAATTGATATATAAATTCACTCCTATGCCACTGCAAAATGACGTTATTGGTAGTGAGGAACTTGGGGCACTGCACTACTGAAATACCATACATGACAAGGAGAGGTGCTTCTACATTCTGTCCACTCCTTAATGAAATCCAGTGGTGCTCATCAAGGGATGAGGTTCCTCCGCAAATAAGTGGTTAAATTAGCTTGCTATTAAATTAAAATTTTTATTGCTGCCACATTCAAATAAAACTTTTAATAATAGATGCAAGGTTAAATTCATTGCATGCTCCAGCAGGGAACCAAGCTTGCAGGGTGCATTGATCAGAGAAAGGGCTACAAAATTCCAGAGCCCAGGACCAATGAATTCAGCTATTTTGTATATATTGTTAGATGTAAAATCATTGTCATTACACAGGCATCATTGTGCAGTGATTAAAACATTAGCACACTGCCAAAGTACATCACTATGCAGTGACTAAAATACCAGCACCACAGCTGCATCAACAGGCCCTGAGTAAAACAACTAAAAATCTATTGACTGGGCCAGACCTGCTAAACTAAACCAACATGTGACCTGGATTTTTTTACATCAAATAGTGATGTCAGCCACGTGCAATAGAAGACAGAGTTGAATCAAATTGAATACCATTTGCCCAAATCTTTTAGCCGCGTCAATGACTATGTCATATGAATAGAGTATCTCACAGCAACCGGGAAAGGACAGAAGAAGAATCTGGAGCATGAGGCATTGCCGTCCAAAAGGAGTTACTGGCAAAAAACGATTTGGTACAGACAGGTTGGCTGGGGTTCCAAGATGGTCTTATCCTCCTCCAAATTACTACTGCAAGAATGTTCAGATTACACAGATGGGCAAAAGAGCAAATCATGGCTGATGACATCACTGCACAACTGACAAACTCTGGCACAGCAGTGATACCGGGAGGCTCATGAAGCCAACAATTAGCAAGAGATGACTCTTTGAAAGCTCAAATTATGCCTCTGGTGCCTGGGAGAATCTGGACCCAACCTGCTGTAATATGCTTCTCCTTAGCCTGGTTGTGTTAGAACAGAAAGCTGATACTAATGATTGAGGATATTGAGTTATAGCAGTCGACTCTATGCCAAGAAGAGTTTCTTTTGGCCCATGTGTGAGATTCCAGGGCCAAGCACTGAGGTGAATTTGTGGGGAAAACACTGAATTGGTTGCAGGGAGGGAAAGCTAAAGCCTACATCTGTTACTGAGTGCCCTGGAGAGTCGGCAAATCTCTTTGCCAAAGACCCTCAAGAGAAACAAAAAATGCTCTCAATGTACATCATGTTAATATATTAATATACCTACTATGTATATTCTTCGATCTTTAAATTAATTGATTGAACTTTCTGAATGCTCCATAATCCTGGTGTGAGATACTGCTCAGGATAAGAATCTGATTGTATAATATTGGGCCAGAAATTGCACAGAATGGTGAGGCAACGCTCACCGCAGCTCATATGAAGTTAATTAACGAAAATACTTACTGCGAGCTCTGTGGTGTCCAATTGCTTGAATTTGAACTTTGAACAAATTGTGCGCTATCAACCCAGCCTCTGAGCAGCGTGAGTTGCCGTGCAGCTGGAAATGTCTGCGAGATGTAGACACGCCCACAAAATCTGTCAGGGAGAGAAGTCCCGCCCACAGATTCAGGCTACATTGCTCAAGCAGGCAAGCAGACTTCATTCATTTAAAGTTAGTATTCTGGACGTCATTGTAATAAAAATTTTAATTTTTTTAAAATAAAAAGCCAAAGAAATAATTGAATTAAATTAAAGGGACAGAAGGGAAAAATTTTAAAAATTAACATTTAAAAAAATTTTTTTTAATGACCAATAACTATTAAAATAAGGAATAATATGAGACTCCATACTTTTAAAAGTTAATTCTTAGTTTTTTGGCAGACATTAAGACTAACCGCGCTTTTAAAACTTAGTTTAGACCTGGTATTTTTAAGCATACCTGTTTGGTGGTGTAATTAGTTACTTTCCAGTTGGGCAGGTAAGCAAGTTTGCGCTTTTTCAATGATTTTTCTGATTGCAGCATGTGATGTCCCTTTAATTCGAAGCTGTCATTATCGCTGGCGAACCTGGTCTGGAACATCGCTGGTTCACGATTTCCACGTTTTACTGTGCATGTGCAAAAGTGGGACTTGCTCCTTCAATTCACCACTAAAAACTGAGAGTGCCGTTGAGCGCCTCCGTTATTTCGGGAGTGATTTCTGGCCCATTAGCTTGGTGACATCACCAAGTGGCACAGAGAAATCAGTTTCCATTTTAAAACTTTTAACTAAAATCTCCAAACTAAAATTTTCAGCTTGTCAGCCTGGCTCAGAAGGTCATGGGTTCAAGCCTTACTCCAGGAGTTGAGCACCTAATCTATATTGATACTTTAGTGCTGTACTCAGGAGGTGCCATTTTTCAGATGAGATGTTAAACTGAGCCCCTATCTGCTTGCTTAGGTTGATGCAGATCCCATGGTACTATTCAAATAAAAGTATGGGAGTTCTTCTGGTGTGTTGGCTAACATTAATCCTTCAACCAACACCATTAAAACAGATTAACTGACCATTTGTTTCATTCCTGTTTGTGGGATCTTGCTGTGTGCATGTAGGCTGCCGTGTTTGCCTTTTTGGGATGTGAAGGTGCTATATAAATGCAAGTTTGTTCTTTCTATTCAGCAAAGCCTTCACTATAGACATACACATAAAGTGCAGTCATATATATGCACAAAACACAGTCATACACATACAATAGTCATATGCATACAATGCAGTCCTACGCAAACAATACTCATACCCATACAATAGTACACATACAATAGTCACACATATACAATAGTCATACACAAAGTGCAGTCATACACATACAATAGTCATACCCACACAATAGTCATACCCACACAATACATACAATATTCACACACGTACAATAGTTATACACATACAATAGTCATACCCAAACAAGTGTGTCACACCCACACAATATTCACACACGTACAATAGTTATACACATAAAATAGTCATACAGTCATACACATAAACTGCAGTCATACAAAAACAATAGTCAGACATACAATTCAGCTATATGCATACAATACAGCTATACACATCAAGTACAACTATACACATATAATACAGCCATACACATACAATAGTTATACACATAGAATTACATAGAATTTACAGCACAGAAACAGACCATTGAGCCCAAAAGGTCCATGCCGGTGTTTATGCTCCACACGTGCCTCCTCCCTCCCAACTTCATCTAACCCTATCAACATATTCTTCTATTCCTTTATCTCTCATGTGTTTATCTAGCTTCCTCTTAAATGCATCTATGCTAGATGTCTCAACTACTCCTGTGGTAGCGAATTCCACATTCTAACCACTCTCTGGGTAAAGCAGTTAATCCACAATTCCCTATTGGATTTATTAGTGACTATCATATTTAAGGCCCCTCGTTCTGGTCTTCCCCGCAAGGGGAAACATCTTCTCTATGTATATCCTATCAAATCCTTTCATAATCTTAAAGACCTCTATCAGGTCACCCCTAAGTCTTCTCTTTTCTAGAGAAAAGAGCCCCAGCCTGCTCAATCTTTCCTGATACGTATAACCTCTCAGTTCTGGTATCATCCTTTTTTGCACCTTCTCCAATGCCCCTACATCCTTTTTATATGTTCACAGTACGGCAAGTGTGCTCTAACCATGGTTCTATACAAGTTTAACATAACTTCCCTGCTTTTCAATTCTACCCCTCTACAAATGAACCCCAGTGCTTGGTTTGCTTTTTTATGGCCTTATTATCCTGCATGATTTGTGTATCTGTACCTCAGATCCCTCTGCTCCTCTACCCCATTTAGACTCTTATTATCCAAGCAGTATGTGAGTCCCTGATTGCTCTTACCAAAATGTACCATCTCACACTTACCTATATTGAAATTCATTGGCCAATTACACACCCATTCTGCAAGTTTATTAATGTCTTCCTGTATTTTGTCGCAGTCCTCCTCGGTATTAACTATACCCCCTAATTTGGTGTCGTCCTCAAATTTTGAAATTGTACTTGCGATTCTCGAGTCCAAATCATTTATGTAAATGGTGAACAACAGCGGTCCCAGCACCGATCCTTGTGGAACACCACTTCCCACCTTTTGCCAGTCTGAGTAACTACCTTTAACCCTTACTCTCTGATTTCTGTTTTGTAGCCAGTTTGTTATCCATTCTGCTACTTGTCCCCTGACTCCACATGCTCTGACCTTAGCCATAAGTGTGTTACGTGGTACCTTATCAAAGGCCTTTTGAAAATCCAAATATATTACATGTACTACATCACTCTTGTCTACCCTTTCTGTTACTTCATTAAAGAATTCAATAAGGTTAGTCAAGCAGGACCTCCCCTTTTGAAATCCGTGCTGACTATTCTTCACTGTATTTTCAGTTTCTAGATGTTTTTGTATTACATCTTTGAGTAAGGATTCCATTATCTTTCCTGCAACTGATGTTAAACTAATTGGTTTAATTAGATTATCAATTATCTCCCCCTTACTATCTTAAATGTCTTTATATCTTTTTGATCTCTTCTTCTAATGTCATGCCCACCCGTGTTTGCTTCAGTATTTACCAGTGAGACTAAGAAATTATTTGATATTTCTGCCATTTCACTGTAAGTTACCTATGAGTTTATCATGTGTATCCCTTAGTGGCTCTATCCCTACCATGCTTTTTCTTCGGTTATTTATGTGTCTGTAGAATACTTTACTTTTTTTTAATATTCCTTGATAATTTAATTTTGTATTTTCTCTTTGCCTCGTTAATTTTTTTTTAACTTCTTTCCTAAACTTTTCATATTCCCTTTTGCCATCCTCTCCTTTATTGTTTATGTACTTAGTGTATGCCTTTTTCTTTAGTTTCAATTTTGCCCTTATTCCTTTATTCATCCATGATGTTTCATTACTGGCTAGTTTGTTCTTGCTTTTTAGTGGGATATATTTCTCCAGGACTCTGTTGATCACCGTTTTAAATGTTTCTCACTGGTGTTCTAGTTCTTCATTTATCAGTAAATTTTCCCAATTTATTTTCCCTTGAAAATCTGCTTTTTTCCAATTTATTATTTGGGTTTTTGTCTTCTTTATCATAAATCTTATTATGTTGTGACATACAATGCAGTCATACACATGCAATACCGTCATACGCATACAATACAGTCATACGCATACAATACAAACATAAGAAATAGGAGCAGGAGTAGGCCATACGGTCCCTCGAGCCTGCTCCACCATTCAATCAGATCATGGCTGGTCTTCAACCTCAACTCCACTTTCCCGCCCGATCCCCATATCCCTTGATTCCCCTTGAGTCCAAAAATCTATCCATCTCAGCCTTGACTCATCATTCACAGCCCTCTCGAGTAGAGAATCCCAAAGATTCACAACCCTCTGCATGAAGAAATTCCTCTGCATCTCATTCTTGAATGGCCGATCCCTTATACTGTGACTATGCTCCCTAGTTCTAGACTCTCCAGCCATTGGAAACAATCTCTCAACATCCACCCTGTCAAGACCCCTCATAATCTTATATGTTTCAATGAGGTCAACTCTCTTTCTTCTAAACTCCAGAGAGTTTAGGCACAATACAGTCATATGCATACAATACAGCTATACACATCAAGTACAACTGTATACATACAGTGCAGCTATACACATACAATAGTCATGCACATACAATAGTCATGCACATAAACTAAGCCATACACATGCAACAGTCATACGCATACAATAGTCGTACACAGCGAGTACAACTATACATATACAGTTCAGCCATACACATACAATATTCACAGACATACAATGCAGTGTTACATCTAAAATGCCATCATACACATACAAGGCCATCATACACACAACAGTCAGCCACACACACAACAGTCAGCCACACACACAACAGTCAGCCACACACACAACAGTCAGCCACACACACAACAGTCAGCCACACACACAACAGTCAGTCAGCCACACACACAACAGTCAGTCAGCCACACACACAACAGTCAGTCAGCCACACACACAACAGTCAGTCAGCCACACACACAACAGTCAGTCAGCCACACACACAACAGTCAGTCAGCCACACACACAACAGTCAGTCAGCCACACACACAACAGTCAGTCAGCCACACACACAACAGTCAGTCAGCCACACACACAACAGTCAGTCAGCCACACACACAACAGTCAGTCAGCCACACACACAACAGTCAGTCAGCCACACACACAACAGTCAGCCACACACACAACAGTCAGCCACACACACAACAGTCAGCCACACACACACAATCTTCAGCCATACAAACACATACAATAGTCAGAAAAATACAATATAGCTACACACAATACAGATATTCAGACCCAATACAGTGATACAAACACAATATATTCATACACATACAATATAGCCATACTTAACAATAGTCATGCATATACAATACATTCATACACATACAATAGTCATACACATAAAATATAGCCATACATACATTTGTTATACACCTACATTACAGTCATACAATACAGCCATACACATACAATAGATTCATACACATACAATGCAGTCATACACATACAATGCAGTATTACACCTAAAGTACAATCATACACATACAATGCTGACATATACATACAGTTAGGTCATACACATAAAACGCAGTCGTAAACATACAATAGTCATATACATACAATGCAGTCATACACATCCAATATTGCCATACTCAACAATACAGTCATACACATACACCACATTCATACACATGCAATATAGCCATACATACTTTACTCATACACATACAATGCAGCCAAACACAGCATGTACAACTATACACATACAATGCAAGCATACACATACAATTAGGTCATACATGTAGAATGCAGTCATACACATAAAATAGCCATACACATACAATGCAGGCATACACATAAAATTAGGTCATACTGGTAGAATGCAGTCATAAGCATAAAATATTGCCATACTCAACAATAGTCATACACATACAATATAGCCATACTCGACAATACTGTCATACATATACAATAGTCATACACATGCAACAGATTCATACACATACAATGGTCATACACATACACTACAGCCATACACATATAATACATGCATACACATACAATACAACTGTGCACATACAATATAGTCATATGCATACAATACAGCTATGCACAGCAAGTACTAATATACACATACAATACAGCCATACACATACAATACATTCATACATACATTAGTCAAATACATACACTACAGACATACGCATACACTACAGACATACGCATACACTACAGACATACGCATACACTACAGACATACGCATACAATATAGCCATACATTAATTAGTCATACACATACAATACAGTGATGCACATACAATACAGGCACAGGTATAAAATACAGCTATACACAGCAAGTACAACTATACTCACACAATACAGCTATACACATGCAATAGTCATGTACATACATTGCAGCCATACACATAGAATGCAGCCATACACATAGAATAGTCATACACATACAATACAGCCATACTCAACAATAGTCATTCGCATCCAATACAGCCATACTCATATAATAGTCACATACAAACAATACATTACAGTCATATACATACACTAGTCATGCACATATACTACAGTCATACTCAACAATAGCCTCACATCAGTCATACTCAGTCATATGCAAATACAGTAATACATACAATAGTCATACACATACAATATGGCCATACTGAACATTACAGTCATACATATACAATACATTCATACATATAATAGTCATTCACATATAATAGTCATACACCTACATTACACATACAATACAGCTATATGCATGCAATGCAGCCATACACATGCAATGCAGCCACACACATACAATACAGAATTACACACACAATATAGCCATAATCAACAATACAGTCGCACACATACATTAGTCATACACATACATTAGTCATACGCATACAATGCAGTAATACACATCAAATATAACTATACACATATAACAGTCATACACATATAATATAGCCATACATACATTAGTCATACACATACAATACAGCTATACACAGCAAGTACAACTATACACATACAATACAGCATTACACCCACGATACAGCATTACACTTACGATAGTCATACGCAAATACAGCCATACTCAACAACACAGCCACACATATACAATTGTCATACACAAAATATAGCCATATATTCATTAGTCATACATACATTACAGCCATACACATACAATAGTTATACACACACAATGCAGCCATACTCATCCATTACAGCCATCCACATACAATACAATCATATGCATACAATACAGCTATACACAGCAAGTACAACTATACACATGCAATACAGCCACACATACAAGCATCATACACATTCAAGCGCCATACACATACGATACAGCCATACACAGCAAGTACAACTATACACATTAAATAGCCAAACACATACAATACAGTATTACACCTACAATGCAGCCACACATATACAAGTCATACTTACAATATAACCATACTCAACAATACAGTAATACACATACAATAGTCATACATATAAAATATAGCAATACTCAACAATACAGTCATACACATACAATATGCTAAATGCTTTATTCCTTTTATTTGGCCTTCTGAGGAAAAAGTGAGTTCATCTCGGTATGTTTTAATTGCAGGATAATTTTGTGGGTCACTGCTTTTGACATGGAACCTGTGTTACCGGGAGCGTGGGACACAGAATCAACCCTACAGACCTCTCTCTGTCCCACGCCGAGAGTGGAGCCTTGCAAAATTACCCCTTACACCTCTAAATTTTGCTCACTGTACAGATACATCTGTTGAGAAAACCAATCTTAGAAAAAGCCTATACACAACACGCAATAGGTCCTGGGAATGACTGACCTTCATTACAACGAACAGACCATAACCATGCTCAATCAAGAAGTTCATTGATGTACATTAATAAAATTGTATCAGAAAACTGGCATTACAAATAGTCTAGAACACAGCAGTAACCTGAAATGTACCTTTTTCACTGGTATTTTTCTATTAATTTCAGTGAAATGAACTGCAGATGATTTTATAACATGGAGAACAAGTTTAAATATCATTAAATTACTTTGGAATTATAACTCATTTAACAAAAGCTCTTGGTTTTGTGATTATCAAAAGAGCGGTTTTCTAACTATTAATATTTTTCGCTCATGTGAAGTTCTAGTACTAATGGTCTTCAGGTCTGAAGGGTCCCAAGTTTGAATTGTATCCTTGGCTGGCATTGGAACATCTCTGCCTTCACTGGTTCCATTTCTTTAGTTCTCTGTCAGACCACTAGATAGAGCACTGCGTGGCAATGTAGCCTTTTGAGGTGGGAGTGGGGTGGGGGGGTGGGGGGGAAGAAAGAGGAAAAAGTGGCAGGACTGGTCCTTCCCCACAGAGCTGCACCTCCTGTTAACCAATCAGAGCGAAACATCGACAGCTGCCAAGGTAAGCTTTGAGAACCAGGCGGCTTTGCCCTTCTGGCTATAGGATTTAGCGTGGTGTTGAAAGACAGCAGTGCAGAATCTAAAATAGAAACCAGGACAGGTGAAGCAGTAATTAAAAAAATATATCTTCCACATTACATTTGATCGTGACCTCTATTTTTCCTGCTTTTTAGATACTTGTATTTCTTTTTTTACTTCAATTTGGAAAATACATGTAACAAAACATGATTTTAAAAAACTCCAAATGGCTGAAATAGTGACACAATGTAAATTTTTATTGATCGCTGAAATGTTGAAGCTGAGGAATCCAAGGAATCTATGGGGTAAATATATAACTGTGCCCAGCAGGAGCACACCTCAAGAAATTGCTCATTCCAACTTGCCCATGTTTCCATTCATTTAGAACGAACGACGGGATGCGGGTGTGCAATTTCCCAGGATGCTCTCCTGGTGGGGCTGCGCCTGGAGCACTGAAATGGAATATTTACCTCATACTTTCCTAAGGGTTTATGGAAAAGGTGTATTGAGGAAACCTCATTTTTTGTTTTTCAAATTGCCTTTAAACTAGATGATTATCACCTAAAGACAATTTTCTCTTGTTTATAAAATGGAATTTGTGAAGGATTTGTTCACCACTTGTTAATCTCAGGAACGTGCTTGGTGTAGCTATTTGCGCTGAAAGAGTTTGTCCTTTCCTCAACTTCGAAACATTTTGAACACAATGACATTCTTGCTTAGTCAGTCCTGATGTTAATTTTCTCCCTGCAGTCCAAAGGATCCATGTTCTTCTGTGTGTAAAATTAAAGAAAAAACATTCACTAAACCATCATTAAAAATCAATAACAATTCGCTTAAATAATTTGCTTTCACCTGTGTACACACACAGTGTATGCGTTACATACATGTAACAGGCACATACATGCCTGAGTTTCAGAAGGCAACACTACCTAAAGCAGGATGCCTGGTTTCTGAGGGATGGCAGTTGCCAGTCATGACCCAACCCCTGCAGTCACATGGCCCCACAGTCAGTCATGGCTGTTCGTTTTTACTTGTTTATCGTGTACGGATAAATTGAATGTAAATATATAGATTTTTAGAAGGTGTTTGATAAGGTGCCATATAAAAGATTGCCATATGAAAATTAAGATACATGGTATTTATTAAAGGGAATATAACCACTTGGACAGAGGGATGGCTAGGGGACTGGAAGCAAAGAGTCATGAGAAATGGATGTGTTTTGGGTTGACAGGATGTAGGTAGTAGCAGCCCCGAGGACCTGTGCTGGGACCTCTTTTGTTTTCCATTTACAGAAATGATTTGGACAAAGGCATGAAAGGATTGATAGCAAAGTTTTTTGATAATAATGGGGACATGGCAAACTGTAGGGAAGAACGTGCCTTTCATATCTTCTGATTTCAAATCCATTAATTACTTTTGAAGTGTAGTTACTGTTATTATGTAGGTAAATGTAGCAGCAAATTTGCACACAGCAAGATCCCAAATGAGATGACTGACCATTTAATCTGTGTTTTTGATGCTGCTGGTTGAGGAATGGCCAAGACTCCAGGAGAATTCCTTGTTTTTCTTTAAATAGTGTAATGGGATCTTTCACGTCTAACCAGATAGGCAGATGAGGCCTTGGTTTAACATTCTGTGCAAAGGATAGCACCTACGGTTCTGCACGGAGGTTATCAATCGAGATTATATACTCAGGTGCCAGAGTGGGATTTAAAACCACAACCTTTTGGCTCAAAGGCAAGAGTGCTACTACTGACACTTTAGGAAATGAGGAAGAAAGCAGGAGATTTCTGGAGGACGTAAATAGGTTAGTGGAGCAAGCAAGATAAATGGCAGATACAATACAATGCAAAGAAATGTGAAGTAGTGCATTCTGGGGAAAAAAGAAATGTGAAAGAATACCCATAAATGATAAGATCCCTAACAGAGTGGAACAGCAGACAGATCTAGAGATGCAGATACAATGATCTTTAAAAGGTGGGACTGCAGGTTAAAAAAAGTAAAATGCAATTCTGGGTTTTACACATAGCAGCATTGAATATAAAAACAAGAGCGAGCATAGCAAAAAGTCACTAGAATGATACTAGGAATGAAAGGTTATAGTTATGAAAAAGGATTGAAATTTTGGGCTGTTTTCTCTGGAGCAGAGAAAGTTTAAGTGGATCTGATAGAGGTTTTCAAAATTACTAAAGGTTTTACGAAGATTAACATGAAAGATTTTCTCTGCTAATTTTACCCAGTGAGTTATTAGGTAGATCCAAATGTGGGGGTTGTGTCTCCTCCTGGTTAGAAGTGGAGTGAACTCACAAGAGGCAGGTCTGCATCTGGGGCAAGTTGTGCTGATTTAAATGACCTGAACCTGGAAAATATAGGCAAGTTCAGGTCAGGTCAGGTCAGGTGAGATCAGGCAGTGTGCATGTCTGGTGCGCTCAGACAGTGAAGGAAGAGGAAAACTGCCCCTCATAAATTCTTTTAAAAGGCATTTAGATAGCTGCTTGAAAATGAGGATTATTAAATGCGAGCAGGAGTATAAGATTAAACTAGGTGATTTGTGGAGAAAAATGCTGGTGTAGACCTGATGGGTTGAAAAAGCAGATTCTGTGACATTCTATGATCCTAACAACCAAGATGAGACCCTTTCAATTGTCTTATAGAACTTAATATGAAAGAATCTGTATTTATATAGTGCCTTATTACATCCTCAGTACAACCCAAAGTACTTTACAACCAATGGATTCCTTCTGAAGTGTAGTCACTGTGGTTATGGAGGTAAACAAGTAGCTCTCAATGAAATAAGCAATTTTGTTTCTCAGCAAAAACAGAATACAGTCCTTGTACAAATTTCATACAGCATGGAGATTGATTCATTCCTATACTCCATGGCAAGACAAACCAAACTGCTAACGCATGAAATGCGCTGCATTTTTTTGCTTGTACTGTAGTTGCTGTGAAAAATAGGCACTTGCTTTGAAGGCAGATTTTTGTTAGGTAAGGATATCAAGAGATATGGATCAAAGGTGTGTAAATGGAGTTGAGGTACAGTTCAGCCATGATCTAATTGAATGGCACAACAGGATCGAGGGGCTGAATGGCCTACTCCTCTTCCTCTTTCCTAAGGCTGGACTTTCTGATAAAGATGATTGTTGAATAACAACAATCTTTATAATTTATATACACAAATGCCATCTGGGGATGATGATGAGGAATGCAAATATATGTTGTCTGGGTTTGGAATTTTACACAATTTCAACTCATAACAGATATTAGGCACATTCTATTTACACTTGGTTGATCCCACCTTTAACCTTAATTGATTTTGATTGATCAGAAGTAAGCAACCTTCTTCCCACAACCTGCCTTGATGGGATTAAGCCATAGCACATCTCCTTCAAAGAGGCACTATAGCAGTGTAACACTGTAAACGTCTGGTTTCCGAGCAAGCATGCTGGGGTAAATGTTTGTCTTCACTTCCTGTGAAGTTACCTGGTGGAGAAACTCACCTGCAGGTTGTGGAACCTGTCTGATTTTCATTCCATTTAAATCTATGGAACGAGAATCAGGCGGGTTCTACACCAGGCGGGCGATCTGCTCCGCCAGATTACCACCCAGGCGGTGAAGACAAGAATTTACTGCATTGACCTCTAATGAAGGTGTAACCTCCATTCTAAGTGTGGTGTTTAAAGCTGCTGTCTAAAACTGAACAGAAACAAGAGAAACTACAGGTCAAATTTTAATTTTCATCACTATGGCCCCTCTATTCAAACCCCCTGGCTCTATGGAGCTGCAGCTCAATCAGAAGTACGTGAGTTGCTAACGTCTGATCTTTGCTGGACAAAGCTACACTCTCAGCATAGTAAGGAATGTGGAAAACTGCTGAGAGCCCACATGTGCAAATCATACTGTTGGCCTCATTAATTGTTATTGCCAACTATAATTTTTGTTCAAAGGCACTGACTTCCAAAGTCATGCACTTTTAACAAGTAATGTCATGTAATGTAATTGCTCAACATCCCTCAACTGTACAATCATCATACATTTGTGCAGTTCCTCCAACTTGACTGCAGTCAGAAGCTACTCTTAATTCCTGAATTGACTTTGAAATGGAAAGAGAAGTATTTCAATTATGAAAGATTATATTTGTGAATCTAATATCTCCACACTCAAATAAATGACGTTTCAACATGTAACTGTTTCACAAAATAGATCCTTAGTAGTCACAATCACCCTCTTTTCATTTGGGCACCAGGACCATAGTTTTTAGTTCGGACATTTCTCCCGAACAGTATTTACCAGCTGAAGCTCAGAGTTTTCTACGTAACTACTGGCCTTGTTTCTTGTGCATAATCACTAGCAGCAGAATTGGTGCAGGACCAATTGTGGCCTATGACATAATGGAAGAACAGATGGATTAGACCGCAGAAAGGGGGTGTCAAGGTGTAGGAGGCTCATCACTGTGTATACCAGTATCATTAGGCCAGGACAGTTCCATGCTGGCATAGCTATCTGATGTTCACCAAGGAGCAGTGTTTGATGCAGCTCAGGCTCAGGAAAGAAACCATCACTGAGTTGTGCTACTTGGTGCGGAAAGATCTGTAGCCGAGGTCACAAGAACAACAGCACTGTTGTTGTTGCAAGTCAATGTAACAAGTGCAGTGGATTTTTACACAATTGGCAATCTTGCAGGCGCTCCCCCATAGAGACTTGGAAAGAATCAGCTGCCATACAGCAAAATGCTACACTTGTGATTGAATCTCTCTAATAGAAGACAAACCATTTCATTCAGCATGGTCACAAACAGTCAGAGCAAAAGCAATTTGACTTCTATTGTTTGCAGGAAGTGTTATGTCAATATGTATCTATACATATTGATTATGAACAAATTTATTACCGTGCAGATAAGAACATTACAATATCCAAAAGCATAAGTTTACTTATGAACTCACTTTATCGCTCCACAGAGCAAGGAAAACCATCCATACCTAAAGAGCACTATCTACACTTAAAGTTGGCATCAGCAGACTTACACTTATGATGTGAGATAAGTAGATAGTGATGATAATGAGAAAGCACAGGGTAAGGAACCTAGTATTGGTGAAGGGTAACACTGGCAGTGGTTGAAGAGGGGGCAGCTTGTGTAGTGCAGAAGGCTTGTACTTTGAGTGCCCTTATAGAGGTAGAGGATCAGCCATGACCATATTGAATGGCAGAGCAGGCTCGAAGGGCCGAATGGCCTACTCCTGCTCCTATTTTCTATGTTTCTATATTTCTAATGAATTGTATGGCAATACACCTCCTGGTGAGCAGTGAGCCTCCTTTCAAATAGAGGCTGGTACAGCACTAAGACCATGTTGAGAAGTTACTTGCCTTCTTTGGCAACACTAAAAGATGGTCTGGGGAGTGTGGAGGAATCCTATACCCAGATATGCACTGCCATCTCCCATGGAAATGATGTCATAGAACAACGGCTGTCTGCACTGCAACAACAACTATATCAGCAGTGGCCAGCTCGATGCCCAGGCTATAAGCACAGGAGGAACATCTCTCATGAATGTTCCTACTGCTGTTACTGGAGGCTTTGAGGTTGAAATTCCAAGACATAATCATGGCTAGGGTCAGCTCATTCGTAGAACAATTACAGGTAACCACAATGGAGGGATTCTGAAACCTCATAGATCAGTTAGTATTGTGAAGTGATGGCTTCCAACATCGCACACATGGAGTAGCACAAGAAAAGTGGATTGGCACTCATATACCATAGTATCATAGTAGGTACAGCACAGGAGGAGGCCATTCGGCCCATCGTGCCTGTGCCAGCTCTTTGAAAGAGCTATCCAATTACTCCCATTCCCTTGCTCTATCCCCATAGCCCTTAAAGTATTTACGTCAGTGGCAGTTCTGTGCCATCATATACCCTGTACAAGTAACAGTAGGTGGCACCTCTGAAAGCATTGAGCTACACTATCAGAGACCCCGGGCACTGATGCAGGCCCATTGGGGTTTGTCGCAGGTACAGACATCTGTATCATTGACAGCTCACCCGATAGCTATGCAACCATTTACCATTGCTACTTCTTCATCTAGGGGTACACTGAGTGGTAGGACACATTTACAACCAAAGACAGAGAACTTCATTACACACACGGGCCGATTGTCCTAATGTGATCCACCAGTGAGGAGCCTCCTCTGCAATCTGCACATATTTCCAACATGGGTGGCCAGTGGACGGGACTCCCTACTTGTAGCGGCCACTCACAAAATGAGCCCTACAAGGCAAAAATGCAACAGCAAAGTACGTGAAACAAGTATACACTACACTGCACAACTTGATAAAACTGAATTCAGTCTGAGCACCTCTTTTTTTCTTTCATTATGCAGTAAACAAAACCAAAAGTCAAACAAAACATATGAAGGTTCATTTTGCGAGGCATGGAGAATGCTTGACAGGAACATAGATCGAAGAATCAGGTGCATCCAATTCATGGCACTCCTAATTTTCTAGTCATTAAAATTAATCACCAGAAAATCAAGCTTGCAGTGACCCCAGCACCTTGTGAGGCTCTCAGAACTTCCCTATAGAAGACACAGCAGAATCTAAAAGAGATGGCAGATAGCAATTCTGTGCTTGTAAGTATGATTCAAAGAAAACAACAGTAGCCACTCGCAGAACTTACTGAAAGATATGAGCCATGAGATCCTCATACACCTGGCTCTCCCACTGCACTGACTAGCTGGCCACTGCTTCTTGTTGACGTGTTTGTAGCAGAGCTTGTGGCAACACAAGGTGTCAGGAACCTCACTAATGGTGGCAGAACATAACAAGTGACCAACCTCTAAAATGTCCTTACTGGGTGCCTGGCAGGTCCCTATGGCATAACAGTTGAGAGCAGCGGTCGCGCAGTGCAGATGGCTGACTGTTTCCACAGGCCTTTTTAGACCAGATGGCACACCAAAGTCGCAACCTGCCCATTGAGATTGAGAGTTCACGTGTACTGCTCCATCACCATGTCCTGGGTAGCTGACTCTAATGCAATAAAACCTGCTGCCTATGACTTTACTTGCTGCAAATCATGAGCCTCTGCATTCACAACCAACCCTGTCCTCCACTTTCTGCTGTTCTGTGATGTATCTGTCCAATTTGGGCAGAAAATTCCTCTGTACCAATCACTTCTCTTGCTGTTGTGCTGATACTTCAATGTCTTCCCCTTTCTTAAGCTCAATGATGCCAGGTCAGACCAAGAGTAAGAAAACTCGGTGAGAAATTTAACATGGTTTTGCCCAGTTTTTTGGCAAGAAATGAAGGTTGGGGGGATGACATTCGGATCACAATCTCCCACGCCCAATATCCCCCAGAAGTGTGTCAGCTGCCAAATTGGAAGTTGCCGACTTCCAGGTGTGTAGGATGCCCACCTGAGGCCGAGCCGAGCGGAGGGAGCGTCCGATAAAAGGCGGGATTTCAGAGCGCTGAGAATAGCTGAGAGGAGCCGAGCCGAGCGGAGGGAGCGTCCGATAAAAGGCGGGATTTCAGAGCGCTGAGAACAGCTGAGAGGAGCCGAGCCGAGCGGAGCTGCGACGGAGTTCGAAGTGACGTCAGGAATCAGATCGGGACGCGACACAGGGGAGGCACCTGATTGGTGAGTAGGTTCAGGTGAGTATTTCTACTTATCTACAGTAACTAAAGTAAAAAGAAAGGGAAGGTCTGCAGGTCTTATAGGAAGTAGCGTTTATTTTTTAGTGAATCAAGGTCCCTAGTGTAGTTAACATTCTCTAAATTAAGAACAATTTAAAGGAGTAAACTCCTTAAAGGGAGTGGTAAGTAGTTTTTCTTTCCTTTTTTTTCTCTTGACATTGTAGTTGTTGTTAAGCTAACTTAAGGGTTAAGTCATGGCAGGAGATCCCAGACCCGTGTCATGTTCCTCTTGTGGGATGTGGGAATTCAGGGATCCTTCCTGTATCCCTGATTCCTTCACCTGCGGGAAGTGTGTCCAGCTGCAGCTATTGTTTGACCGCTTGACGGCTCTGGAGCTGCGGATGGACTCACTTTGGAGCATCCGCGAGGCTGAGAAAGTCGTGGATAGCACGTTCAGTGAGTTGGTCACACCGCAGATAAAAATTACTAAGGGAGATAGTGAATGTGTGACCAACAGACAGAGGAAGAGTAGGAAGGCAGTGCAGGGGTCCCCTGCGGTCATCTCCCTCCAAAACAGGTATACCGTTTTGGATACTGTTGGGGGAGATGGCTCACCAGGGAAAGGTGGCAGTGGCCAGGTTCATGGCACCATGGCTGGCTCTGCTGCACAGGAGGGCAGGAAAAAGAGTGGCAGAGCTATAGTGATAGGGGACTCGATTGTAAGGGGAATAGACAGGCGTTTCTGCGGACGCAACCGAGACTCCAGGATGGTATGTTGCCTCCCTGGTGCAAGGGTCAAGGATGTCTCGGAGCGGCTGCAGGACATTCTGGAGGGGGAGGGTGAACAGCCAGTTGTCGTGGTGCATATAGGCACCAACGATATAGGTAAAAAACAGGATGAGGTCCTACAAGCTGAATTTAGGGAGTTAGGAGTTAAACTAAAGAGTAGGACCTCAAGGGTAGTAATCTCAGGATTGCTACCAGTGCCACGGGTTAGTCAGAGTAGGAATGACAGGATAGCTAGGATGAATACGTGGCTTGAGAGATGGTGCAAGAGGGAGGGATTCAAATTCCTGGGACATTGGAACCGGTTCTGGGGGAGGTGGGACCAGTACAAATTGGACGGTCTGCATCTGGGCAGGACTGGAACCAATGTCCTAGGGGGAGTGTTTGCTAGTGCTGTTGGGGAGGGTTTAAACTAATATGGCAGGGGGATGGGAACCGATGCAGGAAGTCAGTGGGAAATAAAGTGGTGACAGAAACAAAAGGCAGTAAGGGAGAGTGCACAGAACATGACCGGACAGATGGTCTGAGAAAGCAGGGCAAAGACCAAGGGAAGTCTAGATTAAACTGCATTTATTTCAGTGCAAGAAGTCTGATGGGCAAGGCAGATGAACTCAGGGCACGGATGGGTACATGGGACTGGGATGTTATAGCTATGACTGAAACATGGCTAAGGGAGGGGCAGGACTGGCAGCTCAATGTTCCAGGGTACAGATGCTATAGGAAAGATAGAGCAGGAGGTAAGAGAGGAGGGGGAGTTGCGTTCTTGATTAGGGAGAACATCACGGCAGTAGTGAGAGGGGATATATCCGAGGGTTCGCCCACTGAGTCTATATGGGTAGAACTGAAAAATAAGAAGGGAGAGATCACTTTGATAGGATTGTACTACAGACCCCCAAATAGTCAACGGGAAATTGAGGAGCAAATATGTAAGGAGATTACAGACAGCTGCAAGAAAAATAGGGTGGTAATAGTAGGGGACTTTAACTTTCCCAACATTGACTGGGACAGCCATAGCATTAGGGGCTTGGATGGAGAGAAATTTGTTGAGTGTATTCAGGAGGAATTTCTCATTCAGTATGTGGATGGCCTGACTAGAGAGGGGGCAAAACTTGACCTCCTCTTGGGAAATAAGGAAGGGCAGGTGACAGAAGTGTTAGTGAGGGATCACTTTGGGACCAGTGATCATAATTCCATTAGTTTTAAGATAGCTATGGAGAAGGATAGGTCTGGCCCAAAAGTTAAAATTCTAAATTGGGGAAAGGCCAATTTTGATGGTATTAGACTGGAACTTTCAGAAGTTGATTGGGAGAGTCTGTTGGCAGGCAAAGGGACGTCTGGTAAGTGGGAGGCTTTCAAAAGTGTGTTAACCAGGGTTCAGGGTAAGCACATTCCTTATAAAGTGAAGGGCAAGGCTGGTAGAAGTAGGGAACCTTGGATGACTCGGGAGATTGAGGCCCTAGTCAAAAAGAAGAAGGAGGCATATGACATGCATAGGCAGCTGGGATCAAGTGGATCCCTTGAAGAGTATAGAGATTGCCGGAGTAGAGTTAAGAGAGAAATCAGGAGGGCAAAAAGGGGACATGAGATTGCTTTGGCAGATAAGGCAAAGGAGAATCCAAAGAGATTCTACAAATACATAAAGGGCAAAAGAGTAACTAGGGAGAGAGTAGGGCCTCTTAAGGATCAACAAGGTCATCTACGTGCAGAACCACAAGAGATGGGTGAGATCCTGAATGAATATTTCACATCGGTATTTACGGTTGAGAAAGGCATGGATGTTAGGGAACTTGGGGAAATAAATAGTGATGTCTTGAGGAGTGTACATATTACAGAGAGGGAGGTGCTGGAAGTCTTAACGCGCATCAAGGTAGATAAATCTCCGGGACCTGATGAAATGTATCCCAGGACGTTATGGGAGGTTAGGGAGGAAATTGCGGGTCCCCTAGCAGAGATATTTGAATCATCCACCGCTACAGGTGAGGTGCCTGAAGATTGGAGGGTAGCAAATGTTGTGCCTTTGTTTAAGAAGGGCGGCAGGGAAAAGCCTGGGAACTACAGACCGGTGAGCCTGACATCTGTAGTGGGTAAGTTGTTAGAGGGTATTCTGAGGGACAGGATCTACAGGCATTTGGAGAGGCAGGGACTGATTAGGAACAGTCAGCATGGTTTTGTGTGAGGAAAATCATGTCTCACGAATTTGATTGAGTTTTTTGAAGGGGTAACCAAGAAGATAGATGAGGGCTGTGCAGTGGACGTGGTCTACATGGACTTCAGCAAAGCCTTTGACAAGGTACCGCATGGTAGGTTGTTGCATAAGGTTAAATCTCATGGGATCCAAGGTGAGGTAGCCAATTGGATACAAAATTGGCTTGACGACAGAAGACAGAGGGTGGTTGTAGAGGGTTGTTTTTCAAACTGGATGCCTGTGTCCAGCGGTGTGCCTCAGGGATCGGTGCTGGGTCCGCTGTTATTTGTTATTTATATTAATGATTTGGATGAGAATTTAGGAGGCATGGTTAGTAAGTTTGCAGATGACACCAAGATTGGTGGCATTGTGGACAGTGAAGAAGGTTATCTGGGATTGCAACGGGATCTTGATAAATTGGGCCAGTGGGCCGATGAATGGCAGATGGAGTTTAATTTCGATAAATGTGAGGTGATGCATTTTGGTAGATCGAATCGGGCCAGGACCTACTCCGTTAATGGTAGGGCGTTGGGGAGAGTTATAGAACAAAGAAATCTAGGAGTACAAGTTCATAGCTCCTTGAAAGTGGAGTCACAGGTGGATAGGGTGGTGAAGAAGGCATTCGGCATGCTTGGTTTCATTGGTCAGAACATTGAATGCAGGAGTTGGGATGTCTTGTTGAAGTTGTACAGGGCATTGGTGAGGCCACACTTGGAGTACTGTGTACAGTTCTGGTCACCCTATTATAGAAAGGATATTATTAAACTAGAAAGAGTGCAGAAAAGATTTACTAGGATGCTACCGGGACTTGATGGTTTGACTTATAGGGAGAGGTTAGACAGACTGGGACTTTTTTCCCTGGAGAGTAGGAGGTTAAGGGGTGATCTTATAGAAGTCTATAAAATAATGAGGGGCATAGATAAGGTAGATAGTCAAAATCTTTTCCCAAAGGTAGGGGAGTCTATAACGAGGGGGCATAGATTTAAGGTGAGAGGGGAGAGATACAAAAGGGTCCAGAGGGGCAATTTTTTCACTCAAAGGGTGGTGAGTGTCTGGAACGAGCTGCCAGAGGCAGTAGTAGAGGCGGGTACAATTTTGTCTTTTAAAAAGCATTTGGACAATTACATGGGTAAGATGGGTATAGAGGGATATGGGCCAAGTGCAGGAAATTGGGACTAGCTTAGTGGTATAAACTGGGCGACATGGACATGTTGGGCCGAAGGGCCTGTTTCCATGTTGTAACTTCTATGATTCTATGAAACAGATGCCTGCATATGCAAATCGGGGTCCTAACGCCAGGACTCTGGTTGAAATTTGTCTACAAATGGGCAGAACCTGCACCGTGCACGTTCTGCCCTATTATTTCGACTCTTAAGTGGTTCTTAAAGGGACCATAAAGAGACTGCTCAAAAAATGGCCAGAAAACTTTTTAATAGTTTCATTTCTGTGGAGCCAGGAGGAGTGTTCCTCCTGGCTCCACAAAAATACAGCATGCCGCTGCTGGCCTGGGCCTGCTCCCCCACCCCCCCCAATCACACCACTTGCCCCTACCTCCCAGGACCTATCTGCGGGCCAGCTCGGCGTCAGAGCCGGACGGAATTGGTCAGGCCCCAACCGGTAAGCTGCAGTGGGGCGCCAGATTGGAGGCCACAGCTCACCTGTTTAATGCAAATGAGGCCCAATTTTGATTGCGCCTCAGGCCGCCGGGAACAGCGTGTGAAGCAATCACTTTGCTGACTTGCCGCATGTTTTGGATGAAAGTCCAATTTCTAGGCCTCAGTGTCACTCTGTGGCTGCAGAATGTTCCTCATTCATTACCATTAACAAAAACAACTTGTATTGATGTAGCATCTTATCAGATCTCAGGAACATCCCAAAACACTTCACCAACAATAAATTACTTTGGATTGTAGTGAATGTTATGTAGACAAACATGGCACCAAATCTGTATTGACAGTGTTGGTTAAAGGTTGAATCTTGGTCTGGGAGATCTCCCTACCCCTCTAACAGTGTCATCGGCTCTTCAACATCCACTGCAAACTATAGGAACCAGTAGACAGCACCTCGGCTTAATGCCCGATCTGAAGGACGAGCCACATAGCTAGTTAAATTGGCCTCCAACAAGTTAAGTTCACCTTATTATAACTTTTCGCCTCCTGTCCCACTAATTTATTTCTCACAATGCT
The DNA here is from genome assembly GCF_035084215.1 of Heptranchias perlo. Classification (NCBI taxonomy): domain Eukaryota; kingdom Metazoa; phylum Chordata; class Chondrichthyes; order Hexanchiformes; family Hexanchidae; genus Heptranchias; species Heptranchias perlo. Next base: position 13,901,769 of record NC_090348.1, on the reverse strand, counting down.
CCACCACTCTTTATACTCATGTCTGCTTTTTCATTAAGATCATCGAACAGAAGTGTCAGTTCCTATGTAGATATTATTGCAGAGATCCTGCTGCGATGCGAAAGAGATGACTGTGTATCAAATCACACTTACATGGGCATTAGAATGTCTTTCTGTTGACGTGCTCTTAACAGAATGGGAGCAGAACAATGGCTATAGCATGTACGCACAGGCCACCCAGTAAGAAGGACATTCATAACTTAAATAAGCACACCATTTACTGGGAGCAGTGAAGTGCATCCTTCTAGGTCACCTTAATGTTAAATTTCTCCAATGCTAAAGCTTAGTAACTTATCCTGTAAAAATATTCTTTCATAAATAAACAGGAACAGTAGTTATTTTAACACAGCAGTACATGTGCACCTGTTTCCAGTTCAGAGCGAAGCTATCTATCAGCAGAAAGGCTATAGTAATATTATACAGGCCTCTTAAAAGCATTTATTAGAAAGCTCTTGACTCTATTATACAAATTGTCTGAAATGTAAAAGGACTCATATTACCTAGCTTTAACAAAATGCCCATCACATAGGTCATCACCGAATGTTGTCACATCTTTTATCATTTTCAGTTGAAAAGTCAAAGAGGACAATCATTCTTCCAAGGAAAAGCAGAAAGTTCAGTACAGAGTGTAAGAGCTCACTGCATTTTCCTAAAATGGTGAACTCAGTGTTTTTTTCTTCCCTTCTACGTAGTTTGCCCCAGTTGGTTAGTGAACCATACGCTACAAAACAACCTTTAGTAAAGCACCTGTTATTCTACCCAGCTAACTGGCTCAATGACTCTAACTGGGAGAACGAATTCAGAAGATATACTTCATTTCACCCCTGTTAATTGGAGGCTCTGGGCTTAAAGGAATATTGGCAGTGCAGGTTTAACCATGCTGTCTGGCAGCTTGTTCCATGCTCATTCGTAACTTGTCTCTGTCCATAAATTGTGCCAAACTTCCTCAGTACTGAGATAGTTATAGGTATTAACCAGTGTTGCAAGCCAGACAACAAAAATGCAGCTAAATGTTGATCAGCAATGTGACATCTTTTTTGCAGGCGATGAAATATTTAAAATGGGAGACCAGGCATAAAATTATAAGGAGGAATGTATGTCTTACTTTCTAGAAAGTTCTAATTTTTTAAGACAATAATAAAGTCCCACCAACAAAAGCATTACTCATGAATTAATGGAAAATTCAGCCTCATTTATTAACTAACAGTAAATAACCAGCACCACTGTCTCGCCATGTATGTTAATGCATTTGTTCTGACTCCTCAACGATTCTGGAAGTTTATCCAGTGTGCAGCTGAGTCATACAGGCCGGGGAGGTCCCAGATACAATCCTCAATCTGAGCTGAGGTGGCTGATCTCAGCTAGGGTGGTGGGAGGTGTGTCACAATTTGTCTCAGTGCCTCTGGATTAGGGAGAGGGTGATCTGCAAGGGCTCCTACTACTAATCACTCTGCTGCGATGTTTGCTGGAAATTCACAAGTGTGGAGATCGGATGAGTGCATTCGTGGGCTGGCCTATAATGTTGCCCATGTTCGAATAGTTCTGCTGTTGCTCGGCTAGATTTTCCAGTCTGGCGTGATTCCTGGTGGGATCAGTGGCAGAGGCCTTTCCACCTGCCCGTTCCCCTGCGTCCTGACCCTGGCAAATACTCCAAGGTCAGGCTCTTATAAATTTTTCTAGTGGGCTTCCAGAGGTATCTGCCATTGAGTTGCCCACCTTGGATGGGGAAGAGGAAAATGGTAGAGGTGTTTACCACTCCATGGAGTGGCCGGCAATGCCAACTGAAGTGGGAAAAATATTTGCTTTTTAAATTTATTTTGAAATCTCCCACTTTCCCTCGTGCAGTGTGTCACTCTGTAATAAACTGCACTAAGCAACATGACCATTTAAATGTTCAAACCCTTCCCTCCTCAGTTGCCTTAGCAATACTGGACACCAGGAGTGCAATGGTGTTCATGAAGGGGAATACTTTGGATGACATATTCTCATCATTTAACTATTATTTATATATATCTGCTCAAAACTGGGTGGAAATATGCAATATCCATCGCCACCTCTGGCTGAAAGTCCTGGAAATGGTTGGAGGGCTGACGAAACGGCTGTCTGTAACATTTTCTGTTTCTGCCGTTTTCTAGTGATAAATCACTGAAACGACGTCAAGGATCACGTGAGCAATGGCCACTTGGGTGGGATATGGGGTGGGTTGCTCAGTGCACACAGAACTATACTCCAGCAAGGCTTCAACGCTTTCAAGAGAAGAGGGAAGTGGAGGAAACTGATGGAGAAATAAATATGTCCATTCTGTGCAAATTACATTATTAAGAATCTATGGCCTGATTCTACAAATTTGTTCTCCAGGTGGGGAGCCTCACCTGCCAGAGCACAATACTTGGATGAGGAGCGTGCTCGTGAATTCCCCATTATGTACTCCCAGCAAGCGAGCCTCTCCACCAGAAGTACAATTTTGTAAAAATTGTTTTTCTACAGTAAAATCTTTCTGTTTAGCAGCAAAATGTGTATTACTTTTAAGGAATATTACAGGTGCCATACAAATCATTCATTGGATCTGTGAACTTTAAATAATTGTTGAATTTGAATCCTCTGGGTGTAGAAGGATTGCTTAAATGCATTGCTATCCTTTAACAAAGCCTTGGAGAAAGTGCTGTGACCATCATCAAGACATACTTCCCTCTAGCTGGCTGTTCTCCAGGATTCCTAATGGTTTTCCTAGAAATACCATGCATTTCCTGCCCCTCTTGTCCTGTATGGCTATCTTTAGAATAAAATATGTTCTTATTGTAGATCAAAAGAAAGAAAAAACTGCAAATGCTGGAAATCAGAAATAAAAACAGAAATTCATCAACAACAACTTGCCCACTGCTTTTAAAACAAAAAGACGTTTCAAGGCCCTTCACAAAGGCATTGTCAAAGAGCTGGGTTTTAATGAGGGTCTTAAAGGAAGGGCGGGAAGTGGAGAAGTCGAGGGGTTTCAGGATTCCAGAATATGGAGCCTAGGCGGCCCAAAGGAATGGTCGTCAGTGGTCAGCTGAAAATACACAACAAGCCCATCTGCATGTGAAAACAGAAAGACAGGTTAACATTTCAGGTACAGACCCTTCATCAGATCGGGAAATTGAAAGAAACATGTGCCCCTCTGTAGGACTGAACAAAATGAAGAGAGGAAAGTGGAGAACAACAGGTAAAGTACAGATAACATGTCTTTTGAAATGCTGGAAGAGGTCAAAACTGGTGGATGATAAACTAAGGTCATCTCAGTGAGGCAATGGAAAGGCATTAAAAGACCAAAAGGTTATCAAAGAGCTACGGCAGTGAAGAGGGATTGGAATGATACCTAAAAAAAAAAAATCCAAAGTGGAGGTACTTTTAGTGGTCAAAGGTGTTGAAGATGGCTGAATGGTTGAGGAGGACAAGGAGGGGCAACCAGCCACCAATTACAATGTGACTGGGAGGGATGGACAAGGTAATGGGGGACAGAGACAAAGTTAGAATTTCCTAATGTCAGTGTAAAGACCAGAGGACTACAGAGTGAAAGAAAGGAAGAACTTGCATTTATATAGCACCTTTCACATCCTCGGGACATCCCAAAGTGCTTCACAGCCAATGAATTACTTTTTGAAGTGTAGTCACTGTTGTTCTATAGGCAAACGTGGCAGTCAATTTACACACATTATATGAACAGAGTATGAGACAAAAGACCAGTTAATCTATTTTGGGCTGTGTTAGTTATGGGATAAATGTTGGGTAGGGGAACTCCCTTGCTCTTCAAGTTGTGCCATGGAATCCATTACATCCACCTGAAAAGGTGGATGGGGCCTCAGTTCAACATCTCATCTGAAAGATGGCACCTCTGACAATGCTGCACTCCCTCAACACTGCACTGAAGTGTCACCTAGATTATGTGCTCAAGTCCTGGAGTGGACCTTGAACCCACAACCTTCTTAACTCAGCAACAAAGAGTGCGAACAATGAGCCAAGCTGCCACTCCAGAAAAAAGATGAGATACTAGGGTAGATCTTCCAATCTGCTTTGCTAGTTTGGCCAGCTCAGATCAGGTGAGCAGAGGTTGAAAATTTGGGCATGCAGGCACTGGGCCTGTTTCTCATCTGATTCTAAAATAGCTGAAAAAAATTCTGGCCTAACATTGCTCGCATTCAAAATTTGCAAAAGTCTCATTAAGGGGCCCAAAATGATTTCGAAATATTTAAATAGGATAATCACATAATCTGCCAATTTTTTTTTGCCAAGATTCTGTTGTTTGCCTTGGGCTAGACTTATGGAAAGCTCTGTATGCATTGGAGCTCTTAAAGGGGCAAAGGCTCTTTAGCCATATTATTAATTTTCTTTTTCACAATATATTTTAAGGACTGGGTTGTGTTATTATTGTTTGGCCATTTTAATCTTTTTCTTTAAATGTGCACTTTATAAAAAATTTTCTGCTACAAATTTTATTTTGTAATAACAGTAGATATTTTTTAATGACCCAAATAAATAGCTAATTATTGTCCACTTAGTCACCAGGAAAATCAAGTAAAGTATTTTCAGGCCATAAGTAGAACAGGAACAGATGGAAAAGGAGGGTATCATTTTTTTAAAAGTTCTTCCAATATCAGCTTTAACAGGATCTCAGGAATTTGCAAGGAATCTGGGGCAAGCTGCAGTGTCCCATGACAACAGGAACATAGGAACTGGAGTAGGCCATTCAGCCCCTCGAGCCTGTTCCACCATTCAATTAGATCATGGCTGAGCTGTATCTCAACTCCCACTCTAGGCAGCAATTGAAGGTAAAGTTAATGATGAGAGTTGATTTAGATGTGCTCTAAATATAGTATTTTCTGACCGAAGCAGTGCAAGATGAAAGAAGGCATGCCAGAGGGATCAGCACGCACCAGAGCTGGACTGTCCACTTATGCCATCAATCATATCTGCAAGTCTGGACACACCTATATGTCAATGACCAAGGGGAACTGGCACTACTGGCTCCAGGTCAATATCAAACCAGTTCCAAAGATGTGCCAACTACTTCAAGGACACCTGCAGCCCACGTGAAAGATAGGAACAGCAATGCCAGTAGTAGCCAATGTCACCAAAGGCTTCAACTCTTATGCCTGCACCTCCATCCAGACTAGAATAGGGATCATCTGCAGTACCAGCCAAAATGCTGATCAACACCTGTATAGAAAGACAGGCATTTCACCTTGGTCTATCTACCTGGTAAATGGTACTGCTGGGTAATGTTACCTTGGCAGCTTCCTTAAGATGCGATGCGGTAGAAATTGGTATGTGTTGCGCCCGTTTTTCGGGCGTAGAACAGGCGCAAAGTAAACCAATTTAGCAGTGGGACGCCCTGCGCCCAATCTCTGCAGATGTTGGTCCCACTGCCAAATTCATGAGGCCCTTTTCTTTAGGCGTCCCTTGCGGATTTTCAAAATCAGTCGGACTAGTCAGGATTCTTCAGCAGCCCCCAAGGCCGCCAACTACAAGTAAATTTTTAAAAAGATGTGTTAAAAACAAGCCTTCCTGTGGATGCTCCCCTGACTCCACATGTATCACCACTGCACCCCTCCTCCCCCAACTCCTGCAGACCACAACAAACCCCCTCCTGGGACTTACCTGAGAGATACTGATGTCTGCTTTGCCAGTGAGCTGTCTGGGAGTGAGCACAAGGCGTTGAATTTAAATGAAGCCCAAGGCTCAATTTTGATCGGGCCTCGGGCCTACCAGCTCAAGGTCCCTGAGCCCAGTTTGCCCTAGAAGGCCGGAGCCATGCAATTTCCACCCGGATATCTTATTCCCCAGCTTGTGCGAATAGTGTACTCAGTTTTTGGAAATGCTGAAAAATATTTTAAAGCTTTTGCAGCATTTGGAAAGGCATAAAAATCTTTGCTTTAAGGACTGGTTAATTGCAACAATTCCCATCCTCCCACCCCTTTGGCAGACTCCCAACTGCAGGCACAAACTGGGCAGGAAAGTTGCAAGCCACAAGTACATGGGCTTAACTAAGCCAATCATGCAAGTCAGTGTCTGGCAGAAACAGCGAACCTGATGTTTGCTGCAAGCCGGTCTCGCTGTCCCTGCACCAGGACTGGAAATTTGGCCCTACTATTCTTAAAGCTGCATTGAGCTTGATTGAAACAGTGTAAGAGGCCAAAGATAGACAGGGAATGGGAGGGGGAGTTGAAATGCTGAGCCACAGGGAGATGAGGACCACACTTTCAGCCAGAACAGGGATGTTTCACAAAGTGGTGACCCAATCTGTATCTGGTCTCCCCAGTGTAGTACAGACTACACTGTGAGCGGTGAATACAGTATACAGTCAGAGGAAGTATAGATAAATTGTTGTTTCATATGGAAGGAATGTTTGCGACCCTGGACATTAGTGTGGGAACAAGTGAATAGACAGCTGCTGTATCTGCTGTAATTGCATGGGAAAGTGCCAGGGGAAGAGAAGTGATGGAGTGATGGAAGAATGAACATGTGGATCTTGGATGGAATGGCCCCTCTAGAACGCAGGGTTTTGGAGGGGGGAAAGATGTGCTTAGCGGTGGGATCATGTTGTAGGCGGAAATGGTGGCAGATTCTCTGGTGACTGTGGAGGCTAATGGGTTGGAAGATGGGAACAAGGGGTACCCTGAGATCGTTGTGACAGGAGAGAGAGGAGATGAGAGCGAAATGACTGGGAATGGGGCCAGATATTTTATAAGCTCTGAAATGCGTTTGGTCATGGTCCAGGGGAATGAGCTAAATAGCTAGTGTGCGGTCTGAGCCAGTTAGAGGACCATCTTCCGCACTACTATACCAGGTTATCAGGTTAGTTAATGATGACATTAGAACAATGAAAATGGAGTTACAAATTCAGATGGAAATAGGTTAGCGAGTAAGAAATGTGGAAGAACTCAGATAACTGATATCACATTGGCAGTTCTTGATGAAAAACCAAGAGAAGGCAAGGAGCTACAAGAAAGGGTCCAGGGAAATCGAGAAGACTGGAGACAGGAGAATGGTTCATATTCATGGCCTAATGGACAGGGGTGGGTGGGGGAGGGGGCTCCTGCCTGAAAACGGAAACACAGTAATGAAAGTAACAGATGAAGACCTTAGCTACTTGTTGGAGCTTAAAATTCATGGAGGTGGAGCAATAGGGGAATGAAGGTCAGGCCCTTGCTGAAATCAGATTACTTAGGTCAGAAAGGGGTCAGTCAGAGGGAATAGCAAAAACCTGGCAAACTGGCGTATGGACAGGAATGAGGTTAGAGGAGGAAATGCAGTCAGAAAAAAGTAAAGGGGACAAGACATGGGGAGGGGGGGAGGGGGCGGGAAATCAGTGGCATTGGAGTTACTTGAGGTTCCATCACTGTTACCTGAAATGAAGAAAATACATTTTTTGTTAAAACAGTAGAACTAAGGACCAGGAGGGCTACAGTCTAGATTGAGTCAATGTTGAGTCAAATTTCCAGTCCTGGTGCAGAGACAGCGAGACTGGCTTGCAGCAAACATCAGGTTCGCTGTTTCTGCCAGACACTGACTTTGCATGATTGGCTTAGTTAAGCTTATGTACTTGTGGAGCAGAACATCTTCACCAACATCATAACCCATACCGACCCTTTGATCTGCTGCTCCCTTATTCTGCACCATCAGAAGGAAACTTTCTGGAAATAAAGTAAAACCAAGTTATTATCCAAAAAGTGATGAGTGTACATTCCTAACATGTTTTGCCGCAGTGTTTGGTGACAGTGTCTCATACGTATGTCTCCTTGAACTCATCCTGATGCTCCGACTGGGTGCTTCGTCAGAGGCAGGAATAAGTGGGTGCCAGCGGGTGCTTTTTGAGATTGAGGTAGTTCTGTACATTCTCCTGCTAGGTCATGAGATGGCCTTATAATTGGTGCTACTACATCCTTTGTTTCAGAGAGTGACTTAATTTGCCCACTTTCTGATGCATCGTCTACCATTTGAGGAGGTGGGGGAATGGGTACTGGGTGGGCCGCATGTGGCATTACCCTCATCTGTGCTTAGCCCAGGCATTCTGCTGGGCATTCCTCATCCACATGGAAGCAGAACTCTGGGCAGTAGTAAGATTTGTGAATCCCTGTGTATTACTCAATGTAATCCTGCAGCACATTAAAGTTTGACAAGACAGCCTACTAGCCAAAGGATTCCACGCCAGCAGTGTGAGCATTCATGAGAGTTATCCCACTGCGCAAAGTACCTCTGTCATGGTGGACTCCTCTGCAGGAGCTCTTGGGGAAGTCATGTAAGTGAATGAGTATGTGAGTAAGTGATAAACTAAAGGTACCGAATATAACTTGGTGGGGGTATAACAGGAGGGAGTAGTATAACTAGAGGTACCGAATTTAACTTGGTGGGGGTATAACTGAAGGTACCTGATTTAACTTAAAATGACCAGTATAATTGGAGGCAGCTGGCAGCTCACCACCACCTTCTCAAGGGCAATTAGGGATGGGCAATAAATGCCAGCCTCACCAGTGATGCCCACATCCCATAAACGAATAAAAAAAAAGTTGGTATAACTGGAGATTGGTGTCACTGGAGGTAGCTTGTATACATCTACCCTTACATCTCAGTTTGATTTTTGTGTAATGTTATGATTTTACACCTTGGTGCAGAAATTGTATTATAAATAATGTAGACCTGGAATGGAGGGAGGAGTGAAACACACAGGATGTTGTTACCTTGCTAATGGAAAAGTACAGTAGTCACAATACCACAAAATGACCTCTAGTACGTGGACCTATTGGCAGACAGTGCTGGAAAATCTCATCAGCTCACACAGGGTCTGACCCTGTGAGACAAAACACATTTTGTGCAATTATATTCTATTCTTTTGCAATAAATCTCCATCACATATTGACTGTACAGCACAGGACACAAGCTGTGATGAAAGAAATATTCTGAACCCTAATTCACCTGCACTCAGCTATATCTCAAAAGACAGTTGTTGTGCTCCATACAGTAGAATTAAAATAAATATTTCCTGATGTCTGGCTACGTAGGAACAGGAGTAGGCCATTCAGCCCCTCCAGCCTGTTCTGCCATTCAATTACATCATGGCTGATCTGTTTCTTAACTCGACCTACCCGCCTTGGTTCCATAATCCTTAATATCCTTGCCCAACAAAAATCCAAGAATCTTAGTTTTGAAATTTTCAATTGACCTAACCTCGACAGCTTTTTAGGTGATAGAGTTCCAGATTTCCACTACCCTTTGTGTAAAGAAGTGCTTTCTGACATCACCCCTGAATGGCCTACCTCTAATTTTAAGGTTATGCCCCCTTATTCTGGTTTCTCTCTATCTACCCGATCAAATCCTTTAATCATCTTAATCACCTCAATTAGATCACCCCTTAATCTTCTATATTCAAAGGAATACAAGCCTAGTCTATGTAACCTGTCCTCATCATTCAACCCTTTTAGCCCCGGTATCATCCTGGTGAATCTGTGCTGCACCCCCTCCAAAGCTAATATATCCTTCTTGAAGTGCAGTGCCCAGAACTGAATGCAGTACTCCAGATGGGGTCTCACGAGAGCTCTGTACAGCTGTAACATAACTTCCACCCCTTTGTATTCCAGCCCTCTTGAGCTAAAGGCCAACATTCCATTAGCCTTTTAAATTATTTTTTGTATCTGTCCACTAGCTATTAGTGATTTCTGTACTTGGACCCCTAAATCTCTCTGCTCCTCCACAGTTCCTACCTTCTCGCCATTTAGAAAATACTCTGACCTATCTTTCTTAGGTCCAAAGTGGATGACCTCACACTTTCCCACGTTGAACTCCATCTGCTACCATTTTGCCCACTCACTTAATCTATCAATGTCCCTTTGCAACTTTCTGCTCCCATCTACACTAATCATTTTGCCACCTAACTTCGTGTCATCAGCAAACTTACATATACAGCTCTGTATTCCTTCATCCAAGTCATTTATAAATATAGTGAAAAGCTGAGGCCCCAGGACAGATCACTGGGGGACACCACTAGTCACATTCTGCCAATTTGAGTACATACCCATTTTCCCTACTCTCTGTCTTCTACCTCCTAGCCAATTCCCTATCTAAGCCAATGGGTTGCCTCAAATTCTACGCACTCTCATTTTTGTTAACAGTCTCTTACTGGAACCTTGTTGAATGCCTTCTGAGAGTCCATATAAATAACATCCATAGACACTCCCTTATCTACCACATTAGTAACCTCCTCAAAAATTTCAACTAGGTTCATTAGGCATGACTTACTTTTTACAAATCCATGCTGGCTCTCTCTGCTCAGCTCAAATTTCTCCAAATGCTTTGTCGCTAATAACAGATTCATCACCTTATTCCCCATCCACCACCTTAAACATTCACTCCCTCCACCACCGGCGCGCTGTGGCTACAGCGTGCCCCATCTACAGGATGCACTGCAGGAACTCGCCAAGGCTTCTTCAACAGCACCTCCCAAACCCGCGACTTCTACCACCTAGAAGGACAAAGGTAGCAGGCACATAGGAACACCATCGCCCTCATGTAACCCTCCAAGTCACACACCGTCCTGACTTGGAAATATATCGCCGTTCCTTCATCATCGCTGGGTCAAAATCCTGGAACTCCCTGCCTAACAGCACTGTGGGAGAATCTTCACCACACGAACTGCAGCGGTTCAAGAAGGCAGCTCACCACCACCTTCACAAGGGCAATTAGGGATGGGCAATAAATACTGGCTTTGCCAGTGATGCCCACATCCCATGAATGAATTAAAAAAATTCAGCCTCACAGCTATTAATACTCCATTACAATACTTAATTTAAGTGATAATCACACAGTATATCCAACATACAAAATGTGAAGAGCCCTGAAATTCCTCAGGTCATGATCCCAATGGTTACACTGGGATTGTTTCCGACAGTATCCTTCAGCGCTGATCCCACTGTAGTTTGCAGGGTCAGAGAAAGGGCACCTTATTTGTACAGTGCAAGCAGGTACAAACACTTGCTGGCACATCTCTAGAGTCCACGGAAACTCCCATGATTGTCCACCCTGGGTGAGGTTGTCTAGCCAAAATTCCTATCGTCCACCTGAGCAAAGGGAGCCAATCAGGCTAATTTTTTTTTCAACTTTTGTATTCTTTGGATGTCCAGGCTGTCAAACAAATGCAAGGTCCCAGCTGAGAAACAGGAACAGGAACTCGTAGTTTTGGGATTTCCCCCCACCACTGCCCGTCATTTGCCCAGTAAAGTGGTGGACAAAAATTCCGCCCCTTACAAGGAATTGAGGAAGCCTCATGAAATGGCAAAGCCTCTGTGTAACCAGGGCAGGGGGGGCGGGGGAGTTAGTTTTAACCCCCAAGAACGGGTGGGTTGAGGGCACGTGGGAGGTTAAAACAACAGCTTTTTGGAAGTCCCGCCCCCACTTAATGCTGGCAGGCTGATACTTCAAAGGGCAATGTACCTCATTGAAAGAGTTGAGGTACTTAATTCTTTATGTACTACAAAAGTTAAATTAATTTAACCTTGCCTGTTCAGGTGTCCCATCACTTCTGATTCACATCAGTTGAAAGCGGGCGGGACAGGCCAGATCCATGAGGTGAGTACCTTTATTGCACTGCTTGTGGGCCCGGGACAGCAGGAGTGCTTCATCCAGGCCCAATAAGCTCATCTGGCACAACACGACCCTGCGATCGGGACGACACCACCCCCCACCCAATCTCCGACGTTGGATCCCCTCCGACCCCCGATGCTGGCTGACCACTCCCCCCTCAATCCCAATGCTGGCTGGGTCCCCACCAACCTCAATGAAGGCTGCAACCCCCCCCCCCCACACCTGCGCCCCGATCCCTTGCTGACTGACCCCCCATCGATCTCGTTCATGTCTCCCACCTCCCTCCCCCCTACTCCAATTTTTTCCAGGGCCCACAATCTCTCTCTTCCTCCCGCCCCCCCCCCCCTCTCTGATTTGCCGCTCGTTTCCCTTCCGACAGGAAGCCAGCCTGTCAATCTGGCTGCCTGGCAAGTGGGAAACCCAAAAGCTCAAATACTGACCTTCAATTGAGTTGCGATCGCAGATTGTGATGCACTCATTTGATTTCCGGGTTCCCCGCGCGAATACCTCGGGACGGGCTGGGTTCCCGGCTCCAAGTTAAAATCATGCCCCAGTTCTCCACCATTTCTGTTGGGTGTTCTGCCTGAATCCTACCTTGCATTAGGATGGAACCCCTGTGATATTTGAGGGCCTATATTTCATAATCTGTGCGGAGGAAATATTTTCATATAATGTGGGTATTCAATTTAACCAAATGCAGTAGTTTGTATATTGTATATAATAAAAATATTTATATAGAATTTTATATTTGTGACTATGTCAGCTCCTGTGATGGTTGGACACTTCTATTTATTTTGGTGAGTGTGAAATTTATTTCATTATATATTTCTTTTAATTAATTTCATGGCTGGTCAGGTCAGGTCACAATTGATTATTTTTTTAAAAATCGGTATTGACTAGAAAGGGGGTCGTATTGGGATTAAAAGCAATCAATTGTAGTAGCACTCAAGATATCTTTTCATTTCATTAATTGCCAGCCAGGTGCCCTCATGCCAAAACTGACAGGACAAAATTATTTCATTACATATTTCATTTGATTAATTAGTTTCAGGTCGAGTCCCTTCCCCTGATCTCTGCCCTTACTCCTCCACCTTCACTGTCTGTTACTCCCTTGTACCTTGTCCCCTCCCAATTTCCCACAACTCTCCCATGCTAATGTGTAATGATCCTGGGCTGCCCGAGTCAACTCCCAGCGATTGCTAGTCCACGATATGAGCAGCCTACAGTTCAACACTAATTGACACTAAATTTCATTCTGACTCAGAGAGGTCACAGGAGTGATTGGAATGGGGCAAATAGAAATTCAGCATCTGGTACTTTTTTGTGGCTGGAATAACGAGCACAAAAATCACTCAAACTTTAAAAAAAAACACTAAACAAAATTCGGGCAATTTTGATCTATATGCGAGGGGCAAATACAAAGTCAGCTCTGCTCACATTTATTCCCAAACTATCGCAGGACTGCGACATTAGTATACAGGCCATGTCGAAGCTCAGTGCTGGTTTTAATCAAAGCAGTCCCGCCCCACATTGCCCAGCTGGTTTTGAACAAAGTAAAGGCATCAATAATACCCGGGTTGAACCAGGTTTTAACTCTGCAGTTTAATTTGAAACAAAAAAAGAACAAATGTAATAAAAAGTTGTCCACTTCAGGAGAGGACTCCAAACAGTCAAAGGTAGCTTTTGTTCAAAAATTACCCTTTTAAAAGTGATTTGGAATGGGACAGCTGACTTTCCATATTTAACATATTTCTTCCATTAGTGTAATGAATCATGTCCACTACAGATGTAGATTGTATGTATATCAATTTAGTACATTTTGTTTTTCACTCTCTCTCATGGTTTGGAATTCTGTTACCATTTTTTCTAAATTAATCATAATGAATTTTAACCTGTGATGTATTACAGCATGTGTATAAAATCACTGTTCTGCAGATAAATGATTCTGAACATATCCTGATCTTCTGCATAATCTTGCATAATTTGAAGTGCATCATCTCTGAACTGTGCCATACTTAGTAACTGGACTCAGGAGTAATAATCAACGGTATTTTCTCAAGAACAGAAAACTGAATAATGCACTTGTCACTTCCTTCATAAACCTATGGACAACAAACTGGCTCACACTACAGATATCCCTAGTGGTCGTCTGGAAGGAGCTCGGCACATAAAAGAGGGTCCTGCAATTTTGATGGCCACTAGCAGTGCCATATGGATGGTAGACCTTGTCTTGTAGAAGATGGCTTAACTCTGTCACTGGCTCACTGCTAAGCTTTGGCCTCCTAAGTCATTGCTCTTCAATCATATCCTAGGTTTCTGTGCCAGGGACAGTACACCTGAAGGGAAGCTTGATGGTAGGACTGGGATTGAGTACCACTTGACAGCTTGGGCGTACCTTTCCTGCTGTCGTCATCCTCAGCTAGGTCCAATCCAAGGGGGAGCACTGAATGCAACATCCATTTCAGACATAGTTCAGTATCTTAAAACTTTACTATGCCGTCATTACAGACAAAACCTCCTGTGCTGCAAAGTCCGAGGTACATGGTAGTTATGAGTGCATCACAAGTGTGAGCCACAAGCCTAGAATATGAGCCATGATGTGGAGATGCCGGTGATGGACTGGGGTGGACAAATGTAAGGAATCTTACAACACCAGGTTATAGTCCAACAAATTTATTTTAAAATCACAAGCTTTCAGAGATTATCTCCTTCGTCAGATGAATGAATGAAAAGGTTCTCAAATCGCATATCTTATACTATGTTGGGACAGCATCACACCAATCAAAAGGTGTCGTTGTTATTCAAACAGGCCAGTCACGGAGAACAGCACGTCCCAGTACACTAGATATACATTGTGTCTATTACACAGGCAGGCAGAAAGAAACTCAAAATGGCAGAGAGAGAGAGAGAGAGAGAATTTTAAAAAACATATATATCTAGTGTACTGGGACGTGCTGTTCTCCGTGACTGGCCTGTTTGAATAACAACGACACCTTTTGATTGGTGTGATGCTGTCCCAACATAGTATAAGATATGCGATTTGAGAACCTTTTCATTCATTCATCTGACGAAGGAGATAATCTCCGAAAGCTTGTGATTTTAAAATAAATTTGTTGGACTATAACCTGGTGTTGTAAGATTCCTTACACTAGAATATGAGAGTAGATTTCCCTTGGGGTCTCAAGGAAGTCCCTGAACTCCAAATCCATCGGTTGCCCAAAGGGGCCAACTACTTGGAGAGCAGCTACTTTTGGTGTGGGGCCATCAGTGGTAACCCAATGTGGCCATACAGTGTTGCAACTTCTTCACCCCCACCTCACTGAGTGCTCAAGATGTACCCATAGTGGCACGGGTGCATGCTGGGATTATTTAAATTAGCTGACCCTGCCCTAACCCTGGATTCTCTGGTGCGGCCAGGAGTAGCGGTTACCGGCACAGTGAGATTCCCGCTCTGCCATACTTACAGCGGCAGAGCAGGTCTGAGGATTTTCAACACCTATTTCTCTGCTTGCATGACAAGATGGCACATAATGCAAGATACAAGGGAACAGACTCGTACTGGAGGAGGACTCAAAAATCGCAGGCCCTTGATTACCTTGAAGGATCCCTCAGTACTGCACTAGGTTATGTCCTCAAATCTGTGGAGTGGAACTTGAACCCACAACCTACCGCCTCAGAGGCAAAAGTGCTACCAACTGAGCCATGGCTAACACCTTCTCAAGATATCACTCTCTCTGGGACTTTTCTTTTGGCTTATTGTGTTTTAGACTCCTCTTATAGAGAGCTAAAGTTCACTTATGAGAGTAGTCTGAGACATAAAATCCAAAACAAATCTAGAGTAAAAAACAGTAATGAAGCCCAAAAACAAGGGGTACTATAAACAAATCTAAGTTGCCATTCTTGCTGTAGAAAATCCTAGCATGTGTTTACTCATTGATTCTTCTTTTTTTTTCTTTTTGGAAAGAAGTTTGGATTTACAACAACAATCTCTGGCCAAAATCTTCCAATCTTTCTTCGATATGGGGACAGTGCCGGAGGATTGGATGATTGCAAATGTTACACCTCTGTTCAAAAAAGGGGAGAGAGATAAACCCAGCAATTACAGGCCAGTCAGCCTAATGTCGGTGGTGGAGAAACTTGAAGAGACAATAATCAGGGACAAAATTAATTGACACTTGGAAAAGTATGGGCTAATAAATGAAAGTCAGCACAGATTTGTTAAAGGAAAATCGTGTTTGACTAACTTGATTCAGTTCTTTGATGAAGTAATGGAGAGGGTTGATGAGGGCAGTGCGGTTGATATTGTGTATATGGACTTTCAAAAGGCATTTGATAAAATACCACATAATAGACTGGTTAACAAAATTAAAGCCCATGGGATTAAAGGGGCAGTGGCAGCATGGATACAAAATTGGCTAAGGGACAGAAAGCAGAGAGTAGTGGTGAATGGTTGTTTTTCAGACTGGAGGGAAGTCTACAGAGGTGTTCCCCAGGGGTCAGTATTAGGACCACTGCTCTTTTTGATATATATTAATGACCTGGACTTGGGTATATCGGGTATAATTTCAAAGTTTGCAGATGAGAGGAAACTCAGAAATGTAGTGAACAATGTGGAAGATAGTAACAGACTTCAGGAGGACATAGACAAACTGGTGAAATGACCAGACACATGGCAGATGAAATTTAATGCAGATGAGCGTGAAGTGATGCATTTTGGTAGGAAGAATGAGGAATCATAGAATGGTTACAGCAAAGAAGGAAGTCATTCGGCCCATCATTCCCCATCAAGGGATATGGGGAAAAAGCGGGAACAGAGTACTGAGTTAGACGATCAGCCATGATCATTTTGAATGGCAGAGCAGGCCCTAAGGGCCGAATGGCCTACTCTTGCTCCTATTTTCTATATTTCTATGTTTCTATGCCTGCACCAATTCTCTGCAAGAGCAATCCAGTTAGTCCCATTCCACCGCTCTTTCCCCGTAGCTCTGCAAATTTTTCTTTTTCAGGTACTTATCTAATTCCTAATTCTAAGGAGAGGCAATGTAAACGAAATGGTACAATTTTAAAGGAATAGAAAGACCTGGGAGTGCACATACACAAATCTTTGAAGGTGGCAGGACAAGTAGAGAAGGCTGTTAAAAAGCATGTGGGATCCTGGGCTTTATTAATAGAGGTATGGAGTACAAAAGCAAGAAGTTATGCTAAACCTTTGTAAAACACTGGTGAGGCCTCAGCTGGACTACTGCGTTCAATTCTGGGCACCACACTTTAGGAAGGATGTCAAGGCTTAGAGAGGATGCAGAAGAGATTTATTAGAATGGTGCCAGGGATGAGGGACTTCAGTTATGTGGAGAGATTGGAGAAGCTGGGGTTGTTCTCCTTAGAACAGAGAAGGTTAAGGGGAGATTTAACAGAGGTGTTCAAAATCATGAACAGTTTTGACAGAGGGGTTGGTAACCAAAGGACAGAAATTTAAGGTGATCGGCAAAAGAGCCAGAGGCAACATGAGGGAACATTTTTTTTACGCAGCAAGTTGTAATGATCTGGAATGCACTGCCTGAAAGGGTGGTGGAAGCAGGTTCAATAGTAACTTTCAAAAGGGAATTAGATAAATACTTGAAGGGAAAAAAATTACAGGGCTATGGGGAAAGAGCAGGGAAATGGGACTAATTGGATAGCTCTTTCAAAGAGCCGGTACAGGCACGATGGGCTGAATGGCCTCCTCCTGTGCTGTACCTACTATGATGCTATGAATATCTGACATTTATATGGCCAGTTTCACAAAAAAAATTCTCAAGGCACTTTGTAAAAGACATTGTCGGCACAGAGTAGGAAGTTGGAGGGAGCTGGGTGATCAAAGGCACAGTCTAGGTGATCAAAGGCACAGTCTAGGTGATCAAAGGCACAGTCATAGATCTGAGTTTTGAAATTTTTGAAGGTGGAGAGAGAGAGATGGCAAATCGAAGAGGGTTAGGGAGAAGGCTTCAGAATGCAGGGCATTGAATTACATAGACCGTACAGCACAGAAACAGGCCATTCGGCCCAACTGATCTATGCCGGTGTTTATGCTCCACAAAGCTTCCTCCCACCCTGTTTCACCTAATCCTCTTACAAAGTGCCTTGAGAATTTTTTTTTGAAACTGGCCATGTAAATGTCAGGTATTCATCGTATCATAGAAGGTGCAGCATAACCTTCTAATCCTTTCTCCTTTGTGTACTTATCTAGCTTCCCCTTAAATATTAGCCGAAAGCTCTGCTACTGACCATGGAGGTGAGGAAGTGGGAGATGGGCAGTAGACCAAGGTCAGAAGAGTGATGGGTATGTGCTGAGATGCAGGGCTGGAGAAAATAGCAGAGATAGGCTGGAGCGAAGCTGTATAGGGATTTGGAGGCAAGAACATTGACTCGGAAGAAGAAATCCAAGTCACTTGAACATCAGCCACTACAGATTCTCAATTTACTGTTCTTCCCTGGCAGAAACTCTTAGTTTTCCACCAGGGAAAAAAAATCTATCTACATAAATGGGTATCTGAAATTGGCCATTTGGGCCAGAGGCTGTATTACTGTGACCTTATGTGATCTGTAATGTTTAATTGCTGTTGGATGGCATTTGGGGAGTTGATCTGGCTACAGAATAGCGATGTGTTTGTTTTAATTACACAAACTTCATTGAGAAAAGGGCAGAAGGGCACAGTTCAGCAGCTGCAGATCCACTGCCAGAAAGTATTTACTGTGGTTCTTTCAACCCAGCACTTTGTGGGGATATTTGCAGCCCCAGGGGATTTATTAATTGGGAGATTTTGTTGCAGTCCTTAATAGTGGTCACAGTGACTGACGGATAATACCGGTGAATATCTGGGAATCATGTTTTTTTGTCATTTTTCTTTGAGTTTTCTTTCAAGGGATAAATTTTTGGTTACTTGGCTTTGTTAGTCACAATGTGGAGTTATTGTGTGGTATCAAAAGGTTTGGTGCAGTCTTCTCCTACATAATTTTGTTTAGTGAAGCAAGATATTTTGTCATCATTGTGCATGTTTTATCTTGCGCATGACGTGCAGTACACTGCCTGCAGTGAAAAGCAACATTTTATTTTGTTGTCCTTAACTATGGGACTAAAATGGGTTGAGACAAAAGACCTAAAAATGACTCTTTGCAAGTGGAAAATGTATCCAGTCCACTGACGTATGAATTGGCTTTTTCTGGTCACAAACTTGTTCCTCCTTCCCATTTAACTTGAAGTGTCTTCCATTTTTTTTTACTGGTCATGAATTCTTCTGCGGCCAATGAAAACATGGCTGCAATAAGGCCCTCTAAGTATCTGCTGAAGCAATCATCAAGCATTATTCAGTATTTAAAGGTTGGCATCACAAAGGTTGAGGAGCGTAAAACACCTGCCACTAATGGCAACTGCTAGGCAGCAACACAAAGTGCGATTCCGGGACAAAGCCCTGTGGGCATGTGTAGCCTTGGTAATGTAACAAAAAACACTTCTGGGGAGGCCAGACACATGACAAACATAAGATACTATGGCAGAGAGAGTGAATGCTGTGTCCAGGATTGAATTCCAGGAAAGGGTTTTGGACTTGAAAAAACACACCAAGCCCTTACCATTGTTGTAAAGGAGCAGACCAATACATGTGGCAGGTACAAGCCATACCAACCCTTAAAGGATCAACAACAACAACAATAACCTTCATTTGTATAATACTTTTAAGGTTAAGAAACTTGCCAAGGTGCTTTGCAAATAAGCATTAGGAAACAAGCTAGGGGAGGGGATATTAGGAAGAGTGATGAAAAACTTGGTTGAAGAAATAGGTTTTGAGAGGATTTTTAAGCGTGGAGAGAGAGGTAGTGAGACAGAGAGGTCTGGGAAGGAATCCCAAAGTAGGATCATGGCTGCTGAAGGATCTGCCACTGATGTTGCGGCAAAGGAAAGGCGGATGAACAGAAGGCCGGAATGACAGTAATGGAATGTTTTAGAGGGTGATATGAGCTGGAGGAGATTGCAGAGATAGGCTCGGGTGAGGGGGGATTTAAAAATAAGGACAGCGAATTTAATGCATAGAGTAACTGGGAGCCATTGTTGGTCAGCATGGACAAGGGTGATGGGTGAGTGGCACTTAGTACAGGGCAGGATACATGCAGCAGAGTTTTGGACAAGTTGGTGTTTATAGAGGGCAGAGGATGGGAGGCCAGCAAAATGGAGGTGACAAAACCATATATGAGGGTCTCAGCTAAAGAGAGGATGAGGTAGAGGTAGAGGAGTGCAATAATATGGAGATGGAAATAAGTGGTCTTGGTGATGGATAGAATGTGAAGTTTGAAGCTCTGGTCAAGGTTAAACAGCAGGTCAAGGCTGCAAACAGTCTGCTTCAGCCTGAGACAGTGGCCAGGTAGGGGGCCGCAGTCAGTAGCAAGGGAGTGGAGCTTGTGGCGGGGACCAAAGACAATGGTTTTCATCTTCTTAATGCTGAGTTGAATGAAGTTATGACTCATCTAAGACTTCATGTCGGACATGTAATCTGACAGCACAGAAGCAGTCTGTACTTTCAGATTGTTTGTCCGACATTAAGGGGGTGAAACTGATCTACGACAGTAGCAAGAAACAGGCTCATAGCGAATCAGCAGCCTGTTTTACACTGCACCTGATTTTCTTTTCCATTGACCTGCGTCACACTACTGCCAAAGACCAATTTCACCCCATAAGTCTTGGATCAGTCATAAATTGGATGGTCAAATGGAATTTGTTAGAGAAAGAGCAAGTATGGAGCATTAGAAACTGTTGAGCAATCTTAGTTAGGACAGATTATCGCAAGTGCCCAGAATCAGGTACTGAGGTGAATTGAAGCTGGATTGTTTCCTCTGTGATTATTGGCATGCAGCATCTATAACCAAAGATGGGAACTATATAGTTCTTAAAAAGGTGTCAAAGTACAAACATAACTTTCTGCTATACAGAGCAGCAACTTCATAGATGAAATTAGACAAGATCAAGGTGTTAATGAAGATGGTAAGGTAAAGAAATGGGCACAGGGTAGATATGACATAAAGGAATGAAAGAATTACTTGAATTTCTCTAGCACCTTATCATGACATCAGAACATCTCATTTCACAAAATTAATTACCTTTGTTTTTGGAGTGGAGTGACTGTTGTTATATAGACTAGGTATGATGATGGCACAAAACTGAAGCTATTCATGCCCATAGCAGTGAACACATGAACAATGTGGCTCTTCCTCCCATGCAGAAGATAGCACTTGCTATAACACATTTGAAATGGAGTTTTATCATGGAGACACCATTGATGATAAAAAGCATTGTAAAAGCTTCAGCTAATTACGTAAATCTATGTACGTACTCATAATGTGCTTTTTTTTAATATATAAAGATGCTGTGGCAGAACTTTCCAATAGTAAGGCTGCACCACATCACACGATGACCACATCACAATCTGATATTCACAGAAACACGTACCCTGGCGGATATAGGTTGTGATATTGGACTGGAGTCATCAGATGATATATC
Organism: Heptranchias perlo; assembly: GCF_035084215.1. NCBI lineage: Eukaryota > Metazoa > Chordata > Chondrichthyes > Hexanchiformes > Hexanchidae > Heptranchias > Heptranchias perlo. The sequence continues at coordinate 13,880,597 of NC_090348.1, read as the reverse complement.
AGACAAGGGTGATGAAGGGGAAGTATCAGAAGCTGAAGAAAGGTCAAAGATCATAGGTCGGAGGATCTGCATAGTGACTGGCAGAGCAAAGGAACTTCAGGAATTAGATCTTTTTGGCTTGCTTTCAAAAGGAGAATATTTCTTGAACAGCAACAAACTGGCCAGTCACTTGTTGATTCTCTGTACTCACAAGAAGATGGAGAGGGGCGTGTGCATTATAAACCAGCAGCTCAATAGTTACTGATGCACCAATCTCCCTTGCATCGGGTAATCATTGACAACGTTTTTAATGGAATCTAACACAGAGACCCACCAGCAATAGAACAACCGTACTTCTTCCACAGTGTGCTCTTCACTGTCAGGACATCGTCTAACACAGAGGAAGTATTTCATACAGACAGATACTGACAATGTACATAAAAATATAAACAAGACTGGTACCATAAAGATTTGGTAAATGTTTGGTCATCCTGTGCTATGCGGATATGTAACAAAGACTTCACCTGCAGATGTCACCAACTTTGCCAGATGGTCACTGACTGTGTGCAGGGCAAAACAACTACTTCTGGTGCTTGAGTTTCCAGCAGATGTATCAGCTGCTGCTCCTCACTAATCTTTCTTAGGAATAACACATTCCATATGTCAGTGGCAGCCTCCTTAATTAATCTGAACCTTCTCAGGCACTGTTCCTCAGAGACCCCAATAGCTGACGCTGCGGCAGCAATAGGAATGTGTCCTCTTGCACTAGGCTCTGTGTTCCTAGGACATTAACTCTTCCTCTTAATCCAGCACTTCATTAAGGTTTGTGCTGACCATTCCCCCATACTCATGCCGTCCAGACAAACTGTGATTGACAGAAATGGAGTTAGGACTGAATTCCCTGCACCAACAGTATCAGCACCCTACACAGATATAGCACCCACTCTTATTTAGAGAGAATAAGAAAAACATTGTGGCCAGTGTGTGAATTTAGACAAATTTCCCCTTAAATTACATTTCAAAAGCAATTAACAAGGATTTACACTGGAGGAAAAAAAAAGGAACATTATTTCCCAGAATGAGGGGAAAGAATTAAATAGGGATTTCAAAATAGGTGCTAGGAATAAACAAACAAACAAACTTTACATCATTATGAACTCTGGAGGTCACACACCTGAAACACTGATAGTAGTCATTTCTTAGCCATAACGCCAAGGTGTAAATCTTGCGAGGCTCTGCACCCAGCGCGGAGCCACACCCACCAGGAGCGCCGATCAGAGAATCAAACAAGAGCCGTAGCTCTGAGAATCGGACACAGAAGGCGCTCTTAAATTAGTGACTGGAAAATCGGGAGCACGGTGAAGGAGGATTACATTCCCGTCCTCCGCGTCTGATCTCTGACCTGTGCTCTGTTAAGCGAGACTCCATGCCTTGAAGTCTCAACAAAATTTACCCTCCAGCTAGGGGACTAACTGCATCTTTTCCAAAGTCATGATTAGAGCAAGGTAGAAGTGCAGCATCAGTGAAAGTTGTGCAGTATGTTGGCTTAATGAACAGATTTCGATTAGACGCGAAGTTTTAGGAGTGTACTCCTTACTGTCTCATTTGAACTTAAACTAATACTGCAGACCAGTTGGGGGCATCTGTGAGCTCTACTTCACTATCAGTTGCAATCCCAAATAATTTCTTCCAGATCCTGTGACGATGCCTGTGAGCTCTGCCTTGCAGTTTATTGTATCTTTACCTCTCACCACAATAACAAAATGTTTCCATTAAACCTCGAAAATATAAAAACATCTAGCTGAACAAATGCTTACTGGAATGGGTGCTGCAGATTTAGCACTTTGTTCCATCCAGACCAGACTGAAGAATCACAGAGGACAGATTGAAAATGATTAAAGTAGATAGAATCCAACAAAAAAAATAACTCGTTCTACGATCAATAAAAAGAATGGGTCAAAACGATGTCTTCTACCTAGTACATAAAGGGACAAAAGCTTGCTCTAAGGGACAATGAGCAGCCGTTGTCAGTTAGGAAACCAGCACATCAATTAAAATAGAACATTTCACCCTGTTCTTGAAAAGATAGCAACTGGCATTTTTACAGCTCACCAAATGTTCTCCACTCCTTCATGTTCCCGAACAAAAAAAATTGGCACAAGGCTATGATTTGAATAGAAAAGAGTTTGTACATGTCTCTTACTAATATTCAAATTGTCAAGATCTTAATCATCCTCTGAAACTACCACCAAGGAGAGAGGGCTAACAGCTCTCCTATATACAATAAGACGCTTTCCATTTCTACTACTACTAATAATTAGCAAATCTTGCACTGTTGATGTATATCTGGTAATATAAAACAAGCATTTAAATACTGATAACAGTGTTTTTATAATTGAGAAAGCAAGGTAAGGGTCAAGGCCTATAGAGTGGGCCATGACCTCCGACCTCCAATCGCCCCACCCAGTCAAACAGCCATTTTTGCCATCTCCAATACCTTTATAACTAATAAATAAAAGTGTTCAAAGAAAATGGAAAAAAAACCACACAATTTATTTAATTCCCCAATGATTTCTCTGCTGGGTTGCTCATAGCATTGGCCAGGAGATTAATCTTTAATTCCAGGAGACTCCAGGACAATCCTGGAGGGTTAGCGACCATAAGAGTGCAGGACACCAACAAGTTTGAAAAGAGAAGACAAAGTTGATCAAGTAGTAGTAATAATGATGTCATGCTTGGATTTTCAAAAGTGTAATTATAAGAGTGACCTAGAGCGGGAGAGGTAGAGATAGTAAATAAGAGTCTGACAATCACCTCAGACTCTTGAATATCCATGTGGGACTTAGGAATTCTATGAGAGATAATGGTGGTTCCACCTCTGGTGATTTAAGAAGTTCTACCACCAATTTGTGTCACTCTTCTCAAGACAGGAAAAAGGATGCCCTATGCAGACAAACAAATGGTTCCCGATGCAATCCAGAATGCATTCCGTAAAGAAATTACAATGGGTGAAGGGTTATGCAAACCCCAACAGCTGACAGCACCATCAACAGTGTGAATGGACTGGGAAGTGATAATCCTTGCCTCAAGTGTGAGACAGCTACTGTTGCCTGAAGTACTTGCTTCTCCCTATCCACTTACTCAAAGTGTTTCAGACAGTGGAGGCACAAGCAGTAGGAGGAGCAGAGAGCATGTTCTGTTGTTGTGTCCACCTACATATTCCATTTTGGCCAGGAAACAAATTACAATCAAAGAAGTCCAAGAAGCTAGAGATGACATTACTAACATACCCCTGTATCTGGAAAGTCCACCTCTTCACCGAGAAGATGATAATCCAAGATACCTTTAAAAGTTTTTATTTTTGGGAATCAAAGAATACAATTTCTTTTCAGTCTAAATTATCTGTTTGGTTGTCCCAGCACATAATTTGTTAAAGTCAAGGTTCATGTAGGCAAAAGTGGTTGGTGCACTTTACTATCAATATTTGAACAAGTAACTACAAAATATAACCCCCTGATGGGAGTCAATGACTTTTAAAAAGCAGGTCAAACAACAACCTTCATTAGTTCATTCCAAGTCATACCACTTTTACATGTTACATTGTTTGAAGGTGAGCAGTGAATAGAGGATGCGCTCAGTGTTGGATGGTGAGTTGACACAAGAACGTTTGCCATTGACAATGGAGCAAAAATTTGGAGATTCTTGAAGACCTCCTCTGCTTTTCTTACTCCCTGAACCTGGTGATGCTTGACTTCTTTGACAAGTATAGATCAGACACCAATTTCTTAGGCCAGGTTAAAAATATTGCTTTGTAAGAACTACTGCACTAATGACACAGTTCCAGATAATTAGGTTTCCAAGATGTTAGGATTCCTTATAATTGGGTGGAATGCTATACTTTTTATGTTGGTATGATTGTTGGAGACAAAATTCCACTGCTCATTATTATGAAGCACATATGGGGTTTATCCTGAAAGCACAAGAGAGTATGCTGCTTGACCCTAATGCAGTGACCATTAAACAATGGTGACATGCAGAGATCATTAAAGAGATCCACACAGGAACTCAGTGCTGATGTTGTTTTCATCAGCCAGGTAATTCCTCATGTCCTCTTGGCACCCATAGTTCTGCAGACAGTTGTGAAATTCCAGAAAGACGTCCATTCCAAAGTTGCTGCTGAATTGCAGTAAAAGGAATTGCACTCCTGTTTTGATTATATCTTTAGGTTTCTGCAATTCCTGGAAATCTGCCAATGAATTAGATGCAAAATGGACAGATGACATCAGTTTCAGCTTTTCACTATGACCTCAGACCAGAACCATTTCTTTTTATTTTTGAATTTTGTGCTCATCAAGACAGGGGATGTTATGTTGGGAAATGGAAGAGAGTCCCATTTCAGACATGTAGTGTCAGTATCAAATAAAGTCTCACAGTAAAGTACTTTTCACTCTGACCCAATAATGTACCTTAACCTCACTCTCAGAAAATTGCACCCTACTGCATCACTGTGACATTTTATAGTTCCTACACTTCCATCCTTTGACTAATCTAAATGAGGTTGCCAACTTAGTTCCAGTTAGTGAAGAATTATGGCTAATTTTGTGTTGTGGGCTTGCATCCACTAGAAATTAGGTTGAAACTGTCCAAACACATTTCATTTCAGACCTTTACAACCAATAAAGGAGACTAGACTAGACTAAAACCCAGGTCCCACAGGTAAAAGTTTTTCCTCCAAGCTAAAGTAAAAAAAAACTGTAGGGTCCAGATTATGAGTCACATCAATATGACCCAAATTAATAACCTAATTTTGGTGCTCTATCATTTTTTCTTTTGCTCAGTAATGGCTTCTATTTGGAGGAGATTGAAACTTATTGACAATCGATCCCCATTATATGTCTGACTGAGGAGGAGACCACAACTTCAGTTTGCATTTTGAAACTGGAGATGTTTGAAGCCATCTGAAATCTGGGCAGATTTTCAGTACAGTTCTATAAGATGCTCTTGCTAAAGCTGGCACAGGGCAGAAAATGATAATCTCTGTTCTGTTAAAAGGGCAAGGATCCAGGAAAAACGGATCACTTTGGATAAAATAGTAACTAATTCACTAGTTTATCATTTAGCCCAAGTTCCATTCTTCATTATTCACAGACCACATATGGGTTTTAACCAGTGATTACAGATCATTGATAAGGCAGATCACTTTGTCAGTCTGATACATTCAGCACAGGCTGAGAGACATCTTGTGCATTCTCTTGAAGTGAAGCAGGTGTTTGATTATATAGGCCAGGTTTTTTAGCTCAATCGAGTGTCTCCATTTTGTGACAAACTACGTTACACAAGTTAACGTATTATAATCCATTCCTAGAGCACAAATAGATTAGACCACTCTCCACCTCCACATGGGCATGCAACAAAGATGCCCATTGTCAATGTTTTCCTTCACAATCACGACTGAGCTGCTGGCAGTCTTGGTACAGAACTCTAGACCCAACAGCAATAGTGACAAAGGTAAAGATAGTTTTATGCAGACAGTGTTCTTCTATATCACATAAGCTGTGACTTCTCTGGTTGAAGAAATAACCCCCACCCCCCCCCCACCCCACACACACACACACACACACACACACACACCGTTGTACTATTCCAAGAAGAGCAAGAGATTCCCTCCAGTGTCCTAGTCAGCATTTATCCCTCAACCAGCACCACCAAAACAGATTATCTGATCAATTATCCCATTGCTGTTTGTGGGACTTTGCTATATGCAAATTGGTTGCAACGTTTTCCTATATTACAACAGAAATTATACAACACTTCTAAATACTTCACTGGCTGTGGGCCATCCCAAGGTTATATAAATGCAAGTTCTTTCTTTCTTTGCTGTGGGGATATCTTGCTGTACAAAGATAATGTGGAGAAGACTGAGGCAATGGTTTTGAAAAGAGAGGTCACAGAGAGGCCTTTCTTTTCTGGTGGAACCAGTCATCTTTTCCTGTTTAGGAATTATTATAACAAGCTCCTCTCAAAGTCATCTGACATTAATTTCCCCTGCCTTATAGAAGGTATATGGAAACCTTGAGCAATAAGGACCTTTAATGTTTCTGTCCTTTGGAGAGTTGGACTGCTCAAAATAAATATCATACCAAGGTTGTTGTATCTGTTTAAGATGCCTCTATGGGGGTCCAAAATGAACCCTAAAAACTTGAAGCAGAATGAGTTAAATTTGTCCAAGGAGCATGAATCTTCCTAACTGTAAGTCAGTATCTAAGCAGCCTGTCTTCAGACCATATTAACTCAGATAGACAACCATGTTAAAAATTAGACTGAAGAAACATGCATAATGACCATTCAGGTGTTGCAATGGAGGGCAACAGTTGATTATGGAACCATACCATAAGGAGCCAATGCATCCAAGAGTGGGGGGAGGAGAGAATTAGTGCCGAAAAGGTGTAAAATTTATTTTTAAAACACTAAACTATAGTTGAAAAATGTCTTTGTTATGAAAAGCATTGAGACTTATATAGCAGTGAGTGAAATATCATTGTTCCCTTGGTCACTGATGATGTTATGAAAAAAAAGAGAATGATTTGAATTCACCAGTATATTATGAGCCATGGGAAAGTGTTTGGACCCATGCCTCCTCTCGGCATAAAGAAAAGCAATTTAAAAGTCTGCTACAGACTGTTGCGTATTTCCTGTATTTTTTGTTTTTATTTCAAATTTCCCTCTTTTCCATTTTTTTCCTTGTTATCTATCCCATTTTAGATGCATCAGGGTTGTTCCTGACATTTTTCTTTTATATTGAAGGAATTATGAATGGCGAATGACATCCTGCAAGATGCAGAACTCAGGTCTTCCTTGCTAAGACTTTGTCAGTAGTACAACTATAGTCTTACCATGTAAACCTGAAAAGCAGCTTGATGCAGCTACTACTGCCTGCACTACAAGATGTATTTTTCATGTATTGGTACCACTATGAGCACAGGACCTCCCACCTTCCCCCATTTCTATGTCTGCTTCATTCAGTAGAAATGGGGCTTCAATTCCAAGATCACTGCACCATTGTTTTGATACATTTTGAATTAAGACTGTCCCATATTTTCAGACTTCCAAATTCAAAGTCAACATTGAACATGAATGTTTACCCATCTCTGTATATAATGTGTCATCACCCCATCTCCCACCCATGCTCAATCAGTAAAACTATTACTATAGTGCATGTTATTTGTACTAGATACAGCAGTAAAGCTGCAACGTCTGAAAAACAATATTACAAGAATGATTGTTATTCTTATTTGCATGAGACATAGGGCTGTGACCTCTCTCAACCTGTTACAACAAGCGTAGCTAAGATTTCCTCCAATTAACCCTGAGCAAGGCCATGGGAGAGTCACTGGTATAAATATAAAAGACTGTGAACTAGTGTGTATCTGTTACACCTTAAGGTGTCACACTTGCAAAGCATCACACTTGAAAGTACATGTCACACTTGCAGCTGATTGGATCAAATATAATTTTCATAAAACCGCACTGAGTCAGAACTGAAGACTATGGAATGTGGCAATCCATGAATCAACAAGTAACAATGATGAATGAAATCTATTAATTAAAAAATACCAAGGACATATGAAAGCTATACATCAAGATCCTCAGCTGTGGGCAAACAGCTACCAGTGGAACAACAAACAACAAAAAGAACGAGAACCAATGAAATCATTCAAACATTGTGGCCACCATCTTGTTTTACCAGTAACTAGAGGATATCATACTAAAAATAAAGTTTCTAGTGCAATAAGCATACAAAAAATTATGTGTACAGAAAATGCTGGAGAAGCTCAGCAAGTCAGAACAGTTCTGACCAGGTCTTCTACCTGAAACATTAACTCTGTTTCTTTCTCCACAGATGCTGCCTAACTTGCTGAGCTTCTCCAGCATTTTCTGTTTTTATTTCAGATTTCCAGCATCCATAGTGTTTTGCTTTTCAAAAAATTATATAATTCACAACGACGTCATCAAGCCTACCTGTGGAGATGTTTCAATTGTTTCCACTTAGGGGCCTGTCCTTGTCTCAGAGGCCTGGGGCATAAAGTCTGCTCCATTCTCCAAGTCGCCAACTGAAGAGGCAAAACCAAGTGGAAAGCTCCCAAAATGCATCAGTGTACCTATGTGCATATCACGTTGGTAGACTACAACTCCCAGTATGCATTGGTGCCAATTTGCAGCTCACTCTGACAGACTTTTCCACTATTACTGCAGCATAAGGCTGCTTCTTTCTCTTCAATCAACACAATATTGACCAGGTAGGGAGGGGCTGATAAACCGGGAGTCATAACTCACTTTTGATTTGCAGTCTTGCTTTCAACCATTAAAAAAAATCTAGTGTTTTAAAGACATATCCCAATTTCCTGGTTGAGAAATGTCTTTAAAACATGAGGATTTTTAATGGTTGACAGCAAGACTGGCCATTCACAGAGCAATACATGACTCCCTGTTTATAACTCCCTTCCTTTTTTGTCCCAACTTTCTGACCTGGGTGGGAGGGAGGAGGGCAGTCGCACAACAACTGCCTTCGCGGTCCCCCATGTATCTCACACTGCATTCCTAACAGGTATCTCCCTACATCTCTGGCAATCCAGTGGTTGTTAAATGTTACGTGAGTTCTCTCACAGTATCAAAAAACAAATTTAAAAAGTGCCTAGCTGGTGCATTAGATTGTCTGGGCATGTCGATGTTGCTGGGCTAGAGTTATACTCTACCTGTTGAAAAGCCCAAACTTCCTGGAAGTAAGCTAACACTTCTGGGCTTCAGGGCAGTTAGGAGTTAGATTATCGACCCGACTGCCAAATTACACTGCTGCTATTACATCCACGCACGCCTAAAATTGCTTTGCACAAACATAAATGTAATTGGAATTTTAATGGCATGCTAATTGTCTGTATATGTATATACATGTGTGTAAATATATATATTCATATATGCAAGAAACACAAAGAAACTGGCCCTTGTTACCTTCGTGCCTGAAATATCTGGTTTAACTGGACTGGGTGAAGGTGGAGACAGATCGTTTATAATTATCACATTTCCAGGTGCAATTTAAAATGGATTTAAGAATCTGCCTGGGATAAATGCCCCTTTCTCTTTTCACATGTCCTGAAGTAAAATGGATAAGTTTAAACAGATGCTGCCCTGTTGGTCCATCAAACAGCAAAAGGGAAACATAAAGCGCACTATTGGTGAATATCGTTCAGAGATGGTTTATCGCCCATCTGCATTTATCAAATACTTTATTCCAACAAAGAGGAATGTTCCGTGCTGCATAATTGGGAGCGCTGCAGGGATTGGGTGACTGCACCATAACAAGTTAAACATCCTCACTTCGTGCTGACCCACACAAGGAGAACAGTTATTCAGTCTCCTTCGTGTCATTACTTCTTAAGATTTGTATATGTGCGAGAGAGAGGGGGAGAGAGAGAGAGAGCGACAGAGAGACAAGAGACAGCGAGAGACGGAGAGGCAGAGAGAGATGAAAAGGCAAGTAGATAATAGTTATGTCAAATACTTGGCACAAACTCTATAGCCTGCAGCGCTGAGGTATAAAGTTAATGACGCAAGGCTTGATCTGTTCCCACATTGCTGCGAGTTGACAGGAGTTCGCCGAACAGCTGCATTTTTGTCTCATTGGGGCATGTGTGTTCGCTGAAAAAAATGAGTATTTCTACAATCTTCAACAGTAGTGCCGCTTTACTAGCTCCAGATCCACCTTCCCACCTCCAGTAACCCACAGCCCTTCTTAAATGACAGCTTTCGTCCTCGGCGGATCCACGAAATCGCGCCCGAATTACGTGTCCGAGCTCCGTCTACGCCGGATCTGGGATGATTAAATATTTCTCCAAAAGGAAGTGGGTGTTTGCGTTTGAAGGGGACAGCGCAGCGGATCAGTACCCAGGACAGCGGTTGGCGTCAGCTTGCTACTGGCCCTTGAGTCCGTCTCAAACGTTAAAGGTCACGGCAGTTTGTGTGTTAATATTCAGAGCACAGAACCATCTGACTGGTTACTTGTAAGCAGCACATTCCCCAGATCTCTCTCCCCCCCCCCCCCTCTCTCTCTCTCTCCTTCTCACACTCACACACTCATCCAGTCACTGAGACTCATCCACAAGATGAGCCGTCGCCAGCTCAGCTCCCTCGCCAGCTCAGACCATTTATAATCAAGTCAAAATTCTCACCTTCATGTCGGCGCGCATCCACGGATACACACGGATGCCATGGTCAGTTCTATTACGGTAAGGACATTCTTTTCATGGTTCTAAGTCTGGCTTAATATACCCATAGTGTGGCAAAGTTTGTAGAAAAGGGTTAAAGGGCATTGAGCCAGCAAATATTTATTTTTATTGCATAGTGGAGTTTCGTTTATTTGTTTTATAATGTAAATACTTGGGGGAGACGTCTGGAATGTATACAGTACGGGCAAAGCAGTTCGTGCGGGAAAACATACGGTTTGCATTAAAGGCGCAAGGAGCTACAGCTTCTTTTTAGATTGTAAGACTAGCGGGGGTTTTGAAGCGAACAGACCAGCGGAAAAGTCCATCAGTACAAGGAGAGGGGGAAAGGGGGGGGGGGGTCGATTGACTGCAGAAAAGCCAGCTAGAGAGTGTGTGGCTGCAGGAAAGATTAAATTGAAAGAGGGAAGGTGGAACTGAAGCTGGAGTGAAGCAGACTGCAGTAAAATAGCAAGCGCCCTACAGGCTGATCTCCACCGGGCCGGAAAAGGCAGGCTGGAGGAATGAACAGCGACTTACAACACCGGGGCTTGTCCCACACAAACTCCACTAGCCCCCTTTCTGTAAACCCTGGGATCTAAAGCGCCCCACTCTGAGAGCGCCTGAAATTAATGTATCGGTCCTTAAACGATTCTGCTGGGAGATGTGTAGCGAAGCTAAGAGTATAGAAGGAATGTGGGAGACCTCGGGAGGAGAGGTTCTGCAAATACTGACACCCCCTCTCCCTCTCAGAAAAGTTGATTGCTGAAGTCGGTTTGAGTGCAAATAACTTGTTAAAACAACATTTCAAAGTAACGTGGCGAATAGATGTGGAAAAAAAACAGCAACAGAGCAAGTGTTAAACTCGGCGCCACGACTTCGCCTTTATATAAATCTCGTGCAATCGTTTAATGTGGGTTTGTTTTTAAACATTTATATAGAGTAATATATTTAAGGTCGTGGTTTTAATGGGTATCGTAAACACTCAGATTAACCCGCTCTACAGATCCCTGTCCCACTTGGCAGCATCACTCGCTGCACTCGGCGAATCCTGCCTGCTGCAGAACGATTTCAGCGAAGGACCAGCAAAGGACAGCGGCAGCCAGGGACTCAAAGGTTTCAGCCAGCTGGACATGTAGAAGGATGTATTCCTTCCGTTTCAGCAAACGCAGAACTGGCTGTTTGCAAACTCAAAAAAAAAACCCCGGAACCATCGCCAAGAGCTTTATAACTTTAAACATACGAGCGTTTTCTTGTTTTTTTTCTTTTAAACGGCATTACGTCCACGTTCAGGATTATCTGCGCAGAAACATGCTCAGTATGTATTGCCTGTATATAGAACAACACTGGACACTGTTGTTTATAGGGTCAAGCTCCTTGCACGCTTTAACGCTAATTTATTGTTCAGCTCGGAGGACTAGTGTTTGAAAAGATCGTGAACGGCAGTGAGGCCAATAACACGTATGGTGGCAGACTCTCTCACTCAGTTTTTTTTTGGAATAATTGCATATCCTATTTCTGGCAATTAATCTTAAATTGGACACGCTTGGCCAAGTCTGAACATGGCATCTCTTTGAGGGTGGTTTAGACTTTAACATACCGTGGCGATCCCAATTTGCAGTTAGGGCTTAAAGCAATGAACTATGTTCTCAGTTGCGTGCTGTACTTTGAAAGCAATTCAGACTTTAGCAGATATGTAAACATGAATGTAAGGGTGACATCATTCTTTGGAGCACCTTTCATTCGACTACAGGTACAGCTGGTAACTGTGTCCTGAATGAGTAGGGGGACGCGTTTTAAAACAGATCAGACCTCAAGGAGGCCACTGTTACACTGCCTTACCGGTCTCAGACTGGTATGTGTGTAGTGCGATGCACAGCTGGCAGACCCAAGTTATACTGTAGGCTGAGGTCCGTTGTTGGTTGCTCAGCCAGGAGTGTTTGGATCCATGCACGGAACTCTACTCTCCCCAGGCTGCTAATCGTTAACATGATGGTGGGAAGAGGCTCGTGTGGAGCATAAACCCCGGCATGGATTAGTTGGGCCGAATGGCTTACTTCTGTTCTGTAGATTGTTTGTGATTCTGTGTATAGAAGTGGTATCAATCCTCACATATTATAAATATTCACACCTGTACATTTTTAAAACATGGCCTCACACCAGGCAGGAGCTAGCTAGACCCATCCGAGTGGTAAGGCACTATCTAGTAGTGTTGGAGTATCTCACACTTGCCAGCTTCAGGACACTGGGGAATCAGATCAGAGTCCAGTTGGGCTTCAGTTCTACTGCAGTAACCAGTCGGAGACCGATGTAACTGCGGAGTGCAATGCAGGTGACGGACCGGAGTTAATAGACCAATAACAAGCAAGCTCAACATATGTGTACCTGAACACACGCGGAGAATTCCACTCCTTGGGGACTGATTTTAATGGTAGAGGAGCGTAAACTTCCTACTAACGGTAAAAAGATTGAGGAGGGGCTGATTTTTACAGTTTGCATTGCTGGCGAGAACCTGGTCCGCTGGCGACACATCGGAAAATCATGGGCCGAGCCTCGGCAGTGGGTGACGATCTGAATGACTCGAGGAATCTAAAGACACTTCTCAAAGTTCCCAGCAGACACTCGGGAGTCAAACTAGGTTTTAATACAAGCTGCAGTTATACTGGAGCCTGGGTAGAGCTGAAACGAGTGGATGGGGTGGGTGGGGTGAAGGAGAGGTCTCGCACCTCCCGGATTTAATGCACCGATCAAGGTCTGACTTCTGAGCCACAGGGAGTAAGTTTTACTATTTAGTCCAATCAAGCCCTGCATGACCAGGGTGTATGTTGCGGCCTTTTTTTTGAAGGGGGTGGATTTTCCAGTCAATCCATGTGTACAGGTTATCCAGCGCCCTGACCTCTATGGTTACAATTTCTCATAGACACACCTGTCCTGCGAAGCTCCAGTCAGGGAGAGCTAAATCAGAAATAAAAATACGCGATAATGTCCCCTGAAGCCCTTTTATGCGAAACTGGCAGTATAACTGCAGTCATACACTGTCGCTACATATTTAAATACTAGTGAGTCACTCGTTAACTTATGGAGTTTCCCCATCAAATTTGCCAGAAGGTTGGATTGAAAGAATCAGAAGCAGCTCAGTCCTCGGGCTTTTTTGCTTTGTTATTGGTTGCCATACAACAAAGCCGGACAGAACAGCGAGCTTTGGGTTTCTGTCTGAGAAAGAGCTTTAGAATAATGAGAGCAAAAGGTCAAAGAGAATGAAAACAGGTAGAGGTAGGCCCTAGAGACAAAAAAAAGCACAACTATTTTCTCAGTGATCCTGTGGAAATCCTCTTGCAAAACGCTCCGCCCTCCTCCCCGGCACCTTCACATCACGTTTAATGGGAACTGAAGGCTTGAACAGACATTTAAAAAAACATGAATCATAATCATGTTCTGTAAAAGTGCAACATGAACAGCAGAGATAGCGATACACAAGACTGGAGAAGAGTGGGTGAAATCCCACAACAGTTCCTTGGGTTCACAGAGTTCAGTGAACACAAATCACCATGACTGAGAAAGTTATAATCTCTTACCGAAAACATTTTAATCCCAATGATGAGTAGAGATTGTGGGGATCGCCCAATCACCAGTGACATGATTATTTTGCCATCAAAAGGAACAGAGTTTCAATGTCAGAATAGTAGCGAAGCAAGCGAATTCTCGCCCAGTGAATGATGAATCCCTAATACACTGATTGCGGATTTAAGCATCGATCGTTACCAGTCTTCCTTTATTTTAAAAGTGGATTTTTTCTAAACTTTTTTTTTTCAGTTTGTTAATATTTTGGGGGGCATTCTAAAGATGAATGTAAACCTAGTTTGCCTATCCCAGTGAAGGGGATTGTAAGAAAATCAGGGATCCTAAAAATTAGATATGTTCGTTACTTACTCGGAATGTCAGTAAGAACCATATTAATACTTTAAAGCTATTTCTACTTTTTTCGTTTGTGGTGTTGTGAAATTGCTTCGGACTGATTAGGATTAAAATAGACTAAACTCTAGAATGAACTCTGTAATCTATAAACTATTCGTCGCCACTATTCCGGCAAACGTGGGCCGGTTTCTCCCTAATTTGAACACAAAACACCCAACATTTTAGTAAAAGGTAATAAAAAGATAGAGACTGAATTGTGCAGCCCCTCAGTTGAGAATGGCCATTAGCGTTAAGTCTTTATCGCTTGTAAAAGCTGTTTGGTTGTTTTAATTAGGGAGTGTTTGGGTTTCTGTCTTGCTCAGGGAAAGTTGGATTTTAGAGAGAACATTGTTTCTTTGGAAAAGAGCGACACCTCTCGACCAATCAACCCAGCTTTGTGCCTCAGATCGGACACAAAAAATGTCCAAGGACATTTTTGTTTCTAAGCAGTTACCCAAATTAAACTGATTAGCGGGTAAAAAAATGTCCAAGGACATTGTCCAGTTTCATTTGGGTAACTGCAAAATATCATTGTTTTCTCCTCAAATACGATTTTATTGGAATCGCTCTCTTTATTTTCGTATTGTCTCTTTCCCACACAATTTGCAAACTTCGTCCAGCGAGCTGTGCAAAGGCCGCCACCCTGCTCAGCAAATGATCTTTGCTTTATTTCCATAATTTTAAACGGTCTAAGTGTGCAAGCACGCGCCTGCCGATCATGCAGAATGCTACAAACACATGTTAAACCGTGACAAAATGAGTTGAAATCTGGAATTCCTTAACTTCCCGATACAAATATCTGCATGGAGCGTGTAGGCATTCTGTAAGATTATAACCCTTGAATTTTAGGGATCTCAAGATTGAGAAATGGAGTTGGTTTTCACACTGACCTCTGAGATCTGGGCTGCAATTCCAGCCCAGACTGATGGGATAAACATGTCCTTTCTCAACATGCTCACAGGGTTAACTCCCCCTAAGCATCAATCATCAGTGGACACTGTGCTACATCACTGACCGTGTATGTATTATTGTGCAGTAAATTGGAGGGTGCAGAGTAGATTTGCTAGAATGGTGCCAGTGATGAGGGATTTCAATTATGTGGAGAGGCTGGAGAAGCTGGGGTTGTTCTCCTTGGAGCAGAGTAGGTTAAGGAGAGATTTAGTAGAGTTAAAATTATGACGAGTTTTGATAGAGTAGATAGGAAGAAACTGTTTCCACTGGCAGGAGGGTCGAAAACTAAATGACACAGATTTAAGATAATTGGCAAAAGAACCAGGGGACAGATGAGGAGAATTTTTTTTACCCTGTGAGTTGTTATGATCTGGAATGTGCTGCCTGAACGGGTGGTGGAAGCAGATTCAATAGTAACTTTCAAAAGGGAATTGGATATACACTTGAAAAGGAAAAAATTGCAGAGCTGTGGGGAAAGAGCAGGGGAGTGGGACTAATTGGATAGCTCTTTCAAAGAGCCGGCACAGGCACGATGGGCCAAATGGCCTCCGGTGCAGTAAGATTCTATGATTGTATGAAATTAGTGAGCTAGCATTATTGGAGTGAATGCTATAAGAACAAAAGAACTGTATTACTGATAATGTTGGGGTTAATGTATTATTGTGCTGCTTTGGTTAGTAGTTGTAGTTCACCTTAACCTAAAATATAATCTAGGCTGACACTTAAATGTCAGAAATGCCAAGTTTCAGGTGAGATGTTTAAACCTGTTCAGATGGATGTAAACGATGCCAGGGTAGACAGTCCACTTTTGCACGGGTCCTCTTGTGATTTTCAGGTCATCAAAGTGAATGGGTGGAAATCTGGGCTGGTGGGCAAAGAAGTGGAATTTCTAACCCTTAATGACACTTATTTGGTGACAAGCAGGGAGCTGTCCTGGTGTCCTGACCAACATTCATCTCTCAACCTTCACCACCAAAAAAATTATCTGGCTATTTATCACATATTCTGTTTGTGAGAACTTTCTGTACACAAATTGCCTGCCATGTCTACAAAACACAGCAACTACATTTCAAAAGTAATTGAACAAAAGCAAAATACTGTGGAAGCTGGAAATCTTTAATAAAAACAGAAAATGCCTGCAAACACTCAACAGGTCAGGCAGCGTTTGTGGAGAAAGAAACAAAGTTAAAATGTTTCAGGTCGATGACCTTTCATCAGAGTTTTGATGAAAAGTCACCGACCTGAAATGTTAACTCTGTTTCTTTCTTCGCAGATGCTGCCTGACCTGCTGAGTGTTTCCAGGCATTTTCTGTTTCTACTTCAAAAATAATTAATTGGCTGTGAAGCACTTTGCGATGTGGTGAGAAATGTGCTAACGTGCTGTATAAATGCAAGTCTTTCTTTAACATGCGCATACAGTTTTTTTTTAACCTTGTTAAAAGAGTAGAAGAAATCAGAAGAATTTGAGAGTTAACTAGAGTGAGAGTGAGCTTTGCTGAACACTACTGCACGGGTCCCAGAGCTATCATGTATTTGCTCGACCACTAGCAGGAAGAACAGGGGAGTGTGGCCAAGGATATCTGAGGGTGCAAAAGGTGAACCCTCCGCACTTCCTTCTACCAAATACATTGGGAATAACACAGACATGCCAGCTACTGGAGCAATGTGTAGAAAATTGCATCTCATCAAGGATGCATGAATTGCAACAATTATACATTCCTTTCTGGCGCAAAAACACAAAAGGAAAAGCGGCCCAACCATGGCTAACAAAAGAAATTAAGGATAGTATTAGATCCAAGAGCAGTCATATAAAGTTGCCAGAAAAAGCGACAAGCCTGAGGATTGGGAGCAGTTTAGAATTCAGCAAAAAAGGACCAAGAGATTGATTAAGAGGGGAAAAATAGAGCGTAAGAGTAAATGTGCAAGGAACATAAAAGTGGACTGTAAAAGCTTCTACAAGTATGTAAAAAGAAAAAGATTAGTGAAGACAAATGTAGGTCCCTTACAGTCAGAAATGGGAGAATTTTTAATGGGGAACAAGGAAATGGCAGAGCAATGAAACAAATACTTTGGTTCTGTCTTCACTAAAGAGGACACAAATAACTTCCCAGAAATGCTAGGGAACTAAGGGGCTAGTGAGAAGGAGGAATTAAAGGAAATTAGTATTAGTAAAAAAAGTGTTGGAGAAATTAATGGGGCTGAAAGCCAATAAATCCCCAGGGCCTGATAATCTGCATCCCAGAGTACTAAAAGAGATAGCCATGGAAATAGTGGATGCATTGGTTGTCATCTTCTAAAATTCTATAGATTATGGAACAGTTTCTGCAGATTGGAGGGTGGCAAATGTAACCCCACTATTTAAAAAAGGAGGGAGAGAGAAAACAGGGAACCAAACCGGAAAATGCTAGAGTATATTATAAAGGATGTGAAAACAGGACACTTAGAAAATATCAACGTGATTAGACAAAGTCAACATGGATTTATGAAAGGGAAATCATGTTTGACAAACCTACTGGAGTTTTTTGAGGATGTAACTGGTAGAACAGATAAGGGAGAACCAGTGGATATGGTTTATTTGGATTTTCAGAAGGCCTTTGATAAAGTCCCACATAAGAGGTTAGTGTGCAAAATTAAAGCACATGGGACTGGTGGTAATATACTGGCATGGATTGAAAATTGGTTAATAGACAGGAAACAGAGAGTAGGAATAAATAGGTCTTTTACAGGCTGGCAGGTGGTGACTAGTGAGGTACCTCAGGGATCAGTGCTTGGGCCCCAGCTATTCACAATATATATCAATGATTTGGATGAGAGAACCAAATGTAATATTTCCAAGTTTGCTGGTGACACAAAACTAGGTGGGATAGTGAGTTGTGAGGAGGATGCAAAGAGGCTTCAAGGCGATTTAGACAAGTTGAGTGAATGGGCAAATACATGGCAGATGCAGTGTAACGTGGATAAATGTAAAGTTATCCACTTCGGAAGGAAAAACAGAAAGGAAGAGTATTATTTAAATGGTGATAGATTGGGAAATGTTGATGTACAAAGGGACCTGGGTGTCCTTATACACCAGTCACTGAAAGCAAACATGCAGGTGCAGCAAGCCGTTAGGAAGGAAAATGGTATGTTGGCCTTCATTGCAAGAGGATTTGAGTACAGGAACAAGGATATCTTACTGCAGTTATACAGGGCCATTGGTGAGACCACACCTGGAGTATTGTGTGCAGTTTTGGTCTCCTTACCTAAGAAAAGATATACTTGCCATAGAGGGAGTGCAATGAAGGTTCACCAGACTGATTCCTGGGATGGCAGGACTGTGGTATGAGGAGAGATTGGGTCGACTCGGCCTGTATTCACTCGAGTTTAGAAGAATGAGAGGGGATCTCATTGAAACATATAAAATTCTGACAGGGCTAGACAGACTGGATGCAGGGAGAATGTTTCCCCTGGCTGGGAGGTCCAGAACGAGGGGTCACAGTCTCAGGATACGGGGTTGGATATTTAGGACTGAGATGAGGAGAAATTTCTTCACACAGAGGGTGGTGAACCTGTGGAATTCTCTACCACAGAAGGCTGTGGAGGCCAAGTCACTGAATATATTTAAGAAGGAGATAGATAGATTTCTAGACACAAAAGGTATGGGGAGAGAGTGGGAATATGGTATTGAGATAGAGGATAAGCCATGATCATATTGAATAATGGAGCAGACTCAAAGGGCCGAATGACCTACTCCAGCTCCTATTTTCTGTGTTTCTATGTGATCACAGACTCTTGCCAGCTCCTGCAGTAAATTCATGATTCAGAGTGTGGAAGTCAAAGTCATCACCAAACTTCTACACCACTGGATCCTTCCTTACACTACTGGAGATATCATTAGGATCAGACAATATATCATACACCGTTGCATAAAGCAGCTAACTGATGCCCTGTTTCAGCATTCATCAGCATATATTATGATAAATAGCAACAAGCACGACCAGCTGGCGAAGCCAACTTAACTATTCGAACATACAAAATTGACGGGTAGAAAAAGACCAGCTGGTCCATCAAGCTTGCCCCTCACCATGATGGCTGCAGCATCGTGACTAAACACTTGCTACAACTGCCCCCCCCCCCCCCCCACCACGCAGCTGTGTAAAGTCCTGGGAGAGACAAAAAAAAAGAGAAAAAATGTTCTGAAAAAGTCTACGCTGCTCTGAAGTAAATAGACCAATGTCCTTGAGCCCCGCTGAGTAGCCGAGGTTCTTTAAGCTAGGAATCATACTTGTAGCTCTCCTCTGGACCTTTTCCAAGGCCACTATGTCACCCACCATGTGGGGGGACCAAAACTGGGCACAGTACTCCAGATGCGGTCTGACCAGCGACCTGTCTGGTGTCAAAATGGTGTCCTTTGATTTATAATGAATGGCTCTATTAATACAACCCAGTACCCTGATAACTTTAGCTACAGTTTCTCTACATTAGTCCTTTTGAGTTGTGTGGCATTCCCTAAATGTAAGGCGCCATTCACTGCAGATACATCTCCATTCTTGTACCTGTAGGTGATACACTGCCTTTCATTACCGGAAAGGGTTCTACTTAATGAATATTCAGGTAGCGTGTAATTACTAGAAAAGAAAATGCTGCATCTAAATGCTCGCTTTCCTTGCAATATGCCTGATGCACACATCTTCATGAAATTCACTGTTCCATCATTGTTTGGGGGGCAGGGGTAAATTGAGTGGAAAGTTGGCTTTACAAAAGGAAAAAGATAGAGGAACAGACACTTTCAGGATTGTTCTACTATAAGGAGCCTTCAATATGGAACTTTGTAAATAGATTTTGGTCCAAGTATGCCAACAGGTCACCACATTTTTTACTTTCACCTTGCACAAACCCAAATAAAGTGTATTGACTCTTATTCTCTAAATATTTCACATTTAATTTACATGTGCTGGCAGTATTTACTATGAAACGAAGAACCATGCCTGCATTTACTGTATGTGATGTGGTGCACTGCTCTTTTGCTCCTTTTATGGATGTACAACTATGCTATGGTTTTCCTTGTGAACTAGATGAAGGTTTCACCATAATTTTCCTGTGGACTTTATGATTCTGTTGGCCAGATCACTCCATTTGTAACACACTGATGGATCTGTCAGTGTGCTAGGAACTTGCCTAGTGACAGATGAAGGCAAGGCGGCAACCAACCTGTTCCTGTGCATCTGTGTGCTGGAGGTTAAGTTCTAATGGTGGCCCCAGGTCTTTATGAGCAAACGCCACTGCACCCCATCAGATCCATGACCTTCTCTTTTATGTAGTCCCCAGTCTGCTTCCATGCCTATCAAAACTGTCTTTTATCGTATGCTGGACTTTAGACCCAGTGCTTTATCAACATCAGTGACACGGTTCCTGAGAGATTCTGCAAGTAGAGTTGGCAGTCACATTGCTGTGGTTTCCACCACAGATGCCAGTGCTGTTGCATGGAGAGACATGAGAGCCTGTCTATCTGAGAACTATTACTGCATGAGAGTGATTAGGTGATTGACAACATTATGCATTGAGGCAAGCTACTTGTTCAGTTTTTCACGTTTCCTTCCCTGTGATCTAAGAATCATGCAGTTGGAATTACAGAGTAACTCTGCAGGGCTCACGGCCATGGAGAACCTCTGTGCTGTAATGAGCAGTCCTTCTTAAGCCTCTCTGCCCCTTCTACAGCCAAGACATCTGACTCACCTTGTGTTCCCTGTTGCAACTCACTACAGTCCCCCGGTTGCTGTGTTTCAGCTGATTCTACTACAGGTGTTTTGGGTGACGCTCAGTGCTAAAGTGAAAATTTATGTGCTGAGCCACAGGTTTCCTCTTCTTCCTCCTGCTCCTCAGCTTGGGTCCCTTCTGTGGATGTAGAAAATGGCACATTATGAGCAGAAGGCCAGTGATAGCCATATTACTTTGATAAAGGCAGCTCATGATTATGTTTTGTGGCATCATAAAAGCAATGTATGTCTGTCAATTGTGCAGTGAATGTACATGCATTATTATTTGACAAAACAAATGCACTGTCATTGCCACCAAGCTCA
Source organism: Heptranchias perlo (assembly GCF_035084215.1). Lineage (NCBI taxonomy): Eukaryota > Metazoa > Chordata > Chondrichthyes > Hexanchiformes > Hexanchidae > Heptranchias > Heptranchias perlo. The sequence continues at coordinate 13,859,398 of NC_090348.1, read as the reverse complement.
GTGTCCTTCGTTCGTGAACAGTCTCCTAGCCAAGATTTCAATAATGGCCTTTTCATAGGGCATAAGGGGCTTCTAGTAAGGCTAGGACTCCATCTCTGGTTGGCCATATGACTGAAGGTTTCATCACATGATCTTTTGCCTCCAACTGCCCCACTCCATCTCCAATATTATTATATAACCAATAAACAAAAGTGTTCAAAGAAGATTAAAAAAAAAAATCAAATTTTTTAATGTCCCTGTGATTTTTCTCCTGGGTTGCTAGCAGCAGTATCCAGGAAATTAATCTTTAATTCCTGGAGACTCCGGGACAATCCTGGAGGGTTGGTGACCCTACGTAGGGCGTGTCATATCCAGGTCCCTGCCTGCGGCACGTATTAAATATAGTTTTATTCTGTAAAGAACATTGAAAGAGAGGAGAGATATAGGTAATAGTGAGGCCAACATCATAATGTGTATTTCTGCAGGTATAGGAGATTGGAATGTGAAGTGCTTTGCCAGGTGAAATTCAGAAAAGGCAAGTGAATAGTTTCAACCCTGCTTGCATTTTGCTACAGGCAATCAACATTCTTTCCAGCTGCTACTTCTCTGGTCTCTGTTTTGTACGCTGCTGTAATCCTTTTCAAATGTCCTCATTACCTCTCTGATACACTGCAGCACTCATATCAAGTAACTGGATAACTCAGCCATAACAATACTCTTCAGTGAGTTTACTCAGGCAAACATACCTGACACCAAATGGGTGAAGCTAACCGCACGAAACTACCTCAAATTGGCAATATTTTTTAAAACTGAGGTGAAAGCTAATTGTGCAGGATACCAGCAAAACTTAAAAGGGTGATGGAGAAGATGAGTTAACCCCGGGATTAAATAATGCCAAGTTTGAGTTCTAAAAGCTTGTCAATCGTAGGAGATAAAACTGGGGAGAGCATCACTCATGTCTAGTTGGGAGTTGTTGAGAGGAAAAGAGGTGTTTGACATAAAAAAGGAAAACACAGGAATGTCACAAAATGAAGAAGGACTAAGTGGTTGGACTTGTTAGAGACACAAAGAAACTATCTTCGAAGAAATAAATGAAAGGAGGTTTTCATTGACCCATTAAAAGGCATGGAGGATAGTAAGATAGAATGATTTAACATAGCACTGTGAGAGGAATGGGAGACTGTGTGCACTGATAATATGAAAGTTAAAGAGCACTGATGGATATACAGTATAGTCATCACTGGCAATCTCTTAAAATGGCTGGGGTGGGAATTTTTTAAAAATGTACCGGTGCAGTAAGGGATGCTCTTCTCAGGCTCGCCCTAACTTATATTGTTGGGGCAATGCACACAATGTTTTATTTTGCATCTTGCCATGCTGCACCTTATATGAGAGTGCTCGATGCTGACACAGGGTGATCAAGATGGAAAAGTTGTTCCATTTCACCCCCCAGGACTGAAATTCCTTTCTGCCCCAGCATTGAAATGTGTAACCTTAACTATGAGAAAAATTCGCAAGGAAATTTCAGTTTATTCCACCACATGTAACATGGCTTTCTAGTCCAGGGGTGTCCAAGTCCTTTTGCTTCTCGGGCTTCATAGGTTTGTACCAGGGAGTTTAAATTAATGATTCCATTAAGATGCATATATCTCAATTTGCTGATTCTAACAGAACATGTTGTTCTGATTTAGGATTTATCCACCAATAAGGCAACAGGGAATCATAGAATTTTACAGCACAGTAGGAAGTGACTTTGCCCATTGTGTCTGCCCCAGCTGCCTCTAAGAGCTGTCCACTTGGTCCCTTTCCCCAGCTCTCTCTAAGAGCTGTCCACTTGGTCCCTTTCCCCAGCTCTCTCTAAGAGCTATCCACTTGATCCCTTTCCCCAGCTCTCTCTGTAAGAGCTGTCCACTTGGTCCCTTTCCCCAGCTCTCTCTAAGAGCTGTCCACTTGATCCCTTTCCCCAGCTCTCTCTAAGAGCTGTCCACTTGGTCCCTTTCCCCAGCTCTCTCTAAGAGCTATCCACTTGATCCCTTTCCCCAGCTCTCTCTGTAAGAGCTGTCCACTTGGTCCCTTTCCCCAGCTCTCTCTAAGAGCTGTCCACTTGATCCCTTTCCCCAGCTCTCTCTAAGAGCTGTCCACTTGGTCCCTTTCCCCAGCTCTCTCTAAGAGCTATCCACTTGATCCCTTTCCCCAGCTCTCTCTGTAAGAGCTGTCCACTTGGTCCCTTTCCCCAGCTCTCTCTAAGAGCTGTCCACTTGGTCCCTTTCCCCAGCTCTCTGTAAGAGCTGTCCACTTGATCCCTTTCCCCAGCTCTCTCTAAGAGCTATCCACTTGGTCCCTTTCCCCAGCTCTCTGTAAGAGCTGTCCACTTGGTCCCTTTCCCCAGCTCTCTCTAAGAGATATCCACTTGGTCCCTTTCCCCAGCTCTCTCTAAGAGCTGTCCACTTGGTCCCTTTCCCCAGCTCTCCCTAAGAGCTGTCCACTTGATCCCTTTCCCCAGCTCTCTCTAAGAGCTGTCCACTTGATCCCTTTCCCCAGCTCTCTGTAAGAGCTGTCCACTTGGTCCCTTTCCCCAGCTCTCTCTAAGAGCTGTCCACTTGGTCCCTTTCCCCAGCTCTCTGTAAGAGCTGTCCACTTGATCCCTTTCCCCAGCTCTCTCTAAGAGCTGTCCACTTGGTCCCTTTCCCCAGCTCTCTGTAAGAGCTGTCCACTTGGTCCCTTTCCCCAGCTCTCTCTGTAAGAGCTGTCCACTTGGTCCCTTTCCCCAGCTCTCTCTGTAAGAGCTGTCCACTTGGTCCCTTTCCCCAGCTCTCTCTGTAAGAGCTGTCCACTTGGTCCCTTTCCCCAGCTCTCTCTGTAAGAGCTGTCCACTTGATCCCTTTCCCCAGCTCTCTCTAAGAGCTGTCCACTTGATCCCTTTCCCCAGCTCTCTCTAAGAGCTATCCACTTGGTCCCTTTCCCCAGCTCTCTCTAAGAGCTGTCCACTTGATCCCTTTCCCCAGCTCTCTCTAAGAGCTGTCCACTTGGTCCCTTTCCCCAGCTCTCTGTAAGAGCTGTCCACTTGGTCCCTTTCCCCAGCTCTCTCTAAGAGCTGTCCACTTGGTCCCTTTCCCCAGCTCTCTGTAAGAGCTATCCACTTGGTCCCTTTCCCCAGCTCTCTGTAAGAGCTGTCCACTTGGTCCCTTTCCCCAGCTCTCTGTAAGAGCTGTCCACTTGGTCCCTTTCCCCAGCTCTCTCTCTAAGAGCTGTCCACTTGATCCCTTTCCCCAGCTCTCTCTAAGAGCTGTCCACTTGGTCCCTTTCCCCAGCTCTCTGTAAGAGCTGTCCACTTGGTCCCTTTCCCCAGCTCTCTCTAAGAGCTGTCCACTTGGTCCCTTTCCCCAGCTCTCCCTAAGAGCTGTCCACTTCATCCCCTTCCCCAGCTCTCTCTAAGAGCTGTCCACTTGGTCCCATTCCCCAGCTCTCTTTCTTTTACATTATAGGCCCTATATTTGTCATTTGCCTCTTTCTCATGTCTCATTTTAATTTTAATTTCTCTACTCTTCTAAGAAGCTCCAGATTTTGCTGCACCACAGTTTTATCATATGGGAATAAGTATAGTCTATATCCAAATCATCTTCTCTTTGAATGTTTCCCATTGTTTGTACCCAGTCTTGCTGCCAATTTATTCTTTCTAATTTATCTAGTTCCTTTTTTCTCATTGAAATCAGTCTTCTTCCAGTAAGGTATCTTTATCTTTGTCTGTTATCTGTCCTTTTCCATATTTTCCAGATGTTCCCCTATCCTTACATTACCTACTTGCCCCACTTCATCTCCTGGAACTAAATCCAGCACTACCACCTTTCTTGTTGGACTATATACTAATCTAGAAAGCAATCCTGGTTACACTGTAGAAACCCATCCCCTTTTTTGCCAGTTACGTTATTCTTACCCTAGTCCACCTTTGGATAATTAAAGTCACCCATTATAATGACCCTGTGTTGCAAACAGCCATTGACAAAACTCTGGACGCACAAAATTCAAACAAAACAAACCAGCAAATAAGAAATTCAAGCAAAGATCCCACCAGCACCTTGTAACAAGTTAACAAAACCATTAGTACCTTATGCAAAGGTAAGATTAGTATAGAGTCTTTTTTTTAAGCTTCCCTTCCCCTTCCCCCAATAAAATATAGACGTTTAAACAGCGGAGACACAGAAACAGATGGTGCATGTTCACCCGAAACACTGAGAGGACATGAATGATGACACATGTGAGAGAATGCTGATCAGGCACAGAGGAGTATCAGTACCCTCTTTCAAAATGGACTGAATCTAGGACTGGGCCTAATATTACAGGTTCAAAATTTAGGCACAGACAAGCATGTCCTGTCTGTATGCATGGCAACATGTTTCAAAAAGGACTGAATCTAGAACTGAACCTGAAATTTTGGATTCACATGTTAACAATAAAGCCACTCAAACATCAGGTATAGATTTATTACTCTAATACTAGCTCCAAACTACTAAATTAAACATCTAAAGCAGAACAGGATGATATCAAGCATACAGGGGGGTGGGGGCTTCGTTACAAACATAAGGCTACTGTACTCTCTCGAACTGAGAAGATTGTGGGGGATTTGAGAGAGGTGTTCACAATGATAAAAGGAATAGACAAGGTAAACATAGAAACATTATTTCCACTGGTGGGTAAACCGAAGACAAGGTGCTGTGATCTCAACGTAAGCACTAGATCCATAAAGGGGGAGATTATAGGACACTTTTTCTCACAAAGAGTTATCAGAACGTGGAATGCATTGCTACAAGTAGTGTGCAGTGTTAAATTGATTACAGCATTCAAAAAGGTGCAGGATGATTATTTAAAGAAAAAGCATATGAAAGAGTTTGAAGAGAAAACAGGAAAATGGGGCTGTGTAAAATCAGCCCCTGCGAGGGCCCTAAATTCAGGGCAGGCAAGAAGAGGAGAATGGCCTCTTACTGTGCGGAAATTTTTATTTTTCTATGCTTCCAATTTTAAGTAAAAATAAAAGATGTAAACACTAGACCTGTGCTAGCTTTATTGTCCCTTTCCCCCTCCTTTTCTTTCCCTGTTCTGTTTTTAAGTTTCATTGTACTAGTTTCTATCTATTATACCTGTTTCAGTATTTTATTTTCTTCGTACTTACCTTTTATCTTCTACCTGTTCCACTGCTGCATTTTGGAAGTGGGAGTAACTGTTTTAAAAAGATTTCTTATTGACTGAAAATACTTGTTTAGCAGCCAATGAAGTTCTGTTAAATCGATGTGACCCCTTAACAGGTGTGACCAGGTCACTCTTTAATGTTCTAATTGTGTACAAAGCAGGGAGTGCCTCCCAGTGACGAGTGAACTTCTTGGCAACTCCCAAACAAGTGAATTCATCTGCAATACTGTAAGGGTTAAAGGAATACTTCAGGACAAGTCACTACAAAATCCTCAAGTATTCAATTGAAAAACAGACTTCTATATCAAAGGCAAAGCACAGGTGCTGTGCGTTAGAGCTCTAACCTGCTGTACACATTTGTGAAGAAAAATTTCCCTTTTGTTCCAAATGGGGCTATTTGGCTTGCAAGGATTCTAAAAGTGGATATCATGTGATCTCACCTGGTCCTTGCACAAATACCACGTGTGTGTTTCCCATTTGGGCTTAAAGTGCGTGCATTGCTCTCATATTATTGTAACATTCAAATAAATAGATCATGTATGCAAATTGAAGCATACATAACCTCTTGTTCTTGAAGGGACGGTGCTGGATGGGTGTAAAGAGAAGCTCCATGTGCAAATGAGTTCTCGAAAAGCCAGAGACATTTTTAATAAATTTGTTTATTTTCCATTCAAAGAGCTTTAAGGTAGTCTGAGTGCTTTGAATGGGGCAGTAGTCAATGTGTAATAGGATGCATGAAAACACTTTGTGATATGCACACCTTGCCTCGCTACTTAGTATAAGGTACTGGTGGGCATATTTCCTTGTTATAAGGTATTGGCAGGTCACCGTACCTTGGTAGAAGGTGCTGGTGGGTATCTTACCATGGCATAAGGTACTGGTGGGTATCTTACCTTATTACAAGGTACTGGTAGGTATCTTACCTTGATACAAGGTACTGGTGGTGGCCTTACCTTGGTTGATTTCTTCATGTCTGGAAACTTTTTTTTCCTATTTAGTGCCACCCGTTTTTGGTGGTGCAGACCATAATGTCCCTTTGTGGTGCATCCAGCCTGGCACACTGTCCTGTAGGGAGGGTGCCCTGGAATAACAAATGGTTCCCCCACTTCTTACAGGGGCAGATCTTCTTCAGCATCAGAAAATCTGAATACTCTGCCTGCTGGTGTTCTGTCAAAATCCTAAGAAGGAACTAAGGGGAAGATTCTCTGCTTTGGTGTGCCTGACATAATCTCTCCTAAACTCTGTTTCCCAAAATTTTCTAGAAAAAATTGGCCTGACCTTTGAACAACGGACAATCCCCTTTCAGTGACTGCAACCGGGCCAGATTTGCAATCCCCTAAATCTGTAAGCTCCGTGTAACTGGCAAATGACATGCCAAGAGCTTGTAGGAAATATATTATCAGGCCTTGTCCCAGAAAATTCATCGGTGTTGACGGGTATGTGCAAATCCTGCAACACGACATACCCCCATGATCCACAAACATTGCAGAAAATTTACTGTTATGCTCCATGGGGTAAATGTTACACTTTATTTCTCCTGGCATAGAGCGTTGCATGACAGGAGTGTATAACAGGAAACTGGGTGTAGAGATCAGTACGTTTAATCCATGCACTTGCACAATTTTTCATCCTTAATGGGCAGAAAATTGCATGGGCTACAATTTGAGTGTACTGACTGCCATGGCCAATTTCCTGATCAGCTCTAAATCTCTAAATTTGCTTCTGTATGCTGAATTACTCATCGCAGATACTACTTTGGAACGGCTGCTGTTAAGGCAAGACATTTCCTTACATCATGAGCAAGAAAGAAGATCAGAGACAGTCACATTCATGTATCTCCTAGAGGCTGGTTTCAGCATAGCGTTTGATGGAAGCATTGGCCAGGCAGATCAACAAGAACAAATAACAACAGGTTCTTGCGATAATATGGTGTCGTTAATGTAGAAAAACCCCCCAAGGTGCTTCACAGAGGTGGAAAGAAAAATGGAACCTGAGCCAAAGAAGGAAAAATTAGGAGAGGTGACCAAAAGCTTGATCAAACAGATGGGTTTTAAGCAAGTTCTTAAAGGAGAAGAGAGATGTTGAGGCAGAGAGGTTTAAGGAGTAAATTGACCCTGAAAGAGGAAAGTGAAAAAATCCCTAAAATATCTATGTAAAGTTTTTTAAATGGTTTATAAAAATTCAATACATGCCCTTCCGATCAGTACTCACTGCACTCCGCTTATGAACTTGTACACTGAACCAGGATGTTTTATTACTTAACATCGCCTTATACAGCCTCAGAAAAGTGCTTAAGATGCCATGTACTTTGTGGGTAGTTTTTAAAACCTTTTAAATAGATGTGCTTTCTTCTGAAAATACACAAAGATAAAGGGCGCTAAATTGGGCCATGTTGCACCCGTTGTTTCAGTGTTACATGGCCTCTCCATCATCCAAGATGGTGTCTTGGCTGCGCATGCACGTTTCCAGCGTGATGTGCACCAGACGCCATCTTGGTATAGGAGTTAGCACATGCGCAAACACTAAACGCCAGTAGCATGTAAAGTAAGGAGAAAATGGATACAACCAGTGTGCAACGCTGATTTAAAGTGATAGACACTATTTTGGGACTTAATGCTCAACTCACCCCCGACCATCTGAATGTGTCATAGAGTGCCTGGAGGACTCCCACCAGCGCTATTTAAAGGGACCATGCAGAATTTACAGGTTTGTGGCTGGATTATTGCTTCTTGCTGCCAAGACATTTGTAACTGTTTTTGGAGGTCTCCTATACTTGAATACTAGGACGCGTGGACATAGCCAAACATTTAGAGCCAGGACATGCAGGAGTGAAGTTAGGAAATGCTTCCACATGCAAAGGCTGGGAGAAGTTTGGAACACTCTTCTGCATACGGCAGTTGATGCTAGCTCAATTGTGAATTCTAAATCTGATATTGATAGATTTCTGTGAACCAAGGGTATTAAGGTATATGGGGCTATGGCGGGTATATGGAGTTAGGTCACAGGACCACCATGATCTCATTGAATGGCGCAACAGGCTCGAGCGGCTAAGTGCCACTGCCACTTGCTGCCTCCTGATATGCGCCACCTTCTCCTGTAAGAAAGCGAGACGTGTGTCTGGGGTTGTGCCTGTCATGGTTGCATAGCTGCCAGTATGTGTGTCCTGTGAGTAGTGGGTGGGCGGCTTGCAACAGTGATAATGTGTAAAAGTGAGAGGAAGCATCTGATTGGAAGAGTTGAGTACTGATGGAAAGCGTTTGTTGGTATGAGGGTGATGGGGGGTGTAGTGCGTGGAGCAGTGGATGCGGCTAGTGGTGTAGTTGGTATGAGACGCCACTTGACAGTTGACCTCACTCATCTTGACCACTCATGTCAAAGCATTGAACTTCTTCCTGCACTGCATCCATGTTCATGATGCTGTGCGCCTGGCATTGACTTTGTCCTCTGCTGCCTCCCACTGCCTTCTGGGTATATATCTGGAGGTCTGCGGATATAGGATGTCCCTCCTTCTGTTCACCTCTTGCACCAAGGCCTCTAGTGCATCAGCAGAGAGCCTTGTTGCACACACTCTTGCAGGCCTGGTACAAACTCAGATCAGCAGATTGGTGAGGCCTGGCATGCAGATTGGAGGATGTGGGATTTAATAGTGCACAACCTTTATTCATTGCTTTAACCTAACTCATCAGTTTGTAAACATAGGGATGGGAGTTGCATCTGTGTTTTGCATGTGCAGTGTCTGATCTCAGTTCACACTCCATGCAGACAGCAAATAACAGGTACCAGATACCTTTAAGAGATTTTTAAGAGACAGCCTGCCTTTAAGAGATTCGGGGTCCCCCTGCAGGTGGAAAGTGCGAATTGCATTGAATCCTTGTGTTAACGCTGATTTGAATCGCTGCTTGAAGATAAGTCTTTCAAAACTGAGCTGAGGAGAAACTTCTTCACTCAGAGGGTAGTAGGTCTGTGGAATTTGCTGCCCCAGGAAGCTGTGGAAGCTACATCATTAAATAAATTTAAAACAGAAATCGACAGTTTCCTAGAAGTAAAGGGAATTAGGGGTTACGGGGAGCGGGCAGGAAATTGGACATGAATTTAGATTTGAGGTTAGGATCAGATCAGCCATGATCTTATTGAATGGCGGAGCAGGCTCGAGGGGCCAATTGGCCTACTCCTGCTCCTATTTCTTATGTTCTTATGTAAGTCCTCAGGCCTCACGAAAGTCTTGTCCTGCCTGCGCAGGGGCCATTGGGCGCAGGGTAATAGCGGATTGCGCTATCCCCGCCCAATAATAGGCAGTACCCAATTTTCTCCCCCAAAGTTCCATAAAGCATACCTTACAGTACTGCTTTAATGATTATATTATTAGTATTAGCTGTGACTCAGTGGTAGCACTCTGGCCTCTGAGTCAGAAGGTTGTGGGTTCAAATCCCACTCCAGAGACCGGAGCATCACATCTAGGCTGACACTTCAGTGCAGTACCAAGGGAGTTCCGCACTGTCGGAGGTGCCGCCTTTCGGATGAAACTAAGGGCCCTGTCTGCCCTCTCAGGTGAAGGTAAAAGATCCTTTTGCACTATTTCAAAGAAGAGCAGGGGAATTGTCCCCGGTGTCCTGGCCAATATTTAACTCTCAATCAACATCACTAAAACAGATTATATGGTTATTATACATTCAGTCGAATTGTGAGAATAACTTAAAAATACAGTGAGACTCGAGGGAAGACAGAGACCTGATGTTTGATGTGAAGGTGAGTGTGTGATTCCTTCAGTATTAACATGTAATAACTGTGCTGTCTCACTTGTGATCTGCACACGTGTCTCGATGGATGTGAACTGACCCCTGCCTGCTTTTCTTCAGATTTTACAGGTGAACAAAGTAATGTCTGTCCTGTTTTACGGCATGCTTCTCACTTATCTCGGTGGCATTCAGGCTACAACCATGGGCAAGAGAAGTTCTTCAGAGGACTCCGTGAGCTCCCTCATCATCAAAATCATCCAGGCGGACATCCTGAAAGGCAAACACTCCAAGCAGAGCGAAGGGGTTAAGGAAAAGTACCAGGACACCAAGCAGAAGACTGACATCCGGAGGAATACAGACTCGATGGGAAATACAATATCTGACTTCCAGCCGATCGTCTCGGTCGATGCCGAATTGCTAAGGCAGAGGAAGCGCTACCACTCGCCCCGAGTGCTGCTGAGCGACCGGCTGCCTTTACAACCACCTCCTTTGTACTTGATTGAGGATTTCACGGGGAATTCGGAGATGGGCAATAGAACAGCCAGGAGGAAACGGTACGCGGACCGCAGGGGGCACCGCGGGGAGTACTCGGTGTGCGACAGCGAGAGCCACTGGGTGACGGACAAAACGGCAGCAATCGACATTCGAGGGAAGCAGGTGACCGTCCTGGGAGAGATTAAAACGGGCAACTCTGCCATCAAACAATATTTTTACGAGACGCGGTGCAGAGAGGCCAAGCCGGTCAAGAACGGCTGCAGGGGCATCGATGACAAATACTGGAATTCCCAATGTAAAACCAGCCAGACCTATGTCAGGGCACTGACCACAGAGAACAATAAATACGTGGGGTGGAGGTGGATCAGGATAGACACCTCCTGCCTCTGTGCATTATCCAGAAAACTAGGCAAATCATGAATCCCCCTCTCCTCTTTCTATGTGAATATATAAATTATTACTTTAAATTATATGACTTTGCATGTAGCGTATGAATGTTTATATTATAGTATAGTTCACAATTTTTATTTATTAAACAAAACGTCAATACATCTGACAAAAAGCTTCTTACAACTCGCCAAAACAAGATATCTAAGTTGTGCCTTGCTTACAGCATCATTAAAAGTCATTGGACCCGTGTTGTTGTGCATTGGTAACTGGTCCAAATGTTTACCTCCCCTTGTTATTTCCTTCCAGCCACTTTTAAGTCAGTATTGTTGTCAATGATTTATTATTGGAATTGTTGGGAACTTGGAAAATTGGTAACACAGATAAAACCCAACCACGAACGGTGGCTGCCAGTCATAAAAGTGCATGTATGCCATTAAATGCACGGCGCATCTTGAGTTGCACTTGCAGAGAGACTGAGAGAAGGAAGCTGAGATCAGAGGGAAGGCTGGCAACGCCATCTGCGCAGATAAAGCTGTTCCATATGTTTCACTCAGTCCCAGAGAGTTTTTCTTTTAGGAAATTATACGATCTTTGCAGTACTGGAGAAAAGACTGCTGTGAATTTCTTCCCCTCCCCCGTACTATTCTGCACACCAGCCAATTTCAAAGTGATTTTTTTTATAATGTACCATTTGCTGTTTTCTTCGAATTGGACCCACCTTACATTGAATCCTCTTTAAATTGTAAGTCCCCCTAAAGCCAAGACTGCATTTGGTGAGATCTGCATTCTTTGTCTTCCTCTTTTATCAATCCTCTGGTTTACTTTATACCAAATTCCAAATTTAGCTGGCCTATGATTCTACTTTTTTAAATATTCTAGTCGTTTGAAGGGAAACTGCTATGTATTTGAATGCTTCATCTTTTGCAGAAGGTTTATACTTTGCAACGAGCTGTTCAATGCGAATCATGGCTGTGGAAAAAAGTGATGATTACCTACCATATGTCACAATGTCAGCAGTGTAACAAAGGCAAAAGGCTGAATCTTTTCAATCAGTATAATAACAAACAGACTCAGAACCCTGGGTAACTTGAAGTTCTGCCAATCATCCAGTGTAACAGTGATATCCGTACAAGGTCCCTTAACAAAATCCATTGCTTCTTAAACAATTATTGTAGCTGGGAGTCATTTGTATGAAATGTTATTTGTTCTTATTCCTCCCACAAAAAAATGAAATCACCATTTAGCTTAAGAAGCACATGTAATTTGATATTACATATGGATATGTAATTACATATTGATTATTATTAATATGTAATAATATTAATGCATTAATGCAGACTAATTGTGATTGGTGAAGGTGAAATGGTGTGTGTGACTGGTTATGATAATAGAAGCACTTGACTTTAGCCATTGGAGATCTGGGTCAAACTCAAGCACAGATGCAGGTGAATAACTAGCTTTACAAATGAATGAGTTCTACTTGCCCTTAATGCTTGGCCGCACAGTTCCAGCTTTGCCAGGTGAAGCACTGAAAATGCAAAAGAGTACATCCATTAGTCATGTTGGTGTAGTTAACAGTGCTCCTTCAGCTCATATGTAAGTACATTCTCAAAGCAATATAGAGGACTCAAGCATTGGTGTTGGTGTATGCTGTATCATATCTCAACTACGTGCTCGGTTCCTTGATTTAATACATCATCCCTAATCCAAATAAACATAAACATGACAAAACTGAACATGATTTGATAAAATGCAGTACTGGCTTGGTTGTTAGATGGACTGTTCCGTGTCGAATTTAGTGATGCAGGCTGGGAAGGTTCCACGTTCGGCCGACGCTCTGTATTGAGTTAGCTGATCTCAAGCGAGGTTGGGAGAGGCTCATGTGAGAAATGGCTACTGGGGTGAGGTACCAGAAGATGGACAGCACCTGTGAAATTGTACCAGAATGGGTGAGCTCCTTCAGGAAAAGATTACTGAAAGCAGATCAAATAGCTTGGATGACAATTTTGAAATAGTATTTGTAGACAAGCATTTTTATACATTAAACATGACTCTTTTAAATCAGGAACAAACACTTAAGCATTCTTGGGTTTTTTTTCTGTTTACCCCAAATTTCTGATTGTTGCTACGATGTACACATCTTCAGGTATTGATTTTTGGGTCTGTGGATCCAGAAGAAAAGTGTCAGCTTTAGCTTTATAGTTGCAATCTCATCTCTGTGTCAGAAGGTCAAGGGTTGAAGCCCCACTCCAGATAATTGAACACATAATCTAGGCTGATACTTCAGTGCACTACTGACGGAATGCTGCCTTTCAGATAAGACACTAAATCAGGCCCTAACCGCCCTATTAGGCAGATCTAAAAGATCCTGCGGCAATATTTGAAAAAGAGCAGGGGAGATCTCCCAATGTCCTGGCCAACATTTATCCCTCAGCCACCATCACTTAAAAACAGATTATCTGATCATTTATCTCTCTGCTGTTTGTGGGACCTTGCTATGGGCAAATTGTCTGCTGCACTTCCCTACATTAAACAGTAACTACACTTGAAAACTATCATTGGTTGTAAAGTGCTTTGGGACATCTTGAGGTAGTGAAAGGCACTATATAAACACAAGTTCTTGTTTAATTTCATCTCTGATCCCTCTGATGCTACTCTTTGGATGACTGTGGTAGATCCACACGTATAAACAGGAATGAATATTCCCAATAACAACCTTCTAAATTCTAACTTCAGTCTTTTGACATTGGGAAACATTGACTGCTTTTGAGAAAAGTAATTGTAAACTATTATGCTGATAATTATATAGGTAACCAATGGTCATGTGATACTTCAAATTGGAACTTGTTGCTAACTAGAGAACCCAAGGGTTCGTAGTATGAAATCCAAAACATTACAGTCAGCATATAGAGTATATTTTTATCTTCTGCTGCCTATAGATCAGCCTTAGGAAGGATCATCACCTGCTTAGGTGCACTGAATAATTACCAAAATGCATTTGTTGTCATGTGACTGCATAACAAGAGTTATAGTAATTTCAAGGAGAGAGTAATTCTTAAGTTCTTCCATCTGGCAATAACCCTAATAAAAAATATTTATTCATTTTAATGTAACGTTAATGAATTTCACAAATTCAAAAATATAAAAGTAGGACTGTGCTATGTCAGAGAACATAAGAAGGTAGAAACAAGGTTACTCAGGCCATTGATCCCACTTTGCTGTACAGATCCATATGCAAGATTTGGTTGCCCATTTTCATCTCCCTCCTCCCTGTCAAGTCTATATCACTCTACTTCATGTTGAATCAGGAGGCTGCTCATTTCTTCTTTGAATGCCTCAGCTAAATCCACATAAGTGTAAGATTGTTATCCATTTCTCTCTCTCTTATTTATAGAATTAAGCAATTTATTTTTTAAAAAGCATGAGTAAAAACATCTGGTTATACCTAAAACTTGTAAGAAAATCTCCCGCAGATGTCACAAGCCTAAGGCTATTGGCCATTAATGGCTTTATGGTCCTGTTTAATAGAACCAGCTTCTTGATGTAAAGAAATGCTTTACTATAGATTTAGTAAAAAGAACTTTTCTTAAAGCCAGGTTTGTACACCATAGGAATGGCTGACAATATGGTGATGCAGGATGACTTAGCACCAACATGTAGAGCCATGTAACATGGGTTCACCCATATTATCTCCATGCTGACAGGCTTCTGATCTCATATGTGTCAATGTGAAGAGTTGCTGAGCAGAGGCAGGCGTTTCTCTATGTAGCGGAGGAGAAGTCTCTGTTAAGCCTTCACCAGGCCAATCTTCTATACCTCTTAATTCCACTTCAAAACAGATCTTGTTCAGACTTGGGAACACATTAGCTACAGTTGGCACATGGCTTGGAATAGCAGGGAATGTATTAAACAATAACCACAAAAGAAAGCATTCAATAATTCACAGAAAGGATAGATTGTGGTGACAGTTTAGATGCAACCACTGCTACTTCCATGATCATAATTATTTTGGTGCTGTTGATAATCAAAAACAAGCAGGACCACTAGAGAGCAGTATTTCCCTAGCTTTGAGCAATGGGCAATTTGACAAGTTATTCGATACCTTGAGGCACTATTCCATCTCTATTACCTTCAACAGCAAATCACCCACCCATACAAAAGAGACATTCCTATTTAATTATCATTTTGAATAAAATTCTTCAGGTTTTATATTGAAAGATGCAGAACCGATTTTCCAGAGGCAAATCATATTTTGAATCAAATATATGACTGGTAAAATCTAGTGTGGCAAGAAAGAGAGCAGGAGAAGGACCATAAAAAGTCCATAAAATCTGTACATTTTCTATAGCATTCTCCTACCATAGACAAGTATTATTCACATCTTGCTGTACTTTCTTTCCTTTGTCAGTTATATGTAAACCCCAGTGTATAGAGAATAACAGATGTCTAGGAGTGAGTTACATGAGATTCAGATGACATCATAAACTATAAGTGAAGCTGAGGAGCTTATGAATGTGACCTGAACTCTATAAGAGTGGATCAGCTTTGAACTCATTTCCAGACACTTTTCTCTTTATAATATAATCAGGTCTTCATTTTCTTTTCCTAGTGAGATCTTCATGTTGAGTGTTTGTAATACGAGTTTATATGTCATGGTATGTCATTTCCTTTTCCACTAATAACCATTTCCAGTCCAATCACCAATTTTTACCAAGCAGATTTACATCACGTGAAGTTTTTTTTTACTAGAATGCTTGGACAAGATTGTAATGGAATCTGATAACGAAAGATGGTATTTTACTGAGAAACTCTCTTCCTAGATTATAATACCCTTGTATAAGTCATGCATCCTTAACCATTGAACAATTGTACATTTTGGTAGAAATGATGTTGTTTGAACACAATGAGAAGGATAATTATTGAACTTTACCTCAAAGCGACTGGCAGGGTGATGCAAAGTCAATCATTTAAGACCCCAATTGAATATTAACTTCAGACTTGTAAATGTCACCATTGTAGAATCACTGCCAACATCTGCGAACAATTTTGTTATACACATACACACTTCATACACTTACAGTACCTCTACATTTAAGAAAAAATATTTGGAACCCTAACCCTTTTTACAAACGGCTACTGATTTGTGTTGCATTATTGGCCCAGTGACCCTTGCAGAACTAATATTAGATTATTAACAGCAGTATCTGTTTATGTCTACATCTTAATGGCCATCAATTATTTTAGATCATTTTGATCGTACATAATCAAATTTTAAAATAGAGCTCGTTTCAACTGGCTCATTGCAGACAATGGTATATTACGCCTATGTTTGGAAGGGTCTATACATTGTTCTGTAAGCTTCCATATTCTATAATACACAGAAAAAACACGCCGTTTTATTGACGACAAACCTTATCAGTTTACTTCCACTTTTTTCCAAAAATGACGATTACTTGTTATTCTCTTGATGAGTGAATCAGTCAAAGAATGTTACCTGCTGTGTAGAAAGCTAGTCTAATCCCTATACAGTACCCCTCTGAAAAGATAGCCAAGTTGTATAAGTGCAAAATAATTAAAAAAAGGTATGTAAATAGCTTTTATTCAAATTGTAATTTATTTTTTCAGTGTCTGAGAAACTGAAATTCTTTATTTTAGTACAGAAGTTGTATGTTCTCTATTTTGTATGTATTGCCTGCTTGCAGTTGTTTTCCTGGTTTGTAACATGTAATAAAGTATCACTTGTAATGTGAGCCTGAAAGAAGCTTGGCGTTCATCATGAAGCATTATGGAGCACGAGGCCTAGATACAAAGGCATCTCTGCTAAAAAAAAACAAGTGAAATAATGGCATCTCTTGTTTATGTTCAGTGTTCTTGTTTAAGAAACTAAAACTTGGTTGTGATGTTTATGGAAAATAATGCACCTTTAGCCCCATTGCTGTACAAAAAGCCAAATGTCAGTACCTCGTGTAACTTCGAAAGGTTTATTATTAACAACCTAGTATTGATCAACTGTCTACTCCAAATGACTGCACTATTTATATCTATCGTTCAGAAATAAAAAGTTCTAAGTGTCCCCATGTGAATAGCGTCAAGAAACTCTGTAAGCAGCAAACTTTTCTTATCATGTTCCTGCTTGTAGTGCTTCGAATTAATTCTAGTTTCATTTGAATATATTATTGCATCTGAAAATACTCCAGTCAGTCCTTTTGGATAATATAGCTTTGAAGGACACTGCCTAAATGAAAATCAGACAGGACTAAACTAATAACTGGGAAATGCACTAAAATGGGGACAGGAGTTATTCTATTGCAAGATGTTCTAGAAGCAACATAACATAGAAATTTATCCAGTGCACTTTTTAAAGTTTTGTTATGAAATCTCGCAACATGTACTCTGATGTTCATTATTTTTGAATTCAGTGACAGCCAGTGCTTCTGGGTTAAGCCTTTCTGGTGTCATCTGTGAAGTAATTTTACCCAGTCGTTTGCACAGTCGCCCCAGCAATTGGTAATACTAAAGGACAAATATTGTTTTTTTTTAAATGTTTCTCAAGACATATGTGGAAGTAACAACTTACACACTCAAGAATTCAGCTTACAAACTCAGCGTTTTCATTTTCTAAAAGCCTTTAGTTTGTGCCAACAACTTCCCAGGTCGGTGAAGAAACTCTGAACAGATAGGTAATGGGAAAACATCATTACTTATGTAGGGAAGAGCAGAAGGCTTTGGTCACTCTTGCTAGTGACTACTATTTCTTTTGCTGCATTTCCTTTCACTATTCAGCGTTGATGCTGGTTACCAAAGGCAGGCCTTGGGTTTGTGCCTCTGATGTCTGGAAAGTCATAGCAATGGCCAAATTAACGTATACTTCAGCTCCCATCTGCCTCAATAAAGGAGATGTGAGAGGCATCAGAGTGCAGATACCTCCCTTTATAACGATGTGATAATTCTACAGAATACACTTCTTTAAGTGATTGTTTGGTGAGAAATGTTCTGTTGACTAGGTTGTCAACTAGCTCTGGGGTGGGGGGGGGGGGAAGTTAACACTTTTTTGTTAAAATAGTGTGTCCAGGAAGCTGATACCAATGTGTTATCCCTTGTGAGAGAGAAACTTCAACTCCTTGACATTTTACAAGCATGGTGATTGGATTGTACAGTTACTTATGACAGTCAATGTTATTATTTGATGACCAAGATCAGAGCATTTGTCAACAAATTCTGAAAACGAGTCAAAAAAAGTCATTCAGATTTTTTGACAGAAAATGGCTACTTGTGTCTATCTAATTCTGACAAATCATGGAAACCAGTCAACAAGTTAACTTGACTTCATAAGAAACATTCATCTCTATTTTTTTCTTTTCAGATAAATTTACAAGTGCCCCCTTGTGAGGAGACACAATTAATATAATAATTCAAACATAAAATCTAATTTAAAACAAAGGGGAACTTATAAATCTAAATCATAATGTTGTTCTTTGTGTCTACTAGACACTCTATTCCCTACTGTGCCATCGGTCGCGGAAGGCCCCAAGCATACTGGTGGGCACCTCACACCCCCTCTCCAGGGCCATCCTGACTGATCTGCTGTGTATTTCCAGGGTTTTCTATTTTAATTTCAATTTGTAGTGTTTTTCTTTTCTCTTTATCACCACACTAATTGTCAAGTTTTGATGGCAGCAGATATTAGCTGTTAGGTCTGCTGCCTTCGTGTGACCAGATGTTTGACCAGATGTCAGGAAATTCCATAACTAGTCATTTTTCCAGACACACAAATCAACAAAGGCTGAGCTACACATAAGTGGACCGGGATAAGAATTTATCAGATTTTGCCAACTGATTTAAAACTAATTGGAAAAAGAACAACTTCATCAATTTAATAGAAATAGGGTGTGAAATATCTACCAAGTGGATGTAAAAATCAGACAGCTCATACAAGATTTGACTGAGCTAAGTGGCTTAGTATTACAAATTCATCAAGAGCTTGCACTTTTGGATGAAATCTGTTGACAATGATTTTTAAAGACCATTCCTTTGTTGAAAATGTAGCCAGAGTTAGGTGTATTTTATAAAATGCCAATACAACTGGTACGTGTAGATTAATGAGATACAGATGTTGACCAGAATGTAGTCATTCAGGGCAGTTGCAGTTAACTCATGAAGCAGCCAGCTCTCGGTTTCACTGCTAGATCAGTCATAAACTTTGTGCCAGTGTGTGTTTTAACAAGTCAAATAACAAAGATACGATGATATTGTTGATGGGATGTCTCACCAAGAAAGGAATGACAAACTTTCTCGTTTCATCCTAATGTAATCAGCCTGCATAATCTCGTTGCAGCAAGCTTGCTTGCACCTTTACAGTGGTTTATAAGGATATAGAAAGTAACAAATTATTTTTTTCTGACTTTTGAGCATTTGTCAGCAATAGCAGCTTCACAGTATACTAAGAAATAGTGATTGGCTGGAGTTTAGATGAAGCTGAATTATGAATGCCCACCCCTACTGTAACTGTGTCTATGTCTTTATATATATAATTATTAAGATTCAGCATTTCCAGAGTACACAGTAAATTCCATGATTCTGCGTTCCCAACAGAGAAACTGCGCTCACAGGGAGTACAGGTTGGAGATAAAGTAGGATCACTGAATTTGCCCATGTGTCTTGGACTCCTGACTCTTGCTATTTAAGAGAAAGGCTATTCTAGATGATATGATGATGCCCATGAATACAAAGAGTTAGAAATTAGAAAAAGACCAGTCAGCCCTTCCAGCTCACCCTCTCATTGATGTCCACCTATGGGACTCATGCAGACTATTTTCCTCTTCATCTTCCTTGTCATCAAGTCCAGTAACACATATTTTCTGCTGAATTAGGAATCTGTTCATTTATTTTTGGAATTATTCAATGAAACTTGCATTGCCGGCTAGAAGTTTATTCCACAACAGTTTGAATTATGAAGTGATTTACTCCTCATGTTTGTGTTGTGGTTCCCTTATCTTATTGTCATATCTCTAATCCCTTTCTCCTAGTTAAATCCAAAGAACTTTTCCACATCTATCCTACTCTTTGTGATTTTGAAACCACCATTCTCCTCCGCTTAGACTTTTTATCGTTGCTAATTAGACATTAGCTCCACTTGCCTTTCTTCAAAGCTCATTGATCTGAGACCCAGAACCATCTTTATTCCCTTATTTGAGCTCTGAAAGCAGTGACCGTGGGTAGATACCATAAACCTCATATAAATGTAAATGACAGATAGAAAAGGGTTGTGGTGCTGGGAAGTAACCCTGAGGTCATCAAAAGTTGTGAAATTGAATTTAAAGAACCTGGGCTAGCATCATAAAAAATTACAATTAAAGCGGCAAGATTGTCATAAAACTAATTGGTGTACTAATGTCCTTTAAAGATGGGAAGTTACCACCCCTATTCAGTCTAGCTACATGTGACCCCAGTCCCACAAGTATCCCCTGAAGTGGCCACTCAATTGTATAAATAATCACTAGAAGGCTCACCACCATCTTCTCAGGGTAACTAAGAACAGGCGAAAAATGTGGCCTTGTAAGCATCGTCATTGCCCATGTCCTGAGAGCAAATAATAAAAAAAAAGCTCACAGTGGGAAGCATTGCAAGATAAAAAATACTGGAATATTTTCACATAGTGAAATAAATTGGACACAGATCAACAACACCATACTGAAATATGTAAATTATGCAGTGAGCTGTTACATGAATGGCAGCTATAGTGTGCAATAGAATGGTAGCCAGAATGGTCCAGCTAACTGCAAGTGAAACCATATGGATTGCCATTGTGACTATGCCATGGGCTTTTATCAAAACTTATGCAAGGAGAATGAAAACATGTACCATTTAGTGAAGGGCATCTGTATCTTAAATAAGAACCCCGTAATTGGTGGTGCTGTGGATTAAAGAGAAATTGGCACCATATATATATATATAAGAGGCTGTAGCCAGGTAAAATAAAAGCAGGGGCAAGATGAGGAGAATTTTTTTTATGCAGAGAGTTATGATCTGGAATGCGCTGCCTGAAAAGGTCGTGGAAGTAGAATCAATAACAACTTTCAAAAGGGAATTGGATAAATACTTGAAGGGGAAAAATTTGCAAGGCTATGAAGAAAGGGAAGGGGAATGGAACTAATTGGATAGCTCTTTCAAAGAGCTGGCACAAGCTCGATGGGTTGAATGGCCTCCTCGTGTGCTGTATCATTCTATGATTCTATTCTATGTCAGATAGTAGTGCACCAGTGCTGGCATCTGTTATTAATTTTTGTTGGTATTTTTATGAAACATTTTTGCATTAATTGTTCTTTAATTTTGTTGGATTTTTTTCCTGCTAACAGTCGATAATGTTTATCTGGAATCTAAAGAAGTTGAATAGTATCTGCTAATTTATCAGAAGGTCAACCATATTGAAGCATTTACAAGATTTCAGCGGAGCAGGAAGAGCACAGCAATGCACTGACATGAAAAATTAACTCTTATAATACAAGATGAAAGAAGGCATGGCAGGGAAGTAAGCAGGCACCAGAATTGGATTGACTGCAGCTGCCATTATACCACCCATCATATCTACAGAACCTGGCATGCTTACCTGGCAGTGACTGTGAGAAGCAGATTCCAAAGGTCTCTGAATCAGCACAGAGCCTGTTGAAGATCCGTGCCAACCTTCACCATAGCGACGGAACTACCTGCAACATTCACGGTCACCTCCTCCCTCAACATTTTTGCCAGCATGTTCTGCCAGACATGCTGAACTTTTGTCCCCTCAGATTGGTGCCCTGGAGTAGTGAACAGGGCAAATCTCCTCGCACTCACCTCATGTAGCTGCACCTTCACTTTGCCAGCCATCAAACAGGGAAAATGAGTATTGCGGAACTCCATCACGTCCCTAGGCTCCGTTTTGTCACTTTACATTTATTTTGCCAGCTAATGGATTTTGCCAGACATTTTATTTTTTCCCCCCCACCCCTTTTGGAAAACTGACAAATATTTTAAACTAATTGCAGCCTTTGGAAAGGCTGAAGTAATTTTTGTCCCTGCATGCGGCCACATACCTTTAAGTGACTTCATTTCTTTAAATCTTTTCTGTAGCTCTTTCGGGCTGCTTTCCCACATCATTTCCCCTGCCAATCTTTGGCAAGCTTTTACACAAAGTCAGAAACAAAACATGGAGCTTGTGTATCAAATGTAAATGGTCAAATGGTGCAAAATCGCACAACAACAATAACTTGCATTCATATAGCACCTTTAATAAAGAAAAAATGTCCCAAGATTCTTCACAGAGGTGTAAGGAAAAAATGAATTCCAAGCCAAAGAGGGAGATATTAGGAGGAGTGACCAAAATCTTGGTCAAAGAGGTAGGTTTTAAGGATGGTGTTTTCTCTACTCTGACTTTTGTTAGGGTACAGTCCCGCAGGAGGCAGTAGCATCTGGTACCTCACCCACCCAAGTGAGAAGTCTTGGTGTATGTGCTTAGACGGTGAGTGTCGGTGGGGTATTCGACTGTGCTAGGCATCACCATGAAGCTTGATTCTGTCCCCCCCCAACACCCACACAATTTCCAGGAAAAATCACCCAACACCCCTGCAATTTGCATGAATAGCCATTGGAAAGCAATCAGTAATGGTACCTGTGGTTGATTCATCCTGTGCCTAGCCCAGGGTCCCTGTGGCCAATACTAGGACCCCGAATGCTGACCTGGATGAAATTAGCTAACTTGGCACAGACTGGGGAAATGGGTATCATTGAACAGTTGGATATTAAATTACGCATAAAACATTCAGACAGTTGCACTAGAACAACAGATGTGCCTGATTACGCGCTGGGTGCCGAGCAAAACATCTGCATGCCTTGTGGAGCCAGGTACAGCGTCACACACAGATGAACTGTTGCATTGAGTTTAATTCTCCTCACTTACCATTTCAGTTCAAAGCCTTTTGAAGGTTTTTGTGGAATGTAATATTACAGTAGATGAAGACTGTGGAGTTTGCCAACTGACTATCGGTTTGACTGTTACACATGAAGGATTTTCAGGATCTGTGAGTGTTTGAGCTTGGATGCTAGAAACCATATGATAGTTGTTTTCTGATCATTTTAATACTATTGAAGTTCCTCTGCCCTGACAGCCTTGGCAGATGGTCTACTAACCTTTCCAGTTGAGGCCTAACATGTACGGTGATGGGAAATTCATCTGTCTTTCGGTAAATGTGCTTTCTGTTTAACGACTGTCCTCATTGTTTCTCAGTTTGTTCTCTCCCAGTCTTATATTTTTGTACTGGATTGAATTGATAAAGTAAAGAAGGAAAAAAAATTCTACTGGCTGGTGAGTCAGTACCTAGAGAGCATAAATTTATGGTCACCAAAAGAACAAAAGGAAAAGTTACCAGAATTTCTTTATGCAGAAGGTTGTTACGACATGGAATACCCTGCCAGAAACTGTGATGGAAGCCTGAACCCATAATCTAAAATATAATAAAAATTTTACATCTGCATGTACTTCTTGTCTACAAAACCTTACTTTCTGCTGTCACATTTTTGTCAAACTTTTATGTCAACGTTTTCCATTATAAATTTCTATGTCCACATTTATAATTGAAACTGTCTATGTAAACTTATCATGCTGTAACAACTTCTGACCAATGGGGGCACTGATGTTTTGGGCCTCCCAGCTCTTCCTGTTCTGCTGAAGTCTGTTCTGCAGAGAAACTCCGATGCTCCAACCAACTCTACTTCCCTGCTTCCCAAATTGCTATAAATTTTGCTACTTAACTATAATAATAATATAAAACCAAGGTACTACATAAAAATTAGGACAGAATGTATGATTTCAAAATGGTCACTGAATTACTTCAGCACTTCCTGGTCCAATTATCTGCTGCCCTCTAACCCCTCATTACTTCAAGACGACAGCTGGTCCTGACTCCCCACTTGCACTGCTGCGGGCGATCTACTAGAACCTTTTAAAAGGAATGGATAAATGTTTGAAAAAGAAGTTTGAAAAGGTATGGAGACAAAGCAGGGGAATGGGACCAAATGGATAGCTCTTGCAGAGAGGTAACGTAACAGCGATGGGCTGAATGACTTCCTTCTGTGCTGGGAAATTCTATGGGCGCGAAATTGGGCTGTGTAGCGCCTGTTGTTTCAGCGCCACACGGCCCCGCCGACATCCAAGATGGCGTCTTGGATGCGCACGCACGTTTCCTGCGTGACGTGCGCCAGACGCCATCTTGGTATAGGAGTTAGCGCATGTGTTAACCCTGAACGCTGGAAGCATGTAAAGTAGGGAGAAAATGGCTGCAATCAGTGTGAAACGCTGATTTAAAGTGATACACACAATTTTGGACCTTAACGCTCAACTCAACAAAAAGTCTTATCCCCAACCATCTAATTGTTTCTAACAGTGCCTGAAGGACCCCCCACCGGCGCTATTTAAAGGGCCATGCAGGTGTTACAGGTTAGTTGCTGGATTATTGCTTCTGGCTGCTGGAGGAGTAGGAAGTGTTTTTTGAAGCTCCCTATTCTTATTCAGAGTTCCTACTCTACTTTTGAGAGTGCTTTGGCAGGTACTGCCTTACGGGTCAGGAAACTACAACCCTGGTGGAACAACATTCCTGGCATCCATGGGCGGTTTGCTAGAGCTCCCGTTGGGCATTGAGCATGACTGGGAGCATGCAGAGAGGCCACGCCCAGCGGGTCAAGCTGCGAGGAGTCGGAAGACGAGGAGGCGCAAGGCACTGAGCAGGAGGCCCTACCCAATGAGGACCTTCAGGGATCAATTCTCTCACCTCAACATCCGACGCCTGAGGTTCACCAAGGAAGCCGTCACCGAGATCTGTCAAATGGTGTGGCCACAACTGCAGCCTCAGAGCAGGGCGAGGACAGCATTGCCTGTGGCAGTGAAGGTCACTGTGGCGCTGAATTTCTACGGCTCAGGAGCATTTCAGGCCTCTGCTGGCAACATGTGCACCATCTCGCAGTATGCAGTGCACTGCTGCATAAGGGAAGTCACAGATACATTGTACCACATGAGGAACAGGTTCATCACCTTTCCTCTCAACAGAGACAATCAGAACGAGCGAGCACGGGGGTTCGCCCACATTGCTGGCTTCCCCATGGTGCAGGGTGCCATGGACTGCATGCATATTGC
Organism: Heptranchias perlo; assembly: GCF_035084215.1. NCBI lineage: Eukaryota > Metazoa > Chordata > Chondrichthyes > Hexanchiformes > Hexanchidae > Heptranchias > Heptranchias perlo. The sequence continues at coordinate 13,834,453 of NC_090348.1, read as the reverse complement.
CCTGTGTGCCCCGCACAATAACTCAGCTGTTTTCGTCAACTGAAAGAGCTTCCACTCCCTCAACATGCAGCTGGTGTGCGACCACACGCATCGCACCTTGGAGGTCGATGCCCGCTACCCTGGGAGTAGTCGCGACGCCTTTGTCATGCGGCAGTCCAACATGCCAGCTATCTTTCATCTGACTCAGCCATTCAAAGGCTGGCTAGTGGGCGACAAGGGCTATCACCTCACGATGTGGCTCATGACACCGGTCAGGAAGCCACACACACGTGCACAGCAGGCCTATAATGAGAGCCATACTGCCACACGCAACATCGTGGAGCACACCATAGGCCTCCTCAAACAATGCTTCCGCTGCCTAGACTGGTCTGGAGGAGCCCTGCGGTACTCCCCTGAGAGGGTGGGCAGATTCGTGGTGGTCTGCTGCATGCTGCACAACCTCGCCATCATGAGGGACCAGAAGATCCTCAGCCAGAGGTGGAGGAGGAGGAGGCTGAGGAGGAAGAGGCGGAGGTGCAGGAGGAGGAAGAGGCTGAGGAGGAGCAGGAGGAGGGGGTGGAGCCAGAAGAGGAAGTGGAGGAGGATGCAAGGGTGCAGCAGGAACCACACACCTTGTCTGCGAGGGCTCTGCATGCTCGCCTGATCTGTGCCTGGTATCAATAATTGGAACTACATCCCCCAACTCACCAACAGTCCTACACTCCCCACCAAATTGCCCTCTATCTGATTACACATTGGTGTCCCTCTCAGCTCATTGCATGTATAAAAACTACCACCAAATGCCAAATCAAACTCTCATTTATGGATTAATAAATGAAAATATGCAAACATAACAGAACTATTCACCCTTGTGCATTCCCTTAGTGCCTGTTGTCTGTGTGCCTTTACCTATCCTAGTGCTCCCACGTGGTGCTTCCCCAGTGGCTGAAGCATGGGTGGTGGAAGGCTGCTGGCCTTCAATGGAGGAACGTCCAGATGGCCTTGGAGGACGACCTTGAGCAACTCTGGGCCTGGAGGGCCCGGCTTCAGACTGCACCATCTCAGCATGGGCTGCAGCAGTCTGGCCTGGCTGGCCGATAGGCAACAACAGGGGCACTGGCGGAGTGGCAGGGGTCAAATAGATGCCAGTTTGTGTGACTTGAGTGGTGGTTGTGTGGCCTGCAAGTGTGGCATTATGTGCGTGTGAGATGCAGCATTGTGTATGGACGGTCAGTGTTTGTTGGGTGGGTGGGTGGGTGACGGGAGGTGTTGTGCATGGAGTATTGGTGCAGTTGGTAGGATGTGTCACTTGACACTTGCATTCACTCACCTTGACCACTCATGTCAAGTCATTGAATTACTTGTGGCACTGCACCCACGTGCGTGGTGCAATGCTCCTTGCATTCACCTCCTGTGCCACGGCCTGCCAATGTAGTCTAGACGGTCTCCGGCCACCCTGTGGGCACAATGCTGTCCTTCTCTGGTCCACCCCTTCCACCAGGGCCTCCAGACCATCATCCGAGAATCTTGGTGCCCACTCTCTTGCTGGTGCAGCTACTTGTGATGCCATTCTCCCTTGTCCTCCTTGGCTGTGTATCTGACATTAGAAATGTGCCTGCACCTTTAAGTAGTGCAGGCAGCTGATGACGTGCGCTGGCCTGGCCCCATTTTCAACTTCCTCATTCTCCATGCAGCCTCTCAGCAGCGAGGGCTGCGCTTGCTGCATGGAGATTTCAGGGTAAGTAGCAGGCAGTACGAATTTCATGTGCTGCCTGCGGAGGGTCCGTTCAGCACGGGATGGTAGTGCATCACTACCATCGCTCAGAACGGAGCCTTATCCAATTTTTCCCTCTATGACTCTAAATTGATAAGTACGATGGATTGTAGTATAGGAGAAGGTTATGTAAGAATTCAGAAGTGACCATTCCCATGAAAGGAGTGGTTGCACATAGCCTGAAGCGTGCTACACTATCAACCTCTTAGATGCTGAGAGGTTGTTTCCCCTGGCTGGAGAGTCTAGAACTAGGGGGCATAGTCACAGGATAATGGGTCGGTCATTTAGGACTGAGGTGAGGAGGAATTTCTTCACACAGAGGGTTGTGAATCTTTGGAATTCTCTACCCCAGAGTGCTGCGGATGCTGAGTCGTTGAATATGTTCAAGGCTGAGATAGATAGATTTTTGGACTCTAGGGGAACCAAGGGATATGGGGATCAGGCAAGAAAGTGGAGTTGAGGTCAATGATCGGCCATGATCTTATTGAATGGCGGAGCAGGCTTGAGGGGCCGTATGGCCTACTCCTGCTCCTATTTTTTATGTTCTTATGTTCTTATCACATTCTGAGTGCTGGTATGTTGTCTCAGCCTTATTGCGTTTTGAGTTATATATCAAAGCCTTTTTTCTCAGTGCCTGTCCATGTACTCATTGTATTCTAGTCCCTCAGGAGTCATAGTTAGTAGCAAAGTCACCCCTATTCCACTCACACGGGCCATTATGTGTGCATTATTAAGAAAAAAATGCCATTCAAAACTATTGTGAAATAAAGTTTTAACATTATTGCCCAAAAGGAAATGCAGGCCACTCCCTTTGAAGTATAATTCACTATAGTTAAAGGTTAAAGTGACAGATTTGCAGTGTGAATTCATTCTGTTGCGTGCTTTATTTTATTTTTGCACCTTTGGTGATGATTTCAAATCCAGCTGCACATTTCTAGCACCTGTACAGAGTGAAAATCTGTCTCTAGTCTAAAATAGAATAGGTCAGGTTAAATAGCCCGGTCTCATGCCTAAGTTTTTTATTTTCCATGGTCTCCAAAAACTAGAGGTAAATGTTTACAATTAACATGATTAAAATGAACCACCTCTCCACGATATTGGCCGAGAAATTCGGGAGCACCCATTTACTCCCCCCACACAGGATGTTTACCCATCGCATGAAAGGTAGGCCCCAGATATTGGGCCTCAGACCTCACTCGCAAAGGAAGGGCGCTGCAGGAGGAGGCCAAGAAGGGAAGTGGTGGAAGTTTGGGCTGCTGCTAGTGCTAGAGGTAAGTGATGGCCTCAGGGGGAGGGATCATGAGCCTCGGAGGGGATCATGGGCCTCCAGGGGTCGGGTGAGGGGGTGGGTGACATTAGCCAGCAACGATCAGCCGAATCGGGCCTGGGTCGGGGAACTCGGGGCTGAGGGGGAGGCAGATCAGGGGCCAGCGAGCCTGGGGGTCGTGGCCCAGGGGGGAGGGACATTGGGGGTTGGGGACCATATAGATTGGGACCAGGGAGAGGTAGATCGTTAGGCCCCTTTTTTGAATATGCAAAAGGCCTAATGCCTGCTTCACGTGTGGGTAAAGGATGCCTCTTGTTTATCCTTTCCCAGTATGCATTTCTGATCGGAAGTGTGTGTGTGCTTCCTGCCCGCCATTTCTGGACTTAGGAGTACGTGCAGCGCCTGAACAACGGGCATTATGTGGCCCAATTTCTAGGCCATTAAATCCTAATGGCACAGACTCTCAGTAAGACACATGCAAAATGCCCTTCCCTTATCTCCATCCCGCAAGGCTAAAATACCAGCATCAATATTAAATAGAATATTTACTATTACATTTGCAGATTCGAATGCAAAGTAGATCAAAAAAGTTGTATTTTGAGCAGGCTTATTTTTCCCTGCAAAATCTCTATTCCTTGCAGGTCTTATAATGGTAGGGTTTGGCTTCACTTCAGAAGTGAAAATGTTGATCTAAAATGTAATATTTTCCTTGCCAATAGTTCACACAGATCTATAAAAGCTGATATCTTAAGGGTGCCAGAAACTTCTGGAAGACCTCTTATCCGTTCCATTAAGTATCATGTTTAACTGTGACTTTGGCTAAGCTTAAAGGGAATTTTCCTTGCTGCATTGCCTTTTTGTTACTGTGGGAAAACCCTAAGCTGGAAAAATGTAAAAAATGAATTGTCAGAAAATGAACACTGGAGTCGCTGCCGTTGGCTCTGCATAAATATCAAGGGGTCTTGTTTCCGTTAGTTATATCAGTGCAATCCGGGCGGAATTGGCAGAACCAAAGCAAAAGATCGGGGAATTTTAAACGTAAGTGAGTTACGCCCAAAACCACTTCCATTCATGTTTTCCACGATCTTTTACGTTGGTTCAAGATTCAATTCGCCCGAATCAGGCCCCGCCCACAAAACTGGCCACGCCCCCCCCCAGGTCAAAATTGCGAGATTCTGCCGATTGCGCTGGTTCAGGAAACTCTTCAAATTGTGCTCATTTTCCTAGGCACACAGGCACTAGTAGGCACGTTTTAAAAGTTCTTCAAATCAAAAAATATTTAATTTATTAAGAAACTGACTAGCATACACCAATGAAACTATTAAATGGTTCAGTATAGTTTTTTTTTAAAGTCATTTTCAGTGATTTTATATCAGGTCACAGGTGGACGACTGGACACCCTTCATTAAAAATGCTTATTTTTCTAGATAAACCCATTTTCAGCTGTATTGATAAAACTGCACCAGGTTACCACTCTTAAATACATCGAGGGATGCTTTTTAATGGAAAGGTAAAAGAAAGAAATCATTGAGTTCTATTGTGTTGCCCAATTGCGCTGGTTCATGGAAGATTTTATGTTTCTGATTATGCAAATAAATATTAGCGGAAACTTGAGCTGTTATCTGACCAGCGCAATTTCAAGCGCATTTCCTGATTGTGCCCAAATCGGAAACTCTACCCCCAAGGGTTTAATCCTGAACATAGAATTCGTAAAACTATACTCCTCACATCCCATTCCTGGCGGTTCAATCTGTTTATCCAGTGTATAACCGCACAGGATATATATTAGGAAGATCCCAGGCTCGGTCGCAAGCCTTTATTGAGCTAATTGACCTCAGCCAAGATGGCAGGTATGCATGAGCAGTCACTGTGTTAGGGAGGGAAAATTCAGTCCAAGTTCCAATCCAGATCACTATCCAGCAAACCTGGCTGGAAGTGCATCACTGTGGATGTTGGATGAGACAGGATCAGGATGAGATGTAATACCCTCCCCTCCCCCCCCTCCCCCCTCCCCACACCCACCCCCACCCCCCGCCCCTGCTCAGCACCATGGTCAAATAGAATGGTGCTATTCACTGTGGAGGCTCACACAGGATCCCAGAGCACACACATGGGACTGCAATCCCAGTGAGGAATCACTTCCTGCAGGAGAGATAGTGGGGTGGGGGGAAACAATTGGTGAGACCATAAGACCATATGACCATAAGAGATAGGAGTAGGAGTAGGCCATTTGGCCCCTCGAGCCTGCTCCGCCATTTAATGAGATCATGGCTGATCTGATTTTTACCTCAACTCCACTTTCCTGCCCTTTCCCCATATTCTTTGACTCCCTTGCTGATCAAAAATTTGTCTAACTCAGCCTTGAATGTATTCAGTGACTCAGTCTTCACAGCTTTTTGGGGTAAAGAATTCCAAAGATTCACGACCCTCTGGGAGAAGAAATCTTGTATGTTTCAATAAGATCTCCTCTCATTCTTTTAAACTCCAATGAGTATGGACCCAACCTGTTCAATCTTTCCTCATAAGACAACCCTTCCATAACCGGAATCAACCCAGTGAACCTTCTCTGAACTGCCTCCAATGCAAGTATGTCTTTCCTTAAATAAGGGCACATGAACTGTACGCAGTACTCCAGGTGTGGTCTCACCAGCACCCTGTATAGTTGTAGCTTGACTTCCCTTCTTTAATACTCCATCCCCCAAGAAATAAAGGCCAATATTCCATTTGCCTTCCGGATTACCTGCTGCACCTGTATGTTGACTTTTTGCGTTTCCTGTACGAGGACACCCAGATTCCTCTGTACCGCAGCATTTTGTAATATTTCTCCATTAAAATAATATTTTGATTTTTATTTTTCCTCCCAAAGTGGATGACTTCACATTTTCCCACATTATATTCCATCTGCCAAATTTTTGCCCATTCGCTTAACTTGTCAATATCCCTTTGCAGACACTTTGGGCCCAATATTAGGAGGGAGGCGGGTTGCAAGCGGGGGGTCGACTGGGCGCATGGGTAACCCGCCCAGTAAAATCGGTGGATTCCCCATGCGATCGTAAGTAAATTGAAGCCATTTACCTTGGCTTCCGGGTTTCGTGCTGGAAAGCTGCGCAGCGGGCAGACTGCGCACCCGCATCATAGGCTGTCAGCTGGAGGAGCCCTTTTTAAAGGGGCAGTCCTCCACTGACTGATGCTGCAGAAAGGAGCCAAAATTACAGCATGGAGCAGCCCAGGGGAAGGCTGCTCCCAGGTTTAATGGTGCCTCACTCCAGTCTTACTGGATGGGATGAGGAGGAGGGGGAGGACAGAGATCTTCTCCCTGGCAGACGGGAGGAAGTGGCCTGCCTCTGCTACCACAAAGGCCTGGCTCGAGGTGGCAGAGGAGGTCATAAGCACCACCAACATACAGTGCAGGAGGCGCTTCAATGACCTAAGTAGGTCAGCCAAAGTGAGTACACTTACTCATTCCCCTAAACACCGTCCGCCACATCACTGCCCCCACCCCACATCTCCTTCTGCACTGTCAACACTCCTCCATCATATCACTCCTCACATCCACTCAAAGCTCATCCTCATCTTACCTGCACCTATTCACCTCGCCAGTACTCATCCTGCCACTACCACTCAACCCAAATCTCATACAATCTCATGGCTCTGTCTCATACTCACCCTCTCATGCATCTCTTTCACAGTCAGCCTCACCCAACCTGCCACTACCTGTGCTGCAGCCACAGGGCATGCATCACGTATGTGTAGTAGGAAGCGTAAGGCAAACGTGTCGTGAGCATGAAGGGGATGCACAATGGTGTTTGAGGGTTTGTCACGGTTTTTACTTATATTTGATTTCTGATCAACTCACATTACATATGAAATTGTCACCACTACTGCCACGTCTTGGCCATTCTTGACTGGCTTGTGCAATAATGAGGTTCTCCATGAACAGCCTTGATGCCACCCATTGGGTCACCCTACAGTGGGTGTATGTGTAGTTGCACGACTACTTTGTGCAGGTGCCTGTTGTGCAGCACTGTGTTGTGTAGCTCCACGTGGCGGAGGTGGATGGCATGCCTGGCGAGGCTGGTGATGTTGCTTGTCCTCCAATGGAGTGATGAATGCAGCAATGGACCCCCCCCCCCACCACCATCATGATGGTGTGAGTGTGAGGGGGTCCACAAAGTAGGTAAATGTGTTTGGACAGCAGAGTTTAGGGTATAATTTAATAATTTGGAGTGTGGAGACAACGGTGTGGCAGGCAAAACTTTGTCTGAGGTGACAGAGTGCCCTGCTGCAATGAATGAGGGTTTACCCCGCACCTGTTAAATGGACCTTTGCAGCTGCCATTGGCTGCTCGCTGCAACATGTCTGTTTAAATAGGGAGTGTTTCCCCCAGCATGGGAAACACGCTCTGGGTAGTCCAAAATCCGAATCCTCCTAAAATCTTCAATTAATAAGCAAACGACCTCAAGTACCCAGATAATGATCTTAAGTGGGATCCCGCTGGCTTTGATTGCCAGTGGGATTCCCGCATGCGGGAGCTGCGCGCGCACTGTATCGGGTCATTGGGGAACCCGGAAGTGGGCGGGTTGGAGCCGGTCTCCGGATCTGCTCCGGGAATCCCCAATTTTAGGAGCCCCCCCGCCACGAACGCACCCACGTGGCCATCCGATAATTGATCCCTTTGTGTCCTCATCGCAACTTACTTTTCCACCTATCTTTGTATAATCAGCAAATTTGGCCACAGTACACTCTGTTCCTTCATCCAAGTCATTGATATATATTGTAAATAGTTGAGGCCCCAGCACTGATTCCTCCGGCACCCCATTAGTTACAGATTGCCATTTTGAAAATGACCCTTTTATCCTGACTCTCTGTTAGTTAGCCAATCCTCTATCCATGCCAGTATATTACCCCCAACACAATGAGCTCTTATCTTCTGCAGTAATCTTTTATGTGGCACCTTATCGAATGCCTTTTGTAAATCCAAATATACTGCATCCATTGGGCTCCCTTTATCCATCCTGCGTGTTACTTCCTCAAAGAACTCTAATGAATTTGTCAGACATGATTTCCCCTTCATAAAACCATGTTGACTCTCCTTGATTGTATTATGAGTCTCCAAATGTCCTGCTACTACTTCCTTAATAATAGATTCTAGCATTTTCCCAATGACAGATGTTAGGCTAACTGGTCTATAGTTACCTGCTTTCTGTCTCACTCCCTTCTTGAATAGGGGTGTTACGTTTGCGGTTTTCCAATCCGCTGGGACCTTTCCAGAATCTAGTGAATTCTGGAAGATTACAACCAATGCATCCACTATCTCTGTAGCCACTTCCTTTAAGACTCTCGGATGCAAGCCATCAGGTCCAGGGGACTTGTCAGCCTTTGGACCCATTAGTTTACCTGGTACTTTTTCTCTAGTGATAGTGATTGTTTTTAGTTCCTCCCTCCCCTTTGCTCCTTGATTTTCTACTATTATTGGTATGTTATTAGTGTCTTCTGCTGTGAAGACAGATACAAAGGGCTCGATTTTCGCACTCGCGATCGGGTGCGTTGGTGGCGGGGGGGGCTGCGAAAACCTGGGATTCCCGGGGCGGGGTTGGGAGCCCGGCTCCAACCCGCCCCATTTCCGGGTTCCCCACTGACGCGCTCACATGCGCGCGCAGCCCCCGCATGTGGGACTCCCGCCGGCAATTAAAGCCGGCTGGGTGCCACTTAAAGTAATTGAACAGGTACTTCAGGTCGTTTACAGACCTGATTGACCTGTTATTTTAGCAGGGATGGGATTTTGCAATTGACTGGGACTGTTTTCCGGAACGGGGGGAAACACTCCCAGTTCAAATGGACGTGTTGCAGCTATCAGCCTGTGGCAGCTGCAAAGGTCCATTTGACAGGTGGGGTGGGAGACCCTCACTCAGACCCTCACTCTGTCACTTTGGACAAAGTTTGGCCTCCACCACCCTCCTCCTAACAATAAAATTCACCAGCTTGCACACTTACCCCGGCGTCCAGACACATTTACCTACCTTGCAGACCCCCTCAGATGTCCATCTTCCGGATGGGGGCCGCTGTAGCTGCAGTCATGACCTCCTCGGAGGGCGAACAGCATCACAAGCCTCGCCAGCCACGCCGTCCACCTCTGACACGTGGAGCTCCACAACACAGTGCTGTGACACATCCACCTGCACAGCAGGAGGGAGATGCGTCGCAGAGGGCACTACTCTTGCCACAGGGTCCACAGACCAAGGCTCAGCTTCCTGGACCTCTCTGAGCAGCAGTGCACATGGAGGCTTAGAGTCACTCGACATGTAGTCGTGGATATCTGCAGCCTCCTTCATGCCGAGCTGCTCCCGGCTGGCCCGAGCACCATCTTCTTACCTGTCGCTGTCAAAGTCACCACTGCCCTCAACAACCTCTCCTCTGCATCCTTCCAGGCTGCCACCGGGGACATCGCCGACATCTCTCAGTCGTCTGCACAAAAGAGGCCTGCAAATACACTTACCCCAGATGTAGTCATCCTGGACAAAACTGTCCAGGGCGAGAGAAATTATTTTTTAAAAAGCTCATAAAAATGCAGTTAGTTTCACATCCTGATTCTTTGTCTTTTTTATTGAAATTTAGCTGGTAACTTTGGCCAGGTCGTCTCTGTGGAATATGAAGCAGGAAATAATAGTTTAAAATTTGGTCTCAACTGAATCATGGAGCCTAAATTTCCTCTGTGGTAAACCAGCTTCACTTGGGCAGTTGGCAATGGAAAATGATTATGCCAGCACACCACTTCCGACTTCTCTTCAACACTGTTGTAAGTAATGACAAGGGTATAGTACATCTGCCCAAATATGGCATCCATGACAATGTAACATTAGACTCCCTCAGTAGTGAACTAGAGTGTCAGCTACGTGCTGAAGTTCTGGAGTGGGACTTGAACCCACAATCTTCTGAATTAGATGTTGGAGAGCTGGTAACCGAGCCAAGCTGACACCCAATACCAGGGCCAGAAGCTTCTCGGTATATATTTCAGAAAATGAGCTTTACACTGGAGTGATTTCAAGACTGTAACCTCATAGTTTATGACATTATCTGAGCCTCTAAATGAAACACTGCTGTGTAATCATTGCTTGCGTCCAATATTCTATATATAAACCTATTAGCTCTAAGAAAATCAAGGAGCTGTTAGTTTTTAAACAAGAACAGGTTTTGCTGTAAAGCTGTATTTATTATGTGCTTAAATAGCATAGTGTTGGAAAAATTGACTGTTCTGATTAAGGACATGTGCATGGGAGGATGCTGAAAGCTCTGATCCACAGTGACCAATTCTATGTTCATTAATAGCCAAAGAAAATAATATTTCTGTTTTCAGAATTATCAACAGAAGTTTTAGAAGCTCAGAAGTCCATCATCATAGTTTTATAGTTGTATTGCATAATTTCTAAATAACTAAAACACAGCCAAAAAATAAGACTTGTAATATCATGGGTCCTATCATGTGGCATTAGATATATACTCCGTCAGCTTTCCAACCACTAACTCAGCACACCCACCACATATTAACAAGGAAATCAACTTATTTCATGTCAAAGATGGATCTTGTTTATTTAGACTGTACATACTCATGTTCACATCCCTCCATGGTCTCGCTCCTTCCTACCTCTGTAACCTCCTCCAGCCCCACAGTCCTCCGAGAATTCTACGTTCCTCCAACTGTGGCCTCTTGTGCATCCCCTACTTCCTTCACCCCACCATTGGCGTCTGGGCCCTAAGATCTGGAATTCCCTCCCCAAACCTCTGCCCTTCTCTCTCCTCATTTAAGACCACTGCTTAAAACCTTCCTCTTTGACCAAACATTTGGTCACCTGCCCTAATGTCTCTTTCTTTGGCTCGGTGACAATCTTTGTCTGATTACGCTCCTGTGAAGTGCCCTGGGATGTTTTCCTGTGTTAAAGGCATTATAGAAATGCAAGTTGTTGTTGTTCTGAATTTAAGTCAGCTTCAGAAAGCTTTGCACTCATAAAGTGCATTCTGTGAGACCAAGCGCTGCTGACAGGGCCTCATACACAGCCAAAGCATATTGGATAATCACGGGCCTGTGATTCTTCCACTCATTGAAATCAATAAATCATAGGCAGTAGAGTCTCAATTATCAATTATCAAAAATATGCACTGTCTGTGTGCAAAATATTGCTGGTGGCGTGGGGTCTTGCAAAATTTTGCCTGATGTCATGCTATTTGAGCATGACTTTTTGCTCCAGTCCCTTGTATTATTAATATTTAGCACAAGTCCAGTACTACCAGATTAAAATTGTGCAGAGTGAAAGTGTTGTGTTGAACCTATGGGCCCGATATTAGGAGGGAGGCGGGTTGGCAGCGGGGGGTCGAAATCGGTGGGTTCCCCACGCGATCGTAAGTAAACTGAAGCCATTTATCTTGGCTTCCGGGTTTCGCGCTGGAAAGCTGCGCAGCGGGCGGACTGCTCACCCGCATCACAGGCTGTCAGCTGGAGGAGCTCTATTTAAAGGGGCAGTCCTCCACTGACTAATGCTGCAGAAAGGAGCCAAAATTACAGCATGGAGCAGCCCAGGGGGAAGGCTGCTCCTAGGTTTAATGATGCCTCACTCCAGGTCTTAGTGGATGGGGTGAGGAGGATGAGGGAGATCTTTCACCCGGCGGACGGGAGGAAGTGGGCCTGCCTCTGCCACCACGAAGGCCTGGCTCGAGGTGGCAGAGGAGGTCACCAGCACCACCAACATATCACGCACCTGCATACAGTGCAGGAGGCGCTTCAATGACCTAACCAGGTCAGCTGAAGTGAGTACTCTTACTCATTCCCCTACACTCCGTCTGCCACATCACCATCCCCACCCCACGTCTCCTTCTGCAATGCCAACACTACTCTATCACATCACTCCTCACACCCACTAAACCCTCATCCTCATCTTACCTGCACTTCCTCGCCTCCCCAGTACTCCTCCCACCACTACCACTCAACCCAATCCTCATACAATCTCATGGCTCTGTCTCATACACACCCTCTCACGCATCTCTTTCACGGTCAGCCTCACTCAACCTGCCACTACCTGTGCTGCAGCTACAGGGCATGCATCATGTATATGTAGTAGGAAGCGTAAGGCAAACGTGTCGTGAGCATGAAGCGGATGCACAAGGGTGTTTGACGGTTTTTCAAGGTTTTTACTTATATTTGATTCCTGATCAACTCACATTACATATTATATTGTCACCACTATTGCCACGTCTTGGCCATTCTTGACTGGCTTGTCAATAAGGCCCTTTCATGAGGATCTCCATGAACACCCTTGATGCCACCTATTTGGTCACCCTACAGTGGGTGTATGTGTAGTTGCACGACTACTTTGTGCAGGTGCCTGTTGCGCAGCACTGCGTTGTGTAGCTCCACGTGGCGGAGGTGGACGGCGTGCCTGGCGAGGCTGGTGATGTTGCTCGTCCTCCAATGGAATGATGAATGCAGCTATGGAACCACCCGCCCAATCCTGACTGTGTGAGTGTGAGGGGGTCCGCAAAGTAGGTAAATGTGTTTGGACAGCAGAGTTTAGGGCATGATGTAATAATTTTGAGTGTGGTGACAACGGTGTGGCAGGCAAAACTTTGTCTGAGGTGACAGAGTGCCCTGCTGCAATGAATGAGGTATTCCCCCCAACTGTCAAGGAATCCTCTGCATCTCCCAATAGCTGCTGACTGAAACATGTCTGCAACAACAGGGAGTGTTTCCCACAGCATGGGAACCACGCTGAGGAGAGTCCAAAATCACATCCCTCCGAAAATCTCTTCCCATTGAGGTCTGTCAACGACCTCAAGTACTTCCCTAACTATCTAAACTGTCACCCGCTGCCTTTAATTGCCGGTGGGAGTCCCGCATGTGGGGGCTGCGCGCGCACCGATTCACGTCATTGGGGAACCCAGAAGTGGATGGGTTGGAGCCGGGCTTCGGACCCGCTCCGGCATTCCCCAATTTTAGGAACTCCCCCGTCATGAACGCACTCACTCGGCCATCCTAAAATTGACCCCTATACCTTTGAACTTCTACAACAAGAAGAGCAAAAGCCAGGGCCTCAATGTGAATAAAGGCATTGTGTGCTGCTAATCCCTCTCAAAGTAACAGAAATTCTCCAAATTATAAGCAGTAAAATGGCTCAGAAAGATATAAAATCTTGACTCCTACTGCTGTCTGGGTACACTAATGAATAAAGTGGTATATAAAGAATCAATGTGCCAGTATGATGCTTTGCCTTGTGGCAGTTATTCTAAATGAAGTGCAGATTTAGCTGTTTACTGTACCATTTTCATAAGTTCATTGCACATGAGCCCAATATCTTGAGATTTGTTGGGTAGTTTAGAAGTCTAAAGCATTAAATTTATTACAGCACAACCTATCATTATACATCGAAGAGATTTACTGCATTCTTATTGTGTATTATATTGGTAATTGGTAAAAGAGTGTTTTGCATTTGTAAATACCAGAGTCCAAGGGAAACCTGCCAATGAAGTCAGGCATAGTTGTAAAGCTGTGTAATGGTACCAGGTAAGAAGCTGCTTCCAAGGGGAACTTGCCATTCAGAACATGGTGTAATGAAGATGTGCACTAGCCAGAACTAATGTACCCCAAGGGAGCCTGACAAAATAGCATACAAAATGCTTGACATTGGCCTAATAACAGGTACATTTGCTACACAATATCCATCATGAGCACAGGAACACCAGAGACATTGGTCCTTCTTATGAAAACATTCCAATAAAGGTATCAAAAGAACTGAAAAGGTATGTTCAAAGGAAAATCCTAAGGGTGAATGTTACAGGGATAATTGGAACTACCTCCTACCAGAGACCTCTGCATAAAAAAGCATGAATTCAGCATGTTGAATAGGCCTGGAGGTGGCATTGAACATGCATTACTGTAATAGTGAGTAATAATTATCTCTTCGGGCATTCATTTCTGATTTCTACTTATATCACAATTAAGTTCAGAAAATTCAGGGCTATGGTGAGCCGAACAATTCTGACATTATCTGGAAAGGTACTTATTTAGCACAGGTTGACATTGCTTCAAGCCTACAGCTCCCTAAATGTAGCTCCTAATCTCACCCATGCCAGCAGGGCCAGGTAGCAAACAAAGGCCAAGAAATCAGAGGATCACATTCATGCAACTCTAGCTGGCTGCTTGGGAGCAGATCATCTCTGCCTGCTGTCTCAGGCAGGGAATGGTGCAAATATAAAAGAAAAAGTAAATACCAGTCCATCTACCATGACATTGATGGTGTCTCTCTCACCAGGCTCTAGTCCTCATATTGCTGTTTCTCTTGCTGACCTTCCTCTTCTGTGTCTGTGTCTCTCTTTCTCTTCTGCATTTCTCCCTCTAACCCTTTTTGCTTCTTTCTCTGTCCTCTTCTGCTTCTAATGTTGTCATTTTCTTCTTTCCTTTCAGGTGGGAGGTGGGTTCTCAGCAGCTGTCTTCCCATTCCATCTCCCAATCACATGTGCTCCCCCTCAACCCCCTAGCTTCCATTGCATAGCCTACCCCTTCACCTTCCCACCACTCCTATCCCTTCCTGCCAACACCTTACTCCCATCAGCAATCCACTCTTAGCTTTTCAACTAACTGTTCAACCCCCATATCCTCTCACTCTCAGTCTTGCCACTCACCTCAGCTTTAACCTTCCATGCACTCCCACTCACTTCTCCCAAGGACAAGTGATGAAAAGCCAGAACCCCCCTTACCTTCAACCTGTTTCTCTCCCCCACTGCTTCCTACCCTCTCTCCCACTCTGTTTCCCTCAAAGAGACTTTGTTTGCTTTCAAAATGTAATTTGCCTTTTTTGGAAAATAATAAACTAGAATGAGGAAAGACACTGTCTCTCTGCCTTTCTCTTTCTATACTATATCTCTGTCTCCATTTATCTTTCTTTATTTCTTTCTCATGCTTATTAGATTCTAGAACCACTGCCTCACAGGATGTAAGCAATTATCAACTACCTTTTCTAACTGTCAAGAAAACACAGGTGAGATAATTAGTTGGCTTTAAAATTCAACTTTTTTTTGTTGAAAATTGAACTAATATTGGCAGGAAGGAAAATACACTCTCTATCTGTCTGTCTCTCTCCTCTATCTTTCTCTCTGACCCTCTGTTTCTCTTACCTCAGCCTCGCCTCGCTTCCTCAGCTTAATACACTTTCTGAAATTTGTAGAACACAAAATAAAAGCTACAACAGACCTGTATTTTTCACACTCTCTCACATTCATATACAAATACACACATAAACACACACATATCGGGGTAGAAATTAAACCTTGTTGCGTTGTTTTATGGGTGTAAAGCAGGCACAATAAGGACCAATTTCGGGGACCAACATCCTGTGCCCTAAGTATGCATGAAAGATGTCCAACTGAGACCATTTTTGGAACAATCAGTTAAAACAAGCGCTAGGCCCCTTGAATATGATAATGAGGGGGCTAAAGCCTGTTTTAGGATCCTTCTGGGAAATTGGGCTGCCCTGAGCAGACGCCGGGCACTCAGGATTTGCTGGTGTGGATGGGGCCTAGCAAGCAGCAGCCCCTTTTTGGGGTTTGATGTGGAGCCAAGAAAAGCAGGAGTTCGCCTCTGAGCACCACAGCACTCTTGAGGGCAGCTGCAGGCTCGCAATCACCCCTCCCCTGTTCCCCGTCCCTGCCCCACCCCCTAGCACTTATATGAGGGCCACTGCCTGAGGCATGCGGCCTGAAATTGGAACCCTCGACATGGACAACCTGCCTTAGGAGGCACAATGGCTGCTGGTAGCTCGCCCAGAATATTAAGATGAGGCCCAAGGACCAATTTTGGGTGGTCCTCAGGCCAGTCTCTTCAGGCCCATGTGGTCTGCGTGCCATCCAGTTTGCATCTATTTTCAGGCGCAAACCAATTTATCCCTCATCCTATCTACTCAAAAAAAACACTCAACTTAAACTTTACTTCAGTAACGCTTTTGAAATTTGTCCTCTTGTTTTTTTCAAAATTATTTGAAGCAAAGTTACTGAGCAGAAACTGCTAGAAGTTCAAAAAAAACATCTGACTGAATGGTACTGACACATCTGGAGAAATTAGGTGCGCTGCACATGCTGAGACAGCAAAAAGCAAATTCAGCTCACTGGGACATGGTTCCAGGCTAAAATATCAAATCCAAGCTCAAGCTTTCGGGACAGGCTGAGGCCTTCAAATAAAAACATTAATGAAGGCAATTCAATGGATAAATCTATAAAAAGATTTAAAAATTGAAAATTGAAATGAAATTGAAAAATTGAAGGTTGAAATTAAAATCGGGAGAGAGGTGTAACGGGCGGCTGATCTGATATTGCCTGTTTTACACTATCGCTCAAAGTCAAAATGATCCCCCCCATTATCTGTTATGAACTAAAGACAGAAGTTGACGATTATTTTGATACTTCTGAGAAGGGATCGGTTTGATAAAACTTCTCCATGCAGGGTTGTATGTTAAACAAAAGACAATGGGGAATTTGGAGGTTAATCTGACTTGCATAAAAGAAAGTTCGCTGCTGAAAAATGTGGATGTAATTCACACTGAATAAATTGCAACAGACTGATGAAGATGGACACATCTTTACTGTCCTAGCAGTGAAAATTTCAAAAATGAGCTGAGGATAAAATGGAGCAAAATTAAAGAAACAATAAACACCGACATTGCAAACAGTTGACATAATCATGAATTTGCAAGGAGTTATTTAATCTCTGACCTTGAATATGTACTTGAATGAAAATTTAGAAGTCAAGGAGACATTTCTCATGAATCTAGTGCTGGTGAAAATGAGGCTTCACACCAGCAGAGGATCTTCTTGAAAATCACCCGTCAAATGATCATGTGATCAGTCAATTCAACAGTTATGCATCACTAGGCAAACACATTTGCCGTCACTAATAAAGTGTTAAAAAAGGAAACCTGGCAAATATGCAGAAGCTTTCCTAGCATTTGTTGAAAGGAGGGTGTTATTTTTCTTATTGAGGATAAGCGAATAGGCAAAATCACTGAAAGAGTTAATAAACCTGAAATGTTATAATAAAAAGCAATGTTACTCCACTTATCAATCGGGAAGAGGAAGTAGCAAGAATAAATAAGAATGAAGTGAAAGAACTGATATATAAATAAATAAAACTAAAACAGGGATAAGTAAATGCATAATGCAATCGCAGAATAATGATTTGCATTGTTATGATAAAAGAGAAAATCACATGAATAAAAGCAGGCTTGAAATGACTCTGTGAGGTAACAGTACCCAAGTCCTTATTGGAATGAGCTGAAATTGCTTTGTTGGCTGTTTTAGTGGAGGTACTAACTCTTTTACGTGAAACACCAAAATAGCACAGAAAGGAATTTTAGACAAGTGTTAAGCATTTGGATGCTTTTATCTCACAGAGTCATTTCAAGGTCACAGAAAATAATGGATACTTGGGGTTGAGACAATTTCAAAAACCAGAGAAAGAAAGCTCATCATTTTATGTAGCCATTCTGAATTGCTTGATGAGATTACAGCCTTAAAACCACTCCCATTATCTATTATATTAATACTGTACACTGGAGCCCATTGTATTGTAGATTGGGCCTCTTCTTTTGCTGCTAGCACATGCCCATCAGCACTGAAAAGGGAGCTATGGAGCTATGTCACTTAGAGGACTGTTGGAACGCAGAATGTTTTACCAGAAGTGTGTATTGAGGTAGAGAATATCAGGTAATTTTACCAGTTCGTGCTTTAGCTGCAGAGCTTTGTCCATTGAGAGTGTCCATCAGGAATTCAGGTGCTCACTCCCCATAACTTTCCATCCATTCATTTTAATGGATGTAAAATCACAGGGACCACGCATCTGAATTCCTGACATACACTCCTTGTGGGTGAGGCTCCAAGTCAGGAGTTCGAATTTGTAAAATGACTCCTTATAACATCACTTAAGACGGTACTGAATAAGTATTTGAAAAAGAAGACTACAGATGGATACTGGGAAAGGGCAAAGAAATGGGATTAGAGTAGAAAGCATCAGCTGAAAAACTAGCACCGGCATAGGCACCAAGGACTGAACAATCTCTTTCTGTGCTGCAACCTCTATGATTCTATAATGGACGTCACCAACTCATATCCACACAGATTTCCATCGGTTTGCAGACTGCCCTGCCTATGTACAATTGTGTCCAAACAGAAAGATTGACAGCTGTGAAGTAAGCATGAGAACTTTATCAAATAATAATTCACCATTGGAAAATAACCTAGTCGTGTGGGTTAAACATTCCACCCTGGGCCTGTGGTCATCCCTGACGCAAGTGTCGTAGGGAGGGCTATCAAATAGGATTCCCCCGGAAATCCAACCCAGTATGGCCCCTAAGAGTAGGATTAGATTTCATTACAGGCAGATTGGAAGATGACAGTGGGGATCTGGAGCGAGGGGTGCCGATGGGAGATAGAGGCGGAGCAGAGTAACAGAGCAGTGGGTGGTAGGAGACTGTAAAACAAGAGACAGAGAGGGTTCACACGGAAAGGATGCTGAAGACAGGAGTGATGAGAGCTGAATCAGAAGACTTTGGGATAATAATGATGTAGACAACAAAAGGGGACAGCATTGATGTGTGAGGAGATGAGGTCATAGTTAAACAGAGGCCTGAAGGATGGGAGATCAGGAGCAAACATTCCTCCGACTGAACATAAGCAGTGCTAGGGGAGTATATTATAAATACATAAGGTAATTCTGAAAGGGAAGTATCACTTCAGAGGACAAAAGGCACATACATGGTGCATTGCTTTCAGGTGTATTTTATACACGATTAGCTTGTCTAGAACAGCAGTTTGTGTATTCTTCAGCACTTAAATGTATGATTTTCTTCTTACTCCGACTATGAACTAACCACTGGGCAAAGTTACTATTAAAGGTTCTTGTCTTGGAGTATTTTGGTGACACATATTTACACTGGCTGCTGCAGCATCATGTTGAAGACTGTTTTTCAGACACAGACAACCATCAGGAAAACATATCTACTTGCATATTTCTAAAAGCCTCCAGGAACATCCCTCAAAACTCAATCACTCCATGCTATGCAAAAAGAAAGCTTTGCCAATTACATGGGCCTACTTAAATCTAACAAATTTTCTTCATGCCCAACTTTAGGGTGATGGGGTGGCTAATTAGCAAGGCCATGGAGCATTAAGCTTAGCACTAAATTATATTGTGTTGAGTGGACCACGCAGGGTTTCCTGAAATTAGCTCTATCCACTTATTCATGGCAATCTCTCAGCCTATAATGTGTCTGGTTTAACTTTAAAATAAGTGCCTGCAGGGCAGGAATAAAAAATAGTTTCTGCTTTTCCAAAGGTTGCAAGTATCCTAAATGTATTTGCTTGCCTTGCCAAAGACTGTATGGGGCAAAAGTAGTGGTTGGAAAAACCCAAGGGAAGGCGAGATGAATGTGGACAAGTGATGAGGTAGTGGAGCATCTGAATCCCCTGTTTGATGGCCGGGCTGTTCACTGATCGTGAATGAATCCACCATGCATTCTTCAACATTAGAAATGGGTCATGCTGAAAGAGTGCTGATCTGGGCATTCTGGAGCCGCACTGCATGAAACTGGAACCCTCAGAAAATGAATTAACTCTGTGGCACATGATTCCATTCTGACCGCATGGATTGAGGAATTAAACTACCCAATAATATATTGGTATCATTTTGGCTCACCACTGATCTAGCATGTGACTTGCGGATAGCACTGAGCATCTGTATTCATTAAAGTGCTCCTCATTGTGGCATTGGCCTGTTGTAGGGGTTGGGAGTATTTTCCAAGTCCCTGTATGAACCAACTTTCTTATACGTTTGGATAGGTTTTTGTTTTATACATAGGTTTAGCATTAAATTACTATGTTGTGCCTCTGAGGGACATAGACGGTAACATTCTTTTTTGTTGGCAACAAGGCAATTCCTCAGCTTGCTGGTTAATTGGAATATTTTGGCCATATGCTGGTCTGCACAGACTGTTCATAACCTTCAGAGTAACCCCAATTTAACCTCTCTCAGAATGCTTACAATCCAGTGATATCCATTCTCAGAGTCGTTTGGACTGAGGACAAGTAACCAAAGAGTTGGGCAAGGGAAGTCACTTGTACTATGTGGTCTACAACTGCTACATAAGTGAAGACACATCTGCCATCAGCGTACATGTAAAGGAACTGCCAATACAATGGTACCTCTAGATCAAGCCACAGGCACACATGGGTTTGATTTTATCAAAGTAAGCTGTCAAGTTCTTGTAATCAGTTAGCTGCAGCGTACCATTCCTTTTCATTTGTGCATAATGAGGAAGGCACCATTCTTAAATCTTGTTCAATGGCAGCAGTAATTGCTTCCTTGATTTATTAGTGTTAGCTTGGCTCAGTGGTAGCACTCTTGCTTTTAAGTCACAATGCTGCGGGGTTCAAGTCCCACTCCAGACTTGAGCACATAATCTGGGCTGATACTTTAGCGTTGTACTGAGAAGTGCTACAGTGTCAGAGGTGTTGTCTTTCAGATTAAATGTTAAATGAAGGCCTTGTCTGCCTGTTCAGGTGGATGTAAAACATCTGGTGGCATTTTTTTGAGGAAAAGCAGAGTCCTGAGAGGTCTGCGTCAGCGGTAATACCCACCATCTTCAGGGCCTGACTTCTCCAGCCTTGATGCTCATGCTGCCCAGGATAAAAAAAAAGTTTACTGTTTTCAAACCCATAAGAGTTTGCTGCTTGCCCCTTCTCAGATCCTCTGATCTAAGGGGCTGGGCACAATCACTAAGGTCACCTGTTGTAGGTGCCACAAAGTTTGGGCTGCCACCAAACTCAGAGCTAGGAAAATAAGATATCACCAGAATGATACCGGGGCTTAGAGGGTTAACTTATTAGGACACGTTGCATAGCTTGGTTTGTATTCCCTTGAGTATAGAAGATTGAGGGGTGATCGGGTCGAAGTGTTTAAAATGTTACAAGGATTCGATAGGGGAGATACAGAGAAACTATTTCCTCTGGTGAGGGAATCAAGAATGAAGGGACATAAACTTAAAATTAGAGCTAGGTCATTTAGGAGAGAAATCAATAAGCACTTTTTCTCACAAAGGGTAGTAGAAATCTGGAATCCTCTGCCCCAAGAGACTGTGGGTGCTGCAACAATTGAAGCTTTCAAGACAGAGATCAATAGATTTTTGTTAGGTAAGGGTATCTAGGGATATGCAGCAAAGGGGGGTAAATGGAGTTGAGGTGCAGATCAGCCATGATCTAATTGAATGGCGGAGCTGGCTCAAGGGGCCGAATGGCTTACTCCTGCTCCTATGTTCCTTTAAGGTGGGTGGCATGTTGACATCACACCTGCCTCATTACCATCCAATTTACATGCTTCCACCCCTTTCAGATGAGAAATTCACCCTCTCTCCTCCCTGGGAAAGCCCTAGAAGTATGCTTAAAGTGCAAAGGGGACAGAGAGCCGGCACCATGGGTCTCTATCGCTCTTTCCCCTGCTTTGTGTCTGGGAAGCAAAGCATACCCGAGGCACGAAAGCAGAGGAAAATCAGCCCTGCATTTCTGTTTATCATCAAGCTGTCCTTATGGCTAGTCTGATTGAGACTGGGCCATAATATGAGTTTTACTGTTGGAGACAGATGTCCATTGTGACGGATTAAATTTCACAAACGTGGGCAAATGTTTCTGAGATACAATGTCCCTGGTGTGGCCTCACATGCAGCGGGAAGCCTATCGAATAATAACGGTTGTACTCTTTGTGATTCTTCACTAAGTCGCTCACTGGGTGCGAGGCCCTCATGGCGGCACTTGGTCTCGAAAAAATCTCACCCATAGTTTGCTTTTCAATCCCCTATGCCTGAGGTGAAAGGACAATGGATTGAGATAATGCGATTCTGCTCAGATCTATTCTTGTTATATAGCTGGAAGTCAGAACTGGAAGGATTGAACAAACCGGAATAGCAATTCATGAAAAAAACAAAAAAGCAAAGCCATGACCTCAATTTGGTTTCAATCCATTGCTGAGTTAACTTGTGACCTGCAAGGTCAGAAGCTGGAATATTTTCTTGCCTGAAGTCTATTTTTGTGCAGAATCACCTGTGGCTGAGTATCATTCAGGATGTTGCTTTGCAGATCAACTCTTGACACATTTCAATGTATTGCTCCATGATTAAGACTTAAATGTCCATAAACAACATTCTAATGGCTTTGAGCTCTTTTATCATTAACCAACTCTAAAAGATCTAGAAATGAAACAGCAGTGCCTACTGACAGTTCTTCTGTTGCTTTTTGCTAGTTGAAAGCCTGGAGTCCTTATGTGTCCAAGAGGAAATATGATATCCAGTTCATGTCCTGCCCTTCAGGAATACATTACAATGCCGTAGCCAGAGAAGACGTCCACTATATGTGATGAAGTTAATCTCCTTCCCATTACCCCACCCCTCACCCGATCATTGTGTTCATGTTGATAGGCCGTGTTTTTATTCTGTATCATGGGTCTATGAAACATTATTACTGTCCAGAGTTCGAAATGACCAAGCATCCAGTAAGCTGTTACATTTGAAATGTTTCTTTTTTTAGCCGTACTGATGAAAGCTAAGCAAATTCATGACACTTTATTAACACAGAACTGCCACTTTTAGTATAGAGCTGCTATAGGAACATTAATCGAATCGTCCGATCCCTGAGGTGAAGTCATGATATTGAAACACTGTCTGCTGTGCTTTTCCACATTACTGTAACTTGCACAGGAGCGGAGGCTTCCTCTCCCTGGCCGAATCCTCACACGATTTCCAAGCAACTATCTGTGTAGATGTAAGTTTTTGTTTTCTTCTTCTCAATCTGAAAAGTTACTAAGTAGAAAAGGACATAACTTCTGTATTTCAGGGTCAAACCATGAGCTAAAATATTCAGAAATATTTATTAATCAGCTGTCAACAAGAGACTGTATCTCATGTTAGAATGGTACAAAGGTCCTTTTGGGGTTGGGATTATTGACAATCTTTGATTGTTTTGTGTTATTTTCAAGTTTGATCCCGCTGAACTCTTTAAACTCAACCAACCAAACCTTTGACAGATTTTGTTTCAAAATATTGAAATTTTACTATGCGTATGTGTGTGTTTGTGTAAGTATGTGTGTTTGTGTTTGTGTGTACGGATGTGCATGTGTGTGTGATCTCCACTTTCTTTTTCACATATTTATAAAGTGATATAATTATTGCCAGAGATCAGTTGCTGATTTTAATATTTAAGTCTGCATAGCTGTTAGCATTATCAATGTAAAGAAGAACTTGCATTTATATAGTGCCTTTCACAATTTCAAGACGTCCCAAAGCGTTTTACAGCCAATGAAGTACTTTTGAAGTGTAGTCATTGTTGTAAGGGCTAATTCCATAACTTTGAGTGTCCAGCGGGGAGCTGCATTCACAGGGAGCACACTGCAGGAAATCTATTCATTTTAATGGGTAGAAAATCCTATGTGCACTGCCCGACACATTTTCCATCAGGTGGACAGGAATCAGCAGCAGGAGGTTGGAATGAATTTTCCTCTCCTTGATGCTGAGTGCTGACTCTAGTTATAACATGCTGCTGCTGGTGTTACTGCTGGTGCTTTTGCTGCTGGTGTTGGTGTTGGTGCTGCTGGTGTTGGTGCTGCTGCTGCTGGTGCTGGTGCCACTGCCAGCTGAGATTAGTCAACTCAAAACAGGCCAAGAATCAAACTTGGGACCCTCTGCATGTCCCCCTATTGCATCACATGATGGATTGATTCAGTGAATCTTCAGCGAGCTAATTGATTTGTGTTCTCAGTAGGAATTATGTATAACTATCTTTACCAAAGCAAAAGCTTGTAATTGTCAAGACTAACGTTGGATTTGGAGGGGTAACTTTTGGCAGTAAGGAATGTTGTCTGCTGTCAGCACATATCGGAAAATCACTGGCTGTGCAGCAGAGATTTTCCAATATGCACTGCCAATGAGTAAGGTCATCACCAGCTTGTAGTCAGAAAGTGAGCACTATCAATAAATTCGTAAGCACAACATTTAGCATTAAAACTGCCTGAAAAATGTGTATCGAATGGGATTCAATCTCTGCTAACAGGAACTCCTCTAAAATAATGACAACCAAAAAGAAACAGGCATAGGTCTGTCTCATAGCTGAAAACTGCAACTTAACTGCAACGTTTTTCATTGGCTCCCTCCAACAGTTCAGTCAATTTATCTAGTGAGTCGCTGAGCCATCCAGACCCTGGTGTTAACAGCTTCACTCTCCGGTCTGTGCTGAGTTAATGGGTCTCAGCCAGGCCGGCAGTGGCCGTGCTCCCCAAGGACGAATACTCTGCCAGCACTCACTGTCAAGGCTCACATGGAAGGATATGTCGATAGGGTGAGATGAAGTAAACAGGGTGGGACGAGGCTCGTGTGGAGCATAAACACCGGCAACGGTCATTTCAAACTGATCATTTCAGTTTATGCTTTCAAGACGGGTGTATTCATTCCATGATTTGGAAAGGTACTTCTGAAGGATAATCTTTACTGGACTTGTTCAGCTAAGCTGCTGTTGTACTGTTACTGTTGAAAATAAAAGCTTCTTAAATTATTAGTGTCATGCCATGGGCTCACCCTTCCTTTACAATTCACACTGCTAGGAAGTGGGTTCAAAATGCAATATAATATGATCAGGTCTGCCTGCGGTCAGCTCGGGTTTTATAAATATTAAATCTTTATGCATTATCTGCATTTGTTATTCTATTTTCTATGCTGCCAAGTAACACCCTGGTGGAATTTGATGGGCCTGGCTGGTCTGTTCTCAGTACTGTCTGGATGCTACAAATTCAATAGTGAGAGCAAAGTAATGTGAAGTGACCGGCCAAATTGGAGCAGGAGCTTCCTGGAGAAATATTGCGCCTGACTGACCAGTCCTAATGCCAAGCGGAGCCCAAGGTTGAACCAATGTCTCATCCATGCTCCTGTCAGCCGTGGCTCAGTGGTAACACTCTTGACTCTGAGTCAGAAGGTCATAGGTTCAAGCCCCACTCCAGGGGTGCTGTCTTTCAGATGAGATGTTAAACTAAGGTCCTGTCTGCCCTCTCAGGTGGATGTAAAAGATCCTATGCCACTATTGCAAAGAAGAGCAGGGGAGTTCTTCCCAGTGTCCTGGCCAACATTTATCCCTCAAACAACATCTCAAAAACAGATTATCTGTTCATTATCTCATTGCTGTTTGGCAAATTGGCTGCCATGTTTTCTACAATACAACAAACTTCATTTCAAAAAAGTTCTTAATTGGCTGTAAAGTGCTTTGGGACGTCCTGAGGTCATGAAAGGCGCTATATTAACGCATGTCTTTGTTTCTTTCTTTTCCTCCATATGTTTCAATAATTAAACAAAAACCACACAATTCAATCAGCATAGTTGTCAGTTCATGGTCACAAGCCTAGAAGTTTAAAGCCTAATTCTCACATAACTGGGATAGAGGCTATGGTGGGATTGAGGCACCTTATTCAAGTAGAGCAAAGTTGTATTTTGCATGTGACCTGTGCTGTATGTGAACTACCAAAACTTGATGCTGACACCGGGTAACAAAATGAGAAAAGGTCTTCCACTCCCCAATATGGGCAGGCTCCATTTATAGTTGTTTTCTCATCTAATTATTTTTTCCTCTGCCCTCCATCCTATTTTGAAGATGTCCGATTGAATGGGCACCAAGCAGCAAGCAGCCAATAACTAAAAAGTGACCATCTTCATATATGAGCCCAGAAAGTGAGTGTCAGCAGGTACCAAAGCCGAGGCTAATTCATTTTCTTACCCAACATCCACGTGAGCACTTTCTAGCAGGGGGTCACTGGAGTGGTACCCTGGCTGCTTTTTCCCCTCCATAACCCAGGGGTGGTGAAGTCAATTGGAACACCCCTGTTGAGATTAGCTATCTCAGCACAGAGCAGGAATAGAACCTGGGACCTTCTGGTCCGTATGACATATAACAAAATCAAGGAGTGCCTTTATCAACAAGATGGCTGGGGGGGGAGGGGGTGTTCACTCACTTCATTGAGCAGATAAATTCATCCTACTCTGCAAAATAAGTCTGTGCAGTTGGGCATGCACTTTTAAAGCATGTAACATCTAGCCTTGAATTGAAAATTCTCATCCTTATTTTCAAATCTCTCCATGACCTCACCCCTCCCTATCTCTGTAACCTCCAGCCCTACAACCCTCCAAGATCTCTGTGCTCCTCCAATTCTTGCCTCTTGCGCATATCCGATTTTCATCGCTCCACCATTGGCGGCCGTGTCTTTAGGCTGCCTAGGCCCTAAGCTCTGGAATTCCATCCCTAAATCTCTCTACCTCTCTCCGCTTTTAAGACGCTCCTTAAAACCTACCTCTTTGACCAAGCTTTTGTTCACCTGTCTTAATATCTCCTTAAGTGGCTCGGAATCAAATTTTGTCTGATCATGCTCCTGTGAAGCACCTTGGGACGTTTTAC
Source organism: Heptranchias perlo (assembly GCF_035084215.1). Taxonomy (NCBI): domain Eukaryota; kingdom Metazoa; phylum Chordata; class Chondrichthyes; order Hexanchiformes; family Hexanchidae; genus Heptranchias; species Heptranchias perlo. The sequence continues at coordinate 13,807,928 of NC_090348.1, read as the reverse complement.
TACGTTAAAGGCGCTATATAAATGCAAGTTGCTGTTGTTGTGTGAAGCATTATACGAAGTATGTGTGTATGTGTATGGAAACTTTGTAAAGAACTGAGAATAAATTCTGTGCATGCTCCTGATGTGGAACTTCCCTGCCAGGACCACAGATCTGAAAATCGTGGGGGCATGCCTCACAATTTGTCTTGGTTAAAAATGATAGGACTGCACCCGCAATTTCCCAATATGGGCTTCTGATGCGTGAGGCTCCGTGATGCTATGCACATTCACAAGATTTACCCTGTCGTTCCAGTACTTTATTGACATGCACAAGTGAAGTAACTGGGTTGTTGAAGCAGGTCGCAGTGTAACAGGAACCAATGCAGGGGTCAGGGATCTGACTTTTACAGTCACTGGAAATCACTTTAGTATTTTGCTGAGATCTAAAGCTTAAATATATATGATGAAAATAAGGTGCCAAACATTTTTCAGGCAGGCTTTTATCTTATCTCACCTCAGAGGAAGCCACAAACTGTCAGCTTAACCTAATCCTCCAGCTATAGGCAATGACTCTCAGTTACTTTCTCCTTTTATCATGCTAGTAGTCTTGTAAATTCACAACCACCGATCACCTATCTGAAGCAGTATTCAAAGCACTGGAACAATCAACATGTCACTTTAATCTCCTGAATGACCTATTAATCCTCAAATGGTTATTATACCATAATAAAATGAATCTCCTCTGGGAAAATATGGTCTTGGAAATGGTTCCTTTTCTTCTGATGGAACTAGTCAGTTTATCTGATAATCTTTCATTGGTTCCTGTTCAAGTTTCATTAATCTTCTTCTTTCAATTTTAGCCTCCAGATTTAGCTTGTGTTTTAAAGGGGCACTGTCTTCATGCATTTGACGACTCTTTATTTGTTTAAAAACAACACAACGCATTGATGTAATTCGCAGCAGACCACATTATTGTATTATTTGTGTGTGATGCATCGCAGCAAAGATAATGCTCTTTAGATTCTTCTCTGCTCTCAAACAGACTGCAGCAATTCAAGAAGGCAGCTCACCACCACCTTCTCAAGGACAATTAGAGATGGGCAATAAATGTTGGCCTTGCCAGCCCCCATCCCACGAATGAATTAAAAAAAAAACTAATAAAGAAAGGTTTGGCAAATGCTTTTTCCATGTCTGTGTATTGTTTGGAATTGAAACTGTTTCAACTTTGCCACTTTGGATCTCGGGGGGAATGAGCTACCACTCCCCTCTCCTGCATTTAGCTTCTAATGTGCAGTCAGTCCTCCTTTAAACGAGATGCATTGTGGGGGCCCAACTTTCCATGACATTTTGGCCAGTGCACGAGAGGGGAGTAGTGATGTCATGACTAGACCCAGTAAGATTGAAGGTTACCCAACAAGCCGCAGTCTAAAAAAATTGGGGAACTTTTTGTTGACTGTGATAGACCCATGCTACAGGAGTTGGTGGCCAAAGAATCATAGACAGTTTTTTTTCTGGAAAGATATGTGGATTTTGAAGTTTTCTTCAAAACTTTGTTCTTCTTAATTTTCTTCTCCATATATAAACCAGAAAAGAAAGAAAATGAATTGTATTGTACAGTATTTGTAACAGGTGTTAAATTTGAACAGTTTGTAAGCCAGGTATATTTTGTCATTACTTTTGATAATATATATTTATATGTGTTTATTGCAGTTAAAAGGCCAAAGATTAAGATGGACCACCCAGAGCGAGAGGGACATACTCTTAGTGCACAGGTAAGTGGTGTGCTATTAGAATGATAGAATGCTCAACAGTTGAGATTATCTGTAAACCAGATGCCAATAGCTTTTATTGAAAAACAGAACCTGTGCTGTGAAGTAGATCAGCTGACTGGTCATGTGACCAATGTGTCATAGAAAGTGCAAAGGGTACAAGAGAATCTATGTTCACAGGAAGTAAGGTACCTTTGAGTAAAAGTGGTTATGGAATTTCTAAGCAATTAAATATTGTTTATTTTTATTCGTTCATGGGATGTGGGCGTCGCTGGCAAAGCCAGCATTTATTGCCCATCCCTAATTGCCCTGGTGGAATCTTCAATAAAGGTGTAAGAAATGAACTATTAGAACAGAATTTGATATTGGTTCTAGAATAGAATCGTAGAATGTTACAGCACAGAAACAAGTTGCTTGACCCATTAAGTCTGTGCTGGTGAGTAGAAGGGGTTGAAGTGATGACACCCAGTTGTGCATCTCCACCATCACACTTGATCTCCTGACTGTTGCTGCATTGTGCAACCATCTGTCCAATGTTAAGTTGTGGGTGAGCCAGAATTTTCTCTGCTCATCAATGGCAAGACTGAAGCTATTTTTTTCATCTCCTGTCAGAAACTCTTCACCTTAGCACCTCCCCAGTTCCATCTCCTTTCCCAGCTGTTTGCTGAGACTAAATCTGACAATATGCAACTTCAGTATCTGTTTACTTTGAGCTGAGCTTCAAACCCCGCATCCAGTCCGCTTCTGTAACATCACCTAACTTCCCTCACTCACCCCTGCTGAAACCCTCCTCTGTGCTTTGTCACTTCTGGGATAGAACTTTCCAACAGTCTCTTCTCTGGCATCCCCAGCTCCACCCTATCCAAATTCCAACTCATCCAGAACTCTACTGCCTGCATCTTATCCAGCTAACTAATCAACCCATCCTTCCCAGGCTCCTGGTTCACCGATGTGTTGATTTCAAATTCCTCGTCCTTGTCTTCAAATTCCTCCATGGCCTTGCACCAGCCTCTGCAACCATTTCCAGTTCCATGTCCTAGTTCACAACCTCTGCTCTGCTAAGCAACAGGTCAGAAATGTCCCATTCTCTGCTACGTCCTGTGCCCAACCCCTTTGTCAGAACTGAAATAACACATGATGCTAAAGTGCTGACACCAAAAGAATTCAGTAGAAGTTGGCTGGAGGCTATACATTTATCCATAATTTAGGACAGTTTGGTTCAATTAAAGATACTCTCAGGAGGTCAAACACCCGCTAGGGTAGGGTACTAATGGCATTGCTAAGTCTGCCATTCTTCTCTCAGTGGCCATTCTTCACATGTGATCCTAGACAGTAAGCATTGACAGATCATTCGCCATTGGGAAGCATATCACAGCCAAGCCTGCTACCAACTCTTTTGCAGCAGGGATCACCAGACAGGGATCAGGAGTGGGAACCCTAGCTGATTTTCCCCTCTGTAGCATGGGGACACTAAGGTTAAATGTAACATCCCAATCACCAGAAGCCTAAGCTCAAGAATCGAATCGCCAAATAATTAAAAAATATATTGGGGCCTTATCATAATATCATAGTAGGTACAGCACAGGAGGAAGTTATTCAGCCCATCGTGCCTGTGCTGGCTCTTTGAAAGAGCTATCCAATTAGTCCCATTCCCCTGTTCTTCCCCATAGCCCTGTAAATTTTTTGCCTTCAAGTATTTATCCAATTCCCTTTTGAAAGTTACTATTGAATCTGCTTCCACCACCCTTTCAGGCAGTGCATTCCAGATCATAACAACTCGCTGTGTAAAAAAATGTTTCCTCATGTTGTCTCTAGCTCTTTTGTCGTTCACCTTAAATCTGTGTCCTGTAGTTTGAACCATAGAAAAGATACAGCACAGAAGGGGGGTCATTCGGCCCATCGTGTCCGTGTCGGCTCGAAGAACAACCAGGTGCCCATTCTAAAGCCACCTTCCAGCACCCAGTCCGTAGCCCTGCAGCTTACAGCACTTTGGGTGCAGGTCCAGGTACTTTTTAAAAAGAGTTGAGGGTCCTTGCCTCTACCACCAATTCGGGCAGCAAATTCTATACACCCAACACCCTCTGGGTAAAAAAGTTTTTCCTCACGTCCCCTCTAATCCTTCCGCCAATCAGCTTAAATCTATGTCCTCTAGTTCTTGAACTCTCCGCTAGGGGAAACAAGTACTTCCTGTCTACTCTATCTAGGCCCCTCATGATTTTGTACACCTCAATCAAGTCTCCCCTCAGCCTACTCTGCTCCAAGGAAAACAACCCCAGTCTATCCAATCTCTCCTCGTAGCTGCAATTTTCAAGCCCTGGCAACATTCTTGTAAATCTTCAGAGCAATCTCTCCAGAGCAATTACGTCCTTCCTGTAATGTGGTGACCAGAACTACACACAATACTCCAGCTGTGGCCTTACCAGCGTTTTATACAGTTCCATCATTACATCCCTGCTTTTGTATTCTATACCTCGGCTAATAACAGAGAGCATTCCGTATGCCTTCTTCACAACCTTATCTACCTGTACTGCCACCTTCAGGGACCTGTGCACTTGCACTCCAAGGTCTCTCACTTCCTCTACCCCTCTCAATATATTCCCGTTTACTGCATATTCCCTTTTACTGTTTGCCCTCCCTAAATGCATTACCTCACACTTCTCCGGGTTAAACTCCATTTGCCACTTTTCCGCCCACTCCACCAACCCATTGATATCTTCTTGGAGTCCGCAGCTATCCTCTTCACTATCAACTACACGGCCAATTTTTATGTCGTCTGCAAATTTGCCAATCATGCCCCCTACATTCAAGTCCAAATCATTAATATATACCACAGTTACCAACCCTTCTGCCACTGGAAACAGTTTCTCCTTATTTACTCTATCAAAACCCTTCATGATTTTGAACACCACTATCAAATTTCCCCTTAATCTTCCCTGTTCTAAGGAGAACAACCCCAGCTTTTCCAGACTCTCCACATAACTGAAGTCCCTCATCCCTGATACCATTCTAATAAATCTCTTCGGTACCCTCTCTAAGGTCTTGACATTCTTCCCAAAGTGCGGTGCCCAGAGTTGAATACAATACACCAGCTGAGGCCTAACCAGTATTTTATAAAGGTTTAGCATAACTTCCTTGCTTTTGTATTCCATGCTTCAATTAATAATCCCATATGCTTTTTTAACAGCCTTCTCAACTTATGATCTTTCTTTTTCAGATTTATTTTCCTTTGCCAATATTGAGTTGATCTTACCAGGATTTCTCATAATGATTGGTATGATTCTAGTCTTATTTGTATCTTTTCAATCAGGCAATGAAAGATGAGCATGAGGAGGAGAATAATGCTTTTCTGAGGACACTGGATGAAAAGAAGCTTCTATTAATATCCGACATCCAGCAAACAGAACAATTAGACACTCAACAGCATCTGGAAAGGGTACCCAGTGCCTTTCTTCTAAATACTGATGTTTGTTAGGAGCCATCTGTACTATTTCAGATTTGAATGAGTTTTTTTCTGTTTCATTCAGATGAAACGGAGACAACACAGAGAACAGAAGGAAAAGGAGAAACAAAAGGCACTTGAAGAAATGCAAATGGTACTGGAATAACACTTAGAATAATTTCTGACAGTCCGCAATGTGCTCGTGTAATGAAGGCATTTCACACTATCACTGTAGTGATACTATCCAGAACTTTTCACAACAGTGCCTGAAGTTTATTAATACACGAACATCATAAGTATACCGAGTCCTACAGGAACAATGGACATGATTTTGACCCCAAGACGGGAAGGGGACGGGGGTGTCAAATTGCGGACGGGAAACCCGGAAGTGCGGGTTTCCCGGGCGTCCTTACGATTTTGACGTAAGGACATCTTTTCTTTTGTCGGTTTGCTGTCCGGCTGGCTGGCTTGATTGGCAGGCTGGTCTCAGTCGGACGGGAGAGCAGCCAGGGAGAGGACGTGTTCAGGTAAGTGTTCAGGTAAGTCTTTGATTGTATGGATGGGGGGGGGGCACGGGGGCATGGGTGGGCACGGGGTCATGGGTTGGCATGGGGTACTGATGGGCATGAGTGGGCATGGGGTCACAGGGGTTGGGAGTCAGTCATGGGGAGAGGGATCGGGGGTCAGTCACGGGGGGGTGACGGGATCAGGGGTCATCGTGGGGGTCCACCATTGTTGGGGGGGGGTCGGGGGTCATAGCGGGGGTCCGCGATTGTTGGGGAGGTCATTGTAGGTCGGCTTGTTGGGCCTGGGGGAAGCACTCCTGCTCCTCCAGGCCCACAAGCTGTGCCAGAAAGACACTTACCTGCAGTTTTTGGCCTTCTCACCTCCATTCATGTGGCATGAAGGAGAAGGCCCGGGAATCCCGGCCCTCAGGGGTTGAAATTGCAAATCTGCAAAAATGGAGGCCCGTAGCCTCCTTGAAAGGTTTTAGTCACCAACCCGCCTCCTGGGAGCGGGTTGGTCGCCCGCCCTCGTCCTGCCCCGGTGAAATGGGCAGGTTGGAGGCAGGTTGGGGGCGGGTCTGAAATGGTTATAATTTTGACTGACCACCCCACCCCTAACTCACCCATTTTTCAATGTTAAAATTGTGCCCGATGGGGGGAATTTTAACCCCCAAGAACGGGTGTGTTGGGGGCAGGTGGGAAGTTAAAATAATATAAATTTGTAACGCGGTCGCAAACCCATTTCCAACGCGCCCACTGTTTAACTGTCAATCTGGGTGGCAGTCAGGTGCGAAACCTGTTGAAAAAATTTGAAAGACATCCTACCATCAAAATCGTCAGAGTGTGGGAAACCCTTACTTCCAGGTTTCCTGTCCGAAAATCCTCCCCCCGCCCTCTTCTCGGCTCCAAGTTAATATCCAGCTCAGTGGTGCTCTGGAGAGGTCATGTCTATGGTTCCCATTCCCAATTAAAGCATGAGCCAAAAACAATGTGCGGTACACTTACAAACATATGAAAAGAATGGTGAAAAGAGTCAGTCAGGTCCATCATTGCTCAGCCTGTCCAAAAGAACTGTGCAAACTTGTGCACTACTCTCCCCAACTCCCACCACCGCACCCCCCACCCCCCACCCCACCCCGAATTTACCTCTTGGCTTCAGCGCAGAACGAAATTGGCGTCCACAGCTTGCCTGATTTATTCTGATAAGGCCGGAGGATGAATTCAGTTTGGTCCTTGGACCTTTCCATTCCAGCAGGCCATCGCTGCGCGCTGCCAGAATCGCGCCCATTTTGGGGCTCTAAACAATTTAGGCCAATGGACTGAATAGCTTCCGCTGTGTTGTAAACTTCTATGGTTCTATAGTTATATGTTTTTCCCTGACACACAGCAAAGCTGCTCACTAACTGACCACAAGGAGGTACATAAGATTTTGCCCATCCCTGTGGACAAGGACATACTCTTAAGCATTGCTGAGAAATTCCTCAGAGCTGGTCCTGCTCCACCACCATAATTTTGTCAGGGGTTTACACATGAAACTGGGGCAGTGGAGCTGGATCAACTCCATGGAATTTCCCGACCACAGTAACTGTCTTTGTGCAATCAATGGGTAAGCAATTTCAGAAAACCAAGGCGCACCCACAATGGACCATATGGTTTTTAATAAGAACATAAGAACATAAGAAATAGGAGCAGGAGTAGGCCATACGGCTCCTCGAGCCTGCTCCGCCATTCAATAACATCATGGCTGATCTTCGACCTCAACTCCACTTTCCCGCCTTATCCCCATATCTCTTGATTCCCCTAGAGTCCAAAAATGTATCCATCTCAGCCTTGAATATACTCAACGACTGAGCATCCACAGCCCTCTGGGGTAGAGAATTCCGAAGATTCACAACCCTCTGAGTGAAGAAATTTCTCCTCATTTCAGTACTAAATGGCCGTCCCCTTATCCTAAGACTATGCCCCTAGTTCTAGACTCTCCAGCCAGGGAAAACAGCCTGACAGCATCTACCCTGTCAAGCCCTCTCAGAATCTTATATGTTTCAATGAGATCACCTTTCACTCTTCTAAACTCCAGAGAGTATAGGTCCATTTTACTCAACCCCTCCTCATAGGACAACCTTTCATCTCAGAAATCAATCTAGTGAACCTTCATTGCACCACCTCTAAGGTAAGTATATCCTTCCTTAGGCAAGGAGACCAAAACTGTACACAGTACCCCAGGTGTGGTCTCACCAAAGCCTTGTACAATTGCAGCAAGACTTCCTTACTCTTGTACTCCAACTCCCTTGCAGTAAAGGTCAACGTACCATTTGCCTTCCTAATTGCTTGCTGTACCTGCATGTTAACTTTCTGTGTTTCATGTACAAGGACACCCAAATCCCTCTGAACACCAACATTTAATAGTTTCTCACCATTTAAAAAATATTCTATTCTTCTTACCAAAGTGAATAACCGTACATTTCCCCATATTATACTCCATCTGCCACCTTCAGACCTGTCCTATTCTGGACAACGGCTCAGAATTTGCTAAGAAAGTAACGGCAAGTTTAATGCGCACACTGTTATAACTCAGCAACTTGTGGTGAGGAAGAAACACGGCTGGACGATTTGAGCCGCTCCGCCGTCAACCTCCCCGTGAGTTTCAAGAATTAACTGCATTTGCGCATTAGTTACCAATTAAACTCACCGCAGAAAGCTAGGGCTGCTAGTTCACTGCATGTGGACCCTTTTAATGACGAGATTTATGTTCCTTCAATGCCACGCAACCTCAGAGATCCAGAAAGGGAACAATTGAAACTGTGTAATCTCATTCCTACGGGTAGCAAATTATTCCTAGAGGTTTTTTAAATTTAAAATTGTAAATTTTTTTAAAAATTTCTTAATTTTCTTTTCTGACTTTTTTTTCTCTCTCTTAAACAAACCTTTCTTTCCCTCTCTTTATTTCTCTTTCTGGATCTAATTTCACTCTAATTCATCCTATTTCCTTCTTTCTTTCTATATCCTTAAATTTCATTGGTTAAGTCGTTCACCTAGGTCCCGGATACCCGTTGTCCTTGCCCCCCATTATCAGATCGCACTTCCAGCAATTTGCGGCGCAAAATTTTTCAAGCTGAAGGTTGAGGAAAAAAATCCAACTCACGGGGCACACCGCACGATGCCCCATGGACCAATAGCTAGGTGAGAGCAAGTCGGGCAATGAAGATGGTCAGACAGATTACTTAAAGTCACGATGTTATTTGTGAAGAAAACAGTTATGTCTGGAGAGGTAGAACAAATGAACAGGTGTGCTCCATTGTTTACATGATAATGCCTTGTGCACCTTTTGACACAACTACACTTTTTGAGGGAATTATTTTGCATCATGGCATCCATGCTAAGGCAAACACTGCTAAGACTTTTTACACACTTTTCAACAAAGAACATGAGGGAGAAATTGGAACTCACCACACTTGTTTTTTGGGCGAGAAATGAGTGTTGGAAGGACAAATTTCAGGTCATGGTCCTCGTGCCTGATCCCTCCCGGAAGTGCACCTGCTTCCAAATTGGGAGCCAGGGACATCCAAGTGTCCAGGGCGCTCCCCTTTTGTCAGGGTATACTTCAATATGCAAATAGGGGTCCTAATGCCACTTTTAGGACCCTGATAGAAGCTCATCATCAACTGGGTGAAGCTCTCGCTGCCCACGCTCTGCCCAGTTGATCTGAATCTTCAGCGGCCTAGCTGGCGGGTCCTTAAAGGGACCACGGGAGGCCACCGACAAAACGGTAATTGACTCCTTTATACTTTTGTTTCCGTGGAGTCAAGAGGAGCAGGAGCTCTCCTCCTAGCTCCTCAAAAATACCATGGGCCGCTGCTGGCCCGAGCCCACCCTCCCCTGGTTCGCCTACCCCCAACCCCCAGGACTTACCTTGTGGGTTGACACAGTGTCAGAAGGAACTGAATTTCCTTAGGCCCCGACAGGTAAGCTGCACCAAACACATCGTTTGGCATCCGTAGTTTGCCGGATTTATGCCAATTTCGAGCAGGCCTTGGGCCAACATCCTTGGGTGCATATTCCCATAGTGGTGCCCATCTTCCGGCACTACTCAGATTTCTTGGCCCAAGTGCCTTTAATGCCCCATTTATACTGGAAACCAGAAATAGCACTGGACCCACTTATTCAAGTGTAGAGCCATGGGAATTATCAGTAATGCTTTGAGTGCAGTGTCAAAATGTACCATGTAAAGTCAGCCTGTCAATGGAGTTACACTTGAGTGTGAATGGCGAAATGGGTGCGCAGTGTAATTGATTTCTCAAGTTTCCTGGATCATCTTATTTCCAACACACCACTGCAAAAATTGGGTGATGCAATGAGCACATGGGTGTCACAAAGCAGACTGAAGATCTATCCATGTGCGAGCACCAAGTACTGTTTACAGTGGAGAGAATCCTTCCTGGGTACACTATGGGGGTAGTTTTCAACTTATCACTAGAGTGTAAAACCAACATTGCGGGTCGGGTGCCCGTTATACAAACTGTTCAATTTTCCTTTCTATTGATTTTAATAGCCTGCCATTTTACACTCAAATGGTAAGTTAAAATGACCCCCCATATGTTGCTGCGATGTGGTTTAGCCAATTCAAATGAACCGGTTGGTATAAACAGGAGTCATTTAAACATTATTGCCATGTGGAATATAGATATTTCTCCCAGTAACGTTAGAGACATCTACTCTGTGTATTGCTCTGTACTGGAATACTAGTGTATAAACACAATGCAATCAACTGAGATTTTTCTCCTCATTATTTTAATGGACATTTTAAATTGTTTAAGATAATTGGGATAATGTCTCTTCTAAAATAGAGAGAGGAATTTTAGATGGACATTTGTTGGATAGCATCCTATAGCATAATTTCAGGGACAGTGGGGTATAAATACATCTGGGGACGGTAACAAATCAGCCACCTGTTTTGTACTCCGACCGATTTTCTTCTCCGCTGAAGTCAACAGGAAAGAAAATAGGACGGATTCCGAAACAGATTGCTGGCTCGCTATCGCCCGTTTAACGCTGTCACCCGTTTTATGCAATTACCCATTTTACACTATCGCCCAAGACAAATTTAGACTCCAGTGAATTTAAAGGAGCTCTATCTTCATCTAAAATTGTTTGGCAAACCTTTTTTGATTTGATTGCTGATGCATCACACAATGACACTATCGCATCACTTGTGATGCCTTTGATTACGACACACAGGGCTCTTCTTCCTCATTAAACAGAAAAGATTATCTGACACTTTTTTCACAGACAGTTCTCTTTTATATGCTCGTATCTCCATGAAGAAACCTTGGGCTACATTTTCAGAGTTTCGCATAATAGGTGTGCGGGCCAAAAATTCGGGAGCTTCATGAATCCGATACGTCAAGTTCAATGTCCAATTCGCCAGTCTGCCAGGAACGGTGCCTCATAAAGTTACTCCCCACAGTAATCTTTATAGCCATTATGACTTGCTGATCCAGTGAATCAACTGCACCTGAGCCATGCATTAGCTTGGTCATGTACGTTAAAAAAATACTTCTAACTAAAATGCTGACTATCTCCCAGGCAGGAGCATGTCACAGTCTCCACACTGGAAATGTCTTTATGCCTCTGGTGCTTGCAGCTGTCACTTCAGGGTACAAGCTGAGGTGAAACAGATTTGTTTTTTAATGTCTATTTGCATCACTGAAAATTAGAAACGCCAGTCAAAGCACTTTCATACTGCTCCTGTTGTACTTTGGTTTCCCTCAGAGTGATGGCCGTGAGCCGGACCCTAGCATTTGCACTGCGGAATCCCAACTGCAGACTCATATACCCATGAGCAACTGGAAATCAGTCACTTAAAATCCAAACTATTTAAAAGTGATTATAGAGAACTCATGACATGGGTAGGAGGCTGTGAGCTGAACACATTTCAGGATGAACTACTACTAACTACTAAATTCCCATCTGTCAGCTCCGCAGCGATGATGGAGCCGAATGAATTCACTCCACTGTTGTAGGCTCTGAACTAGCCTGGCCACTTCAGTCATCTGTATCCCTTTCCATGACAAGTCACTCTTGACATTGTCTGTCCAGCGTTTTCTTGGAATTCCTCGGCTTCTTATTCCATATGCCTCTGCGTGCAGGGCCATGAAAGGTATTCTAGCTCTTTCCATCCTTGAAACATGCCCCAATCATCGCAGTCATCTTTCATGGATCTTCTGTATAAGCATTGTTTCTTGTCCAAGCCATCTTATTGTATCATTCTTGATTCTTTGTATCCTGGATACTCCTAGTATTCCTCTCAACCAACTCATCTTTGCTGAGTTGAATCCAGGATGAACATTCAGTTTATATCTTAGCTGAACATGATAAAGGTGAAAACCATAGTGGAAGCTTCATTCTGCAGTTCTGCTGATATAACTGTCAGTAATAATTGGATAATTTAAACCACATGGCTCTCAAGCCACCATGCCTTAGCATGTGTTCTCCACCCTCATTATTAGCACATAATTCACAACCTACCATAATATCTAACATGAAAAAGCTGGGAGCAAAGATTCAGCAGCCCAATAGGTCCTAATTATTAGTAGGCACAACGGAGAACAAGCTGGTACGTTTGCACACTGTTCTGGGTTTAATTCTGAGGCAAACCACATTTTGAGTTATCTCCAGTACACCAGCACTAGAAGGTTCGAGCCAAAGCTAACAGATGACATAGGTTGATTGTCACTTGAATTGGTCTACAAGCCTACTTTTCCCTAAATTTCTAAATGCAATGTTACATATGTTTTATACTAACTGTTTACATGTGGGAGAGATGACTTGAAAGCAAGCTGTCTAAAGATATTAATATATTTTACTTCTTTTACAGATGATATTAATACATGGGATGGCTGTAGTCATTGTATACCACATACCATTGCATTAGTGGATCTAAAGTAAAACTTTATATTGTACCAAACGTTCATTACACTGGGGCTTCTATAGGTAAATTTTTATTTATTTAAAAATCTTTGGCATTTACTGCCCGACAGTGAAAAGCATTCCCAACAGCAAACTAACTTCGCTGCCTTCAACTCCTGCAAGGAAAACCCTGAGGTTTAGCTTCTGACTCAAATAATATTTGATTTGATCCAGAAGAAACAGGATCAATGGAGAGCTGAACGAGCAAAGAAGACAGCAGTGCAAGAACAAGCCCTACGGGAGAGAGCAGAAAGACTGAAACAATTTCGTGTAAGTATCTTTAAAAGAAACCAACTTCAAAAAAAAACATTAACCTTACTGATGTAACAGAAAAATAACTGCAGGTGGATGTGTTTAAGCTGCATTTTTCAACAGAGTGCCAGGATCAGTCCTACAACTTGTCAGATAATGATTTTTGACTGAAAATTGATTATTCAGTATAAATCTGGCAGTGCGTTGTGTGGACTGATACCATTTGAAGACTGTTTGGTTGAAGAAAAGGAGTGATGATGTAAGATTACAAAGGAAACTGGTAGATGTTGTACCAACTGCCAATGTTTAAGTAGAATTCTTCTGCTGATGAAAAATACAAATATTTGTGTTGTGAATATTTAAAAGGACAGTGCCTTTTAGAAAGTATCCAAGCTGACATGTCTGTTTTTAGTAAGGGGTGCACAATGTGGGATTTGATTCAGCTTTAAGCAAGCTTGGGTTGTTTGTGAATTGAGATAAGAAGATCAGATATAAAATACACGTTAGGGCAGGACAGCAGGTTCAGGTATTTCAAACATTCTGCAAGGTGGGTTATGTTTTGAAGTAAACCACAGATCTGTTCATTTGTGACACTAATCCCCAATTACCAGAACTCCAGGTAAACCTATGCCTGGGAACTGACCAGCATGGCCATGAATTCCAGTGATCTTCCGTGCTTAAAGTCCTCCTGCAGAATCATAGAAATTACAGTACAGCTCTTCAGCGAGAGCTGTTTACTCTAATCCCATTTCCCTTCCCTTTCCCTGTATCCTTTTATATTCTTCCTTTTCAAATACTTATCCAATTTCCTTTACATGATGATTTACAGTCTCTGCCTTAATTGCCACTTGGCTAAAGCATTCCACCTTCTAATAAAACTGTGTGAAAAAATGTCTTCTAACTTCCTTCTTCATTCTTCTGGAGATAATCCTGAGTCTATCCCCCTGGTTATTGATTCCTCAACCACTGGAAGTAATCTTTCACACTTTACTCCCTCAAAACTGTTCATCATTTTGAAAACCTCTATCAGATCCACTTTGACATTTTCTATTCCAGTGAAACAAGCTCTAATCTTTCAAGCCCCAGTTGTGTATCAATGTTGGCTTGACACCAATGTTGCTATGAGTGTATGGATAGGATTTTGGGTAGCATTGCTCATGTGGAAGGATTGTGCGTAGTAACTACATTGGTCAGCGTGAGTAGGTGTGCAATTGTGAAAGTGTCTATTAGGTGACCATCTCAAACATGATACATAGACAACATGCATAAACAATGGCGCTTAATATACACCCTGCGTGGATTGAACTCCCTGCCCTGCAGTCACTGTATCACCTGGATAGAAAAAAACCTGGAGATCACAAGAGTTAGAGCTGCCCATTGGTTAGCTCTGCTATTTGCATTTGAGGAAATTGCCATTAGTCACCACAAGTTTACTCCTATAATCACAACATTCACTACACGTAAAAAAGGCAACTCACTGTGTGATTTGAACTTCGAAGGGTCTCTGCTTCCTTGCATAAAATATGGAGAATGTCTGAGCCTCTTTTTAAGTATGGCCGTATATATGGGTGGGATATTCTTCAGCTTCACACAGGTTTGGGCCTTTGCTGATTCAGAGTTAAAATAAGTGATTTTGTGATCATGTGCTCTCCATGGGGAGATGCACTCCATGTGAGCATCACTCCCCACAGAGATATTGAATGCTTAGGCGGCTGTTTTGCACCTAAAAAATGGGCATGGTGCAATCCAATTTCTAGGCCTTGATTCGCAACAGAGATCCGCATCCCTGGGCTTTTCAAGCAAACGTAAAGAAAGAAAAGAGGATGGCAGGCTTCAGTGCTGTCCTGATGAACAGATTTCACAACTAACTTATAGGAAAAGAAATGACACAGTACAGGGCTTCATATTGTATTTTGCTGACACTCAGAGACAGCTACAGTAGGATAAGATGGAAGACAAGCAGACCCAGAGCTGAATCTTACCCTTCTACTTCCTCATCTCTGGCACCCTCATTCTCCATGATCACAAAGAAAATCTTAGCACAAAGTATAAAAATCAAGTGCCTAAAATGTATTTAATATGTTGTGAGATGTGTGAATATCAGTTTTAACACAGTGTATTTGTAGTCATAGTAGTCATAGTGTATGTGTGGAGTTTAACATCTCATGATTCCCATGTGGAAGGCTGCAGCCCAGATAACCATTAATCCATGGCTGTGTAGATCTAGCTAACACACTCCTTTATACTCCTCACCAGACTGTACGTGGTATTTTGTACCTCATGTAGATGCTCCTGCTCAGTCAGCAACGTCCTTTCAAAGTCGGCCCTCTGATGCCCAAATCCCTAGGTGGACCACTGAGCAGCAGATACTTGCTTTTCAGCTGCTGCTACCACTTACCCTTCATCGCTTGTGGACTTTGATCTGGGACTGTCTCCTCGTATTCACCATTTACTTTCCGGGGGGTGGGGGGTGGGGGAGAGTTGGTGGGTGTAGCTGTGCTGGTGCTTGCTGTGTTGGTGAGAATGATGTAAAGTGCTGTGAGGTCCTGTCTTTCTCAGGCACACTGTGCTTTGACCCTGTTCTTCCAGTACCAAGAAAACAGAAGAGGAGCACATGTCCAAATATTGCATCAAATAAGCACCTTTAAACAGCCCTGTCATTGCATACGTGTTTATAGTGTCCTGTTATCAAATGTGCTCTTCCATGCTTGGACTTCTGCATCATGCAGGAAATGTGCTTATACGGGGGTTTGAATGACTCCTTAATGTTTTTAACTGCTGTTGGGCCTTGTTAGCTTTTAAAAATTCATTCTCGGCATGTGGGCATCACTGGAAAGGCCAGCGTTTATTGCCCATCCTAATTGCCTTGAGAAGGCGGCCTTCTTCTTCAGCAGTTTTGGTACAACTGAGTTGCTTACTAGGGCACTTAAGAGTCAACTATGTTGGTTTGGGACTGGAGTCACATGTAGGCCAGACCAGGTAAGGACGGCAGGTTTAATTCCCTAAAAGACATTCGTGAACCAGTTGGGTTTTTACAACAAATTATTGAGCACTTTTTATTACTGATGCCAGCATTTTGTAAAACTGAATTCAATTTCTCAAACTGGAGTTGAACTCACATTCTCTGAATTACTAGCCCAGTAATAAAATCACTACATTATCATATCCTCCTAGCCCAGTAATAGTGCCACTCCACTGGTCAATCCACTGTGCAGACATTATAGCACACGATATATTCCTGGTACAAACACCAGCAATGTTAAAGCTAACAAGTAGGCTATAAAGTCAAAACATTTAGAAATGCTCAGTTATTGCCAGAATATAGCATATAGGCAATAGTTTTCTAGAACAGTGCCCTCTTGTGTAAAGTGTGAGCATCCATCTGTGTTTATTTATGTGTACAATGCCAGGAATGGACAGGGATCAAGAGTGCAAGGCCCCCGAAGTATCAATCTTGGTTCAGTGGTAGCACTCTTGGCTCTTAGTTAGAAGGTCATGGGTTGAAGCCACATTCCAGGACTTAAGCACAATCTAGGCTGATACTTCAGTGTTGAGGGAGCACTGCATTGTCAGAGGTGCTGCCTTTTGGATGAGATATTAAAGCAAGGCCTTATTTGCCCTCTCAGGTGCATGTTAAAGATCCCATAACACGATTTGAAGAAGAGCGGGGGAGTTCTGGTGTCCTGACCAATATTTATCCCTCAACACCACCAAAATAAATTACATGGTCATTCACCTTATTGCTGTTGGTGGGACCTTGTTGTGTGGAAATTGGCTTACCTACATAGATACAATCACTAAATTTCAAAAGTAATTCATTGGCCAATTTAGGGTGTCCTGAAATTATGAAAGGCATTATAAAAATGTAAGTTCTTTCTATCGGTATGGTAACGCTGTTGCCAGAAGCACAGCTGTTATTGCATCAACCGGATTTATGCAGGTATCTATATTAATCATAGGACAGTTGAGTTTCAGTTAGATTGTGGTGCAATGTATAATGTGATTACAGCCAAGTAGTTTGGAGATGTGAGCAAGTATCATCTTGAAGAAACACAGGGGGCTCGATTTTACCGTCGGGTTTCCTGTGGGTTTCCAGCGGTGGGGGCCCGAAAATCCCGATATCCAGTCACGTGACCGGATCGCGCCACGATCCCGCCCACTTCCGGGTTCCCCGATGACGTGCGGGGCTGCGTGCGTGGCCCCCGCTGGTGGGAATCCCGCAGGCAATTAAAGCCAGCGGGATGCCACTTGAGGTTATTTATTTCGCTCGTTCAGGTCATTAACTGACCTGATTAAGGGACTGTGTGTGATTTTGGGGAAACATGGGACTGTTTCACACACTGGGGGAAACGGTCCTAGTTGAACTGGACGTGTTGCAGCCGTCAGCCTGTGGCAGCTGCAAAGGTCCATTTGACAGGTGGGGCGGGGGGGGGGGGGGGGGGGGGAGACCCTCACCCATTGCAGGAGGCCGCTCTGTCACTTGGGACAAAGTGTGGCCTCCACCACCCCCCTCCGGACGGTCAAAGTCACCAACCTGCACACTCACCCCGGGGTCCGGAGACATGTACCTACCTTGTGGACCCCCTCAGATGTACATATTGCGAATGGGGGCCGCCGTAGCTGCAGTCATGACCCCCTCGGAGGGCGAACAGCATCACCAGCCTCGCCATCCATGCCGTCCACCTCTGACACTTGGAGCTCCACAACAGAGTGCTGTGACACATCCACCTGCACAGCAGGAGGGAGGGCTACTGCAGAGAGAGACACGTCGCAGAGGGTACTACCCTCGCCACAGGGTCCACAGACCTAGGCGCAGCTCCCCGGACCTCTCCGAGCAGCAGTGCACACGGAGGCGCAGATTCACTCGACATGTAGTCGTGGAGATCTGCAGGCTCTTTCATGCCGAGCTGCTCCTGGCTGGCCCCAGCACCATCTGCTTACCTGTCGTTGCCAAAGTCACCACTGCCCTCCACAACTTCTCCTCCGCATCCTTCCAGGGTGCAGCCGGGTACACCGCCGATGTCTCTCAGTCGTCTGCGCGGAAGAGCCCTGCAAATACACCTGCACCTACTCTGCAGTAACACAATGGGTGGCATCAGTGGTGGGTCCTCATAGTGATACCCAGGAGCGGGCATTATTGGACACAACAGACAGGATTCGCGGAGACATGGCAGTGGTGGTGCCAATATAATGTGTGATGTTTGTTGCTCTGAAATTCAATATAGGTAACACCCATGGCAAACCCTCAGACACCCTTGTGCATCCGCTTCATGCTCACGACACGTTTGCCTTACGCTGCCTACTGCACATATGCGATGCATGCCCTGTGGCTGCAGCACATGTGGTGGCAGGTTGAGTGAGGCTGGCCATGAGGCAGATGCACGAGAGGGTGAGTATGGGATAGAGCCATGAGATTGTATGAGGATTGGGTTGCGTGTTAGTGGCGGGTGAGTACTGGCGAGGTGAGTAGGTGCAGGTAAGATGAGGATGGGGTTTGAGTGGGTATGAGGGGTGATGTGACAGAGTAGTGTTGGCGGTGCCGAAGGAGATGTGGGGTGGGGGTAGTGTTGTGGCAGACGGAGTGTAGGGGAAAGACTACGTGCTCTCACTGTGGCTGACCTACTGCGGTCATTGGAGTGCCTCCTGCACTGTATGCAGGTGGGCGATATGTTGGTGGTGCAGGTGACCCCCTCTGCCACCTCGAGCCAGGCCTTCTTGGTGGCAGAGGCAGGCCGCTTCCTGCCGCCCGCCGGGTGGGAGATCTCTGTCCTCCCCCTCCTCCTCACCCCATCTGATGATACCTGGGGTGAGGCATCATTAAACTGGGAGCAGCCTTCCCCCTGGGCTGCTCCATGCTGTAATTTGTTCCATTGGTTGCAGCATCTGTCAGTGGAGGACTGCCCCTTTAATTAGAGAGCTTCCAGCTGACAGATCGTACTGCGCATGCGCAGCCCGCCCGACGCGCAGACCAGCAGCGCGGACCCCGGAGGAGCAGGTAAATGATTCCAATTAGTGGATTGCCTGCTACGATCGCGCGGGCAACCCACTAATTTCACCGGGCACGGAGGCCACGCACCCGAAACCCAACCCGCCGGAAACCCGCAGGCCTGCTAAAATCAGGCCCAGGATGTTAACTCTTCCACTTTTGTACACCTGGCAATTCCTGGCAGTGCAGATTACCAAACTGTACACCCTCAGCCCATGATTTCCCCCCAAGAACGTTTACTCTAATGGATTCTAACAATTTACGATAAGACTCACTTTAAATCCACTAAAAAGTGAATCTTGGTAAACCCAAAGACTGGCAAAAAATGCCAATCAGAATTTGTAGTGAGCGCAGACAGCAACTAAATCACTTTACTTGGCAGCCAAGCAGTGTCACAAATGGAATTAGTACAAAAATATGCTTCCCACCCCAACTATAGTAACATTACAGCCAGAAGCAAGACCAGTGATGCCATTCCTTTGAGTCAACTCACTAAAGACAATCGGATGTCTTTCAAGCAATAAGGTAACTAGAGCAGAAATCTCATTTGTATCACAACCCTAATGCAAAGCTTTAATGATTCATGTGCCCAGGAAATTAACTTTTGCAATAAAAGGTTCAAGGAGGAGTTTGAAAGGTTGCATAAGCTAAAAGTGATCGCTGACACATTGCATATCAATCCTGGGAGTCATTAATAAGCCTGGGAAGATAAGAATCTGGATAAACTGCAGACACGAGCATAGCCCTAAAGAGAAATGCCCCGCCCCCACCCCATGCCCAACGGTGAGGAACTATTACCAGATTTAAGGAAAAATATTGTTTCAGATCCAAAAATGCCATGCAATACTAGATCAAATGTGTTCTCACTTACTACCTTCAATGCTCCATTTGAAAGATATAGATGGTTGTCCCTTTGGTTTATACCAGAAGAATTTCAGTGCAGTAACATCAAGTAACAGAGGAAATGCAGATGGTGTAATGATATTTTGCAAAGGTGGCACAATTGGAGAAATCACCTGTGGTGATAATTAAAAGCTCAGAACTTCATGTGGCGAAACTTAAAACTTAACATAGAAATGGCTAAACTAAAGGTCTGAGAATTTTCCATTTGTCAAAATGATTGTCAAAAGTGGATAAGTTACCAGATTCTAACAGTATACACCGTGGCTGTGTATAGAACTTAGAGAGGAGGTAGCAGGGGCTCTGACCACAGTTTGTCAACCCTCCTTAGATATGCAAACTGGAGTGTTACCAATGTAGCACCTCTATTCAAGAAAGGGATAAATAAGGTAACTGTAGACCAGTTAGTTGTAGGCATAATCCATAATCTGAGATCAAATTAGTGAGCATTTAAAGATACAGGGGATAATTAAGGACAACCAGCACAGATTTGTTAAAGGCAAGTCTTGTTTGATAAATTCCATCAAGTTTTTTTTGAAGAAGTGAATAATTAACTAGATAAAGGGAATGCAGTTGATGTGGTATATAGAGATCTTCAAAAGGCCTTCGATAAGATGTTTCACAGAAGGCTTGCTACAAAAAATTCAGGTGAATGGTGTAAGAAGAAATGTGGCAGCATAGATGGAAAATTGGTTGGAAACAAAAAGTTAGGGCTAAAGGGTGTTGCTTAGATTGGAGAAGGGTTGGAAGTGTTCCCCAGGGATCATTGCTAGGTTCACCTTTGTTCTTGGTATACATTGATAATTTGGACTTGAGCGTAGGAACCACAATATCAAAATTTGCTGGTGACACTCAAGTAAGAGGTTTGGTAAATAGTGTGAAGTATTGTAAAAGACTTCAGGAGGACAGAGACAAGTTAGCAGAGTGGGCAGGCAGGTGCAATTTAATATGGAGAAGAATATTGTAATGCATTTTGGGAGGAAAAACAAGTAATGGGAGTATAATCTTAATGGAAGAACAGAAAGAATCAGTGGTGCAAATACAAATTGCTTGAAAGTACAAGTGCAGGTAGATAAAGCCATGATACCGGTGTGAATGAGGGTTTTAGTGACAGTGTAGAAAGGAGGAAACAGCGGTACAGGTAAAAGTAGATTCCATCAAACACTGGGTCTGCCCCAGAGGAAACAAATAAGGATGTTCTTTGTGATGGCTGACTATTATCATATAGAATCATACAGCACATTCGGCCCATTGTGTCTGTGCCGGCTCTTTGAAAGAGCTATCCAATTAGTCCAACTCCCCTGCTCTTTTCCCATAGCCTTGCAAATTTTTCCTTTTCAAGTATATATCCAATTCCCTTTTGAATGTTACTATTGAATCTGTTTCCACCATCTTTACGGGCAGTGCATTCCAGATCGTAACAACTTGCTGTGTAAAAAAAAATTCTCCTCGTTTCCCCCAATGGATTTTTTGCCAAATCTGTCTCGTCTGTCTACCGGCCCTCATTATTATTATTATTATTTTAGATTCTCATTCCCTGTTATACTAACACAGTCACACCATTAACTAATCCAACCCAGAAGATGAAGCCTGATCGAATGGTCTGGTTTGACGAGGCAGAAAATATTTTTGAAAATCTGAAAGACCTGCAAACACCTTGCTAGTTTTTCCCAAATATTTTCAAGCCTTCACAGTGCACACTGATGCATCAGATGGAGGCATTGCTGCCATGCTGAGACTTTGGGAAGGTGCACCCATTCGCTTATCTAAGTCCTAAACTATTCCATGGGAGATGGCATATTTTATCATTTGAAAATAACATTTAAGTGACTGTTAAGCAGACGCTACAAACCCTTAGTTTGTTTACTATCAACTCGTGACAAAAATGTGCCTGTGTTGTGATGGACTGTTACCGTTATAGGATACAACATGGCCACCCAACATCAGTGGAGTTCCTAAAATAGGAACATCAAAACACTATCATGTCAGGAATAAATACAGTTTCAATCCTCACAACCATTATATTGGCAGAATTCAAAATGACGTTCGGCAGGGGTGGCAGGGGGGCGGAATTAAGGTGACAAAAATTAAGTATTTTTGTCTGGTTTTGATAAAGTGGCTGTTCCTTTAAATCCAGTCACAATGCATAAACAGTTTAAAAAAAACAATGTAGTTCAGATTTTTACACTGGCTATCCCTCTACAAAATTGAAAGTGTCGTCAGTTGTGGGCAGGTGTGAATGCTTTATGATTGGTTCAGTTTGTACATGACTGACAGTTCCTTTTTAAATTTGAGTGGTCAATTATTCAAGCTCCAGGAAGTCCCAGTAACAATTTTCTGGGTTATGAGGTGCTCTGTTTGAATTTGGAAATCTCTGCAAGAAGAAAGGAAACAAATTAAAAATCTCTGAGAAAGAGGAACCTGTCAGTTTGAAACTTCTGAGGCAGATAGTTTAGATTAATATGGCCTCCCGCAGTGGTAATAAATTTTAAAAAGAAACAGTGCGTAATCGTAGAATCATAGAAACTTACAGCACAGAAGGAAGCCATTCGGCCCATCGTGTCTATGCCGGTCGAAAAAGAGCTATCCAGCCTAATCCCACTTGCCAGTTCTTGGTCCGTAGCCTTGTAAGTTACGGCACTTCAAGTGCATATCCAAGTACTTTTTAAATGCGATGGGGTTTCTGCCTCTACCACCCTTTCAGGCAGTGAGTTCCAGACACCCACCACCCTCTGGGTGAAAAAGATTCTCCTCAACTCCCCTCTAATCCTTCTACCAATCACTTTAAATCTATGCCCCCTGGTTATTGACCTCTTGTTAAGGGAAATAGGTCCTTCCTATCCACACCATCTAGGCCCCTCATAATTTTATACACCTCAATTAAATCTCCCCCCAGCCTCCTCCATTCCAAAGAAAACAACCCCGGCCTATCCAACCTTTCCTCATAGCTAAAATTCTCCAGTCCTGGCAACATCCTTGCCAATCTCTTCTGTACCCTCTCTAGTGCAAACACATCTTTCCTGTAATGTGGTGACCAGAACTTTATGCAGTGCTCTAGCTGTGGCCTAACTAGTGTTTTATACAGTTCTAGCATAACCTCCCTGTTCTTATATTCTATGCTTCGGCTAATAAAGGAAAGTATCCCGTATGCCTTCTTATCCACCTTATCTACCTGTCCTGCTACCTTCAGGGATCTGTGGATATGCACTCGAGGGTCCCTTTGTTCCTCTACACCTCTCGGTATCCTCCCATTTATTGTGTATTCCCTTGCCTTGTTTGCCCTCCCCGAATGCATTACCTCACACTTCTCCGGATTTAATTCCATTTACCACTTTTCTGCCCACCTGACCAGTCCATTGATATCTTCCTGCAGTCTACAGCTTTCTTCCTCACTATCAACCATATGGCCAACTTTTATATCATCTGCAAACTTCTTAATCATGCCCCCTACAAATCATTGATATATACCACAAGAAACAAAAAGTAATATTTGGCAAAGTATCAAGAATTTTGAACCTTTTATTATTTTTCCACGAGGAGTTAGGTGGAAGGATTTCTAATGTAAATATATAATTGTATTATACGGCTGTAATTTATTTGCTTATTCATCTTCTGTTAAATTAATTTGCTTAATGGTTTTAAAATTAAATCAGGGGGCTGAAGGTTTGTTGCTGTATTCACTCATCAGGGATGAGAAAGATCCTAAGAAGGCATAAGATAAATGCAATGGACAAAGGCAATTAACCAACTGTTTTGTGATCCTGGGCGTGTGAATGAAAGCTTTCTTAGACTCTCCCATGAGAGAGATCTAAGGTACAAAGGCTGAAATAATCTCGATTAAAAGGGTAGTAAAGACCCAAAAATGTAATAATGCCAACTAACGTGAAACAGCTGATCATTAGTTAAACCCTCACACAGCTAGGACTGGCTGCGGAGGTACTGGGAGTGATGCTTTATTGAAGCTCAAAAATAATAATTTGAGTATTTTTTTGAAGTTCTTCATTCTTGATGAGTGGCACTTAAAAAAAAATCTTATTTCAATGACACTCAGAAAAACTTTTATATGGATTGTAACCAAAGAAATTGAATCCCAAAAATGTCTAAAATGCACCTTTGACACGGATAAGGAACTAGTCAGTGAGGTAGAAAAAAAAGCCTCAAAGCACCAGATGCAGCAAAAATGCAAAGAAAGAATTTGAATTTGAGACAGAGAGTTAAACACATCAAGGTTGCTAACAAGTTGGTGAGCTGGCTTAGTTTTCATCTCCACAAAGCTGTTAAGTAACTTGCCTCAGGCTTGTGTGCAAGTGGAATTTTCCAGTCCGGCCTGAGTTGCAATCATTTAATTCTTACATTTCACTGTGACTCATAAGGAGCGATTTTCTGAATTCATGTTAAAGGTGGGGAGTTTCACACCTGCCGGGTAATCTGTGATTGCCCAATATGTGCAGCTGCTGGGCAAAGCTCCCCACCTGTCGTGTCCCATCATTAAATCTGCCCCATAAAGTGACAGTTTGCAAAATTGCAAAAAAGATTTTATTTTCTTTGGATGCCACTTGGAATACAATTACACAATGAATACATATTAACACAGGTAATGAGTATATTCAATGTTATACATGCTGGTTTATTGACCGCAAAATAAACACACCTTAAATAAAGTCAAATCATTCAGCTGCTTCCCAGCTGATGCTAAGCTTTCACCTAAGGGGTCATTTTCTGACTCTATGCTTCCAGCAGGAGACCTTACTCGCTGACAATGCATATTGGAAATGTGGGCATGCACTATGCATGATTTTCCAACAGTTGTCCTAAATGCACAGTGTACGCCCTCATTTCCATAAGCACTGCCAGCAGGTGAGGTTTCCTGTCAGAAGCTCAAGGTCAAAAGATTGTTCCCTTTAATAATCCTTTGAGTCTGACAGATACGTTTTTAAGCAGAGGTCATGTGCACAGCAAAGGTAAATAAAGATGAATTTGTAAGTCTGCTATTTTTTACATTTGACATTCTCCCATGCGTCACACTGGGAGGTGTTTGTCCAGGGGTTAAAAGTAGGTGCAGAGTATCAGTAAGCTGCTTCTCCTGAAGCTATCTGTAGCCACTGCTCAGGTTGCCTCCATGGCTGAGCCATCATTGACATCTGTCTCCATTAGATAAGCCTCAGCATGAGTCCACACGAAACTATCACCCACAGTATCCATGTCAGCAGAAGGGCCTGTGGGTCTCTTACCTCTACCAGCTGTGCTTTCTCCGTTGTGCCATATTGTGCGTAACCATTGGGGGGATCCAGATGATTTAATGAAATTTGTTGGTTTATACAAGATTAGTGGAGGCAGATAGAAAGCTGCTGTGGGAATCAGTGTATTAATGAGGCACCTATAGTAGTTTACTACATGATCCTGGAGCACAACATTGGAAAGTTGCGTGAAAATCAGAGAGCCGACATTGATTGGTGTGAGTGGTTTGTACAGTGCTGGTAATAATACTGAATAGTGTCCGCAGTCAGTCAAGAACCAAGTTAACAAATATTAAGGGTGAGCAATCAGGTTTATTCACATTCAAGGTTAATGGCCACCGTATTTATTGCACATATTACAGGGATCTGAATGCTTATTTGTGAGCTGAGGGCGACACTGAGTAAATCTAGAGTACCACTTAACTAATTTGCTATGAAGTAGAATAGCCAATACACAATGTAGTTATTTCTTGTTTTGAGTCTTACATGAGAATACAAATTTATATTCTTCTGGTATTAGACCATAAGGGATAGGAGCAGGAGTAGGCCATTCAGCCCCTCGAGCCTGCTCATGGCTGATCTGATTTTTAACTCAACTCCACTTTCCTGCCTTTTCCCCATATCCTTTGACTCCCTTGCTGATCAAAATTTTGTCTAACTCAGCCTTGAATGTATTCAATGACTCAGCCTCCACAGCTTTTTGGGGTAAAGAATTCCAAAGATTCACGACCCTCTGGGAGAAGAAATTCCGCCTCATTTCCATCTTAAACGGGCGAGCCCTTATTCTGAGACTATGCCCCCTAGTTTTAGATTCCCCCATGAGGGGTAACATCCTCTCAGCATCTACCCTATCGAGTCCCCTCAGAATCTAGTATGTTTCAATAAGATCTCCTCTCATTCTTTTAAACTCCAATGAGTACAGATCCAACCTGTTCAATCTTTCCTCATAAGACAACCCTTCCATACCCAGAATCAACTTAGTGAACCTTCTCTGAACTGCCTCCAATGCAAGTATGTCCTTCCTTAAATAAGGGCACCGGAACTGTACGCAGTACTCCAGGTGTGGTCTCACCAGCACCCTGTACAGTTGTAGCATGACTTCCCTGCTTTTATACTCCATCCCCCTAGAAATAAAGGCCAATATTAGAATCATAGAATAGAATCATAGAAGTTTACAACATGGAAACAGGCCCAGATGTATTGGTCTAAGAAACAGTCCCTAATGCACTCCATGAACTCCTCCTCAGGGCTATTTTTGCCAATTTGATTTGTCCAATCTATGTGAAAGTTAAAATCACCCATGATTATTGCATTACCTTTTTTGCAAGCCCCACTTATTTTCTGATTAATATTTTGCCCTACATTTTAGTTACTTTTAGCGGACCTATATACTACTCCCACCAGTGATTTCTTTCCTTTGCTATTTCTTACCTCCACCCAAATTGATTCGACATCTTGATCTTCTGAGCCAAGATCACTTCTCACTATTATACCAATTAGCTACCACCTTTACATTTTTTCCTATCCTTCCAAAATGTTAAATAACCCTGAATATTTAGCTCCCAACCTTGGTCACCTTGCAACCATGTCTCTGCAATGGCCATGAGATCATACCCATTTGTTTCTATTTGTGCCATCAATTCATCGATCTTATTACGAATGCTGCGCGCATTCAGATAGAGAACCTTTAATTTTGTCTTTTTACCATTCTTTCCTACTCCGGCCCCATTTGCTAGTGAACTCTTATGTTTGTACACTCTATCCCTTCCTGACACACTCTGTTTATCATTACCCCCATCACTTTCCTGTACTACTTCCTTGTCTTTTCTCTTTATCAATCTAAACTTCGCCCCGCGTGAGCCCTCCCCCCCATTTAGTTTAAAGCCTTCTCTACCGCCCTAGTTATTCGGTTTGCCAGAACACTGGTCCCAGCATTGTTCAGGTGAATCCCATCCCAACGGAACAGCTCCCTCTTTCCCCAGTACTGGTGCCAGTGCCCCATGAATCGAAACCCACTTCTCCTACACCAATCTTTGAGCCACACATTCATCTCTCTGATCTGATTTATAGAATCATAGAATCATAGAAGTTACAACATGGAAACAGGCCCTTCGGCCCAACATGTCCATGTCGCCCAGTTTATACCACTAAGCTAGTCCCAATTGCCTGCACTTGGCCCATATCCCTCGATACCCATCTTCCCCATGTAACTGTCCAAATGCTTTTTAAAAGACAAAATTGTACCCGCCTCTACTACTGCCTCTGGCAGCTCGTTCCAGACACTCACCACCCTTTGAGTGAAAAAATTGCCCCTCTGGATCCTTTTGTATCTCTCCCCTCTCACCTTAAATCTGTGCCCCCTCGTTATAGACTCCCCTACCTTTGGGAAAAGATTTTGACTATCGACCTTATCTATGCCCCTCATTATTTTATAGACTTCTATAAGATCACCCCTTAACCTCCTACTCTCCAGGGAATAAAGTCCCAGTCTGTCTAACCTCTCCCTGTAAGTCAAACCATCAAGTCCCGGTAGCATCCTAGTAAATCTTTTCTGCACTCTTTCTAGTTTAATAATATCCTTTCTATAATAGGGTGACCAGAACTGTACACAGTACTCCAAGTGTGGCCTCACCAATGCCCTGTACAACTTCAACAAGACATCCCAACTCCTGCATTCAATGTTCTGACCAATGAAACCAAGCATGCTGAATGCCTTCTTCACCACCCTATCCACCTGTGACTCCACTTTCAAGGAGCTATGAATCTGTACTCCTAGATCTCTTTGTTCTATAACTCTCCCCAACGCCCTACCATTAACGGAGTAGGTCCTGGCCCGATTCGATCTACCAAAATGCATCACCTCACATTTATCTAAATTAAACTCCATCTGCCATTCATCGGCCCACTGGCCCAATTTATCAAGATCCCGTTGCAATCCTAGATAACCTTCTTCACTGTCCACAATGCCACCAATCTTGGTGTCATCTGCAAACTTACTAACCATGCCTCCTAAATTCTCATCCAAATCATTAATATAAATAACAAATAACAGCGGACCCAGCACCGATCCCTGAGGCACACCGCTGGACACAGGCATCCAGTTTGAAAAACAACCCTCGACAACCACCCTCTGTCTTCTGTCGTCAAGCCAATTTTGTATCCAATTGGCTACCTCACCTTGGATCCCATGAGATTTAACCTTATGTAACAACCTACCATGCGGTACCTTGTCAAATGCTTTGCTGAAGTCCATGTAGACCACGTCTACTGCACAGCCCTCATCTATCTTCTTGGTTACCCCTTCAAAAAACTCAATCAAATTCGTGAGACATGATTTTCCTCTCACAAAACCATGCTGACTGTTCCTAATTAGTCCCTGCCTCTCCAAATGCCTGTAGATCCTGTCCCTCAGAATACCCTCTAACAACTTACCCACTACAGATGTCAGGCTCACTGGTCTGTAGTTCCCAGGCTTTTCCCTGCCGCCCTTCTTAAACAAAGGCACAACATTTGCTACCCTCCAATCTTCAGGCACCTCACCTGTAGCGGTGGATGATTCAAATATCTCTGCTAGGGGACCGCCAATTTGCTCGTGGCTCAGGTAATAATCCGGAGATTATCATCTTTGTGGTTCTGCTTTTTAATTTAGTCCCTAGTTGCTCAAACTCCCTCGGCAGAACCTCTTTCTTAGCCCTACCTATGTCGTTGGTACCTACGTGGACCACGATAACTGGATCCTCCTCCTCCCACTCCACGTTTCTCTCCAGCCCTGAGGAGATGTCCTTAACCCTGGCAACACAGCCTTCGGGACTCTCGCTCTTGGCTGCAGAGAACAGTGTCTATCCCTCTAACTATACTGTCGCCTACTACAACCACATTCCTTTTTACTCCCCCCACTTGAATGGCCCCTGAGCCACAGTGCCGTGGCCAGTTTGCTCATCCTACCTGCAGTCCCTGCACTCGTCCACAAGGGCTGTAAGAACCTCGTATCTATTGGACAAGTGCAGAGGCTGAGGCTCCTGCAATGCTATCTCCTGGATCCCCGTACCTGCCTCACTCGCAGTCACACCCTCCACTCCCTCACTATGTGCCAATTCTACAGTATTTAGTCTAAGAGGTGTGACTGCCTCCTGGATCAAAGTGTCCAGGTAACTTTCTCCCTCCCTGATGCTTTGCAATGTCTGCAGCTCGGACTCCAGCTTCTCAACTCGGAGCCGAAGTTCCTCGAGCTGCAGACACTTACCGCAGATGTAGTCGCCCTGAACTAAACTGTCCAGTCGCTCCCACATATTGCAGCTGCAACACATCGCCTGCCCTATTTTATTTATTTAATTGATTACTACAATGCCAATCAAATTATTTTTAGGTTTAACCAAGTACTGGCCTTGTTTAATTTATTAAATTAAATTTAGTTTTTTTTTTAAAATGTAGTTTTATGCTATAAGTTAATTAGCCCACAGTCCAAAAACAAAACAGAAGAGATACTCACCACCAACCACCTACCTGCCTTACCTGCGACGTCACGCTGCAGTTTTGTTTTGTTGTTGCTGTGACCTGCTCTCGGCGCGCTCCTCTCCACTGACTAATCAAATGCACCTCACCCCTTACTGCACCAAAACCCCTCACTCACCAAATTCCCAATTATAGACTCTGTCGAAACCAGACTCCGTTGATAGCTGTTTCTCCGTGCTCCCTCACTATCTTAAGGAGTAGTCTGAAGCCTTATTTGCTTGATGATGTGGTAGAGGGGTAGTACAGTGTCAAGTCAGTAGTCTGACACCAGGTGGAGAACACAGCTTACACAAAGCTCATCAAATATCTCCTCAAGGCCCCACTAGATCTCTCACCAAGCAATGGAGAAATTCTTTTAGATTCTGCTGTACAGGGGAAAGCATCTGCAGGTTTGCTTGCGACTCTGAACCAGGTTTCTAAATTCTAACCTTAAAAACGACAGAAGCCCACTGTACTGTATGATCTGAAATATGGCCTCAGATATGGGTTGCAATGACTGTTAGTAAAATGGCAGTTGTTTATGCATTATAAATTTATTTTACATTTAACAAGCTGTTGCTCTTAATAGTCTTGCAGCTTCTGGCAATCCTGGAAAGGTAGTTATCTGAAAATTATTCTGGACTACTGGCTCCCTGCTATGCTTTTTATTGCGGTTTAGGCGCAGCACATTGAAATAAACATTGGCTTATAATTTCCTGGGGACTTGCGCCACCGTAAAGGCAGCAGCGACGTGGTACAACCTATTTTATATCGCAAAAGTTCTAGGAAATTATGGCGTAAGTAACACGTTGTAATTTCTTGAGCCTTTTGTACTGTTTCACTGTTTCCCCTCACTGAAAGAGTGAACAGTTAATTATAGTCCCGTCCTAATTAAGATCAGTGGCGATTGCCAATTTGCTGAGTGAACGGTGCATTGATCGGCACTGTTAAAGAGTGGCGCTGGTGGGCTCGATATGTTTGGTAAAAAGGGCGGTTAGGTGAATTTATACAAACAACCGCATTGTAGGCAAACGGCTCACAGTTCCACTGATTTCTTTCACCCAACTTGCTCGATGTCCAAGGGCAGATCAGACGAGCTGAATAACTTTTGCTCGAAAGGCTTCAGTGTAAATTGGGAGAGATCTCGAATTATAAAAGCATTGCCACTAAATTTAAATCAGTTTGGACAAGCCTTTTTTGTCACTTTTTAATGAGATTTCATTTCCAGCTGATGAAGCCGTTTAAGGCTCTCCTTGGACTTGCTAATATACCATTAAAAGTTGAAACGCGATCCCGAACTGGCTGACTCCCAATAATAGATCTGTTCGGCTGCTGATTTACCCAACTGTCCAGATGCTGGATTCGCTGTCTGGGCAAACACTTTTATTCTGATTAACCTGGACAAACGCTTTTTGGGAAAGAGTCAGGTACAGTTCCTTCCAAAATAAACCTTGGACATCGCAGTACTATTGACATTTCACCACGTCAAAGTTCATTATTATTAAAAAATACGAACTGCATTTTCACAATACCTGGTAAATAAGAGTCTTCTATATACAGATGGTTAGATGCCTTATCCTCATATTCTGATACAAACATGCAGTTTCAGTGCAGTGAACGAAATTCATTCACATTATACAATATTCCTGATTTGCTACTAACGGTTGTCCCATTTATAAGTGTTTCAAGGCTCAATACTTCGAAAATGATCTGTCACTTTCATATCGGCTTGTGTTTCATCATTAATATGTTAAGGAAATTCAAATGCTTAGTTTTTTGCCAAATGAAGGGTTTAATTTATTATAAATGCATTGTCAGTATGAAGGGACTAGCGAAAGATAAGTGCATTATCCATCAAACTGATCGACTTAGATGATGCCAGTGCTTGTGTATGTATAGGTAATGTACAGAAATCCTTATACAAACCTATAAAAAATGGTAGCCAGGAAAAGACCTACTGGCCCATCCAGCCTGTCCCACCCCACCCCACCCAGAGCCATGTAATCTCCTGGGAGAGGCAAAATAACAGGTTAAAAACCCAGGCCAATTAGGGGGGAAAATGTGTAAAATTGTGCTCTGACCTCCTTAGGCAATCAAAACGAGTCCAGGAGACCACTCTGGCCCTGATTAATGGTACCAGGTACTTACCTTTTGTACGAGGGGATCTCTGCTCCAGCTAGAAACAGGTCCAGCTCTTATTTGAAGGAATTCAGTGAATCAGCCTTCACCGCATGAGCCAATTTTGGGGTGTAGTGTCTTGCTGCCAAGAAGGCCTGAAAAGAATCCAACCCAAAATTGGGTAGGGCCATTTTTCAGATGTCCGGGGCAGCAGCCTAAAAGAGGTGTTAGGCGCCTTATATATGTTAATGAGGGGCATGTTTAAGGACCTTTACAAGAAATTGGGCTGTCTGGAGCCCCGGACCTGCTCCGCTTAGGTTTTCGTGACGTGGATGCGGCCTAGCCAGCGGCCGCCACCAAAAAGGTAAGCAAATCATTTAAAAAAAAATTCCTTTGGTGCCAGGAGGAGCAGGAGTGCTCCTCTCCATTCCACAGTAGTTCTGATGGCTTCTGCCGGTTGCGTTTGTCCTCCCCTCTCTCTGTCCTCCTCACCTGCTCCTGGGACTTACGGCCGGGGCCTGAAATTGCTTTCTTCTGTTGAATGAGCTGCCTGTGGAGGCACGACAGGTGCCAGCAGCTCACCCTGAACATCTCGATGAGGCCTGAGGACCAGTTTCTTGCAATCCTCGGGCCCCTGTCTTCAGGCGCAATTCTGGCTGTGGGGTGCACAGAATTTACCCCTGTACATGACATTCTATTCCTGGTTGTGCGAAAAACATAAATAAAAGGAATGCGGCTGGTGTATCTGTTTAGAATACATTACACAATACAAAGATCTACTCCAAGTTGGTCCAGTGGAGTCTCTTCCTATTGTCGATTCTGTCCTCAGCTATGTCTGTAGCTGCTTGCCTTTCTGTATTCGGTGACTATAGTTGTGGGAGATCAGCTCGTAAATGAAGAGCACATTTTGCAAGGCCCAGAAGGCCTGTTGGGGCCTTGAATACAGTCAATGGACTTTTGAAAATTATGGGCACACTGTCCATGATTTTCTGTTCATCAGTTTCAAAGGTTAGAAAGTTGTGGGCAACATGCTGTGGGATGTGTACACGTCCCAGTCAGCAACACAAGGCCTTGCAGAATTTACCCTACAGTATACATGGCTTTTGTTTTCAAAGTTAATTCAGAAAACGTTGAAGTGTTTGTGCTTCACCTTGTGAAAATTTTGCAAAAATGAAAATTCTGGTTAAATTAGCTGCTCCTAAAAATGTTTATTTCTGGGGAGAGGTCTTTAGTTACATGGTTCTCAATCATTGAGCAGGCACAGGATGACCAAAACCTACAAACAGCAAGTTTTGATGTGCTCTGTAAATGTCCAGTCTTGCTGTCAATTGTAGAACTTTTATAGAAATTGGGATGGAAGCATGATGGAACTGTAGGCCAGAGTTATCTGCTGGAATGGGACAGGTTTCTTACATAGGAACAGACCTCTGACAGAAAATACTGTTAGAGATATTTCTAAGGAATGAATTACTTTTATATTGACAAGTTTCATATTGTTTCCCCAAACATTCCAATTTTTATGTCTTCATTATATTACAAACCTTATTTCCTGTGGTAATTCTTCAACTTAGCGGAGAAAGCAAGATGGCGTCAGAACGGCTTTACAAAAAAATTTATTGTTTTACGTTTTCCTTTCTTTTACTTATTCTGTCCATTGTTCATCCTGCAATTGTTTATCGAAGGTTATGAAGCCCTCCATACCTGCTTCCTTTTGTATGTTCCTATGTGTTCATTTGTGATTTGTTGGTGTTTTTTAAATATGAAATGTGACCAAAAGAAGTGTAAGCATGACACATAAATTTGCCTATAGATAAGTATGAAACCCAAAGTGTGGCAACATAAGTGTGACAAACAAAATGTGTGCTTTAAATTTTTACATATATACTAGTTCACCTCCCACAGCATTGCACACAGACAATGGAAAGGAAGATTCAGACTGGGGAAAGCAAAGAGCTTAAGTGGGTTTAGACTTAGATACACGTGAGAGAATATATTTTCAGTAATAGAGAAGAATCATAAAATAAGAATGATAAAATAATCAAAGGGTAGAAATTTGTATATGAGGCATCAACTGCAAAAAATGTATCTATGAGAAGGTATGATGAAAGAAGTACGAGAGAAAAGGTATGAGAGGTGGACAGGAAATGCCCATAGATAGATTATTTCTATTATACCTTAGCAGATCTCCTGTGGCATTGCTCATGGAGAATTAGCGATTGCACCTGTTTCAAGGGGAGGGTATTGGGTGTGGAAATGTAGAAGGGTGCACATCGCCGCTGAAATAATTTGACAAGAAATTTGGAAGAGGTGTCCCCAGACAGCAAATTAAGTGTTTTCGTTTGTTTCTGGATAAATAAATACCACAACACTATTTAAGTTCATACAGAAGCCAATTAAGAGATTGATGATGTTAAGTAAACTCTGGGTGAGTTCACAGAGGCAAATTAAGAGCAAGCAGTCATCTGTGAACTGCATATTGACTGATGTTACTGGTGTCCCCTGTGGCAACTTGGAATGAGCCTGACGTATTAAAGTTGGGGGCTGTGGTGATCTTGACAGTCAGCGGCAGTGCCAGTCCTATGGTGGAGGTTGGCTGGAGGTCAGATTCTAGGAGACAGCACAACTCTGTCACTGCCACCCTAGTGAAGCGGATCCTATGAAGTTAGTCATAGTCATAGAGTTATACAGCACGGATAGAGGCCCTTTGGCCCATCGTGTCCGCGCCGGCCATCAAGCCCAGTCTAATCTAATCTAAAGTTGGCTGGGTATGTAATCACATTGGAAGGAAGTGACTAGTGGTGTCCCACAAGGATCTGTGCTGGGGCCTCAACTATTCACTATATTTAATAATGACTTAGACAAGACAATAGAGAGCCATATATCCAAGTTTGCCGATGACACAAAGATTGGTGCCATAGTAAGTAGTGTAGACGGGAGCATAAAATTACAAAGAGACATTGATAGATTAAGTGATTGGGCAAAACTGTGGCAGATGGATTTCAACACAGGTATATGTGAGGTCATCTATTTAGGATCAAAAACGGATAGATCCAAGTATTTTTTAAATGGTGAAACATTGGAGGTCCAAAGACATTTAGGGGTTCATGTACACAGATCACTAAAATGTAGTGGTAATGTACAAAAAATAATCAAAAAGGCTTATGAAATGTTAGTCTTTATATCTAGAGGGCTAGAATATAAAGGGCCGGAAGTTTTGCTACAGCTATACGAAGCCCTGGTTAGACCTCGATTACAGTGTACAGTTCTGGGCACCGCACCTTAGAAAAGACATAATGGCTTTGGAAGGAGTGCAGCGCAGATTCACCAGAATGTTACCAGGGCTCTAAGGGATAGATTATGAAGAGAGATTACATAAACTAGACTTGTATTCCCTGGAATATAAAAGGTTAAGGTTTTTAGGATTCTGAAAGGAATTGATAGGGTGGATAGAAACTTTTTCCGCTGGTGGGTGAGTCTGGGACCAGGGGACATAACCTTAAAATCAGAGCCAGGTAATTCAGGAGAGAAGTTAGGAAACATTTTGTCAACCAAAGGTGGTAGAAGTGTGGAATTCTCTCCCACAAAAAGCAGTAAATGCAAGCTCAATTAATAATTTTAAATCTGAGATCGATAGATTTTTGCTAGCCATGGGCATTAAGGGATATGGAGCTAAGGCAGGTGGATGGAGTTAGGATACAGATCAGCCATTCATTGAATGAAGGAACAGGCTCGAGGGGCTGAATGGCCTACTCCTGTTCCTATGTTCCTACAATCCAAAAGTAGGCATTCCTCTTCTTGTAGATGCAGGGGTAAAGGTCGTTGAATGTAGTTCCAGTCCCCTCTGAAACAACATGACCTGCCTTACATCCCTTCTTTCATCCTCTTTATCCTCCAAATAACATGAGGGGAATTTCCATTTGTTGCCCATTTTCAAAATTAGAATTGCAACAGCTAAAATTCATAGTTTCATAGTAGGTACAGCACAGGAAAAGGCCATTCGGCCCATCGTGCCTGTGCCGGCTCTTTGGAAGAGCTATCTAATTAGTCCCATTCCCCTGC
Organism: Heptranchias perlo; assembly: GCF_035084215.1. NCBI lineage: Eukaryota > Metazoa > Chordata > Chondrichthyes > Hexanchiformes > Hexanchidae > Heptranchias > Heptranchias perlo. The sequence continues at coordinate 13,772,226 of NC_090348.1, read as the reverse complement.
TCTTTCCCCATAGTCCTGTATTTTTTTTCCCTTCAAATATCTATCCAATTCCCTTTTGAAAGTTACTGATGAATCTGCTTCCACCATTCTTTCAGGCAGTGCATTCCAGATCATGCCAGTTCGCTGTGTAAAAAAGTGTTTCCTCATTCGTCTCTGGTTCTTTTGCTGATCCCTTAAATCTGTGTCCACTGGTTACCGACCCTTCTGCCATTGGAAACAGTTTCTCCTGATTTACTCTATCAAAGCCATTCATGAGTTTGAACACCTCTATCAAATCTCCCCTTAACCTTCTCTGCTCTAAGGAGAACAACCCCAACTTCTCCAGTCTCTCGACATAACTGAAGTCCCTCATCGCTGGTACCATTCTAGTAAATCTCTTCTGCACCCTTTCTAAGGCCTTAACATCCTTCCTAAATTGTGGTGTCCAGAATTGAACACAATACTCCAGCTGAGGCCTAACCAGTGTTTTATAAAGGTTTAGCATAACTTTCTTGCTTTTGTACTCTATGCCTCTATTAATAAAGCCCAAGATCCCATAAGCTTTTTTAACAGCCTTCTCAGCTTGTCCTGCCACCTTCAAAGATTTGTGTATGTGTACCCCCAGATCTCCCTGTTCCTGCACTCACTTTAAAATTGTACCATTTAGTTTATATTGCCTCTCCTCATTCTTCCTACCAAAATGTATCACTTCACACTTCTCTGTGTTAAATTTCATCTGCCATGTGTCTGCCCATTTCACCAGTCTGTCTATGTCCTCCTGAAGTCTGTTATTATCCTCCACATTGTTTACTACATTTCCGAGTTTCGTGTCATCTGCAAACTTTGAAATTATACCCTCTATACCCAAGTCGAGGTCATTAATATATATCAAAAAGAGCAGTGGTCCTGATACTGACACCTCAGGAACGCCACTGTAGACTTCCCTCCAGTCTGAAAAATAACTGTTCATCACTACACTCTGCTTTCTGTCCCCTAGCCAATTTTGTATTATCCACACTGCCACTGTCCCTTTAATCCCATGGGCTTTAATTTTGCTAACAAGCCAATTATGTGGTACTTTATCAAATGCCTTTTGAAAGTCCACTCTTTCAACCAACACATCAACCGCACTACCCTCATCAATCCTTTCCGTTACTTCATCAAAGAACTCAATCAAGTTAGTCAAACACAATTTTCCTTTAACAAATCTGTGTTAACCTTCATTTATTAGTCCATACATTTCCAAGTACCAATTAATTTTGTCCCGGATTATTGTCTCTAAAATCTTCACCACACCAACATTAGGCTGACTTGCTTGTAATTGCCGGGTTTATCCCTCTCCCCTTTTTTGAACAGGGGTGTAACATTTGCAATCCTCCAGTCCTCTGGCACCGTCCCCATATCAAAGGAGGATTCCAAACTGTGGCCAGAGCCTCCGTAATTTCCACCCTTACTTCTCTCTGTAACAAAGGATGCATCTCACCTGGACCGGGTGACTTTTCTACTTTGAGTACTGCCAATCTTTTAAGTACCTCCTCTTTATCTATTTTTATCCTATCCAATATCGCTACTACTTCCTCCTTTACTGCTATAATGGCAGCATCCTCTTCTCTTAGTGATGGCCAAAGCAAAGTATTCATTTAGTACCTCAGCTACACTGTCTGCCTCCACAAGAAGAAGATTTTTTTGTCCCTAATTGGGCCCACCCTTCCTTTGACTGTCCTTTTACTTTTATGTTTATAAAAGAATTTTGTGTTCCCTTTTATTCTCATACTCTCTCTTTGCCCCTTATTCCCTTTTTTAGATTTCCCCTGTACTTTCTGTACTCAGCCTGGTTCTCTACTGTATTATGGATCTTACATTCGTCATAAGCCTCCTTTATCTGTTTCATTTTGAGCTCTATATCTTTAGTCATCCAGGGAACTCTTGCTTTGGAAGCCCTTCCTTTCCCCCTCGTACAGATGTGTCTACTTTGTACCCAAACGAACTCCTCCTTGATGGTCTCCCATTGTTCAATTTCTGTTTTGCCTACCAATTTTTGATTCCAATCCACCTGGGCAAGATCTCTTTTTAACTCATTGAAATTTGCCCTCCTCCAGTTAAGCATTTTCACATTTGATTTTTCCTTGTCCTTTTCTATAACCATTCTAAATCTAATGATATTATGATCACTGTTCCCGAAATGCTCCCTCACTGAAACATGCTCCAACTGCCTCACTTCATTCCCCAGAATTAGATCTAGCATTGTTTCCTTCCTGGTTGGGCAGGAAACAAACTGTTCCAGAAGCTTCTCTTGAACACATTTCAGGAATTCCACCCCCTTTTTGTCCTTTACACTGTTACAGTCCCAGTCTATATTGGGACAATTGAAGTCCCCCATTATCACTACTCTATAGTTCTTGCATCTTTCTGTAATTTGCCTGCAAATTTGCTCCTCTATCTACTTCCCGCTATTTGGTGGCCTATATTAAACACCCAGTAGTGTAATAACTCCTCTATTGTTCCTCCATTCTAACCAAATAGAATCTGCCTTTGGCCCTTTAACAACATCGTCCCTTTCCAGTGTCATAATAGTTTCTGGCAAATAAAACACTTGGGCAAAACCTTCAAAAAATAACTGGACAATAATTAACACTGAACACATAACACAACACTAAAGAAAAATTACACTTTATTATCTAATTGGCCCTTTAAGTGCTGACATCCTGTCAGCACAGAATGTGCATATGGGCGAATTCAATGCACAGTGCATTCCAATGAGAACCATCGGAAAATACATATTCCATTAACATGTATCTGGATAGTTCAGGAACGCCTCCAGACATGTTCCCAGATAACAACTGGGAGATAGGAAAGGCACGCAGAAGAAGTGCTTTCCCTCCTCCATCATTGTGGTTATATTACTGGTTTGGTAATCCAGAGTAATAATGCGGAGAACATGAGTTCAAATCCCACATGGCAGTTGGAGAATTTGAAAAATCTGGAAATAAAAAGTTGCAATCAGTAAAAGTGACCATGAAGGTGTTGGATTGTCGTAAAAACCCAACTGGTTCACTAATGTCCATTAGGGAAGGAAACCCGCTGTCCTTACCCGCTCTGGCCTATATGTGACTCCAGTCTCACAACAACATGGTTGACTCTTAACTACCTTCTGAAGTGACCTAGCAAGTCACTCAGTTACATCAGGGCATCTAGGGATGGGCAATAAAGGCTGGCTGGCTTTGCCAGTGATGCTCACATCCAGAGAATGAATTTTAAAAAAGAATTTACTGTGTCTGAGCTGAAGGGATGGAAATCTACTGGAGGGACTGGAAGTTTTGCATCAATTTACGATCCCTCTGCCAAGCCTGTGCCTGAATTCCATCCCAAAAAGGCACGGAATCTCAAGGCTTCTTTTTATTTAAAAAGTTCTTGCTGATGCAATATTTGATGTTTAAAAATATGGGCCTCGAAATTCCAGGGCCTGGGAGGTCAGTACGGTAACGAGCACTGGGGTGGAGGAGCCAGAATTTGGGACAGGAAGTATTCCAATGGGTGGGGCAGTGGGGTGGTGGTGCAGACACTTCTTGCACTCGTCCCCTTCTGTCCGGCCATCACTGAAAGAGTTAGGACTGTTGGGGTGACACAGCCCACCAGAAATCCAGCCAGTTCTTTCTTATTTGTAGCCAATGGAAAGTGAATCCAATGTACACTAAAGGCTCCTCTTGTTTTAAATAAGTTCTAATCTTCGACCAGAACAGTCTCTCCACCACCCTCCCCCCCGCCCCCCGCTCCTCAGTAGAGGGGCAAGGTACTGTTCTGAAATTCTTGGCTCCCCATGAGGTGGATGCAGGAGAGTTTAAGTGTAGTTTAGCAGAGAGAAGGTTTAAGGGACCCCCATTCTGAGCAGGGGACAGGGATGCTGCTGGAGCCTGAACACCTTAAAACCACATAGCTTACTCGATACCCCACCTATTTACCGACCCCCTACCCCAACCCCAAACGGGATAGTCATTAGTTGGTCATTAGTCCCAGTTTGGATCAGGCTAAACAAAATCTCTTGAGCTGCGGTTGATTCCTTCACCTCTACCAGGCTGGCCCCTTCTCCCAGCTGGTGGCATGTGCTCACTAAAAAGAAAAATGATAAAAGGTGAACTAATTGTATGATAGTTTCTTTAATAAAACACTGACATCATTATTATTTCATGGTCTGCAGCTTATTCCACTAATATGATTGCTTCACTTCGCTTTGAAGAGTTAGCACTGGTAATGAGCTGAATGGCTTCCTTCTGTGCTGTAATTTCTATCATCCTGGGATACTTCAGTTTAACTGTGCATTCTTTCCATTTATACTTTATAGGAATTTCAGAGAAAAGTACTCAAAGAAGAATCAGCTGCCCCTGAGACTGGTTACAAGTCTTGAAAAATGAAAATCATCTACAATTTATTTTTCAATGGATGTATAACAGTAAATTAGTCTACGTACCACGTTTGTCTTTATTAAAGTACACTTTAACTTATTCTGAAAATATGCTTGTTTGTTATAAACATTGAAAGATTCTCCAATCTCCAAGATTAATCTGACTCTGCATTATTTCACAATGCTTTAGAGTTTTAACATCTTAAATCAATTGCTTCAAGACTGATCTCTCATACGTCTGCACTTAAAACAGAGTACAGACAGTCTTTGTTTAATTTTTGCACTACAGAAATACATTGTGTTGGTTTGGTGCATTCAATAAAAAAATTAACTTTACAATAAGGTATTAGTGTGAAAGTTTACTTCAAGATATCTCAATTTAAGTATCTGGGCTATGAGGAGAGTTTGAACTGCCTGGGATTTTTTACTCTGGAGAAGAGAAAACTCCAGGGAAATACACTCAAGGAGGCAGAATTTCTATTGACCTTTTCCGGTCTCCTGCCATAACTTTGGGAAGCGGCATAAACAGCAGTCTATGCCGTTACCCAGGAGTTTCCACCAATCCTTACGGCAGGAGACCTGGAGAATCCCTGTAAAATTCATGATGAAGATCATAAAGGGTAATACATCAATTGAAAATATGTTGGAGATTGCCACAAACTGGAGAACCACAGTTCTCAAACTGAGGAAGGGGAAGGTGCACAACTATTTAGAATTAACGGGGGTGGAATTGGGCCATGTAGTGGGCGCTACGCAGACACCTAAGCCCTGAAAATGGTGTCCGAGGTGCGTGTGCACTTCCGGCGTGAAGTGCGCAGGACTCCATCTTGGTAAAGGCATTTGCGCACGTGCACCTAACGAACGCCAGCAGCGTGTAGATTATGACGTGAATCAGTGTGCAACGCTGATTTGAAGCAGCCACAACATTTTGGAACTCCACGTTCCAGCCAACGCATTGCCTTAACCTCGTACAGCTGAACAGGACTTAAACAGCATGAATGAGCCCTCACCTGCGCTATTTAAAGGGATCATGCAGGAGTTAAAGGTTAGTTGCTGGATTATTTCTTCTGACTGCTGATGCAATTGTATGTGTTTTTGGAAATTTCCTATTATTGGCTAAAGTTGCAATACTCTATAGAGAGTGGTTCGTCTGGTCTTGCAGTACTGTTAGTGGCATTTAAAATACAGTGCTGAAAAAGGTTGCTTTCAGACATGGGTGGCTGCTAAGGCTTCCTCTGGGAATTGAACATGACTAGGAGAATGAAGAGAAGCCATGCAGAGCAGGACAAGCTGCTAGAAGGGGGAAGAGAAGAAGGAGGTGGAGCAGGGCACTCAGCAGGAGGCCATATCCAAGGAGGATCGTCAGGGACCAATTCTCTTACCTCAACTTCAGCGACGACCAGTGCATCAGATGTCTTCGGTTCACTAAACAGGTCGTGACTGAAATTTTGTCAACTGCTGCAGTTAGAACTGCAGCCTCAGAGCAGGGCAAGGACAGCATTGTTTATGGCTGTCAAGGTAACTGTGGCGCTTAATTTTTATGGCTCTGACTCCTTTCAGGCTGCTGCTAGAGATATAAGCAACATCTCGTAGTTAAACAGTGCACTGCTGTATAAGGGAGGTCACTGAGGCTCTATACGCACTTAGAAACAGATTCATCTTATTCCCTTTTGCCAGAGACAAGCAGCAGGAGTGAGCATGAGGGTTTGCTTGCGTTGCAGGCTTCCCCATGGTGCAGGGTGCCATTGACTGCATGTACATTGCCATACCTGCTCCTTATCTGAACTTGGTCATATTCATGAACAGAAAGGGATTCCATTCCCTCAATGTGCAGCTGTCATGATTCCTTCATCCAGCGGCAGTCCCCCATGCCACTTATATTTCAACCAGTACGGCAAGTCAAAAGTTGGCTACAAGGTTATCCCCCCATGAATTGACTCATGACTCTGACTCCGGAACACACGCACACATGCACAGCAGGCCAACAACGAGAGCCATGCTGCCACACGGAACATCACGGAGCACATCATAGGCATCCCCAAGCAACACTTCCGCTGCCTGGACCACTCTGGAGGAGCCCTGCAGTACTCAGCTGGGTGGGTATCAAGATTAGTCGTTGTATGCTGCACGCTGCACAACCTCGCCATTGTGAGAGGACAGCCCTTGCCATTGCCTATCAGACGAGAACCTGAGCAAGAGGAAGAGGGAGAAGAGACAGAGGAGGAGGAAGAGGAAATGCAGCAGGAAGTGGAGGAAGAGGCAGGAAGGCTACAAGATAGACAGGCCCTGTCTGCCAGGGCTCTGCGTAATCTGATTATTAATGAGCAATACCAGTAACCACAAGGACACCTCCCCATTCACCAACTGTCCCACATTCCTTACCTCTCCTCTCTCACGAGACCATCAAATTGTCCTCCGTATGATTACACATTGGTTCCTCCCTCAACTCATCGCAGAAATAAAAACCACCACCAAATGCAAATTCAAATCCACATTTATAAATTAATACATGAAATTATACAAACAAACTGAGACTATTCACCCTTGTGCATTCCCTTAGTGCCTGTCATTCGTCTGCCTTTATCTTTCCTAGTGCTCCTACGAGGTGCATCCCCAGTGGCTGGAGATTGGATAGTGGGAGGCTGCTGACCTTCAATTGAGGAGACTGCAGATGGCCTTGGAGGACGACCTCAAGCAGCTCTGGGCCTAAAGGGCCCGGCTGCAGACTGCACCATCTCAGCCTGGGCTGCAGCAGTCTGGGCCGGCTGGCTGACAGACAACAGCAAGGGCACTGGCAGATTGGCAGGGGTGGGAGCAGGAATGCTGTCATCCTGAGAGAGGGCAGCAGGTTCGTCTTCCATGACACCACTGCCACTCTCCCGGGGCAGCGCCTCAGCAATCCTGGTGATCTGCTGGAGAACAGATTGCTAGACTGCTGTGATGCCCGGGAAGGCCCTTTTAACAGTGGTACCCAGAGCCACGATAGCAGCAGTCTGAGCTTCCAGGCAGCAGTCAGACCTGTGATGGCAGATGTTTGTGCTGCAATAGAAGCTGTGACATTGGTCATCAGACACTGCATCATGGTGGGTTCCACGGGTGTGTTGATGGAGGTGACCACCCGTTCCATTTGGGAAAGGATAGGCTCCAAACTCTGCGCAAAGCCCCGTGCCAGGTTGGAGCTGGACTCCTCCATGCCCCTTGACATTATGTGTAGGCTTTCTGGCATGCTTTCCAGTGCAACAAACATTTGGTTTTGTATGCCCATCAGCCTTCTTCTGTAGCTTGGCCCATCGATGTCATCATCTGACTCCTCGGCAGCAGAACTGGTGTCCAACCTCGCTCTCCGGCGAGCTGCCACCGGTGGTGTCCGTTCCCTCCGCCCCGGGTCCTGAGTGCTTGTGCCCGGTGTCTCACCACGTGCAGACCCCTCGTGTCAAATCATTCTCCTGCACTGCATCCATGTTCTTGGCGCGATGCTCCTGGCATTGACCTCGTCCGATACCTCCTGCCACTGCCTCTTGAGCATTTTTCTGGAGGGCCTCCTGCGGATACAGGATGCCCCTCCTTCTATCCACCTCTTCCACCAAGGCCTCTAGTGCATCATCCGAGAACCTTAGTGCACGCTGTCTCGCTGGTGCAGCCGTTTTTCAATATATTTCAGCACAGATTCACTTCCCAATTGACTGTCATCACTTCCTGCAGCCACAATGCACCTTCTCTTTAAGAGGTGCAGGCTGCATTTAAGTAGTGCTGGCCACTCCCAATATTGGGGCCCCCTGCTGATGCGTGTAGCACTGGCTGCACGCAGCAATCATTTAAATCGTCAGGCAGCATAAATGTTACGTGCTGCCTGCATTGCAACCAATGGGCATGGGTTAATAGCGCTCCGCGATCCCAGTGCCCGTTTTCGGGGGTTATCCAATATAACCCCCGTCGACTTTACACAGAGGATGGCGAATTTGTGGAGCAGACTGAACAGAGACGCAGATAGTGTGGAAACTTTAAGGAATAGATATTAGGGAGACTGGAAAATTGATGGTTATTCATCTTTGGACCTAGCTAGATGGAATGCAGTTTTTTCTGATCCTGTACTTTCCTAAGATTTAAATGGCATCATAAATCCCTAGATATTAAATATTATTTTGTGGAAACTCAAATGCTGTAACCTTTTTTATCAAACATATTTGCTGCCACCTTAAAGTTTATGCTGAGCACTCAGCCATTTTACTATAGAATTGGACTTCAATTGCTCAAAGCCAATCCTTTCGACAACAGTAAATGTACAGTACTGTCCACATGATGGTATCTATCCTGCAGTGATATGTTCCTTTGGAAAGATATTCCGTTGTTTTCTGTGATGTGAAGAGCACAGGGAATTTTCCTGGAAACAGATGTTAACTCTGCTGCAAAAAAGTGATCTTGCCTGTGACCTCAGCCACTTGGTTTGTGAGAATTAGAGGAAAGATGAAAGCCATTTCTCATAACCATTGATATAATTGATTTCAAATGTCCTTTCAGGCTCCTTGTGTTTCCTTTCTGAAGCTTTTTCTGAAGTATCACATTCCATGAGGTAATGCTCAGAGTTTACTTTTCTTTATTGGCCTTTCTAAATGCCTTAATAGGTATAGGTAGCATTCTTTAGAAATGTATAGACCTTATTTCTTAAATACCATAGAAAAAAATGTCTACACTGGTTTATTTAAAATGGAAGTGCCAATTTATACTTCAGCACAGCTTTTAACTAAAAAGGTGAGAGAGTCTCTGACAAATCTCAGCCACAGACATTTAACATCTGTTTCTTCTGCCTCATTTCTGTTGGGCCTTACGTGTGTGCATATATTCATATAAACGTACATACACACATATATGCACACATACACATCTATATATGTATATACACACATACATATTCACACACATATATATGCTTACATACATATACACACATATATACACATGGATATATATATGCACATATATAAACATACATATATATAAAACACATACATATATTCATACATAATTACATATGCACACATATATAATATATATTAGGGCTGTCAATTAATTGCAGTTAACTTCTGTGATTAACACATTCATTTTATCAGAATTTAATTTTTTAATGTGTGTTAATCATGGCAGTTACGTGGAGAGTAATCTTTAAATCACATTGATGCAACTGGAAAACTGCTGTGTTTTTCTGGGAGATACAATTGTGTTTCTAGTGAGAGAATTGTTACATTGTTCCAATTTAGTGAATCCCAGCTCGTGCCCAGAATCACTTCATGGGAGCAGCACGTGGAGCTCTGTTTACTTCAGATGTTCATTGTCCACATCATGTGGGGTCTCCTCCCAGCTTCACAAGTTACTTACCTTCTTGGTTGGGCCTAGCAGGCGATCCCTAGGCCTGGTTTCCCTGAGTGCATTCGGTGCTGGCGCCGGCTACTTCCGGACAAACAAATCTTGGAGAGGGGACCTCAAACAGGCATTAAGCCCCTTATTTGTATGTACAAAGGACCTAACGCCTGTTTCAGACGTGGGTAAAGGACGCAATTTTTTTGTCCTTACCCAATGTGCGCATGCTTCCTGCCTGCCATATTGCTTTAGCAGTCCGAGTAGCGCCCGAAAAACAGGAGCTGTGTGGTCTGATTTCTAGGCCAATATGTACATGTGGAATTTGTTGGTTGTATAGTTTTGGAGTTGTGTCCATTATGAGTGGAACAAGTTCTATGAGCCTTTAGCAAAATGTAGAAACACACAGTGCACTATGCATCAACATTTGCCCTGTCAGCAAGTGGAATTCAATGAGTTATGGGGAAAGGGTCAATTGTATCAGGTGCTGTAATATCAGTTACCATACTTCTGGATGAAACGTTAAACAAAGACTCTTCACATTCAGGTAAACGTAAAGGATCCCATGGCACTTTTTTGAGGAAAAGCAGGGAATTCTCCTGGTATCCTGGCCAACATATTGCCTTCAACCAACACCACCAAAAACAGATTAGCTGGTCATTTTTCATCTTGCTGATTGTAAGACCTCACTGCCCGATTGCCACATTTTACATAGAATTTGTCTGTTAAAACAGTGACAAAATCTCAAAAGTAATTCATTGACTGTGAAGTGCTTTGGAATAGCCTGAGGATGTTATTATGGTATTATGTAAATGCAAGTTCTTCCTTGCTTCTGTCTCCTCTCCTGTCTGTCTTCAAATGTCTTTGTATGGCTCTTATAAATGTCCTTTTACTGGTGTGTTGAGTTTATTTCCTATGTTGAAGCCCAAGTTACACAACAAAATGACAGTGAACATTTGGCATCTTGGAACTGGGTACTGGAACCAGATAGGGACAGGCTGTAAGAGAGCTGGTGCAACAACTACAAGTATTGCGTACAGCATAAAGCACAGATTGGAATGTATTATAGTGATGCATTGCATCTAGGGGCTGAGGCCAGGAGGGAGTCTGGGGCTGGGAGATGAAGCCTGCAGTTGATGCATGGACGGAATGGATAGAATCAGTGGGGGGATGCTGCGAATTGGGAGCAGACTGAGTAGCTGGATAGTCAGGGCAGGGATTCTAGAGCCTGACAGCAGTCAAGGGTGGAAGGATGAGGCCAGGCAGGACACTGGGGAGGGAGATTGCGGTTTGGTAGCACTTCAAGATCTCGCAGCATTGGAGAGGGGGCTGAGGTATGACAGCATTGGGGAGGAGTTTGGAGCCTTGCAGCATTTAGGGAATGGTTAAAATGTGGCAGCATTCTGAATCCTTAAGCACTGAATTCTTGTGTACAGCTCAGGAAGATGGCACACATCAGATCATTTATTGATTCCACGTAAAGTAAATTGTGATCGTTAATCAAGATGGCAGATCCTTAGAGGGTTGTGAGCTTGTTGACAATACTTGGAATTATATTCATTTGGAGTTATAATTAGTAGTCTCATTTAGAGGTGGTGGGGGAGTACTTGGGGAAAGGCGGGGGGGGGAGCACCCCAGGAAATTTGGTGTCCAGGATACCAGAGGTGGACTTTACAGAGGAAGTCATTTGAAGGGCCCTTAATACAACAGGTAAGTGTTTTTGGAACTATTCCTCAGCCTTTCTTTGATTTTGCTTTACTATTTTGCCTTCAGGCCCTTAGGCTTTCATAAGCTTTTGTGTCAATTGTTGTTAAATATTTTGTTCCCAGCTCCCTTTATTGGTACCAATGAATTGTCCAATGGGAGTCCTCCAAGCTGACATGTTCAGAAGAAGAGGACTCATGGAAGGTTGCTAAACAGGTCAGGCTGCTGAAGAGGTTCTCCGAACCCTCCCACCAGCACCTGCAACCCTGCATCTGCAGAGAGAGGCAGAATTATTTCACTTTGACAGACCTTGTACTGGTGAAGAGTCATCTTCTCAAAAGAAGCTGCATCACCAGACCCCTGCATGAGTGTCTGGCCAATCGTTATACTGGAAAGTTCCTCAGAACCACCCTAATCACAGCAAGTCATGCTCTACACGATACTGCATTGAAGAAGGCAGCCAGGGTGATCAAAAACTGTGTTGCCTGGTTGGCCACACACACATCAAGGCCTCAATTTTAACTCGGGGTGGGATTGGTGCGTACGGGCGGGGGGTGGTCAGGGCGAGCGACATGCTCGCATGCTGAGGCCCAGAAAGATTTTAGCTCCTGGGCCTCATTTACGAATGCAAGATCAGACTCCAGCCCATGCCCAGCGGGAAGCACTGCCTGGCCACACTAGGGTAATAGAATTTCCCTAATCACTCTCATTAGCCTCTCTCTGCTATGTAACATGTAAGTCTTAGGGAGTGTTTTTTGTCCACTCAGTAAAGTTCCACAGAAGACACTTAGCAAAACTCTCCTTCACATGACACCTTTGGGCTATAGGTTTTCTAAATATTAAGAAAAGTTAAGTGATGGGTGAAAACTTCTGAGGAATTGCACCACCAATATTTCCCCAACAATTAGCACAGTGCCCCATTAGAAACAGCTGTCAGCCTTCCCAATTGACCCATAGCCCTCTATAAACCAACCTACCTCACACATTCATTTCCTGTGAGCCAAGACAGAGCATTTTAACAAGTGACATGTTTTCCCCCCACTGACTGCTTTCCGGTCAGTTGCACCTCACACATGTTCTCAGTGTGTTCAATTCTGTATTTGCATGAAGCTGAATAACATGAATTGTGGCAATCTTTGGTTCATTATTGTTGTGTAAAGCTAGATAAAATGACAGATTATTGGCATAAATGTGAATGGATAGCAGTACAATAAGACAGGGAGGTTCAACATTTTGTCTTCGTACAGAGCCATATTTAAAATTTAAACCCACAATCCCATTAATGGTGTATATATGTCTAGTTGCTCATGCGAACAGATCTGTCTGATTTATGACCCATCCACTAAGGATAGCCCTCTCCAAATTTACAGGCCCACAAAATTCATACAGGATGAAGCAGAGAATAAGAACTAACTGTAAATAAGAATGGGTTTTGAGGGCCAGCTTGCCAGGGCATGGTGGGTGGGGGGGTGTGGAGGGGAGGGCACATGGGCCCTATGGCTACAGATTGAACAGCCCTGCAGTGCGACATATACAAACGGGTAGAAGGGCAAAGTTATGCCTGGAAGAACACAAGGAAGTTAAAAGTTTAGACTATTGGTTCAGCTGAATATTCAGGTACGCACATCTCTGGCCTGGCTCTTTAAGTTAGTTATCATGCTGCTGATTTTGGGCTCATTTATGTCTGTAAGGGTTGATATATTGGGAGCACTAATCGCTATAGATCAAATTGTACAGCAGCTTTACAGCTAAACTACAAGAAAGACATTGTAAAGAGAGAGCAAGAACAGTCAAATGTAATATTTATCACAAAGCTCTGTCCCAGGGAAATGGATCTAAAAAAAGGCCCTTCAATTCTAAGTCATTTCTGAGACTCTTTTCATTCACAAACATAAGAGAAGTGAGCAGTCCCTCTTTACTAGCCTTCTTGTAAGATATAAACAACGTACTGGGACAAAGTTAAACCAACCGTCCTGAAATTTTGTTGTGGGTCACTAGCGCACAGACATTTAATGTGTTCATCTGAAATAGCAGGGAAAGCGATTTCAGATGAGCGTATTAAGTGTTTATACCCTTCTGTCCATGGCGTAAATTAAGGAGTAGATTTATGAAGCTGCACTCTCGTCCTGGAGCCTCACCCGCTGGGATTGTGAATGCGGGCACATGCCATCCACTATTTCTGTCTGGGACGGGGAAAATTGGGAACAGGTGCCTGAATTGCCGAGACATGCCCCCAGTGGGTGAGGCTCCAAGTTGAGAATGTGATTTCATAAAATTAAACCTTGCATTGTTGACTTACAAAATAAAGTTTAGAAAAACCAAAATAATTCGAAATAAAAGGTCAGTTTATTTTATCCACGATAGACTTGTTTTAGTGGGCATATCACACATATACCCACTTTTATTATTACAATCACTGTATCTAAGCATAAAATACCATCATAAACTGCACATTAAATATTAAAATATCCTCTTTAAAAGCACAAACAGCAGTTTTTCTTGTTATTTTAACAATGTACAGTATATGAAAATGTTGTCATACAGAAGTAGCAAACATTTACATACATCACACATGACTGAGTTCAACTAAACCTAATAGTTCCGATCATATCAAGCTTCCATTATGTCCCCGTCTGATCTCTCAGTCACATTCAGTGAATGACCCTGTTTACATTGGTACCATCGCAGTATTTCTCAAGCAGGTTTTTTTTAACTGAGAAAATCACCCACTCTTTACATAAAAGTGCAAATTAATTGCAGTTGCATTTCAGTGCAATCTTTCATTTTTGTTCTGTGGTTTTGCACTCCTGCTTGCACACGGTGTTCCTCATATTTCTTTTATTTTCCGTGTGAGAACATTATTAATTGCAGCTTATTTCAAGCAGTGAGCTTTAGTTTTGCTCCCCCTTGTGTCAAGGGCACATATGGTTAGTCCTCTGGAGATTCGTGAGCTCAGACGTCCGTGTGCTGTGAGCTAAACGACGTGAAGCTGCTCCGCTGACTTTTGGTGATCTGAGAGAAGCTGGCTGTTCGGGCCCTCCATGCTTCGTTCTTGGGCTTTTGCTTCTGCTTGTCCCGCAATAGAAAGCTTTCAATCAGCTGAACCTTCTCGTGCTCTTCCTTCAGGAACACATCAACAAGCAGGGTTTTCTCCTTTTTCATTCGCTCGCTGATGTCCTTGGGAATATCGGGGATCAGCCAATCAAGTACCTCACTTAAGAACATCACCAGATTCTGAAATTCAATGAACAGAACGCAGAATGATAACAAGGTTCATTTGTGATAAGTCCACAGTTCCTGACTATACATAGAATTTATCTAAAAGGACAGGCAAGGAAAAAGAGACTTGTTTATATTTGCATTTTGCACAATACAGTAAATTACCGAGGGCAGAATATTATCCATTAAAGTACTATGGCACAGAATCATAGAGCACAGAAGGAGGCCATTCAGCCCATCGTACCTGTGCCGGCTCTTTAAAAGAGCTATCCAATTTGTCCCACTCGCACACTCTTTCCCCAAACTTTTCCTTTTCAAGCACATATCCAATTCCTTTTTGAAAGTTACTATTGAATCTGCTTCCACCACCCTTTCAGGCAGCGCATTCCAGATCATAACAACTCACTACATAAAAATAATTCTCCTCATCTCCCCTCTGGTTCTTTTACCAATTATATTAAATCTGTGGCCTCTGGTTACCGACCCTCCTGCCATTGGAAATAGTTTCTCCTTATTTACTCTATCAAAACCAGTCATAATTTGGAACACCTCTATTAAATCTTCCCTTAACCTTTTTGGCTCTAAGGAGAACAATCCCAGCTTCTCTAGTCTCTCCACATAACTGAAGTCCCTCATCCGTGGTATAATTCTAATAAATCTACTCTGCACCATCTCCAAGGCCTTGACATCCTTCCAATAGTGTGGTGCCCAGAATTGGACACAATATTACTGTCCTGTCTCCTTAAAAAAAATAGATCAACATTTAGTACTACAGGAGGAAAATGTTATAAATGTTCCCATTTTAAGGGGTTTTATCTATCACTGTGTCCTATAGCTCCAGCTTATTTGGCCATCTTTGCTCAAATTCAAACAGGAATTGTCCTTGATCCCAGAGACACCTCAGTACTATTAGTTAGGACATACTCCTGACTCATACTGACTACATTTGGCTTTCATGTTCAAGATGATTTTCATGTGAGAACTGGAAGCCCTTAACTGACTTAAGGATAATCCATAGGCTGCATTTCTGATTCAAAAACCCTGAAATTCCTGGCCATACCCTTGGTGGGCAGGCAACCTGCTGAAAAGTTCTCATTCACCTGGTAGAAGGTACACAAGACCTGACCAGCATGACTCACCAACTCATTTTTCCTCTAAACTTCAATTTCCACTTCTTGTTGATGGCACTTTTCACAAGGAGACCTTTGGACCCGAACCTGTGGTCCTACCACTTTGCATTGTGTGTACTTGCATGCAGCATTATAGGAGCAGGACTAAGGTGCAGTGCACACACGCAGTCACACCTATTGCTGACGTTTGATCTCACCCCCACTTTAATGTTTCTTTTATTCTCTTCTTTCTGCAAAACCTACTTCAGGGGTGTCCAAACTACGCCCAGGAGCCCTTGTTACCCAGCCCGTGATGGATGTCTTAACATCTACAGCACCCCTGTCTGCTGTGGTCATGCTTTTGATGTCAATCTATTTGCTTATTTTTATTGAGCACATCCGGAATGGCCTGTTACGAACATACAAACAAAAGAACATACGAATTAAGAGCAGGAGTAGGCCATTCGGCCCCTCGGGCCTGCTCTGCCATTTGATAAGATCATGGCTGATCTGATTGCGACCTCAACCCTACTTTCCTGTCTACCTACTATAACCTTTGACTCCCTTGATAATCAGGAATCTATCTAACTCTGCCTTAAAAATATTCAATGACCCTGCCTCCACCGTTCTCTGGGGAAAGGAGTTCCACAGACTCACGACCCTCTGAGTGAAAAAATTTCTCCTCATCTCCGTCTTAAATGGAAGACCCCTTATTTTTAAACTGTGGCTCCTAGTTCTAGTCTCTCCCACAAGAGGAAACATCCTCTCAGCATCTACTCCTTCAAGTCCCCTCAGGATCTTATATGTTTCAATAAGATCACCTCTCATTCTTCTAATCTCCAGTGTATACAGGCCCAACTTATCCAACCTTTCCTCATAAGATAAGCCCCTCATCCCAGGAATCAGTCGAGTGAACCTTCTCTGAACCACCTCTAAAGCAATTATGTCCTTTCTTAAATTAGGAGACCAAAACTGCACACAGTATTCTAGATGTGGTCTCACCAATGCCCTGTACAACTGTAGCAAAACATCTCTATTTTTATATTCCATTCCCCTTGCAATAAATGACAACATTCCATTTGCCTTCCTAATCACTTGCTGTACCTGCATACTAACCTTTTGTGATTCATGTACTAGGACACCCAGAGTTCTGTAATCTCTCTCCATTTAAATAATATATTGTTTTCTATTCCTCCTGCCAAAGTGGACAAGTTCACATTTTCCCACATTATACTCCATCTGCCAAATTTTTGCCCACTCACTTAACCTATCTATATCCCTTTGCAGACTCCTTATGTCCTCTTCACAACTTACTTTCCTACCTACCTTTGTGTCATCAGCAAATTTAGCAACCATACATTCGGTCCCTTCATCCAAGTCATTGATATAGATTGTAAATAGTTGAGGCCCCAGCACTGATCCCTGTGGCACTCCACTCGTTACATCTTGCCAACCTGAAAATGACTCATTTATGCCTACTCTCTGTTTCCTGTTGGTTAACCAATCCTTTATCCTTGCTAATATGTTACCCCCTATACCATGAGCTCTTATTTTGTGCAGTGGCCTTTGATGTGGCACCTTGTCAAAAGCCTTCTGGGAATCCAAGTACACCACATCCGCAGGATCCCCTTTATCCACGTTGCTTGTTACTTCCTCAAAGAACTCTAATAAATTAGTCAAACATGATTTCCCTTTCACAAAGCTGTGTTGACTCTGCCTGACTGCACTGACATTTTCTAAGTGCCCTGCTATAACCTCCTTAATAATAGATTCTAGCATTTTCCCTAATACAGATGTTAAATTAACTGGCCTGTAGTTTCCTGCTTTCTGCCTCCCTCCTTTCTTGAATAAAGGAGTTACATTCACTATTTTCCAATCTAATGGGACCCTTCCAGAATCTAGGGAATTTTGGAAAATTAATACCAATGCATCTACTACCTCTGCAGCCACTTCTTTTAAGACCCTAGGATGAAGTCCGTCACAGATCCCTGAAGGTGGCGGAACAGGTAGATAAGGTGGTAAAGAAGGCATATGGGATACTCGCCTTTATTAGCCGAGGCATAGAATATAAGAGCAAGGAGGTTATGATGGAGCTGTATAAAACACTGGTTAGGCCACAGCTGGAGTGCTGTGTGCAGTTCTGGTCGCCGCACTACAGGAAGGATGTGATCGCTTTGGAGAGGGTGCAGAGGAGATTCACCAGGATGTTACCAGGGCTGGAGCGCTTCAGCTATGAAGAGAGACTGGGAAGATTGGGTTTGTTTTCCTTGGAGCAGAGGAGGCTGAGGGGGGACATGATTGAGGTGTACAAAATTATGAGGGGCATAGATAGGATGGATACTAAGGAGCTTTTTCCCTTCGTTGAGGGTTCTATAACAAGGGGGCATAGATTCAAGGTAAAAGGCGGGAGGTTTAGAGGGGATTTGAGAAAGAAATTTTTCACCCAGAGGGTGGTTGGAGTCTGGAACTCACTGCCTGAGAGGGTTGTGGAGGCAGGAACCCTCACAACATTCAAGAAGCACTTGGATGAGCACTTGAAATGCCATAGCATGCAAGGCTACGGACCAAATGCTGGAATATGGGATTAGATTAGACTGGGCTTGATGGCCGGCGCGGACACGATGGGCCGAAGGGCCTCTATCCGTGCTGTATAACTCTATGACTCTATGACTTGGGGACTTGTCAGCTTTTAGTTCTAATAATTTTTTCAGAACCCTTTCCCTGGTGATTGTAAATGTTTTAAGTTCCTCCCTCCCTTTCACAATTATTTCTGGAATGTTATTTGTATCCTCTACGGCGAAGATGGACTCAAAATATCTGTTCAATTCATCCGCCATTTCCTTATTCTCCATTAGTAATTCCCCAGACTCACTCTCTAGAGGACCAACGCTCACTTTACTTACTCTTCTCCTTTTTAAATACCTGTAGAAACTCTTACTATCTGTTTTTATATTTCTAGCTAGCTTTCTCTCGTACTCTAATTTCTCCCTCCTTATTATTCTTTTAGTCATTCTTTGCTGTTTTTTATATTCTAACCAATCTTTTGACCTGCCACTAATCTTCATGGAATTGTATGCTTTTTCTTTCAATTTGATACTGTCTTTAGCTTCCTTAGTTAGCCACGGATGGTACGTTCTTCCCCTAGAGTCTTTCTTTCTCACTGGAGTGTATCTTTGCTGAGTGTTATGAAATATCTCATTAAATCTCTGCCACTACATCTCTACTGACATATCTCTTAACCTAAGTTCCCAGTTCACTTTAGCCAGCTCTGCTTCATGCCCTCATAGTTGCCCTTATTTAAGTTTAAAACACTAGTATTAGGCTTACTCTTCTCTCCCTCAAACTGAATGCGAAATTCAATCATATTGTGATCACTGCTACCTAGAGGTTCCTTTACAATTAGGTCATTCATTAATCCTTTCTCATTACACATTACCAGATCTAGAAATGCCTGCTCTCTGGTTGGCTCTAGAATGTGCTGCTCTAAGAAACTGTCTCGAAAGCACTCTACGAACTCATCTTCCAAGCTACCTTTGCCAATCAGATTCTTCCAATCTGCTGTTAATTTCTCACAAGCCCCCATTATTTCTTCCTGTATACCCTGTCCTACAGTGTGGTTACTGTTAGGGGGCCTATAAACTACTCCCACAAGTAACTTCTTGCATTTACTATTTCTTATCTCTACCCAAACTGATTCTACATCTTGGTCTTTAGAACTAAAGTCATTTCTCTCTATTATACTCATGTCATCCTTAATTAACAGAGCTACCCCTCCACCTTTTCCTAGCTTCCTGTTCTTAGAGCCGTTCCTTCATCAGTGGATTTAATAACTACTCACCAATGAGGGAGCTAGCTGTGAGCACACATCTTCCCAAGCAGCCAGTCCCAGTCCACAGTTGAACCCAGTAGCATAAAAATATAGAAATGGAATCAGGGGGAAACTCGCTTCTTAATTCCCTATGACCAGAGTTTGTTAGTTACCCAGGTATCACAATCAACATCATCTGTCCAGGATAAATCCAACAGGATATAATGAAAAACACACCACTTGTTTTTCTTATTCAATATCTTCACCTCCAACTTTTCCTTCTGGACGGTCTCCACTGGGATAACCTACTCCTCGTGTTGCTTTGTTGCCTGGTTTTCCTAATTCCCCTGGCCCTGGCTCGTGCTCTTGGCCAACCACCATCTAGCAACAGCTTAACCCAGTCGCGTGCTGCAAGTGTGCAGGAAGCCCAGATCGGTAACATGAGCGTGTTTGGATTTCCTCTCCATCGCTAATCCGCCCGGAACGTTTTTGGAACTTTGTATTCACAAATAAAGGCACTTTGCCGTTTGAATCGATTGAAATAGGAGCATACAGTGAAATTAAAGCCAGGTTGCTTCATTTTAAATAACAGAATTCTGAACAAACTCCAGATGCTGGTATGCGGGTTGTCAGTCTGAGCGGTTTTCTCAAAACATCTGACATTCCCACCCTTTGATATAAACAGTAGTTAATCAGTGTTGTGCCTCTAGCTACCTGGGCAGGTGTAAATGAATGGGTGCTGGGGACAAGAGAGAGTCTGAACGGGGCAGACTGTGGGACACTGTGCAAGTGTCTGGGTCTGGCAGATTGTGGGACTGTGTGCAAGTCTCTGTGTGTTTGTGGCTGACTTGGAGGATGCAATCCTTAGTACTCAGATTGGAGGAACAACGAGGAAGCAATTTATCCCCATCGTCAATGCTCTTCCCACTTTGTATGCTGCACTACCAGCGCTCTGTGCAAAAGTGCCACCATCATTCAGAGAAGAATACTGTTTTACAGACAATCAACGGCTTACAGTTATCTGAACCATTGACACAGAGCATGAAAGGATATCTTGTGAAACATTAATCATATTTATTCCTCCAGGAACGAATATTCTCCTTCCACAAGTACTGTTTCAACCTTTAAAAGATATCAGATGGTCGGCTGAATTCTTTATGAAATCAACTGAAGCCCGAAATAACCATCAGGAATAATCAGCAGTAATGGAAAGTAAAAGTAATTGAGCTGTAATTGAGGACAGGCAGGCTGACTGAAGGATAAGACTGCAGGTTTGGTCCTTCAATCTAGTTGTCTGTCCTTAGTTATGATTTCCTGTGTATCCACTGGCCTATTATTAGTTTCTTAAAGTCGTGGAATCATAGAATTCTCAGCACGGAAGGGGGCCACTCAGCCCATCGTGCCTATGCTATTGTGACTTCTACATCAAAATGATCTCCTCTATCCCATTTCCTCATTCTTTCCCCATACCATTTGATATTTTTCTTCTTCAGTTGTCTTTCTAAGCATTAATTCCACAGTCTGGTGCTCCCACTGGGAAGCTGCACTCACGGGAAGTGCGGGTCAGAGAATCGGGGAGGGGGGAGAGGGCACAATCTTGTAGCCTTATCTGCTACATGTGCTCCCTTCGAGGCCAGCTTCTGTGCTGGTAGAATGGGATTATAGAATTAGTGATTGATTTGACTTCAACAGGCACTTGTAATATATTCCACAGTATAATAAATCCTTTGCATTAATATAATCCAACCTCCCTCTTTATGCTTTTTGTACTAATCCCAAGTCTCTGCCCCTTTGTTACTGATTCACTAACCAGTGAAAATAATCTTTCATGATTTATTCTCTCAAACCCTCTTCTAAATTTGAATACCTCTATTAGATATCCCCTTAACATTCATTGCTCCAGTGAATATAGTCCAAGGGGTTAATTCTAACCTTGGGCGGTAAACTGTTGGAGCGCATCAGGCGGGTTCCACAACGGGCGGGTGATCTGCTCTGACAGTTTACCGCCCAAACGATGAAGGTGAAAATTACCCCCTAATTTTTAAGTCTATCATCATAACTATATCCTCTCTGATCCCTGCTCTCAGCCTGGTGAATCTATGCTACACCTTTTCTATTGCTCCAATACACTGCACAGATTGATTTGATTGTCAGTCTTGGTTCAGTTGGTAGCACTCTCGCCTCTGAGTCAGAACATTGTGGGTTTAGGTCCCCACTCCAGAGACTTGAGCGCAAAATCCAGGCTGACATTTCAGTGCATTACTGAAGGAGTATTGCACTGTTAGAGGTGCCGTCTATCGGTGAGAAGTTAAACGAAACCCCATCTGTCCTCTCAGGTGGATGTAAAAGATCCCATTGCACTATTTCAAAGAAGAGCATGGGAGTTATCCACGGTGTCCTGTATAACATTTGTCCCTCAACCAACACCACAAAAAACAGATTATCTGGTCATTATCACATTGCTGTTTGTGGGAGCTTGCTGTGCACAAATTGGCTGCCACGTGTTCTACCTTTTATTCTACCTTTTATTCTACCTTAAAAAAAAGTCTTTCAGTAAATATTTCGTAAGGCACTTGAAGGAAACAAAGCGTTGGAAACTATGGACACTAGTGATGTTTGAGCTAGAACAAGAGCTAGATAATTAGTGCAGTTGTCGCTCTACAATTTGATCTTTAAAATATAGTGGAAGCATACTGATTGATGCGCCATTTAAGCGACTACCTGTGACATTGAGCATAACTTGATCAGCAACCATAAACTGGAACAGCGCTGAATTACGAATGAATCAAGCCAAGCAGAGAAGACTCATTAGCAGCTGACTAATAAATCTAGCAGCTAACCACTATCAGCTGATACTGGAGTAACATTTCCTAAAATTCTGTAAATAGAAAGCAAATGGAAAATGGTCAAAAGTTATATTTCCATCATGTCAGCTCTCAAACAGATTTCAAACACTTCTGTTTTTAATTTGACTGCTATTAATTGTGGTCAAGCTCCTCATCATTCCTTATACCAAACATCTTGTAACAGCTTGCGGGACCCAATAGCCTCTTCCTGTTCCTAAAATTTCTGATGTTGCCATATTATATTACAAAACCACTTCAAGAACTACACATTACAAGGTAGTTTCAACAGTACTAAGGGCAGGAGAGGTGGAAAACAAGATGGGCTTTCACCAGAGGGAACAACTGAGGCACTTCAGCTCTGTGCGGATTTTAAACTAGTTTCACTATCGCTCACACAAAAAGAGCTTTCCTGGACACTGCAACATCTTTCAAAAGCTGCCTTTATATTAGTGCCACTGCAACGTTTGTGCTACAGATGCCCAAAGTGGAGATCTCACGCAGTCAGTTGTGACTCCAATATAAACGGGCTGGATTCCGTAAGGCTAATGTCCAAGAAGATCTATTTTCTCCCAATATAATTTGTACTGCCTCCCAGCTCTCCTCATCAATGTCAATAAGCAGGCATGCATCTCCTATGATTTGAATACCGTGCCACTGGATTAATAATTACCCTTTTATTGTGGTCTTCCACACCAGAGATTGTGTGGCCAGTCCACCACTTCTCATGTGCATTCTTAACGGAGGAAAACACCACGCTGTTGGATTGTGGCATTCAGGGTAAAACTAATAGTCAAATTTATTTACATGGAATATGATTACACAGAAACAAAAGAATGTTTCTAATAATCAGCAATACAATGCTTGACTTGCACAATATTTTAAATTGTCTTGAAAATAATAAAGTCCCAAGATCTTAGTTTTTTACAGAATCTTTAAACTCAATCATTGATGACTAAAATGTGTGTGCTTCAGCTGTATGGAGCGCCTCCCACTGCCTTAACAATCAACTGGCAAACAAACAAAGGACTAAACATCCTAGGACATAGTTTGGATTCTTTTGAAGTAGAAACAGGCTTCTTTGAAGAATGCCACAGATCAAAACAGTCCTTCGAGATTAGGCATGCAACCGTGTTATTAATCAGTTGTACCAGTTGCGTAGATACACTGAACAGCAGTCCCTTACCTGTCTGTGAGTCATTTACTTGGCCGAGGACTGAAACAAAATCCTTTGGAATTTCATCTGCCCTAACACCCCTTTAATGATGGCAGGTATCACAGATAATGAATTCTGTCTTCTCCCACAGTTACAAACTTGCCTACAATATCAGTACTAGCTAAACAAACGAGACCTGATTGGGTTCTGATTATAGTCAGTGACATCAGCAATGGCTGACCGCTTGCACAAAACCAATGGCTATTGCAAGACAAACTTTATAGTGACTTTCTAACCGCATGCATACAGAGGAACCCGTTTAAGAATACATGAATTAATTGGAGTCTCTGATGATAAAGATGTAATACAGAAATTTATAGTTTGAAGCAAGATGGAGTTCTATTTTGTTTTGCATGTTTCCCAATCTCTCTGCGATTTCCACATACATTCCTTTATTGATGCATTCAATCTCTATGCCATGCCCTTTAAAAGCCAACGTACGCAGATGAAGGTTGTCACATGTATTTGTTTGGAATGGGTACAAGGATCAGACAGGAAGAGGCTGTCTAGGATCAGCCAGGAGAAGGCAGTCTGCGATCAGCCCAGGAGAAGGCAGTCTGAGATCAGCCCAGGAGAAGGCAGTCTGAGATCAGCCCAGGAGAAGGCAGTCTGCGATCAGCCCAGGAGAAGGCAGTCTGAGATCAGCCCAGGAGAAGGCAGTCTGAGATCAGCCCAGGAGAAGGCAGTCTGCGATCAGCCCAGGAGAAATTGTCTGGAAGCTGCCTTGGAATGAGATAATGTCGGCAGGTAAGCCAGGAGCAGACACAGTCTGCTGTGGATACACTGGAAGCAAAAAAAAGTGGGTGACCAGAAACAGAGCAGATGCATACAGGCCTGAAAGATCATCTGTGCACAGTGGGAAGGATGGCCATGTTGGGATCAGAGACAGTGGCCGCAGGAGTTGAAGAGACAGCAGGCTGCCTGGAGCAAAACTGAAGCACTGACACCTGAACAAATGCCGAGGGGGACAGCTGGAGACTAAGGGCACTGAGGATGAATATGTGTGGCGGCCTGGGAGATAGTGGTCCAAGCACAGGGAACAGTGGCACACCTGAGGACCTGAGAAAGGGTCAGACGTTTGCAGGGAAAGTTGTTTTGGGTATTGGAAGATGGCTTGGGGTAAGTTTGCGCTGAAATATTGTGCCTTTCTTTTCCAAAATTGTTGATTATTTTTACATGCTTATGATGTTATTAATGAAACTTTTAGGGGTATATAGTGATGTTGTGAGAACCAACATGGCCAATGGAAGGAGTGTGAAAGCTTTTATCAAGGATGTAATTGTTTCCTTTTTCTGTGAATGAGATTTTTTTGGGAGATAGTGAAATAAGTGTTAAATGTATTATAATGGATGTGAAATTTGTCGTTATATACCTGCCAACTGCCACAAAAGGCCTTCCCTAATGGCTTAGAACTAAACTTGTGGTTTTATAAGCCACAAAGACCAGAGACCTTCCAGATTCAATCCCTAATCTGATATGATTAACCCTTGTCTCTGCTGTAATTTCTCTAGTTCTACTAGGGAAATGAGATTAGAGTCGATAGCTCTGGTTAGAGAGCTGGTACTCAGGCCTAGTTCAGGCCTAATAGGCCAGATGACCCCCTTCTGTGCTGTCATTTCTATGATTGAATGCAATGTGGTAAATATAATGTCCTTCCATGTTGTTTACTTCATTATAAATGTGTGTCATGCATCTGCCAATAAATCAAAATAGCTGTTGCTGCATCACTCTCATCACTTGTACTATTACCATCACCAATGAATTGTCACACATCACCAGGGACCACCTGTGCAACATGCTGGAACTGGGCACGGTGACAAAAGTGGAGGCAATAAATGTGGGTCAGGAATGAAGGATTGTCTCTTATTATCATATGGTGTACTGTTGTAATACAATGGATGTGTACCTAAGAATACGTAAAGAAGGATCTTTTTACATCCTTTTTAAAATGTAATATTGTTTATTTAACTCACTATTAAAAGCACATTTTTGTATCATTCCTATTAAAATACCAGTACACGCAAGGAAATCATCAAAATGCAGCATTATTGGAGCTGTGTGGAGTGGGTGTAGCCTGTATCTGGTAATACCACAGCGGCAGTCTGTACTGGATGAATCGATTTTATTAGCCCTGGTGCTCACATCATATATTGGGGGAGGAGGGTTACCACACTGAGGCTCTTTTGATGTTGAATGCTAACACAACCCTAGCATGCCATAGAACCGTGACGGACCCAAACCATCTCATCCTTTATTTCATTCATTGATCTGCAATAAAAATCAATTATTGCTCAAACTGTCTGAATCTTTGAGGACTAATCCATTCGGATTGTAAAATGATAGCAGCAAGACGCAGTGCCTGTGACAGAATCATTATGCAAAGAAGCATGAAGGATAAAATTAATGTTCGAAAACTCATTGTTCTAAGTGAATATTCCAGAGGTTTTATAACACTGTAATAACTAACCACTAGATACTTATATAGTAATGCTCAGTCTCCAGTGGAGACCCAAGACTTCCAAGCATTGAATTTACTCGAATGGTACCAGGGATGAGGGACTTCAGTTATGTGGAGAGACTGGAGAAGTTGGGGTTGTTCTCCTTAGAACAGAAAAGGTTAAGGGGAGATTTGATGGAGGTGTTCAAAATCATGAACAGTTTTGATAGAGTAAATAAGGAGAAACTGTTTTCAGTGGCAGAAGGGTCGGTAACCAGGGGACACAGATTTAAGGTGATCGGCAAAAGAGCCAGAGGCGACATGAGGAATCATTTTTTTACGCAGTGAGTCGTAATGATCTGGAATGCACTGCCTTGAAAGGGTGATGGAAGCAGATTCAATAGTAACTTTCAAAAGGGAATTAGATAAATACTTGAAGGGAAAAAATGTACATGGCTATGGGGAAAGAGCAGGGCTATGGGGAAAGAGCAGGGCAAAGGGACTAATTGGATAGCTCTTTCAAAAAGCCAGCACAGGCACGATGGGCCAAATGGCCTCCTCGTGTGCTGTACCTACTATGATACTATGATTGCTTTGGCCTTTTTTAGTGCCCCCATGGCCCTCCAGTTCTTGTTAGAGGGACAATGGAAAGATGGAGCTGTAGTTTCAATCTCTGCTCTTAAGACATTGGGCCCTGGACACCATGGAGAGATGCAGAGTTTGTCTCCTTCATATTACAGCGTGCTGTCAGTGGTGGAATAATGTGCTTCTGTTACAATGGCATCCTACTGATAAAGTGCTGATGGTGCTGATTGGTGCTACAGTAATCCAATGCATTTCTCTTTTTGTTTTCAAAATGGTCTGCTCCTTAGTTACATTACTATTTTTTAACTTTTCAATTTCTGAACATTCCCACCACTCACCAGATGTGTTTTAACCTCGAGTTAGGCAGTATTTTTGATCTATGTTCAAAATCCTTTCAAAGTACATTTTAACGTCAACTCAATGCCGTTGAATTCTTTACAATTATTGCCCATTGTACCAATTTGAAACATTAATTCCCATTGCCCATGACTTACCTGGAAGATGATAACAAATACCAAACGTGCAGCCAGGATTGCCCAATACTGCTTGGAGTAGTCATAGGCATGATCAGACCATGATGGTTCTCTGTAATCCTTGTACCTATGGTAATGTGCCAGGATGAGGGGGGGTGGGGTGGATAGGAGGTAAAGATATTGCTAATTAGCTGAATTGAGTTGCAATAATATATGTAATGAAAAAGAAAACTTTCCAAATCATATGAGATTTCAGAAAAATGCTTCTTAAAATAATACCAAACGTGTAGTTGTTTGGTGGAAACAGACCCTACAGCTGTAAGCAGTCGAGTCACAGAGAGAAAACCACAAATGGTGCTCAATAAGATCATATACTGTACCACATGTGGTCTTATACCCAAGCTGATGTTTCTCTGAGCCCAGCTTGTTTTAAATCTCTGTGTTTTGGTAAGAGAGCTGTTATTAGCAACTTGGATCATGGATTACAACCAGATCATTTGGTCAAAGAAACATTTCTACAGCCCAGTTGCATCTAAAACATTATGCAGAAGCATTTATTTTGCCAACTAAGTGAGGATCTAAACTTTCTGCACAAAGAAAAACAGGAATATAATTCCCTGAACTCCACAGGCTAAAGCGCCTTTATGACAGAAAGATCACAGACAGTAATCAAGCAGTGGCAATAGCTGAACATATAATTACCTGCAGACTTTAATATTGATGAAATGTGATGATTGTGGATGTGTACCCTGTAGCAATTCACTGATATTGAAGTATGACAAGGTATGATTCACAAACCCATGCATGCTTCCATCATCACTGTACATGTATTGGTAAACAAGACGTGGGATGAAATCTGACGTAATAGCGATTACAAATGCCTGGATGACACACAAAGAAAATGAGATTAATTCCACTGCTAAAATAAATTGGGTTAATGTCTCCATTAAATAATGGACACAGGATTGTCACGCGAATGTATTAAGCAGTCGTCCACTAATGTCACAATAAGTTCCAGCCTGAATTCAGCACCAATACAGTAGCTTCTCAATTATTTCTGGCCATAAAAGTTTGCACAGTGCAAAATCATTTTAAATTGAACCTTGCCATGCAGATACAAGTCACAACACATCAATCAGAATATAGATTTCACAAGTACATGTTTAATATTTAACAACTTTTGGAGATTTGTCCCTGTGAAGTACAAACTCTTCCTCTAATTGTTAAGGGGGCCTCTAGTTTCCTGTGAAGCTGGTTTAATGGTCCAGGAATATGATGTGTGAATGCTGTGGACCTTGAGAAGTCTGATGCAGAGCCTGATTGTCTGAAAAACCTGGGATTCGTGCCATTCTTCTGCTTCAAACAAGGTCCTTCTTCTGCCTTGAAATATCAGTGTCACTATTTAATGGGAAAAGTTGCTTCCTACAAACTGATTCATGTGCCTAACCTTACATTAAAGAAAGGCAACCCAAAGCACAAGCTGCCTTGGGATTTCTCAACAATCTGTGAAATGAACAAAACATACTTTACTTCTCAACAAGGAAGTTTCCAACAAGTTCTGCCAAACTGTTGATGTTACATTCTCAAGTGAAAAATTCCTTGAGATATGACTTAAATCGACAAAACATACAATAGTCTCAATGCATCATGGATACAGACCATTATTCATAATTACTGTATATTAGTAAAGCCCACTGCTCAATTTCAGGGGGTATTTTTGGTGTTTGATAACATACATGGGGAATTTAAAAAGAACACCAGGAAATAATGCAGAAAACTGATGAACTCTGAGCATGTTAAGCCCATGTTAAACTTGATAAAAGTTAAACCAAAAGAAAACGTACAAAATGTCCAATTTTAGTCATTACAGTAATAAAAGCTGAATTTTCTAAACCTGTAAAGTTAAAACTGCTTGCAAATGGTTACTAAAAGCAAGCAAAAGTATGTACAGCATTTAAGAAATAATTTTCGAGTCACAGAGTAGAAAAGCAATAACTAATCTTATTTTATTTTCCAACATGTCAAAAGATGAGTAAATCTTTGTGACGCTTCAATCATGGCTAAACCCAGTACATCATAGATAAAGATCCTGTACATTTAGAGATGGTAACAGAAAGCTTATTGACTTACATTGATGATTACTGAGAATTTCCCCATCCCACTGAGAATGTTATACCAAATTCCTATTGGACAAAGAAGACACACTTCAATAAAGATGCACCGACATTCAACGCAAATCAACTTCAAGTGTGTAATTCCAAATGAGTGGCTGATGTATATTTTCAGGTTGCTGGCGTACCTATGTCTTTCGCACGCACTGCATCTGGTCTTCTGAGTTCAGCGACAAATTTTTTTGCATCCAGCCTTATCTCAATGATGTTGTTCAGAAGAGCAAACAAGGGAGCCAAGGGAAAGGATG
Organism: Heptranchias perlo; assembly: GCF_035084215.1. Lineage (NCBI taxonomy): Eukaryota > Metazoa > Chordata > Chondrichthyes > Hexanchiformes > Hexanchidae > Heptranchias > Heptranchias perlo. The sequence continues at coordinate 13,742,683 of NC_090348.1, read as the reverse complement.
CGACAAAGAGTGTCACAAATCCAAATTGGACAACTGTGGAAAATAGCATTCATTAAAGCCTGCTGACAGGAACACAGTCACACTTTGCTATGTAAGTCAAGTACGCATGTATATGGGTAGCCTGCGAGCGGTTACACAGAAAATAATGGATACCTAAGAATGAATACAATAATTTAATCGAAGGCATCGGAACACACTATAGACCACAAAACCAAATCTTAAATAGTTTTTAACCGTTATCAGACCCTGTGATGGAATTATAGGGCTAATTCCACAATCCTACTCTCCCAGCAGGGAGATGCACTTGTAAGGAGCACAGGTCAGAGATTTGCAGCTACAGTGTTGTAACCTTATCTCCTACCCATGCTCCCTTCAAGCGCAACTTTCTCACAGGGAATGTAGGATACCAACGTATGAAAATGACAGGAAAAAAACAGCTAGTTCATCAAGCCTGCGCCACAATCACGATGCCAGGCGCATCCTGACCAGACACTTCCTACCCCGCCCCCCTCGCAGCTGTGGAATCTCCTGGGAGAAGTAAAAAATAACAGGAGGAAAAAAACAGGGCCAATAAGGTGGAAAAAAAACATTGGAAAATTTATCTCCGACCCCGCCCTCAGGCTATCGAAACCAGTCCAAGAGAACACATGGACCATTGCGGTATTAACCCTTAAAGATGCCATATAAATGCAAGTTATTGCTAATCAGTCAAGAGTATACATTATTTTTCATGATGTGAAACTGATGGGATCGTTTTGTTCAGTTTCTGAGTCAATTTCTTTTATTGCTAACTACAGCTCTCAATGCAAACAGTGGGCTATACTCTGAGTCGTTTACATTGATAGACTAGTGATTGTGACATGACTGTTACAAGCTTGACAATTAGTTGAAGGGGAATTTATATTGACAGTACATACTGTAAAATGTGATTCTAATTTGGGAGCTCTACTTACATCATAATCCAGAGAAACTCCGAAATCATTCCCTAGAACATTAATATTAGTAAGTATTCCTACAGGCTTAAAGCACACATAAAATGTGCTCTGAAGGATAATAAACTCTGAAGAAAACAGGTAGTTCAAGTGCTGTAACAACATGTTGGAATATCAAAGTATGGTGGCACAGAAATATTTTTTAGATGGTGAGAAACTATTAAATGTTGGTGTTCAGAAGGATTTGAGTGTCCTTGTACATAAAACACAGAAAGTTAACATGCAGGTACAGCAAGCAATTAGGAAGGCAAATGGTATATTGGCCTTTATTGCAAGGGTATTGGAGTATAAGAGTAAGGAAGTCATGCTACAATTGTACAGGGCTTTGGTGAGACCTCACCTGGCGTACTGTGTACAGTTTTGGTCTCCTTACCTAAGGAAGGTTATACTTGCTTTAGAGGCAGTGCAACAAAGGTTCACTAGGTTGATTCCTGGGATGAGAGGGCTGTCCTATGAGGAGAGATTGAGTAGAATGGGCCTATACTCTCTGGAGTTTAGAAGAATGAGAGGTCATCTCATTGAAACATATAAGATTCTTAGAGGGCTTGACAGGGTAGACAGAGAGAGACTGTTTCCCCTGGCTGAAGAGTCTAGAGCTAGGGAACATAGTCTCAGGATAAGGAATCGGACATTTAGGACTGAGATGAGGAGAAATTTCTTCACTCAGAGGGTTGTGAATCTTTGGAATTCTCTACCCCAGAGGGCTGTGGATGCTCAGTCATTAAGTATATTCAAGACCGAGATCGATAGATTTTTGGACTCTAAGGGAATCAAGGGAAATGGGGATAGGCCAGGAAAGTGGAGTTGAGGTCAAAGATCAGCCATGATTTTATTGAATGGCGGAGCAGGCTCGAGGAGCCTTATGGCCTACTCCTGCTCCTATTATTATGTTCTTATGAATGGTGAGCTAAGGTTCATCAATTATTCTGTTGAGATCCTGATCTCAGCTGCGCTGCTGTGGTGAGCTGTAGAGTAGAAGTCACGTGCATCTTTTTGAGGGGGTGGGGAGAAAAAACCAGAAGGAAAGTTGTCACTGGATCTTCCTCCAGTGTCCCCTGGTAGCCGGTGCAAAGAGCCAATATTAGAGGCCAGGGACCAAAGTCCCTTGCCTGCCTTAAAATGAGACACAGTAGATAAATTGTAATAGAAATCATTTTCCCATAATTTTAGTGTCTTGTTACGGGAATGTTTTAGAAAACAAGGCATCATCTATTCTGATGTTCAACTATAATTTTTTTCAATTGTACCAATTTGTGCCCCATTGCTTCTTTGGGGGTAATTTTTACTTTGTGCGATAGTGTAAAATGGGTGATAGTGAGTTGGCAGCCGGTTTTACATCTCTCACTATTTTTATTTCCATTAACGTCAATGCAAATAATAATCAGGAGAGATGCAAAACGGGCTGCCGATTCACTATCACATGTTGTACACTATCACACAAAGTCAAAATTACCTCCTTTGTATCTTAAATCAGATGCAATTTCTAAAAGCTGAAACAATTGTGATATTTTTTCTATAAATTTATTCAAATTCATTTGTAAAAAATTAACCAGCCATGTTTCCTGATTGCAGGTCTCAATCTTTTTCAGAATCCTCAGGTATTTAACAGGTTTATTTTGCGGGACCGGCATCCTTACCACCCATCTTAGACTAGATAGACTTTATTTCAAGCTATCTATTTAAAAATACACAAGCAAGATATACATTTAATATTGTAACTGCTTACTCATCTCCATGTATTCAGGTGTCAGGCCAGTAAAAGGCTCCAAATTATAGTCTAGATCCCATTGTTGAGGTTGTCTAGTAGCACCGGAATTATTCGATTCTTTGGGTTCAGCTCTTTCGTCCTTCAGTTTTCTGAACAACTTTTTCATTCTCCTGTAGAATAAACCCAAATTAACAACATCATAATCAAGACATGAAATGGGAACCTGGTGATTGATAAGATTATGCTTAAAATAAGCAACATCTGAAGGGGCAGAAATGTCAACTCAGATCTGTGACTTTCCGTTGATGATCAAAACAGTTTTAAATTGAAATGGAATGAGAGAACACTTTGTAACGAAATTCCTTTCAGTATAAAATGCCTTCAGCAGAACAGAACAAAGAATATCTACTATTTTGACCTTTTAGTGTTTGCAGCAATTATGCAGACACTCTACTAATTATTGAGTTTAGGTTGTTGTGAAGGGTCTTCAATCTTCTTGTCACTGTTTATAAAATAGCTTATTATTATTTTGCTAATATTCCCATATTCATTAATAGTTAATCCCCCCAATGGACGATATTTCCATACCCTTTCCTTTTCACCTCCCCCCTGGTGTTTTTACTGTTCGTGGCCACATAATGTTCAACGGGAGGGAAAATCAGGCGTGGTATATAACGGTCGGCCAATTCAATATCGCCCATTTTTCACCATCACCTAAAGTTAAAATTACCCACAAGGTAACTATGTAAATGGAAACAGGGTTCAAACTCATCCGAAGCATTTCATACAAACGCGGACATAGGATTGTGTTCGAACTGAGTTAATTACTGGTTACCTGTGTCTATGGTAAATTAGTATTCATACCAAGAATGGGTCTCCATGCCTTTGGGGGGATTATATATAGAATGCAGCAATGTGAAAAGTCCATATTTTTCTAAGAGTGAAATGATTTTAGCTTGTGGAATTAGTTTGAAGGTAGAGTGCGTTGAACGAGAAACAGTTTGATTCCACACTTGGAAACCTAGGGTTAATTTTGATTTTGTGCAATAGTGTTAAACGGGCCATAGCAAATCGGCAGCCTGTTTTACATCTCTCCCGATTTTTATTTCAATTACTTTCAATGGAAATGAAAATCAGGAGAGATGTAAAACGGGGTGCTGATTCATTATCACCCATTTACACTATTGCCCAAAGTTAAAATTACCCCCATAGTATGCTGTCCAGATAAGAAATGTGAATAAAAATGCAGGAGTTACAAAGAGCATTTGAAATGCTTTTTTATTCACAGTCATGTGCAAGCTGTTGTTTTACTCTCCATCATCCTTATCCTTGCCAATTTTCATTGGTTTCTTATTCCCCAAAGCACTGATTTCAAAATCTTTGTCCTCGTCCACAAGTCCCTCCATGGCCTCACCCCAACCTCCCCCTGCAACCTCCTTCAGCCCTCTGGTCCTGTACATGCCCTCCTCTCTTTCAATTCTGGCCTCCTTTGCATCCTCACTTCCCAATGCTCTATCTTCAGTCACACAGCTTTCAGCCATCTGGGTCCTGCACTCTGGAGCACCCTGCCTGAATCCCTCATGTGCTTCCCCTTCTCCAATGGACCTCTCAGAATCTCCCTCATTGACTTTGCCTTCAATTATCACTTCTAACCCTTCTCCCTCACTGCTCAGCATCTGATTATTTTCACCCCTGTGAAACGCTGTGAGATATTTTATTATGTTAAAAATGCTTTATAGGTGCAAGCTGTTGTTCTTCTTTCTTTGTTGGGGAAATAAAAGTCTTCTATTCTTTTCTAGACTCTTGTTACTTTGTCATTTCTTTTCTTGCTAATTTTCTTTGTTTCCCTCCCCTCCCTTCCTCAGTGTATTGACTCCTTGCTAGGATATAATTCCATGAGCTCCCTCCAGTACCTTGCCCAAGTTGCCAATATATATGTTTGAGTGTTGACCATGACTATTGGCAGGCTATTCAACTACATTGCGCATCATTTATGAGCCCAACCCTGTCCTTACCTGACATCCATACACAAGACACTAACAACTTGAGTCACTGGGTAGCTCTCAGGAGTAGAACCCTGGTCAAATTTCTCCTCCAAATCCAGCTGAGATTACCTAACGCAGCACACATCAAAGACCAAACCAGAGACCTTCCTGGGCTGTGTGATTCAGCTATTCACTGGGTAAATTAACTGCGATATCACCTAAGCTACTTGGTTGCCGTGTATAAGATGCATGAAGTAGCATCTAAGTGGTAAGAATTGTTTACAGGACATTAGGGAAAGGCATTCTGATAGATCCCTTTAGTCATAAAGCAATTGAAAGACAAACAGAAGAAGTCACGGTACTTACGGAACTCCAATTTCAAAGATATTGTTTTGAATGAGCTGTTTCCCAAGCATTATAATACTCAGCTGGATACAGAGCTCTATCAGGCAACCTCCTGGGGCACACTGGTTAGAGGTTAAGAGAAAATGAAAGTGAGACTGTTTTTTAAAAGCCCAATACGATATTTAAACCATTAAACACGAAAATATGTAAAATTCAACAGAATTATTCAGCACTACAGTGACATTGCAAATTTGGTTCGGATTTTTTCCCTACCTCTTCCATACGATAGTCATGAAAGATGTAAACATATCTTCCAGGTCGGCCAACAAACCTGCCAGGAACACAAACCATTTTATCACAACCTTCAACATAATCCTGGGCCTTGTCACAGAATTGCTTCTTATTTATTTTTTTAAATATAATTGAAGGGTTTTGAGATACGTAGGTGCATCAAGTAGATCAATCAGTGGACGGTCAGATGCAAAGTTCCCTCTCCTTGGCCCAATAATGTGCCTTCACTCTGAGCTCAGACCACCTCCAACTGCACTAGTTTGACATTTCTTTTTCCCACACAACCATTCCTCAGTGAGACTGCCAACTTAGAATGAGTAACAGGCAGCTTTGTGCTCTTTCTGAAAGTGAAAAATGTAAGCCCAAAAGTTCAACTATTCACTTCTTTCTGTTCAAAGCATCTGTAATACTCTTAGTATTTCTGAAAGCTCCGAACAATCAAATCGAAGTAAAAGTTGAGTAAAACAAAAATAGTGGCTCATTGGATTAGAACCAGATGTTCTGTCCCTTTAACGACAGCACACATATTTTAGAACAGGAGTAAAACTCTGAACAGCCATTACTGCTTTACTGGTTTCCCATTTCTTTTACCATTATCAATGGAATTTCCTCAGTGGTTCTCCCGATCAGCTGCTGTAATTTCACAAGAAGATTGGTGGAAATCCCAGACACACCACATGAACGGAGCTTCTACCAATCCTCCGCCAAAGTTACACTGACTGAGCAGGAGAATTCCCGAGGAAATGCCCAGCATGTGCTTGTTACAATTAACATCCAGCGTAAAATATTCCCCTTAGTCTTTTCTGAAGACATAACTTGTTGAAACTCACCGTCCTTTGAAAAAGGCCACATAGAAAATAGAGGCATAAGAGTTGACAAATTTTAATAGGAATGATTTCAGAATTAATCTCTCTTCAAAGATCTTTTCTGTTTTGGGGACTTCTGCAAAGAAAAAATAGAAAATAAACAATTCTAAGTATATTTAACAAACTTTAAACCAGAACTGTTAATATAAAAAAGTACGTGTAAAAAATTATCAAAACACTTCGGTTTCCTTTATTAGATTGTAAAGTTTCGCAGCATTTCCTTGTTTAGATGAAAGTTGAGGAATGAGAACATGCAGAATTTCTTGGAAGCTCTGCCAAATCTGAGCAAATGGCCTTACTATTCCCTACTGCTAACTAGAGTTAAGATTATCCCCTGATGCTATTCAGTAGCAAACAAGTCATGCAGAATTTTTATATCCCCCCGCCCCCACAATTAATAACAACATAGTACCCATTGCTTTTTAGTTTAGTTACCATGAACCACACTCTATTAATATAACACAGAAAAGAAAGTAAGAACCGGTCCACTCTGTCATTTAGATCCAAGTACTGAACTTATTCAGACCATTTTGACGCCTTGGTGTCAAACATTTATCCATCTGTTCCCTCTTGAATCAGGCATATTTTGATTTGTGTTCTGAATGCTTCCACAGACACATGTTATGTTAGACGATAGACTACTCTACAAATCAGCAAAACTCCAAAAGGAGTTTAGTTGCTTCTTCAGCGAATCTTGATTTGAGGTTTGCTTATCTTATAACCAGTGGGTATAGTAGTGTAGTGGTTACGTTACTGGACTAATAATCCAGAGAACGTCATTCAAATCATTGCAGTTTGAGAATTTGAATTCATATTAAAAAATCTGGAAACAAAATGCTGATATCAGCAGAAGTAATCGCGAGAAAATATGTTCAACAATCATTGTCCATTTTGAATTTTGTGCTTACCGGGGTATCAGCAATTTCATGCTCTTCAAAATCACAGTCTGTTACATTTCTAAATTTCTGTCCCTTTTATATATTGCGGGGCCTATTTTAACAGGAACAGGTTTAGATTTCACAGGTGATACTGAGGTGGATATCTCTGATATACAGATTCCAGGTTTAGATTTTACCGGTGATAATGGAGTAAATATCTCCGATATGTAAAGACACCAGGGCCCCGCTATTTCAGTAAAAGTGACCACTAAGCTGTTGGATTGTCGTAAAAATCCAATTGGTTCACTAATGTCCTTTAGGTGACGAAATCTGCTGTCCTTACCCGCTCTGGCCTGTATGTGATTTCAGTCCCACACCAACGTGGTTGACTCTTAACTGCCCTCTGAAGTGGCCTACGAGCCACTTAGTTGTATCAAACCGCTATCAGTAGTTCAAGAAGAAGGCCCACCACCACCTTGTCAGGGCAACTAGGGATGGGAAAATAAATCCTTGCCAGCGATACCCACATCCCAAAAATGAATTAAAAATAAATCACGGTCCCCTAGTTCTCTTCTCCCAGGTGAGCACAAAGAACTTCACCCAATCCTGCACAACAATATTCTTTATGATTTTAGAAACATCAGTCCTATTCTCCTTAAAACTTTCACCGTGGATTTAAAGGGAAAGTTCACCAGAGCCACGCTCCCACCAGAGAGCTGTGTTCCAATAATGCAGTATCGATTCCTTGGATCTCCGCTGAAAGTTCACCGCTGTCTTGTAACACAGGCTTACCAATTTTAGTCAGCCACTCGGCTACAACGCCGTAGATCTCATCCAGGATGAGGATCAACAGAAGGTTAATGATGACGGCCGTCGCGGTTACTGTGACCCGAATGTTTGACTTTGTGCTCTCATTTGTACTCATCGCCATGGCTGCTGCTATGGAGATTCGATATATGATCACTCCAAAGACAGCAGAAAATGTCAGGCCAATCTGCAGACAAGAAACCATTTTAAGGTTAGCTGCACTCACAAATTTCTCTTCGAGTGACTCTAAATAACATCGACCCATGCTAAGAGTGGAGTTGGTTTTACTTTCTGACATATTTCAAAAAGCGAAACTCATCTTATTCACAAATAAAAGCTGTCGTGCTCAAAGTTCGTCTTGCAAAAAAACAAATATGTCTGCTGTCAATCCTCCTCAGTAAAGCTGACTGGTCTATGAGAACCATGTGATCTCCAGACCTATCACGAGAAAATGCATCCAACAATCATTGTCCATTTTGAATTTTGTGCTTACCAGGGTATCAGCCATTTCATGCTCTTCAAAATTTCTAAATTCTCTCCCTATTATATATTGTGGGGCCTATTTTAACAGGAACAGGTTTAGATTTCACAGGTGATACTGAGGTGGATATCTCTGATATACAGATTCCAGGTTTAGATTTTATCGGTGATAATGGAGTAAATATCTCCGCTATGTAAAGACACCAGGGCCCCGCTATTTCTGAGGAGGTGGGAAGGGTGCGGGGGAGGCCGCAAAACCTGGATGGCCGAGGACGCGGAGGTCTCTACTCTTGCTCCTCCTGGCCCACAGGCAGAGCCGAGAAAGGCACTTACCTTATGGAACAGGCAGCTCCCACCTCCCTTTCACTGCTGTGTTTCCCGGCCCCTGGGAAACCTGGGCAGCAGTAGTGAATTTTAAATCAGGCTCCCAACTACACCACGGGACCCTGATTTAAATATGTTAATGAAGTGTCCCGCCAGACGCCCTGATATACCATAAAAAAGAGGCGGGCGAATGCACTGCATGTCAGGGACCTGTTCCCCGTATTTAATTCGCTAACTCCCACCCTGACCCTCTCCCGCCCGTCGTGTGGGGGTTAATATCAAGGCCCAGGTTACTGCTGCATGCATCATTGAAAATATGAAATTTGCAGAATTCCAGGTCGCCATCATTCACACAACTCCTATCCTTAACTAGAATAAATAAACCTACCATGAGCAGAATTGACACAAAATTCCCCAGATAGCCAGGAACTCGATCTCTCCAGGTCAGCTTTTCATTTTCTGCCTGCTCGGGGTGGGGGGGAGGGGAGGAGGGGAGAAATAAAGCAATCATTTAGTAATGAACTCATCCACAGACAGCACAGGGCAGAAATTGGGAGGTTGTGCTACTGGCTTGGGGCCGCACTAGGTGTGATTATGGATGCCGAGCAGGGGTTACAATGCTGGAGATCCATCTCCAATTCACGCTCACATCCAATGAGACTCCACACTGCCAGTAGAGCTGCACAATTTCTGCCCTCAAGTCAATTAAGAATTTGTAAAACAATTGTTTTTTTAAGCAAAGTCTGAGGAGACCAACTGCTAAGCTTCCCCTGACTGTTTACGCCAATCACTGACTATCTCGGCATCTATCACTGTTTATCTGTGTCTATCACTGTCTTTTCTTTTCATTCGTTCATGGGATGTGGGCGTCGCTGGCAAGGCCAGCATTTATTGCCCATCCCTAATTGCCCTCGAGAAGGTGGTGGTGAGACGCCTTCTTGAATTGCTGCAGTCCGTGTGGTGAAGGTTCTCCCACAGTGCCGTTAGGTAGGGAGTTCCAGGATTTTGACCCAGCGACGATGAAGGAACGGCGATATATTTCCAAGTCGGGATAGCGTGTGACCTGGAGGGGAACGTGCAGGTGGCGTTGTTCCCATGCGCCTGCTGCCCTTGTCCTTCTAGGTGGCAGAGGTCGTGGGTTTGGGAGGTGCTGTCGAAGAAGCCTTGGCGAATTGCTGCAGTGCATCCTGTGGATGGTACACACTGCAGCCACGGTGCGCCGGTGGTGAATGGAGTGAATGTTTAGGGTGGTGGATGGGGTGCCAATCAAGCGGGCTGCTTTGTCCTGGATGGTGTCGCGCTTCTTGAGTGTTGTTGGAGCTGCACTCATCCAGGCAAGTGGAGAGTATGCCATCACACTCCTGACTTGTGCCTTGTAGATGGTGGAAAGGCTTTGGGGAGTCAGGAGTTGAGTCACTCGCCGCAGAATACCCAGCATCTGACCTGCTCCTGTAGCCACAGTATTTATGTGGCTGGTCCAGTTAAGTTTCCGGTCAATGGTGACCTCCAGGATGCTGACGGTGGGGGATTCAGCAATGTTAATGCTGTTGAATGTCAAGGGGAGGTAGTTAGACTCTCTCTTGTTGGAGATGGTCATTGCCTGGCACTTGTCTGGCATGAATGTTACTTGCCACAAATCAGCCCAAGCCTGGATGTTGTCCAGGTCTTGCTGCATGCAGGCTCGGACTGCTTCATTATCTGAAGGGTTGCGAATGGAACTGAACACTGTGCAATCATCAGCGAACATCCCCATTTCTGACCTTATGATGGAGGGAAGGTCATTGATGAAGCAGCTGAAAATGGTTGGGCCTAGGACACTGCCCTGAGGAACTCTTGCAGCAATGTCCTGGGGCTTGAGGTGATTGGCCTCCAACAACCACTACCATCTTCCTTTGTGCTAGGTATGACTCCAGCCACTGGAGAGTTTTCCCCCTGATTCCCCTTGACCTCAATTTTACTAGGGCTCCTTGGTGCCACACTCGGTCAAATGCTCCCTTAATGTCAAGGGCAGTCACTCTCACCTCACCTCTGGAATTCAGCTCTTTTGTCCATGTTTGGACCAAGGCTGTAATGAGGTCTGGACCGAGTGGTCCTGGCGGAACCCAAACTGAGCATCGGTGAGCAGGTTATTGGTGAGTAAGTGTCGCTTGATAGCACTGTCGACGACACCTTCCATCACTTTGCTGATGATTGAGAGTAGACTGATGGGGCAGTAATTGGCCGGATTGGATTTGTCCTGCTTTTTGTGGACAGGACATACCTGGGCAATTTTCCACATTATCGGGTAGATGTTGTAGCTGTACTGGAACAGTTTGGCTAGAGGCGTGGCTAGTTCTGGAGCACAAGTCTTCAGCACTGCAGCTGGGATGTTATCGGGGCCCATAGCCTTTGCTGTATCTAGTGCACTCAGCCGTTTCTTGATATCACATGGAGTGAATTGAATCGGCTGAAGACTGGCTTCTGTGATGGTGGGGATATCGGGAGGAGGCTGAGATGGATCATCCACTCGCCACTTCTGGCTGAAGATGGTTGCAAATGCTTCAGCCTTGTCTTTTGCACTCACGTGCTGGACTCCGCAATCATTGAGGATGGGGATGTTTCCAGAGCCTCCTCCTCCCGTTAGTTGTTTTATTGTCCACCACCATTCACAGCTGGATGTGGCAGGACTGCAGAGCTTTGATCTGATCCGTTGGTTGTGGAATCACTTAGCTCTGTCTATAGCGTGTCTATCACTGACTATCTGTGTGCCTATCATTGACATTGTATGTATCACTGTCTATCTGTGTCCATCATTGTCTGTCTGTATATTCATCACTGGCTATCTTTGTTTATCACAGACTGATTATCAATAACTGTCTATCTGTATGTCTATCATTGACTTTAATAAGATTTAATAATTAACGTATTAATTAACAAAATTATTTCTGTATAAATGCTACAAAAAGAATGAACATTAAAAGTAAAGTTTATAATTGCAAGGGTAGCATAATATTAGAGGGAGTTGCAACAGTTATTATTTTATCACAATAGTGGAATTCTCTGCCTCTAAAGTTCCCTCCCTACACCCCTCACCCCCTTCACATACTTTCCCACAACCCACCTTTTCAATCAAGCTTTCAGCCACCTCACCTATACTCTCACACCATGGTTCATTCTCTACTCTTTATTACTTTTATCTGTGTTTTTATTTGCTCTGTAAAGCATCAGGATATTTTGGAATGTTAAAGGTACAATATAAAGGCAAGTAGTGGTTGTGGCAGCACAGACAAGCACAGACAGTCCCAGTCCCAGTCGTGATTGTGATAGAGTCAGAAGATTAGAGGAAGGGGAAAGGGAAGAACTGAGATCAAGAATAAATGAGAATATGAAAGAAGAATAATCTTTCTATTTAAGAATCTCATTACAGAGACATGGACAAGGACAGAAAGAGAGAGCCAGGCAGAAAGAGATATAGGGCTCGATTTTAGCACCCGCGATCGGGTGCATTGGTGGCGGGGGGGCTACGAAAATCAGGGATTCCCGGGGTGGGTCGGGAGCCCGGCTCCAACCCGTCCCATTTCCGGGTTCCCCAGTGATGCGCTGACATGCGCGCACAGCCCCCGCATGTGGGGCTCCCACCGGCAATTAAAGCCAACGGGTGCCACTTAAGGTATTTATTTAGGTATTTCAGGTCGTTTAGAGATCTGATTAACATGATATTTTAGGAGGGATGGGATTTTGCAACTGACTGGGACTGTTTCCCGTACTGGGGGAAACACTCCCAGTTCAAATGGACGTGTTGCAGCCATCAGCCTGTGGCAGCTGCAAAGGTCCATTTGACAGGTCGGTGGGGGTGGGGAGACCCTCACTCATTGCAGGAGGCCACTCTGTCACTTTGCAAAAGTTTGGCCTCCACCACCCTCCTCCTAACAATAAAATTCACCAACTTGCACACTTACCCCGGCATCCAGACACATTTACCTACCTTGCGGACCCCCTCAGATGTACATCTTCCGGATGGGGGCCGCCGTAGCTGCAGTCATGACCTCCTCAGAGGGCGAACAGCATCACCGGCTCGCCGGCCACGCCGTCCACCTCTGACATGTGGAGCTCCACAACACAGTGCTGTGACACATCCACCTGCACAGCAGGAGGGAGGGCTACCGCAGAGAGAGATGCGACGCAGAGGGCACTACCCTCGCCACAGGGTCCACAGACCGAGGCTCCGCTTCCTGGACCTCTCTGAGCAGCAGTGCACATGGAGGCTCAGAGTCACTTGACATGTAGTCGTGGACATCTGCAGCCTCCTTCATGCCGAGCTGCTCCCGGCTGGCCCGAGCACCATCTTCTTACCTGTCGCTGTCAAAGTCACCACTGCCCACAACAACTTCTCCTCCGCATCCTTCCAGGGTGCAACCGGGGACATCACCGACGTCTCTCAGTCGTCTGCACAAAAGAGCCCTGCAAATACACCTACACCCACTCTGCAGTGACACAATGGGTGGCATCCGTTGTGGGTCTTCATTGTGACCCTCAGGAAAGGGCATTATTGCACAAACCAGACAAGATTCGCAAAGACGTGACAGTAGTGGTGCCAATATAATATGTAATGTCAGTTGATCAGAAATTAAATATAAGTAAAAACCATGACAAACCCTCAAACACCCATGTGCATCCCCTTCATGCTCACGACATGTTTGCTTTACGCTTCCTACTGCACATATATGATGCATGCCCTGTGCCTGCAGCACAGGTACTGGCAGGTTGAGTGAAGCTGACCGTGAAAGAGATGCATGAGAGGGTGAATATGAGATAGAGCCATGAGATTGTATGAGGATTGGGTTGAGTGGTAGTGGCGGGATGAGTACTGGCGAGGTGAGTAAGTGCAGGTACGATGAGGATGAGGTTTGAGTGGGTGTGAGGAGTGATGTGATAGAGTAGTGTTGGCAGTGCAGAAGGAGATGTGGGGTGGGGGCGGTGATGTGGCAGACGGAGTGTAGGGGAATGAGTAAGTGTACTCACTTTGGCTGACCTACTTAGGTCATTGCAGCGCCTCCTGCACTGTATGCAGGTGGGCGATATGTTGGTGGTGCAGGTGACCTCCTCTGCCCACCTCGAGCCAGGCCTTCTTGGTGGCAGAGGCAGGCTGCTTCCTCCCACATGCCGGGGGGGAAGATCTCTGTCCTCCCCCTCCTCCTCACCCCATCCAATAAGAGCTGGAGTGAGGCATCATTAAACCTGGGAGCAGTCTTCCCCCTGGGCTGCTCCATGCTGTAATTTTTCCTATTTCTTGCAGCATCAGTCAGTGGAGGACTGCCCCTTTAAATAGAGCTCCTCCAGCTGACAGGCCTTACTGCGCATGCGCAGTCCGCCCGCCGCGCAGCTTAGCAGCGGGGAACCCGGAAGAACAGGTAAGTGGATCCAATCAGCCTGCGATTGCGCGTGGAGCAGACTGATTTCACCAGGCGCGTTACCCACGTGCCCAATCGACCCCCCCGCCGCGAACCCGCCACCCTGGTAATATCGGGCCCATAGAGAGGGACATAAGTAGATTGAGACTAAGTGATAACAGACAAAGAGGGAAAGTTTGGAGCAGCACAGATAGGTCTAGCTACAATTTGGCATTAGCTCGTTTGGTTGAATTTTTATTTCTACACAGGTTATGGGTCCACTGAGAGAAAGTGACCAGAAGCATTTTGGGGCCCAATCCCCTTGATGTTTAATTTTGATCTGAGAGATCCATTAGTCCAAAGATTTTCCATGTTTCTCTTTTCCTTTTCAAATTAACACTAAGAATTACAGGATATTTATGATGGAGAATATCGATCTTTTTTTTGCAGACACTGTACAATAATAAAAAAATCTTGAGTATGCAGCATATGCTTAAACAAAGGAAAGCTTTGGTACTTGGTTGAATTTGTTTTCTACCTTTGCACAATGCACTCGGCAGAGAATCATAAATGATTCAATGCCAAGCAATAGGTTTTGATTGACATTCTGCTTATTTCATTTTACAAGTCACTTGCCTGAAAGGAAGCAGCAAAGTCAGGCAAAATTAAAAATCAACTGGAATAATCAGCTGAAATAATATCCTTTGGTTAAATAAACTGCGTGATTCACTTTCCAGGCCCTTTACTCGCAAGTGCAGCTGTTCTAATGCATAACCACCAGCAGTTTTTTTTTCACTCAACCTTGTAAAAATCTCATTATTAAAATACTGCAGCCATTGCCAGCAAGTCATTTGTAGTGAGTGAAGCACATCCACAACAACAATGTAATTCCTTAGATCAACTATTAATGAGCTGCTGCTGCCTTTGATTAATCAAATTGTTTACAGTACAGGGAAATGTAGGCAGTGCTGACTTCATAGAATCATAGAATTATACAGCGCAGAAGGAGGCCATTCAGCCCATCTTGCCTGAGCTGACTCTTTGAAAGAGCTATCCAATCAGTCCCACTCCCCTGCTCTTTCCCCATAACCCTGCAGATTTTTCCTTTTCAAGTATATATATCCAATTCTGAATTGCAACTCTCCAAACCTAAATAGTTAAAAATTATATAGCACAGGTGTAGCTTTTAACCCCCTCATGCGTTCTTCCTAGTTTATGGGTCTCACAGGCTACTACTTCCCAATATTCCAAGGTCTTCCCACTGAGTCTGTCAGAAAACAGCATTTTCTGTTTTTATTTCAGATTTCCAGCATCTGCAGTGTTTTGCTTTTGATTAATTTTCTTCCCAGCTTGTTTCTCTCCCGTATACACCTAATTTTTCCTTATGGTCTGCCCTTCTCAGTCTCACAGTATCCTTATTTTTCCTGGTGGTTTATCCTCCTAAGGGTGAATTCAGTGTGAAGCTGTTTTGCTTTGTACCGACCCTGTAGTAATGGTGTAAATGCAGCCTGAATCTGGAGCAAAATGGGAGGAGATTCCGTGGAGGAGAGAATGTCATTCCATTTTGCTTTGGAGTCAGTTTGGGCCTTCATACCCAATTTGGAATGAGGGTCTTCAGTTATGTAGAGAGACTAAGGAAGCTGGGATTGTTCTCCTTAGAGCAGAGAAAGTTAAGGGGAGATTTAATAGAGGTGTTCAAAATTATGAAAGGTTTTGATAGGGTAGATAAGGAGAAACTGTTTCCACTGGCAGGAGGGGCGATAACCAGAGGACACAGATTAAAGATAATTAGCAAAAGAGCCAGAGGGGAGACGAGGAGAATTATTTTTCCACAGTGAGTTGTTGCGATCTGGAACGCACTGCCTGAAAGGGTGGTGGAAGCAGATTCAGTAGTAACTTTCAAAAGCGAATTGGATAAATACTTGAAAAGAAAAAATATGCAGGGTTATGTGGAAAGAGCAGGGAAGTGGGACTAATTGGATAGATCTTTAAAATAGGTACGATGGGCCGAATGGCCTCCTTCTGTGTTGTAAGATTCTATGATTTGCACTCCGTGGCTGGGATTTTCTGTTTCTGCATTGTCAGGCTACAGTTTTCCACTCATTCACATTAGAGGGTGGAAAATGGTGGACTAGTGAGTCCAGAAGTGGAAAACA
This sequence comes from Heptranchias perlo, assembly GCF_035084215.1. Lineage (NCBI taxonomy): Eukaryota > Metazoa > Chordata > Chondrichthyes > Hexanchiformes > Hexanchidae > Heptranchias > Heptranchias perlo. Next base: position 13,726,482 of record NC_090348.1, on the reverse strand, counting down.
TAGACCACACGTTTATTGTCAGTGTGAAGCCAAACCACTTTTCACTGACACTGAACATGTAGTGAGACTGCAGCGATAATTCTATTTTTTCACAAACAGCAATGAAATAATGACCAGTTCATCTGTTTTTGGTAATGTTGAATGCTGAGAGATAAATATTGGCCAACACACCAGGAGAATTCTCCTGCCCTTCATCAGATAGTGCCACAGGATCTTTTACGTTCACTTAAACAGGTAGACGGGGTCTCGGTTTAACGTCTCATCTGAAAGACGGCACCTCCAACAATACAGTCCTCCTGCAGTACTGCATTGAAGAGTCAGCCTAGATTATAAAATCATGAACTGCAGTAGGGCTTGTACCCACCACCTTCTGATGTTCCAAAGAGCTTAACGCCAAATGAATTACCTTTGAAGTGCAGTCAGTGTTGTTATTTGAGCAAACATGGCAGCCAATTTGCATCCAGCAAGATCCCAAAAACAAAAGTATTTTGTTGGCGGTGCTGTTTGAGGAGTGAATGTTGGCCTAGGAACCATGGAGAATTCCATGTTCTTCTTCAAATAGTGCCATGGTATCTTTTACATCCATCCAACCAGGCAGAAGGGACCTTGGCTTAACATCTCATCCAAAAGATGGAGCCTCTTACAATGCAGCGAACTAGAAGTAGCTGTTTTGAAAGCAGCTCAGCTGATTTTTTTTAAGTTGCCATACAGACAGAAAGATTTTCTGCACATGCACACCCCCTACTGGCAGGATCCAGACATTTTCCCCACTGCACAAAACAGCCTTAATTACAAATAGAGACCTGCTGTGTCACCTGAGCCCTCCAGAGTTGTGAAATTGTTACCTAATGTCTGGGACCCTCGGAATGTGGGGGAGTGGGCAGTTGGGTTAAAATCTCGAGCTAATCATTATTCTGTGATTTGTCAAGTAAAGCTGAGAAACTTCATGATAGAATAACGAATCAAACCACAAACCACTCCCGTAGAGACAAGTCACATCAGTGCTTTCTCTTTTATTAATCATTCAGCGTGTTTTCAAATACCACCTGGGTGGTGTAAATCCAGAGTTAAGGCCTGCTTTGACTCTGGAGCAAAGTGGAGTGAGACTCAAGTCTCCAGGGAATGTCATTCTGGTTTTTTTTGATCCAGCCCTGACTCCAGATTCAATCTCCACTCACAACAACAACAACAACAACAACAACAACTCACATTTATATAGGGCCTTTAACGTAGTAAAATGTCCTAAGGTGCTTCACAGGAGCATTATCAAACACCAAGCCACAAAGAGATATTAGGATAGGTGACCAAAAGTTTGGTCAAAGTGGTAGGTTTTAAGGAGTGTCTTAAAGGAGGAGAGAGAGGCGGAGAGGTTTAGGGAGAGAATTCCAGAGCTTAGGGCCTAGGCAGCTGAAGGCACGGCCACCAATGGTGGAGCGATTAAAATCGGGGATGCGCAAGAGGCAAGAATTGGAGGAGCGCAGAGATCTCGGAGGGTTGTAGAAGGTTATAGAGAAAGGGAGGGGTGAGGCCATGGAGGGATTTGAAAACAAGGATGAGAATTTTAAAATCGAGGCGTTCCAGGACCGGAAGCCAATGTAGGTCAGCGAGCTCAGGGGTGATGGGTGAATGGGAGATGGTGTGAGTTAGGATACGGGCAGCAGAGTTTTGGATGAGCTCAAGTCTAGAGGTAACAAAGGCATGGATGAGGGTTTCAGCAGCAGATGAGCTGAGGCAGGGGCACTCATTAACACTAATTTTACAAGCCCATTGGTTGGAAAATCATGGGCAGTGCACAGATGAATTTCCCAATAGACACTCCTAGTGGGTGAGGCTACTGTTGGAAATGTGGCCTCATAAAGTTACCTCATATAAATGTAGGCCTCGATTTTAACTCTGGTCGGGGTGGGGGGGCGGAGCCAGGGTGAGCAACAAGCTCACATGATGAGGCCTGGAGAGATTATAGCTCTTGGGCCTCACTCACAAATGTAAGATCAAACTGCAGCCCAAGCACAGCTGGAATTACAGCCTGGCCGGCAGGAGGGGGCAGGGACTCGGTAGCAGGAGGCCGCCACCGGGGATCCATTGAAATGCTCCCAGACACAAAGTTAAGTCCATCAGAGGGATCCTGGAGGAGAATCACCATGAAGGGAGGAGTGGGGGTTGGGTAGGAGGGGAAGCCCAAGGCAGGGATGATCCAAAGTTTCCTTGTGGTGCCCAATGGAACATTCGTGCTCTTCCTGGCCCACAAGGAAATGGCCCCGATTTCCATATTTAAAGAGGCCTCAGCCAGCTTGGGACGGGTGTCCTTGCCGCCTATAATTTAAAATTCCAGTCAGCCAGATCGGGGCAGGAAAGGAGTGGGTAACTCCCCCACTTCATTTTAACTGCCCCTCCTCCTTGTTTCCACCAGGTGGGGGGAGTCAAAATTAAGGCCCAAGATGCCACCATTTCTGCAGGCCCTGGCATAACCGCCTCCCAGTGAATTTGGAATGATCAGTGGTGGAAACCAGGCTGGGATAGTTAAAATCGAGGCTGTAAAGTCAGTGCAAAGTGAAACCACCAAAGTGGTGTAAATGCAGCCTGAATATAGTTGTCAGTAATGCATTTATCTCATTGTAATGGGGGAAACATATAAAATTCTAACAGGACTAGACAGACTAGTTGCAGGGGGGATGTTCCCGATGGCTGGGGAATCCAGAACCAGGGGTCACAGTCTCAGGATACGGGGTATGCCATTTAGAACCGAGATGAGGAGAAATGTCTTCACTCAGAGGGTGGTGAACCTGTGGAATTCTCTACCACAGAAGGCAGTGGAGGCCAAGTCATTAGATGTATTCAAGAAGGAGATAGATATATTTCTTAATGCTAAAGGGATCAAGGGATATGGGGAAAAAGCGGGAACAGGGTACTGAGTTGGACGATCAGCCATGATCATTTTGAATGGCGGAGCAGGCCCGAAGGGCCGAATGGCCTACTCTTGCTCCTATTTTTTTTTCTATGAAAGGATCTCAAGGTTCAGTGGACCAAAGTGACATTTCAAGTGCTGCCATTTAAATCCACAGGGCAATCAATCAAATTTGCTTCTTGAGTATTTTTTATCTGCTGCTAGAGGGTGTGCGTGTAGTTCAACTTCAACTGTATGCATTTTCTGTGCGCTTGTAGTGTTTCTACATCAACTTCTAATATAGTCAATCGATGGGGGTTGATTGGAAAATGTTCTTCCTTTGTATTATTATATTCAAGAATTCCAATGTCCTGATTATTTTGCTGTTATGAGGCCGATGACCGTCAAACCGTGGTACCAGTTGGAACAATTTGTTACCAAGGGGATGGATTTCCTCGGGGGCTTCTCCCGGTTGTGCTGCCGTAAGTTCGCCAGAAGTTCGGCGGAAACCCCATTTAGGCCCGTTAATGAGGATTCCGCCGACGTTACAGCGGAACAGCTGGAAAGCCCCCCCTCCCGAAGATTTAAACTTTCAAAATGTTGGTGTTAATGAATCTTTCTCGTACCATCATTTTGCTGAAAGTTCGCTCCTTGATTAAAATGCTGATTGAGGACTTTTCCATTGGTTTTTCAATCGGAATTTGGGTGCTGGCTCTGGTGTTTATGGTGTGTCATTCAGTCTCCATAGAACACTGGCAGACTTACCAGATCTTCAAGTCAGCTACTGGCCTACAGAAACTAGATTTAATAGTATAAACATCATGAGCCAACTCACCGTCCCTAGAGCCCCCTGAATTTGAATTAATAGACCAATATAAAAGCAGCTATTTTGTAACTGAAATGCTTCTTTCCGCCTCCTGTTCAAACCTGTTGCAGTCAGAGAAAACTGCATGTTATGTTGACGTTTCTGCCGTATTGATGATGGCTTTGTGCGTGGTCAATTCCAACAGACCCTTAAAACTTGAGCAACAGACTCACAGCAACATTGCACTCGGAATCTGAGAATTATCTGTCTGGCCTCGTAAACACCGGAAATTCAGTAATGACTCATCTTTGAAGCTGTTGCACACGGCACCAGAGAAGCAGCAGAGTCTCGGAACTGCACCTGGGAGACCTTAAGGGGGTAATCTATTGAGAAGAACATCTATCCAGCCATTCAACAACCTGCAGAATACAAGGCAAATATGGTTCTATATAATAGACACCAATAGACACTACCAAGATGACTCCTGGGCTGGCAGGTCCTTACTGAGCTCCTTTCCTCTATAACTCCATCTCTAGCCATCCTTTGCCCTTTCTCCCCCAATCTCCTCTCTTTCACTACTTAAGATCCCCTGGCTCTATTGAATCATAGAATCATAGAATCGTTACAGCACAGAAGGCCATTCGGCCCATTGAGCCCGTGCCGGCTTTCTGTAAGAGCAATCCAGTTCGTCCCATTCCCCTGCTCTATGCCCACAGCCCTGCAAATATTTTTCCTTCAAATATTTATCTAATTCCTTTTCGAAAGCCACGATTGAATCTGCATCCACCACCCTTTCAAGCAGTGCAGTCTAGATCATAACCACTCGCTGCGTAAAAATGTTTTCCCTCACGTCGCCTTTGGTTCTTTTGCCAATCACCTGAATTCTGTGTCCTCTGGTTCTCGACCCTTCCGCCAATGAGAACAGTTTCTCTTCATTTACTTTATCTAAACATGTCATGATTTTGAATACCTCTATTCAAATCTCCTCTCAACCTTCTCTGCTCTAAGGAGAACAACCCCAGCTTTTCCAGTCTATCCACGTAACTAAAGTCCCTCATCCCTGGAACCATTCTAGTAAATCTCTTCTGCACCCTCTCTGAGGCCTTCACATCCTTCCTAAAGTGCGGTACCCAGAATTGGACACAATACTCCAGTTGTGACCGAACCAGTGTTTTTAAAGGTTCAACATAACTTCTTTGCTTTTATACTCTATGCCTCTTTATAAAGCCCAGGATCCCGTATGCTTTTTTAACCGCTTTCTCAACCTGTCCTGCCACCTTCAAAGATTTGTGCACATATACCTCCATGTCTCTCTGTTCCTGCACCCCCTTTAGAATTGTATCCTTTCGTTTATATTGCCTCTCCTCGTTCTTCCTGCCAAAATGTATCACTTTGCACTTCTCCGCGTTAAATTTCATCTGCCATGTGTCCGCCCATTCCACCAGCCTGTCTATGTCCTCTTGAAGTCTATCACTATCCTCCTCACTGTTCACTACACTACCAAGTTTTGTGTCATCTGCAAATTTTGAAAATGTGCCCTGTACACCCAAGTCCAAATCATTAATATAGATCAAAAAAAGCAATGGTCCTAGTACTAACCCCTGGGGAACACCACTGTATACCTTCCTCCAGTCCGAAAAGCAACTGTTCACCACTACTCTCCGTTTCCTGAGACCATTTTCAAATTTCTGGGGATTGAGAGCGTACGGAGGATGCAGGAGGCCTCCCCCTAGCTCCGGACTACTAACAGCCTTTTCTTCTCATTCTTTCTTCCCTACGTATTCAGTTATAACACAGAGTACATTGCCATGCAAGCACTATGTGAAGGAGTGTTGCTAGGTTTGATTATTTCATATGTTTCTCTTCAGTTGGGGTCTCCCAAAGACAGCCTGAGCTTCCAGTGAAATGGAAAGAGGGAGAGATCGTGGGGGGAAGTCGGGGGATCGTGGGGGGAGTCGGGGATCACAAGGGGGAGTTCTGGGATCGTGGGGGGGGGCGGTCAGGGGATCGTGGGGGGAGTCGGGGATCACGAGGGGGAGTCCTGGGATTGTGGGGGGAGTCGGGGATCGTGGGGGGAGTCGGGGGATCGTGTGGGGATTGTGGCGGGAGTCGAGGATCACAAGGGGCAGTTCTGGGATCATGGGGGGAGTCGGTGGATCGTGGGGGGAGTCGGGGGATCGCGGGGAGAGTTGGGGGATTGTGGGGAGAGTCGGGGGATGACGAGGGGGAGTTCTGGGATCATGGGGGGAGTCATGGGATCACGAGGGAGAGTCGGGGGATCGGGGGGGAGTCGGGGGATCGCGGGGGGAGTCGGGGGATCGGGGGGGAGTCGGGGGATCACGGGGAGAGTCGGGGATCGCGGGGGGAGTCGGGGGATCAGGGGGGGAGTCAGGGGATCGTGGGGGGAGTCGGGGGATCATGGAGGGAGTTGGGGATCACGATGGGGAGTTCTGGGGTTGTGGGGGGGTTGGGGAACGCGGGGTGAGTCGAGGAATCGCGGGGGTCAGCGGATCGGGGGGGGTCGGCGGATCGCGGGGAGGGAGGTCGACTGCGGCAGTTTGACTTGGGGGGCTGAGGAAAAGCATTCCTGCTCCTCCTGGCCCACAAGCAGTGTTATAAAAAGCACTTACCTGCTGGATCCGGCTGTTCTCAGCTCCTTTTAAGCTGCCAGGTTTCCCGAGCCTTGGGAAACCCAGCCCGCAGCCGTTAAAAGCTGCTAAAATCTGAGGCACACAGCCTCATTAACATATTTAAATTACTGGCCCGCCTCTCGAGAGCAGGTTACTCCTAACTCGCCCCGGTTAATTTGGTAGCAGGCTCGTTCACTGCTGGTTGAGGTCGGATTTCAGATTTTTAATAATTTAACCCCCTCGCCTGACCCGCCCATCCTGGGAGGTTAAAATTCCCCCCTTTCTCTATGATGAGGGTACTTTTATTGGTGGAGTGGGGGGAGGAGGCAATTTAACAATTATCTTTCACTCTCCTTCCATTGATAACCCCATTGTTGCAACAGGCCCCGTATCCTCAGCAAAATGAAATCTTCTCTCATAATAAATTAATTCTTAGGTGTTATAGCAGCTGTCAGGGATTCTCAATTCAACAGCAGAAAAACAACACAAAGGAAGTGGTTTAAATAAAAGCCATCACTGATTATATTGTGATCAGAGCTATCAGCTTCTTAGAAATGTGAGGAGCGAGATTTGTAATCAGCAAGAATCAGGCCGATTCATACCCGTTTAAAGACCTGGGGTTGTGTTTGTTTGTATGGATAACATTTATAAACCAGAGAGATTGGGGGTGATTTTAAACCCAAAGAACGGGTGGTTTGGGGGAGGGTGGGAGTTGAAAATAGTTGTTTTTGGGTCACGACCGCAACCCGGCTTTATTTCCGGGTTTAATGTCTGCGCGGAAAAGTACAGAATGCAAAATCCGAAAATTTTGTGGTGGCGACCCAATGGAAAGCAACCATTTTCAACTCCTACTCACCCCCCAACCCACCCGTTCTTGGGGTTTAAAATCACCTCCATTGTATTTGTCTTAAAGAGTGAAGGCCAATAGATCTGATTGTAATAACATTGACTCTTCCCTCATCAAAACCTATTACTTGAACTCTTGTGATAGAAAATAAAAGCTTAAAAAGAATTGATTACACCTTTGGCATGGAAGAGGAGTTTGACAGAGGATAAGGAAAAGCTGAAATGGGCCACAAAGGATCAGGTACAGCAAGAATGCAGAGTTAGAATTGGATTGGCGATGGTGGGATAAATGCTCTGAGGTTAATTCAAGCTGTTGAGTTGGTTTATTTTTAAGCTTCTTAAGTTCTCACTAAGGCTGGAATGTATCCCAGCCCCAGGCTGGTTGGGAGTGGAATTTTCCAGCCCTGGCTCTGCCCATGTTTAGATTTCATATTGATAAATATTTTGTTCATCCTTTGGATCTACAGTGGATTTTTTCACATGGTGGGATAAAAAGAGCCTTTAGTATATCTGAGAAACATGTAAATATGTTCATTAGTTTAATTTGAACAATTTAATTTGAATGACTATTAAACTGTTTAACCTAATGTAAGGAATCTTACAACACCAGGTTATAGTCCAACTGTTTTATTTGAAAATCACAAGCTTTCGGAGGCTTTCTCCTTCTGAAGGAGAAAGCCTCCGAAAGCTTGTGATTTTCAAATAAAACTGTTGGACTATAACATGGTGTTGTAAGATTCCTTACATTTGTCAACCCCAGTCCATCACCAGCATCTCCACATCATGTTTAACCTAAGGCAGTTAGTTCTATCGGGTGGGTTTTGCGAATTCACAATTCCAGCACTGAGTTTGCTGCACTGGAAGTGCACATTGGGAATTTGAGGTTAGTATCTCGACTACTGTTGTACTGCAGGATACAGATCTCAGAAACAGGTGCTTATGAGAGCTCGCTTTACAGTGGATGGCTTATTTATAAAGAAAGAAGAAGGAACTTGCATTTATGTAGTGTCTTTCACGACCTCAGGACATCCCAAAGTGCTTTAAAGCCTAGTCACTGTTGTAATGTAGGAAACACGGCAGCCAATTTGCGCACAGCAAGGTCCCACAAACAGCAATGAGGTAATCTGTTTTAGTGATGTTGGTTGATGGATAAGTATTGACCAGGACACCTGGGAGAACTCACCTGTTCTTCTTTGAATAATGTCGTGGGATCTTTTACGTCCTGAGAGGGCACCTCTGAGTCAGATGGTTGTGGGTTCAGGTCTCACTCCAGAGGCCTGAGCACAAAACCTAGGCTGACACTCCAGTGCACTCTCTCAGTCCTGCAGTGGAATGTCAGCCTAAATTTTGTGCTCAAGTCTCTGGAGTGAGACCTGAATTCACAACCATCTGACTTAGTGTCGAGAGTGCTACCACTGAGCCACGGCAGACACTTTTATGATGGTGCCAGTGGCAATGGCACACTCAACATCAAAGAGTCAAAAGTTTAATGTTTGCTTTTCCGAGCAGGGCTTAAGGTGTTGTCTACCAATCAAACACTAGTTTGAGAATTTGGATTTGTGGGCGACCTAATATCGGTCATTTTGGTCAGTTCCAGTTGTGTACTCACTTTCTTTTCCAGATATTGGGATTCTGGAACGACTGTCATGTCTGCTCCGAAACTGAGTTTGCAATTGATTGGTCAAAATTATTCGAACTCCATTGTCTAGGTATTCCTGTCCTTTCGCTGTATTTACCCAGGAGCTCACACTTCTGTTCGCTCTCTTGAATGGTTCTGGGGGAGGTGCACTGACAGTATTCTAATTCGAAGCATTTACCTTCTTCTGACACACTGCACTTCATACCTCAGAAGTGTAGTAGATAGCACCCACACCTGTTGCAGGCTTATGGTTTATCAACAGGCTTTGTAACACACCCAAGAATCTATCCAGTTTTTGATTGCAAGAATCCGTATATTATCTATTTTGATAGAAATTTGTAGCTATGCCAGGATTGTAACAATTTAAAAATGATTTCTGTGGCTGCTCTCTGGGAGATATTTCTGTTGTCTTTGTAAAGGCGAGAATGCATAAACTGTGTTTGACAGGTAAGTGTGTTGTCGGGAGATGGGAGGGGGTGGTGGGGGGAGGCTTGGCAAGTCTTTTGTTTACCTCAATCTGTATACAGTTGTTCAACAGGTCTAGATTGGTTGGCCAGACACCTCCGGATTGTGATACGTTAATATATGTAAGATTGTCACTGTGAACGGAGACACCATCGTTTTTGCTCATAGCTGATCTATCAAAAATAAGCTAGCTGGTTGTGCATCATGTCAGAATTAGCTTCTGCTGGTTGGAGCAGATGCCAGGTGTTACTGCCAATCAATATGGTACGGGAGCCTTTCCTGCTGCTGAGTCTTTGTTCTGAGTTTGGACAGTTCTATCTCCAAAGGCAACTCATGTTGAGAATGAACACGACAGCTGCTGCCAATTGCTTCAATTCATGTGATTCCACTGTTTAGCTCCACGTTGGGATGGATGAACTGGAACACCATGAAGCCTGAAGTGCCAATAACTAGGTATTTCTAGAACAGAGTTATAAGAGTTCTGGTAAAAGGGCTCTAAATATCTTGAAACATTTCCTTATATTGGATTCAGAAGTCTGATTAAAGTATCACTGAAAGTTAAGCAGTGTAATCTACTTCGCTTTTTTGCCTCTATGTAATCTTACTTCTTTATTTATCTAAATTGTAGCTTTTAGACTGAGCTACATGGTCCAGCTCCATCACTCAGAGATCTGGAGCACTGGGTAGGCTATATTATTTCTTGTTATATACCCAAAAGTGGAAGAGGTCCATGTTCTCCCTATGGCATCGCACTGTATATTTCATGCATAAGGTCAAGTTTTGGTTCATATGAAGTGACGGGTTGTTTATGGAAGCTGTAACTTCTCTGTTGAGTGTGAGTAGGAAGTATTGGGAAGAAGCCCAGATTGTAAAAGGGTTCTCTCTTTATTTGTGGCTTTTGAGGGTTGGCTGCCTGGGACACTTTTGCAGGCTACTAAAGTTTCTCTTTTGCTTTCAGCTGATCCACATTTGCTTTTCCATTGGGTTAGTTTGTGGCTTTATAACAGTTTCACTGTGTCTTCACTGTTATACTGTCATCCCAATTACAAGCCTATTCACAAACGACTTCTTTGTGTAAGGCATCACACTCTCAGTTTTCGATAAAGCATTGGAAGGCTGCTTTCTTTAGTTAACATTTACTCGGCCTAAATGTACATTTCTATGAACTATGAAATGTCTCATATCTTTATATGGCTGTCTTATAGGGATAAAATTTATGATTTAGTGCTCCCAGTACAGATCAACATGGGGCAGCAATGCACACTGGGAATTCGGGCATGAAAACTAATACAATTTACAGTTTGTATGATTTTTCATCTTTAATGGATGGAAAATTATACGGGCCAGAAATCGAGCAGCTGAGCTCCACACCCAAATTTCGAACATGCACTCCTGTCATGCAAAGCCCTGCAGCAGAGTGCGTTAAAGCATAGAATTTACCCAATAGTCCTCTCTTTCTGTTAGCTTATATAACTTCAGCACAGTACTGAGGGAGTGCTGAAATCAATGAGGTGAGAATCAGACAGGTTCTACCATGGGCGGGTGATCTGCTCCACTAGATTATCGCTCAGGCGATGGAGGTGAAAGTTGCCCTCTTTAGATTTCATAGTGGGCAATGTCCCTTTTCCCCACACCTATGCCCCCTGCTCCATAACACTTGCAGCTTCATGCCTATCTGCTCCCAGATCCTTGTTGTTTGGAGGAGGCAGCCCATCCCCTTCTCTGAACTAGCAAAGGATATTAGCAAAGCCCCGCAACTTGTATGCAAAAGTGGGACACCACGCCAGCAAATTGTGACTGACTCAAATCGGTTGGTACGGTCGCCTCTATAAGGGTGAGTATACTTGCATTAGAAATCAGACTTCTTAAAAAAAATTGAAATGAATACACAAGTCACCTGACTACATAGTCTGCCAGTGACTTTATCACTCTTAGGTTGTGAGGCCCAGTCCCTGGTGAAATATTTTCCACAACCTGTGAATAACCATGTGATCCACAAAGTTCTTAAAAGAAAAAACTAAGCAATGCTACAGCACTGCTTCCATAATTGGTAATGATGTGGAGATGCCGGTGATGGACTGGGGTTGACAATTGTAAACAATTTTACAACACCAAGTTATAGTCCAGCAATTTTATTTTAAATTCACAAGCTTTCGGAGATTTTCTCCTTCCTCAGGCAAATGTTTCAAGATCTCCTTGAAGCCTACGCATTTATACATATTGAACAATAATACATGGTGTTTACAGACTGCCCCTGCAACTGCCCGTTGCCAAGGCAATCACCGTGTTCACCATAATTGGTAGTGCTCGGAAAGGTACATATGAGTTCCTGGTATTTCCTACATTACAACAGTGACTACACTTCAAAAGTACTTCATTGGCTATAAAGTGCTTTGGGGTGTCCTGAAATCATGAAAGGCGCTATATAAATGCAAGTCTTTCTTCCTTTTAATATCGTTTCTGTTCCTCGGCCATTTCTTCAAATCTGCAAAAATGTAATCTCGTCTTCTAATCTAATGCAGTGGCATGAAAGAAGATTACAATGTCTATTTTAATGCTGCTAATTAGCCATTTGCACCACTCAAATGTCTTCCGTTTGACAGATGTAAATCTAAAACTTCATAACAATAGATTGAAGCCTTACAATTTGGAGGCAGTGATTTCAGTAACTCTACAAGAGAGTTTGGTTCTGTTTTTTCACACTTAATAGGAGGAACAAAGGAACCAGCATATATTCCATTTTGTCCTTATCTTTTACATATGCATAAAATGTAAGTTTAATGGCTTTGCTATGTGGCAGGGAGCACACAACTACCCATGTCACAATGCAGCAAGCCTTCGCATTCCCGAGAGTCCAGTGAAATCTCTTTGGTGATTCACCCAGGTATATTCTACACAGCACAGCAACAGAACAACAAATTTGTATTTTCCAAGAGGCTGCTACATTCTGAATCTTGGTATTTAAAAATAAGGACCACAGCTGACTTAACAGGTTTTCCATAAAGGAACCTGAAGTATTATTTCACCATTTAGAGGTTTGTATATTTGGCAAATCATCCAGCGAATATAACATGAAAAGAATAAAAATATGTAATTTATACTTTCTTCACAGTACTTTTCTTAAAAACCAGGAATGTTTGCAACACACTACATATCATAGACCAAAAGATAAAAAGCAGTCCCAAACTGTGTCGTCAAAAGCCTACTGTCACCATATTAAAGGTCCATTCCCTGAGACAGACAGTCCAGTCTGCTGTGAGATTTGCTCTGAACATTTACCTGTCGCAAAATCATAAACTTTTACGATTTTAACTACACATACAGTACAGAGGAAACTTTTCCTCCCATCCTTGCTCAGGGAAAAGTTATCTGCAAACCAATTCAGAAGGAAAATTGAGCGCGGCTGCTGCACTCCTGGAGCAGAGCCTGGCTGGATGAGCGCACTGGTCCAAGTATCAGGGCTATGGTGATATAGCCCTTTCTCCGACTTCTGCTCCCACACAGCGAGGTTCTGCCCTGGGAGCTCAGCCTCACTGAATTTGCTCTCACAGCTGCTACGACATCAAATTCCATACTTTTTTTCGTCTTATATATTAAAATTAAGACAGAAATTAATTTGTCATGACAGCCCCAAACATTAATGCAATGGTGTATTCATCTCATTATATCCTATGTGGATGTTAAATATGGGAAACATTTTAGCAAACCAAAACCACTCCGTTCAGGCTTTTAATGTAAACATTCCTAAGACATATGAAACTATAGGGCTCGATTTTACAATGGTGGCGGGTTGGCAGCGGGGGTGGGGGGGGTGAAGGTGCGCGTGGTGAACCCGCATGAACAAAACTTACCGTTACCGACGCGATCGCATAATGATTGCTGATGATTAACGTCCTCTCCGGGTTTCGTGCCCGGCAGCTAGCCTGATTGACAGGAGCTGCAACGCGAGGTGGGGTGGGGGGGGTGCGAGAGAGAGAGCGAGACGTCATCCGGCACTGGACTGGAAGACCGGGGTGGGGGGGGAGAATGGAAGATCCGGCACTGGACTGGAAGACCAGGGTGGGGGGGGAGAATGGAAGATCCAGCACTGGACTGGAAGACCGGGGTGGGGGGGGAGAATGGAAGATCCGGCACTGGACTGGAAGACCGGGGTGGGGGGGGAGAATGGAAGATCCAGCACTGGACTGGAAGACCGGGGTGGGGGGGGGAGAATGGAAGATCCGGCACTGGACTGGAAGACCGGGGTTGGGGGGGGGAAAGAGGGTAAGATTGGAAGGGAGAGGGGAAGATCGGGGGGAAGAGGGTAAGATTGGAAGGGAGAGGGGAAGATCGGGGGGAAGAGGGGAAGATTGTGAGGGAGAGGGGAAGATCGGGGGGAAGAGGGGAAGATTGGGAGGGAGAGGGGAAGATCGGGGGGAAGAGGGGAAGATTGGGAGGGAGAGGGGAAGATCGGGGGGAAGAGGGGAAGATTGGGAGGGAGAGGGGAAGATCGGGGGGAAGAGGGGAAGATTGTGGGCAGATCGGGGCAAGATCGGGAGGACATCAGGGGAAGATCGGGGTGGGGAGAGGGGGAAGATCGGGAGGACATCAAGGGAAGACTGGGGGGGACATCGAGGAAGATTGGGGGGACATTGGGGGAAGATCGAGGGGTGAAGAGGGGGACATCGGGGGAAGATCGGAGGGTTGAAGAGGGGGACATCGGGGAGGGTGAAGAGGGAGATATCGGGGGGGACATCGGGGAGGGTGAAGAGGGGGACATCAGGGAGGGTGAAGAGGGAGATATCGGAGGGACATCAGGGAGGGTGAAGAGGGGGACATCGGGGAGAGTGAAGAGGGGGACATCGGAGAGGGGTGAAATGGTTGACACGGAGCGGGAGACATCGGATATCGGAGCAGGGTGCAAAGGTAGGTTCATTTAGTGTTTTCACTTCCATCTATGGTTTTTTATTTAATTTATTTAGTTTCTTGTTCCCTTATCCGGCCCTTCACTCCTGGTTTTATCAGGCGTGAATCAGAAGCGGTGGGCAAGCAGCCCAGGTAAGTTAAAAATCGTTCTAAGTATTTAATCTGTCACAGGTAAAGTGCCTTAAGTACTTCAATGAGGTCCATTTGGCTCTTTAATGTCATCCCGCCGGCTTTAACTGCCAGTGGGACTTCCGTTTTCGGGTCGCCCGCGCACACACATGTGGGTCCCTGGGAAACTCGGAAGTCGGCGGGTTGGAGCCGGCTTCCAAACCCGAACGGGATTTCCACGATTTTCAGAGACCCCCCCAATCCTCAACATACCCGCAATTGCCCCCTAAAATCACCTCCTTTGAATCAGTAAATTCTGTAGTAAATAAACTTTAGGCTAGACATTCATGGCTCAGGACAGAGAATGGTCATTATGAAGGATTATAGTTACCAGGTTTATCCCTCCCATGGCTGACAGGACCTTGTCTCTCCATTTGTTTTTGACTTTCACATGGCCATCCTGCTCCTCCTTTTGTTGCTGCAAAATAATGCTGTTTACTATTAAAACAGGACAAACTATGATCACATTAAGACAAGCACTGATCACAATAAGACAAGAATTGATTGCAATAAGGCAAGAATTGATTGCAATAAGACAAGTATTGACCACAATAGGACAAGAATTGATCACAATATGATAAGCATTGATCACAATACGACAAACATTGAAAAAGAAAGACTTGCATTTATACAACACCTTTCACGACCTCAGGACGTCCCAAAGTCATTTACAATTAGGTACTTTTTTTGCATTGAAGTCACTGTTTTAATGCAGGAAACGCGGCAGCCAATTTGCGCACAGCAAGTTCCCACAAACAGCAATGTGGTAATGACCAGATAATCTGTTTTTATTGGTGGTGTTAGTTGAGGGATAAATGTTGGCCAGGAAATAGTGCCATGGGATCTTTTACGTCCACCTGAGAAAGCAGATGGGGCATTGGTTTTAACGTCTCACCCGAAAGATGGCACCTCCGAGAGTGCAGCACTCCCTCAGTACTGCACTGGAGTGTCAGCCTGGATTTTGTGTTCAAGTCCCTGCAGTAGAACTTGAAGCCACAACCTTCTGACAAGAATTGATCACGATATGACAAGGATTGATCACAAGCATTGATCACAAGCATTGATCACAACAAGATAAGCATTGATCACAATAACACATGCACTGATCACAATAATACAAGCATTGACCACAATAAGACAACCACTGACCACAATAAGACAAGCACTGACCACAATAAGACAGGCATTGACCACAATAAGACAGGCATTGACCACAATAAGACAATCATTCATCACAATAAGATAAGCATTGATCACAATAAGATAAGCATTGATCACAAGACAAGCATTGATCACAATAAGATAAGCATTGATCACAAGACAAGTATTGATCACAATAAGACAAGCATTGATCAAAATAATACAAGCATTGACCACAAGACAAGCATTGGTCACATTAAGACAAGCATTGATCACAATAATACAAGCATTGGTCACAATAAGACATGCATTCATCACAATAAGACAAGCATTGATCACAATATGACAAGCATTGATCACAATGAAACAAAAATAATGACAGTAAGAAAAGAATTGACGGCATTGTTCACACTAAGACAAGCACTGATCGCAGTAAGACAATCATTGATCACAAAAAGTCAAAGATTGATCACAATCAGACAAATATTGATCACAATAAGACAAGCACTGATCAAAATAGGACAAGTATTGAACACAATAAGACAAGAATTGATCACAATATGACAAGAATTGATCACAAGCATTGATCACAATAGGAAAGGAATTGAGCACAATAAGATCAGGGCATTCTGGAGGGGGAGGGTGAACAGCCAGTAGTCGTGGTCCATATCGGTACCAACGACATCGGTAAAAAAAAGGGATGAGGTGCTGCAAGGTGAATTTAAGGAGTTAGGAGATAAATTAAAAAGCAGGACCTCAAAAGGTAGTGATCTCAGGATTACTACCAGTGCCATGTGCTAGTGAGTATAGGAACAGGAGAATAGACATGATGAATGCGTGGCTGCAGGGATGGCATAGGAGGGAGGAATTTAGATTCCTGGGACATTGGGATCGGTTCTGGGGAAGGTGGGACCTGTACAAGCGGGACAGGTTACACCCGAGCAGGACCGGGACCAATGTCCTCGCGGGGGTGTTTGCTAGTGCTGTTGGGGAAGGTTTAAACTAGAATGGCAGGGGGATGGGAACCTGAGCAAGGAGACAGATGAGGGGTAAACAATGATAGAAACAATAGTGGAAGGCAGAGAAAACAAGGGCGAAAAACAAATAGGGCCATGGTGCAAAATAAAACTAAGATGACTAGCAATCTTAAAAAGACAAGTCTAAAGGCATTGTGTCTTAATGCACGGAGCATTCGCAATAAGCTAGATGAATTAACAGCGTGGATTGATATTAACGGTTATGATATAGTTGCGATTACGGAGATACTGCTGCAGGGTGACCAAGGATGGGAACTGAACATCCAGGGGTATTCAATATTTAGGAAGGACGGGCAAAAAGGGAAAGGAGGTGGGGTAGCATTGTTAGTAAAGGAGGAAATCAATACAATAGTGAGGAAGGATATTGGCTCGGAAAATCACGATGTGGAATCTGTATGGGTGGAGCTAAGAAACACCAAGGGGCAGAAAACGTTGGTGGGGGTTGTCTATAGGCCCCCAAATAGTAGTGGAGATGTAGGGGAGGGCATTAAACAGGAAATTAGAGACGCGTGCAAGAATGGTACAAATATAATCATATGTGACTTTAATCTACATATAGATTGGTCAAACCAAATTAGCAATAATACTGTGGGGGAGGAATTCCTGGAGTGTGTACATGATGGTTTTCTAGACCAACACATTGAGGAACCAACTAGAGAACAGGCGATCCTAGACTGGGTAATGTGCAATGAGAAAGGAATAATTGTTGTGCGGGGTCCCTTAGGGAAGAGCGACCATAACATGATAGAATTCCTCATTAAGGTGGAGAGTGAAGTAGTTGAATCCGAAACTAGGGTCCTGAATCTAAATAAAGGAAATTACGAAAGTATGAGGTGCGAGTTGGCTTTGATAGATTGGGGAACTTTATTAAAAGGGATGAAGGTGGATAGGCAATGGCTAATATTTAAAGAACGTGTGCAGGAATTACAACAATTATTCATTCCTGTCTGACGCAAAAATAAAACAGGAAAGGTGGCTCAACCGTGGCTTACAAAAGAAATAAGGGATTGTATTAGATCCAAAGAGGAGACATATAAAATTACCAGAAAAAGCGGCAAGCCTGAGGATTGGGAGTAGTTTAGAATTCAACAAAGGAGAACAAAGAGATTGATTAAGAGGGGAAAAATAGAGTATGAGAGTAAACTAGCAGGGAACATAAAAACTGACTGTAAAAGCTTCTATAAATATGTCAAGAGAAAAAGATTAGTGAAGATAAATGTAGGTCCCTTACAGTCAGAAATGGGGGAAATTATAATCGGGAACAAAGAAATGGCAGAACAATTAAACACATATTTTGGTTCTGTCATCACAAAGGAGGACACAAATAACCACCCAGAAATGTTAGGGAGCCAAGGGTCTAGTGAGAGGGAGGAACTGAAGGAAATCAGTATTAGTAAAAAAATGGTGCTAGGGAAATTAATGGGGCTAAAGGCTGACAAATCCCCAGGGCCTGATAATCAACAACCCAGAGTACTAAAGGAAGCGGTCCTGGAAATAGTGGATGCATTGGTGATCATCTTCCAAAATTCTATAGGCTCTGGAACAGTTCTTACAGATTGGAGGGTGGCAAATGTAACCCCACTATTTAAAAAAGGAGGGAGAGAAAAAACAGGGAATTACAGACATGCTAGAGTCTATTATAAAAGATGTGATAACAGAACACTTGGAAGACATTAACGGGATTGGACAAAGTCAGCATGGGTTTATGAAAGGGAAATCATGTTTAACAAATCTACTGGAGTTTTTTGAGGAGGTAACCATTGGAATAGATAGGGGAGAACCTGTGGATGTGGTGTATCTGGATTTTCAGAAGGCTTTTGATAAGGTCCCACACAAGAGGTTAGTGTGCAAAATTAAAGCACATGGGATTGGGGGGAATATACTGGCATGGATTGAGAATTGGTTGACAGACAGGAAACAGAGTAGGAATAAACAGGTCTTTTTCCAGGTGGCAGGCAGTGACCAGTGGGGTACCGCAGGGATCAGTGCTTGGGCCCCAGCTATTCACAATATATATCAATGATTTGGATGAGGGAACTAAATGTAACATTTCCAAGTTTGCAGACGACACAAAGCTGGAGTGGAATGTGAGCTGTGAAGAGGATGCAAAGAGGCTCCAAAGTGATTTAGACAAGTTGGGTGAGTGGGCAAGAACATGGCAGATGCAGTATAACATGGATAAATGTGAGGTTATCCGCTTTGGATGTAAAAACAGACAGGCAGATTATTATCTGAATGGTGATAGATTGGGAAAAGGGGAGGTGCAATGAGACTTGGGTGTCCTTGTACACCAGTCGCTGAAAGCGAGCATTCAGGTGCAGCAAGCAGTTAGGAAGGCGGATGGCATGTTAGCGTTCATTGCAAGAGGATTTGAGCACAGGAACAGGGATGTCTTACTGCAGTTATACAGGGCCTTGATGAGACCACATCTGGAGTATTGTGTGCAGTTTTATTCTCCTTATCTGAAGAAGGATGTCCTTGCCATGGAGGGAGTGCAACAAAGGTTTACCAGACTGATTCCTGGGATGGCAAGACTGACGTATGGAGGAGAGATTGGGTTGACTAGGCCTATATTCACTAGAGTTTAGAAGAATGAGAGGTGATCTCATCGAAACATGTAAAGTTCTAACAGGACTAGACAGACTAGATGCAGGGAGGATGTTCCCAATGGCTGGGGAGTCCAGAACCAGGGGTCACAGTCTCAGGATACGGGGTATGCCATTTAGAAACGAGATGAGGAGAAATTTCTTCACTCAGAGGGTGGTGAACCTGTGGAATTCTCTACCACAGAAGGCAGTGGAGGCCAAGTCATTAGATGTATTCAAGAAGGAGATAGATATATTTCTTAATGCTAAAGGTATCAAGCGATATGGGGAAAAGGCGGGAACAGGGTACTGAGTTAGACGATCAGCCATGATCATTTTAAATGGTGAAGCAGGCCCGAAGGGCCAAATGGCCTACTCTTGCTCCTATTTTCTATGTTTCTATCATAATAGGAAAGGAATTGAGCACAATAAGATAATCATTGATCATTATAAGACAATAATCATCACAATACGACAAGATTTGATCACAAGCACTGATCACATGACAAGCATTGTTCGCAGTAAAACAACAATTGACCACAATAAGACAAGCATTAATCACAATAAGACAAGCATTAATCACAATTATACAAGTATTGATCACAAATAGACATGCACTGATCGCAATAAGACAATCATTCATCGCAATAAGACAAGCATTGATCACAATAAGACAAGCATTGATCACACAATAAGACAACCATTGATCGCAATGAGAAAAAGTATTGATCACAATAAGAAAAGAATTGATCACAAGCATTGATCGCAATAAGGTGAGCACTGATTGCATTAAGACAAGCATTGATCGCAATAAGACAAAAATTTATCACAATAAATCAAGCACAGATCACAATAAGACAGGAATTGATCAAAATAAGACGAGTATTGATCACAATCAGTCAAGAATTGATCACAAAAGACAAACACTGATCACAATAAGACAAGAATGGAACCCAGTAAGACAAGCATTGTCGACAATAAGACAAGTATTGATCGCAATAAGACAAGAAATGGCCACAATAAGAAAATTATTGCTCACATTAAGATGAGCACTGATCACAACAAAACGATCATTGATCGCAATATGACAATCACTGATCGCAATATGACAATCACTGATTGCAATATGACAAGCATTGATCGCAATAAGACAAGTAATCATCACAATAAGACAAGTAATCATCACAATAAGAAAAGCACTAATCATAATAAGACAAGAATTGAACCCAATAAGACAAGCATTGACGACAATAAGACAAGTATTGATCACAATAAGACAAGTAATCATCACAATAAGAAAAGCACTAATCATAATAAGACAAGAATTGAACCCAATAAGACAAGCATTGACGACAATAAGACAAGTATTGATCACAATAAGACTAGCATTGATCACAATAAGTCAAGCATTGATCACAATAAGAAAAGCATTGCTCACAATGAGACAATCACTGATCACAATAAGACAAGCACTGATCGCAACAAAGCAATCACTGATCGCAATATGACAATCACTGATCGCAATATGACAAGCATTGATCACAATAAGACAAGCATTGATCACTATAAGACAAGCATTGATCACTATAAGACAAACACTGATCGCAATAAGACGAGCACTGATCACAATGAGACAACTATTGATCACAATAAGATAAGCACTGATCATAATATGACAAACATTGATCACAATACGATGAATACTGCTCAAAATAAGATGAATGTAAGGAATCTTACAACACCAGGTTATAGTCCAACAGTTTTATTTGAAAATCACAAGCTTTCGGAGGCTTTCTCCTTCGTGTTGTAAGATTCCTTACATTTGTCCATCCCAGTCCATCACCGGCATCTCCACATCACAATAAAACGAGCACTGATCACAATAAGAAAGCACTGATCACAATGAGACAACTATTGTTCACGATAAGACAAGCAGTGATCACAATAAGACAAGCAGTGATCACAATAAGACAAGCAGTGATCACAATAAGACAAGGATTGATCACAATAAGACAAGCACTGATTGCAATATGACAACCATCGATCGCAATACGACAAGCATTGATAACAATAAGACAATCATTGATCACAATTAGGCAATCATTGATCACAATCAGGCAAGAATTGATTGCAATAAGATAAACAATTACCACAATAACACAATCATTGATTGCAATACGACCAGCAGTATTGACAATCAGACCTTACTGATTGCAGTAAGACAAACACTGGTCACAACATAACAATCATTGATCGCAATAAGACAAGAATTGATCACAATAAGACAAGAATTGATCACAATCACTGATCACAATAAGACAAGCATTCATCATGATAAGATAATAACTGATCACAATACAAGAATTGATCACAATAAGACAAGAATTGATCACAATCACTGATCACAATAAGACAAGCATTCATCATGATAAGATAATAACTGATCACAATATGACAAGAATTGATCACAAGCATTGATCACAATAAGACAAGCATTGATCACAATAAGACAAGCATTGATCACAATAAGACATGTAGTGATCACAATAAGACATGCACTGATCACAATGAGACAAGCACTGATCACAATGAGACAAGTATTGATCTCAATAAGTCAAATATTGATCACAATAAGACAAGCACTGATCACAATAGGACAATTGTAAACAATTTTACAACACCAAGTTATAGTCCAGCAATTTTATTTTAAATTCACAAGCTTTCGGAGGCTTCCTCCATCCTCAGGTGAACAGTGCTTATCCTATTGCGATCAATGCTTGTCGTATTGTGATCAAAGCTTGTCTTTTTCGTTCACCTGAGGAAGGAGGAAGCCTCCGAAAGCTTGTGAATTTAAAATAAAATTGCTGGACTATAACTTGGTGTTGTAAAATTGTTTACAATTGTCAACCCCAGTCCATCACCGGCATCTCCACATCACAATAGGACAGTTATTGATCACAAGAAGACAATCATTGATCGCAATAAGACAAGCACCGATCACAATAGACAAGAATTGATCACAATAGACAAGAATTGATCACAATTAGACAAGAATGGTCCACAATAAGACAACAATGTTCACAATAAGACAAGCATGCATTACATATGGACAAGCATTGATCGCAGTAAGACAAGCATTGATCACAATAAGACAAGAATTGAGCACAAGCACTGATCACAATAGGACAAGCACTGATTGCAATAAGACAAGCTTTGATCACAATACGACAAGCATTGATCGCAATAGGATAAGCACTGTTCACAGTAAGACAAGTATTGACCACAAGGAGAAAATCATTGATCACCATAAGACAAGCACTTATCGCAATAAGACAATTATTGATCACAAAAAGACAAGCACTGATCGCAATAAGACAATTATTGATCACAAGAAGACATTGATCACTATAAGACAAGCACTTATCACAATAAGACAATTATTGATCACAAAAAGACAAGCACTGATCGCAATAAGACAATTATTGATCACAAGAAGACAAGTACTGAACGCAAGAAGACAATTATTGATCACAAGAAGACAATTATTGATCACAAGAAGACAAGCACTGATCGCAATAAGACAATCATTGATCACAATAAGACAATCATTCATCACATTAAGACAATCATCCATCACAATAA
Organism: Heptranchias perlo; assembly: GCF_035084215.1. Classification (NCBI taxonomy): domain Eukaryota; kingdom Metazoa; phylum Chordata; class Chondrichthyes; order Hexanchiformes; family Hexanchidae; genus Heptranchias; species Heptranchias perlo. The sequence goes on along the minus strand of NC_090348.1, from coordinate 13,703,736 downwards.
GACAATCATTCATCACAATAAGGCATGAGTTGATCACAATAAGACAAGAACTGATCACAACAAAGCAAGCATTGATCAAAATAATACAAGCAATAATCACAAAAGACAAGCAATAATCACAATAAGACAAGCACTGATCGCAATGCAACAAGTATTAATCACAATAAGACAAATATTTATTGCAATCAGTCAAACATTGATTTCAATAAGGCAAGCAATTTTCACAATAAGACAAGCATTGACATTAATTTTCAAAATGTAAACATGTCATATCTACAAACCAACTATAATATAATGATATTAAATATATAATCGAATAGCTTACATTTACTTCCTTTTTTTCATTCAAAAGCTTCTTCTGTAAAAGTAGGGTTTCATATTCTGGTCTTGGATGCTCCTAAAACACACAAAACTAGTAAGGACAATTTAAGAAGACTGAACTGATACTTGAAATACTATCCCTCTTCTGGTCTAAGCACTAAAATGCTGCAAAATACTATCCCTCATCTGGTATAAGCAATAAAATGCTGTATAATACTATCCCGCTTCTGGTATAAGCACTAAAATGTAGCAAAATACTCCCCCGCTTCTGGTCTAAGCGTTAAAATGCTGTATAATACTATCCCTATTCTGGTACAAGCACTAAAATGCTGTATAATACTATCTCGCTTCTGGTACAAGCACTAAAATGTAGCAAAATACTCCCCCGCTTCTGGTCTAAGCACTAAAATACTGCAAAATACTATCCCTCATCTGGTCTAAGCACTAAAATGCTGTATAATACTATCCCTCGTCTGGTATAAGCACTAAAATGCTGTATAATACTATCCCGCTTCTGGTACAAGCACTAAAATGCTGTATAATACTATCCTTATTCTGGTACAAGCACTAAAATGCTGCAAAATACTATCCCTCATCTGGTATAAGCAATAAAATGCTGTATAATACTATCCCTATTCTGGTACAAGCACTAAAATGCTGTATAATACTATCCCACTTCTGGTACAAGCACTAAAATGCTGTATAATACTATCCTTATTCTGGTACAAGCACTAAAATGCTGTATAATACTATCCCTATTCTGGTACAAGCACTAAAATGTAGCAAAATACTCCCCCGCTTCTGGTCTAAGCACTAAAATGCTGCAAAATACTATCCCTCGTCTGGTATAAGCACTAAAATGCTGTATAACTGGTATACGCACTAAAATGCTGTATAATACTATCCCGCTTCTGGTATAAGCACTAAAATGCTGTATAATACTATCCCGCTTCTGGTCTAAGCGCTAAAATGCTGTATAATACTATCCCGCTTCTGGTATAAGCACTAAAATGCTGTATAATACTATCCCGCTTCTGGTCTAAGCACTAAAATGCTGTATAATACTATCCCTATTCTGGTATAAGCACTAAAATGCTGTATAATACTATCCCGCTTCTGGTATAAGCACTAAAATGCTGTATAATACTATCCCGCTTCTGGTCTAAGCACTAAAATGCAAAAAAAGCCAATCTTGACAATATTTGTCTGCATTCAAAAGGTGTCAAACCTTTATACGTTCCTTGATGCATAATTGGCAACAAAAGAAAGAAGGGAAACATTTTAAAACAAACAGTCAGAAATTCAAAAACCATTCCTAGCACTAGGGATTAGTCTAATTTCAGCAGCTTCAATAAATTACCCTTGGCTGCAGCACTGATTGAAGCTGCGTGAATAAACAACGACGAGTAGAAATTCAGTTCGGTAAAGTTCATGCACTCATACTACACCCCCATATGTGTAATTGTTATGCTACTTGTTAACCCCAGTTTGGATTAATGCTTGTGTAAATCTAGTGCACCCAGAAACGTAGTATAAGCTTGTTGAGCTTCGAGGATCAAAATTCCTACTCTTATTTGGCTGAATTTTAATTTCTCTTATAATCATCTTTTAAACTCCCCACAACATTTAATTGGAAACTTGCTACTCCAGCTGCAAAAGCTTAGAACTAATCACAGCATAACTGTTTATGTATGTCTTGAGATCAGGAGCTAGATTTGCAAAGCAAAATAATAGAGAATGCCAAAAGTTCTTGTAGTTTCTCAAAGACTTTTTCACATTGCTTTTTTGGTGGATTTTTGTCTTCTTTGAGGTGAATGTCAGCGCTGAAGAGCAGAAAATTTCTGCTTTGACCAGCAACTGCTTCAGGCCAATGCTACGTCTTTAGATATAGCACAGCCAGACATTTCGTAAAGCTGCCCCTACTCTATTGCAGCAAATATCCTAACCCTAATCTTGGAAGAGCCTAAGTGACAATGTCAGTTTAGTGTCATTTGATGTTGGACTGTGAGTAGCTGTGTGGTAGGGACCCACATTCATTAGGGACTGGATTAAGACTCATTTTGCATAGGAATCCTTTTATCTGATTGAGACAGGATAGTTTCATTCCATTAGTCTGGACTGGATTGAAGCTCAGGTCTTAGAGGTGAAAGGATAATGTTCTAATCAGTCATTCAGATTTCTGAAATATTTTTAAGTGTCTAGGGCCTGAATTGTTAACTGATTTATACCTGCTTCAAATACATATGTAGGGTAATTGTGCACTCCTGATAGGGAGCCTCACTTGCCGACTAGCGTCTGTGGGAAATCAGCCCGATAAAGTTGTGTCACTAAGCCAACAGAGACCGTGCATTGTCAGAGGGTTCATTTTTGTTTCTTCTTTTAAAATCGCACTCATTTGCCTTCAGTCTATTTTCGGGGTTTTCAATCACAACCTTTGATCATCTTTGATTTTGTGTGAGCCTCAGCTCAGGATTAGCACTCTTACCTCTGAGTCAGAAGGCCAGGGGTTCAAACCCCATTTCAAGTGAGCACATAATCTATGTTGACACTTCAGTGCTGTGAAGTGCTTTGGAATGTCCTGAGGTCGTGAAATGTGCTATATAAAATGCAAGTTCATTCTTTCTTCTTATACTGGTTTGTCTATTTAATGATAAAATACCTAAAAACTTAATTGTGTTTAATGTCATTGTGAAGACCTTGTTCACTTCCTCTTTCACATCCTTGTGAATCACATGATGTTTCCTGCCTGATAGCGGTGTAAAAAAACCTGCTCCTGGTCTCTCCCAATGTTACTTTGCAAAAATAGCCAAGCAAAATGGCAGCAGCCTCCTTTCTGATTTACCCTTTGTTTTGAAGCAGCTGTGTCGTTTCCACTCTGAACTCCCCATAAGAACACAACGAAGATCATACGACCTCCATGAGATATCAGAATGCACATTATCATGCTATACCACCAGGCTTCTCTTCGAAAGGTGTGTATTTATTAATTTTAACTCAAAGAGAGATTTATCTAGATGAGTCACCCTTTTTATTCCAGTATGAATGACATATAGCCCCTTTTTGTATACCTTTTGACTTTTTCCTATAATCTCTGTAAAAGGCAGATTCACTAATTGTATCATACTACTGGTGCAAACTACTTCAGATGATTGCACTAAATTCAACATCAGTCAGTTTGCTGTGCACATAACCATCTGGCAGGTCACTAATACACTGTTTGCGAGGTAACAACAGTTCATCACCTTCCCCATGGAGGCTGATAAGCAGGAAGAAAGAGCACTGGGATTTGCCTGCATTGCTGGATTCCCGCAGGTACAGGATACTACAGACTGTATGCCCTGTGTGCTCTCTATCAGGAACCAGCTCTGTTTCTCAACAGGAAGGGTTTCCATTCACTCAATGTTCAATTTATTTGTGACCACAGGCAGCGACTCATGCAGGTCTGTGCCCAGTTTCCTGGCAGTAGTCATGACACTTTTATACTGCGCTAGTCCTCAAGAGGGTATCAGTACAGCACAGAGCGAGTCTCAAGGTTCATTATCATTTGCTGCATGCTCCACAGTCTTGCTATCCAAAGGGGAGTTGAGTTGCCTTGTACCTGCCTCAGGAGGAAGAAGCAATGCAGGAAGATGGAGAAGGGGATGAGGAGCCGGATGATGCAGAAGAAGATACCACAGTACAGTGAGCTCCAAGAGCTGTAAGGCAGCAAATTATTGAGGAGAGATTCTCCTGAACAATCCTTCCCCTGTCCAGAGCACCAACACTGCTTCCTTCCATTTCACCCAATCCTGACACCCACCATATCAAACAGTACAACTTCATGGAGGTCCCTGTTACATCACGAAGATTATGAAGACCAACAGCTATACCAAAACAAAACATCTTTACTTCCAACAGACTCCACTCTTGATCTCACAAATGACATGACTGCTACATACCTACAGATCACTCTTGTGAAAAGCCCCAGTGCTTGTCTTGTGTGCTCTTTTATCTATTCTAGTGCTCCTATGAGATGGTTCCCCAGTAGCTACAGCTTGGGAGGTGGAAGGCTGCTGAACTTCTGCTGAGGGCACTTGAGGTAGCCGTGGTGAGCAACCTGGCCATTGGCCAAAGGAAATCGGGCCATTGACGACCTGGCTGTAGACAGCTGGGACTCGGCTTCAGCCAGGGTAGTCTCGTCCAGCTGGCTGTCTGGAACCAATAAGGGCACTGGTTGGGAGCTGGCGGGAGAGCGCTGTCATCCTGATAGAGGAGAGCAGGCGCCACCCCCATGGAGCCAATGCCAGTCTCAGGAGTCTGAGGCTCAGCACTCCTGCCGCTCTGCGCGAGAGTTGAGTGCAGACGTGCTCGCCTTCAGGCTTTGTAAACCAGAGGAGATGCTGGACCCCAGAGCCAAGAGGAAAGTAGTTTGAGCTTCTACTGAAACTGTCAGAGCTGTCACCAGAGACTCACTACATTTACCATCGTTATTGGGCAGATAAAGGCACCCTCTGATTTATGGTACAGGAGGTCTGCTTGCGGGAGTGGTCATTCTTATATTACAGGGATTATTCATCAATCCTCCACTCTCAGTGGGAGGTCTTGCTCAAGGGGAGCAGAGAATCAGTACTACAGTGTTGTAGCCCTATTTCAGCCACATTCCTGTCAAGCAAGGTTCCCCGCTGGGAGTGTGGAATCATTGAATTCATTCTCATATGTCTTAAATTATAGACATACATCCAGTGAGAGAAAAAGATGCTAATGTTTGCTCACTTCTTCCTCTTCCAGACCAGTCAAATCCCACTGGTAATTTAATCTCATCTGCCGAAGCTTCCAGGAATCAAGGAACAAGGTTGCTGTGAAGGAAACGTTTTTAATTATGTTAATAGTAAGCAGGCAAACTGAAAATATATTAAATACAGCAGTTTCAAAAGTAGTGCCGTTAACAGTAAATGGTGCATCGTAAACCCTTTAGCTTGTCTGTATGTTTAAAGGTATATCTGGTATGTACTGTAGAACAGTACTGGTTATATGTTCTAGTCTTTGCTGTGCTGTCTTGTGCTAAAACAATGGTAACAAAATGTTGCACATCAATCATCCAAACGCTGATAGTATTAGAGGGCTTGCTTGGCATAATTGGTGTCACTGTTTCTTCTGAGGCATAAAGGCGTGGGGTTTAAGCACCACTCTAGAATTTACAACATAATCTAGGCTGACACTTCAGTACATTACTGAGGGAGTGTTGCAATGTTGGTCGTGCTGTCTTTCAGATGTGATATTAAACAAAAGTTCTAGATACCTGTTCAGGGGGATGTAAAAGGTCCTCTGCCACTATTCAAAGCAGGAATTTCTCTTATTGTCTTGGCCAACGTTCTTTTCTCAACTATCACCCCCAGAAACAGGTTAACTGTCCATTTATCTCATTTGCTGTTTGTGGTCGCTCATTGTGTCGCAAATTAACTGCTGTATTTTCCTACACAACCGTGACTGCACTTCAAAAAGTAATCCATTGAATGTGATGTCCTGAGGGTGTGATAAGGGATTAACTAAATGCAAGCCCTTTCTTTACAGTGCCAGTCTTCTGGAGGGCCACGGGTTCAAATGCCAGCCTCGAATGTTATCTAAACTCATACATTCTCATTTGTTGACTTTCATCAGATTACACTATGATCTCTGGTGTAGAAAATGTTACTGATGATCCTGTGCTTTAATAAAATTCTTTTTCGGATGCCAAGTATTACAAAATGCAATGTAAACCTGTTGCATAATCATCAACAACAACAATTTACAACTATACAGCGCCTTTAATGTAGAAAAATGTCCCAAGGAGCCTTACGGAACCGTAATCCAATAAAAATTGACACTGAGCTAAAGAAGACTATATGAGGAGAAGTGACTGAAAGCTTGATGAAAGAGGTGGGTTTCAAGGAGGATCTTAAAGGAGGAGAGGGAGCCAGACAGGCAGAGAGGTTTGGGAGGGAATTCCAGAGCGTTGGGCCTTGATGGCTGAAAACACAGCTGTGAATGGTGGGATGAAGGGGCGGAGGAATGCAGAGTTATTGGAGGGTTCTGGGGCTGGAGGAGGTTACAGAGATAGAGGCAGGCGAGGCCATCTAAGTGATCTATACACAAGGATCAGAATTTTAAATGGGAAGTGTTGGAGGACCAGAAGCCAATTTAGGTCAGGAAGGATATGAATAGCACCTGGTGTGGGTTAGAATATGGGCCGCAGAATTTTGGATGAGCTAAAGTTTACAGAGGGTGGAGGACTGGAGGCCAGCCAGACGAGCATTAAAACAGTCAAGTCTGGAGATGATTAAGGCATGGATGCGGGTGTTAGCAGCAGATAGGTGGAGGCGGGTGATGCTGCGGAGGTGGAAATAAGCGGTCTTTGTGATGGAGAGGATATGGGGTTGGAAGCTCAGGTCGGGATCCAATAGAACGCCGAGGTTGCTAACAGTCTAGTTCAACCTGAGACAGTGGCCAGGGAGGGGAATGGAAAGGGTACAGAGGAGGGGTATAATAATCAAAGCTTAAAGTAAAGGGAGCTCGAGAGAAGAATACTTGTAAAATGTAGCTTGGGACTTTCAAAACCAGATGGTTATTGTTGTAATATTGTAATATGTCGACTTCCAAAATCTTCTAAAATGTCAACAGTGGATTCATAATTTCCAAACTTTATCTGGAAGTTCTGTGTATAATTGCAAATAATATTTCCTGTGTATTATTCAGGCTCTCTGAAATCATGGAAAATTAATCCTTAAGAAGATATGGTGCTGTAGCATAGTAATCCCCAAGGTTTCAATATTTAAGCAACAAAATTACTTATGGGAGATTATTATGATTTAAAATGTGTCGAAAGCAGATGCATGTTCAATTGACAATCACTGGTCTTCCAAAACTCCATTAACCAACTGCAGTTTTTTTTAAACCAGGGCTGGGTTGTAGTAATTACAACATTAAATTAAACAGTACTTTGTAAAGGAAGAATATTTATACAAAAAAAAATCGTGAGTCTCCCTCACCCGCAAAGGTCAGCAAACCCGATTTGTGGAACTCCGAATTTTCCAGACATTAAAATCAACATCTGGAAAATTAGGATTGCTGACCTCCGTGCCTGTTTCTCCGATCGGCACTCCAGGCTAGCAGGATACCAATCCAGGAGCAGCGTCTCGTAGTTTAAGGGCTAATGCGTTATTTGGTTTAAGGGTAATACGTCACATTCTCCAAGTCAGCAGACCCATAACCATCTGCAGTGAAGGCGGTCTCCACATGCAATGAACTCTCTTGAAATAGTATTCCCTTCTCAGAATAAAACAGGAAAGGTGGCTCAACCATGGCTTACAAAAGAAATTAGGGATCGTATTAGATCCAAAGAGGAGACATATAAAATTGCCAGAAAAAGCGGCAAGCCTGAGGATTGGGAGCAGTTTAGAATTCAGCAAAGGAGAACAAAGAGATTGATTAAGAGGGGGAAAATAGAATATGAGAGTAAACTAGCAGGGAACATAAAAACTGACTATAAAAGTTTCTATAAATATGTCAAGAGAAAAAGATTAGTGAAGACAAATGTAGGTCCCTTACAGTCAGAAATGGGGGAAATTATAATGGGGAACAAAGAAATGGCAGAACAATTAAACACATACTTTGGTTCTGTCTTCACAAAGGAGAACCCAAATAACCTCCCAGAAATGTTAGGGAACCAAGGGTCTAGTGAGAGGGAGGAACTGAAGGAAATCAGTATCAGTAAAAAATAGTGCTAGGGAAATTAATGGGGCTAAAGGCTGACAAATCCCCAGGGCCTGATAATCTACATCCCAGAGTACGAAAGGAAGTGGCCCTGGAAATAGTGGATGCATTGGTGGTCATCTTCCAAAATTCTATACAATCTGGAACCGTTCCTACAGATTGGAGGGTGGCAAATGTAACCCCACTATTTAAAAAAGGAGGGAGAGAAAAAACAGGGAATTACAGACCAGTTAGCCTAACATCAGTAGTGGGGAAAATGCTAGAGTCTATTATAAAGGATATGATATCAGAACACTTGGAAGGCATTAACGGGATTGGACAAAGTCAGCATGGGTTTATGAAAGGGAAATCATGCTTAACAAATCTACTGGAGTTTTTAGAGGAGGTAACTAGTAGAATAGACAGGGGAGAACCAGTGGATGTGGTGTATCTGGATTTTCAGAAGGCTTTTGATAAGGTCCCACACAAGAGATTAGTGTGCAAAATTAAAGCACATGGGATTGGGGGGAATATACTGGCATGGATTGAGAATTGGTTGACAGACAGGAAACAGAGAGTAGGAATAAACGGGTCTTTTTCCAGGTGGCAGGCAGTGACTAGTGAGGTACCGCAGGGATCAGTGCTTGGGCCCCAGCTATTCACAATATATATCAATGATTTGGATGAGGGAACGGAATGCAACATTTCCAAGTTTGCAGATGACACAAAGCTGGGATGGAATGTGAGCTGTGAGGAGGATGCAAAGAGGCTCCAATGTAATTTAGACAAGTTGGGTGAGTGGGCAAGAACATGGCAGATGCAGTATAACGTGGATAAATGTGAGGTTATCCACTTTGGTTGTAAAAACAGAAAGACAGATTATTTTCTGAATGGTGATAGATTGGGAAAAGGGGAGGTGCAACGAGACCTGGATGTCCTTGTACACCAGTTGCTGAAAGCGAGCATTCAGGTGCAGCAAGCAGTTAGGAAGGTGAATGGTATGTTGGCGTTCATTGCAAGAGGATATGAGTACAGGAGCAGGGATGTCTTACTGCAGTTTTACAGGGCCTTGGTGAGACCACATCTGGAGAATTGTGTGCAGTTTTGGTCTCCTTATCTGAGGAACGATATCCTTGCCATGGAGCGAGTGCAACAAAGGTTTATCAGACTGATTCCTGGGATGGCAAGATTGACGTATGAGAAGAGATTGGGTCGACGAGGCCTATATTCACTAGAGTTTAGAAGAATGAGAGGTGATCCCATCGAAACATGTAAAGTTCTAACAGGACTAGACAGACTAGATGCAGGGGGGATGTTTCCGATGGCTGGGGAGTCCAGAACCAGGGGTCACAGTCTCAGGATACGGGGTATGCCATTTAGAACCGAGATGAGGAGAAATGTCTTCACTCAGAGGGTGGTGAACCTGTGGAATTCTCTACCACAGAAGGCAGTGGAGGCCAAGTCATTAGATGTATTCAAGAAGGAGATAGATATATTTCTTAATGCTAAAGGGATCAAGGGATATGGGGAGAAAGCGGGAACAGGGTACTGACGATCAGCCATGATCATTTTGAATGGCAGAGCAGGCCCGAAGGGCTGAGTGGCCTACTCTTGCTCCTATTTTCTATGTTTCTATGTTTCTATGAATTAATTGTTAGATAATAGTAATGTAAGGCAATTTGCCTATCAGTACACTTTGCAAACTGGTGTAGCTACATGTCTGGCAATGAACCCATCACTAAGTTAACTGAGGTCCTAAATGTAAAGCAGGACATGTTGTTCCTAGCAGTACAGCAATACCTGAGATACAATGGAAATTACTTGATTTCAAACAAAAGTGTAACTACCACAATAGAATTTTTTTCCCTGACAAAACCCTCCTGAAACCTTTCTTATATATATTGGAATTGAGTCGGCTTTCAAGTGTAAATATAACTAATATTGAACACTTGTCCCTCTAAGAAGCCTGGAGCTTCGGTTCATGAGGCTTCCCACAGCTGTCATTCCGTCAGCCGAACTAAAAGACTCAATCAAGCAGCGGATGACATTTCGAAGAATGAGCAAGTGTCACTCTGTGCAAACATTCTGCGCACTACAAAGGGATCATTTTCAACTTTGCCGACTGGGCAGTAATCTGGATGAAAATTGTATGGGTTCCACAATGGGCAGGTGATCCGCTCCACCAGCTTACTGCCCAGGCGACAATGTTGAAAATTACCCCGAGTCTAATTTTGCGTGGTTGGGCACGTAATGTATCAGGTCTGACGCCAATTGACAAATCCAATGTTTTCCAACAGAACCGTGTGGGCATGCTCAAGCATCTGGAGAGACCACTACACTGAGCTGACACATGACCCCCCCCACCCCCAGAATGTAGTTGGCAGTGAGGTTTACTTGTGGTGATAAGGGGAAAAGGATGCTGGGAGAGAGGGCTGCAGACAACACCAATCTGTCATCGAGTGTTCTGAAGGAGACTCAATCTCACAGTGGGCTTGTCTCTTTGCCAAAGCCCTTTGTATGACGCCCTGGATTAAGATTTTGGTGACAAGTAAGCTTGGTTGATAAATGGCATTTCACTTGGATACCTAGAACATCAAGGTGGTCAGCTTGTGGGTCCTTCCATCACACTGAAGGCAAATGTCCATAAGCTGACGAGGAAACTTTGAGACTTGGGATGAGAGCTGCTGGTGGGTGCTACCTGGAGGCTGGGTACGAGAGCACATGCTCATACATCCATGAATAGGTGCCGACCGTAATTTGGTTGCAGAGAAGTAAGCAGTCACTAATGAAGCTCTGGACCTCCAACTGATGAGGTATGGTGGGTCCATGCTGTGCCCAGGAGGGTGATGGCAATGGCCTGACACACTTTATGTGAGTTATGTTGTTGAGAATTGATAGTCACAAAAAATAAAACATTTGTGGGTGTGTGTTCAAAGCTGTAATACTCTCTTGAGGTTTTATTCAATAGTTATTTTCTCGAACAGAATATGTGTATATCAGGGCTGGTTTTCTACATGAATGATCCTGACACAAAGCCTCACCCGCTGGGAGAACATATTAGGCACCTTCCCCATCGTTTCCCAACGTGCAATTGCAGTCAGTGAGCTCCATGTCGGCAAAGTGCATTCCAATAATCGCCCCTCTCGTGCGATATAGTCATTGTTTAACCAGATGTTGAACAAGAGAAAAAAAATTTCTTACCCCAGAGAGCCATAAAGATGGAGAAAAAAACAGTAGCGGGATTGTCAAACAAGTGGCTGGCACGTGCTGTGGCACAAGCAGTACTGAGGTACCAGTAGTCACAGGACTTGTCACAGAGCGGGCACATGGTGAAGTTATTCTGCTCATCACACATCTCTATACTGAAGCAACACAAAACAGATAGAATATTGAGAACCTTTACCTAATAATTGCAATATTATTTTAATTTTAAAAAGTAGTCTCTGGTACAAGTTATAAAGATGTAAAAGGAAAGTTCTTTTGAATCACCCTCCATTTTTAAAGGTAACTGTTTTTATTCCCATTATGTTTCCCTTTTGCTACACACTATTCTGTGACTGAGAGCAAGGGTAGACAACAGCCTACGTTGACTCTCCATTTGATTACTTTAATAGTAAAAGGGCAATCAGGGAAGAGATGAGATCCCCAAAAGTTTGGAATGAAAATTTTTTTTTTTATTATTCGTTCATGGGATGTGGGCGTCGCTGGCAAGGCCAGTATTTATTGCCCATCCCTAATTGCCCTTGAGAAGGTGGTGGTGAGCCGCCTTCTTGAACAGCTGCAGTCCATGTGGTGAAGGTTCTCCCACAGTGCTGTTAGGTAGGAAATATCAACTCCAAGACAAGGCTTTTGAGAGAGGCGGAGGCCTTCAAATAAAAACTTTAGTGAAGGGATTAAAATACACAAAAGACAATTCAATGGATAAATTTCATCATGCTATTGTGAATTGTTTAAGTTTGAGTTACCAGGGGAAAAAAATGGATGACAGAAAAATTAGAAAGCATTTTGAGCAATTTGTGGGAACCTGGTGGCCAGATTTTACAACGATATACTCTCACTGTAAAATAGCAGCTATTGTGTGTATTGTAAGGTTTTGTAGACAGGCTGTGTGTGCAGACATAAGATTTTTAATATATTATAGTTGGATTACACAGTACAGAAGATTAGAGGGATATATCTCCTACAAAATTTTACTTCCTGCTGTCAACTTCTCCATTATAAATTCATACATCCACATCTATACTAAAAACTGCCTCTGTAAACTTCTCATGCTGTAACTACACCCTCCTGCCAGAGGTTACTGTAGTGCCTCAATTACACATCTTCCAGCTGCTTAGCCTGCATAGCCTGCACTGGAGAGAAACTCCAATGCTCTACCCAATTCTGCTTCTTTGCACCCTTGAATAACTTGTCTTTAATTTGTTATATCTCTCTTCTGCTATATTCCCTCTGTACTTAAAACAGCAATTTCCTAATTCATTTTTTTCCTTTAAATAGTAACAAAGTTGCTCTGAGCAATTGGTATCAGTACTGTGCACAGAAATTAATGGAGGGCAGCGCACTTCCGACTGGAAATGTGCGCTTGCTTCCTGCCCGCCATATTGGGGCCTTAGTATCCGAATAGCGCCTGATTTGCGTGGACCAATTTCTAGGCCATTACTTACAACCAATACAATATACTAATTATATTAGATGCTAATAGTTTCTGGTGGGTAAATCATTGTTCTCAACTTATAGAACTACAGGACTTTAAATCCACACAATAGATTGTGATTTCATTACTTTAGTAGATTTAGCGGTTCCTATTTTCTGTTATTAAATGATTAGATTGCATGAAGTGTTTCATTTTTTGATTATAATAAAACCTTACCTTGGTATATCACTGTCTATTGTAACACAACCATAAAAAAACACTATGATTCCAACCAGTGACGCTGGCATCAGCAGTTGAGTGTATAGTCCCAGCCATGCAAAGTATAGTCCAATCTCCTCTCCAAAATACTTTCTATGAAAGATGGATATGTTAACAAACTATGAAACAATTTAACAAAAGCAAAATGCTATGGATACTGGAAATCTGAAATAAAAACAGAAAATGCTGGAGACGCCCAGCAAGTCAGGCAATTTCTGTGGAGAGAAAAACAGAGTTAACATTGCAGGTTGCTGACTATGCTCATGAAAGGTCATCGACCTGAAACGTTAACTCTGTTTCTCTCTCCACAAATGCTGCCTGACTTGCTGAGTACTTCCAGCATTTTCTGTTTTTATTAAACAGTTTAGTCTAATTGAAGTATCATTAAATCAGTAGGAGGTAGGACAAAACAGTCTGGATTAAATTAATCGATCGCACACCCCCATCAAGGAACTGTGCTCAAAGAAAGCGCCCATTGGAGAATCAGTTCTACAGTGTAGTCCTATCTCCGACTCACCCTCCCTTCGAGGGTGGTCCCTCAGTGGGAGCATGAATCAGAGAATTTATCCAACAAAAATGAAGAGAAACATTATCTGATTTTAATTGGCTACCTCGAGCACATGAAGTAACAGACATCAATCAAACAGTGTGAATCATCACCTCAGGCACTGAACTCTGCAGTTCACAAAACATAATTCAGTTTATTACTTAACTTCAACATTTAATAATTATAATACTAAGTGCTCCAGAGAACAGCACAATTATAAACAGAATACCTTATAATTTAGCGCTTCTAATGTTGACCTTCATGTGATGGGAGCGCATTATTGGGAATTCAGGTGCAGAGGTCAGCATGTCCGATTCCCAACCACACCATTTTCTGGTTATTAATTTTAATGGACAGTAAGTTATGTGGGCCAGGAATCAGACACTCGAACCTCCATGACTGAATTCCAGATATGCACTGCCATAGCAGGAAACTCTGCGCTGACTGCGCCAAATTATAAAATTTACGCTAATATTCCTTCAGTAAACTATTTTTTTCCCAATCTCCATAATTGTACCACTGTGTGAGGCTTTAACACAATATGATCATTACAATTCAGAAAAGCTTTTCAGGAATCTCAAAAGAAAGAACATTAAAAAAATTACCTTATCAGGTCAATCGGCTGGTATTTATAAAACGCTCCATATCGTGCCCATTCTTGATACAGAAGCTGTAAGGTCAATGGAGGACATTAATATTTTACAAGAGTAGTATTCTGGTATCTTCACAAATAGAAAGTTATGACAGAGTCAAAAACACAATGGCTCAATTTACATGAAGGCAATAGCATCAAATTTCTGGCTGTTGACTAGTTTGAATCTAGTTGCCAAAACGGGTGAATACATTCTTCTGTCTCATTTATAAGATGATGATGTTTTGTGAGGTCAGGGCCTTTTGTGCCCAATGTAAAAATACTCAGGGTAAATTGTGAGAGGCTTTGCTTCCAGTGTGAAGACTCATCAGATGGGAGCACAAGTTGGAGGGTGAATTATAACCCCATAGGGCCAAATCTGCAGCCAATGCTCCCATCTTTCCCAATGAAATAGTGTTGAAATTTACAAGGCACAGCATGACCAACAGAGCATCTGGGACACAAAGGCGGCTGTTTGTGAAAATCTTCACAGTTTCAGCATTACCACAGGCTGTAGAAGTCCTTTTTTCTGTTTTTGTTTCTGTCCACACATTACAACAGTTAACCGAATGTCTAGTTCTGCAGTTTTTTAATAAATGGGTGCTGAACAGTGTGGTGAGCTGAGTGCTTGCCTACTAATGGACTAGCTGTTATAGTAACCAGCTGGAAACCTACTTCAATGTTTGATGGGCCGAGAGAGGCAGAATATGGGTGTTTTAAAGCATGCTGTTTATTTAAATTGGGTCTATCGTCCACTCTCTCTCGTATTTCTTTCTCTGTATGTTTATTCTTGATTCTATTTCCCCTTTTCTAAATGCCTCTCACCTGGTATGTCTCTCCCTTTCTCTCTGTATGTCTGTCTCTCTTCCCTCCTCACACATTTAGACTAATTTTCCTCAATTTATTCACCTGTTTCTATGGAGTTAGGCAGAGGAAAATCTGACAAAGATCCGTAACACTGGTTGTGCTCGATGCGCATTCTTTGGGGCATCGCAGACATGGGCAGGAAGCTCCCACATGAAATTTGGGAAAGCATTCAAATCGCATGTAAATGACGTGGGATTTGTATGAGCATTCTTAAGAACTGGCAGATGCCCAGCGTTAAGGGAAGAAAATGATGAGGAAAGGATTGTGATTTACATCCAATTTAAATACCTCCACCTGCTTTAGATACACAATCCTTCTGCACCATCCTGTCTTGGCCCTGGAAATGTGTGTCATGTGCAAACTTTTTCCTGTCACTAATGCCCAAGAACTGGCATACAGGGGGCATTTAAGCACAAAAAAATGATACCCACCATTTTTTTAAATTCTAGATAGATAAATAGATACAGATAGATAGAGATAGTAACCCACTTAAACCAAAGCTTACACTCTATGGCTCTAGACATTGTTATGCACCTTATCATCCACCATTACAACAAGAGGATTTTGTATTTTTCTACAGGTGCAATGGAATATATATTTTTAATATTCTTTAGGAGAGAGGCAAATCAAAAATGACCAAAATTGGGCAAATGTCAATACTTCAAAGAAACCAAAAATTGGTCCAATTCAGATCATTTTGATCTCTTCTTTCGGATTGTGCCATTTTCCCAATGGCCAACACACTTGGACAGAGCTGTAATGGGAAGTGTTACTCAAAGCCATTAAAATATTGTCAGTAAGTTTGCACCTGCACCTTTCAATACTCTTACGGAGAAAGATGTTATTATATCTGAATAGATTTGATGTTTACTGTACCTTGCGTTCATTCTCTTCTGGGTCAGTGCCTTCAAAATCACCCTTTAAAAACAAATATTACATAGAATTACCTTGAGTGTACAGCGCAGAAACAGGCCATTCGGCCCAACTGGTCCATGCTGGTGTTTATGCTCCACACGAGCCTCCTACCACCCCTCTTCATCTAACCCTATCAGTACAACCCTCCATTCCATTCTCTCTCATGTGTTTATCTAGCTTCTCTTGAAATGCATCTATGCTATTCGCCTCAACTTATTCTGGTAGCAAGTTCCACATTGGGCAACGAGTTCCACATCCAAATATTAAATATCTCACTTAACGTGAATTAATATAACTAATGACTGTACTGGCCCTGGTAAACATTGTCTACCACCACTGGAAGCAGTTTGTTGCTTGCTGTATATTTTTCTTTCTGTCGTCTAATCAATGTTATTTTCTTAGCTTTTCAAATCTGTGAGCATCATGCACCATTTCATAACTACAAAGCTGAGCTGATGATTTGTTGCCAGGTTTCTCTGCCAACACAAACGCAAACAGAAACTTAGACTCTCTGGGGGTAATTCTAACTTTGGGCGATAGTGTAAAACGCGCAATATCAGATCAGCTGCTTGTTATACTTCACTCCCGATTTTCATTTCCATTTGACTTCAAAATATTGACCTCAATGGAAATGAAAATCGGGAGAGATGTGTAACGGGCGACTGATCTGACATCGCGCGTTTTACACTATCGCCCAAAGTCAGAATTATTCCCTCCCTCTAAATGTCTCTCCCTATCCTCGTTCCCTCTATAGCTTTCATTCACCACTTGCTCATGATGGTGTTGTTGTGATAAATAATCACTATGTTGATAGCCATAACATCAATTCACGTGATACCACTCTATTGTACACCTCACTGTATAACTCCATGCTCTGGCACGAAGTCACACATTATTGTGTACTTCTATATTATCCCCTTTAGAAACTATTGTACCGCAGTAAAGATCATACTTACATCATGAAGAGGGTAAGCTGAGTCATACACTCCACTTGCTATTAAAGTCGTTATACCTGAAAAACACATTTTCAGTTAGAATCCAGCACATTGGTACTATATCCCAGCCTATATTGGAGTCAAGAATTCACCAGCATCTCATCCTACAGCTTTCAGTCAAAGGTTTGCCAGTGTCCTAGCCTGCAACGGTAGTCTTGCGTCAAGGCCTCACCAGTATCACTGCCTATAACCATAACTGAGTCAGGACTCATCAATATCTCAGCCTAGAACCATAGGCTGAACCACTTGGCTCCAGACCTGATTACAGCCTTGGTCCAAACATGGACAAAAGAGCTGAATTCCAGAGTTGAGGTGAGAGTGACTGCCTCTGACATCAAGGCAGCATTTGACCGAGTGTGGCACCAAGGAGCCCTAGTAAAATTGAAGTCAATGGGAATGACAGGGAAAACTCTCCAGTGGCTGGAGTCATACCTAGCACAAAGGAAGATGGTAGTGGTTGTTGGAGGCCAATCATCTCAGCCCCAGAACATTGCTGCAGGAGTTCCTCAGGGCAGTGTCCTAGGCCCAACCATCTTCAGCTGCTTCATCAATGGCCTTCCCGCCATCATAAGGTCAGAAATGGGGATGTTTGCTGGAGATTGCACAGTGTTCAGTTCCATTCGCAACCCCTCAGATAATGAAGCAATCTGTGCCCGCATGCAGCAAGACCTGGACAACATTCAGGCTTGGGCTGATAAGTGGCAAGTAACATTCGCACCAGGCAAGTGCCAGGCAATGACCATCTCCAACAAGAGAGAGTCTAACCACCTCCCCTTGACATTCAATGGCATTACCATTGCCAAATCCTCCACCATGAACATCCTGGGGGTCACCATTAACCAGAAACTTAACTGAACCAGCCATATAAATACTGTGGCTACTAAAGCAGGTCGGAGGCTGGGTATTCTATGGCAAGTGACTCACCTCCTGACTCCCCAAAGTCTTTCCACCATCTACAAGGCACAAGTCAGGAGTGTGATGGAATACTCTCCGTGGCTGCAGTGTGCATCATCCACAGGATGCACAGCAGCAACTCGCCATGGCTTCTTCGACAGCACCTCCCAAACCCGCGACCTCTACCACCTAGAAGGACAAGGGCAGCAGGCACATGGGAACAAAACCACCTGCACGTTCCTCTCCAAGGCACACACCATCCTGACTTGGAAATATATCGCCGTTCCTTCATCGTCGCTGGGTCAAAATCCTGGAACTCCCTACCTAACAGCACTGTGGGAGAACTTTCACCGCATGGACAGTAGTGGTTCAAGAAGGCGTCTCACCACCACCTTCTCAAGGGCAATTAGGGATGGGCAATAAATGCTGGCCTTGCCAGTGACGCCCACATCCCATGAACGAATAAAAAAAATGTGCCCAAGACCTCCACTGGACCTCCTAGGAACTTTAGAAAGTTATTTAGGTATCTTACCCTCCTGAGATTGAAAATTAGTGACCTGGCTGCAGAGCTCTCTGCATGTATCCGGGCACAAATGAAAAGACATCATTTGTGGCTGACCTCAGTGCAACTCGAGTTGCCTTTCTCCAGTCTGCCAGCTGAACCGCACAGTCCACTGATACTGGTCTGTGACTGACAGCTGCAATATAACTGCAGTCTAAGCCACAGGGGATTTGACTTTACGTTGTGCAAAAATTAATGTGTGGAATTCCTTTGTGAATGACTACTGCCTTCATTTATATAGCAGACAAAGGCATGTTATGTGAATTTATTAAATATTCATTTACTAATATTCACACGTCGTCATTTCAAGGGCACACTTTTCATTACAAGATTTTAGTGGAAATATTAGCGGAAGTTTATAATACCCACGAACACTTCAAATTAGCTTGGAGATTTTGTTGGACAATCTGTCCCGTTTTTAATCAACATCAATGACAATGGTGACAATACACTGACCTCTATAAAACAGAACAGTTTCCATTGTAAGAAATGGGTAGGCAAATCAAGCATTAATCAGCAAATGCATTCCAATAAATTGTCACACAGTCCGATAGGTTAGTATAGTTTCTCTCAGCTAACCCTGCTTTCCATGTTTTACAGCTGGTGGTGACAGGCAGCATGGAGAAACAGATCATTTGGTTGGAATTTCTATTCATGTAAGGTATCACAATAGTATCATGAGTGTTCCATTTATCATGGAGCATCAAGCTCTAATTTGCATCAAGTCAGCACTCCTAATGTGGCCCATAGAGGGAATTTCAAATCATGCTGAGGAAGTCAATCATAAGAAAATCCCTTGTGGCCACTGCACAACCCAACGCTTGCAAATTGGGCTACTATTATTCCCAAGATTAGCTTTAAAACCAGCTACTACCTATGCTGCAGGGAATTGGTTTTTAATTGCATTGGGTGTTAATGTGTGTGTCGTGAACAAGTGCTAATACAAAACATGTAAAAAGAAGATGGTATGAAAAAATACATAGGAGAATTGGGGTAGACTGGAGAACACAAGAAGTGTTCAGCATAACCATACGACCTTTAAGAGTTTCAGACAAACTAAAGAAGGATATAAACAGGAGGGTTTTGTTTGATTTCGTTGTAACTGAAGGTATGAATGAAGGTATGCAGCACTCTCATCCCTCTGGGAAGCTCAGGTATGGAAGAATAAGCATGGAGGGTTCTGATATACAGGTTGCTGGGAGTTTTAAAATATTGAGTTGATAGCATTTTCTATTATTTTTCTCAGTTAATGAGATCCAAGGGACTGATCATTGAGCTACCTACATACAAATGGTGTAGGCCGTAGACCTATAATAGGAGGTTGTGCTTGAACCCTCGAGTTAATTCACTGGTAAATTGTTGACCAGTCATTATTAATTTCAGCAGGAAAAATAAGCATTTGGTGTGTATTCTATTCCTATGATTGGATAATATAATTAGATTAACAATAATTAACCCTATTCAATCTGATGCTTGTTTTATTTACTGGGTTAGAACTTCCATGGGAGTTCCCCAATCTCCTACTGTAATTTTGGTGGAAACCCTGAGGTACGTTCCTGGAATCTCTAAACTAAAGCCCCAATTTTAATTCGGGAAGGGACTCTCACGGTCAGGGACAGAGGCGAGAGCCAAACTTTCCTGACCTCAGCAGCGTGAGCCCTGGTCGATTTTAACTCCCGGACTTCATCTGCAATGTCAGCTGCCCGCCCAAAACTGGTGGAAAGTGGAAGGTGGTCGGTGAGTGGGAGCAGATTGTTGGGCAGAAGTTGGTCGGTGAGTGGGAGCAGATTGTTGGGCAGAAGTTGGTCGGTGGGTGGGAGCAGATTGTTGGGCAGAAGTTGGTCGGTGGGTGGGAGCAGATTGTTGGGCAGAAGGTGGTCGGTGGGTGGGAGCAGATTGTTGGGCAGAAGTTGGTCGGTGGGTGGGAGCAGATTGTTGGGCAGAAGTTGGTCGGTGGGTGGGAGCAGATTGTTGGGCAGAAGGTGGTCGGTGAGTGGGAGCAGATTGTTGGGCAGAAGTTGGTCGGTGGGTGGGAGCAGATTGTTGGGCAGAAGTTGGTCGGTGGGTGGGAGCAGATTGTTGGGCAGAAGGTGGTCGGTGGGTGGGAGCAGATTGTTGGGCAGAAGGTGGTCGGTGAGTGGGAGCAGATTGTTGGGCAGAAGGTGGTCGGTGGGTGGGAGCAGATTGTTGGGCAGAGGTTGGTCGGTGGGTGGGAGCAGATTGTTGGGCAGAAGGTGGTCGGTGAGTGGGAGCAGATTGTTGGGCAGAAGTTGGTCGGTGGGTGGGAGCAGATTGTTGGGCAGAAGTTGGTCGGTGGGTGGGAGCAGAAGGAATGGTCCCCAGCATCCAGGTAAGTCACAGGGAGGAGGTTTTCGGGAGGGTTTTGTGATCAGGAAGAGAGGGGAGCCCGGGGCAGGGGAGGCCTAATCTCTCCCTGTAGGCTGAAGGAGCGCTCCTGCTCCTGACGGCCCCACAAGGAAAGTGAAAAAAACACATCTCTTTGTAACTCTTTCCCGCTCAGGCCACTCATTAAAATAGCAGTCGGGCCCCAATGATGTAATCGAAGCCCCAATCTGCATATTTAAAGAAGGACCCCGCCGGTGTCAGACGGGTCTTGTTGCCGCCCACTCAGAAGGGCAGGAATAATTCAGGACCGCGGGAAGGGAGCGGGTAAGTCTTCCAGCCAATTTTAACTACTCGCCTGACCGGTTTCTGCCGGGTGGGCAGGGTTAAAATTGCCCCTTAAGCTTCGTTGGCAAAAGCAGCCTGGTTTAGACTCTTCATCTGAATCTTAATCAACATTTCCCGGCTTCCCTGTTCTATTTAACCCGCTGAGAACTGTATTTAAATGAATAGAAACATTTTTAACATATGTTTCCCCAAGATCCTGTAGCAGCAGAGTCAGAGGAAGTTTAAACATAAAGGGCTCAATTTTAAAATGGTGGCGGGTTGGCAGCGAGGGGGGGGTGAAGGTGTGCGTGGCAAACCCGAATAAAAAAAACTTACCGTTTCCAACACGATCGCAACATAATTGATGGTGATTAAAGGTCTTTCCGGGTTTCACGCCCGGCAGCCAGCCTGATTGACAAGCTGGATGCCGACAGGAGCTGCAACGCAAGTGGGGGGCGGGGGGGGGCCAAAGAGAAAGAGAGAGAGCGAGACGTCATCCAGCGCTGGAACGGAAGATCGGGGGGAGAGGGGGCAAGATCGGGGTGGGGGGGAGAAGGCAAGATCGGGGCAGGGGGGGGGAGGGCAAGATCGGGGAGAAGAGGGGAAGATGGGAGGTGGAGAGGGCAAGATCGGGGGGGGAGAGGGCAAGATCGGGGAGAAGAGGGCAAGATCGGGGAGAAGAGGGCAAGATCGGGGGGAGAGGGCAAGATCGGGGGGAGAGGGCAAGATCGGGGGGAGAGGGCAAGATCGGGGGTGGGGAGAGGGCAAGATCGGGGGGGAGAGGGCAAGATCGGGGGGAAGAGGGGAAGATGGGGGGTGGAGAGGGCAAGATCAGGGGTGGGGAGAGGGCAAGATCGGGGGGGAGAGGGCAAGATCGGGGGGGAGAGGGCAAGATCGGGGGGAGAGGGCAAGATCGGGGGGAGAGGGCAAGATCGGGGGTGGGGAGAGGGCAAGATCGGGGGGGAGAGGGCAAGATCGGGGGGGGAGAGGGCAAGATCGGGGGGGAGAGGGCAAGATCGGGGGGGAGAGGGCAAGATCGGGGGGAGAGGGCAAGATCGGGGGGAGAGGGCAAGATCGGGGGGAGAGGGCAAGATCGGGGGGAGAGGGCAAGATCGGGGGTGGGGAGAGGGCAAGATCGGGGGGGAGAGGGCAAGATCGGGGGGGGAGAGGGCAAGATCGGGGGGGAGAGGGCAAGATCGGGGGGGAGAGGGCAAGATCGGGGGGGAGAGGGCAAGATCGGGGGGGGAGAGGGCAAGATCGGGGGGGAGAGGGCAAGATCGGGGGGGAGAGGGCAAGATCGGGGGGGAGAGGGCAAGATCGGGGGGGAGAGGGCAAGATCGGGGGGGAGAGGGCAAGATCGGGGGGGAGAGGGCAAGATCGGGGGGGAGAGGGCAAGATCGGGGGGGAGAGGGCAAGATCGGGGGGAAGAGGGCAAGATCGGGGGGGAGAGGGCAAGATCGGGGGGGAGAGGGCAAGATCGGGGGGGAGAGGGCAAGATCGGGGGGGAGAGGGCAAGATCGGGGGGGAGAGGGCAAGATCGGGGGGGAGAGGGCAAGATCGGGGGGGAGAGGGCAAGATCGGGGGGGAGAGGGCAAGATCGGGGGGGAGAGGGCAAGATCGGGGGTGGGGAGAGGGGAAGATTGGGGGGAAGAGGGGAAGATCGGGGGGAAGAGGGGAAGATCGGGGGGAAGAGGGGAAGATCGGGGGGAAGAGGGGAAGATCGGGGGGAGAGTGCAAGATCGGGGGTGGTGAGAGTGCAAGATCTGGGGGGAGAGGGCAAGATCGGGGGGAAGAGGGGAAGATGGGGGGAAGAGGGGAAGATCGGGGGGGGAGTGAGCAAGATTGGGGGGGAGTGAGCAAGATCGGGGGGGGGAGAGAGCAAGATCAGGGGGGAGAGAGCAAGATCAGGGGGGGAGAGAGCAAGATCGGGGGGGGAGAGAGCAAGATCGGGGGGGGAGAGAGCAAGATCGGGGGGGGAGAGAGCAAGATCGGGGGGGGAGAGAGGGCAAGATCGGGGGTGGGGAAAGGGCAAGATCGGGGGGGGAGAGGGCAAGATCGGGGAGAAGAGGGCAAGATCGTGGGGGGAAAGAGGGGAAGATTGGAGGGGAGAGGGGAAGATCGGGGGGAGAGGGGGATTGAAGAAAGAGAGAGAGATCGGGGGGACATGGGGGGGGAAGAGGGGGAGATCGGAGAGGTGGACATCAGGGGCTGAGAGGGACATCGGAGAGGGAGACATCGGACATCAGAGCAGGGTGGAAAGGTAGGTTTATTTTGTGTTTTAACTTTGTGCAATCGTTTGTTATTTAATTTATTTCGTTTCTTTTTGCCTGATCTGGCCCTTCAGGTCTAGTTTCACCAGACGTGAATCAGAAGCTGTGGGAAGCTGTGGGAACGTTAAAAATCGTTCCAACTACCTGATATGTCACAAGTAAAGTGCCTTACGTACCTCAATGAGGTACTTTTGGTTCTTTAACTGTCATTCCACCGGTTTTAATTGCCGGCGGGACGCCCGCGCGCACACAGGTGCGTCTGTGGGGAACTCGGAAGTCGGCGGGTTACAGCCAGCTTCCGAACCCGCTCTGCATTTCTGCAATTTTCACAGCCTCCCCGCACCCAACGCACCCGCAATTTACGTTTAAAATCGAGCCCAAACCATCAATGTCTGACTAAAGAAAACACAACACTCCAAAAGATCACAGTCCTTTATGTCTACACTCATGTTACGAATTGTTTCAATACCACCCTGAATGATGCTGTAATGGATTCTGAAATTATCTTACCCATATGATATCTGGCTCTTGTACAAGATGTTCGCTTTAAAATTTCATAAACCTGCAAGGAATAAGAAAATAGTCAAAGAGCACAACTAGGGCCGCATCTACATGGGAGAGCAGGGGTGTCCCAAACTGCTACACACGGGCCACAAACTGCCCTTGGACCCAAGGCAACTAAGCTTACAACCTCATTAAGGTCACAGAATGCAGAGAAGGATATGTGAATGAATAGCTGGTGAAAGTTCATTGTAGTTACTTTGCACTTTTTGCCTTCAAAGTCCAGTTTGCATGGACACAAGAGAAGCTCCAGGTGCAATGAAGCTCTTAAAGGGGCAGACTTTGTGCAGCTATTTTGTTGAGATGTTTACAGTACAGCCGGGGTTTTATTAGATTTTTTTCACTATTTTTGAACTAATATGTATTTTTGGAACAATTTTTATTTACAGTAAATTTGTCCTTAAACATCCCAAAAATTAGTCCATTATTGCTCATCTAAATCACCAGAAGCATTCATAGGATTTCAGCAGAAAAGGAACAGATGAGAAAGAAAGGGAATTCTTCCAATGCTAACTTTCACAAGAGCTCAAGAAACCGCTAGACCCTGAGTGGCTACTCTAGTGTCCTATGGCAGGCAGGAAGTGAAACTAAAGTCATTGATGGGGATGGGGTGGAGGCACCTTATAACACACAGTAAGAATGGGACAGAAGGTATGGCAGGGCCCACTGGCTGCACCTGCCATTATGGCACCAACCATACTTGCATGTCTTGGCAAACTTAATTCCAATGATCGAAGGCAACTGCCTCTGCAGCACTCCCTCACTACAGCACTGGAGTGTCAGCCTAGACTGTATGCTTCAACCTACATCTGTCTGATGTTGCTTCTTCTCTCACTTTTCATTAAGTTTTGCAAAAATCATTTTTGGACAAGAGGAAAATCTTCAGAGCAGCGCTTCAAAAAAAAATGAATAATCTGTAGTCAGTTTTCACAAGATTTGTTTAGTGCGCGTCTACTTTTTCACTGGAATCAGTGGACGAGGAAAATGTGGCTCCAGATTGTTTAAGGCCTGTGTAATTTGGGCCTAGCCAAGACCTGTACATTGAATTACAAAATCAAATTCATTCTTACAGCTTTTTTATTTTTGCTCCTTCATCATCTGTAGGTTGGTTTCCTTAAAAATAAAATGATTAGGGAATCTAAGGGGGCGATTTTCACATTGGTTGGACTTCTGGCAGGCGCCACACCCGCCTAATGTCCTTGCTGAGAGGTCAGAGCCATTTTGACAGCCTAGCCTCATTTGTTTAATGCTAGCGAGCTGCGAGCACAGTCACAAGGGGAAGGGGCTTAATTCCAGGAGGGGGGGGGGGGTGGTTGGGAGGCAATCAATTGGGGGTGGGGGTGCGGTCAGGCTGGCAGCAGCATGATTGCTTAAACTGGCCCCAGGACTGCTGTTTAGGCCGTACAAGCAATGGGCGGAGCACTCTCCGACAAAGTTTCGGCAATGGATTGGGAACAGCTCCAAGGAAATCTCCAGCCCATGTATTATTTTACAGTTCAAAGTGATTTACAGGCCAATCCAATCACAGCACATTCCACCAAGTATATTTACTTTTCAATTTGATCCAAGTGCCTAGGGGTAAATTTTAACCCCCAATAACGGGTGGGTTGGGGGGTGAGTGGGACATTAAAATAGCACGTTTTTGGAGCAGGAACGGATCTCAGCTCCAACGCGCCCAATTCTGGGTTTAATCCAGGCAGGTTTTTCTGCGTCTGAGCAGCGGACACCAGGAAGTCCCGCCCCCACTTAAAGCCGGCGGGCCGATACTTAAAAGTGCAATGTAACTCATTGAGATACTTGAGGTACTTAATATTTTGTGTACTGGACAATTAAAATTTATTTAACCTTACCTGTTCTGGTTTCCCATCGCTTGCCATTCACGTCAGGTGAAAGTAGGTGAAAAGGGCTGGAGGTGAGTGCATTTATTGCACTGCTTGTGGGTCCAGAGGAGCAGGAGAGCTTCATCCAGGTCCAACAAACTCACCTGGGGTCAACAAGAACCCCCCCCCCCCCACCAACTGATGGTGGAAGCCCCACTCCCATTGTTGACCCTGACCTACCTCTGATTCTTCACCCGACCTCCAGCGACCTCTGTTCTTCTTCCTGGTCCCCTGATCTCCTCCCCTGCCCCCCTGATCTCCTTCCCGGCACCCCCAATCTCCTCCCCGGCCTCCCCCAATCTCCTCCCCGGCCTCCCCCAATCTCCTCCCCGGCCTCCCCCAATCTCCTCCCCGGCCTCCCCCAATCTCCTCCCCGGCCCCCCCCAATCTTCTCCCCGTACCCCCGTTCTTCTTCCCTGCCCCCCCCTGATCTTCTCCCTGGCCTATGATCGCTCCCTCCCTCCCTCTCTCCCTCCGATCCCTAACTGTGGCCTGCTACAACCGGCCTTCCTGCCGACAGCCAGTCAGCCGATTAGTCTGGCTGCTGGGTGCGAAATCAGAAGTAAAATTGATTGGCCTCATTACCACTTACCTTCCAGGTTTCGTGCCCAAAATCTCCCTTCTCCCCCCCGGCTAGAAGTTAAAATTTACCACCTAATGTTGGAATTAAAAGGCAGATCTCATGAATTCACTTTCCAGGTGTGGGGCTTCATCACCAGCTCGGAGGTCATCAGGGCCACACAAGACTTTCCATTCGTTCATATTAACGGATGGAAAATAAACAGAGCCTACTGACCTCCGTGCCTCAATTCCCAATGCGTGTTCCAGCGCATGTCGTTCCACACCAGTAGTTAGTAGGAAACAGTATGAAATCCATGCGATTTCAGATCCAATATTTTGATGTGTGTGCTCGTATTTGGTGAACAATTGAAACCTGCCCCATCTCGTATATCCTCCCATTGTTGTCAAGCAACAAATTATAGTGATGGGAGGCCGAGAGGCGCTTTCAGGTTCAAAGCAGTTAAAAACGGCTCTACTCCCTACAGTCTGATTGTTTGACTTACTATTCGACTCCGGGTTGCATTGTCAAAAAAGGTTTCCTTATTCGTTATGTTGTACCTGAAAAAAAATACAGATATGGTTAATTGTTTGTGCATCCCCCCCTTCCCTCCATTGCCCCATTGGCAGCAGAACCTTCCGCCTCTTCAGGCATACTCTCTGAAACTCCTGCTTGAACCCCTCCTCCTCTCCACCAAAAAGCTTTTTAAAACACATCTTTTCAGCCAAGCGTTTGCTCCACCCCCCCGCCACAACATGTTTAACTGTCCACTCCTTTATTTCTTCTACTTTCTCTTCATCTCACCTATATAAAAGGCATCACAGCCATGATGGGCCAAATGGCCTCCTTCTGTGCTGTAAAATTTTACGATTGTATGATTCTATTCTATCCTCTATATGTTAAATGAAACCCAATTGTTTCATAGAAAGGCAATTTTTAATAGCCAGAGGCAATTAATAACCCTACAAAGTACAGAATTGGCCAAGAATTATTTTCTCGTAGCAGCCGATACTTAAAACAAATTATGAACTACAAATTTTGATGATAAATTCCATGATCATTTGGCCAGTGCAATGGTCATTCTGTGCATTGCTTTAATCTTTGATGTACACACCAGAACCTCTAAAAGTTATCAAAACTAATCCTTATTAAAATTATGTGAATTTCAAAACAGGATTTTTGTGTGCACTACTTACAAATGGATCTTGTCTCTGCTGAAAGGGTGCGCTAGGTGCTTGCTTGTCTGGATCGACCATCCAACTTTGGGCTGTAAAGGCTTTGTGACCTTTTGCCAGATTGAGTTCACTTTTGCTGTGATTCCGCCCTCCTGTTTTATTTCAAAAGCCTGAGAAAGGATAAAAGTAGTTCAGCATGAACGCTCAATTAACTTGAAAGCAGAGCTTCATTTAGAATTTAAATTTTAAATAGTTTCTCCCTGCTCCCCCCAAATACCTTTAAATGCCTGATTACAATTACGGATACAATTCTCAAGCTGGAAATTTCAATTTTGAAAAATATATATTTAGTGAAAAATTGATTAAGGTTATATGTCAACTGAATTGCATATCTTATCAGCGAGAAGGCCAGATAGGAAATATTAATTAAAGCATACCAGAAACCAGATTTTCTAATGATAGATCGCAGCATGTGAAACTAAGCAGATTCCATCAAATGACCAAAATCGTTGTAATCGTTCAGGTAGTCAGTTTTGTCACTGACACAGGAAAAATATAAGAAGCATATTATGATATTTCAAATAAGGCCATATCTTGCTTTGAAAATAAAGTGGGTAAATTCGACTTCTCTGGCTGTAGTGAACATTTCATGTTCTGTGATTTGAAACAGGATGCCTCAATATCCTTATGGTTCAGCAAAATTAATGCCTTCAACACGGAGCCACTTCAGCACATATCAGAAATTAAGGTGCAGAATCAGTGCCTCCAACATAACTTTTCACTCATTCACTCACAAAATCACCCCATAAATCTTAATTTCCATTACCTGACAGATTTAATCCAATATCACAATTCCATTTTCCTACTAAATTACTGACAGCGTTACTGTTTAGAGTCAGCCGTCAATGATTCCGCTGACAGGCTGCCATCTATTTAGAGACCTGTCCATACATGAAAATAAACATTACTCAAAAGCTTCATTTAAAAAGATCTTTTTGTAATTTTAGTCTATTCAAGTTAGTTGTCTTGAATGTGTTTATATAATTATAGATTAGATACACAACAGGCAATTCTAACAGCAAAGGAAATGGGTTAAGGACCCAGGGCAAAGACACAGAATTAGGGAAGAACACAAGAAAGTATGGAAGCAGAAAAAGCCACTTAGCCCATTAGTCCGAGATAAAGATCTGTAACATTTCTCCTTGGCCGCAAAGGGGCATCATACAAAACTTAAGAATGTTAATCCAACCTTTGAACCCTCGCTTACAAAAGATTGATTGGAGCTCGACCCTGAGCTCAGCTTCAAACTCCACAAACAACCTTTCACCAAAATAGCCAAATGCCACTTCTGCAATATCACCCACCTGTAGCCCTGTACCAGCACACTGCTGAGTTTGTCAACTCCAGGGGGTCGATTTGAACCGTTTCCTACCTGCCGAGAAACGGGCAGCAGCAGGCCAGACCCCTTTTTACACCCCGCCCGAAGGAAAATCATGTGTGGTGTAAAACGGGCAGCTGATCTGTCCATGCCCATCTCCAGCCCGGTGGGAAACAGTTGGGGCTCGATTTTACAATGGTGGCGGGTTGGCAGTGAGGGGGGGTGAAGGTGCACGTGGCAAACCCGCATGAACAAAACTTACCGTTTCCGACGCGATCGCACGTTGATTGCTGATGATTAACTCCTCTCCGGGTTTCACGCCCGGCAGCCAGCCTGATTGACAGTCTGGCTGCCGTCAGGAGCTGCAACGCGAGGTGGGGTGGAGGCGAGAAAGAGAGAGAGCGAGACGTCATCCGGCATTGGAACGGAAGACCGGGGCGGGGAGAATGGAAGATCGGGCACTGGACAGGAGGACCGGGGAGGGGGGAGGTGAGAGGGAAGATCGGGGGGGGGAGAGGGGAATATCGGGGGGGATGGGAGAAGATCGGGGGGGATGGGAGAAGATCGGGGGGGATGGGATAAGATCGGGGGGGATCGGAGAAGATTGGGGGGGATAGGAGAAGATGGGGGGGGATGGGAGAAGATCGGGGGGGATAGGAGAAGATCGGGGGGGATAGGAGAAGATCGGGGGGGACAGGAGAAGATCGGAGGGCATCAGGAGGGGTGAAGAGGGGTACATGGTGGGGACATGGGGGTGAAGAGGAGGACATCGGGGGGTGAAGAGGAGGACATCGGGGGGTGAAGAGGAGGACATCGGGGGGTGAAGAGGAGGACATCGGGGGGGTGAAGCGGGGGGGTGAAGAGGGGGACACGGGGGGGAAGATCGGGGGGGTGAAGAGGAGGACATCGGGGGGAAGATCAGGGGGTGAAGAGGGGGACATCGGGGGAAGATCGGAGCGGTGAAGAGGGGAACATCGGGGGGAAAATCAGGGGGTGAAGAGGGGGACATCGGGGGAAGATCGGAGCGGTGAAGAGGGGAACATCGGGGGGAAGATCGGGGGGGGTGAAGAGGGGGACATCAGAGCGAGAGACAGCGGACATCGGAGCAGGGTGTAAAGGTAGGTTTATTTAGTGTTTTCACTTCCTTCCATGGTTTTTTATTTAGTTTCTTGTTCCCTCATCTGGCCCTTCCAGGCGTGAATCAGAAGCGGTGGGCAAGCCGCCCAGGTAAGTTAAAAATCTTCCTAATTACTTCATCTGTCACAGGTAAAGTACCTTAAGTACCTCAGTGAGGTACATTTGGCTCTTTAACTGTCATCCTGCCGGCTTTAATTGCCGTTGGGACTTCCGTTTTTGGGTCACCCGCGTGCACACAAGTGGTTCCCTGGGAAACTCGGAAGTCGGCGGGTTGGAGCCGGCTTCCGAATCCGAACGGGATTTCCGCGATTTTCGGAGCCCCCTGCCCCCAACGCACCCACAATTGCCCCCTAAAATTACCCCCTTCAAATCAGCCAGTTCTGATGAAAGGTCATCAGCTTGTTAGAGGGCAACTTTAGCCGAACCCAACCGTCGAGAAACTGACGGGATTGCGTGCAATGCTTGTTTTACATCCCACCCGATTTTACCCTCCATTGAAGTCAGTGGAGTGTAATATGGGCGAGGGATAAAACTGCCATTGTTTCATTGATTGTTCCAGGAATGCCCACCTTGAAAAGTTAAAATCAACCTCCGGGTTTGAATTCTCTAGCCCTCCCTCTCCTCAGCTCCAGCCTACACAAACTCCAATTCATGCACATCATGTGCTGCTCATATCCTATTCCTACACTTAGTTGTCTGTGTTAAAGAAATGATTTAGGTGAAAGTTGTTATTGAAAAAAATAATTTCTAGCAATTGCTATTGAGCTGTTGCCAGTTAGTCTTATAAACACCCCTGACAGACTTCAGCCACACAGTAGGAGTAACCGCATTTATACAGTCAAAATATCACATTGACGATTATCTAAAATTGTGGTCTCAGAAGAAACATTTTTTTAACATGTGACAGATAAATAACTCCCAAGGGTGACTCCTTCTACAAAAATATACCATGCTGAATTTTACCACTTAACGTTTTTTCACATATACACACAAAAAAAAATCAAACGTTCGTCTGCTTTGAGATTTAAGTCCCTTTTTGTTACAGACAAAATTTTTATGCCATTCCACCTGGGCAATGTTATCTTTCTGCCACTGTGTGGGTAGGAGACACATACAAACAGACTCGAAGGCTCAATCTAAATCAGTAATGTTTTCCCTTCTGCACTCTTCAGGCAGCAACCTGTTCAAATATTAAATGGAATTTCCATCCACTCTTCTGGAGTTCCTGACACACTCAGAAGTCGTCGTAATTTTGTTTGAAGAAATTGTGTGAGAATTCAGCTATAAAACCTGCAACATCTGGTGCTATCATCATTTACTGAGGTGCTGTGATTCATCCTCACAGAGGTCTCTGCGACATGCATTTGACTTGTTAAGCGTCCCCAAAGCTCATTATTTAAAGAGTGATTGACATGAGCTGGCCCTGAACCAAGAAGAGGCTGAGAAAGTAATAACTGTATATAGGGCACTGTAAGGCTGCTAAATTTAAGCGACAGCCACATAACATAGTTTACATATTGTGGAAAATAAAATATTTTGTTTAACTAGTTGATTATACATACTGATTATAGCCACAGTAATGCTTAGCATATGCCAGAGAGGTTTTGATGGAGTAAATAAGGAGAAACTGTTTCCATTGGCAGGAGGGTCGGTAATACAGATTTAAGATAATTGGCAAAAGAGCCAGAGGCGAAGCGTGAGTTGTTATGAGCTGGACTGCGCTGCCTGAAAGGGAGGTGGAAGCAGATTCAATAATAAATTTCAAAAGGTAATTAGATAAATACTTGAAAAGGAAAAATTTGTAGGGCTGTGGAGAAAGAGCAGGGGAGTGGAACTAATTGGATAGCTCTTTCAAAGAGCCAGCACAGGCATGACGGGCTAAATGGCCTCCTTCTGTGCAGTAAGATCCTATGATTCTATAATTCTATATGTCTAGTTGCCAACCCTGAGCTATTCCATGGAATAGAAAAACTTCCTGGCACCTCAGTTACAATATTAAACTATTGCTACATGCTTATTTTCTTAAATAACTGAAACATCGCAGCATACTTTGGTAATCCTATAACTAAACTGTTACAAGATTTAAGTTTTAGCAGAATAAAAAGCACTAAACATTAAGTTCAATCGCATTTGAAAGGTACAGTTCATTGCCCTTTCACTTCTAGTCCCTGAATTTAAATGTAGGCCGGACGGAGTGGATGAAACTTGTCTCTCTCTGCTGGTTGTAAAGTTCTACGTGAAATGTGTTTGAGTAATCTCCAATTGGTTCCTATTGGGCGTAAGTCTACACCTCAAAACTGCTTATAATTCCGCAGAAATTGGCACCAAAAATGGCAGTTGGGAGAATTTTAACAGTGATACTATTGTCAGTCTCACTTGAATCATGTCACTGGTACAATTAGAGGACGCTTCACATTAAATCTAGTCAATTCTACACCTTATCTGGGATAGTGGTATTGGGTGCAAAAATATAAAACATTCCATTAATGAATGTTCCTATCCCTCATACTGGTAAAGCTAAATGATAAACAAAAAAACTGAGTTCTACATCTTTGCCACCTTGTTGAAGTTGAGGTATTGATATAACATTTTAATATTAAGTGGAGCCTCATATGTTGTCATTAACATTTCAATTGTTAAAACAGTTTGGCTCCCAAAATCCATGGCTGTTCCAGCAGATTCCTGCTGTAACTTTGGCAAGAGTCTGTCAGAACGACTGGAAGCTAGGCCGGGGCCTGGATATGCCAAGAGACAGCCTTGCAGCCAAGTGTCCAAGTTTCCAGGATGGTCTTTTGGGGCTGGAGCCTCCGGTCGCTCTTTACAAGGCCATCATTGTAGGTGGGTGTAGGAACTCCAAACATCAGAGTTCTCGTGCCCCAGTCATTCAAAGGGATCCAGCGTATGGTCAGCACTGATACACCTTGCTCAGTGTACTGGCAGAGCCAGCGGGCGATGTGGGGACCACCATGAGGTCCGGACAAGAATCGTGGCCTGGAGCCCTGAAGAATGGACAGCAAATATTTTATTCTTAATTTTTAAAGCATATCAGCTGGGGGCAACAGAGCCTTGTCTCATTGGAGGGGGGGAGGCATCGGTGGTTGGGGAGGGGGGAAGGCCCCAGTCCAGGTGCTTATGCTGGACTTTACAAAACCAAGGTGGAAAGCTGGAGTTAAGATATAGTTCAGCCATGATCTAATTGAATGGCGGAACAGGCTCGAGGGGTTGAATGGCCTACTCCTGCTCCTATGTTCCTTCCTTTGGACTTTCTTGCCCTGCTGCAATGATGGTCAATCAGAGCAGCCTCAAGTGATGCAGGTGTCTGCCAATGGTAAGAAAATGACGGGACTTCACCTTGACCCTGCAGACTTTGGCAGGATCAACGGCAGAGGTCTGGAGCACTTATGCTAAGATGCGCCACCCATGGATTTTTGGGGCTTTCATTTCTGAGCTACAATCTCATAGGCCTTCACTTAGTGTTCAAAGGAATACCTCAGGCTACATGTAAAAGCAGGAAACAATTGCTCTAGTTGAATTAATTCAACTGAGGCTCTCCTCCAAATATTTCTCTATTCAACCCTACAATGGTCATCACCGTTATTGATAAACCCTACAATGACTATCATTGTTATTGGTCTATCCTACAATTGCTATCATTGTTATTGATAAACCCTACAATAGCTACCACTTTTATGGTCTACCCTAAAATGGTTATCCCTGTTATTGATAAACTTTACAATGACTATCACTGATAATGGTCTACTCTACAATTGCTAGCACACTTAGCTATGACCCACTTAAATAATCACACTCAAATATAGCAATTCCTTTATGTGGCAACCATTTCAAAAAATATTTTGAGAGGTTGAAACATTTAGGGGCAGCTGAACAGAAATAATGTTTTATTAGTGAAATGTACCTTTCACTATCCCAGAGGGTAATTATGACCCTGTTCTTTTACTTCACTAACTCATCACTTTCTTTCAGAGGTTATCAGGCTATTCTGTTGGGTCTTTCTGATTATGTTTATCTTTATTCCTTTAACAAAGTGCTGAGCTGCAGCTGGCCATCGCTGTATAACTCAGAAGGAAATTTCCCAAAGATTCCGGGAACAGGTTACTGGTTCAGTCCAAGAGATAATCAGCCATGAGATATGACCTACATCTTTATGACACGAATTGCCTCAAGCTGCTTAAAGTTCTACCTCCTTGATCCAATAACAAATAAATCGGTTAGCTGAGGACTTGAACAGCAACTCCAGCTGGGATATTTATAAAGAATATGTAGCAGCAGGACCGTAGAACAATTCTAAGCAAAACACTTGAACTGAGAAGCCCTTGTTTATTACTATCACTGTTTCTTCACACATTAGCTACCTTTCAATATTTATGTTGAATCATGGGAATCAGATCTAAGCCTTTCTCATACACACCAAACTAAAACATTAGCAGCAACTGACCAACAGCTTTACAAAAGCCGAGGCAGCCCCCAAAAGGTTGGCAACTCTAAAACAGCCCTGAATCTAAGTCTGGAACATGCAACAGAAGTAACTTTATTTTTTTACTCGCTCATGGGATGTGGGCGTCGCTGGCAAGGCCAGCATTTATTGCCCATCCCTAATTGCCCTTGAGAAGGTGGTGGTGAGCCACCTTCTTGAACCGCTGCAGTCCGTGTGGTGAAGGTTCTCCCACAGTGCTGTTAGGAAGGGAGTTCCAGGATTTTGACCCAGCGACGATAAAGGAAAGGCGATATATTTCCAAGTCGGGATGGTGTGTGACTTGGAGGGGAATGTGCAGGTGGTGTTCCCACGTGCCCGCTGCCCTTGTCCTTCTGGGTGGTAGAGGTCGTGGGTTTGGGAGGTGCTGTCGAAGAAGCCTTGGCAAGCTGCTGCAGTGGATCCTGTGGATGGTACACACTGCAGCCACAGTGCATAGGTGCTGAAGGGAGTGAATGTTTAGGGTGTTCGATGGGGTGCCAATCAAGCGGGCTGCTTTGTCCTGGATGGTGTTGAGCTTCTTGAGTGTTGTTGGAGCTGCACTCATCCAGGCAAGTGGACAGTATTCCATCACACTCCTGAATTGTGCCTTGTAGATGGTGCAAAGGCTTTGGGGAGTCAGGAGGTGAGTCACTTGCCACAGAATACGCAGCCTCTGACCTACTGTTGTAGCCACAGTATTTATGTGGCTGATCCAGTTAAGTTTCTGGTCAATGGTGACTCCCAGGATGTGGATGGTGGGGGATTCAGCAATGGTAATGCCGGTGAATGTCAAGGGGAGGTGGTTAGACTCTCTCTTGTTGGAGATGGTCATTGCCTGGCACTTGTCTAGCGCGAATGTTACTTGCCAGGTGCGAATGTTACTTGCCACTTATCAGCCCAAGCCTGGATGTTGTCCAGGTCTTGCTGCATGCGAGCACGGACTGCTTCACTATCTGAGGGGTTGCGAATGGAACAGAACACTGTGCAATCATCAGCGAACATCCCCATTTCTGACCTTATGATGGAGGGAAGGTCATTGACGAAGCAGCTGAAGATGGTTGGGCCTAGGACACTGCCCTGAGGAACTCCTGCAGCAATGTTCTGGGGCTGAGATGATTGGCCTCCAACAACCACTACCATCTTCCTTTGTGCTAGGTATGACTCCAGCCACTGGAGAGTTTTCCCCCTCATTCACATTGACTTCAATTTTACCAGGGCTCCTTGGTGCCACACTCGGTCAAATGCTGCCTTGATGTCAAGGACAGTCACTTTCACTTCACCTCTGGAATTCAGCTCTTTTATCCATGTTTGGACCAAGGCTGTAATGAGGTCTGGAGCCGAGTGGTCCTGGCGGAACCCAAACTGAGCATCGGTGAGCAGGTTATTGGTGAGTAAGTGCCGCTTGATAGCACTGTCGATGACAGCTTCCATCACTTTGCTGATGATTGAGAGTAGGCTGATGGGGCGGTAATTGGCCGGATTGGATTTGTCCCGCTTTTGGTGGACAGGACATACCTGGGCAATTTTCCACATTGCCGGGTAGATGCCAGTGTTGTAGCTGTACTGGAACAGTTTGGCTAGAGGCGCGGCTAGTTCTGGAGCACAAGTCTTCAGCACTACAGCCGGGATGTTGTCGGGGCCCATAGCCTTTGCTGTATCCAGTGCGCTCAGCCGTTTCTTGATATTACGTGGAGTGAATCGAATTGGCTGAAGACTGGCTTCTGTGAGGGTGGGGATATCGAGAGGAGGCCAAGATGAATCATCCACTTGGCACTTCTGGCTGAAGATGGTTGCAAACGCTTCAGCCTTGTCTTTTGCATTCACGTGCTGGACTCTGCCATCATTGAGGATGGGGATGTTTACAGAGCCGCCTCCTCCCGTTAGTTGTTTAATTGTCCACCACCGTTGGTTGTGAAATGGCTTAGCTCTGTCTATAGCATGTTGGTTCTGCTGTTTAGCATGCATGTAGTCCTGTGTTGTAGCTTCACCAGGTTGGCACCTCATTTTTAGGTACACCTGTTACTGCTCCTGGCATGCTCTTCTACACTCCTCATTGAACCAGGGTTGATCCCCTGACTTGTTGGTAATGGTAGAGTGAGGAATATGCCGGGCCATGAGGTTACAGATTGTGCTGGAATACAATTCTGCTGCTGCTGATGGCCCACAGTGCCTCATGGATGCCCAGTTTTGAGCTGCTAGATCTGTTCTGAATCTATCCCATTTAGCACGGTGTTAGTGCCACACAACATGTTGGATGGTGTCCTCAGTGCGAAGACGGGACTTCATCTCCACGAGGACTGTGCGGTGGTCACTCCTACCAATACTGTCATGGACAGATGCATCTGCGACAGGTAGATTGGTAAGGACGAGGTCAAGTAGGTTTTTCCCTCGTGTTGGTTCGCTCACCACCTGCCATAGGCCCAGTCTGGCAGCTAGATCCTTCAGGACTCGGCCAGCTCAGTCAGTAGTGGTGCTCCCGACTTCAATGTCCATCACCAAGAGTGACTCGGTAACACAGATGTTTGTGAGGAGGACTTTGCAGGGTCAACTGGGCTTGGTTTGCCTTTGTCGTGTCTGGTGCCTAGTGGTCCGATGCCGGGTGGTCCGTCCGATTTTATTCTTATTATGACTTTTTTTAACTACACAAGGAGCAGTGGAGCATAGGCTTGTAATCTGAGATGTAGGTATGTCCTGCATTCCATTACTGATACTGGATGGAAATATACCATATGATATATATATGAAAGCCTAAGGAGGATACAAGTGTTGAAGAGACTAGATTTATTTTCTGGAGGGAGGGGGTGGCCCAGGGGCATGCCTTTCTCCTGAGAATGATTTTTTAATATATTTTTAAAACTTCTTTCTCCCAGTAGCAGATGATCGATGAGAGGGACAATTTTATTTAATTAATTTTACTTTATTTTGACAAAAAATAAATGCTGAATAGAAAATAAGGGATTAAACCCCTATTGCAGCTGCCATTGGGACCAGTCCAATCAGAGGTGTAGGCAGTAAATTCAGAATTGTATACATTCCTTCCAAATGCTATCCCCGTCGCCCCAAGCCAACCTATAGTGCACGTTTAATCCAGTGCCATGTTACCCCAGCAAGCTTTACATTAAAATGGGGGCATTCTAGTTGATTGATAGATTTTTAATCCAAAACAAGCGACATTTGGCTTTTTGACAGATTAACCAGATCCACCTTACCCAAAAGCTACCTCAACAGACACTCCCCACCCCCCGCTTCACAGAGTCAACCTCTCTCCGTCCAACCCTCCCAGTTCATGCTGATACTCGTCCACCCCCTCCCTCCTGCCCCTCCCCAAATGCTAGTCTAGGGCTGCTCCCTCCTGTTGCTGCTGTTTATTGTGAATGGACCTTAATGGAATTCCCACCCACAATATGCAGTGGCGTTTGATTTCATATAAGAGCAACAGGGGTTAGGAGCATGGAATTTCACTGAGAGGGGAGGAACCTGGTCTGCACTGATCTTCACCCATTATCGTGAACACAGAGACAGACTCCTCCAAACACTGAAGTCCATGTCTGTCATGGACAGTTGCCCTATATGCATTTTGAACTTTGAAGTCTAATGTTTGTGACAAGTTTTCAGAACAACTAATGGATCTCCTGTGGCATTACTCATCTTGAGTCAGGGGATACTCTGGTTTATGCTATGTAACACACAGGGCCATAATTTGCTGTGGTAGGGCATTTAATGGGGTCTGCCGTTAGTTAGGTTTTTAAATTTTACACGTTTAAGTTTTTAAGTTTTTTGCGTGGCAAGTTGCTGAAAGTGAGAGCTGATAACGTCGTAGCGAGGGAAACAGGGCATCTTGGACCTGGGTAAACAGGGCAAGCAACCATGTATCTCCTTAACCAATCAGATTGAAGGACTGTAAAATAAACAGCACAAGGACTGAGAAGGAAGTGTAAATTAGAGTGGGTGAATTCAATGTCAAATCAGGTACAGAAAGAGAAAAAAAGAGAGAGAAAGAAAGATTGGATTAATGGAGAGAGAAAAAATGAGACAGAAAGGAAAAGTAAAAAAAAATTAACGTTTTAAATTTTACATTTTTAAAATCTCCAACAACAAAGGAAACGTGAAGGAATGAGACTCCACATTTGTAATAGTTAATTTTCAGTGCCAGAGTGGTTGATTGGCAGTAATTAACACTTATCACATGGTTAAAATGGTACTTGGACAGAAATGGTCAAGACTTAACTTTTTGTGATGAGTTTAGTTTGCGTCTACCTCGCAAATACAGCAACTTCACGCCGTTCAATGCATTTCAATGGTGAGGAAGACAGCGAGGTGCCGATTTCACGAAGCTAATGGCAGAGCGGCGCGTCTCGGACAGCAACTTTTGGGTTTTTGAGTTTAACCGTGCCCATTTGCGCATAAATAACAGCGAGCGCCATTAGTCTCACTGTAATTTTGGCAGCAAATTCTGGTCCACAATGTATTTAAGAGGCACTGATTTATGGGTAGTGAATATGTCAAGTTGTGTTTTTATTACATGATATTCTGTGAAAACTAAATGATTGGCTTCTATTATTTTATGTTCCTTTACCTATTTACTCAAATTGATCTCACTTTTTTTAAAACTCAGAATACAAAGCAAGGTGGTAGACAACACATGGGCAGGTTGGAGGTAGGTAAACCACATTTAGCAGCACTTGGGAGGAGGAGGAGGAGGTGGTGTGGGGTTCAGTAACACTGGAGGGGGCGTGGAGCACTTGACCCCGGGGTGGGGGGGGGGAGGTGGGCATGGAGTTTGACATTTTGTAGAGTTGTGGTTGGGCCTCTGGGTTCAGCTGCACTGAGGATTATATCGTAAGGAAGCTCTCTGAGATTCTACTCCAAGAGCAACTGTTAAACCAGGATGCACGTCCCATAGATTGAGATGATATTGTACACTGACATTTCAGTAAAACTAGAAATCTATTTCCATAATGCTTTTGGTCATCACTGCTAGCCATCATAAAATAAAATGGCCCAATGGTTTTATTGAGGGTAGATCTACAATTCCAGCTGTCCTTGTCATGCAAGCTTACTTTTCAACTCAAGTCATTCTAGTTTCAGAGTTGATGAAAGAGACAGCTAATTTCCAATTACAACAATAAACTGCATTGCATCATTTTATGCCTGATCTCATTAATATACACTAAAAGGAGATCTCCAATCACATGAAATTACATTTCCACTAATTAATTTTGGTGTCAGAATAAAAAGGAAGCACCATAATACCCCAATATTACAATACCTCAACATCACAATACCCCACATTACAATATCACAACATCACAATACCCCAATATTACAATACCTCAACATCACAATACCCCACATTACAATATCACAACATCACAATACCCCAATATTACAATACCTCAACATCACAATACCCCACATTACAATATCACAACATCACAATACCCCAATATTACAATACCTCAACATCACAATACCCCACATTACAATATCACAACATCACAATACCCCACATTACAATATTACAACATCACAATACCCCACATTACAATATCACAACATCACAATACCCCACATTACAATATCACAACATCACAATACCCCACATTACAATATCACATCAAAATGCCCCTCATTACAATATCACAACATCACAATACACCAACAAAACAATACCCCAACATCACAATACCCCACCGCCGCAACGCCCCACCGCCGCACCGCCGCAACGCCCCACCGCCGCAATACTTCACCGCCGCAATACCCAACCACCGCAATACCCAACCACCGCAATATTCCACCACCTCAATATTCCACCACCTCAATATCACAATACCCCAAACGTTACAAACCACATAACTACAGACCTGTCAGTCTAACATCAATTGTGGGGAAGTTACTGGAATCCGATATCCAGGACAGAGTGGCTGAGCACTTGGAAAGTATTTGTTGATCAAAGAGAGTGAAGGGAAGGCCGTGTCTGACTAATCTAGTTGAATTTTTTGAGGAGGCACATATTGGACAGGAGAGTGCCTATTGAGGTTATCTATATGGACTTCCAGAAGGCATTTGATAAGGCTCCGCACAAGAGATTATTAGCAAAAATAAAAGTGCACAGAATTGGAGGTAAACTTGTTACACGGGTTGCTAATTGGTTGGGAGATAGGAGAAAGCGAGTAGGGATAAAGGGAATGTACTCTGATTGGCACAATGTGACAAGTGGTGTTCCCCAGGGATCTGTATTGGGGCCTCAGCTTTTGACCATATATATCAATGACTTGGATGGAGGAATGGAGAGTTGTTTATCCAAGTTTGCAGTTGACCCCAAGTTAGGAGGCACAGTAAATTGTGTGGATGAAAGTAGGAAGTTGCACAGGGACAGAGACAGATTAAGTGAGTGGGCAAAGCTGTGGCAGCTAGAGTTCAATGTGGGGAAGTGTGAGGTCATCCACATGTGATCCAAGAATGACAAATGAAAATATTTTTTAAATGGTGAGAGACTAGGAACTGTGGAGGAGCAGTGGGATCTCGGTGTCCAGGTACGCAAATCACTAAAAGCTAGTGGACAGGAACAAAAAGTAATCAAAAAGCCTAATGGAATGTTGGCCTTTATCTCAAGGAGGCTGGAACACAAATGGGAGGAGGTTATGTTTCAGTTGTATGGAGCCTTAGTCAGACCCATCTATGTTCCTAGACCTAAGTATTGCATTCAGTTTTGGGCACTGAACATCAGGAAGGAGATATTGGCCTTGGAGAAGAGGGTACAGTGCAGATTCACCAGAATAATACTGTGGCTTAAAGGGTCAAATTATGAAGACAGGTTGCATATACCTGGCTTGTATTAGTGAGTTTAGAAGTTTGAGGGGTGATCTATTTGATGTGTTTAAATGATAAAGGGATTTGATAGGGTAGATACAGAGAAACTATTTCCTCTAGTGGGGGAAACCAGAACAAGGGACACAGTCTTAAAATTAGAGCTAGGCCATTTAGGAGTGAAATCAGAAAATGCTTTTTCACACAAAGGATAGTGGAACTCTGGAACTCTCTCCGTCAAAAGGCTGTGGATACCGAGTCAATTGAAATTTTCAAGACGGAGATCGATAGGTTTCTATTAGGTATCATGGGATATGGATCAACAGTGGGTAAATTAAGCTGAAGTAGGGATCAGCATCATCTGATTGAATGGCGGTGGAACAAGCCCGATGGGCTGAATGGCCTATTCCTGTTCATATGTTCCTACACCAATACTTCAACATTGCAATGTCATAACACCCCAACATCACAATACCCCAATAGATCCACATGCTCTGGTCTTCAACCAGGTATAATGTGAGCATTCAATCCATACATACCAAGGACTTCCTGAACCATATATGTATTCCCTGAGGTGCAAAGATCAGCTGGAGTGTGGTGTTTATTCCCTACAACTTGCAGCAACAGCTAACAGTAACTGACCAGCAACAAAGAATCCAATAAATAAACAATCATGGATGAAAAAGACATAAGGGGTGATTTTAGACGTCCGTGCTGTAGGCAGGGAGCCTAACCCACTGGAAATTAGGACCCACACTGAGCAAAATATTGAGGCCATTAAGGTTGGAAAATCGTGGACAATACACGCCAAAATTTCTGATATGCATTGCTAGCAGGCCAGGCACCCCACTGGCAGTGCAGACTCATAAATTTACCCCTTTATTCTCAACACTGAGGTAAGTTATCTTATCCAGACCCACAACCATATCAGTTCACTCGTGTAATGACACTGAATAGTATTTTACACGGTTTAACAAAAGTGTGCACGTGATTGAGATGGAAGTGGAGCGGGCAGTCTGAAGCTGGAGTCTGGCAGTACTCAAAGTGGGGACTGATGCCCTGTTCGAATTTGGGGCAAGAGGGCCTCACACCACTGGCAAGGCTGGCACCATCAAGGGGTTAGGGTTCTGGAGCTAAAGGGGTGCTGTTGACTGGCAGCACTGGAGGTGTCTGCAGTTTGGCAGCAGTTGGGAAGGACTCTGAGGGGGAACTGGAGCCTTGTGGTCTCTCTCCTCTTTTGTGCCGTGCTGGCTGAGCGGGAAAACTACTCAAAAAAATAAAGCCTGGGCTTTTTTGCATCTATTAATTTCAACAGCGGAGTTTTCAGACATAAATAAAGTCAGGCTATATTGTTCAAATTTTCTTTCTGGTAACTATTAAATCAAAGTCAGATAAGTATTGCAGGTTTGTTCAGTGTAGCTGGACACCCAGTTCTAAACAATCTCCATTCCAATTATGATCCAAAATATTCCAAAAGAGCCCCCCAAGCAGGATCCATGTTAGGAAGTTACCCACTGGCTGCTGGGAGGCTGAACAATGCCTGCTACTCCATTTCACTACAGTAATTTAACCTAACCCAACTGGTGGGTAACTGATGTGATCAGATCGTCCACCTGTTTTTACTTTCCACAATGGAAAGTGAAATCGGGGGGCAGGTAAAATGGGCAGATGATCTGATCGCTTCAGGTTCCCGCTGGGCAGATTAGGTTAAACTTACCCACCCCGTACATAAACAAACTGCCAACTTCTTCTTTCTCCCTTTCCACAGTGAAGAGTGAGTTCATTTCATCAGGCACAAAATAGCAACTTCCTAATCGTAAAAGGCTGTGAGTGCATGTTACGAACTATGGTTGAGCCCACTCAGAACCTGGGAGAGATTGACAGGAAAGCCCAGCTGAACAATGCCAACTTTTGGGAATGAGTGGAACTCTAGCTCCAGGCCCTACAAGGGAGGTAGGCCTGTGTTGGGGAAAGTTGTTTCAGGAATTTCTAAGATAAAGTAGGTACGTTTAGTGACTTCTGTAAGATGAAGTCCAAAACGTTTTCAAAAAAATATTCTGACTTTTATGTACATCAATTTTGTTGTGCACTTGTGATACCAATTGTATATTATTTGACAGAATTAGTGAGTGAATTGAATTGTCTTTAATGGAGGTACAGCGAATGCTCAGAAAACGATGGGTAGCGTGCACCTGAATTTCTGATATGTACGGCCAGTGGCAGCCAAAGATTCACCGTCACAAAGTGGTAAAATTACCCCAGTGAAGCCAGGGATAATTTCATGGAGCATATTTTCGTCTTTACCACTTGGGTGCTAATCTGGTGGAGTGGATCGTCCGACTGTTGTAGAACCTACCTGATTTTCATTCCCGTTATATTAACTGTGTGTAATTCAGCTCCACATATGACTGGGGTCAGTGGCCATTCCAATACAGAACAAAGCAAAAGAACGCTATTTATAAATGTTTTTAACAAGGAGCCTGACAGTAAGACCCTTCAGATTAAAACCTACCTTTTTGGTCTGAACCTTTATCTTTAGAAATTCAGCCTCGCGACTGAGGACATGCCAAGGAGCATGAACCCTGACAAAACCAGTGCCTTGGGCTTTAGTCTGTAAAATAAAGCAAATTTGTTTTAGAAAAATCTAATTGCTGTTTTTCCAAGTTACAGTGTTTTTAAATGTTAGGAACATGACAGAAGTCAAGACTGTGAAAAGGTCATTCAGACCATCAAACCTCCATTACACTAACTCTCCCACAAAGCCCACCCTTGTAGTTCCCAAAGCCACCCATCGAAACCCACCCCTCTTGTACCCTAACTTTACCATCACAGCTCAAAACTGTAGTACCTTAACTCCTCCATAAAAGACCATTCCTCTAGTATCATAACTCACCCAAAACTGAACTCTCTAGTACTCGAGCTTAAA
Source organism: Heptranchias perlo (assembly GCF_035084215.1). NCBI lineage: Eukaryota > Metazoa > Chordata > Chondrichthyes > Hexanchiformes > Hexanchidae > Heptranchias > Heptranchias perlo. The sequence continues at coordinate 13,659,545 of NC_090348.1, read as the reverse complement.
CTTCTAGCACCTTAACTATCCCATCATAGCTCAAATCTCTAGTACCTCAATGGGATGAAAATTGGATAAGTTCTTTAGCATCAGGAGGGAAATAAGAAAGTGGTCTAAGAAAGCTACTTCGAAGATGGAGATGGAGATTTAAGATGCATTGAAGACTCGTGTAATCTTGAGGACAAGGGGCGGCCACACATGTAGTTGCAGGAGTTGATGTGGAGGATGAGGTTGAGGGATTCAAGAAAGACAAGAAAGTAGAGGAGGGTGAGCTTAGCAGCAGAAATCACTGACGATAAAGAGTTGCTCCGTGCAAAGACTGACGGTGGACAGGAGTTAGGAGATTTCAGTGAGGAAAACATCTGGAAACTTAGGGGAAACATCAATGATGAGGATTTTGAAGGAGAGGTGCGTTGGGTGGAAAGTGTGAGGTGTCCATAAAGAGCTGAAAGTGTAGGGGTAAAGCCAAGGTGGAATTTGGAAATGATACCCACACCACCACCACCTGGTTTAGGTGTGGGATATGATAATAGGAGAAACCACGGGTGTGTAGGAAAACATAGCCATGGGCAAGGCAAATCTCTGTAAGGCTGAGGGTATTGATGAACTCCTCCACAATATGGTTGGGAAATAAAAAGGATTAATTAATGAAGGAAGGGACATTTTCAAGGGCAACATCAAGGGAGGGTTGGCAACTGTGATTTCTCTGAATGGGACAAAGGAGGTGCCAAAAGAGCCTTACAGGCAAATTTGAAAATGGAGGAGGTAACCCAACAACCACAGCAACAGCTTGCATTTATATAGCACCTTTAACATAGTAAAATGTCCCAAGGCGCTTCACAGGAGCATTATCAAACAAAATTTGAAACTGAGCCACATAAAGAGATATTAGGACAGCTTGGTCAAAGCGGAATGAGAGAGGCAGAGAAAGAATGATAGGACAGTTTGGGTAACTGCTGGAGCAAAACCAGCAATGTTGGAGGCTACCAAGCTGGAATTCAGTGGGCACAGCTGGGAGGGGCAGAAACCTGGGGCACAAAGGGGGGGGAAGAGAGAGAGAGAGAAAGAGAGAGTTCAGAGGTGGCAAAATAGCAGATTGTGCTGAGATGAAATTTGGAGTGGAAAGGGAATTGGAGAAAGGATAAGTGGTGGTAGCAGAAAAGAAACAGGGCAAGACATGGAGGAGTAAATTAGGGAGGTGGGGAGCTTGGGTCTGGGGCAGCAGCCATTTTGCACATACAACAGAACAGAAGCAAAAACAACCAAATCAAAATATATTAGAATAAAAATGGAAAAAGAAGAAAAACAAAACAACAGCAGGGGACAATAATTAACACTGAGAGATACTGGGTACAAGGAAGTGACGCAGTATTCAAGAGTGAAAAAAATGTCTTGGTAAAAATTTGCTAGAAAGTTGACAAAGAGTTTACTTGGAAAGGCAAAGGGATGGACCTCAGAAGATTAGAGTCTGAAGAGTATCCAGTCAGCCGATAGTCAAGAAGATGACAAGAGAAGCTGAAAACTGGAAATGCCAGAGAATCTTAGGCTGGTAAGGGAATCCACGGCTGACGTGAAGACATTGGTCCAGTCTGATTAGGGGGTGAGTGATCTGAGTTAAGTAGACTGAAGGTCAGATGTTGTCTGTTGGTCGGAGGTGTGGGGCTTCCTGATGTCATCAGCCTTCCTGTAGCATTCAAGCTACTTTGTGGTAGGAAGAGAAGACTGGCAAACAAAAGCAAAGCCCAACAATTGTTTTTTTAGGAGAGATAGTCTATCAATCCTTTTGTTAATCAGACAAATGAAAACAAAGTGCTGAGAGCAAGTGTCTGTTGAATTAGAACAAACAAAGGCCGTAGAGTGAAAGCTACAGAGAAAGCATGAGTCATTTAATGTTGGTGAGAAGTCAACATGACAGCTCACTATGCCAAACGTCTCAAATAGTGGCCGCCATGTATTATGGGCCCTCTGGATTTCACTTTCTTTGGCCATTCTGAATACAGAGAGAGATATAAAGAGAGAGACACAAACAGACAGAATTGATGTCAGCTGGGGTTTTTGGTGGCAGGTTTTTATGTGGTTCTTTGGCATGATAAAATTATATCCGGAGATTAGAATAATCCGTCCCAATTATAAGGACCTCTTCCCACCTAGGCAGTCTGTGTAATGTATTTTCCCAGTTATTGACTCCCAACAGAGTTCATTCCCCTAAGCAGAATATAACACATGTTGATGTACACTTACCTAACAGTACACATAATACCTTCATTCTGAGGCTGCCAAACATGCCATTGCTCTTTGAAGGAGAAGAAAGGATGGGTGACTGGTTTCTCAAAGATATGGGCTATGTAGTACAACCATTGTCAGTTACACCTCTGCACAACTCCCATGTCCCAGCAGAGAACAGATACAACAATGCACACGTGCAAACCAGTTGCCTCATTATAACAGACATTGGGTTGCTATAGCAACACTTGAGATGCTTGGACCATTCGGGAGGGAGGGAGGAGCTTACAGTATGCCTAAGAAGGTCAGAGAAATTTTGCTGCAAAATATTTCTATGGACAGAGACTTCACCACACAAGGAGTAGCTGCAAGGCATGGAAATCAGGGGGATGATGCTGTGTATCAAGCAGGAAGATTGCTGGGTGAGCAAATAATTGCCCAGTTCTTCCAGTCAGTTCTGCAATTGAATTAAATACCCAATTGCAGACAACGACTTAGGTAATTTTGTGAGTTTCCCCTGCTGGCACAGAGCCTGGTTAGATATTAGTGCAGGTTAGAGATAAAGCTGTAACACCACAGCACTGATTTTCTGACCATGCCCACTGCTAGCAAATCTTTGCATTGGCAGCGAAGCCTCATAAAATGAACCCATATACATTCTGTTACCTTTACATTTGCACATTTGACTCTTTTCTACATGATAAATTCATCGACTGCAAGATATAGTAAAAGCAAATGCATTTCAGTGGGCACGCTGTAGATGTTTAGTGCATTTTATGGATGAATGTTTCCCTTCTGCACTGAGAGCTTCTCTGTGCTGCTCTATTACTTGCATGTTCCCTTAGTTGACAGAGTAGTAATGGTGATGTCTGCTCATCCAGCTGGTGAGGTGATGAAACTGCATCAGTGCCATAGAATCATACAGGTTTACGGCACAGGAGGAGTCCTTAAAGAAATATTTTGCCAGTTTTTCAATACATCTATTTAACACTATGACATTCTGGATACTGACTTTTTGCTGATCAGCATTAGACTTACTGCCCTAGCCCTAAGCTTTAAATTTCCAAAAATAGCATTCTTTAGTGACTTAAACAGCCAAACGTTGTCACAGAACAAACTTGTAGAGCAAATTATATGCAATATAAAATTAGCATCATGTTAAAGTTCTTTATTAGCTTTGTGTCACTGCTCATACGAATTAGAATCATTGAGCCTAATATATATATAATTAATATTTTTCCAGTGAAATAACCAGATGATCAACTCAAATCCCAGAATGAATCATCTCGTCTCAGGGAAGCTTTGTTACTATGTTCCTCATATTCTTCTATAGCTATGTAGGCAGCTACGTGTTAATTCTTCAAATCAGTGGACATAATATCCACTTAGTCATTCTTGCAAGCAAACTTTTGGCCCCATTGCTGATGCAGCTCCTGGCCCCGTATAGATCAGCGGCCACAAATCAATAACCAATGGAGGGTGATTTGGACTTTGGGTGATTGTGTAAAATGAGCGATATTGGATCAGTCACCCGGTATACGTCTCTCTCGATTTTCATTTCCACTGACTTCAATGGAAATTAAAATCGGGAGAGATGTATAATGGGCATCTGATCCGATATCACCCGTTTTACACAATCGCCCAAAGTCCAAATTACCCCCACAGAGTGTTTAGCCTTCAGGTGCTTTTCCATTAATTGTTCAGTTACATACATTGGTCATCTGCTGCTGACCTCATTATAATACAATGGCTTACACAATGTCAATAGCAAGGAATGTAACATTTCAAAAAAAGAAAATTGAAAGAAATGTGTTATTCAAAATATTACAGTGTGTGAGGTGTTTGAAATATTCCTTCACCCTGCCAGTACCAATTCTTACTGTGTCGAGCAGTAATAAAAGTGGGTAATAAAAGTATGGTAATTCAGACCCAGAAGGGTGGAAGGTGTGAGGTGAGGTTCTGTGGAGTGTGGTCATGAGAAGGAGCATTTTGATATCAATAAATTGGTGGATGGGGACCACGTGGAGATTGGGGTCATTCTAATTGACTTCTCGGTTACAGAGTTCCAGGACCCCTATAGGATTGTTGTTGTCAGAAATATTTATGAAATGCTCATAATTTTTCTGCTGAAAGCATAAAGTTGCACTAGAACTGAAGAAAGTATTTGCAGACTTGGGACCCTCATGGAACTTTTGGCTTTAACGATCAATGGAGTGTTGTGACAGGTTGTATATTTAAATTATGTGGAGCATCCTGTTTTTTTTTACAGATATTGTATAGCTATAATCTGATCAGTATTACTAAAAGTCTCTCTCATAACTTTGTCTCCCAGCTCTCTCCCAGCAGCTGTCTGTGACCTTGCTGTTTCCTCTTCATGTCCCAGTCCCTGTGTCTCAGGAAGAGTTCAGCTTCTGACTCAGTTTCCTCCTCAACTCCCAGACCTATCTGAAGAGTGAAATTGTGAAGGATACAGCAGGCTGTCACAACATTGGGAGAATACAGGTGGGATGCCCTGGATCTGTCTTGGCATCTGAAACCTCCCTTCTGCATGCCAATAGCCTGTTCTATTTTAATTTGAGTCACTTCAGCACTCAAATTAATACTACCGTGGCTTCTAATACCATTGAGAAAGACCACCAGTGAGGCAGAGCATTCCTCTGCCTCACTGGTGGTCTTTCTCAATGGTATTAGAAGCCACGGTAGTATTGGATACACCTCGTTTCCAAAAAGTCAATCAGCCTTGTTCTTGATTCTGAAAGAGCACGGGGACACTGAACTGCCAAAGGATGAATGAATCATGGCAGCTTCCTACACTGGGCATTGATGTGGAGAAACCTGTGCACACTAATTGGACACTAAGGGAGTAAAGTCCATTTTGGTTGACATAATGGTGTGGGTTGACAGTAGTAGGGGCTCCTATGGCCAAATGAGTGCAACCTGTAGCTCCAAGTACTCATGGAAACCCAGCGATCTGGTGAAAATTAATGGTCTGCTAATTCAATTGGCTTCCTCCTATGTCAGATGTGATGAACTGGGCTGCTTGGTGAACAGGGCATTAATTATTTGCTTTATACAAGAATGCACAGCAAGCTGACTGAACTGGCTGAAGTCACCTGGTTCTCCTTGGAATGACCCAGTGGTGAGGAAATTAATTGCAGTAGTGACTTTCTGAGCCACAGTAAATGCTGTCCTGATTCTTCAAGAAGTTTGCATGTCTCCCTTGCAGAATGATGCAAAACACTTCCAAGGCTCCAGGAGTGAACCGTAGCCTAGTAACACATAAGTCCAGGGTCTTCTGGGTCTATACACACTGGTAGCTGGGTGTCTGTGAGAGGGTCTGGATCTTCTGCGGTGCTACCTTACAAGCCTTGCCTCCTAGCTTATCTGCTGTTCCTCCTCTTCCTTTCATGAGGAGGGAACACCCATTGGGAAACCCATACTCCAGCTTAACTGTATATTTTAGGGAAATTTCCTGAACAAAAATAATTTCAAGAGAGCCTTCCAAATGAAAGTAGGAGCCTCCAAAATAAGGAGCAAAAATAAAATTGACGAAAGACCAATTCAAAATAACGTTATTAATCTCTGTCTAGCAGTATAATGTAACACAGTAATCCTAGTCCAGGTTACCCAGTTTTATAGTAACATAAGTTAGACAAGTGGATCCTAGGGTGGAAACCATGGAATTTAGGACTTATGATTTTATCCTAGCCTAAACCCATCAGACCTGTCCTCCAGAACTAGCCGTGCCCCTAGCTGGTACAACTACAACACTGGCATCTACCCGACAATTTGGAAAATTGCCCAGGTATGTCCTGTCCACTAAAAGCAGGACCAATCCAACCTGGCCAATTATTGCCCCATCAGACAATGCCTAATCATCAGCAAAGTGATTGAAGGAGTTGTCAACAGTGCTATCAAGCAGCACTTACTCACCAATAACCTGCTCACCAATGCTCAGTTTAGGTTCCACCAGGGCCACTCAGCTCCAGACTCATTATAGCTTTTGCCCAAACATGAACACAGATCTGAATTCCAGAGGTGAGGTGAGAGTGACTGTCCTTGACATCAAGGTAGCAATCAACAAGTGTGGCATGAAGGAGCCCTAGTAAAACTGAAGTCAATGGGGATCAGGGGGAAAACTCTCCAGTGGCTGGAGTCATACCTGGCACAAAGGAAGATGGTTATCATTACTGGAGGCCAATCATCTCAGCCCATGGACATCGCTGCAGGGGTTCCTCAAGGCAGTGTCCGAGCCCCAATTATCTTCAGCTGCTTCATTGATGACATTCCCTCCATTATAGAGTCAGAAATGGGGCTGTTCGCTAATAATTGCACAGTGTTCAGCTCCATTCGCAATTCCTCAGATAACGAAGCAGTCCATGTCCGCATGCAGCAGCAAGATCTGGACAACATCCAGGCTTGGGCTAATAAGTAGCTAATTCGCACCACACAAGTCTCAGGCAATGACGATCTCCAACAAGAGAGAGCCTAATCACCTCGCCTTGACAATTAATGGCATTACCATCGCTGATTCCCCACCATCAACAGCATGGGGGGGTCACCATTGACCAGAAACTCAACTGGACCAGCCACGTAAATGCCATGGCTACTAGAGCAGGTCAGAGGCTGGGTATTCTGTGGCGAGTGAATCCTCCTGAGTCCCCAAAGCTTCTCCACCACTTACAAGGCAAAGTCAGGAGAGTGATGGAATACTCTCCACTTGCCTGGATGGGTGCAGCTGCAACAACACTCAAGAAGCTCAACACCATCCAGGACAAAGAAGTCCATTTGATCAGCACCCGATCCATGAACTTAAACATCCATTTCCTCCACCACTGGTGTACCGTGGCTGCAGTGTGTACAACATGCAGGGTGCATTGCCACAACTCGCCAAGGCTTCTTTGGCAGCATCTCCCAAACCTATGATCTCCACCACCTAGAATAACAAGGGCAGCAGTTGCATGGGAACACCACCACCTCCAGGTTCCCCTCCAAGTCACACACCATCCTGACTTAGACATATATCACTGTTCCTTCATTGTTGCTGGATCAAAATCCTGGAGCTCCCCACCTAACATCACTGTGGGAGTACTTTCACCACACGGACTGCAGTGGTTCTAGATGAAGATCCACCACCACCTTCTCAAGGGCAATTAGGGGTTGGCAATAGATGCTGGCCTCGCCACCGACAGCCACATCCCGAAGAATGAAAAAAAATTTGTGTGCATGCACCTTAGCTAGGGCACGCACTTCATACACCCTCGCTAATCTCCAGTGAAATTTAAGGCAGAATTTAACTGGGGTGTAAAACTGGCATATCTTCTCTCCTCCCCAAATTCTGACCCCCCTCCATCAGACGGATCCGCTGGGTTTACAAGAGGCAGCATGTGTATAACAATAGGAGGGAGCAGAGGGTAGAACTTCGGGACATGTCAGGGATGACTATGCAGATGTGAAAGGAGGAGCCGTTGCAGGAGATTCCCCCTTAACACCTCACAAGCTGAGCTACTTAGGACTGCCTAATGCCGAATGTGACATTAAAAATAATGATATTTCCACACACTAAACAAAACATGCACATCAATTATGGACTGTTTGTTTTTTTAATATCATTGTTGCTGAGCAAGCTGGGCTTCAACAATTCCTCAGAAAAATTAGTTTATGCGCATTAAAGTATCTTCTTTATGGAACACAAAAATGTCTATAAGTAAGAGGACATACGGAACTATCTAGAAGTTTTATTTTAAACTGCTAATGTTATAATAGGCTTGTCATCAGAGATTGAAGCCCATGGAATAAAAGGGGTAGTAGCAGCATGGATACAAAATTGGCTAAGTAACAGGATGCAGAGAGTAGTGGTGAACGGTTGTTTTTCGGATTGAAGGGAGGTATACAGTGGTGTTCCCCAGGGGTCGGTACTAGGACCACTGCTTCTCTTGATATATATTAATGTCTTGGACTTGGGTGTACAGGGCACAATTTCCAAATCTGCAGATGATACAAAAGTTGGAAGTGTAGTGAACAGTGAGGAAGATAGTGATAGAATTCAAGAGGATATAGACAGGTTGGTGGCATGGGCGGACATGTGAGAGATGAAATTAAAGCAGAAAAATGCGAGTTGATACATTTCGGTAGGAAGAACGAGGAGAGGCAATATAACTAAAGGGCATAATTCCAAGAGGGGTACAGGAACAGAGATCTAGGGGTATACGTGCACAAATTGTTGAAAGTGGCAGGGCAGGTTGAGAAAGCAGTAACGGGATCCTGGGCTTTATAAATCGAGGCACAGAGTACAAAAGCAAGGAAGTCATGATGAACCTTTATAAAACACTGGTTCGACCACAACTGGAGTATTGTGTCCAGTTCTGGGCACCGCACTTTAGGAAAGATGTGAAGGCCTTAGAGAGGGTGCAGAAAAGATTTACTAGAATGATTCCAGGGATAGTGGAGAAGCTGGGGTTGTTCTTCTTGGAACAGAGAAGACTGAGCGGAGATTTGATAGAAATATTTAAAAATCATGAAGGGTCTAGACAGAATAGATAGAGAGAAACTGTTCCCATTGGCGGAAGGGTCAAGAACCAGAGGACATAGATTTTAGGTGATTGGCAAAAGAACCAAAGGTAACATGAGGAAAAATTTTTTTACACAGAGAGTGATTAAGATCTGGAATGCACTGCCAGGGGTATGATTCTATGTGAGCCCAAGTATAAAGTTCAGTAATGTACTGTATGAAAATGCTTCTCGTTATTTGTTGACACAGAGCTAATAAGTATCTTTAGCTGCTGTCAGAGATGAGACAGAAAAGAGTGTCCTCATGGAGTCTACTCATTAACTCAGAGTGTATATATATTAATGGCATGTAACAGCTGGTGGTTACTTAGTAGCGGATAAAGCTAACTAAATACAACCACATTGCACAATCCAGTTTCAGCAGGGTTTATTCTTCGTGGAATTGATAATAGCCGAAAAAATGATGAGCAACGTTCAACCAGACCAGCTAGAGGCTGCATCAAATGGAGGCAAAAATCACTTCCCCAAGGCTGCATGGAAATTTTGGAACGTGTGCTAATATGTATTGTTCTCACATGCTTCCCAGTAACTGGTTATGCAGCAACATTAGCCAGAGCAGGTTGCACATCCCAGGCCCCGAAAACCTGCAGGGGCCTTTTGCTGGTGTCAGTGATGACATGTGCCCATCGACAGCCACTACCATTGACCCCGTTGAAGTTTACAAGGTGGGTGGGGGGCCAGGAGAAGCGGTCCTTTCGCCCTTGGAGGTGGGGGGTGATTGTGGCGCGCCCTATCAGAGGAGGCTACATACGGTGATGTAATTGGCTAGCCACTAAGTCCATCAGACGTGATCATAATAATGGGATTGAGCTATACCTGGAATAAAGTGTTTTTTTCCTCCTCCCAGAGCACTGTAATCATACTACCTGATATCATATACATCCCAGGGAACACACTGTATTACCACTCTTCTTATCCCCAGTTGTCAATCTATTGCCCCAATGCTTCGTTTCATTTTAATTAACAAAAAAGTATTGTGCTACCGATCCCCTCAAAGGGTCATGGGCGCAAATTGTATAGACCAGGAAGGTCTCTGGTTTGGTCCCTTGTACGATTCCACTAAGTTAGTCAAGTTCAGCTATGGTAGCAGAGGAGTGCCACAAATTGTCTCACAAATTTTTAGAGTAAGGGGGAAACATTCTGTGTTACGGTAAGGGGGGGAACATTCTGAGTTAGGACAAGGGGGAAACATACTGGGTTAGGATAAGGGGAGAAACATTCTGGGTTAGGATAAGGGGAGAAACATTCTGGGTTAGGATAAGGGGAGAAACATTCTGGGTTAGGGTAAGGGGGGAAACATTCTGGGTTAGGATAAGGGGGAAACATTCTGGGTTAGGATAAGGGGAGAAAAATTCGGGGTTAGGACAAGGGGGAAACATTCTGGGTTAGGATAAGGGGAGAAAAATTCTGGGTTAGGACAAGGGGGAAACATTCTGGGTTAGGGTAAGGGGGGAAACATTCTGGGTTAGGATAAGGGTAGAAACATTCTGGGTTAGGACAAGGGGGAAACATTCTGGGTTAGGACAAGGGGGAAACATTCTGGGTTAGAATAAGGGGGAAACATTCTGGGTTAGGGTAAGGGGAGAAAAAATCTGGGTTGGGATAAGGGGAGAAACATTCTGGGTTAGGATAAGGGGGGAAACATTCTGGATTAGGATAAGGGGGGAAACATTCTGGGTTAGGATAAGGGGGAAACATTCTGGGTTAGAATAAGGGGGAAACATTCTGGGTTAGGATAAGGGGGAAACATTCTGGATTAGGATAAGGGGGAAACATTCTGGGTTAGAATAAGGGGGAAACATTCTGGGTTAGGATAAGGGGAGAAACATTCTGGGTTGGGATAAGGGGAGAAACATTCTGGGTTAGGATAAGGGGGGAAACATTCTGGGTTAGGATAAGGGGGAAACATTCTGCGTTAGGGTAAGGGGGAAACATTCTGGGTTAGGATAAGGGGAGAAAAATTCTGGGTTAGGACAAGGGGGAAACATTCTGGGTTAGGATAAGGGGGAAACATTCTGGGTTAGGATAAGGGGGAAACATTCTGGGTTAGAATAAGGGGGAAACATTCTGGGTTAGGATAAGGGGGAAACATTCTGGATTAGGATAAGGGGGAAACATTCTGTGTTAGAATAAGGGGGAAACATTCTGGGTTAGGATAAGGGGAGAAACATTCTGGGTTGGGATAAGGGGAGAAACATTCTGGGTTAGGACAAGGGGGAAACATTCTGGGTTAGGGTAAGGGGAGAAAAATTCTGGGTTAGGATAAGGGGAGAAACATTCTGGGTTAGGATAAGGGGGAAACATTCTGGGTTAGGACAAGGGGGAAACATTCTGGGTTAGGGTAAGGGGAGAAAAATTCTGGGTTAGGATAAGGGGAGAAACATTCTGGGTTAGGACAAGGGGAGAAACATTCTGGGTTAGGGTAAGGGGAGAAAAATTCTGGGTTAGGATAAGGGGAGAAACATTCTGGGTTAGGATAAGGGGGGAAACATTCTGGGTTAGGGTAAGGGGAGAAACATTCTGGGTTAGGACAAGGGGAGAAACATTCTGGGTTAGGATAAGGGGAGAAACATTCTGGGTTAGGACAAGGGGGAAACATTCTGGGTTAGGACAAGGGGGAAACATTCTGGGTTAGGATATGTTAGGTGCCTCTCTCTGTGTTTTTTTTTCTCTGTTTTTTTTTCCCTGTTTGTTTTTTTATTGAATGTGTATTCGGAGGTTCTGCAGGTAACACCTCTCTGTCTGAACACGGTGATTGCCTTGGCAACGGGCAGTTGCAGGGGCAGTCTGTAAACACCATTTATTATTGTTCAATATGTATAAATGCGTAGGCTTCAAGGAGATCTTGAAACATTTGCCTGAGGAAGGAGAAAATCTCCGAAAGCTTGTGAATTTAAAATAAAATTGCTGGACTATAACTTGGTGTTGTAAAATTGTTTACAATTGGGTTAGGATAAGGGGAGAAACATTCTGGGTTAGGATAAGGGGGGAAACATTCTGGGTTAGGGTAAGGGGAGAAACATTCTGGGTTAGGACAAGGGGAGAAACATTCTGGGTTAGGATAAGGGGAGAAACATTCTGGGTTAGGATAAGGGGAGAAACATTCTGGGTTAGGACAAGGGGGAAACATTCTGGGTTAGGACAAGGGGGAAACATTCTGGGTTAGGATAAGGGGAGAAACATTCTGGGTTGGGATAAGGGGAGAAACATTCTGGGTTAGGACAAGGGGGAAACATTCTGGGTTAGGGTAAGGGGAGAAAAATTCTGGGTTAGGATAAGGGGAGAAACATTCTGGGTTAGGATAAGGGGGAAACATTCTGGGTTAGGGTAAGGGGGGAAACATTCTGGGTTAAGGGGAGAAACATTCTGGGTTAGGGTAAGGGGGGAAACATTCTGGGTTAGGTTAAGGGGGGAAACCTTCTGGTTTAGGATAAGGGGGGAAACATTCTGGGTTAGGATAAGGGGGAAACATTCTGGGTTAGGATAAGGGGGAAACATTCTGGGTTAGGGTAAGGGGAGAAACATTCTGGGTTAGGGTAAGGGGGGAAACATTCTGGGTTAGGATAAGGGGGAAACATTCTGGGTTATGATAAAGGGGGAAACATTCTGGGTTAGGATAAAGGGGGATACATCCTGGGTTCGGATAAGGGAGAAACATTCTGGTTTATGATAAGGGGAGAAACATTCTGGGTTAGGATAAGGGGAGAAACATTCTGGGTTAGGGTAAGGGGGGATCATCCTGGGTTAGGGTAAGGGGGGATCATCCTGGGTTAGGATAAGGGGGAAACATTCTGGGTTAGGACAGGGAAAAAAAATCATGTTGGGTTCCTGTTCTTCATTACTGTCTAGTTATTTCTACCGGAAAGAGCAAGTGCACAGTTTGCCTGACAACATCAAAAAATGTGAGCCCTGCCCTGAATCAGTGAAAAGCATACTTTATATCAATAAAATATTAAAAACAAAAATAAGTGGCCCTATAAATTCAACGCAACTCGATCAGATTTTATCAAGTCGGTGCAGAAATAATTGAAGGGTAGATTTGCTACTTCTGTAATGCATGTTGGGAGCACATATCAGGTTATTGAGCATGGAGGATAATGCCCATTGCACAGCCTGCCCATTGGAAAATCGGACGCTGTTGTCATGGATGTCCCATTCTCTGCACCCAGTATTCCCATACACCCTCCCGCCTTGTGATGCTCTGCTTCAGGAGCATAAATTATCCCTTACATTTGAAGTTTGATTTTCTGCTCAATAACTGCACTCCAAGGCACGTAGAAATTGATCTTTTCATTAACAAGTATAGTTTGAAGGATGTTCTCCTTCATTATTTGGGAAATTATTTATGATTAACTTTTCTGTGTGTAAAATGGTAAGTAGAAACAGTTTTAAAATTAATAAATGTAAATAAAATGCAACCACATTGCATCAGGTGGTCAAAGGAGATCCAAATTTATTGTTGCAGAATTTTTTTTTGATTATTTTGAAAACTGTGCATGGATATTAATTTACTTCCAAGGCTTTTTTACTTAATTTATTCAAAAATATTCATCAAGCAAATTGAATACAGCAATTACCAAGATCTCTCGATTATTCTGTTTATCACTTCATGTTACAGATGTTTCAAGCAGCCGTTCTCATACAAGGAACTAAATGTCGAGAATTACAGGGGGGCATGAAGCTGGGATTGTTCTCCTTCGAACAGAAAAGGTTAAAGGGAGATTTAATAGACGTGTTCAAAATTATAAGAGGTTTTGGTAAGAGTAAATAAGGAGGATCGGTAACCAGAGGACACAGATTTAAGATAATTGACAAAAGAAGCAGAGGGGAGATTAGGAGAATTTTTTTACTTAGCGAGTTGTTATGATCTGGAATGCACTGCCTGAAAGGGTGGTGGAAGCAAATTCAATGGTTACTTTCAAAAGAGAATTGGATTCATAATTGAAAAAGAAAAAAATCCTATGGGGAGTGGGACTAATTGGACAGTCCTTTCAAAGAGCTGGCACAGACATGATGGGCCAAATGGCCTCCTTCTGTGCTATATGATTCTATGATTCTTTAATCCTATGTTGCAGGTACAGCATATCGTATGTATCACCCTCAAACATTGAGATATGTTTTTATAATCCAAATTAACGAGGAAAAATACCCATGCCTTACCTCTGGAGTGGCAAATGAAAATTAATTGATTCTAGAATATTTTTCAAAGTAAAAGAAAAACTGTAGGATAATGGTTTACCCACTAGCAGCTTTGGAAAGTCAAATGTAGTTTATTCCATTTACTGTAAAATCTGATGGATTAGTTAAATCTTCCTGTGTCTTTTTATCCCTTTTAAATACAAGGGTGGATCTTATAAACCAATGTATTAGATGGTTCATACTGTATACAAGGAGGCTACGCTCAATTTTACTATAAATGAATGGAAACCTGAAATCGGCAGTGAAAAATAAGATCTGACAAAACTCAAATGGGTCAATGCCATCACCAAACAGGGGAGTGGGGAATTTCAGAAAGATGCGTTCAGCATTCCTTCCTATTATCCCACAGTGTAATTTGAAGGCCTTTCTAATTAGTTTCACATTTTATTTTATTTTATGAGCTTTTTGGACTGCAATTGCTTGATGTGTCTTGATGAAAACCTTCCATAATGCTTTCTTGTACTGGAATTCTGGAAAATTGTACAAGCAGAAATTTTTAAACAAAAATCTTAACTTTCAATTAAGCTGAATTGTCCAAGGGCCATTGCACGACCAGTGACACATTGTATAATATCAATTCAATTGCAACAAAAGTAAAATGGTGCTGACTCTACTATAGTCACATAATCTTAAATAAATCTAAAACAGAAATCGCACTATGTATTACAGAAGCTCAGCTGTAGGAAAGATTGCATTAAATGGAATGACATAACTTAACATGCTTTATTTGAAATTTAGCTTGGAATGTTTAGCTTCAAAATGTACAATTAATTATTAGCTGATCCCCTATCGTGTTGCTCACAGGTCAGAAGAGGATGGGTGTGAAAGACCCATAAACTCACAAATGTCACTCATGGCCTTCTCACCCAAGTGAAAGATTGTCTACTCTTCATCATCTTCAATCAGACATTTTGTTATTCTTCAGATGTGAGGTGCCTTAACTATATTTAAATTTAGTGTGCTGAGATCACAAACACTGCTGCTGAGCATTCAATGATACTTCACACTCAAATTATCATTTTTAATTTTCACAAGGATTGAAGTATCATTCCTATAAGCAGTGGAATTAGTAACTGCACTCACAGAATAACTATGAACTGCACATATTCTTACTTAGACACATTCAAATGCACCTCTGTCCACAGAGACTCCTGTAGCCTCAAGTTATAAGAAGGGTGTAGAATTGGGTTTTTATTTAGGAATCATGAAGTAATATGTGAAGCCTTCTCTTCTGTAGAGCACTTTTGTGTCTTAATCAGTTGGCCTAAGGATGCTTTTGTCACAAAGCTGAGATGGTGATTCCATTCTTTGGAGCAACAATTCACTCAACCACAGAATGGTATGGATATAGGTTCGTGCCTGTGAATCCCCACATGATGAGATGTTTGTCTAAGTTGTGTTATCATTCAGAGGTATTGAGTGTTCCTAAAAGCTTCCCCTTGGGAAAAGGAAAAAATGAAGAATTAGCTACCCAGCCTACTGTCATACTCTTGGCCATCCCAAAGGCCATTTAGTGGCAATGGTAGAGACCTAGAGTTCAGCTGTTTGCTTTCTCAGCCAGCAATGCTACATGACGAGGGAAATCAAAGAGAGAGAGGGAAAGGGATGTAAATATAAATACATTTTAAAAGGAAGCACTCAGCAGGACCTCATGAGATGAATTAGTGGTAGGCAGATCTTTCTTTTATTAAAACTATTTATCTTCATTAATGTTATGATGCAATACAAGATAGGCCTTAATCTCAACAACAACATTCATTTACATAGAGCCTTTAACATAGTAAAACATCCCAAGGCGCTTCACAGGAGGGTAATCAGACAACTGACACCCCGCCAAAGAATGATACATTAGGACAGGTAGCCAAAAGCTTGGTCAAAGAAGCATCATCTTTACTTAATTATTTGCAAGCCCTTTAAAATTTACTGCAATGTTTTTCATTGCAAAATCACCACAAAACAATGAGCAATTTATTGTCACAAATTCCTAAAGTTAAAATTTAATGAATTTCAAATTTTAAGACAATTTATTTTCTCACCTCTTTGTCTTTCTCTATCTCCAGTCCACTCTCCATGAGGTTCTTTTCAAACTCCTCTCTGCGAGCTTTCCTTTCTTCCTCCACAGATTCATGAGGGTTGCCAGCATCCAGCACAACGTCTTGCTGACACCCAGGTAGTTGTTCGTGGCCTTTACTCCTGTGGGGAATTGTCCCAGTGCCATTTGGGACAACTGCTCCAGAACACTGAGAAGTGGGCGAAGAAGTGAGCTTTCTGTAGTGATAAACCAATACATAGTCTACCTTTCTCTTCCCATCACTGAAATACAAGCCTTTTTTAGTGTCTCCCTCTTCATTATCGTCAAAGTAGTTGTTAAAAACCTAAGGAAAGACAAATGGCAAAAGATTAATCAATGCATAAAGTTTTCTAAACTGTTATTTCCCAGTTCTTGTTACAATGTTGTATGTTACAAGAATCTGAACAAACTAAAAAATGACAGAATATGGTCTCATTTACATTGCTATGTATTTTACATACTTGTATAATTTTTCCTGCATTGTATTTTAGTAGCCATGATATCTGTTATATAGTTGGGTGAAGCTTTAGATTAGAAACTTAAAATGACAGTTTGACAATCCATAAAGTTTTCCTTCAAGATGAGGGAGGTAAAATTGGACATGAGCGGGGACTCAAAACGAACGGTACTGCATTGGCCGCCCGTTATACGCTCCGCCGGGTATACACTCCGCCCGTTATACGCTCCGCCGGGTATACACTCCGCCCGTTATACGCTCCGCCGGGTATACACTCGGCCCGTTATACGCTCCGACGGGTATACACTCCGCCCGTTATACGCTCCGACGGGTATACACTCCGCCCGTTATACGCTCCGCCGGGTATACACTCCGCCCGTTATACGCTCCGCCGGGTATACACTCCGCCCGGTATTCTATCCCATTGACTTCAATAAAACGGAATATGGGGCGTGTGGTATAACAGGCGGTGCTGCCTGTTTTGCGTCCCCGCCCAAGCTCAATTTCACCCCCAGGGTGCTCTCAAAATTGACTGTAGATATGGTCCAAATATTATTATTGATAAACCTGTTCACAAAGAAAAGCTAAAGACAGAAATGTAACTGGCAGATTTAATACTGACTTACTTAATTTAAATCAACTCAGAGTGGATATCAAATACATTCCCAAAGAACTGATATAACAATATTTAAAGGTCCAAATAAAGATGTGACTGGTCTCATCTGAAATAAACCACTTGTTATAATTAAAGCAGGTATTTTACTGAGATACTCACTGGATGACTAAGAGGAATTGCAAGGTCCATGAGGCGAGTTCAAAATGTTTGTTGAAAAAAAAACTTTAAGGCTGCTGGTACAGAAAGATTTAGCATCTCTTCTTTGGCAAAGAATACACACACAGCTTATTTCCACAAACCTTCAAGTGAATGTAACTGCCATTTTTGAACCGTTGCTGAGGTACAGAAAACAAACTGAAGAGTAAGCACCAAAAGCTATGAGGAGGCAGCCGTTAAAGATTGTTTTGTTCTGGTTTGCAAGCTCTGTGTGGTGCTCAGCTCTAGTTACTGATGAGCCCAGGGAGATGCAAGCTTCCAGTCAGGGTCACCATGACAACCCAGGTAACCAGCCACTATTTCAGTCAGGTTCTCACACACACACACACACACACACTTACCGGTGGGCTTTGTGGCTCCTCCTCACACAGTGAGTCTGAGGTGGTATTGTCCAAAACGCCACTGGCGAAGCTGAAATGCACCCGTGGTAAATATTGTGGAACTGTAAGATATTTTTTAAATTCTGTTGGTCCAGCACTTGTTGCTTCTGTGGGCTCTTGATCTGGATGACGTGAAAGGATTATAGGGGTCCCTGCTGATGAGAGATTACAAATATCTCTTATTATAACCACTGCATTCTCAACGTGCTTTTAAAAATTAACATATTAGAGCACAATGCTTCACATTTTAAATCTATACATCTCACGTAAATTACGTCTTGCATATATTACATGATCAAGCATTTCTTGTAGACTAAAATATTCAAATACGAGCATGTAAATGTTGCCAAAATAAAAACTAATTTTAAATGCAAGTCACTTCTTCAAGGAAGACACCACAAAATGTCACATAGAATCTCCGAATGTTCTAGCACAAAAAAAAGGCCGAGTCTGTGAATTTTCCTCCACATCAGCTACCTTGTCTAAGCCCACTCTCCTGATCACTTCCATGCTCTTTAATGGTTCTCTTTTTCAAACAACTATCCAATGCCCTTTGTAAAGAATTTATGAATTCTACTTCAACGATGGCTTGTGGCAGAGAATCCCATTTATAACTGTCCCCTGTAAAAAGCCACTTCTTGAATCAGAATGCTGTGGATTCACGCCCCCCCTCCAGTGCATACTGAGAGAGTGCTCCACCGTTGGAGGTGCCATCTTTCAGACAAGATGTTAAACAAAGGCCCTGTCTATCATCTCAGGTAGATATCAAAGATCCCATAGCACTATTTGAAAAAGAGCAGGGGAACGCTCCTGGTGTCCTAGCCAACATTTATTCTTCAACCAATGTCACCAAAAATAAAGATTATTATGTCACTGCCCATTAATTTCCTCACCAGCCTCCTTCACAGAAACAGAGGGACCTTGGAGTGCATGTCCACAGATCCCTGAAGGTAGCAGGACAGGTAGATAAGGTGGTTAAAAAGGCAAACGGGATACTTTCCTTTATTAGCAGAGGCATAGAATATAAGAGCAGGGAGTTTATGCTAGAACTGTATAAAACACTAGTTGGGCCATAGCTAGAATACTGCGTAGAGTTTTGGTCACCACATTACTGAAAAGATGTGATTGCACTAGAGAGGGCACAGGGGAGATTTATGAGGATGTTGCCAGGACTCTAAAATTTTAGCTATGAGGAAAGATTGGATAGGCTGGGGTTGTTTTCTTTGGAACTGAGGAGGCTGAGGGGAGATTTAATTGAAGTGTATAAAATTCTGAGGGGCCTTGGTAGAGTGGATAGGAAGGACCTAATTCCCTTAGCAAAGAGGTCAATAACCAGGGGGCATAAATTTAAAGTAATTGGTAGAAAGATTAGAGGGGAGTTGAGAATTCTTTTCACCCAGAGGGTGGTGAGGATCTGGAACTCACTGCCTGAAAGGGTGGTAGAGGCAGAAACCCCATCGCATTTAAAAAGTACCTGGATAGGCACTTGAAGTGCCATAACCTACAAGGCTACGAACCAAGAGCTGGGAAGTGGGATTAGGCTGGATAGCTCTTTTTCAGCTGGCACAGACACGATAGACCGAACGGCCTCCTTCTGTGCTGTAAATTTCTATGATTCTATGAACACCCTATGAGATAATAGGCTCTTCACTATCCCCCCTGTAAGAGTCCCAGATGAAAATCCATCTGGTCGTATCAACCAGCTCAACGCAGCACTGGTTTCCCAGCTTTATTAATTGAAATATTTTCCAAATGAAGGTCAATTTATTACTTCAAGCTTATTCTTCATACTTCAGAAAAGGGCATAATCAACCAGGGCAGCTTTTTCTCATAACTTTATTTTTTATATATTCTCTTTTCATTTCCCTTTTTTTACTACTTTCCTTCCTTCCCCTCCAAGGGTGTGAACTTTTTGCTGGGTTATGGTTCCACCACTGCTGGATTCTCTCCTGTGCCTCATTAAGTGCCCATCATTCATATGTGAGAACTGCCAGCAATTATTCAGCTATTGGGAGGTATTGCTGCAGTTATATAAGGTATTGGTGAGACCGCACCTGGAATACTGCATACAGTTTTGGTGTCCATACTTAAGAAAAGACATACTTGCTCTCGAGGCAGTACAAAGAAGGTTTACTCGGTTAATCCCGGGGATGAGGGGGTGGACATATGAGGAGAGGTTGAGTAGATTGGGACTCTACTCATTGGAGTTCAGAAGAATGAGAGGCGATCTTATTGAAACATATAAGATTGTGAAGGGGCTTGATCGGGTGGATGCGGTAAGGATGTTCCCAAGGATGGGTGAAACTAGAACTAGGGGGCATAATCTTAGAATAAGGGGCTGCTCTTTCAAAACTGAGATGAGGAGAAACTTCTTCACTCAGAGGGTGGTGGGTCTGTGGAATTTGCTGCCCCAGGAAGCTGTGGAAGCTACATCATTAAATAAATTCAAAACAGAAATAGACAGTTTCCTAGAAGTAAAGGGAATTAGGGGTTACGGGGAGCGGGCAGGAAATTTAAATTTGAGGTTCGGATCAGATCAGCCATGATCTTATTGAAAGGCGAAGCAGGCTCAAGGGGCCGATTAGCCTACGCCTGCTCCTATTTCTTATGTTCTTATGTTCTTATTCGACTGCAGAGGGTAACAAAGCAGAGTCTGGTCCTATCTTCCCCTTTCACACACACACACATACACACACTCATACACACACACACTCACACATGTGCATATATATATATATCTATACCTCAAACAATCAGGAGAACCCTGCCCAATATTCTCTTGCCCAATCCAGGGAGGTGAGTGCTCCTACTGCAACCCCTGCTGAAATCAGCTAACTCAGACTGGGGATCAAGCCTGGGTCCTTCCTGCTCCAGGTGGCTCAGTAATATGCAAACTTGGCAAACTGAGACATTAGGGAAGAAACATTGGGATTTTTAGCCTCCTGCTATGGTGCACCACCTGTTGTTTCTGTAGCCTCTTGGTACAGACAATGTAAAAGGATTACAAGGTTATCTGCTTGCTGAGGGATTACAAAGATCTTTTTATAGCCAGCTCATTTGCAACATGCACTTAATAAGAACATATTAGTGCACAATCTTCCTCATTATTAAGTCTATATAAGTTTTACGTGAATTAAGCGTTTTTAATAGATTAAAACAGTAAAAAAAATTTAACTCCGAATAAAAGAATCCAAATGCTGCCGGAATAAAAGTTCTTTTTAAATGGAGGTCACCTTATCAAGGATGACGTTGCATTATGTTCTAATGGCAAGGTAAATAAAAAGGACGACAACATAATCACACTGAGCATTCAATCCAAACTAGTTGAACCTCAAACATAGTGAAATGTTGAAACAAGGATTCTAAATGGAGGGGCAATGGGTAGCACAAGGGGTTTGTGTTTGCTTCCCCTCTCTGACCCGGGTCAGAGTCCAGTCCAGATGGAAGAGATAAAAGTCTATGCCAGCTGTAAAAGGGGGTTCAGGAGTATCAGTCAGTTTGAGTGATATCGGTCAGTTTGAGTGGTTTTTAGTTAGTTTGAGTTGTATCAGTCAATTTAGCAAAATATCAGTTTTTTTTTTAAAACAGTACAAATGCTTAATGATGATACTTTTGTGTCAGAGACTAACTTTGAAAATCAATGTCTTCAGGTTTATTCAAACTCTTCCAAAAATCTATTGTTTATACTAGTACCAAGATTGAACTCAGGACTCCAGTTTTCACCTCTGACGGCTGAGAACTGATCCAGAGGTGTGTCTTCAATAAGTCATGCTGCATCTATATCTCAGGGACGGCAGCAAAAATGGCTCTGAGATGCCAATGAGGTGTCAAGAATGCCCACAGTGCCATGGGATACCAACCCAAGCCATTATAGCACAGCACTGCTGATAGCAAAATTGAATGGGTGTCCCTCGGTGACACTAGATGCCACAGGGCACTGTTTTATCAGGACTGGGCTCTCAACTTGTAAGTAAACCCTAGCAATGCAGTTTTGGGATTTCTGCTACATACAGACCTCTCATCTCTGGGGAAGATCCATGGCTAGAAAATTACAATTACAATTGTGACCTTTGAATAACTGTATGCACTGATGCAATTGTCGGTGTTTCCACTAGTCCTCAAAAATAATTTGTTTACTATAACCTTTTGTCATATCTCATTGTTCCTCCTCATAAATAGGTAGAAAGAAATAAAAATAAGAAATACTTGCATTTATATAGCATCTTTCACAATCTCAGAACATCCCAAAGTGCTTTACAGCCAATGAAGTACTTTTGAAGTGACTGTTGTAATGTAGGAAACACAGTAACCATTTTGCGCACAGCAAGCTCCCACAAACAGCAATAAGGTAATGACCAGATAATCTGTTTCAGGTTTTGGTTGAGGGATAAATGTTGGCCAGGACAGCGGGGAGAACTCCCCTGATTTTTTATGTTCACCTGAGAGGGCAGGTTTAACATCTCATCCGAAAGACGGCACCTAGGAACATAGGAATATAGGGACAGGAGTAGGCCGTTCAGCCCCTCGTGCCTGCTCCGCCATTTGATAAGATCATGGCTGATCTGTGATCTAACTCCATATACCTGCCTTTGGCCCATATCCCTTAATACCTTTGGTTGCCAAAAAGCTAACTATCTCAGATTTAAATTTAGCAATTGAGCTAGTATCAATTGCCGTTTGCAGAAGAGAATTCCAAACTTCTACAACCCATTGTGTGTAGAAATGTTTTCTAATCTCATTCCTGAAAGGTCTGGCTCTAATTTTTAGACTGTGCCCCCTACTCCTAAAATCCCCAACCAGCGGAAATAATTTCTCTCTATCCACCTTATCTGTTCCCCTTAATATCTTATAAACTTCGATCAGATCACCCCTTAACCTTCAAAACTCTAGAGAATACAACCCCAATTTGTGTAATCTCTCCTCATAACTTAACCCTTGAAGTCCGGGTATCATTCTAGTAAACCTACGCTGCACTCCCTCCAAGGCCAATATGTCTTTCCGAAGGTGCGGTGCCCAGAACTGCTCACAGTACTCCAGGTGTGGTCTAACCAGGGTTTTGTATAGCTGCAGCATAACTTCTGCCCCCTTGTACTCTAGTCCTCTAGATATAAAGGCCAACATTCCATTTGCCTTCTTGATTATTTTCTGCACCTGTTCATGACACTTCAATGATCTATGTACCTGAACCCCTCAGTCCCTTTGGACATCCACTGTTTTTAACTTTTTACCATTTATAAAGTACCCTGTTCTATCCTTTTTTGATCCAAAGTGGATGACCTCACATTTGTCTACACTGAATTCCATTTGCCACAGTTCTGCCCATTCACCTAATCTATCAATATCGCTTTGTAATTTTATGTTTTCATCTACACTGCTTACAATGCCACCAATCTTTGTGTCATCGGCAAACTTAGATATGAGACTTCCTATGCCTTCATCCAAGTCGTTAATAAATATTGTGAATAATTGAGGCCCCAAGACAGATCCCTGCGGGACTCCACTAGTCACATCCTGCCAATGCGAGTACCTTCCCATTATCCCTACTCTCTGTCGCCTTTCGCTCAGCCAACTTCCTAACCAAGTCCGTACTTTTCCCTCGATTCCATGGGCTTCTATCATAGCTCCGACAGTGCAGCTCTCCCTCAGTACTGCATTGAAGTGTCACCCTAGATTACGTGCTCAAGTCTATGGCGTGGGGCTTAAACTCACAACCTTCTGACTCAGAGGTGAAAGTAATACCAACTAAGCTATGGCTGGAAGGCAACAATATCGCTTGTATTACAAATCTACCACCAATTTGAACAGTGAAGCCAGCCATTAAAGTATCAACGTTTCTTTATCTGGATATATGTTAAAGTTATTGACAAATTCAAATTCGTTGCCTCCACTTTTAAGATCTTTAATTATTTCACGTTTTATTGGCGTTGTTTTCTTTAGCTTGCATTAGAATATATGAATTTTAATGAAAATAGTTAGAAAGGACACCCTGCCGATTTAAACTGCCTGCCTCCATCACCTTCACAAGGAACTCATTTACTGAGCTGCCGCTGATAAAACAATTCGAGTCTCCAGTGTGAAGTTTGTGAAGTTAACACGAACACGTCGCTAAAAATTGGGACAGTGCAGCTATGACCTGAGCATGTTCTCCAGCAGTAATCCCCGAGAGACTACAGATTTATTACACTTACTATACTACAGTCAATATATGTCTTGAATTGTAATAAATAAAACAAACACCATGAACGGATTATTGTCATTTTGCAGACGGTCGGATGCCATTCAACTCAGAGAATTGTAGATGCTGAATTTATAAATCTGTCCATTCATTTTACAAGTCGCAGATGCATTAAAGGCGCAGAATCCCATTGAGATGTTTAAAAGTTTCTTTAATTAATTCTATGGGGCTCAATGTGCTTGAAGATGGATCCAGAATTAATTGTCGCTAAGAGTTTGTAAGCCATTTGTAATAAACAATCACCTTGACCGTTATTCCGAACTGGTACAACATGTTTCAGCAGATTGTCCGATCACACAAACTCAACAGAACTTCCACACATTAACAAGAACAACCGAACCACCTACTGCTGATTGTTTCCAATAAAAACAGCGGACACTTACCGGGTGCTGGCCGGCCGTGATCTGCCATGTTAGGGACAGGGTCAGGGTCAGGTTGGGGCTGTGGAGTTGATCTGAGAGAGGACTGATCTGTCTCGGTGAGACTGTCACACTGTGTGCTGTCTTGTGCACTGGGTTCATGTGCGAGCGGCTCTTGCAGCTAATTCCATGTCTGGTTGAATTGTGTTAGACGAGCCAGAAAGACATAATTAGTCATTCCGTTTCTTTAAAACTAAGGCAACTCCTAGGGCAAAAGTAAGGCCAAGGGGCCCATGAACCTCCCTTTCTAAAACATCTTTCACTTTACATAGGAATAGGGTTGCCAACTCTGGCTGGATGTATTCCTGGAGGTTTCATCACATGTCCAACTGCCCCGCCCCCATGCTCTCCCAATTGGTCATCCAACATGTCCATTCTCATGGCGCAACACCTTCCCACGTCAATTGGATAGCGAACAGACTCTTCATTACCTGATTGACTGTCAACCTTTTAATACCCATCAACAACATTTTAATAACTAATAAACAAAAGTGTTCAAAGAAAATTATTTTTTTAATGCCCCAATGATTTTTCTCCTGGATTGCTCGCAGTAGTGTCCTGGAGTTTAATCGTCAAATCCTGGAGGATTGGCAACCCTACTTAGGAACAGGAGTAATCTTCAAATCAAAGCCAGGCCATTCACGAGTGAAATCAGGAAGCACATTTTCACCATAAGGGCAGTGGAAATCTGGAACTCTCTCCCCCACAAGGCTATGGATTCTGGGACAACTGAAGTTTTCAAAACTGAGATAGATAGATTTGTATTAGGTAAGGGTATCAAGGGATAGGGAGCAAAGGTGGGTAATTGGGATTGAGGTACAGATCAAATTGAATGGCAGAACAGGCTCAAGGGGCTGAATGGCCTACTCCTGTCCCTAGATTTAGGAATTCAATCTATCGATCTCAGCATTTCAACTTCATGTCCAAAAAAAAATTTGATCTGGTTTACTGTTCCGATTATGATTTAAATAAAGAAGGAAAATAATATATATATACTTTTTAATTCCACACCCTGCTCTAACCATATCCATCTCTAATAAAAGAAAGAACTTGGATTTATATAGTGCCTTTCAAGACTTCAGGACGTACCAAAGCGCTTTACACCCAATAAAGTACTTTTTTGAAGTGTAGTCACTGCTGTAATGTAGGAAGTGCAGCAGCCAATTTGCACAGACCAAGATCCCACAAACAGCAATGTGATAATGACCAGATAAGCTGTTTTAGTGATGTTGGTTGAGGGATAAATATTGGCCAGGGCACTGGGGAGAACTCCCCTGCTCTTCTTTAAATAGTGCCATGGGATCTTTTACATCCACCTGAAAGGGCAGACAGGACCTCAGTTTAGAGTCTCATCTGAAAGACGGCGCCTCCGACAGTGCAGCACTCTCTCAGTACTGCTGACAGCCTAGATTTTGTGCTCAAGTCTCTAGAGTGGGACTTGAACCCACAACCTGACTCAGAGGTGAAAGTGCTACCAACTGAGCCACAACTGACACTGTAAGAATGATTGACTTGTATTTGCTTAACTCCTTAACTTATATCTCAGAAAGGTCCCAAGGCACGTCACATACAATGAATTAGGAATATATTATGAGGGTTGAATGAAGGCATTAATTTGTAAAAGTATCTGATTTAGTTAGACACCACATGGGGAGGAGGCTTAAAACATTGTCAATTTGCAAGAGAAACATCAAAAAAATTCTGAATTGTAAATCTCAAATTATTCTCTTGACCGCTTCATACTGTTTGCTGTGATTTAAAAAAATAATCTAGATATAAAATATTCTCCGCCCTATCTTTTAATCATTCGTACCATTACAACCTGGTAGGATTTTAACTCACTGAGGAATTATCCTCATATAAAGCAATGGGGTTATATTTAAGGTTTGTTTTCATATGAACACACGAACCAAGAGCAGGAGTAGGCCATTCGGCCCCTCAATCCTGCTCTTCCATTTGATAAGATCATGGTTGATCTGATTGTGACTTCAACCCTTCTTTCCCATCTACCTACTATAACCTTTGACTCCCTTGTTAATCAGGAATCTATCTAACTCAGCCTTAAAAATATTCAATGACCCTGCCTCTACCACTCTCTGGGGAAGGGAGTTCCACAGACTCACGACCCTCTGAGAGAAAAACTTCCTCCTCATCTCCATCTTAAATGGGAGACCCCTTATTTTTAAACTGTGGCTCCTAGTTCTAGTCTCTCCCACAAGGGGAAACATCCTCTCAGCATCTACTCCTTCAAGTCCCCTCAGGATCTTATATGTTTCAAGATCACCTCTCATTTTTCTAAACTCCAATATATACAGGCCTAATTTGTCCAACCTTTCCTCATAAGATAAGCCCCTCATCCCAGGAATCAGTTGAGTGAACTTCTCTGAACCGCCTCTAAAGCAATTATGTCCTTCCTTAAATTAGGAGACCAAAACTGCACACAGTATTCTAGATGTGGTCTCACCAATGCCCTGTACAACTGCAGCAAAACATCTCTACTTTTATATTCCATTCCCTTTGCAATAAATGACAACATTCCATTTGTCTTCCTAATCACTTGCTGTACCTGCATACTAACCTTTTGTGATTCATGTACTAGGACATCCAGATCCCTCTGTACCTCAGAGTTCTGTAATCTCTCTCCATTTAAACAATATACTGCTTTTCTATTCCTCCTGCCAAAGTGGACAAGTTCACATTTTCCCACATTATACTCCATCTGCCAAATTTTTGCCCACTCACTGAACCTATCTATATTCCTTTGCAGACTCCTTGGGCTCGAATTTAGCAGGCCTGCGGGTTCCCAGCAGGTGGTCCTCCGGGAGTGTGGAAAACGCGGACGGCTAATCGTGTGCGTCCCCCACGCGATCGCGGGATGATTGGACCCATTAAGCCCTGCTTCCGGGTTCTCCGCTCCCCAGCTGCGTGCCGGCCGGCTGCGCATGCGCAGTACCGTCGACGCGATGTAGGAGCTCCAGTTAAAGGGGCAGTCTCCCAAAGCCCCTCCTGCTGCAAGCAACAGGTTTGAGACAATGGCTCAGCAAAGGGGAAAGGCTGCGCCCCGTTTTTCAGACCTGGCACTGCAGCTGATGCTGGAGGGCGTGAGGAGGAGGAGGGAAACGCTCTTCCCAGAAGATGGACGCAAGTTCCCTGCCGCCGCCACCAGGAAGGCATGGGCAGAGGTGGCGGCGGAGGTGAGCAGCAGGGGCAACACCCCAAGGACTTGGGAGCAGTGCCGCAAGCGCTTCAATGACCTGACTAGGTCTGGCAAGGTGAGTACACCAACGCACCCTCCCACATCCCGTCCCCACCATCACGCCAAACAGATCACAACCCCTCCTGCACAGCCACCACTGCGCTCCATCAGCAATCCTCACAGCCACTCATTCACCATCCTCGCCGTGCACGCAAGTACCCACCGTCCCTGACCCCACCCGAACACTACCACACACCCCAATCCCCATGCAATGGGATGGGCACGTGGCCCACGCATCCTCCCATCCATCCGCGCCACGCTCAACCCAACCACACCGATGCTCGATGCGTCTCACGATGCAATACGCACCCACTCACACATCTGTGTTTTGCCTTCACAGGAGAAGAAAAGCAAGAACAATAGGGAAAGGGCACGCACCGGAGGTGGGCCGCCGCAAGTGGTGGAGCTCACCGACGCCGAGGTGGAGGCGCTCGACCTCGCCCGCACGCGACATTGCCTGTCGGTGGCCGATGGCGAGTGTGTCGCTGCCGAAACGGCCGGTAAGGGAAAGCTGACACTCAACACCCATGATCGCGAGTTACCGTATCATCACCTGCCATCAGGCGCACTGTCAAGTTGGTCCACATGCCTCAAAGTGCCCTCTGTTCTCTTGCAGGTCCGTCTGTGTGTGATGCGATCGTGGAGGGCGATTCCTCAGAGGACATGGCGGTCTCTGAGGGTGCATCGTCACATCAGAGCCAACCATCCACCAGCGCAGAGACACGCACCTCGGTGGGTCCCCCTCGCCAACTAGTTGGGGTAGCACTTGGTGACTCACCGCGCACGAGTGAGCATGAGCAGACCCTGGTGGCAGGGGCAGCCGCGGAGGGTCCGCGACGGAGGGAGCACTCATCTCCAGGCTCTGCTCAGCCGGACCCAGATGCTGAACCCAGGGGGCCACCAGTGAAAAGGAGAGTCGTCGAGGGCCACCAGCTAATTGCTGAGGTACTGGGAGAGGTGCCGCGCGCATTGTCCACAATAGCGCAGGCGATGGAGGAGTCCACCTCCTGCATGTGGGCATTGGTGGCGCAGGCACAGGAGGGTACCGGCGACACAGTGTCGCGGGTAGGTGCGGGACTGTCTGCGGTGGAGGACAGGCTGGCCTCCCTCGAGCGTCACGCACAGCTCCAGATCGAGTCCATGCAGGCCCTGACAACGTCTGTACGGATTCAGGGTGAGCAACATTCCGACGCCATCAACAGGCTGAGGGATACACTAGGGGTGGCCTTGCAAGGCCTCACACATGCCATCCAAACTGCCGTCCAGCAGGGTGGAAGGGGTGATGTGGGCCAAGGCCAAGAGAGGGATGATGGTGACCGGGGACATGGAAGCGGGGACGCTTCTCAAGGCGCCCCCACGTCCCACCCGTCGCCCACCTCTCAACCAGTACCCGCAATGGTGCCTCCTCTCCAGGTGGCCGAGTCTGCCCCTGCCCCGGTGCAGGAGGAGCAGTCTGTGGAGGTGCCGTCACGGGCACCGAAACCCAGGGGCCGTCCACCAAAAGCATCTACCCGGTCAAGGCAAGAAGACGAGCAACCTGCCACTACCTCTGCTGGAGCCACAGGGGCAGCACCACGTAGGGGTTCCCGGAAAAGAATTGCAAAGGCCTTATAATCACAAAGGGAATACACCAGGGTGTTTATTAATTTGTACTTTTTTTCTTATATAATGTCACATTGGAGATATTAAATAGTCTATTCTCACCACTCCTGCCACCTCTCGTCCATTCTTCCGCGGCTTGTGCAATAGGTGCGTTCCGTGGAGGCCATCATGACGGCAAACACCTGCTGCCACCCATTGGGCACACTGCTGTGGGTGCAGGATTACTGGCAGCACTCTTCAGTGGAGGGGGCTGGTATGGCCGCTCGCATGTGCAGGTGAGGAGATGCGAGCGCCTCGCAGTTTCTGACTCTAGGAGAACCGTTGACGTATGAGTGCCTCCCTGGCCCGGCGACCATCCCGGTGAGTCGCGGTTCGGCGCATGGGTCGTCCACTATCCTCTGGCGCGTCCTCCTCCTCCGCCTCCTCCTCCTCCTCCTCGCCCTCGCCTTCCTCAATGTGGGTGGCGGGTGTGGATGGGGCATCCTCCAGCGGCACCCCTCTCTGTTGGGCCATGTTGTGCAGGGCACAGCAGACAACTATGATTCGTCCCACTCTGAATGGTGTGTATTGGAGCGCTCCCCCAGAACGATCAAGGCACCTGAAGCGCATCTTGAGAAGCCCTATGGTCTACTCAATTGTAGACCTGGTAGCAGTGTGGCTGTCATTGTACCGACGCTCCGGCTCGGTGATGGGGTTCCTCAGAGGTGTCATGAGCCACGTGTGTAGGGGATACCCCTTGTCGCCGAGGAGCCAGCCGTTGCCGGCGTTGGGTGCCTGCAGGATGGGCGTGACGGCGGACTCCCTGAGGACGAAGGCATCGTGGCAGCTGCCGGGGTATCTGGCGCACACGTGTCGGAATCTCTGGCGGTGGTCACAGATGAGCTGGGTGTTCATGGAGTGATACCCCTTCCTGTTGATGAACAGCCCTGGCTCATGCGGAGGTGCCCGTATTGCGATGTGGGTGCAGTCGATTACACCCTGCACCCGTGGGAAGCCGGCCATGGCATGGAATCCAACCGCCCTCTCCATCTGGCTGCGCTCGTCCATGGTGAAGTTGATGTAGTGCGAGGCCCTGCGGAACAACCCATCGGTCACCTGCCTTATGCACTTGTGTGCAGAGGACTGACAGACCCCGGTGATGTCCCCGGTGGCACCCTGGAAGGAACCGGATGCGAAGAAGTTGAGGGCAGTGGTGACTTTGACGGCGACAGGTAAGAAGATGCTGCTTGGTCCATCAGGGAGCAGCTCGTCGTTAAGGAGGCTGCAGATGTCGGCGACTATCTGGCGATTGACTCTGAGCCGACGTATGCACTGCTCCTCGGAGAGGTCCATGAAGCTGAGCCTCGCTCTGTACACCCTGTGCGGAGGGTAGTGCCTCCTGCGACGCATCTCTCTCTGCGGTTGCCCTCCCTCCTGCTGTGCAGGTGGGTGTGCCGCAGCACCGTGTTGTGGGGCCCCACCTCTCCGAGGCGGACGGCGTGGACTGCGAGGCTGCTGGGGCTGGTCATCCTGTTCGTCCTCCGACGATGTCAACGCACCACCCATCTGGCAGGTGTTGGTCTGAGGGGTTGTGCAGGGTAGGTGGGTGGGTCCTCGGACTGGGGCTGCGGTTTCGTGTCGGTCTGTCCTCTGGCTTGGCGGGGGGGGGGGTGGAGGGCAGGGGTTGCCCTATGTGACGCGGTGGCCTCCTGCGTGGGTGAGGGCTCTCCCCCGTGGAGCGCACCTTGGCACCTGCCACAGGCTGCTGGCTGCAACACGCCTGGTTGGAGAGGGACTGTTTCCCCCAGTGTGTGAAGCTCACTGCCTTGAACCGAAAATCCCACACTTCCTCTTTTGACAGCTGCTTCAGCTCATTAACTGACTACAACGAGCAAGGTAAGTACTCTCAAGTGGAACCCCGCTGGCTTTAATTGCCTGCGGGATTCCCACCAGCGGGGCTTGCGCGCGCAGCCCCGCACGTCAGCGCGGTACCCGGAAGTGGCCGGGAATTCGTCGCGATCCGGTCACGTGACCGGATATCGGGATTTTCGGGGCCGCCCCGCTGGGAACCCGCCGGAAACACGATCCCAAAATCGAGCCCCTTATGTCCTCTTCACAACTTACTTTCCTACCTACCTTTGCGTCATCAGCAAATTTAGCAACCATACATTCAGTCCCTTCATCTAAATCATTGATATAGATTGTAAATAGTTGAGGCCCGAGCACTGATCCCTGTGGCACTCCACTCGTTACATCTTGCCAACCAGAAAATGACACATTTATGCCTACTCTCTGTTTCCTGTTAGCTAACTAATCCTTTATCCATGCTAATATGTTACCCCCTACACCTTGAGCTGTTATTTTGTGTAGTAGCCTTTGATGCGGCACCTTGTCAAAAGCCTTCTGGAAATCCAAGTACACCATATCCACAGGATTCCCCTTTATCCACGTTGCTTGTTACTTCCTCAAACAACTCTAATAAATTAGTCAAACACGATGTCCCTTTCGCAAAGTTGTGTTGACTCTGCCTGATAGCATTGAGATTTTCTAAGTGCCCTACAATAACCGCCTTAATAATAGATTCTAGCATTTTCCCAATGATAGACGTTGAACTAACTGGCACCAAGCCACATTAGGAGATATTAGGACAGGTGCCCAAAAGCTTGGTCAAAGAGGTGGGTTTTAAGGAGCGTCTTAAAGGAGGAGAGAGAGGTAGAGAGACGGAGAGGTTTAGGGAGGGAATTTCAGAGCTTAGGGCCTAGGCAGCTGAAGGCATGGCCACCAATGGTGGAGCAATGAAAATTGGGAATGTGCAAGTGGCCGGAATTGGAGGAGCGCAGAGATCTTGGAGGGCTGTAGTGCTGGAGGAGGTTACAGAGATAGAGAGGGGCGAGGATATGGAGGGATTTGAAAACAAGGATGAAAATGTTAAAATTGAGGCATTGCCGGACCAGGAGCCAATGTAGGTCAGCGGGCACAGGGCAGATGGGTGAACGGGACTTCTATATAGAACTAAGCATAAAATATACAACATTTTCTTATAGAGGGCAGAGATTATAATCTCCTGGTATATCTGGCAAATGATAATCATTTTACCTGAAGTCTCAGCCATATCCCAAGGCTGGAATAAACTATAGCTTCATGATTCTCCAGGCGCTTGCCATTTTGACCAGTCATACTCTATCATATACACCATGCTACAAAGGTTCTATGGATTGCAGTTATGCAAATTCCTGCATCTTATCCTAACAAGTTGTAATAAGTTTAGGAAAAGTTAGTAAAATAAGAAAAGCTACCATGCCCCATTCTTTTAATTCACGCACAGAAACCCCTCAAACTGATTTATTGCTGTATTTATACCTACTGATCCCAGATATTGCCTGGCTGGAATTCAAATTGCCCTATGAAGGAGAGAGCTCTGTGTCTGTGAGATTATACCAGGTCTAGAGCTCCCCTCCTCACAGCTAAAATTGAAGTATTTAGAGAACACTTTTCAAACCCGGTTTGACACTGCACTAGCATTACACTCCAAATGGAGTCAAACCTGATTCGTGAGGTGGTGCTTTAACCCCAGATTTATACTGCAGAGTTATCATTGGTGCAAAGTGGAAAAGTGCTTTGCAGCAATTCTAAAATTGGAGTATATAAATGCACTTTAAATCTCCCTCCAGCTTTCAAACCAAACACATATCCATTTACTCCCTACTGGAGCGCGAATGTGATCATTAAATGGAACCTTATGCAATAAACAAACAACTCTATCTAGGAATTTATGTTTTCAAATATACTTAGCAAGCTCCCACTAGAGTGTAAGTTATACTTTGTAGTGCATGGGCTTTTAACTTTAGTTAAATAATTTTTGAAAATGAAAGGTGCAATTATGGGCACAAAAACCTATGTTGTCTATTCATTTAGTTATGACTATAGCTGACGACTGGCATTGTGCCAGGCACTCCCTCGGGCAAATTGGATGGAGTCCAGTTCCGATCTACATAATATTTATTAGGATCCCATTAAGCTAACTGTGTAATTGAGTAGATTTTCTGAATTAGCATTTCCAGTGGAGAGCTTCATGCAATGGTAGTGTATTGGGAATTCAGGTGCCTGGGTTTATATACCTTGCAGGATTTTCAGTCCATTCATTTTACTGGACAGAAAACCAGAGAACATGCATATAAGTTGCATAAGCATAGAACTAGGTTCCATGTGCCAATCCCAATCCCATGTGCTTTAATTTTGCACACTAACCTCTTGTGTGGGACCTTATCAAAAGCCTTCTGAAAATCCAAATACACCACATCCACTGGTTCTCCCCTGTCTATTCTACTAGTTACACCCTCAAAAAACTCCAGTAGATTTGTTAAGCAATATTTCCCTTTCATAAACCCATGCTGACTTTGTCCAATCCCGTTAATGTCTTCCAAGTGTTCTGTTATCACATCTTTTATAATAGACTCTAGCATTTTCCTCACTACTGATGTTAGGCTAACTGGTCTGTAATTCCCTGTTTTTTCTCTCCCTCCTTTTTTAAATAGTGGGGGTCCAATGGATATCAGAGAAACATAGTATTTGCATTTTTACATTTCTAGCCAAAGAAGGTGTAAATTGTGTTGACCTTTACTTTACTCAGCTGAAAAAACAATACTGCCCCGAGCTCATTTATCAATCGAAGTAAGAAAAAACTGCAACTGCTGGAAATCTGAAGGTTATATACTTTTTCCGTACCTAATCCAGCAAGAATGCTTCAGGATAGATTGTCAAAAAGGTTTGTGCTATTAGATTCCTAAACTACATGGAGGAGAACAAATGAAACAAATGTTGATTTATAGGATCTCTGCCACTAATAGAACAACACAACAGAAATAGTCACACTCTACAAGCTGATTAGAATTGTCATTGCTTGGTTCTAAGACTGCGCTGTTGCCCGCTCATTATTAAACAATGTATCATTTAGAAGAACATTTGGTTTGGGTAAAGACAAAAGCCTAATAGGCTTTGCCGTCTAAAGATTCCTACCTGCGTGCTGTCATTGCTGATTAACATAAGCATTACATGCCTGTCAGCCAATCGTCTTGCAGGCCTGGTGGAAGGCATAACACCTTCTTTGTACAGAGTGACATTTCAAGCAGTTGATTCTTCAAAGCAGCTTGTGGTTTTAAGTTTTATATCATTTTGCAGTCTCTAAATGAAGTTACCTTTTATTTGAATGGTTTCTACTCTGTACGCCACAATGCAGTAGCTAGTCAACATGCAAATTCTGTACTTTACACTGTCGAACATGTTAAGGACAATTTAGCTTCAGGTGCAGTATGTTGGCACAGTGGTGCCCTGTGCTATGGAGTAAAACATTTGTGCATTTAGCTAGGTTCCTTCCTCATCTTCGTCATTAGGGGGGAGTGCTGAGCAGAGGCTCACATTTTTCCCAAAAGGAGTCGGGGGGGGGGGGGAAGAATGACCGGTAAGTCACTGAACTCTGGGCCACCTCTAAGCAACCAGCTTAAGAAGAGGGCTGAGGCAGGCTCCCAAAGACCGGTCCATGGTGCAGACAGATCTAAAAGTAGGAGGGGGTGAAACAAAAACATACAAACAAAAAAACTGAGGCCACTTCTATTTTCCTTAATACACGATAGCAAGAAATCAATCTGATACTGTATGAGGTTTTCATTTTAAGGTTTAATGGCAGAATTATCCTTTGATTTTTTTGTAGTGCAATTTGAAGGGAATGTACAGCAAAACAATTAATAAAAGTTCAACATCAAGTGTACTTAGGAACCTTACAGTTAGCAGAGATAGATAATTAGATCCTCTCAGTCGTGGTCAATATATGTTAGTGTGTGCTTGTGCATATGTTATAAATAAATGGAACTAACCTAAAGCTGAAAGAGAAGATTATAAATCTGAATCCAAGTTATTGCTGCAATATTCATCTCCATATTGCAGAATACGTATATTACAGTAGAATTGGAGCTATTTTTCACTTTATTGTTCTCCAAATAATATTTTAAAATGAATCATCAAATGGCTCAGCAATATTTTGTATAATGATATCTCTGTTACACATAAAAGATCTGGGCCCAGTCCGTACAAATAAAAGTCACTGACCAGATGTTACTGAAGTGAAGGCAGCATAAATCAGCTATGTTCATTTAAACTGCCTCAGCAATTCAGTTTCCTCCCATTTCAATAACTATTGATACATCAAATAACTTGCCCTTTGTGGAGACACATTGGCACATTTCTACACCATGATTTCACTCCTAGATGGCAAAAAATATTAAAGTAAGCCAGGCAGGCACAAGAAAATTGTTGACTCTTAAAGAATTTTATGGACAAATTTATTTGTGGGATTTTAATAATCTTCCGATGATCAAACTCTGCAATTTTTGATTACTTCAACCCATTCTCACCAAACGAGAGCACACACATACAGAATAATCATTAAAAGAGCTGTGTGTGCTAACAATACTACATATGTAGCTCTACCCTCATGCCATTGAATTACACTGTACACCAAATTTATAGGCAAGTCATTGGCGCAAAGAATGCAGGTGCACTGTATACACGCACCCCTTTTATGCACGTTCTTATTGGATTTATACATGTCCTTATTGGAGTCTGGCAGCCACCATTTGAAGTATATGCCCATTTGGCACAGTATATTAAACAGTCTAATTATATCAAGCTGCACTGCAATCACGTATACTGTTAAAGGTATCAGCTCTAATTCATCCCTGTACTGAAGGCTTATTGACATTTCCCCACAAAGACACTAAATGATACCTATAGGTCAGCAACATATTTTATTAAATAGCATCAATTCCAATTACTTTATCTGATACTGTGAAATAATGGAAATTAATACCAACTGTTTAAATGCTGAATGAAAATACATGACTACCTACCAAGTAAAAAGAGACTCAACAGCCATAAGCGTCTTCTCATTCACTCCAGAGCTTGAGACAACAGGAGGCAGGGAGTAACTCCAAATGCCTGGGGCACGGAAAATGCTCTCAGTGGTGTGCAGACCATATTGTCCACCCGCTGGCTTCAACTGCTCTACGAGCAGCCACCTTCCTCTGTGTCGCTCAGAGATGTCTTCAGCCATCTCTCCTTCAAGTCCTTAGACACTGTTGGGTAGCCTTCACTGTCACTGCAGCTGATGTGCCACTTCTAGCAAAGACTGTCCTTACAGGAATTCCCAGCCATAATGGATCTTCACAGAATTCCAATTGAAATGGCATCCATTTTTGGTAATTTGTATATTCAGTAGTGAAGTTAAATAGTAACATTTTTTTTGTAAAAATCTAAGATTATTTAATTATGTTTAGCAAAGTATTGTTTTCCATTAGTTCATTATGTCTTTGTCTAAGTCCTTTATCGCCGTTACCAAAATCATGCATAACATTTTATTGCCAAGATTTTTAAAAAACACATTGCAGCGATTGACTATGTGTACTATCATTTCTTATTGAGGAGGACTCTGCCCAGGTTCCTGTATTTCTAGGTTGTTTTGTTAGGGTATGTATTTGGAAGGCTGCTTGTTCAATGCCAGTGAGATTAACTGCTTGCACCAAAAGAATCTACAGTAATTGAGCAAGGAGCTAACAAAGTAGATAAATATTTCAATAGGTTGGGATGGAGGTAGGTGATGTTGTGGAGGAGACTAGGATGTAAGAGTTGAAGCACAGCTCCAGGCCAAACAAGATACTGAGGTTAGGCTTAGCTACTCAGGCTTAGCTTCAGCAAGCTGCCAGGGACAGGGATGGAGTCAGGGGCTGGGGTGGGGAGATTACGGCAGAAATCACACAGGTTGGCTACAGTCTTGCCGATATTGAATTTAAGGAAGTACTTGATGTCAGGCTGAGTGTCCAGTTTTCCAACATGCCCCTAGTGTGTGCCGGGACTGCCAAAGTGGGAAATATCCTCTACAGTTTGTGGAATCGGTCACATTTCTTACCTCCTTCCATCATCTGCAATCTTATGAAACAAATTATATTACCATAGCAGGATCATAGTATGTTACAGCACAGAAGGAGGCCATTCAGTCCATCAAGCCTGTGCCAGCTCTTTGAAAGAGCAATCTAATCAGTCCCACTTGCCTGCTCTTTCCCCATAACCTTGTAATTTTTTTCCCCTCAAGTATTTATCCAATTCCCTTTTGAAAGATACTATTCAATCTGTTTCCACCACCCTTTCAGGCAGTACATTCCAGATCATAACAACTCGTTGCGTAAAAAAATGTTTCCTCATGTCACCTCTGGACCTTAAATCTGTGTCCTCTGGTTACCGATCCTTCTGCCACTGGAAACAATTTCTTCTTCTGGACTCCAAGGGTTAAATTACGAGGAGAGATTATACAAACCAGGGTTGTATTCCCTGGAATTTAGAAGATTAAAGGGTGATTTGATCAAAGTTTTCAAGATATTAAGGGGAACGAATAGGGTAGATAGAGAGAATCTATTTCGGCTGGTCGGAGAGTCTAGGTGTAGGAGTAAAAATGAGAGCCAGGATTTTCAGGAGTGAAGTTAGGAAACACGCAAAATATGGTAGAAATTTGGAACTCTCTTCCTCAAACGACAGTTGATGCTAGCTCAATTGTTAATTTTAAATCAGAGATCAATAGATTTTTGTTAACCAAAGGTATTAAGGGATATTGGGCTAAAGCGGGTATATGGAGTGAGGTCACGATCAGCCATGATCTCAATGAATGGTGGAACAGGCTCAAGAGCTAAACGGCCTATTCCTGTTCCTATGTTCTTATTTA
Organism: Heptranchias perlo; assembly: GCF_035084215.1. NCBI lineage: Eukaryota > Metazoa > Chordata > Chondrichthyes > Hexanchiformes > Hexanchidae > Heptranchias > Heptranchias perlo. Next base: position 13,621,567 of record NC_090348.1, on the reverse strand, counting down.
CTCTCAAAGTTGTTCATGAGTTTGAACACCTCTATCAAATCTCCTCTTGACCTTCGCTGCCCTAAGGAGAACATCCCCAGCTTCTCCAGTCTCTCGACATAACTGAAGTCCCTCATCCCTGGAACAATTCTAGTAAATCTCATCTGCACCCTCTCTAAGGCCTTGACATCCTTCCGAAAGTGTGGTGCCCAGAATTGAACACAATACTCCGGCTGAGGCCTAACCAGTCTTTTATAAAGGTTACATTCCTACTTTTTCGCCTTACTCCTCAGTATATATTTATTTCTTTGGTTTCCAGTTGAATTGTTTGTTTCACTCTTGCAGCTTTACAGCTGTTTTACTGTTTCTTGACTTTCCATTTATCTCTCAGGAGCTTTCATCTGCTAAGTTTTATTTTGGTCCATGGTTGGTTCCCACCCCCCACCTTCCCTGACTAAATGGGGCAGATTCTCCTTTTCCTGTGCTTTGAATGCCTGAACACATTGGGCAGGGAGTATCACATGCAAAGAAGAGTCCACCTGATTTCCACCCGTTAAATTAATACACAGAAGATTGGGCAGGCTCCATTATTTACAGGCGATACTCCCCACCCGAAATTCCTCGATGTGCTGCACCCTGATATTCCTTTACGCTCAAGCACAAGTAAAGAAAAATCTGCACCAATATTCTTTCATCTTTTGGCTTTGCCTCTCAGCTGTTTTCTCTTCACTTTCAAGTCTGTTCACTTGACTCCTCTTCTCCATTCTCCAAACTAGGGAGAGCTGGGGGCTGGGTACCCACGTCAAAACCAGCCATGTATTCACAAAGTACTGTGAGCCCATCCACAAAAATGAAAGGCTCTTAAGCTCATATTTTGTGAAATCCCATCCACAAAAATTCAAAACCCCTATACACAAAAGGTGAAACAGTCATGAACACAGAAAGTGAGGACTCTATATACAAAAATTCAAGGCCTCTCATCCTCTTTTCCTTCTCATCCTCTCCCCATTCCCCCCTCCACCACCCCCCCCCCCCATGCCTTCAATTCCCTCTCATCTTCCTCTCTCCCAAAGCCTGAAAACTTGGAAGCTTCAGCTCTTTAAAGTTTATGGGCCTGGAAGACTGGCTCCAGTAGGGGGACTCCAGGCCTGGGGACTTCAAAGAGCTGAAGTCCAAAACTTGTTTCCATCTCGCTGGTTCTTAAATTACAAAGGATTCGAATGTACAAACACGTAACACGTTAGTCTAAAATTCCTCTCTTCGCTACTTTAACAAGGCCTCTGTGTTTTTCCTCTCTGTCTCTTTTTTCTCAGAGAAAAGGTAAAATATGTCCAAACTTGCTCACAAAAGAAAAAATCTTAGTTACCAGACTCCTTCACTATATAAATGCCTGACACATATAAGCCTCAACAACGACATCCCAAAAACCTCACTGCCTAGATTGTTCCACTCACTAGCCCCGCACATCAAGGCAGCATTTGACCGAGTGTGGCACCAAGGAGCCCTAGTAAAATTGAAGTCAATGGGAATCAATGGGAAAACTCTCCAGTGGCTGGAGTCATACCTAGCACAAAGGAAGATGGTAGTCGTTGTTGGAGGCCAATCATCTCAGCCCCAGGACATTGCTGCAGGAGTTCCTCAAGGCAATGTCCTCGGCCCAACCATCTTCAGCTGCTTCATCAATGACCTTCCCTCCATCATAAGGTCAGAAATGGGGATGTTCGCTGATGATTGCACAGTGTTCAGTTCCATTCGCAGCCCCTCAAATAATGAAGCAGTCCGAGCCCGCATGCAGCAAGACCTGGACAACATCCAGGCTTGGGCTCATAAGTGGCAAGTAACATTCGCGTCAGATAAGTGCCAGGCAATGACCATCTCCAACAAGAGAGAGTCTAACCACCTCCCCTTGACATTCAACGGCATTACCATCGCCGAATCCCCCACCATCAACATCCTGGGGGTCACCATTGACCAGAAACTTAACTGGACCAGCTATATAAATACCGTGGCTACAAGAGCAGATCAGAGGTTGGGTATTCTGCGACGAGTGACTCACCTCCTGACTCCCCAAAGCCTTTCCACCATCTACAAGGCACAAGTCAGGAGTGTGATGGAATACTCTCCACTTGCCTGGATGAGTGCAGCTCCAACAACACTCAAGAAGCTCGACACCATCCAAGAAAAAGCAGCCTGCTTGATTTGCACCCCATCCACCACCATAAACATTCACTCCCTTCACCACCGGCGCACTGTGGCTGCAGTGTGTACCATCCACAGGATGCACTGCAGCAACTCGCCAAGGCTTCTTCGACAGCACCTCCCAAACCCGCGACCTCTACCACCTAGAAAGACAAGAGCAGCAGGCACATGGGAACAACACCACCTGCACGTTCCCCTCCAAGTCACACACCATCCCGACTTCCTGGAACTCCCTTCCTAACAGCACTGTGGGAGAACCGGCACCACACGGACTGCAGCGGTTCAAGAAGGCGGCTCACCACCACCTTCTCAAGGGCAATTAGGGATGGGCAATAAATGCCGGCCTTGCCAGCGACGCCCACATCCCATGAACGAATAAAAAAAAACATAGCTCAGTGGTGTACAAGTCACCCTTTTAAGCTTATCAGGAACAAAAAAAACTAAATAGATTGATTAATTCACCGATTTTTATATTTTAATCATGTCTGCCAGACATAACCATTGCAATGAGAGAGGAAACACATTTATTTTCTAATTAGGCTGTGATCTATGGAATGAAATCCATGCCACATGGAGCTCTAATACAGTAGATTAACTTTTTACAGACCTATGACAAGCACCATAAATAAAACAACTAACTTCTACCAGAACAACCTTGACCTGTTATAGTTTAAATCTTTGAAGTGTCTTCAAACTGTAGGCCACAGTTCGGGATAAGTAGAAGCTAAAGGAAGCTTGGAGTTTGGGTGTAAAAACTGTCACAAAACCCAGCCTGTCTGTCGTTATTCAGACTAGCTCACGTTGGGCAGCCCATCTACCTCTTTCTCGGGACAAAAGCTACATTGTTTGAGATAGTTGCAAAACTATCAGAAGCTTCCTTTACACCCAAATAACACAAACACAGACTGAGTTCATGGTTCAACACTACAGATAAGCTTTACTATATCCCTTTGTGTAAATTCAAAACCATTACATTTAATATGGTAAGACATTAATTCAGAATTGTTAATACAGCATAAAAGCAAGATTTTGCAATTAATCACATTTACAAGGAATGTTTTCATAGCAAGAAATAACATTAGGTGGGATATTGTTATTTGTGAAAGTGCAAGAAAACTGAGAATTCAATACCGAACTTGAAACAATACCAGTTTTGGCTCAAACAGTAAATTCAGTTACTGCCTTCTACATGTTCTACTTCATTCATTCACACTTATGAGCGACACACGCACATTCCTGCATGTCGATTACTTTATGTTGTAGCATAGTCCCGTTTCGACATCTCAGTGGCACTAGCATGGGTGTCGATTTTGTCGCTGAACAGCAGGTACATTCATTCTGCACTTCATCCTTCTGCAGGGAGTAGACAGACTTGCTCGGACAGTGCCCCTGAAAAAAAGAACATGTCAGCAATTGGATAACGACAAGATAAATACTTTGGTATCCTAAAAACAGCATCCAGTTTTATCCTTTGAGATGGACTGCATTTCAAGTTAAACCTTGTACTTTTTCTTCTTCTTGGGGTGATATTTTAAACTTATTTGGGTGGTGATGGTGGGGGGAGGGGAGGGGAAGTACAAGGTTTGGGCATCAGGTCTGAGGAATGAGAAAATTCTTCATGTAAGGTACCCAGTGTCAACATCAAGCATTACCAGGTCAGAACCAGATGCAGAATAAAATTCTATCAATTCTACCACAATAACATGCCTTAATCTAGATCTCAACAGCTCTGATGAGCTTCTGTCCATTTATGACCTCCATGCCCAAATTCTCCATATTCACTCCCATCATACGAAGCTCATACTGGCCACACTAAATCGTTAACTCACTGATACCTTAGTATCATGTCTTTGTAAAACAGGGGCAACTATTTCTAAGTAACTCCCTATGCTCCAGGTTGGCCTATCCCATTATAACCTCACAGACAATGAAGTACTTTTGAAGTGTAGTTACTGTTGTAATGTATGGAAACGCTGCAGCCAATTTGCATAAACTCTCCTGTTCTTCATCGAATAGTGCCATGGGATCATTTATATCCATTTGAGAGGGCACGCTTGTTTAATGTCTCAACCAAAAGACGGCACCTCTGACAGTGTCAGCCAAGATTATGTGCTCTACTGTGCCGGATTTCTGGCGTGTGTGTGTGTGTGTGTGTGTGTGTGTGTGTGCGAGCGTGTGCGTGTAAGTGAGTGAGAAGATCTTTCAAATCACTTTATCTCGCGTTGAGTAGATCCAATTTTCTCATCTCATCGACCTTGTGCAGCGTCCCTCTGTGGCAAGGTCTGGTAATGCTGCAAACGTCACACTTCTGTAGCAGTACCATGTCATCTTTATAGGCCTGAATAATCGCCGAGTGAAATATGCAGCACAGTCACAAGTCTGCTGAGAATAGCACACTTGAGACTTTTCATTAAAAATAAAGTCATATTGCAAGGTTAAGTAGTGTTTATGATGTGACTTTGAGGGACTTTTAAGAATCCAGACTCTGGTGCTGTGCAATAAGCCTTTCTACTGTGACTTTCAGGTGTAAGTTTTCTGAATTGTATTAATGAGACTGAAATAACTGCAGTGTCTTTTACCCCGTTGAGTTTTAATTCAAACTCAGAGCTTTCAAAAAAAGTAGGAAAGCTGTTTGGCTGCATGGTAGCAGGTATAAATTTATAATATACATATGAAGTGCGAAAAATGGTTGTGTATGTAGAATTAATGAACATATTCACTTATAGTGCTAACATATCTCGGTAAATTCACTCATCCTGTGCACATAGTGTAGAGCTATGCTTGAAGGGAGCACTGAAATTTGGGTTCCCAACCCTCCAGGGTTGTCCTGGAGTCTCCAGGAATTAAAGATTAATCTCCTGGACACTGCTGCGAGCAACTTAGGAGAAAAATCATAGGAGCATTAAAAAAATATTGTGTGCTTTTTCATTTCTTTGAACACTTTTGTTTATTAGTTATAAAAATATTGGAGATGGGGAAAAAAAGTTGTTTGGCTGGGTGGGGTGGTCGGAAACGGGAGGTCAAGTGATGAAACCTCCAGGAATATGTCCAACCATAGTCGGCAACCCGAACTGAAATAGGGCTACAACACTGACCTGCAATTCTCCGACCCACACTCTGTTCGAACATGGGTTCCCAGGATCGATAAAATTACCCTATGTAGTTCTAACAAATACATTTCAAATGTAAATTTGATCTATAAGGTCCAATGACTCCTACCCGTAATAGTTAATACATTGTCTAAATGGGCTGACTATTGCCCAGTCACTTGGATTAATACCGCAGACAGGTTTTACTGCCTGTGCTGACATTATTGATGGTGATGTACCAGGAGCAAAAAGCAGTAACCAGAATGAGATACCCAAGATGACAGATCGCAACACCCACTTTGGTCAGGATTGACATTCTGAATGGAATCCAATCTTTTTGATGATGATTATGATACTGTAAATCCATTAGTAATATGTAGGTCATCTCCACGGTTATAACTTTCATATTTGATGAATTTATACCAGAGGTGTTGCAGTGCACTGAAGCACGGGCACACAGCGCCATGGTGCAGTAGGACGTGAGTTGTGTTCCTGACTCTGAGCAACTGATAACCTTAGTCTTGTTTTTGTAAGGGCATGCCGAGGTGTCCAACAGCAATCCCACAGAGGGTGGGCAAGGGCCAATGACCAGCTCGGAGTTGCTTTTGCAGAAGAAGCAGTTCACCCACCCCTCCAGTTAAAATTGGTGTGTGGAATCTAAAAAAAACTGGAGACTAAATAATGGAGACTAAAGAACATATAAAAGCAACTGGACTTAATAACTTTACAGTCTCTTCCGATTAAGTCACTATTAGCGGAGAATGATCAGATTATTCTGGCATTTGAAGTTAATTACTGAAGGAGATATCAATATTCAATTTATGGAAAAAAACACACACTTATAATTAAATTGCTCTGCCTCTTCATGCTGAACAAATTGTTGTATTTAGGTGGTTTAACATACTACATGCATGCCAGCAAAAGTATTGTAGGGAATAGAAAAAGCATTTCTATTTGCCAACATTATTAAAAGGGATATTTAATTAAGCTATTTAGCATTTTAAAGGACTTACACTAACAAAGTGAATGGGACTTTAGGAATTCTGTTGTGTCAGTGATAATCCCCTTTACTGTGATCCCCTGATGATCTGTGGTAGTTTCCAACTTTCCTGGGATAATCCCAGGGTGTAAGAATTCTGTTGGTGTTCACGTTGTTCACCTGTGTGTGCAAATTAGCACGCTCCCACTCCAACCCACCCCCAACTTTGACATGCATTTTCCACTATTTGCAGTAGATGCACTTTGTTATTACATGCACTGCATGTACTTTCCTACTATATCCACTATATGCACCGCAAGCATTTTCTGACTAAACGCACTGCATGCACTTTATCACTATATGCACAATACTACATGCACTGCATGCACTTTACTTCTATATGCACTGCATGCAGTTTACCACTATATGTACTGCAAGTACTTCATTATAATATGAACTTTACACTATATACACTGCATGCACTATACCTCCATATGTACTACTTGCCCATTATTATTATTATAATCAACAAGTAAGAAAAACCACAAGATAAGCAATGGATATATGACATCACAAGCCCAATAAGATGCATACTGTTAGATGCACGACATGCATTTTACATAGAATTACATATCAGTACAACACAGAAACAGGCCATTCGGCCCAACAGGTCCATGCCAGTGTTTATGCTCCACACGAGCCTCCTCCCTTCTTCTTCATCCAACCCCATCAATATATCCTTCTATTCCTTTCTCCCTCATGTGTTTATCTAGCTTCCCCTTAAATTCATCTATGCTAGTTGCCTCTATGTGCATTGCATGAATTTTACTACTATATACAGTAGTGTGCAAATATAACAGATCTGAGTTCAAATGTTGTGCAAGTACATGCATGTATTGACTGTGAATAAAGAATCTTTCTCTAGCACAGGCCAGAGAGATAAGTTGTAATTTTATTTTACATTCTTAGTTGAGAGGTAGCACACTTGACTCTAAGTCAGAAGGTTGTGAGTTTAAGTCCCAATCCAGGATTGAGTACATAACCTAGGGTGACACCTCAGTGCAGTAGTAAGGGGTCCTGCATTATTGGAGGTGCCATCTTTCAGATGAGATGTTAAACCAAAGTGGGCATAAAAGATCCATGGCACTTTATTGGAGAACAGTGGGGAATTCTCTTGAGATCCTGGCCAACATTCATCCCTCAACCACCATCACCAAAAGCAGATTAACTGGTTATTTATCTTTTTGCTGCTTGTGGAACTTTGTTGTTTGCAAATTGGCTGCTGTGTTTGCCTACAGAAAGAATATTTATACTTCAAAAGTAATTGATTGGCTGTGGGATGTCCTGAAGATGTGAAAAGCACCAAGTAGATGGAAATCCTTCTTTCACTGAGCTATTATCCTGATTTCATTCAATTTCACCTCACTGACACTGGCTTCATGTTACTTGTTACCCGTGTAGCTGGCTTTCTGTAACTCCTATGCACATTTATCAAGGATGTACACTTAAAAGGGAAACCACTGAGCACCATGTAAATCTTGTTGAAACATATCGTTCTTGTGCGTTACATTATTGTGAAGAGAATAATCTTCTGACATTTGTAACCCACCCTCCTCCTCCAAAAATAAATGGTTTGCCAAAGACTTTCAAATGAAGATTGTGCTTTCACAAGAGGAATAATTCTAAGCCGTGAAGTTAGGAGATTCACTCCCATTGCACAATCTTGGAATTTCAGGGCTATGTTGTAACTCTTTAGAATAAAGAAGAATTTTTTTAATAACCAGTTGATTTCCCATGGCAATTCATCCATGGTGTTGGGTTCTCACCTCCCTTTGCTACTGGTGGTGGACACTGTTCAGCATATCGTGATATTTTCTCTCTTCCAATCCCAGTACCCCCTCTTCAAATCCTTTCTTCTTCCTCTGTGAGCTCACTCACTGCCCCATCTCTCTCCCTATCATGTTATTATTCTAGTTTGGGATTTCCCCTTCTCCATTCCACAGTTGCCTTACGATTTCATCTGCCATGATTCACTTGACCTGGCTGCTCTGCTTTCTGTTAGTTTAATAAGCAATGGATCTGTTAGTTTTCCTCAACCATGTGATTCAAAAAATAGCAAATAATGTTGGCAATTCAGCGGCCCAGTTTTCCCATATGATGGAGGTGTGAAGAGGTGTCCTAACAGCAGGAGTAAGGTGGTCATTTATGCATGTCTTAGAGCCCCTGCCATACAAGAGCTCCTGAAAATTGCAGTCTCATTGAGAGTAAACTGACCACTTTTGCATGATCGGAGCTCTGGCAGCCTCTGAACATTGGAAGGCAGCTGGCTGGTTTGTGCATGCAAAGGGAGAGTTAGTAGCCTAGTTTGTTCATGTTTTGAAGCTATTTCGGGGACTTCAAATGATGGACATCAGTTTACGCATGTATTAACCGCAATTTGCATGGTGGTTCCAGAGAACCGTTGAGCATTGCACATCAGATCATGTTGGGAAGCCTTCAAACATAGGGAGTCAGCGGAGCAGTTGGACTAATTAAATGTAGAAAAGGGGAGGGGGAAACCAGGTGTACCTTGAGACCAAGATAGCCAGAGGTCCAGTGGGGTACATCATACTGTTTGTGGAAAAGGGCAGCCAAGTTTGTGGCTAAGCTGGTGACATTCTATTGTGATTTTTTTTTTTGTCTTTATTATTTGATAAGTTTTACTTTTAATGGAATGATTGTATCTCAGAATATTTTTTTCTAGAATGTGATTCAAGGAAAAGTTAAGTGAGGTGTAATATGGTGTATAACAGAAATAAAAAAAAATAAGAAAGAGGAAAAATACAGAGTGTTAAATATTAAACTAACAAGGAAGAAAAAGACGCAAGAAATTTCATTATAAAGATGTTGGTTTTCCACCTCAAATGGTGTGAGAAGGTACGAGAGATCAGGCACGTCCCCAGAGGGAGGGAAGCCGACACTTCTTAGGTTGCTATGTCGCGCCTCAGTGACAAAGCAGCAATGGCTGCCTACCCATCATATTGTCTCTCACTCCATGGGGGATGTCCGAAGACGGAATGCAGAGAAAAATTAAAAAAAACACTCGTAAATGATCTTGTATTGTAAGTAGTACCTCACAATGGTGCATGTTAACTTCCCTTTCAGTCATACAGTCATCAATCCTAATGTGTTCAATTACTCCGATTATCTTTTTGCACTGCTGTGCCTTGTACTTGCCTGAAAGCAAAAATAGTAAGCATCTTAAAAACGTTCATGTCACGATTTACAATAGTTAAATAAGGTCATTTTTATTTACACTGCATCAGTATTTTCATAGGGGCCAAAATTCCAGGAGTCCCACTTTAGGGCAGGGTCATCATCATATCCAGGGTGCGCGAGCAATGCCAGTAAAGGCACATCACAAATGCCCACTGCGACAGTGGCCAGGAAGATTGGAGTAGTGCCGTATTGCTCCAATGGTGAATCACAGACCCAGGAAGGGCTAAAGAGAAAGAGCAGCAAAGTTTTAAAAAATGTTTCTAAGGGAGCAGGCAGCCACTCACGGAAAGGTAATTGATTCACTCCGGGATCGATTGTGTTTGCCTGTAGTGCTTTCTGGGGCTATGGCAAAACCCTCAAATGAACTCACACCAGCTCTCAGCTGATGAGAGTTCCAAAGAGGCCTTATAAGGACATTTTGAGTGGAAATCCTTGTGTAACGCCGGAACTCCCCCAGACACTTCCCCCTTAATATGGGGGTGGGAGGGGTGGACGACTTGCCCTCTCCCCTAGACTGATATTTATGGTAGCACCTTGCACAGGGCAAAATCCCAGCAGAATCGGTTCTGCCCCAAATCTCCTTTGCCACCTTCCCACATAGAATGTAACGATACAGAAACAGGACAATCAGCCCATGAAGTCCTTGCTGGTGGCTTTCTTCACATGAGCATCATGGCTGATCCCACCCTCCTGTTCGCTTTCCCATAAGCTTTAATATTCATAGAATTACATAAAATTATACAGAATTTTATAGCACAGAAACAGGCCATTCGGCCCAACAGGTTTATGCCGTGTTTATGCTCCACACGAGCCTCCTCCCACCTTACTTCATCTCACCTTATCAACATATCCTTCTATTCCTTTCTCCCTCAAGTACTTATCTAGCTTCCCTTAAGTACATCTATGCTAATCGCATGGAGTGGTTGAGGCGATTAGCATAGATGTACTTAAGACCACTTTCTGAGTAAAGAAGTTTCTCCTGAGTTCCTTATTGGGTTTATTAGAGACTATCTTATATTTATTTCTATTTTTCAAGCAGTTAATTCTATTTTAAAAGTATTTATTAACCCTGCTTCAACAATAGTTTGTGGCAGAGAATTTCATATTCTAACCACCCTCTGCGCAAATAATTTTTTCCTAACCTCCCCTTTAATTCTTTTCATGATTATCTTGAACTTGTGCCCTCTTGTTACTATCTTGCTACGAAGCAGAAATAATCTAGCAATATTTTCCTTATTATAACTCTTCATAATCTCGAAGACCTCAATAAAATTATCCTTTAACTTCCTCCACGCTAGTGAGAAAAGACCTAACATCTCAATTCTCTCTTCGTGCCAGTAACTGCTCATTCCTGAATTCATCCACAAACTGCATTGGAATTTTATTTCTAAATAGCACTGACACTTCAATATTTTTAAGCGTGCAGTTTAAAATACCAAGATGTCATTGATACAGATACATTGCAAGGGTACTCACAGGTGAAGCAGCAGGAACTGTCCACACGTACAATTTCACCCTACGTACCAAGAGAAAAGAGGAATGTGTGAGTTGAGGTTCATTTTAATATTCTGACGGTTCGCTCTTTTTCAAGTTGCAAAAATATAGTCATTTAACTTTATTCGGAGAGCATTTCCTCTGCTCTTTACTTGTACCAAAATTGGAAACATTCTCTGCACACACACATATTATCACACCACACGTACAAGCAGCTGAAGTCTTTGCACATGATGCACTGCTTATGTTGGAAACAAATGACTACTAAACAACAATATTAATTACAAAGATCTTGGCACCAGATGTTTCTACAGCTGAAAGATACTGAGGCTGAAAATCCTTGGGACCAATGTCCCAGCATAAGGACTGGGATAGGCCTGTTGGTGACCTCACTGGCGTTTACAGGGTCAGTGGGAGGTCACCTCACTTACATGGGGCCAATGGGCATCCATGCCACTAGGGATGCTTCTTGGGCGCTCGACTGCCCAAAGAGGCTGGGAATCCTGGTGGATGGTGTTCCGCTTTGGCAGGGGGGGGGGGGGAGGAGAGGAGAGGGGGTTTAGTGTTGCCATTGCCCCCAAACCAAAAATCTGCAGCCTATCAGCCTCCTATGTAAAGGGGGAAAAAATAAACGTTTACTTTTAATAAGTCTTCGGGAGGCCAGGCTACAACTTAGGACTGGACGCCAAAGGTGGCTCCCACATGCACCAATGAAGAGGCAGGTCAGCCTCCAAAGATCCGCCATGTATCCATGAGACTGAGGTCATAGGGATTCCCAGCATAAGGAGACCCCACCTCTACTTGCCTTGTAAAGAATGGGTGGAGGCTGAACTCTGTACTCGGCCCCGCAGGAACTCCCAATGCAGGCCTCGGCCTGGCATATTCATGTCCCAACCTACTTTCTGACCCTTGTGCCGCACTCCTGCCAGTCAGGATGGGTGGGTGTGTGCAGGGAAGGCTGAGGAATTTCATCCCTGCAACCTGGATGGTCAAAGCCAGATACTTTAGAGCAGAGGCTACTTTCAGATCACCAAATTGCATCTGAAACTGAAGATGTAACCACATTTCAGAGGTTTGTCATTTCCCTACTGCACATTGTCACTTTACTGATGGAATAAAATTAATGACACAGCATCAAAGCAAAATTTGTCTGAGTTAAGTCAAAAGGAAGGAAGCAAATAGAGTGTTTCGCTAGACAGCCAAATCAGTAAATGTTGGACAATTAAAGCTGATGTCGGGAAGTTCTTCTTCAAGCAGAGTATTAACAACATGTGGAGTCTACTTCCAGACAGGATGGCGGAGGTTAAGTTCTTGGAATCATGTAATAAACCATTGGGTGGGACTGTGGCTTTGTTCTGGATGAACAAACTAAGATGGTCAAAGTGACCTTCTTCATCTGTGCTTATCTGGTGATCTCATGAGTTACCAGCAACACCATCATTACACAATTTTCACGCTGAAAGATTGGAGTTTAATTTAACAAGTTTGTGAGTTGAAGATATCAAGGGCATTGTGCTCTTACCCCTCCAGATTTACATTCTCCCTTGTCAAACGGAGTGCACAGTGTTGTTCGTTTTTCTAATAAATACTCCTCTCTATCATTTACTTTGCATTTGTATGAGTCACAGTTATCTTGCATATTTTCATTTGCCTGTTAAAACAAAATGCTCTTTTTATATACATATTTATTTAATACATACTAAAACTTACAAATGATATATTGTAAAGAAGTATTACCGTAAAAAATTGTTAATTTTTGAAATATTTTTATTTAAACAGTGAATGTTAATGACATTGGTGGTATTGTCTTAAAGAAGTTATTGGGGGCAAAGGAGAAGGAAGGAAATAAGGAAAGATAGAAAAAAGGAAAGATGGAAATAAGGAAAGATGGAAATAAGGAAAGATCGAAAGAAAAGAACTTGAAATTTTATAGGACCTTTCATGACCTCAAGACGTCCCAAAGTGTTTTACAGCCTATGAGGTACTTCCTTGAAATATAATCACTGTTGTAACGTAGGGAAACGTGGCAGCTAATTTACGCACAGGAAGGTCCTACAAACAGCAATGAGATAGATAACCAGATAGTCTGTTTTTAGTGTTGTTGGTTGAGAGATAAATATTGGCCAGAACACCTGGTGAACACTCCACTCTTTTTCGAATAGTACCATGGGATTTTTTACGTCTACCTGAGAGAGCAGACCAAGTTAAACCCTGGGTTAACATCTCATCCAAAAGGCAGCACCTCCAACAGTGCATCATTCCCTTAATATTGCATTGGTGTCAACCTAGATTATGTGCTCAGGACTCTGCGGAGAGTGGGGCTTGGACCCACAACCTTCTGACTCAGAGCTGAAAGTGCTACCACTGAGCCATGGATGATATATGAGACTTATAATGGGGAATTTGATGTACTAAATATTTAAATCATGTCTGCAGATACTAACTTTTAACTTAACCAGAGTCCCATTCGCCAGACTGAGAATGCACCTTGTGGGCATACATTGTCCACAACAAGAATCTTCTTCTTTCTTCTCTATGTATCCCTGCAACAAAGAGCAAAATACAAGGTCTTAACACATTACAGAAATGTTTCTTTGCAATGTTACTGTTGAAGTTTAAAGTCATATGCACAGCCATGTTTACCAATATTACTATTACATTCAGCAGCCATAGTTCTCAGTGATTACCATATTCCAGCGTATTCCTTATATTTAATTGAAAATACATTAAGAATAAAGTGAAAGGACAAATCTTTGGAGCAATATATTATTGATGTAAAACTAGAAAGGTACTCTAAACATTTTAAAAGCATGACAGGGTCTATATTTTTCCTCTGTTCCAAAATAACAGGTAAAATGCCTGATTTTCATTAGTCTTCAGGACATGTTGACAGGACACATGTTTTTCAAATCTGTACTTCCTGCAAATGTGGTTTTGTTGGTGTGAATCAAACCAAATTAGCCAATCATGAAACATCTGTAACGACGACCCTTTAACACTTCACTGTTTTAATGAAGGGAAAATTATGTGGATTGTGAGTTGAGATTACCTCACTGTGTACCCAATGTGTGCTCTTGTTGCACAAAGCTCTGTAAATGGAGCATTAACTCATCAAATGTGTCCCTAATATTCTTTCATTGTATCAACATGCTCAGTTACTGACATAGCAAAGTGTCCATATTTATGCAAAGGGTGAGATTGCAAGAATGTAATTACAACTTGGAGTAAAACTTGTCAGAAAGACTCATCAGGAATTTTGCCATGTAATCAAGTGAGGATTTGAAACATATTTAGTCAAATTTGTTACAGTTAATATGTTTTGTTGAGATATGATCGCCTATAAATTTATTCAAACCTATTTCTAGTCACTTTTTCAACATGTCATGCTTCAATGTTCTCTTGACACTTTGGTTTGACTCCCATTCATCTCTCTATACAGCAAGATCTGTCTTAAAGGGCACCTGCTTTATGAGGCCACTTAGCTTAAGTTCAGTATCAAACTGATAATAGCTTTGAATTTTCTTTTGGGGGAATCATGTGTCTGTAAAGACCACGTTAATGCCACATCCAAAGTAGTAATTCTAAACTTTCTCCTTATTTATTGACCACAATCTAACCGACTATCAAGGTTGAAGGTTAATTAACAGCCCAATGGTCTTATCAAGTGAGGACAATGCTTGAAGAAGTGTTAGCACCACAGCACAGCATTTCCCCCACTGGGTAATGTTTTATTCATTAGGACTCTTTAGGGTAAGCAGCAATAACCTTAACATAAAATTGAAATATTTTTGTCCATAATTTGAATATCAAAAATGAAAATATATTTTTAAATAATCAGCTTTTATAGAAATGAGAAAGTGAAGAGATCAGGCATTCCTGGTCCATTACACTAATGGAATTAGGTTAAACTATTTGATAACAATGATTATTTGGTAAATGTTTAACTTGCTCAACATTTTACAGCAATTTTATTTTAAATTCACAAGCTTTCGGAGGCTTCCTCCTTCCTCAGGTAAATGTTCAGGAGCTCCTTGAACTTCAAGGCAAATTGGCAAATTTGAAGCTCCTTGAGCTTCAAGGAGCTCCTGAACATTTACCTGAGGAAGGAGGAAGCCTCCGAAAGCTTGTGAATTTAAAATAAAATTGCTGGACTATAACTTGGTGTTGTAAAATTGTTTACAATTGTCAACCCCAGTCCATCACCGGCATCTCCACATCATAACATTTTACAGGTTCTTTCAGTTGGACAGTTTGCATTAGGTACAAGGTTATGCACCTATAGTGCTGTAATGACACAGTTAATGAGGATTAACAGCTGAGAAAGTATCTTACTTCAGGGCAACCTTTGCAACGCGTTGTTCTACACTGGAGTGAATGTGTATTTGTCAATTTGTCTTGCTCTTCTAAGCAATGGCAGTGAGTGCAGTCATCTATCTTCAGAGAGTCTCCTGCCTAGGAAAAGCAAAAGAAGTTAACTCACTTTCAATATTCAGTGAAATTCCCATGAAACACTCAGGTACGGGAGAATATCAAACTGGTAGTTTAAGGCACATCACCAATTTAGATTCTAAACCTGATAAGAATGATTGCTTAATGTGCATTCATACCTTATTTAATAACAGTTACTTAATTCAGCTGCAGGTTTCAATAACCTTTCATAGAGTCTATCGTTTGTACCAATTATTGTAGCCAAATTAGCTGCTGAACTGTTCACCCTAACTAGAAACCTACAACGAAAACAAATAAAATATGATAAGTCTAAAGAGAGTGCAAGTAGTGGAGATTTACTGGATCGAAAAGCAGCTGTAAATTATTTTTAAACTTGCAGTGATAAAATCTGAATCATCAGTTATTCAATATGAATGTCTTCCTGCAATTCTGACTGTAATTATTGTGATGGTTGAAAGTCTTTGTCAGCAGAAAAATCGATCAAAAGAATAAAGGCAGACCATCAATGATCTGAATATAAAATGAACACTCCTGGTGATTTCAAGGGCACAGTCTCATCTCAGCTTCAGAAGATGGTTATAAACCACAAAAAACTTTGCTGTTGTGGTTTTTGCTGCAATCTGAACTCCTCTATTAGATTATTGCCGTGTAAACACTTCAAAGTATCCATTATTCTTAATATAAGGAACTGGAGCCTAGAAATTACAGCTGGTGATATTAGCAGATCTTTATTTTAAATGGGATCAGCACTTCCGTTACTCTAGCAGATAGAGGAATGACATATGAACTAGTTAAGCATCTGTACACTAATGTTGGCAACTGTAACATATTTTGATACAATTACATAGCGTATAGTGCAATAAGATAAAATACAGAATATAATACAATACTTTGAAAATATAGTATCATGAAATGAAATAAGTTATAATACAATAAAATATGATATATAGTACAGCACATTATAATATGAAACAGAGTAACAACAGAGTACATTATGATGAAGTTAACTATAATGTGATATAATGTAATGAACAACTATTATACTTTGTTTTATCAGTGCCGCCTTCATTTCACACGTAGGAAAGATTTATAACTCAGAGGAAGCCCAGAAACATAAGGGGCAATTTTCCTCTTTTGCATATAGCTGTAAATAATCACCTGGGTGAAGTACATAGAGGGAAATCAGGCAGGGAGAATCACACAGCTGGAGCAGAGCCTGCCCAATTTGCCATCCATTCACTAAATGGAGTGATAATCGGGTGGACCCCGTTATGGGTGTGTGATCCACCCCATTAAATTTTCTTCCATAGGCTCTGCTCAGGCAATTATTTATCTCTAAGTGCAAAAAAAAACCTGCCTCATTATCTTCCAAGGCATTAAGTATTGGCAGGTGACACCGACACAAATGAGGGGTAATTTTCTAACTTCATGCTCCTGGCGGGGAGTCGCGTCCATTGGGAGTGCATCTTACACATAATTATCTGACTGATTTCATCAGGTGCCTTGCATGACCGAGTTTCCTATTTGCTCCCCTGGTGGGTGAGTTTTCCCATTGGAAGCACAAAGTCACAACACTCCCCTTTTACAGTTTATAGGGCAAACACAACTTGTTTTTTCAGGCATAAATATTGGCTCTAATTAAACTCCAATTTCACATCTCTCAATTCAACAACATCAATTTCTGAAATATCGTGAAGAACAACTCCAATAATTAAAGATAGTTGTTTAGATTTGACTCCGACTGTTGTACTGAAATTAACAGTTTGCTTTCACTGTTAACAGCCATCCTTTTCTAGTGCTTTCAATAATGTGAATTCTGTGAGTGAGGGGCTGAAACTGAGCACTGTTTACTGGTTCTTCTCACACTATAAATGGCAAAAACTAACTGATGCAGATGTGAATGCAGCAGGTCCTTACTGTACATAGGAACAGTAGGCCATTGAGTCCCTCGAGCCTGTTCCGCCATTCAATTAGAACATGGCTAGTCTGTATCTTAACTCCATCTACCCGCCTTCCCCCCATAACCCTTAATACCCTTACCTAACAAAAATCTATCAATCTCAGTTTGTAACTTTTCAATTGACCTAGCCTCATCAGCTTTTTGTGGGAAAGAGTTCTAGATTTCCACTAAACTGCTAGTCCCAAAAAAAATCAAGTTGATTTCTATCTATTTTAAAAGATTCCAGTGTCTGGAGAGCCCTGTACACAGCATATCTCCCTGGCTCCTCTGTAACTACCCCCCTAGCACATTCAACAGTACCATGAAGAGGAGATTCGAAACTGCAGCATTATCAGTAGCAACCACAAGGTGGAGCTACAAAGAACTTGGACAGCTGATAGTTTATCCCTGCTGTTTAACTATTGCCCAGGGTTAAATTACAGCAACTTCTGCAACACCGGTAGGGTTGCCAACTCCAGTTGGACGTATTCCTGGAGGTTTCATCACGTGATCTCCCGCCTGCAACCGCCCCACCCAGTCAAACAGCCTTTTTTCCCCACTTCCAATATTTTTTACAACTAATAAACAGAAGTATTCAAAGAAAATTTAAAAAACACAATTTTTTTTTAAACACCCCTATGATTTTTTTTCCCCCGGGTTGCTGGCAACAGTATCCAGGAGAATAATCTTTAATTCCTGGAGACTCCAGGACAATCCTGGAGGGTTGGCAACCCTAAACACTGCACAAATGTTCTCAGGATCATATTTATACAGTTACAAGGACTGATGCTATGTAGTGACCCCAGAGCTGAAGGAGGAGGCCATTATTTGATCATTGAGATCACAATCGAACAGGCAAAGCAACGTGCTGGTGCTGAGCATTCGAATACTGGTAGCCAGGGTAGGGATAAATGTAGCTTTGATCCCTGCTTAGCTCAGTCTCCAATCTGAGCCACAGGGAGGCACTGAGTGGGGGCTGTGGTGTCTCCCTGTGGGGGAGTGGAAGACATGGAAAGACAATCACGCTGCCAATCCCTTGTACTTACGGCAGTTGACCACAAGAGGAATATTTGATGGTCTGGGAGTAGGCTGACTGCCCACCCTCTCAGGAGCAACGGACATGTTAAGGCTGGGTCGATTGAACATGGGGATAATTTAAAAGAGGAAAAGTTCCATAAAAAGGAAAATAGCCGGCAGGCGTCCATGCGACAACATCAAGGGAGGGTGGCGTAGGTTTGTCTGTGATGTCCCCTCAGGTGAGGACAGGTAGAACATGGCTATGATGTCCCATCAGGAGAGGACAGGTAGAACATGGCTGTGATGTCCCATCAGGTGAGGACAGGGTAGAACATGGCTGTGATGTCCCCTCAGGTGAGGACAGGGTAGAACATGGCTGTGATATCCCCTCAGGTGAGGACAGAGTAGAACATGGCTGTGATGTCCCCTCAGGTGAGGACAGAGTAGAACATGGCTGTGATGTCCCATCAGGTGAGGACAGGGTAGAACATGGCTGTGTTGTCCCCTCAGAAGATAGGGTAGAACATGGCTGTGATGTCGTCTGTGATTGAATAACCTACTGGTACTTATTATCCAGGCTCTCACTTAAGAATTGGCAACTTCTCGAAGATAATTGTTAGGACCTGTACCATAACCCAGCATAGGTTTATTGCACTCTTAGACAGGGTACAAGAAAAAGCCTATTGAGTGGCGGGGGTCCTTTTCTCCCTTCAAGCCTGTGACCTCTCTCCTTCCTTGTGCTCTCTCTCTCCATTTTATCTATTCTATCATGGTCAGTGCTCCTTTATATTTTTCGCTCTTGTTCCCTCTGCAAACATGCCACTCTACAAAATGTTCTTCTCTGCACCTTTGCTGTGTTGAAATCAAGGCACATTATACAATCTTCCATTCAAACTATTTTATTTCCAGCATCTCAAAACTGTGGACCTCTTCACCTCCCTCAGCCATCCTTTCCTCCTACGACATACATGATTTCAAAACCCAAACTTGGTGTCACCTAACCACTACATCCTAATTTACATCATCTCCTCTTCTACTCTTTTCCATCTGGATGGTGTTCTGCACTATGGCCCTTAGCTTTGCACCTTGGTTTCTCAATTAAAAACACAACTGCTATAACATACTATAATGCAATGTAATAAAATATTAAAATCATCCATTATCTTACCCCAATGCTGGTTCCATTTAGTATGCAAACATTTCCTGGAACTGTAAAATAAATGTTGATTAATATAATTTATAACCTTTTTAAAAAGTAAAATTAAATCAGAATTTTCTTATGATATTCAAACAGTCCTGCTATTTCTAAAATTTAAAAAATAAGTCTTGATGGTCATAGCCCAATTCAAACATTAAACACTTACAAGAAAATATCAAATTCACATGATTTGTTTTGATTTCAATCTTTATGTTTTTTATTATTTTTGTTTCAATATTGATATCATAATTACAGGACCCAGATCCAAGGAGACCAATAGTATGAGGGATTAGAGGTACAAGGGTAGAGTTTCCAACTGGCGAGAATGGCCATGCAATAGTGCAACTGAGAGCTTCATTAAAGCCCCGATCACCTTATGGAGCAACTTAGTGATTTTCTTGGCAAGAGTGCATTGTGCAGTCAACCCACTCATATAAAATGGGCAATGAAGGGCATGTACCTTCTGGCCTTTCAATAAGTGAGACTTTCAGCGATGTTGCTATATTTTTCATTGCCTCATTGTGATTCTTAAAATGGGTTTGGATTGAGTAATAGGCATTAAAGAAGAGGACAAAAAGAGGGATATAAGGCAGGTTTGTTTGTGCTGGGGTGAACGGCTATCTTCGCCCTGACCCATACAAATCCAGGCACACCTACGGGGAATGTCACTTCCCAGACTCCACTTCACCAGGGACACAGTTGTACCATCTGCTGGAATCTGACCTGCGGACAACAGGGATGCCCCTTGCCACCGGCTGTGAATGTGATGACAACACTGAACACTTATGACTCCACCTCCTTTCGAGCTACCTCAGAGGACATCAGTAACACCAGTCAATCTGCAGTGTGCAGATGCATCAAGCAGGACACCGATGTGTTGTTGACCCAGGCAATCACTTTCATCACTTTCCCTAAGGAAAAGCAGCAGCAGAATGAAAGAGCATTCCCCAAAGTCCAGAGCATAATAATGGTACGCACGTGGCCATCAAGGCCCCTAAACACAATTACATGGTCTTCATGAATCACAAGAGCTTTCACTTCATCAATGTCCACAAGGTTAGTGACCAGTAACAAAGGATCATGCAGGTGAATGCCTACTTCCCAGGCAGAAGTTCTGGTTCATTTATTTTCAAGAAATCCTCTGTGCCTGGGCTATTTGAAGGAGAAGGCAGAATGGAAGGATAGCTCCCAGGAGACAAAGGTTACTGAACACTGAAAGGTTACAAGGACACTGTGGGAAACTGAAAATCGTCCTTCCAGTCATTAAGCTGGAGGGCTTCAGCTCCAACTGCACATGTTGATTCCGCCCTTGACAGCATCAACCTCAGTAACTCAGTACAATTACATTCTCCCAATGATGCCAGCAGCAGTCATTGTTCAAAGAATTAACCAAAAGACAGACTAAAATAAAGGAGTTAGAGCTAGCACCAGTTTTTTGTATCACTTTGACTTTTAAAGAGAGGTACACATAGTGATACCCATTCTTTAAGATAGTAGGGCCAATTTTGCAATCCGAAATTCCCAACAGGGAGTTGAGGTCACAGAAAGCCCCTTACAGAGGTGCAGCTTGTGATTTCCATCTATTTATTTTAATGGGCAGATAAAACATGGGCTGTGTGCTCATCATTTGCTGCAATAAGCGCCTAGGGACGTTTTACTACCTTAAAGGTGTGATATAAATGCAAGTTGTTGTTGTTGTTCCCACTGGAAATGAAGCATCAGCCTTCTCCCGTGTTTAACATGGAGGATGACTATGGTCAACATTTAAAGAGAGGGTAATGAGCTGGAATTTGTGAAACTCACCACATTGGCACAGCGGACAACAGTCTTTGATTCTGTCACACTTCAGCTCATAGCCAAGAGGACATTTGGGTACGTCAATGTGGGAACAGGACGTATTCTTTTCATGCAGAATCACTTCCCCATTGAGCTCCAAGCATTCTATTGTGATGCACGGATTGTCCGGGGATGTCCATTGTTCACCAGCCTGCAAGATAACAGCAGGAAGTCACACTTCTCAGATATACACTGCAAGTTATCGACAGATGTTTGTCTGATACTTAAGTTTGGAGTTTGATCATTTGTTCACTGTACCCTGTACATGAAGGTATTAGTTTGGCTCGGTCGGTTGCATCCTGACCTCTGAGTTGAAAGTTGTGGATGAAGCCCCAATCCATGACTTAAGTACATAATGTAGGTCGACACTCCTGTGCGATGCTGAGTGTCGCTTTCCTTTTAGATGAAATGTTAAAACCATTTTATTATGGACTAAATTGAAAAGTTATTGGAATGGATGCTAAAAATTCAGCCCTCTTTATTGTTTTGAAATGGTTTAATGCAGTATTGCTAGTTCAGCACAATGTGTCTACTGCTTCTGTATAACCATCTCATTTGTATTTCAATTTGGCTTTGTTTTAATCTGATTAATATGACGTGATAATTACCATCTTCTGAAATGGAGAACATGATGTGCAGCCCACGTAAGCTCATGCAAAATACGCTGATTAAATGATCATTGTTAGCTCACTATCCTGTTTGCATCATGCATCAGGTTGCCAATTTCAGTGAATAGGAGATGTGGGCCTGTTTATGGAATCTGCCTTTTTGTTGTGAATATGAGCTACAAGTGTTGGGAAAGAGCCTGAATTGTAAAAGACCCTTTGTCAGAACTTTCTAAATGCTAATGTATTTTCTTTCTCTTCAGATGCTGGTGGGCCTGCTTTGTTTTTCCAGCAGTTTCTCTTTTTATTTCAAGCTTTCAGGATTTGCTTCTTCTAGATATAACTTATAGTCATCATAGTGAACATAGCAAACCATCCCATTATTCAAAGGCACTGATCAATTAACTTCGAAGGAGTGTTCCTTTAAAGCTGATGTCAGCTAAGAAAAATAATCCAGCACAACATAATGAATTTTGAAATGTTCATCCTCAGACAGTGGGGTAAAGGGGATACCTTAAATGTCTCAGTTGAAATTATCCTAAAATATTCATCAATAGATTGCCGTAGATCACGTGTCTTAAAAGTCCTACATACAGGGGGACAGTTGAATCTTTTTATCTGAAAAATCCATAGCTACTCACCTGATGTACAATTTTCTGTGGGTTGGCATCGCCTCTTTCTATGACATTTTCTTCACACACTGTGTGCTTACATTTTCCACAGCATGCACCTTCCTCTTCTCTGTAGGTGTATCCCTTTGGAAGAAAAGTTACTCTCAGTGGTATCATTACAAGCTCTGGCTCATGTCCGCAACAAACACAGGAGCATCTTAAAGGAGGAGAGAGAGGTAGAGAGTTTAGAAAGGGAATTCCAGAGCTTAGGGCCTAGGCAGCAGAAGGCACAGCTGCCAATGATGGAGCGATGATAATCGGGGATCCGATTTTCCAATCTCTTTGCTTTTCCAATTAACAAAACAAAATGACAAATTGATTTTAAGTCCAATATATCATTCATCACTGTTCAAAAATAGCATCCAGCAGTAGGTCTAAGCTTAATCTCTGCTAGGGTGCTGGTGGCAGAGATCAGTGAGGCTCAAAGAAGTGGCTGCAGAGATAGTAGATGCATTGGTATTAATTTTCCAAAATTCCCTAGATTCTGGAAGGGTCCCATCAGATTGGAAAATACCGAATGTAACTCCCCTATTCAAGAAAGGAGGGAGACAGAAAGCAGGAAACTACAGGCCAGTTAGCTTAACATCGATCATTGGGAAAATGCTAGAATCTATTATTAAGGAGATTATTGTAGGGCACTTAGAAAATCTCAATGCAATCAGACAGAGTCAACACGGCTTTGTGAAAGGGAAATCATGTTTGACTAATTTATTAGAATTCTTTGAGGAAGTAACAAGCAACGTGGATAAAGGGGATCCTGTGGATGTGGTTTACTTGGATTTCTAGAAGGCTTTTGACAAGGTGCCTCTTCAAAGGCTACTACACAAAATAACAGCTCAAGGTGTAGGGGGTAACATATTAGCATGGATAAAGGATTGGTTAGCAAACAGGAAACAGAGAGTTGGCATAAATGGGTCATTTTCAGGTTGGCAAGATGTAACGAGTGGAGTGCCACAGGGATTAGTGCTCGGGCCTCAACTATTTACAATCTATATCAATGACTTGGATGAAGGGACTGAATGTATGGTTGCTAAATTTGCTGATGACACAAAGGTAGGTGGGAAAGTAAGTTGTGAAGAGGACATAAGGAGTCTGCAAAGGGATATTGATAGGTTAAGTGAGTGGGCAAAAATTTGGCAGATGGAGTATAATATGGGAAAATGTGAACTTGTCCACTTTGGCAGGAGGAATAGAAAAGCAGTACATTATTTAAATGGAGAGAGATTGCAGAACTCTGAGGTACTGAGGGATCTGGATGTCCTAGTACATGAATCACAAAAAGTTAGTTGTCATTTATTGCAAGGGGAATGGAATATAAAAGTAGAGATGTTTTATTACTGTTGTACAGGGCATTGGTGAGACCACATCTAGAATTCTGTGTGCAGTTTTGGTCTCCTTATTTAAGAAAGGATATAAATGCTTTGGAGGCGGTTCAGAGAAGGTTCACTCGACTGATTCCTGGGATGAGGGGATTATCTTATGAGGAAAGGTTGGACAAGTTGGGCCTGTATACACTGGAGTTTAGAAGAATGAGAGGTGATCTTATTGAAACATATAAGATCCTGAGGGGACTTGAAGGAGTAGATGCTGAGAGGATATTTCCCCTTGTGGGCGAGACTAGAACTAGGGGCAACAGTTTAAAAATAAGAGGTCTTCCATTTAAGACGGAGATGAGGAGAAATTTTTTCTCTCAGAGGGCCGTGAGTCTGTGGAACTCCCTCCCCCAGAGAACGGTGGAAGCAGGGTCATTGAATATTTTAAGGCTGAGTTAGATAGATTCCTGATTAACAAGGGAGTTAAAGGTTATAGTAGGTAGATGGGAAAGTAGTGTTGTGGTCACAATCAGATCAGCCATGATCTCATCAAATGGCAGAGCAGGCTCGAGGGGCCGAATGGCCTACTCCTGCTCTTAATTCGTATGTTCGTACATATGTTCATATGTAGGTACACTGTGGAGTTCACCCTGGGAGCACTTCGCACGGTCGGCTTTAGATCTCAGGCTTGATCATCTGGGAGCAGCATTCAGTTCATGCGAGGTGCATCCCCAGAGGAAAGGTGGGTCAAACCAGGCTGATCTCACATACATCCTAGAAACTGGGTAACAAAATGGCATTTGCACAGAGCTGGGACAGCAGAGAGAGATGGCAATAGAGAGAGGTACATAAATAAGATGAAAAAGATCTGGAAATGTGGATAAGAGTGGTGACTTCAGTTTACTTGCTATTGCCACAGTTTAAAACACATTGAAACGTATGAAAATAATGGCAAGAAAAGTCCATCAGATCCATTAAGCTTGCCCCATTGAGTAGATGGTTTAACCTTGTACACAATGCTGCCACCTCCTGTAATGCTGTCTCCTGGGAGGCAACACATGTCCGCTCAAATCCAACAGTTCCTTTCGGGTGCCAACCTAAATGCTCATTAAAAATTGTATTCAGCTTTTAAATTCATCCTCTTGATGAGTGGAAAGAGAAGGGAATATTTGAAATCATGTATGGGGATGACCAACGTAGATATAATTAATGATAGCTACAGTCTTTCACTTTCTATTTGCTACATAATTTTGGCATATTGTTAACTGACAGGTGCCACAGTGAGTGTGCAAATGGAGAAGTACACACAGGAGCAATAAGAGGCTGGGGCAGCGCAGATAGTGCATCACTCTGTCCTTGGCCAAGGCCAGGGCTGGCCAGACCAGATCACACCCTGCTGCTTTTCTAGGGAAGCTGACCTTGAAGAATGTGCATTTACATAGCACCTCATCACATCCTCAGGATGTCCCAATGTGCTTCACTATCAATGAATTACTTTCTGAACTGCAGTCACTGTAATGTAGGCAAAATAAGATAAATATAATGTACTGGCTTTGCAGCCTGTGTCCTACTTGCTAGTTGTAAATCTCACTCCTAACACTTGCCCAATATTGATAGCTCTGTATTTGCTTAAATTAACTATTCAGCTGTAGCGTATTATCTGGCTATCACGTTGTAATCCATAAATACCCTGCAAGTTCCATGAAACATTTATAGCAATTTTGAACACATTTGAGATTTCCATCTACTTTTATGTAATAAAAAAAAATTCTAACGCGCTTTTACTTACAGTTGGACAATCTTTGTTACAGGTTTTAGTAACACACAGCACCTCATGAAGCCCTGTGATGCCATCCTTCCTGTCGGTGCAAGAACATTCCTTACAAGACTCCTCCCAGGTCCTTCCAGTTGTGTAGACAACATCATTGTGAACACAAACCTGTCCATGGCAAATATTCAATGTCATGCACACAAAACACTTTAGCATGTTAAGATATTGCATAGCGTATAATATCTATACTGTACTATCTCCTCACAGTAACACGCGCACACACCAACACACCCACACACTAACACACCCTCATAGTAACAGGCAAATTTGGTTTAAGCCAACATCTCATCTGAAAGACAGCACTGAAGTGTCAGCCTAGATTATGTGCTCAAGTCCTGGAGTAGAGCTTGAACCCACAACCTTCTGATTCAGGGGCAAAGTGCTACCACTGAGCCAAGGCTGACATTTAGTAGCATTCCCTTATAGTGACTTATACTCAATGTAATATATCATCACCAGTAATGTACACTCACAGAAATGTACACTCAGTAATATATCACAGTAACATGCAGTCAGTAATATTTCCCCACATTAATATACCTTCATAGTAAATTACACTTACAGAATTACTATCCTCACAATAACATTCTCTCACAGTACTATACCCACACGATCGCACGCCCTCGCAGTAATCTACACTCGCAGTAACCTACACTCGCAGTATCACATCCTTACCATTTCCTCACAGACCCATTCACTTCCAGACACACAGAAACTAGGTTCAGGGCAGCTTCAGTTACCTCACTGGGTTCACAATAGGATGTGGTACAGTTGCAGTCATTTATTACCGACTTGTCTGTATATCCGGCAGGACAGCTTACTATTTCATTGCTACAACTGCAAACACATTCATATCTGTCGCAACACTCTGTCGTTATAATAGACAGTACTCGGTGAGATGGACATGTCACAGGCTGGTTTTCACACTGGTTCCTTTTGCAGACTGAAAACAGCAGAACACTTGGATTAGTCTTTATAAGTTGTTATTTCGATCCCTTTTGCATGAACCTTTATTGCTTATAGTGTTATGCAGTCAAACAGTACAGATAGAATTTTTAGTTGGGAGTTTTGTACAGCCTCATTTTTGTACAGTCGTGCCATAGGCCTGAGCTTAGCATATAGTTTTTTGTTATGTACCAACTGAAGCAATGAACCATTACTTGTACCATAGCAATATTGAATGAATAGTAATCAACATCTCTCCCAATTATCCAATCTATAATTGCAATATGTGGCTTGTTCAAGTTTATCCAGCTAGTTACAGAATCATACTGACCAGACTAGAGCCAGGTTTGATTCCTAGTCTACGCAAAGTTATAAGACCTCAATTTAGGGCAGTGGAAGGGACACTACAATTGGTTCAGCACCCCAAGCCCAAGCTAGACAAGAGAAAATTGGCCAGGGTCCCTAATCCGTTATTCCATGATCTCCCTCACTGGAAATGCACGCATTGGTTGTAGCATGATGACAGAATCAGGAGTTGCTCTGATCTCCCCTGATTGAATAGCAAGTTAATACTCACTGTCACTGCACACATGATAAATGACCAGTTGGTTAAGATACAGGTGGAGACATACCCCAGTATGGAAGAAATAAGTTCAGGAAAAGAGGGGGTTGGGGAAAAGAAAAGAGAGACAATTGGCAAGAGAAAGAGGTGCAACATTAAGAGCAATTTGAAGTTACTGTTAACATCACTTTGGCAATTTATTTTTTTTTAGTAGCAAGAAACTCCATTATCAAAAAGCAATTGTTTTTTCACTTTGTTTCTCACAACTAAGCTCATTTTCCCTAATTGAGTACACTGACCTTGTACATTGCCATTTTATACCCCAGGGAATAGGAAAAATAAACCAAAGTAAACAAAACCTTAGTGAGATAGGGAGCAGGAGGTTCAAAGCTTCAGTGTCACACAAAGGACATTCTGATCAGCAGCTGGCCAACCTTCCATTTTAATACAACCCCAGTAATGCAATCACCTGTTGAATAGTATTAATTTTCATTAAGTACATTTTGATATTCACAAATGGAACGGGCTGGGTTTTTTTTGTCTTGGTTTTAGGAATTAACATTCCTCTGTTTGTGGAGATTTAATGCATAATCACCTCGGCATAGGGGAAGAGCAGTTATGAGGAGGGTCAGGCTCACCACAGAAGTTATCACTGCAGTGTGCCATCTGGACGACAAACATCTGCAGGGGCAGTCAACTATCTGCTATGCATTCCTAGCAGCCAGCTGGTATGAATGTGTGTTCACTGTGTGGAGTCACCCCTGCCAACAGGGCATTTTGGGAAATCGCAGGTGTGCTCCCTACAATTTTCCCTCCAGTCTGTGCTCCAGGTGGGTGAGGCTCGGCGTTGGGAGCACGCATTCGAAAAATTTAGCTATTGTCCTAGCTCTGACCCACGCTTGCATGTACAAAGGCAGCAAAGACTTGCAAAATGACCTCTGCAATCTCAACTCATATTAAATCATGCCATGTATAGTACCAATATGAGGAATTTTAAATTAAAGCAAAGGTTAAATGGCAAAAGTAACACGTCATATTGACTTGCAAACTTATAATTGCTCTGGCCACTATATGGAGTAACAGCAAAAGTGCATTGGTGATGATTTCCTGTTTCATATTTCTGGTGAAATCACAAACCAAACAGAAGAAAACTTAAGTGGTGTTTACACGTGACACCCTGACACATAGAATGAAAAAATTGTTCACCAGTGAACAATTAACTTTTCCAAAAACTCACCACATTCATAATTTGGCTTGCATTCGCCTGGATTTTTCAGTGATAGATAACGTCCATCTTCACATCTTGGGATACGTGGCAGATCACAGGTTTCTAAATTGCAAGCTACAGAAATGGGGAACATCCATCACTGTGGAACTGTCATTTATTCTACAATTCTAAACTTGCATTGAACAAGTAACACAATTGTTTAATCAGCAAAGTTCTTAAAAATATTTTGTCCTTAAAATTATATCATGGGACACTAACATACCAATACGTAATATATTTATCAGAGATTTCGGTCTGCACTACTTTAGCAGGGAGTGAAGTTCAAACGTTGATGTATTAGTGTCCAGTAGTGCAATTAGAAATTCCCCTTTTCCCTGGCTCTGTACTTGCTTAAAAACTGTTCACCTCTAACATCTTCCAATTCTGATGAAAGGTCGTCGGCCTGAAACGTTAACTTTGTTTCTCTTTCCACAGATGCTGCCTGACCTGCTGAGTGTTTCCAGCATTTTCTGTTTTTATTTCAGATTTCCAGCATCTGAAGTATTTTGCTTTTGTATTAGAAATTCTGTGCTTGTCCTGTTTCTGTCAAGGATTTATAGAATGAACCATGTGTCAACATTGTGTGTGTCAAAGTTCCTGGAAAGCATGTTGTGTTGAGAGTAATTTTTAGAGAAATCTTTTAAATCCAAAATATCATAATTAAGTATCTTTTCAAACAAGAATATTGTCTATATTCATCTCAGTAAGTGGGAAAAAAGAAATCCTTTCATTATATAAATATTGACAAGTTTCTTCCAGTGTAGTATTTAGATACAGGGTTTATTATTCCTCAGACACTATACAGCGTTAATGTACTTTCAATACTGAAGCTGAGTGTTTGAAAGTTCCGTACATACCGCACTCATACTGTGGACAGCACTCATCAATGTCCCGCTGTATTGTTGGTATTTCACACAGCCCACACACAGGTACTGCAAATAGGGAGGAAAAATACAGGCAACATCAATATTTGAAATCAACAACTGAAACCAGCTCCTATTTTTTTAGAAATGCAGGTTGAATTTGCTGGACTGCAATATCAGTAAGATGCAGGGGTGTCTGTCAGTTCATTAAAACATGAGTTTGGAATATCTGGGTTAATGGCAGTGTGACTTTGGAATATTTAGATTAATGGCAGTGTGAGGTTGGTGTGTTTCGGTTAATGGCAATGTGATTCCCAGTTACATTGAAACTACAGCACAGAAACAGGCCATTCAGCCCATCTGGTCTATGCCAGTGTTTATGCTCCACACGAGCCTCCTCCCTCCCTACTTCATCTAATCCTATCAACATACCCTTCTATTTCTTTCTCTCTCATGTGCTTATCTAGCTTCCCCTTAAATGTATCTATGCGATTTGCCTCAACTACTACTTGTGGTAGTGTGTTCCACATTCTTATCACTCTTTGGGTAAAGAAGTTTCTCCTGAATTCCCTACTGGATTTATTAGCGACTATTTTATATTTATGACCTCTAGTTTTAGATGCCCCCACAAGTGGAAACATCTTCTCTACATCTACCCTATCAAACCCTTTCATTATCGTAAAGACCTGTACCAGGTCACCCCTCAGCCACAGTTTAATACGTGTTGTTTGACTATCTTTATCAAAGCTTTTTAAGCAATCGAGAGAGAAAACAGGATATCACTGTTCGAACCATCAATTTGAATCTTCTCAAGAAACGGTAGCCCAGAAATTGCTGTTTATTTTGAAAGGACTAATGCCTCCACTAAAATAACACATGGATTAATGACACACAAACATGCTAATCCATTTAAATGCCAAAAGTAATTTCTAGGCCTGTGAGTTGCCTTTTACCTGTGACAGTAGGACAGGGCCTGTTTGTGCAGTTGATCTGTCTGTTGTCTAGGCACATGCATAGCTGGCAGGGGTCATTGTGTGGTATCCATGTATCCAAATACTGAAAAAGAAAAGCAAGTTAGAAATGTGTTAAAATCCCTGCCCTGCCCGATGTCATTAAATAGTATGCCCACGGCATAATTCATCCCGCTGTGAAACTGTTAAAACAAGCTACTACATCATTTCACTTTGATTTATTTTTCTTGTTTATTTTGTCTCACGTTCCTGTCCTCCTCTATGCTCAAATTCCCTCCAAAAGAACATATGAATGCTTGGAATAAGAAAAAGCCATTCAGCCCATTAGGCTGGCTCCTTCCACAGTCCAGCCACCCCAAAATCTCTATATTCTCTTCATAACCCCTCTATGAATTTCTGCTGTAAATTACTGGTTATCCTCCAGACAGATTTGTACCCAATTCAGTTTCTTGTTTCTGTTTGCATGATACCTTGGCTTGTCTAATGTAGTATATATTTTGAGGCCTAATTAAATTTTACATCTGTATTTTTAATTTCAAAGCATATTAAGGTGCTGGAATATGTTGCACCACTTTCTCTTCCCCCAGTGCCCCTGTCTCTTCAGATGCACTGCAGAAAGAGATGAAGAACCTCCTCTCTTTGGGAGCTACCAAGGATGCAGTGTCAAACGTGGGCAGTCTTCATGCAATTCCAAATGCCAAGGTGGCCAAAGCATCAAATTGCCCTCATGATTCAGGGACTCAGATGGTAATCTCAAGAAGTCAGAGCACTAGAAATGGAAATATCACATTAAGATAGTGGGCTATAGAGGAGTGTTCATCAAAGCTTCTGAATGTGGTATATTTTACATCATAGCAAGGCAAGTTTCAGAGCTGACTTAGGATAGTTAGATGTTGTCAAATGCGCTCACAGTTGTATTTCATATACCTGAATGAATATACATGGAATGAATACTATATTTATAATGGCCAAAATTCTTAATCCGTCTACCTTTTAATAAGAGCTGGCATTTTAATTACTAAAGGAGCCACCTCTTGTATCCTGACCCAATGCATCATATCCCTTTAACAGATCCAATTATACATATGGGACATTTTGCCAATGTGAGTTCTACCTTTCATCTTGTAGCAAATTGGTGCTAATGAATTTGACTAAATCATTGCAAAATTCATAGCCAACATTCACTTAATAATGATGAAAGTTCATCGACCTGAAACGTTAACCCTGTTTCTCTCTTCATGGATGCTGCCTGAACTGCTGAGTGTTTCCAGCATTTTCTGGGGGCAATTTTAACCTAACTCACCCATTTTAACTGATGGGATCCGATGCAACTCTGGTTTTACACCCCGCCCAATATTACTCTCTATTGACTTCAATGGAGAGTAAAATTGGGCATTGTGCAAAACCAGCGTTGCACCGATCCCGTGGGTTAGGTTAAAATGACCTCCTCTGTTTTTATTTCAGATTTCCAGCATCTGCAGTATTTTGCTTTTGCTCTCTTAATAATGACAGGCTTCCAGCTTCCTAGTTACATAAGAACATAAGAACATAAGAAATAGGAGCAGGAGTAGGCCAATCGGCCCCTCGAGCCTGCTCTGCCATTCAATAAGATCATGGCTGATCTGATCCTAACCTCAAATCTAAATTCATGTCCAATTTCCTGCCCGCTCCCCGTAACCCCTAATTCCCTTTACTTCTAGGAAACTGTCTATTTCTGTTTTAAATTTATTTAATGATGTAGCTTCCACAGCTTCCTGGGGCAGCAAATTCCACAGACCTACTACCCTCTGAGTGAAGAAGTTTCTCCTCATCTCAGTTTTGAAAGAGCAGCCCCTTATTCTAAGATTATGCCCCCTAGTTCTAGTTTCACCCATCCTTGGGAACATCCTTACCGCATCCACCCGATCCAGCCCCTTCACAATCTTATATGTTTCAATAAGATCGCCTCTCATTCTTCTGAACTCCAATGAGTAGAGTCCCAATCTACTCAACCTCTCCTCATATGTCCAACCCCTCATCCCCGGGATTAACCGAGTGAACCTTCTTTGTACTGCCTCGAGAGCAAGTATGTCTTTTCTTAAGTATGGACACCAAAACTGTATGCAGTATTCCAGGTGCGGTCTCACCAATACCTTATATAACTGCAGCAATACCTCCCTGTTTTTATATTCTATCCCCCTAGCAATAAAAGCCAACATTCCGTTGTACTTCTTGTTGTTACATCTGTACCTGATGAGGAGTTCGCTGATCATCGATACATTGTGTGCAGACTTCATCAGTGACACATTTTCCTTCCAACAGCAACTTCCCTCCTGGACAAAAGCAGCCTTCAGTGGAAGAACCCAGACAATGAGTGGTGTTCGTTTTGCTTTCACAATGCCGGATGCAATTTATCCCACAAGGTTCGTACACTAGGGAGTTAGGGCACTGGATAGCTAAAGGAAAGGAATAACACCTTAGGCAGGCAGCTATGGATAAATACAAAATGTTAAACTTTGTGTTTAAACTTTCAGATACCCCCTGCTTTGCACACAGCAGGCGACTTATTAGAAAACCATGGGACATGCCCTGCCAGCCGTACAGGGTCTTGCAAAATGTTGTGGTGTATTTCATTCGACAAAGACTAAGATTGTGCAAAAAAGCGGCTTACAAATCTACAAAGCAGCCCGCTTGATTGGCACCCCATCCATCACCCTAAACATTCACTCCCTCCACCACCGGCGCACTGTGGCTGCAGTGTGTACCATCCACAGGATGCACTGCAGCAACTCGCCAAGGCTTCTTCGACAGCACCTCCCAAACCCGCGACCTCTACCACCTAGAAGGACAAGAGCAGCAGGCACATGGGAACAACACCACCTGCACGTTCCCCTCCAAGTCACATACCATCCCGACTTGGAAATATATCGCCGTTCCTTCATCGTCGCTGGGTCAAAATCCTGGAACTCCCTTCCTAACAGCACTGTGGGAGAACCGTCACCACACGGACTGCAGTGGTTCAAGAAGGCGGCTCACCACCACCTTCTCGAGGGCAATTAGGGATGGGCAATAAATGCTGGCCTCGCCAGCGACGCCCACATCCCGTGAACGAATAAAAAAAAAATCAAAACCTAATGCCACTACAATCCAATATAGGAGTAATACAATTAATGCGAATTGCACATCCATGCAAGAAATAGCCGTGCCCATGTAACTATGTGGGCACATGACAAAAAAAACTGGCATTGATATAACACCTTGTCACATCCTGAGTGCAACATGCTTGTCAGGAGATGTCAGCCGAGGTCTGGCACCTGGGAAAAAGTTCTGTGCCTCTGTTAGGTGATTCCATCCTTTCCAAAGGGAAAGTGATATATGTGTTGCCGTTTGCTCACGAGGCATCAGTCACTTGCTTGATGCATTTGTGGGCAGCCGATTGACTGATTTGGCATGTGTCATCGGTAGTGGCTTGGAAGCATCAGATGGTGTCAAAGTTTATTGCATTAGTGACCTTCACACCCACAGGAGGAGTCATCCCCATGTACCAGCTATCTGCAGGTCAGCCTCCAGGAGAAGACAGCTATGTGACAGCCTCTTTTGTGAAGCAGAGCAGTGAAGACCACTCCTCTGACGTGCCCAGGAATGACTGGGCCAGTAAACACGGGTCCTGCATTTAGTACAGATGTGTATATAGCATACGAGGCATAGTCCCATCTGCTTTTTTTGTCCGCTAAGAACCGATCTTCGTCCTCCATATCTCGGATCACCATTGGAACTCCCAAAGGAATTCTCATTCTACCAATTTTAGTTGCTGTAAACAAAATAGCAGATGAAGTAACGGAGTGTAAGAAATGGCGTTTGAATTAAAAGTCTAGCAATGCTAAAAATCAGGCCTAAACAGCAACAAGCATTCATGCATCAATGAAATGGATATAAAGCAATTTAAAAGGAAATCCAACTTTTCAAGCAACAATTAAACAGTGACACTCACCTTTAGGAAACTAACTCCTATAGGCCCTGCCGGCCACATGATTCTGTGCCTGTGGAATTGGTGAGAAAGCAGCTGAATCCCATATGGAACCGTTTAATTATTTTTTGAAGGTTTAATGAGGATTACGCTGGTCACCAGCACAGTCTTCAAAAAGAGGCTTTTTTTTGGTCCGAAATGCAGCGCATTATGAATGGCATGAGCTGGCTTGCAGGCCCAAATTTGGGACCCGGGCTCACCCCCAGCGAAACTCTGCATCGCTACCGCAGTATCATAAAGTCAGGGCTACAGTATCTGTGTTCACAGAAACTACAGATGTCGCTATTGAGACACTGTAGTCCATCTCAAGAAGACACGGTAAAATGGAATGTGGAAAAGATTCAACATGGAATACTTACATAGGAGTAGGAGTAGGCCAGTCAGCCCCACGAGCCTGCTCCGACATTCAATTAGA
Organism: Heptranchias perlo; assembly: GCF_035084215.1. Classification (NCBI taxonomy): domain Eukaryota; kingdom Metazoa; phylum Chordata; class Chondrichthyes; order Hexanchiformes; family Hexanchidae; genus Heptranchias; species Heptranchias perlo. Next base: position 13,586,681 of record NC_090348.1, on the reverse strand, counting down.
TCATGGCTGATCTGTACCTCAACTCCATGTACCCACCTTTGATCCATATCCCTTGATACCCTTACCCAACAAAAATCTATCAATCTCAGTCTTGAAAGCTCCAATTGTCCCAACATCCACAGCCTTTTTGAGGAGAGTTTTCCAGATTTTTACCGCTCTTTGTGTGAAGAAGTGCTTCCTGATTTCACTCCTGAATGGCTTAGCTCTAATCTTAAGATGATACCCCCTTGTTTTGGATTCCCCCACCAGAGGAAATATTGTCTCTTTAGCTTCCCTATCATTTTAACCATACATATAATGGCAGGATGTTTCATTTCGTGAGAAATAAGTCCGAGCATCATGTGCACTTGAGGCAATAGGAGCCAATAACTAGCTCACATCATTACTGGCTGCTTGTCCGATCAGGTCACTCGTGGGATCAATGAGAAAAACAGTTGAAATGCACAAAGAGAAGAGATCACTTACGGCAAAAATCCGTTGACCTCCATTTAATGCAAATGCCCTGAAGTTTGCACCTGAAGCTGTATGCTGAAATGGAGTCACACACATTACTGCCATTGCAGGCCTTCTGCTGGCACAGTTTGAGATATGGCTGTGGGTCAACTACCTTCCGGCATTCGTCAAACATTGAAGATAGCAGAGTGTTACATTCATCGCTCGTCGATACACATTCATGCACCTCTGGCACTTCCTCGCTGCAACTATGTGATGCTGGTTCTTTCAGAGTCCAATCATTTATAAACGTGAGGCTATTATTAGTTACAGAACCATCGCGGAGTTCAAAATCATTTAACTGATCATTGTCACATGTTCCTGGATACAAACAAAAGAACAGCAGCTAATTAGCATGTTACCCAACAACAACAACTTGCATTTATATGATGCCTTTAGCATAGTAAAATGTCCCAAGGCGCTTCACAAAACAAAATATCAAACAAAATTTGACACCGAGCCACATAAGGAGATATTTGGACAGGTGACCAAAAGCTTGGTCAAAGAGATAGGTTTCAAGGAGCATCTCAAAGGAGGAGAAAGAGGTAGAGAGGTTTAGGGAGGGAATTCCAGAGCTTAGGGCCTAGGCAGCAGAAGGCACAGCTGCCAATGATGGAGCGATGATAATCGGGGATGCGATTTTCCAATCTCTTTGCTTTTCCAATTAACAAAACAAAATGACAAATTCATTTTAAGTCCAATATATCATTCATCACTCTTCAAAAATAGCATTCAGCAGTAGGTCTAAGCTTAATCTCTGCTAGGCGGCTGGTGGCAGAGATCGGTGAGGTACACTGTGGAGTTCATCCTGAGAGCACTGTGCATGGTGGGCTTCTGATCTCAGATTTGATCATCTGGAAGCAGCATTCAGTTCATGTGCGGTGCATCCCCAGAGGAAAGGTGGGTCAAACCAGGCTGATCTCACATACATCCTAGAAACTGGGTAACAAAATGACACTTGCACAGAGCTGGGACAGCAGAGAGAGATGGCAATAGAGAGAGGTACATAAATAAGATGAAAAAGATCTGGAAATGTGGACAAGGGAGGTAACTTCAGTTTACTTGCTAATGTCACAGTTTAAAACACATAGAAATGTATGAAAATAAGGGCAAGGAGAGTCCATCAGATCCATTAAGCTTGCCCCATTGAGTAGATGGTGTAACCTTGTACACAATGCTGCCACGTCCTGGTAATGCTATATCTTGGGAGAGGTAAAAGAAACAAAGAAAAAGATCTGTGGCTGATTCAGGAAAAGCCCTGGGAAATTCCTTTCTGATCACCGTTGCCCATGTTGCATTACAATCTTTTCAGATCCATTTCTTTTAATGGATCCCCCTGTATAGTATAGCCCCATGTGCATCATATTGCACTGGTGACATTAAACGTGACATGCCACACGCAGCCCATTCACCCAAATGATCTCAATCTGCCTGCTGCCTATCTATTTGCTCCCTAGTACAAACTCCTGCGCTCATTTTTACTTTAATACTCACTTCCCTCAGCATTTCTAGGCCAGAAAGGGGAAAACCAAATTGGCCATGATTCCTGGTCCTGATCCATATCCAGAAACTCTTACTAGACTTCAGGCTCACACTGTGGAGGCTTCTGTGGGCAAATGGCCCAGATCTCATGGCTGTCACATGAAGAACGGACATTAGGCACTGCTGCCCATGAAACCAAACTCCAACACCAGCTGGGGGTCGAGGGGGTATGGCGAAATAGGAGGGGAACCCAGAAAAAATATTATTAAATTACTTCATATCATGCTGGTCACAAGATGGTTTAGTGGCAGCAGATAGCGATATCTATCTGCTAACACGGACAATGAAGTCTCATGTACAATGAGATATGCAATGAGGTCTCATGTACATTTAGCTCACATATGCATTGGTCTAATATACAATGAGTTCTCTTACAATGAGCTCACATATGCAATGAGATCACATATGCAATGGGTTCTCATGAGATACACACTACGGGGTCGATTTTAAATCCCAACAGGCCTGATAACGTGCTCCCAGCAGGTCTGATGTGTGCTCCCAGCAGGTTCGATATGTGCTTCCAGCAGGTCCGATATGTGCTCCCAGCAGGCAAAGCTATGCATTGAGGGAGCAAATTTATAATATCGCCCTTTATGTTTTGATACTTTAGAATTCATTGCTATTATTTCTTTTTTAACTCTGCTTACTGGTTAGTAATAACTGCAAAAATCTTGGCAGAACACTGCCTGCCATACAACTTTTCACCACTCACCACAAAGTCCAGATACTCTGGCAAAGAACAGCGTAGGAGAAACCCAAAGACCGAAAAGATTGCTCAATGGACTGAAGATGAGTACTATTCCCAAATCTGGGATATTTGCTACAAAGTTACTGGACCCATGGTCAATGACGTCCATGTTACCAACAGTTAAAGGAGGATAGGATAGCTTTCCATTGACTGAAACCTAACGGAACGAAAGAATGGAGAATTGATTAAAAGTTCTCAATACATGTAACGGACAAATTAAAAAGGAAGCTGCTTTTCTATCATGAACGAGAAGTGCCAGATTCCTACTCTTACCCTAATATTTAATTTAACACAGTAACTTTATCCTTGCTAATTGGTTCATAGAATCATAGAAGTAACAACATGGAAACAGGCCCTTCGGCCCAACATGTCCATGTCGCCCAGTTTATACCACTAAGCTAGTCCCAATTGCCTGCACTTGGCCCATATCCCTCTATACCCATCTTACCCATGTAACTGTCCAAATGCTTTTTAAAAGACAAAATTGTACCCGCCTCTACTATTGCCTCTGGCAGCTCTTTCCAGACACTCACCACCCTTTGAGTGAAAAAATTGCCCCTCTGGACCCTTTTGTATCTCTCCCCTCTCACCTTAAATCTATGTCCCCTCGTTATAGACTCCCCTACCTTTGGGAAAAGATTTTGACTATCTACCATATCTAAGAAAAAGCATTTATATAGCACTTTATCGCAACGTTCAAACCTCCCAAAAGTGCTACACATACAATGAATAACTTTGACGTGCTAGTCAAATGAAAACAGAAAGTGCATCACAGCCGTATGTACTCACTGTCATATTATCATGTAGTAGAGTTGCAGTATTGTACTGCTTGATTTCAATTGCTCTGATGCAGTTTTCTTTGGCGGCCAAGTGGCAAGGAACCTTATGAATGATTATTTTTGTATCGTGGTCTTCAATTTGTAGCAACAAGTAAGAGCAGCCTCCAGTTAATGAGAACTCGTGTCCATCAAAAGTAGCAATCTGTGTTTTTGCGGTCACTGTGCATACACCTGTTAAAAGAACAAAAAGGAACGTCATTTATATAATGCCTTTTATGTCTTCAATGCGTCCCAAAGTGCTTCACGGCCAATGAATTATATTTGAAGTGTAGTCACTATTTTTTTGTTGGCAAACACGGTGGACAATTTGTTCACAGCAAGTCCCAGTAACAGCAAATGAGACCATATGATCACAAGGTATTTATGGACAAGGAAGGCCATTCGGCCCATCTTAGCTAATCCATCCAGAAAGATTCTACAGTCTCCCAAATTCAGCATCCATTGCCTCTTAAAAGATTCCAGAGTTTTACATCCACTACTCTTCCTGGGTTGATCATTATTTGCATGAAAAATCTCCTGACATCACTCCAAATTAACCTGTTGCTAACGTGAATTTATGTCCCCTTGTCCTACTCTTGCAATTTAACTGAAAGTAATATTCCAGATTTACCTGAATACTACTGCTCAATGATTAGCTGATATGTTTTGGTGGGTTGGTTGAGTGATGAATGTTCATGATGGACCCTGCTGCTCTTCAAAAAAAATTGTCATGGGAACTTTTATGTCCACCTGCACTGGCAGACAGGTTTAGAGCCTCTTCCGAAAGACAGCGCCTTTGACAATACAGCATTGAACTGTCAGCCTAGATTATGTGCTCAGCATTTGTTGGAGGCCATGAACCCACAATCTTCTGACTCCGAGGTATGCTGGCACTTAGAAGGAATAAGATTATTTTAAGAGGAGTTTACATTGGGATGATCCAATTTCAAATTAAACTATAGCACAAAAAGCCCCAACAATCTTTTCTTTATTATATCATGTTGTATTCTGCTTAGTTATGTAAGGAATCTTACAACACCAGGTTATAGTCCAACTGTTTTATTTGAAAATCACAAGCTTTCGAAGGCTTTCTCCTTCGTCAGGTGAGCGAGTGTGGGATTCCATGGAAGGTTATCGCATTTATAGTCAGAGAACAATACCTGGTGATTACAGATAATCTTTCCAACTGCCCGTTGTCAAGGCAATCAAAGTGTTCAGACAGAGTGATGTTACCTACAGGACCACCAAATACACAAACGGCCAGAACAAAAGACAGACAGAGAGAGAGAGAGAAACATCCGAAAGGAAGAGAAAGACAGAGAATGACCCGTTGTGTTAAAAACAAATAACTTTTTTTCGCTGGTGGGGTTACGTGTAGCGTGACATGAACCCAAGATCCCGGTTGAGGCCGTCCTCATGGGTGCGGAACTTGGCTATCAATTTCTGTTCGACGATTTTGCGTTGTCGTGTGTCTCGAAGGCCGCCTTGGAGAACGCTTACCCGAAGATCGGATGGCTGAATGTCCTTGACTGCTGAAGTGTTCCCCGACTGGGAGGGAACCCTCCTGTCTGGCGATTGTTGCGCGGTGTCCGTTCATCCGTTGTCGCAGTGTCTGCATGGTCTCGCCAATGTACCATGCTCCGGGACATCCTTTCCTGCAACGTATGAGGTACACAACGTTGGCCGAGTCACAGGGGTATGAACCATGTACCTGATGGGTGGTGTCCTCTCGTGTGATGGTGGTGTCTGTGTCGATGATCTGGCATGTCTTGCAGAGGTTGCCGTGACAGGGTTGTGTGGTGTCGTGGACGCTGTTCTCCTGAAAGCTGGGTAATTTGCTGCGAACGATGGTCTGTTTGAGGTTGGGTGGCTGTTTGAAGGCGAGTAGTGGAGGTGTGGGGATGGCCATAGCGAGGTGTTCGTCATCATTGACGACATGTTGAAGGCTGCGGAGAACATGGCGTAGTTTCTCCGCTCCGGGGAAGTACTGGACGACGAAGGGTACTCTGTTGGTTGCGTCCCGTGTTAGTCTTCTGAGGCGGTCTATGCGATTTTTCGCTGTGGCCCGTCGGAACTGTCGATCGACGAGTCAAGTGTCATATCCCATTCTTACGAGGGCGTCTTTCAGTGTCTCTGGGTGTCCATCGCGTTCCTCCTCGTCTGAGCAGATCCTGTGTATTCGCAGGGCCTGTCCATAGGGGGTGGCCTCTTTGACGTGGTTAGGGTGGGAGCTGGAAAAGTGGAGCATCGTGAGGTTGTCCGTGGGCTTGCGGTAGAGTGAGGTGCTGAGGTGCCCGTCTTTGATGGAGATTCGTGTGTCCAAGAAAGAAACTGATTCTGAGGGGTTATGCATTTCTTTTTATATTATTTTGATGTAGTTGCACTCATATCACTGGCCCTTGGCAATTGTAGCCTATTCCCGCCCCCCGACATTGGGTTCTATAGCAGACTGATGATCCACTCCTCCAAATTACCGCCCATGTGGTGAAGATAAGCATTTGGCCCCCTGCGTCTCTGGGCCTCCATTTATAGCCTGCCAGCACAGAAGTTGTTTTTATATTGTACTTTTAATTAGGAATCCAGGACCTCATGTCCAGAGTCCACTCCAGGAATGTTTGCTGTTGAATCTTCTTCCTGTGGCCTGGCGGCAGTTTTACCTCGGCCTACCAGGCATGCCACCAAGCTACAGGAAATGGATTTAACAGCACAGACACTGGATGTCAGCACACGGCAACCAAAATCTGAATCGAAAGACCAACATACAAGCAGCTTGAGAGAGAGCAAGCGAGAAGTGGGGGGGGGGAGAGAGAAAGAGAAAAAGAGAGAGAAATAGTAGCTTCAGCACAAAGTTAGTGAATACTACTTCCTGACTTATTGCTAGGTGAAAAAAGTCAATCAGTACTGTCAAAAGCTGAACTTGAACCTTGGTTCCAGAAACAAAAGAAGTGTTTAACTGGGATTAAGTCAGCCTCTATTCTGTCCTCCCAAACTAAAGTCTTACTTTTATAACGTTTCATGTAAGTGCTACTTACAAGGGCATGACCATCGGCAGCCACATGTTTCCTCAATTTTGATGCTGGGAAGATTGTTGCTGCAGGTTGGTTTGCGCAGTTTCTCACAGTTTATTTTATGATTTATGGAAATAACTTCTCCATTTGGTTTGCATATGAAACTGTGGCACTTATCAGGCAACATCCACTTCTCTCCAGCCTGGAAAGAATGTAGTTAAATCAGTGCTAACTATCAATTATCACAAACAATTTTATTTGCCCAAATTGCAACTATTTTCCGATCGATGCTGACAGGGAAAAACACCACAACAATTTTAAGAAACGGGAGTCATAATAATTAAATAAAATATTAGTTGTTGATTCTATGTAGTCATTGTGTTGTAAATTACTTGTGTGTTAACAGTCAATATAAAAATACCATTCAGAATATAAGGGAATAGATAAATTGAACTCCAATAATACGGTTGAGATTGCCACAAACACCTCGGGGAGAATCAGGGGACATGGGCTTACACTTAGAAGAGGGAAGGTGCACAGATGGTGTATATTTATCTCCTTACAGAAAAGGTATTGAATGGACTACCAGCGAGGCAGATCGTGTGGGAGAATTGGGTAGATATTTGAGGGAGTGGGCGATTGAGTATTATTCATTTCTGGGACTGACCAAATGGGTCCAAGAGTGTTTTCCAGTACTGTACTTTCCTATATTGCTAATCCTGGCCCTGAATTTCCTTGTTGCGTCTCCCGCTCCGCTGCCATACCTTCACCAGAAATGAAGAGGAAACCCCATTTGACACAGGTAAACGGGGCTTCCACCGCACTTCTGGCCAAATTATGGTGGTGGAGCGGGAGGAGTTCTGAGGAAATTCCAGGCCTGTGTCTGATTAAACCATGCAAACTGTTGAGCAAATGGAGCCTCGCTGGAGATGTGGGGCTATAGCACTGGCTTTACCCACGCTCATGTATGATCAAATATACCTGTCGGCGATTCCCCTTGTCGTCTATGCATTCCTGAGGAGAAGTCGCTGTGAAAGAAAACAAAACTGTAATAAATCCTGTTTGCATTGTTGAAAATAATTCATAAATCAAATTCTGTTTTTTCTTTCACAGAGTACTTTTTCTCATTCCAAAATAGTTTATGAGGATTAATAATATTGATTTATGAGCCTCACCTACGCAGATTTTTTCTATAAACTCGTCACTAAGTGTCACCATCATGGGAAGAGCTTCCATTTCAGCCAGGCGAATGATGTTATTTGGGTTGGGCCCAGCTAAGGTTAAAAGTTGTTGTTTATCATACTTTCTCCCTATCCCTATTGGGATCACAGTAACACCTAAAATCAAAGAGATTAAGGTAAATACAGTGGAAATAACATGAATTATCACATAGTTCGCCTGGAGGTTGTTATAGCATGGATAACTGCATTAGACTTGTCTTGTTTTTATAAAATCCTCTTAAACATTCCTTGTGACATCTACAATTCCTCTACTTCAAAAAGAAAAGTAATCAAATTATATAATCAGGCATTAACAAAATGGTATCAAAGTTTGATTGGGTGTTCCCAATATACTGGTGCCCATTTTATTACCCATTCACTAGAAACAAGCAGTCACAAAGTAAAATCAAAGAATAGTCATTCAACATGGTTCAGGGGAACAATTCCAGTTTTGCATTACTTTGGGGTAGGTTACTGAATGTTTATGGTGTCTTTTAAAAGGGATTATCCTAAACTGTCATCAACATTTGCCAAGATTAGAGTTTACTCTAGGTTTAGTTTCAACACAAGTTACATCCAACTTCTAAACTGTCCTATGGAATCCATAAAATGGATCATTGTGGAGCATTCACAATGTCTGTTCATTATAGACAGAAAATCTTGGGGAATACATCCATGATTTCCCAATAGGGGCTACAAGTGCATCAGGCTCTGCACTGAGACCATGCATTTATAAAATCAGCTCTCTATTCTAGACTTTCTTTCCAAGAACCCTATAGGATCTGGAAGAATTACAATCATTCTGATGGACGGTTGCATTTACATTACATCTGTGGCAATGGGCAAAGCAAAGACTTCCTTCAGGCAGCAGTCTCACTCCACTTGGATCTTGAGCCAGGTCGGGTCCTAGGTCCAAATTGACACCATCACTTTAGCGCAAGTGTGAAGTAAGCCCACTTAGTGCCACCACTACAGTTGTAAGGGTGTAATATTACAAATGGGGGCTCCTGGCACAGAGCTATACCCATGTCCGAGCGTGTATCAGGAGTTGGGGTGCACACTCCCTGTGATTTTCTGGCCATTAAAATTAATGGGGAACGCATGCCTAAATTCCTAATATGTGCGTCTGGTGGGTGAGCTCCACAATGGGAGCACCAATTCATAAGATTGCGCTTGCAATAAAAATGAAGTCTGAGAAGATTGGCAGGATTTTATTGGCACCCCAAAGTGAATCCTGCTTCTTGTTTCGATCTAGATCAGAAAAATTGTACAAAATAGCTAAAGATGACATTAAACCAAATAGTATTAGCATCTAACAGCTACAGATAGATGACAAATATTTCCAGCAGCTAATGAATTGAATTCAATAAAGGATGAAAGAAGAAAGACTTGCATTTATATAGCACATTTCACGACCTCAGGACGTCCCAACGCGCATTACAGCCAATGACGTACTTTTGAAGTGTAGTCACCATTGCAATGTAGGAAATGCAGCAGCCAACTTGCGCATAGCAAGTTCCCATAAACAGCAATGTAATAATGACCAGATAATCTGTTTTAGTGATATTGGTTGAAGGATAAATATTGGGCAGGACACCGGGGAGAACTCCTCTGCTCTTCTTCGAATAGTGCAGTGGGATCTTTTACATCCACCTGAGAGGACAGATGGGTCTTCAGTTTAATGTCTCATCCAAAAGGCAGCACCCCTGACAGTGCAGCTCCCCTCAGCACTACACCTTTTGAAAGAGCAGTCCAGTTTCAGTGCAATAAATATCAATTATAGTGACATACCTGTTATGATGGCTTCCTTTGCTGCCTGATCGACATTGTCCTTGGAGGTGTCAGTAACTATCACCACAGCAACCTTTGGAACACCAGGCCTGGCTCCTTTAGCCTCTGTGACCGCATACTGTACAGTAAAGGAGAGTGCTTTTCCTGTGACATATCACAAAGACAGTACATGAGAATATTCTCTAATTTTCTAGCACTTATTTCAAGTAATGAATGATTTTAACATTGGAGACACTTTACCTATTTGACTTGGTCCGGGTTCCCTTTGCTGGATATTGTCGATCAGGTCCAAAAGATTCTCCTTCTCCTGGTTTTCGTCCAAAGCAATTTCCAGTGTGTTGATCTTCCCATACTGCAGGATGGAGACATGAGTTTCATCTACCCCTACAATAAGAAAGATATATTTCATAGAATAAAAAAACATAAATCTCTTCTTCTGATGAATATAAAGCTAAGCTCCTTCAGGTTCTGTCGAACAAGTGGGATGTACCATGAGGCAGGAATAATAGAGGGACTTTGAAATTCTAACTAAAATACTGTTTCTGTGACAATTCCTTAACAAGCTGTATTAAAAGTAAGACAATAGTCTATTCTTGATTCTATTTTTGGTCTATTGTTGTTCAGGGGAACTCATTCAAGCCAGGTCTGCACTCTTTCTACCAAACTACAGCTGCAAATACAGCAGAAATTCAACTTGCTCTTGTGAGGGAGTAGAGAAAAAATCTTTATCTCCATTGAACCCAGACCTACAGCAAATCTGACAAAATACCTGAATAACATTCATTTTGCAGAACAGTGAATAAGAGTAGGATGGAGCCTATAATATGTAGGTAGATAGGAAGGGAGGATGGAAAGAAGGAGGGACAGACTTCACAGGCAGTGAATTACGTTTGAAGTGTAGGTACTGTCATTTGTAAGCACATGTGGCAGGAAAGTCCCACAAAACAGCATTGAGATGAATGAGCATATTAATCTTTTGGTAGTTAGAGAGGAATATTGGTTAGGACCCTGCTCTCTTTGGGTGGACATGAAAGATCTCATTGCATTTTCAAATAGGCAGACAGGATCTGCCTTAACATCTCGTCTGAAAAACAATACCTCCAGCAACATAGCACTTCAATATTGCATTGAAGTGTCACTCTTGCTGCCATTTAGTTCTACTAAGTGCACATGTTTGAGTTGTTACTGGCTTTGTGCAGTAGTTTGTTCTTATTCGCAACCCCTCAGATAATGAAGCAGTCCATACCCACAAGCAGCAAGACCTGGACAACATCCAGGCTTGGGCTGATAAGCACCAAGTAAATTTGCGCCAGACAAGTGCCAGGCAGTGACCATCTCCAATAAGAGAGAGTCTAACCACCTCCCCTTGATATTCAATGATGTGGAGATGCCGGTGATGGACTGGGGTTGACAATTGTAAACAATTTTACAACACCAAGTTATAGTCCAGCAATTTTATTTTAAATTCACAAGCTTTCGGAGATTTTCTCCTTCCTCAGGTAAATGTTTCAAGAAATGCCTAACCAATATTCCTCTCTAACTACCAAAAGATTAATATGCTCATTCATCTCAATGCTGTTTTGTGGGACTTTCCTGCCACATGTGCTTACAATTGATATTCAATGGCATTACCATCGCCGAATCCCCCATCATCAACATCCTGGGGGTCACCATTGACCAGAAACTTAACTGGACCAGCCAGATAAATACTGTGGCTACAAGAGCAGGCCAGAGGCTGGGTATTCTGTGGCGGATGACTCACCACCTGACTCACCAAAGCCTTTCCACCATCTACAAGGCACAAGTCAGGAGTGTGATGGAATACTCTCCATTTTCCTGGATGAGTGCAGCTCCAACAACACTCAAGAAGCTCGTGCCAACCAGGACAAAGCAGCCCGCTTGATTGGCACCCTATCCACCACCATAAACATTCACTCCCTTCACCACCGGCCCCCGTGGCTGCAGTGTGTACCATCCACAGGATGCATTGCAGCAACTCGCCAAGGCTTCTTCGATAGCACCTCCCAAACCCGCGACCTCTATCACCTAGAAGGACAAGGGCAGCAGGCACATGGGAACAACACCACCTGCACGTTCCCCTCCAAGTCACACACCATCCCGACTTGGAAATATATCGCCGTTCCTTCATCATCGCTGGGTCAAAATCCTGGAACTCCCTACCTAACAGCACTGTGGGAGAACCGTCACCACACGGACTGCAGCGGTTCAAGAAGGCAGCTCACCACCACCTTCTCAAGGGCAATTAGGGATGGGCAATAAATGCTGGCCTTGCCAATGATGCCCACATCCCATAAACGAATAAAAAAAAATAATGCTAACGTTCCTTTCACTGACCTGTTTTGACTTTCCCGATAAAGGATTTCACAAATGTTTTCATTTCTTCAAACTGTGTCTCTCCAATATTGGCACTGCCATCGAGCAGTATGACAACATCCATTGGTTCAGTGCACGGAGCTATGGGGAAAAGATAGAATTGTGTTTACATTTCCCAATATTCCACAGGCATTTCTTAGCAGCCACATCATTTTGGAACACATTCTAAGAAAAAAAAAGTTTCTCTGTATGAAAAACTTTCACTCTAAAATGTGCATGAATTCTGATGAACTGACTGTACTTTACACCTCAACAAAATACATTATGTTTCTATTGAATTCCTTCACATAACAACGCAGGTGGCATATTCAAACTGGCCAGTGAGGGGGAGAGGGGCCCCTTGGCTTATACTATTAACAAAATGTAAAGATACTTGGAAGTTGGAGGACATTGACAAGAGTAAATAGTTGCAGTGGCGGTGGCAGAAATTTGTGGATTAGAAATTTCTCTGGGCTATTTTTAATGAATTGGTTAAGATGCTTGGGCAAAATTTTACTGTTCCGCTATTTTAATAAAATCATGAACCCATTTAACAAACAGGATGCTAGCATCAGTAAATAGATAAATTTCACCCAAACGTGCTAATCAATTCCTTAAGATTAACACACAGGGGAATTGTAGGCCTGAAATATATCCTATGGCACAGTATATTAATGTCCCAATCCCATGCACTGTGTGTCAGACCAGGGCAATGTACTTTTTAACCCCCGAGTAAAACTTTTCCTGTCAGCTGAATGGACATTTTAACTCTTAATTCTAACACATTCTGTTATTATGATAGTTATTATGCTATCCTTGAAACCAAGTTTATTGAACATAATAAGATGCACATTGTAGCAGACGTCTTGTAACGTGCGACATATGGTCCAGTTGCCTTACATCATGAGTGTGCTAGAACTCAGTGTCTAAGGGTGGATTTACACACAAGTTGTGTGTTGGTGCAAAGCAGCTTCAGCTTTGTGTATAAATGCAAACATTCCCAGTCCACAGGAGCCTTCTCCTCTTTGCCAGATTTTCCATGCTTCCCTCCCCTTCTGCTATTCTGCTGTAACCATTTACACCTCCTTGGACCCATCTTTTGTTTTTATACTTGTTTCATTATCACCTCCTTTTGCCTTGCACCATCATCACTTTTGTCATTTAATCACCCCAACCCTCCACCCAATCACAGGCCTTCCCCTTTTGTTCTTTCGCTGACCCCGTGACCCTGGCTCTGCACTTGCTTGAAAGTTGTTCATCTCGAACACCTTCCAGTTCTGATGAAAGGTCATCGACCTGAAACGTTAACTGTTTCTCGCTCCACAGATGCTGCCTGACCTGCTGAGTGTTTCCAGCATTTTCTGTTTTTATTTCAGCTTTAGTGTAAATTGGGCATGAAGACCTGAATTGGCTCCAAAGCAAAGTGGAATGAGACTCCGTTCTCCATGAATTCTCACTGAGCTTTGCTCTGAAGCCAGGTTGGGTACTGATTCTGGAATCAAGTTACATTTACATATAACTGCAGAAGTAAAGCCATTCCTCATCAATATTACAGTTGGAGCGTGAAGAGTCTCTTGAAATGAGCGTGGGTCGTTAGTTCAGAATTTGTTAGTGAAGGTATTTGGGTACATTTTCATCCCACTATATTTCAGCTTTTCTATGCTGAGTTGTCTACACAAATTCCTATTTAAATGACAGGAATGACTAGAAAAGGATTTCCTCACTAAAGGATGCCTGGAGAGAATATTTTCCTGGACCTAGTAACTAGTTATTTGACCTACAATTAATATATAAAATAATTCATTAACAAAATGGATTAAATCACTGTACTGCAAGTGTAGCAAAGTTAATGAGCTAATGCATTGCTGGTGCAGTGTGCACTCTGCAAAATCCTCTAATATGCTGATAGGGTTAGATGAAGTAGGGTGGGAGGAGGATTGTGTGGAGCATAAAAACACCGGCATAGATCAGTTTGGCCAAATGGCCTGTTTCTGTGCTGTAAATTCAATGTAATTCTATGAAAAATCCCAAGCTTATCCACAATTCGAGTAATAAAAGCATCTCACCTGATGGTGGCAGTGTTGAACTCAGAGTGGTTGCTGTGGTAGGAGTGGTTGCTTTGGTAGCAACGGTAGCAGTGGCTTCAAGAATGGCTGGTTCACAGCAGATTCGGTAAACCACGTTAACTATTTCAGTAATATTGTCATAGGTGGTTTGCACAACTGGAAGTGGGAGCTCTGTTATATTAATGTTTAAACCAACAACAATTGGTATTAATTCTACATTATTGTCTTTGATAGCTTTCATAGGATTTGTGATACTGTCTGTTGAGGGGTTGCTGGTTATCATAAACACTAGGTCAGGTGCTTCTTCCCTCGCACCATTCTGAGTGGTTAAAGTTGCTTCAATGATGTGCATTATAGCATTGCCTGTATTGGTGTGCTCTCCCCCATGGTACTGCATTTGTCTTATTCTTTCGATCACTTCTCGGTTTCTCTGAGTGTTTGTAAAAGTAATTTCGTCATTTACAGTATCTGAGTACTGGACGACAGATATATGTGTGGTTTCTTCTGTTACATGGAACTTTTCAACAGTTTTAATAATGAATTCTTTTGTCTTGTTAAAGTTACTTTCCCCCACCTTGTCTGATGTTTCCACAAGGAACACAACATCTCGTTTCTTCTCTTTATCAGGGGATAAGGTGGTGATCACTAAATGGGCGACTGATGGTGATGTGGTACTTGATGCTGTTGTTTCGGGCTGTATAGTTCCCACAGTGGAAGGAGCTGGGGGGCTAGCTCCACGACTACACACATAATCTAAGATCGTCTTTCTATATTCTTCAAGCTCATCGACAGTTTTCAAAAGAAATGACTTGCCTCCAGGTGACTTGGCTGTTATCAAGCCTATTTCCTTTAGATTTATACCTGCTCCAATGCCCACTGTGATAACAGTGACTTTTCTCTTGATGATGAAACTTATGACCCTTTTAACATCATTGGAAGAGGTGCTCGCTGTCAGAAGTATGGCTATTCTGGGAACTTTTTTCCTAGCATCCTTTCCAAACACAAGAATTGATGTGTGTTTTAAAGCTTCAACTAGGTTCGATTTGGAACCACCGATGTATTGCATTGTTTTCACTAATGTTTTCAGTTCTCTTACACTCTTCTTTTCCCACAGATCGAAGCGTTTGTAGATGCGCGAATTAAACTGCAGAACGGAGACCCGTATGTTTGATTGGCCAATCTGCATCTGTTCCATCATTGCCAACACAAATTTTTTCACATCTTCAAACTGTTTTTTTGAAAACGACTTACTGCCATCAATCAGGAAAGCCAACTCCATCACCCTGTGGCAGCCACCAACTATTTCAACTGTTTCTGGTGACGGGGTGGAAAATTGCTTTGGTATCAGCACAGTGCAATTGTCACAATGCAAGAAAGTTCCGGTACATAGGCTGAGGGGGCATTCATGAAAAAGAGAGTAAAATCACTCATCATGTTCCTATCATCTTTAATACATCACCACCAAGTCATCAATATTCCATAACCATGAACATTAGCCGCACAGAGAACTGCGCCATTGGATAGCACTAAATATGGGACCTTGTCCCGCATAGGTTGAGGATTGCTCATCAGAACCACATGGCTTTATTCCAATGCCAGTTATCTTCCTCGACCTTGTGTGACATTCCCACAACAACAACTTGCACTTATAAAGCACCTTCAATGTAGTAAAACGTCCCAAGGAGCTTCACAAGACCGTTATCTGGCAAAATTTGACACTGAGCCACATAAAGTAATATTCGGACAGGTGACCAAAAGCTCGGTAAAACAGATAGATTTTAAGAAGCGTTTTAAAGGAGGAGAGAGAGGTAGAGAAGTGGAGAGGTTTAAGGAGAGAATTCCAGTGCTTAGGGCCTAGGCAGCTTAAGGCACAGCTGTCAATGAGGAAGCGATGGAAATCGGGGATGCGCAAGAGGCCAAAATTGGAGGAACGCAGAGATCTCGGAGGATTGTAGGGCTGGAGGAGGTTACAGAGATAGGGAGGGGTGAGGCCATGGAGGGATTTGAACACAAGATTGAGAATTTTAAATTCGAGGCAATGTAGGTCAGCGACCACAGGGGTGATGGGTGAACTGAACTTGGTGCTGGTTAGGGTACGGGCAGCAGAGTTTTGGATGCCCTGAAGTTTACAGAGAGTGGAAGATGGGAGGCCGGCCAGGAGAGCATTGGAATTGTCGACTCTGGAGGTAACAAAGGCACAGATGAGGGTTTCAGCAGCAAATTGGCTGAGGCAGGGGCAGAGATGAGTGATGTCATAAAAGCGGAACATCAAATATCTCCTCTTTTTAAGGGGATCGGGTCATTTCCAGACAGATGCTTGCCTCATTGGTGATCGCTGAATAGGCGACTGTAAAAACATTTTCCAATGCCTTTTCGTTTATTAGTACTGAGTAAATCTTACAAAGAAAATACTTCAGTCACTGTTAAGAAAAGTACAGCCTATCACGATTGTTCAATAGGTACAGCTGATTTCTGCTCCGATCTACCTTCAGATGGTTTACTGACCTGACAATTGAATAAACTACAGAAATCAGCCAGTCCTAGGTTTAATTATTGTAAATAGTTCAATGGGGTGCGGGGAGGGGCGGGGGGATGCTGTGATCCAGTGCTCCAAGCAGTGAGCAGCACTCCCAGGGAGCTCATCTCAGGAATTTGCAGATATGTAGTCTGTGACTCTCCATCTATTAATTTAAAATTTATTGGTCAGAAAATCATGGGCTGCACACTTGCAATTTCCTGAGATTTGCTCCCTGTGAATGTGAAGTCACCCCAACATGAATTTTCTATGAATTCAACAATGACTTGAAGAGGGATTTAAAGCTGCCACATTCTCTGCTTCTTCTGGGTTGCAAACCTGACCTGAAATCTACGGCATGCTTGAGTAAGACTTGGGGAGGGCACAATCAGCCAGAATTCCAACTCCTGATTGCGATTCAGTGGCCTGTGCTGGGAAAGTGTGCCAGTGTGGGTTTTGAGCAAGGACAGACTCAGGCTCAGTTACAATGGCCATCATGGTTAGACAGCCTGCTGGTGCTCACTCTCAAGCCTCATGCTTCAAGAAGTGGCCACTTGGGCAAGCTACGGGAGGGTGGCTGGCACTTGTGGAATAGCACTTTAGCATCAGTCCGCATCTTCAAAACAGAGACAACTTTGGATAGATTAAAAAAAGTTTAATTGTGAGGCTGGCTGTTTCTTGGCGTTAAACAGAATTACTTTTAAAAGTGTATTTAAAAGATTCAGACACTGCCTTTCTGAGTGAGCACGTTATGACTGCAAGCAGCAGTTTCTACTGATATGTGACAGTTCCTATAGAGGTAAATAATAGAAAATTAGTGCTCAGACTTTCATTATTAACTAGCAGTAATTTCATCAACAGAGGAGTGAGTGTTCATCCACTGGAAGTGATTAGGAAATAAATATAGGGGAAGTTTGACTTTGCACAACTGGAATGCAGATCAGGAATTCGGAAGTTGAGGTCAGTGCACTCCTTAAGCTTTTCCATTCATTTATTTAGAATTTGGAATGAAGGTCTCAGCATTGGGTTTCTATCAATTAGTTCTATGGGAATAGTCACAAATCACTAAAATCTACAGTTTCTGGTCACGATAAGCTTTATAAAAGGAACATTAATTCATAAAATCGACCACAAAGCGAGTGCTTACCAGATTAAAACATCCATTCTTAGGCACAAAGTGCTGGAAATACACATTTTATATTTAACTCTTAATTAGCCTTCACCATACCTCACACAAACGTACGCAAACACACACACGTACACAAACATACCTACACACATACTCACACATGTACACAAACATGTGTACGCAAACATATGTACACACATGTACACACACATATGCACACACATATGCAAACATGCGCACAGATGTACACACAGGCGCATACAAACATGTGCACACACAAGTAAACACATACACAAACATACATATACACACATACACAAACATACATATACACACACATACACAAAGATACACAAACACATGCACTGATATACATTCATACACAAACACACATGGGGATATACAAACACACACGGAGATACACAAACAAAATGGGAGAAAATTTAAAATGCAGGTTTATATTCATTACACTTACATCTTTTCTATAAAGCACTTTTTAAAATGATTTTGCAAAACTGGTGTGTGATGAAAAGTGGGTTTGAAAGTGATTAAACCTCTCTTTTTCACCACAGAGCAAATGTGTAGATAGTCATAACTACCACGCACTCAAGAGACCCAGTGACTTAAGGCAGTGAGTTTAATAGAATTACTCTTAATTCTGTGTCTGTCCTCCTAACCCATAGCTCATACTTAAGTAGATGTGGGAGCCTGGAAGGGCAATTGCACCATAGTGTTGTATCTCAAAGGAAAAGAGCGTACCAGTTCTGACATTCTTTTGTTCCTTCATTGATTACGATTGCCTGTCCATCCGGAATGCGTTGTCCCTCATGGAGACAGACTGGACACAGTGTGGGGTCTATGCATTTCTGTGAATTTTCATCCAGTATGGTTCCTGTAAATTATTGGAACAACAAGAAGATAAAGAATTTTGCTGCCAATAGTTTGTCAAACCATTCCCTTTAAAGGCCTAAAGATGTATCATCAAAGACAGTAATGTTTATCTAAAAACTAAACAGCTACAAAAGCTATTATTGAGTTCAATGCCCTTTTATTTACTTCTGCCTTTCTATTGATTATTTGAATATGCTTGTTTAAATAGTGGGTTTTCGGGAAACTGGGCTGAAGGAGATACTAAGCTTGCTGGTGTGAGGAATCTGAATAAGCACGGACAGTTCAAGTTGAAACAAGTCATGCTGATGGTTATTTTGTAGGGTAAATTTTATAAGAGTCCAGGGATAATCTTAATGACTGGAAAATGGGGAGCATCCATGGATGTGGCACACTAACTTCCACACTTGATTCATCTATTGAGAAAGGACATGCTTGCAAAATTTACCATTGGATCTCTAATGACATGATTTCAGTTCCCTCACAGTTAAGACTCTGGACCCTCATAAGAAACACATTTTTCAGCACTATAGATGTGCTGGGCAGAGGGTTTACAGTCAAGATGGAAAAAACAATCAGTGAGCACTTTTCACCTACACAGCGGTGAATTCAATTGTGCAAGAGCTACTAGACAGGGGTAAAGCAACACTGGGCTTTGGCACATCATTCTGTGCAGTAACCATTTATTACCTAACCTTCTGTTCTCTCCACAGAACAAAATGGACCATCCAAAATCCAGAATACAGCTGCATCACACACCATATCAGAAGACGTTCACACAAGCATTGTTGTTGTACCAACAAGGATAGAAACAGAGCCACCTGTACCTCCACAATTTATTGAGTTGCCAACGTAGAACAATTTGCAAAACATAGAGGAGGTAGGAACCTACAATAGCTGATAACATCCAGCTCTACCACTACCAGTTCTCACAGCCCCTCCACTGGCTCTGTCAGGCTGCTTGTTTTGGTTGAACTGCCATCACTTTCGACGTTTGGCACAGATTCTGTAACCTCATCACCAATCCCATCCCCCTCCCAGGGAATTGTCTCAGGCTAAACCACAATGTTTGCAACCTCGACATTCTATTCGACGCCAAGTTGAGCTTCCGACCCCATAATTCTCTCCCTCATCAAGACCACCTATTTCTACCCCTGTAACATCACCCACCTCTGCCCCAACTCAACCCATCACATCTCAAACTGAAACCCTCATCTATGCCTTTATCACCTCCAGCCTCATCTATTCCAATGCAATGCTAGCCTGAGGGTCCAGGTTGGGTTGTGGCCGTGACCCCCAAAGAAATTATTTTCCAAAATTATTATTTCAGACCCATTATAAAAAGGGCCGACGGTCACCCTTATGGGATTTGTCAGGAGGGAACACCTGGCATTCCCTCCACCTCTGGAGCAGACGGCGTCTATCAGTCAGGCAGGTACCCAAAATGAATCCTTAGTGGCCTGGGTGCCTACTGGCAATATTGAAATGAGGTTCGCTCCCCTGTCCTAAATACTCTGGCAGAGTGAGGAGTGGTGGTCACCAGCAGTTTCATATCAACGATTACACAGGGATATCAGGTCCACAGATTTTCAGTCCCCAAATCTCCACCTCCAATAGACAATAACGTTGCCCAATGTAGTTCAGTCCTCATTGCTTATAGCAGGCGCAATAGTGTTAATGAGATTAGTCTGCTATAATCGTTGGACCTGTATCGTCTTTTAGGGATACTGAGAGAGAACGGGAACAGAAAATGTCCGAGGCTGGGGTTGAAACGATTGTTTCATTACAGGAGGTGCTTCCCTTCACAGAGGGTGAGATTCTCTCCAAAGTGAGCACGCACTGCCCTGTGTTTGACTACATCCCTCTCGAACTGATCACTCTGTTCATCTCCAACATCGGGAGAAACGCCTCCTCCTACATCTACCGGCTGAACAGTGAACTCTACGACCCTGATGACCACTAAATCTAACTTAATAAAACCTGCTGACACCCGAAAAAAAAGACACAGACACAGAATGATCCATGGAGGAATTTAAATAAATATGATAATGAGGTGGAAAAAGCTGACTGAATCGCCTTAAATAGCCAGCACCTCTGTAATTGACTTCAGTGGAAATGGTAAATGGTTAGCGCAATTTGCCTGACATGGTAAGCGTGGACGGTGTAAGTGGTGGGGATTGTACGGCAATATCTGAGGCCATTCTGCAGTCAGCAAAATTTTGGAAATGCTAAATTTTATCTTCAGGGTTGTTTTTCAAACTATCAAGTCTAACCTGAAGGACAATATGCATGGCATCCTTCCACACAATTCACAGGGCAGTCTTCCCGTTCGAGATGTTGGCAGGTCTTAGGGCAGGCAGGTGCACACACGTTGTATCTCCACTCACACACGTACTCTGCTTGTCCGCTATTCAGCTCTTCACAGCTCATTGCTTCAGTGTGCAAAAAAAAACACTTTAGTCAACAGGGTTGTACTGTAACTCGAGAAGTACCACTACTTTCACTCACCTGTCAGAGTTTACAATGAGTGTTGTCCACATAGATACATAGGTTAAATTTGACAAATCTCTATTCCCAGTGCGAAGCCTCACCTGCTGGAAGCCCATATAGAGAAATCGCAGGCGCACTCCCTGAGGTTTTCTGTTCATAGAGGGTGCAGCAGTGAATTCCTGATCTGCAGACCCTGTGGGGGAGGCTCAGCACCAGGAGTGCAGATTCATATATTTAACCTTATTTGTTTTCAAGTAACTCTTCTTATGAAATTAATGACTTTGTGATCCAGCAGTCCTAACTGGTGTGGGGGGAAAATATGACTAAGACAAAAATATTCTTCTTTAAGACCTTCTGGGTGAATTGGGATTAACAGAATTTTCACTGAATCATTTACCACAAAAATTATCCACTCCACAGTTGGATTAACAAACCCTTTGACATGTATGCTTGTTTAAATTGTTCATTAGCTGCCTTACAAAGGATCACTGCTATAGGTGCATCGTAATCCACTGCTTTTTTTTTATTACTGCTAATAAAATTACGTTCTCAGCAAGTGCACATTTTCAAACTGTTTGTACCCACAACTTAATTGGTGGGTTATAGAGGAAAATATTGTTCTTCGTCTACATCAGTCCATAGCAGAATTACATAAAACACACTTTTGGATAACGAAGAATTCTAATGTTCTGGAATTTTCTAATCCAAAGCCTAATTCCTATCTAGGTTACTTACGACACAGATGGGCTGTCCTCCACTGGACAAGAATACCAAATTGTGCACATTCATGTGCATAGGCTGCTATAGCATTGCAAAGACAAAGGCACTCTCCAGTGGAGTCACATGAGCAGGTGTCATACACACAAATCTCCCAGAAGGGTTGAGGGTCGACCTGAAAAAAAATTGTAGAATTAATGGGCAGAGAAACTCTATGGCTAAATATAATCAGTGACAAGTATTTATCCTTAGCTGACCTCCCTTTTTCCTTTTTTTAAGTTTTACTTTTTCAAATATGGTACTTATAGCCAGAGAACTTCTCCATCCTTTGAAGCCAAAAGCAGTGAGGAAAGCACTGAGCGACATAAAATAAGGGGACCCCCCTTATCACTAAATCTGTTTCCTCTCTTTAGGTTCACTGGAGTCGGTCTCTTTCCTATTTGCTCAAACTTGTGCATGTATAAGTTATAACTGTTATCTGTTGACCCATATGCTTTTTCTGTTCTGAGCAGACTAAGGTATACATCTTACTGTCAATCAAGTTCTAGATTGAACCATTCACTAATGGTGAGGTTTTTCTAACAGTGTTCTGTATAAGATCAGACTCTCCCTATCCATTACACCTTTCTTCCTCACTATCTTCATCCTCCAGGGTGGATAGAGATGTGCTCATGCATGTGATGGGTGATGTGAGTGACACAGGATGCTGCAAGGTGTCGCATGCTTCCACGACACTGGGGGTGTTAAGTGGCTCCTATGGCAAGCTTACAAAAACAGAAAAGGACCTTATACATTTCAATGAAAGACACCCATTCAAACAGCGCTACATACGGCTTATGGCAATATACATTCCAAATGGCAATATACTCTGCGCCATTGTGTTATGCTTGAGTGCATACGTGTACGTTTCAACATGAAAGCTGCATGACTGTTACCTGGGGAGGAAGCATTAGTGTGTATGATCTGGAGTTCCTGATCACTGACCAGATAAACACTGATACAGTGGAACCCTTTTCAGTTCATGTATACCATGCCATTGTGTTCACGGGTCTGACTGGCCACACAGATGCCAATGATCACTCGGACTTTGGGAAATCCAGTAATGCAATGAAATTGGACAGTTGTGTCATTTTGCCGTGGCAAGGAACAGAAGGCATAAAAATTGAGTGAGGGGCTGACAGTAACTCCCCTCCCTGTGGTTTAGGTTGTTGCAGTTTTCCTTGAAGATGACACAGGTCTACAACTGCCTTTATACTGACCCAAAGCCTGTAGAGGCAGTTTCCCTTGATCATTGCCCGATAAGGTGTGCCAAGTCATGTAGATATGGTTGGTGGCATAATGGCGAGTGCAAGAAATCTGGATCTGGTGCCAGCTCATTTCCTGGCATGACTTCATGGACCCTCTTCAAGCATTATAAGATGTAGTTGGGGAGGTATGAAAACAAGCCCCATATTTAATGTAAAATATTTAACCTTAAATCACTATTATAAAAATTGGCTGTGACCCCTTAAGAGTTCCCTGTCACACATGTGGGAATGCTGCTTGCCTTTAACATCCACTTTCAATGGGTAGACAACACTGGTGGTGGGGAAGAGAGGACCTCCAGCTGAAACTCAGTAAATGCAGGGCTGAATGTCAATAGCCTAGTTTAAATGGGTTACGCTTGTATAATGAATCTATTAGCATATTTGCAAATGGAAAACATGGGCTGGCAGATGCAATGCACATTTGAAGCAGGCAACCTCATGATGGAACCATTTCAGAGTCCCTGCTTGTTGGATTAATGCTGTCTGGACTGTTCCAGCACGTCTGAATTTTTATATGTTACTTCAGACCGTTAAAGGTTTTGGAAAGGAATCTTACCAACTGCGCACATTCATTGAAAAGGCCACTTTTTATGATGTCACATGAATTTTCAACTAACGCTTGCTTCAAACTGTTTCCACTGCACGGAGAAGGTGTCTGGGAAATGGAATAAGATCAGAACAAATGTTTAACTCTAGCAGACAAGCTATTCTCTTTGTAACACAATGTTAACAGACCAATGGCATGGCCTAGGTAGAGAAATTACCTGAAAGGCATCTGCACACAGATGTTTCACCGTCCATGAATTACCAAAGTCAGTGGCCTCGATCTCAAGCTGATTACCACTGCCCAGCAAATCATTATTTTCATTTCCATCAAAATTACCACACAATCCACAGACTTTACCCTGTTTCACAGAGGGGGGGATTTGAAGAAGGCAAATGCAGGTTAAATTTCTTTAAATAAAACTGCATTTACTGTAAATAATTTCAGTTGAAACAACAATAGATAAATACTTTTTCCAATCCTGTCATATTGTTATCATGGTAAGTCATTTTAATTCTTAAAGATTTCTTGGCAGGCATTATTGTTTACAAGAAACTTTAAATGTACAGACAGTGCCGATTCTAGAATTATTTGAAAAAGGAATAAAATGGTAAAATAAACCAAAGGAATTGTCAATAGATGGGAAATGGATTAAAAAGTAAAACTTAACATTTCACTGCTTTTGCAGGTAGCTTCTTCAGAACCACGAGATGTAATGCCCGGAAGCTACTGACTATAAGAGCAGCAAAACATTGAATTGTACTATTTTATTGCTTTTATGTTATCTGACTTTTGACTTTATTGGTGTAACTGCTTCCATAGAAAAGTACAGGGAGTTCCCTGACTGTTCGGTATGGTTGACAGTTGTATGTAGCTAATTCAAAGACCACTTTCTTTTAGCATTTAAATATTTTCCAGTTTGCTCCCAATAACAAATGTTACAGAAAAGAAAGAAGGTAATAAGTAAGGACGAAAGGAAAGAAGGAAGAAAGAACAAGAGGAAGGAAGGATGGAAGAAAGTAATAAAGGAAGGGAAGAAGGAAAGATGGATGGAAGGAAGAAGGGGAGTCAGGGAGCAAGGAAGGAAGGGAGGAAGAAATAAATCAGTAAAATCAACTCACCTCGTACTGGCCCTGAAGCTGAACAGAGATTCGAGTGCCTTTGTCCCACAGTATAGAAATCTTTTCACCCAGTACAATTATGTAGTAAAGACCGGACTTGAATATCTGAATGTCTTTTCCATTCTTAAAGGGCTTTTTGATAGTCACCTGATCAAAGAAGCACATGAGTGAAGACCATATGTGCAAAAGTGAAATTTTTAATTGTTGTGTTAGAAAGTCACTTTTAACAAATGCACAAAGAATAATTTACTAGACGACTCCAAAAACTAATAGAGATCAAAATTTAGAAGATAAGGATAAGCATTTCAGAATGCATTGGCACAGTGTTCCCATTACATACTTCTCTTCCAAACAGCTCCAACTCTCCTGCATCATATAACACTGTGATGTCTTTTGAACATTCTTCTCCTGGCAAGCCACAGCCAGTGTGTTCCACTAATATGCGAAACGTCCCTTCATTCTCACCACAACCATCCTAAACAAAATGAATAACAACGTATTAAGGCGATGAAAGAAGTAAATATAATGTTAAAATGTATAGCTAAGAGTGGTCCTTTAAGATTTTCACAGGTGTGGAGAATTTGGATCAAACAAAGTTCTTCAGTCTGGCACGGGACTCGAGGATTGGGTGTCACAATTAAGGGTATTAAAATAAAATAGGAAATTTAGGAAGTTCTTATTTCTAGCAAGAGGTTGATTTAATTAAGAAATTACCAGCAGGGGTGGCAGAATAGAAAACCATAGCAAGGTTTAATTCGTGTTAGGGAAAGGGATATTAGTTCTAGAATCGCAGTAAGGAAACTATTGGTTGGTTTGGAAGGGTAGGCTAGATGAACCAATGGTCTTATTCAAAAGCTCAGCTATTTTCCTTACAAGGATAAGCACATGAGGGTTTTATGAAGGCACACACTCAGTGTGGAGTCTTGCCTGCCAGGAGCAAATATTGGGGTCTCCCCATAATTCTGCATCCATTGTGAGAATATGAGAAAAAAGTCACGACATGGGATGTACTTCTTACCTGAACCAGGACGTACTGACATTTGCCTGGGAATGTATACTTCAGACCATCGAAAGTTATGTAGTGGGCCTCACCAACCCCGAGGCAGGTGCCAGGGCAGGCCTGGTCAGTGCAGTGCCACTTGCGATTGAGACATTTACTGCAAAAAGCAACAAAAGTTAGCTCCTAATTTCAGCGATTAGTGTCAGCCATCCAGTCCAGAATAAATAGTTTGCACTCGATTCTGAGGCTAGAACAAAAGGTCAGCCGGTAAACATGTTCCTTCCTCCCAAGGCTGGGATCACTGAAGTCAGCTGTTGTGTCCCACCACTGCCTCAAGTTACATCAAGTAATCCAACACAAGCCAAGGACTCAAGTGGTGACCTTCACACCCTGGCTCAGTTCCACACTATGCATGCACTTATCCTCTCAATCATAGGAATGCTGTAAAAAGCACTTTTCTAATAACAGTACACTCCCATATGTTTACTATGAACTAATGCTATTCACACAAGCGAATCTCAATTTAACCTTTTGCACCCATTTAAGAATAGAATGAATTTATATCTGTGTAGCACCTTTCACATTCTCAGCACATCCCAAAGTGCTTCTTAGCCAATGAGTTACTTCTGAAGTGTAATTACTGTGGTAGACAAGCAAGCCAGCCTTTTGGCATGCCACAAGTTCCTACAAACTGTATGGGAAACTAGTTATGAGGAGAGACTTAAGGCACAGGAACTAATTCCACTGAAGCAGAGGAGATTTAATAAAGGTTTTTAAAATTATGAAGAGTTTTGATAAAAGTGAATAGGGAAAGACTATTTCCTATGGTTGGAAAGTCGGTGACAAAGGGTCATGAATTTAAAATCATTAAGAATGTGATGATAGAACAGAGGGCTGTTGGAGCATGGTACACTTTGTGATGGGGAGTGGCAAAGACCATTGCTCCTTTTAAGGGAAAATTGGATAAATATTTGAAGCAGAGAAAGATACAAGGCCATTGGGAGAAAGCAAGACAATGGGTTTGTTTTGCATTGCTGTAGCAAAGAGCTAGCACAGACACAGTGGGCCAAATGCCCTCTTTCTGTGCCACAAGCTTTAGTAAATGAGATAATTGACCAATTCATATGTTTTGTTTGTGGGATGAATGTTGGGCAGGATACTGGGAGAACTCCCCACTCTTCTTTGGAAAGAGACTTCGGATCTTTAATATTCACCTCAACAGGCAGATTGGACCTTGGTTTAATTCCTCATCCAAAAAGGAACCTCCGACAACGCATCACTCTCCCAGTATTACATTGAAATGTCAGCCTACATTATGTACTCAACTCTTGCAATAGGGCTTAGGCCCAAAATATTTCAACTCAGAGGCCGAAATAGTATCATCAAGCCAATTTAATTACGTGCAAACTCTGGATTCCACAGAACTTATTTCAAGTAGGCAGTGAGATTACCATCACATTAGTACCAGGCAGTAAGTAGTTATTAGCGATGCTCCTCTTTCTGCCTACAGCACGTAAAGTTCTCATGGCTATTTTATTCAGATCCCTGGAATCGCTGTGGCAGTCACTACTGCTGCCAATTTTCCACTAAAAAAGTAGTATTAAATCCAACCCAACAACACTACTCTGAGTACATAAATTAGTTTGGTTTGTTTAAAAAAAAATAGAAATGGCTGAAATCTTACCCCAAGTGGGAGGAATGTCAGTCAGTCTCTCTCTAATTATAGTCAAGGTTTTAAGTATTTAAAAAAACGTACAGGTCCCAAACTTTTCAGCCTGAGCCAGATGTATCCACTTACCTTCAGTGTCAACATGAGCCACCATTTCCAATGTAAGATGCCTGATTCCTACCAGGTTTGAATTTAAATATGTAACTATAGCTTGGAAATGTCTGCCGACGTTAAGTGCTTATGTCAACAGAAATTGTTTGTGCCGGGGCCAGAAAATCGCCCGTTCCTCAATTTGCTTTCTGTGCGGTCAGCGCTGTGTATGAATTCCATGTCCTGCTTCCCTGCCAGTGGTGATACTAAATGTGCGAGATCTTCAACAGTGATGCAAGTCTCCTGATCAGTACTGATTAATGGTGAAGCCTATAATTTTCTCACTTTCACACACAGCACGTTCAGTACACTAAACACACCCATCTCAAATCACCAGTCAGATTCTCACAGGTTGGGAACTGATCCATTGCACTCTTGATCTCTTTTTGATGCCACATACTTGTAAGCTTGGGGATTTGCTTGCAGTTCTCCCCTCTCACTGCACTTAATGGAAGAGGATGAAGAACGGATTTTCCAAAGTGCATAATGGCACCCATGTGGTCCTTGTGATAATGTAATGGGCTGCATGAACAGAAAGGGCTTCTACTCCATCACTGCACAGTTTGCGAGTGACTGCCAGCAAATGGATTTTCAAAAGGCCTTTGATAAGGTACTGCAGAGTAGACTCAGAGCATATGGAATCAGGAGACAAGTAGCAGAATGGATAGCAAACTAGCTACAAAAAAAAAGATAGCAGGGGTTAAAGGTAGTTACTCAGACTGGCAAAAGGTGGGAAGTGGTGTTCCACAAGGATCGGTGCTGGGACCACTGTTGTTCACCATTTATATAAACGATTTGGACTTGGGAATCGGAAGAACAATTTCAAAATTTGCAGTCGACACCAAATTGGGGGGTATAGTTAATACTGAGGAGGACTGCGACAAATTACAGGATGACATTAATAAATTTGCAGAATGAGCGTGTAATTGGCAAATTAATTTCAATATAGATAAGTGTGAGGTAGTAAATTTTGGTAGGAAGAATAAGGAGGCCACATACTCATTGGAAAATAAGAGTCTAAATGGAGTAGAGGAGCAGAGGGATCTGGGGATAGAGTTACACAAATCACTAAAAGCAGCGATGCAGGTTACTGAAGCCATAAAAAAAGCAAACAGAGCAATAGGGTTCATTTCGAGGGACAGAATTGAAAAGCAGGAAGTTTATGTTAAACTTGTATAGAACCTTGGTTAGGCCACACTTGGAGTATTGTGAACAGTTCTAGTTTCCATATTATAAAAAGGATATTGAGGCACTGGAGACGGTACAAAAAAGATGATGATACCAGGACTGAGAGGTTATATCTATCAGGAAAGATTGAACAGGCTGGGGCTCATCTCTCTAGAAAAGAGAAGGCTTGAGGGGTGACCTGATAGAGGTCTTTAACATTATTTAAGGGATTGATAGAGTAGACGTCTAGAAGATGTTTCCACTTGTGGGGGAGACTAGAAGTAGGGGCCATAAATATAAGATAGTCACTAATAAATCGAATAGGAAATTCAGGAGAAACTTCTTTACCCAGAGAGTGGAACTCGCTACCACAAGGAGTAGTTGAGTAGATGCATTCAAGGGGAAGCTAGACAAACACATGAGGGAGAAAGGAATAGAAGGATATGTTGATGGGGTTAGATGAAGCAGGGTGGGAGAAGATTCATGTGGAGCATAAACACCGGCACGGACCTGTTGGGCCGAATGGCCTGATTCTGTGCTGTACATTCTATGTAATTCTATGTATTTTTGCAGGCAGGAATTCAGCCACTTAAAGCCTGCTCGAGATCTTTAAATCAACCTCAGATGTTAACTTCACGCAGACATTCTATCAGGCTGCCTAATATTTGTGCTCACACTGAATAGACAAAATATATTGGGAAGAAACGGCCATGTGAGTTGATCCAGGGAAAGCACTCCCCTTGCACCATTTACCTCACATTTGTACATCAGCACGATGAGTCACACCATCCAGCAGAAAATAGCGGAGGCAGAGACTTGAACAATTTTCCAATATTGCACTGCCAACAGGGAGCCTCGCCCATCAGGAGCACATAGTGAGCACCGGTTACATAGTAAAAGTAATCTTCCGAGTCAATTCCTTTCATTCACTATTTTGGAGAGAATTGTGCATGTTTTGAGTTCATTTTTTTTCTTTGCTAGCTGTATAAACTCTATAGATTCATGAAATCATAAGCAGAATTCCATACCTTACCAAATCTCCCAATTAAAAAAAATCCTCCCGGATTGACCACACTCTGGGCTAAAAAGTTACTATGGAACAATATTATGTCTGTCTGGCATTTTAATGGAAGTATTATCCCATTTATTTGAAATGGGTCACTGTCTCCATTAAAATAGTAGAGACAGGATTTGGAAAACGAGCCTGTTGAATGTTCGCACGATGACAACCACCAACAGCCATTCCCAGGCTCGTGTCCTGACAAGCTGCTGGAAATGAGACATTGCCGTTTGATGCACAAAGCTGTTAGTGGTCAAATGAAAGCAGACAGCGGCTGCTCTCAGTCAGTGGGAAGCTTGCATACTGAAACATGTTTTTACAGTGGAGATTAAATAATAGAAAGGAATTCGTGTCAGGAAAGTGCCACTGAAGGAATGCGCTGTTTATTGATCAGAAGTTGTGTGGAGACAGGAACTTGCTGGAGTTAGTGCAACAGACGGCTCTCTGGATGGAGTTAACTTTTCAGAGAAGTTAGCACCATAAATCTATGAACGTTAGTTTAGCTGAGATCGTGGGACAATCTAGTATGGGTCCATTTATTGTCATTTTGGGGTTATCTGATCATCTTATGAAAACTACACATGACGTGACAGCCACCTCTAGTACATTGTACTTATGCCAACTTGCTAAAGTACAGTACAATTGTCTGACAACTTGATCACTGTAATGCAATAAACAATTGGCAGGAAGTAGCAAAAAGAATTGTTGAAATCTCACGAAACCAAGTCTCATTGATTTACAAACACGGTGACCGAGAACTCGCACAAGATAATAGCACGCCTTTTCCTCTACTATTGTTTGCTTTAGCTCTCTGCATTGTAGTTTCTATTTATTGATGCTGCACCTTTTTCTGCTATAAAAATAATGGAACTTCACATCAGTCCCATCAGTTCTAACATTCCTCAGCTTTGAAGCCTTACACTTCTGAATGCACGCTCCTGACGCAGAGCCTTACCCATTAGGAGCGCACATCGGGAGTGAGGCCCCGATTTTAGCTCGCCCCACCTGGCGGCCACCAGGCAGTGGAGCGGTTAAAACGAGGGCAGTCACTTACCCCCCACCCACCCCGCCCCGATCCCGCTGCCTTCCCACTTTGTGTCCCGATGTTAACCAGCTCTTTTGAGCAGGCGAGAGGGACACCTGCAGGAAGGCAGCGGGGTCCTTCGTCAAATATGCAGATCGGGTCCCGGTGATGTCAAGGGGACCCGACTGTGATATTAGTCAGAGCCCTGAACAGGGGAGCAGTGACGGATTTCCCTTCTGGGAGGTGGATCGTGGGCCAGGAGAGGCTCAGGCAGGTAAGTAATTACATTTAACTTTAGGTTTACTAAAATAGGCTCCTCCAGGCCTCACAAGGAAGCCTTGGGCCTCACTTACCATGGGGTTCCCCTGCACCCCTTCCCCACCCCTCTACAGCCCCTCTCACCACTTACCTAGGTCCCTGTCAGTGGCCTCCTACCGCCAAAATCCCTCTCCCACTCGCCAGCCAGGTCAGTGTGAATATTTACGGTTATGAGGCCCAATCGGGTCTCCATGTCCCTGGTCCACACCCCCCGCCACCCCCGGGTTCACCGCCCGCTTCAGGGCTCACACAATCCACACCCATCCCCCCTTTAAAATCGGGTCCTGAGTGTCAGTAGGCTATTCGATCACATGGTCACCATGCCTGAGTACAATCCTGTTCTCACCCAACATTAACTCAGATGTAATTCCAGCAGGAGCTACTAGCGATCACAAGACAGAACCCCTCCCTAACCCAGAGGTGCGGAGGCAAATTGCAGTGTCCCTACCACCACCCTAGCTGAGAACACAGATCTGGGATCAACCTTGGGATCTTCCTGGTCTGTATGACTGACCGGCTTGCTGCATAAACTGGCCATGTGGGGTAACATTCTCACTGGTTCCTGGCCTTGACCCTTGCCTGCTGCGACCAGATAATGGAAACTCAGGCAAACATTGTTCATGAATTTCCAAGTGTCGGAAAGTCATGAGAAGCACCAGACCTCATTTCTGACCTGGGTATTCGGTCGGCGAGGCTTCGCACCAGCCATGCCAAGTTGGAAAATTACCCATGACATAAATATGTTCAACAATTTCTTGCGTCCAAAAATTTTCTGACATAAAATTTACAACAAACACCAACTAGTTCCAAACATGTCTGCATTAATTACAGTAAGTAAAATTACATTACCAGGTATTGCAGTCCTGCTTTATAGATTCTCCAGGAGCATATTTTTTGCCATTGTGTAGACATGGACACATTTCTGGAGAAATGCATACGGTCTCCAGTTGTACCTAAAGCACAGATCATATATAAGGTATGCATCATGAGGTTGGTGCAGTGCACGGTTTCATTGTGTGTTCAAGGTTCTCACCTTCCCAGGAGGACACATGCAACCTGATGTGCATTTTGAGCTCACGCAATCAAAGTCATAGTTCTGACATGTTTTCATGCATTCTATGCCTTTTGCTGTAAGGTCATCTTCGGGGCAAAGAAATCTTCTCATTGGTGGGCTACAACTTGTATCTCGTTTGTCTGAAAGAAAGGAGTTTGGAGTTCAGTTTCAATCGGATGAATTTAAAAACAAAGCTTAGAAGATATATGCCATTTTAGGAATACAAATTATACCACACTTCTGCTGTGTGGATCTATGTGGACTAAAAATCATAATGGATGATTACTTAAGGTATGAAGCTTATTTTTTTAAAGGAATGTTACTAGAGATTGGGGACACGGTGGGTTAGCTAATACATTGTCACTTCACCTCAGAAACTTCGGGTTGAAGATCCCATTTGATTCGCAGAAAATGGCTCATAATTAACACTAAAGAGAAAAAGAACTTGCATTTATATAGTGCCTTTCATGACCTCTGGACATCCCAAAGTGCTTTACAGCCAATGAAGTACTTTTTGAAGTGTAGTTATTGTTGTAATATAGGAAACTGGTAGTCTCCCTCACAGAGAGACCACTAAGGTGGTTTGTATGGGAGGAAGAGCTTTTCTGATTGTGCAGTTGATATACATTATTTAAGCTTTGCTGAGAATCTAACCCATGCTATATCTGACCTAGGAGTGCTTGATGCTGATACAAGAGACAAAAATATATTCCATTCCCCACCACAGACAAAATATATGGTATTATAAGAAGTCAAAATTAATCCTCACAAATCATCACTCTAAACTGAGAATGGATGTGAAGAAGCTTCTGTGCAATGTGACTGAGAAAAATATGGGGGCAGATGAAACTAAAATTCAAATGCACTGTCACCTCTGATGTACCCAAGGGTTCCATTCTTGGCCTCCTCCTCTTCATTATTCATTTGCTACCCTTTGACAATACTATCCAGAAACACAGAGTTAGCTATCCCATGTATAGCAATGAGATTTTGCCTCTCTTCCTGCTCCAAAGCTGCCACCTCACTTTCCAACTGTTTCCCCAACATTAAGACATGGATGAGCCAAAACTTCCTCCAGCTAAATGTCAACAAAACTGAAGCTATCTTGTTTGGCTTTTGCAAACGTTCACATACCACTTCCTTTGACTCTATCCACATCCCCAGCTGCCAACTCAGACTGAGCCCAGAAGTACTGGAACTTTGGTATAATGCTCAGTAGTGCTTGCTGAGTTCAGCTTCCTCTCCAACATCCAATCTGTCACCAAGACTGCTTTGTTTCACTTCCAAAACATCTTAAGTTCGAGTTTCTGCTAGTTATATCAGTGCAATCCAGGCAGAATTGACTGAACCAGTGCAAAAGATCGGGGAATTTTAAACATAAGTGAGTTACTCCCAAAACCACTCATGTTTGTGTTTTTTTTTTAAACAGTCTTTTACGCTGGTTCAAGATTCAATTCGCCCGAATCAGGCCCTGCCCAGAAAACTGGCCACCCCCCCCCCCCCCGCCCCAGGTCAAAATTGCGAGATTCTGCCGATTGTGCTGGTTCGGGAAACTCTTCAAATTGTTTTCATTTTCTTAGGCGCTAGTAGGCACGTTTTAAATGTTTCTTTATTATTAAAAAATGTTTTAAAAGAAACTGACTAGTGTACATCAATGAAACTATTAAAGGATTTAGTATAATTTTTTTAAGTCATTTTCAGTGATTTTATATCAGGTCACAGGTGAAGGACTGAACACCTTTATTAAAAATTCTTATTTTTGGTGATAAACCCATTTTCAGCTGTATTAATAAACCTGCACCCACCACTCTTAAATACATCAAGGAATACTTTTTAATGGAAAGAAAAAAAAAAAACGATTACGTTCCATTACGCTGCCCAATTGGTAATTTCCCAATTACGCCCAAAGCGGAAACTCTACCCCCATGTGCCTCCGCCCCATCTCCCCCTCTCTGCTGTCGAAACCCCAATCCATGCTTTTATCTTCTCAGGACTTGACTTCTTCAATGCTCTCCTTGCTGGCCAACCCACCACTGGCTACAACTCATCCAAAATGCTGCAGGTTACATCCCTAACACCACCAAAACCCATGCTCCAACCTTCCCTGTTTTCATCTCTCTCTGCCCCAGCAAATTGATTTTAAGATTCTCCATCCTTATGTGTCAACACACACCTTCCACTTTTCCAACACAAATCAGCTTGTTGTTCCCCACTTTCTTTGTGCCACTATTGGTGACAGCTCCATCAATCACAATGCCCTCACTTGTAATAGACTGGATAGCCAGGTGGTGAAGGATAGAATATTAGAGCCTGGTCTTCAGTTGCTTCCAAGCCTTTATTCACAGAGATCCACGTTACACCCTCACCACACCCTAGATCAGTTCTCTTATAAATGGATACAAGAGAGTTCCCAATTCACATGCACCACCTGAATGCAATTAACACTAATTGATATAAATCACATGGATACAAATAACACCACTATCCAAAACTCTTTCCTCCAGCACCTCCACCTCTTTCCTTGCCTTCAGAGTTCTTTTAATCCTTCTCCTCACCTCTGCCACCAAACTCTGTTTCCTCCCTCTCCTGTCCAGTTTTGAATTCCTTGTCTGCTGCCTTGTATAGTATTCGGAGACATCTTTCTGCATTTGAGTGGCGCTATAGGGGGTATGTATATTCTCCACTCGATGGTATTGTTTAGATGTGGGGGCTGGAGATTGGCTCACTACTCCATATTGTCAGCTTCCTGCTGGTCTTGTGCAGTTTCCAGCTGGCGTTTTATACCCGCAATAATTGCTGTCCCACAAAATTTGCTAGAGTTTAACTAGTGGAATCAATTTCATGTGAATGCACTTTCATGCAATTTCCCAAGTCTTATGCAAATCCTATGTGCCTCCTTGTGCCAAGCATATAAGATGGGACTTTCACAAAGTCATTTCTTAAAGGTAAACTGTTTCAATTTTGATTGCTGCAACTGAAATTATCCAAATAGTTACGACATTCAGTGATCCTCTATCTCAGTTTTTTGGAGGCTGAAGAAGGATGCCAGGGAGGTTCACCTACACCAGAGAAGCTCTGCCTGCACCCGCTATTATACAAGGAGACATGTTTACAGACCTAAGTGCAGCTACCTGGGACTGTCAGAAGAAAGTTTTCCTGGTAGGCTAAGGTTTTCCAGGGACATAGTGATGACACTGTGGCATCTGCCACAAGCTAATTTAGAGACAACCACATGGACTACATTGCCAGTGGCAATCAAGGCCACAACTGCCCTCAATCTATACGACTCTGGATTCTTCCTTCAGTCAATTAGCATGATACAGATTTATCAAGCAGGTTTTGTTCACCAGAGTAAACACCTTCAACCATTTCCCCAAAGGAAATGCAATGGCAGATTAAGAAGGCACTGCAACTCTTCCTCACTGCATGATTTCCCAAAGTACAGGGTGATATTGATGGCACCCATGGGACCATTGAGGCATCTAAACACAATGCCATGACATTCATGAGCCACAAGGGTTCCTACACCATCAATATGTCACCGACCAGCTGCAGAGGATCATGCAGGCGAATGCCCGGCTACTGGCAGCACTCACAATTCTTTTATGTTAAGGCAATCCTCTTGTGCCAGGGTTTTTATTAGACAAAACAGACTTGAAGGATAGCTCCTAAGAGACAAAAGGCGCCATCTACAGATGTGGATAATGACACCTAGCGAGACTCAAAGCTAAGAAGTAATGTAGATACAATACCCATGAGTTTATCAAACATCTTCAGTGATATGCTGTAACCGGAATTCATGCCTTGCTGTTGTATTGGCATGCATGGTAAGCATTGAAGGGCTGTGAGGCAGTCTGAGAGCTTTACATGGAACAGCAATCAATGTGTAACAAGGTGTGAGGAAATGCTGCGACATGCATACTTTGGCCACGTACTTGTTATAAGGTACTGATGGGCCCTCTTGCCTTGGCTAATTTCTTCAGATAGGAGGATTTTTTCCTAATTTGGTGCCAGCGTCTCTGGATGGTGGAGACCAGAGGTCACATGATCATAATTCCAGGGCTCGGTGCCAACCATGATTGGCTCACAGTGGCAAGCAACTGCTGCTGATTCTACGTGCCTAGAACCGATGGAGCCACAATTCAGCGTGTGCCTATGTTGTAGTCGGGAGGATGGTGGTACTGCACTCGCGTGTGGTGAGTTGTGCTGCTCACCATACTGCTCGTAAAGAGCTCCTGGTACCTGTTGTCCCCATAACGAGGGCTCACACCTGTGCTTGTCAGTTGTTGTCTAATGATCAATTAGTGACGATCCTACTTGATGGGATTGATTTGGCTCTAAAATGACATTGCTAGTGATGGAAGTTTCCAAACTAGTCTACCCTCTGTGGCCGACTTGGCAGTCTGATACCTGAATAGGCAGGTCTGCATTACCCCAGGGTGGGACTTATGATTAACCAGCAAAGTCTGGCTTACAAACAGAGCCTGGAGATGTGGACCTGTCAATGGAGCCTGGCATTCTTTCCACTTATTTCCAGGTAGCCTTGCAAGCCAATGCCATTATGGGCGAAATAGAGCCGGTTCAAAGCTTATCAGTATTTTGTGCTGGTAGACTGCAAGATCTCAGCTGGTTAAACTCCTGCAGTATCTCTGTACACACTTGGGAGTCCCTAATCTGGCCTCTGCTAACCTTTGTTGAAGCTCTCGGACTTATGGTAAATGGAGTCTGCAGTTCAGGAAGAGAACATGCACACCATATTATGTAGTTGAAGCCATGCATGAGTGGATTTCTCAGTAGCCTAGTTTGGAGACTATTAAACATGGTGATGGGTTTCCATGCATGACGGACAAACAACTGACCGAAAAAAGCCTTGGAAGGGGTCTCCTCAATCAGGTTTGTCCTCAATTGATATCAGACTAATCATTCTGAACCTGTTTAAATGAACAATTACAAACATGGATTCTTGAATGCTTAGATTCTCACCTCTGCCACTCTCTTCAGTGTCCAAGAAAATGTTAGGTGGATATTGATGGATCAATTCATTTGTACTGCAATGCATCACACCGTCTTCACAGTAACTAAAAAATAACAGATTGTTTGAAAATAAACAAAAGCCAGTGCATGTATGCAATCAGTACTGTCTGCAATATTTGAAAGAAATGAGATAGAAAGGGTGGGAGAGGGAGAACAAAAAAAGAAAAACAGAGACTGCTTCACTTAGTTTTAGTTTTAAAACTCTTCGTTAACACCCAGACAAATCCTTGTGCATCTGAGCAGATTCTGTGAGGTTAATTGCTCCGCTCATTACTTCCTGTATTTCAGTGTATTATTTACAATAATCGTACTCAAATTTAATAATAAACCCCAAATTCTATACATCTGGACTAATTCAAAACTGATCCAATCCTAGCCTGATTAACAAAATATTTCATTGAATCATAGAATGTTTGAAAATGTGAAAATAAACAAAAGCCAGTGCATGTATGCAATCAGTACTTTCTGCCATATTTGAAAGAGAGGTAGAAAGAGCAACACAGAAGGAGGCCATTCAGCCCATCGTGCCTGTGCCGGCTCTTTGAAAGAGCTATCCAATTGGTTCCACTCCCCTGCTATTTTCCCCTGGCCATGCAAATTTTTCCCCTTCAAGTATTTATCCAATTCCCTTTTGAAAATTATTATTGAAGCTGCTTCCACCGCCCTTTCAGGCAGTGCATTCCAGATCATAGCAACTCGCTGCGTAAAACATTTTTTCCTCACGTCACTTCTGGTTCTTTTGCCAATTACCTTAAATCTGTGTCCTCTGGTTACCGACCCTTCTACCACTGGAAACAGTTTCTCCTTATTTACTTCATCAAAACTGTTCATGATTTGAACGCCTCTACTAAATCTCCCCTTAACCTTCTCTGCTCGAAGGAAAACAACCCCAGTTTCTCTAGTCTCTCCAAATAACTGAAGTCTCTCATCCCTGGTACCATTCTAGTAAATCTCCTCTGCACCCTCTCTAAGGATGCACCACAAACATTCATTCTCATTAACAAATAATTCCCAAACCACATTATTCTTTTAAAAAAGCATTTAAGAATTTGCTATACCTAGCACACAGAGGAAACCTTTCATCCACATGTGGCTCTTCTCATGTTTATGCTTGAAATAAGCAAAAACGTTAAGCATCCGGGTGTAATCTGATCCATCAGTTATAGTTGTGAACCACTGGGTTGGATTTTCCTTGGCATGGCAGATTCTCATCACCAAGAGGGAGACCACCAGTGCCCCTGAGGAAACTCCAGCTATAGTGAGGATGCCGCTGCAGCAGCACAGGAGGCAGGGATGGGCCTTAAAGGGGAGAGAAGAGCCCCGAAGGTGAAAGAAACTGCAGCTTTTCAGGGCTCAGCATAGGGCAAGGCCAATGCAGGTAAGAGAGAGGGGGCAAATTGGAGGGAGAGGAAGCCTCTTCTAGACTCTCCGCTTCCACTGCTGCACTTTGGGGGCATTACAGTCGCTATCCCAGGCCGACCGCCACCTTCCACCAGGCAGTCCAGGGGCTGCAACATTTGATTGGGAAAACCAGTTTGTTGCAGTACAAAGACCAACCTGTTGAGGAAAATTCTGTTTTTATCCATTAGTATAAAAGTTTTGAGACCATCCATCGCATTGTAGACATTACATTTAAAGTATTTTTTTTATACAAGAGAAAGAAATTGAAGCTGGTTTTTTTTCCTGACATGGAGACAGAAATTTACAATTACCTGCCAATCTGCATAGCTCCCTCATCAAACAGGAATTAAGACATACTCGATATAAGGATTATTGTACAGTGGCTGTAAAGGGCCAAACCCGATTAGCAACTAACCATCCCAACCATGCACCAGAAACACATGAGCAATGTCAAAGAAGACCAACTAGTATTTTTAATAGAGGGACTACTTAAAGAGTGTGTACCTATCTCATTCAATTTCCCCATCTAGTATGCCCAGCCAATCTGCTTCCATTGCTCTGGGAATCCTTATTGCTAAAATTTTCTTGGCAATGGCTCTGTGGACTTACTCCCCAATTTTCCCTCCTCATGTGGGACCTCATTCTGTTCCCTCCTCTGCGCTGTTCCAGGTGAGAACAGGAATGCATCAGATA
Source organism: Heptranchias perlo (assembly GCF_035084215.1). Classification (NCBI taxonomy): domain Eukaryota; kingdom Metazoa; phylum Chordata; class Chondrichthyes; order Hexanchiformes; family Hexanchidae; genus Heptranchias; species Heptranchias perlo. The sequence continues at coordinate 13,547,342 of NC_090348.1, read as the reverse complement.
GGAAGACACAAGAATTTGATTCCAATATCCATTCATGAGTACAGGATTTTGTGAAGCTAATACTGGGGGTCATTTTCATCTTCACCGCCCAGGTGATGAAGATGAAAATTTACCCTTCTGTTTTACACTACTGCACAACAAATCACCATTTACTAATGGTGTAAATACCATGCTGGTAGCGATTTAATCCATTCCGTGTTTTGTAACTGACACTAGCACAATCTAAACAGTGATTCAATGCTAGGTTAAAAACAACCGGAAAGGAAACATTTGTTTAACTAAGAGATCAATGGCCAGAAATGTAGAAGACTTGCAGAAACCAGTCAGTGTAGGCCACCCTGGAAAAAGTGCATGTAACACATTTAAGAACATAAGAAATAGAAGCAGTAGTAGGCTATTTGGCCCCTCGAGCCTGCTCTGCCATTCAATAAGATCATGGCTGATCTACTACCACAACTTCACTTTCCTGCCCTAAACCCATATCCCTTGATTCCCTTAGTGTCCAAAAATCTATCAATCTCAATTTTGAATATACTCTACGACTGAGCATTCACAGCCCTCTGGGGTAGAGAATTCCAAAGATTCACAACCCTCTGAGTGAAGAAAGTTTTCCTCATCTCAGTCCGAAATGACTGACCTCTTATCTTGAGACTATGACCCCTAGTTCTAGACTTTCCAGCCAGAGGAAACAACCTCTCACCATCTACCCTGCCAAGCCCTCTAACAATTTCAAACGTTTCAATAAGATCACCTCTCATTCTTTTAAACTCCAGAGAATATAGGCCCATTTTACTCAATCGCTCCTCATAGGACAACCCTCTCATCCCAGGAATCAATCTAGTGAACCTTTATTGCACCACCTCTAAAGGCAAGTATATCCTTCCTTAGGTAAGGAGACCAAAACTGTACACAGTACTCCAGGTGTGGTCTCACCAGAGCACTATATAATTGCAGCAATCCTTACTCTTATACTCCACCCCCCTGCAATAAAGGCTAACATATCATTTGCCTTCCTAATTGCTTGCTGTACCTGCTTGTTAACTTTCTGTGATTCATGTACAAGGACACCCAAATCCCTCTGAATACCAACATTTCTTAGTCTCTCACCTTTTACAAAATATTCTGCTTTTGTATTCTTCCTACCAAAGTGGATAATTTCACATTTCCCCACATTATATTCCATCTGCCATCTTCTCACCCATTCACTTAACCTGTCTACATCCCTTTGCAGACTCTGTGTCCTCCGCACAGCTTACTTTTCCACCTAGCTTTGTATTGTCAGCAAACTTGGATACATTACACTCGGTCCCTTCATCTAAGTCATTGATATATATTGTGAACAGCTGAAGCCCAAGCACTGATCCTTGCGGCACCCCACTCGCTACAACCTGCCAACCCAAAAATTACCCGTTTATTCCTACTCTCTGTTTTCTGTCCATTAACCAATCCTCAATCCATGCTAATATATTACCCCCAAACCCATAAGCCCTAAACTTGTGTAACAACCTCTTGTATGGCACCTTATTGCATGCCTTTTGAATATCCAAATATTCTACATCCACTGTGTTATAAACTAGATGGCCTGGTGGTGAAGGATAGAATACTAGAGCCTGGTCTTCAGTTGTTTCCAAGCCTTTATTCACAGAGATCCACGTTACACCCACTCCACACCCAAGATCAGCTCTCTTATAAATGGATACATGAGAGTTCCCAATTGATACACATCACCTGAATACAATTAACACTAATTAATCACATGAATACAGTTAACACACTGGTTTCCTCTTAACTACCCTGCTAGTTACACCCTCAAAAAACTCTAACAAATTTGTCAAACGCGATTTCCCTTTCATAAAACCATGTTGACTCTGTCTAATCATATTGTGATTTTCTAAGTGCCCTGTTACTACGTCTTTAATAATAGATTCTAGCATTTTCCCTACTACTGATGTCAGGCTAACTGGCCTGTAGTTCCCTGTTTTCTCTCTCCCTCCTTTCTTGAATAGTGGGGTTACATTTGCTACCTACCAATCCACAGGGACTGTTCTGGAATCTAGGGAATTCTGGAAGATTAAAACCATTGCATCCACTATCGCTGTAGCCACCTCTTTTAAAACCCTAGGATGTAGGCCATCAGGTCTAGAGGATTTGTCGACTTTTAGTCCCATTAATTTCTCCAGTACTTTTTCTTTACTAATCTTAATTACTTTAAGTTCCTCACTCTCATTAGACTCTTGGTTCCCCATTATTTCCAGTATGTTTTTTGTGTCTTCTACTGTGAAGACAGATACAAAATATTTGTTTAACATCTCTGCCATTTCTTTATTCCTCATTATAATTTCTCCCATCTCTGCCTCTAAGGGACGCACATTTAGTTTCGATAATCTCTTCCTTTTTACACACTTGTAGAAGCTCTTACAATCTGTTTTTATATTTCTTGCTAGTTTCCTCTCATATTCAATTTTCTCCCTCTTTATTAATTTCTTGGTCATCCATTGCTGATTTCTAAAACCCTCCCAATCCTTAGGCTTACTACTTTTTTGGCAACATTGTAAGCATCTTTTAATCTAATACTATCCTTAACTTCTCTAGTTAGCCACGGTTGGATCACTTTTCCCATGGAGCTTTTATTCTTCAAGGGAATGTATATTGGTTGAGAATTATGAATTATTTCTTTAAATGTTTGCCATTGCTTATCTACCATCATACCTATTAATCTACTTTCCCAATCTACCTTAGCCAATTCACCCCTCATACTTACCGATTTGAACAGTTATGTAGGAACATAGGTAAACAGAGGGCCAGAGAAGGCTCTGCACTGCATCTGACCAATCCCAAAAACTAATACCTCTCAATAGCCCACTCCCTCAGATAGCTATCCAATTCGCCCTTATATTTTCTATACTATCTGACTCTACTGCCTCCCTGAGCAGTCCATTCACATGTTCACCCTCTGCATAGTTAATTCTAAACTGTCTGTGCATCTTCCCTCTTATGTTCGAGCCCATGTCCTCTTCTTCTAGTTTGTGGCAATCTTGAACATGTCGTCAGGGTGCAGTTTATCTGGTCCCTTCAGACGGTTGAATACTGTACTTCAATATATCTCCCTAAGCCTTCTCTTCTCCAGAGTGAGCAATCCCAAGTTCTTCAATCCCTCATCATAGCTAAGATACATTAAACTAGCTAGCAGTTTGATTGCCTTTTTCTGCACTGCCTCCAATGTCTGAATATCCTTACTGTAATACGATGACCACAACTGTACACAATACTGCAGGTGTGACTGTGCCAGTGCTTTGTACAAACTCGTTGGGGAGACGTTCAACTGCCGGCCACCCGTTTCTCACCTGGAAAATGGGCGACCGGCGGTTGAAAATTTGGTGGGGATTTTGTGCGTCCATTTGCCCGACTGAATCAACCTTCACACATGCCTTGAAATGGGTGCTCAGCACTTCACTCCCAAAACAGGCGGGAGGCTGTTTAGAAATGCAAATCGAGTTGCTAAACATGTTGTAGGACCCCGATTACAACATCCAAGGAGAAATGGGCAAAGTATGTGCATTGCATGTCAATCCGCCCACAGCTCACTACAAAACTGTTCATGAGGCCTCCTGACTGCCACATTGGACGGGCACACGACTGATAATGTGCCCACTCAGCGCCCATCCCGAAAGTCTAGCCTATTATCACCACCTGGGATTTGTGCTGTATACATCTAGCTGTACACTTGAACTATCGTGAATTGCATATGTCCTGAGACTTTGTTCACTATAGTGGCAATAGAATTCTGTTTAAAACTCCAGTTAATATTGATAACATTATGGATTTTTTTTACAGTATTCACAGTTATCCAATCCATTTAGCTTACCACATGGTATATTCAAAATTGATATCCTCATGTGGTTTGTATATTTCATCGTTAAAGTAGCAGGAGCATTCTGATTTGGGCACACACTGCCCATCCTCATTGGCATACTGATTGGGTGGGCAGTAGCATCCTTCGAGACAAAATTCTGTGCAATCCGTGTCTGGATCAGAGACTGATCTGCAGGTCTGGTTACAAGGGGTGCCACACTGTTCATACATCTGGCCATCAGGACAAGTCATTTCTGGCAAAATAAAGTTTCAATAAAGAAAGAAAAAGACAGGTGTATTTACATAGCATACTTTTCACATCTCTGAGAAACATTACAAAATGCTTCACACAAATTACTTTTGAAATGCAGTCACTGTTGTTATGTAGACAATGCAGCAGCCAAATTTGCATACAGCACGATCCCACAAACAGCAATGAGATGAATGATCAGTTAAGCTGTTTTTGATGGTTTTGGTTAAGAGACGAATTTTGACTAAGACACCTAGAGAATTCCCTCCTCTTCTTCGAATAGTACCACAGGATCTTTAACTTCTACCTGAACAGGTAGACTGGGGCACCTTGTCCAGAGGACAGAACCTCTGACAATGCAGCACCCCTTTCAGTACAGCACTGAATAGTGAGTTAAGGTTTGGTTTTCCACTTAGAAAATAAATAAAAGAGAGAGAGAGCAAAAATCACTTACCACAAAAGTCTGGGGACCTCCAGTTAATTAGCACACCTTTCCTAGCACATATTGCTGCATAACTGGAAACAGCAGAACACAGGCATTCATTGCCATTGGAGCAGGCACAAACATCATAGTGACAGATCTTGAGGAATGGTGCAGGATTCACCTCATGGTGGCATGGCTCAAACTCGGTTAACAGGAGAACAGAGCACACCTCCTCCGCATACTTCACTGAAACACAAATGTTATACTATGATGAAGATTCCCAGTAAGGTTTGTTTCTCAAACAGAAATTCTAAACACATTGCGGGCAATTTCATCCTAACTCCACTGGCGGGAAACCAACAGGATTGGATGGAACGCTGGATTTACTCTCCACTGGCTTCAATTGGTGGGGTGTAAAACCCACGTTGCACATGATCCTGTCGGTTTCCCGCCAGGCAAGTTAGGTTAAAATTGCCCCCATTATAAATGGAGGGGGGAAGGAGATGGTGGCTATGCAATATATGATATAAAAAACAAGAGGCAAAAAGTGCACACATTATTTCAACAATGAAATAAATATTGTGCTTGGGACCCAGGCAATTTTTCTGAACAATGCTAATTCTGGGAGAAAACCTCACATTTGGTTGTAGTCTGGAAACAATTCTCTCTAATGCACACATATCAGCCACTAACAATGAGGAAACAGATTCTACTTTACCAGTGCTAAATATTAAATACTTTGAAATCTATGAAAGGGTAAACTGTAACTTGTTTTGGTTGTCATGTAACGTTAGAAATGTGTACTACTATAAACCTAATTACGTCCTTGCTTGGGGCAGCCTGCTGCGTTTATACCACAAATGGTAACTTCAGTAAAAGTCATGACTGGACTCCTTACTTCACTCAGAACCAGTTTATCAAGTGCCTGGTGGATGTTGCATAGCACAAGGTGAGAAAATATCTCCCCCCATTTTACTAAAGTGCCTAAACATCCCGGTGAGCATCACTTAGCCAGATTCAGGCATTCATATGAAATTTCTTTGTCTGCATTATTTTAAACATGTTAGTGCCTTTGTTTAAATACTGGACATGTATATATTAAGTAATATCACACTGTGTGATTTTACCCCATAAAACATTGGGGCATCATAACACTTCCTTTTCAAGACAAGCTGTGGAAGGATCCAGTGGCTAAAGGCCAAAGATGCCCTTCAGTTATTATGGAATGAAAAAGATGCCATGAAGCTTACAAGAAGCCAAGGTATGTGTGTCATTTTAAGATTTGAATACAGGCTTTGCCTTGATTGATGAGCTATTTGGTCAAAACCTGCTTATAAAAGACCTTTGAATGTCCTGTGGGCAGGAAATATAATTGTAGTTATTTACTGCTCGATATTAAGAAAATACCTGAACAACAGGAAACACAAACATCAACAGTCAGTAAAGGAACACCCTATTTCTTTATCCTTTTTAATGTTAATTCCCCATCATTACCTGTGCTTGAAAATTTGGGATGTGGAAATTGTACCCCTCAAGGTCAACGATATCAGTGTGGGAACTTTTCCAATTTTTCACTCACCGTCAGCGTCACGCACACCCAAGTCAGATATAGCACTACTAGCTATAGAGCAAAGCTCCCTGTTCCAACTTGGTACCTTAGCTCAAGATGTGCCCTAGTGTGAATTTTTCCATCACCTTCACCAGAAATTCTTATGGCCCCGGAGTGAGGTTAATAGTTGTGATTCAATTAGTGTCAAATCAAGCTCACTAAAAACTAGCTTGAGACTGCACAAATTCATTTCATAAAGAACTTTTACATTGAAAGGAGAGTGTCATTCCATCAGTCTGCATAAGATTTGAATTGAAATCCCAGAAATGAACGGGCAATTTGCTATCCCATTGTGCCACCTAGTCTCCCCTCCATTTTGGTTAATAGTTAGAACAAATGCTTTACCCACCTTGAAGGGATTAATATACTGTATTAATGGCTAGTAAAGATCCTGCAGGATTGTGAGAGTGGCCAGGGGTGCAAACAGACTTGGAGTTTTGCCATGCAGGTTATAGCTTGTGTTACCACCACCAATTTTTTTTCTGTTGTCGCTAGCAGTTGTTGGATTTTGACATTGAACTACACAACACGTGACAAAAAAAAGAGGGGGGGTAACTGCAAAATAATAGGTACAGGCTGCCCATGTGATGAGATGAGATAGTCTTACTGAAAAACAATGGGGTAAATTTTTGTCTTCACTGCGTGGGCAGTAATCTGGTGGAACGGATTGTCCACCCGTTCTAGAACGGGTCTGATTTTCATTCCATTGATTTCAATTGGACAAGTTCTATTACCTCTCATGAAGACAAAAAATTACCCCAATACACCTGGGGCTGGCTTCTATTATTCTGCACGCAGCAGCACAGGTCCTGAAAGAAACATATCACAGTGTTACACAGGAACATAGGAATATAAGAACAGGAGTTCAGCCCCTCGAGTCTGTTCCACCATTCAATTAGATCATGGCTGATCTATATCTTAACTCCATCACAGTGTTCACCTATATTATTTAGCAGTAGGAAGTGGAACTTTGCAATAAATAAATAATATCTTAAATATTAATATCTTTTATATCACTTGAGAATATCACTAATAGAAATAAAAATAAATTCCTCCATCTTGCATTCCCACAACAAGCCACACTAAAAGGGAGTACGATTAGAGCTATAAGATGATTCTCCAATCTGTGCTCCCTTTAAGTGTGGCTTCTCACTGATTGGTGAATTTAACCATATTTTTCTTTGGGTGTGACATTGTAATGATAAGGTGACATCACAGAGCAGCTTCAGCAGATTTTCTCGAATGACAAATTACAAACTTCAACTCATTTCAGTGTTATGCAGGCACTTGTTATGGCCAGCCACTGACTTGTGAGGTCATCAGAAATCCCTTATCTCTTCATTGCTCATGATTCGTTCGGACAGCCTTACTTGTGAAAGTGCAATAGCCACTGCCCAACCTCTGTCAGTGTGACTGAGATTGGAAATTGAGCCGACTGGGACTTAACCTGTGGCTCCCCGCTGTGATAAGAGTGTCAGTTCCAACATTTAGCGTCAGCATGCTGTCAGTATCTGATATACTTCCTACAAATTAAAGATATCCTTAAAATACTGAAGCCCATAGGAATCAGCAAGACAAGAACTGCAGTGTGACAGCAATTGTAGGTGATAACTCAGGGTTAGCGCTTGAGAGATTGAGAGACTCTACATGACTATACAGAAATGCAATCTGATAATCGGAGAGAAGAAAAGGTTCATTAAAAATTGCACCATTAAAATCAGAAAGTTTAATCAAATACTGACCACATCAGTCTGGTCCAGCGCACGGTTAAATGCCTGATAGAATACAAGGAATTATCTGCTGCAAGATGCTTAGATTAGGGAGATAGGTAGTAAGAAATTTGATGTTTAAAAAGTTTTTTCTGTATCATTTCCCCTAAGGCCAGAGTGCCATACCTTGTGTTTTCAAGTCCCTGTACCCCAGAAAAGATGAGGATGCTAGTATCCATTTCTCTGTAGAGAACAAAATGAGACGCTAAACTATTTGGTGAGGGAGGTTTATTAGCTTGGCTCAGTTCAAGTTAAACCAAATTAACTAATGGTTAATTCACTCAAACTTAATCATAAAGCATAAAGCTTTCTGATATTTTTATAGTAGCAATAGCAAGACGGATGTGTACAATATTAGTGATTCCACAAGAACAAAAATTTGCGATACGATGGTATCCAAGGGAATAAGTTTGTATTAAATACTGGGAGAATGGCTTTGTATCTATTGCTCTCTTTTTTGAATTCATTCTTGGGATGTGGGCATCATTGCCAAAGTCGGCAATTATTGCTTATCTCTAGTTGTCCTTGAGAAGGTGGTGGTGGGCCTTCTTCTTGAACCGCTGTAGTCTATGTGGTGAAGATACTCCCACAGTGCTGTTAGGTAGGGAGTTCCAGGATTTTGACCCAGAGACAATAAAGGAATGTCGATACATTTCCAAGTCGGGATGATATGTGACTTGGAGGGGAACTTGGAGGTGAAGCAGCTGAAGACAGTTGGGCCTAGGACGCTACCCTGAGGAACTCGTGCAGTGATGTCCTGGGGCTGAGACGATTGGCCTCCAACAACCACAACCATCTTCCTTTATGTCAGGTATGACTCCAGCCAATGGATAATTTTCCCCGAATTCCCACTGTCTTCAGTTTTACTAGGGCTCCTTGATGCCACACTCGGTCGAATGCTGCCTTGATGTCAAGGACAGTCATGCTCAACTCATCTCTGGAATTCAACTCTTGTGTCCATGTTGGGATCAAGGTTGTAATGAGGTCTGGAGACAAATGGTCTTGGCAGAACCCAAACTGAGCATCGGTGAGCAGATTAGTGGTGAGTAAGTGAAGCTTGAAAGCACCATTGATGATTCCTTCCATCACTTTGCTGATGATTGAGAGTAGGCTGATAAGGCAGTAATTGGCCGGATTGGATTTGTCCTGCTTTTTGTGGACAGGACATACCTGGGCAATTTTCCACATTGTCGGGTAGATGCCAGTGTTGTAGCTGTACTGGAATAGCTTGGCTAGAGATGTGGCTAGTTCTGGAGCACAAGTCTTCAGCACTACAGCCAGGATGTTGTCGGAGCCCGTAGCCTTTTCTGTGTCAAGTGCACTCGGCTGTTTCTTGATATAACACGGAGTGAATCAAATTGGCTAAAGACTGGCATCTGTGATGGTGGAGACCTCGAGTGGAGGCCGAGAAAGATCTTCCACTCGGCACTTCTGGCTGAAGATTGTCGTGAAAACTTCAGCCTTGTGTTTTGCACTCATGTGCTGAGCTCCCTTCATCATTGAGGATGGGGATGTTCATGGAGGCTCCTTTTCCTGTTATTTGCTTAATTGTCCACTACCATTCATGACTGGATGTGGCAGGACTACAGAGCTTTGATCAGATCCGTTGGTTGTGAGTTCGCTTAGCTCTGTCTATAGCATGCTGCTTCCACTGTTTAGCTTCACATGTAGTCCTGTGTTGTAGCTTCACCAGGTTGACACCTCATTTTCAGGTATGCCTGGTGCTGTTCTTGGCATGCTCTTCTACATTCCTCATTGAACCAAGGTTGGTCATCTGGCTTGATGGTGTTGGAGGAGTGAGGGATATGCCGGGCCATGAGGTTACAGATTTTGGCGGGATACACTTCTGCTGCTGCTGATGGCCCACAGAGTCTCATGGATGCTCAGTTTTGAGCTGCTAGATCTGTTCTTAATCTATCCCACTTAGCACGGTGGTAGTGCCAGATGACACAATGGATGATGGAGGATGTCCTCAGTGTGAAGACGGGACTTGGTCTCCACAAGGACAGTGCAGTAGATCAGTATAATTCTGTGAGTATCACTTACAGAATTATACCTATTTACTGTTACTTGACCAGTCTATGGGCTAGCTCTCCCAACTTTGAAACCAGTCCCCATATGTTAGCGAGGAGGACTTTGCAGGGTTGACTGGGCTTTGTCGTGTCCTGATTCGATGCCTAGATCGCAACTGAGTCCATCTGGTTTTATTCTTTGTAGAGGTTTGATACAAATGAGTGGCTTGCTAGGCCATTTCAGAGGGCATTTAAGAGTCGACCACAATGGTGTGGGATTGTGGTCACGCATAGGACAGAGCGTGTAAGGACGGCATGTTTCCTTCCCTAAAGGACATTAATGAACCAGCTGGGTTTTTACAACAATCTGATGGGCTTCATGGTCACTTTTACTGATAATAGCTCTTTATTCCAAATTGATTTTTTCTTTAACAATTCAAAATTTTCAAACTGCCATGGTGGGATTTGAACTGACGTTCTCTGGACTAATAATCCAGGCCTCTGGATTACTCGTCCAGTAACATAACCACTACACTACCATACCCTTGATGTATCAATTTAATATGAATAATTTTGAAACATCATTTCCAATTTCACCAGGACCATGGTAATCTAAACTAATTATAGTAGTTTGACAAATGAAAAGTATTGTAAATGCTGGAAATCTGAAACAAAAATAAAAAAAGCTGGAAACACAAAGCAGTTCAGTCAACATCTGTGGAAGAAACAGACAATCAACCTTTTGGGCTTGCGCCCTTCTGAAGCAGGCACAAGCCTGAAACATCAACTGATTGTTCCTTCCACAGATGCTGGCTGATTTGCTGTGTATTTCCAGCTTTTTCTGTTTTACCTTAGATTGATAGTCTGGTTGGCGACTCTGGAAATGTGGTGTCACAGAGATCAAAGGAACTTTAACAGCTAATGAGAAATATCATAGTCATGTTGGATCCTATACTTGATCTGGAGTGAATGGCAATACCTGTTTGACGATAGTGTTAGTGATAATTAACAGAAAATAGGGTTACAGAGAATTACAGTGGTTTAATAGGAGCTCACAATGGAAGAAATAATATATTGGATAGTTAAGAAACACATTTGAAGCCTTTTTAAAATTTGAACATATACCTAAAGTGCTAGGATAGATAAAGTTAAATTCAGCATTCCTTGCTCAACTGGAACACAGGTCGGAGATCAAGCTGTTATAGCTCTTATTCTTTGACTTCCATTCCCATTGATCAAGGCTTCCTGCACACTGTCACAAGATGGTAGCATACAAGCTGCGTGGCACAGTGCACCTAGATGGTAGTATATAGCCTTGTGCATGATTCCCCCATGTGTTGATTTATCAAACTCAGCTACATTGCAGTGGAGAAGCACCAAGTGGAGGCCAGGTGCCCTTGTGCACCTTGAGTGGAGGCCTAGGAGCAGGTGACACGTCTGCCCTCTCAGTCGGAGATTGTGCACAGCAAGGAAAGAAGTGAAAGAAGAGCAAATGCTTTTAAAAAATACCTCACCTTCACTAGCTGTAAAGTTCAGACTTTATTCTTTGGCCCTCCAAATAGAGTTCCTGTTTATTGATTCTATTTTTGCCTCCTTTTGAGTCATGTTTCCATCTGGTAAAAAGGACTTTATGATCATTGAATTAAGCTCACAATAGTATTATTTTTGCAGCTACATATAGTTGTGTTTCGGCCCTACATTGACAACTCTATTTATTTATCTACGCTTAAATGCTGAACATATCCATGAAAAATAATGCAGGACTAATGATGCTGTACTGCAACAGTATTTCAAATAAAAAGATACAATGCAAGCTGATGCCTTGCTTAGGAGTCTCTGCGGCGTGCAACAGTTCAGTTATCAGTAGCACCGGAGGTTGTAGCATGATCCCTCCAGGTGTTCACTCTAGTTATCCAGTCAAACATTACATCATTTGGGTCCTTCCCAGAGTTTTGTTAGAGAAGCACAACAATAACATCATTGCTATTTGACTTTTTTTTGATTATTATGAACTACTAGTGTGCAGCATAATGATAAACTAAGCAAAATATTTCCTTTGTGAGAAAAATATATGGATTGGGTATCTTACTGAATGACAAGGGCTAGGAGGCACATATTGCTGTGTTTAAAGTCTGGAGTTTCTAGCTCCCTCTTCCTTCACTTGGTTATGGTAACAACACAATCATTATTTCCATAGAACAATTGTTTCAATAAATCATGTGACTGTGTTTACATATGTCCTCATAGATTAGTCCCATGAGTCGAGTTTCCAGTTAGCAGCAGGAGTGCCACTTTTTTTAATGTTTATTTTTCGGGCTTTTTTATTATTAGAGGGAAAGGATAATCATCTCACAGTAATGATTTTATTTCTAATCTTAAGATACATCAATTTAAAAAAAACATTGAAGGAAAACCAGCTTTAATAATTCTGCCATACCAGAAAACACCTCCCCTGGAAGTGAATGAACCTTTTTAGCCTTTTTAAAATATCCCAGTGCATGCCAAGGATTAACAGCATTACAAAACAATCATATCCATTTTTGGACAAGCTTTAAGTAGCGCTATTATAGTTATAACCAAAATGAAGGTTTGTTGTGAAATTTTCATTTTAGTTTTTCACACCATAAAGATCAGAATGGATGACTTTCTATGCTAAGTATGCTAAATATTTAATCTAAGGGTCGATTCAGCATTCCGAGCAGGGAATCACATTCAAAGAGAGTGCGGGTCGGAGGTCATGCTATGACACTGCAACACCAATTTTTCCCGTCAAGTGTGGGTCCTAGCTGACGGCACAGGATCTCTTAATGCTTCCTTTAGACTGGTTTAACGTCCTTATTTTTCACTCTGCACTAAGCCAAAAAGCCAGAGAGAATATTTAAGTATATATTTATATATATATATCCATGCTGATTTAAACAAGGCACATTCAAGACTTCTCCAAAATGTATTCAAACCCAGTTACCTCTCTTAGGATTTAAATTGCACGGGTCGGCTTGTATCTGCTTCAAGTCAGCACAGCCCCCATTGATCTTCCAGGAGTTCCCAAAATTGACCATCTCCGTTTCAACAAGTCCTGATGGTGTGAGGAAGTCGTCTCCTTGATTTCCATTGAAATTTCCACACAGGCCGCAGGTCATACCTGTGTATATGGCATTCAGCTAAAGAAAGAAGGTGAAAGTTAATTCAGTGCCAGAGCAGTGCAGAATCTGATATACTTCTACATGTTTCAGGGCGCACCTTCAGATAAACCTTTCCGTAACCATCCCAGTCAAACTGAAAATCCTCATCGTAGATCACCCGAACTGATGACAGAACAGTGTGCTGAATATGGAGCAAACCTACAAGAAAGTTTGTGTCAATCAGAATAATTGTACTTATATAAACAACAATGTAATTTTAAACAAAGTATTGTTGTGAAAATAACCAGCTTGCTTCCTGTCTCTTTAAGTGAGACTTACATTCATAGAAATTACTCAGGGCCATTCAGCCCATTGTTCCTGTACTAGTGCTAGTTTTTCAACTGGAATTATCTATTTTATTTCCATTTTTAGAAATATTTTTGTGCTTATCAAGCTGAAATGTTATTGCTGGGTAATGGATTCCTTCCCCTTTGAAACACCCAGTGCCAGCATCAAATACTCCCAGGTTAGGCAATCACAACCAACATACAAACATACGAACAATGATGGACAGGAAAAGACCCTTCGATCCATCCAGCCTGTCCCACACAATTGTGGTAACTTGTGTATCACAACATATATGCTCCCAACCTCACCCAAAACTAGATACAAAGTAAAGCTCCCTCTGTTCAGCCCCAACAAGGGGCCTCACTTAACCAATTTCCAACAATAGCCATCTTTGTGCTTCTTAGTGAGATTTCCAATTCGTGTCAAATTAGGGAAGTAGTGTAGGTTCATGCCCACTGGGGACTGAATGGAGACTGTCCAAACTTATTTCACATGGGATCCTTACAGTTAGTAGATGAAAGAGACTTTCATCCATCATTCTTAGCTGGGTAACCCCATATTTATATCAAATTACCATGTAAAGGGTTTATATTCTACCCGCTATCAGCAGTAAAGATAGATCCTCACCTATAATCACCTACAACAGAATCACCTGCTGCCCAACAATCCTCTTTTTATTAAAACAGGAGAAAAGGAAGTCTTTTTCCAGTAATAACAAAATTCTAACAAAATTGCAGGAATATGACGCTTTCAACTGTTCAATTTGCGAGCATATAATTTTATTAACGGCAGTGCAAAGGTATCAGGAAATCACACCTACAACAATGATGGCGCTCGCGAGTCATTTAACAACTGTAAATGTTGCAAAGTTTAATAAACCGATAATGAGACTTTGCAGTTTTAAAGGCAAAACAGACATATAACATAGTAATACTTTAACTCTAACCACCCGACAGAAACCAGGCAGGCGGGCAGGCAATTAAAATGATCCTTGCGACTTACCCGCACCAATCCCATTGCAATCTTAACCTGCTCTTCTGAGCAGGCGAGGGGGACATCTGCCAGAAGGCAGCGGGGTCCTCCTTTAAATATGCAGATCGAGCTTCGATGACATCATTGGGCCCAACTGCAATTTTAACCCGTGCCCTACGCAGAGAAGCTTTTTGTGGCTTCCCTGCCAGGTAAAAGGAGACTGGGCCAGGAGAGGCACAGAAAGTTAAGTGGATTTTTTTATTAGTTTCCTTGTGGGCTAGGGGGAACAGGAGTGCTCCTCCGGGTCCCACAACAAGTCCATGGGCCTCCCCTGCTCCAGGCTTCCCACCCCCGACCAGAGGCCCTCCTGACACCCCTCCCAACCACTTACCCGAGTGCTGGGGACCGTTCCTTCGAGTCTCCGGTGGCGCCACCTACCACCCGAAATCCGACCTGCCAGCCAGCCATCGCTTCCTGCCAGGTTGGAGCGGCAACATAATGGGAAAGATGCAGATCAGACCAAGAGTTAAAACCTCCCAGGCCTCACCCTGCGGAAGCCATGATGGTTTGCTCTCTGTCTCAGTACCTGTCCACACTACTCCCATCGGGAGTTAAAATTGGCCCTTAAATCTCCTCCCCTGACGCCACAGCCTATAAAGGAGTGTGGTTGGAGAGTAGGCCTGGAAGGCAGTAGGGAAGTCAACGGGTGACTATATTGGAGCAGGGGTCTGTGGAGGAAGAGGTGAGGGAAAGTCCCACATAGTCACCAGGAACCCATATTATTGGAAGTGGAAATGGAGCTTCCCAGAATCCAAATTAAGGAAAGCAAGACAGGGCAGAGGGATATAGAGCAAGAAGAGCCTGTTCTCTGTTTTAACTACTTTCTTTTTCTTTTAACCAGTTAACAGAACTGAACAGCAACTGAAAAGGTTCCTTCATTATACAAAACCCTTAGACTCTCATAATGCATAGTTTCCATAGGTAATAATTAAGTGCAAACCTTGAATTAACGGTGGCTGTATGTCCATGCCATTCACTGAAACTCTACCACCATGTTTAAGTTTAATAGTCATGTTTCCCAGCTCTTGGAACTTCAGTGTAGCCGATCTTATGCAAACTGCATCTGGGTCATCTGCACACTGGGGAAGAGAGTTCAAAGCACTGAACATTGCTGTTAGCCACTGGGCATTATTTAACATTCAACAGAGTAAAAATGTCCATCTGCTGTACCTGCACTTTCTCTATGAAGGCAGAAAATGTGTTATCTTCACAATCCTTTGCTAGTAAGTATTGGCACATCCCACTGAAGGTGAAATACTTATCATCAAAACTCTTAAAGTGCGATTGTCCAATGACAAAACATTCCCCTAAATGCAAAAAATTCAGACATTTTACAACATTGGTTTTGCTGGCATAATCCATAATACAATGTTGTATTTAATTTAATATCAAGTTTATTTGATTTAATTAATTTATCTCAGGTGCATTCTTTCTCATGATGTGAAAGCTGTGGAACTCTACCTCCATTGGTTATTTGCCCTATTACAATTAACAGGTTCCTATAGCCCAAGTTACTTCCTGATTTATCTCAACTTCCCTTTCCAGACATTTTAATCTATGCATCAGCTTGGCTCTTTCTTCTGAAGCAGAAGGTTGTGACTTCAAGCCCAATCCAGGATTTAGGAACACAATCTACACAGGCGTTCCAGTGCAGTGCTGCTCTGCTGGAAGTGCTTGTCCTTCTGGATGAGACATTAAACCAATGTTCTATCTGTTCAATTGGATGTAAAAGATCCCATGGCGCTATGTCATAGAATCATAGAAAGGTTACAGTACAGAAGGAGGCCATTCGGCCCGTTGAATCCGCGCCGGCTCTATGCACGAGCAATCCAGCTAGTCCCACTCCCTCGCCCTATCCCCGTAGACCTGCTCATTTTTTCATTTCAAGTACTTATCCAGTTCCCTTTTGAAGGCCATGATTGAATCTGCCTCTATCACTCCCTTGGGCAGTGCATTCCAGATCCCAACCACTCGCTGCGTAAAAAAAATGTCCCTCATGTCACCTTTGGTTCTTTTGCCAATCACCTTAAAACTATGCCCTCTGGTTCTTGACCCTTCCGCCAATGAGAACAGTTTCTTTCTATCTACACTGTCTAGACCCTTCATGATTTTGATGGTGAGTAGAGAGTTCTCCCAGTGTCCTGGTCAGCATTCTTTCTTCATTTGTTGATTGTGAGCAAACTGGCTGCCATGTTTCCCAACATGACAACAGTGACTACATTTCAAAATGAGCCATTGATTGTGAAGTGCTTTTATGCAAGGTATGTAATTGTGTGAACATTTATTTCAGCGTTATCACCTTGAGGAGATCAACTGGAAGGATTTAGAGAACAGCTTGTTTATCACCATTGTAGTTATTTTAATGCTGATTCGGAGGACAGAATTCAGCACATGTGGTGATGTCTACAAGAGAGTTAGCTGCACCTGGAGAAGCTAGACCGGGGAGGCAGGTAACAAAAGATCACTGTGCGTTCAAACCTCAAATTGTTAGCTACACCCTTGACTACTGGGAATTCTGAAGGAAATCTGTCTCTTGTAAACTGATCTGATTCATATTGTTACTGTTTTCATTACTATAATAAAATACACACCTGGACACTTCTCGTTGGTACACTCCCATTTTCCGTGGCTGCAAATGCTGTAAAATAAAAGTAGAAACATAGGAAAATATAGGATTGGTGCAAGACCAGTGTAAGGTGGTCGTAGGTGCCGATGACGTCATCAAATTGTGATTTCCATGGTAAGTTAAATAGAAAGGCCTGGTTCAGCACAGTACAGATGCAAAATGGGCATCATGGCCAGGACTTTGAACCGGAGCTGGGAAGACAGCGGGGGGTCGAATTGTAAATGGGAAACCTAGAAGTACAGGTTTCCCGGATGTCCTTACAATTTTGACCTAAGGATGTCTTTTTTTTTGTCGTTTTGCCGTCCGACAGGCTGATCTCAGTCGGATGGGAGCAGAGCAAGGAAGAGGATGTCTTTAGATAAATGTTCAGGTAAGTCTTAAATTGTATGGATGTGGGTGGGGGTGGGGGGGGGGGAGGAAATGGGGTGGCATGAGGGCATGGGTGGGCACGAGGGCACTGGGAGCATGGGGGTCACGGGAGGGTCAGACATGGGGCAGTCAGTCTTTGGAGGTCAGACATGGGGGGGGGGGACCGGGGGTCAAGGGGGGCGGGATTGGGGGTCAGTCACCAGGGTTGGGGGGGTTGGGATCTTTGGGCGAGGGTCCGTGATCATTTGGAGGGGGCCACGATCATTGGGGGAATCCCGGCCCCCAGGGGTCGAAATTGCAAAACCTTTCAAAATGGAGGCCCGCTGCCTCCTTGAAAGGTTTTAGAGACCAACCCGCCTCCTGAAAGCGGGTTGGTTGCCCACCCCTCGTCCCGCCCCCAGTGAAAACCGGAAATGGGCGGGTTGGAGGCGGGTCTGAAATTGTTGCAATTTTCAATGCCCCCTGCCGCCAAACCACCCATTTTTCACAGTTAAAATTCTGCCTCACGTCTCTGCACCCAATCCCCACCCCCGCACCCCAAGTACGTCCAAAAGATGGGCACAAAAATAGAGGAATATTGGAATCTACAATGTCATGCTTCACACAGAGAATTAAAGCACCTGGCACCTTCCTAATCTCTATGGCTCAGCTATAACAAACTGATTACAAGAAAGTCTATGAATACCTAAGTTAGGGAGAACATAACATCTGGGTATATAGTCATTGATATTGTAGGGTGGATAGGTAATGTACAATATAACATCTGGGTATTTAGTCATTGATATAGGGTGGATAAGTAAGGTACAATATAACTTCTGGGTGTATCGCTAATGATACATTATGACAGGCTAGGGCAGAGGCAGGGGCAGGAGGAATGGGATGGCACATTGAAATGAACACTGGCCTTATGTATTTGGGTTCTGGGCTCACATTCAACCCAGACTGATGAGCTGAAAACCTCTTGTCTTTTTTATGTTAAGGTCCATTATGAAATTGATTTGTACAGTCTCAATCCAGTTCTTAGTGAACAAAACCCTACAGTGCAAAATTGCCCATTACAAATGCAGGTCTGCCACAGATACCTTCTCAAGTTCAGTGGTGTCAATCACTCCCTGAAGCAGCTCCCTCGATTCCTACATGCTGGAGTTAACGTACACTGCCCAACATCTACTCATACAATAGAGTAACCCAATGGATGTAACAATGCGTCCCCCTTGACATACAAACTGGATATTGTGTCTTTCCTATGTGTTATCATGTGTGCTTATCCAATCTTTCAGTAGGTGAACTGTTCGCGCTTTGACAAGACAAGGCCAGAACAAAACTTTAAGTTGTTTTATTTCTCAGACACTAAGTGAACATTCAATTGGGACAACTGGTCTTCATGTAATAATGCAAAATAGTGAATATGCTATGCTTCCCCACATTAGTGGATCATGTTGCTTGACTTAAAATAACTTTTAAATACCTTTCCTGCATCGTAACCTTATGAGTCTAGGCGAATGCCTGCCCTAGCAGCTATCTGTTTTAAAAACCTGACCGTCAGTGTGTATTTCTGTCCTTACTTTATTGTCCTGTGTTCACAACCAGAAATAAGGGCCTATGCCAGACTAGCCCTGCCAAACACCCGGGACTAGGGATTTTGCCACACAATGGGTGTGAGCCACTTATTGATTACTGAGACATGCTAACAGATTGCTTATTGTCTTCAGTCTTTGGGAAAAAACTTCAATGCCTAGCAAATAAGCAGTTTAACCACCTTTCATCTCAGTGATTTTTTTTTTTTTAAATCTTGTTTAAAAACCCAACATTTAAATGTAATACTCATCCAAATCTTTGGTGTAGAAAAATTCCAAAAAGTGACCATTGCTCCCTAGTTTAGCACTAATCTACAATCTCACTCAGAAAGGCCACATAATGGCTGGTGTAGGAAATAGAAAAATGTCCAGTAGGGGGGCTGCTTTTCTAAGTTTGGGGCGGATCTTACCCTGTGAATGGCAAATAATGCTTGATTGGCTCTGCTAGCCCAACAGCTGGCTTGATGCATCCCACAACTACATTTTCAATGGTGATTATTACAGATTTTAGTTTCAATACTAACCATGCATGGCAGTCCTGGGAGATACTTGAACCTGGAGGGTACTGTTTTCCCATGTGCATGCAGGAGCATTCAGAAGAAGCTACACAAATGTCCCCATCCAGTACTTTCCCATCTGAAATCCAAACATTGTATCAGAATGCGTAGAATACTCATGCAATACAGTGCCCTTGATGAACATCTGAAATATAATGGGTAAAAAAAAAATCACCTCCACAACTGCAGCCATCCATGCATTTTTCGTGGCACAACTGATTGATATTTAAACTCCTGCACGTCTGTGCGCAGACTGGCACACACGCTTGATATTCCATTCCAGTCGGACATTTCAGTGCTTGTTAAAATAAAAAGTGCATTTACATCAGACAATATAAGTAAAAAATATCTGGAAAGACACCACCTATTACATAGATTGTTCAGCACAGAAACAAGCCATTTGGCCCAACAGGTCCATGCCAGTGTTTATGACCCACACCAGCTTCCTCCCACCCTACTTCATCTAACCCTATCAGCATAACCATCTAACCTTCTAGCCTTGTGTCACACTACCGAAGAAATACGAGTCCCCAGACAGGAAAACAGCAGTGAGGGAAATGTTGGCGGTTATAGTAATGTGGTTTCTCCAAAACCTCTATTCATTATCTACCACGTGACTGCCAAGGAATGGTGTGCTGGTGCATCAACATGTTTTACCAGGCTTCCGGTACAGCTCTTAATGTATGAGATCCTTAGAATTAAGGCTAGAGACTGCCATTGTATTTGGATAAAATATTTACCTTCAGTGGGATTTACTTGCATTATCTGCAGTTTGGAACTAAATCCATACTTTAGAAAAGTTTTTCTTTGATGCATGTATGGATTTATTAACAGAAATGTTATCACTATAGAAATTCATATAAACCAACCTGTGTAGGATTGATTTAAGTGACAGAATCAGAATAATTTCAGTTTTCAGATCTATTTCACTGCTGACTTTGTTTTCCAGTTTATTATTAATAATAATAGTGACAATGTTTGTCTGTATATTGACCTTATAAAGTAACTCACTTGTATGGCACCCAGTAAAGGCAAATAGGAATATCAATGTAAAATTAAAAGGACATCAGATTTCAAAAGGAGCTAACCATCTACCATGCAAAACATTTGAAATATTAGGTAACATTTCCTTTTAACTGAAATAGATCTTTAATAATTGCATCACAATCATAAGATACAATAGTCAGAAAATCACAAACAAAAAAAAATATCATCCGTGCTATACTTACTGCAATCACTTTCTGTAGACCAGTCATTGAGGAGTAAACCTTTCTGAGCACAGGACCTTGCATATTCCAGAAATGACTGACAATGACAATTCTTTCCTGCACAGTGGCATATGTCATCCTCACAACTAGCAATGAATGGCTCTGGATCCACATGATCATTACATTCTCTGAATGTTCGACTTGTTTTGAGCATTCTGCACTTTCCCATCAAGTTCTATGTCCAAATAAAAGTTTATTTTATTATATAACGATACTTTCTGATTCTCTTTCTCTCTCACACACACACTTTCATTCTTCCTCTCAAGCTCTTCAGCCATTATCAGCAATTAACCAGTTTTGAACTTGCACTCCATAACATTGAAACAAAAACTAATACTATCGTAAAATAGAAGCTTTATTACTATAATTGTAACTTTACACTTCAAAAATAAAGTGAAAACCGTAAATAATAGGGGCAAGGATTCAGGAGCAAAAGGAGCCCTGTAATGGCTTTCAATGTTTTTACATATGTGTGCTTATATGTGTCTGTAGGTCAGTATTTCTGTGTGTCAGATTAACATTTGCAGTGGTGATAATCCCATGCACTGGAAAAAGTCCAGTTATAGGGAAATTAGAACATGCTGCCATAGAATAATGGAGATTTTAACTAGTAAAAAAAAAGTTAATTCAAATAAATTCTGTGCAACATATAAAAAGATATCTGTCTAAGAAGATATAATAATTGACTGGCAATGAATAATCAAACATGACACTTGAGTCACTGTATATATCGTTTTCCAGTCTTATTTGTACAGAACAGATAAAGAACAGGAAAGAGCAGGGGAGTGGGTCTAATTGGATAGCTCTTTGAAAATGGGCCGAATGGCCTCCTTCTGTGCTGTAAGATATTGAAATTATGCTTTCTAGCTGATGTGAACTCACGTTTTCTATTGCTTCAGAGGACATATTGCAGGTTTTACTGGGAGGAGACACTCTGCTGCACAGCTCCTCTGCACCATGCATTGCCCAAGAGTTGGCAAAATCATAGCTGTTCTCCACCTGGAAACCTGCGAGAAAACCCAGAGGTTTTAATCATCATAGAAACTTTAACTCCCCAAGGTTTATCATTTCAGTCCTATTCTGACACAACAGTGGAACCCTTTTGTTAAATAGCTAAATTTAAGAAATATGACTACTATTTCGAGTAAAACATCTCAGAATGAAATGTTTTACCGTTCCAAAAAAAGTAATCTCATTTAGATTCCTTGAATTGTACAAATCTGACAATTTATCCTGGGCCATCCACACAAATAAAGCTAATTAGAAAGTAGATGTGATCTTAATTAATCGCTTACCCATTCACTTCCGCCCTGTTTAAGCGTTCCTCCTCTATTGTTACTGCAATTCCTAACTATTTGTTCTATCTGAGACTGTCAATTGGCAATAAAATGGTGTAATCTCATATTACATCATTTCAGCTTTGCTCAGTTGCAGCGTTCTTGTCTCTGGGTCAGAAGATCATGAGTTTAAGCTGCAACCAAAAATTTAAAAATATAATCTAGGCTGACACTTCAGTGTACTACTGAGGGAATTGTACACCATCAGAAGTGCCATCTTTCAGATGAGACATTAAACAAAGCTCATGTGGATGTAATAGATCCCAAGACACTATTCAAAGAAGAGCCAGGATCCTCTTAGTGTATTGGCCAACATTGCTCCCTCAATCAACACCACCGAACAGCTGATTAACTGATCATTGTCTCATTTGCTGCTGGTGGATCTTTGAGTTCAAATTAGCTGCTGTATTCACCTACATAACAACAGTAACCGCACTTCAACATAATTTATTAAGTTAAGTGCTCTGTGTGAGGTATGATAAGGTGTTACATAAAAGTAAGTTCTCTCTTTTACAGTACCATTGACACTAGCTCCAACTTTTGCTACAACTCTAGCCCGCATTATTAAAATCTTAAAAGTCCTGTAACAACTTTGCTCATTCCCCTACACCTAATGCTCCCACACGCAGCAATAATTCGACTGCCATTGTCAAACCAATGCCTGCAAACTGTTCTTTTTCATTGACCCACCCGTTCCTGA
This sequence comes from Heptranchias perlo, assembly GCF_035084215.1. Lineage (NCBI taxonomy): Eukaryota > Metazoa > Chordata > Chondrichthyes > Hexanchiformes > Hexanchidae > Heptranchias > Heptranchias perlo. The sequence goes on along the minus strand of NC_090348.1, from coordinate 13,524,490 downwards.
CACGATCATTGAAAAAGTAATTTTGACTTCCATAGAAAGATGCTTTAAAAATACTCTCCATTTAACTTAACACCCACCCCCAAAGCTCAGTCTGACACTTGTTTTATTACATGCCAAATTTACAATCTTAGTTGAGTTTATCATTACATCAGTTTTTATTTAATATACACCAGTCATTGACAGAAGAAAAAAGGAACTTGCATTTGTCACATCCTATTATTGGTCATTTTTTGTGTATAACTTAATCTCTACATCTATGTACAAATTTAAATAAAGGTGCCGGTAAAAAGCTATTTTTTTATTATTATAATAATACCACCATGAAGTGTGAATCTTTTTGGAGACAATCTATAAATAATACTAATGATGCTGAAGAAATAGAAAGAGAGCAGGGAGCAGACTACAGCTGTGTTAATGCTCATACCCTGCAGATTTCAAGTTGCCAGTATCTCTGGCTCTCTAATTAGTGAGTGCATAGAACTGTGGCATCTATTGACTGGAGTTTCGTTTTAGCCACATCACTTATTTAAAATTAATTCTGCTGGCTGTGTGGATCTTAACCCAATTGTTATTTAGGGCACAGGTTTTCAAACTGGGACCCAGCAGGCTTCTTGAGGGATATCTTCTGGTCCCCAACGTTATCAGATTTCAATTATTAACCATGATATCAACATTACATTTCTGTACTTGTTGATTTACTAGCACATTACTTCTGTTGCTGCACATGCACCATGAAAATTCAAATTAAAAATATCTTCTGTTACGAAAACACTGCTTGGCTTTGGGGAGATGGCATTATAATTTGGAAGTTAGGGTATGAGGTTCCCAAGAGCATGCCAAAATTTACAGGGGGTGGGGGAGTGGGGTCCTCGGGAGTGTGTCAATATTTGCAGAGATCCCCAGGAGCGTGTCAATATTTTCAGGGGATCCCCAGGAGCAAGTCAGTATTTTCAGGAAATCAACAGGAGTGTCTTAGTATTTCCAATGGGTCCCCAGCAGCACGTGAACATCTGCAGGGAATCCACAGTTCAGTGTCAATATTTTCAGAGGGTGCTTAAGAAGGCGTCAATAATTGCAGCGGTCCCTTGGAGGTAGCTAAGAGGGCATCAATATTTGCAAGGTATCCTCAGGGGCACGTCACTTAATGTAGGGAGTTCCTGGGAGTATGCCAATATCTGCAGTAGGTCCCTGTGAATGTGTCAATATTTGCAGGAGGTCCCCGGGACTATGTCAGTATTTGCAGGAATCATAGAAAGGTTACAGCATGGAAGGAGGCCAGTTGGCCCATCAAGTCCGCGCTGGCTCTATGCAAGAGCAATTCAGCAAGTCCCACTCCCCCGCCCTAGCCCCGTAGCCCTGCACATTTTTTCCTTTTAAGTACTTATCCAGTTTTGAAGGCCATGATTGAATCTGCCTCCACCACCCCCTCAGGCAGTGCATTCCAGATCCTAACCACTTGCTGTGTAAAAAAGTTTTTCCTCATGTCACCTTTGGTTCTTTTGCCAATCACCTTAAATCTATGTCCTCTGGTCCTACCTTTCCAAGTTTTGTGTCATCTGCAAATTTGGAAATTGTGCCCTGTACACCCAAGTCCAAGTCATTAATATACATCAAGAAAAGCAGTGGTCCCAGCAGTGACCCCTGGGAATACCACTTTACACCTCCCTCCAAAATAACCATTCACCACTACTCTCTGTTTCCTGTCCCTTAGCTAATTCTGTATCCATTTTGCTACTGCCCCCTTTATTCCATAGGCCGCTATCTTGATGCTAAGCCTATCATGCGGCATTTATCAAATGCCTTTTAGAAGTGCATATACACCATATCAACTGTATTGCCTTCATCTACCCTCTCTGTTACCTTATCAAAATACTCTATCAGGTTAGTTAAACACAATTTGCCTTTAACAAATCCATGCTGGCTTTCCCTAATCAATCCACCCTTGTCAAAGTGATTGTTAATTCTGTCCCGGATTATCGTTTCTAAATGTTTCCCCACCACTGAGGTTAAACTGACTGGCCTATCGTTGCTGGGTTTATCCTTACACCCCTTTTTTGAATAAGGGTCTAAAATTTGCAATTCTCCAGTCCTCTGGCACCACCCCCATATCTACGGATGTTTGGAAGATTATGGCCAGCACCTCCGCAATTTCCACCCTTACTTCCCTCAGCAACCTAGAATGCATCCCATCCGGACTGGGTGATTTATCTACTTTAAGTACAGCTAGCCTTTCAAGTACCTCTTCTTCATCAATTTTTAGCCCATTCAGTATCTCAACTATATCTTCCTTTACTGAGATTGTGGCAGCATCTTCTTCCTTGGTAAAGACAGATGCAAAGTACTCATTTAGTACCTCAGCCACCCCTCTGCCTCCATGAGTAGATCTCCTTTATGGTCCCTGACCGGTCCCACACCTCCTCTTACTACCCATTTTCTGTTTACATGCCTGTAAAAGACTTTTGGATTCCCTTTTATGTTGGCCGCCGGTCTATTCTCATACTCTCTCTTTGCCCCTCTTATTTCCTTTTTCACTTCCCCTCTGAACTTTCTATATTCTGCCTGGTTCTTACTTGTGTTATCAACCTGACATCTGGCATATGCCCCTTTTTTCCATTTCGTCTTACTCACTATCTCTTTTGTCATCCAGGGAGCTCTGGCTTTAGTTGCCCTACCTTTCTGCCTCGTGGGAATGTGCCTAGACTGCACCTGAACCATCTCCTCCTTAAAGGCCGCCCAATGTTCAATTACAGTTTGCCTGCCAATTTTTGGTTCCAATTTACCTGGGCCAGATCTGTTCTCATCCCATTGAAATTGGCCCTCCTCCAATTGAGTATTTTTACTTTAGAGTGGTCCATGTCCTTTTCCATAGTTTTTCTAAACCTTATGATACTATGATTGCTGCTCCCTAAATGCTCTCCCACTGGAAACTTGCTCCACTTGTTCACCTCATTCCCTAGAACGAAGTCCAGCATTGCCTCCTTCCTTGTTGGGCCGGAAACATACTGGTTAAGAAATTTAACCGGAACACATTTCAAAAATTCCTCCCCCTCTGTGCCCCTTATATTATTATTGTTATCCCAGTCTATATTAGGATAGTTGGAGTCCCCAGTTATCACTATTCTATAGAGATTCCAAGCAGCGTGCCAATTAATGCAGGGGGTTCCCAGGAATCTGTCAACATTTGCAGCGGTTCTCAGGAATCTGCCAAATTTGCAGGAATCTCCAGGAGCATCCCAATATTTTCAAGGGGTAGCAGAAAGCATGCCAATACTTTTAGGGGTTACTGAGGCATGTGTCAATATTTACAGGAAGTGCCTGGGATAACAATATTTAAAGGAGGTCCCCAAGAGCATGCTAATATTTGCAGTGAGTTTCTGCTCACAAATGTTTGAAAAGCCGATGATTACTCATTAATAATTATGATGTTACCTTCTTGAGTTATGTAATCATCTTGAGGGAAGTTATTGTAATTGCCACAGAGTCCGCATGTCCGACTGAAATATCTTTTAGACAACATGATGACCACATTTCCACTGGTGTCGATCCTGGCTATGAATCCATGTTCATCGCTGGATATGATATAGTAGCCTGCTTCCATCCCTATAAAAACACCGTGGGACGCAAAAGGCAGCAAGATCCTAGCAAAACAACAAAAATAGACCAAAGTTCACAAACTCCGTGAATATTGTAGTTACGCTTTAAATGGTCTCTGGAGTATAGTTATACTCCTATAGTACTATGCATTCAGCATCTACACAAAGGAAGTAATTTTAACCTAACCCGCCCGTTGGGAAATTGACTGGATCGGGTGCAATGCTGGTTTTACATCCCGCCCGATTTTACTCCCCGTTGAAGTCAGCAGAGAGTAATATTGGGATGGTGTAAAACCAGCGTTCCACCCGATCCCATGGATTTCCCACCCGGTGAGTTAGGTTAAAATTCCCCCCAATTAATGTATCAGTATAACACTACCGGTGCCCAGAGATTTCACTACATGTGAGATATCGTCTTTGTTTGTCTATGCCTCCCCCACCACCACTGCCAATTGCAGTGCAACTGCCCCAGGTACAAAGCATTTTTTTTAGGGTGCTCTTACATTGCAGATACAATCAGTCACAACCAGGATTCCAACCAGGCAGAGCTTGGTTTCCATTGTTTGGCCGCTGCCTGGCTGAAACCTCAACTGCTCTGTTTAGGTCAGGTCTATATGTCCCTGGATATACGATTGGGCAGTGCTTATCTTCTAAAAGTTAGAAATTTAAATGTTTTGCAAGCTGATAGGGGAGAGTCCCTGCTCTCTGAAGTATTTTAGTTGAACTCAGGTAGGTTTATCAAGTATCCAAGGGTCCAATGGACCTCCAGTGCACATTTTAAATCAGCTTTGAGAGTCCACTACATGCGATTCATACTACGTGCGGTGTCAAACTGAACAGTGTGAGGCTATGCCCTTCAGAGAACCTCACCGTGCTCGGGCCCAGACTCTGCCAGTTTAGCGTTGATGCAAAGCAACACTAACATGGCTGCAGAAATACAACCTTAAACATGTATTTTTTAAAATGTGGGCGATTAAAAGGAATTGACTGTCCAATCAAGTCTTCAATCACTGATGTATGGACATGGGCACTGCGCCTAGGGCAAGGCTGCATTAGATATCAGATTACCTATAGGTTTTACCTTTTTTTTCTCACAGACACTTCTCCTTTTAAAGCTACAGTGACTTCAAAGTATTCTCCCAGATACAAAGAAATGCTTTTCCGTTTTCCAGCCTGGTAGTTACCTGGAAAGTACAGGAACAGCGTCACTTATTAAACATTGCCACAGAAACGTTGATTTGGAAGTCAATCTCATGCAAACGTGAATAAAAATTTTAATCTAAAGTTTGCAAGCCAATAACGATGGAAATACCTAACAGAGAGAACGAGCGTCTCATGCAGTCACCGGCCAACTTGTAACTGCAGTGTCCTGGAAACTCGTAAAGGTTCCCATCGAAAGTCTGGATGCGATATCCACCGAAAAGGCTGCAGCGGGCACCTTGGATCGATCTATCCTTGACCTCAGCGAGCGATGGTGCCCAATTTCCTGTACAACAAACACAATAAAAAGCAACTCGTTCAGTTTCACCTTCTCACTGTTGTGACTTTCTAGCTGTACCGCTACTTCTCTATCATTACATTCTCCAGATACTTTAAGGTAGCTACTTTGAAAGATACCAAACCTACTGGAAATTAAAAAGTTCCCAGTCCAATGCACCCGAGGAACTGGAAGTAAAGCGGAATCAGTTAGTTCAGCAATCCGGTGGTCGAGGCCTGATTTGAAGAGTTACGTAACTAGTGTTAATATTATGATTACTTTACTCAAGACCCAATAATCTGCAGCATTCGAAGTTGAACGGCTCTCAATACCTTGAGAATGGGGCATCAACGCAAAGCCAAGAAGCAGAGACAGGTAACCGCTCACCATCTATGAACCAGAGAGAAAGACAATTAACAAAGCACCGTCCAAAATCATTAAACACTTTTCCACATATTTCTTCACGGGCAATATAGTTCCCATTTCTCTCCCCTGCCCTCGCGATAAAAATAAATGGTTAGCACAATTAATCATTTCCCTTTTTGATTTTTCTCCTTTATCCTATTTCTTCAATGTTATCTTCAGTGATGTTTAAATATCCCCCTTGCTGCCGTGTACAGGGCTGAGGGACGAGCAATAGTTACCTTGGCTCTTGCTGGGTACAGTTATGGAAGGCAGACAAGGACTAGAATGAAACTGACTCCCAAAACAATGTTAAATCAATATGTTCTGAACCATGGGAAGGATGACCTGCGAGAGCTGTTAAATGCTGTCTTGTGAAATCAGTCCAATTTATACAGGGCAGGAACTGTGGAATAATCAACATTAATGGGGGAAAAAAACTTTGCACGTTATATCCGTTAGTAGAATCACAATACATCAGATTCAATAGAAACTGTGCGGAGTTAATTGCCCAAAAGGAAACAGTGGAAGGAAACTGGATAAGACACACTGACAGATCTACCAGAGTTTAAAGTATCAGCCAGTTTCTAAAGCCTATTTTTTCCCGTAAACTCTATAAAGAAACTGGGAGACATTTCACACTCCAAATAATTGCTGTCAGGAACTCAGTTTAATTGGTAAATGCTTGAATGATCCTTTACCTGTGAGGTTCTCTTGTTGCCATCCCAGAGGTTCTGACTTTTTATTGTTTGAAGCACAATGCTTACACAACTCATTATAATGTGGATTTATGGAACATGTAACAAATCATCTTCTGATCTCTCCAAAGGGCTACAGTATTGATATTCAGACCAAACATATTTTTTCCTAATTTTATGGTGCACACATTATTGGAAATGGCCCCAAAAGATAGGGTTCACGTTCCTTTGGACTCTGGAGTGTGTCCGGAAACAAGAGAAGGCTTTCCCAAAGGGATGACCTTCACTTCAACCAGAATGGTATCAACGTCCTCGTGTAGAAGGTAAATAGAGCAGTGGTGGAGTATTTAAACTAATATCACAAGGGGTGGGGAAAGACTAGGTTTGAACCCAGGGAGGGAGAGAGCAGGATTAATAAAGTTGTTGGAATAGAAGCTGAAGGAAACAGTGAAGAAATATTATCAGAGGGAAAGGGGCTATGAGGTAGTGAGAAATAAAAGCACCATTGTAGAAGGGGCAAGGGATATCAAAACTTAAATGAGAAAAGCAGGAAGAAAAGTAAGGGTCAACATTGAAAGAAAAATGGATTCAAGATTGAGCAGTGTGTATGCAAATGCACAAAGCATTCAAAACAACATTGGGGAGTTTGAAGCATTAATAACTATAGAGGGATATGATCTATTAGCTACAACCGAGATATGGCTTAGGTTTGCACAGTACTTAATTTTTGTGGTTATAACATTTACAGGAATGATAGGGAGGGAAAGGGGGGCTGGGATAACAATGTTAGTAAAGGATTCTATCACTGCACTAGAACAGGAGACTCTGGAGGGTGGTGTTAAGACAGAATCCATATGGATAGAGTTATGAACTAGGAAGGGAAATGGTACAATTCTTTGTGTGCATTACAGGCCACCCAACAGTGCCAATGAGATGGAGGTGGGCATTTGTGGTTGGTTCAGGAAGATATGCAAATAATATTGGGTGTTTTTAACTATCACCAGATAGACTGGAATAAAGATAATGCATGTGGTCAAAGTGGGAATGCTTTTTAAAATGTATAGGACTGCTTCCTAGATCAGTATGTTTCTAATCCAACAAAGAAAGAAGCACTGCCTGATATAGTTCTGGGAGAAGAAGCAGGGAAAATAACTGATGTGAGAAAAGGAGAACAATTGAGAAACAGCGAACACAATGAGGTTAGGTTCAATGTAAGAATAGAAAAGGATAAGGAAGGTTCAAAGATCCATCTGGGCTGGAAAAAAGTCAAAGTCAGGAAGATAACAAGGAATCTGGCTGAAATTAAGTGGTCATGGATTAATCAAGGACAGTCAGCATGAATTTGTTAAAGGAAAGTTGTGTTTGACAAATGTAATAGAGTTTTTTGAAGAAGTGACTGTGAATAGATAAAAAGAACTCAGTCAATGGAGTGCATATGGATTTTCAGAAGGTATGCGATAAGGTATCTCACAAGAGGTTTACTGGAAAAATTCAGGAATATGGTATAAGAGGAAATGTAGCAGCAGGGATAGAAAGTTGCATGATGGACAGGAAACAACGTGTCAGGGTAAATGGGTGTTGCCTGGATTGGAGATGGGTTAGAAGTGATGTACCCAGAGACCTGTGCTTTGGCTCTTGATTTGGTTTTGATTACAGGGAGCATAATCTCAAAATGATAAAGTAGGAGGTTTGGAAAACAGCAAGGAGGACAGTAAAGGACTTCAGGAAGACATAGATTAGCAGAATGGGCAGACAAGAGACAAATGCAATTTAATGTGGATAAGTGTGAAGTAATACATTATGGGATGAAAAAGAAGGATTGTGAGTATACACTCAATGGGAAGATACTGAAGGATATAAGTGGAAGAAACAGAGATACTGAAGCATAAGAGGGACCTAAGGGTTCAAATACATAATTCCCTGAAAGTGTGAATGTAGATAGATAAAGTTGTAAAAAACAAGCCAAACGCATTTTCAGTTTTAATAAGTAGGGGTACAGAGTCAAAGAGTAAAAAAACAATGATTTGTCTGTACAAAATATTGGTCAGGTCACAATTAGAATACTGTGGACAGTTTTTGGCACTCTGTTATAGAAAGGATATTGTGCAATATAAATTTACCAGGATGATGCCAGGGATGGGAAACTATGATCATGACAAGAGACTTGAGAAACTGGGACTATTTTCACTGGAAGAGAGAAGGCTAAGAGAACATTCAATAGGGGTTTTTAAAATTATGACAAGTTTTCATAGAGTGATCAGGGAAAGACTATTTCTTCTAGTTTGGAAGTCAGTTACAAGGGGCCATTAATTTAAAATTGTCACTAAGAGAGTGAGGAGAGCAGTCAGGGGAAATTTCTTTACACAGAGAAATGTTGGAGTATGAAATGCTTTGCCACAGGGAAAGGTTGAGGCAGAGACCATTACATCCCTTACGAAAAAAATTGTTAAATATTTGAAGCAGAGGAAGACAGAAAGCTACGGGAAGAGGATGGGGCAGTAGGATTAGTTTTGGATTGCTAGCAAAGTGCTGGCACAGACATGATGGGCTGCATGATCTTCCTTTGTGCTGTAAATGTCTATGGTTCTATGGAAATACATTGGTCAGGTTGTTAGGGAGACAGTGATGACCAGCTGTCCAAAATGCACTGCCCACTTCCATTTCCAACTTTGACTTCACTTGGTGCCACTCAAAGGCACCTCAAGTGCTACAACCATGAAGCCAGCTTGGAGGGTCAGTGCAAGCTATATGCCTTAATTTCAAAAGATTGCGTAATTTGTGCAAGAGCATTTATATATACATGAAAATTCACCATTTAACCTTTAATGTAATATGAAGGGGTACAACAATGAGCCTGCTGAACCAGAATACACCATGGGGGGATGGGTTACTGAATGGACTCTGCCTGTACTTGCTACAAAGACATCTTACCAGAGAGTGCACCAGCAGAACTGCTACCCAAGGCTCTGTCAGCTGGAGGGCCTGTCATTCCGCATCGGGTAGTTTCTCAGAACTGCATATTCAAATTTGACCTGTCAGAAATGCAGATGCAGTAGCATAAATATAAAAGTACCAAGTAATGAACATGGACATTAGGACATAATTCAAAGTCTGTAAATAAAACAAATCGTACAGTCAAAGTTTTTGTCTCCATGGGCCACATACATAAATATCCATGGGGCTTTGAGTACCACGTATACAGTTGCTACAGATTTGATGTTTTGATTTAGGATTTATCCACCAATTAGGCAACAGCACTAAGAACAGCCTTTTCCAAACCACCAGGCTCACAAAAGTCGAACAGGATAAAACCAACAAATAAAAAATATAAGCAGAAATAGGATTGAGTTACCTGGGCTTCGAAAAGTTGGATTGTGAGGGCTTGGGGGCTGCAGGTTGGACACTTCGACATTCACTGTACAATAAGACACACTCATCATGTACACTGAAATGCATAACGTAAAATAGTGTATCACAGAGCTAGAGTATACACTATCGGATAGATTTAATGAATTCGCACTGATGACAAAGTGCTTCATTCACCAGGAGCACATATTGAGAATTTGAACTCTGAGGTCAGGGGGCCCTGCAGGATATTCCAACCGCTTGACCACTGTGCCTGAATTCCCAAATGCATTGCTGGTGTACAAAACTCCACACCCGGAGCTCAAACTCATAATATCTATCCTTATACACAGAAAATGTATGCAGATTTCCACCATTATTTATCTTCAGAGATTTAGTATCCATTAATAAGGAAACTGTGGGCAATTAATATTAAAGTACATGTATTCGAACAGATATAACATACTAATGGTAACCTGAGAGTATTGATTAACGCAAGAGTTTTGTCCACAAGATGTTTGAATGTTGAATCGGGATGTTGCAGTAAAGTCAGAGAAACAATTTCTTATTGTATTTCATTTCAGCTTTAAATAACGAGTTGTTTATGGAATGTGCATATATGAATATTTTAATCAGAAGAATCAGATTTAACTGATTAAAGAGTATCGTGTTTTTATAATAAATTAGAATGCAATAGGACCAGAAGATTATTTTGTTAATCTAGGTAACAACAATGACTGCATTTCAGAAGTAATTCATTGAATATGAAACGCCTTGGGACATTCTGAGGAGATTACTAACACTAAGATAGAAAGTGAGAGCTGTTCGTGCAATTAGGCACTCCCCGTGAGGAGTAACCCTGACAGGGAGGCAGGTCAGGAAAATGTCGAAAAATCATGGGCTGCAGGCCTATGATTTCCGAACCTATGGTACCTGCAAGTATCATTCCTCGCTGGGAGTGTCTGATTGCAAAATCAGTCCTCTGGTCACATCCCCCAATCTTTTAAACCTCAAAAGGTTGTGGTAAAATCAAAGCTCTGAATAATTCTACTGAAAAACAATTGCTTTACTGGTATTTCCACTGACTTCTAAGCTGCATGTCATGAACTTTAATGGTTAGTAAAGAAAGAAAGACTTGCATTTACATAGCGCCTTTCACAACCTCAGGACATCCCAAAGCGCTTTACAGCCAATGAGTTTTGTAGTGTAGTCACTGTTGTAATGTAGGAAATGTAGCAGCCAATTTGAGCACAGCAAGGTCCCACAAACAACAATGAGATTAATGACCAGATAATCTGTTTTTTTTAAAAAAAGAGATGTTGGTTAAGGGACAAATATTGGCCAGGACAATATAAAAGCCTTGCATTAAAAATCATTCAGTGAACTCATCTGTATGAAGCTGTGCCTTGGTGATCTTTTGGGTTAACCTATCTCTGTGATCAATTAGCTTTCCGTGTTTTGAAAAAGTGGGCACTTCCTGTTGTCTTGCCACTTGCAATTAATCTGATTGTGTGGATCACTGAAACCTGAAAACCTCAGATACACAAAAGGCATTTTAATTGATATCTAAGGAAGCATAAAAAGTGCTGTTTAGGACTTTGAGCCCTTTGTCCCCTTCCCCCTCACCCCCCACCAAAAAAGGAAGTATATAAACAGAGGAGGGAGTACAGTTTAATCCACACCCTGCTGCTCCTTTAGCCCTACGATTGACAGTAAAACTGAGGTTTAAGTGTTTCCGTTGCCAAACATTTCCAGACGTAGTTAACAGGCATGCCATCAGTTTTCCGTTGGGAGACCTTTCTCTGCTTACACCTAACAAGCAGCAGTAAAAATGAAGTTATATCGGGCAATGGATTTTTTTTAAAAAAAACACTCCAAACTTTTAGCACATTGCACACCAGTTTACCAGTCTACCTGTTGTCTGGCATCATCCACTGGAGCCCCTGGGACCATGGGAATGTCCTGTGCGGAATGATGGCAGCGCAGGTTGAACGACGTGTAATTTCATAATGAAACGAAAACAGAAGATGCTGGAAACGCACAGAAGATGCTGGAAACGCACAGCAGGGTTTTGTCAGCATCAGCAAAGAGAAAAGACAGATTGACATCTCAGGTGCAACTCTTCATCGGAACTGAAAACTGAAACCAAACATTTCAGTAGGGTTAGGGGGAAAAAAAGGAAGAGGTTAGAATATCTGATTTCAGTTTTTATTGTTTCTTTTATTTCCAAACCCCACTAAAATGTTTGCCTATCGTTCAATTTTCAGTTATGACGGAGGGTTAAACTGAACTGCCTTTTCTCTCCACAGATGCTAACTGATCTGCTGCATTTTTCCAGCCTTTTCTATTTTTATTTCAAATTACCTGTATTTGTAGTTTGGCTTATTTGTATTTTTACAGCTTTAGACTGAGTTTTCACCTGAGTGCCTTTTTGAAGAGAAATGTTTAGTTTTCCCATCAGAAGATTAGAAAAGTTAGGGAGAGTACATGATGGTGCTGTAAAAACAAACTTGTCAGAGCATCCTTGGGGTCTGGACAACGCTACACTGAGCTGCTGTCAGACCCAACAGGCTGCAGTAAGGACTTACTGGAACGAACATTGGAAAAATGATTGCAGTGTGCTGCACAGATAGGCCTTAATGAACCAGTTCAATGGGAGGAATTGGACTCCACACTTTGTCTTCAGGGCTGCAGGCACGGATGTCATTCAACAAAAATTCCTAAAAGCTGCTCCTGGCAAGAAGAGGGGGAACGGTGATGGTCTTGGAGAACAGCACTAGGTAACATCGACTCACTTGAAGCTGTCCTTTTGAGCCTGCTGAATAAGATTTTGAGGAACTCACACCCACAGTATTCCAGAGCACAGTTGTGATTTCCTTCTACGGAAAGGCAGATACTAATGAGACTGAAACTACTGAGGAACCTCATTGATTATCAGTGATTTTTAAGGTGGTTCTTCAAGTTGTTATGGTGCATGTATTGGATGGTCTGAAAGCACTAGGCTGGATGCTGCTATTGTGGGGAGTATGTAGGGCAGGTTGTATCCTTTATACAAGACCACAGAACATTGGAATCCCACTTATATGGTTTTCAATTTCTATAAGACATTTGACCTAGCACCTCATGCATTCTTCATTTAAAAGCTGGAAGCTTTGGGAGTACATGGCAAAATCTTGTATTTTACCTGGGACGTGTACTCAGTTCCAATATCTGTGTGAAGGTAGATGAGAGACCCATTGAACCTATCACTCTTGAAAGACGATTGAGGCAAGGTTATCTAGCATCATAAATACTTTTCAATACCTTCATCCACAACGTGTTGAATGGCCTCTGAGTCAGAAGGTCGTGGGTTCAAGTCCCACTAGTCTGATACTCCAGTGCAGTACTGAGTGAGTGTTGCACTGTTGGAGGTGCTGTTTTTTGGTTGAGACATTAAATCAATGCCCTGTCTGCCCCCTCAGGTGGATGTAAAAGATCCCACGTCACTATTTCAAAGAAGAGCAGGGGAGTTCTCCCAGGTGGCCTGGCCAATATTTATCCCTGAACCAACATCACTGCAACAGATTATCTGGTCATTATCACATTGGTGTTTGTGGGATCTTGCTGTGCGCAAATTGGCTGCTGCATTTCCTACGTTACAACAGTAACTACACTTCAAAAGTACTTCATTGGCTGTAAAGCGATTTGGGAACTCCTAAGGTCGTGAAAGGCGCTATATAAACGCAAGACTTTCTTTTTATAGTAAGAAGTCAACTTGAAGCATCTGTTCCAAGCATTTCTGAAAGTATTCCTTTTCACAGGTGATATTGTGTTGCTGGCAGACTCACTCACCTGAGGATCTAGTGCTCTGTAGCCACCACTTTGGCTAACCAGTGTGATATGGTGCTGGATGCCTCCACATGTGGAATAATGGCCAATAAAGAGGATTTTGAAGGTGTTGATTGGAAAATACAAGGGGCATCTTATTTGGGAGGTGCTTGAAGGCATAAAATTGGATAGATGTGCGGAAAGGCAGAGGGTTTAGGAAGTGAATTCCAGAATGAAGGGCCGTGATGGCTGAAGAGCTTTCCAGGGTTGCTGCAGAAGAGATGGGAAGGATGCATAATAATCCAGAGTCAGAGGAGTGGAGGGTGGGAGCTGGGGCATAGGGTGGGAGAAGGTTGCAGAAGTTAGGGTGGAGCGAGGCCACGGTAGGATTATAAACAAGGACAATGATTTTGAAATCAAAGTCTTAGGGTATTGGGAGGCAATGGAATTCAGCTAGGACTGGGATAGTACGTGTGCAGGACTTAGGAGATGCATGGGATGTGAGCAGCATACCTTTGATGGTTTGGAGTTTGTGTAGAATGGAGCTCAGGAGGTTATATAGCCCTCAGTGAACCAACACCACTAAAAACAGATTAACTGGTTATTTATCTAATTTGATGTTTGTAGGACCTTGCTGTATGAAAACTGACCGTCAGGTTTGCCTACATAGCAGCAGTGACTACGCTTTGAAAGTAATTCATTGGCTGTGAAGTGCTTTGAGGCCTGAGGATGTAAAAGACACTAAATGAGTGCTAGTTCTTTCTCTCTTTCTTTCAATGACTATGGGGCAATTTTCACATTGATATTGTTGGTGGGAGGCCTGAACTCGCACCTCATTTTCTTACAACTGGTGGAGCTGCAAGCATTGTTTCAGCACTCACAGGCAGCTTGCCACTTGGGCAGGGGGAAATCTGATGGCATCTCCATGAAGCCAAGCCAGAGTTAAGGGTTAATGGGGAGGGGAGTCAATTGCAGAATGGGGGCACAGACACTGGTGGCACGATCTTGGTGGGACCAGGAGAAGCATTCACACAAATCTGGGGAAAACTGCCACTCACCTGTTCTCGGAGCGGTTTGGAGCAGTCCCTTTAAGGACTGCAGGTTAAGCCACTCAATGCCTGGTACCAATGCGCACAGCATTCGCAGAGGCACTCTCTCCCTCCGGTCCTTCCCCGCAGTTCACAGAGGTGCTATGCCCCTCCAACTGCCTCTCCCAGTTTACGGAGGCACTCTCTCCCTCCGGTCCTTCCCCGCAGTTCACAGAGGTGCTCTGCCCCTCCAACTGCCTCTCCCAGTTTACGGAGGCGCTCTCTCCCTCCGGTCCTTCCCCGCAGTTCACAGAGGTGCTCTGCCCCTCCAACTCGCTCCCCCAATTCACCGAGGGCATTCTACCTCTTTGAAGTGCTGCTCACTGCCTACCCTAGCTGCAGCTGGTACCTGAATCTAATGTTGCTGCTTCAGTCTGGCATTGGACTATGTGTTGCAGGCAGGACTTCCTGATTTATTGCAAGACTAGGAATTCCCAGTTGCAGCACTAATTCTGATCCAGGACAAAGAGCAACAGCAAGCATGAGCTGCCGCCAGAACCGGCAGTAAGAAGGACATGAGTGATTGGAGCACAACAATTTTCTGGCCAACACAATCTCACACTCCAATAACTGATTTACTGCCCCTAAGGGTTGAGACATGTACTCAATTGTGTGCACTGCCTGGCTACACTGCTGGTTAGGTATACAACTAAGTGCATGTCCCTAGGGCTTCACATATTTTGACAATGTTGTGATAATAACTTATATTTATAGTCTTCCTCACATCCAGGAAGATCTCTCAAAGTGTTTTAGATTAAGGAGGAATAATTTGTCAATGCTGAGCAAAAGGGAACAAAAAGAATATGGGCAGGGTTACGTTGGAGGCAAAGGTACAATCAAAGAGTTAAAGAGTAGGTTTTGGAAACACAAAAACAAAAGCAAAATACTGCGGATTCTGAAAAGTTGAAATAAAAACAGAAAGTGCTGGAAATACTCAACAAGATCTGTGGAGAGAGAAACAGAGTTAACGTTTCAGGCCGATGACCTTTCATCAGAACTAGAAGTAGTTAGAGACTTAACAGTTTATAAGCAATTGTAAACAATTTTACAACACCAAGTTATAGTCCAGCAATTTTATTTTAAATTCACAAGCTTTCGGAGATTTTCTCCTTCCTCAGGTAAATGTTTCAAGATCTCCTGTTTATAAGCAAGTACAGAGTCGGGGGAAAGGGGGGTAGGGAGGGGAGGAATGAACAAAGGGGATGTGCTGTGATAAGTTGGAGGACAGGATTGATTGAATGACAAAAGGGATGATGGTGCAAGGCAAAAGGGGGTGATAATGGGTCAGGTAAAGAAACAAAAGACGGGTCCAAAGGAGATGTAAATGGTAACAGAACCATTACCAGCATCTGCTGTCTGAGAAAATGGGACCGGTGGTTAAGATCTTTTTCCCCGGCTTAGTACTTGCTTATAAACTGTTAAATCTCTGACTTCTTCCAGCTCTAATGAAAGGTCATTGACCTGAAATGTTAACTCTGTTTCTCTCGCCACAGATGCTGCCTGACTTGCTGAGTATTTCCAGCATTTTCTGTTTTTATTTTTGAAACACAGGTTAGACAATCATCTGATTTGCTGTTTGTGACACTTGGCTCTGCACAGATTGGTTGCCTCTGCGCAGCATAACAACAGTGACTATACTTCAAAAAGTCATTAATTTATGTGCAAAGCTTTGGGATGTCCGAAGGATGTGATGAGGTTCTACAAGGACCCGGAATTTCCATGTTGTTGGCCTGATCTCCTGCCTTAACTTTGGCGGAAGCCCCATAGAAATACCACAAACAGCAATTTTTAGCCATTTATGCCATTTCTCCAGTGATTCTGACGATATCCCACTGGAGAACACTCACGGAAATTCCTCGCTAAGTTCTTTCTTTCTTGATAACACATGATGACACGTGATCATTATGGGACGATGGGGTTGCAATCTCATCACGTGGGACTGAACAGTGACAGTAACAAAGTGACATCCAGGACAAAGCAGCCCGCTTAATTGGCACCCCATCCACCACCTCAAACATTCACTACCTACACCACCAGCGCACTGCGGCTGCAGTGTGTACCATCTACAAGATGCACTACAGCAACTCGCCAAGGTTTCTTCGACAGCATCTCTCAAACCCGCGACCTCTATCACCTAGAAGGACAAGGGCAGCAGGCACATTCCCCTCCAAGTTACACACCATCCTGACTTGGAAATATATTACCGTTCCTTCATCGTCACTGGGTCAAAACCCTGGAACTCCCTACCTAATAGCACCTTCTCAAGAGCATTTAGGGACGGGCAATAAATGCACTTTAGGATATGTGAGACATGTGCGGAAAGGCCTAGGAATATTTCAGATGATGCCTGAATATGATAGAGCTTGTGGAATGTAGAGAATAGTACAGAACCTGGAGGAGGTGTATAAATGATGTGTTTGGTGTTAATAAATTTATACTTTTGCTTGCAATTTAGTTTCATTCAATAATAACGCAAGCAACTAAGCAAAATCAAATTTATTTATATAGTGGAAAACAATATTTACAGAAACCTTTACTAAATAATCATGGAGGCAGTAATGGCCTACTACATTACTGCCACATTATGGTGTTCATTCAACCTATCCTGTTTAATTGGAACATCCCATTTATTGTATCCCTCACAGTAGTTACAGATCAATACCTTATTTTCTAGAAAATCACATGCACACCTTAATCCTTTTAGATTGCAAGCCCATTTCCCTGATTACTTTAGATGTCACATTCTGACCGTGGAAACTCTGATCGCTAATGTCAGTTTTGACTGCCTTTCTCTGTGCAATATTACCTTGGTGATGGTAAAGATCTGGATTGTGGAATTACCTTTTTTAAAATATCCCTACTGCATTAAATAAGGAGAAACTATTTCCAGTGGCAGATGGATCGGTAACCCCAGGACACAGATTTAAGATAATTGGCAAAAAAAAGAGACGAGATGAAGCAAATTTTTTTTACGCATCTGTTATGACCTGGAATTCACTGCCTGCAAAGGTGGTGGAAGCAGATTCAATAATAACTTTCAAATGGGAATTGGATAAATATCGCCTGCCTCCGCCCTTGCCTCAGCTCATCTGCTGCTGAAACCCTCATCAGTGCCTTCGTTACCTCCAGATTTGATTATTTCATGCTCTCCTGGCTGGCCTCCCATCTTCCACCCTCCATAAATTTGAGCTCATCCAAGATTCTGTTGCCCGTATCCTAACTCGCACCAAGTCCCGTTCACCCATCACTCCTGTGCTCGCTGATCTACATTGGCTCGCAGTCCGGGAACGCCTCAATTTAAAATCTTCATCCTTGTTTTCAAATCCCTCCATATCCTCGCCCCTTCCAATCTCTGTAACCTCCTCCAGCCCTACAACCATCCAAGATCTCTGCACTCCTCCAATTCTTGCCTCTTGCACGTCCCCGATTTTAATCGCTCCTCCATTGGCGGCCATGCCTTCAGCTGACTAGGCCCTAAGCTCTGGAGTTCTCTCCCTAAACCTCTCTCTCCTTTAAGACCTATCTCTGTGACCATCTGTCCTAATATCTCCTTATGTGGCTCGATGTCAAATTTTGTTTGAATATTGCTCCTGTAAAGCACCTAGGGACATTTTATTTTGTTAAAGGCGTTATATAAATGCACGTTGTTGTTGTTTTTGAAGGGGAAATATTTGCATGGCTATGGGGAAAGGGCAGGGGAATGGGACTAATTGTCTAGCTCTTTCAAAGAGCCTGCACAGGCATGATGGGCCAAATGGTCTCCTTCTGTATCATGTTACGATTCTATGATTCTATGATTATAAAATCTGTCCCTAAATCTCTGTCTTAGCTGGATCTTGGCTGACTCATAATGTCCCACTTGGCTTGACTTTTGTATTATTAACACCATTAGGTTTTAATATTAAATAATATTCAGTGCTACCCAATATTACTCCTGTTGTATCATTTCTGATTTATACCCATGTGGAAAAGAAAAGTATTTTTTGTAAAAGATGTCTAAATTAGAAAAACAAAAGGTAGGCATTGAATGGGAGGCATGGTACAATAAATTTTAGACACTTTCTACCATTTGGACTTCCTATCCTTACTATCATACCAGGTGATAGAATAGTTATGTTATTTATTTTGTATTCAGTAATATTACAAGTTGTGGACATTCTCACATTTAAAACATCAAACTGCTGTGGTATATGACTATATTATGCAATTGCATATGTATCCAGCAGAGGGAGTTAATGATGGAGGCCCTACAAATAACTGCGAGAACATTTAGTGCTTGTACCCAACTCATACGTAATTCGATAATACTTGTTTTTCCTCAGAATTTTTGCTGAATGTTTTTGAATCAAATAATATTAACATGCAACTTTAAAAGTGAAATAGCTCTTTAGCCTTTAACTTTATACCAGTGGTGTGTTCTGGATTATCATAGTATCATTGTAGGTACAGCACAAGAGAAGGCCATTCGGCCCATTGTATCTGTGCCAGCTCTTCGAAAGAGCAATCTAGTTAGTCCTGTTTCCCTGCTCTTTCCCCGTAGCCTTATAAATGTTTTCCTTCAAGTATTTATCTAATTCCCTTTTAAAAGTTAACATTGAACCTGCTTCCATCACCCTTTCAGGCAGTGCATTCCAGATCATTACAATTTGCTGCATAAAAAAATGTTTCCTCATGTCGCCTCTGGCTCTTTTGCTGATCACCTTAAATCTGTATTTTTTTTTATTCGTTCGTGGGATGTGGGCGTCGCTGGCGAGGCCGGCATTTATTGCCCATCCCTAATTGCCCTCGAGAAGGTGGTGGTGAGCCGCCTTCTTGAACCGCTGCAGTCCTTGTGGTGACGGTTCTCCCACAGTGCTGTTAGGAAGGGAGTTCCAGGATTTTGACCCAGCGACGATGAAGGATCGGCGATATATTTCCAAGTCGGGATGGTGTGTGACTTGAAACTGGAAACAGTTTCTCCTTATTTACTCTATCAAAACCATTCATGATTTTGAACTCTATCAGATTTCCCTTTAAGCTTAGCTATACAAAACTCTGGAGTACTGTGAGCCGTTCTGGGCACCGCACCTTCGGAAGGACATATTGGCCTTGGAGGGAGTGCAGCGTTCGTTTACTAGAATGATACCTGGACTTCAAGGGTTAAGTTACGAGGAGAGATTACACAAATTGGGGTTGTAATCTCTAGAGTTTAGATGGTTAAGGGATGATCTGATCGAAATTTATAAGATATTAAGGGGAACAGATAGGATGGATAGAGAGAAACTATTTCCGCTGGCTGGGGATTCTAGGAGTAGGGGGCACAGTCTAAAAATTAGAGCCAGACCTTTCAGGAGCGAGATTAGAAAACATTTCTACACACAAAGGGTGGTAAAAGTTTGGAACTCTCTTCCGCAAACGGCAATTCATACTAGCTCAATTGCTAAATTTAAATCGGAGATAGATAGCTTTTTGGCAACCAAAGGTATTCAGGGATATGGGCCAAAGGCAGGTATATGGAGTTAGATCACAGATCAGCCATGATCTTATCAAATGGCGGAGCAGGCACGAGGGGCTGAATGGCCTACTCCTGTTCCTATGTATGTTCCTATGTTCCTAACCTTCACTGTTCTAAGGAGAACAACCCCAGCTTCTCCAATCTCTCCACATAACTGAAGTCCCTCATCCCTGGTACCATTCCAGTAAATTTCTTCTGCACCCTCTCTAAGGCCTGACATCCAGGTAAAGTGTGGTGCCCAGAATTGAAAACAATAGTGCAGCTAAGGCCTAACCAGTGTTTTATAAAGATTTAACATAGCTTCCTTGCTTTTGTACCCTATGCCACTATTAATAAAGCCCAGAATCCTATATGCTTTTTTAACAGCCTTCTCAACTTGTCCTGCCACCTTCAAAGATTTGTGTATGTGCACCCCCAGATCTCTCTGTTCCTGCACCCCTTTTAAAATTGTATCATTTAGTTTATATTGCCTCTCCTCGTTCTTCCTACCAAAATGTATCACTTCACACTTCTCTGTGTTAAATTTCATCTGCCATGTGTCTGCCTATTTCACCAGTTTGTCTATGTCCTCCTGAAGTCTGTTACTATCCTCCACATTGTTTACTACATTTCCGAGTTTTGTGTCATCTGCAAACTTAGAAATTATACCCTGTATACCCAAGTCCAAGTCATTAATATATATCAAAAATAGCAGTGGTCCTTATACTGACCATTGGGGGACACCACTGTCTACTTCCCTCCAGTCTGAAAAACAACCGTTCACCACTATTCTCTGCTTTCTGTCCCCTAGCCAATTTTGTATCCACACTGTCATTGTCCTTTTAATCCCATGGGCTTTAATTTTTCTAACAAGGTACTTTAACAAATACCTTTTGAGAGTCCAGACACACAACATCAACCGCACTACCCTCATCAACCCTCTCCGTTACTTCATCAAAGAACTCAATCAAGTTAGTCAAACACAATTTTCCTTCAACAAATCTGTGTTGACTTTCATTTACTAGCCCAAACTTTTCCAAGTGCCAATTAATTTTGTCCCGGATTATTGTCTCTAAAAGTTTCCCCACTACTGACATTAGCCTGACTGGCCTGTAATTGCTGGGTTTATCCCTCCCTTTTTTGAACAGGAGTGTAACATTTGCAATCCTCCAGTCCTCCGGCACTGTCCCCATATCAAAGGAATTATGGAACATGATCATCCATAATAAATGTTTCTGTTTCAACATAAGAACTCTGAGCTACATCACCATAGACAAGGCAAGAATGCACTTGTTGCAATTAAACAGCAATAATATAGGGTAATTAGAAAACAAATGATGCATATAGCTGGGTCAGAGTAAGAATATACAGGTACATTTTCTCGGTTTCCATTTCCAGTATGAAATATCACTGGAAAGCAGCACAGATTGAAGAATCAGGTGTGTGGTCAGTGTGTCTGATTTGCGGCACTATCAATTTTCTGATCACTGGAAAATATAAAGTAAAAAACTGAGAAAACTGACCTCCGCACCCAGTTCCCCTTGGGTGAGACTCAGCACCAGGAGCAGAGCCTCAGAAAATTGACCCTACTTTTTAATTTATCATTTTTTTTCCATTTGCCTTGAAATTGGGCTCTTTGAATATTAGCAATTTGATAATTATGATGATATGAAATTCATTTGTCTGCTATTTTAATGTTACAGGTTTATTTTAAACCTGTGAACATTGAGAACAAAATAATTTCCGAAGAACATATTTATTGTTGACACAATTACTTCAAGTCGCCATTAGGTGGTGATATACGTAAGTACTGTAGAGCAGGCAATTGTCATACAAATTACAGTTGGGTGAAATCCCACTGTGCCGTGTGATGCTAATATTCCACAGTGCAATTTCGGTGTAATGGTCACATGCATTGTCAGCTTGGCTCAGCGGTAGTACTCCTGCCAGTGAGTTAAAAAGTTCTGGATTCATCTCCAATCCAGGATTTAAGCACATAATCTAAACTGACATTTCAGCACAGAACTGAGGGAGTGCTGCACTGTCAGATTAGCTGATCACTGCTGCTTGTATTTCACCAGATAGTGTAAGTGCAATCTCAGCATATGATGTATATTTCACTCGTATATACACTATGTTTATTTCAGTAAATGGTGTGTGCACATTGCCACTTCGTATTGTATACATTTGTGATGATATATAAATGAAACTATTATTTTGATATGTGATACATGCATTTTATTATATTATATCTCATGGGGGTGTTTACTGCAATCTGTGGTAATATTGATAACTCTGATAGTACAAACTGATTAATTGTTTTCTTCAGCGCAATGTCCCAGTGAGCAAACCCCCAGAGTCAAATAAACAATGGCTTCTTGAGTATAATGGTTCATGAAGCACAGTGACCAAATAATACCTAATCGTTGTAGGGAAAATATAATCTGTTGAATTTCCCCATAACCCTGAATGTTGCAATGGCTTTAGAATGTTAGAACTGCTGCTCAGAGATAGTCTGGGAGCAGATATTCTAGCCAGTATTTTCCACTGTGGCAGAAGTCCACTGTGACGTCATGGTAACAGGGAATGACTACAAGATACTGCTAATTTTTGTATCCTCTGACCTCAATCGGCCTTCCACATCTCCATTGGTTTCATCATCCTTGCCAAACATTTCAACAACTTTTAACACTGTGAAAAGCCCAATTCCATCTAAGACTTGAATTCTCATCCCATATCTGGGGCAACTGTTCTAACACCTCTCTCAAACTCCTGGACAGGATACATGACAGTGTTTGTTTTCTGACAGGCACTCACTCTTGCATCTCTGACCTCTGATCTATTTTATTGATTGTGCACTGATCATTGCTCCTTTGACATTTTCTCTTGACCTTCACGTTTTTTCTCTACTCTGCATCATCAGTGTTGAAAGCAAGACTCATCCCTCTCTACTCCTTACCTCCTCGATATTCCATTCTTTAACAATCTACAGCTTTTAAGGGTCAAGCTTGGTGTCATCTAACCTCCATTTAACTCACCTAATCTTTTCAAACTTAGTAATGTTTTGTCGTCAAGGTGACAAACATTCACCTCAGTTTCTCAACAATACAAAAAAAATCAACAATTCAGTGGAATATCCTTCAATGGTTTACCCTCGTGATTAAGTACTAGATAATCCAAGCCCAGACTATATAAATCCCAGTGTAAAGAGCCTAAGGTCAGACTAGAGGAAGTTGAGTTATTGGGATTCCTCCTGGATGAAGTCATTGTGGTTCCCAGTTGATACTGTCACTGTTTTCATTTAGCCTTGGTTTACTTCCCCTTTTATACAGCACATGACTCAAACCTACAACATTACCAAGTTGTGTATGGTGTTTATGTTCCATGATATGTCTGTGTACAAATGTTGCATTTTATTCCTCACAAGACTTTGTATCAAGATGGAAAGTATGTCGAAACTGTTTGACAGAGAGTCTTGTGGTTTGTAATGTGACACAAAAAGTCTATCCAGATGTAAGGTCAGAAAAGGAACATATATTTTGGGTAAACAAGCTCTCAAACTGCAGGGGGAGAGGAGGCTGCCACCATCTTTTTCCTGCCATGTACACTCCAGTGGCACACGCACGTCCTGTGTCCAACCTGTGTCCACTTGTTAGTGTTTACTGACAGAAATCAATGGATAATTTGAAGTTCCCAGGCCGAATGTCCTTTCTTCTTAGATTGCTCTAGAATGTTCCTGAAATGTTTTCTGTGCATATAAGACTTTGTATGCCTGCGTATCAACCCAATCAGGTCACTGCCACACTGGTTCATCATCAAGCACCCAGCAACAGGTAAGTAAAGCAAATCGTGAGCCTAATGTTCTCTGTTGCCAGACACTTTAACCCATGACCCCTCAGACTGCCAGGCTCAGAAACTCCATGAACCAGTGCTCGACTGAAATCATTAAATCAAAACTTTAAGTAAAACAGAAGAAGCTCACCACCGTTCCTGGGACATTTCATTTTTTAAACTGGGTTCTCTGTTCTCTTTGCAATGTTCTCTTCGAGAAACTAAAGCGAATTTTTGGTTTGCTGTTTGTTAAAATGTTCCCAACAGCAAGTATTGATCACAGCAAGGTCAAAGGCTACAATGTATTCAAGAAAGATAGGGAAGGAAAGAAAGGAGGTTTGGGGGAGGGGGGATAGCAGTATTGGTCCAAGAAACTATTATAGCACTGGAAAGGGATGATGTGGTTGAGGGGTCAAAGACAGAATCCATTTGGTTAAAATTATGGAACAATAGAGGAGCCCTCACACTACTGGGTATATACCATAGGCCACCAAATAGTGGGAAGGAGATTGAGGAGCAAATGTGCAAGCAAATTACAGGAAGATGCAAGAACTATAGAGTAGTGTTAACAGGGGACCATAAATATCCCAATATAGACTGGGATAGTAATAGTGTAAAGGGCAAAGGGGGGGGGAATTTTTGAAATGTGTACAAGAGAACGCTCTTGACCAGTGTGTTTCCAGCCCAACGAGGAAGGAAGCAGTGCTGGATCTAGTTCTGGGGAATGAAGTGGGGCAAGTGGAGCATGTTTCAGTGGTGGAGCATTTGGGGAACAGTGATCATAATATCATCAGGTTTAGAATAGTTATGGAAAGAATAGTTTAGGACTGGACAGACTGGATGCAGGGAGGATGATTCCCGATGGATGGGGAGTCCAGAACCAGGGGTCACAGTCTCAGGATATGAGGTATGCCATTTAGAACAGAGATGAGGAGAAATTTCTTCACTCAGAGGGTGGTGAACCTGTGGAATTCTCTACCACAGAATGCAGTGGAGGCCAAGTCATTAGCTGTATTCAAGAAGGAGATAGATATATTTCTTAATGCTAAAGGGATCAAGGGATATGGGGGAACAGCGGGAACAGGGTACTGAGTTAGACGATCAGCCATGATCATTTTGAATGGCGGAGCAGGCCCGAATGGCCGAATGGCCTACTCTTGCTCCTATTTTCTATGTTTTTATGTTTCTAAAAAGACAAGGAACAATCAAATGTAAAAATACATAATTGGAGGAGGGCTAATTTCAGTGATATATATACTGAACCCTGGATACGTACACAGAACCCTGGTTCATGGGGTTGGGGGTAATATATTAACATGGATAGAGGATTGTTTAAGGGACAGAAAACAGAGAGTAGGGATAAATGGGTCATTTTCAGGTTGGCAGGCTGTAACTAGTGGAGTGCCGCAAGGATCGGTGCTTGGGCCTCAGCTGTTTACAATCTATATTAATGACTTAGATGAAGAGACTGAGTTATAATGTATCCACGCTTGCTAGAGATACAAAGCTAGGTGGGAAAGTAAGCTGTGAGGAGGACACAAAGTCTGCAAAGGGACACAGACATGTTAAGTGAGTGGGCAAGTATGTGGCAGATGGAGTATAATGTGGGGAAATGTACAGTTATTCACTTTGGTAGGAAGAATAGAAAAACAGAATTTTTTTAAATGGTGAGAAACTATTAGATTTTGGTGTTCAGAGAGATTTGGTTGTCCTCGTACAAAAAATACAAAAAGTTAGCATGCAGGTACAGCAAGCAATAAGGAAGGCAAATGGTATGTTGGCCTTTATTGCAAGGGGCTTGGAATACAAGAGTAAGGAAGTCTTACAGGGCTGAGACCTCACCTAGCATACGGTGTACAGTTTTGGTCTCTTTAGCTAAGGAAGGATATACTTGCCTTACA
Organism: Heptranchias perlo; assembly: GCF_035084215.1. Taxonomy (NCBI): domain Eukaryota; kingdom Metazoa; phylum Chordata; class Chondrichthyes; order Hexanchiformes; family Hexanchidae; genus Heptranchias; species Heptranchias perlo. The sequence continues at coordinate 13,498,875 of NC_090348.1, read as the reverse complement.
GGCGGTGCAACAAAGGTTCACTGGATTAATGCCTGGGATGAGCGGGTTGTCCTATGAGGAATGATTGAGTTGAATGGGCCTATATGCTCTGGAGTTTAGAAGAATGAGAGGCAATATAAACTAAATGGTACAATTTTAAAGGGAGTGCAGCAACAGAAAGACCTGGAGGTGTATTAATACAAAATTTTTGATGGTGGCAGGACAAGTTTAGAGGGCTGTTAAAAAAGCATATGGGATCCTTAGCTTTATTAATAGAGGCATAGGGTACAAATGCAAAGATATTACGCTTAACCTTTATAAAACACTGGTTAGGCTTTAGCTGGAGCATTGTGTTCAATTCTGGGCACCACACTTTAGGAAGGATGTCAAGGCCTTAGAGAGGGTGCAGAAGAAATCTACTAGAATGGTACCATGGATGAGGGACTTCAGATATGGAGAGATTAGAGAAGCTGGGATTGTTCTCCTTAGAGCAGAGATGATTAAGGGGAGATTTGATAGAGGTGTTCAAAATCATGAACAGTTTTTAGAGTAAATAAGGAGAAACTGTTTCCAGTGGCAGAAGGGTCGGTAACCAGAGGACACAGATTTAAGGTGATTGGCAAAACAACTAGGCGACATAAAAAACATTTTTTTACACAGCGAGTTGTTATGATCTGGAATGCATTGCCTAAAAGGGTGGTGGAAGCAGATTCAATAGTAGCTTTCAAAAGGGAATTAGATAAATACTTGAAGGGAAAAGATTTACAGGGGTGAGGAAAGAGCAGGGGAGTGGGACTAATTGGATAGCTCTTCCAAAGAGCCGGCACAGGCACGATGGGCCAAATGGCCTACTTCTGTGCTGTACCATACTTTGATACAAAGAATTTTTTTTTTCTGAACAGTAATGTTACAGACATGATGATTGCTATGTTAAGATGAAAGAGCACTAATGAGGGAAAGCATATCACAATTGTGCCTTTAAATCTTTATCGAGGCTCTTTATGGCTCACAGACCGGACAAATAAGAAAGATCCTGGCAGTTCCATTGACTTAAATTCCTTCTTAATGCATTCATAAGTCATAGATTCCTCTTTTCCTGACAATTGAGTGTAAAAATCAAACAGTATCATTCAGATTACAAATCCCTCCTTTCCATTATTACTGTGCAATTGTGAACTGGGGTCCTGCAGCTCCCAGTGTTTTAATGGGGTAAGGCCCAAAATGTAACTTTAACAACTGATTTTTCTTTTTACAGCACTAAATGTTCCAGAATGGCTATTATTATAGCTTAACGTTGAAATAAACTTTTGTGGATACTGTATCCCAGATCCCCACAGTTCATTCCTTCTGATTTAGTTCTTATATAGTTTGCATTATTTTACCAACAACAGGTTATTTATTATCTTTGAGTTGGCAGTTGAAGTAAGGCAGCTATGGTGTTCCTGTTCCTCCTATTTTACAGTGAGTGATTTAACTAATGATATGAATAGGAAATGACAGATTAGCATCTTTCAGATAACGAAGCAGTCCGTGCCCGCATGCAGCAAGACCTGGACAACATCCAGGCTTGGGCTCATAAGTGGCAAGTAACATTCGTGCCAGACAAGTGCCAGGCAATGACCATCTCCAACAAGAGAGATTCTAACCGCCTCCCGTTGACATTCAATGGCATTACCATCGCCGAATCCCCCACCATCAACATACTGAGGGTCAACATTGACCAGAAACTTAACTGGACCAGCCATATAAATACTGAGGCTACAAGAGCAGGTCAGAGGCTGGGTATTCTGTGGCGAGTAACTCACCTCCTGACTCCCCAAAGCCTTTCCGCCATCTACAAGGTACAAGTCAGGAGTGTGATGGAATACTCTCCACTTGCCTGGATGAGTGCAGCTCCAACAACACACAAGAAGCTCGACACCATCCAGGACGAAGCAGCCAGCTTGATTGGCACCCTATCCACCACCCTAAACATTCACTCCCTTCACCACCAGTGCACTGTGGCTGCAGTGTGTACCATCCACAGGATGCACTACAGCAACTCGCCAAGGCTTCTTCAACAGCACCTCCCAAACCCGCGACCTCTCCCACCTAGAAGGACAAGCGCAGCAGGCACATGGGAACAACACCACCTGCACGTTCCCTTCCAAGTCACACACTATCCCGACTTGGAAATATATCGCCGTTCCTTCATCGTCGCTGGGTCAAAATCCTGGAACTCCCTACCTAACAGCACTGTAGGAGAACCTTCACCACACGGATTGCAGCGGCTCACCACCACCTTCTCAAGGGCAATTAGGGATGGGCAATAAATGCCGGCCTCGCCAGCGACGCCCACATCCTATGAACAAATTAAAAAAGTAAAGTGCTTCAAAGTCAATTAATTTCCTTAGAAATGCAGTCACTTGTTTTTTAGGCAAACACGGCAGCCAATTTGCAAACAGATGATCTGGAATAGCTACTTTCTTTACTTCATGGTCATAAAGTCTGTGCTTGTTAGTTCTGAAGTACTAGAGGGTTTATATTGGATAACCCCTGAAAACAGGTGCTGGGATCGCGGTGCGCGATTAACCCACGCCCGTTGGTAGCGATGCAGGCAGCACGTAACATTCACACTGCCTGATTTTTTGAATGATTGTTGCGTGCAGCCAGCACTACCTGCGCTGTTGATTGGCTCCATGCATCAGCAGGTGGCCCTGATATGGGGAGTGGCCAGCACTACTTAAAGGCAGTCTGCACCTCTTAAAGGGGAGGTGCACTGTAGCTGCAGGAACTCCTTTGGGAAGTGCTGGAAGATATTGAAGAATGGCAGCGCCTGGGAGAGAGCGTGCACCAAGGTTCTCGGACAATGCACTAGAGGTCTTGATGGAAGAGGTGGATAGACGGAGGGCCACTCTATGTCTGCAGGGCCCTCCAGACGTATGCACAAGAGGCAGTGGGAGGCTGTGGTGGATGAGGTAAATGCCAGGAACATCGCACCATGGATGCAGTGCAGGAAGAAGTTCAATGATTTGATACGACTGGTCAAGGTGAGTGAGTTCACCTGTCGTGTGGCATGTCCAACCAACTGCTCCATTGGCCACATCCACTGCACCACACACTACAGCCCCCCGTCACCCACCTCCCAACAAACTCTTTCAATCATTACACAACCCGGCGAATCAGATGCTGCATTTCACCCTCACACATTACCACTCTTACAAGCCTCACACCCACAACTCACAGGTCTCACACACACTGGCAGCTATTCAACCACGACAGCCACATCACCCAAACATTTTGCAGGATGCTCACTTACACACTTCCCTCTTTCTTGCAGGAGAAGGTGGCGCATAACAGGAGGCAGCAAGAAAGACCTGGGGGAGGACAGGAATGCCTGCATGTCCTCACCCTCATGGAGGAGACAGTGTTGTCCATCATTGGACGGGCTATCGCTGAGGCTGTGGCCACTGGCAGTGCTGAAGATATCAATGATGAGGTCTCTGCATACCGAATCCTCCTTCTCACTTCCCACTTCTCCCTCATCCCACAATTTTTTTCTGACTCACATGCTGCAGAAGGTGTAAGCACACTCGTCTTACTTTCTCCACTCCCCGCACCACAACTCAACCCGTGTCCCTTTATCATCTCAGATACCCAAGAACTGGAACCGGCACTGTCAGAGGAGGCAGAGGAAGATGACAGTGATGATGCAGACACACAGTCACTCAATCATACACTCACAGCCACCAGCTCAGATACTGACACCATGCATACTTTGGAGGCTAGGATAGAGAAGGGATCAGCATGTGGTGAGACATCGGGCACAAGTGCACAGGAGCCAGAGCAGGGGGAACAGAAACCGCAGAAGCCAGCTCGCAGGAGGGCGAGATCGCATATTAGTTCTGCTGCCGAAGAGTCAGATGATGACATCGATGGGCCAGGCTACAGAAGAATGCTTGATGCACTGGAAAGCCTGCCAGAAAGCCTACGCATAATGTCAAGGGGCATGGAGGAGTCCAGCTCCAATTTGGCACAGGGCTTTGCACAGAGCTTGGAGCCCGTCCTTTCCAACATGGAATGGGTGGTCACTTCCATCAGCACACCTGTGGAATTAATCATGATGCAGCATCTGATGACCGATGTCACTGCTTCCATTGCAGCATGAACATCTGCCATCCAAGGTCTGACTGCTGCTTTGAAAGCTCAGACTGCTGCTATTGTGGCTCTGGGTTCCACTGTGGAACGGGGCTTCCCGGGCGTCACAGCAGTCCAGCAATCTGTTCTCCAGCAGATCACCGGGATTGCTGAGGCGCCGCCCCGGGAAAGTGGCAGCGGCGCCATGGCAGTCAGACCTGCTGTCCTCTCTCAGGATGACAGCATTCCTGCTCCCACCCTTGCCACTCCGCCAGGGCCCATGCTGTTGCCTTTCAGCCATCCAGGCCTGACTGCTGCAGCCCAGGCCGAGATGGTGCTGTCTGAAGCCGGGCCCTCCCAGCCCAGAGCTGCTCGAGGTCGTCCTCCAAGGCCATCTGCACTCTCCTCAATTGAATATCAGCAGCCTTCCACCACCCAAATTCAAGCCACTAGGGATGCACCTCGTAGGAGCACAAGGAAATTTAAAGGCACACGAACAACAGGCACTAAGGGAATGCACAAGGGTGAATAGTATCAGCTTCTTTGAATCATTTCATGTGTAAATCTATAAATGTGGTTATGAATTTGTATTTGGAGTTGGTTTTCATTTCTGCGATGAGCTGAGGGAGGAAGCAATGTGTAATCATAAGGAGGACGATTTGATGGTCATGTGGGAGAGGAAAGGTAAGTAGTGTGGGACTGTTGGTGAATGGGGAGGTGCCGTTGAGGTTACTGATATCGCTCATTAATCATCTGATCATGCAGAGCCCTGGCACACAGGGCCTATCTACCTTGTTACCTCCCAGCCTCTTCCTTCTCTTCTTCCTCCACCTCCTCCCTCTTCTGGCAGCTTGTCCTGCTCTGCGTGGCCTCTCTGCATGCTCCCAGTCATGTTCAATTCCCAGAGGAAGCCCTAGCAGGTCATCCATGTCTGGAAGCAACTTTGGTCAGCACACTATTTTAAATGCCACCAACAGTACTGCAAGACCTGCCAGACCACTCTGTATAGAATATTGCAACTTTTGCCAAGTATAGGAAACTTCCACAAACACCCACAATTGTACCAGCAGCTAGAATAACTAATTCAGCAACTAACCTGTAACTCCCTTTAAATAGCGCTGGTGGAGAGTCCTTCATGCCATTTAAGTCTTGTTCAGCTGTGCGAGGTTAAGACACTGCGTAGGCTGGAGTGTGGTGTTCCAAGATGCCACTGGCTTCTTCAAATCAGTGGTTGCACACTGATTTGCGTCATTATCTTCCTATTCTACATGCTGCCAGCGTTGGTTAGGCCACCACCTTTACCAAGATGACATCCTGCACACTTCACGCTGGAAGTGTGTGCAAGCATCTCAAATGCCATTTTTGGGGCTAAGGAGTCTGCGTAGCACATACAAAATGGGTGCTACATGGCCCAATTTTGCCCCCTCCATGTCTAGTCAGTTTTCACAAGGCTCTCTGGAGTTTATTGGCTTCCATCTGAATTTTTAGAATCACAATTCCTTATCGGTCTTCAGAATTCCTTCTCAGAATAATTTCACTATTAAAGACATATCAACTTGGCTTAGTTGGTAGCACTTTCACCTCAAGGGTTCAGTCTCCACTGTAGGATTTGAACACACAATCTAGGCTAGGGAATGGACCTATGTATCCAGAGATGGGTAGTGCATGGTTGACACCCCTCGACTCTTCCCCAACAGTGAATCTTAATCCATTTCTCACAAATGGATCTCATACTACACCAAAATTGCATTTCCATTTTCCACATCAACTAGCCCTGTGGCTTCACTCAGTAAGACACCTAATTTTATTCTCTACTATTTTGTGCTGTGGATACATCCTCACTTGGAATTGGATTGGGATTGCCTGGACATAGAAACATAGCAATACATAGGTGTGTAAAGGACCACTGTAGCCCATCTGGCCAGTCCCCAGGTCTAGGAAATATCATATCCTATCATACAACTCATGCCCCTCTATCTAATTTTTCTCCCAGTTTACTTGTTCAACTCACTCTTGAATTTGTGGATACAGTCAGCCGCCACTGCCTGACTGAGCAGTCCGTTCTATACATTCACCATCCTCTGTGTAAGATAGTTAAATCTAAACAATCTTTTTACCATCTCTCTTCTCATTTAATGTATTTTCATGTAACACCCTTGAGAGGACAGACTCTATCAACAACTTGGGCTAAAAGGACAACGTTATAGTCCATTGTGTTACCCAATTACCAACTGTTATACAAAGCTAAGTGTCAACAATACTACTAATTTGATGAGTGTTAATAAAGGGGAAGGTTTCCTCAGTACGCTATGTGTAGCAAAGTTGTAAACCCATTTAGAAAAACACATGTATGATTTTGATGCACATACTGCACAGAGCAAATCTTCCTAAAATCTGTATCGTGAAGTTCTTGGGGTTAACTTTCCAAGTTCACACTCCTGGCAAAAAGCCTAGTCAGCTAGAAGCATGTAAGGGGATTTCCAACATTCACTCTCACTGGGCAAAGCTCCTCTCCATTTATAAACTCTTTTATTGATACATGTGAGCTGCTCTGCAGAAATAATGTGAATTGAGGAGAATTGGGGGAATCACTGCTTCAATTTGACACATCTTATTGGAATTTTTATAAGGAAAAGACAAATATTTCAAACAATAGACTCCACGGGGATTCAAAGGTCCTATAGGGAAGTTTGTGTTGATGGGTTACAGATCCGTAGAGCTTAGCCTTTAACACACTGAATCAGAATAAATATAAGAAAGTTAGTCTTTGGCTAAGACATTGCAAAAAGCAAAGGGAGTCACAGCTGAATGAAGAATACTGCTTCAAACTCACAGAAGAAACAAATTAACAGGGATTTTACAATGAACCTGCATACACCAAGAAACAATTGAAAAGAGAATCCATCAGATGTGAAAAACTGCATGAGGGCAGAGCATTCATATTCAATGTAGGCTGCTCAAGATAATTGCTGACGGTAGTTGTTGCTGATCCAGAAAGATTCCTCGATCTGAGGGCTTAAGAATGTATGGAGGAAGGAGGAACAGGCCTCGTTCAGGAACTCAAATGGGAGTTGGATTGGAGCTAATTAGTAATTCAGGGTCTCAAGTACAGCCAAAGAATGGTAAGAAATAAGAAGGCTTAACTTAGGAAATAGAACAATGAGAAACATTACCTGAAACAATAGGTTCCATAGCAAATTTCAATCCAATATGCAATATGCCAAACAGATTCTCAATACATTGGTGTATGGGTGGGAGAGTCAAAGGGCAATAATGGCTATTGGCTCAAGAGAAACAGCAGTTTCTAGGAAGTAGGAGGGAGATTACATTTTTATGGCCGTAGGAATTACTTTACATTTTCCTTCGGATATGAAGGCGGTGTTAAGGTTTCAGTGTATCTAATAATTGGAGGTGTGGGCAATAACTGGTTTTCATTGTAATTCAGAAGGGTAGAATTCCAAAGCCTATTATTGGTACCCAGATTTAGCAGTTTGGATATGCGAGTAGAAAAAAATGGAGGACATCAACAATAAAATAAACATCCTATAGTGTAACAAAGAACAACACAATAGGCAGTAGGATCTTCAATTTAATGTAGAAGACTTCACAGAATTAAAATTACAAAACAATGTACCTCACAACATCATAAATGTGACCTATCTCACTTTATTAACAAAAAAAGTGACCTAGATTTCAGCTCTGTAACTAATACAAAAAAAAATGAAATCTGGAACTCTCTCCCCCATAAAGCTGTTGAGGTTAGTTCAATTGAACATTTCAAAACTGAGATTGATAGATTTTGGTTAGTTAAGGGTATTAAGGGATATGGAACCAAGGCGGGTAAATGGAATTGAAATACCGATCAGCCATGATCTAATTGAATGACAGAACAGGCTCGAGGGGCTGAATGGCCTTCTCGTGTTCCTATGTTCCTGAAAATAATCATGCATTCTTATTATCAATGGAATTTCTGCTTAACAACAAGATTTGCAAAATTAAAATATGGGGGTTAAACTTCTGAGGGGGTTCTCCCCGATTGTCTTCAGGTTTCCATGGATCTTCTGCTGAAGTAACAATGGACAACCAGGAAATTCAACTCCATAACTACATAATATAATTAAAGTAACTGTTCTAACATTGAAGGAAAGAAATCACTTAAGCCTATTAAAATTGTACCACTAATCTATTTTCCTCCCTACTGTAAAGTTTTTGGAAGTACATATAGAAAAGGCATATTAAAACAGTTACTCAGTTTCTGGTTGGGGGAAGACTGTCGACCCTACACACCATTGAATCTTTTATACCCAACTGAACAGGAAAACAGTGCATCAATTTAACATCTCATCTGAAAGACAGCACCTTCAACAATGCAGTATGCCCTCAGTGTCAGCCTAGATTATTTGCTTAAATCCTGGTGTGGGGTTTGAACCCACCACCCCACAGCCTTCTGACTCAGAATTAAGAATGTTACCAATCATGTCAAGCCGACACATGAGGACTGGGAGCTGCGAATTCATAATGGAATCATAAAGACTCAGTTTCAACTATTGGAGCATGGAATACCACCCACTGGGCCCTGAAGATAGCCCAGACAGGTTCATTTTTTAAAAAGGGCCTTGGGGAAGCCCTTCATGAGTGGAAAGCTAACATTTTCCCCCAAGAGTTAATGCATATTTGGACCGATACACCTTTCTAAAAATTTACATACGACACTATTAAAAATTTAGGAGTTGAGAATTCATTTTTATTATTATACTTATGAGGTGTATTCTGCTTTTTGGCTCCATTTGGAAAATATGCATGGATTCAGATCAGAGAAATGCTACTGGTGGTGTAAGTGGAGTGATACTGGTAACTGCCTCGCTTACAAACTTTGGGAAGTGGAAGCAGAGAGCAGCTGTATCAGAAAAGGAAACACTGACTACAAATGTAGCTAAATGGAAATGGCTGTGGCAGAAGTGCTTCATCTGTTATGCAGATCATCAATTTTATTTGTCTCCTATAACAGTGACTGCACTTCAAGAAGTAATTTATAAGTTGGAATGAGCTATATAAATTCAAGTTCCTCTTTATATGTGTTTTGCAGTGATGTCCCACATATTTCATGTTGAATTTTTTTGTTACATCTGTCTGGTTTCATACAATGTGGGCAGTGGAAATCTGGGGGGGGGGGGGGGGTGCATTTTTTTTAAACCTACCCATCCGCCAGAAACCAGGCGGGTGGGCAGTTCAAATGACCCAAGTTACTTAGTTACCCTGGAGCTGTCAGGTTTGTATTTTAACCTGCCCTACTGAGCAGGCATCAAGGACACCCGGCCAAAGCCAGCAGGGGTCCTTATTAACATGTGCGATTTTTCATTTTAAATACGATCTAATTTGGTTTGATTGCAGATTGCAGAGTGGTTCCAATGATGTGGCTGTGATTTTTTTTTGATGTGGAGATGCCGGTGATGGACTGGGGTTGACAATTGTAAACAATTTTACAACACCAAGTTATAGTCCAGCAATTTTATTTTAAATTCACAAGCTTTCGGAGATTTTCTCCTTCCTCAGGCAAACATTTGCCTGAGGAAGGAGAAAATCTCCGAAAGCTTGTGAATTTAAAATAAAATTGCTGGACTATAACTTGGTGTTGTAAAATTGATTTTTTTTTAACAGTGCTGTCTGTTCTAAACTGTGACATATCATCATGAAGTATTTTGTAGGGTCACTGTCACAAAGAGAGACCCTAATATCCTGTGAGGTGATGCATACACCTCAATGCCAGCGCATTCTCTAAAGCAAACACTAAAAAGAGCATTGAGAAGGGGTACCCTGCAGGTGCCACTGTTCAGCTCTAATTAGGCAGAAATAAGGTTAATATCAAGCAACCTGTCAACACTGTCATCCTTCAATCCTTATAGAGCAGCCAAACTCAACCAATACAGTTATCTCTGATCCCAAAATACCAAAGGTGGAATTCGCCTACAGTGTGTCAAGTCAATGCTAAGAAGTTACAATTGTAGTTCAGGGAAAAGAGAAAGGTTGCTTGATAAAGCATTAACACAGCAAAACTCAGCGGTGATGAGTTTAAAAATAAAATGATTGCATGTATACCGATCTCAATAACATCTCTGTGAGGATCCCACTTGGCTGTTAGTGGGCACAATTGCTTCCATCACATAACTGATTCCCACACTTGGCCAAGGATCCCCTTCCCCCCACCACTGATCATAATATTGAAAAAGTTGTGTAAAGCATCACAAAATTTATTTGATGGCACAAATTCATGAATTACAATACATCCCTGGATACTTTAAATTCCTTATAAAGCTCATGCTCTTTCCTACAATTATTGCAGTCAGCTAGTATGATTACGATGCTCTAATTATGAGGTACAGCTGCTAGTAAACAAGTCTTTCCTCTCAGATTAAGTCTGTGTATTAGTGGGAAAAGCTTAATTGAATCCCATCTAAAATCTTTTAAACCCTGTGAATGTAAATCCAAGAACTGACTTTGTGTGAAATTCCTGTGGATGCTGCTCAGAAAATGTTAAAATTTAAATTTTTTTATCAAGTAGGAGATGAAGTGGTGTTAGCAGCCTCAGTCGTCAACATGTCCAGTCACTGTGGAGCAGCAGTTCACAAGGCAAAAGGAATGCTGATTCGTGTTGCTAAATCAGTAGGAGGTCATCCTAAAATGGTACAATGCTCTGATCAGACCACACTTTAAGTAGCGTGTGCAGTTCACCAAGATACAAGGATTGCATTCAATCCTTGGAGGCAGAGAAGCACTGCCAGGCTGATCCTTAATGTCAGAGGACAGAATTATGAGGCAAGACTGGAAAAATTCTGGGCCCTAACACCTTAAAAAGAGGTGACTTCGAGGACCTTACAGAAGTAAACAAGATGATACATTGCATAAAACAGGAAAGCCAGAGCACGACAAGAGAAAATTGCTTCAAATTGATGAATGGCAAATTTAGATCTGAAATCAGGAAGTTCTTCTTACATGGTAAGAGTGATCACTACCTGGAATGGACTTCTGGGTAAGTGCAGTGGAGACAAAAAAAAACTTGAGTCATTTAAGGGACAATTGAACATATTGATGTAGAACAGTGAGTTTTTCTAGATGGATGAGTCGAGCTGGACCGAATGGCCTTTCTTATTTATACTTATGGTCAAGAAAAGTTCATCCAAAGAAAGAATTGTAGTGAGGTCAGATGGAGTGGGGTCAGATGGAGTGGTGTCAGACAAAACAAATGTCTCTCAGCAAAATTAATTTTGTACAAAAGTGTTGACTGCCTCAGGTTGCACTAATATTTATGGATTTACAGCCATTTTTGTTTAAAACCGATTGCTGCAGGGCACATACCAGGGAACATACTTTACATATAAAGCGTCCCTTTTAAGAAACTCTACAAATAATTCACTGAATAAGTTGCAGGAATGCAAGGACTTGGGGCATTAATTAGAACATGCTGTAACAGAAGGAAACAATAAACAGTTTTTAAACAGACTGCTGTTAATTTCTCACAGCTACACTATCATGCATAAGAACATAAGAAATAGGAGCAGGAGTAGGCCATACGACTCCTCGAGCCTGCTCCATCATTTAATATGATCATGGCTGATCTCCAACCTCTACTCCACTTTCCCGCCCTATCCCCATATCCCTTGATTCCCTTAGTGTCCAAATATCCATCAATCTCAGTCTTGAATATACTCAATGACTGAGCATCCACAGCCCCCTGGCGTAGAGAATTCCAAAATTCACAACCTTCTGGGTGAAGAAATTTCTTCTCATCTCAGTCCTAAATGGCTGACCCCTTATCTTGAGACTATGACCTCTAGTTCTAGACTCCAGAGCCAGGGGAAACAGTCTCTCAGCATCTACCCTGTCAAGCCCTCTAAGAATTTTATACCTTTCAACGAGTTCAACTCCAAAGAATATAGACCCATTCTACTCAATCTCCCCTCATAGGGCAACCCTCTCATCCCAGGAATCAATCTAGTGAACCTTTGTTGCACCCCCTCTAAGGCAAGTCTATCCTTCCTTAGGTAAGGAGACCAAAACTGTACACAGTACTCAAGGTGTGGTCTCTCATGCAGTTTGTTACAGAACATTACAAGGAAAGAGTTGCATTACGTAGCACCTAATCACATCTTAAGAGGTTCAAGCAACCTGCTTTTAAAGTGCAATTACTATTACATAGGTTAACATGACAGCCAATCTGCACACAGCAAGATCCCACCAACAGAAATGACCATCAAACAGATGTTTGGCATTGTTGGTCAAGAAAGGAGTACTGATCCAGACACTGCTCTTAATCTAACAGCATTGTGGGACATTTTACATCCTTTTAAATAAGCAGACAGAGCCTTGGTTTAGTATCTCATCTGAAAGACAGCACCTCTAATCATACAGCACTCCCTCAGTACTGCAATTGAGGTCCCGATTTTAACTCCCGGGGGGGTGGGGGGGCAGTTAAAATAATGGGAATTACTTGTGATCCTGCTGCCTTCCTGCTGGGTCCTGATATTAACCTGCTCTTTTGAGCATGCGAGCAGGACACCCGCAGAGTAAGCCTTCTGGTAAGCTCACTCTGGCAGGACAGGGAGGAGGAGCAGCAGCAGCAATGATAGAAGGAAAGAACAAACAGAGCTGCTTTCATTACTTTCCCCATGGACAATTGGAAGCAGCAAGATGGGGCTCTGGGGTTTGCACAGATTGCAGGTTTTGCTAAAGTCCAGGGCATGATTGATTGCACCCATGCTACCCTGTGGGATCCTTCACACAACTCCACTACTTTCATGAATCTCAAGTGCCAAGAGGAGGAAGTAGTTGTGAGGGCAGAAGGAGGTTTTTTTTTCCATTCGTTCGTGGGATGTGGGCATCGCTGGCAAGGCCAGCATTTATTGCCCATCCCTAATTGTCCTCGAGAAGGTGGTGGTGAGCCGTCTTCTTGAACCGCTGCAGTCCGTGTGGTGAAGGTTCTCCCACAGTGCTGTTAGGAAGGGAGTTACAGGACTTTGACCCAGCGACGATGAAGGAATGACGGTATATTTCCAAGTCGGGATGGTGTGTGACTTGGAGGGGAACATGCAGGTGGTGTTGTTCCCATGTGCCTGCTGCTCTTGTCCTTCTAGGTGGTAGAGATCGCGGGTTTGGGAGGTGCTGTCGAAGAAGCCTTGGCGAGTTGCTGCAGTGCATCCTGTGGATGGTGCACACTGCAGCCACAGTGCGCTGGTGGTGAAGGGATTGAATGTTTAGGGTGGTGGATGGGGTGCCAATCAAGTGGGCTGCTTTGTCCTGGATGGTGTTGAGCTTCTTGAGTGTTGTTGGAGCTGCACTCATCCAGGCAAGTGGAGAGTATTCCATCACACTCCTGACTTGTGCTTTGTAGATGGTGGAAAGGCTTTGGGGAGTCAGGAGGTGAGTCACTTGCCACAGAATACCCAGCCTCTGACCTGCTCTTGTAGCCACAGTATTTATGTGGCTGGTCCAGTTAAGTTTATGGTCAATGTTGACTCCCAGTATGTTGATGGCGGGGGATTCAGCGATGGTAATGCCGTTGAATGTCAAGGGGAGGTGGTTAGACTCTCTCTTGTTGGAGATGGTCATTGCCTGGCACTTGTCTGGCGCGAATGTTACTTGCCACTTATCAGGAGGTGTTGAGTTTGTGAGTGTAAGCAGAAAGGAAGTGCAGAGAAATGTTCCACTCTAACTTGAGGAGAGGCATGGAAAGCGAAGGATTGATGCTGCTGGGGTGAAAATAAGGTCATGCAGGGCTGTGGAGAGATATGTCAAGGGGAGTGTTATCGTTGGCGGTCCTTGACAAATCAGGATATTTTTCCCTGCAGTGCTTGTAGCATCTACAAGCTCTGCCACCTCGCTCCATGCCTGTTGACTAATGTGTCTCAGCACCTATCTCCTTTTGTAGAGTAAGAGGATCTCCTTCCTGCTCGCTCACACAATCAATGAGCACCTCCACCACTGCATCTGAGAATTTGGTGGCCTTGGTCAAAGTCATCCTGCTTGCTGCTCCACAATATCGCTCTCCACCAACAGCCACCAAAAGAAGCACTGCTCCTTTGAGCTGCCGTGGGTTGCCATTAAGTAACAGCCACCCCGATGGATTTCCCACCCTCTCAATCGGCGCGCTGTCACAGGGAGTGCATTTTGCACCGGCAGCTCATCTAATAAATATAAATGAGGCTTGTCCGTGAAAATGGCACGGGCCCAACACCAATTCCTTCGGGTGAGCGGAGTGTGCACACCACCCACCTGATTAATGCTGAATGTGAAAATCACCCCCACAACATTTTGTTCGAGAGACAAGCATGCTTCCAGCCAAACCAGCTGACATTACATCGAATGTACAGTACAAAATCATGCCATTCAGCCCGACTGGTCCATGCTGGTGTTTATGCTCCACAAGAGCCTTCTCCTACCCCTCTTCATTTAACTCTAGTAGCATAATCTTCTATTCTTTTCTCCCTCATGTGCTTACCTAGCTTTCGCTTAAATGTGTCTATGCAATTTGCCTCAACTACTCCTTGTGATAACGAGTTCCACATTCTAAGCACTCTCTGAGTAAAGAATTTCCTTCTGAATTCCCTATTGGATTTATTGGTGACTATCTTATATTTATCACATCTAGTTTTGGACTCCCCCACAAGTGGAAACATTACAGGCCTTATGATGTTCAGAAATGACTTGGGTGGCACAGTATGTCTTCCATTAGGGAGCTGGAGCATCAATGAGCGAAGCCTGTGTTTCAATTAAAGTCTCAAAATGTCAATCAATCTCATGGACACATGTTTCCAGTTCTCAGTACAGATGCTGTATGCAACAAATTTCAGCAATAATGGGATAGATCATTATTTTCAGCAGTGATGGAAAACTGGTGGCAGCAGATCAGCCATCTGTTGTACACCTCGCCTGATTTTCCTTTCCAATCAGGTGGGATGTATAACGGGCAACTGACCTGCTACTGCCAGTTTTCCACCACTGCCAAAAGTGAAAATCTACCATAATTTATTCTAACGTGAACAGAGTCAAATCGGTGAGGTGCGGTGCATGTCCAACTGGATCGGCAGCTTTGGTGGCAACCATTATATGGACCTCATTGTTAAAGATTTCTTTTTAACTCTGACTCTCTGCACGCCTTCAAACGGGAGCTGGACAGGTCTCCTGGATTGGTTTCCATCACCTGAGGGGGTCGGAGAGGTGTTATCCAAATTTCCTTTCTTTTTTGGCCCTGGGATTCTGTTTCTGTTTTGTTTGCCTATCCAAGGAGATTACATGGCTGCGAGGGGGGTGTGGGGAGGGGGGTGTGGGGAGGGGGGTGTGGGGAGTGTTCAATCATGATGCTCCAGCCACCATGGTGTGGGGCAGACTTAATAGACCAGCTGGTCTTTACCTGCCCATCATTTTCGTATGTTCGTATGTCTCTTTAAAGCATTACCTGATGTTGAAATACAATTCTACAGACACCAATAAATCTCAAACATCCAGAGCGTTCTTCATGTGTGAGCCTAAACAGTGAATGTGGGTGGGTTATTTAGCCATGGGGACTTCACAGTGAGCCAAGTCCTGCCCTCAGTCAACATCTGCATATGTTCTCTTTCCAGCAAGAGTCACTGGATAGTGATCAGGAACAGAAAGACTGGCTGATTCACTCTTCCCTGGCCCAGGAGTATTGAGGCCAATTGTAGAACCTCAGCTGCTGCCCTAATGCAGATGAGCTAACTCTGCACAGGAGTTGAATCGGCAGTGGTGATTCTCCAACCCACGCTCCCTTCCAGTGTGGTGTTTGCTGACAGTGTGGAGTCTATGAATTTACCATTAGGTACAAGAGGTACAAAAACAGAAATTTCCTATAAATTTTTGAAGAAATTTATGAACATATTGGAGTTCTGCAAAAGAATTATTTCAAAGCAATAAACTTTGAGGTGCCAGCTTGGTCCCATGCCAGAACTTCAGCATATATCTAGGCTGACACTTCAGTATGGTATGAGAGGGCACTCCATTCTCCATTTACCTTTTTACTAAAATTATCAGAGGAAACTATACCCTAAAGTTCTTTCAACTTGCTTTATTGCCTGGAAAGTGCAGGGAACTGGGACTAGAGTCGATAACTCCAGCTCAAAAGCTAGCACCAGCACATGTATAGTTGTCAATGGCTAATTGGTAGCACTCTTGCTGCTAAGTTACAAGGGTTATAGAAGAGCAAGGAGTTCTCCCAGTGTTTCAAGCCAACCTGGTCTTTTGTCTCATTTGCTGTTTGTGGGATCATGCTCGCGTGCAAAATAATTGGCTGCTGTGTTTGCTTGCATTGCAACAGTGAGTGCATGTCAAATGTGGCTCACTTGGGACATCCTAAGGACATGATAAAGAGCTGTAAAAATGTATGTTATGTTAAAGAAAAAACTTTTCATGATCCTCGCGGATCAGAAGATAATAACAGATCTGAGACAACACTGGCTACATAATGTGCCTTGAAAGCTGAAACCTCGGTCACATTTATTCCTATTAAGCAGCATTTTTTGTCATTTGAATGCACAGGAAATGAATCAAACTGAGCAAATATTGCTTTATGTTTCCATCAATGATATGTGCATTAACTAGTGTATATGATCATTATTTACCATCCGCCCTCTGAAGCAATTCAAGCTTTATGACGTTTCACATGGGCAAACAGGTAACTAAGAGGATTTTGATTACTTCACCCCTAACTGACCTTCGAAAGTCTGGTTGTGAGGAATGAGCGCTTAAATAAATTTGTATTTCAGGTTCAGCTTTTGAAAACCTGAAGCTGACCATTGAATTCAAAGTTGGAATCTCAATCTGAAATGTATTACATAGAATTTACAGCACAGGATCAGGCCATTTGGCCCAACTGGTCTATACCGGCGTTTATGCTCCACACAAGTCTTTTATGCTCCACACGAGCCTTTGTAACCATAAGACATTAACAAATGGGATTGTTTGTTCATACAGGCCAACCTAGAAAACTAGCAAAAGTTGATATAGCCCTGAAAAAGCTGACAGCTCAAAACAGTCCTGAATAAAGACCTCATGACACATCGAAAGAAGGAGTTGAACTGAAATTGCTGTAGGCCTATGATTCTACTGCCAGGGTAAGACAACTAGATTTAGTAATGTAAACTCAGGGAGCCAACTCACAGATACATCTCCAATAAACAACTTAAGGTCTCTATTAAAATAGCAGACAGACGAATGTCTGTACTAACTGTATTAACTTAATTTCTAGCCAATGTTGCTCTTCTCATCCTGTCAAAAAGGTTTATTTCTTGTATTGGATATAAAAATCACTGCCTGTTGCAATGATTAAAATAAGAGTAAAGTTCACTAAAATATGGTTAGCAGGAAATGACACAGGGAGGTGAATTTTGTGCCCTCAGGTGGATCTGATTGATTGCCATCAGTTTTGGGGTTTGCAATCTATTATATTCTTGTTTCCTCTGAATATCGACCCATCTAATATGGACAGTATAGGATCGCTCTACGGTTACTGCATGGTAACAAAGAGGACCTCCACAACAAACACATAAACAAACTGAAAACAGCTTGCACCAAGTTACAAAACATAACTTGGCAATGCACTCACACAAAAACAGCTCCCACCAATCCACATCACAATCATACACTGTATAAAGTACTAAACATGGGAATCTCTGTAATTTTTCTAAAATTAAGTAAAACTCATCACCACATCAGCCCCATTCCCTATATTATTTCCAAACCATGACATCTCTAGTTCAGTCACATAATGTTTAAATAAAGCTAGTTAATTCATTCACACCACGAAACATCCTCCTTATTTCAAGAAAAGAGACTTCAACCAGTTTTGAAGAAAATAAACCATCACATAAGACAACAGCTAAGCATGCCCTATTAAGTTTATTTTAGGAAAAAGAAAATAAGTTGTCATTTAGTAGTTTATTTGTTACATATAACTTCTTTGGGACAAAAATTAAATACACGTACATACCTGTAACTGTGACTCTCAGAAGCCGTCAGCTCATCTTAAAACTTTTCTCCCTCAAGTTCATACACAAAAAACAGTGGGAGAAAGTAGTTTCTGATTGCTTCTTTCAGGTTCCAGTTCTGCCCCCCAACTAATCCGATTGGTTCTAATAGGATTCAGTCCCATCCTTTAATCAATCTGATTGATTCTGACAGGCACCTGTCCCACCATCCAACCAATCTAATTGATTCCAATACCACTCAATCCCACCCCAAGCCAAGCTTATTGTTTTGAAAGCTTCCCAATTCCACTCTCCAGATAATCTGAATGTTACGGAATTAAGTTGAAGTAAAGTGAGATTTACAATATATGTTGCTCTGTTCATTCACTTATTATTTAATGCTCTCCTGGCCAGCCTTCCATCTTCCACCCTCCGTAAACTTCAACTCATTGAAAGTTCTGCTCCCTGTATCCTAACTTGCACCAAGTCCCATGTTCTCGCTGACCTACATTGCCTTGAATTTAAAATCCTCATCCTTGTGTTCAAATCCCTCCATGGCCTCCTCCCTTCCTAGCTCAGTAACCTCCTCCAGTCCTACAACCTTCTGAGAGCTCTGCATTTCTTCAATTCTGACCTCTTGTGTATCCCTGATTTCCTTCTCTCCTCCATTGGTGGCCGTGCCTTCAGCTTTCTAGGCCCTAAGCTCTGGAATTCCCTCCTAAACCCTCTTCTCCTTTAAGATGCTCCTTAAAACCTACCTCTTTGACCAAGGTTTTGGTCACCTGTCCTAACATCTTATGTGGCTTGGTGTCAAATTTTGTCCAATTACGCTCCTGTGAAGCACCTTAGGTCATTTTTCTACGTTAAAGGTGCTATATAAATGCAAGTTGTTGTTTAGAAAATAAAGCAGCTTGATAATTTATATTTGACCTCAGCTTACTACAGTGGTCAACATTTCAGAAGATTGGAGAAGTGCACATGGTGAGATGAGCAGGTTCACAGTACCCAGTTCATACAACAAAGTGTTTCATTATTATAGCCCCTGAATGTCCTTATCCTAGGACTTGACATTGGAGAGTAGAGGTAAACTCTTGATTATAAGGAATGTGGGATCTAATTATGGAAGAGACAGGTGACAGTGAACCTGAGAGAATATCTGGTGTGGACTTGAAATTTGTAAGAGCGCTGTTGGCACAGAGTTTTCACAATGGGAGCTTATATCATGAATTCAGGGGGTGGAAATCAGTGCGCCCAATTTGGGGTCTGCATGATCTTCAGTCCATTTGTGTGTGCCATGAATTGGACACGCTGACTTTCATGCCTAACTTCCTGATATGTGCTGGGAGCACTGAATCATAAAATGCACCCCATAATCTTAATAGCATTAAGGTCACAAGAGGTCAACCAGACACTTACAGTTAATGAAAAATGTATGAAAAAGCGCTGCAGACTTTACGTAGGGTCACAAACATTACTAAGTGCACAATCAGTAATAATTGTCTTGCTTATTAAGTCATGAAAATTATTAATTTTATGGCAACATTTGGGATGCAAAATTCTACATAAAGGGCCCTATCTTGGTTAAGCAGTGTTTTACAAATACTTTTTTATTTATTTATAAAAACGTGATGGGGATCAATTCCATTGAGGGTTCTACCAATTATATGCCATAACTCTGGCAGAAGAGCTGTGGAGGAGACCCTGGAAAAATCTCGGAAAAAAGGGCAAGAACCCCTGCGGATATTCACCCCCAATGTAAATTACACAGCAACATATTGTATCACTCACCTATAATGTCATACCAAGTAAATGACATGTAGTGAATCTGGTTCTCCTCCCTCTGCAAACACAAAAAGCCTTGTCAATTTTTTTTTCCATGAAGACACTGCCCTTTTAGATTGTATTTCTACTGCACTCTGGAAACTCAAGTATGGGATAGCCTCCTCAAGGAATCTCAGCCTTTAGCGCCTCAGTGCGTTGGTAGTTTTATGAGTTTATGCAATCCACCCCGTGGAGTGTTGCTCCTACCTGATATCACTATTATCTTTCTCAACACGGGCACTACATTGCTGCCAATGGCTTCTCTGCTTGCCTGGGAACCTCCAGTGTGCCCCATCCTTTGCCCTCTCCTCTTCACTATCTACATGCTATCCATTGCTGACATTATCCCAAAGTAAGGGCTCAGCTTCCAGATGTATGTTGATGACACCCAGCACCCAAAGGTGGTTTGCCACACTCTCAGATTGGCTGTCTGATCTCAAGACCCAAGTGAGCCAAGACTTCCGCCAGCTAAATGTCGGCAGGAATGAAACCATCCTCTTTATCTCCTAGCACCACTGGCCTCAATTCAATCAACCTGCTTGGCTGCCATCCCAAGCCGAGTCAGGAAGTGTGGAATCTTGTCATCCTGCTCCACTCCGAGCTGAAATGTCCTCTGCTCTGTTACCAAAACTGATTTCTTCCACCTCCATAATGTTGCTCGCCTCTGCCTACACCTCCCCTTCTTTTGCTGTGGCTAGTCCATCAACTCAAGGCTTGACTTGCCCAAGGCTCTGCTATCTGACCTCCTCACATCAACCCTCCTTAAACATTAAACTCTTCCGGAACGCTGCAGCCCATGTCCTCACTTGCACTGAGTCCCACAGTCCTATCCTTAAAACCCACCTTTTCAACCATGTCTTTGGTTCCTCATCCTAGCCCCTCAATTACCCTCCCCATTCCCCATGCTTGGTGTTCACCTTAACCTTATTTTCCTTATTGTAAGTCATTCGGAGACATCGTCCTGACATGAGGAGCATTATAGAAACACAAGTTGTTTTTGTTAAATACCCAATTTTGTCTTGATACACACCCAAAACCACCCTGCATGAACATAGGCTATAAAACCACAGTCTGACAGGACTTGGTTCAGAGCTTGAGCATTCTTCAAGTATAAAAAACATAAGTTGGGGGTCTACAAGAATGAAAGTTTAAAGATCTTTTTTAAAGCTGGAAGCCAGATGTTTTTTTCACTAAGTAATTGTTTCTTGTATAACTTAAAGATGGTTTTACATTCAATTAAACAGTAATTCTTCAATAGAGCACAGTGAAGGGTAGAGGGGTTTGAGAAAGTGGCACAGCAGTATGGAGTACTGAGCATAGTAGGGTGGGGACTGGGAGTATACTACAGGTAGGGAGCCAAGGAGTAGAACATAGTGGAGTCAAGGGCAATACAGCAGAGTGACTATCCAGCAGAATACTGCGGGGGAAGGGCACAAAGGGGCTGGGAAGCAATGCAGAGGGGAGGGGATATTGGGAAAAATACTAAAGGGTGGGGAGTTTGGAGTACAGCATAACGGGGGTTGGGGAATCGTAGGGGCAAGGGAGGGGAGCTGTGTACAGAATTTCCAAATTAAATTGACCTTGAGAGAAGTAGTGGTTCATCTGTTTAAACACTCCAGCAGCATTGTGAATGACGATGGCTGGTATTTTGAGGGATTCTTTTTTCCCCTGGACCTGATTTCCAATTGGTATCTGTATTTGGTTTATTCAATTAGAAAAAAAATTATAAGAACTTTTCTTATGACTGACAGCAATTCTAGTCACTTAAACCCACCCTCCCTATCCAATGCTACAGTGCCCAGTAAAGAGTGAGGGGAATGAGATAGGTGGACTTAAGCAACAAAACCCAATTCCTTGGTTTCTAACGTAGGCACAGGCCTCGGAACAAAAAATGTTCATGAAAACAAAATGTGAATTCTATTGGTAAATTTAATGTTTTCTTTACGTTAGAAATCTTGGGGGAGAAGTTCTCCTCATCTCCCATCATAACTTTGGTGGAAAATTGGTGGAAACCCTGGAAAAATGGCATAAACGCCCGTTTTTAGCTTTTTACGCAGTTGCTTTGTGGGTTCCACCGGTCTTCCGCCGATCTTCCGCCAAATTTATAGGAGACGGGGAGAGCCCCCAAGGAAATTCAAAGTGCTCATTTTTAATGATTCTCATCTGACTGGATTGACAACGTAAGGCAGCAACCAAAAAAGGCTTCACCACTGGGTGTAAACAAAATGGTAGTGATGGCATGTGGAACATTACACATCACCATGTAATTACCGGCTCATTTAAATATGCCAGGGAGTGGTGTTGGAAAATTGGGAGGGCACTAAATTGTGCAGTATTTGTTGAGAAATCTGTGTTGTTGTGTCTCGACTCTCTACTTAGTCACTAACACATAGGCATGCAGAGAACCACAAAAGCATCAAGCAAGGCATATTGCAATGCAAGGACTACATGGCTTAGGCAAAATAATGTATGATACCCTCAGTAATTTGACCAGGCACAAACCAGATAGGAATTGCACATTACAATGCACTCCACATAGTACTGACAAGCACTGCTGGAGGCTTAAAGGTTTGATGTTGATAGCAATTTCGAGCCTATGAGTCATGAGACTCTTAAAGTTTGTTGCTCAACTATTTTCATATGCTTACTCTGTGATCAATGAGCCTAAAACTTTCCAAACTGGAGAGAACCCTTCAAGACAGAAGTCTGTTAGAAAGACTTGGGAGATTAAAATTGCACTTTCCAGATTTAGCATACTCATTTGAGAGTGATTTATTCCAAGGAGTAGCATGCATTTTTAGAATATCCAGTGTTTTTTTAAAAACTTGCTCTGTGCCCCTCCCTATAGCTGCATATTACACAAACAAGGTTCCATAAAAAGCACACAAATCTCCTTCTCCAGTGAGTCATTGTACTTGCAAATATTATACAAATGTTGTTGGCCCTTTTAATTTAGAGGATTCATGGGTCATCACAAATATCTCTATAATTTGTTTTAACCAAAAATATTGTTACTGATCAATATATTAGAAATGTTATGATTTTCCATGCATTATCTTAATTTACCTACAGTAATGAAGTTCCAGAGTTAGTCCCCTGTACAAATGTGATTGGGGTTACGTTTACCTATCAATGATGTTGGGGTATGAATGTTTAGTGCCCTTGTACTGCATTCCTCTGTGCACTATTTTTAGGCAGGCATTGACACATTTATTTTAAGACCCAGGGTTTGCAGGAAGATTGGAGACAACATGGAGGTGAGGGCGGGAAGAGGATGTCAGAAAGGAGCTGCAATATGGGCAACTGAGAGAGAAGTTGGGACCGAGGAGGGACTAGGTGAATGTAGCCAGAAGGAATCAAGGTGTTGGGGTTAGAATACAGGAGAGGAGAGAAGGGACCTCAATCTGAGAGGGAGATGGGGGAGCATTGTATTTTGCAGTAATCATGGAATGTGGGGGCACTGTGGTCTGGGAACAGATCTGAGCGCATAACCTAAGCCTTACTGATGGAGCGGAAGGCACTTCAGCTACCCCATTGACACCCATGGCCCGCCTAATGTAATTTTCAGGTGGGCCTGCAGTGGGAACTGCTTAAATATGCAAATCAGGGTCCTGCCCCGGTTGTAGGACCCCGATTTTGCAATGTTCAGGTGCACCTGAGTGGAGCAACCTAACCAGCAGTCCTTAAAGGGACCATCAAAAAACAGCCAAAGAAATTTTTATTTTGGGGGGCCAAGAGGAGCAGGAGTGCTCCTCCTGGGCCCACAGAAAATCTCCAGCCCACTTGTGGACCATGCAAGGCCCCCCCTCCCCCAACAGTTCGCACCCCCACCCCCAACTTCCCCAGCCCGACCTGCCGGGCAGCTCATTATGGGTTCTGGCCAATTACCCAACCTTCCACAACTGGCAGGCATCAGCGGGGCACCCGTTTTGTGCCCATAGCTCGCGGGCGGCATTTAAATGAGATGCAAACTGAAAATGGCTCGGGCTTCCCGACGCCAGCTTTGAGCGAGCGGTGCAGCTGCTCTGCCGGATTCTCGCCCGTTTTAGACGGAAGTCACAGATCGTCCCCACTGTTCTGACTTGTTGCAGCTGAGGTGATTTAGACATTTTCGTCAGTGATTGGATTGGTTCAGTTTCTACTATTCATTATTGGTAGATTTATCTCACTCATCATAGTTACAGAGTGTTAATCTTTTAGGAATATAAAATTTAAGCCAACCCATACAGTGTAATGCCAGCCTATGATGCCTGAAGTGTGACAGGCAGGATATGCACTGATGTACTATTTTTAATATGTCACTAGCTGTCCGTCTGTGGCTCGAAACACAATTTTACAGATAAGTTTAATTGTGTTATTGTAAAATGCAAAAAGTGTTTTAAAGTTTTTATTAAGTTAGAAAGCTGCTTTTGAATTCTGGATATTGAGAAAAAGAAAAATGGCATTTAGAAGGTTTAAAAAAAAACATTTTGAGCAATTTAATTTGTTCAATTTTTGTTTTTTCAGTCGTTGGATTTTGTAACTTCTCAGAAAACTGATTTGTTTTTTTAAATTATTTTTTAAGCCAAACAAAATCTGTGATGCCAAAGTGGAACAACCAAAGTGCAGTGTGATGGACATGAAACACAAGCTATTGTACCATTTTAGTGTATTTAGACTATCATAAGACCATAAGAGATAGGAGCAGGAGTAGGCTATTCAGCCCCTCGAGCCTGCTCTGCCATTTAGTGAGATCATGGCTGATCTGATTTTTACCTCAACTCCACTTTCCCGCCCTTTCCCCATATCCTTTGACTCCATTGCTGATCAAAAATTTGTCTAACTCAGCCGTGAATGTATTCAATGACTCAGCCTCCATAGCTTTTTGGGGTAAAGAATTCGATAGATTGCAACTGTATAGATATAGATAATCAGCTGCTGTATATATATTGAAGCACCAGCTTAATTTAAAGTTTATCTACTAATTGTGCACTTAGTGCTGTCAAATCATTTTTTTGTCTGGAATTATTTCCAGTGAATAATTTTGCCAGGCTTGACTCACACACCCAAATAGTATCACCGTGGTGGCTTGGATGTGATCCTGGAGTCTCTGTTATTCAGTTGAATTGAATTAACTATCATTGAATTTACTGCCTGCATTTCCATCTGTCATTTTCTTTTCCATTCCATGTAGTTTTGTGATGAGCCACAGTTATGAATCTTTGTTCATGCTATGCGGCTTAATGATATGTGTCAAATATCGGATGACACTTTCAACAAAAAAATTAACTTAAAGAGGTACCAACTAAGAAATATCCTTCTCAATATATATTTATTGCAAATTCAATTCCTACAATATATCCTGATTGTTTTGTTCCCCGGAACCAACCTCTGAATAAACTTGAAATTATTACAACGTAGTCTTTAATCCTACACCATAGGCCACATCAACAAGAACATTGGGTATTCCAGAAATGTCTACAGAATAAATGTAATAAAATCAACCCTCCGTGTACATTATTAAAAACTGGTAGATGTTTTATGGCGTGGCTCACAGTAAATCAAAGGATATGAGAAGTGATCATGCAAACACTCCATTTTAGGTATCAACCGTAGCTCAGTTGGTAGCACTCTTGCCTTCTGAGTCAGTAAGTCATGGGTTCAAGTCACACTCCGGGGACTTGAGCACAAAATCTAGGCTGACACTTCAGTGCAGTACTGAGGGACTGCTCAATGAGGCCCCATCTGCCCTCTCAGGTGGACTTAAAAGATCCCATGGCACTATTTCAAAGAAGAGCAGGGGAGTTCGTCCTGGTGTCCTGGACAATATTTACCCCTCATCCAACACCACTAAAACAGATGATCCGGTCATTATCACATTGCTGTTTGTGGGACGTTGCTGTGCGCAAATTGGCTGCCGCATTTCCTACATTATAACAGTGACTGCACTTCAAAAGTACTTCATTGGCTTTAGAAAGTCCTGAGGTCATGAAAAGTGCTATACAAATGCAAGTCTTTCTTTCTTTTGGGTTGAGGTTGAAGGTGATAGGCTGATTAGAGGATATTGTGCATTCTGAGGGTGATTATGGAGGACTTGGAAAAGCATGGTGTCCTGAAATGGGTGAAGAACCAGTAAGTAATGAGGGAAACTTTGCTGCCCATATCCTAACTCCTATCGAGTCCCGTTCTCCCATCACCCCTGCGCTCGCTGACCTACATTGGCTCCTGGTCCAGCAATGCCTCGATTTTAAAATTCTCATCCTTGTTTTCAAATCCCTCCATGGCCTCACCCCTCCCTATCTCTGTAACCTCCTCCAGCCCTAAACCCTCTGAGATTTCTGCACTCCTCTAACTCTGGCCTCTTGCGCATTCCCGATTTTCATCGCTCCACCATTGGCGGCCATGCCTTCAGCTGCCTAGGCCCTAAACTCTGAACGGCGTCCCTAAACCACTCCACATTTTTACCTCTCTCTCTCTCTTCCTTTAAATGCTCCTTATAAAAAACCTCTTTGACCAAGCTTTTGGTCACCTGTCCTAATAGCTCCTTATGTGGCTCAGTGTCAAATTTTGCTTGATAGCGCTCCTATGAAGCGCCTTGGGACATTTTACTATGTTAAAGGCGCCATATAGATGCAAGTTGTTGTTGTTGGGTTGAGGCTTGCAGAGGGGAAAGGAAGAGGCTAGCAGGGCTGAGGTTGGGGCTCAGATAGGGAGCAGGAGATTGAACAGTGGATTGGAAGTGGGATGAGGCTATGGGACTGAGGTTGGAGCTTAAATGAAGAATGGGATTGTGAAGTGCTTGGGGGGAGGGGGGAAGTTGGCTGATGGTGAACAGAGGGGCTAGGAAATAGAAAGATTGTTTGGGGAGCAGGGCTGAGGGTGACTTTTTTTTTTACTGAGGCCAAGAGCGCTGGAGGAAATGTTAATAAACACATGTTTGCAGTGTAGAGGGAGATAGAGAATAGTTGGATAAGTTGGGGAGGTAAATAGAAAAAAAAAAGGGAATAAGGCTGCAGGCAATGGAATGAAGACTCAAGGCCAGAAATATTCAGGGTGAGGGCAACAAAATCGGGGTGGGGGCAGCAAGGAATGGAATGGAATTATTTTAAAAATAGCTTGAATGGTGAGGAAAAATCAGGGAGAACTGACAGTTGTCCAGTTATAATAAGCAGAGTGGTGAACAGAATGGGGAGAAGCTGGAGGCAACAAGGGGTAGTGAAAAGAAGCAGGTGGATGCGAAGCAAAAACAGGCCAACGGGTATCTGCAAAATGCATTCAGCAGAAGGTAACAAAAAGTGGTGAACAGAAAGAAGAAGGATGGAGGAAGTTCAGGTCCCAATGTGTGCCAAAGGGGATCACCAAGTCCCTAAGGTACATTGGTTTTGATGCGAAGGGCTACTTTATGCTCACTTGCTGCAAGACGGAGTCCTTCTAAGGGTCCTTCCTCCCTACCTGTGCCTCTTTATGCTCCCTGGCCAGAGGGTGTAACCACAGACAATATCATCCTTGTTATAAACTTGATAGCCCAGTGGTGAAGGATAAAATACTAGAGCCTGGTCTTCAGTTGCTTCCAAGCCTTTATTCACAGGGATCCATATTACACACACCACACCCTAGATCAGCTCTCTTATAAATGGATACGAGAGTTCCCAATTGATATACACCACCTGAATACAGTTAGCACTAATTGATCACATAGATATAATTAACAATCCTTACATAGAGTACATAGAGGTAAATACAAATTACAACACAGAAAAGGACCATTCAGCTCAACCAGTCCATGTTGGTGTTTATTGTCCACAAAAGCAGCAGTCCCAATCCCATATCCCTGCCTTGTTCCTACATCCCTTTATTTCCCTTTCCTTCGACCATCTATCTACCACCTTCTCAAGGACAATTAGGGATGGGCAATAAATGCTGGCCTCGCCAGCGACACCCACATCCCATGAACGAATAAAAAAAATAACCTATCCTTAAATGTTGACATTGTCTCTGCTTCAATCTCTGACCCTGATAGTACATTCCACAGGCACACTACTCTCTGTGTAAAAACGTTCTCCTGCTCTCTGTCCCAAATCTATTACATTTAATCTTGGAACAGAATTTACTGTAGTCAGCGAATGAATGACACCGCCATCCGTTAGACTTGCACTTGCCCATATATTTTCCATGAGCTTTTGCACTGGAAGTTACTATAAATTAGAGAGCCAAACAGCGCGGCGCCCTCTACAGGGCACCTGGGACCTGTGTGAACAGGGCAGGCAACCGTGTATCTCCTTAATCAATCAGATTGAAGAATCGTTAATGAATACCGCAGAGTCTGAACCAGGAAGTGTAAGTAAGAATAATGAATTCAATGTCAAATCAGGTACAAAAAGCAAAATAAAGAGGTGGAAAGAAAGATTGAAGAGAGAGATAAAAGAGACAGAAAGAAAAAGTTAAAAAAAGTTACATTTTTTTAAACCTCCAACAACAATTAAAATCTGAAGGAATGAGACTCCACACTTTTAAAAGTTAATTTCCAGTGCCAGAGAGGTTGTCTGGCAGTCATTAAGACTTATCACACTGTTAAAAAGGGCACTTAGACTGAAAAGGACAAGCCCTAACTTTCTGTGAGGAGTTTAGTTCATATCTACCATGTAAATACATGAACTTCATGGCATTCAATGTAATTCAATGGTGAGGCAGATAGAGAGATGCCTTTTTCGCGACGCTGATGGTGGAATGCCACATCTTGGACTGCAACTTCCAGATTTTTGTGTTTAACAACGCATTTGCCCTTGTCTGAAGTTGCTGTGCGATTTGCGCATAAATAATGTTGAGTGCTGTTAGCCTCACCATTATTTTGACAGCAAATTCTGGGCCATTATATCTATGTCCCCTTGTTCTGGATGCCTCAGCCACTGGAAACAGTCTGTTACAATGTATTCCATCCCATTACTTCCTAATTTTAAACACCTTTATCAAATCAGACAATAACCTCTGTTGGAATTATATCCCGTGACTGGATTACGGTAATTCCTTAATCAATTTGACCTGACTCCGTATTGGTAAAGAACTGAGGCTTCATTGTTCACAGACAGCAAATGATGCACACATCATTGAGCAATAACTAACAACCCCAAATAAGAAGTATATTACCCGTCTAGGAATTGGAAAGCCAGCGCGGAATGGCACATTACTTCTTCTACTACTTCATCTTCTGGGAGCTACACAGGGTTAGGCTGCAGCCAGCATGGATCCCCTGGATATATGTAGTCCCCTCTCCTCCGATTGCGGGGCTTATGGCTAAAAGCCAATCTTTATATACCTTATTTCTATGTGAGGAATGTGCAGTCTTGCACGCACTGTCTTGCAGGTGGTGAGCCTACACAATGGAATCAGTTCCTCTATCTTTTTTTTTTATTTATTCGTTCACGGGATGTGGGCGTCGCTGGCGAGGCCAGCATTTATTGCCCATCCCTAATTGCCCTTGAGAAGGTGGTGGTGAGCCGCCTTCTTGAACCGCTGCAGTCCGTGTGGTGACGGTTCTCCCACAGTGCTGTTAGGAAGGGAGTTCCAGGATTTTGACCCAGCGACAATGAAGGAACGGCGATATATTTCCAAGTCGGGATGGTGTGTGACTTGGAGGGGAACGTGCAGGTGGTGTTGTTCCCATGTGCCTGCTGCTCTTGTCCTTCTAGGTGGTAGAGGTCGCGGGTTTGGGAGGTGCTGTCGGAGAAGCTTTGGCGAGTTGCTGCAGTGCATCCTGTGGATGGTACACACTGCAGCCACGGTGCGCCGGTGGTGAAGGGAGTGAATGTTCAGGGTGGTGGATGGGGTGCCAATCAAGCGGGCTGCTTTATCTTGGATGGTGTCGAGCTTCTTGAGTGTTGTTGGAGCTGCACTCATCCAGGCAAGTGGGGAGTATTCCATCACACTCCTGACTTGTGCCTTGTAGATGGTGGAAAGGCTTTGGGGAGTCAGGAGGTGAGTCACTCGCCGCAGAATACCCAGCCTCTGACCTGCTCTAGTAGCCACAGTATTTATATGGCTGGT
Organism: Heptranchias perlo; assembly: GCF_035084215.1. Lineage (NCBI taxonomy): Eukaryota > Metazoa > Chordata > Chondrichthyes > Hexanchiformes > Hexanchidae > Heptranchias > Heptranchias perlo. Next base: position 13,468,963 of record NC_090348.1, on the reverse strand, counting down.
CCAGTTAAGTTTCTGGTCAATGGTGACCCCCAGGATGTTGATGGTGGGGGATTCGGCGATGGTAATGCCGTTGAATGTCAAGGGGAGGTGGTTAGACTCTCTCTTGTTGGAGATGGTCATTGCCTGGCACTTATCTGGTGCGAATGTTACTTGCCACTTGTGAGCCCAAGCCTGGATGTTGTCCAGGTCTTGCTGCATGCGGGCTCGGACTGCTTCATTATTTGAGGAGTTGCGAATGGAACTGAACACTGTGCAATCATCAGCGAACATCCCCATTTCTGACCTTATGATGGAGGGAAGGTCATTGATGAAGCAGCTGAAGATGGTTGGGCCAAGGACACTGCCCTGAGGAACTCCTGCAGCAATGTCCTGGGGCTGAGATGATTGGCCTCCAACAACCACTACCATCTTCCTTTGTGCTAGGTATGACTCCAGCCACTGGAGAGTTTTTCCCCTGATTCCCATTGACTTCAATTTTACTAGGGCTCCTTGGTGCCACACTCAGTCAAATGCTGCCTTGATGTCAAGGGCAGTCACTCTCACCTCACCTCTGGAATTCAGCTCTTTTGTCCATGTTTGGACCAACGCTGTAATGAGGTCTGGAGCCGAGTGGTCCTGGCGGAACCCAAACTGAGCATCGGTGAGCAGGTTATTGGTGAGTAAGTGTCGCTTGATAGCACTGTCGACGACACCTTCCATCACTTTGCTGATGATTGAGAGTAGACTGATGGGGCGGTAGTTGGCCGGATTGGATTTGTCCTGCGTTTTGTGGACAGGACATACCTGGGCAATTTTCCACATTGTCGGGTAGATGCCAGTGTTGTAGCTGTACTGGAACAGCTTGGCTAGAGGCGCAGCTAGTTCTGGAGCACAAGTCTTCAGCACTACAGCTGGGATGTTGTCAGGGCCCATAGCCTTTGCTGTATCCAGTGCACTCAGCCGTTTCTTGATATCACGTGGAGTGAATCGAATTGGCCAAAGACTGGCTTCCGTGATGGTGGGGATATCGGGAGGAGGCTGAGATGGATTATCCACTCGGCACTTCTCGGTTACTTGACTTTGAATCCATTTTGTCGCCTTTTTTCATGAGTCCCCTTTTTTCAGTAGTGGTGCTGCCCAGCCACTCTTGGTGATGGACATTGAAGTCCCCCACCCAGAGTACATTTTGTGCCCTTGCTACCCTCAGTGCTTCCTCCAAGTGGTGCTCAACATGGAGGAGGACTGATTCATCAGCTGAGGGAGGACGGTAGGTGGTAATCAGCAGGAGGTTTCCTTGCCCATGTTTGACCTGATGCCATGAGATTTCATGGGGTCCAGAGTCAATGTTGAGGACTCCCAGGGCCACTCCCTCCTGACTGTATATCACTGTACCGCCACCTCTGGTGGGTCTGTCCTGCCGGTGGGACAGGACATACCCAGGGATGGTGATGGAAGAGTCTGTGGACGTTGGCTGAAAGGTATGATTCTGTAAGTATGGCTAGGTCAGGCTGTTGCTTGACTCGTCTGTGGGACAGCTCTCCCAATTTTGGCACAAGTCCCCAGATGTTAGTAAGGAGGACCTTGCAGGGTCGACTGGGCTTGGTGTTTTGCCGTTGTCGTGTCCGGTGCCTAGTGGTCCGATGCCGGGTGGTCCGTCCGGTTTTTTTCTTATTGTGACTTTTCATAGCGAGATTTTACAACTGAGTGGCTTGCTCGGCCATTTCAGAGGGCAATTAAGAATCAACCACATTGCTGTGGGTCTGGAGTCACATATAGGCCAGACCAGGTAAGGACGGCAGGTTTCCTTCCCTAAAGGACATTAGTGAACCAGATGGGTTTTTACGACAATCCGGTAGTTTCATGGCCATCATTACTGATACTAGTATTTTAATTCCAGATTTTATTTAATTAATTGAATTTAATTAATTGAATTTAAATTCACCAGCTGCTGTGGCGGGATTTGAACTCATGACTCTGGATTTTAGTCCAGGCCTCTGGATTACTAGTCCAGTAACATAACCACTATGCTACCCAATGGTCAACGTATTCTAGAGGCAGTACAAAGGTGATCCTTCAGCCATTACAATATTTTGCAGAAACAGTACAAGGGTTATCCTAAACAAACTGTTGTAGCAGTTTCTAAAGTGTCTGCAGCTTTCCTGTTATCTGACTGTATTGTTCTGTTAGAAGGATCAGTAGTTTTTCCATGGTGCTACTTTATTACACTTTGCCCACTGCCTGGTTCTGCTACTTAATCTTAGCCTTTAACCTGTTTACAGCTGATTTCATATTTAATAGATTCCTAGCTTATTTAATAGATTCTTAACTTATTTGATAGATTCTTACAGTCCCCACCTTGAGGGGGAAATATCCTATAAACCCCCTCATATTATTATTACCATCCGATCAATGCCGCTAGCTCTGAGTTATTAGTTCAATTGCCCAATTTCCTTATCAAACAACGTACACAACAAATCTTCTGAGTTTCATTTGGTTAATATCACACATTGTGATACAGACAAAGAGAATCATAATACACTGTACAGAAAACTACAGTGTACCATATTATCAAGAAATCATGGACTTAGAAGATTCTCCAGCTCTCCTTTTACTAATATCCATCTTGTGGATATTTTTCCTCAGTTGTTTCAATTTCATTGTTAATTGATAGGATCCTAACCCTGAATTTTGGAAATCCAAATTATTATATCGCTCTTTATTTTAATTTCAATCCCTCTGATTGGCACCAGTGTTTCTGATTGTTTTGTTAATTAGACGGTTTCTCCAAGGACGATGTGCCAATGCCTTGTTTAAAAGGTTTTCTCACTCTCCTGAGCCACATTAACCATTTCATGTTGTGTTGTTGTCAAATAACTGAGCCTGTCTGAGACCCGTTCTTCAGTGCATCTTCATCGTGCATTTCCGTATAATAGTTGCCTCGCACGCAACATATCGTAAAAACTTTCTACTGGCCAGTCTCTTTTTCCTTATGGTATTTATGAACGTGTTTTCCATGGCACATGTCATATGTCCAGTAAGATTCAATCCTGTAAGAGCAGCCGTTCTGTTTGAAGAGTGGTTCCAATAGCTCACCAGGCCGTAGGCCTCTGTAATCACGTTCCTCATCCTGGTCTCCATTTCAAATTGATGGCAACATACATTCTTAGGCTGTCAGGTTATCTTCAAAAGACCAGGAGGTCTTTGCATATCTCCCCCTGCATGATCCCGATGTCTCAGGTAGTGGCCAGGCTATCAAATGCAGTTTTCTCATCAGTGTCGGCAAAGACACAAATATCTCCAAGAGAAAGCTATCAATTTACTATTCTCAACTACACTTCACTGACTTTCACTAGAGTGTACATTTATACCAGATTGATATCTTTAGTAAATCATGCCCAGGTGATGCATTTACCCATAATCAATGACTTTAGAGAAATTCCCATTTGGTGGTGTAATTTCTCTGTTTCTATACTTTAATTCTCAATCATTTCCTCTCAGTCAATTTTACACATCCCATTATATTACCATTCATGAGCCCTGGAGGAACTTTACTATCCAATACAATATTTACAGGCTGGTGCAGTATCCCAATACATTTTACTAGTTTATTTTATTTAAATTCTTCTTGAATCGCTTTTCATTTCCAAAATATCCCGTTACATTTTGCCTGAATCCATTCCATCAGTTCAAAATTATCCTAATTCCAGAGAGCAGTATTGTTGGACTGACAGGACTTGTCAATGTTCAATTTTATTTCCCCCCCCCCCACCCCAATACTTTCTTCCTTGATACATATCATTGGATAAAGAACCATTTAGACTGGACTTTTATTTTAAAGTATAATTTGATTATCCCCTTAAACTAACTTTTCCCTTCTCGAGTGCTTGAACAGTAACTCATATCAATTTATCTTATCAATTCCAATTTCAGAAACAAATTATGTCCAGGCTTTGTGGTTTTAAAGTAGAGACAGAAGTGCTCATAATTACTTTCGGATGTAACTCCCATATCTCCCCACCTCGAGTACTCTGTCTTGAAAGACAATAAATAACCCAGAGTGGGTTAAAGCGAGCCTTTGAGAGGCGAAGTCTCAGTCCAAATCATCACCACGCTGTGATGTTTGATATCTGCCAATGTCTGCAGATAAGATCTTAAATTCTTCACACCACTGGATCGTTTCCTGCACCAACATTTCTTCAGCAAAGGATGCTCCGTAACTTTGTGAAGCCACTTGTATGTCAAAGAACTACTCTTGGTAATCCTGCATTATCAACACTCATGTAGTCCCGAAAACCATGGCCCCCTGTTTAAAAAGAAACACAGAAAATCCATTATGGCTCTTCTTGAGAGCACAAAGGGTTAATTTGTCAATTCATGATTTTATTATTTCATTCCTTCAATATGGGGAAATACCCAATTAAATTATGTCAATTATTTTAAATAAATGCAAAGGTTGTTGCTTGGTGAATTAAAAACAGATGTCAGTGTCCTTGGAATGGGTTAACTCTTTTTTTTGCAGAAACAAAACAACAGAGCCAGGTATTAGATGCACGCAGCATTCCCAGCATAGGTCAATGTAGCTATCACGTAAATTTTTTTAAAACATTCCTGTCGGGAGATAGCATTTCCCTTTGTTCATTTTAGTTTTTAGTTAGATCAACATTTCCAGATTGTTGTGATCAACTTTTTGTTGAGGTCCCCCTCAGTTTCTAATTGTTTCTTAAGTTTTATAAATTTGCTGTTCTTACCATAACACAACTATAGCTTTCCAATTCATTTTTTTCCACATACTTTTCGTGGCTATATCCTTTATTTAATCTTTTCTGTTTCTCGGTCATTTTTTTTTCTCTGACCACAACCAATCACAAGGTAAAAAGGGTGCTATCAGAGCTAACACTTATCGTATTTTAGTGCAGCCAAGATGATTATGCAAAATTATCAAAATTGATGCCCTGTACTAAATAACAAGATATCGTTCTTTGATTTACAGTTACACACTACATTAACTCCTTACACATCAATTCACACCCACCAATACTCAACACAACTTAACTTCAAATCACTCGACATTCACTTCAAATCATAAAGCATTTAAGAAATTCAAAATGCCAATTTTTGTGTGGTGGTCTCATGTCCGGAATTTGAGATGTTCTCATTTTATAAGAACCAGAATTTTACGTGGCCATAGCAAAAGTCTGGTTTCTACAATTTAATAGGTCAGTTAACCTCAATAACTCCAATTTTAATTCAGCAATATCAAAATTAAACACAAGACAAAATAAATAAAATTATCAATACAGCTCGTTCTTACTAAAAGCCAGTAAACTACATTGTCGTTCATTTTGTTCTTTAAGCACGCCTTTCCAAAAACTGTAAAAATACTGAAAATAACTGCTTTCACAGCTAAACAAAATCTTTGTTATTTAATACAAAAGAGGAAAACACAGAGCAAGCGTTAAAAAGGGGCCGTAGCCCGCAACAGTGAAAAGAAAACACAATGAGGACAGGCTTTTTAAAGAGACAGTACACTTAAAACAAAAGAACACATTCTGTAGCTTGTGATCTCTCTCTTTCACCTTCTTGATTCCATCATAGAACCCCATTCTGTACCGACTTAAAGTCTTAAGTTCACAGTCTGTGTGCTCACCCAAGCCTGGTGTGGTGAAAGTCCCTCCGTCTTTCTGTTTGTTCTTCTTTCTTCCTCATCTTTCAACCTACCCGTCCGAATTTCAACTTCCTCTCTCAACCTCCCTAATTCCTGTGGCTCAAACAACAAAACTCTTGCTTTACAATCCTCCTCTTTAATTTCCTTCTCCCTTACCAGTTTCTTTATCTTAGTCTCCACCTCACAAAAAGTCTGACAGGTTTTAACTAATACAGTACAAGTTCCTATGTTCTCCTCGTCCTCCTGCACAATCTTACCCACAGTTCATAGAATCATAGAATCATAGAAAGTTAAGGCACAGAAGGAGGCCATTCGGCCCACTGTGACCTTGCTGGCCAAAAAAGAGCTATCCAGCTTAATCCCACTTTCCTGCACTTGGTTCATAGCCCTGTAGGTTACAACATTTCAAGTGCTCATCCAAGTACTTTTTAAATGAGTTGAGGGTTTCTGCCCCTTCTACCACCCTTTCAGGCAGTGAGTTCCAGACCCGCGTCACTCTCTGGGTGAAAAAATGTCTTCTCAGCTCCCATCTAATCCTCCTACCAATTACTTTAAATCTATACCCACCCCCCCACATCACTGACCCCTCTGCTAAGGGAAATCAGTCCTCCCTATCCACTCTATCTAGTCCCGTCACAATTTTGTTTACCTCAATTAAATCTCCCCTCAGCCTCCTTTGTTCCAAAGAAAACAACCCCAGTCTATCCAATCTTTTCTCATAGCTAAAATTCTCCAGCCCTGGCAACACCCTCGTAAATCTTCTCTGTACCCTCTCTAGTGCAATCACATCTTTCCTGTAATGTGGTGACCAGAACTGTACGCAGTACTCAAGCTGTGGCCGAACCAATGTTTTATACAGTTCTAGCATAAACTCCCTGCTCTTATATTCTATGCCTTGGCTAATAAAGGAAAGTATTCCGTATGCCTTTTTAACCACCTTATCTACCTGTCCTGCTACCTTCCGGGATCTATGGACATGCACTCCAAGGTCCCTTTGTTCCTCTGCACCTCTCAGTATCCTCCCATTTATTGTGTACTCCCTTGCCTTGTTTGCCCTCCCCAAATGCATTACCTCACACTTCTCCGGATTGAACTCCATTTGCCGCTTTTCTGCCTGCCAGACCAGTCCATTGATATCTTCCTGCAGTCCACAGCTTTCCTCCTCACTATCAACCACATGGCCAATTTTTGTATCATCTGCAAACTTCTTGATCAAGCCCCCCACATTCAAGTCCAAATCATTAATATATACCGCAAAAAGCAAGGGACCTAGTACTGAGTCTTGCAGGACCCCACTCGAAACAGTCTTCCAGTCGCAAAAACACCCATCAACCATTACCATTTACTTCCTGCCACTGACACAATATTGGATCCAACTAGCCACTTTCCCTTGGATTCCTTGGGCTTTTACTATTTTGACCTGTCTGCCATGTGGGACCTTGTCAAAAGCCTTGCTAAAATTCATGTAGACTACATCAAACGCGTTACCCTCATTGACCCTCCTTGTTATCTGCTCAAAAAGTTCAATCAAGTTAGTCATACACAACCTTCCCTTAACAAATCCATGTTGACTGTCTTTGATTAACCTGTGCCTTTCCAAGTGACGATTTATGCTGTCCCTCAGAATCGATTCCAATAATTTGCCCACCACTGACTTTGAATCTAGTTTTTTTTTTATTCGTTCACGGGATGTGGGCGTCGCTGGCAAGGCCGGCATTTATTGCCCATCCCTAATTGCCCTCGAGAAGGTGGTGGTGAGCCGCCTTCTTGAACCGCTGCAGTCCGTGTGGTGACGGTTCTCCCACAGTGCTGTTAGGAAGGGAGTTCCAGGATTTTGACCCAGCAACGATGAAGGAACGGCGATATATTTCCAAGTCGGGATGGTGTGTGACTTGGAGGGGAACGTGCAGGTGGTGTTGTTCCCATGCGCCTGCTGCCCTTGTCCTTCGAGGTGGTAGAGGTCGCGGGTTTGGGAGGTGCTGTCGAAGAAGCCTTGGCGAGTTGCTGCAGTGCATCCTGTGGATGGTGCACACTGCAGCCACAGTGCGCCGGTGGTGAAGGGAGTGGATGTTTAGGGTGGTGGATGGGATGCCAATCAAGCGGGCTGCTTTATCTTGGATGGTGTCGAGCTTCTTGAGTGTTGTTGGAGCTGCACTCATCCAGGCAAGTGGAGAGTATTCCATCACACTCCTGACTTGTGCCTTGTAGATGGTGGAAAGGCTTTGGGGAGTCAGGAGGTGAGTCACTCGCCGCAGAATACCCAGCCTCTGACCTGCTCTCGTGGCCACAGTATTTATATGGCTGGTCCAGTTAAGTTTCTGGTCAATGGTGACCCCCAGGATGTTGATGGTGGGGGATTCGGCGATGGTAATGCCGTTGAATGTCAAGGGGAGGTGGTTAGACTCTCTCTTGTTGGAGATGGTCATTGCCTGGCACTTATCTGGCGCGAATGTTACTTGCCACTTATGAGCCCAAGCCCGGATGTTGTCCAGGTCTTGCTGCATGCAGGCTCGGACTGCTTCATTATCTGAGGGGTTGCGAATGGAACTGAACACTGTGCAGTCATCAGCGAACATCCCCATTTCTGACCTTATGATGGAGGGAAGGTCATTGATGAAGCAGCTGAAGATGGTTGGGCCTAGGACACTGCCCTGAGGAACTCCTGCAGCAATGCCCTGGGGCTGAGATGCTTGGCCTCCAACAACCACTACCATCTTCCTTTGTGCTAGGTATGACTCCAGCCACTGGAGAGTTTTCCCCCTGATTCCCATTGACTTCAATTTTACTAGGGCTCCTTGGTGCCACACTCGGTCAAATGCTGCCTTGATGTCAAGGGCAGTCACTCTCACCTCACCTCTGGAATTCAGCTCTTTTGTCCATGTTTGGACCAAGGCTGTAATGAGGTCTGGAGCCGAGTGGTCCTGGCGGAACCCAAACTGAGCATCGGTGAGCAGGTTATTGGTGAGTAAGTGCCGCTTGATAGCACTGTCGACGACACCTTCCATCACTTTGCTGATGATTGAGAGTAGACTGATGGGGCGGTAATTGGCCGGATTGGATTTGTCCTGCTTTTTGTGGACAGGACATACCTGGGCAATTTTCCACATTGTCGGGTGGATGCCAGTGTTGTAGCTGTACTGGAACAGCTTGGCTAGAGGCGCAGCTAGTTCTGGAGCACAAGTCTTCAGCACTACAGCTGGGATGTTGTCAGGGCCCATAGCCTTTGCTGTATCCAGTGCACTCAGCCGTTTCTTGATATCACGTGGAGTGAATCGAATTGGCCGAAGACTGGCTTCCGTGATGGTGGGGATATCGGGAGGAGGCTGAGATGGATTATCCACTCGGCACTTCTCGGTTACTTGACTTTGAATCCATTTTGTCGCCTTTTTTCATGAGTCCCCTTCTGGACTAGTCAAAAACAACACTAAGCCTGTCACACAAAATTTCTCAAACTTTTTATCTCGGGCTCTCTCAACATCAGTTGAGCTAGCCATCTGGTCGCCATGATGCGCCCAGATCCTGTTCACCCAACGGTAACTCTGCCATTTACCTGTCTTTGTTATCGGTAGGTCTTCTCAGTCCTACACTCCCCTTTCAGGTTTTCCTACTCGACCAACATAATGATCAGTTAGGCCAGTCGAGCCTATTTGTGAAGGACAAAGCACTCAGTTCCTTTTGTCAGGTCCTGCCGCGGTCGCCACTTTGTTGGAATTATATCCCGTGACTGGATTACGGTAATACCTTAATCAATTCAACCTGACACCGTATTGGTAAAGAACTGAGGCCTTATTGTTCACAGACAGCAAATGATGCACACATCATTGAGTGAAAACTAACAACCCCAGACAAGAAGTATATTACCCGTCTAGGAGTTGGACAGCCGGTGCGGAATGGCACATTACTTCTTCAACTACTTCGTCTTCTGAGAGCTACACAGGGTTAGGCTCCAGCCAGCACGGATCCCCTGGACATATTTAGTTCCCTCTCCTCCGACTGCAGGGCTTATGGCTAAAAGCCAGACTTTATATATCTTATTTCTACCTAAGGAATGTGCAGTCTTGCACATATTATCTTGCAGGTGGTGAGCCTACACAATGGAATCAGTTCCTCTGTCTTCCTAACGGTCAACATATTCTTAGAGGCAGTACAAAGGTGATCCTTCAGCCGTTATAATATCTTGCAGAAACAGTACAAGGGTTACCCTAAACAAACTGTTGTAGCAGTTTCTAAAGTGTCTGCAGCTTTCCTGTTATTTGACCGCATTGTTCTGTTAGAAGGATCAGTAGTTTTCCATGCTGCTACTTCATTACACTTTGCCCACTGCCTGGTTCTGCTATTTAATTTTAGCATTTAACTCCTTTACAGCTGTTTTCATATTTAATAGATTCTTAGCTTATTTAGTAGATTCTTACACCTCCTCTGTTCTAATGAAAACTGTCCCAAAACTTTCAAATCTTTATTCGTATTTGTATTTCCTCACATCAGGCAGCATTCTAGTGAATCTGCGCTGTACCCTTTCTATTACCTCAACATCCTTCTTCTAGTGTGGAGCCTAAAACTGCACACAGAACTCCAGCTGAGGTCAACACCAGTATGTTGATTTTGGGCAAGCTCTCACCACCCACCACCCCCCCCCCCCCCCCCACCTACTAGGCCACCCTGCTGTCATCAGGGGAATGTTCCCATGGATTTATAGCCTGTAATATGATTTCCCAGGCTTCGCCAATTCTGGAACAGCCCTCAGGCTAGTCTGAAGTCATCCCTCCTCCACTGTTTGTAATGGAACCAGATGCACCCTGTAACTAACAACACCTGAGTGGCATAGCAGGGAGAGAGATCCTATCAATGGAGGGTATAGATGGTGGTACTAAAAGTGATAATGAAAAACAAACTTCAAAGAAATATCTGGTAAGAATATAATGTTCTTACTGTAAGGTAAAAAGGTAAGTACTTTATAAAAAATTACATCCCCCACACTTACCTTCCTCTTTAAGGTGTCTCAGTCATTGCTTCCCAGCTCCCAAAGAGACTGGTGTTACACACACATACAGACATAGATAAGGGCAATTGATCAGCATGTGCCATAGATGACTCTCTAACTTAGTTAATATTTAAATTAGCTGCTTCTAGCTAGCAATTCTTCTTGTTAGACCCACTATTGTCAGACTCGAAATGACAATTATAATATAATGCAATACAACTCAAAGAAGGAAAGGAAGAACTTACATTTATAAAGCATCTGTCATGACCTAAGGATATTCCAAAGTGCTTCACAGCCAATTAAGTATTTTTGAAGTGTAGTCACTGTTGTAATATAGGGAAACACAACAGCCAATTTGCGCACAGCATGGTCCCACAAACAGCAATGAGATATATGACCAGATAAATGATGGCCAGTACACTGGGGAGAACTCCCCTGCTCTTCTTCGAATAGTGCCATGGGATCTTTTACATCCAGCTGAGCAGGCAGACTGGGCCTCAGTTATCCCATTCAAAAGACGATGCCTCTGATAGTGCAGCACTCCCTCAGTACTGCACTGAAGTGTCAGCCTAGATGATGTGCTCAAGTATCTGAAGTGGGGCTTGAAATCATGACCTGTGGACTCAGAGGTGAGAGATTTACTGTTGAGCCAAGGCTGAAAAAAACAGGAGAACATAGTTGACAGTTAAATAATCCTGATTAATTTATCATGTAACTCAATGAAATGACTCTTCATTTGTAGTGAAATATCTACGTTATAATAGCAAAATTCTGAACACCAGTTTGCTAATCTTTAACCCAGGATGAATAGTGAAATATGTTTGACAGACCAGTGAAATTGATCTTTCCAGTTACAAAATATTTAATCTCTTTCAGAACACAAATGATTTTATTAATGTACATTTTTAAGTTCAATTATAGAATTGGTCTCAGAATCACAGCATATTTTTGCAATGTGTGAAGTTACTCTCGCACACTCACAGAACCACAGAATGTGTCACCTTCTTTTGGTTAGATCATCTTTTAATCCAAAGTTTGATAAATGTCATACATGTAATAAATTCCAGTTGAGCTGACGACTAACTGCAATTTGGAGTTAGCTGCTTTCTCTGTCATCAAACAAACTAATAATTCTAAATCAATCTGCTCCCAAAACACTAATATTTGGTGATAACAAGCAAGATTTTGTGATAAAGAATTCCATTAAGGTGGCACCATAAGCTAATGCTCCAGTAAACATAGGAACAAAGGAACAGGAGTAGGCCTTTCAGCCCCTCGAGCCTGTTCTGCCATTCAGTTAGATCATGGCTGATCTGATTACCTGATTACACTGTGCTACAGAACGGTAGGACACAGGCTTGGCTCGAGGATGTTGCATTTGATAAATTCAAAGTCACAGTGTTGTTATGTACCATAAATTTATCATCAGAGTTAACCAACATAGATAGATTAATGCTGGTATTATTAGTATTGCCTCGAATTGTTTTCCAATCATTATACTGAGGCGAGGCATCGAGAGATATGATGTAGTTATATTATAGTACTGCTGCTGGAATCCCTCACTTCAGCAGCAGCACTGTGACATAAGTGAGGTGGCCAAGTGCCTCCAGCGGTATGGAGTAGCAGCTAAAGAGGCAGCTCAGTGGTTCTCTTTCCTGCCAGGCGACCAGTGTGGATTTTACATTGCTGGTTTGTATGGTCCTTCTGCTGACATTGGGAAAGGGACTAAAGCCAGGAAATTAAGGTTGCATTAAAACTTTTTCAATAACCGTACGTGTACGATTTTTTTTTTATGTTCCCACCGATACCGACATTATCCTGCAATGTGAACAGGGCAAATTCCAGTCCACTTAGGACATTGCAGAACTACTTCAAATAGAAGGAGTCCCGAAATATAATTGCAATGTTAAATTCTCCCTCTCAGGGTGAGAAATTAGTACCAAGATCCACAGGTGGCGTCTCTACTACCCAGCGATCAAATCAGGAAAATCATTGATGGCTGCCAACTCTGCATGACGTTGCACATAATTTAGGAACAGGAGTCTCTCGTGCAGATTAAAAGTCCAGCTGTCAGTTAATTCCATTCGATCACAACAACTCATAGCAGTCTGCAAACTCATTCCCATCATTTTCAAACTGGCACCCCTGATACATAAAAGAGGCAAAGCAGCTAAGTGTCCCACTGTATTTGTACAGTACCACTTTTTAAATGAACAGGCCATTCTGAATCTGAATTGGCCCAATTGCTTTTTTTAATACTGTCCAAATTTTGGAAAATAGAAAATAGGCTAAGAAAAATATTTTAAGTGACTGTTGAAGGAGGGACTCAAAAGAGTTCCACAGTTTTGAGGTCCTAAGAAGGAAGGAGTTAGAGTAGGAGATGGCACCACAAAGATTGATTTCAACACAGTGAGGCTGCAGGGAGAAGAAGGATTGTGTAAGGCAGCATTTTTAGACCTTAGAAGGAACGAGAGAGGAAAGTTCAGAGGATCAACGAACAGTAGCACTGATAAAGACAAGAAAGACTGTGACAGTTGGTGGCTAAAGGTGAGACAAGGGTCACCTAATTAAGCTGAAGCGTTTTCATTTATTTGAAAGAGGTGCCAGAGAAGCCTCCCCAGATATGGAAGAAGTATTCAAATCTTGAATGGACTTTGGATTATTAAAATCCAGAATTTGGGCTCAGCTCACATCCTGATGCTATGCACTTACAGCAAAGAGAAATCAGATCTTTGTCCATTCCCAGCTTTAACAATTTTCCAACTTAATAAACAGAAGCACTATATACACAACAAATGCTCTTGTTTTAGTACAGTACACCATGTCAAGGTCATGATAACTATTTCACTCTAAACTGTACTTGCATAGAGAGAAGAGATTCCAGGAATACTTAGCTACATAAGTCTGCCTGTACACAGTTAAAGCTGCTCCTGACATCGAGAGTAGTGTCCATTGTGCTAATCAAGAATCTGTTTTTGGCACTGCATAAAATTCTAAGAGACCCATGTGAGAAACACCACAGACAAATATTCAAATCAGGGCATAGACTTTAACCCCTTTTCATCCAGTGAAATGTAGCTTTAGCCACTTGAGTGGAAAAGAATTAATTTACTTATCAGTCACAAATACATTTCGCACTCAGCAAATTTCCTTTTGATTGAAAACAAACCTTACGCACCTTGAACAAGGAAGTGATAGGTAAACAGGAAGATAGAAACAGGATTAACTTTCTGTCCACTTGCCTCTTGGAGTTAGTTTGTACAGCTTTCTGGAATGACTAAAATGCTTTTACAATGAATAAATATAATCTCCGATTAATTACATTTTTCAATGTCAATAGCGAGAAATTCAGTTTAGCTGGTTTCAATCTTGGGCCTTGGTCATTAACAGTCATTCTGAGGTACTTGATGCCAAAACAGATAACCATATCGAGATAAACTATCCTGGAATATGGTACCAATTGGCATCAGGCTATTGAGGGGTACAAATACTGTGGAGCAAGGTATGAAAAGGTTATCTTAAATTTCCCAAAGTGGTATGCAGACTCTTTGAGCATTGTTTCTGAGGGTTATAGAACATCATTCTTAACCCGCTGGGATATGTTAGTCATACTGTGTAGGTACACATGTTGTATCTGGAAGATAAACATGGAATAGCATCATTCAGGTCTGTTGAAGGATGAAAAGACTCACTGATGGTTGAAATCGTGATGAAATTGGACAGAGAACAGAAATGTTCTCTAAAAATAATAATGAAAGCTTTTAGAATATAGAAAACATTGGGAATGTATTGATCAATGTGGGAGAGCATGGAGGACTGCCTGAAGTTACCAATAGAGGAAAAAACTCATTGCTTCAAGGGAATTTGTATTTAATGGGGTGGGAGTCGTATAGCCAGAACCCTGGTGATGTGAGAATATTGGAGTCAAGAAACGTATTAAAAGGTCATTGTTCTATTGCCTTCCCCAATGGCTCAGGAGTTTATTCAGTGAGTAGTTGAGTTGCGCAAATCTGACAGATCCACGATTCAATTCCTGGTGTTTGCTGAGCTAGCTGATCTTAGCTGGGGCAGCGCTATAATTGCCCTCAGTGCCCCAAGGTTTGGAAGGGGAAGGTTGGCCAGAATTTCCACCAATGATTGTTGTTGCGTGGATATTGGATGCAAATAGGATTGAGGGGGACTGTGATGCATCCTCCACCCCCTCCCCCACCGATTAGATCAAACAGCCTGTTTGCACTCACTGATAAGTCACACATAAGAATAATGCCCACTTGAGCGAGATACAGAGAGTGACCTGCATCAATTAAACCCTTTACTCCAGGAAGCTGTTCAAACCTTCAGAAGGCGCAAGGACCAAAGTAACATTAATTACCAATAAAAGATAAAGGCTATTGCCCTGTGCTTCTCCCCATGAGTGAATGGGCTAACTCTACAGGGATGTGGAGGACGTTGCCACTGAATTGTCATCATAATCAAAATTAAAACAACATAACCATTTGATCTGTTTTAATGAAGCACAAATAATAAATAAAAGCTTTTTGTTTTAGAAGGAAACATATTGCAAGTGTTATAAGTAGAATATACCATAATCATCAATGTGACCCCAACCAGCACCGTGTCCTGACAAAGAGTATATGTCCAAAACGACAATCTGCCTCAACGTGCCCCGTACACCAACAGACCCACCCTACACCAATACAGCCACCCTACACCAACACATCCACCCTACACCATCACCACCCACCCTACACCAACACACCCACCCTACACCAATACAGCCACCCTACACCAATACAGCCACCCTACACCAATACAGCCACCCTACACCAACACACCCACCCTACACCATCACCACCCACCCTACACCAACACACCCACCCTACACCAATACAGCCACCCTACACCAATACAGCCACCCTACACCATCACCACCCACCCTACACCAACACACCCACCCTACACCAACACAGCCACTCTACACCAACACACCCATCCTACATCAACACACCTACCCTACACCAACACCACCCACCCTACACCATCACCACCCACCCTACACCAACACACCCACCCTACACCAACACAGCCACTCTACACCAACACACCCATCCTACATCAACACACCTACCCTACACCAACACGCCCACACTACACCATCATACCCAACCTACACCATCACCACCCACCCTACTACAACATCACACACTCTACACCAACACGACCTCCATACACCATCACCACCACCCTACACCAACAGGCCCACCCTACATCAATACATCCATCCTACCCCATCACCACCCACACTACACCAACACACCCACCCTACACCAATACAGCCACCCTACACCAATACAGCCACCCTACACCAACACACCCACCCTACACCATCACCACCCACCCTACACCAACACACCCACCCTACACCAATACAGCCACCCTACACCAATACAGCCACCCTACACCAACACACCCACCCTACACCATCACCACCCACCCTACACCAACACACCCACCCTACACCAACACAGCCACTCTACACCAACACACCCACCCTACACCAACACAGCCACTCTACACCAACACACCCACCCTACACCAACACACCTACCCTACACCAACACGCCCACACTACACCATCATACCCAACCTACACCATCACCACCCACCCTACTACAACATCACACACTCTACACCAACACGACCTCCATACACCATCACCACCACCTTACACCAACAGGCCCACCCTACATCAATACATCCATCCTACCCCATCACCACCCACACTACACCAACACACCCACCCTACACCTACACACCCGCCCTGCACCATCACCACCCATCCTACACCAACACACCCATCCTACACCAACACACCCACCCTACACCATCATCACCCACCCTACACCAACACCGCCCACTCTACACCATCATCACCCACCCTACACCATCATCATCCACCCTACACCAACATGCACACCCTACACCAACACATCCACCCTACATCGTCATCACCCAACCTACATCATCACCCACCCTACACCAACACGCACACTCTACACCAACGTGCACACCCTACACCAACACACCCACCCTACATCGTCATCACCCACCCTACATCATCATCACCCACCCTACACCAACACGCACACTCTACACCAACACGCACACCCTACACCAACATGCCCACCCTACACCATCACCACCCACACTACAACACACCTACCCCACACCAACCCACCCACTCTACACCAACACGTCCTCCCTACACCATGCACCCACCCTAAACCAACATGCCCACCTTAAACCAACACTCCCACCCTAAACCAACACGCCCACCTGACACCATCACACCCACCCTACACCATCACACCCACCCTACACCAACACACCCACCCAACACCATCACACCCACCCTACACCATCATACCCACCCCACACCATCACACCCACCCTAATCCATCACACCCACCCTAATCCATCACACCCACCCTACACCAACACACCGACTGCTGTAAAGAAAATGGGGAATACATAACTTGATGTTAGTAAAGTCAATGGTCAGCCTATGGGACTACAGAGTGCAAGACCAGATATTATTCCTGAAGATTGCATTGAATTTGATTGAAACAGTGTAGGAGGCAAAAGACAGTGGCTTCAGAGTAGAAATAGATGGGGGAAGGGGTTAAAATGATAAGTCACAGGGAACTCGGAACAGAAAGAACAGAGATGTCTGACAAAACAGTCACCAAATCTTCTTTTGATGGTCTCAATATAGAGAAAACCACATCTTAAGCAATGAATGCAATATATTAGATTGGAGGAGGTACACAGAAATTATTGTTTCATGTGGAAGTGTTCAGGACTCTGAACAGTGGTGGGAAACAATAGACAGGTATTGCATCTGCTGCAGTTGCACAAGAAGGTGCCAGGAGAAGGTCAGCTGGAAGCTGGGGTAGTGGAAGAGTGAACAAGGATATCGCAGAGGAACATGTCCATTGCAAAATGAAGAGTGGAGAGGAGGGGAAGATGTGCTCGGTGGTGGGATCATATTGTAACTGGCAGAAATGGTAGAATGATCTGGCAAATGAGGAGACTGGTGGAAGGTGTTGTTGTGAGCAATGGGAGAGGGGTGAAAGCAGAGGTGAGTTCTATAAAGGGTGGGCGATGAGCTCCGCGAGATTACCGCCCAGGCAGTGAAGATGAAAATATACTCCAATGGCTTTACTCTTCCCAATGTTTAGCTGGGGGCACTAACTTAGGAGGAGCTGCTTCTCCAGTGATAATTTTGAGGGATTTATGCAGACTTGAAAACATTCTGTACTGTGACTGGTTATTAGTTAATAGTAAAGATCAGAAGCAGAGTTGTGATACTGCAGTGTCATTTTTAGAAACAAGGGAATGTTTCTGTGGTTATAAAGAACGAGCAAACCACATTATTCTAATCTAATTGAAGTGTTTAAGATGATTAAAGGAGTTGATAGGGTAGATAGAGAGAAACTTTCCTCTGGTGGGAGAGTCCAGAACAACGGGGCATAACCTTAAAATTAGAGCTAGGCCTTTTAGGGGTGATGTCATTAAGCACTTCTTTACACAAAGGTTGTGAAAATTTGGAACTCTCTCCCCCAAAAAGTTGTTGAGGCTGTGGGTCATTTGAAAATTTCAAAACTGAGAATGATAGACTTTTGTCAGGCAAGGGTATCAAGGGTTACGGAACCAAGGCGGGTAGACGGAGTTAAGATACGAATCAGCCATGATCTAATTGAATGGTGGAACGGGCTCGAGGGGCTGAATGGCCTATTCCTGTTATTATGTTCCTATGTACATTTTTCAGTCAATTTGCAGTTATAATCCAAAGCTTGAGGTGTTTCCCAAGAGTTTTTATTTTTAGATTCAATATGTGGTTAAACATTCAAAGAGTGAAATGTCTTTGTCTATTTCTGGCTGGGTAAGAACAAACAGCAGCTGCACCTCAGTCCAGCTCTCCACTGCAAGTCAACGCCTATGTAGTTTGGGAATGTTTATTGGCAGGGATTAGGTTAATCGTGTGATACATAACATTTGATCGTTACACTATTATTTTATTTTTAAAATACCTTCTGCTGGGGATGCAAACATCTGCTCAGTTTCATCTGCTGGGGCACAGTAAGATTGATGAGGGACATGTGAGATAGTTCATGGTCAGATCGAGGCTGAATAGCTGTACAAGTAAAATAAGATTGCAATATATACCTTACAAATTGAGATCCAAGTACTTATTTTCCAATCCCATTTCAGCAAAGAAAAAACATCAAACTTTTATTCAGATTAGAACATACATACATATTGTACTTTTTAAAATTATTAAGCAAGTGTCCAAGGATTCCACATCTGCCTGCACCACCTCTTGCATATTGAGGATGTACAAGGTGGAGCAAAGGTTATATGGTTTATTGTCCTAATGGTCATAATATTTCTTGACACAACAGAATCCCACACCTGAAGGCAGTGGTAAAGATGTCTATATTTACTTCTTACTTCTACTTTTACCAGGGTCAGCAGGTGCTTCCTCCTCCGAGTGTGTCCATTTCTCCAATACTGGTGCAAATACTGTGAGTTTACTGGTGCAAATTGAGCTGTGTTAGCGCATATGCTTTCCCGAACAAGGTCGAACAATTATAGGCCGGTCAGTCTTACCTCGGTGGTGGGCAAACTATTAGAATCAATACTGAGAGATAGGATAAACTGTCACTTGAAAAGGCATGGTTTAATCAGGGATAGTCAGCATGGATTTGTTCAGGGAAGGTCATGCCTTACAAATCTGATTGAATTCTTTGAGGAAGTGACAAGGAGGATTGATGAGGGTATTGCAGTGGATGTTGTCTACTTGGATTTTAATAAGGCATTTGACAAGGTCCCACATGGCAGACTGGTCAGGAAGGTAAAAGCCCATGGGATACAGGGAAATGTGGCGAATTGGATCCAAAATTGGCTCAGTAACAGGAAACAAAGGGTAAAAGTTGATGGATGTCTTTGCGAATGGAAATCCATTTCCAGTGGTGTGCCACAGTATCAGGTCCCTTGCTGTTTGAGGTATATATTAATGATTTGGACTTGAATGTAGGGGGCATGATTGGCAAATTTGCAGATGACACAAAAATTGGCCATGTAGTTGATAGTGAAGAAGATAGCTGTACACTCCGAGAAGATATCAATGGGTTGGTGGAGTGGGCGGAAAAGTGGCAAATGGAGTTCAACCCGGAGAAGTGTGAGGTAATGCACTTAGGGAGGGCAAACAGTAAAAGGGAATACACAGTAAACGGGAATATATCGAGAGGGGTAGAGGAACTGAGGGACCTTGGAGTGCATGTGCACAGGTTCCTGAAGGTGGCAGTACAGGTAGATAAGTTTGTGAAGAAGGCATACGGAATGCTCTCCGTTATTAGCCGAGGTATAGAAAACAAAAGCAGGGATATTATGATGGAACTGTATAAAACGCTGGTAAGACCACAGCTGGAGTATTGTGTGTAGTTCTGGTCACCATATTACAGGAAGGAAATAATTGCTGTGGAGAGAGTGCAGAGAAGATTTACAAGAATGTTGCCAGGGCTTGAAAACTGCAGCTACGAGGAGAGATTGGATAGGCTGGGGTTGGGGGTTGTTTTCCTTGGAGCAGAGGAGGCTGAGTGGAGACTTGATTGAGGTGTACAAAATTATGAGGGGCCTAGATAGAATAGACAGGAAGTAGCTGTTTCCCCTAGCAGAGAGTTCAAGAACTAGAGGACGTAGATTTAAGCTGATTGGCGGAAGGATTAGAGGGGACATGAGGAAAAACTTTTCTACCCAGAGGGTGGTGGGTGAATGGAATTCGCTGCCTGAATTGGTGGTAGAGGCAGGGACCCTCAACTCTTTTAAAAAGTACCTGGACTTAACTGCAGGGCTACGGACCGGGTTCTGGAAGGTGGGATTAGAATGGGCACCTCGTTGTTCTTCGAGCCAGCGCGGACACGATGGGCCAAATGGCCCCCTTCTCTGCTGTATAGTTTCTATGGTTCTATGGTTCTACGGTTCCCAGCTGGATTCTTGTGCTGCTGAGGCAGTGCTGCAGTGTCGTAGGTGCCCACTTTTGGATCAGATGTTACATTGACTACTTGTTTCAGAACTTGAGTTGGACGTTAAAGATCAGAAAAGGATGTTCTGGCCAAATTTTCTCCATTAACCAATATCACCTACAACAAACAGATTAATTGGTCATTCCTATCATGGATGTTTGGGGCACATTGCTGATAGAGACTAGGCACTCAATGTTCCTATATAATAACACTCACTCTGCTTCAAAATTAACTCATCGTGTAAGTTGTTTAAGGTGCTTCATCATATAAGAGCTATTTTTTTTCACAAGATTCCACCAAAGGTGCCTGTGAAATTCTGAACGTTCCAGTACTAAAGTTGACAGAAAAAATGAATACTACGTTCATCACCTTCATCACAGGAGGTACCAATGGGACGGGTTGCAGAGCTTTTGCTGGGTGGTTAGGTTCCTTCAAGTGCAGAGCGCAGTACATGACACTCACATGGGCATCATGGCTTTTTTGATAATAACCCTACATCATACATGAACAGAAGGAGTTTGAGCAGCAGGACATCAACTCTTCAGCACCAAAAGTAACAGTGCTGCTCATGTGTCCACGGTAACATTGTGAACAATTAGGTAGCTTGTCCCCACAACAACTTCCCTTTTAATGGTGAGCTGCAGCCCTTTATAAGCTGCTCCCTTGCTGGATTGTACACCCACCCATAGCCAAACAAATGTGTGTAGAGCCCCAGTACGCCCTCCCAGTGCAGTCTTTCCTACACGCACGGAATCTCAGCGTCAGCGTCACCGTGAGCTGCCCCTGAGGCTGTGGCGGGGATGAGACCGTCGTCCATCTCCTGGTGGACTGCCCCTTCGTGCAGAAGGTGTGGAGAGAGATGCGTTGGTATCTGTCCCGGTTCATCCCCAACAGCTCGGTAACACAGGACGCAGTGCTCTACGGGCTGTTCCCCGGGATGCACACCGAGACAGATATCATCTGGTGCTGGAAGACCATCAACTCAGTGAAGGAGGTCCTTTGGTCCACCCGAGACCTGCTGGTCTTCCAGCTGAAGGAGCTGACCACAACTCAGTGTTGCCGACTGGCATATTCCAAGGTCCAGGAGTATGTGCTGCGGGACGTATTGAAGCGAGGTGCGGCCTACGCAAAGGCTCTATGGGGAAAGGCCTCCATGTAAGGCCACCCCACTTTGTATTGTACAGAATGTATTAGAAGATATTCACTGTGTTGTATTGTAATAATGGGATTGTAGTATGTACGACCTCTATTGTATTGATTTGAATTTTATTTGTGTATTTACATATCCTTAAATTTTATGAAATAAAGTATATTTTGAAATGTTTAAAAAAGTGTGTTTTGAGGTGTGCGAGGCGGGACACTTCATTAACATATTTAAATCAGGCTCTCACAGTGCATTTGGGAGCCTGATATAAATTTAACTGCAGCCGTGTGAATTTCCCAGGGCCCGGGAAACCCAGAAGCAAAATGGAGGAGGGAGCTGCCGGCTCCGGAAGGTAAGTGCCTTGTGGGCCAGGAGGAGCAGCTGTGCTCTCCCCAGCCCCTCAAGAAAGCCTTCGGCCTCCCCTATGCTGATTGCGACCGCTCTCCAGCCCCTGCTGCGATCAGCGACCTCCCCGCGCCCCAATCTGCAGCCTGCCCCACGATCACGATTGCAGGAGACCATCCCCAAGGGTCCCTGGCTACTGCCTCCTGCCGCTGGTTTTCCCGGCCAGCCTGTCAATTTGGCCGGCTGCCAGGCAGAAAATGGAAGAAAAAATTGATAATGAGATCCTGCCGTTAAATTGAGGTGGACCTCCGTGTCCGCGCCCTCGCGGGTTTCCCCCGCACTACCGCGTTCCCCCACATCCTCCCCGCCTCCCTGTAAATATTAGGGCCAATGTGTTAAGGTCATTTGCTCTGACATGTTTTCAGAGGTAGTTTCATCTGGCAGACATTAATGTCTCAGGCCCAGCCAGGAGTAGCGATTCTTTGATGGAAAGCTGTGCTTGTTCCAGCCATAGGATCCAGCCCGCATTTGGAAGTCAGTTTGCCAAATGAGATGAGGTGTACCAACCCCCAGAACAGTGCAAGTGGGCCCTACCAGGGGGCTCCAGACTGTGGTCGGGGCCTGAAGATGGCTGGGAAACCTTTTTAATTAGATTTTTCAAACAATCCTCTGAAACAGGAGGCCAATTAGGGCAGTCAGAATTCTCTGGGGACACAGCATGCACCTTCTCCCCAGGGCGGCCACCTTGCAATAGCATTTCAGGGGTCTATGGTGGTGGTGGGTGGGGGGACAAAGGGCTATCCTAGAAGGCTCCTGCCCCCTGAGCTCCCGAACTTTGGTGAGGTCAGCAGTGGAGTTCCATGGTGAGCACGATCCCAGCCAATAAAGCTACAGACCAACCTCTGGGGGCAAACTTTTCATGTGCTTGTAACCTATTCAAATTAGGGGGTGGACTCCTCTTCTGAACGTTCTGTGCAACTTGCCCTTTTGGCCAGTTCAATCTAATTTTTGCTGGACTTGAAAAAATCAGGGTAAATTCACTGATCTTGCACGCTCAAAGGGGGGTTTATTTTGGAGAATCGGTCTACAGTGTTACAGTCCAATCTCCTACACCCTCCCCTTTTGCGTGTAGCTCCCCATTGCGAGCGCAGTACCAGTGAATTTATCATCTATGGTATTTCCTAGGCTATGAATTGTATATCGGGGCTTCTCATTATTTGATTCAAAGAAACACTTGCCTTATTCAATGATGGTTCATTCGACATCGTGCCCTTCAACCTTTCCATTTAAATGTCCCCACTGTCCTCAGTGGGGGTAAGTTTTTCTTTATTCATTCATGGGATGTGGGCGTCGCTGACAAGGCCAGCATTTATTGCCCATCCCTAATTGCCCTTCAGAAGGTGGTGGTGAGCCGCCTTCTTGAACCGCTGCAGTCCGTATGATGAAGGTTCTCCCACAGTGCTGTTAGTTAGCGAGTTCCAGGGTTTTGACCCAGCAACGATGAAGGAACGGCGATATATTTCTAAGTCGGGATGGTGTGTGACTTGGAGAACTTGCAGGTGGTGTGGTTCCCATGTGCCTGCTGCCCTTGTCCTTCTAGGTGGTAGAGGTCATGGGTTTGGGAGGTGCTGTCAAAGAAGTCTTGGCGAGTTGCTGCAGTGCATCTTGTGGATGGTGCATACTGCAGCTGCGGTGGGCCGGTGGTGGTGGGAGTAAATATTTAAGGTGGTGGATAGGGTACCAATTAAGCGGCTGCTTTGTCCTGGATGGTGTCGAGCTTCTTAAGTGTTGTTGGAGCTGCACTCATCCAGGCAAGTGGAGAGTATTCCATCACATTCTTGACTTGTGCCTTGTAGAAAGGTGGAAAGGCTTTGGGGAGTCAGGAGGTGAGTCACTCGCCGCGGAATACCCAGCCTCTGACCTGCTATCGTGCTTGAGGCATGATTGGCACTTCTCCTGTCTCTATGTGAGTCTGTTGGTTAAATGCTAACTTCTCTTTTGCTGCCTTTATGTTAAAATATTTTCTAATATTCAGTGTTGTCGTTTTTTAGGTGAGGTATTGGATTGAAGCAGCCTGTGATCTTCTCCCATGTTTTGGGACAGGTCATGGGATTGGAGGAATTAATAGCATGCATGCCAACCTACAAAACTAGTATAAACTATCAATAGCTTCAAGAAAGTGACACAGTTCCAAAAAAGGTGACAGCCCTTAATATAAGCTTTATGACACATGGAGACAAGAATTTACACTGAAAGTGCAGTCTATCATCGGCTTGTCATAACTTAAAACGCTGGTATTCCCAACACTCAGTAACTTTTATATTTGGGGAAAGTACAAAAAAAATTCAAAAGCACAGTGATGAATTTAATGAAGGGGGTTTGAGTGCTGAAGGCATAAAATTTATTTCAAGAGTTTGAAAACATGGTCCTCCAGAAATTTTAATTTTAAACACTTTATTTCATCCATTGTCCAGCATTTTGAAGCCTATTGTAATACTTCTTTTCAAATCAAAAAAGCGGGGTCGACATTAATGGGTGGGAGAGGGTCAGAGGTTAAAAATTAAAAATCGCAAAATGCTGTGTACGCGCCTGCCACCATTTTTATGGCGGTGGGTAGCATGGCATGTCTGTGTGCTGTTGTGGAGAGACAGGACACTTCATTATAATATTTAAATCAAGCTCCCACAGAGCAGTTGGGAGCCTGATTTAAATTTAACGCTGGTTGGCCGGGTTTCCCAGGGCTTGGGAAATTTGTCTAAAAAACACTAATGTCAATTACAAGGCTGAAGGTTAGCTTAACTATTTTGCAATTCTCATTTTGTCAATATTACCACACAGTAACTTAGAGAGAATCATTTTGGTATGTTAATCTATTAAACACAAACATGCAACTGTTTCCTGATTTACAGCAGTGGTTTACCATGTAAGAATGCAGATGATACCATACTTACAGGGTCAATGGAAAATTTTTATTACTTGTATTTACTAACTGTCAAAAGCTAACCTCTTGCAAGGCAATTTCCTCTAGAGAAACTATAGGCCTTTTAAATCTGAGTAGAGTGGACTTTGCAAACACATCAAAGCTGACAACTCCAGAGCCACTGCAACAACCTCTATTGTAGTAGATTAAACACACAAGTGAAAATGAAATTGTCGTCCTGTAAACAGGGGCCTAGAACAACTCAACATAAAGTTTCCGCTTTGGGCGCAATCGGGAAATTGCGCCCAAAGTGCACTTAAAATTGCCCTGTTTAGGTTAGGCTTCAAGTTTCCACTAAAATTCATTTGCATAATCACAAACGTAAAATCTTAGGAACATAGGAACATGAGTAGGCCATTCAGTCCCTCGTGCCTGCTCCGCCATTTGATAAGATCATGGCTGATCTGTGATCTAGCTCCATATACCTGCCTTTGGCCCATATCCCTTAATACCTTTGGTTGCCAAAAAGCTATCTATCTCACATTTAAATTTAGCAATTGAGCTAGTATCAATTGCCGTTTGCGGAAGAGAGTTCCAAACTTCTACAACCCTTTGTGTGTAGAAATGTTTTCTAATCTCGCTCCTGAAAGGGCTGGCTCTAATTTTTACACTGTGCCCCCTACTCCTAAAATCCCCAACCAGCGGAAATAGTTTCTCTCTATCCACCCTATCTGTTCCCCTTAATATCTTATAAACTTCGATCAGATCACCCCTTAACCTTCGAAACTCTAGAGAATACAACCCCAATTTGTGTAATCTCTCCTCGTAACTTAACCCTTGAAGTCCTGGTATCTTCCATGAACCAGCTCAATCAGGCAGCGCAATAGAACGTAAATGTTTCTTTTTTTTTCTCTTTCCATTAAAAAGTATTCCTTGATGTATTCTGGTACAAGAAACACAAAAAGTTAGCATGCTGGTATAGCAGGCAATTAGGAAAGCAAATGGTATGTTGGCCTTTATTGCAAGAGGGTTGGAGTACAAAAGTAAGGAAGTCTTACTACAATTTTACAGGGTTTGGTGAGACCACACCTGGAGTACTGCATACAGTTTTGGTCTCCTTATCTAAGGAAGGATGTACATGTCTTAGAGGTGGTGCAACAAAGGTACTCCAGATTAATTCCTGGGATGGGAAGGTTGTCCTATGAGGAGAGGTTGAGTAGACTGGGCCTATACTCTCTGGAGTTTAGATGAGAAGTGATCTCAGCTAAACATACAAGATTCTGAGGGGGCTTGACAGGGTAGATGCTGAGAGGTTGTTTCCCCTGGCTGGAGAGTCTAGAACAAGAGGGCATATTCTCAGGATAAGGGGTTGGCCATTTGAGACTGAGATGAGGAGGAATTTCTTCACTCAAAGAGTTGTGAATCTTTGGAATTCTCTACCCTCGAGGGCTGTGAATGCTGAGTCATTGAGTACATTCAAGGCTGAGATAGATGGACTTTTGGACTCTAGGGGAATCAAGGGATATGGGAATTGGGCAGGAAAGTGGAGTTGAGGTTGAAGATCAGCCATGATCTTATTGAATGGTGGGTCAGGCCTACTCTTGCTCTTATTGCTGATTCAAGAGTGGTAACCTGGTGCAGTTTTATTAATACAGCTGAAAATGGTTTGATCACTAAAATTAAGTATTTTTAATAAGGATGTCCAGTCCTCCACCTGTGAGTAACCTGATTTAAAATCACTGAAAATGACTTTTTTAAAAACTATGCTGAACCATTTAGTAGTTTCATTGATGTTCACTGGTCAGTTTCTTAGCAAATTAAATATGAAAAAACTTTTAAAATGTGCCTATTAGTGCCTGTGTGCCTAAGAGAATGAGCACAATGTGAAGAGCCTTCCTGAACCAGTGCACTCGGCGGAAACTCGAAATTTTGACCTAGGAGCGTGGCCAGTTTTGTGGGCGGGGCCTGACCTTGAACCAGCGTAAAAGATTGAGGCAAACACAAACATAAGTGTTTTTGGGCGTAACTCACTTAGTTTTAAAATTCCCCAATCTTTTGCGCTGGTTCGGCTGATTCTGCCCGGATTGCGCTGATATAACTAGCAGAAATTCGACCCCCTCATGTTTATCATTGGTCTAAATTGAATCTAACCAAGAGGCAACTACTTTGCTGGGAATTTGGCAGCCCACTAACTACTCTCCTCCAAGTTTCTCAGTCCACAGTTGAAAGGAAGATGCTTTACACTTCAAGATCATATGTGGACATCGTCCTTGACAACAAATACCAGGTTATAGTCCAACAGCTTTATTTGAAATCTCAAGCTTTCGGAGCTTTGCTTCTTCGTCAGGTGAGTGAAGAGTTGCATAAAGGCACAGCGTATATAGTCAGAGAACAATGCCTGGTGATTACAGATAATCTTTCTAACTGCCCTTTATCACACCTCGGCAGAGAGATAATCACAGCAATCAAAGGAGTGAATGGTGTTCAGACATGTTAGTCAGAGAAACATTACATCCAAGAATACTGAGGTGGGGTCACAAGGGGTCAAATCAGAAAGACAGAGAGAGAGAGAGAGACCAGAAAGACAGAGGGAGAGAGAGAGAATGACCAGTTGTATTAAAAACAGATAACTTTTCTTTCGCTGGAAATCGCAGAAGGTCCGGCCGCAGTGTGTACCATCCACAGGATGCACTGCAGCAACTCGCCAAGGCTTCTTCGACAGCACCTCCCAAACCCGCGACCTCTACCACCTAGAAGGACAAGAGCAGCAGGCACATGGGAACAACACCACCTGCACATTCCCCTCCAAGTCACACACCATCCCGACTTGGAAATATATCGCCGTTCCTTCATTGTCGCTGGGTCAAAATCCTGGAACTCCCTTCCTAACAGCACTGTGGGAGAACCGTCACCACACAGACTGCAGCGGTTCAAGAAGGCGGCTAACCACCACCTTCTCAAGGGCAATTAGGGATGGGCAATAAATGCTGGCCTCGCCAGCAACGCCCACATCCCGTGAACGAATAAAAAGAATTTTTAAAAATGTGTGTGGAGAACAAGCCAACTACAACTAGAGTCTGGATGACTCTACGTCAGGTGGGGTTACATGTAGCGTGACATGAACCCAAGATCCCGGTTGAGGCCGTCCTCATGGGTGCGGAACTTGGCTATCAATTTCTGCTTGACGAATCTCCATCAAAGACGGGCACCTCAGCACCCAAGAAATCGCATAGACCTCCTCAGAAGACAAACACGGGACACAACCAACAGAGTACCCTTCGTCGTCCAGTACTTCCCCGGAGCAGAGAAACTACGCCATGTTCTCCGCAGCCTTCAACATGTCATCGATGACGACGAACACCTCGCTATGGCCATCCCCACACCTCCACTACTCGCCTTTAAACAGCCACCTAACCTCAAACAGACCATCGTTCGCAGCAAATTACCCAGCTTTCAGGAGAACAGCGTCCACGACACCACACAACCCTGCCACGGTAACCTCTGCAAGACATGCCAGATCATCAACACAGATACCACCATCACACGAGAGGACACCACCCACCAGGTACATGGTTCATACTCCTGTGACTCGGCCAACGTTGTCTACCTCATACGTTGCAGGAAAGGATGCCCCGGAGCATGGTACATCGGCGAGACCATGCAGACGCTGCGACAACGGATGAACGGACACCGCACAACAATCGCCAGACAGGAGGGTTCCCTCCCAGTCGGGGAACACTTTAGCAGTCAAGGACATTCAGCCACCGATCTTCGGGTAAGCGTTCTCCAAGGCGGCCTTCGAGACAAACGACAATGCAAAATCATCGAGCAGAAATTGGTAGCCAAGTTCCGCACCCGTGAGGACGGCCTCAACCGGGATCTTGGGTTCATGTCATGCTACATGTAACCCCAACTGACGTAGAGTCATCCAGACTCTAGTCGTAGTTGGTTTGTTCTCCATCACAGATGCGACCGGATCTGCTGCGATTTCCAGCGAAAAAAAGTTATCTGTTTTTAATACAACTGGTCATTGTCTCTCTCTCTCTCTCTTTCTGGTCTCTCTCTCTCTCTGTCTTTCTGATTGGACCCCTTGTGACCCCACCTCAGTATTCTTGGATGTAATGTTTCCCTGACTAACCTGTATGAACACCATTCACTCCTTTGATTGCTGTGATTATCTCTCTGCCGAGGTGTGATAAAGGGCAGTTAGAAAGATTATCTGTAATCACCAGGCATTGTTCTCTGACTATATATGCTGTGCCTTTATGCAACTCTTCACTCACCTGACGAAGGAGCAAAGCTCCGAAAGCTTGAGATTTCAAATAAAGCTGTTGGACTATAACCTGGTGTTGAGCGACTCCTAACAAATACCTTGATGGTGCAAGCTCAGCAAAAGTGATAATGTCAATCATAAGCGATTCAGGCTGAATGCTATATTTAGGTGACTACTCAAAAATTTTAATCAGACTTGACTGTTTTTCAGCTGACTCAAATATCCACATAATAAAAAAATGGAATAATTCAATATGCTTAATTTTACTGGGCCAGATTTTGTTGTGAGTGGCAAACAAACTTAGACTTGCACTTGCCCATAGACTTTCTCTGAGTTTTTGCACGGCAAGTTACTGTAAATTAGAGATCCAAACAGCGTAGTGCCCTCTACAGGGCATCTGGGATCTGTGTGAACAGGGCAAGCAGCTGTGTGTCTCCTGAACCAATCAGACTTAAGAGTCGTTAATGAGCGGTGCAGAGACTGATCCAGGAAGTGTAAGTTAGAATGTCAAATCATGTACAGAAAGCAAAATAACGAGAGGGAAGGAAAGATTGGATTAAGAGAGATAAAAGAAAAAATATGAAAAAATGTTTTAAATTTTTAAAAAATGTCTAACAATAATTAAAAGCTAAAGGATTGAGACTCTACAGATGTAAAAGTTAATTTTCAGTGCCAGAGAGGTTGTTTGGCAATCATTAAGAGTTACCACGCCGTTAAAAGGGTACTTACACTGGAATAGACAAGCCCTAACTTTTTCTAGCGAGTTTAGTCCGTATCTAGGACGTCAATGCAGTCACGCTGTTCAATTCATTTGAATGGGGAGCCGGAAGACAAGATATCTTTTTCATGCAGTTTGCAGAGGAGCAGCGCATCCCGATTTCTGCATTTAACTGCGGTGAGCGATGTTAGCCTCACCGTAATTTTTACAGCAAAATCCAGCCCAAAGTTTTTTCCAGTGCTAGTAAGTTAATGAAATTTAAATGCTTTTGAATCTGGCTCACATTTAATTCTCATCACCTGAGCGCATTGAGCTCTTTGCTTTATTTACTTAGTGTAACACATATATGTGATATATATTAATCACCTGGACTTGGGTATACAGGATATAATTTCAAAGTTTGCAGATGACACTAAACTCAAAAATGTGGTAAACAATGTGGAAGATAGTAACAGACTTCAGGAGGACATCGGCAGACTGGTGAATTGGGCAGACACATGGCAGATGAGATTTAATGCAGAGAAGTGTGAAGTGATACATTTTGACAGAAAGAATGAGGAGAGGCAATATAAACGAAATGGCACAATTTTAAAGGTGGTGCAGGAACAGAGACCTGGGAGTGCACATACACAAATCTTTGAAGGTGGCAGGACAAGTTGAGAAGGCTGTTAAAAAAGCATATGGGATCCTGGGTTTTATTAATAGAGGCACAGAGTACAAAAGCAAGGAATTTATGCTAAACCTTTACAAAACACTGGTAAGGCCTCAGCTGCAGTACTGTGTTCAATTCTGGGCACTACACTTTAGGAAGGATGTCAAAGTCTTAGAGAGGGTGCAGAAGAGATTTACTAGAATGGTGCCAGGGATGGGCGACTTCAGTTATGTGGAGAGACCAGAGAAGCTGGGTTTGTTTTCCTTAGAGCAGAGAAGGTTAAGGGGAGATTTGATAGAGGTGTTCAAAACATTTTTGACAGAGTAAATAAGGAGAAACTGTTTCCAGTGGCAGACAGGCTGGTAACCAGAGGACACAGTTTTAAGGTGATCGGCAAAAGAGCTAGAGACGACATGAGGAAACATTTTGTTTTTCACAGCGAGTTGTAATGATCTGGAATGCACTGCCTGAAAGGGTGGTAGAAGCACATTCAATAACAACTTTCATAAGGGAATTGGCTAAATACTTGAAGAGAAAACATTTACAGGGCTATGGGGAAAGAGCAGGGGAATGTGACTAATTGGCTAGCTCTGTCACAAAGCTGGCACAGGCACAATGGGCCGAATGGCCTCCTCTTGTGCTGTACCTACTTTGATATCTTGCACACATTTACTGTAGCTTCACTATGCACTGCAGAAAAGTGGATACATTTTTTATTTTTTACAGTTCCCCCTCTGATTCCTTAGCAGCATAATAATTGTTTGACACTATTGGGAATAATGCTGGCATTTCAATTCACATGTTGTACTGCGAGGTGATTTTACTAATTTATAGTAAGTTCAGCAGGAAGATAAATACTTAATGTTTAAACCGGCTGGCAACACGTGGAGTTTTTTGTAGTTAAAATGTAGATTTTCTCAGTAGATAACAATTTCTGGCTTGACACAATGTTGCTTATTCTGCATTTACAGTGCTTCTGGTTTGAGTGCTACTGTTATGGAAATGGACAAAAAAAGTCATTTTTAAAAATGTTACAATTCTGCAAGGATGTGAAATGTCTATTTTTGTCAAGAATTGCATTTCTCACTGAAGGTTTCCTTTTGATTCACATTTTCCATTTGTGGATTGGAGAAATTGCCAGATGTTGGAATTTGTGGAAGTACTCTTCTGCAAATCTGAATAATTTCCACTGTTTTGGAACCAATTTATTTCCACAAATCACAGACATGTATTTATAGGCAATTACACATATGCAAACACAGATGGTTTGAGTACAAACTCTAAGAGGGTAAGTGGAGAAAGCTAGAATACCTCAAAGAGAGAGAGAGCTCTTGGTTCCTGTTTTAATTTAGTGTAAATTTTTTTTAAAAATCAATAGCAGACATATAAATGGATTTTCAAGAGCTAGTGAGTCCAACAGGGAAAAGTTAGTACTGATTACAGTTAAGTTGTAAACTTTCAACACCTTTATGCAATGGACACTTGGATAGCCAGCAATGATAAAGTGTAAAACAGAAATTTCCATGGTCGTGCTGGGTTTCAAAATATTCTCTGAGCTATTGATCACATACATGTACTCTCTCATCAGGAGCAACTTTCAAGTTTTCTACAATTGGAAGTGAACAATCACTAATGTGACAGTCCCATGTACAGACTACATTTTAGCCAATTCCCTTAAATCTGATAGACAAACTAATTATGTAGAGCCTGGACCCAAAGTATATAATGTGCACCACTTGCTTTTCATGATTCTGTCACACCTACGTTGCACCTGGGTGTTACTATTTATACCTATGTTTGAATCCACCCAACACTAGGTAGGGCTACTGTTCATGCAGGTTGTATCTCTCAGGTCAGTTTGTCCAGGTCACACTGCAGGCAAGTTTAAGTTTATTTACATTAAAATTAATTTAAACTTTATTTGAATTTACTTCTATTTTAAATGTATTTAAGGACTTAGTCTATTTAAATTCCATTTTATTTTACCTTGTTTAAGAAAGAATGAACTATCATTTATATAGTGCCTTTCGCTACCTCAGGAAGTCCTAAAGTGTTTCACAGCCAATTAATTACTTTCAAAGTGCAGTTACTGTTTAAATGTAGGGAAATTTTACTTTATTTAAAGTCATGGGCTTCTTGCTTGTTTCTTCCCGAGACTATCTGTCCTCAATACTTCTTCTCTCCCTCACCTGGTGCCTGCCCTCACTCCCTGCTTGCCTCCTTCCAGTGATCCTGACCCTGTTTGCTTTCCTGAAGGCTCCAACTGCCTACTTACTGCTGTTCTCCATAGAGGCCAACACAAGTTCATCTGCTTTTAATTAATTGACCAGAAGCCCACATTTAAGAAAACCAATTTAATTAATTTATTGCTGCTGATCTGAGCCAAACTGATTATTCTTTCTCTGACACCACTTTTAATTAATTCTCTGAGGTTGCTGTAATTCTTAATTAATTAATTTGCCAGCAGCCCATGTTCAGAACCATAGTCTACTTAATTGATTTATTGTTAAGATTAGTAGCTTATGCTCCCAACCAATAACTAATGAGAAGCCTGCTTTTATTTAATTAATTCATTTGGGAGATACCTGCACCATTGCCCATTTTATTTAATTAATTAATTGGCAAGTTTATTACATTTTAATGATTTAATTGCTGATGTAATTCTGGATGGCATTTAATGCTTTTTCTTTGTCTCCTTTCTCTCCATGTTGCTTTGCCCTGGCTGCCTTGATATTTATTCCTAATGATAGGGGAATTAGCAACCTGTTTTCAAAAGTGTTGCTTCAACTTAATAAACTTTTTAGCTGTGTTTTGTTTTAATACAATAATATTTTTGTTCTTCCCACTTTGTTTAATTGCTTCCACATTACACATCATTTTATTTGGTGGAGCTTCATTTTCCTGAAAGTTTCTTGCAGTAAATAAACATTTACTTGCTTTTTTATTATTCTGTCTTCCCATTGTTATTTCTTAATTATTTTAGTCCTCCTAACAATGGGATTCTTTGCTCCTTATCTCAGTGATAGCACTCTTGCCTCTGAATCAGAATGTCGTGGGTTCAAAGCTCCCTCCCACAACCAACCAAGACTTTAGCACATAATGTAAGCTGACACTTCAATGCAGTACTGAGGGAGTGCTGCACTGTGGGAAGTGCTGTTTTTCAGATGAGATCTTTAACCAAGTCTACCCTCTCAGGTGAACATAAAAGATCCCATGGCACTATTCAAAGAGAAGGGGAGTTTTCCTGGTGTTCTGGCCAATGTAGGAATGTCACTAACGTAGATTATTAGGTCATTTACCTCATTGCTGCTTGCGGGACCTGGCTGTGCACAAAATTGGCTTTCGTGTTTGTCTATGTAACAACAGTGACTATATAGTACCATATGTTGTTATTTCCAGCAGTACGTGTCTTAGTTTCCATTACGCAAATATTTTAGCACCATGGAGCAAGTGTAAAACTTCAGCGAAGTAGGGAAATACAAGAAGCTCTGAGAGGGAAAATGGAACCTACAAAATACTGGAGTGGTTGTGTCAGAGACATGAGCCCAGAAAATAATAAACACTAGTGAATGAGCACTTACACGCATTTGTAAGATTTTCTTCTGTCCACCATTTTAGCAGAAGCATTAACTTAATAATTACAAATAATTATTTTTCATAACTACTGAGCAAAGTACTATTCTATAAAGCAAAACATGCCACGACAAAGACTATCTGTTTGTAATCTTGTGATTGACTTCTTCACCTTTGTGTGTGAGGCCATGAGAAAGAGAGAAATAAAGCAGTGGAGGAAGATAATACAGTCTGCGATAGTTAACATTAATTGTGCTTTTTATGACTGAAATAAATATCACTTTTAACTACAAAATAAAATCATTGCCCTTATGAACTTTCACAAAACCTTGCATCACAAGAAACTCAATAGATTTCCAAGAAATACATTCCTCAAAACTGTAAACAGCAGCTGGCTTTAGAACTCAGACCACAGAGTATTAATTAATAAACCTTCTAATTTTGGTCTCATAACACTCAGTTCAGTATTAATGCTTATGCGACAGATGGGGGCCAATTTTCATCGTAGGTGGACATCAGGTGGGTGATGGGCGTCGCAGTCTGGATGCCAACACAATTTCAATAGCGAAAGGCCCAAACTATTTTCAGGGTCGGGCCTCATTTTAACTTGATAGGCGAGCTACCTGTGGGTTTCCATTGTGGACAGGCAACTCAGCGATCAGAGGGGGTGTAGGAAATCTATCACCTCCTTGCAGAGCCAAGCTGGCAGAGACACGTTGGCAGGCAATCGTGGGTTGGG
Source organism: Heptranchias perlo (assembly GCF_035084215.1). Taxonomy (NCBI): domain Eukaryota; kingdom Metazoa; phylum Chordata; class Chondrichthyes; order Hexanchiformes; family Hexanchidae; genus Heptranchias; species Heptranchias perlo. The sequence goes on along the minus strand of NC_090348.1, from coordinate 13,433,886 downwards.
GGGGTGGAGGGTAGCTGCGGAGAAACCTGCGGTGGCTGTGATGGTTTTGTGGGACCGGGAAGAACATTCGTACTCCTCCTGGCCCCACAAAAAATTGTTGCAGCAACTTACCTGCAGCCTCTACGTACAATTCCAATGGGTAGGGCTTTCGTAATGGACCCAACATAAGCCCAAATTGCCTCCGGGTCCTAGGTACGTCTTAGGACCTCGATTTGCATATATTAAGTAGGCTCTTACTTCTTTCGGGAAGGAGCACTGCTTGCCTAATTCCCAGACCATTCCAAAATTGGGGAGGGCCAGACATCATCAGGAATGAGACAGTAAGCGCCGCACCACAATTTTCATTGCGCTACCGCTCCATTCCTACCAAACAGAGAGGATGAAAATCGGTCCCATAGTGTTCAAATTCTATTGCTATTCAGATTGGAGATCAGACCCTGGCTTTGTTTATAGGGATTGTCAGTTATGGGCTGAAGATATTGTGACTCCAGTATTTTCTGTTTCTGGAGAGATATCCCTACATTGCAAGTGGCTGCCTTTGTTTCTTTATTTATTTTAAAGTACGTCACAGAGATTTTCATTAGACACTGCATGGCTGACAGAAACTGTGTACCAACATAATGGGTTGGATTTTCCTGTGAAAATAAAGGTGAGGTTAACAGGGCTCAGCGTTATTTCTGTGCATCGGGTACAGCAACTTCCGGCGACCACACGTGCGCAGTTAAACACGGAAATCTGGAAGTTGTTGTACCAGATGCCCTGCTCCTCCGTAAACTCCGTGAGAATGACATCTTGCCGGCTGACTCACCGTTCAAATGAATGGAACGGTGTGAAGTTCCTGCACTGACCTAATGGATACGAACTAATCGCACCATAAAAAGGTACGTCAAGTTATTTAAGTCTAAGCACATCTTTAATGGCGCTGGAAGTCTTAATGACTGCAAAACAATCTCTCTGGCACTGAAAATTAACTTTTACAACTGTGGAGTCTCATTCCTTCAGATTTTAGTTGTTGTTAGACATTTAAAAAAATATATTTTTATTTTTTTACTTTTTCTTTCTGTCTCTTTTATCTCTGTCTCTTAATTCAATATTTCTTACATTCTATTTCTCTTTCTGTACCTGATCTGACATTGAATTCATTACTCTAACTTTAATTTCCTGTTTCTAACTCTGCGCTGCTTAATAACATGCTTCAATCTGATTGGTTAAGGGGAGACACAGTTGCTTGCCCTGCTCACACCGGTCCCAGATGCCCTGTAGAGGGCACTGCGTTAGATTGAGCGCCCCATATGAGCAACTAACCCATGAAAAGTCTATGGGCAAGTGCAAGTCTAACAAATGGCGGACGATGTTCGTTCGCCACTTCCAGGAAAATGTTTATATTACTGGGGATTTTCCATGGTTCTGCTCATAGTAAGTTGAATGACACCATGTTTTACAAGGAAAGGAGTGTTATATACCATGTGATACACAGTAGGGTAAATTGTGCAAGGCCCTGCACCACCAACTAGAGTTGTCAAGTCTGGTTGGACATATTCCTGGAGGTTTGATCGCATAGCATTTGATCGTGTGACATTTTATCACATGATATCCGTCCACTGTTTGCAAATGTTACTTCATCTACCTTTGTAAACAATTTTACAACACCAAGTTATAGTCCAGCAATTTTATTTTAAATTCACAAGCTTTCGGAGGCTTCCTCCTTCCTCAGGTAAAGTGTCTCAGTACTCTAGCATTCCTAAGATAACGTGAGATAATTATGTCATAGTTCACAGGAATTGTTTTAAACTAGACGCACAATTTCGACAGAAACGTTTTGGAATTATGTTATGTAGACATTTATCATGTGTGCCATAGGCTACTTTGTTGTAACTGCCTGCTTTATAATTATATAATTTGCTAAATAATAAATTATTTTTAGAATGTAGAAATGTGAAAGGGCTTTTTTTTATCCAGAATTCTGCTACCTTAATCCAGGATCACTGAATCTATGTAGGCTGTTTGATCTGCACTATTTGTAATGCTCTCTCCAGTTAGAGCAACTCCATGGAGGCAATTTTTGTTTGTTTTAGCAAAAGAGCAAATAGATTAGCATCAAAACTAACATTTTTGCTTAGATTTGATGTGTACTCGCTAGTGACAGTATAAACATTTCTGCATTTTTTTCTATTCAGTTAATTTACTGTACACATTTTATCCACGTCCAGTATATCCCACTTTAAAAAAACTAAATACCTAAATGTACAGTCCTGTTGGGCTGAATGGTCTGTTTCTGTGCTGTAAATATTATGTAATGCTATGTAATACTATGTATACTGCAGCCTTTGATTCACATAAATAACCGATTTATTTATTTATTGCAGAGGCTGCTTTGAAATCTTTGCATGGAAGCCTTCATGCACTGAAGGTGGCTTCTACACTTGTCTTCAGAAAAGCTATTAATTACAAAGATGTTGGATTCACATACATCCTTCCAACAATTCCCAACAGGTTTATATTTTAATGTCCTTCAGCCTTTAAACAGAGAGAATATGTACAACTAAGCCACATAATTTCAAATTGTGAATGCAATTTTTTTTTAATGGACTAATGTAAGAACACATGAAATAGGATCAGTAGATCAGTGGTAGGCCATCTGGCTCCTCGAGCCTGCTCTGCCATCCAACAAGATCATGGCTGCTCTTCGACCTCAACGCCATTTTCCTGCACTATCTAAATATCCCTTGATGCCTTTAATATCTAGAAATCTATCGATCTCTGTTTTGAATGTACTCAATGACTGAGCCTTCACAGCCCTCTGGGGTAAAGAATTCCAAAGATTCACCACCCTCTGAGTGAAGAAATTTCTCCTCATCTCAGTCCTAAATGGCCTACCCCTTATTCTGAAACTGTGACCCCTGGTTCTAGACTCCCCAGCCAGGGGAAACATCCTCCCTGCATCTACCCTGTCGAGCCCTGTAAGAATTTTGTATGTTTCAATGTGATCACCTCTCATTCTTCTAAACTCTAGAGAATACAGGCCTAGTCTACTCAATCTCTCCTCATACGACAATCCCGCCATCCCAGAAATCAGTCTGGTGAACCTTTGTTGCACTCCCTCTTTGGCAAGTATATCCTTTCTTAGGTAAGGAGACCGAAATTGTGATTGGAAGGTAATGCTCTCCCATTTTCATATGCATAAATAGTATAGTGTGACATCTTTGAACAGTCACTTTGAACAAGCTTATTTGTAAGCCCTGTCTATTCTATTCAGGTTTGCAAGGCATTTTATCTCATTCATGAGTTGATTTCGTAATCTCTGATTTTGTCCATTTTTCCATGAAAACTATAAATCTGTGGCCTTGATTATACATTCCTTTAACTATGAACTCAATTAAAATTCTTACCTTTTTTAAAGCCCAGAATGCATAGGGAGATAGTAGGCAATATGAGGAAGACTGGATATAAATACTGGCATTTAGCAGTACTGGGAGAAAGCCATCGGGTTTAGCAGCACAGGGGTTGCTACACTTTCACAGCACTGGGAGAGGGGTGGTCCTGTGGTTTGGCAGCACTGGGATTGGAGTCCTGGGATTTGGCAGCATCTCAGTCTCCCTCCTGCACTCTAGCTCTAGATTCTGCTTTCTTGTGTTCTCCACAACAAACTTTGTGCTCCATGTCACACACTCTTGATTTGAACTCTGCTCTCTCGAGCTATGGATCCTGGTCTATGAGTCTCCCCTCCACTCTTTGTACCGTGTATGCAACCTGGGAAACATAAATTTTGTACAAAATCAACTTAATTTCAAACAGTATATCCTGAGGACATGATATAGTGATATATAAATGCAAGTTCATTCTCATGTCCACACTCAAAGATTAATAATTGCGATATCATTACAGCAGTTTACTGAAAACTGATTTTCAAGAAATAATTCTTCACAGAACATGTGTAGGAAGCAATGTCAATGTCGTCACACATCAAGTGATTCAGAAGAGGCCATAAAATGCAACAGTAAAGTTCTGAATTATTCACGTAGATAAGTTTACTCACAATTGTGCAATATCACAATTTTCTCTCTTGAAATCAGTAATACATTCCAAACAAGCAACATTCGCACAAATTGATATTGTTATACCCTTTAGTTTTGACACATTAAAAGTAGAAAGTGTTTTAAGTTGAATTTGAAGCATTTCTTTAAACTATCATTCTGTTTACACTCTGCCTATTAATCACCATGTAAATTTTCCATTACCCAACATTCTTGATTTTTTTTGTCATATGGTGAGATTAAGTAGCATTTCAGTTCTGCGGAAAATAAATACATACAGTTTGTTGGAACAATTATATGTTAATTTCAATTTGCATTTTTTTCAGTATTTAGTGATTTTAGTAACAAATCTATGGTTATGATAGTTTAAATACTCCAGAATAACAGAACAGGTTTGGATTAATCTAAAATCATTTTTTCTGAACTAACATGCATTACCCCAATTTGGATTTAGTCAGAATTTATACCTTTTACATAAATGGCCCATTGCATGAACAGTGTGCAGATTTCTGTATGTTGCTCTCCACTTGTAGTATCGTTTTTTTAAAGTGTCACATCAATTGTTTGTTAACGCACATTTCAAGTGATTACGTTATGTTGGTAATTGGGTGTAGGAAGAATGAATTTGCATTTATACAACGTCTTATCACATCCTTAGGATATCCTGAAGCACATCACAACTTTAGAAGTGCAAGGGTTACGTAAGCAACCACAGCAGTCAATTTGCAAACAATAAATGACATATTCTTGTTTTTGATGGTGAAGGCCTTTGTCAGGGTTTTTTTTTAAAGTAAATACATCACATCATATGGGTTGCCACATTCAATTTAAGATTGGTAAAGCAGAATCTGAACCCATGTTGTGGCTACTTACTAGGTTATTGTTATGCAGATAATACTCAAGTTTGCTTCTGATATTTGCTGCATGTTACTGACCAAAGAATAATGAGGGCCAAAAGTTTCCTAAATTAGATTTGTCACCTTTTTTGAATATAAAAACATAAGAAATAGGAGCAGGAGTAGACCATATGGCCCCTTGAGCCTGCTCCGCCATTCATTAAGATCATGGCTGATCTTCTACCTCAACTCCACTTTCCTGCCCTATCCCCATATCCTTTGATTCCCTTAGTGTCCAAAAATCTATTGATCTCAATCTTGGATATACTCAACGACTGAGCATCCACAGCTCTCTGGGTGAAGAAATTTTTCCTCATCTTGGTCCTAAATGGCCGACCTCTTACCTTGAGACTATGACCCCTAGTTCTAGATTCTCTAGCCAGGTGACCAGCCTCTCAGCATTTACCTTGTAGGTATGACAATGGTTCATTTCCAATCCAGTGGGACCTCACCGTCATTCAGCAATTGCCTCATGATGACTGTCGGCATTTCACAAATCTAATCCCTTATTCTCTTTTGGGCAGGGGTCCTATTTTGTGGTAGGCCAATGGAACTATAGACAAGACAAGCCTAACCCTCCTGGGATTCATACAAATGTCTCCCATTAAAGGGACGACACCACTAAAATTCCAAGTGAGCTGACCCAGCCAAACTTTTTTTTTCAAAAGAAATTAGCTTAAATAACAAATTAAATTAAAACGGTGAAGGCAAAGGAAATTAGAACAAAAATTCTATGCAAGGCTCTTGGACAGTGCTCGTGTTTAACTAACTTGGTTGAGTTTTTTGATGAGGTAACAGAGAGGATTGATGTTGTGTATATGGACTTTCAAAAGGCGTTTGATAAAGTGCTACATAATAGGTTTGTCAGCAAAATTGAAGCCCATGGAATAAAAGGGGCAGTGACAGCATGGATACAAAGTTGCCTAGGTGAAGGGAAACAGAGAGTAGTGGTGAACGGTTGTTTATCGGACTGGAGGACGGTATACAGTTGTGTTCCCCAAGAGTTGGTACTAGGACCACTGCTTGTTTTGATATATATTAATGACTTGGACTTGGGTGTAGGGGGCATAATTTCAAAATTTGCAGATGACACAAAACTTGGAAGTGTTGTGAACAGTGAGGAGGATAGTAGTAGACTTCAAGAGGACATAGATAAGCTGGTGGAACGGGCAACACATGGCAAATGAAATTTAATGCAAAGAAGTGCGAAGTGATACATTTTGGCAGGAAGAATGAGGAGAGGCAATATAAACTAAATGGTACAATTCTAAAGGGGGTGCAGGAACAGAGAGACCTGGGGGTATATGTGCACAAATCTTTGAAGGTGGCAGAACAGGTTGAGAAAGGGGTTAAAAAAGCATACGGGATCCTAGGCTTTATAAATAGATTTATTTTTCCACACCGTTCACCTGAGGAAGGAGGAAGCCTCCGAAAGTTTGTGGAATTTAAAATAAATTTGTTGGACTATAACTTGGTGTTGTAAAATTGTTTACAATTTATAAATAGAGGCATAGAGTACAAAAGCAAGGAAGTTATGTTGAAACTTTATAAAACATTGGTTTGGCCACAACGGGAGTATTATGTCCAATTCTGGGCACCGGACTTTAGGAAGGATATGAAGGCCTTAGAGAGGGTGCAGAAAAGATTTAGTTAGAATGGTTCCAGGGATGAGGGACTTCAGTTATGTGGAGAGACTGGAGAAGCTGGGGTTGTTCTCCTCAGAACAGAGAAGGTTAAGAGAGGATTCAATATCATGACAGGTTTAGATAAAATAAATAAAGAGAAACTGTTCCCATTGGCAGAAGGGTCAAGAACCAGAGGACACAGATTTAAGGTGATTAGCAAAAGAGCCAAAGGCGACATGAGGAAACACTTTTTTACACAGCGAGTAGTTATGATCTGGAATGCGCTGCCTGAAAGGGTGGTGAAAGCAGATTCAATCGTGGCTTTCAAAAGGGAATTGGATAAATACTTGAAGGGAAAAAATTTGCAGGGCTATGGGGAAAGAGTGGTGGAATGGGACTAACTGGATAGCTCTTACATAGAGCCAGCATGGGCTCGATGGGCCAAATGGCCTCCTTCTATGCTGTAACCATTCTATGATATTATGATTCTATGACAGGAGGTAAAGTGGATGGTACTGTCAGAAATAAAGTGAGTGGTACATTCATTCTTATTCGACTCATTGGCCATTTTAGAGCACCAGTTTTTGATCATTTCATGTAATTTCCAGAATTGGCCTTTTTTCTTCATTGGTCATTCAATCTCATGATTTAGCAAAATGCTGAAATTTGCCTTTTGAGCATTTTCTAGCCTTTTGTGGGCCTTCTTCAATACTGTTTTTTCTGCATCTGATTTACCAACAAGTACTTCCAGGCTAGAGCTTTTCTTGTTAGTGTGGGTAAGTTTATCTTTGTCAATTCTTTTTGGCTAAGATTTCTGCTTCTCCCCACTAGCCTTGCTGTCATCTTTGTTGTTGGCCTTGCTACCTTTACTCCCCTCCCTGCTGAGCTACCTCATTGCTGCCCAAGCTTCCCTCCCTTTTATCTGCCCATGCTCTCCCTCTTTCCCTCCCCAGTGAACTTCTCTCCATGCTCGGCTGGTTATGCTGCCCCACCACTGGGCTACCTGCACTGCTCCTGATTCCTTCCCCATTACTCTGGCTATATTGCTGGAGCTCCACCTTGGCACTGGGCCATAGCAGAATCTTTTTGAAAGTTTGCATTGTAACAGATATTTGTTATAGTTTCTGAAAAATAATAAACTGCTCTTTGACCGCATATGAGCATGACGAAGCGCTTATAAAACTCTAAAAATTGCATGGGAAGAGATGGAAGGTTACACAATGCTCAGGGGAAGCAGGTAGGGCATCAGTACTTGTGCTTAACAAATTTTACTTTAACTGCTGTCCTCAGATAAATACCATCTGTCTGCATGGATTTCTGTTTTTAGCTATTTAAGCCTGTCTGGTATCTCCATCTGATTAATGTCAAAGCCCTTAAATATACTTGGATTATCCTCTAGTTATGAAGGACTTGATACTATAGTCTACCCGGCTCAATACTTTAACAAAATAATTAGAATATGTTAATTATTCTCTGTTCACCCTGAGTTTCAACCCCATTAGCGTTCTTCACCCTCCCTCAACAGTCCACTTGCTATTCTGGTACTTGAGGAATGTTTTGCACTGTTAAGCACTTGTAGCTATTTTCATTTTTAAGGTTTCTCTGCTTCTGATCATTCATTTAAGATGTTTCTGACAAGGGTCTTGCAATATATCAAGAATGCCCATCCATGACGTGTACAGATGGACTTCTATGGAAGGAGGGCATAGAATGTCTCTGTGCAAGGGGAGAAGAATGTGTCTGTGCAGGGGAAGGGAGAGCATACACTGTCTTCGTGAAGGGAAAGGGAAGAGTGTTTCAGTGAAGGGAGAGTGGAGAGAGTGTCTCAGTGAAGATGAGGAGAAGGGGAGAATGTTTGTGTGAGGGGGAGGGGAGAATATCCCTGTGAAGGGGCAACGGGGGAAGGCTGGGAGAGGAAGGGGGAACATATCCCCCTCCCCAGTACTCCTTGAAATGTATACATTAGTGGCACACAGGGAGGGGGCTGCATTAGGAAACAAGATGTATGATTCTAAATTTCCTGTCTAAAGACGCCTAAGTTTTCTTTTCTGGCAGGACTACTGAATGCCCATCCAACTGAACCAGCACTGACCCTGGCAATTTTCCACAATCAACTTAACTTCAATAATTTAGGTAGGCTCCCAGCATTTATTCCTTCATCTGATTGGGAGCTGACTGCAGGGTCGGGTGGGGCATAGTGTCCTGCTACATGATGTACATGCCTGCAGTAGCTTAAAGGGCAAGGTGCCATCAAAGACCATTTAGCATGCACGCATGGGTTAAAATGGTTGGACAATGCCTACAGGTCTCCTGAGGTATCAAGTTTTCTGCTTTGGATACCCCCTCCTCTTCCAGGGCCTCCGTGAGGACTCTTGTTCGTAAGGCAAATTTGTGCTGCGTGCAGTACACCACCACTATCCTTGAGGCCTAGGTGGGTTATGCTAGGAGCATTCCCAGATCAATCCAGGCGCCTGAGGTGTGCCTTCAAATTCCAATAATGTGCTCTATGATAACTCTGGTGGCAGAATGGACCTCATTTGAGGAGTGCTCAGCTGATGCCCTGGTGTCACCAGGTTGTAGACAGTAGTCTTGATCTCCTAGGATTCACCCAGGCACTTGCTTTTGACTGAAAGAATGCAGGCATGGTAGACTGCCTTAAGATGAAGTCATCATGGCAGCTGCCATGAAACCATTTACTAGCATGAGAGTGTGCAGTGGACTCTATTGCTATCCCAGCCATTTGCCACACAGAACTTCTAGGCATCAATGGGATGTGGGGATGGTGCAGGAAAATGACATTGAGGTAGAAGATCAGCCATGATCTTGTTGAATGGTGGAGCAGGCTCGAGGGGCTGGATAGCCTACTCCTGCTCATCTGGCACAAATATGTTCTTATTTGTGCCTGATGCTCGGCTAGCATCCTTCTCTTCAATAAAAAAAGACTTGCATTTATATAGCACCTTCCATGACCTCAGGATGTCCAAAAGCGCTTCACAGTCAATGAAATACTTTTGAAGTATATTCACTGTTGTAATATAGGAAACAAGGCAGCCAATTTGCACACAAGGTCCCACAAACAGTAATGAGATAATGACCAGAGAATCTGTTATGACAATGTTGGTTGAGGGATAAATATTGTCTAGGACACCGGGGAGAACTCCCCTGTTTTTCTTTGAAATAGAGCCATGGGATCTTTCACGTCCACCTGAGAGGACAGACTGGGTCTTGGTTTAATGCCTCATCCAAATGACGGCACCCACGACAGTGCAGCACTCCCTCAGTAATGCGCTGGAGTATCAGCCTAGATTATGTGCTCAAGTCTCTGGAATGGGACTTGAACCCACAATCTTCTGACTCACGAGTGTGCTACCAACTGAGCCACGGCTAACACTTACGGCAAGACCCCTGAGACATCATCTGTGTTCTCTGCAGCCAGGGGTTGACCCATTACAGCTTTCCTCAACTACACCAGGCTGCACGTCCACATCTGCATCTTCCAGCTTCCTTGTGCTCTGTGCTCACCGTCCTTATCTACACAATGGTATACCTCCTCGTATAGATGTCTCTGAGCTGTTATGGGAGAGGGTAAATGATGGAGTGGGTGAGCAGTCACCAGTGTTGCCAGAGGCACAGGGGACTGCAAAGTGTTGCTCTTCAGCAACATATACCCCTTGCAGTCTCAGGAGAGAAAAAAGTACTGTTAACTTTGGTGTGCTTCACCAGCATTCTATCTTAATCAGCTACTTTGTGGCTTTCTTATGAGGAAAGTAGTAGCTGGTGAAGAGATTGAAGAATACACAGAAACATTAAATAAGAAAAGAAATAGGTTTCCACAGATCCACTAAAGGCAGAGACTCACACATCTCCACTATCAATTGCCAGGGCAGAGTGCAAGCCAACGATAGACATTGCTTCCTCTTCATATCATTTCAAATGTCAGACAATGGCACATTGTCCTCCAGTAGCCTGGCGGTTCCTGGCATTGTGTGCTATCTTCTCCTGCAAGAGGAATGCACGGTGTTAATTGGCTGCTGCGGTCTCCAGGTCCTGCAGTCACAATCAGTCAGGATTCATAGAATAGAAGTTAGGTATCAGGGAGCAAGGTCCTAGATTGTGAAACTTCAGTATACATTACACGATGTGAGGCACTTAACATGAGTGTTGTCACGTGATTTTACTTCTGGGACAAAGGACATGATGCTAAGTGATACCCTAAAGGGCAACGCTTGGCTATTGTTCCAGGGAATATCCAAGTATTTCTCTGTAATTCAGTTATTTGCCCTGTCATTTATTTTAAAACACTCTTACCTTTGCTGACGTAGTGAGGTCATTAAACTTCTCCTGAGACTGCAAGGGGTTCCTTGAGGTTATGAAAGTCCCACTCACAGCTATAGCCATCTCCTTCAACATGGCCTGTGCTGCTGCAGGTGATAGCCCTCTTTTCTGGTACTCAACAATGGCATCCCCCCATTCTCTAATTTGGGACAGCAGCATTTCCACTTCAGTCTCTGAAAATTTTGATGCTCTCCTTTTTCCTTCTTTAGCTCTAGCCAGTTCAGTCCATCTTCCAAGAGCCTGCTTAGCCCTTTAACTGCATGGAGCTCTTTAAATAGGGAAATTGTGCCCTAGGTCCTTCCCCTTCCTGAATTGTTGGGCTCCCCCTGCTATATCTGGCCCCCTGATGGCAGAACAATTGGCCTTGTCCCTCTAGCATTATTTAAATTAGCTATCCCCAACATTTCTGGCAGGTTCAGTCTCCTCCAATTTCAGCCGGCATGTCCTGGTCAACTGTACTTACCCTGGCACAGCGCGGCCCCAGGAATTTCCAGGCCTGTATGTTTGTGCTCATGTCATGGCAGGACCGTCTGAACTCTTGAAGGCTGGAGATTTACCAGTCATATGTAGAATACAAATAATGTAATCTTAACCTTGTTAAGCCATAATATAATCTGGGACATTCAACCTAAATCTCATACTGTAATCAAGAGAAAGATACTGCTTAAATATTGTGATACACTTAAATTACAGGTGTGCTAAGGAAGATCTACATTCTGTCAATTAATAATACAGGGTAAAGTATATTTATTGTAATTAACAATGCTCAACATTGTGATGGCATTAATTGTGTTAACTTATATGTTCTTAAATAAAGCATTAGTTAATCGCTGTCTGATGACTAGCAAGAAGTCATTAACAGCGCGGACTCGATGGGCAGAATGGCCTCCTTCCGTGCAGTAACCTTTCTATGATTCTTTGATTCATTTCACTCGTGTTGCACTGCAATTCTGTGAAAGGATTGACTCAATGCCTAATTCTTAAAGGATTTGCACTGAGTAATGTAAGATATCGAGCTAATTGAAGTATCTTATAAACCTTAGATGTGCATGGTAGCTTCCAGTCCAGTTCCCTTTCTGTACATGTTAGGGAGAAGGCCGAAGATTGGTCTGTTATTCTTTAATGTATATATACATGAATATCAGAATTTCTTTACATATTGGATCCCTACAATCTTACAACATTGAACAAGTGGAATGGGATTGATGGGACTGATAAAGGGAGCATGTATGGCCATGTGGGTATAATCTATAACTCCTTGTACTTTGGGGAATCCAGCCACTCTGTAAAATTGTAGTGGTGTGTCATGCTGGTACTGGTTCTCCAGGGGGAAAGTGAACTAGTTTGATCTAACAAGCAATGTATCTGAAAGAAAGACTTGCATTTATATTGCGTCTTTCATGACTTCAGGATGTCCCAAAGCACTTTACAGCCAATGAAGGTAGTCACTGTTGTAATGTAGGAAACTGTGATTTGTTTGATGTATTGGTGCATGGCTGACTGTAAAGTTATCGATTTCCCCAGAGGCAGCCTGAAATGATCCCTTAGCATAAAAACTCAGAGCACTGGTGACCTTCACAGCACCATCAGTGCACTGCCAATGATCGAGCTGGGCTGCAGGTTAGTTTGCAGCATGTGGCATCTCTCATTGATGGCTTCCCTTGTGAAGCACAGCCTCCACAAGGGCTGCTCCTGGTTGAGCTGGATTTAGGAGCAGCTGGGTTTATGTACTCTGGAGTGGGAATACCGGCAGGTTGGTGCCTTACACTAACCATGGTGTCTGACCAACTTCTCTTCCCGTCTTTCTCCAAAAAGCTGATACAGGAGCATTTTCAATAAGATACTCATTGTTACCTCTTTAGAATTGGGGAGGGGGCAAAACTGTGAGCCCCATAGCAGAAGGCACAACAACAACATGCATTTAAATAGTGCCTTCACAGAAGCGTAATCAGACAAATATTGACACCGAGTCAAAGAGGGAGACATTAGGACAGGTTACAGAGGTAAGTTTTAAGCCATCTCTTATAAGGAGAGGTAGAGAGGTGAAGAGGTTTTGAGAAGAGAATTCCAGAGTTTAGGGCCTAAACAGTTGAAGACAGGGCCGCCAATGAAGCAACTGTCAGCAGCAAAAAAAGAAAGAAAATGGTGAGGGTTTTACAAGGTTTTTTTAATGTACCTAATGTGCTCATTAAATTTTCTTCCACCTTTAACTTACCACTCAGCAACGCTTGTGGCCCTTTTTATACAGGCATGATTAATGTCCAGTGTAAACGAGGTAGTAATGCCAAAAAATACAATGTAAGATGTCACCCTGTCATTACCGTCTTAGTTAAATTCAACATCTGGCAGAAGTGACACCAGAAAATACAACAGGTGTAAAAGTGAACAGGGATCTGGTGCAACAGGTCACACCACCCACCAGAATACCACCTCAGACTTAAAGTCTGTCTTATTGATCCATTTTGGGTCATGTTTGTTTAGCCTGGACATGTTGGTCTAAGATATATATTTATCCAGCAAACTTTTCAATGTACCTTTGAAGGTATTCCAATTATGCCCTAACATTACAACTCGGTGAAGGAGGCCCTTGAGTCTGCCGGAAACATGGTGGTCTTCCAGCTGAAGGAGCTGTCCATGACCGAGTGTTGCTACCTGGCACACTGCAAGGTGCAGGAGTATGTGCTGTGGGACGCACTGAAGTGAGGTGCGACCTACACAAAGGCTTTATGGGGAAAGGCCACCATTGTATACCAAGGGGCTGGAATCAGGGAAAAACCCCTCGGGCAGAATGTAAAATGATAAATGAACGTAACGAAATGTACTGTATGTGTAACTGGTAATGCCTGTAATGCAATGAGGCACCCTAGGGTGCCATGAACTGTATTTACAATGTATGGTGCGTAACTATTGATTGTACCAGGACCGCTGATTTGTACTGTATGTACCGTTGCAAATTTTACGACCTGTATTGTATTGTGACTTAAATTGCATTGTATGTACCTTTACAAACTTTATGAATAAAGTTTATTTTGAAATATAAAAAAGTTGGAAAGGAAACTAATTTTGGCAATGCTGGTTCCTTTGTAAATCCTACATTTGAGATAAAAGAACCATGGTGAGATAGTCATGGGAACTGGAGTGCTTAGTGGACACTGGTAATTCTATTATGATTTAATTTGCTAAATTTCCCATTTTTTTTTGTATGATTTAGTTATGCCTTTCAGGGTACTTTTGTTAAATTTCTTTAATGTTGGGTTGATGACACTGGGCCAACCCCTATACGGGTTTTATTAAAAGAGGGTGATAAAGCAGAGGACGCATTTCCCATGACTAAGTAAGGGCTGACTATCAGCGCCTTCCCAGCGCACTATATTTCGCAAGAAGTGGTTACATTAAACAAAACTTTTTTTTAAAAAAATGAATATAAATGTTTAACCATCCCCTCCTCGCAATTCACTCAGCCCGCCTCACAGGATGTACCTCAGATCAAAAAAAAAACTGAACCAAAACAAGTCCTGCATCTCCATGGAAACAAATCTTCGAAGCCATGAAAGACGTCAGCCGCCACGCCCCATTCTATCTCAACAGCGGAAAAACACACACAAAGCGGAACTACTACCTGCAATACGAGTGTTACTTAGACTAGCACGCTGCACCCGTGCGTTTTCTCCAGCCCGAGCAGAGCCCAGTCCGCCGCAGCCTAACGCAACGCCCTTTCCAGCACCCCCTCCCTCTCTACACCTGTAAGCAATCTGGGAAAGGGCGAGGTCGCATTCCGCGCTTGCGTGCATTCGTCTGTTTGCTGGATCCTTGGAACGGAGTGCAAGGCGGTTCCAGTCGGGGATTATCCACAGCTCAGGCAAAGAAAACCTCTGCAAACTATCCATTCTTCAGCCTCAAAATGGTGCACGGTGGCATGAAGTGTGTTAAGTACTTACTGTTTGGGTTTAATTTCCTGTTCTGGGTAAGTTTGGGGTTTTTTTTGTTGTTAAGGGGGGGGGGGAATGTTAAGACTGAAAGGAAAACAAAAGAGTTTAGACAGGAATAAAAATGTAACCGTGTAAAAAGGTTTCTGTGTGGTCAACCGTTTTGCTTTTTTTTCTGAACCGTCGAATTTAAATCTCTGGAACTTGAAATTGGAAAGTATATTTTTAAACCAATCTGAATTTGTAATTGTTCTAGATCTGCGGTGAGATGTAGTATTTTCGCTAACTTTGCTCAACTCTGACTAAGGTCTTGCTCCCACTTTACTAAGTTCCAAAAACAGTTTCACTTTGTGACTCTTCTTGCTTGTGAAGTGGGATATAGTTCACATTAGTCTGAGATGTACTGGTATCTGCTCGGAATCTCCAGGTGAATGAGTGTTAAAGGCAAACATGGCTGTTGCAATACTATAAACGTAAGTTGGTGGTGTTGTTGTAGAGAGCATGTCCTCACCTGTTATAAAAGTGTGGAAATACCTGTTTATAGAGGGGAGGTTCTGGTTGGCTGAAAAGTAGGAAAGTTCTGCAAAATGCTCATTGGTCTACAAACTCCTGACTTCATTAGGTAAACATAATTATTAAAGTAATTACATTGTTATAACAATTGATTGCCTTTGTGTGCTTGGCTGATTTTTAATAAAGTGCAGTATGGTGTTTCCATAAAGTAGCAACTCCTGTTGCTTGGCTAATCACTTAATTATGACTTAATGGGTGTGTTATTTTCTACCCCTCTGCGACATTATCCAAAGACATGGCATCAATTCCACGTGTATGCTGACTATATCCAGCTCGACTGCTCTTCCAGTGAAACATTTAGAAGACCGAAGCCATTGTGTTTGGACTCCACCGCAAACACTGTTCCCTCGCCATTGATTCCATCCCTTTCCCTGGCCACTGTCGGGGCTGAACCAGACTGTTTGCAAGCTTGGCGTCCTATTTAAGCTTCCAACCCCCCATATCTTCCATCACCAAGACAGCCTACTTTCACCTGCGTAACATCCCCCATCTCCGTCCCACCTCATCTTATCGGCTGTTGGAACCCTCATCCATGCTTTGGTTACCTCCAGACTCGACTATCCCAATACTCTTGGTTGGCCTTCCATCTTCCACCCTTCATAAACTTGAGCTGATCCAAAACTCTGCTGCCCGAATCCTAACTCGCACCAAGTCCCGTCCATCCATCACCCCTTTGCTTGCTGACCTGCATTGGCTCCTGGCCCACCAATACCTTGATTTTTAGATTCTCATCCTAGTGTTCAAGTGCCTCCACGACCACGCCCCTCTCTATCTTTGTGATCTCCTCCAAGAACTCTGTATTCCTCCAACTCTGGCTTCTTGTGCATTCTCCATTCCCTTTGCCCCACCATTGGTAGTTGTGCCTTCAGCTATATAGGCACTAAGCTCTGGAATTCCCTCCCTAAACCTCTCCTCCTTTAAGATGCTCTTTAAAATTTAACCTTTGATCAAGATTGTAGCCACACCTCTTAATATCTCCTTTGGCTCAGTATCAATCTTTGCTTACACTTCTGTGAAATGCCTTGGGACATTTTCCTATTTTAAAGGTGCTGTATAAATGCAAGTTGTTTTGCATATGTGTTTAAGAAATATCTCTTAAAACCAAGGAAAGAAGGTGGATCAGATATCTGACCTTGACTCTCTATGAAACGCCTCCACTCTATACTAGTTCTTTTGTTAGATTTTCTTTAATCCCAATAAGGCACAGACTTTGGCAAATTGTTTGTTTATTTATAAATGCACCATGTAAATGGTAGTGCTTTATTTTATGTCTTTCTGACAAGTCAAACATTTTTTGGGGTTTCCATTTTGAACAAACTTGCTGAACATGGTAGTACCCTTCCAAGGAATTGCTCATTTATTGAAGTACTTTTTTGAAGAAAAAAAAGTCTCAAATGTTTGCACTGAAGTTAATCTTGTGAATATTAGTGCAATTTTGTATTCATTATTTCATAGTAGACAAGGACTTCTAGACACATTTATTTGCGGAAGTGCCCAATTCTAGGGCATTAGTGTATAGTAACGACTTCCTCCCCAAAGAGGATATTGTTTTTTATGCTGGATCGTACTCGGAACTTCTGTGGCCCAAACTTCATAGTAAAGGGTAATACTGTGAATTAGCACAATGTTGATGATCCATTTCCCTCATCCTTTTTTTTTGGAAACTACAGAAAATTGTTTTATTTTGGACCTCGCAGATGTGCAGACATCTTAATGAGAAATATCATTGCATTTTTTTCATATTTTCCCCTCCTTCTCTGTGCACATTATTAGCCCATAACTTTCAGGGAATTCAAAACCGAAACTTGTCACATTTGAGAAAAACCTTCTAAGGTGATAGAAGAACCGGGTGGGCACCCCACTTATTCTTCAGTGAATTATTTATCACCATTCGGTGCTAATTTTTTAAATCCAAGTATTCTGACTGGAGACATCTGGGAATAAAGATGTAGGTTTGGGTTCTTAATTCACTCAGTTTGCTTACAGAAGTTATAGGTTAGCTGCAAACAAAGAGAGGGAGAGAGAAGGAGCCTGAAGTGCAATATACTCATTTGATTTTTTTTTTGTGTGATCCATGTTTTGAATGAGGATCACTTGTTACTTATAATGTGAACACTTGCTTTTAAATCCCCCAAATCTTTGAGTGGGCGGTGAAAATTTTTGTATTTTGCTGCTATACTTTTGACTTGTGTACAGATGGTAGGATATCAAAACGTTACAGCACGATAAGGCTGCACTTATATTGATCTAAGATCAGTAGCTATAGAATAGACTCCAGTCTGAGAATACCTTGTATGACAGCTCAGATCTGTCATAATTCCAATCATAAGGGACATTTTAAATGATATTTAAGTGTCAATCACTTTAATTTGTTTACTGCTGGCTGGGAACAAACCGGTGAGATACCTAAATTACACTTTTTGTCATGTATTAATGTTCCTTAGCATTAATGAGTGTTAATTGGCAAGTTCACATAGGCAATATAAACACTTAACATTAATTTGGTTCCCTTCTCGTAGCCAGTAATCAATCATATTATTGTACCATCAATCGGTCTTGCCAGCAAGGCTGTCACAGTTTGACCTTGTCCTGAAAAGGGGTAGATGGCTGGAAACCAGTTTCTGGGAGAAGGGCTGATGCCGTTGAATCCTCCTGAGTGATGGTTATATTTTATTTGATACTCTTATCAGCTCAGATTTCATAGAACATGGTATAACATAACTAGGCTCTTGAGTGGATTTCTACTTCACCAAATCAACTATTGGGAACATTTCCTGAATACCCAATTTTTTTTGGTCTAAATTTTACAAAATAGATGCTAGTCCAAGTTAAGTGTCATCATGGAAAGCCTCAGGACATTGAGCTTTTTTTTTATTGCTTTGGAACAGGGGCTGTAAATTTTTGTAGTCTAGTGACATCTGTGCTTGCTGTTGCTTCTTTTAATATTACTTAATAAAGCTGGTAGTTTACAGGTTGAGATACAGGATTTGCAGAGACTAGGAGAGCACAAGGCAGCTGGTACTATTTCCAATGCGCTTATCAGCAACATAAGGGGTTTATTGTTCACGCAAAGGCATGCTGCCTCCCAGCTCACCTCACATTTCAGTTTGCAGGAATTGTGGGCTTGCCTGTGCAATTGGTCCATTTTGCTGGGAATGACCAGGAGTAGCTGGAACCTGCATCACAGCATCCCCTCTTATACTGCCTGAATCTGAATCATATGCTTAGGAATATATGCACAGAGCTCCACTTCCTGTTGTTCAATTTCAGTGAGAGCATGCTCACTCAACATTAAAAATAACAACTTTTTCATAAAGTGCCCAGGGGACCAAGAGGATCCCTTTGAACATATTTTAAACCAGGTTTGATCAAGTGTCAAACCCAAATTTTTGGGAATCACTCACCCCTGTGCTTCTCATTCAGAATGGGAGTTATACCATTATCTTTTTGTTTTACTGTGAAATGGCAACCAGTTTACAGCAAACTAAAATACTCACTGCCAGTAATATGAGTGGTCTATCCAAACTAAAATTGTATGTGATTTAAATTAAAATTTGATCCTCATGGCCAATGAAACAACCAATATCCTGCAGTGCCCAACGGTTGTGGAAGGCTCCAAGCATACCGCTGGACACTGCGTGATCTCTTTCCTGGGTCACAGGTTGCTGGATAGAAGTCTTTGCTCTGCTTTTCCCTACTTTTTTTTAGTTGCAGACTGGCTAACTTGGCACAGAATGGGGATCAAACTTGGCACTCTTCTGGTCTGTGGTACGTCAGTACAATCTGCTGTATTTACCAATTGTACCTTCGTGGGGGAAAGACAACGTAGCTTTTTATGTTGTATTTCAATGATTGTAAACTGTTGTTTACAACCCATGTGTCTCTTGATCTTTGACCTTGTGCGTCTTCCAACACTTTAGTTGCTAAATGTAGTAGTTAGTTACTAAATTAGTAGTTCCTATTCATGTTTCTTGAGTTAAAATTGCCCCACAAGTTTATAAAGTCATTCTCCTATACTAAGGAAGGTCTATTGCTGTCCTCTGTGAGCATGATTTAATTGGGATAGATCCTAGTAACCATGCCAACATTAGGAATTGTGAGCTGTTGTTGCACATCCATTGTGAGGCATTGCCTCCTTTCACCTGTACAGTCAAAGTTGACTGTTGTGCTACCTTTCTAATACATTGTATAAAATGGACAATCTCTGATAAATTAACCACAAAGATGCTTATTTTAATTTCTCACAATGTTAAATCGGACCTGTCATAGTATTGTGTATTGTCTGCAATGATGGTCTATGTTGCTGCTCAGCTTATTTAAAATCTATAATCCAACTATTAGATGTTTTCCATTATTAAAATGTAAAACTTTCAAACACTCATTACAATGCTTTACTGAAGTCCAAGTGACCACATTACTGTGGGTATGATGAATGTAATGGAATTTACTAATACTGGCGGGTCTCCAATTTTATGGCATTTAAAGCTGTTTACTGAATTTTGTCTTACTTTTTTGAAGCTCAGGATACAAAGGAAGATGGCAGGGGAGATGTTTGACATTACTTGTATGCAGGAGGTGTGTGGTAATAGTTGGAGATGATGTAGGCTTAGTGATAGTGAAGTGCTGAGAAATTAGGATTGGGGGGATCTGTTATTGGGGACTGCAGTGTGCTAATCTGAATTGGGGAGGGTGGGGTGGAAGAGGGTCTGGCACGTTTGGGGGAAGAGTGAAACATGGTGGAATGGATGATGTGCACTTGTATTTCCTCTTCCTGGTCCTCTACACTAACCTAGGAACTAACTGTCAATTCATTAAAACCCACAAGAAGCTGGCTCCTGCCTCAGTGCTGGGAGGATGTTGAGAAGTTGGGGATGGGGACAGAGATCGGATTGGTAGACTGGGGTTGCCTGGGGACAGTGCAGCAACAAATATGCAGCCTGATGCATAGTTGTACATGCAAGAGTCAGAACAGGAAAATGATAGCAGATATTAAGATGTGGGCCATAGAAGGGATGGGTGTAAGGAGGTCCATTGGCAAAGAGGCCTGATGAGACCAGGCTGATGCAAGAGGCGGTGGAAGTGGCAACAGAAAGGAAGGAGGTTTCCTCTGACTGGGAGGTCCAGAACGAGGGGTCACAGTCTTAGGATACGGGGTAGGACATTTAGGACTGAGATGAGGAGAAATTTCTTCACTCAGGGTGGTGAACCTCTAGAATTCTCTGCCACAGAAGGCTGTGGAGGTCAAGTCATTGAATATATTTAAGAAGGAGCTAGATAGATTTCTAGACAGAAAAGGCATCAAGGGGTATGGGGAGAGAGCAGGAATACGATATTGAGATAGAGGATCAGCCATGATCGTGTTGAATGGTGGAGCAGACTCGAATGGCCTACTCCAATTTCTATGTTTCTATGAGACAGATGAAATGATGTAGTCTTTGAGATCCATAGTTCGAACTTGATCCCATGGTAAGAGCCTGCTCCGTCGTTGTGTCTTTGGGATGACTCCAGTGTATGTGATGGAGGGACAGCTGCTTTCTGTGCTCTTCAGTGTTGTGGTGATTGCCTTTGTGTAGGGATGAAAGTCTGTTACTTGCTGTAGACGTGAGACTAGTTTTCGAGTCCTGCAATCTCCGCTCGAGTAACCTTTTCATGGAATTAAAGACTGTCCTCTGGCCACCTATCCACCATTGCTGGTCTATGGATAGAAGGTTGCAATCTATATTCTTTCTGACTGCAATGGGCCACTTCACTTTAAACCATACCACTATGAGCAGCAAATCCATTCTTCAGTGGGTGGAGGGGAATATAAGTTTACAGGAAGAAAATTATTTTAAAGAAAAAAGTCTACCTTAAATTGGCTAACTTAAAATTTAAAGAATAAAATGTCTCAATCATCAGACATGAGGATCATGGCTGGGAGGCACACGTTAGAATCAGCTGATTGGGTAAATGGAATAAATTTGCTGCTGATAAAGCCTTACTTCAGAGACTTGAACACACAATCTCAGCTAACACTTCAGTGCAGTACTGAGGGAGTGCTGCACTGTAGGAGGTGCATTTTTCAGATGAGACATTAAAACGAGGCTCCATCGATCCCCTGAAGTGGACGCAAAAGATTGCATAGCACTATTTTGAAGAAGAGCAGGATGTTCACATGATGTCCTGGCCAATATTTATCCCTCAACCAGCATCACTTTAAAAAAAAACAGATTACCTGGCCATGTATCTCATTGCTGTTTGTAGACCCTTGCTGTGCACAGATTGGCTGTAAAGTGACTTGGGATGTCCTGAGGTTGTGAAAGGCACTATAAATGCAAGTCCTTTTCAATTCTTAAGTGTGACAGGAAGGTGTTACATTTACAGTTATGCTGCTCTATAATGTTTAAAGTATCACAGGAATTGTGCAATAGCGTACAATAGATATCCCACAGCATTACTCGGGGGAAGTTGAAGGGTATGCTTGATAAGAGAAGAAGGATTATTGTGTGGTTGTAATGCTTTGATGGTAGACTTGCTGTTTCCAGAGGGGAGGGGTTTGTGTTGGGAGCCTGTTACATGAGTATGAAGTTGGATGTGTGACAGGTGGAGGGGGAAGGTTTAGGGATTGGATTGTGGAAACCTATAAGATTAGTGGAGGCATGAGGAGGAAAACTGGCTGCTGGCAGCACGTAGAAAACAGGAAATTGTGGTGACTACGAAGGAGAGAAAGCTGAGGAAACGGTTATGGGTGTGTGTGATATATCCTGCAAGCATTTTTGGGTGGGGAATTTTTAGATCGGAGAATAGTGGAGAAGGTATTTCTGGAGTCTGGCATGGTGGTCCTGAATTCTGGAAGCACCAGGAGTAGTAGAGATGATGCTGGGATTTTGGAGTATTGGGGAGGGGAGTCCCAATCTTTGGGAGAATGTTGGAGTCCTGTGAGACTGTGGTGCCTTGGGTAAGGGAGTACTGGGTCTTTCTTATTGGGATGTGGGCAACACTTGCGAGGCCAAATTTATTGCCCATCCCCAGGTGGTAGGCCACCTTGCTTCATAGTAATTATTTTACAGCTAAGTGACTTGGCCACTTCAGACCATATTAAGAATTGGCTACAAAGTGTGCGACTGGAATGGTGTGTTTCTTTTCTAGAAGGAGATTAGGACATTGACCAACCACAATATACTAGATTTATTGAATTCAGTTTCACAATTTGCCATGGTGGGATTTGAACTCCTGGCCTCTGGGTTGTTCTACCATAACCACTACAGTCTACCTAGAAGGAATCGGTAGAAAGGTCTTGGGATCTGGGAGTATGAAAGGGGGTTTGTATGTAGTAGCATTGAGGGGGGGTGGAGACTTAATCCAATTTGGTGTGACCTCCACCTGATCCCTTTTGGGCCCTTGGCTAAATCTGTGGTGTGACCTTTGGTCTACCCTTCTCAACCCGAGTTCTGGTTTATATTGGAATGGCAAAGCGCATGGAGTACATATATCCATGATTTGAGCTACTGAAGCAAATAGCATGGAACATTTCTTAACTATATGAAGTAAACATTGAATTATGCTTGCACTTTTCTCTGTGGAGTTCCTTGCTACATGGTTCAAACTCAACCAGGTGTGAGGATAGAATGGGCTGAGTGAAAAGGCCCTGATGCAAGGTGGAGTCAAGAGGGGGGAAGACCTGGAAACATTAGGGTCCCAGATATTTGGGGATATTTGGGAACACTTGGGAAGAGGCCCTGGGATCCAGGGTGGGGGGGCATGTAGTTTGTCTAGTCTGCCAGAACTGGGAGGGGGGGGGACCTGGGATGTTGGAGCATTGGAAATGGAGGGATCCTGTGATTTGACAACATCGCGGGGGTGAGAAACAATACTGGACTTAGAGGGAATGGGGTCCTGTCGTGTGGAAGCATAGGGAGCATTTGAGGCAGAGTCTGGAAATATTGGTATGGGTTAGTGTCTGGTTGCGTTGAATGGGGAGGGGGTGAGAGGAATGTGGCTGCCACGCATCCTCTTCTGGCATCCCTGGCCACCAGCTGGTTTTCCCATTTCAGTGAGCTTAAAGCTTGAAGTGTGTTGCTGGTGTTTGCTGACTGTGTACAACAGCCACTTTGGCATCAACTACAAACCCATAGGAAGTAAGGGAAAAAAATCTTGACATGTAAATAACAGGGGGGCAATGCAACATTTTGGGGAGCAGAAGAGGAATGAATAAACAAAATACTTGGATTTTACGCAAGTACTGCAAATCCCCATGGGAAGCAAAGCAGAAAAATGCAAATAACTGAGAAGGGAGAACCTTTGAGCAAAAAAACAAAAGATTGCTTGCATTTTGAGGTTTTAAGTGGTAGGTAAATAGTATTCCAAATACTTGGACCTATATTTCGTAAAGTGTACAGTATTTTTACTTTGTCAGCCGTACGTAAGGTTCATTTTAAAATGGTGTTTTACAAAATGAATTCCTGGATTTTCTTTTCAGTAGTGGATCAGTACAAAGTTGAAGGAAAAAAATCCCTAAATTTCCTTTTTTCTGCAAGCTGAATATTGTATCGAAAGGTGTGCACACCTTATCAGTAACTTTGGCATGCATGTAGCGGATGTCACACTTGCGACGAGCTCAGAATCTGGACCTGATTTTATTTTCAGCAGGAAATCTTGGAGCCCACTATGTACGCGGATTGGGTACTTGCTGTATATAGCAGGTCAGACCGGGCTGGTCAGCAATGTATCTGAGGT
The DNA here is from genome assembly GCF_035084215.1 of Heptranchias perlo. Lineage (NCBI taxonomy): Eukaryota > Metazoa > Chordata > Chondrichthyes > Hexanchiformes > Hexanchidae > Heptranchias > Heptranchias perlo. Next base: position 13,409,782 of record NC_090348.1, on the reverse strand, counting down.
ATACTGCAGTGCAGTGGAGTTACAGTATCCATTGTGCTTGAAATTAGGAACACATTGGAGTTAGTTGCGAGGGTGGAGTTATCATTATGTAATCTAGAGAGAAAGTATTGTGGGTATGTCTTGGAACAGACTTTGAGGAAATAATGATGTATGGTTAATGCAGCGTTTCCCAAACTATTATGGCTCCTGCCCCATGGTAGTGAAGGCGAGCACCTTCGCCCTCCACCCCCCCCTTATAAACGTAAACATTAGATATTTGTTGATAACTTATAAAACATAAAACAAAGTTCAATAAGTCACAAGTATAAAAATAAAACATACTGTTTTCCTAATGGTACTGGCTCATACCCTATGGGTCTTTACTGTAAAACAGCATTTCCCAAACTGTGGGGCACGCTTCCCTGGCATAGAGGACCTGCACCCTTTGCCTCCCACACACACAGCCCATTAGTCATTTGCCAGAGTGACGTCATTGCCATTTTGTGGGACTTCCCCGGTCACGTGAGTAGATTATCGCAGCCTAAGGCAGTGTTCATTTTGGGACACGCCTCAACATAGTTTTTTCTGAAAATATTTTATTTTTCCGACCTCTTGGTATGCCCCAAAGTTTGGGAAATGCTGGGTTAATGGAATTAAAATGTCTACTTTTTAGGGATACTTCATATTAATACTGGTTCCTTGGATGACTTGAACAAAAACCTATCCTTGCATGCCATTTTATGCTTTAGTCACTGGAGTGTTTAGAATCATTGTAAAAGGCAGTGTCTCCTAGATTATTCTGGGTTGTCATTAAGCTTAACCGGGTCTTTTTAGTCTTTTGATTGTTCTCTTGAATTTTAGTGGTGATCTATATAAATACTGTTTTTTTTCTTCAAATTTACCCAAGTTCTTTTGTGGTTGGTGGGGGGGGAGTCAAGTCAAGCTTTTCACCAATTTTTTTCCTGCTGCTTGACTCCAAAAGTGGAACCTGGGGGGCAAGAATTGAAAAAACCTTAGTTTTTAAATTGTTAAATTAAAAACCAACTTTAATGATCCTTAGTCATGTGATCCACTTTTCCCCAATGGGGCAAACCACTGTTGTGTTTAGACTGCCAAGGGACCCCAGTAAACATTGAGAACCGCTCCAGATCCCGGACTACCTGTGAGCAATGTCACAGCAGATGATCTAATGTAATTAAAATATTTATGCCTTCTCTTCTCCCTACCTACCTCCTCTCCTGCTGCACACCCAAACAACTACAACACTATAAATATTGGTCCTCAGTAGCTGGTTCACCTGGTTACTGCCTCATTCTCCCAGAACTACTTTACCATGAGTGTTGAGTAATGTTCTGAATTTGTCTTTTGACAGTGCTGTTGCAGTGTTAGATTTCTGGCTTCTGGAATTATACCAGTGAGTAATGAGCTGATTCACTTTGCAAGGGTGGGGTACAGTTCCTTTTGAAATACTTCAATTATTAAATTGCCAAAACTTGAGTCCCTTCAATTTGGAAATCATCATTGTGCTGTAATTCATTTGGGCACACTGATGAAGCAGAAACCAATGTACCAGCATTTAATTATTACAGCAGCCTGCCTCCCAGTTTTCAGAAGCAGTCTGTCTGAAATCCAGAGTAGTAAAACAAAAAATGAGTTGGCGTAGTGCAGATTAGATCCCAGTAAGAGATGACAAACACTTGCACTGCAGAATGTGTTGAAACATACAGAATGTAGGCTTTGTCAGTACATGCTCTTATTTAAAGCCCATATAAGAACTTAAAGCTGCAAGGGAAGCATTCTGAATCTGGGTCTGAATATACATTCACTTTCAATGCTATGTTTCTAGTTTTACTTTTTTTTTGAACTGCTGCAGTTTTTTCTACCCTTGTCATTTCATCATTAACTTAATTTTGTACATAAATACAGCTTGTTGCCTGAGAGCTAATGTAAGTCTCTTGTCTGTTTTCCAGAACACATTCTTGTTACTGACCACGTAAGATTACAGATTGTTCCTGTACTTGAGACAATTTGGGGTAATAGTTTAATTACTCGCATGTTTGAGTCAATAGTGGGTGTCAACATGTAATCTAGTTGCTTTCCTGATACAGGAATCCATTATATCTAGAGCTATGTCATTATATCTAAATTTTGTAGTTTGATTGCACATAAGGAGCCTTTAATCATTTTTATTTGGCTTTCGGTGAATGTCTGCCTCTATTCAAATGTGAGAGTCTATTGAAATGATTGATAACCTCGCTGTAAAATGAAGTTAAAATGGAAGCCACAGAAAAATCCAGTTTTGCTGCCTGTGGTTTTGTAAGCAAAATGTACAGTCACTTCCTTTTTGAAGATAATTATTCCATTTGTTTCTTGACTTCATTCTTCTCGCCAACTTCATCTGGGAAATTGGGTAGGAGAAATTTTAAATTCTTGACGCAAGCCAGCTGAACTTCTACAAACGATTTAAAGTGAAATTTTGGGCTAATATGTCTTTTTGCGGGTGTTAACTTGTCTCCCTCGCGGTTTAATTCTGTAACTCTTCACAATGTTTGTTTTTTAAATGAAAGGGGAAAAATTCCAAAATTGGGATTCTTATTTTACACATGAAAACAAGGTGAAAATGGGGGAAGTTTTGTAACTTTTGAATTGGACAATGTAAGTTAGTCTGTGGTATTTTCTTTGAGTGTAGCTGGTCAGGAAGATAAGTTTAAGGAAGATATATCCCCTTGAGAGGAATAAATTTCTGTCCAATAAGCAGAGTATGTGCAAGGCGGTTTCATATCAACTGAAGTACAGATAATACCCAACTGAGTATTGTTGCTAGGGAACCTAGCTGTCTATACTGTACAAGATGTAGCATAGTGGTTGTGCTATTGCTGATAATTAAGGCTCTTCTCTCTACAAATAATCACAACAAAATACAATGACAGGGTACTGGGTCACTGAACTACACACATGATTAGAAGAATTTTAGATCTAAGGTGATGGCACGCTTTAGAAAACCACAATTCACAATCTAAATGTTTTGAGTGCTAGGCAAATTCAGAGATTATTAGATAAGGGATCTGAAAATTTCTGATTATTCTCCTAAACTAAAGGATTTTATCCCCAGCAATATTTTAGCATCTTCTTAGAAACCAAAGTTATAATCTGTTTACATTCTATCAGAACTGTACTTGATAGTTCTTATGTTGCCAATTTACGATGACAGGTGGAATTGTTCCAGTTTTGCATGTGTTCTTGACATATCTTGGGGAAGGAAAGAGAGCCCAAGATCAGTTATAAAGGAATGGTTTGGTCAAAATGACCAGAATTAGTCAAAACCTTTCTTGACTAGTCCAGTTATGCTGGTGCATGTGTTCCATCTCAAAGTTTGTGTATTTCATGTAGTTTTTAAATGATACAATGTGTATATACTGATTTTTAAAAAAAATATCTTTTACATCTGATAAAATTGGTCAGTTTTCATATCTAAAGCCATTAATTTGTCTTCTCCCTATTTTGAATAAATGTACTTTTTTAGTTTGGACTATTTGCAGTAGTAATTCTGCTAATGAAGAAACATTTGACCATTTTAATGCTTTTTAAAGTAAAAAGTAATGATTCTCTCACTGACAAATTGACATGATTTTAAAACACTAATGGATCTCTGGTGTTACTCAGATAACAAATTTACTTAATGACCTGTTCTCCTCATTCACCATAGGTAGTTAAATAAAAGTGTGCCTCTCAAGTACTGTGCAGTTACCCAACTAAATCTGAACATATAACCAGATGTGGCTGCATAAACAAAGAAATTGTATTGCTCACCTATTACAATTACTTAAAATTTCTTGATCTCAACCACTTCTGGCATCCACTAATTGGTGATGGCATGAATGAGCTTGAGAAACGGGCACAGTATGTCACATATAAATGTAATATTTGCACATGTATTTGTATAAATACATTCAATTTATAAATAGGCATTTTAAATATACTGCCTTTGGAAAAGCATTATCTTGCGTCCTTTTTGACTTGCTATTCCTGATTCTGAGGAAAAACATAAGACCAGAGTTTTCTGCTTCTGTACTCCTCAGCTTGTGGTTTTTTTGTCCATTAAAGTGAATGGATGAAAAACCATAGGCTGGCAAGTACACAAATGGAAAACACTGGTAAAAATGTCTAAGACGGCGGAATTGTTTTTGGAAAAATGTCTCGTCCAATAATACTTGATCTGTTTCTCTTGTGTCTTAGCTTGCAGGAACTGCAGTCCTGGCAATTGGATTATGGCTTCGTTTTGATCCAAAAACAAGGGGCATATTTGAAATTGAAAACCATCCTTCTACATTCTACATTGGTAAGATTGAAAATCTTGGGAGTGGGTGAGAAGAGGGGGAAGGGTAAGTGGATGTGCAGAGAAAAAGAGTTCATCTATATTGATTCCCATTGCATGACATAAAAGTTCCAATGGTTGTTATGCTAATACCGGCACTAATGAATTAAACTGACACTAATTGGAATATCCAGACTAAAATATCATGTAAATTGCAGGAATAGTGCCAAAAGAAAATTGATTGCACTGTATGTAACTTCCATTTGCAGGTTATTCAAACTACACAAAGGTGTAACCTGCATTAGGTCCTATAGTAAGCATGATATCTTGGCCTTTATTTTCTAGAGAGTTGTCATCTACACAAAGCTTAAGTTAGTGCAGTGTTTTGAGTTTACATCTGTGTAATAATGTGCATGAGCTCACTTTGAAAAGTTGACTTAAAAAGGATTTCTTTTAAAAGGTGGCGGTAGCCCCTTTCCAACAGCTCTGACACTATAAAACGAGGCTGTTTTCTATTCTCATTGAGCGCTTCACTTTCTTGCCTTTAAGATTTTCCAGAGCTGAAAATACTTCTGTCATTCACTCAGAAATGGCTTTCTTTTGCAACACAATATTTACAAATGTGTTGCTATGTTCCTGCAGCACTTCCCATTCAAAATGGGTTATATTATGTTAACTAGTAGCTCACTTAAGAGAACTGGAACTTGAGAGAATTTCTTTGCTGTGAGTTGTTTGTGTTACTGCATAGCTGCAGAACTTGTTCAACCTCTTGCTCAATGCCAAATGGAAGATATTCCAGCTTAGTATGCTTCCTGACCAGGCTTGCATGTTATCTGAGGGTACCTAAACTAGAATTTCCAGAAGTAGGCCATTGCTCCTGATGCAGTAGAACACACTTAGTTTATGTTGTGTAATTGATAATGCAGTATGTTATTTATAGTATCTCAAAGGTATGTGTGAAAGCTTCCATGTGTTCCGGATGGAAGTGCTGGGCACTTGAAAATTGAATCTGGCAGACGAATGGGTGTTCAAGGTCCCCACCAGATTTTCCTTTGTCCTTTGGTGATTTGGAGAGGTAGTGAGTGATGCTGCATGATGTAAGGTGATGGCTTGCTCAGTAACACTAGGCCTTGGCTCTGCTTCCTGTGGAACGCTGGAGGAACATGGGTTACAAAGCTGTTCTTAATGAGGACTTTTCAGATCTATATTTCGGCACAATTGTATTTGTGTTTGGTGCTAGGCACTTAGTGAGTAAATAAGGTGAGAAGAGTAGAAGATGGCTCGTACTAACTGAGCAGATGGCTGAATCTTTGCTTCCCCACCCTCTGTCAGTGGTCTCAATGCCTAGAATCTCTAGGGCTGGTAAGAGGATGTAGGTTAGGGACCCTTTCAGTGTGTAATAGTTCTCTTTTGTTAGTCACAGTCTTCAGTAAACAAAGTAGAAGAGTTGACTCATTCAAATTGCCCGGAGGACATAGAGATGCCCATGTGTCACCGTGCAGCCCATAGAGGGTGGGAATACGTTAAAGATCAGCATCAGAAATGCATTTCCCTTCAGAATGTTGCAGGCCTTTAAATCCTGCAGCAGCACCGAACAGCGGGCTTCCAATGACCAGCATTCTTGATGCCTGGAGCTTGCTAACTCTATTTAAAGGAGGCTAACCCCAGAAGTTCAGGTGGGGATAGTATACCAATGGTCGGGGATGTGATAATTACACAATACCCAACTCCCACCCAGTTGGTGACGTGACTGTACGCTACTATGTCCATTCATTGCGGAGCAGCATTAAGCCAGGCAAACAATGCTGAGCCAAGTTACTAAATCATCGGAGTACAAGTTTATCATGTAGAAGTTCTGTAGTGCTGTGGTCAGGTTGCACTTTGAATACTGAGTTCAGTGATGATTGAGGCACAAGAGAACCTTAAAAGCCTGGAAGGGTTAAAGAATAGCCACAAGGCAGATCCTTCATGTCATTTGGACTGAGTTATAAAGAAAGCTTTTTGAAAAAAGCTGAACTCTTCAGCCATGAAAGGGAATCTCAGTGATATATAAGATAAGTGGAATAGAAGGTTAATCTGGAGCAGTGTTTTAAATTCAACCAAGACTAGGGGATGTGGCAACAAATTGGGAAAAGGCATGTTCATGAGTAATGTCAGGAAACACTTCACACACACTGACTTAATACTGGGAATAATCTTCTGGGTAGGATAGTACAGGCAAAAGATCTGGAATTTGGATTCTGTGATGGGAGATTTGTAGGTTTCTATGAAAAGATGGGCAAAATGGCCTCTTACATCTGTTACATTTTTTTGCGGACAGTTCAGACTGAATATATAATTGACCCAAAAAAAATCTTCGCTGCATGAGACTAGCTGAAAACTAAGTTTGAAAGTGCACAAAACTATTGTCTTCAGGCAAGCACCCTCAACAAACAAAATACGGTTCCAAAAAATATGCAATTTTTAACTTCCACATGTTTGCAAATGTATCTGGTATACAAGTTTGAGTGCACAGTCCTCCCCCCTAGAAGCATTGGTCTCAATGCCTTGGGAGCAAGAGAACACTTAGTTTTTGTAAGAAGGGTGATTCTGCAATCCAGCACTCACTGGGAGTGCAACCTGGGAAATCACATGCGTGCAGCCCACAACTTGCCATCTATTTAAATGAATGTATGGAAAATCATGGGTTACGCACCCAAGATGTGCGCCCTGTGAGTGCCACTCCATACTGGGGGTACCAGACCATGGAATCACCCCTACTATCCGTCTATTTCCATTACATTAGACCACAGTGGTTTTATGTTTTTAAAAAAATTGTTTTGTAAATGTTCACAATTGTAGTTTATGCTGGGTGTGACTTAACCCTGATGACCTGTGATGAATTTACTGGTAACGGCTGGAATATTTGCAACTGCTAAAAATAGAGTGCCCTTGTACTTTAGTCTTTAATGTTCCTTTTTGGCAAAGGATGGCTTTGCAGAAAATGTTAATCATTTACAGCAACAAGCTAAATTGTACTTCTGATACAGCTGTATATTATGCAGGAAGTACAGGTTAGCTTTTCTAGAACATTTGACAATGCAAAGTGTTCTGGTTTTGAGAATTAGTGGTTGTAGTGAGAATTCTTAGAACTGCAGAATTGTTGAAACAAAATACTTATTGGCTTGTATATCCTATTGTTTGATTATAGAAATCAGCAATCTATTTTAGGTGTGTATGGTAGCTGCAAACATGTGAATATAATTCAAAGTAATAAAACATTAGGCTACGATTACTGGTTTCAGACCAGTATATGTGCAGTCAGCTGATGAGTTAACTTCACATGATCACTGGTTGCACTGAGATCAGCCGAAAAGGAAATCTGGACACTGCGTGCACAGAATGTTGTTCCCCAAGTGGCTAATTCTTAATGTTAGAAGAAAGTAGGCACAACTGTCTGAACTTTCCAATGAGCTGCCTTGACACTTTGACCTGCAGCTTTTTAACCTGGCCGGAGTTGTACTGCACCTAATGCAAACTCCAACTGTGGTGTTGCATTACTTGGCTTTAGTGCACTTTTAAAAGAAAAAAAAATCATTCTGGGGATATGAGTGCACTAGCAAGGCCGACATTTATTGCCTATCCCTAGTTGCCCTCGAAGGTGGTGGTGTGCCGCCGTCTTGAACTGCTGCAGTCCATGTGGTGAAGGTAACCTCACAGTGCTGTTAGTTAGGATGTTGACCTAGCGACCGTGAAGGAACTGCGGTACACGTCCAAGTCGGGTTAGGTGCGTGACTTGGAAAGGAACTTGGAGGTGATGGTGTTCCCTTGCACCTGCTGCCCTTGTTCTTCTAGGTGGCGGAGGTCGCAGGTTTGGGAGTGATTGATAGAATGCTATTGTCACTCAAAGGGTTTATGCATTTCCTTACAGGTGTCTATATCTTGATTGGAGCTGGTGCGTTGATGATGATTGTTGGTTTCCTAGGATGCTGTGGTGCAATTCAGGAATCTACATGCATGCTTGGATGTGTAAGTACAAATGTATGGCGTAAATGATCTAGTAATATCGTCCTGTGAGCAAAAGTATTGTATACAAGGCCTGTCTTACACAAAAATGTGTACGTATGGTTTAAATGATAGAAGTTAAATGTATAAATCATACCTTTTATTGCCTTTAACTTTTTCATTTTGGTCTGAGATGTGTAGAAATCCATTAAGATAGAGGTGAGTCTCAGAACCAAGCTACTGACAAATCTACATATGTTGAATTTCTGTGTGCCCAATATGTAATGCATGGTCTCCCCATACACAGACATCCCAAATATCTATGTACAGAGAGCAGAACCAAGGCTAAGGGACTCCCAAATGTACTGGAGTTCTATCAAATAAAACTACACTGTACCAGCACAAGGTGCTAATAAGCCTTCCATTGCTTGTCCAGCCAAAACCACATTACCCATTAAAGCAGTCACCTATTGGGTTAGTTGGAGCATAGTGGGAATGAATGTCAGCCCTTAGCAACAGGTCTACCCTTCTGGGTTCCATTAGGGAGCTAGATGAGCTGGTCAGTTATCAATAGTGTGTTGGAGTACTGTGGACCTGCCTGCTTCAGGAATTGAATTACCAAGTCTGCCACAGAGAATTGACTTGGCTATCAGCATGCATCACCGAGCATATCATCTTGGAGCCACTTCATCCCCAAAAAGACCCACTTATTGCATCCATGAAGGATAATCACTGGATGTTTGGACAACTGATGAGCATGGATTTGAACTCTTGCTCAGACAGCAGATACTGAAAAATACTTAGCAAGCAGTAGGGTGAGCAGCACATCTCATCGTAAGACATGCCCACCATCCTCCTGACCACAGCGTGGACACACACTATAGCCCTACTTCCACCTCCATAACGTTGCCTGTCTTTGCCCCTGCCTCAGCTCATCTGAAACACTCTTAATGCCTTTATTACCACTAGACTCGACTATTCCAATGCTCTTCTGGCCAACCTCCCACCTTGCACCTTCCATAAATTTGAGCTAATCCAAAATTCTGGCCTCTTGCACATCCCCAATATTCATCGCTCCACCATTGGCGGTTATGCCTTCAGCTGCCTAGGCCCTAAACTCTAGAATTCCCTCCCATAGAAAAGTTACAGCACAGAAGGGGGCCATTCGGCCCAACGTGTCCGCGCCGGCTTGAAAAACAACCAGGTGGCCATTCTAATCCCACCTTTCAGCACCGGTTCGTAGCCCTGCAGCTTACAGCACTTTAGGTGCAGGTCCAGGTACTTTTAAAAAGAGTTGAGGGTCTCTGCCTCGGGCAGCAAATCCCATACACCCACCACCCTCTGGGTAAAAAAAAAAGTTTTTCCTCGTGTCCCCCCCTAATCCTTCCGCCAATCAGCTTAAATCTATGTCCTCTAGTTCTTGAACTCTCCGCTAGGGGAAACAGGTACTTCCTGTCTACTCTGTCTAGGCCCCTCATAATTTTATACACCTCAATCAAGTCTCCCCTCAGCCTCCCCTGCTCCAAGGAAAACAACCCAGCCTATCCAATCTCTCCTCATAGCTGTAATTTTCAAGCCCTGGCAACATTCTTGTAAATCTTCTCTGCACTCTCTACAGAGCAATTACGTCCTTCCTGTAATGTGGTTACCAGAACTGTGCACAATACTCCAGCTGTGGCCTTACCAGCATTTTATACAGTTCCAATATTACATCCCTGCTTTTGTATTCTATACCTCGACTAATAATGGAGAGCATTCCGTATGCCGCCTTCACAACCTTATCAACCTGTACTGCCACCTCCCTAAATCTGTCCACCTCTCTTCCATTTAAGATGCTCCTTAAAACCTACCTCTGTGACCAAGCCTGTCCTAGTATCTCCTTATGTGTCAAATTTTGTCTGAATGCACTCCTCCAAAGCGCCTTGGGCTGTTTTACTGTTAAAGGCACTATATAAATGCAAATTGTTGTTGAATGGAGATGCAGGAGGTGCAGTCCTTCAGCACCAGCTACATGCCTCTCAGCAACCTATTTATAGTAGGTACCAGGCTCTGGAGGTAAGAGCATGCGTGCTCGTACCCAGCCTTCAGGTAATGCCTTCCGGCATTTGTTGTCCCAGGTCTGTTTCCTCATCACCTACAAAGAATATCTGCCTTCAGCATGTTGGAAGGGCATTCATAGCACAGTTTGTGACTTGCCAGCCACCTTGATATTCTAGATGTTACAAGCCCAGTACTATGTACCAAGCTTAGCCTTCACCAACTGCTTAATCCAGGGCTTCATGAGGCGTTTTGGCAAAGAGGCATGTGCACCAATAGGCCAACTTTCCACCTCGCAGGCTACTCCATATTAGTTTAATGCAAGTTGGAGCCCACCCTCCTGAAATAATTTCCTTTTTATCCACCTTGCAGCTTGATCTTGTGTCCTGCACATGGGTAGGAGGAGCTCTGAGAACTGTTTGAATATATGCTATATGCTTAATTTGCATTGGGAAAGACCAGAATGGCCTTCACCCTTTTATTGCAATCCCAAAAGACTGTCTAGACATTCCAGCCTGGTACTGATGTGAAACACGATTGGGACAGATGCCCATTGTAACTTGCAAACAATACCTTCAAGATCCTCTTTTGATCTGTGCAAAGTCATAATATCATACTTGGGTCACACACCAGCATATCCCACAGGCTAGCCTATCGTTCAAGATCTTGAGTAGATCCCAAGACTATCAATAGCACAGTATCATCTATTAAAATGAGTGCCACAATCCTTCAGAAATACCTGTAGCCGATGTTTCTTATGATGCTATCCACCACTGTGTTATCCATTGAACAGGATGGGTGATGGTGTTCAATCTTGCCTCACTCCTATTTTGAAAGAGCTCTTGAACCTTGTTGCTTCAACACAAGTATCTCTTGGAAACCTATTAGTATTCTAGAGTGGGAGTTTAAAGAAACACTCTCTTTCCTTAGAGACTATTTCTGTAAGCATTTGAGTGTATTACCATGTGGCTCATTGGGAAAATGCATCAGATGATATGGCGCTAAGCCATATAGACCAGGTTATTACTGACTTTGCCTCACCCAGGATAGTGAAAAGGTATGACCGTTAGCCTCAGCACCCTCATTATTATCACCTAACTATTTTGGATGAAAGTGGAATTCAGCTCAGCAGTGATGCCTTCACAGTTGAATAGATTGACACTATGTTTGTACAACTTCAGACAAAGGCTGGCCACTTCGTTTGTATTGCTTGCAAAACAGTATCCTAACTGTTCTGTTCAGAGGTGACTGACTAAAGAGAGAAAATGGGGAAAAAATCCTAATCGGAGCTCAGTTGGCTGCTTTCAATTTAACAACACTCAATGTCCTACCCAGGTCACAATGAGTAACCTGTCTGACAAATGTCCAGTGTGATTTCAACAGTGAAAAGTAAATAATTTATCCTGAATGTTGAAGTAACTGGAGGGTAACTTCAAAGTGTATTTTAATAAAGGATTGAACTTGCCATGTTATCCACTACTGTTAATTGAAAGCACATGAGGGTTCAGGCCAGTGCTTTACTGAAGTTCTTTTTTCCTCCCTTGCACCTCAGTCCATCTATCTGATCCCGCATGGTGGTTCCAATGAACACGCCTAGGCCAATAAAAGTGGCTTTGAAGTGTCTGCAGAAATCTTAAGTTACTGTAGGAAATTGTTTAAACATCAAATGCGTGGTAAGCTTTCGGTAAGGAATGTGAGTCAGCCAGGGCTTTTAACAAAATGTACCCGATAAGAAATATCTGGGGTAAAGTGTTTTGCTTGTCAATGAGTAACCTGATACTGTTTTAAATTGGACATCATACATTGTTTGCTTTTGAGTCAACAGAAGTTTCTCTTGCACTTAAATAATATGAAATTATTCTTCAATTTGCTGGAGATTTCTGGCCCCTATAACCTTTAATTAGGTGATCCAAGCCAAGAATAATGGTGCATTCATGCTACAAGTTTAGTGTAGGAATGAATTGGTTTGATGTTCACACCAACACTAAACTTCTGGAGTATAAAGTGGGTGACCAGGCCTGAATTAAATGTGAAGTGAAGCAGAATGAGGGAGCCTCCTCCAAAGAGTCTCGCTCCATTGTCATGTCAGGTCAGGACCTGACTCTGGATTAAGGTTGCATTCACACTAACTACAGCATTGATGCATAGTGGTTTGCCTTTAGATGCTAGTTATAGTATGAATGCATCCTTAGAAATATGGAATTTAAGTTGTTTTCCTTCTATAAGCTCTGATTTTGTAAAGCACTGATCTTGTTTTTACATGTAATAATCTAACACTCTTCTCTTTCAGTTCTTCTTGTTTCTCCTTGTTATATTTGCAGTTGAAATAGCAGCTGGAATATGGGGCTTTTTGAATAAGGACAAGGTATGTATTTATTTCTACTTTAAACCTGTCTGATAGCTTTATTCCTTTTTGTGCTTATCAAAGTAAGGAATGTTGGTGCTGGGGAATTGCGCACTAACCTTTTTTCAGGCACCCGTTGTCGCCAGCCATTCCCAGGTTAGATTTAGTTAACCTTCCTCTAATGTACTATTTCTCACACCAGCCATCCTGCAGCCTCCCTAAGTGAGATTGCCAAATTGCTGTGGTTGGGGCAGTTGGTCCATGCCAATTAGGAACTAGACTGAGATTGCCCAAACTCTCCATGTTGGGACTTTTTTTAATATATAGACAAGAGAGAGAGAGAGACATGACTTTCACCCCATTAGTCTGACCTGAATTTAAAACCAAAAGTGGGAGACCAATGTATAACCCACTGAGGCACTTAGTTCTACTTCACTTAAAACTGTTTCTCCACCCCCCCCCCCCCCAACCAAGTATCTCAGTCCCCATGCCTCTCTGGACCCTTTTTTTAAAAAAAAAACTCACTGAATTGGCAAACTAGACGGGTTGCTGTTTTTATTATGAATTTTCTCTCCTCTTCTGAGGGCATTGGCTCCTTGCTAGGGTATCATGGACACCAATCACCTTCCAATACATAACCCCACTTTACTTCCTCTAATAAAGGTTTAACACTTGTCTAAATTTCTAGCTCTTAACTTGATACTATAAATATATTGTTAAACATTAGCGTGGTAGAAGATTGAGGGACATTCCAGTCTCCTTCAAACATTTTCTTTTAAATTTTAAGTTCATAGTGATCTGGAAGCAAACTATTACAGCATTACAGTTACGTGGGGGTTGCTCTATTACTGAATGAGCCCTAAACAACAAAAGGAAACATTTGAAATAATTGGTCAGTACAATTAACTGAAACAGTGTAGAGGACGGATTTAAACATGCAACGGCATTAAACTGAATAAATTGAGACCACCGAACAAAAAGTTATGTACACCCACAAACATCTATTTTTAAAATTATCAGTAATGAAACTAAGACCTGAGGAGTACCATTTGCAATGCTTTGAGGTAAGGCACTGATTAAATATTAAAAGAATAAAAATTCAAAGTGCCAAAAAGGACCAGGAAGTAAATTTGAACTAGTTCCACGTCAGGTTATTAAGGGAAAACTTGTACTATCTCTTCCTCAAGATGTGCCAAAGGGACGAATAGTAAATTGAAGACCACAGGAGGGATTTTTTTCCTTGTTTTGCTTTCTACTTTATCATCTATAATGTTGTGTAGTTTGTAGTTAATTCATAATGAGGTTTTGCTCATGATAACTTTTTTTAAATGAAACTTGGCTGTGATTTAAAAAGCAAAATACTGCAGATGCTGGAAATCTGAGACAAAACCGGAAAATGCTCAGAACATTCAGCAGGCCAGATAGCATCTGTCGAGAGCACACAAGTTGATATTTCGGGTACTGAACACTTGCTCAGATTTCTGCTTTTTTTGGCTGTGATTTAAATTGTCTTTAAGGTTGTAATGCAGCCAGATTTTTTGACTACAGTATACATAATACAGTAGGGTAACTTATTTAGCTTGTCAAACCTGTTGACTTAAATCTCTCAATAATTGTACTTTGAATCTAATTGTATCCTGCAGGTCACTGAAGAAGTGAAGACATTCTATCATTCTTTGTATGACGAATACAGGAAAACTCAGGAGGAGAGCCAGAAAGCTGCTCTAATCGCAATGCAGAAAGGAGTAAGTTGTTTGTAAATGTGGTCTCCAGTTCTTCTATAGTGAAAACTGTATCATACAATCTCTTTTTTAAATATGTTTAGTATCATAACTTTCAGCAACTTGAGGTGCATTTACATTACAAGTTCAGTGTCCATGCAAAGTGGTTTTGCCTTCGTACTTGCTCTAAACTTGAACACTATAAATCAGTGTTTTGGCTCGAATTGGCTTTGGAGTGAAATGCAGTGAATGTCCCACCTCAAGTTGAGTCCTGGAACTGAATTCAAGCTGTACTTAGTGCAAAATATTTTGCTTCGCACTTAACTAAAGTAGTGTAAATGCTGCCCAAATTTTTATCTAGATTATGGGCTATATGAATTGGCAACCACCATCACCTCAAATCATTACAGTAAAGTTGGATTTTTTTTGTCAGTAAGATGAGACAAAACTTGGAAGGGTAGTGAACAGTGAGGAGGATAGTGATAGATTTCAAGAGGACATAAACAGGCTGGTGGAATGGGCGGACACATGGCAGATAAAATTCAACACAGATAAGTGTGAAGTGATACATTTCGGTAGGAAGAACGAGAGGCAATATAAACTAACGGGCACAATTCTAAAAGGGGTGCAGGAACGGAGAGATCTAGGGGTATATCTGCACAAATCGTTAAAAGTGGCAGGGCAGGTTGAGAAAGCATTTTAAAAAAGCATACTGGATCCTGGGCTTTATAAATAGAGGCATAAGAGTACAAAAGCAAGGAGGTTATGGTGAACCTTTATTAAACACTAGTTCGGCCACAACTGGAGTATTGTGTCCAGTTCTGGGCACCACACTTTAGGAAAGATGTGAAGGCCTTGGAGGGTGCAGAAGAGATTTACTAGAATGGTTCCAGGGATGAGTGACTTTAGTTACGTGGAGAGACTGGAGAAGCAGGGATGGTTGTTCTTAGAGCACAGAAGGTTGAGAGGAGATTTGATAGAGGTATTCAAAATCATGAAGGGTCTAGACAGAGTAGATAGAGAAAAACTGTTCCCGTTGGCAGAAGGGTTGAGAACCAGAGGACATACATTTAAGGTGATTGCCAAAGGCAACATGAGCAACTCTTTTACACAGCGAGTGGCTGTGATCTGGAATAAGAACATAAGAAATAGGAGCAGGAGTAGGCCAATCGGCCCCTCGAGCCTGCTCCGCCATTCAATAAGATCATGGCTGATCTGATCCTAACCTCAAATCTAAATTCATGTCCAATTTCCTGCCCGCTCCCCGTAACCCCTAATTCCCTTTACTTCTAGGAAACTGTCTATTTCTGTTTTTTAAATTTATTTAATGATTTAGCTTCCTGGGGCAGCAAATTCCACAGACCTACTACCCTCTGAGTGAAGAAGTTTCTCCTCATCTCAGTTTTGAAAGAGCAGCCCCTTATTCTAAGATTATGCCCCCTAGTTCTAGTTTCACCCATCCTTGGGAACATCCTTACCGCATCCACCTGATCAAGCCCCTTCACAATCTTATATGTTTCAATAAGATCGCCTCTCCTTCTTCTGAACTCCAATGAGTAGAGTCCCAATCTACTCAACCTCTCCTCATATGTTCACCCCCTCATCCCCGGGATTAACCGAGTGAACCTTCTTTGTACTGCCTCGAGAGCAAGTATGTCTTTTCTTAAGTATGGAGACCAAAACTGTATGCAGTATTCCAGGTGCGGTCTCACTAATACCCTATATAACTGCAGCAATACCTCCCTGTTTTTATATTCTATCCCCCTAGCAATAAACGCCAACATTCCGTTGGCCTTCTTGATCACCTGCTGCACCTGCATACTAACCTTTTGATTTTCTTGCACTAGGACCCCCAGATCCCTTTGTACTGCAGTACTTTCCAGTTGCTTGCCATTAAGATAATAACTTGCTCTCTGATTTTTCCTGCCATAGTGCATAACCTCACATTTTCCAATATTGTATTGCATCTGCCAAATCTCCGCCCACTCACCCAGCCTGTCTATATCCCCTTGTAGGTTTTTTATGTTCTCCTCACTCTCTACTTTCTCTCCCATCTTTGTATCATCTGCAAACTTTGATATGTTACACTTGGTCCCCTCCTCCAAATCGTTAATATAGATTGTAAAGAGTTGGGGACCCAGCACCGACCCCTGCGGAACACCACTGGCTACAGGTTGCCAGTCCGAGAATGTACCATTTATCCCAACTCTCTGCTTCCTGTTAGATAACCAATCCTTCACCCATGCCAGAATATTACCCCCAATCCAGTGATTCTTTATCTTGAGCAATAATCTTTTATGTGGCACCTTGTCGAATGCCTTCTGGAAGTCCAAATACACTACGTCCACTGGTTCCCCTTTATCCACCCTGTACGTTATAATCCTCAAAGAACTCAAGCAAATTTGTCAGACATGACTTCCCCTTCGTAAAGCCATGCTGACTTTGTCCTATTAAATTATGTTTATCCAAACGTTCTGCTACTGTCTCCTTAATAATAGACTCCAAAATTTTACCCACCACAGATGTTAAGCTAACTGGTCTATAATTTCCAGCCTTCTGCCTACTACCCTTTTTAAATAAGGGTGTTACATTGGCAGTTTTCCAATCTGCCGGGACCTTTGCCGAGTCCAGAGAATTTTGGAAAATTATTACCAAAGCATCCACAATCCCTACTGCCACTTCCCTCAAGACCCTAGGATGTAAGCCATCAGGTCCAGGGGATTTATCCGCCTTGATTTACTGAGTACCAATTCCTTAGTGATTTTAATCGTATTTAGCTCCTCTTCCCCCCCAGAGCCCCCTGTTTGTCCAGTGTTGGGATATTCTTAGTGTCCTCTACCGTAAAGACTGAAACAAAATATTTGTTCAGCATTTTTGCCATCTCCATGTTTCCCACCATTAATTTCCTGGACTCATCCTCTAAAGGACCTACGTTTGCCTTAGCCACCCTTTTTCTTTTTATATAACTGTGGAAACTCTTGCTATCTGTTTTTATATTTTTTGCTAATTTATTTTCATAATCTATCTTCCCTTTCTTAATCAATCCTTTCGTTACTTTTTGCTGTTTTTTGAAGACTTCCCAATCTTCTATCCTCCCACTAAGTTTGGCTACCTTATATGTCCTTGTTTTTAGTCGGATACTATCCTTAATTTCTTTACTTAGCCACAGATGGCTGTCATTCCTTTTACACCCTTTTTTCCTCAGTGGTATATATATTTTTTGAAAGTTGTAAAATAACTCCTTAAATGAACACCACTGCTCATGTACTATCTTACCCTTTAATCTATTTTCCCAGTCCACTTTAATCAATTCCGCTCTCATACCATCATAGTCTCCTTTATTCAAGCTCAGTACGCTTGTTTGAGAACCAACCTTCTCACCCTCTAATTGGATATGGAATGTAACCATGTTATGGTCACTCATTCCAAGGGGATCCTTAACTAGGACATTATTAATTAATCCTGGCTCATTACACAGGACCAGGTCCAAGGTTGCTTGCCCCCTTGTAGGTTCAGTTACATACTGCTCAAGAAATCCATCCCTAATACTCAATAAACTCTTCCTCAAGGCTACCCTGCCCAATTTGATTTGTCCAGTTAATATGATAGTTAAAATCCCCCATAATTATAGCTGTTTCCTTATTACATGCCCTGACTATTTCCTGATTAATACTTCTTCCAGCAGAGTTGCAACTATTAGGAGGCCTATATACTACGCCCACGAGTGTTTTTTGCCCCTTATTATTCCTTATCTCTACCCAAACTGTTTCGTTATCCTGATCCTTTGTCCCAATATCTTTTCTCTGTATTACAGTGATTCCCTCCCTTATTAACATAGCCACTCCACCTCCCCTTCCTGCCTGTCCTTCCTGATTGTTAAATACCCTGGCATATTTAATTCCCAGTCATTGTCACCCTGCAGCCATGTTTCTGTAATGGCCACAAGATCATACCCATATATGCTGCCTGAGGGGGTGGTGGAGGCAGATTCAATCGTGGCTTTCAAAAGGGAATTGGGAAATGTACTTTAAGGAAAACATTTGCAGGGCTACAGGGAGTGGGAGTGGGACGAGCTGGATTGCTCTTGCAGAGAGCCGGCACGGACTCGACTGGCTGAATGGCCTCCTGTGTTGTAACCATTCTATGATAATCAGATCTCCTCTGTAGCCTAAGTAGAGTTCTCGGGCCCACAATGCCAATCTTCATCAAATTAAAAATGGCCTGTCAGCTAAAGTTCTTATACCTCTGAAAATTCTTTTGCAATTCATTCTTCACTACCAAACCCCCACACCCCCAAAAAACACCCAATTTCACTTTATTTTGTATTGGAAATGTTGCATGTCTGGTTAATTTTAAGAGCTACTGAATGTATAATATTGCCGCTTTTGATCTTTAAATGAGTAACATTCATGCACTTGAAAGGCAAATACCAGGAATGCTGAGCTCATTGTTTTTGAAAATAGATACATGGTAGGGTGCAAATTGAGGATTTTTTTTTACAATTGGCTTAAAGGTTTTGAAAACCTGGGAGGTTGCTGAAGGGCAAAATTGGAGATGGAGTGGAAAATGTTAGACAAATGTAATGAATTAATCAGCTGGCTAGGGGAGAGAAAAAAACTCTGAAAAGGATGCGTTTGAGCTTGAGCAGAAGAACAGGAGTAAATCTGCAGCCCTAGCATCACCAAACTGTATCATGGGGCTAATGGTATGTCATTCCAATGGCTTTCCTGGTGCTGCAGTAATTCTAGTGCAGGTGGAACATCTGGACCAAAAACTGGGGTCAATTAAAGAACGTACAAGGATGCCACCACATGTAGCAGACACATTTGCATCTCTTAGCATAGACTTTTATGACAGAACTTTGATCATCGGCACCTCACTGGGCTTGCACCACCCTGCAAAATAAAGTACACAGTTGTATACCTTGTTGGTGCCAAATAGGTAGGACTGGATTACAGCAATAAATAATTTGAGGCTCAAATATAGTAATGAAGTTTGAGAGGGGATCGTGGCACTAATCGACTTTAATAATAAATGGGGAAATGCTTGTGGTTTGATGTCACTTCTCTTGTAAATCCTGTGCTGTGATGAACGGCCTTGGTTTTCTTGAATGGTATTAGTTGCTTTCCAAAAGTTTATTTGAGAAAATTATCTTATAGCTGAACTGCTGTGGAATTGGAGGAGCCGTGGAAATCTTTATTCGAGATACCTGCCCATCTACAAATACAATTGGAGAATTTACTAGAAAGGTATTACAATTTCCTTTCTCATTTTGGTTTGTGTGATACAATATAGGTTTAAACTTGTACTTTTTCTTGGGGGGGGAAAAAAAACCTACTGTTGATGTATAACCTATTTTCCTGTAAGGAACTTCCTCTCCACTGAAAGCAATAATTAATAACAAGTGCATATGTGTGGCTCTGAAGAACCTACCTAAAGCTCCCTACTCAACCAGAATTATTGAATTGCAAATTAGGTACTAGTGGAACAAGAGGTAGATGGCTGAAAACAAACTTGCTGTCCTGAAGCAGGAAATATTTCAGGGGCAATTTTAACATAGCCCATCTGTCGGGAAACTGACTGGAACGGGTACAGCACTGGTTTTATACCCCATCCGATTTTACTCTCCGTTGAAGTCAATGGAGAGTGATATCTGGGTGTAAAACCAGCGTTCCACCCATTCTCCTGGGTTTCCCGCCCGGCGAGTTAGGTTACAGTTCTCCGCCACCCCCCACCCCGACATCGATTTCACCAAATAACTGTCAATCCAGTTAGATTAATAAAACAGACGCACTTAATTATCATCTAGTAAAGCAGGTCGGTGCAGTAGAATTGGCTATAAAGACTAATGGGTGACCTGTTGAGACACTTGATTCCAAACAGTCTGTGTTTTAATATTGGCTATGCTTTTTGTTTAGTCAAATAAACTTGAGAATTGCTGAGCAGCCTGGGTTCTTCTCATCTAAAATAATCTGACTCCACTTCAAACAGGGAGGGGGTGCTGGAATAATGACATCACAGAAATGGATTAGGAATTTTGAACGCTCAGCCTCAAACTCAGCAGTGATGCTTGCAAAATGTTTTTTGTTTGGTACTGTGCCTAACGCTAATATGCAATAAATGATTAAAACTGGTTCCTCCGTTAATCCTGATGGGAAAGACGAAGGAGACAATTGCTTGATCATTTGACAATTACAGTGATACCAGATAGAATATTTTAATTCTTCAAAACCCTGGACTCAGTGGGCTGGAGATTGAATGGGATGCACTAACACCACATCCTGATGGTATACCATGTAGCTTCATTTTAAGGAATTTGCATTGCAAAAGTGCAGGTGTTAGCAAAGGTACAGTTGTTCCACTGTTAGATGCATTTGGCAATGTGAAACACCTGACCTACCTTTGGGCAGCAAATACCTACGTTTACCTGGGTCTCCAGATCTGCTGCGAGCACATCAATATTGGCTTTTTAAATGCACAGAGCCATGTTACTGTGCTTGCATTGTGACAAATTGTCATAGCATGAGCATGTGAGATGCACTGACCCAGCTCAGCAACTGTTCGTAGCTTGGGGTTTTGTTGAACAATATTTCCTAGAACCATTTGTAATCCCAAAATACATGAAATGGTTTAAGCCTCAAGTTCTGAGGTCAGCTCTGTGAGTTGGAGGGGGTCCTGAAAAGAGCCAAAAGGAATGATGCCCAGTGCAAGTTAGATTAGCTTTGAGGAAAATAAGTTACACTTGAGCTCTACAGTCTACAGAGAGTGTTGAGGGCTCCTCATTTGAGGTATATACTAAATCCTGTTAAGATGATCCAGAATATTGAAGATTATTCATGGCAGGAGGACACGTGAACATTAAATGAATGAAAAGTAAATTTTAAAACCAATTTAAAATCTTTGATTTTTTTTTGGAATGACCTACTGGTTAACATAGTGGTGTCAAAGGTTTTAGAGAAGTTTGAAATGCAGTTGAGTTCCAGGCACGAATAAGGTACTAGAAGCATCAGCTTAGATAGGCTGAAAGGCTTTTTCTTATCAGTGACTTTTTTCCAAAAGTGTTCCACTCTTTCCTGCCCTAATGTTCTTCATATTGCAAATTCTGCAGGTGTACTTGTTTCCACCTTTTAATTTAGGGAGGGTGGGGCTTATTTGAACATTCCTCGAGTTAAAAATGTTTTCTCTGCTTTATCCCAGAGCAGATTAAGCTTGTGGGCAAATTAAGTTCTCCCACCCGCTGCTAGAATTTCTGTTCCCATAGCTTTAACTATATATTTTTTTGGAGCTATGGGTGAATTGTGGCATTGCCCAGGTCATTTTCTGGATATGTTTTTTAATATTTACAACGTGGTGGAGGAGTGTGAGAGAGACTTCAGAAACTCAGTCCACAGTCATTTGGTGGCCAAACCTGCAATGTGACAGTTGACACAGCAAGATTGAATGGGAAATGTTGACATAACAATACATAATGGTAAATATTAAAGAGAGAACTTGCATTTATATCACACTTTTTACGACCTCCAGATATTGCAAAGCGCTCAGCCAATGAAGAACTTTTGAAGTATGTCGCTATTGTAATGTAGAGAAATGTTGACGCAGAAGTGCAACCAAAAT
Source organism: Heptranchias perlo (assembly GCF_035084215.1). Lineage (NCBI taxonomy): Eukaryota > Metazoa > Chordata > Chondrichthyes > Hexanchiformes > Hexanchidae > Heptranchias > Heptranchias perlo. The sequence goes on along the minus strand of NC_090348.1, from coordinate 13,387,788 downwards.
TTGTAACTGGAAATAAGGTTTTTGGAAAGGAAGTGTATTCCCTACACAAGATTTTTATAATAACTTATGTAGATATATCTAATGTGCATACAGTTAAACCTTGCTCACGGATAGCCAGAATGTGAAACGGAGCTTTATCCAAAGTGCTAAATGAATGTATAACAGCCGCCTTCAGTTGAAATTAAATAAGCTCTTGTAATTTTTGATCTTGTGTGCAGTCATGCTTGACGGCGATTGAAGAAGTATTCAACAGCAAGCTTTACATCATCGGGGCAGTTGGGATTGGTATTGGAATTATAATGGTAAGTAAAACAGGCTCAACACCAGGTTTTAGAATAGATTGCTCTATTGTGAAGTTTTCCTTTTTGAGTTGTGCAACAAAAATAGTAACACTTTGTTTCCTTTCTCCAGATTTTTGGCATGATTTTCAGCATGGTGCTGTGCTGTGCCATCCGTAACAGCAAAGAGATGATTTAAAGTGTGGTTAAAACAATCGTGCCATTCAGTAATGGAATGCTTTTTTTGCCTAAAATTTGCTTTTTGTTAACAGCTTAACTTTAGTAAACATTTAATTTTTTTCACATTTTTTGTATTCAGTTAAAATCTCTGGATAATTTAACTTTTTAAAACAAAAAAATTCTCATCTGTTTAATGTGTTCACATTGTTTAATGTTTTGTTTAACAAGTTGAGAGAAATTCAAACGATAAACTTTGAAATCTGGAGTTTTCCTTTATGGTTATCAATAATTTTAAAGATATATATTTGTTGCATCTGTTTAAATTGGAAGTGTTTGAAGTTCTAGAAGGGCTGCAAACTTTAGATTCATAATTTAAGTTGCTAAACTAGTTAAGCTAAATAGATTTCACACATGTTAAATGTTTCATCAAAATGTGATGGCTCAAAAGAGCAAATGCTTATGTTGAATCTTGGCCTTACCAGAGTTTAATAAATCCTTTAAAGTATTCTGATTGTAAAAAAAAAATGAGATATGACCTGTAGATACCAGATTTGCCTTTTTCCTTTGAGAAAATAAAGTTTAAATTTGAACCTCCTGAAAATGGATCTTTCTTTTTGAATGAGTGAGTATAAAAAGGAAACTGTGGTATAGGGGAAGACATTATTTGGCCTAACGAGCACAATCCTTCCATAAACTCGTGTACTCTGCCCAATCTATTTAATTACTTGAAGGGAAAGTCTTCTATATAAATATCCCTCGAGCTCCAAAGGTAATTGAGCAAAAGTCCAGAATGCCAGTTGTGCAGTGATTAAGACATTTTTCCACTCATTAATACTGTGCCTGGAGGTCAGAACTGAGGATATACTTATCAGGAAAAGCTGAACAGACAGGTTCTTTTCTCTAGAAAAGAGGAGGCTGAGGGGTGACCTGATAGAGGAATTTAAGATAATGAAAGGGTTTGATAGGGTAGATGCAGAGGACAATGTTTCCACTGGTGGGGGGAGGCCAAAACTGGAGGTCATCATTATAAGATAATCACTAATCAATCCCATAGGGAATTCAAGAGAACCTTCTTTACCCAAAGAGTGGTTAGAATGTGGAATGTGCTACCACAAGGAGTAGTTGAGGCAAATAACCTGGCTGCATGAATGAGAAAGTAATAGAAGGATATGCTGATAAGGTGAGATGAAGAGGGATGGGAGGAGGCTTGTGTGGAGCTAAACGCCAGCATATACCAGTTGGGCCGAATGGCCTGTTTCTATACTGTAGACTCTAACCCTATATGGAGGCCGTAGGTCATTCTTCCACCCAATTGATGATCTAACAGTGAAGTTGAGGGGAAGTATCATAGTAGTTACAGCACAGGGGGAGGCCATTCGGCTCATCGTGCATGTGCTGGCTCTTTGAAAGAGCTATCCAATTAGTCCTATTCCCCTACTCTGGGAAAGCTTCTGTTTTTTCATAAATGTTTTTCTCAGAGCACTTCTAGCAAATGCACCAGGTTGTTTCTCTTCTCCACCTCTCCTCCCAAAAACAATGCTGTAATCTAAATATATTAGAGATTTGGAGTGTAATTAACAACACTGCCATTATTAGCTTTTTCTGTTTTTTTTATTATATATAAAGTAGAACTACTTGTACTAACTGTTGCGGTTCTGACTGTACCAGCTGATCTCTCCATGTGTTAATCATTGCTTCATTTCACTGCACGTGACTGTGGTACTTTTTCACTCTGGTCTGTTGTCATAGTCTGTGTGTTTTCTGTACGATCATATCCAGTCCAAAGTCCCCAATTTCATTCCACAGTAATTCAAGATGTAACATAAACCAAACCATGCAGTTTGAGCTTGATACTTTTCCAGTAATTGCTGGACACAGGTAACACTTAACTTATCCCACAAATAACTATATTGGGAAATTAACTTCAATTACGCCAGTATTTTTGTGATTTGATTATAGAGTATTAGCAAAGAGTAGCAATCAAACTTTATTTCGCAGTGCAGGAAAACTGAAAGTATTCAATACAAAATCAGCAAATCTTTGTTTTATGCCACATGCTAAATTATAGTACAGAAAGCATTTTCTATTTAATGTTGTATCTGCATGGTTACAGTATATTCTATAAATCTCTAATAGTTTTGGTGATTAGTATCTGTTTTGTTTCTCATCCATATGCAATTTCTGTTGCACCTAAACACCAACAAATCACAAACCGGTAAGGAACATACCAATTAGTGGAGTGAGTGGATAAACACCTAATTAAACTACTAGGGATGTATGAGAACAATCAAATCAACAGTAGGATTCAACAAATGGCAACCAGTATATAAAAAAAATAAGCAAATTGCTCCAAATATCCTTTTGACTACCATCTTGATTTCTTATTAAACTGGGAAATGGAATAGTACAAATGTGTGTGTTTATCTATCTATCTCTATCTATCTCTCCTATCTATCTATCGCTGTCTATATATAGCATTTGTGTATTTGAAGTGTCTCTACTAAGCTTTCCATTAGGGGCTTGTGTCTGAGAAGCTAAGGCCTAGAATTCATTAAGCTTCCCCAAGCTTATTTGACCAACCAAAGAGGCTACTGGACTCAAACTTTCATAATGTATCAGTCTGTGTAACTGCTCTGCCTACAACTCCCAGAATTTATTTTTGATTGACAGCAGGACTACAAAGTGTGCCATCCCCCTTTTTGTAAGCCCATCCCCCTGTCTAGCAACACACAAGTACTGAATATTCAAATCCCCAGGGAAGTCAGTATCAGGTAAGATAACATATCAAAACAATATAAAACATGAACTTTAGAACTTTATCCACAGTAACTTTCTAAATAAACAATCCTTCGAATATAATGTTGCTTTTCCTGGCAATCATACAGCATGTTATATGCATGCCATGTGAAACTTTGCATTTTGAAATGTTGCTATTTTATATATTCCAAATGTTAGAGTAGCTGCCTTTCTTAAATGAATTAGCTACCTTCTAATATACACCATGACAACATCACTAATTCACACTTAAGTTCACATCCCAGCTTGAACAGTGCTTGCAGTTTGTTGGGAAGTCCAAGCATCAGATGAAGGAAAGATTGATGTGTCTAAGGTTTAATATACAATAGAGTATTTTACTGGCTTAAGTTGTCTTGCATTAAATCAACTTGAATAACATGAATTAAATTAAAATTATTTTGGCAACAGCTCGAGTAAAATGCAACATTGGTTGAAAGCCATCTAATACTTGCCTTACTGGAGATCAATGAATGAATAGTCAGAGTATTTCTAAAACTACATAAACTTCTAACTCCTATCCTGTACAAAGCCTCATTCACCTAAAATCTTACCTTTTACTGAATTCCATTGGCTCCCTTCCCCTCATTGTCCAACTTGAAAATCCTCATACTCATTTACAAATCCCTCACGTCTTGCTCCTACCTATTTCTAGAAAAACCTCCCACCCCTTATCACTGTTCTACCATCAGCCATCTTGCATCCACTTTCTGGAACCATCTATCTTGGTTCAACCCTCCCACCTTCCAAAATTTCCTTAAAACCTACCTCTAGAACTGTACCTTTTTGGTACATCCATATTTCCCCTCCCACTCTGATCCGACGCCAAGATGTGTAAAGACAAGGGATGTTATTACTACATTAAACACTATATAAATGTAAGTTCTACTTTATTTTCTCAGCTTTATGCATATGAAGATTACATGGATAGCAAGATAATCGACAGAATAATTACATTAATTTAGTTTGTCACAATAGCACAGCAGTTGCTGGATTCACCTTAATGTGATAGAATTCTTAATTTAGCTTTGAAGTCTTAACTGCATGCAAATAGAAGTTATATGATCTGTTTTGAATATGATTAATTTTGACTTCTGTACTTATTACACCATTGAATTAAACTTAACTCTGCTATCTCCGCTCTGCCTTCAGTGAGACCTCTGCTTGTCCAGTTCCTGGTTCGGTGTCATCTTCTGTTTCTTTTAGTTTAACCCGTGTCTTCCTGTAAGGATTTATCACTTACTGTCAATCATAATAAACCCAAGGGAAAGGTTTTGCATTGCCTTTTGTCAGAAAGGCTTTCTCAGGAATGCCACCAATTCATGTTTATCAGCTCAAAATTGTTTTCAAGGTTATTGATTAAAGGACCTGCTGTTTTTTTTCTCCATTGCTTCTGCCACCTGCTTATTTGTTGGCTCGAACCTGGTTTTCAGTATCAGCACCTTAAACACACAGAATCCCTGAGCATTAAAGTAAAGGGAGATTTGACCCGTTCCTATCCCACCCCCCATTGGTTTCACACCTAGTTCTTCCTACAGTTACATAAGGCCTCTATCTGTGCCTGTGCTGCTGGGAATGTTGTCCTTTTGTGCACCAGTAGTTAGGTCATTTGCTGCAGTGAGCAATAAGATTTTCAAAGTGGTTTATATGATACTTGAACTGTGGTAGCACATGTACAGGCAAGTTAGAGAATGTGCTAGTCATGTTTTAGTCATTTATTTAACTTTTTCCACAGAACAGATTTTGAAAAAGTTACTCTAGTGTTTTAAAGCATAGTGTAGTCTGGCAAGTTTTTTTTAAAAAGGGGGTGGGGGGGGGGGGGGGGAGAAATCTTAAGTAAATTAACTTGTCTCCATATTCAGTGAATGCCTCATTTTGTATTGGGGAGTTGCTGGCCCTGGCACTCGACAGGGCATATGGCAAGCTTCCATTTTCTGGCTGTGAGTATTGAGATAAACAGACACGAACACAGGCAGAAAGAGTTTCAAAGCAGCGGAACCCAGAAAAAGTCTGCGAGAAGGCTACAATGCAGGGGGAGTTAGAAATTAGTTTGTTTAATTCAAGCAATATCACCCACTGATGTGGGGAAGCATAGAGTGCTCATTATTTTTGTATTATTTACTGATTGATCTACTTGAATCTGATCAGAATTGTTACTCTATGTTCACACAGCTTAATGATTTGTATTAAGCTTTGTCTCACCAAGTATTTTCCTTCAAAAAGATTGAAGAAGTACACGTGCTAAAGATACAAATATACAGTTCAGTTCACAAGGGAGTACTATTGTTACACCCCCAGGTTATGCTAAAGTGCAAGTAGATATAGGACATTGTGAATCAACATCCATAAAAATAGGACACTTATTAGTCACTCCCATAAGCGATCTGCCACTACATCTGAGAAGGTATCACTGGCAAATTCAAATTTGTAACGACTACAAATATACTGTTAATAGTTAATGAAAACTAAATGACCTGTCGGCATCCACTGTTCACAAAAATGAAGGACAATAAACTCTACTGGGAAGATGATGTCGGCCTTGGTTCAGTGGTCGTACTCTTACCCGAGTCAGACGGTCGTGGTTTCAAGTCCCACTCCAAAGACTTGAGCACAATAATCCAAGTTGACAGTTCAGTGCACTACTTAGGGAGTGCTGCACTGTTAGAGGTGCTGTCTTCCGGATCAGATGTTAAAATAAACTCCATCTGCCCTCTCTCTGGTGGAGGTAAAAGATCCGAAGGCACTTTTCAAAAAAGAGCAGAGGAGTCCTTCCGGTGCCATGGCCAACGTTTATCCCTCAAAGAGCATCACTAAAACAGATGATCTGGTCATTATCACATTGCTGTTTGTGGGGCGTTGCTGTGTACAAATTGGCTGCCGCTTTTCCCTACATTACAACAGTGACTACACTTCGAAAGTACTTCATTGGCTGTGTAGTACTTAGGGATGTCCTGAGGTGGTGAAAGGTGCTATATAAATGCACCCGACCCCAACTCACCGTGAACGTGCCTACTTCCGGTTTAACTGGGGCGCGTTGGGTGGTGGGCGAGTAACCTGGATCCAGCAAGCAAATGGTGTGAATTAAACATAATAGACATGTTGGGGGTACATAACTGGTTCGGTGGTGTCTCATTTATTCCATTTTAGGTACCAGGAGTAAATGCCTTGTTTTATTTCATCCTCAAAACTGTTTGTTAATTGTATTTCAGATGTCTGCTTTTGTTGTTTAGGACTCATACAGTGATAGAGCAACTCCCAAGTGACCTTAATGTTGTAAAAGTTTGCTTCTGGATCACTTTGAACTTAAATTTTAAAAGATGTCTGAAGGAGATTGGAATTTCCCTAGATCTGGGGCCACTCTAAAGTTTAATAATTTGGCTAAATTTCTATCTCTAACTTGATACTATACTGATCATTTTAAAAATGCATTTAATGAAATTAACTAAACTGAGTGCTACCTGTTTTCATTGGTTTGAGGTAGGGCACTGATGGAATTGGTATTCTTAATATTTAGAGTGCCAAAAAGGACAGAGATAAAAATTTGAACTAGTTCGACATCCGGTTATTAAAAGAGAACTTGTATTATCACTTCCTCAGGATGTTCCAAAGTACTTTACAACCAATGGATTATTTTTGAAGTGAAGTCATTTATGTTTTATAGACAAACTTGGCAACCAATATGTGCACAGCAAGGTCGCACAAAAAAACCCTAATGAAGGAATGATTTGTCAGTACAATTATTGGAGCTTAAGTATTCATTTTTAAGAATGCCAACAGGATTTTCAGATGTCAATCTTATTGACAAAAGTGAAAGCCACTTCATATATAGGCATGAGACATATAGCCCCCGATATTTACGAGGAGCGGTGGGGGGGGGGGTGGGGTTGGTTGTAGAAGTCGGGTAATGCGGAGGTCCTGCCGAATTTAATGGCAGGATCTCGTTTGAATTTTTTCTCCATTTCCCGGCCAGCGGCCAGCAGCCAGCCAGATTGAGAATATGGTGTGGGGGGTGGGGAGAGATCGTGGGTTGGCCTGGAGGTCGGGGGGGGGGGGGGGTCGGCCGATCTATGAGAGAGAGGCTAATTGCGTCAGTTTAAACTTGAGGCGGGGGGGTTGGGGAATGCTCCTGCTCCTCCTGGCCCGCAAACAGTGTTGGAAAAGCACTTGCCTGCTGGATCCGGGTTACTCGCCCACCCCCCAACGCGCCCCAGTTAAACCGGAGGTAGGCGCGTTCACGGTGAGTTGAGGTCGGGTTCCTGATTTTTCAGAATTTAACCCTGACCCCCTCCCACTTATCCTGGAGGGTTAAAATCCCCCCCCCCCCCCCCATAAAGTGCCTTATGAAGTTAAATTCTATTTGATACCAAACTTTTAGCATAATTAGAATATTTAACTAAGTTTTTGAATGTGAACTTTTATCAAACATCAGTGGAGCCCAGATTTTGGTAGATACTTGCCCAAGCCATTGGTCTCTGTCATAATTTGTGGATATATGTCCAAGGAGGGTGTTTCTGGAGTAGTTTAGGAGCATTTGTCCATGGGATTGGCTCTGTTCTAGTTGTATGTTCCCTTGGTAGTTTTAGGTGGTTAAGTGGAGGGTGTCTCTTGAAGCTCAATTTCTATAGTACTCTGTAGGATTTCTGTCTTTTACTCAGTGACCTTATGGACTCTCCAGCTTTTCTTAGACTGGGGTAGTGGTGAGCGGAAGGTACTGGTATTATCCTGTTGCATTTTAAATAGCTATCAGTTGTATTATAAATAAATAGTAAGCATCTTTGTAGGTGACAATCTGACCAAGAGCTTGGTCAAAGAGGTGGGTTTTAAGAAGATTCTTAAAGGAAGTGCAGAGGGATTTAGGGAGGAAATTCAAGGATGTGGGGCCTGGACAGCTGAAGGCACAACTGCCAATTCTGGGGCAAAGGGAGAGGTGGATGCACAAGAGGCCAAAGGAAAACATAAAAACAGGGGTGTACCATTCAGCCCCTGGAGCCTGCTCTGCCATTCAATTAGATCATGGCTGATCTTCACCTGCCTTGGCTCCATTTCCCTTGATAGCCTTACCTAATAGCCTTTTGAGGGAAAGAATTCCAGATTTCTAATACACTTTGTGTGAAGTGCTTCCTGATTTCCCTCCTTGATGTCCCAGCTCTAATTTTAAAATTATGTCGTCTCATTCTTCCTCGATGTCTTTGGCCTTCCCAATGTTTAGCTGGAGGAAATTGCAGCTCATCCAAGATTAGATTTCAGACAAGCAGTCTGAGAACAGAAAGATAGTGGAGGAAGCGAGGTGGATCCAAGTAAGTGCCATCCCACCGAGCTGGACAACAGAAAAAAGGTGTTGGATGAGGCTGCTGTGGAAAGGCTGCAGAGAGGTAGAGGAGGACAAGGAGGCATAATGCATCATGGTAACAGCCACAGAGGATTTCATTTGTGACTTTGGGGCTGTTTCACTGCTGATGCAGGGGCAGAAACCTAATTCGGGAGATTCAAAGTGGAGTTGCGGAAGGGACGGGCGTGGATTTGGGAGGCAACATGTTCATGGACTTCGGAGAGGGAAGGGATGTTGCAGATGGGGTGATAGTTTGCAAAGACAGAGGGCCCAAGGCAAATTTTTTAAAGAACGAAGTGATAGCTGTTTTGAAAGGAAGCGTAAGACAGTAGCTGAGGAGAGGGCACCTTTTACAATGTGGGGTTGGGTCCCCAGTCAACAAAAAGTGTTACCGGGAAAGCCCGTCCCCAAGTCTGGTGGCTAATCATGTACCAGATCAGGTCTCGTTCTCCCTTCAATGCTGCTCCCAATACTGATGGCGAGGATTGCGGTCTCTATATACTGAGAGTGTATACCGTGGGTAAGAACTTTTGTTCTTGCAAAAGTTGTTAGAGGCTGAAATCCCTGCTATTGGTACTGGGGTGGTGTGGAGAGGAGGAAAGGACCTGTTCCAATGCATTAGCCACCAATTCGGGGAGTAGCTGAGAGGCGACATAGGTGGCAGTGAAGGAGGAGGGCAGAATGGGTAGTAGTGAGGGGAGGGGAAAATTGACAACAGTGGAAGAAGAGGAAGGCAATGAAGGGGAGAGGGAATGGGGAGATGGATATCATTAAATGGGAGGGAAGTGGATGGTAATGGAAAGAAGAAATAGATCTTAATGAAGTAGAGAGGAAAAGAGGTAGAAGCTGGGTGTGGTGCTTGGGGTTGAAGAAAGAAGCAGCTGGTACTTGTGCTTTGGGTGGGGAGGAAGAAGAGATCCATCATTCGGTGAGGAGAGAGATTGCCAGCTTAAACTGGGGAGGAGTAAGAGTGTTGGCATGAACACTGGAGGGAGGGCAGAGTGCCAGCATGAACTGGGGGAGTGGAAGAACAGTACCAGCTTAACTGGGTTAAAAGGGGAAAAGAGTGCCACTTTGAATGGGGGATGGAGAAGAATGCCAATATGAATTGGGAGGATGGAGGAAACGACAGTGTCTGTAAAATTGAAGATTTGGTTGGACTCCAATGTCTTTGTGAATTGGGTGGGTAGGTGACAACATTGGAGAGTGGCTATTGAAGTAGCTTTTGAGGAAGTGATGATCTGGTTAGTCTGTTAGTTTATCCATTGTGAAGTATAAAAGTGCTTAAAATGAACCAAAATGTATCAGGAGATGGCCGATAATGCAGTGCTATGGAACCATTTGTTGGGGCATCCAAATCTCCTGATTTCCCATATGGCCAGTCCGCCCCTGCAGCTCAGCCTGTCCATGTAGGCCACGAATGCTCGCTGACCTTTGCAGACCTTTTCCAGTCATCAGACAATGAACAATTAAAATAAACTTTGCCTCTGGTGATGTGGGAATGAACTGCAGTATGACAAGGCACGTTCTATAGCTTTGCGAGAGACAGTTTTACTGGCTTTTTAAAGATAACAACTAAAGGGAAAAATCTAGCCTACAACCCAGAACACTATTACTGTCTCTAGCTGATGGCAGTGATCCATTCTTTAACCCAACGCAGCCAAAGCCCATTTCGAAGTGAGTTTTTTTTTTACTTAGTGGGAACAGCTAGCTACCTTTTATCTATCAGTCGATACATTAATCTCCAATTGGATGGAAGATTCTGGAACTGTTACTGTTGCCGTCTTCCATTCTAGAGCTTTTTCTTTAAACTAGAGAGACAAATTTTCCTGGTGTTAATGAACAGTTTGCAATGTGCTGATCGAAAGAAAACGCTTAGAGCTACAAATATCCTATATTTCAGCCAGCAGAGAAAGAGGAGAATTAAGAGAAACCCAAGGCGTGTTTGTGTATTAAATAGCAATTGTTGAAGTTTTCTTTAAAGCTGCCACACCCAGATTTTCCATGCACACATCAAAGTGGAATGCAGCATTCCAAATTAAAAGAAAGTTCAAAATAGGAATATATCGGTTGTGGGAGTAATTTTCTGTCCAAATTATGGATACAAGTTGTTGGAAAAAGTTATTAATGTATTATTACAAAATCAGAAGCAACCTTCTCAGTGTTTGGATCAATTTTTATGCTGATACAAAAAGGCTTAGTTTTCTTCAGATCAAGAAACATGCCTGAAAACATTGCTTTAGTGCCAAAAGTATTGTGTGGGATATCATGTGATCTTGTGTGAACAAGGGCATTGTTTGTCCTAATAGTCAGCAAACAGCCAAAGAACTACCCACTGAAAGAAGTCAAGCAAAATTTAAAGCTACATTCCCTGTTGGTTTTGTATTAAGCTACCTCTGGGATAGGCCAGAATTGTGAAGATTGAAAATAGTGATATTTGTAAATGCAACCATAACAACCCAGAGTTCCTGCTGCATTTTACCCATGCACACGCCCATTTTTGGGTGGGCAGATGTAAATGAGGTGGTGATGACATGGTGATGACACCCACCATTTCTTATCACTTATGTCTCAGTTACAGAATGTGACTCATGCCAGTATGAATCTGACATCCAGGTTTGCTAGGCGTTACCCTGAAAGCAAAAGTAAGTTTAAAATAGCAAACTTGTTCAGATAGTGTGGCTATTAGAATCTTCTTATTGTTTTCTTTTCTTACTGTGGTCACATCCTGCGCCATCTGCTTTTTGCCATTTGCTTTTCTCATACATGGAGCAAAGAGTTTCCCATTGGGTTTTCTCTCTATCTTTGCTTCCTGGAAGAAGAGGAAAAGCAACAAAGGAAGGCCACGCTGTTGAGTCTGCACTAAAGGCGCAGTATATTCACTCACCTACCCACCCCAGGGTTCACAGGCGGAGATACTCTTACCTACATTTGAACCATTGAGCAGTGCCTGCAGAGGCCCAGTGCCACCGAAAGCACTGTTTGGCCAGTGGCTGATAAGGTCACCCTTGGCTTCTATGTCGTAGGGCTTTCTAGGCTGCCAATGGGGACATTTTGTAACCATGAGCCAAACAGCTGAGCATAGGTGGATCAAGCAAGCCACAGATTCATTTCTCTCTAGAATGAGCAATTTCATTAATTCCTTTATGGACAACAGGTGACAAGAAGATGAGACAGTTTAACTTGACTGAGTTCCCCCAAGATACAAGGAGTCATGGATTGCTTCTACAGGACCATATATGCAGCCTCATCAATGGACAGACACACATCAATTGGAGGGAAACAGTCTCTCTGTGTATTGCTTAGTTGCAACTCAAACCATGCCATCATGAAAATAAATACTGGCTTTACTGGCAGCTGCCACGGAGCCTTTATTTTAAGGTAGTCTGTCATAGCATTGCTTTTTAAGTCAAAAAAGCAAGTGTGTGAATGACTCCTGACAGATAAAGGTTATCCTCTACAGCCTTAGCAGGAGGCACCAGTGTACGTTCCTGGACCCAAGCTGAGTAGCATTATAATAAGGTCCATTCAGCCACCAGACTTAACATTGAGCAGACCATAAGCATGTTGAAGGCCTGTTTTACATGCCTGGATCAACCTGGGGCACCCTGAAGTGTAGTCTGCACAGGGTCTTAAGGATCTTGGTGGTGTACAACTGCACATCTTTGCCTTACAAAGAGACACCAGTTCCTTATGCATTTGTCCCTTGAGAAAACTCCCTCCCACTCGCGCCCCAAAGTCACTCCCCCATGGACGACCGATGATAAGACTCCCGACTGCCTAGCCTTTGGCCCTCTGTTCGCCACAATAACTCTGCAGTTGATTTTTTTACTTTTGATGCCCTTGTCCTCAACAAAGTCTTAAGTGTTTCCAATCCCAGTCCTTTCCCCTGTATGGCCCCCATCTTCACTCCAAGCCCATGGGGTGCAGATATGAGCATATCTGGTGCACAATTAGCTTAGACATCCATCACTGATCTGGCTGAACCACATCAAGCTCTACTGGGCCTCTCTCTCCTCTGCTAAAACCATCCAGTACTTTAGGGTCATCCTGAAGAGCAAAGATAACCCCTAGCTTCCTTTCTCCACTACCAACTGTCTCCCTAACCCTTCTTCCCTGCCCCTTCACCCTTGCAGGTTGCTTGGACTTAAAACACATTTGCTATCTGCCTCGATGAAATTGCAAAATGAGGAGCAGTTTTGTTTTCTGGGCCCACACCCACCAGGCACTAGATTGAGACTGCCCAAGCATGTTTCAACAAAGACTTGTAATGAATGCTGAAGGAAGATCTTTAGTGAATCCCGGATTTGATTCCCACTCAGGCCCAATGGGTGATTAGGTAACTTTCTATCTCATTGTACCATAGGAACATAGGAATTGCTAGACGAAAAAAGACCATCTAGTTCGCCTTCTACCATCCTGGCAGTCACGTGATACAATAATGATGGAGATGTTGACTAATCATAGCAACTAATAACACCGTGTGGACTCCCAGGGACAAAAGATCATTCCATGCATTTTGGCATTGAAAAATGTGCACTAAAAATCTAAAGTACCTGGTACAATAACTCACGTCTGCCACTGTGCCCACTCCTCCTAATAGGTTGACCAGGACAATAATAAGAGCAGCAAGGAGACACACTGGGAATGAATGGATACAGTGAGAAATATATTTGTACCACACCTCAAAAATAGTGTCACACAGCCGTCGAGAATACAAAATTAGTCGCATAGCACAAAATATGCAGATGCTTTGCTAATATGTAAGGTTAGATTTACCAATCCCATGTTCCCAGCAGGGTGTTACACTCAAAATAGAATTGGTGTGATAGTGTTATCGCCCTATCTCTGATCCATATGAATATACACTGGGTAACACTGAATGGATATTCACTTTACAGCTCAACGTATTTCTAACTGCAGATTTATATGATAATCAGGGCTAGGCTTACAGACAGAAAGCTCTTGATTCAATCGTGTGATGCCACAGTCACATGAATGTTGAAATAAGCACAGCATTCTTAGATCAGTTCTTGCTGCAACTCAACATGTTTCAAATCACAGATTTAAATTATAATCAAATTAATTAATAGGAATTGAGAACAGGCAGCCAGTTGAAAGAGACTTTGATGGTTGTGAGCTCTGACCTGCATCATGTTATAAAATGTCTCTATTATGTATATTTATGTGAAGCTATAGCTAGTACTGAGATTTTTTTAAAGGAGCTTTGCCAGCTGTTTCCGATGAGATTTCCTTTGTCCTTTGTCTTGACAGCCTATGGGTAGAGTAATATATAATATTGATTAGAGGCGGGCATGAGCTAATTTTCAGTGAATGCTCCACATAAGAATCATCAAGAGACTCTGAAGGTTCTATTAAGGGCTGTAAAATGTAACCGTTTTTGTTACTTTGATCTCAAACAACTGTTTAAAATATTGATGAAAGTTAAGTACTGTTGCTCTTTATCTGCTGATTCATTTTTGCTTTTGTTAAATTTACAAGTTACAATATAAGACGATTTGTAGTTCAGCCTGACATATATGATTTGATTGCAAGGTATTTTTCAGCCTTTCAGAGAAGTTGATAGTATATGATGGGCAATCTATATATTACTTCACATGCAAAGCACAGCAGTGCAAGGGTGAATTGAGGCATGTTGTCCCATCCACTTCATGAGTAAGATTACATTTAAATTCATAGGAGACATGCTATAGAAACTGCCTTTGTGGAGAGCCTGATTATAGTGCGTTGTGAGAAAGCCAAATTGTAGCAGAAGCCATGGATTGAGCTGTTTAATCAGGACACAATCCTTAATTCTGTTGTTGAATACTGACATTAAAAAGCATTATTTCCATTCAGTGGTCACTGGATGAAATAAACCCATAGTGTTGTGTTTTCCTGTAGTATAGTCTCCCTTGGTGACTTAATTGCGTAGAGCTTAAGTCACAAATTTGAAACAGGTGACATTCATTTGCCTTATGGTATTCCATTAACCAAGTTATGGAGAAGGACTGGGATATATAATCTTCCTTTTTAGGAGGGGTCAATTTGTTATTATGTCAATCTGTTTTACTACGTTAAAGGTGCTATATAAATGCAAGTTGTTGTTATTCAATTTTGTAATCTCTTTTTCTATCTTTTCTTGACTCCCCAGATTGTCTTTACTTAACCAATTGTTTTAAGTTCTCTTTTTAAAAATCCTTTCTTCTATTTCAGCCTTTTATCTTTCATTTTTTTCTCTATTTTTCTAACCCTTGTTTTTTTAGAAAGGGAATTATTCACCTTGTGAATTTTGGCAGGTGAGCTGACCTTTCATGATTTAATAAGGTCGGCTCGTACAGATAATTTGAACACATTCCTTGCATGCATTGACCCAGGCATCGCATGTGTGAATGGGACATCTGGCAAACCAACAGTTGTTAAGGGGCTGCTGGAAAAATTTAAAGGGATGTATCTACTTAAAGATTAGTGGTTGTAATTGGGGTTAAAAAATGGTAGAGTCCTTCTAATGGCTTAAAACAGCTTGTCAGCCTTTCCAAAAGCTGTATTGGGAGAGGAGGGGCAGGGAGGGGTGGGGAGAATTGTCTGGACAGCAAGTGAAGAAAAATCCAATGTAGATGCAGAAAACTGAGTCTGTAGGCAAGTAACAGAGTGACACAAAACCCAACCCCCTATTTGATGGCTGGTGAAGTGGAACTGCTTACTGTAATGATGAATTAAAAATTGAATTCCAAAAATAAATTTCAGAAATATTGTAAGAGTCCTGACAAAACAATACAGTAGCATTCCTAGAAAAAAGAACACGCAAAGTCTGTTCCTCTTTAAAGATCTTCATCATACATTGAGATTCCCTTGTACCCATTAAAAAAGGGTTTTGAAGATAAAAAGCACAATCCCAGGAAACTGCACCAGGTATTTATTTCAATATTTTTGCATGCATTCTGCGGAATTATTGAGGCAATGAAACAAAATACACACAAGCACTCTAGCACACAATTGCAGGCAGAAGGAATCGGCCTGCTCACCTAATCTTCAAATCTCCTGCATCCACCCAGCACTTGCATAACCATTACATAGAATTACAAAGAAAGTACAGCACAGAAACTGGGCATTCAGCCCAACTGATCTATGCCAGTGTTTATGCTCCACATGAGCCTCCTCCCACCCTAGAATATCCAACCCTATCAACATATCCTTCTAATCCCTTCACCCTCATGTGTTTATCTAGCTTCCCCTTAAATGCACCACTGCAACTGATGGGAAAATCTACCCTTAAATCTTTTGGAATAAACAGATGCAATGTGTAGAAAGATAATTGCATGTGCTGAACGTATATGATTAAGCTGATAATAGGGTGAAATGCACATTTCAACCTTAGCCTTTGAAATATCAGAGGATATTTTCCTGCGTCTGTGCCCAAGGTTCACTGAACCACCTGAGTGCAGTGAATATGTGGAAATTGGGTGAGCCAGAGAGCACGTCAGTAAAACAGTCCACCCGATTTTCCTTCTGTTTAAATTAATCTACCCCATCATGCTTCAGCAGCATCCACTCCCCTGGGTTGTTGCCGAGTTACCCCTTTGGGAACTTCCATTACCGAGAAGGGTTGTCCAACAAAAGGCCTCAAAGTTTCACCTGGTCACTTTAACATCAAACTTGAAATGTCTGTCTCTTGATTGGCTGAAAAACTAGCCTTACATATAAGGGATTGTAGGCCTGAGTTTCAGAATATACTGCAGGTCACTGGAGAGGGAAGAAAAAAAGGCAAGTTTAAGGGCTGCTTTTCTGAATGCACTTGTTTGGTTCCTAGCCTCACCCATCAGGAATGTGCTCCCATGATTTGCCAACATACACTTTATCTGGCAAGACTTGGCACTGGGAGTGCACATTTAGAAAATAAATTCTTAAAAGTAAAATAAGTAAGAAAAAACATTGCCTAAAAAGATAACATTGTGAAAACAGAAGCAAGCAAGACTAGAGAAAAAGCCAAGAGGTGGGTAGAAGTCAATTTATTTGTAATTTTTTTTCTATTTTGGTTGTATATAACATTAATTTTACAGAAATAAGGGTAACTTATGAGTAGAATTATCATGAGGGTATTTTTCAGAATCACACTTTGTGAGTTAAACTCTGAAAAATGGCCCCACGGAACACAGAATTCCCTGAAGCTGCTGAGGGTTAATAACCAGAAATCAGCCGTGTTGATCATTGTAAATCTTGTCTTGCTTACACAACACAGGCAGTGAATGAATGTTGACTGCGTCCCTAGAGGAGGGCGGAGAGGCTAGAGATATCCTCGTAGGGAGCAGAGCAGTTACTGGCAGTGAAGAAGGAGGAGTGGAAGATGAGGCTGAGGAACAACAGGGTTTCAGTAACTTCAGATCATAACCACTGCCCCTATTTTTTCAGTCAGCTAGTGCTGGTAATGGTTCTGCTGTTGGCATTTACAGCTACTCCTGACCGATCCTTTCTTTCTTAACTTGTCCCATTACCACCCTCCTTGCCTTGTACCATCATCCCTTTTGTCATTTAATCTCTCTTGCCCTCCACCCTATCACAGACCTTCCCTTTTGTTCTCTCTTCCCCTCCCCTCCCCTCCCGCCCCGCCTCCGCCTCCCCTTTCCCTGGCTCTGTACTTGCTTAAAGACTATAACTCTTTAACATCTTCCAGCTCTGACGAAAGGTCTTTGACCTGAAACATTAACTCTGTTTCTTTCTCCACAGATGCTGCCTCACTTGCTGAGCTTCTCCAGCATTTTCTGTTTTTATTTCAGGGACTTTGCAGGCTGGGTGGGGTGAGGAAGTGGAACAGAGTTGAGGTCAGGCACAGGGCAGGTCTGGCAGGGAACAAAAATCAATGGGAGGAACATTAAAAGTCATTAAAAATAAGTAAAATTATGGTCTGTGTTGTGATGGTATATTTTGAATTTTCACAGAAAGATTAAATCAGACTTTGAAACTTAGGCTGTATTCACACTACAGCTGGAGCACTGCTGTGAGGTGGTTTCACTTTGTACAGACATTACAGGCTTTGAAGAGTAGATTTTGCAAATTCACGACTCCCGGCACAGAGCTTCACCTCCCAGGAGTGAGTGTCAGGATATTCAGGCAGCGGGTCACACAGGGTTAATGGATGGAAAATCCTGCTGACTGCCACACCCGATTTCCTGACGCGTGCCATCAACTGGGCAAAGCTCCACGCTGGGAGTGTGAATTCGTAAGGTTTACCCTTTAGTATAAATGTAGCCTTAGAAACAGCCCCTTAACAACCAGACCTGACAACGCCTGAAATAGGTGTCTGTCTGATCCAGTCTGCCCTAGCAGGACTCTGGAGTTAAAACTGAAGTTGCGTGTAATGTTTTAACCTTACTAAAGTCATCACTTTTTTTCATTCCGTCTTGAATTACAAAGAACCCTAAAACAAATTAAAATAAGAATTTTACCAAGTGTTCTTATGAGGATTGTGGCATCAGATGATTACCAAGCACTGTCAGAGACAGTATAGAAGATTATGCTGATAGAGTTAGATGACGAGGGGTGGGAGGAGGCTCGTGTGGAGCATTTGGGCTGAATATCCTGTTTCTCTGCTGTAAATTCTATGTAATAATATCACAGAGACAAAGCTTGTGATAATATAGATATACACTCTCCAATTTTGTTTGTAAAACTGTAAGCAGCCAATGCAATCTGGTAACTGACGAGAAACTGTGTGGCAGGCAGACAGCTCTCTTTCTGCTGCTTTCTTTTCTAATTTTATTTCCTCCATTCCAAAAGAAACACACTCTGGACTTTTTCAGATTTAAAAAAGTTCAGTTTCATGAAAAATGTAATTAAATTCACAAGACCAGCAGATAGACAGGCTGTTCTGCCCACCCTAGCTCATCAATCCAGAAGGAGCCCATAGTCCCCACCCCCATTACAGCATTAAATTGTTCCCTCGATGTTTCCAGCGTTCTTGCCTCCATTATTCTACCCACAAGCCCATTCCACGTGGAGGATTACTCTTTATGTGAAGCAGAGTGTCTGTTTTCAGTCCAAGATTTGCTTTTTGCTTGTGTCAACCTCTGCTCTGCACCATCTCCAGTGCTTGAATATGCTCCCTGCGTCTCAGCGACCACAAGCAGACACAGTACTGAAGGTCTGGTCCGGCCAGAGCAAAATACAGCTTCTTGCTAATTGTGTGCTACTATTTGGCCATATCGTTCAGCATTCCATTTGCTTTGTTGATTGCCATTCTGCAGTAGTTTGATGTGTAAGCATCAAGAAGACTAAAGCCACTCTTCCAGCTTCGCCCTAAGCTATTCATAGAGGACTTATGTTGTCCATGTTTTCTTTCTATGTGAAGTACTTTATGTTAATCCATTGTAAATGTCACGCATTAATAGTCCACCCATTTATACATTTCCTTAATCTTATTTTGTAGGCCCCAGACTATTTCTTCAGATCCACATGGTTTCATCCACATGTTTGGCCAGTTTGCATTGTTCCTGAATGAATCCAAATGGTTAATGTGATTTAAAAACTGACAATGATGCATGACCGTAAGACAATACAGATCCCTGGGACATCCACTCAACACTCCCCCACCACCCCCCCACCCCCATCCTGACATCACCCCTCTATCAGAAGTACTTATTGCATTCTAACCTTCAGCCAATTTCTTATCCATTTCTTGAATCCTCAGGACTTCAACCTTAAGTACTAGACACAGAACTTTGACAAAGGCTTTTTGGAAGTCTAATTACACCATGTGTAGGGATTTCCACAGTCCATTTGGGATGTCACTTCCTCAAAAAGTTCAAAGAAGTTAGTCAGGCAGGACCTACCCCTTGATTCTTTCAGATTCCATCTGTACTAAAAATCTCCATCCTCTGTGCTAATGGTTAATGGTCATGCTGCGTGTTTTCTTTCCTAGTTTCATTTTTCTTTTTAGAGTCAGTCTACTATAAATCTTCCTGTATAATTCAAAATGGCAGCTAATAACGAAGGGCAAAAATACAAAGCCAATGCATTTGAATTGTGCTTGCACTTCGGACTAAGCTAGCAGATTTTCAGAGAAAATTTAGCCCAAGTGCCTAATCAAAGAAGCCAAATGATTAAACAGGGCAGCAGCTTTTCGGCACATTTGCAACGTTATAAATGATAGGGGCATTATGACTTCTGTAATAATACACTGCCCTCATTGTGTGAAAGAAGAATGAGCTTCTTGTAAACAAAGGAGGTTGTACAGGTGGAACGGTTTTGAGTCACAATGTCATTCTAGTGATTAATAGATACTTCGCATTTGAAGACTATGAACATTCACTGCATGCCTCCACACACCTACAGTAAATAGAAACTAGGTATTTACTTAGAAACCAACCCATATTATGACCTATTTCAAAGTAATCTTGCTGCACAGCACTTTATCATGTTCTTGTCATCACAGACACCTACATACAATATCAGACCTGTGATGATGTCATCAGGTCATCAAGCATGTCTTTCTCTTCATATTGTTTTACTTCATATTACTACATGTCAAAGATACAATCTAAAATGTCCAAGCTCCAGCAGAGATAGCAGTTCATCTGCTGCACTGTAAGTTTATCACAACAGCCATTTGGCTAAATCTCATTTAATATCAGACGTGTACAAACACAATACTTGGTAGTAGGCTGCTGATCACAGAATTTATACCACTTTATAAGATAATGATAGGGTTTGATAGGGGAGACGTAGAGAAAATGTTTCCACTTGTGGGGGAGTCCTAAACTAGAGGTCATAAATATAAAATAATCACTAATAAATCCAATAGGGAATTCAGGAGAAACTTCTTTACCCAAAGAATGGTAAGAATGTGGAATGCGCTACCACAAGGAGTAGTTGAAGCAAATAGCATAGATGCATTTAAGGCAAAGCTAGATAAGCACATGAGGGAGAAAGGAATAGAAGGATATGCTGATAGGGTGAGATGAAGTAAGAAGGAAGGAAGCTCAAGTGGAATATAAACGCCGGCATAGACCAGTTTGGTTGAATGGCCTGTTTCTGTGCTGTAGTTTCGATGTAACTCCATGTAAGTCTCATGAGTGAGACTTACAAAATGAACTCACATGTTATGTCACTTGTTATTTGATCCCCTGCACCTGAGGATCCTCACTATGCCATTCAGGGTACATAAAAGCCATATTCTTCTGCCACCCAGTATTCAAGTGGAAGGGCAAGAAAGCAAAATATAATCACCAATAAGATTCCAAGTGTATTAGGAGAAAAAAAGAAACAAAATGAAAGCTGTCACCCACGAAATGCACGGTGAGCTTTCAAATGGGCAGTTGAATTGCCAGCCATCCCATAAAGTCAGAACAGGTTTATAAGGGTAGATTCTTCTAATTCATGCTTCCAACACTGAACTCTGGAAATTTGGGCACTGAGATCCATGCACCCAGCAGGATTTTCCAATCACTAAAATGAATGGGGGCTGAAAATTGTGTGGAGCCCATTGACTCTCCCACTGCCTTGTTCTAATATGCTCTCGCAGCCTGTAAAACTCCATTCTAGGAGCATGAATTTATAAAGTCTATGCTGTGGCCTCTGCACTGTCTGGTAAGGCCCAGTGATCTGCTTTTTTCCTGTGGCGCTATTACTCGTGGTCGCAAATGTACTGGTCATAGTCTTTATTTACTTATGTTTACAATGTCCTTAATTTTACCATTAGCAGCGTTCGTGAGCAAGCGACGTCTGTGAAGGGAGGGCTAGCCCAGGGTTCATCGCAGTGGTGAAGTCTGCAATTAAATCTATAGAACACTTCAATGAAAGTAAAAGAAAAAGTTTGCAAATTCCATAGCCAAGTAACCTGTTTAGGAGGAAGAAAAATAACTTAAAAGGAAGTATAGAGGAGAAAACGAAAGATAGGGAAAAAGATAAGAGAAAAAAATACATTAATGCCACTTTTTTATACCCCACAGCCCCCTTGCCAGATACAACTTGTCATTTTTAGCCATGTTTATGTTTTTGGTCCCCTTGGATATAAAGCTTGCAAAGGAAAATTTCACACTTGTAATCTGTCCAATATTGGCTGAAGAAATAAAAAAATCGGTGGTGGGTTGGAACAGTGCTGACCACCGCTAGTGAACTCAGGCTCTGCACACGGTTGTTGGTCACTGTGGCTAAAATTATATGTATTTCTTCCTTTAATTCCTCAAGCCAGTTGGTTATAAACAACAAAGACTTTGGAGCTAAATTGCTTGATAACAATGAGGGGATGGGGGAGCGAACAGAAGAGACTAGCTACCTCACGTGGAGCAACACCCAGCAGAAACCTGATGGTCTGATTGGCCTGTTTTTGTACTGTAACATTCTTTGATTCTATGATAATTAAATGTGCTCTTTGCTGTGCAGCCATTTTAGCTCAACAATGTAGCTGTTAATCATACAAGCAACTCCCAGAGGGAGCTCCCATGTTCGCTGATGACTGCACAGTGTTCAGTTCCATTCGCAACCCCTCAAATAATGAAGCAGTCCGAGCCCGCATGCAGCAAGACCTGGTCAACATCCAGGCTTGGGCTCACAAGTGGCAAGTAACATTCGCGCCAGATAAGTGCCAGGCAATGACCATCTCCAACAAGAGAGAGTCTAACCACCTCCCCTTGACATTCAACGGCATTACCATCGCCGAATCCCCCACCATCAACATCCTGGGGGTCACCATTGACCAGAAACTTAACTGGACCAGCCATATAAATACTGTGGCTACTAGAGCAGGTCAGAGGCTGGGTATTCTGCGGCGAGTGACTCACCTCCTGACTCCCCAAAGCCTTTCCACCATCTACAAGGCACAAGTCAGGAGTGTGATGGAATACTCCCCACTTGCCTGGATGAGTGCAGCTCCAACAACACTCAAGAAGCTCGACACCATCCAAGATAAAGCAGCCCGCTTGATTGGCATCCCATCCACCACCCTGAACATTCACTCCCTTCACCACCGGCGCACCGTGGCTGCAGTGTGCACTATCCACAGGATGCACTGCAGCAACTCGCCAAGGCTTCTCCGACAGCACCTCCCAAACCTGCGACCTCTACCACCTAGAAGGACAAGAGCAGCAGGCACATGGGAACAACACCACCTGCACGTTCCCCTCCAAGTCACACACCATCCCGACTTGGAAATATATCGCCGTTCCTTCATTGTCGCTGGGTCAAAATCCTGGAACTCCCTTCCTAACAGCACTGTGGGAGAACCGTCACCACACGGACTGCAGCGGTTCAAGAAGGCGGCTCACCACCACCTTCTCAAGGGCAATTAGGGATGGGCAATAAATGCTGGCCTCGCCAGCGACGCCCACATCCCGTGAACGAATAAAAAAAAACACTTCATTATTGATGCTAAATTGCAATTCAATATTGAATCAACTTCCATTCTTTTTAATCTGTAGTGGCACGGAATCCATTTGCTTTCCGTTTTACATCATATCTCTGTACGAGATGATATTGATTTAGCTTGTTATCTATTTCACCGTGCCTCTGAGATATTTGCCTGCCAGTCTTGTTGCGTTAGATCCTGACAGATAGCCTGGGCTGGTTCTATTTGGTATTGTGTCTTAGCCTGGGCTTGATCTATTTGGTATTGTGCCTTGGCCTGGACTTGTCAAGTCTCCCCTCTTGATCAACGTGAAGTATAAGAGTGGATCCTGGCTGCAGGCTGCAGGCAGGTTGAAACACCTATCCATCCTGGTCTATACTGATAGCAGTTATACCTCTATCACCATCATCAACAGCTGCAGTCCCTTTCCTAGATGGAAACTTTATTATCGGAGCCACTACCATATGCCTCTTCAGAACTATTAATAGTTCATTCGTATAGTATCAAGTCACTTCAAACAAAAATGTAACACAGCCAGTTTGATTCAGGAAATCCCCAAAGCAAAAAAAGCAGACAAGCACTATGATTTGAATATCTATGACGTGCATGTAAGCCTAGAAGGAGTGGCATTGAATTTTTCAGATAATACCAAAATAGGAGGTATAATTAAGTCTTAGGAGACCAATGGAAGCTTCAAAGGGATTTGGGGGAATGGGCTAAAAAGGGGCAAATGGAATTCCATGTCAGTAAGTGTGAGGTGCTGCATTTTGATTAAAAAAACAGCAGCAATCATACTCTGACTGGAAGTAGACTCAGTGCTGAGTAAGAGCAGAGGGATTTGGGGATAAAGCTTCACAGGAGTGAAGTAGCTGTACAAATTAGAAATAAAATAATGGAAATAGAAAAAAGGGACATAACTAACAGAAGGATAGGAACAGAATCCATATGGATTGAAATAAAAGATACGAAGGGATTGATCACGCTAATAGGGGTATAATACAGACCACCTAATAGTGGAAAGTAGGTGGAGGAAGAAATACATAAGCAAATACGTGAAATGAGTAAAGGACATAGAATAATAAACATGGAAGATTTTAACTACCCCCAAATAAACTGGCAAAAAGAGGTAGGTAGGGGCAGATGAGCAGAGGGATCTGGTGGTACAGGTACACAAATCACTTAAAATAGCAAGGCAGGTTAATAAGGTCATTAAAAAAAGCAAACAAAGCACTGGGGTTCATTTCTAGAGAGATAGAATTGAAAAGCAGGGAAGTTATATTAGATTTGTATAGAACCTTGGTTAGACCACACTTGGAGTACTGTGAACAGATCTGGTCTCCATATTATAAAAAGGATGTAGAGGCACTGGAGAAAGTGCAAAAAAGATTTACTAGGATGATACCAGAACTGAGAAGTTATACCTATCAGGAAACATTGAACAGGCTGGGGCTCTTTTCTCTAGAAAAGAAAAGACTGAGGGGTGATCTAAAGATTATGAAAAGGTTTGATCGGGTAGACGTAAAGAAGATGTTTCCACTTGCAGGGGAAACCAGAACTAGGGGCCATAAATATAAGATAGTCACTAATCAGTAGTCTTTTATAATCATATAAATAGTAAAAGAGTAGTGAAAGGAAGGATGGGACTGATTAGGGACAAAAAAGATCTTCTTGTGGAGGCAGAAGGTATGGTTGAGGCACTAAATGAATACTTCATATCCATCTTCACTAGAGAAGAGGATGCTGCCATTGTAGCAGTAATGGGGGAGGTGGTAGCGATATTGGATAGGCTAAAAACAGACAAATAGGAGGTACTTAAAAGATTGGCAGTACTCAAAGTAGAAAAGTCACCCGGTCCAGATGGGATGCATCCTAGCATTCTGAGGGAAGTAAGGGTGGAAATTGTGGAGGCTCAGGCCACAATCCTCCACTCCTCCTTAGATAGGGGGTGGTGCTGGAAGACTAGAGGATTGAAAATGTTACACCCCTGTTCAAAAAAGGGGAGAGGGATAAACCCAACAATTACAGGCCTGTCAGCTTAACTGGTAGTGGTGGGGAAACATTTAGAGACAATAATCTGTGACAAAATGAATTGGTATTTGGAAAGTATGGGCTAATAAATGAAAGTCAGCACAGATTTGTTAAAGAAAGATCATGTTTGACTAACTTGATTGAGTTCTTTGATGAAGTAATGGAGAGGGTTGATGAGGGTAGTGCAGTTGATGTGTTTATGGACTTTCAAAAGGCATTTGATAAAGTACCACATAATAGACTTGTTAGCAAAATTAAAGCCCATGGGATTAAAGGGACAGTGGCAGCGTGGATACAATATTGGCTAGGGGACAGAAAACAGAGAGTAGTGGTGAATGGTTGTTTTTCAGACTGAAGGGAAGTCTACAGAGGTGTTCCCCAGGGGTCAGTATTAGGACCACTGCTCTTTTTGATATATATTAATGACCTGGACGTGGGTACAGAGGGTATAATTTCAAAGTTTGCAGATGACACGAAACTCGGAAATGTAGTAAACAATGTGGGGGATAGTAACAGACTTCAGGAGGACATAGACAGACTGGTGAAATGGGCAGACACATGGCAGATGAAATTCAATGCAGAGAAGTGTGAAGTGATGCATTTTGGGAGGAAGAATGAAGAAAGGCAATATAAACTAAATGGTACAATTTTGTAGGAGGTGCAGGAACAGAGAAAACCAGGGGTGTATGTACACAAATCTTTGAAGGTGGCAGGACAAGTTAAGAAGTTTGTTAAAAAAGCATATGGGATTCTGGGCTTTATAAATAGAGGCATAGAGTACAAAAGCAAGGAAGTTATGCTAAACCTTTATAAAAAGTGGTTAGGCTTCAGCTGGAGTATTGTTTTCAATTCTGGGTATCACATTTTAGGAATGATGTCAATGCCTTAGAGAGGGTGCAGAAGAGATTTACTAGAATGGTACCAGGCATGAGGGACTTCAGTTATGTGGAGAGACTGGAGAAGCTGAGGTTGTTCTCCTTAGGACAGGGAAGGTTAAGGTGAGATTTGATAGAGGTGTTCAAAATCATGAACGGTTTTGACAAAGTAAATAAGAAGGGTCGGTAACCAGAGGACAGAGATTTTAGTGATCTGGCAAAAGAACCAGAGGCGGAATGAGGAAACATTTTTTTAAGCAGCGAGTTGTAATGATCTGGAATGCACTGCCTGAAAGGGTGATGGAAGCAGATTTAATAGTAACTTTCAAAAGGGAATTGGATATATACTTTAAGGGAAAAATTTACAGAGCTATGGGGAAAGGGCAGGGGAATGGAACTAATTGGATAATTCTTTCAAAGAGCCAGCACAGGTGTGATGGGCCGAAAGGCCTCCTCCTTCTGCTGTACCTACTATGATGAATCTAATTGGGAATTCAGGAGAAACTTCTTTAACCAGAGAGTGGTTAGAATGTGGAACTCACTATCACAGGGAGTAGTTGAGGCGACTAGTATAGATGCATTTAAGGGGAAGCTAGATAAACACATGTGGGAATATACGAAGAAGAGTGGGAGGAGGCTCGTGTGGAGAATAAACACTGGCATGGACCTGTTGAGCCGAATGGCCTGATTCTATGCTGTACTTTCTATGTAATTCTGTGTAATATTTGCTCTATCAAAACTCCTCATAATTTTGAATACCTCTATTAGGTCTCCCATTAACCTAAATCGTAATGTTAATGTACTGACACATATATCTGGGACACTTGCTTAACAGCACAGTCTGGAAATGTTACAGAACTTGTCAGTTCAGCTGGAGCAAAAAAAAATCAGAAATCAAGTTGCTTTACATATCACATTGTCATAGAATCTTATTGCACAAAAGGAGGCCATTCGGCCCATGCCAGCTCTTTGAAAGAGCTATCCAATTTAGTCCCGCACCCCAGCTTTTTCCCAATAACTCTGCAAATTAATCCTCTTCAAGTACACGTCAAATTGACTTTTGAAAGTTCCTATGGAATCTGCTTCCACCATTCTTTCATGTAGTGCATTCCAGATCTTAACAACCCTCTGTGTGAAAAAAATTCCCCTCATTTCCCTTCTGGTTCTTTTGCCAATTATTTGAAATGTATGACCTCTGGTTACCGACCCACTTGCCAGAGGAAACAAATTCGCGCTACTTGCTCTATCAAAACCCCTCATTATTTTGAATACCTCTAATAGGTCTTCCTTTAACCTTCACAGCTCTTCTTTTATTCATTCATGGGAAGTGGGCATCACTGGCAAGGCCAACATTTATTGCCCATTCCTAATTGCCCTTGAGAAGGTGGTGGTGAGCCGCCGCCTTCAACCGCTGCAGTCCGTGAGGTGAAGGTTCTCCCACAGTGCTGTTAGATAGGGAGTTCCAGGATTTTGATCCAGCGACGATGAAGGAACGGTGATATATTTCCAAGTCGGGATGGTGTGTGGCTTGGAGGGGAACGTGCACGTGGTGTTGTTCCCTTGTGCCTGCTGCCCTTGTCCTTCTAGGTGGTAGAGGTCGTGGGTTTGGGAGGTGCTGTCGAAGAAGCCTTGGCGAGTTGCTGTAGTGCGTCCTGCAGATGGTACACACTGCAGCCACGGTGCGCCGGTGGTGAAGGGAGAGAATGTTTAGGGTGGTGGATGGGGTGCCAATCAAACGGGCTGCTTTGTCCTGGATGGTGTCAAGCTTCTTGAGTGTTGTTGGAGCTGCACTCATCCAGTCAAGTGGAAAGTATTCCATCACACTCCTGACTTGTGCCTTGTAGATGGTGGAAAGGCTTTGGGGAGTCAGGAGATGAGTCACTCACCGCAGAATACCCAGCCTCTGACCTACTCTTGTAGCCACAGTATTTATGTGGCTGGTCCAGTTAAGTTTCTGGTCAATGGTGACCCCCAGGATGTTGATGGCGGGGGATTCAGCGATGGTAATGCCGTTGAATGTCAAGGGGAGGTGGTTAGACTCTCTCTTGTTGGAGATGGTCATTGCCTGGCACTTGTCTGGCGTGAATGTTACTTGCCAGTTATCAGCCCAAGCCTGGATGTTGTCCAGGTCTTGTTGCATGTGGGCACGGACTGCTTCATTATCTGAGGGGTCGTGAATGGAACTGAACACTGTGCAATCATTGAAAATCCCCATTTCTGACCTTATGAGGAGAAATCTATGACCTCTAAGGAGAACAATCCCAGCTTCTCCAATGTCTCCACATAATTGCAGTCCCTCATCCCTGGTATCATCCTGGTAAACCTCCTCTGCACCCTCTCCAAGGCCTTGACATCCTTCCTAAAGTGTGATGCCCAGAATTTTACACAATACCACAGCTGATGCCTAACCATTGATTTGTAAAGGTTAAGCATGACTTCCTTGTTTTTGTATTCAGTGCCTCATTTACAAAGCCTAGTATCCCATACGCTCTCTTAACCGCCTTATCATCTTGCCCTGCCACCTTCAAAGATTTGTGAATATGCACCCCCAGGTCCCTCTGCTCTTGCATTCCCATCAAAATAGGACCATTTAGATGATACTGCTTCTCCATGTCGTTCCTCCCAAAGTGCATCACTTCACACTTATCCACATTGAATTGCATCTGCCATGTGTCTGCCCATTTCACCAGTCTGTCTATGTCATAGAAAGGTTAAAGCACAGAAGGAGGCCATTCGGCCCATCAAGTCCACATTGGCTCAATGCAAGAGCAATCCAGTTAGTCCCACTCCCCCACCCTTTCCCTGTAGCCCTGAAAATTTTTTACTTTCAAGTACTTATCCAGTTCCCTTTTGAAGGCCATAATTGAATCTGCCTCCACCACCTCCTCGGGCAGTGCATTCCAGATCCTAACCACTCGCTGTGTAAAAAAGTTTTTCCTCATGTCACCTTTGGTTCTTTTGCCAATCATCTTAAATCTATGTCCTCTGGTTCTTGACCCTTCCGCCAATAGGAACAGTTTCTCTCTTTCTAATCTGTCTGGACCCTTCATGATTTTGAATACCTCTATCAAATCTCCTCGCAACCATCTCTGTTCCAAGGAAAACAACCCCAGCTTCTCCAGTCTATCCACATAACTAAAGTCCCTCATCCAGGGAATCATTCTAGTAAATCTCTTCTGCACCCTCTCTAAGGTCTTCACATCTTCCCTGAAGTGCGGTGCCCAGTACTGGACACAATACTCCAGTTGCGGCTGAACCAGGTTCATCATGACTTCCATACTTTTGTACTCTATGCCTCTATTTATAAAGCCCAGGATCCCGTGTGCTTTTTTAACCGCTTTCTTAACCTGCCCTGCCACCTTCAATGATTTGTGCATATATACCCCCAGATCTCTCTGTTCCTATACCCCTTTAGAGTTGTGCCCTCTAGTTTATATTGCCTCTCCTCGTTCTTCCTACCGAAATGTATCACATCGCATTTTTCTGCGTTAAATTTCATTTGCCACATGTCCGCCCATGCCACCAGCCTGTCTATATCCTCTTGAAGTCTATCACTATCCTCCTCAGTGTTTACTACCCTTCCAAATTTTGTGTCATCTGCAAATTTGGAAATTGTGCACTGTACACCCAAGTCCAAGTCATTAATGTATATCAAGAAGTGATATCCTCCTGAAGTCTGCTGCTATCCTCCTCACTATTTACTACACTGCCAAGTTTTGTATCACACTTGAATTTTCCTTATTTAGTGCTCTTAGCTGAACCTCCCAACTGGGTGGCACTGTGGCACCAATCCGTTCTGGTAATTGGCTGGAGAGGATCACGTGACAGAGTTTGCCCAGTCCAGCTGGATTACCTGACAGAGTTCTCCCAGTTCTGTTTTTTTGTCTACTCAATACAATATTTTTTTCCACTCAGTACAAACTTTAGCCCTGCTGAGAAATTTAGAAGACTGCCAGGTATTTTTTTTAAAGAAGCATCACTTTTGGTGCTAGGTTTTATTTTATTTTTTTGCTGCTGTAAATGATGTTTTGAGGCAAATCCAGTGCTTATCAAATGTTTTTTTTTTATTGTTTTGCAGTTGCCTGCCTTAATATTTGTAGTCCCTTTCAAAACTGTCGACCTCTAAGTTTTCTGAAATTTCAAGACATGTTTTGAAACCGCTTCCTCCCAACTGCTAGGACCATGCACCCAAAAATCATGGTGCCGCTTGCGTTGCCTTAGATCCATGCTCGATGGCAGTCCAAGATCCCAGTGATCCTGGTGCAATTCCCTTCCAGAGTTCCCATACTGACCTGCCTGTCCAGTGCTTTAAGACTGTGGCATCAGCTCTGCTTTTCCCAGATCCCAGAATCCCACTTGCAGACCTCGGGAATGCTTTTCCAGCAGTGCCAGACCCCAGAATGCATCTCACACCCAAGACATCAGTTGTTCCAATCTCACATTACATGGCCCACTCCCAATACTTCTGTATCTTGCACCAACCACATGAAACTCCGGAAATGCCTTCCTTCCCTGCTGCTCTCAAGCCTGGGAAACTTGCGCCTAAATGTTGGCACATCATGAATCCCCACAGGCTTCCAAACATCTGGATCATAGTCCTCACTGCTTCCTTTCAAGTTCTAATACAGAGATGATGAATCAAACCTGCCCTTTGACTAGTTTGACAGTTTCATACTGGCAGGTCCCTTTTTCTGTCCACCACTGGGAGCACATTATATCAGATAATTAAAGCAGAAGTCTATTCATTTCCATAGAAAGAGGGATCGGTAGGTGTGAATGTTAATGTCATGGATAACAGTGTTCTTTTTTGTTACTTGTTGATGTGGTTGATGCTGGCAAGGCCACATTTATTGACCATTCCTGCTTGCCCTAAGAAGGTAATGGTGGGCTGCCTTCTTGAGAGGCTGCAGTCCTTGTGGTGATGCTGCTCCCATGATGGTATTAGGTAGGGAATTCTAGTTTGTGACAAGAACAATAAGAATATGTCCAAGTCAGGAAGGTGTGTAACTTGGAGGTGATAATGTTCCCATGTCAGTGCTGTTATTGTTCTTCCCAGAGGTAGAAGTCATGGGGCTGGGAGGTGGTGTTGAAACAAGCTTAATGAGCTGCTGCAGTGCATTCTGAAGATCGTACATACTGCAGTCACAGTAGGCAGCTGGTGGAGGGATGGATGTTGAGTAGAGTGCATGGGCAGTGATCAAGTGGACTGCTTTGTCCTGGATGGTGTTGAGCTTCTTGAGGGGATTTGAAAACAGGGATCAGAATTTCAAAATTGAAGCGTTCCCGGACCAGGAGCCAATCTAGGTCAGCGAGCACAGGGTTGATGGATGAATGGGATTTGTTGTGAGTTATCCAGTCAAGTGGAGAATATTCCATCACAGTCCTGATTTGTGCATGGTATGGAGATAGTTTGATGGGTCAGGAGGTGAACCACTTGTTACAAAGTTTCGATATGGCTGCTTCAAGTGAGCTTATGGTAAATAATGATCCCTACTTCCACCTCCGTAACATCGCCCATCTCCGCCCCTGCATTAGCTCATCTGCTGCTGAAACCCTCATCCATGCCTTTGTTACCTCTGGACTTGACTATCCCAATCCTTTCCTGTCCAACCTTCTACCTTCCACCCACCATAAACTTGAGGTCTTCCAAAACTCTGCTGCCCGTATCATAACTCACAACAAATCCCATTCATCCATCAACCCTGTGCTCGCTGACCTAGATTGGCTCCCGGTCCGGGAACGCCTCAATTTTGAAATTCTGATCCTTGTTTTCAAATCCCTTCATGGCCTCGCCCCACCCTATGTCTGTAGCCTCCTCCAGCCCTACAACCTGGCACAGACACGATGGGCCGAATGGCCTCCTTCCGTGCCGTAAATGTCTATGATTCTAGCCCTCCGAGATCTCTACGCTCCTCCAATTCTGGCCTCTTACGCATCCCCGATTTTAATCGCTCCGCCATTGGCAACCGTGCCTTCAACTGCCTAGGCCATAAGCTCTGGAATTCCCTCCCTAAACCTCTCTGCCTCTCTCCCTCTCCTCCTTTAAGGCGCTGCTTAAAAACCTACCTCTTTGACCAAGCTTTTGGTCACCTGTCCTAATATCTCCTTATGTTTGATAATCGCTCCTGTGAAGCGCCTTGGGACGTTTTCCTACGTTATAGGCGCTATATTATTGCAAGTTGTTGTTCTTGAGGGACTCCATGATGATGGTGGCGTTCAAGCTCAGGGAGAACTGGTTGAGCTTTTTTCGGTTTGAGAAGGTCATTGCCTGGCACATGTGTGGTGCACATGTTACATGTCACTTGCAAGCCCAAATGTTGTCTTTTTCCTGCTGTAGGGTTACACGAACTGCATCATTATTGGGGGAGTTGTGAATGGAGCTGAACACTATAGGATCCTCAATGAACCCCACTTGTGACCTTCTGATCCTGCAACTGACTGGCGTCAGGTTGCTTGGTGCAGGGAGGTGTACTCTACTTTGTTGCAGAATTACTTTGTGAACTGACTCAGAAGTTATACTGCAGCTTTTGTGCTAGTGGTAAGTTGCAATCCTTTAATCATTAAATAGTGTAAACGTGCACTAACATAATCAATACGCTGATTTTTCATGACTTATAAAGTATAATTCCCTTTTCGTTATCTGGGCATCTGCAATTGTTTTGCAGGTTCTTTGGGGAAGAATTATGGTGATTCTGTCCATTTGTCTGTGAAAATTGTATATCAGTGGCATTGAATATAGTTAATTTTTATTGTATGTGTTTCTGTATTTGAATCTTGATATATTAGAGTGTTGGGGGCTTGAAAAAGTCCAACCAAGCCTTCAATACATCGAGCTTATAGATTCTGGTGCACTCTAGATCCTTGGATTTTAGTTATCGTACTTATTTTCTGCTAGGTTGGCTGAATTTAGAAAAGGTTCTGTACACTATCCATTTTCTTAATGTAAATTTATTCAAGGAGTGTGGTCTGTAGTCTCACTCTATAAATTGCGGAGCCTCGCTGAGAATGTTTCATGTACTGCTGGGTTGGGAGGCTGCATTATTTCATTTATATTAAACTTTTTTTGTCAATTTTAACATTGTTAGTTGTTTGATTTCACTGTGAGCATTTGCTTTCTTTTACATTTGATTTAGATGTCAAGAAGTATTTTCAAATGGAGATGTGGAAGGGATATAATAATGCATTACTGTAGGAAAGCTATTGGTAATGGGGGCAGTGCTGGTATAATCGGGCGTGGAAATGCTTCGTACAGATATTTGAGTGACCATCAGTTGTGGTGACTGGTGCCACATCTGGTACATGCTTGTCTGCTGATGTTGTGTAATGCAAAACAAAAACAGTAACGCCCCTTAAAGTAATATAAGTTCTACAATTTATCTTGCCGCTCTTGACTCCCCATGTGCAACACCATGAGAGATCTCCTAGTTTATTTTACATGGATTAATGCCTGCATAAGTATAGCATGCACAGGAATGTAGGGCAAATGCATTAAGCATTTGTATGTGAACATTAGCAATTTGAATGTCTAACCTTACATGTTTACTATCTTATGTGTGTTTTTGCAGTTATGGCTTCCGAATCGTATTAATTACTAAAGAATGCAACATTGTATTTAGTCTGATATCAGTCTTTTGCCTATAATATGACAAGATTTTTTTGGCTCATAAAATATAGACTAGTGTCACTGTCATATTTTGGGACTTTTGACCATTTTTCAGCTGAAAGGATTTGGAAAAGAGTTACATTTAAATGATGGATTTTTACAGCAAAGGTTATTCACACAATTTTTTTTTAAGAAAGCACTGAGGTGAAAGGTGGCTAAAATACTAATGGACTGGGCATTGAAGTTGTTCCCCCATAAGACTTAAAACAATAAGTAATTCATTAGCCTGTCTTGTCAATTACTAAGTACATCACATCCATTATGGTAGGAAGTCTTTGATCCTGGATGCACAGCAGGGCTTGTCTGGTACAGGCCCCTCTGGTTGTGAACATAAGGAGATAAAATAGGGACAGAAAGACACACTAAGAGTCAGGTTATAAACCAAAAGCTGACAGGGCAGGATTTTTCCTTGGGTTAGGATGCAGGAGAGTAGTTAGAAGTTATTTTGTTTAAGTCAAGCAAGATGACTAACTGAAATGGGGATGTGGGACAGGAATGATTGGTGCCACTGAATCCAAGAAGGCATTTACAGCGAACCTTAATTTGTAACGGTTACTTACAGTAGGAAATGAACAATCAGGAAGCCCAAGAGGAACAAACTGCTAAGACGTCTTGAGTATGAGTCACTGTAGTGCTTTAAAAAGGAATTTGAAAAAGCAGCAATAAATAATGCAAACAGAATGTTAAGCTATATTGCCAAATTATTGTAATCCAAGTCTGAGGTCATCATGTGCAGCATGTTTAATACTCTGGCCAGGCCACCACACCTTGAATATTGCATTCAGTTTTGGTCATCAAGTCATAAGGGAAACATTCAAGCCCTGGAGGTAATGTAGAGAAAGACCACAAGGTTGATCGCTGGTGTCAGAGGATTGAATTATAAAGAAAGGTTTTAAAAAGTCAAATTCTTCAACTTTGGTGAAAGGAGGTGAATTAGGAGGACCTGCACTCTTCTTACGGTACTTATACACACAGGACGTAACTGCTGAGAAAATCATCCCCACATTAAATTACAAGAATGAAGCAATTCCCATTATAACAACAAACTGTTATTCACAACTCTAGTTCTGCAACACAATGTGGTTTGAGTAATTTGACATCGATTTTCCCATGGGTATTAACAAGATAAACTCTTATGGCCTTTTAACTTTAAATGACTTTCATCTTTCACAATTTTTAAAGTTGTCCAAATTAAGTCTTACTCAAAATATTTTCAACAGGTAATCTGAAGTTCCGTACTTCCACAGTGAGTCTGCTAAAGTCAGGGGGGATTGGTATCTGTTCATCGTCAACCTCCCGATGAGTAACATTTCACAAGAAAGTACACTGCCATTGCACTGACTGTGTGTGCAGAACTTTCTTCAATAAAAGAAACATGCACTGTACTCTGACTTTGCAGAATTCTTTTAAATATTCAGTCCACTACTTATCGAAAGACCTGGCAATTGGGTCATTTTATCTGAGTGAAATCAGTGATTACAGTACATATTTTCCGGTGTAGGCCTTGTGGTTGGCTCTGATAGAGCTGCCACCCTTGTCACTGACTGACATTTACGAACCTCTGGTCTACACAATTGTTTCTTTGTGACCCGCGTAATTCCTGTTTCTTTGGAATCCTCTGTTCCTGTTGTATCCATTCCAATAGGCTGATTTATATTGTAACCATGGCTACTAAAACCTCTCTGATTTTATGACTGATAATTCAAGTGACTAACTGTGCCACAACTCTGGTTCATCTCACTGACATCTGTTTGTGAAGGTTCCATTACTTCATCTCCCTCTAATGATTCAAGCATTCTGCTGATGGCATTAGCACCAGCTCAAGATCTGTCCTTCCTAGTCTCTGGAACATTCGCCCTGCTTCCGGCACTTCCTCTGTGATAAGATAACTTGAGGAGTCTTGTTTGGAAGAGAAGTTTACTTCTGAATATTGGAAAGTGAATTATTGGGAAATACTTTAGAAAACTCTCTTTTCCTCCAGTCTGACTGCATCCTTTTCATAAAAGAATATTCAACATAGTTCCCTGTGGCAGGTTTTTCTCGGGTCCTCACTCTGTTGTTTTGTATTGGAAGCTGTTATAATTGGCTCACCTGCAGTAAACCATCTAAATTCACACTATCATGTACAGGGGCCTGAGACCTGCAATGCATTAGTGCAGACAGTGAGTGAAAAAGGGGCCTGGGAGCCTGTATGCAAGCTATGAGCTAGGCCCATTAAGCTTCTGAGTTCCATTATGGGTTGCCCCATAATGAGGAAGGAGCATCTGAGCAATGCTCCAGCGGCACAATGCCCATTTGGAAAAGACGGTGAAGGTCAGGCAGCATTGTTGGAAAACTAATTCTGACCCAGCTTCCTGCTTAGAGTGAGGGATCATTGAATTTACCCTAATATTTGAATTTTAAGTCAAATTATTTTTTGGGTCTGCTCGGTGGACTGTCCCTTTAAATTCCAGGTGAAACAAACGTTGGCCTTAGCTGCTTCCTGCACTTTGTAACTCCACCACTAATTCAGTCAGCATAAAGCAGTTTATTAACCTTTGCTTCGTTCATTAAACAATATGCATTTTTAACTCAGTGACACTGCAGTAAGATTTCTACTTTTAGCTTGTAGCTGTGACACATTTTTAAAAAAAACTTCTGGCACTGTAATCATTTGGTTAATGCCTCATAGCGGCAGCAAGTTATTATTGGGATAATCTTAGTTAATTTGTGCCTTAAGAGAACGTTACAGTTTAACAAGTTAGTGCTTGTCAAACATCATTTAACAAACAGCCATTACTCGTCATTGTCTTATTTTCAGCTCTGTTAAGATATTTTTTTGTTTTCACAAGCACCGTGGGCCTGCAATGAGTGGGTGGAAAGAAACTCTGCCCGGAAGAGGAAAATCCAGGACGTGTGTCTTAGAAATACATGGGCACAGAAAAGTACCATCTAGCAAGCAGTGCATTCAAAGTCATAGTTGATATAAACACAACTGGGCGCATTACTTAGACATAATGATTGGACATCAAGAAGCAAATGAGGGATACACGTATGAATCACCCATTGCGGACATAGCAACTGGACAGTCTTCAGCATCAGACGTATCAAAGGGAATTTAAGATCAATCCATAGAAATTTACGGCACAGAAGGAGGCCATTCGGCCCATCGTGTCTGAGCTGGCTGAGAAGGAGCTATCCAGCTTAATCCCACTTTGCAGCTCTTGGTTCGTAGCCTTGTATGTCACGGCACTTCAGATGCACATCCAAGTACTTTTTAAATGCAATGAGGGTTTCTGCCTCTACCACCCTTTCAGGCAGTGAGTTCCAGACCCCCACCACCCTCTGCATGAAAAAATTCTCCTCAGCTCTCCTCTAATTCTTCTGCCAGTCACTTTAAATCTATGCCCCCTGGTTATTGACCTCTCTGCTAAGGGAAATAGGTCCTTCATATCCACTCTATCTTTTTTTTTATTCGTTCATGGGATGTGGGCATCGCTGGCAAGGCCAGCAATTATTGCCCATCCCTAATTGCCCTTGAGAAGGTGGTGGTGAGCCGCCTTCTTGAACCGCTGCAGTCCGTGTGGTGAAGGTTCTCCCACAGTGCTGCTAGGTAGGGAGTTCCAGGATTTTGACCCAGCGACGATGAAGGATCGGCGATATGTTTCCAAGTCGGGATGGTGTGTGACTTGGAGGGGAACGTGCAGGTGGTGTTGTTCCCATATGCCTGCTGCCCTTGTCCATCTAGGTGGTAGAGGTTGCGGGATTGGGAGGTGCTTTCGAAGAAGCCTTGGCGAGTTGCTGCAGTCCATCCTGTAGACGGTACACACTGCAACCACGGTGTGCCGGTGATGAAGGGAGTGAACGTTTAGGGTGGTGGATGGTGTGCCAATCAAGCGGGCTGCTTTGTCCTAGATGGTGTCGAGCTTCTTGAGTGTTATTGGAGCTGCATTCATCCCAGGCAAGTGGAGAGTATTCCATCACACTCCTGACTTGTGCCTTGTAGATGGTGGAAAGACTTTGGGGAGTCAGGAGGTGAGTCACTCGCCGCAGAATACTCAGCCTCTGACCTGCTCTTGTAGCCACAGTATTTATGTGGCTGGTCCAGTTAAGTTTCTGGTCAATGGTGACCCCCAGGATGTTGATGGTGGGGGATTCGGCAATGGTAATACAGTTGAATGTCAAGGGGAGGTGGTTAGACTCTCTCTTGTTGGAGATGATCATTGCCTGGGCATTTGTCTGGCCCCTCAAAATTTTATACACCTCAATTAAACCTCCCCTCAGCCTCCTTTGTTCCAAAGAAAACAATCCCAGACAATCCAATCTTTCCTCATAGCTAAAATTCTCCAGTGCTGGCAACATCCTCGTGAATCTCCTTTATACCCTCTCTAGGACAATCACATCTTCCCTGTAATGTGGTGATCAGAACTGTACGCAATACTCAAGCTGTGGCTTAACTGGTGTTTTATACAATTTTAGCATATCCTCCCTGCTCTTATATTCCAAGCCTCGGCTAATAAAGGAAAGTATCCCGTAGGCCTTCTTAACCACCTTGTCTACCTGTTCTGTTACCTTCAGGGATCTGAGGACATGCACTTCGAGGTCCCTCTGTTCCTTTACACCTCTCAGTATCCCCCCATTTATTGTGTATTCACTTGTTTGCCTTCCCCAAATGCATCACCTCACATTTCTCCGGATTGAATTCCATTTGTCACTTTTCTGCCCACCTGACCAGTCCATTGATATCTTCCTGCAGTCTACAGCTTTCCTCCTCACTATCAACCACACGGCCAATTTTTATATCATCTGCAAACTTCTAAATCATTAATATATACCACAAAAAGCAAGGGATCTAGTACTGAGCCCTGTGGAAACAGCCTTCCAGTCACAAAAACATCCATCGACCATTACCCTTTGCTTCCTGCCACTGATCCAATTTTGGATCCAACTTGCAACTTTCCCTTGGATCCCATGGGCTTTTACTTTTCTGACCAGTCTGCCATGTGGGACCTTGTCAAAAGCCGTGCTGAAATCCATGTAGACTACATCAAACGTGCTCCCCTCATCGACCCTCCTTGTTACTCCTGAAATTCCTGGAGTGAGGAAATCTAGGAATCGGATGTCCCCTTCTGGACCATCAAAGATTCAGATCACAACAATTGCAAAAATAATAAGCTTTAATATTTCAATTTTAAAAATACATTTATGTTTTTTTTAAAAATGATCTTTGTTCCCCTGCTTCCATGACAGGCATGAGTCATCGTGAAGGGGAAATGTTTGATGGTTGAGGAAATTTTATACCTCCATGCATGGCCATTGCAAAAGTGAGGCATTGCAAATGTGGTTGTATATTTGCAGATGAACATTTTGGTCAGGATCATCCCATCTGGAATAATGTTGCTATCTATAGCAGTTTGGTCATTTTGGCACCAATGTTATTTTTGGTCCAATTACAATGTCAGCTTAGCTCAGTTGGTTCTGAGACAGAAGATTATGGATACAAGCCTCACCAGTACTTCAGCACAAAATTGAGGCTGATACGTTAGTGCAGGACTGAAGGAGTCCTGTGTTGTGGAAGGTATTGTCTTTGAGATTAGATATTAAACTTTGTTCACTTGGGTGTAAAACATTTGAAAAAGAGCAGAGAGTTTGCCTGGTATCCTGGCCAACCAATCCAAAAAAACAACTTAACTGATCATTCACGTCATTTATTATTTGTGGGATTGGTTGCCTTGTTTCCTTATATAACAGTGATTGCACTTCAAAAGTAATCTACTGATTGTGAAGTACTTGTAGATATGATAAGATGCAAGTTCTTTCCTTGTAGGCATTTTCCAGTTAATTAAACATAGCCATAATGGACTAGCACACACTGAGCCAATAATTAGTTACGTCAACTGCCTGTATGAAATACTATCGTATTCAATGAATGGATATAAGTCGTAAGCAAAGTGGGTTAAGTACTGTTAACATGCAGAACACAATGCAGATGACTCCCAATTGTTGATTGAAGAAACATACAGAAAAGCAGGAAGAAATCCTGGAAAGCAGGATTCCAGTTCAGCATGCAAACTATTTTCATGTGTCTTATAGGCACTACATCTTGAGCATGGCACTGTCACTGTGCAAGTTGGGAGTGCAAGTTTTGCTGCATTAAGGATTATAGTAGTGTAATTCTCACTTCCTCATGATGTAACAGAATTATTTCCCTAAGGGTAGGGGCAAGAGGATTGGCTGCAGAGTGATCTGTTTCTGTACATCATCTAATAGACATGCTTGCATTTGTCTCCTCCAGTATGCATAACCACATCCTTCAAAACTTGTGAGTGTTGGTGGATGTAATGAATTCTCTACCCCAGAGGGCTGTGGAGGCTCAGTCATTGAGTACATTCAAAACAGAGATCGATAGATTTTTAGATATTAAAGGCATCAAGGGATATGGGGATAGTGCAGGAAAATGGCGTTGAGGTAGAAGATCAGCCATGATCTTGTTGAATGGCGGAGTGGGCTCGAAGGGCCAGATGCCCTACTCCTGCTCCTGTTTCTTATCTTCTTATGTGATTCCTCATCAGTGGCAATTGACCTCTAGAGCGTGAAAATAAAAGCCCTGAGAAATGTAATTGATTTATCCACACAAAAGATGCAGATTATTTGTCCCATATGTGTCATCAGAGGTTAGCGAACATGTAATCTGGATTGTGTCTGAAATGTACTTATGAAGCAAAATATCGGGTTGTGGTAGGTATAGTATTTGACAGGCTGTGTGCTGTGAAACATTCCTGTTGCTTGTTTGTACATTTGTATGGGCTTAGTGACATGTCAGAATCAGTGTTACTGTCACTAATCTCAATCATCAATCTCTGCCAAACACTCCATGATAAACGTGCTGCCCATTGTCTTCTTGGCAGGTATTGGTGGTCTCTGCCGTGTACCTCTCTCCCTCTAATACCACAAAACCCCCACATGGCTGAATGGGCACCTAGCAGCTACTCGAAATTCAAGCCCTGGTGTTCTCAGTGAATCATGGACAACAAACCCATAATGACAGTAAACTATTTGAGTGAGCTGTCCTCACATTGCGAGCTCATAGGCACCAGCAGCACTGGGCAAGGGTCTGAGTGTTGGCCCCACTGCTTTTCTGAAATCTGCCAGGTGTTTTTTTGCTCCCAGAAGATGTCATCAACCACTCAACAACCACGTTCTAGGCTATTCTTAGGGGAAGTTAATGGTCTGCTGTGCCCTGCAGGCTCTGCTTGCAGCTGCGTCCCACTAAGCTGACCTCCCATGATAACACAAGGCTACACCATTAAATATTTCCATGGCCCTCCCAGCATTGATGGATTTGTCACTACACAATCCAAACATTGGACTCTACCAGTGTCTACGGGTCGTTGAATTGTAGACGGTAAATTTTGGAAAAGAAATACACAAACAAAACGTTTGAAGATTAAACACAATTTTATTTAAATGATTGGTACAAGTTCATATAACCTGGCAGTAGAGAGTGGTCGTTGAGTTTACCGGGTGATTAATCCACGGCGCTAAAAGCCATTCCTTCTTCTTTGATTCTTTCATTTCAAAATATACTTTAATTCATAAAATTTAAGGATGCACACAGTTCAATGTAGATATCACGATTACAATTCAAAACAATACAATACAGAGCGTACACAATACGATTCCATTATTACAATTGAAAACACAGTACATATCTTCCAATGCTTTCTGTACAATACAAAGTGGGATGGCCTTACATGGTGGCCTTTCCCCAAACAGCCTTAGCGTTGGCCGCACCTCGCTTCAGTGCGTCCAACAGAATGTATTCTGGACTTGGAATGTGCAGTCGGCAACACTCGATTGTGGACAGCTCCTTCAGCTGGAAGACCAGCAGGTTTCAGGTGGACCAAAGGACCTCCTTCACCAATTTGATGGTCTTCCAGCACCAGATGATATCTGTCTCGGTCTACGGCCCGAGGAACAGCCCGTAGAGCACAGAGTTCTGTGTTACCGAGCTGTTGGGGACGAACCAGGACAGATACCAACGCATCTCTCTCCACACTTTTATTCGTTCATGGGATGTGGGCGTCGCTGGCGAGGCCGGCATTTATTGCCCATCCCTAATTGTCTTTGAGAAGGTGGTGGTGAGCCGCCTTCTTCAACCGCTGCAGTCCGTGTGGTGAAGGTTCTCCCACAGTGCT
This sequence comes from Heptranchias perlo, assembly GCF_035084215.1. Lineage (NCBI taxonomy): Eukaryota > Metazoa > Chordata > Chondrichthyes > Hexanchiformes > Hexanchidae > Heptranchias > Heptranchias perlo. The sequence continues at coordinate 13,346,127 of NC_090348.1, read as the reverse complement.
GTTAAGAAGAGAGTTCCAGGATTTTGACCCAGTGACGATGAAGGAACGGCGATATATTTCCAAGTTGGGATGGTGTGTGACTTGGAGGGGAACGTGCAGGTGGTGTTGTTCCCATGTGCCTGCAGCCCTTGTCCTTCTAGGTGGTCGAGGTCGTGGGTTTGGGAGGTGCTGTCGAAGAAGCCTTGGCGAGTTGCTGCAGTGCATCCTGTGGATGGTACACATGGCCCGAGGAACAGCCCGTAGAGCACAGCGTTCTGTGTTACCGAGCTGTTGGGGACGAATCAGGACAGATACTAACGCATCTCTCTCCACACTTTCTTTTAAATGTTCATGGGATGTGGGCGTCGCTGGCGAGGCCGGCATTTATTGCCCATCCCTCGCGCAGCCACAGTGCACCGGTGGTGAAGGAAGTGAATGTTTAGGGTGGTGAATGGGGTGCCAATCAAGTGGGCTGCTTTGCCCTGGATGGTGTCGAGCTTCTTGAGAGTGTTGGAGCCGCACTCATCCAGGCAAGTGGGGAGTACTCCATCACACTCCTGACTTGTGCCTTGTAGATAGTGGAAAGGCTTTGGGGAGTCAGGAGGTGAGTCACTCGCTGCAGAATACCCAGCCTCTGACCTGCTCTTATATCCACAGTATTTATGTGGCTGGTCCAATTAAGTTTCTGGTCAATGGTGACCCCCAGGATGTTGATGGTGGGGGATTCGGCGATGGTAATGCCGTTGAATGTCAAGGGGAGGTGGTTAGACTCTCTCTTGTTGGAGATGGTCATTGCCTGGCACTTGTCTGGCGTGAATGTTACTTGCCACTTATCAGCCCAAGCCTGGATGTTGTCCAGGTCTTGCTGCATGCGGGCAAGGACTGCTTCATTATTTGAGGGGTTGCGAATGGCACGGAGCACTGTGCAATCATCAGCGAACATTCTCATTTCTGAGCTTATGATGGAGGGAAGGTCATTGATGAAGCAGCTGAAGATTGCTGGGCCTAGGACACTGCCCTGAGGAACTCCTGCAGCAATGTCCTGGGGCTGAAATGATTGGCTTCCAATAACCACTACCATCTTCCTTTGTGCTAGGTATGACTCCAGCCACTGGAGAGTTTTCCCCCTGATTCCCATTTACTTCAATTTTACTAGGGCTCCTTGGTGCCACACTCGGTGAAATGCTGCCTTGATGTCAAGGGCAGTCACTCTCACCTCACCTCTGGAATTCAGCTCTTTTGTCCATGTTTGGACCAAGGCTGGAGCTGAGTGGTCCTGGTGGAATCAAAAATGAGCATCGGTGAGCAGGTTATTGGTGAGTAAGTGCCGCTTGATAGCACTGTCGACGACGCCTTCCATCACTTTGCTGATGATTGAGAGTAGACTGATGGGGCGGTAATTGGCCGGATTGGATTTGTCCTGCTTTTTGTGGAGAGGACATACCTGGGCAATTTTCCACATTGTCAGCAGCCCATCAGTAGGTGGATGACTGTCTCGTCCCCGTTCCAGCCTCAAGGGCATCTCGCGGTGGCGCTGAGATTCTGTACTTGCAGGATAGACCACATTGGGAGGGCCCTTCTCACTACCATCCAAGCTACATCCTGGTGCCTGTTGGTCAGTTCCAGTGATGAGACGTTCTGCCAAATGGCTTTGACTGTCTGGTCGGGGAACTGCCCGATCGAGTCCACCCTCTCCTTTCCCTGCAGGACACCCACAATGTATCGTGCCGACCACTGTCTGACAGCCTTGTGGTTGAAAGTGTTCCTTTTCAGGAACTTCTCCACCTAGGACAGGTGTTGGGGTACGGTAATGCTGGATGGGACATCCTGCGTCTGCTTGGCCAGCGTGGCCAGACCCAACCTTCTCAGTGTGGTGGACAGATAGAAACTCAGCACGTAGTGACACTTGGTGTTTGCGTACTGGAACTCTACACACATCCTGAGGCAACCACACACAAAGGTGGCCATCAGGATCAGGGCAGCATTGGGGACACCCTTCCCCCACTTTGTCTGGGGCCTTGTACATGGTGTCCCTGCGGACACGGTCTACCTTGGACCTCCAGACAAAGTGGCTCGGATGACTGTGACATTGGAGCAGCGGGGAATGGACCAGATCTGGACCACGTACAGCAACATCGTGAGCACCTTAAATCTTATCACCAGGGTCCTGTTGCCCATGGAGAGGGAGTGCCCACCCCCACCCCACACACATAGCAAGCTTCTGTTTGGCCTTGGCATCCCGTTCCTCTCAGTTCTTAGTGCAGGCCTGGGGCCCCCTGAACCAGATCCCGAGCGCAGATAGTCAGACCTGAAGGTGAAGGGGGACAAAGGATCGGGTCTCCCCTGCTAAAGAACATAACCTCTCTCTTACCGGGGTTCACTCTGGCCCCCAAGGCCAGCTCGAACTGGTCGCAGATGCCCATCAGACTGTGACTGACCGCTGATCAGAGTAAAAGATGGTGACGTCGTCCGTGTACAGGGCGGCCTTAACCTGAGAACCTCCGTTGCCTGGGATCCCCCTGATACCTGTGTCCTTCCTGATGGATGTGGCAAACAGCTCGATACAACACACGAACAAGACAGCAGAGAGAGGACAGCCCCGCCTGGCTCCAGATCTGATCGGAAAGCTCTCTGATTCCCACCCGTTGATTAGGACTGCGCTGTGGATGTCTGCGTAGAGCAGTCGGTTCCAATGGCAGATTCTCTCCCCAAACCTCATTTTAGGGAGCACGTCCATCATATACGTTTGGGATGTTCTGTCGAATCTCTGTCTGAAGGGTTGCTGAAGACGTCGCAAAGCTTTGCGTCTTTCACTGCTTCCATCAGGAGTATGGACGTGTTGTCCAGTATTCTGTCAGTCCTGCTGGATCGTCCAGCCGCATCGGTGATGCAGTTGAAGCCTCCAGCGAACGAGCAGCCTGGAGGTCGCTAGCAGCCTCATGAGATGCTGGAAGACCTCTAGCTACTCGCTCTTGTAGGTCGGGGCGTATACATTGATTACTCGGAGCGAGGCGTTCTTATACAGAATGTCTGCTACGAGCAGACAGCACCCTATCACCTCCTTAACCTCAGTGATACTGAATTGGCCTCCTCGCATTAGAGTCCCCAGGCCCAAGGAACGATTATCGTTGCATCCCGACCCGATCAACTACCTATGGGTCCACATGCGTGACCATTGCAGGGATTCCGCACTCCTGCAAGAACAGCAGGGCCCCCTTGACCCTGGACAGGTAGTTCAGGGTCGCAGCACATCATGTAGTCGATTTAACACTACACATGTGTATAGATGCGAATTTTAAAACCATTTTTTAAAATAAAAAAAGGACAAAAATTAAGGTCCTACAATTACCTCAGTCCGAGTTCTACGTTACCCTCCGTTTCCATCCCTTGGTCCAGATTCTGCATTTGCATGATGTGCGTGTGAAGTGTTGGACGGTCCTTGGGCTGAAGTACGAGGCCTGTCCTCCTTTGGGGGAGTGTCCGCGGAGTCTCATGGGGTGATGTGCCCGTGAGATCCATGACCAGGTCCAGCTCCTTGGCCTTCACTGGTTGTTTGCTCTCCATGTCACTTCTCCCGATGTCCCCGGAGTTGGGGGACCTCACTGTCCGTATCACTTCTCTCAGTGTCCCGGAGTTGACTCCGAGGCACCGGGAGCAGCGACGTGCCCAGAGCACCCCAGCTCCGGGACACCGGGAGCAGCGACGTGCCCAGAGCACCCCAGCTCCGGGACACCGGGAGCAGCGACGTGCCCAGAGCACCCCACGCTCTCCACGTCACTTCTCCCGGTGTCTCAGATTTGGGGTGCGTTGGGCACGTCACTGCTCCCGGTGCCTCGGAGTTGCGGTGCGCTGGGCACGTCACTGCTCCCGGTGTCCCGGAGCTGGGTGTTGCTGCTCCCGAGTTCCTGGAGCTGGAGCGTACTGTGTGGCGCTGGTCACAGTCGCATTTTGCCGCTTCCTATGAGGATAGTGGGGTCTCCCCTCTTTTCCCTGTTCATCAGCCGAGGAGTAGCTGCTGTTGTCTGTTGGGGACTTTACGCGTCTCTTGCTGCTGGTCCCACCTTTGGTGTCAGTTCCTCTGCTGCTAACGGGACTGCCTCTTTTTCTTTCCCTGCGTGGTCCATCCTTCTTCCTCCCCTGGTTCAGCTAACTTCAGCTCTGCATGCTCAGGGATTGTCTCGGGGTTGTGTTTCGGGGTTTGGCTGGTTTCCTCAACGCTTCCTTCCTGCTCTTTATCCTCCTCATTTGATCTTTCACTGGGGTCCACAGCGGGGGGGGGGGGGGGGGGGGGGGGGTTGGCGGTGGGGTCTGTCCTTCTATGGGGCAGCCACGACTGATGCTCACCTTTCCTCGCATCACCTTGCCTCTCACTGCCCATCTGCGGTTTGGGCAGGTCTTGTACAGATGACTAGCCTCTCCACACAGGTTGCACCACTTGGCCTCCTGACAGTCCAGATTCTGGTGGCCCTCCTTCCTGCAGATCACCGCCTTGCAGGAGGCCGCCTCATGCCCGGGTTTGCCGCAGGAGCGACACACTCTGGGCTGCCCCTGGTACACCACATACTCACGACTCATCGCAATCATGAAGCTTGACGGGAGGTGAGCGATGTTTCCCTCATCATCTACCCTCAGTGTCGCCTTGATGCTCCTCTTGCTCACCCAGATCCCAAACATGTCCTCGATGTTGATGCTCCGATCCGCTCTGTCCACGTATCTCTTGAGGAACATCAGCATATCCATGACGGGCACATGCGGGTTGAACATGTAGACCATCAGAGTCCATTCCTGCTCCAGCGGGACCGTGAATCATAGAATCATAGAAATTTATGGCCCAGAAGGAGGCCGTTTGGCCCATCGTGTCTGTGCTGGCCGAAAAACAGCTATCCAGCCTAATCCCACTTTCCAGCTCTTGGTCCATAGCCTTGTAGGTTACAGCACTTCAAGTGCATATCCAAGTACCCTTTAAATGCGATAAGGTTTTCTGCCTCTTTCACCCTTTCAGGCAGTGAGTTCCAGACCCCCACCACACTCTGGGTGAAAGCATTTTTCCTCAGCTCCCCTCTAATCCTTCTGCCAATTACTTTAAATCTATGCCCCCTGGTTATTGGCCCCTCTGCTAAGAGAAATAGGTCCTTCCTATCCACTCTATCTAGTCCCGTCATAATTTTATACACATCAATTAAATCTCCCCTCAGCATCCTCTCTTTCAAAGAAAACAACCCCAGCCTATCCAATCTTTCCTCATAGCTATAATTCTCCAGTCCTGACAACATCCTCGTAAATCTCCCCGTACCCTCTCTAGTGCAATCACATCTTTCCTGTAATGTGGTGACCAGAACTGTACGCATTTCTCAAGTTGTGGCCTAACCAATGTTTTATACAGTTCTAGCATAACCTCCCTGCTCTTATATTCTATGCCTCGGCTAATAAAGGAAAGTATCCCGTATGCCTTTTAAACCACTTTATCTGCCTGTCCTGCTACCTTCAGGGATCTGTAGACATGCACTCCAAGGCCCCTTAGTCCCTCTACACCTCTCAGTATCCTCTCATTTATTGTGTACTCCCTTGCCTTGTTTGCCCTCCCCGAATGCATTACCTCACACTTCTCTGGACTGAATTCCATTTGCTACCTTTCTGCCCACCTGATATCTTCCTGGAGCCTATAGCTTTCCTCCTCACAATCAACCACACGGCCAATTTTTGTACCATGTGACGAGCGGCTCCGCAGTGAGAAGTGACAACGGCGCTTCCTACCCCTTCTCCTTGAAGGCCTGGAGCACCCGCGAAATCCCTGAAGGTCAGGTCAAAGTATCTGCTTCTCGGGATGTCTGCAGGCAGAAGATGTCCACAGCCTTGAATTCACAGGCTTCGAGAAGGACCTTTTTCACAAAGACATTTCATTGCCACAGCGAGGTTCCTTCACCCATCCTTCCAGTCAGCCTAATGGTATTTCACACCCTGTGCCCAGATACTGGGTTAGCCCTAGTCGCCATGTCCGCCGCGATTTAGTTTTCACTCTACTGGAAAAAGGTCCGGGCTCCAACCAGCTGCTTCTTTGATGTTGTAGCTCTTTGACTGCAGTCGTTGTAAGAGAGTGCGAACTTTTGCCGTGAGATCAAAGATTTATGTTGTTTTAGAACAAGGCGATGTAGAATTGAGGGAGGCATCACCTATGTCCAATCTCCTCTCTTGTTAGGCTTCGACCACCAGCAGATCTCAATGATTGACAGTTAACTCAATTTAAAACTAGATGCCATGATCTCATATGTAAACAATTTTACAACACCAAGTTATAGTCCAGCAATTTTATTTTAAATTCACAAGCTTTCGGAGATTTTCTCCTTCCTCAGGCAAATGTTTCAAGAGCTCCTTGAAGCCTACGCATTTATACATATTGAACAATACATGGTGTTTACAGACTGCCCCTGCAACTGCCCGTTGCCAAGGCAATCACCGTGTTCAGACAGAGAGGTGTCACCTGCAGAACCCCTGAATACACATTCAACAAAAAAACAAACAGGGAAAAAAAACAGAGAAAAAAAAACACAGAGAGAGGCAGAAACATCCGGAAGGCAGAGAGAGCCAGCAAATGACCCATTATATTAAAAACAGATAACATTTGTTCGCTGGTGGGGTAACGTGTAGCGTGACATGAACCCAAGATCCCGGTTGAGGCCGTCCTCATGGGTGCGGAACTTGGCTATCAATTTCTGCTCGACGATTTTGCGTTGTCGTGTGTCTCGAAGGCCGCCTTGGAGTACACTTACCCGAAGGTCGGTGGATGAATGTCCATGACTGCTGAAGTGTTCCCCGACTGGGAGGGAACCCTCCTGTTTGGCGATTGTTGCGCGGTGTCCGTTCATCCGTTGTCGCAGCGTCTGCATGGTCTCGCCAATGTACCATGCTCTGGGGCATCCTTTCCTGCAACGTATGAGGTAGACAACGTTGGCCGAGTCACAGGAGTATGAACCATGCACCTGGTGGGTGGTGTCATCTCGTGTGATGGTGGTATCTGTGTCGATGATCTGGCATGTCTTGCAGAGGTTACCGTGGCAGGGTTGTGTGGCGTCGTGGACGCTGTTCTCTTGAAAGCTAGGTAGTTTGCTGCGAACGATGGTCTGTTTGAGGTTGGGTGGCTGTTTAAAGGCGAGTAGTGGAGGTGTGGGGATGGCCATAGCGAGGTGTTTGTCCTCATTGATGACATGTTGAAGGCTGCGGAGAACATGGCGTAGTTTCTCCGCTCCGGGGAAGTACTGGACGACAAAGGGTACTCTGTTGGTTGCGTCCCGTGTTAGTCTCCTGAGGAGGTCTATGCGATTTTTTGCTGTGGCCCGTCGGAACTGTCGATCGATGAGTCGTCAGGATGAGTCCTCAGGAGACTAACACGGGACGCAACCAACAGAGTACCCTTTGTCGTCCAGTACTTCCCCGGAGCGGAGAAACTACGCCATGTTCTCCGCAGCCTTCAACATGTCATCAATGAGGACAAACACCTCGCTATGGCCATCCCCACACCTCCACTACTCGCCTTTAAACAGCCACCCAACCTCAAACAGACCATCGTACCTAGCTTTCAAGAGAACAGCGTCCACGACGCCACACAACCCTGCCACGGTAACCTCTGCAAGACATGCCAGATCATCGACACAGATACCACCATCACACGAGATGACACCACCCACCAGGTGCATGGTTCATACTCCTGTAACTCGGCCAACGTTGTCTACCTCATACGTTGCAGGAAAGGATGCCCCAGAGCATGGTACATTGGCGAGACCATGCAGACGCTGCGACAACGGATGAACGGACACCGCGCAACAATCGCCAAACAGGAGGGTTCCCTCCCAGTCGGGGAACACTTCAGCAGTCATGGACATTCATCCACCGACCTTCGGGTAAGCGTACTCCAAGGCGGCCTTCGAGACACACGACAACGCAAAATCGTCGAGCAGAAATTGATAGCCAAGTTCCGCACCCATGAGGACGGCCTCAACCGGGATCTTGGGTTCATGTCACGCTACACGTTACCCCACCAGCGAACAAATGTTATCTGTTTTTAATATAATGGGTCATTTGCTGGCTCTCTCTGCCTTCCGGATGTTTCTGCCTCTCTCTGTGTTTTTTTTTCTCTGTTTTTTTTCCCTGTTTGTTTTTTTGTTGAATGTGTATTCAGGGGTTCTGCAGGTGACACCTCTCTGTCTGAACACGGTGATTGCCTTGGCAACGGGCAGTTGCAGGGGCAGTCTGTAAACACCATGTATTGTTCAATATGTATAAATGCGTAGGCTTCAAGGAGCTCTTGAAACATTTGCCTGAGGAAGGAGAAAATCTCCGAAAGCTTGTGAATTTAAAATAAAATTGCTGGACTATAACTTGGTGTTGTAAAATTGTTTACAATTGTCAACCCCAGTCCATCACCGGCATCTCCACATCATGATCTCATATGGCAGACAATTGGTCTGCAATGTGTCCTGTTGGTGCTTCACATTTCAGTTGTCTAATCATTCCGTGTGTTGGAGACTTGACTACCTCCATTGTCTCTTGATGGCCTGGTGTGATCTTGTGGTCTGTGGCCCCTTTATGTCATCAATGGTTTTTGCACATCAAAAACCTATTAGAGGAAATCTGATAGTTTCTATCTGCAGTTTTTAAATTGATTGTTCAAATGTAACACTGAAAAGCTATCTACCAGTTTCTGCCCCTCCATTGTTCCAGCTAGTCTCTGGTATTAACACATCTCAGAAGAAAATGGGTTCCCTTCCACACACTATGTGGATGAGGGCCGAGCTGTCTGGCTTTATTGTCCGGACTAAATTCCAATGTTTACAACCCAAAAGCTTATTCTGCAGGTTTAGGGGATAAAGTTAACCCTTTCCGTGAATGTCCAACGATCCTAATTCACTATCAAAAGGGGTTTTAACCCCTGTTTTACAGTGTCCTTAGTGTACAGATAGAATGTCCAACTCTATGGTGCAAAAAGGCTCTCGAATCTCACAGTATTTAACACTTTAGTAGCATCATGAAGTTCGAGAGCCATATTATCAGGTGCCAATAGATAGCGAAAGGCTGCTGGCTGCCCTTGAAGTGCTGAAATTTTGTTTCAAAGAAAAATAAGCCAGACACAATAACCCTTTCAAATATTGGCCTTTGGACAAACAAACAGAAGTGGACAAGTGAAGAGCAGCTCTATCAGAAGGCAGGGACACCCATCAGCAAAAGTAACGTTTTTATATATGGCCTCACCTGAAGTGCCCACTGCAAGCAGGTAGAGTATCTCGAATGATTATCAGGCATTCTGGTTGAGTTTTTGGGTTTCAAACTAATTTAATTAAAAACTGGGGTCTTAATGAGCACCTGCGGTCTACTCCACACCTGATTATTTGCAGTCCCAGCAGCCAAAGTGCATCTCAGCCAATATTCTCTGTCGTTCGATAGATTGATGGGGGCCCCAAGATGGAGGTTCATCTCTTCAATAATGTCTCCACAATCAATTGAAGTTCCTGATTTATAAAACCTTAGCATCTGCATATCTCAGCTGAAGATGCCATACTCCACTATATTATGATGGCTGTATGGACCTGAATAAATGATGGGGATCAAGGGGCTACTCTCCAGCTGGTTACTCTGCCTAAACTGATCACTGAATATATGTTTTATTTCATGGCTTAACATTTTTGGAGCTAAATCACCTTGTGAGAATGTGGACAATATCATTTAATGGGTTGGTGGCAACTAGGCATTGTTAATGCAAGGTTATCACCAAATTAGCCTTTACAATACACACAAGAGTATTGGGCACAGTTTTTGAATAGATCCAGCTTTGAAATAAGCAAGCTCTAGTTTGAATTGAAAGCAGTAACATGTGTTGGCTAACAGTGTTGGTGATAGGATCACTAATATTCAAACAAATCCAACACAAGTGCATGTAATAGGTGCCAAAACCTGGAAATGAAATCTTCAAAGTGAGGTTGTAGTCAGGATATGATCAAGCTCCAGACATGATAACTCATCCTGAGGTAATATGTATCTAATCGAAGTTTGGAGAATTCATATCGAAGATCAACTTTATCATCTCACAGGCACGGCCAAGCCAATCTTCAAGATTCTAGGTCTCGACTGGCTGAAAAACTTGCCTTGGGAACGAGTTTTCAACCAATCAGAAGCCAATACTTGCAGTGTCTTCCAAGATAGATACTACTACTACTACTACAACAACAACAACAATTGCATTTATATAGCGCCTTTAACGTAGTAAAACGTCCCAAGGCACTTCACAGGAGGGTTATCAAGCAAAATTTGACACCGAGCCACATAAGGAGGTATTAGGACAGATGACCAAAAGCTTTGTCAAAGAGGTGGGTTTTAAGGAGGGTCATAAATGAGGAAAGAGGCTGACAGGTTATGGAGAGAATTCTAGAGCTTAGGGCCTGGGCAGCTGAAGGCACGGCTGCCAATGGTGGAGCAATTAAAATTGAGGATGCGCAAAAGGCAAGAATTTGGATGAGTGCAGAGATCTCATAGGATTGTAGGACTGGAGGAGGTTACAGAGAAAGGGAGGGGCGAGGCCATGGAGGGATTTGAAAACAAGGATGAGAATTTTAAAATGGAGGCGTTCCCGGACCGGGAGCCAATGTAGGTCATAGGAGCATAGGAACAGGAGTAGGCCGTTCAGCCCCTCGAGCCAATCTGATTAGATAAGATCATGGCTGATCTGTGATCTAACTCCATATACCTGCCTTTGGCCCATATTAATACCTTTAGTTGGCAAAAAGCTATCTATCTCAGATTTAAAATTAGCAATTGAGCTAGCATCAATTGCCGTTTGCGGAAGAGAGTTCCAAACTTCTACCACCCTTTGTGTGCAGAAGTGTTTTCTAATCTCACTCCTGAAAGATCTGGCTCTAATTTTTAGACTGTGTCCCTTAGTCCTAGAATCCCCAACCAGCTGAAATAGTTTCTCTCTATTCATCCTATCTGTTCCCCCTAATGTCTTATAAACTTCGATCAGATCACCCCTTAACCTTCTAAACTCCAGAGAATACAACCCCAATTTGTGTAATCTCTCCTCGTAACTTACCCTTGAGGTCCGGGTATCATTCTAGTAAACCTACGCTATAATCCCTCCAAGGCCAATATGTCCTTCCGAAGGTGCGGTTCCCAGAACTGCTCACAGTACTCCAGGTACAGTCTAACCAGGGTTTTGTATAGCTGCAGCATAACTTCTGCCCCCTTGTACTCTAGTCCTCTAGATATAAAGGCCAGCATTCCATTAGCCTTATTGATTATTTTCTGCACCTGTTCATGACATTTCAATGATCTATGTACCTGAACCCCTAAGTCCCTTTGGACATCCACTGTTTTTAACTTTTTACCATTTAGAAAGTACCCTGTTCTATCCTTTTTTGATCCAAAGTGGATGACCTCACATTTGTCTACATTGAATTCCATTTGCCACAGTTTTGCCCATTCACCTAATCTGTCAATATCCCTTTGTAATTTTATGTTTTCATCTACACTGCTTACAATGCCACCAATCTTTGTGTCATCGGCAAACTTAGATATGAGACTTTCTATGCCTTCATCTAAGTCGTTAATAAATATTGTGAATAATTGAGGCCCCAAGACAGATCCCTGCAGGACTCCACTAGTCACATCCTGCCAATGTAAGTACCTACCCATTATCCCTACTCTCTGTCACCTTTAGCTCAGCCAATTTCCTAACCAAGTCCGTACTTTTCCTTCGATTCCATGGTCTTCTACCTTAGCTAACAGTCTCTTATGTAGGACTTTATCAAATGCCTTCTGGAAGTCCATATAAATAACATCCATTGACATTCCCCTGTCCACTACTTTAGTCACCTCTTCAAAAAATTCAATCAGGTTTGTCAGGCACGACCTACCTTTTACAATCCACACTGGCTCTCTCTGATTAACTGAAAATTTTCGAGGTGTTCAGTCATCCTATCCTTAATTATAGACTCCAGCATTTTCCCCACAACAGATGTTAGGCTAATTGGTCTATAATTCCCTGGTTTCCCTCTTTCTCCTTTCTTAAAAAGCAGAGTAACATGTGCAATTTTCCAATCTAGAGGGACGGTTCCTGAATCAAGAGAACTTTGAAAGATTATAGTTAGGGCATCTGCAATGTGCTCACCTACTTCCTTTAAAACTCTGGGATGGAAACCATCTGGTCCTGGGGATTTGTCACTCTTTAGTGCTATTATTTTCTTCATTACTGTTGTTTTACTTATGTTAATTTTATTGAGTCTCTATCCCTGATTCAATATAAGTTTTCTTGGGATTTCCGGCATGCTATCCTCACTTTCTACTGTAAATACTGACGCAAAGTAATTATTCGACATGTCCGCCATTTCCCCATTGTCAATGACAATATCCCCACTTTCAGTTTTTAAGGGGCCAACACTGCTCCTGACCACCCTCTTTTTCCTAATATAACTATAAAAATTCTTTGTATTGGTTTTGATATCCCTTGCAAGTTTCTTTTCATACTCTCTTTTTGTAGCTCTTACTATCTGTTTTGTGACCCTTTGTTGATCTTTGTATCTTTCCCATTCGCCAGGATCTGTGCCATTTTTTGCCTTTTTGTATGCCCTTTCCTTATGTCTTATACTGTCCCTTACCTCTTTAGTTGTCCATGGCTGGTTTTTTTGACAAGTAGAGTTCTTGCCCCTCGGGGGTATAAACTGGTTCTGTATCACGTTAACTGTTTCTTTAAACATTTCCCACTGATCATCAGTCGTTTTACACATTAACAGATTTGCCCAGTTTACTGTAGACAGTCTCTGTCTCATCCCATTGAAGTCGGCCTTACCCAAGTCTAGAATCTTAGCAGCTGATTCACTTTTTTCCCTTTCAATCACTACCTTGAACTCGATCATGTTATGATCGCTATTAGATAGATGTTCACACACAGTTAAGATGTTAACTAATCTGGTTCATTACTCATTACTAAATCTAGTATGGCTTTCCCCCTTGTTGCCTCTAGGACATACTGCTGTAGAAAATCATTCCGGATACACAAGAAATTCACTACTTTTCTGACAGTTGCTAGTCTGCTTTTCCCAATCTATGTGAAGGTTAAAGTCCCCCATTAAGACCACTATGCCTTTGTTACATGCTTGTCTAATCTTTGCCTTTATAAAATCTAGCATTTCAGAGCTGCTGCCTGGGGTCCTATACACAACTCCCACTATAGTCTTAGATCCTTTCCTATTTCTCAATTCAACCCATAAGGTCTCTGTTGGCTGCTTACCTCTCGTTATATCCTCCTTTATCATTGAAGTGATTTCATCTCTAATCTCCAAGGCTACTCCTCCCCTCTTCCATTTTCTCTCTCTCTCCTGTAGACCTTATAACCTGGTATATTTAGTTCCCAATCCTGACCATCCTGCAGCCATGTCTCAGTGATAGCTATCATGTCATATCCTCCAATTTGAATTTGAACCTGCAGTTCATTTAATTTATTCCTTATACTCCGTGCGTTTGTATATAGAACTCTTAGTTGGGCCACACACCCTGGCCTGTCCTTCAGCTTTGATGCTGGGTTAATCGCTTTACACCTTCTAGTTTTCACTTTATCTGTAGTGTCTAAAGTACACTTTCTTTCTGCTGCCCTGTGCTGTTCCCTTTCACTTGTTCTTGAACAACTGTTTGTACTATTTGTATTGTAAATTTCCCCTGGGTCCTCCACTCTTGCTGCTTTCAACTTTACTCTCTTCTGACTCCCCGCTCAGGTTCCCACTCTAGTTTAAACCCTCCCCAACAGCAGTAGCAAACCCCCCTGCGAGGATATTAGTCCCGGATCTGTTGAGGTGCAAACCGTCCGGCTTGTACAGGTCCCACCTTCCCCAGAATCGTCCCAATTCCTCAGGAATCTAAATCCCTCCCTCCTGCACCAACCCTCCAGCCACACATTCATCCTGTCTATTCTCCTATTCCTATTCTCACTAGCACGTGGCACTGGGAGTAATCCTGAGATTACTACCCCTGAGGTCCTGCTTTTTAACTTATTTGCTAGGTCAGTGAGCACAGGGATGATGGGTGAACGGGACGGTGTGAGTTAGGATATGGGCAGCAGAGTTTTGGATGAGCTCAAGTTTATGGTGGGAGGCCAGCCAGGAGAGCATTGGAATAGTCAAGTCTAGAGGTAACAAAGGCATGGATGAGGGTTTCAGCAGCAGATGAGCTGAGGCAGGGGCAAAAACGGTCGATGTTACAGAGGTGGGAGTAGGTAGTCTTAGTGATGGAGCAGATCTGTGGTCAGAAGCTTATCTCAGGGTCAAATAGGTCGACAAGGTTGTGAACAGTCTGGTTCAGCCTCAGACAGTGGCCAGGGAGAGGGATAGAGTCGGTGGCTAGGGAACGGAGTTTGCGATGGGGACCAAAGACAAAGATAGTATCAGCCTGGCTCAGTTGGTATCACTCTCGCCTCTGAGTTAGAATGTTTTGAGTTCCAGCCCCACTTGAGGAGTTGAGCACATAATCTAGGCTGACAGTTCAGTGTGCTCGATCATAGGAGGTGCCGTCTTTCAAATGAAACATTAAACCAAGGGCTGCCTGTTCAGGTGGATGTGGTAGGACTATTCAAAAAGAGCAGGACAATCTCCCAGTGGACTCACCATTTATCCTTCAACCAGTATATAAGTTGCATTAGTGAACACTATACAGTTTTTGCAGTGAATACAATCAAATTCCTAATGCTCCTCAATTACACAAAACAATAGGCTCAAATTATTAACTCTGAACATTGGCTCAACTCCTCTAGTTAAGCTACTGAAGCGAAGCTGATCCACCCTTTTTAAAATGCCAACAGCTTCTTGCTGCTGCTGTGATCACCGCCTGTATGTGAGACAGTGTAAAAGCGCTCTGGGAACTGCCATTCCCCCCGCCCCAAATGTCCGAGATGGAGGGGCAGCTCAGTCCATTGTGCTGTCAATCACAGTTACAAACCTGAAGTGGATGCCTATCCTTTGATGTGTAAGTAGGAGACTCCTGAACACCTGCCTTGGCTAAGCCCCCAGCTGTGCGAATGGAAGGGAACGATGCCTAGACCTTCAGGTGTTGCAAAGAGTGATCTACTCACAATAGCTTGAAATGCTTGAGATTGAATCCAACTTCTGTTTAACTCAAAACACCATTTTGAGCCTGAATGAGCTCTCAGGCTGCTGCTCTGTTGTGAAGGATTTTGCTCAAAGTGCTGTTCAGATACCCCTGCTGGAAAACACAACTGCGTGGATGTCGAGTGGGGACCAGCTCTAGTTGAGTTGTGGTATCCCTCCACAGTCAGTCAGTCAGATGGACAGATGACACTCATGAGGCTGATAGAAGAAAAACAACCACTTGAGTGAGGAAATGGAGAGCTGCCAAGGACCTGTTGAAACTCAGAATTAGGTCATTGCTTTCAGGAAAGGAGAGAAAATATTGCAAAGACTGTAAAATATTTGCCAAGGGGGAGTTTAATGATGCTTTCAATATGATGGAAACACTAGAGGATGGCTCCACCTACTTGCCAAATATTTAGATAACTGTTTAAAACTTAAGATGAAGAAGGACATTTATTGAAGGGAAGTAACAGTTCGGCCAAGCAGCATCTTGTATTTTTTTCATATGTGTTCTCGGGATGTGGGCTTGAGAAGGTGGTGATGGGTCTTCTGTAACCGCTGCAATCCTTCTGGTGATGGTGCTCCCACATTGCTGTTAGGTGGGGAATTCCAGGATTTTGACCCAGTACGTTACTAAACCCACAACTTCACCTGAATCTTCTAGGATCAATTATGTAGTCTTACACCTAGTACTTTAATTTTATTATTGGAAAAATGATCATTATTATTTAGACGTATTTATATTTGGTGCTAGAATTGTTTCTGCCATGACTGTATTGCATGAACAACATTTTTCCATATTTAATTGATTGCATTTTCTTCAATTAGACGTTGCACCTATTTAGGATTTAAATCCGGGTTGACCCTACACGATACCCTTCTTGGTCTTCGCCATGTGGGCAGTGGAAATGTAACAATCGAAAGCCAGCCGCTTTCACACTGGGAGTAAAGAAGAACTGGTCAGATGAGTCACTCCAGCCCACCCCTCATGCACCTCCTAGTGGACTGTGAAAGAGAAACAACCTTGGAAAAAGCTCATCTGGTTCCCTCTTGGTTGCTAATAGTCAGCTGCATGAGGAGAGGGGAAGGGAAGTTAAAGATGGGGAGAAATAAATGTTCTCCCATTTACCGTGGCTGAATACAAAGCCAGGTTTAAAGGACAATGTTCTGGCCCACTCTGTTGAATTTTCATGCAGTATATTTCAGTACAGTTATTAAAAAGATAATTTTTCTGAATACATTACAAGAGTAGGGAGACAGAGTTCTTAGTATTGTTCCTCCCACTGTTCCCATTGATTCTGTTTTCCAGCAGAGTTGACATAGTTGTTATTAGTGGTGAGGTTGGTGTGAATGAGGGGACTTCAGTCCTTTACTGTGTCGGTGCCAGGTACTGACAACAAATAAAACAATACAATTTCAATGTTAATTTGCAACTTTCAAACAGTTATATGGTCAGGAATATATAGAGACAGCCATATTAGAATAAGAACCTTATATATTGTCTGTCAAAAAGAATGTTATTATTGTCATGACATTGAGATTAACCCTGTTCTTTCCTCTCTCATATAGAAGGAATGTTAACTGTATTGCTGGTGGCACAGCTTCAATGAAATCAGTAATGAAATGGCACCAAGTACTCTAGTACATCAGGGGCTATGTTCTCTGCTGGGTTTTTGGTTTAGTGCCCAGTGCCATAGGTGCTAAACTCAGTAGAGAACAAAATATTGGGGGGCAGCAACAATTGTTGCTACAGATGGAAGCTTCATTGCTCCACCCTGGAGTTAAACATAGAAACATAGAAAATAGGAGCAGGAGTAGGCCATTCGGCCCTTCGAGCCTGCTCCGCCATTCAATATGATCATGCCTGATCCTCTATCTCAATATTATATTCCTGCTCTTTCCCCATACCCCTTGATGCCTTTTGTGTCTAGAAATCTATCTAGCTCCTTCTTAAATATATTCAGCGACTTGGCCTCCACAGCCTTCTGTGGTAGAGAATTCCACAGGTTCACCACCCTGTGCGTGAAGAAATTTCTCCTCATCTCAGTTCCTAAATGTCCAACCCCGTATCCTGAGACTGTGACCCCTCGTTCTGGACCCCCCAGCCAGGGGAAACATCCTCTCTGCTTCCAGTCTATCTAGCCCTGTATCTATAGAAGGATTTTTTTTGGCAAGTTTGAAGCTCATTAAAGTCAATTTAATGAATTACAGGCTCCACCTACGATGCCTTTAAAGACTCCTACTTAAAGATTCCTGTCTTTGTTTGTCCTTGTTGTAAACTAGAGTAAAAATAACAGGAGTGTTGCAAATGCGGCACAGTTTATACAATAAAGAGCATTAACAGTGTTTATATTTTGTGCACGGACACAGAAGACAGAGGGATGATGATAGGGGGCGCAGACTGCATAAAGCCCTTATTGCTTCAGGGTCCTTTCGAGCTGCCATGGACAGGAGTGAGCCATTCCTTAGTGTACTGCTGCATCCAAAATGTCACTGAGGTAATCCCCACCCGCACCCACCCCTCCAACCCCACTATGTGCAATTTGGCACCAAGCTGAAGCAGAGATACATGCAACAAGGCTTTGTTGATATTAATAGTTGCCTAAGGGTGCAAAGCATCATCCTGAGTTCACCTTCTGTGCATGTGTGCGCATTCCTTCTTAATGGTGTTTCTGTACCCAAAGAGTGTGGGGAGTGAGCAAGAAAGTGGGTATTAGACAAGGTGGCTCATGTGGAGTAAAACACAAGGGCAGACCCAGTCGGTCAAATGGCCTGTTTCTATGTTGTACACACGCTGCCTATTCACGCCCCACAAAAATAGTAAAGGAGACTGTTCAGTTAGTGTACAGATCAAACTGAGCATCCTCCACACTAATACCTGGGATCCTGGGAGCTGGCATGTGTCTTACATCCTGTGACAGTCCAACATTCAAGATCTGTTCCTTGGACATAGCAGGCTGGATGGATGGGTATTGGAGGATTCCAGTTACTCTCTTCGACCTTGGCTGTCAAGACTGCCATTCGCCATGTCAACCAATAAGGCAAATGCCAAAACGAGGGCGTTAGTTGAGCAGTGTTTTGGATTTTTGAAACAACAATTCCATTACATAAGAACATAAGAACATAAGAAATAGGAGCAGGAGTGGGTCGTACAGCCCCTCGAGCCTGCTCCGCCATTCAATCAGATTATGGTTGATCTTCAACCTCAACTCCACTTTCCCGCCCAATCCACATAGCCCTTGATTCCAAAAATCTATCCATTTCAGCCTTGAATATATTCAATGACTCAGCATGCATAGCCCTCTGGGATAGAGAATTCCAAAGATTCACAACCCTCTGCATGAAAAAATTCCTCCTCATCTCAGTCTTGAATGGCCGACCCCTTATCCTGCGACTATGCCCCCTAGTTCTAGACTCTCTAGCCAGGAGAATCAATCTCTCAGCATCTACCCTGTCAAGTCCCCTCATAATCTTATTTGTTTCAATGAGGTCACCTCTCATTCCTCTAAACTCCAGAAAGTATAGGCCCATTCTACTCAACCTCTCTTCATAGGACAACCTTCTCATCCCAAGAATTAATCTAGTGAATCTCCTTGCATGCCTCCAAGGCAAGTATATCCTTCCTTAGATAAGGAGACCAAAACTATACGCAGTACTCCAGGTGAGGTCTCACCAATGCCCTGTGCAATTGTAGTAAGACTTCCTTCCTTTTGTACTCCAATCCCCTTGTAATAAAGGCCAACATATCATTTGCTTTCCTAATTGCTTGCTGTACCTGCATACTAACGTTTTGTGTTTCTTGTACGAGGATACCCAAGTATCTCTGAACACCAACATTTAATAGTTTCTCACCATTTAAAAAATATTCTGTTTTTCTATTCTTCCTGTCAAAGTGAATAACCTCACATTTCCCACTTTATACTCCATCTGCCACCTTCTTGCTCACTTACTTAATCTGTCGATATCCCTTTGCAGACTCTTTGTGTCCTCCTCACAGCTTACTTTCCCACCCAGCTTTGTATCGTCAGCAAACTTTAAAACCCATTACACTCGGTCCCTTCATCCAAGTCATTAATATAGATTGTAAATAGCTGAGGCCCAAGCACCGATCCTTGCGGCACCCCACTAGTTACAGCCTGCCAACCTAAAAATGACCTGTTTATCCCTACTCTCTATTTTCTGTCCTTTAACCAATCCTCTATCCATGCTAATATATTATCCCCAACCCCATGAGCACTTACTTTGTGTAACAATCTTTTATGTGGCACCTTATCGAATGCCTTTTGGAAATCCAAATATATTACATCCACTGGTTCCCCTTTATCTACCCTGCTAGTTACATCCTCAAAAAACTCTAATAAATTTGTCAAACACGATTTCACTTTCATAAAACCATGTTGACTCTGCCTAATCATATTGTGATTTTCTAAGTGCCCTGTTACCACTTCCTTAATAATGGATTCCAGCATTTTCCCGACGACTGATGTCAGGCTAACCGGCCTGTAGTTCCCTGTGTTCTTTCTCCCTCCCTTCTTGAATAGCGGGGTTACATTTGCTACCTTCCAGTCCACTGGGACCGTTCCAGGATCTAGAGAATTTTGGAAGATCATAACCAATGCATCCACTATCTCTGCAGCCAACTCTTTTAGAACCCTTGGATGTAGGCCATCAGGTCCAGGGGATTTGTCGGCTTTTAGTCCCATTAGTTTGTCCAGTACTTTTTCTCTAGTGATATTAATTGTTTTAAGTTCCTCACTCTCATTTACCCCTTGGTTCCCCACTATATTTGGTATGGTTCTTGTGTCTTCTACTGTGAAGACAGATACAAAATATTTGTTTAACGCATCTGCCATTTCCTGATTCCCCATTATAATTTCTCCTGTCTCAGCCTCTAAGAGACCAACGTTTACTTTTGCTACTCTCTTCCTTTTTACATACTTGTAGAAGCTCTCACAATCCTTTTTTATATTTCTTGCTAGTTTACTCTCATATTCTATTTTCTCCCTTTTTATCAATTTTTTTGGTCACACATATTACGAATTATTACAGTACACGCCAGAGAAAGTGTCCAAGGTAGTGATCCTGTGCTGCATGATTTATAATGTCACAATCAAGAGAGCCATCTCATCATGGAATGAGAGATGAGGAGGGACCCGAGGATGCTGTAGATGACACATTACTGCAGGGTAGCCAGCAAACAATTGCCTCTTTCTTCAGATTACTCTCACTGTTGAAGTGTCATTGGGGCCATGAAGACTGTCACTTCTGCTTCTCCTTTGAGCCCTGCAGCTCACAAGAAAGCTGTGGTCCCTCACTAGCTTTTTCCCAACAATTAAAGGCAACAATCCTGTGGAATGGCATTGACCTCGTTATTTCCTGGTTGCCTGTAAGATATCTGTGGGCGTCAACACACACTAATCTGTCTCATCCCCCTATATGGTGATTAATGCAGAAACAAGGTGCTTGTGTGTGTTAAGGGGAGACAGCAAGTGTTTAATGAGAAGTGTCACCTGTGTTCACCTTCTGTGCATGTGTTTGCCTTTCTTAATGATGTTCCTCTAATCAAAGAGTCTGGGGAATGAGTGGGAGAGTGGGATTAGACTAGGTGGCTCATGTGGAGAAAAACACCAGGGCAGACTTGATGGGACAAATGGCCTGTTTCCATGCTGTAACATTCTGTGATTCCAGGATACTCTGATTCTAGACTTGCATTGAGTGTTTCCTGGCCTGAGGGTGTACTTCCAGATCCTGCCAGATTTGGTGCAGTCCGGCATGCTGAATGAAGAATGTTTGTAGCTATAGGATACTCGCCAGCAGGAGTGACAATCATGCATGCCCTTCTACTGTAAGGAATGATAATGTTTGGGATTGCTTCAGCAAGGGGGCCTCTCGTAGCTGCATCATAGAATCATAGAATCATTGAATGATTACAGCACAGAAGGAGACCATTTGGCCCATAGAGCCCGTGCCAGCTCTCTGCAAGAGCAATCCAGTTAGTCCCACTCCCCCGCCCTTTCCCCGTAGCCCTGCAAATGTTTTCCCTCCAAGTACTTATCCAATTCCCTTTTGAAAGCTACGATTGAATCTGCCTCCATCACCCTTTCAGGAAGTGCATTAAAGATTGTAACCATTCACTGCGTAAAAAGCTTTTTCCTCATGTTGCCTTTGGTTCTTTTGCCAATCACCGTAAATCTATGTACTCTGGTTTTCGACCCTTCTGCCAATGGAAAGAGTTTCTCTCTATCTACTCTGACTAGACCCCTCATGATTTTGAATGCCTCTATCAAATCTCCTCTCAACCTTCTCTGCTCTAAGGAAAACAACCCCAGCTTCTTCAATCTATCCACGTAACTGAAGTCTCTCATCCCTGGAACCATTCTAGTAAATCTCTTCTGCACCCTGTCTAAGGCCTTCACATCCTTCCTAAAATGTGGTGCCCAGAATTGGACACAATACTCCAGTTGTGGCCGAACCAGTGTTTTATAAAGGTTCATCATAACCTCCTTGCTTTTGTACTCTATGCCTCTATTTATATAGCCCAGGATCCCATATGCTTTTTTAACCGCTTTCTCAACCTGCCCCTCCACCTTCAATGACCTGTGCACATAGACACCCAGGTCTCTCTGATCCTGCACCCCCTTTAGAATTTTATCCTTTAGTTCATATTGTCTCTCCTCGTTCTTCCTACCAAAATGTATCACTTCACACTTCTCTGCATTAAATTTCATCTGCCACGTGTCCGCCCATTCCACCAGCCTGTCTATATCCTCTTGAAGCCTATCACTATCCTCCTCACTGTTCACTACACTTGCAAGTTTTGAGTCTTCTGCAAATTTGGAAATTGTGCCCTGTACACCCAAGTCCAAGTCATTAATAGATATCAAAAAAAGCAGTGGTCCTAGAACCGACCCCTGGGGAACACCATTGTATACCTTCCTCCAGTCCGAAAAACAACCGCTCACTACTACACACTGTTTCCTGTCTTTTAGCCAATTTCGTGTCCATGCTGCCACTGCCCCTTTTATTCCATGGGCTTAAACTTTGTTGATAAGCCTATTATGTGGCACTTTATCAAACGCCTTTTGAAAGTCCATATACACCACATCAACTGCATTGCCTTCGTCATTCGTCAACCCTCTCTGTTGCCTCATCAAAGAACTCAATCAAGTTAGATAAACGCGATTTGACTTTAACAAATCCGTGCTGGCTTTCCTTAATTAATCCACATTTGTCCAAGTGACTGTTAATTCTGTCCCGGATTATCATTCCTAAAAGCTTCCCCACCACCGAGGTTAAACTGACTGGCCTGTAGTTGCTGGGTTTATCCTTACACCCTTTTTTGAACAAGGGTGTAACATTTGCAATTCTCCAGTCCTCTGGCACCACCCCCATATCTAAGGATGACTGGAAGATTATGGCCAGCCCCTCTGCAATTTTCACCCTTGCTTCCCTCAGCAACCTAGGATGCATCCCATCCGGACAGGGTGACTTATCTACTTAAGTACAGCCAGCCTTTCTAGTACCACCTCTTTATCATTTTTTTTAGCTTATCCAGTATCTCAACTATTGTGACTTTGGCAGCATCTTCTTCCTTGGTAAAGACAGATGCAAAGCATTCATTTGGTACCTCGGCCATGCCCTCTGCCTCCATGAGTAGGTCTCCTTTTTGGTCCTTTATCAGCTCCGCCCTTCCTCTTACTACCCGTTTACTATTTATATGCCTATAGAAGACTTTTGGATTCCCTTTTATGTTAGTTGCCGGTCTATTCTCATACTCTCTCTTTGCCCCTCTTATTTCCTTTTTCATTTCCCCTCTGAACTTTCTATATGCAGCCTGGTTCTCACTTGTATTATCAACCTGACATCTGTCATACACCCCCTTTCTCTGCTTCATCTTACTCTCTATCTCTTTTGTCAACCAGGGAGCTTTGGCTTTTGTTGTCCTACCTTTCCCCCTCGTGGGAATGTATCTAGACTGTGCCCGATCCATCTCCTCTTTAAAGGCCGCCCATTGTTTGGTTACAGTTTTGTCTGCCAATCTTTGATTCCAATTTATCCGGGCCAGATCTGTTCTCAACCCATTGAAATTGGCCCTCCTCCAATTAAGTATTTTTACTCTAGATTGCTCCTTGTCCTTTTCCATAGCTAATCTAAACCTTATGATGCTATGATCACTGTTCCCTAAATGTTTCCCTACTGTCACTTGCTCCACTTGACCCAGCTCATTCTCCAGAACCAGATCCAGCAATGCAGCTCCTGCATTCCTTCCCTCAGGCTCCTCATTCTTTCCTCCTGAGAAAGACACAGCATTGACATGCTGCAATACCTCTACTATGCACAACATTGGCAGACCTTACTTGTTGTCTACCCCACGGGCCAGAATATTTGCTGCGGAGATACAGTTCAGTCAGTCAAACGCTATTATCTCTCCTGTTCTTCCACACTCCTCAGGTGATTCGAAGGCCACAGCAGCTTTAATCAAAACTCTTAAGAAAGAAAGAACTTGCATTTATTTAGCACCTTTCACGATCTCAGGACCTCCCAAAGTACTTTACAGCCAACAAAGTACTTTTAAAGTGTAGTCACTGTTGTAATGTAGGAAACGTTGCAGCCAATTTGCATGCAGTAAGGCCCCACAAACAGCAGTGAGATAATGACTAGATCATATGTTTTAGTGATGTTGGTTGAGGAATAAATATTGGGCTGGACACTGGAGAACTCCCCTGCTCTTTGAAATAGTGCTGTGGGATCTTTTACGTCCACCTGAGAGGTCAGACGGGGCCTCAGTTTTAACGTCTCATCTGAAAGAAGATACCTCCGACAGTTTAGCACTCCCTCTGTACTGCTCTGGTGTGTCAGCCTAGATTATGTGCTCAAGTCTCTGGAGTGGAACTTGAACCTACAACCTTCTGACTCTGAGGCGAGAGTGCTACCCACTGAGCCATGGCTGACACCTCTGGAAACCTTAGGGCCGTCAAGGCACTGAATGGGTGCCCGACCGCCCCATTAACCTAGGCAGCACGGAGAGTTAAATTATCACCCAATACAGGGCTTAAGCCACATCCATGTGTCAATGGCGGCTGCTAATTATTTCCCTTATTATCAGATTTCAACAAATCAGGGAGTGGAGGCATCAGCCTCTGGAGTTTCACTGTGAAATGTGGGCTGTTAAAATTATTGTTTTACTGTTGAAAAATCAGCATCTTGAAAGGAACGTGCACTGATATATTTTTTCTATTTGCCTCTTCTGTAACAAACGAAAATTAGCTACGTGATTCTATTCATTTATCTGGGCTGACATGTTGAAGACAAACAAGGAAATGGGCTTTGCTTCATTGTTATTTGGCAAGATCTCCTGAAACCAATGGCCATGGCCTGTCCTCAACCACACCCACACTCTGTCTTTGTTCCTTCACAACATGGCATTCAGTCATTGGCTCACTATCATGTTTCACTTTGTAAAATACTCACACAGACTTGCCAAGTGTCACTCATTAGAATGACAGTCACTCATTCTGATTTAAAGCAATAACCCTTTTTACTGTAGGTCGCTCTTGAAAATAAACATAGTTCCATGGGCTTATGAGCTAATTCACTCTTACAAGTGACATAACTCTAACTTCTAGCATTTCTCCCCAATTAGGCAGCTTTGTTCAAAGTTTGTTTGTTTAATTAGGAACTTAAACAAAGCGCATGCTTGTAGTACTGTACTGTGGAAGTCCCCAAAGGATAAAGTTTACTGATCCCGTACTCGAAGTGCAGGTTGCCATAGTGCCGCCTTTACTATTCTTCAGCTGCCACTGCCATCTTCAAGAAAAGTGTGCCAAGCAGCAGAGGCACAATATAAGAGTGTGTGTTCACGGTTGTGTACAGTGTTTCAAATGGTACCTCCCACAATGTATGACAGTTCACAACTTAGGTTTGTGCCGTGGTTGATGGGCCTCACAATTTGAGGAGTATAAATGACCTTCACCCTCCTCCTGATTCCAGCAAACTTCTTTTCCATCTGGGAGTAAGATGAGGAATCTGGGTGACTGCATTGACTCAGTTGGTGAATTCTGTCATGCAGACTTTACTGGAGGGTGGCCTTCAGCCCCAAGTAGGGGCACTTTCCTTTGGTGTACCTCCTGCAGCAAGACCTGCGATCCCATATTATCAGAAGCAGCAGTGTTCGCCATCTGTATTTGCTGCACCATTGTGAGCAATTGGTCAGCTTTTCTGTCATCACCATAACTTGCCCTTTAAGAGCTGTCACCTCACCATATTTTATGCTCCCCAGCCATGAGTGCTTCAGTCCAAGTTCTCTGAGCAAGCCTTTCATCTGCTAGTAACTATTCAAATTAGAAGGAGATAAAGGAGGACAATTTCTGCAGGGTTCTCCTGATCTCACGGCATAACCAGCAGGAGATTGTGGAGTCCCTGGATGAATGGTGTAAATGGCCATTTTTAGCATTAATGCCACTTCCCCAGGAGTTCTACTGATCTGCCAAAGTTACCATGGGAGATCGGGAGAACCCCAGCAGAAATTCTCTCTAAGAAACTGGCTATTCATGGTTAGAGAACTATGAGACTTAAGGTGATGAGGAGAAGATCTCTGGAAGAGATGAGATCAGAAATTATGGTTTAATGTTCAGTAGTGGGGTTGTGGTCCAGACAGAAGAGGACTCAAATAGTGGCATTCAGTTTGAGCCAGGTAGAGATCCTTCTGCTGTATGACAACAACATTGCACTTACCATCGGGGTTAATGATGATATCAGGGTT
Organism: Heptranchias perlo; assembly: GCF_035084215.1. NCBI lineage: Eukaryota > Metazoa > Chordata > Chondrichthyes > Hexanchiformes > Hexanchidae > Heptranchias > Heptranchias perlo. Next base: position 13,320,264 of record NC_090348.1, on the reverse strand, counting down.
GGAACTGAAAGATAGGAGAGCTACAAGTTTCAATGGAGATAGATTAGAGTGAATAAGGGGAGTGGAGAAACTGAAATGACCAATGCCATGATGGTAGTTCTCGATGAAAAGATTGAGAGAGAAGGCAAGTGGCCAGAGGAAGGGGACTAAGAGATTGAGAAATCTGGAAGCAGGAGAAGGAATCAGATATACAGGGGAACCTCCCATCCAAAAACAAAAGCACAGAGATGAAGGAGGCAGAAGAAGAATTCGGTACCATGTTCAGCTTAGAATTTGTTGAGGTGGGGACATGGAGGAAAAAGCTAAGACCCTCACTGAGAACTGATCATTGAGTCAGAATGGGAAAGGTCAGAGTGGGTGGTGAAGACCTGGCATTCAGATGGGAGTGAGCTGGGAACAGAAAATAGGGTCAAAAGAACGTGAAGGAGAAGAAGGATCAGGGGTTTGGCTGGTGTCCAAAGAGCAGTCCTTGCATCCTAAAAGGAAGGAAAAAAGAATTTTGTTAAAGTCAAGGATGAGGTGAAGGATGATGTGAAACTAAGGAGCAGGACAGCTATGATTGACTCCTTGCCGCTGAAGAGAGCAGTCAACAGGATGTGTGTAGAACATTGCAGAGATGATGGATTGCATGAAACACTGATAGTAGTGTCAGGAATTTTGAATATCACCGAGATGTCGGTGCAGCTCTGAAACAGAAGAATGAAACTTCAGCAGGACTTCATGTGGAATGAGTTGGGGCTGCTGGCAGGTGCTGACCAAACAGGTGATGCTGTGAAAACAGCTTTCGGCAATTACACAGTCACTAACAAGACGGGAAAAGGAAACAATTATGGGGAGCACGATGAAAGAAATAAACAAAAATCACGATGAAGGGAGGAACTGAACTTTTTTAAAGGCTGGTATTCCAGTAAGAGAAGTGACACTAAATCAATTTATACAAAAAAAAGAAACGACAAATGCTCAGGAACCCCAGAAAATTGACAGCACCTCCCAGACCCACGACCTCTACCACTTAGAAGGACAAGGGCAGCAGGCACATGGGAACAACACCACCTGCACGTTCCCCTCCAAGTCACACACCATCCCGACTTGGAAATATATCACTGTTCCTTCATCGTCGCTGGGTCAAAATCCTGGAACTCCCTTCCTAACAGCACTGTGGGAGAACCTTCACCACATGGACTGCAGCGGTTCAAGAAGGCGGCTCACCACCACCTTCTCAAGGGCAATTAGGGATGGGCAATAAATGCTGGCCTCGCCAGCGACACCCACATCCCATGAACGAATAAAAAAAAACAGAAAATGCTGGAAATACACTGCAGGAGTTCCTCAATAACAATAACAAACAAATAAACAAACTCCATGATTCAACCCCTCCAATCAGGTTTCCGCTCCTGCCACAGCACTGAAACAGCCCTTATCAAAGTCACAAATGACATCCTTTGTGAACCATCCTCATCCTTCTCGACCTCTCTACAGCCTTTGACACGGTTGACCACACCATCCTCCTTTAATGCCTCTCCTCCGCCGTCTAGCTGGGTGGGACTGCCCTCACCTGGTTCCATTCCTATCTATCCAGTTATAGACAGAGAGTCACCTGCAATGGCTTCTCTTCCCGCTCCTGCACTGTTACCTCTGGAGTCCCCCAAGGATCTACCCTTGGCCCCCTTCTACTTCTCATCTACGTGCTGCCCCTCAGCGACATCATCCGAAAACACAATGTCATCTGTTTTAGGTGTTGGTTGAGCAATAAATGTTGGCCATTACACCAGGGACAACTTCCCAGCTCTTCTTCGAATAGTGCCATGGAATCTTCTGCGTCCACCTGACTTGACAGATGGCCTCAGTTTAACATCTCATCCAAAGGACAGCACCACCGACAGTGCAGCACTCCTTCAGTACTACATTGAAGTGTCAGCATGGATAATGCGCTCAAGTCTAGAGTGGGGCTTAAATCCATTATCTTTTGACGCAGAGGCGAGAGTACTACCACTGAACTAAAGCTCAGGGATATAGATCAGTCACGGCTATTTGTATTAGTCAGAGCTAGCAGAATGAGTGGATAGGAATATAAGCTGAGAAGAGTTAGATTCAGCCAGGATGTAAGGAAATAATTCAACGAGAGAGTGATTCGTTTTTTGGAACATCTTACCGAGGGAGGTTGTAGGGGCAAGTAGCTTAGATATCTGCAAAGTAAAGTTGGACAATATCTTGAAGAGAAACACATTATTGCATACAACTGTTAGGACAGCAGGGAGATAGACTAGATGAGGGTAAGTTTTGCGAGACCCCCCACCACTGGTAGGGTCACTTTAAAATGTATTCAATTCCCTCTTTCAGCCTTGGGGCTTCTAGTCCTGAGGTCTCCAAATCGAGCTAAGATTTCTCTTGTCTGCTTTACTTTCCTGGCAGCTTTCTAAATTATAATCCTCGAATTTACAGCACAGAAGGAAGCCATTCAGCCCATCTTTGCTGCGCCAATGCGAACTGTTCACTGGAACTGTGCCACTCAAAACGCTCCTGCCATTAGCTTCAACATCACCCACCCCCCCCAATCTACTTCAGCACGCTCCACATCTGGAATCATGGCATCGACTGATGGAATGAACAGTTGTTGTGGTGAGTTGTTCATTTTTCTGACCTGTTATGGGAATCCCAGTGCAAGCCCAAGTGTGGGTATGAAGGCTGCAACCACATGAAAAAAAAATCAAAGTAACATGCAGAATAAACTGCATTGATATTACCGATACAGAATGTTGCAACTTCTCCTATTTGTTGCAAGGCATCCCATAGTTATCCTCAGCACTTGAATTGAATAAGTCAGTGGCCTTGTTTGGGTCTGTGAACTAGCTGAGTGCCATGTGTGCCCATGCCCTTGGCAATGACTCAGATGCACATCCTCTCCAATTATAAACACCCAATGAACATATTTTGGAAATGAAGGTTATCAGAGTGTATGAATCCGCCTGCTGGAAAGGAATCTGTGTGACTCACATCAAAAACAATACATTATCAGTATTTTGGGAAAATGACCCCTTCAAAAAAATTAATCTGCAAGAGTAGATGATTTTAATCACCGCAAACAGCAGGAAGGCTGAGATTTCTGTGAGCTTCTGATAGTGAACTTGAGCAAGTGACTGTAATCTATTATATAACAGTGAAATGAGACATGTACTTTGATGTTAACATGTGTAGATAAAAGAATAAAGTACACCGAGACAGTTATTGGGCAAATGCAAGGACCTTTTGTGTGACTGGAGCAGTCTAGAATGTAAAGATATAGACCACACAGCAACACACAGTAATGCAGCAGAATCTGATACATGTAATTGGTTGCAGTAAAGACAAAAGATGCAGTGCTCATCTCATGGATCAATGAGAACATGCATCACATGGTGATACAAAACAGGAATGTGCAACTTTTTACATTATTTCAAACTAATATTCGATATTTTAATGTATGTGCTAATTTCATAATACTGTGCCTCCAGGGTCCTGGGGCCCGATTTTAGCAGGGCTGCGGGTTCTCGGCGGGTGGTCTATCAGGCGCGTGGAAAACGCGGCCGGTGAATTGAGTGCGCCCCCCGCGCGATCACAGGATAATTGAGGTCATTAAGCTGTGGTTACGGGTTCTCCGCTTCTCAGCTGCTCGCCGGCGGCCTGCGCATGCGCAGTGACGTCTGAGCGATGGTGGAGCTCTATTTAAAGGGGCAGTCCACCAATGCCCCTCCAGCTGCAAACAAGAAGTAGCGCACCATGGAGCACCCCAGGGGTAAGGCTGCCCCACGATTGTCTGACCACGCACTCCAGCTGCTGCTGGACGGGGTAAGGAGGAGGAGGGAGACGTTGTTCCCCAGCGACGGAAGGAAGTGCCCTGGCTCCGCCACCTGGAAGGCATGGGCGGAGCTGGCCGCGGAGGTTAGCAGCAGGGGCAACACCACCAGAACATGGATCCAGTGTCGGAAGAGATTCAATTACCTCACTAGGTCTGGCAAAGTGAGTACACTAACGCACTCTCCCACACTCCGTCTTCCACATCACCTCAAACACCTCACAACCCCTTCTGCACTGCCACCACAGCGCTCCCGCATCAATCCTCACAGCCACTCAACTATCATCCTCACCGTGCCTGCACGTACCCACCGTCCCTGTCCCCACTCGAACACTACCACACACCCCAATCCCCATACAATGGGATGGGCATGTGGCACACGCATCCTCCCATCCATCTCCCACACACTCAACCCACTCACACCAATGCTTGAAGCGTCTCACAATGCAATCATCACTCAATCACGCATTTGTGTTTTGCCTTGACAGGAGAAGAGATGCAAGAACGCCCGGAAAAGGGCCCGCACCGGAGGGGGCCCGCCACATCAGGTGGTTCTGACGGACGCAGAGGTGGACGCGTTGGAGATCAGCCACACGCTACATTGCCTGTCCGTGGTGGATGGCGAGGCTGGGGCTGCAGAAACGTCCGGTAACAGAAAGCTGACACTCAGCACTCATGATCGCGAATGATCTTAGCATCACCTGGCATCTGCCGTACCTCAACATTTGTCCACATGCCTGATATTGCCCTTTGTTCTCTTGCAGGGCCGTCTGAGAGCACCGTGTCTGTGGAGGGCGATTCCTCAGAGGACATGCCGGTCTCTGAGGGTCCATCGTCACATATGAACCAAGCATCCACCAGCGAAGATACACACACCTCGGTGGGTCCCCCTCCTCAATTAGTTGGGATTGCACATGGTGAGTCACCGCGCACATGTGAGCATGAGCAGACCCTGGTGGCAGGGGCAGCCGCGGAGGATCCGCGTCGGTGGGAGCACTCATCTCCAGGCTCTGCTCAGCCGGACCCAGATGCTGAACCCAGGGGGCCACCAGTCAAAAGGAGAGTCGTCGAGGGGCACCAGCACATTGCCGAGGTACTGGGAGAGGTGCCACGCGCACTCTCCACAATCGCGCAGGTGATGGAGGAGTCCAACTCCTGCATGCGGGCATTGGTGGCGCAGGCACAGGAGGGTATCGGCGACATAGTGTCGCGGGTAGGTGCGGGAACGTCTGCGGTGGAGGACAGGCTAGCCTCCCTCGAGCGTCACGCACAGCTCAACATAGAGTCCATGCAGGCCCTGACAACGGCTGTTCGGATTCATGGTGAGCAACATTCTGCCGCCATAAACAGGCTGACAGATACTTTAGAGGTGGCCTTGCAAGATCTCACACAGGTCATCCAAACTGCCGTCCAGCAGGGTGGAAGGGGTGATGTGGGCCTAGGCCATGAGAGGGAAGATGGTGAACGGGGACATGGAAGTGGGGGTGCTACTCAAGGTGCCCCCACGTCTCACCCGTTGCCCCCCTCTCAACCAGTACCCGCAATGGTGCCTCCTCTCCAGGTGGCCGAGTCTGCCCCTGCACAGGTGCAGGAGGAGCAGTCTGTGGAGGTGCCCTCACGGGCACCGAAACCCAGGGGGCATCGGCCCAAAGCATCTACCTCTGCTGGAGCCACAGGGGTAGCACCACGTAGGGGTTCCCGCAAACGTAAGGCAAAGGTGTTATGAACACAAAGGGAATGCACCAGGGTGTATGACAATTTGTTATGTTTTTATTTATAGTCGTTGACTGCACATACACAATAAACACAATTGTTCTCACCACTGCTGCCACCTCTTGTCCATTCTTCAGCGGCTTGTGCAATAGGTCCCTTCCGTGCGGCTCATCATGACAACGAACACCTGGTCCCACCCATTGGGCACACTACAGTGGGTGCAGGAGTACTGGCACCACTCTTCTGTGGAGGGGGCTGGTATGGCCCCTCGTCTGTGCACGTGATGCGATGTGAACGCCTCCGACTGTCTGATCCTAGGAGAACCGTTGACATATGCGTGCCTCCCTAGCCTGACGGGCGTCCAGGTGCGCCGCTGGTTGTTGTTGTTGTTGTTGTTGCTGCTGCTGCTCCTCCCCCTCGCCCTCCTCCTCCTCCTCCTCCCCCTTGCATGGGGCCTCCTCCAGCGGCACCCCTCGCTGTTGTGCAGGGCACAAAAGACAACTATAATTCGTCCCACTCTGAGTGGCGTGTATTGGAGCGCTCCCCCGGAACGATCAAGGCACCTGAAGCGCATCTTGAGCAGCCCTATAGCCTGCTCAATTGTAGACCTGGTAGCAATGTGGCTGTCATTATATCGACGCTGCGGCTCGGTAATGGGGTTCCTCAGAGGTGTCATAAGCCACGTGTGCAGGGGATATCCCTTGTCGCCGAGGAGCCAGCCGTTGCCGGTGTTGGGTGCGTGGAAGAGGGGCGGGACGGTGGACTCCCTGAGGACGAAGGCATCGTGGCAGCTGCCAGGGTATCTGGCGCACACGTGTAGGAATCTCTGGCGGTGGTCACAGATGAGCTGGGCGTTCATGGAGTGATACCCCTTCCTGTTGATGAACAGCCCTGGCTCATGTGGAGGTGCCCGTATTGCTATGTGGGTGCACTCGATTACACCCTGCACCCGTGGGAAGCCAGCCACAGCATGGAAACCAACCGCCCTCTCCATCTGGCTGCGCTCATCCATGGCGAAGTTGATGTACAGCAGACAGAGGGATCCGCGGTACAGCAACCGAAGAGGAAAGAGTCAAACTGGACTCCTCCGGAGGGTCGCTGCCCTCAGCTGGACATGTATGCTCAAGCTGTCAGGAAATGCGTCAATGCCAGATTCATCAGCCGCACTCAGAAGACAGTCCAGAATGTCACCCGAGCACAACGCAATGCCATCAACGCTCTCAAGACCAACCGCAACATCGTCATCAAACCAGCGGACAAAGGAGGAGCCATAGTCATACAGAACAGAACGGACTATTGCAAAGAAGCATACCGACAACTGGACAACCAGGAACACTACAGACGGTTACCCGCAGACCCGACCAAAGAACACACCCACCAACTGGACAACCAGGAACACTACAGACGGTTACCCGCAGACCCGACCAAAGAACACACCCACCAGCTCAACAAACTGATCAAGACCTTCGATCCAGACCTTCAAAACATCCTACGCACTCTCATCCCACGTACTCCCCGCGTGGGAGACTTCTACTGCCTCCCAAAGATACACAAAGCCAACACACCCGGACGTCCTATCGTATCAGGCAACGGAACCCTGTGTGAGAACCTCTCTGGATACATTGAGGGCATCCTGAAACCCATCGTACAGGGAACCCCCAGCTTCTGTCGCGACACTACAGACTTCCGACAAAAACTCAGTACCCACGGACCAGTTGAACCAGGAACACTTCTCACCACGATGGACGTCTCGGCACTCTACACCAGTATCCCCCACGATGACGGCATCGCTGCGACAGCATCAATACTCAACACCAACAACAGCCAATCTCCAGACGCCATCCTACAACTCATCCGTTTCATCCTGGATCACAATGTCTTCACCTTCGATAACCAGTTCTTTACCCAAACACACGGAACAGCTATGGGGACCAAATTCGCACCCCAATACGCCAACATTTTCATGCACAAGTTCGAGCAGGACTTCTTCACTGCACAAGACCTCCAACCAACACTATACACCAGATACATCGACGACATTTTCTTTCTATGGACCCACGGCAAGGAATCACTAAAGAGACTACACGATAACATCAACATGTTCCATCCCACCATCAAGCTCACCATGGACTACTCCTCAGAATCAGTTTCTTTCTTGGACACACGAATCTCCATCAAAGACGGGCACCTCAGCACCTCACTCTACCGCAAGCCCACGGACAACCTCACGATGCTCCACTTTTCCAGCTTCCACCCTAACCACGTCAAAGAGGCCATCCCCTATGGACAGGCCCTGCGAATACACAGGGTCTGCTCAGACGAGGAGGAACGCGATGGACACCTACAGACGCTGAAAGACGCCCTAGTAAGAACGGGATATGACGCTCGACTCATCGATCGACAGTTCCGACGGGCCACAGCAAAAAATCGCATAGACCTCCTCAGGAGACTAACACGGGACGCAACCAACAGAGTACCCTTTGTCGTCCAGTACTTCCCCGGAGCGGAGAAACTACGCCATGTTCTCCGCAGCCTTCAACATGTCATCAATGAGGACAAACACCTCGCTATGGCCATCCCCACACCTCCACTACTCGCCTTTAAACAGCCACCCAACCTCAAACAGACCATCGTTCGCAGCAAATTACCCAGCTTTCAGGAGAACAGCGTCCACGACACCACACAACCCTGCCACGGCAACCTCTGCAAGACATGCCAGATCATCGACACAGATACCACCATCACACGAGAGGACACCACCCACCAGGTGCATGGTTCATACTCCTGTGACTCGGCCAACGTTGTCTACCTCATACGTTGCAGGAAAGGATGCCCCAGAGCATGGTACATTGGCGAGACTATGCAGACGCTGCGACAACGGATGAACGGACACCGCGCAACAATCGCCAAACAGGAGGGTTCCCTCCCAGTCGGGGAACACTTCAGCAGTCATGGACATTCATCCACCGACCTTCGGGTAAGCGTACTCCAAGGCGGCCTTCGAGACACACGACAACGCAAAATCGTCGAGCAGAAATTGATAGCCAAGTTCCGCACCCATGAGGACGGCCTCAACCGGGATCTTGGGTTCATGTCACGCTACACGTTACCCCACCAGCGAACAAATGTTATCTGTTTTTAATATAACGGGTCAGTTGCTGTCTTTTCTATGTTTCTACCTCTCTATCTCTGTTTTTTTTTGTTTGTTGTTTTTTTTTTGGTGATTTGTATATTCTGTGAGACCTGGCAGGTAACACCTGTCTGTCTGCACACTGATTGCCTTGGCAACGGGCAGTTGAAAAAACTGTCTGTTATCACCAAGCATTGTTCTGTGAATTATAAATGCGATTTCATCTCGAGGATTTCATTTTCACATCGTTCACCTGACGAAGGAGGTAGCCTCCGAAAGCTTGTGAATTTAAAATAAAATTGCTGGACTATAACTTGGTGTTGTAAAATTGTTTTGAAGTTGATGTAGTGCGAGGCCCTGTGGAACAACCCATCGGTGACCTGCCTTATGCACTTGTGTGCAGACGACTGACAGACCCCGGTGACGTCCCCGGTGGCACCCTGGAAGGATCCGGAGGCGAAGAAGTTGAGGGCAGTGGTGACTTTGACGGCGACGGGTAAGAAGATGCTGCTTGGTCCATCCGGGAGCAGCTCGTCATTAAGGAGGCTGCAGATGTCGGCGACTACTTGGCGAGTGACTCTGAGCCTCCGTATGCACTGCTCCTCGGAGAGGTCCATGAAGCTGAGCCTCGGTCTGTAGACCCTGTGCGGAGGGTAGTGCCTCCTGCGACGCATCTCTCTCTGCGGTTGCCCTCCCTCCTGCTGTGCAGGTGGGTGTGCCACAGCACCGTGTTGGGGGGCTCCACGTCTCTGAGGCGGACGGCGTGGACTGCGAGGCTGCTGGGGCTGGTCATGCTGTTCGTCCTCCGAGGATGTCAAGGCGGCCCCCATCTGGCAAGTGTAGGTCTGAGGGGTTGTGCACGGTAGGTAAGTGTGTCCTCGCACCGGGGTTGTGGTTCCACGTCGGTGAATCTTCTTGCTTGGAGGAGGGTGGTGGAGGGCAAGCGTTGCCCTATGTTACGGAGTGTCCTCCTGCGTTGGTGAAGGCTCTCCCCCCCCCCACCTGTGGAATGCACCTTGCCAGCTGCCACAGGCTGCTGGCTGCAACACGTCCGTTTGGAGTGAGAGTGTTTCCCCCAGTATGGGAAACAGTCTCAGTTCAAGGTAAAATCCCACCCTTCCTAATAAAACAGCTCAATCAGGTCAGTTAATGACCTGAAATAGCTCAATAAATACTGTCAAGTGGCATCCCGCTGGCTTTAATTGCCTGCGGGATTCCTACCAGCGGGGGCTGCGCGCACACGCCGGCGCGTCCGTGGGGAACCCGGAAGTGGGCGGGATCGAGGCGGGCTCCGGTCCCGCTCCGGGATTCCCCGATTTTTGGCGCCCCCCCCCCCCCCCCCCCCCCCGCCGAGAACGCACCCGATAGCGGGTCCTAAAATCGAGCCCCAGCTGTCTGTTCTGGAACTGGGATTCCCACTATTAAATAACAGTAGTGGGCTCCTGTAAATGATCTGAAAGCTGATCGAGGTCCAAGATATTAGTCTCGATTCTAACCCTGCCCGGCCACTGGGAACAGAGCGGGCAGGCGGTGAAAATAACAGTAGAGTATGTACTGCCACGTTCCCGATGTAGCCCACCGCAATTTTAACCGCGCACCTATCGCAGGCAGGTTGGGGGCTTCATGAATGTATTAAAATCAGGGTCTTATGACGCAATTAGGATTCCAACGCAATTTTAACTAAAAATCGTGGCAGTCCCCACCCAAGGCCGAACCTGCCAGTGAAATCCGGGGGGTAAGTGGATCCAGGGCCCGAAGAGGTCCCGAAAATTAAGTCAATTTCAATTTTTTTCCCCCCTTGTGGGCCAGGAGGAATAGGAGCGCTGCTCCAGGACCCACAAGGGAACTTTGGGCCTCCCCTGCTTTGGGGTTCCTTCCTCCTGTGTGTCAGCCATGGCTCAGTGGGAAGCATTCCTGCCTCTGAGTCAGAAGGTTGTGGGTTCACAATCTGTGCTCCAGAGACTTGAGCATAAATTCTAGGCTGACACTCCAGTGCCGTACTGATGGAATGCTGCACTATCGGAGGTGCTGTCTTTCGGATGATACATTAAACCGAGGTCCTGTCTGCCCTCTCAGGTGGATGTACAAGATCCCATGGCACTATTTCGAAGTAGAGCAGGGGAGATCCCCCCAGTGTCCTGGCCAATATTAATCTCTCAACCAACATCACAAAAAAACAGATTATCTGGTCATTATCTCATTGCTGTATGTGGGACATTGCTGGGTGCAAATTGACTGCCATGTTTCCTACATTACAACAGTGACTACTCTTCAAAAGTATTCATTGTCTGTAAAGTGTTTTGGGATATCCTGAGGTTAAGAAAGGTACTATATAAATGCAAATCTTTCTTTCTTTCTTCCTCCCCTGACCACAATGCCTTCCCAAACCCCCACCTAAGCACTTACCTGACTGCCGGGGACTGATCCTTTGGAAATGCAATGGCAGCCTCCCGCTACCCTAAATTGTGCTCCAATTCGGGCGGGAGACTGACACAGCGCAATGCAGATGAGGCCCTGAGAATACCTACGAGGTGCCCCTCTAATGAAATGCATATGTAGTAAGCTTTCAGTAGCCATTCATTAGGTAGCTGCAAAACAACAGCCCGAGAGTTCAGATTGTGAATGGAACACACAACAACCACAACTTGCATTTTGATATGATGAAGGCATCTCAAAGTGCTTTATACTAAGGAAGAAAATAAATGGTGAATGCCCAGCAGGAGGGCAAAGGAGGGAAAATAGAGAGATAGGATGAGGGATGAAAAGCACAGTTAAACAGAAGGGTTTTGATAGAAAGGAGCCAGGTGGCAAGGCAGAGGGAGTCAGGCAAGCAGTTCCAGAGGGCAGGACCAAAATGGGTGTGCAAGCAGGCAACACTGGTAGGAGAAGTTCACTGAGGTAGGGTGGGGTGAGGCTGTGGAGAGATTGAGGTCAAGGAATTTTGAAGTCCACTTACTGAGGCACAATAACTAGTTAAACTCAGAGGGAGGAGGAATAGAGGAGAAGGGGGATTATGGGAGAGGACAGGAGTGAGGAGAAGGGGGATTATGGGAGAGGACAGGAGTGAGGAGAAGGGGGATTATGGGAGAGGATAGGAGTGAGGAGAAGGGGGATTATGGGAAGAGGACAGGAGTGAGGAGAAGGGGATTATGGGAAGAGGACAGGAGTGAGGAGAAGGGGGATTATGGGAGAGGACAGGAGTGAGGAGACGGGGGATTATGGGAGAGGACAGGGGTGAGGGGAGTGCGAGATATTCCACAGGCGAAGATGCAAGAAGCAGCATTTCGGATAAGTTGAAACCAGTTAAGTTGAGGAGCCAATTAGAAGAGAATTAGAAATATGTGGGGAAAATTCTGAGGTGTCTCGCCTGACAGAAATGGGGCGATAGTGCCCCAAAAATCAGGGGGAAGACCTTAACAGTTACATTCCTGCTGTCACTGTGGCTGTCGACATTTTGCAGGGGTCCTCAGAAGCAAGCACACAGCTAATTTAGATATTTAAATCAGTGTCCTATGACGCTATTTTAGAACTCAACTGGGCGGAGCAGGCACCAGGCACACTCAGCCCAGTATCAGCTGGCAGCACAGTTAAAGAGGAGCCCAAAGGTAAATACTTAGTTAATTGTGTGGGGCCAGGAGAAGCAGGAATGCCCCTTCAGGTTCCACAAAAATAACGTGGGCTGTTGCTGTTGCACTGGGTTCCTCCCAAGAAAGGAGCCTGCCCCACCCACCTACCCTTGTCTGGGCCCGGAGTCGGCGGGCTGCCCTGGGTGCTTAAATTTCCTCCTGACGGCCCCGTGCTAATGAGGTCCGGCCCTCAAAATGGACTGGGCCTCTCGTTGGCACTATCGGACAGCACAATGCGCGCTGCCAGCCAGCAGCCAGTCTTCAGCCAATTCGATTCACTCCACGTGATATCAAGAAACGGCTGAGTGCACTGGATACAGCAAAGGCTATGGGCCCCGACAACATCCCGGCTGTAATGTTGAAGACTTGTGCTCCAGAACTAACCGCGCCTCTAGCCAAACTGTTCCAGTACAGCTATAACACTGGCATCTACCCGACAATGTGGAAAATTGCCCAGGCATGTCCTGTCCACAAAAAGCAGGACAAATGCAATCAGGCCAATTACCACCCCATCAGTCTACTCTCAATCATCAGCAAAGTGATGGAAGGTGTCGTCGACAGTGCTATCAAGCGGCACTTACTCACCAATAACCTACTTACCGATGCTCAGTTTGGGTTCCGCCAGGACCACTCAGCTCCAGACCTCATTACAGCCTTAGTACAAACATGGACACAAGAGCTGAATTCCAGAGGTGAGGTGAGAGTGACTGCCCTTGACATCAAGGCAGCATTTGACCGAGTGTGGCACCAAGGAGCCCTAGTAAAATTGAAGTCAATGGGAATCAGGGAGAAAATTCTCCAGTGGCTGGAGTCATACCTAGCACAAAGGAAGATGGTAGTGGTTGTTGGAGGCAAGTCATCTCAGCCCCAGGACATTGCTGCAGGAGTTCCTCAGGGCAGTGTCCTAGGCCCAACCATCTTCAGCTGCTTCATCAATGACGTTCCCTCCATCATAAGGTCAGAAATGGGGATGTTCGCTGATGATTGCACAGTGTTCAGTTCCATTCGCAACCCCTCAGATAATGAAGCAGTCCGAGCCCGCATGCAACAAGACCTGGACAACATCCAGGCTTGGGCTGATAAGTGGCAAGTAACATTCGTGCCAGACAAGTGCCAGGCAATGACCATCTCCAACTAGAGAGAGTATAACCACCTTTCCTTGACATTCAACGGCATTACCATCGCCGAATCCCCCACCATCAACATCCTGGGGGTCACCATTGACCAGAAACTTAACTGGACCAGCCATATAAATACTGTTGCTACAAAGCAGGTCAGAGGCTGGGTATTCTGTGGCGAGTAACTCACCTCCTGACTCCCCAAAGCATTTCCACCATCTACAAGGCACAAGTCAGGAGTGTGATGGAATACTCTCCACTTGCCTGGATGAGTGCAGCTCCAACAACACTCAAGAAGCTCGACACCATCCAGGACAAAGCAGCCCACTTGATTGGCACCCCATTCACCACCCTAAACATTCACTCCCTTCACCACCGGCGCACTGTGGCTGCAGTGTGTACCATCCACAGGATGCACTGTAGCAACTCGCCAAGGCTTCTTCGACAGCACCTCCCAAACCTGCGACCTCTACCACCTAGAAGGACAAGGGCAGCAGGCACATGGGAACAACACCACCTGCACGTTCCCCTCCAAGTCACACATCATCCTCACTTGGAAATATATCGCCGTTCCTTCATCGTCGCTGGATCAAAATCCTGGAATTCCCTTCCTAACAGCACTGTGGGAGAACCTTCACCACCGGGACTGCAGCGGTTCAAGAAGGCGGCTCACCACCACCTTCTCAAGGGCGATTAGGGATGGGCAATAAATGCTGGCCTCGCCAGCGACGCTCACATCCCATGAACGAATAAAAAAAAACACACGGAGGGAAACCTACCCCACTGTTTCAGCAGTGGAGGGGGTAAGAGATATTGTTGCAGGAGGCAGTGTTGCAGAGGTGGGAAAAGGTGGTCTTAGTAATGGAGTGGATGTGGAGAAGAAGGTAAGCCTGTGATTGAGTAGGATGCCGTAGTTTCACACCTCCTGATTCAGCTTCAGGCGGTAGCAGGGGAGCTTGAAGGAGTCAGACTAGTGGCACGTAGGTTCTGGTGGGAGACCAAAAAAGATTGGCTTCTGTACTGCTAATGTTAAGCTCAGCAATTTCTTAATGTTGGATGGGCAGTTTGAGAATATAGCCACAGCTTTTTTGATAGATGGAGGAGGTAGAGCTGGACATTGTCAGTATACATATAGGGCCCTAATCTCATTTGGTCAATTCAGAGATCAAATTTTTATAACTGAAAATCAAAATACTGCAAACAAAAACAGAAAAAAATGGAAACACGAAGCAGGCATGGTGGAGAGAAAGAGCAGTTGGCAGTTTGGACTCGTGCCTTTATTCAGAACTGAACAATAAGAGATGAACAAGCACATTAATAGAATTGGAGAAAGGGCCGGGTAGGGAAACAAACAGAAGAAGCATCAGAAGAGTGATTGTTGGATGATGGAACAGATCATCTCAGTCAAGTCATGGAAAGAAGCATTCAGGGCAATAAGGAAACAAAGGACATGTGAATAGCTAAGGCAGTGGGAGGCTTAAGGAAAATGCAAAGAAATGGAGGCGATGCAAAACAGCACTGTTTGGCGAAGGGTCTCCTCTACCCAAAATACCAACATGAGACTATCTACCCAGCCACCGACAGCTAAAGCAAAAATGATAAGCCAGTGACAGTTTAATAAAGATATATATATTTTTTAACTTCACACATGGGGACAATATATCCCAAATGTTTTATTTTCCAGTAAAACTTGACTCATAATGTAAGGTGGATATTTGGGTTCCTTTGATTCTTTGTCCTTAGAGCAAAAGCAGACTTTTGTGACCTCATGACAGAGTGTAAATTAACCTTGTGGAAGAGCGTATCTGACCCAGTATCGTAGAAAAACAGGAAAATGGTTTCGTCAAGTCCCATAACAGTCGTTTTCCTTTCTGTCTCACATCCTTCAGAAAACATTTTTTGTTGAGACAAGTGATGTTACTGTAATTAAGGATTAAATGGCTTTTAGTTTCATGAACAATTCTTAATATTATTTTCCTAAAGTGTGATTCCTCTACACTACAGAAAGTAAAGCGTTCGGAAAAGAGCAATCAACTTACTTTGAAGATAATATTAATTATAATTTGAATCCCTAGTGTTCAGTGATTCCACAGTCATGGAAATCACCATGGACTTTGATAACTGTCACAGAATTGTCATGGAATTGCTCCTGGACATTTTTTTCCTTGATTTCCTTCCCCAGTTCTCCTCATTGTAACTCTATTGGAACCAATGCCTGGTGTACCAATACCAATGCCTGGTGTACCAATACCAATGCCTGGTGTACTAATAGCTGTTGTACCAATATCTGGTGTAAAAATAGCAATATCTGGTGTGGCAATAGCTGGTGTACCAAAACCAAAAACTAATATACCTCTTCCAATATGTGGTGTACCGTTGCCAACACCTGATGCACCAATACTGAAATCAAGTGTATCTGTACCAATACCTGGTGCACCAGTACTAATATCTGGTGTGCCAACATCAATACCTCGTGTACCAGTAACAACACATGGTGTACCAATACCAACACCTGAGTAGGCCATTAAGCCCCTCAAGTCTATTCCACCATTCAACTAGACCGTGGCAGATCTGTATCTCTACTCCATTTACCTGCCTTTGCTCCATATCACTTGATAGTGTACAAAATTAAAGCACATGGGATTGGGGGGAATATACTGGCATGGATTGAGAATTGGTTGACAGACAGGAAGCAGAGAGTAGGAATAAACGGGTCTTTTTCCGAGTGGCAGGCAGTGACTAGTGGGGTACCGCAGGGATCAGTGCTTGGGCCCCAGCTATTCACAATATATATCAATGATTTGGATGAGGGAACTGAATGTAACATTTCCAAGTTTGCAGACGACACAAAGCTGGGGTGGAATGTGAGCTGTGAGGAGGATGCAAAGAGGCTCCAATGTGATTTAGACAAGATGGGTGAGTGGGCAAGAACATGGCAGATGCAGTATAACGTGGATAAATGTGAGGTTATCCACTTTGGTTGTAAAAACAGAAAGACAGATTATTATCCGAATGGTGACAGATTGGGAAAAGGGGAGGTGCAACGAGACCTGGATGTCCTTGTAAACCAGTCGCTGAAAGCGAGCATTCAGGTGCAGCAAGCAGTTAGGAAGGCGAATGGTGTGTTGGCGTTCATTGCAAGAGGATTTGAGTACAGGAACAGGGATGTCTTACTGCAGTTATACAGGGCCTTGGTGAGACCACATCTGGAGTATTGTGTGCAGTTTTGGACTCCTTATCTGAGGAAGGATGTCCTTGCCATGGAGGGAGTGCAACGAATGTTTGCCAGACTGATTCCTGGGATGGCAGGACTGACGTATGAGGAGAGATTGGGTCGACTAGACCTATATTCACTAGAGTTTAGAAGAATGAGAGGTGATCTCATCGAAACATAGAAAATTCTAACAGGACTAGACAGACTAGATGCAGGGAGGATGTTCCTGATGGATGGGGAATCCATAATCAGGGGTCATAGTCTCAGGATATGGGGTATGCCATTTAGAACCGAGATGAGGAGAAATTTCTTCACTCAGAGGGTGGTGAACCTGTGGAATTCTCTACCACAGAAGGCAGTGGAGGCCAAGTCATTAGTTTTATTCAAGGAGGAGATAGATATATTTCTTAATGCTAAAGGGATCAAGGGATAATGGGGAAAAAGCGGGAACAGGGTACGGAGTTAGACGATCAGCCATGATCATTTTGAATGGCGGAGCAGGCCCGAAGGGCCGAATGGCCTACTTTTGCTCCTATTTTCTATGATTCTACGATTCTATGATATCGTTACCTAACAAAAATCTAATAGGAACATAATACCAAAGCCCATAGCAGAACCTGTTGTACCAATACTAAGTGTACCCTATGGTGCACCAATACCCCAGTGTGCCAACACCAGTACCTGGTGTATCAATACCAATACCTAGTATACCTATACCTATATCTAGTGCATTACTACCAATATCTACTATGCCAACACCAATGCCAGTAACAATACCAGGTGTAAGAATACCTGGCTGCCAATACCTATACCTGTGTACTAATATGTGTACCAATACCTGGTGTATGAATACCTGCTGTACCAGTACCAAATTTTGGTGCATCAACGCCTAAAACAATTTTACCTGTACCAATATCTGGTGTACTAGTGCCAATCCCTGGTGTATTAATGCCTAGTGTACTAACTTGCTCAAATATCAAATTGCCACCACTATCAATCAGGAACAAAGAACAAGCGCCCACAAAGAAAACCAATTGAATCCCTCAAATATTTTTTTCAATGGTTTCAATGGCCAATTGGCTTCCCAACCTATCACACTATATACCCCTAAACATTATATCATGAAAAATGAAAATTTTAAAATAATTCTTAAAATAATCACCAAACTTGGTCAAAACACATAGCCATTGTATTTTAGAACTCATTGCATCAACCTTCCCCCTGCAACGACCTACGCCACTTCCTGCGACCTTGAGATTTCTGTTCTGTTCCATTTCTGGAGCCAGCAGCCTTTACCGCTGTCTTCCTTGCCAGTATTTCTCAGGTTCTGCAATTGCAACAACAACAACTTGCATTTATATAGCACCTTTAAAGTAGTAAAACATCCCAAGGACCTTCAAAGACCGTTATCAAAAAACTTTTGACACGAGCACATAAGGAGAAATTAGGACAGGTGACCAAAAGCTTGGTCAAAGAGGTAGGTTTTAAGTAGCATCTTAAAGGAGGAGAGAGGTAGAGAAGTGGAGAGGTTTAGGGATGGAATTCCAGAGCTTAGGGCCTAGGCAGCTGAAGGCACGGCCGCCAATGGTGGAGCGATTAAAATCGGGGATGTGCAAGAGGCAAAAATTGGAGGAACGCAGAGATCTCGGAGGGTTGTAGGGCTGGAGGAGGTTACAGAGATAGGGAGGGTCAAGGCCTTGGAGGGATTGTCGGACCGGGAGCCAATGTAGGTCAGCGAGCACAGGGGTGATGGGCGAACAGGACTTGGTGCAAGTTAGGATTTGAGCAGCAGAGCTTTGGATGAGCTCAAGTTTATGGAGGGTGGACGATGGGAGGCCAGCCAGGAGAGCTTTGGAGTAATTAAGTCTGGAGGTAACAAAGGCATGGATGAGGGTTTCAGCAACAGATGAGCTGAGGCAGGGGCGGAGATGGTCGATGTTACGGAGGTGGAAGTAGGCGGTCTTGGTGATGGAGAGGATATGTGGTCGGAAGCTCAACTCAGGGTCAAATTGGATGCCAAGGTTGTGAACAGTCTGGTTCAGCCTCAGACAGTGGTCAGGGAAGGGATGGAATTGGTTGCTAGGGAATGGAGTTTGTGGCCAGGACCGAAGACAATGGTTTCAGTCTTATCAATATTTAGTTGGAGAAAATTTCTACTCATCTAATACTGGATGTCAGACAAGCAGTGTGACAGTGGAGGGGTCGACAGAGGTGGTAATGAGGTAGAGCTGGGTGTCGTCAGTGTACATGTGGAACCCGACCTGTTTTCAGATGATATCACTGAGGGGCAGCATGTAGATGATAAATAGGAGGGGTCCAAGGATAGACTGGCTCAGCGCCTCACAATGCCTTTTTTGAGGCTTTTGCAACTGCATAGGCTATCGGTGCCCATCATGGCCACTTTGCACATGTGCAATTCAGATGCATTCTTTCCGAGCCTGACTTTTATTAACTATGTGTTTTCTGCTGATGCCAGTAGAGAGAGAGAGAGAGAGATGTTCCAGAGACTCCAGGCTGTTCCCTCCCACTCCATGTGCTTCTTCAATGCCTCCCAGCCCACTCCATCTCCTGTCTGGGCTCATTTAGGGGCCTGCTCCACTTCTGTTCTCCGGGCTCCTTTGATGACCCATTCTATTTCCACCCACCAGTCTCCTGTGCAGAAATGAACAGAAGAGTCTGCTGCAGAGAGGTCAGGAACAGGAATAGAAAAGGGAAAAATGGACAACACAAAAAGTTAGGGAAATGGAGGAAGAGAGAGACCGAAACAATAATAAAGTAGGCAAGTAAAACAGAAGTGAAGCTTAACTGGACGCCTTGTCTGTGAACAATGCCCACATGACATCAACCTAACATTTAACAAATGCCCATCCCGTTTCCTGTGAATTCCCAGTAGCCGCTGCATAGCCTGCCTTTCACCATTATCCAAAGGCATGCCTCCTGCACAACAAATGCTCAAAGGCTTCCAGAGGAGACCCACAAGCAGGAGATCATCTGTTTCCCATTAAAGGTGAATCTGATCTCCAGCAAAACTCACTGTGTATGTAGATATGACTATATTCTGGACTGGACAAGTCTCAAGTACACTACATGCCACTGCAATGAAAACAGCACATGTACTAACTGGGAGATAATTTTCAGGATTGGTACAAGCATTGGGCTCGTAAATACATTTGGAACTAGATAACTAATAACTACAAGCATATTTAAAAGACAAGCTATAAGATGGGATAGACACAGTCAGGAATAATCTTCGAACGGTTCAGCAATGGTACGCAAATGTGCATTCACTCATCAGCCAGCTGAACCTCAATACCAGCTGCTTCAAGACTTTGCTTCAAGATTTGGCTAACAGCGCTCACCATTACTCATGCAAATTGGACAGTAACTTCCGGCAACCGCACTTGTGCAATTAAACAGAATTGCTGGCCCAGATGCGATACTCCTCCAAAAGCTGGGTGAAAATGGCATCTCACTGTCTGGCTCCCCGTTTGAATATATTGAACGACATAACGATCCTGTACTTACCTGATAGATACGGACTAAACACACCAAAAAAAAGCTAAGTCAAGTCATTTCGAATTTAAGTACCCTTTTAACAGTGTGTTAAGTCTTAACTACTACCAAACAACTGCTCTGGCACTTAAAATTAACTTTTACACGTGTGGAGTCTCATTCCTTCAGATTTTAATTATTTTTTACTTTGTCTTTCTGTTTCTTTTATCTCTGTCTCCTAATTCAATCTTTCTTATGCTCTCTTTTTATTTTGCTTCCTGTGCCTGATTTGACAGTGAATTCATTATTCGAACTTACACTTCCTGGTTCTGACTCTGCACGGTTATTAACAATGCTTCAATCTGATTGGTTAAGGAGACACACAGCTGCTTGCCCTGTTCACACAGGTCCTAGATGCCCTGTAGAGTGCGCTGCGCTGTTTGGATATCTAATTTACAGGAACTTGCCGTGCAAAAGCTCAGAGGAAGTCTTATCGTTCGCCGCTCACAGCAAAATCCAGGTCTGTGTTTCCACATGGCTGTGTGTTTAATTTCCCTATCTCCCTGCTCCGCCCCAAAGGGCTCAGTTGCCGCCTTTGTGTTCGTTCCCTGTTTCTCTTCCTTATCTAGACAAATAAGAGAGATATTCATGGTGGGCCAATTGAAAATGCTGCAGTCTGTTACTGTATGCACATTATAGGGTTGATACACAGCCCTTGGGCCAGGCTTCCCACCAGTGGCCATTTTCAGAAAATCAGGCCTTATATTAATAAATGCAAACATGGTTGGACAGTCATAATAGAAGGATTACAAAAACACTCAAAGTTCCTTGATTTTAACAAAGAGAGGCAGAATGAAAGTAACAGTCTACAAACAAAGTTATTTTAAATAAAATTATTTAATCCATGCAGAATATAGATTGAATAATGATTATAGTGATGATTGAGCAATGTGATACGGTGACTTTACTAACAGCAATTGTCAATCTCCTGGTGCTTTTATCTATTGCATTATATTCGGTTGCTTAATTAGGAGAGATTTTTGTGCAATTCATTTTCTCTCTTCTCCATTTCACTCTTTAAATCTCCCCACATTGTACACCATTCACTAGAATGATACAGGAACCAAAGGTTACAGTCAAGGAGAAAGACTTGAAAAATTGGGCTTTTTTCAATGGAACAGCGAAGGTTGAGGGCGATGTATTAAAGATTTTCAGGATTATGAAAGGTTTTGAGAGGATAAATAAGGGTAGATTTTTCAAGTCCTCATCTGCCACCAGCATGTATTGTGAATGTGTTGCTTATGATTTTCTATCTATTAATTTCATGAAACCAACTGGTGCAGTTGGGAATCTTGTTTCTGAGGTTGTGATTAGGATCTATTGTTGGGACAGAGTACAGTGTTCTGATAGTACTATAGCTGACACTGTGTGCCAAAAATGAAAAAAGATTATACAGAGCAAAATTTTATTTATTGTATGACCAAGAATTGTTGTTTTTGGACGAGGTGAAGATTGTGTAGATGAACTGCTGCAGTCCTCAAAAGGCTAAAAAGGAGAAATAAATCATCCCAGAATCTCAGGTTCAAAAATCACTTCCAGACGTTCACAACAAAATAATAAACAAGGGTCAGAGTGAGAAATTTCCATCAACATCTGGCAAGTTTTAGCAAATATTTTACCTCCGTGTCCAGTCAAGGAATGACACTAGATTCTGCTGCGCAGACATAGCCACAATTATATAATTCACGTAGATGCTGCTGTGAAACATGATCTTTTGACTTTTGTGGTGAAGGCTTGTATCCAAGCCCACATAAAGAGGAAAATGGTCCTGCCTCTTTGATGACTGTGTAAGGTCTGTGGGTGTAAATGAGTTGACAGGTCTTCATTCAATTGGATCCTCAGTGGAAAATTTCTAAGAAGAATGATTTATTGAGAGGACAAAAATGTCACATGGGTGCAGTAACAGATGTTGTTTCACAATGGGAGTTTGTCAGGAGATGCAGTAATAGGGCAGTCCATTGAGTTACATTGAGTCTACAGCACAGCCACTGGCCATTCGGCCCAACTGGTCTATGCCAACGTTTATACTCCACACAGGCCTCCTCCCTCCCTATTTCATCTACCCCTATCAGGATACCCTTCTATTCCTTTCTCCTTCATGTGCTTATCTAGCTTCCCCTTAAATGCATCTATGCTATTTGCCATAACTACTCCTTGTGGTAGCGCATTCCACATTCTTACAACTCTTTGGGTAAAGAGGTTTCTCCTGAATTACCTAATGGATTTATTAGTGTCTACTGTACATTGATGACCTCTAGTTTTGGACTTCCCCATAAGTGGAAACATTTTCTCTTTGTCTACCCTATCAAACCCTATCATTATCTTAAAGACTTCTATCAGGTCACCCCTCATCCTTCTCTTTTCTAGAGAAAAGAGTCCCAGCCTGTTTAATCTTTCTTAACAAGTATATCCTCTCTGTTCTGTTATCATCCTTGTAATCTTTTTTGCACCTTCTCCAATGCACCCACATCATTTTTATAATATGGAGACCAAAACTCTGCTCAGTACTCCAAGTGTGATCGAACTAAGGTTCTGTACAGGTTTAACATAATTTCTCTGCTTTTCAATTCTATCCCTCCAGAAATGAACCCCAGTGCTTGGTTTGCCTTTTTTATGACCTTATTAACCGGTGTCGCTACTTCTAGTGATTTGTGTATCTGTACCCCAGATCCCTTTGTTCCTCTACCCCATTTAGTGTGTGGCCTCCTTATTCTTCCTATCAAAATGCACCATATTTATCTATATTGAAATGAATTTGCCAATTACATGCTCATTCTGCAAGTTTATTAATGTCTTCTTGCATTTTAACATTTTCTTCCTTTGTATTAACTATATCCCCCAATTTCAAGTTTGTCTGCAAATTTTGAAATTGTACTTCTGATTCCCAAATCCAAATCGATGATGTAAATGGTGAACAGCAGTGGTCCCAGCACCGATCCTTGTGGAACACCACTTCCCACCTTTTGCCAGCCTGAGTAGCTACCCTTAAACCCTACTCTCTGTTTTCTGTTTTGTACGCAGTTTACTATCCATTCTGACTCCACATGCTCTGTCATGCCTTAATCTTGAGTCTACAATGAGGTACCTTATCGAAGACCTTTTGAAAATTCAAATATATTACATCTACAGCATCACCCGTGTCTACTCTTTCTGTTACTTCTTCAAAGAACTTAATAAGGTTGGTCAAGCATGACTTTTCCTTCTGAAATCTGTGCTGACCATTCTTTATTATATTATCAGTTTCTAGATGTTTTTCTATTACATCTTCTAGTAAAGATTCCATTATCTTTCCTACCCCCAATGTTAAGCTAATTAGTCTATAGTTCCCTGGACTTGTTCATCTCCCTTTTTAAATACAGGAATAACATTAGCTCTCCACCAGTCCTCTGGCACTATTCCCTTTTCTAATGAATTTTAATATATATGTAATAGTGCCTCTGCTATCTCTTCCCTAACTTCTTTTAATACATGGATGCAATTCATCCGGACCAGCCGGACTTCTCTAAGTTTGATTAGTTTATCAATTATCTCCCCCCTTTTTATCTTAAATGTCTTTATACCTTTTTTGATCTCCTTTTCCAATGTCATAGCCACCTTGTTAGTCTTGTTAAATACTGAGGCAAAGTAACTATTCAACATTCTGCCATTACCTATGAGTTTATCTCATATTGAAAAATCCTATCCTGATTTATCGTTTATTATTTATGTGTCTGTAGAATACTGTTTCTTTTTATATGCCTTGATAATTCAATTTCATAGTTCCTCTTTGCTTTCCTAAATGTAATCTTCTCCTTTATTGTCTATGTACTTAGAGTATGCCTTTCTTTTTAGTTTCACTTTTACCCTTATCTCTTCATTCATCCATGGTCTTTCATTATTGGTTAGTTTGTTCTTATTTTTTAGAGGAATATGTCTCTCCTGAACTCTAGTGATTAGTTTTAAATATTTCTCACTGCTGTCCTGTCTCTTTGTCTGTCATTTTTTTTTCCTGTTTACCTGCCCTAGTTCCATTCTCATCCACTCAAAATTAGCTTTTCTCCAATCTATTACTTTGCCTTTTGTCTTACTTATGTCTTTCTCAATCATTATTTTAAACCTTATTGTGTCATGATCGCTATTGTCTAGATGTTCCCCCGTGCTTACTTCTTTTATCTGCTCTGGTTCATTTCCCATTACTAGATCCAGCAGTGATTCTTCTCTTGTTTGGCTTCTGACGTACTGAATAAGAAAGGAGTCATTTACACAATGTAATAACTCCATTCCCTTTTCCCCTTTTCCTTCCTCTTCTTGCCAGTTTATTTGGGGGTAGTTGAAATTTCCCATGATTATTATTCACTGTTTTTTACTCATTTCATACATTTGTCTACATATTTCATCCTCCACTTCCCTTCCACTAGTAGTTGGTCTGTAGAATATCCCTATTAACGTGATCGATCCCTTCTTATCCTTTGTCTCAATCCTTATGGATTCTGTTCTATCTTAATATTAGTTACGTCCCTTTTTTCTATTGCTATTATGTTGTCTGCAATTAGTACAGCTACTCCACCCACCCCCACCTTCTTCCTTCCCTATCCTTTCTAAATATGTTATATCCTGCAATATTTAACTGCCAGTCCTGTTCTTTATGTAGCTGTGTTTCAGTTATCCCTATTACATCTGACTCCTTGCTACGAATTATTGCCTCCGGTTCCCCCGTTTTGTTTTGGATGCTGTGCACATTGCTGTACAAGCAATTCAACTTGCTTTTAATAATTGTTCCCCTCACTTTATTTTAAACAGTCATTTTGTACTCGTGTTCCTATAACTGTATTTGTTTCCTGACGATTTATGTTACTTTTGTTCCTTATCTTGGTCCGACCTTTACTCTCATCTCCTATTTCTTTTAACTTCAGACTTATGTTACTTCCACCAGATCCCTCCCCCCAGTCTTACTAGTTTAAAGTTCTAGCGACAGCCCTATTTATCCTTTCTGCTAGGACACTAGTCCCATTCTGTTTCAGGTGGAGCCCGTCCCACAGTACAGCTCCTTCCTATCCCAGTACTGGTGCCAGTGTCCTATGAAATAGAACATATCCAACACTGTTCTTAGTGTAATATTTATCATATTTTATATCGGTCTGATTTTAATGATTAAAAATGTGATTGTATAATTTATTATCATGAATACATATTACTCCACCCTCACTCTTTATCGACCTTAGCTCTGGACTTTTCCCATCACAATTTTGGGTGTTATTGGATGGTCTCAGTAGCACAAAGCTCCCTGCCACACGGAAAGTGTCTGGATCTCAAAGGTTTTGTTATAATGAGGGTGGAGTGCAGTGTAAACAAATTAAAATGTTGGCTCCAAAGATAGCCTTATCTGCTGTGGCTATGGGAAAATCAGACTGTAGAATGTATTCTTGAAAAGTTGTAATGTGCCATCAGACGAAGGGTCCTCATATTGCTATTTTGACAAGGTTCATGCAAAGAATGCAATTACTTCGTGTTGTTGCTTCAGGGATTTTATTGTATATCTGCAAAATACAGATTCCTGAAAAAATAAAGATCCAAGTTAGATACTGCACTCATTTCCCTTTCCAAATAGTTTTGATGCCTGGCAGTTATATTCCAATGATAGCAAAAAAAAGGAACATGCATGTTGTTTTAAAATAAAAATCTAGCCAAACAGTATCATTTCATACCAGTCACCTGAACGTTGGGTTTTAATGCTTTAATGATTTTAATCAAGAACTGTTTTTAACAACATGGAAACCAAGATCTACTAAATCCACTAAAAGCTATTTACGTCAGTCAAGCTGAACCTTCTCCCATTCAGACAGGGGAAGAACTGTGATAAACATTTACAAAATAACCAGGAGCTGTTGCAGTGGTATTTGTGTTGTAATTTACAAAATTACATAACAGTTTCAACTTTACGTCGCTGAGACGTTTAGGTTTTAAAGAGGGCCAGAATAAGAAGAATACATTTGTTCTGCTGGGCTGCAAAGATCCAAATGGGGAAAAATTGGATAAGGGTCTGTTCTGGGCGATGTTGGCATGATGCGCTAACACCCCGCGCCTGACGGACCCTGGGCAGGCAAGACACAAGTATGGACCCAAGGGAGCACTTACCTGCAATTGGCGTTCCTTTCCAGGCCTTGCACGTGGAATCAATGCAATTTGCACTTTTCACCACCAGAGGGAGCTCAATCTCTTAAAGGGAGGATGTTTCGTAGAAATCTCTTAAAGGTAGCTTGTACCTGTTATTTGCTGAAAATAACAGTCTACTGTCTGCATGGAGTCTGAACAGAGATCAGACATCACACACGTAAAACACAGATGCAGATCCCATCCCTATGTTTACACACTGATGAGTTATGTTAAAGGTTGCGCACTACTAAATCCCACACCCTCCAATCTGCACACCAGACCTCACCAATCTGCCGATCTGAGTTGGTACCAGGCCTGCAAGAATGCATGCACCAAGGTTCTCTGCTGATGCACTAGAGACCTTGAGCGCAAGAGGTGGACAGAAGGAGGGACATCCTATATCCGCAATGGGGGGGGGGGGCACGAGGCCCTCCAGACATATACTCAAAAGACAGTGGGAGGCAGCAGGGGATGAAGTCAATGCCAAGCGCACAGCATCATGAACATGGATGCAGTGCAGGAAGAAGTTCAATGCTTTGACGAGTGGTCGAGGTGAGTGAGGTCAACTGTCAAGTGGCATCTCATACCAACTGCACCATGCACTACACCCACCCCATCCCTCACATACTAACAAACTCTTTCCATCAGTACTCAACTCTTCCAATCAGATGCTTCCTCTTACCCTTACATACTACCACTGTTTCAAGCTGCCCACCCACAACTCACAGGCCACACATACTGGCAGCTATTCAACCATGACAGGCACATCACCAGGCACACATCCCGCTTTCTTGCAGGAGAAGGTGGCGCATATCAAGAGGCATCAAGTGGCCGTGGCATTTAGCCCCACGAGCCTCTTCCTCCATTCAATGAGATCATGGTGGACCTGTGACCTAACTCCATATACCCGTCTTAGCCCCATATCCCTTGATACTCTTGGTTCACAGAAATCTACCAATCTCAGATTTAACATTCACAAATGAGCTAGCATCGAATGCCGTCTGTAGAAGAGCGTTTCAAATGTCTCCCACCCTTTGCGTGTAGAAGCATTTCCTAACTTCACTCCTGCACGTCCTGGCTCTAAATGTTGGGCTATGTCCCCGCGTCCTAGTATTCAAGTGTAGGAGACCTCCAAAAACAGTTGCAAATGTCTCGGCAGCCAGAGGCAATAATCCAGTCACTAACCTGTAAATCCTGCGTGGTCCCTTTAAATAGCGCTGGTGGTGGTGGGGGGGGTACCTCCAGGCACTCTAAGACACGTTCAGATGGTCGGGGTTAAGACTGTGCGTTGAGTTGAGCGTTAAGTCCCAAAATGGTGTCTATCACTTTAAATCAGCATTGCACACTGATTGAAGCCATTTTCTCCCTACTTTACATGATTCCAGCATGCGTTATCTGCGCCTGCGCAAACTCCTATACCAAGATGGCGTCCGGCGTACCTCACGCAGGAAACATGCGTGTGCATCCAAGACACCATCTTGAATGTCGGAGAGGCCGTGTAGCGTCAAAACAACGGGCACTAAAGGCCCAATTTAGCGCCCTAAATGTCTAATGATCCCAAGTGCTTTGAAAGAGAATGCCAGACACTGAACTACTGCTTTTAAATGGTGACAAAATTATCACAAAGGTAAGTACAGATGAGGGGGGCCATACAGTCCAAGTAGCTCATCCTTCTGTAGAAATAGCATCCAACTGTCTCTTTAATGACTCCAGGGTTTCTGCCTCCACTTGGAACAAAGGAACAGGAGGAGGCCATTCAGCTCCTCGAGCCGTTCAGATTTATACCTCAACCCTATTTACCTGTCTTAGCTTTACCTGACAAAAAAACACCAGCCAACCCAGAGACCATTCTAAATATTGATCATTCTTTGTGTGAAGAATTGTGTCTTGACGTCATTCCAGAAATTGCCTTTTTGTTGTTACTTTTTATTGATTTCCTTTCTTTTTGGTCTGTTTTGCTTATTCCCGCCTCTGCTCCTCTAGCACCATAATTATGACACAGGGCTGGGTTAGACCAGATACGAAAACAAAGTACATGGTCAGACATAGGCAGGTCCCTTGTTCTCACTGGTGAACCAATGCCCCATCCCAAATATACAACACTGTCCCATTGTAAACCACCACAGTATATTCCTAATTCATTGTTATTCCACACAACCATTTTTACCCAGAACAGTTATAGCGGGAGGGGCAGCTACAGGGGCCCCATTGGTCTATATAACTCAGCACTATATTATATAGGGCATTTGCCCACCATGGGTGGAGCTCTTTTAATAAATACTTTAAAAGAATCTATATAATTTTTTTTTTACCAAGTTGAACATTGAGGAGTGAATAATGGACAGATGTTTAAAATGTGTATGACACTCCTCTGCCTGCTATTTAACAAAAACATTAACCCATTTACTGGGTTAACACCTTTGTTAAAATACCAGACAGAGGAGTATCATAGAATGCTTTAAACGAAGAGATGAGTTTTGAGAAGGTTGTAAAGGAGGAGAAGGAGATGGAATGATTTAAAGAGGGAATTCCAGAGTAGGGCCCAGGCGGCTGAAGGTCCTGATGCCAATGGTGAGACAAAGAGAGGGGTGGGCTACCCATCCTCACTTCTTTTCACATTCATGTGCAATGAAAATAATTCTGAGCCTGGGGAAATATACATATCCACAACAATAAATCAGAATGTCTAAACTTAGACAACATTTTTTGAAAAGAAAAGAGCAATTAATAAAATTACCATAACTGAAAACAACAGACATGTTTTTCCAAATAATAATGTAAGATTACTAAGTCTTATTTGTTTGTAATACAAAGTAAGCAAATATTTAATTTCCTGCAAGTGATTAATGATTGATGTGTTTTGCCCTCTGATCTGTGAAATGGAAATTGTCCAGAAAAGATTACTCAAAAATTTCCAATTCTTTTTGTGCCAAGATAAAAGCTCATGACATACAGACCGTCCCAAGGCATTCCTTAGTCTATCCTGTTCTAAGTAACCTTTCTACATTAGAGATCTGGCTGGATGAAAGATTTATTACGAATATCTGTAACGGAATATTGATCAGAATAAAGAACAGTGTTCTGAAACTCAAAAGAAGTCTCTCCTAATTATATACAAATACAACTGAGGATAATTCATTTTCATATAGATCACCCCATTTAGAATACCTGCATTTCTCAACTATTTCTAATTTATTATTTACTCGTGTAATGGCTCACACAGGATTTAGCTTTGAGAAATGTTCCAAGGTAAGTCAAATTGGCGAAACATATGAAGCGTAGCCGTGCTAAATCACTTAGTTTCCCCGATATAGTCCAGCAACCTCCAAAAATATCCAAAAACCTAGTCCTTTGCTAAAATCCAATGAAAATATTCCCAAATCAGGAAAAAAATTGGTTAAATTGCAAGGTCTGGTAAGTTCTGGTACGGACTGACTAGAATCAGTCATGTAATGACCTGGTTCCAATATCTCTCCTTGCCAACAAAGCCACTCGATCTTCTAAGCACTCCATCTGCTCCTTGCATGAGCAAGTTTGCTGAGCCAGCACAGTCAGCTTTTGGGAAGGATGAAAAGAACAACTCAAGCCCCAGCAAAACAGCAGGGATTGGGAACAAGGAAATCCACAGCCATACGCACTAGAAAGCAAGAACTTGCATCATCTATACAACACTTTTTATGATCTCAGGACATCCCAAAGCATTTTACAGCCAATTAAGTACTTTTGAAGTGCAGTCTCTGTTGTAATGTGGCAACCATTTTGCACAAAGCAAGGGATCACAAACAGCAATTAGATAAATGACCAGATAATCTGTTTTAATGATATTGGTTCAGGGATAAATATTGGCCATGACACCAAGAAAACTTCCTTGCTTTTTTCCAAATGGAGCCATGGGATCTGTTACGCGCACCAGAGAGAGCAGATGGGGCATCAATTTATCGTCTCATCTGAAAGATGGCACCTCTAATAGTGCAGCAGTTCCTCAGTGCTGCACTGAAGCATCAGTCTAGATTAGGCCACAAGATTCATGCAGGACAAACTAGTGAGTAAGAAATAAGTACAAATAGAATTGGTTTCTCTGGGCTTTGAGGGACAGATTGGTAGGGCTTTGGTGCGGCAGATAGCCCACATTTTTGAACACACCTGCCCAAAGTGCACAAAGCCCCAGAATGCACATGAGATATCACAGAATCCAGCGCAAACCCCAGCCTCAGGACAGAATAATACACCACAGCAAAGTAGATATGCTGTCCCCTCTCCAACTACTACCAGGACTTGAGGAGAACCACATCTCAGGAGGACAACACTTAGTGAAGCATCTGTTGGGAAACATCTATCCCTGGACCCAAAACCCACTCAGACCACAGCAGATGGTGTCTATACACTGCAATGTCCAAGTTGTTATGCAGAAATTCAATTATCCTGTCTGCGTTAAATTTCATCTGCCATAGTTCTACCCACTTACATACTTTATCCAACTCATTCTGTAATTTCTGAGCTGTCTCTTTCGTATTCACTGCCCCACCTAGTTTGGTATTATCTACAAATTTGAGCAATTTGTATTAAGTTTCAGAATCCAAAACACTGATGTAAATTAGGAACAGCTGTGGTCCCAACACTGATCCTGGGGGAAGCTCACTCACAACCCTTACATGACACCTCTAATACAAACCCATGGGGTAGATTTTGGCTCTTGGGTGACCGACCAGTGGACCGCGTTGGTAATTCGCAAGGGGGAGTGGACACGATCGTGGAGGGTGTAGATCCTGGGACGGCAGCGGCCGAGATTATTTTTGTGAGTCCTGGAGGTACACTTCTGCTCGTCCGAGGTCCACAAAAATAATTCAAGACTCCCCTTTACTGGACCTCTTCTCTACCATCGCCCGTGGATCTGCGCAAGCTCTGACCAGTTCCTACCTAAAATGGCAAGCAGGATCCTATTTACATGATAGGTCCCCGAATACCATATTAAAAGGGGCCTATTACTTGAAGCAGGTGGGAGCTTTGGACACCCAGAGGTAGGCCCCTTTTAAAATGGCGCTGACCGCATTGCCAGTGTTAACAGGGCGGGAAGGCGACCGACCCTATTTTGAGGCCGTTACCGTCCGTTAACATCAGGCGAAGGCAATCAAAATCGAGCCCATTGTTTTCTATCCTTCAGCCAATTTCTTATCCCTTTCCAACATTTATCCTGAATCGCAACATCTCAAGCTGTATTTAATACAAATATTACAGTCACTACCCCTTGGAATATTGTCCATAACCTTACTTGTTATTAATGTTAGACTAATAGGCCCATAGTTGACCAGGCCAGATCGGTCACCATTTTAAAATATAATTACTAATGTCTGCTTGCTTCTAGACTTGCAAAACCTTCCCAGTACCCAATGATTCCTTTATGATAACAGCCAGTGTCCCACACATTTTCTTACCAATATCTTGGGTATATACCACCTTACATCTCTTTAACTTACCAAGTACCTCTCCCATACTGACTTGAAAATCCTCTACTACATGTGCAAAAAAATTGGATATCAAGTTAGCGTTATCCTCTTTTGTGAACACGTCTAGAAAATGTTCATTCAACATTATAACTAATAAAAAAATTAAATTGTCTTGGAACGAGTTTCTAAGCAGCATGATTTGTTATGATGGAAATTATTATTTAAAACAGCAACAGAATGATGTTTTTCAAAATACTAGAACCCCACCCCATTGTGTAGATTCTTGTAATAATGTAACCCTTTACCTTAAACAATATTGTATTGTCAAGCTGGCAATTCACTAGCACGGAATACTGTGCCCATGGAACGATTGGACAAGGTCGCAATGCACCAGTAACAGAACATTGCTCAACAGAAAGTTCAGATAAGATGGCAATGTACAGGTACAGGACATTGTGTCATGGAATGGTTAGACAGGGTGACTCAGCACGTTCACCGTGGGATGGTAGGAGAAGATGGCAATGTACGGGTATGGGATGCTGTGCCATGGAATGGTAAGACAGGGCGCACTGGCACAGTTCGTTGCACCGTGGGGTGGTTAGACAAGAAATGACACCCACTACCTTCCACATGACGAATTCCAATTTCTATTGTGCCATCAGAAGTGGGATAGAGAAAACAATTTGAAAGGTTAATTAGCCTGGCATAGTTTTTAATTGAGTTAGACTAGACCAGTTAAGTAGCTAAATAAAATACAGAGTACAATTGGTCGAGACTTGGAAGTAGAACTCCTGGCTGACCTCTCAGTCAGGACGGCGAGTGCCACAGCGAGGTGTAGAAAGGGAAATAAAATAAACTTTTATTTTTAAGTGTTACTCTCACAAAAAAAAATTGCAAGCCAACTTTCGACACAATTGCTTGTCACAAATAGCTTTAGAAAGTTTTTAAAAAATGACCCATTGCTACTAAAGGGGAAGAAAAATCTGATTTGCTCTTCAAGGAGAGATTTTGAGTAATCACAAGGTCCAAACTTTCCAGAAGGTCTATGTGCCAGAGGGAGACACATTTGTATGGATAAAATGTTTTGTTCTTGGCATCTGAAAATCACTATTGAAGAACTATCATATAAATGTAACAAATGGAGCATGGCATATTGCAATGACAAAAGACTCCAAGCAGCCATGTGTGCAACACAGGATATTTTGGTCAAGGTGACCACAGCAGTTGACATTGTGCTTCAAATTATGTCTCCATTGTAATAGACCAAATGATTTTCTGCAAATCTTCTACCGTGCTGGACTGTGAAATGAAATTCAGAAGGAAGTCCACCCCTTAAAACAGGTTTTAAATATTATTGAAATCAAATTAACAACATTCTAAAATGCTACAAGGGATTTTGACATTTCACTTTATGTGGATAAAAATGGACTTTTCTGCGGCACATGCCAATATGTGACCAACACTACTGTCTCTTTATGTTCTTGCTTAAGTGAACGAGACATTAATCTGCAATGTCTTAAATCTTCTACTTCAGTAAGCTGTATAGGAATCACTACAGAATGATTTGTCCTTGAAATTGTGCTGTGAGGTAATAGAGTATAAATGATGAATGCGTTTGTCTGAAACTCCTCTCTTTGCTATTTTAACAGAGAAGTTACCTCATTTTAAAAGGGTTGCCAAAAAACGTGGAGAGAAGGTGTCCAAATGTAGCATTAAGCATTTACACATTAGTGTCACACGGTGTAATTTAGGGTCTTTGCTTTTGATTACTGGTCTGTGGTTATGAATACATTTTTGACATATTGTTTTGATGTAATTATAAGTAAAAATGCAACTATACATTTATCAGCATAGGCCCCAAATACCTGGGGATACCTTTTGGGGAGGGAAAAGGGGGTAGATCCGGGGCAGAGCAGAACTTCCACCCACCCACCGCTGACATTCCTGACCCTGTTCGAAATCCCGGAACCAGAGTATTTTAAATGTTAAAGGCTCTCTTTTTTTCCCTCATGCTGGTTTTAGCAATATTTTAAACCTCCACCCACCACGGTTCCACAGTCCAGTAGTTGAATAGCCTGCCAAGACTCGCTATCCAAGCTTGAAAATTAAAAAAAATGGCCACATGCTGAGAGATGGGCCACCACTGCTTGTGATGCTGTGCTCCCAGCTAGGAGCCTCAATCAATGGAGCACAGGTCGCAGAAGCAGCTCTCTTGTGTTAAGGGACCTATCTGTGACCTGCGCTCCTCTTGAGAAAATCACTGTGCCTGGAGTGCAGCATTACTGAAGTTGCAGTCACATCCCCACCATAAAAGAAAGAAAGAACTTGTATTTATATATTGCCTTTTACCTCAGGATGTCCCAAAGCTTCATAGCCAATAAAATAGTTTTGAAGTATAATCACTGTTGTAATGTAGGAAAATGCGGCAGCCAATTTGTGCACAGCAAGGTCCCACAAAAAGCCATGAGATAAATGACCAGTTAATCTGTTTTTAGTGATGTTGGTGCTAAAACTGGTGTTAGACCCCTGATAAGCGTATTCAAGGGGCCTAACTCCTGTTTCAGACGGGTGCCTTGGATACCCGGAAGTCGTCGGCTGCCAGCGCTCTTCCAGGGGGCTTGGACGTGGGATACCACCACCCGAGCTTGTCTGTTCTCGCCACAAATGCTGACTCACTGACCCGCTGAGTGCTCCCAGCATTTTCTGTTTCGGTTAGAGTCAGAGCTTGTTGGATCACAGTGATCCTTCTGTTCAAAGACAGCTCCCGCTCAGAAGAGAAATATGGTCAGAGCTCAGCAATTCATTTGTTTGAGAGATTTCTGAGCCCTTTGTCATGTTACACAATCAGTGCTTTCAGAGCTTTGATGAAATAGCAAAACAATCTGTGCCTCAGGCTGATGCGTACAAGAAAGTGTGCAGATAACCACAAAGTGATGGAAACCACAGTGAAGAAATACAATGGCCTTGATTTTAACCTCCACCCCCAGCCCCCCGACGGGCGGAAGAGGGTCGGGAATAGGCCTTGTTGGGTTCTTTGCCCACTATTGGGCTGCTCCGCACCCTCCCCGCCTCCCCATTAGTATTGGGCCAATATTTTCTACCCCTAGAACCCAGCAACAATGTTAGGACAGTGATTACACTTCACAAGTACTCTATTGGCTGTTAAGCGCTGTGGGACATCCTGAGGAGTGAAAGGCACCATCTAAAACATTCTTTAACTATGGTACTAGAGCATTGCTTTCACAACTAGAAAGCCCTGAGTTTGAATCTCAGTCTTCACTGTCGTTTGTATTCTAGCGCAGGAATGTCCGGGTTTTTATCTTCATGAGCCGAGTAGATATGTACCATGGAGCCTGGGCCCACATGTAAAGTTTAAATCCCTGTTCCCATTAAGTTGATTATATCTCAACCTACTCATACCGACAGATCTTGGTGTTTTGATTTAGGATTTATCCACCAATGAAACAACAACACTAAAGACAACCTTTTCCAAGCCTCCGGGCCCGCTAAACTTAAACAAGGCATAAGAAATAGAAGTGCAAGTAGGCCTGGGTTGTCTGGGCTTTGAAGGCCAGATTGCCAGGGTTTGGGACTGGATGTATCCCTAGGGCTGCAGATTGGGCAGCTCTGCTCTAGCTTCCCAAGGTAAAATGAAGGCCATTGAGTTTGCCCGGTACTGAAGTCCTCACTGAAGATGCACACAGCTCACTTTCATCTTTGTGCCTTTGTGCCAAAAAACCTTGTTTGAGCCAAGAATCTGTCCATTTCTTTTTTTTACATGATCTAACGATCAACATTCATTATGCAAGGAGGTAGTCTATCCTACAAGTTAACAATACTGTTGGAGTTTTCACTTTGCATCTATGTGTTAATGCTGCACTGAGAATTTTGGCACGTTGCCAATGTAGGTCAATATCAGAGGAAATGAGGACATCTGCTTTCCGTTTGCTTTGTACCAGTAGCAGAGATGCGTAATCTGCTTTCTAAAGCTAGTCTGTACTCTAAAACTCGGGTAGCCTGCATATCTCTTGTCTCTTGTACTTCTGTTATGAATGTACATTGGCTGTGGAATGTAAGTATTTCTTAATGAAAAATAAATTGGAAAACCACGACTCTTTGGGCGGTTTAGGGGTGGTAACCAAAGGGAAATGGGGCAGCCAGGTGTTCTGCCTCAACCCTGCCCCGAAAACCACCCATCATTATTCTGCTCACTAGAACCCAGCCAGTGACTTTGGCCGCCCTGCCTGGGGCCCATCCTACTGAGTGCAACTGGCGGAAGGTGGTCATGGTTTTCTGAACCCTCTGTTCCTGCCACTACACCACCAACCCCAGGAAACAGCACAAGTGGTGCGGTGAAGGTCAGTACAGTGTCCCAGAGGCAGTAGGCCAGAGCGGAGGCCATAGTTTCTGGAGTAATTTCTTACCTGCATGTCTTTCAGAGACTGACAAGTGGCTGCAATCTTGGGAGCCTTTTCAGTTCCTGGGCATTCCTAAAATTTAACACCAGTACAAAAAAAAAGACAACAATTTCTGGGGGGATTAATACCATATTACGAAAAGGAGGTTGGCAAAGATACGCAGGAGGCAAGGATGGAATCCAGTAGAGTAAAGCATCACATCTACAGCCAACTCATAGATACACATTCAACAGGGTTTACTGAACTTGGAGTTTATATCTTGCTTCCTCACACCAAGAATGTTTTAGATGGCTGCATTTTCCCCAGAGGCTGTTGGGGAGATATGCCAGCTGCTAGCTGAAGACTTACAACCCCACATCAACAAGGAGCACAGCATTATCAGTGGCTGGAAAAGTGACCACAGTCATGAATTCTTATGCAACTGGGTCCTCCTAGAGTGCCTCAGTTATATTACTCAGTCAGCTGTGCACCACTGTTTACAGATGCTCTGTTCAGGCAACTCAATCCTTCACATTCTCAATGGACACTAAAAAGCAAAGAGAATGAGCATTCAATTTTTATAGATCAGCAGGACATCCCCAGGTACAGGGTGCTATTGAATGGCTTATATTCCCAAATGAGAACCCCTTCAATTTTATAAACTGGAATGAGTTCCATTCGATTAATGTGCAGCTAGTGTGTGATGCCAAACATAATTTTGCATGTTAATTTCTGTTACCTAGGAAGCCATTATGACTAGTTTATAGTTCTTCAAAAAAACATCCCTGCATTGAAGAGCAAAACACTCTAACAGGATGGCTGATTGAAGAGCAGGGATACTCTCTGCATCCCTGGCTGATGACAATTCGAAAGCATCCACACTCAACAGGGGACAACTGGTATAATGAGGCTCTTGGAACAACGTGAATTGTCATTGAGCAGACAGTCAGAATACTGACATCTTGTTTTATTGTCTTGGTAGATCTGATGGAGTTCCTTCAATACAGTTCAGCAAAGGTATCAAGAATAATTGTGGTCGTTGTATGCTGCACAACTATACAATTCAAAAAGGCTTAGACGACGACAACGCATTGGTTGACCAGGAGTGAAATTTGATGGTTCAAGAAAGCCCAATGCCTCCAATGAAAGTGAGTGACAGACAGACAAACATACCAGGAAATTATCACTAACTGTTTTCAATAAGCTAACTTGTGTAAAACATCTAAAACCATGACCCTCTGAATAAGCACACTCCATTGTCCAATTTTGAACACTATTTCCCAACGCTTCTAAATTTTGTCCCTTTCAGGGAGAAATCATTCTCTCATTATATAATCATAAGCAACATATATCCATATACTGCAGTTTGGATCTGAAACCACGTGTGCTGGGGCTTCCACAATCTGGTCCAGTGTTCAAATCGATCTATCATTTATCCTGTTTACACACCTTTAACATTGCTGTGAAGCAGGAAGCTTTTAATAAGCCAATCTCTATTTACTAAAACTCATCCAAACTGATTTATAAAGTGCACTGAATGTCTTAGAATATGGGCCTACAAAGGACTGTCCCCGTTAACAGGTGGCTTTACTGTTTACATGGTAGAAAAATATAAGGCTGTGTCTTCTTTTTAAATGGTGCAAAAGTAACTGCAGCACATGAAAGGTTAATGCAAACTGTTCCCCAGCCAAGCTTTTCTGTTAAATCTTAATCTGGAGTTTACATTTATGTCTCTCAAGTGACTGTGGAATTCTTTCCTTTCAGCCTTTGTTATTATTCACCGTATCCTGATTGAGAAGAAAAGTCAAGAATAAAGAATGGTTTCAAGAAAAGCTGTACGCAAACAGGAACTAGGTGGCTGTAGCTGATGAATTTAAGTGGTTATGATTCATTTCAGGGATCCCGTCAATGAACGGCCCCAAAATTTTCACATATCTTGTGCTTGGGAAAATATAGTAACATTTATAATGGGTGTTAACTTCATATTGCTTCTGCCCTTTATGTTACTCTTAAAAGCGGATCTTTATCATGTTCGGAAGGTTTCCTGATTATAATAAGCTCCTAGAGCAGCCAGAAGTAGCATATCCCAGACCTCAGTCAAAAGTTTACCATGCTGATTGTTAGTGTAGATTAGTGCTGCACTAGATGCTATACTTACTGAAGTGTCAATCATTGTTAAATATTAAATCAATAACTTAAACTAGATAAACTAGTTAATAAAACTAAAAATATTGAGTGCATAAAAACTTTAACTAATTAAATATATAAACAAGGTTAGATAGGGATTGCAGTGCAGGTGGTGTGTCGTAACTGCAGCATGTGGGAGTTGGGAGAGACCAGTGAGATCCCGAGCAACCACATCTGCAGTAAGTGTCTGCAACTCGAGAAACTTCGGCTCAGAGTTGTTGAGCCGGAGTCGGAGCTGCAGACATTGTGATGCATCAGGGAGGGGGAGAGTTATCTGGACACTTTGATCCAAGAGGCAGTCACACCCCTTAGGTTAGGTAGTATTTTAGATTTGCCCAGTGGTCAGGGACAGGAGAATGTGACTGCGAGTCAGGCAGGTATGGGGACCCAGGATGCAGTGATGGTGGAGCCTCAGACTTTGACCTGGTCCAACAGGTATGAGGTGCCTGCTACCTGTATGGATGAGAACAAAGAACGCAGGGAGGATGGGCAAACTGACCATGGCACAGTGATACAGGAGGCCATTCAAGTGGGGGGAGTAAAAAGGAATGTGGTAGTGATAGGGGATAGTATAGTCAGGAGGATAGATACTGTTCTCGACCGGGAGTCCCAAAGGCCCGGTTCCAGGGTTAAGGACATCTCCTCACAGCTGGAAAAGAACTTGGAGCATGAGGGGGAGGATCCAGTTATCATGGTCCATGTGGGAACCAACGACAGAGGTAGAACTAGGAATGAGGTTCTGCTGAGGGAGTTTGAGGAGCTAGGGTCCAAATTAATAAGCAGAACCTCAAAGGTAAGGATTACTACCTGAGCCACACGCAAATTGGCATAGGGTCAAACAGATAAAAGAGTTAAATGCGTGGCTCAAAGAGTGGGGTTTCAATTCATGGGGCAATGTCATCCATACTGGGGAAAGAGGGAGCTGTTCTGTTGGGACGGGCTCCACTTAAACTGGACTGGGACCAGTGGCCTGGTGAATCGAACAACTAGTGCTGCAGGTAAGGCTTTAAACTGAAAAGGGTGGGGTGAGGGTTCACGTGAGGGGAAATTTATAAACCTAAAGAGAAAAGTCGAGGCCATAGAGCAGTGTAGCAATTTGGGTAAAGATAAGCAGAGTGTAACCGGAAGGGACAGAGAGTTTAATGATAATAGTGCATCAGCGAATAAGGTCAAATCAGGGACAAATAGTATAAAGTTAAAATTAAAGGTGCTTTATCTGAATGCATGAAGCATTCATAATAAGATAGACAAATTAATGGCACAAATAGAGATAAATGGGTTTGATCTAGTAGCCATTACTGAGACGTGATTGCAAGGTGACCATGGTTGGGAACTAAATATTCCAGGGTACTTGACTTTTTGAAAAGACAGACAAAATCGGGGGAGGATAGCCCTGATAATAAAGGATGACATAAGGACAGAAGTGAGAAAGGATCTTGGCTCAGAAGATCAGGAAGTAGAATCAGAATGGGTGGAGATAAGAAATACCATGAGGCAGAATACACTGGTGGGAGTAGTTTATAGGCCCCTTAACAATAGTTATACTGTTGGACAGAGTATTCATCAAGAAATAAGAGGTGCTTGTAACAAAGGTAATACAATAATTGTGGGGGGACTTTAATCTTCATATAGACTGGGCAAATCAAATTGGCAAAAGTAGTTTGGAGGACGAGTTCATGGAATGCATTTGAGACAGTTTCCTAGAATAATACATCAACCAACCAGGTAACAGGCTATTTTAGATCTTATTTTGTGTAATGAGACAGGGTTAATTAGTAATCTCATAGTAAGGGATCCTCTGGGAAGAGTGATCATAATATGATAGAATTTCACATTGAGTTCGAGAGTGACATACTTAAGTCCAAAACTAGAGTCTCAAACTTAAACAAAGCCAATTACATAGGTATAAGGAGCGAGTTGGCTAAGGTTGATTGGGAAATTAGATTAAAAGATATGATGGTAGATAAGCAATGGCGAACATTTATGGGAATATTTTATAATTCTCAACGAATATACATTCCATTGAGAAATAAAAAGTCCACGGAAAAAGTGATCCATCCATGGCTAACTAAAGAAGGTAAGGGTAGTATTAGATCGAAAGAAGAGGCTTATAATGTTGCCAAGAAGAGTAGTAAGCCTGAGGATCAGGAGAGTTTTAGAAACCAGCAAAGGATGACCAAAAAATTGATTAAGGGGGAGAAAATAGAATATGAGAGTAAGCTAGCAAGAAATATAAAAACAGATTGTAAGAGCTTCTACAAGTATGTAAAAAGGAAGAGAGTAGTGAAAGTAAACATGGGTCCCTTAGAGGCTGAGGCAGAAGAAATTATAATGGGGAATAAAGAAATGGAAGAGACGTTAAACAAATTTTGTGTCTGTCTTCACTGTAGAAGACACAAAAAACATACCAGAAATAGTGGGGAACCAAGGATCTAATGAGAGTGAGAAACTTAAAGTAATTAATATTAGTAAAGAAAAAGTACTGGAGAAATTAATGGGACTAAAAGCCAATAAATCCCCTGAACCTGATGGCTTACATCCTAGGGTTCTAAAAGAGGTAGCTGCAGAGATAGTGAATGCATCGGTTGTGATTTTCCAAAATTCCCTAGATTCTAGAATGGTGCCAGTGGAATGGAAGGTGGCAAATGTAACACTGCTATTTAAGAAAGGAGGGAGAGAGAAAACAGGGAACTTCAGGCCAGTTAGCCTGACATCAGTCTTCGGGAAAATGCTGGAATCCATTATCAAGGATGTGGTAAGAGGGCACTTAGAAAATCATAACATGATTAGGCTGGGAAAACGTGGTTTTATGAAAGGGAAATCATGTTTGACAAATCTATTAGAATTTTTTGAGGCTGTAACTAGCAGGGTAGATAAAAGGGATCAGTGGATGTAGTATATTTGGATTTTCAAAATGCATTCACTAAGGTGCCACATGAAAGGTTGTTAC
The DNA here is from genome assembly GCF_035084215.1 of Heptranchias perlo. Classification (NCBI taxonomy): domain Eukaryota; kingdom Metazoa; phylum Chordata; class Chondrichthyes; order Hexanchiformes; family Hexanchidae; genus Heptranchias; species Heptranchias perlo. Next base: position 13,278,969 of record NC_090348.1, on the reverse strand, counting down.
ACAAGATAAGGGCTCATGGGATTGGGGGTAATATATTAGCATGGATTGAGGATTGGTTAACAGACAGAAAACAGAGAGTAGGAATAAACGGATCATTTTCAGGTTGGCAGGCTGTAACTAGTGGGGTGCCGCAAGGATCAGTGCTTGGCCTCAGCTACTTACAATCTATATTAATGACTTAGATGAAGGGACCCAGCGTAATGTACCAAGTTTGCTGATGATACAAAGCTAGGTGGGAAAATAAGCTGTGAGGACGACACAAAGAGTCTGCAAAGGGATATAGACAGGTTAAGTGAGTGGGTGAGAAGGTGGCAGACGGAGTATAATGTGGAGAAATGTGAGGTTATGTGGTAGGAAGAATAGAAAAACAGAATATTTTTTTAAATGGTGAGAAACTATTAAATGTTGGTGTTCAGAGAGATTTGGGTATTCTTGTACACAAAACACAGAAAGTTAACATGCAGGTACAGCAAGCAATTAGGAAGGCAAATGGTATGTTGGTCATTATTGCAAAGGGGTTGGGGTACATGAGTAAGGAAATCTTGCTGCAATTGTACAGGGCTTTGGTGAGACCACACCTGGAGTACTGTGTACAGCTTTGGTCTCCTTATCTAAGGAAGGACATAGTTGCCTTAGGGGTGATGCAACGAAGGTTCACTAGATTGATTCCTGGGATGAGAGAGATGTCCTATGAGGAGAGATTGAATAGAATGGGCCTATACCCTCTGGAGTTTAGAAGAATGAGAGGTGATCTCATTGAAACAAATAAGATTGAGAGGGCTTGACAGGCAGGATGCTGAGAGGCTGTTTTCCCCGGCTGGAGAGTCTAGAACTAGGGGGCATAGTCTCAGGATAAGGGGTCGGCCATTTAAGACTGAGATGAGGAGGAATTTCTTCACTCAGAGGGTTGTGAATCTTTGGAATTCTCTACCCCAGAGGGCTGTGAATGCTCACTTGTTGAATATATTCAAGGCTGAGATAGATAGATTTTTGGACTCTAAGGGAATCAAGGGCTATGGGGATCAGGCGGGAAAGTGGTCGAAGATCAGCCTTGATCTTATTGAATGGTGGAGCAGGCTTGAGGGGCTGAATGGCCTACTCCTGCTCTTATTTCTTATGTTCTTATATTAAAATGCTAATGCCATGTGATACAGTGGCCTGGATTTTTCACTGCTTTCCCCAAATCAGGTAGGAAGCAGGTAGCAGCAAAGGCAAGAAAATCAGACAGCAAGGAGAACTGTCATACTCCCACCCTAACCTCACTACTCCGCCCCCTGCCCAAGCTGGGAAGGCTGTCGGAGGGAAGGTGAGGCCTGGCAAATTCCCCATTTTTTCTGTCTCCCACTCAAGATCCCACTGACCCAATGGACTGCCAGAAGAGCATTTAAAGTAAAAAAAAAACTTGCATTTATATATCACCTTTCACAACCTCAGGACATCCTAAAGCGCTTTACAGCCAATGAAGTACTTTTGAAGTGTAATCACTGTTGTAATGTAGGAAATGCAGCAGCTAATTTGCGCACAGCAAGGTCCCACAAACAGCAATGTGATCATCACCAAATAATCTGTTTTAGTGATGTTTGTTTGAGGGAATAATATTGGCCAGGACACTGGGGGGAAACTCCCCTGTCCTTTGAATAGTACCATGGGTTCTTTTACGTCCACCTGAAAGGGCAGATGTCTTATCCAAACTGGAATGGCTTGGAATGACTATCCTCCAATGTGCCTTTTCTCCCCCTTTACCCCATTCAGCACCCCCCACATACGGGTTGCAATCACCTGAATAATTAGCCTGTCAGGTTGCAAACTAATACCCAAAGCCCATTGGCATCTTATAGGATCGAGCACTAATTCTCATCCTTGCTACAACATGCCAATCAGGCCAAAAAATTCAGCACCAGCTCGATACTGGTGTGCACTTAGCCAGTACTGAATTTTCCTCGTGATGCCAACCTCTGATTGACTTATAGCACTGAAAAGGATATTAGTCCAATGTAGGGACTACAAGCCATTAATGGTTGTTTCTAGGTAAATTAATCCATTTCGATGGCTAACGATACGTAACCATGCAAAGATGTGAGCACAATGTTGATAGGGTGAGAGGAAGGTGGGAGGAGGCTTGTGTGGAGCATAATTGCGGCATAGACGTGTTGGGTCGAATGGCCGTTTTCTGTGCTGTAAAACTGCTATGTAATACTTACGGAACAGTGGTATATATTTGCTATTTTCAATGCAAAAGTACGTTACTGACTCCTTGCAGAGTGACTCCCTGTCACTGATTTAGTATAGTTACTGCTCCTGCTCTTTATATATTGTACCAATGGATGTGACAACACTAAACAATGGACACAAGACACTCAACCTCTCACAGATTACTTGACAACAATTTTAAAATATATTTCTTTAATGTAGGTTGATTGGCTACAGATAATTTGAAGTCAGTTTTGTGCTACAAATTTGAATTACCCAATCATTTGAATTAAACAACATAAACACCACAGCAAAGTGGAAATGTAGTGCTAAGAATGAAATATTGGATAAAGTTGAATTAAGCAATTAAGAGTAAACTGTATTCACACTAAAAATATGAATTCTGCGTGTTGTACTTATGGTTTCACTGTTATAATTCAACTGTGTACATAATGAACATCTGATGCCACCTACTGGTGTGAATTTATCAGCAATAAAATTAATCAAGTATTCCCACTTTACACAATGAAGGTATGAAAACTGCAGATTACCACCTCAGATACATTTATTCATTTTCCATTTAAACAGACATTTTAACATTCATTTTAAAAAGGCATACGTTAATGTTTTAAAGCTAATTGTCATCAAACAGCATGTTCAATATTTGCTTACCATCTAATATAAACATAGCTTATTAAAAATCTTTTGTAGGGTGCTCACCTCGTTAAAACCTGTTGTCTTAACATTTCCAATGGGAATTCCAATGTTAAAATGTCATAATTTGACTGTTATACTTACCTGTAACTATTACCTGTCATACCACTAGTTAGTGCTCTAAATACTAACATTGGGCTGTTGCTATTATCTGTTATGCCACAGGGTGGCACAGTATTATCTTTTCCCCACAATCACTCCATGCTTTTTAAAAACATTTTCATTCACTTTTTTTCCAGTAACTGAAATTTCTAATGTTCAAAGAAGCCTTTAAACAAAAATAATTAGAAATTACATATTTCATAATAACATTTATCCATTGAATTATTCTTTGTGTCTTCCAATGCCTTCATTAAAATTTTTACTCAAAATCCTTGGCCTATCTCAAAAGGCTGATCTTTGGCTGGTTGTTCACATCATAATAGTAAGAAAGAGCTTTCAATCACATGGTATCATACTGAGACTCAGCTATACAAAACCCTGGTTAGACTGTACCTGGAGTACTGTGAGCAGTTCTGGGCACCGCACCTTCGGAAGGACATATTGGCCTCGGAGGCAGTGCAGCATAGGTTTACTAGAATGATATCCGGACTTCAAGGGTTAAGTTACGAGGAGAGATTACATAAATTGGGGTTGTATTCTCTGGAGTTTAGAAGGTTAAGGGGTGATCTGATCGAAGTTTAAAAGATATTAAGGGGAACAGATAGGGTGGATAGAGAGAAACTATTTCCGCTGGTTGGGGATTCTAGGAGTAGGGGGCACAGTCTAAAAATTAGAGCCAGGACTTTTCAGGAATGAGATTAGAAAACATTTCTACACAAAAAGGGTGGTAAAAGTTTGGAACTCTCTTCCGCAAACGGCAATTGATACTAGCTCAATTGCTAAATTTAAATCTGAGATAGATAGCTTTTTGGCAACCAAAGGTATTAAGGGATATGGGCCAAAGACAGGTATATGGAGTTAGATCACAGATCAGCCATGATCTTATCAAATGGCGGAGCAGGCATGAGGGGCTGAATGGCCTACTCCTGTTCTTATGAGACCCACGGTATCCGCTTTGGAAAGGTTGCAAAACTAGAAATAAAAAAGATAGTTAACTAGCTGGGTAGGTAAACAGACAGACAGAGAAAAGATAGCGAAAACCACACATAAATTTCTACATAGGATCAGCAAAGATATGAATTGCGTCATTCTACGTGACTGTGGTAAACTATCCCTCCTCAGCCGACTCGACCTGTCTACAGCCTTTGACACAGTTGACCACACCATCCTCCTCCAACGCCTCTCCTCCATCGTCCAGCTGGGTGGGACTGCACTCGCCTGGTTCCATTCTTATCGATCCAGTCGTAGCCGGAAAATCACCTGCAATGGCTTCTCTTCCCGCTCCTGCACCATTTCCTCTGGAGCCCACCCGAGGTTCTATCCTTGGCCCCCTCCTATTTCTCATCTATATGCTGCCCCTCGGCAATATCATCCGAAAACATGTCAAGTTCCACATGTACGTTGACAACACCCAGCTCTACCTCACCACCACCTCCCTCGACCCCTCCACTGTCTCTGATTTGTCACACTGCTTGCCTGACATCCAGTACAGGATGAGCAAAATTTCCTCCAACTAAATATTGGGAAGACTAAAGCCATTGTCTTCAGTCCCCGCCACAAACACCATTCCCTAGCTATCGAATCCATCCCTCTCCCTGGCCGCTGTCTAAGGCTGAAACAGACTGTTTGCAACCTTGACGTCCTATTTGATCCTGAGATGAGCTTCTGACCACATATCTGCTCCATCACCAAGGCTGCCTACTTCCACCTCCGAACATCACCTGTCTCTGCCCTTGCCTCAGCTCTTCTACTGCTGAAACCCTCATCCATGCCTTTGTTACCTCTAGACTTGACTATTCCAATGCTGTCCAGCCGGCCTCCCATCTTCCACCCTCCATAAACTTGAGCTCATCCAAAACTCTGCTGCCCGTATCCTAACTTGCACCAAGTCCTGTTCTCCCATCACCCCTGTGCTTGCTGACCTATGTTGGGTCCCGGTCCAGGAACGCCTCGATTTTAAAATTCTCATCCTTGTTTTCAAATCCCTCCATGGCCTCGCCCCTCCCTACCTTTGTAACCTCCTCCAGCCCTACAACTCTCCACGATCTCTGCGCTCCTCCAATTCTTGCCTCTTGCGCATCCCCAATTTTAATCGCTCCATCATTGGTGGCCGTGCCTTCAGTTGCCTAGGCCCTAAGCTCTGGAGTTCCCTCCCTAAACCTCTCCGCCTCGCTACCTCTCTTTCTTAAGTCGGTCCTTAAAACCTACCTCTTTGACCAAGCTTTTGGTCACCTGTCCTAATATCTCCTTATGTAGCTCGGTGTCAAATTTTGTTTGATAATCACTCCTGTGATGAGCCTTGGGATTTTTTACTACATTAAAGGCGCTATATAAATGCAAGTAGTTGTTGCGTCCATTGGGCTCCATGAGTTCTATAAGTGTTAACATCACATCAGGTTCCCTAATTTTGTGAAATATGTAGTTTTATTACGAAACTAAGATGTTTCGGAGTTCCTTATTGGTATTAATTTATTTTGCACTGTTGGATAAGTATCTTGCTGAAGTCTGTTGGTGCAAACAACCAGGTCCAAAAGAAGCAGCGGGTTGGTGGAATTCAGACAGGTCGGTAGACAAGAGAAAATGTTATAAGTGAAATAAAGAACATCAAAGAGTGCGGCAGAGAGAGAAATGAAAAGGGAGTAGCAGATGTGTATGCAGACAGGGTAAGAAGGGAGAGAACAGGATGGGAAGAAATGGGATAAATTTGGTGGGATTCTACCTTATAACAAAATTAACCTGAATTTGAATTTCAATCATTGACTTTGTGCATTCTGCAGGTTTCCTCAGAAATGACTACGGTAGAAAAGAATAAGTTTAACATTCGAATCTAGTCTCACAGGACATCCCTGTTCATTGCTTAGAGATATGTGGCAGAGATGCAAGGCAGGCTGCTGTGCCATTTAAAGGTGCATTTATGCTGGAGCTCTTGATCTGAGGTTGGCACTTCAGGTTCCAGCCAGGAAGAATCTCATTTACATCACCTGGCCCCTGCCTGGCTGGAACTGTACCAGTCTCTCTCCCAACAGTTAAAAACTTGAATCTTTAGAAAGCCACTCCAACAGAGTTTCACTCTGCTTCACTCCAAAGTCAGGTTGGGCCCTGACTCTGGGTTTATACCAATGCTACACTTAGAGTGTAAATGCCAACTGTTTCAGGCGGGAGGCCACTTTAAATATGCAAATAGGGGGCCTATAACACATCTGCATTGAGTGGCCTAACTAGGAGTCCGTAAAGGGATTGTTGAAAGTCACTCAAAAAATATTTTCAACCTTTATTTTTGTGGAGCCAGAAGCAACTGGAATTCTTGTCTTGGCGGCAGAGAAACGTTGCCTATGCCAACCCTGGGGTCACCTCTAGGGCCAGACTGTTGGCTACCTCCGCATAGGAACTGGCACATTTCCCAGCCTCCCCAACTGCCGAGCTCCATTGGCGTTTGCAGCTCATTGGATCCATGCTAATCAGGCTTGGGCCTCATGGTAGCAACAACGGGCATTCTCCCCCTGCTCATTTTGTGCCAAAAGTTAAATCCCCCCCCAACCAGAGTCATCGCTTTCAGATAAGGGGAAGAAAAACAAACCACTTCCCTAGATCATGTTACCATTGTGAATCACACCTGTAGAAATAGGGTTTATATTTCTAAACAATTTGTAAGAATAAATACATCAAGTTACATCGAAAATGCAGCACAGGAACAGGCCATTCAGCCCAACTGATCTATGCTGGTGTTTCTGCTCCACACGAGCCTTCTCCCTCCTTATTTCATCTAACCCTATAAGCATATCCTTCTATTCCTTTCTCCCTCATGTGCTTATGTAGCTTCTCCTTAAATGCATCTATGCTATTTTCCTCTACAACTGCTTGTGGTAGTTTGTTCCACATTCTTACCACTCTCTGGATAAAGAAGTTTCTCCTGAATTCCATATTGGATTTATTAGTGATTATCTTATATTTATGACCTGTAGTTTTGGACTCCCCCACAAGTGGAAACATTTTCTCTACATCAATCCCATCATATCTTAAAGAATTCTAAAGGTCACCATTCAGCCTTCTCTTTTATAGAGAAAAGAACCCCAGTCTATTCAGCCTTTCCTGCTAAGTATCTAAGTATATCCTCTCAATTCTGGTTTCATCCTTGTGAATCTTTTTTGCACCATCTCCATTGCCTTTATATTCTTTCTATAATATGGAGACCAGAACTGTGCACAATACTCCAAGTGTGGTCTGCCAAAATTCTATACAAATTTAACATAACTTCTTTGCTTTTCAATTCTATCCTTCTAGAAATGAACCCTAGTGCTTGATTTGCCTTTTTTATGGCCTAATTAACCTGCATCGCTACTTTTAGTGATTTGTGTATTTGTACCCCTAGATCCCTTTTTTCCTCTATCCTGTTTAGACTCTTATTATCCAAGCAGTATGTGGCCTCCTTATTCTTCCTACCAAAATGAACCACCTCGCACTTATCTATATTGAAAATAGATAGTAGAAGAACCTCTGTGATTTAGCTGATGAGGATAAGCAAATGAAACAAATAACGTCAAGTAAAACCTCTTTCACCTTAAAGGGGAATAGAAAGGAATATCCCTTTCTCAAATTTTAGGAGGTCTTTCCTATTGTAAAAAAAATGGGCATGTCTCAATAGTTTACACAGAGATCCACTGCTCTGCCAAGTGCTTTCAGCCATGCACTGCTCTGTTGTGCAATCTAGTGGTGTTGCATTTCTTCATCACCAGTGAGATATTGGGCCTGCTCTGCTGGCCTAAACATGGTTTCCGCCGCACTTCTGCCAAGCTTATGGTGGCAGGGCGGAAGAAGATCCGAAGAAATTTGACCCTATTATTGCCCCTGCTTTGTACATATCTTGCCACTCCTCACAGCTTGTTGTTAGCACTCTATTGTAACATTTTCTGCAACTTTTTGCCTCTAAATCACGGACATAAACCAGATAGGTTTTTTTTAAAGTCAGTGAGTGCTAGCCATCCTATTGTAGCTCTCGCCAGTGGTCATTTTTCATTTTGTGAATCTAGATTGAGTGTTGACAGGCTTGAGATTGCACCGTGGTGGGGGGCAGAATCATACCGAGCCTCATCCTCTCCTCATTTGATATCCACGCACGTGTATTTTGCAGCAGGGGGTGTTAAAAGATCATTGATGACAAAGCAAAAGTTTTACAAACTATTAGTGCAAGGTCAAACATTCACTGTGTGCAAACACAACAGTTATTTAGAGTCCAAAGAACTGCTCTCTACTCAAGTGTTTGTACCTGATGTTGTAGGTTCCAACTTCCAGGATGGACCCACCAGATTACTCAAGAACTGGCCACTTGCAGAAATGTGTGACTCAATCTTTCTAAACTCGCTTAAAAACAAATGAACTGCAAATGATGGAAATCTGAAATAAATTTTTAAAAAACAGAAAAATACTGGAAATACACAGCAGGGCAGTTGGCATCTGTGAAGAGAAAAGGATGGGTTAACACTTTGGGTGTAGGCCTTGTCAGAACATGTAGATTACATGTTCAAAATCTGTCTTTTTTTTCCCTTTACTAAAGCTGACAGATCTGCTGTATAATTCCAGCATTATCTCACCAGTGATGAAGAAATACAACACCACTAGACTGCATATCACAGCAGTGCATGGTTAAAAGCACTTCGCAGATCAGTGGGTCTCTTTGTAAGCTATTGTGACATACATTTTTTTTAAACAATAGGAAAGACCTCCTAAAATTTGGGCTGAGAAAGGGATATTCCTTTCTATTCCCCTTTAAGGTCAAAAGGGTTTTACTTGAATTTATTTGTTTCATTTGCTTATCCTCATCAGCTAAATCACAGAGGTTCTTCTGCTAACTATTTTCAATACTGTTAAGTGTGAGGTGGTGCACTTTGGTAGGAAGAATAAGATTTAGTCAAAAAGAAGAGAATTAAACGACTAGGAATAGTACCCAGAATTTTTCTTTGTTCAAAAACAATTGAATATTCAGCCATTCAAATGGCATCTGACTTGTTATTGGAACCGCAAAAATACATCTAGTGGTAAATGAATTGCTTGCTAAATGATAAGAGTTGGCTCACTATCTGCTTACAATAATAATTTGCTTCCTGTATGGTGCCATGAGAAGAATAATGATTACTATATAATTACTTAAGTACAGCAGACTCAATCAATTAGTCAGAACTCTTAATTTCAGCTACAACGATTTGTAAATGGGAAGCTACTGACCTATTTATATTTTGCAATTACAAACCATTAGATCATTTATTAGAAGGAAAAATCATTAGGATGGCTCGGTGGGTAGGGTTTAAATCCTACTCCAGTGTGGTACCGAGGGAGTGCTATATTGTCGGAGGTGCCGTCTTTTGGATTAAACTGAGGCCTTGCCGTTCTAGAAAAAAAAATCCAGAATTTGCTGAACGAGTACAGATCTGAATGTGTATAGATCATAACTGATACAACTCATATAAATGAGTTCTGTTTTGTTAGATCTAGTTTTTCTTGGCTCATGATGTATCATAATCAATTTTAGCGAAGTAAGAGTGACCAGCCCCTCCCCCTAATTATCATAATTTTATCTATACTGTGTAGAAAATATACTATAGAGAAATCCCCAGAATTCCTCAATAATAATACAAATATTCCAACAACTTGTAATAAGGACTTCATAGTAATTAATCATTTTATGGGAGCTACATTAAACAGTTGAAATCAGCCTTTAGATCTTAGCATATTGACCCAGAACTGAATAAATCCACCATGTAGAAAGAAAGCAGTATGTATTGAAAAAATTAAAAAGTAACAGGTATTTCAAAGTAGCATCATTAATGAGCTCAGGTAAAATTTCTAAATTACTTATTCATCACTCTTGTAGCTAATGACATTATCTGAACTCATTTAAATTATATCCTTCAAACTGCTCTTACCTATGTCTTTTTTGTGAAAATCACACAAGAAGCTAAGAGGAGGCAAGAGTTTTAAAATCAGAAAAATAGGGATGGTGTACTGGTGCATATCAAGTTAACTGCAGTGGTTCAAGAAGGCAGCTCACCACCACCTTCTCAAGGACAATAAGGGATGGGCAATAAATGCTGGCCTTGCCAGCGATGCCCACATCCCCATGAACGAACATTAAAAAAAAAGTACTTTTCTGAATAATAAAAGCACATTAATGCCTATATTTTTGAGCTATTTCCCCCATGGACTAGATTTCAGGGCACATCAAATATAGGTAGGAAAAAGATCCAGGTTTCAACATTGATAAGATGAGGTGAAAGATTTCTTTTTGTTACAAGAGCTTCCTGGATTCAATAATTAGAAATCTGGCTTCACTTTGAGAAGCTAACATGGCAAGGCACTGTATTTTTTAAAAATTCATTCATGGGATGTGGGCATCGCTGTCAAGGCCAGCATTTATTGCCCATCCCTAATTGCCCTCGAGAAGGTGGTGGTGAGTCGTCTTCTTGAACCTCTGCAGTCCATGTGGTGAAGGTGCTCCCACAGTGCTGTTAGGAAGGGAGTTCCAGGATTTTGACCCAGCGACGATGAAGGAACGGCGATATATTTCCAAGTCAGGATGGTGTGTGACTTGGAGGGGAACGTGCAGGCGGAGGTGTTCCCATGCGCCTGCTGCCCTTCTCCTTCTGGGTGGTAGAGGTTGCGGGTTTGGGAGGTGCTATCAAAGAAGCCTTGGTGAGTTGCTGCAGTGCATCTTGTAGATGGTACACACTGATTGCAAATATAATTACACCAGAGCACCCTTAATAGGCCACCAAATCTTTAAGATGTTATGTTGCACCTCAGGCAGCACACAAAAGGTGAATGAGAGAGTCAGGAAAACTCACATGAAAGGTTTAACCTGTATAATGGGACCGACTTCAATTTCTTCCATCTAGAAAACACAAATGGCCTGAAACAATGGCCCGGAAATTGCTCTTCAAATAACAGTGAAGCTCACCGTTATTTCAGAGAAAATGGAAGAGCAAGTTCAGGCGACCGCACATGCGCAGTGAAACGCGAAAATCCGGAACTTGCTCTTCCTGATTCACCGATGATCTGAAAGCTTCACATTAAAAGGAACCTCGCCGGCTGCAATCAATGGACCAGCGTCAACTTGCTCTCCTGCCCAGCTGGAAACTAACTAATCTCACCACAAAACAAGTACGCTGAGTTTTTTTTTAGGTCTAAACTAACTTTTAATGGAGTGGTAAATATTAATGACTGCCAAACAATCTCTCTGGCACTGAAAATTACCTTTTAAAAATGTGGAGTCTCATTTCTCCTGATTTTAATAGTTTTTGGACATTTAAAAAAAATTGTTTTAATTTAAAAATTTTAAAATCTTTTTTTTTCACTTTTTATTTCTGTCTCTTTCATCTCAATCTTTTAATCTTACCCTCTCTTTATTTTGCTTTCTATATCTTATTTTATAGTACATTTACTAACCTTATTGGGGATTTCCTCATTTTTAGTCTGCGCAGTTTGTGATTGAGTTTCACTTCCAGGTTCTTGCAGCGTGGCTTGTTTCAAGCTGGTTGGTTGAGGGGACAGAGATGCTTTCCCCACTCACAGCACCCAGGAAAGAGCGCTGCAGTTTTTTGAACTCACATTTCAAGAAAGTTGCTGCCAAAAAGAACGCGGTAACTTAGTGGGAGAGTTTAAATCCAATGAGTGGCGAGCACTGTTGGTTCGTCGCTCAGAGCAATTTACAGGCCAATGGCTTCAATACGAAGCTGCTTTTATACTGTTAACCAGGGCTCGGAGGGGCAACTCAAGCACAGCAGTTTCCACCACTGAAGCTTGAATAATGGAAACCAACTGCAAACCTGATCCTGTCATGTAACATACATGAAGATTGACTGTGGCTGTTTGGCCAGTGTACATATGAATACTGCTACCATTAGGTTAGCCAGCCAGCATGCATCTACATGCTGATATCGCTACTGGAGACTCATGCTGCTTTTAGAAAAGTGCATTTACTGGAGCCAGGTAAATCCAGTGAATTCAGGTTGAAGTAGCCGCCAGCTGTGCAAGATCTGAATATCGTTTGCTGGTAGCATAAGAGCACTACTATAGCTGAATACCAGAACAGGAAAAAAAAAGCCGCTTAGCCCATTCAGCTACTCATTTACATCCTTTCAGGATGCATAGATACCATTTTCAGCTTTTTTCCTCAGCTCAGGCCTCTACCTCCTACTGGACCAATTTTCTTTTCGTCAGCATGCGCTGGATGGATGGAGGTCCATTTCATCTCAACTTGAAAGAAGTTACTCCTCAATGGCATTCTTACCTTACTGCTGTGTATTTGTGCGATTCAGGAAGAGCAATACTACAACAAACTACGTGCATTGCTCTCCCCATTTATAATATCCACACAATGACCCTCACCTGGGGACCAAAAATGTGACAACCAATTAGCACACAGATCCCACAAACAGAAAATAAGTGGCACTCCAGTTAATCTGTTTTGGCAGTGTTAGTTGAGGAGGAATGTTGGCTAGGGCACCTAGAGATCTCTACTTTCTTCTTTGAATACTGCCATGGGATGTTTTATGTCTACTTGAACCAACTAAATGGCAGATGGAACCTCAGTTTAACATCTCATCTGAAAGACAAAACCTGTAACAATGCAACATTCCCTCAGTACTAAAGTCAGCCTAGATTATATCCTTAGTTCCTGGAGGGAGGCCTGAACCCCGCTGAGAGGTTGTTTGCCCTGGCTGGAGAGTCTAGAACTAGCGGGCATAGTCGCAAGATAAGGGGTCGGCCATTTAAGACTGAGTTGAGGACGAATTTCTTCAGAGGGTTGTGAATCTTTGGAACTCTCTACCCCAGAGGGCTGTGGATGCTCTGTTATTAAGTATATTCAAGGCTGAGATAGATAAATTTTTGGACTCAAGGGGAATCGAGGGATACGGGGATCGGGCAGGAAAGTGGAGTTGTGGTTGAAAATCAGCCATGATCTGATTGAGTGGCAGAGCAGGCTCGTGGGGCCATTTGGACTACTTCTGCTCCTATTTCTTATGTTCTTAACCCATAGATTGCTGATTCAGAGGAGAGGTGCTACCAAATGAGCTGAGCTGACAGAAGAGGGATGAGCGTCTTGGGACATTTTACTATGTGAAAGGCGCTATATAAATGCAAGTTGTTTTAGAGAGAAAAAGGACAGGAAATGAGACGTGCATGGTTAAAGGGCCTCTCAACCATAGCTGAGGAAAACCTTAGCCGAGCAAAAATGAGATTATTTCAGAGGCTCTGATACACAGACCAGAGACCTGAATGCAAAGACAATGGAGATACCGGGAGAAAATGAAAGTCTTTACAGAAGCAGGATGGGAACAAGCATAATCCAGGTAATTGTGGGAGTCTGTGGGATTGCAATAGATGGCTGTGGAAATCCCATTGCTAGAGATAGAGACCAAAGTCCAGGAATGAATAAACCACATAAACATGAGGGATGGGTGAAAATTGGAAGCAGAGTCAATGAAATCCTCCAGATCAAGGCAAGAAGTGACACCAACATAGTTGTCAGTTTAGTGGATGAAGCAGTCAGGGAGGTGTTCCCTATATTCTAAAAAAGGCAGGCATACCTGGGACCCATGCAGCGTTCCATAGCAACACCTTCTATCTGGAAGAGATGAGTGGAGTTAAGAGAGAAGTTGTTCAGGTTTAGAAAAACTTCAGCTTCGAGATTGTCCTGGTGAGGGATGGAGGTGGAGAAGGACTGTGTGTTCATGTTGAATCTGAAATTATTAGAGTGATGGACAGCATCGAGAGAGTCGCGGACGTAGGTAGGTAGACTGGACAAGGGGTTGGGGAAGGATTGGGTCAAGATAAGAGAAAGACTAGTTCAGCAAACAGGGAGAAATCTGTAATAATGGGTCTACTGGGACAGCTAATGTTTATGTATCTTGAGGAAGAACTAGAAATAGGCCTGTGTGGGTTTGGGGAACTATGAGATGGAGTTTAGTAGTGGGTCATGGTCCACAGAGAGAGAGGAGAAGCCAGATAGATATGAAAGTTATTGTGGGTGAAATGGGTCTACGCCATTGGAAAAGAAAATTGGACGAGGTGCAAAACGGGCTGCTGATTCGCTATCAGTCCATTTCACACTACTGGTGTAGACTCATTTCACCCCACTGGTGTAGACCCATTGTGTCTTGAGAAGGATACTTTTTTACTGCCCTCTCATGCTGTCATGGTTTAGAACATTCACAATTCCAATCTACTTAGCTGCATGGGTGGCCAAGGAGCTAAACCTAAATACACAATCACATAATAATCAATACTTTGCCTTATGAAAGTTCTACAGCTATAACTTAGTGCACCATTGCAAAAGAAGCAATTTTAACTCAGTTTGCTGAATAAACAGGCAAGCTATACAGTCAGCACAATAAACGCAATGACTGACGTTTTAAGAGCTAATAATAAGACAAAACAAACAGGCACAAATATCTCCAAAATAAACCAGTAAATCTACTGAGATCTATCAGTATGCAGCTATATATATGGACCCTGGTCCTCCAAGATTTAATTATTTCTGGAGTTTTGATTACTCTAATAGCTATTGCACCCCAAATATGATGAATAGATTCCACTTTCTAAATGTATGATAATATGCTTTCTTATGCGGTCATTACTTTTTTTCAAATGTTAATTGCCATTTTTCAAAGAGTACAAACAAAGCAAAATGTTTTTAAAAACTTATCCTCCATGAATAGAGCTAAATACCCACTAAAGTATTCAAAAACAAATGTAAAACTAAAAATAGGCACTAATAAATTCTGCAAGAATGGTTTGTTTGTGCATCCGATTAGCTCATGAATTTTCTAAAGGGGCCAATTCCTTAAAATAAATATAGATGACCATATGTCAGCCAAATTAGCCTGACTTCCATTAAGAATGTATAAGAGGAACATCATTCGGTACTCTGTAGAGTTCAGGTGGTATATTTCAAGCCATCAAGTCCTAAATCCTTCCATATCAGCATAATAAAAGTCACCACTTTGACAATTTCCTATAATTGTATATAGTAATAGATCTAGTTGAAGGATTTCAGGTCATTCACTACAGGTGCAGAAATATTCAGCTGAGTATATATTCTACTTTCAGTACTACACATTACAAACTAAGATTCAAGTTTGTGGAACTAATTAAATATTGTAGGGAATTACTTGGGCCTGATCTTACTGGAGCGTACACCGTTAGTTAGACTTTTGCCTGGGCCCTTCAGCTCAAAATCTTTTTGTGCCATAAACTGCTGGAGGTGTGAGTTGATAACAACATGGCGAGGGCAACGGGACATCTGGGACCTTAGTGAACGGCAGGACCAACAGTAAATCTCATTGGTTAAGGAGATAGAAAGATTGAGAAAGAAACAGAGGAATGACGGAGAAGGATGGTGAATTAGAGTCAGATCAGGTACAGAAGGAGAAATAAAGAGAGGAAAAGAAAGATGCGATTGAGAGAGAGAGAAAAAGAGATAAAGGAAAAGTAAGAAAAAAATTTTAAAATTTAAAATGACATTTTTAAAATCTGCAACAACAATTTTCTACATGCAGGAATGAAATTGAACAGTTTAATTTGTTCCCTTTCTGGGCTAGAGAGATTGGTTGGCATTGCATTAACAATTATCAGTCGTTAAAAAGGTACTTATGCTGTTAAATTTCAGCCCTCTCAGCGGCGAGTTTAATGGGCAATTAATGTGCTAATCAACAAGTTCTTAAAAAATAACAGGGAGACTAAGGGCGAGATGGCGTTTGTGCGCAGCAAACGGCAGAACAGAGCAAATCGACCAACAAGTTCTGGAGATGCACAACTCAAGAGAGTATCTCTTCATTCCCTGAACTTGCTGGCCGATTTGCGCATAAATAACGGTGTGCGTCGTTAACATGCTGTTATTTTTCCAGCATGGTCCGGTCCAATAATGACAATACATTTACTTATAGTGCAATAACTGCGACAGATCAGAACCCATAAACCTAGGTGATGTATTGTCCAAATAAAAAGTCTATGTCACTGCTTACTCTTTAAGGAACTATTACTCAGTGCTTTTGTGTCCTATTACTCTTTAATAGAATGAATCTATGACCAGAATTATCACTGATGTTGACTTTTCCTGTCAGTATTATAGCACTAGATAGTGAAGACCTGACAAAACTGGCTTTCTTCATAATTGAGCTTTGACTTTCATAATCCTAATTTAACATGATTATAGTTTATCACTTAAAACGAACACATCACAGAACCAGCAACATACAAACATCACATGATCCACATTAAAAAAAAACTGGTTTGACAGTATTATAGAAATTAAATGTTTACTTACTAAAGTTCTATACACAGGTGGTTGCTCAGAAGAGTTGGTGAAATCCCTTCCTAAGGATGTAGCACATTGAGTGTATGAGAATGCATTGACTGCTGCCTCTGACCAGCTTCACCTTTGCTAAAGGAATTGAGCTGACTATGTAGTGTAAATAACTGGTTGACCAACAGCAATGGCATAAACCATGCCTACACACAGCCACAACAGTTCTATACCCGACCATTGATAACTGAGGTATTCATGGGACTTGGGGCTGAGTGTGATGATGATGAGGATAAATTTTGAGCACAAGGACAAAGTTTAATTTCACGACTAATACCCAGGTTGCCTCTATACTTGGGATACTTATTCTTGTGAAACCTGCTACAGCGATGACTTCATCCCAGGCCAAGAGTTATGTTGCTCTTCAGTATTTACAGGATTTTCCCACTTCCACTTTTGCAGCAAACTCAATCTGTATAAAAAGGGAGTCTGAGTCCTTTCTCATCAGCCTTTGCCAGGATGGACAACATTTATAGGATCTCATGGCCAAAAAGGCCTTAATCGGGCACTTCCTGGTTTTTAGTCTGCACGGTTTGAGAATGAGTTTCACTTCTTGATTCTCAGTGTGGCTTGCTTCAAGCTGGGACATAGAGATCCTTTCCCCGCTCACACAGCCCAGGGAAAGAACGCTGCTGTTTTTTTGAACTCGAATTTCAAGGAAGTTGCTGCCAAAAAGAATACGGTAACTTAGTGTGTGAATTTAAATCTAATGAGCAGCGAGCACTATTGGTGTGCCGCTTAGAGCAATTTACAGGCCAATATTCTAACTATAGTCTAACCAATCACTTTGTCTTAGTAATCAATTTATAAAACCTAGGATCCTATATACTATTTTTTTTTTAAAAACAGCTTTATCAACTGCTTCTCTATCCAGTTTAAAGTTTTACCATTTAGTGTATCTGTTCTCTCCTTATTGATCCTCTCGAAATATATCACCACCACATCTCTGCATTAAATTTCATGACATCTTATCTGCCCAATCTACTAATCTATGCCCTTCTAAGTCACTTCAGTCAACCACTTTTTGTATCATCTACAAATTTTGATATTGTGCCCTCTATACCCAAGTCCAGATCATTTATATAACGGAGACGAGCAATGGTCCCAACACTGACCTCTAGGGGACACAACTGTTTATGTCCCTCAGTCCAAAAAAAATGTATTTAACACAATTCTGTGTTCTGTCCTTTAACCACGTTCCCTTTAATACCATGTGCCTTAATTTATCAACATCTTATGTGGCACCTTATCAAATGCCTTTTTAAAATCCAGTTAACAATGGGAAAGATTCAAACAGGAGATGATGAGTACAAATTAGACATATTCCCACAGGCAATAAAGGTGGTGTAGCAAAAGCTGGAATTCCTTGGATGCAGAGAAATTAAAATTAAAATGACACTTCAAAGAGGTAACTACTGCATTTTAAAAAGTTCTGTGTGAGCAATGTTGTCACAAGGCTGCATTTATTGCCATACCTGGTTGCCCTAGGTGGTGGTAGTCCTTCTCCATTAACCATTGCAGTCCTTGTGGTGATGGTGTTCCCACAAAGCTTTTAGATAGGGATTTCTAGGATTTTGACTCTGAAGGTGAAGAAATGGTGGCACATGTGCAAGTCAGGATGGTATGTGACTTGGATGTGATGATATTCACATGATCTTGCTGTGCTTGTCCTTCTCACTGGTAGAGGTCACTAGGCTGGGAGCATTGTAAACATAAGCTGGGCGATTTGCTGCAGTGCATTTTGTAAATAGTACATACTGCAGTTATAGTGGAAGATTCATTCAGTCTCATGCCTGGCATAAGGGACAATAAATACTGCTGTTACCCTTTGTCTAAAGCCCTTGATATGGCATGTATTAGTATATCACTAACACACTTAAACGGCAGTCAAGAACTCAACACCTATGAAGTTGGATATCTTTGAAAATCTTGATTTCTGACTTCTTACCGTCTAAATATTTGTGATTGATCAACATGTCAAATATAAAATTCTTGTGTTTACATCCCTCAAAACTCTGTAACCTCCTCTGGCTTTACAACTCCTCCCAGTGTCTCAATTCCTAGTGTCCAGCCCCTCCACTTTGGCATACTATTGGTGGCCATATCTTCAGTCATATCGGTCCCACTCTGCAATTCCCACCCCTCTTTAAAAGTTGAGATGAGAATCTTTGGGTAACTATTGCATTTTTGCATAAGCCGGTGGTCACCCCTCACGTTGGCACAGCATCTGTTTCTCACCGCACATCTGTGAAGTGCCTTGGGACATTTTTCCATGTTAAAGGCACTATATAAATGCAAGTTATTATTCAGCTTTCCTGGCTCTGAACATGCTCAGATCAACCAATCTAAATAGAGTGGATTTTGTGTAGATTGGGTTTTTAATTAAAGTGCTTTGATGAGATACCAACCCTGTGCTTAGTGGTAGCACTCTGGTCTCCGAGTCAAAGTTGTGGACTCAAGCGATGCTCCAGAGACTTGAGCATGTGATCTAGGCTGACTGTTTTGCACAGTCAGATGTTCCATCTTTTGGATGAGATTATAAACGGAGATCCTGTGTGCCTGTTCCAGTGGATGTAAACAATCCCATGGCACTATTTGAAGGGGAATTTTCCTAGTCCCCTGGCCAACATTTGTCCCTAACACCACTGAAACAGATTAACTGGTCATTTATCTGTTATTGGCAGGACCTTGGTATGCACTAAATTGGCTGTCACATCTGCCTTCATAACAGTGACTAGTTTAAAAAAATCATTAGCTGTGAAGTTCTTTATAACAGCTTGAGAACAGGAGGTGCTATGTAAATGCAAGCCCTTGTACTGATAATAGGTATCCACAACATTCTATGGCTCTCTTGGATGGATGGATGAAAAAACCTTCAAGATAGGGGAAGGGAAGTAAAATAAATCTGAGGAAACAGGGTGAAGAAGCAGCTTTCAGATAGTCATCAAAAAGCAATTCATCATCAAGTGGAAGTTACTGTAGACAAATAACCAAGATTCAGAGCATTAGGTGCCTTTTTCTTCCTGGTCCCTTCAACATAAAATTAAGCTTCAGCTTGTAGTCACTATGGCAACTCCAATACTAATACTGGTACCAGTACACTAGTGGAAAATAGGACTGGAATAGCTGCAGTAAAGTAGGCAGATGCTTTGAAGAACACACTCACTACTTGTGTTCTGTCTGGTTGATAGGGGATGAGGGGGCGGACATATGAGGAGAGGTTGAGTAGATTGGGACTCTACTCTTTGGAGTTCAGAAGAATGAGAGGCGATCTTATTGAAACATATAAGATTGTGAAGGGTCTTGATCGGGTGGATGCAGTAAGGATGTTCCCAAAGATGGGTGAAACTAGAACTAGGGGGCATAATCTTAGAATAAGGGGCTGCTCTTTCAAAACTGAGATGAGGAGAAACTTCTTCACTCAGAGGGTGGTAGGTCTGTGGAATTTGCTGCCCCAGGAAGCTGTGGAAGCTACATCATTAGATAAATTTAAAACAGAAATAGACAGTTTCCTAGAAGTAAAGGGAATTAGGGGTTATGGGGAGCGGGCAGGAAATTGGACATGAAGCTGAGTTCGGATCGGTCAATGCCCTGTGGGTGGCGGAGAGGGCCCAGGGGCTATGTGGCCGGGTCCTGCTCCGACTTCTTGTGTTCTTTAGATTTGTGGTTGGGATCAGATCAGCCATGATCTTATTGAATGGCGGAGCAGGCTCGAGGGGCCGATTGGCCTACTCCTGCTCCAATTTCTTATGTTCTTATAGAGATCTCAAAAGAGCAGGTGGACCCCACCTGTTTGCCTTGTAGGGTATGCATATGAAAAAGATTAAATATTTGTAAGATCAATTTCTCCTTTTACAAGTGACAGCATAAAGATGAATTAGATTTAACATCTATGCCTCACGCATTCTTTCACTGTATTTCAAGCTACATTTGTTTCATTTTTTGGAAACCAATGCATATCCATTGACAAACATATTGAGACAGAAATCGCTCCCGAAATAACAGAGCTCAACAGGGCTCTCCATTGTTAGTGGAAGGCAAATGGCATGTTGGCCTTTATTGCAAGGGGGTGGGAGTACAAGAGTAAGGAAGTCTTGGTATAATTGTACAGGGCTTTGATGAGACCACACCTGGAGTACTGTGCACAGTTTTGGTCTCCTTATCCAAGGAAGGATGTACTTGGCTTAGAGGTGGTACAATGAAGGTGCACTAGATTGATTCCTGGGATGAGAGGGTTGTCCTATGAGGAAAGATTGAGTAGAATGTGCCTATACTCTCTGGAGGTTAGAAGAATGAGGTGATCTCATTGAAACATAAGATTCTGAGGGGGCTTGACTGAATAGATGCTGAGAGGTTGTTGCTCCTGACTGGAAAGTCTAGAACTAAGGGACATAGTCTCAGGATAAGGGGTCGGCCATTTAAGACTGAGATGAGGATGAATTTCTCCATGCAGAGGGTTGTGAATCTTTGGAATTCTCCATGCCAAAGAGCTGCGGATGCTGAGTATATTCAAGGCTGAGATAGATTTTTGGACGGTAGGGAAATCAGGGGATATGGGGGAAATCTTACTGAATGGCACAGCAGGCAGGAGGGGCTCCACAGCCTACTCCTACTTATGTTCTTAAATAGAGGAGCAAGTTGCGGTGTTCGCACATGTGCAGTGAAACGCAGAAATCCAGAACCTGCTCCTAGTGGTTCCCCAGCGATATGATAGCTTTGAATTAAAAAGGTATATCGCACATTGCAGAGAAATCATTGAAAAAGTGCAAACTTGCTTATCGGCCCAGCTGGAAAGTGACTAGTTATCCCACCAAACAGGTACACTTAAAAATACAGGTCAAAACTAAGTTAACAGTGCTGTTAAGTCTTAACTGCCAAACATCTAAAAATTAACTTTTAAAAATGTGGAGTCTCATCATTCCTTATTTTAATAATTTAAATGTTTTTAATCAAAAACTAAAAAAAACATTTTTAAAAAAACTTTTCCCTTCGGTCTTATTTAATTCAATTATTTCTTGCTTTTTTTTCCCCCCCGCTGTCTATAACTTTTTACATTGATTTTAGTGCACCTTTCACTTCCTGGTTTAACAATTCAAGCCGGCAGAGAATGAACGCAGCTTGTCAAAAATGCTGCAATCTGATTGGTCGAGGGGAGAGATTGCTCCTCTCCAGGTCCTTGCATCACTGCATCTTCTCAGCTTCCTATTCGAGGGAAGTGACCAATGAAAAGACCCTATTATAAATCTATGGAGCAGCAAGCATGGCTGGTTCGCTGCTCGAGTGAATTCAACCCCATTGTAACAGAACTTTTCTTGCATATCAACAGGACAAATAGATGGTTTATGTTGAACAGAAGAAGAACCGAGCCACAGTAGGCACAGGGCACCACATCAGTTACAGAAAAGGTGAGTGATCTGATGAGCTACAAACAGACTGAACCTTGGAGAAACTTTCCCTGTAGGCTACACTGGCTTTGTTGAGTACTCATGGTATTAATGAACAAATAAATTATAGTTAAGATCTGCCACAGCTGCACATCTTCAATACATTACATCCTGAAACTAGTGAAGCTGAAAACAGACATGCACCAAAATATCATAGTCTGAATCATTATAAAGCAGGATACTGTCACCCCTATGCACATTTGAACTTATCTAATTATAATAGTTTGGGCATAAGGCAAGATTTTGGAAATGTAAGACTTGTAATATTTGAAAGGCTGTTTGCAAATTACTGTGTGGAAAAAAGGAACTTAAGACAAGTTGATGTAAATGAATCTCTTTACCTACTGCCTGTAAATTGCAATGGCATAACAATTGTTACAAAGAGAAAAAGAGGACTGCAGATAATAATGCGATGTAAATAATCCAGTGACTGTAAATGCCCAGTTCTGAGTTCGCCCAGCTTCTAAAGACGATTCCCACCCTGTAAGGTGCAAGTTGGATGGTGGACCAGAGTGGAAGAAATGACATTCACTGATGTTATAGCTCTAGTTAAAAGATTAACTCTAGACTGGTCAGAGCAAAGGCTGTTTGTTTCTTTGTTTAGTGGGTTAATTAGAAAAAAGGGATGCAAGACAGATAACTGAAATATTTGCCATAATTTGATGGCAACATTTTACATACTTACATGTTTGTAGCGTTGAAACAGTTTGTGGTTTAAAAACTTTTTATTTGCATCATAAACCCAATATTGAAGAGGTGAAAGGTTACAAAGAACATGAAAACAGGTCTAGGTCATGTTTCACTTGCCCAGCAAGACTGTGTGGCACAATTTATCTTCCTATAAAGGTTTGAATCACTGTTGAAAAGTGAGACACCAATGACAAGACCCTAGTAAAGAGGTTATTTTGAACACTATTGCAGCTAATAAATTAAGCATCACAGTAGATCTTATTTCCAAGATGGCATAACATCCCTATTGTCAAAACAGCACCTCTTCCAACTCGCTGAGCAGCATCCTGGAAAATCTGCTAAAATATATATTACGCACACAAAGGAGTAGTACTGGACCTGGGTAGTAAAATTGCTGAAATGGATTTTTATTACACCAAAATTATGAATGGGGAAAGCACACCAGCAAATCTACTGCACAGAGTGTAAACAGTTTTCCTAAAAACAATTCAAATCAGTTTAATGAAAAAAAGTGTCGTAAAAATACATCTGTAAATACCACTCCAATAAGTAAAAATTGTAATTTCCAGAATCACATTAAGCCACTATGTTCCAATAGCATCTTAAAAAAAAATTCCTACAGAATCAGTATATTTACATTAGTGGAGGCAAGGGGAGGGGCTGAATTCTGAAAAGAAACAAGTGTTCTAAAAGTTCATTAGGAAAAATGTGATTCATCTTTACTGTAAATGTAGACAATCTGGAAAATGATGTACATAATTGTTCATCAAACTGTCACAAGTATAGTTCTGTGGTTGAAAATAGATATCTGTATCAAAGTTAGCACCACAACAATTTCTCAAATGGATAGCCTCAAGATAAACACTGACTTGTGCTATTGAAAGCATTCACATTAAATTTAAATACATTATAATCTTATTTAATCAAGCAAAGAAAAGTCATATGGTTGAAAACCCTCCCTGAAAGCCTTAGCAAATTCTTCTTCATCTTCTCGACTATATTTACATTCCCTCCAGTTGGCTTTATCTGGTATATTTAGGACAGCTTCGCTTGCCAAAACCTCCCTGTGGGAAATTCAGAAAAAAAAGTTAATAAGGCAAACAGGAAAGTCAGCATGTGCTGTAACAAACAATGTTTAAAAGACATAAAATTCACATTACCCAAATTATCTTGTCTAGCGAACAAGATAGTGAACAGCAACAAGCAAACATGCAGTTATCCACTGTCACCTTAAATAATGAGATGCATCTATAGGATGCATTAGAAGTCTTGTATAAGTCACACTGCAAAGTAACATTTACTACCTCATCATCCTAGTTCTATCACAATTAAAATTATTTTATTTATTTCTGATCGAGACCACCCCCCACCTTGTCCTCTAAGACAGGTGGGCACTGTTGAGACTTCATATCTGCATCTACAAGATAGGTGGTGCTGTTCGCCACAGTACAAACCACCTTGGAGCTCCTAAAAATTGGGCCTGTGGTTAAATTCTGCCTACTGTCTCTCCAGTCACCTCCTCCGCCCTGCTAACAAACACCCAACACTGCTATCAATTTTAAAAACAAAGAACTTTATCCTCGTTTCCAGCAAAGGCTGGAAATATATTTGACAATGGCCCGGGGGGGGGGGGGGGGGGGGGAAACGGGACAGCGCAGGGGGAGAAAATCTATTGAAAGAGGTTCTCCAACAGCGGAGAAACCTGTATTATTTAAAATACACTCAGCTGTCTTTGCTAATGAAACCCTTCTAAGAAATCTCTCTGTCCGCTCTGGCTACTGGACACATTCTGCCTTCAATGTCTATATCTTTCCATCCCTAGCTCTTTCCTGCTACTTCCACATCAACTACACATGCAATTCCCCCTACTGCCAGTCACTCACCCCCAGAAAACCACCCATCACTGCACTTACGTCAGCAGAGTTACGTAGCATCTATAGCACAGAAACAGGGCATTCGGCCCAACTGGTCTACGCCGGTATTATGCTCCACATGAGCCTCCTCCCACTGCTTTTCATCTAACCCTATCAGCATATCCTTCTATTCCTTTCTCCCTCATGCGCTTATCTAGCTTCCTCTTAAATGCATCTACACTATTCGCCTCAACTACTCCTTGTGGTAATGCATTCCACATTCTTACCACTCTTTGGGTAAAGAAGTTTCTCCTGAATTCCCTATTGGATTTATTAGTGACTACCTTATATTTATGACCTCTAGTTTTGGACTCTGCCACAAGCGGAAAAAATTTTCTCTACGTCTCCCTATCAAACCCTCAATTTTAAAAGAAGTCTATCAAGTCTCAGCCTTCTCCTTTCTAGAGAAAGAGCCCCAGCCTCTTCAGCCTTTCCTGATAAGTATATCCTCTCAGTTCTGGTATTAACCTAATAAGTCTTTTTTGCACCTTCTCCAGTGCCACTATCTTTTTTGTACTATGGAAACCAGAACTGTGTACAGTTCTCCAAGGGTGGTCTAACCAAGTTTAATATAACTTCTGCTTTTCAATTGTATCCTTCTAGAAATGAGCCCCATGATTGTTTTTCAACAATGGCCGTATTACGTCCATCCGCCCAAAAACTTGGAAGAGTAGTGGACAGTGAGGACGATAACAATAGACTTCAAGAGGATATAGACAGGGTGGTGGCACGGGCGGACAAGTGGCAGATGAACTTTAGCGCAGAAAAATGCAAAGTGATACATTTCGGTAGGAAGAACCAGGAGAGGCAATATAAACTAGAGGGCACAATTCTAAAACGGGTACAGGAACAGAAAGATCTGGGGGTAAATGTACACAAATCACTGAAGATGGCAGGGCAGTTAAAAAAGCCTATGGGATCCTGGGCTATATAAATAGAGGCATAGAGTACAAAAGCAAGAAAGTAATGGTGAACCTTTACTAAACACTGGTTCGAGCACAACTGGAGTACTGTATCCAGTTCTGGGCACTGTACTTTAGGAAAGATGTGATGGCCTTAGAGAGGGTGCAGAAAAGATGCAGAATGATTCCAGGGATGATTTAGTTACATGGATAGACTGGAGAAGCAGGGGTCGTTCTCCTTGGAACAGAGAAGATTTGATAGAGGTATTTAAAATCATGAAGGGTCTGGCTAGAGTAGATAGAGAGAAACTGTTCCCATTGGCAGAAGGGTCAAGAACCAGAGGACATAGATTTAAGGGCGATTGGCAAAAAGGTGACATGAGGAAAAACATTTTTTTAAAAAACGCAGCGAGTGGTTATGATCTGGAATGCACTGCCCGATGGGATGGCGGAGGCAGATTCAATCATGGCCTTCAAAAGGGAACGGGATTAGTACTTGAAAGGAAAAAATTTGCAGGACTACGGGGCTAGGGCAGGGCAGTAGAACTAGCCAGATTGCTCTTGCATAGAGCCAGCATGGGCTGAATGGCCTCCTTCCATGCTGTAACCTTTCTATGATTCTTCCTCAGTATTAACTGCACCCCCAAATTTGGGGTCGTCCGCAAATTTTGAAATTGTACTTAGACTCCAAATCGTTTACGTAAATTGTGAACAACAGTGGTCCTAGCACCGATCTCTGTAACCACTTCCCACCTTTTGCCAGTCTGAGTAGCTACCTTCAATCCCTGTTTTGTAGCAAGTTTGCTATCCAATCTGCTACTTGTCCCCTGACTCCACATGCTCTGACCTTAGTCATGAGTCTACTATGTGGTACCTCATTGAACACCTTTTGAAAATTCAGATATTACTTCTACTACATTACTCGTCAACTATTTGTTACTTCAAAGAATTCAGTAAGGTTGGTCAAGCATGAACTTCCCGTTTGAAATCCATGTGTACGACTATTATATTTTCTGTTTCTAGATTTTTTTCTATTACAACTTGAATAAAGATTCCATTATCTTTCCGACCATTGACATTAAGCTAACTGGTCTATAGTTCCCTAGACTTATTCTTATCTTTAAAAAAAGGGATCTAGAACAACATTAGCTCAGGGGTTTTATCCTCCCTATCATAGAAAATTTACGGCACAGAAGGAGACCATTCGGCCCATCGTGTCCACCCTGGCCGAAAATGAGTCACCCAGCCTAATCCCACTTTCCAGCACTTGGTCTGTAGCCTTGTAGGTTATGGCACTTCAAGTGCTGATCCAAGTACTTTTTAAAATGCAATGAGGGTTTATGCCTCTACCACCCTTTCAGGCAGAGAGATCCAGACCCCCATCACCCTCAGTGAAAAAAATTTTCCTCAGCTTCCCTCTAATCCTTCTACCAATCACTTTAAATCTATGCCCATTGGTTACTGACCTCTCTGCGTTAAGGGAAATAGGTCCTTCCTATCCACTATTTAGGCTCTTCATAATTTTGTACACTTCAATTAAAATTACCCCTCAGCCTCCTCTGTTCCAAAGAAAACAACCCCAGCCTATCCAATCCTTCCTCATAACTACAATTCTCCAGTCCTGGCAACAACCTCATAAATCTCTGTACCCTCTAGTGCAATCACGTCTTTCCTGTAACGTGGTGAGCAGAACTGTATGCAGTACTCTAGCTGTGGCCTAACTAGTGTCTTATGAGTTCTAACACAACCTCCCTGTTCTTATATTCTGTGCCTCATCTAACAAGGGAAAGTATTCCATTTGCCTTCTTAACCACCTTATCTACCTGTCCTGCTACCTTCAGGGATCTGTGGACATGCACTCCAAGGTCCCGCTGTTCCCCTACACCTCTCCGTATCCTCCCATTTATTGTGTATTCCCTTGCCTTGTTTGCCCTCCCCAAATCCATCACCTCACACTTCTCCAGATTGAATTCCATTTGCCACTTTTCTGCCCACCTGACTAATCCATTATCTTCCTGCAGTCTACAGCTTTCCTCCTTACTATCAACCACATGGCCAATTTTTGTATCATCTGCAAACTTCTTAATCATGTCCCCTATATTTAAGTCAAAATCATTGATATATACCACAAAAAGCAAGAGACCTAGTACTGAGCCCTGCGGAACCACACTAAACAGCCTTCCAGGCACAAATACACCCATCGACCATTACCCGTTGACTATGTTTGATTCGTTTATCAATTATCAAACACACACCTAGGCAGCCAACAAAGGCAAAAGCCCAAACACCCCCGTTTCAAATATTGATTTAAAGTTTAAAAATTGTTTGTCTTGATGTGACAATCAACAAGATTACTTGCAATTCTCTCCACTATAGGTATGCTGCAATCTTTGATGGGTTTATCAATTGACATCAGCAGTCTCACAAACTTGGCACACTACTGTTGGGAATAGGTTTTCCCATGTTCAAATAGGTCACTACAAAGTGGCATTCTATGAATAACACTCCATCTTTGGAGCAAGGAAGTCAACAAACCCCCATCAGGCTGCAGATGTGCCTATGGGCAATTTAGGATTAACAGTAATAGTGATGGATATGGCAAACTACAGAATCATGAGCATTTGTACTGAGCAGCAACTTCTGTAACTCATGAGAACAGGGAACTCTAATTGTCAACTCAAGTGTTAAAAATTCTCCCACAGAAAATACTAGAAAAAAGTTTGAAAACTATTCAAAACAATTTCTAGTCATGGAAGAACCAACCTATCAATTACAAGGTCTAATTACTTAAAATATTGAAGGAGCTATATTTTATTGAAATACACTTTAGTTCAAGTAACATTTTAGTGCGTGTGCGCAATTTTCCTTTGTGCTATTGGTAACGATTAGCTACTTTGGACATGGTGTGAAATCATGTTTAGGTGATTAAATTACTAATTCCTAACTATCAGTGCACAAGTGCTTATTACTCTAATTCATGAAACTAAGTTGTGTTAGGTATATATAAAAAAAAACTTATTTACTTCCTAATTCTGAGCACAAGCCACTGATTAAGGGCACATAGATGTATTAAATAGAGCTTTCAAAAAATTGCAACATTAAAATTGGATTCTGTTGAGCTACAGTAATTCAAGAAGTTTTAACAGCTGACAATATATTTTTAGTGTGACAAGTTGGACTTTAAAAAAAAAGAGAAATTTCAGCAAATGCAGTTCCACAGCCATTCTATACTAAACAGATATTCAAATTTAATTAAATTCCACAAACTCGAAGAGCCATTTGTCGAATTTACAAAGTTGACAATAGATGATATTTCAGTGCATATGAATAAAGCCTTTTAAGTTTAAGGAAACAAAGCTGCTCTCTATTGGATAGATTCAACCGAAGTATAATTTACCACCCCAAATGAAGCAAGGATTTAAAAAGGACTTTGTTAATCATCCTTATTTGTGCTATAAGTTAGATTAGCTTACAGTATGTATGAAGGGCATGTCAATCCCTTTAATATGAGGTGAAATTAAAAACCCAAATTAATGCACTTTGAATGACACTGCATGGTCGTTTAAATTACATGAATCAATCACAAAACTGACACTTGCCTTGGTCCACAGCAACCACCAGCTAAGTAAACATGTCAAAAACAGAGTAAATTCGACTTCCACCTGCACAGCTTGAATTATGTTTCAAGATAGTAACATATCTCAGATGAGATGATGTAAATTAACTACTCAGCTTCATCATCATGGTTTAGGATAGCAGTTCTCAAACTTTTTCCAGCAATACCCCACCAAAACAATTTATATCCTCTTGCACTTACTACCTGTGGATATTAGCAAGTCTGATATGTTTTCAATACTGTGTCCAACAGATTACATACTGTATACACTGGAGGCACGTATTGACTGGAGTCCCAACCTAAAGATATGACAACTTCTTAAAAAACCTTTTTAAAAAAATATATTGCTGGACTAATTAGTTTTACAACAGCATTATAAAATATACTTGCTAGGACTAAAGAATATTGATAGGTATGGAAAAAAAAAAATCAAATAAATTGCACAATCTGACCTAATTTAGGAAATGTGAGAATGGTGCTGGTGTGATCTTTTTTCTCCATTATAAATGGATGGTACTTTTTTTCCTGCTGTTACAAAACCATCAGATTGAACTTGGGATTTAAAAAAAAACATGGGAAGGAGTTGCTTGATATTTCCTATTACAAAAATTTTTATTACACAATCAAATAAGTTATCTTTTCATGTTCCTGGGTCCAGTCTGTGCTTAGTGTAAACTGTTTAACCTATGGCTCTGAAGATGGATATGCAATTATGTAGTCAGAAAAACCAACTTAATCTGTTTATCCAAGTCCATGAAATTTGCTGGTAAAAATTTTGCAGCCCATGCATACAGGTGAGAGTCAAGCAGTGAATGTTGGGGGTTGCAACTGACTGCAGTCTTAAGTCCCATTGGTATGAAGCACCCCACAGATTGAATGATAGTATCTCAACCCCTCAATAGGTTTAATGCCTTCTAACATATTCCAGCCTGTAATGCTGTTTGTTTTGATTTCATACAAGCTTTTAAGTAAAACACAATCACCCCCAATATTTCTGATATTTTAAACTCCAATCAGCTTGTTTGCAAGCCTGTTAAAGCATATTCAGAGGAAGGGGGGGGCGGCTTTGGGGTATGTTTAACACTCCTTTAGTTTAGAAGGTTACTTTCTAGATCTTCAATATATTCCAAGTGGAATTAGTTGCTAATTTATACAAAAAGCCCCCCATGGATCACTTTTTTGGGAATCAAAAGTACTGAACTGGAATTCAATCTTGCAGGATTTACGAGGACTGTCCAGATTCAGTTCAGCGATCTACATTAAGCAATACGAAGGCTCACCAAAGTGGGAGGTCCTTAAGATCATCTGGTTACCTACTCTTCTTACCTTCCAAACTGTAAAGGAAATTGTTTCTTGATTCTGTAGAACAGTTTTTCTCCACTGTCCAGCTCAACATAGAAATATGCTGATCCAGGTTGAATTATCTACAAAATGTAAATCAAATAGGCTTATTTTTCTAATCACTGAAAATATAGATCATTATTTTCTAATTACTTTTGACATTCTAATCTGGATTTGTAGAACTGTTTTTTTTGTTGGTTAAAAGGCAATGTCAGGTGACATTCTAAGGACTGGCAGTGAGTCAGAACCAGTCACCATGGAGTCTGTCATCCAGACTGATGGCTGCAACAGCACATATTATCCATCTCTTTCAAAGCATATAGTACACACAGGAAATCACAAAGGTAATAGGAAGTGCTCTTTTAAAAGGATCAAGGGGAAGTGTAGGCTGTGCTATACCACATAAAAGTGCTCCATTATAGACATTGGTACAAGTTCAAATTTTCATCTCAGTAGACATTCTTGCCACAATGAGCAAAATTTGCTTTTAACAAATTAACAAAAGCAGTGTTATTCCCAGCAATACTATATTGCCCAAAACGTCTCAGTAAACATAGCTACCCAGGTTCCTAAATGCCCCCACTACCACAATAGCACAATTTATGCTTGCAGAAACACTTTTTATGGCTTTCTACTACAAATTTTCACTCATCTTCAGGAAACACTTGCCATATGGACAAATACAGTATTAACATTTCACAAAAAGGTGACGACAATTAGTTTTACAGAGGCACAGGTGCATTAGCTGCTAAATACTCTAATCTGCTGTTTGCGCCTTTCCCTGGTGATTATAACTATGACCTACAAGCGTCATTCAGAAACAGCTGCAGCAATATTTGTTGCAGGTTTCTAAGAAAAGCATCATGGACATCTTCCAAGAAATGAAACATAAAACTTTTTCCATGGCTACGTGTGCAAAATCAGATTTAATATTCATAGTCTCAATTCAAATTTAGTTTTATAAAACATAACCCTGGGGTTCAGGAAAAGATTTTTTTTTAAATCTTCAGAAATTTTACACAGATACTTAGAGCCAAATCCCAGAATGGGAAAGAAATTAAACACAAGATAAACTTGGTTAAATTCTATATTTCAATACTTAAATTAAATACCTTTTCCCTGTCATTTAAAAATACATTCTGGTGTAAAATTCCACCACTAGCACTGCAACTATCAGAACAATCGCAGTATATTTTACATTGGTAATTGGTCATAGTCACATTAACAGAAGTGGAATAGAAACACACACATACATAGGAACATGAGTAGGCCATTCAGCCCCTCGAGCCCACTCTGCCATTTAATAAGATCATGGCTGATCTGTGATCTAACTCCATATACCAGCCTTGGCCCATATCCCTCAATACCTTTGGTTGCCAAAAGCTATCTCAATGAGCAATTGAGCGAGCATCAATCGCCATTTGCAGAAGAGAGCTCCAAACTTTTACCACCCTTTGTGTGTAGAAATGTTTTCTAATCTCACTCCTGAAAGGTCTGGCTCTAATTTTTACACTGTGCCCCCGAGTCCTAGAATCCCCAACCTGCGGAAATAGTTTCTCTATCCATCCTATCTGTTCCCCTTAAGACCTTATAAACTTCGATCAGATCACCCCTTAACCTTCGAAACTCCAGAGAATACAACCCCAATTTGTGTAATCTCTCCTCGTAACTTAACCCTTGAAGTCCGGGTATCATTCTAGTAAATCTACACTGCATTACCTCCAAGGCCAATATGTCCTTCTGAAGGTGCGGTGCCCAGAACTGCTCACAGTACTCCAGGTGCAGTCTAACCAGGGTTTTGTATAGCAGCAGCATAACTTCTGCCCCCTTGTACTCTAGTCCTCTAGATATAAAGGCCAGCATTCCATTAGCCTTATTATTTTCTGCACCTATTCATGACACTTCAATGATCTATGTACCTGAACCCCTAAGTCCCTTTGGACATCCACTGTTTTTAAACTTTTTACCATTTAGAAAGTACCCTGTTCTATCCTTTTTTGATCCAAAGTGGATGACCTCACATTTGCCTACATTGAATTCCATTTGCCACAGTTTTGCCCATTCACCTAATCAGTATCCCTTTGTAATTTTATGTTTTCATCTACACTGCTTACAATGCCACCAATCTTTGTGTCATCGGCAAACTTAGATAAGAGACTTTCTATGCCTTCATCTAAGTCCTTAATAAATACTGTGAATAATTGAGGCCCCAATACAGATCCCTGCAGGACTCCACTAGTCACATCCTGCCAACCCAGTACCTACCCATTATCCCTACTCTGTCGCCTTTCGCTCAGTCAATTTCCTAACTAAGTCCGTACTTTTCCCTCGATTCCATGGTCTTCTGTCTTAGCTAACAGTCTCTTATGTGGGACTTTATTAAATGCCTTCTGGAAGGCCATATAAATAACATCCATTGACATTCCCCTGTCCACTACTTTAGTCAACTCTTCAAAAAATTCAATCAGGACTTTGAAAGATTATAGTTAGGGCATCTGCAATGTGCTCACCTACTTCCTTTAAAACCCTGGGATGGAAACCATCTGGTCCTGGGGATTTGTCACTCTTTCATGCTATTATTTTCTTCATTACAGTTGTTTTACTTATGTTAATTTTATCGAGTCCCTGTCCCCGATTAAATATTAGTTTTCTTGGGATTTCCGGCATGCTATCCTCTCTTTCTACTGTAAATACTGACGCAAAGTAATTATTCAACATGTCCGTCATTTCCCCATTGTCAAAGACAATATCCCCACTTTCAGTTTAAGGGGCCAACACTGCTTCTGACCACCCTCTTTTCTAATATAACTATAAAAGTTCTTCGTATTTGGTTTTGATATCCCTTGCAAGTTTCTTTTCATACTCTCTTTTTATTGCTCTTACTATCTGTTTTGTGACCCTTTGTTGACCTTTGTATCTTTCCCATTCACCTGGATCTGCACTATATTTTGCCTTTTTGTATGCCCTTTCCTTATGTCTTATCCTGTTCCTTACCTCTTCAGTTTAGTTATTTTGGCAAGTAGAGTTCTTGCCCCTCAGGGGTATAAACCGGTTCTGTATCATGTTAAATGTTTCTTTAAACATTTCCCACTGATCATCA
Organism: Heptranchias perlo; assembly: GCF_035084215.1. Taxonomy (NCBI): domain Eukaryota; kingdom Metazoa; phylum Chordata; class Chondrichthyes; order Hexanchiformes; family Hexanchidae; genus Heptranchias; species Heptranchias perlo. The sequence goes on along the minus strand of NC_090348.1, from coordinate 13,245,600 downwards.
GTCGTTTTGCCCATTAACAGATTTGCCCAGTTTACTGTAGACAGTCTCTGTCTCATCCCATTGAAGTCGGCCTTACCCAAGTCTAGAATCTTAGCAGCCGATTCACTTTTTTCCCTTTCAAACACTACCTTGAACTCGATCATGTTATGATCGCTACTGGATAGATGTTCATGCACAGTTAAGCTGTTAACTAAATCTGGTTCATTACTCATTACTAAATCTAGTATGGCTTGCCCCCTTGTTGCCTCTAGGACATACTGCTGTAGAAAACCATTCCAGATACACAAGAAATTCACTACTTTTCTGACAGTTGCTAGTCTGCTTTTCCCAATCTATGTGAAGGTTAAAGTCCCCCATTAAGACCACTATGCCTTTGTTACACGCTTCTCTAATCTTTGCATTTATACAATCTAGCATTTCAGAGCTGCTGCCAGGGGTCCTGTACACAACTCCCACTATAGTCTTAGATCCTTTCCTATTTCTCAATTCAACCCATAAGGTCTCTGTTGGCTGCTTACCTCTCGTTATATCCTCCTTTATCATTGAAGTGATTTCATCTCTAATCTCTAAGGCTACTTCACCCCCTCTTCCATTTTCCCTATCTCTCCTGTAGAACTTATAACCTGGTATATTTAGTTCCCAATCCTGACCATCCTACAGCCATGTCTCAGTAATAGCCATCATGTCATACCCACCAATTTGAATTTATGCCTGTAGTTCATTTAATTTATTCCTTATACTCCGTGCGTTTGTATATAGAACTCTTAGTTGGGCCACACACCCAGCCTGTCCTTCAGCTTTGGTGCTGGGTTAACCGCTTTACACCTTCGAGTTTTCACTTTATCTGTAGTGCCTAAAGTACACTTTCTTTCTGCTGCTCTATGCTCTTCCTGTCTGATCCCTATTTCCGAATTACTCTTTATTCCAATGTTGTTAGTCTCTCCCAGTCCTCTGTGTACCTTGTATCTTCTCTCTAATGCTACAGCCTGGTGCCCTTCGCCTGCCAAATTAGTTTAAACCTTCCTATTTATATGATGCCTTTGATGTAGAGAAATTCCCACACTGCTTCCCAGAAGCAAAAATCAAAAAATAGACACTGAACCAGAAACTTGGTCAAAGAGGTGGGTTTTGAGGATCTTAAGGAGAGGCAGAAGGTTTTAGGGAGGGAATTCCAGAGTGAGGCTCCTAGGCAGTTGAAGACATATCCACCAATGGTGGGACAAAGGGATGCACAAGTGGCCAGAGTCAGAGGAATAGAGTTCAGGGAGAGGGTTTGAGGGGATGGAGGTTACAGAGATACAAAGAGGCAAGACCACAAAGGGATTTAAACATGAGGATGAGAATTATAAATCTGAGGCGTCGAAGGACCGGGAGCCGATGTAGGTCAGCGCTGATGGGTAAGCAGGACAGGACATGAGCAACAGAGTACTAAAGGCCACAGTGGAATAAAACTATATGTAAACATGCTGCTTTATACCAAAAAATTGCTCAAATAAATTGAATGCATTTACAATAGTTAGACAGATGAACAAAACTAAACTCAATTTGCAACATTGAGATAGATACTTAAAGAAAAGGGTTAAGTACTGAACATAATATAATTTCCTACTTTTATTTTTACAAGCTTGCTTTGAAATCATTTAGGTCTCCCATTTGTTCTACTGAAATCAATTGTAATCTAGCAGCATCAAACCAGATATTTACCACATATCAGTCTAGGGCAAACCACATCCAAGTTCTCTGGACTTAAGTAAGTGGGGTATGTTTTTAAAATGGGGAAAGTGCGTGCACTATGATTCCACCAACAAATTCTGTGTAGGTTTCTCAGAAGCTTGGAGACGCAAATATCCTGATGGATTTTCACATGTCTCAGAAACCTGCTGACCCATTTAAAAAGTTCATGACAGTGCATTTACCCACTGGGAGATCAAGGAGCCTATCCAACCCTTTAAAGTACTGACTGATCTTACTGAAAATTTTGTGGGGCAGACTTGATTGACTAGCTGGTCTTTTCCTGCCTGTCAATTTTGCATGCATTTAATTTACTTCTCTGTGGGAGAAACTAGATTTCTTCTGTCTCAATTGAGGCTTATTATTTTTGTATTCCTTTTTCAAGTTGCCCAAGTACACCAAACACACTCACTTGCTTGAGATCTGAATGTTCAGGGATCTCCAAGAGCTCCATCTGCTGTTCCTCTGCTTGTACAATAAAAGCCTCTTTAATGTCATCAGTAGTACAACACTGAACAGGGACAGGAACCACCTGGATGAAAATGACAGGAAACAGCATATTTCAATGATACTCCAAGCTCACCAAAATCAGGCAGTCATACAAAAGCCAGATATTTAGATTTTTCACCAACTAATCTAAGTCAGAAAAAAGTGCATCATTGGGATGTTGATTCCCTCAGGAATGTTTGTCCTCATACCAGATGGAGACAACATCTGGGATTAATTCAGACTTAAACTAATGAAAAAAATTTTTTTATGTGAGCTGGAAAAGCTAGAAGAACAAGCTGACTTGATGGTCCTTCACAGCAATGTTTTCTGCTCAGTATTATTATGTGTGGCGACTTTAGGACTGGCCTGGTGCTTTCAAAACCAATCAATACAAGATCAACCACAACATATATAGTTAATACTATTTTCAAAAACTGTATAAGCATTACTTGAATAGGAACAATTGATTCAACTTTCAAACTTAACAAATGCTGCCAATTTGAAAGAGAAAGCTTATTTTAACAACTAGTACAGTAACAATTCAAGATTTGAAGTGGTTAGAAATTACCTGCAACTGTAAGTGTTGACTCCTGTAGTTTCTTTCAAACATTACAAACCTTTTCCCTTTGCTCTCGTAAAACTTTTTCAAAGCCAATTTACACTTCTCTACTTCTTCTATGACTTCTGAAGGAAGCTCTACCACTGACTGATGGTGCCCAATGGGCAAAATAAGTACATGATCAGGGGTTAAGCTACCTTTGGCAAGGGCAATATAACACTGTAAAACAAAAAGGAATTTATAATCATCTATGCTAACAACATGTATTTGCTAGAAGGTAGTTTATTTAACTTTGCAGACTTTTATGCAATCCAAATTATAATCCTACACATTGATAAAGTAAAGACTGGCACAAAAGCTACCCTATAGTCCTGGCTATGAACAGGTAACTTCATAGTGCAAACTTAGGTTATGTAGGACAAAGCTAAGAATTTGAGTGCAAACAGCATCCCATTAAAGAACAGACAATTACTAAGTAGGTAGGATTGAAAACACAGAAGAGTCATAATAAAAAGGGAAATGTGCAATCCTGATCCAGTCAACCAATGCGAAACTTAACCTCTACAAATTAACTGAAAACTGTTAATTCCATTAAAGTGTGTAGGAATTGGAGTTAGACTAGCAGAAAGCTAAACGCAACTTATCAGAGGAAGAAAAGTTAGATATAGCAGTCAGCAAGTGAAATGTTGCAAGAAAGGCAAAACAGACATTAGGTTCTGCAGGAAAACACAGTAAGCTTGTACATCAGTTTCTCAGATGATTATCTGAGTGCTTGTGCCACATTTTTGAACAAAAACACAGCATTTAGCACTGGTTGCATTTAATAACTAACTGACAAACTATAGTGTTCAAAAACATTACTTTCATACTGTGTAAAATAGTACATTACCTTACAGATCAGTCTATGGACTCCTGTTACTGTGGAATCCAGCCCATTTACACTGCAGGGCAAATTAATCAGCACCAGTAACAACAAACAATTGCAATTGCAAATACATAGTTGTGTCAAAATCACAATTTTATTTTCTGACTGCTAGTCTATGCTAGTAGGCAAAGTGCTGAGCTCACTCACAGCCTGAAAAGCTGTTGGCTACTGCCACCAGAGACACATTTTACTGCTCAGTGCTACTACCTCTGGAGGCACCAGGGAGGATGGTGTCAGCAAATCAAGAGGCAGCAGTGCCGGACAGAAATGCTACCAAGATCAGTCCAGTCATTGGCAGCAACACTGCAGATAAATGCATCATAGAGGATTCTCAAATAATTGAAGGCAGGGTTTGGAATTCTGTGTGTTTTAGTGGCAACCAATATCCAAAGGTTTACGTAACAATATGCTTTAAACAAAGGGCGTTGAAGCGGATATATAGTACTTACATGCGTACCAATACTGATAACCAAGTGCTTTTCTACTTCAGGACTAGCAAGGCAGAACCAGCAAGGGCTCGTGGGTTTAGCTACAAAATAAATATAAAATGCTAAATGTATATTTAACCATACTCCATCAAGAATACATAAAGAATGTAAGTTAAAAGAACACTTGGGAGGGGAATAAGAAAATTGGAATGAATTGCATCTTAAAACTGCAAAAGCAAACATTAAATGCTTTATGAATTGCACCATAGACCAGACTGTGTTGCAGATTTTTTAAAAAAAACATTCCTCCTTCCCCATCCCAATTATACGCTGTCAGTGTACCACATGTGTGGTTTTTTTTTTTAGGAACTTGAAATACGTTTAAAATGAAGACCATCTCAATTGATGAAATGAATCAAAGCACTATGGAGTAAATTTACTGATCCTGTGCTGTGGGGAGCCATGCTTAGAGATATGGCAGCAGATTGTAGTGCTGATTTTCTGAGCAAGGCTCCCTGCTAGGATTGCAGGATGAATAAATTCACCCTTATATTAAAGTGATTCAGTGAAGGACAAATAAATGCAAGAGTACAATTCCTTTGGTTTTTGTAATGATGTAGTATTACTAAGTACTTGCATGTGATATGTGGATCACTAATCTGTAGCACACATTGTTAGAAACCCCAAACAGTATCATAGAACCACTGGTTTTAGGAGATTATGGGGCCTTAACATGTATATACAATCTCATACACAAACTGATTGAGCTCCCTATTGCTGCTTGCCTGCAGGCTACAGAACAAATATTATTGCTATAATGTTACTTCCAGCTAGGGTCCATAGGCAGGGATCATGATCAAACTATCGTCTCTGCACCTGGCTACTATCCAATGATCTCTCCTGGAAAGAGGACAAATGTAAGATTGCTTTTGATGTCCTCCTCTCACCCAGCACTCATGTCTCAAGTGAAGATGGCCATTTGGCCAAGTAGCATATAGCTGCAAGCAGCCAATGGAACTGTACCTCAGTATGAGTCATTACTTTTGAGAAATGGAGGGGGGGGGGGCGGGGGTAGAAAGAAAGAGAAGGGAGAGATGAGAGAAGGGAAAAGAACAGATCTGCAGCAGCCTTAGAATGAATATGTGGCCAATCACAGCTACGTCCCGAGACCTCCTTGCTCAGGTTAGCTGTTTAGTGTAGATTGTACATTCACTACACAATTGAAGAAAAAGCATGTTCTATTGAATAATCCCCAAGGGATTTAAAAGGAAGACATCTATATTTAATTACTGATTTTCAAGTCACCTCTTACTTATTATGCTGATTAGCAAGTGAACAGGCATATTATGTATAATGCCTCCTGCTGCAACACCATGAAGCTATATTCTAGCAATACAATAGGAAATGCTGTTCACAGCCCAACATCCACCATGTCACAGGAGGGGAAAAAACCAAATAAAATGTCTTTTCTCAGGGTGCCTCTAATCAGCTGTTCAAAGCCATACAAGAAAGTAAAAGGAGGCTTATGAGAAACAAAGTATCTAAATATCTGGCCTCAGGATAATTGAATAATTTATTCAAATATATTCCCTCTTTAAACTCTACACTTTACCCCCTTTAGGTATAAAGGTGATGTTGCATTATCCCCAAATCCAATCGAAAATACTTTCTGCATTAATTTAATAGTTTATGAGGGCTTCTCCATGTAGGCAAAATATTACGGGTCAATTGTAAACACAATTAGCCAATTGTGCAGGCAGGGCTTCAATTCAAATACCATTCATGTATTTTCTTCTGGAGACGGGGAACACATTTGTTTGGGCAGTGTACGGTAATTAGACTGAGGAGAGCATATTATTTTCTTAACAAAATATCCTAGGTCTTCAAGAAGGAAAATACAAAATTTTAAGCAATTTTGTAAACCGTTTTTAAATTTCAAATTTACTGTTTCTTTTAAAAATGTCTTCCTTTTATAAGAGGCTTCCAAATGAAAATACCTGAAACTGAGAAACAGTGTACTTTGGCACACATCTATCAATATAAAAATGGGAGAAAACAAGTTTTGCACAGGCTGTATACGAAACCATCAAAATGTACAAAGCATTTAAGGGGAAGCTAGGTAAGTACATGAGAGAGAATGGAATAGAACAATATGCTGATACGGTTAGATGAAGTAGGATGGGAGGAGGCTCATGTGAAGTGACCAGTTGGGCCGAATGGCCTGTTTTTGTGCTGTAAATTCTATGTAATATGTAATTCACATTTGGAGAACTATAAAAAGGCAGAATTACTAGAACTTCTAAATTGTCAACTGCTCACCACAATCAAAGCTCTGATAGGCATGGTATATATATTCTTTATAAATTCAAATACCATTAAACTGCTTAATGTTGGCAGCACAGGAATAATGCACCCTGGTCATTTCAGACAATGCTTTGCAATTAGTTTTTTAAAAATGTCCCTATATAAGACTATGTAGTGGTGAGTGGCTTGTTCAACTTGGTGGGTGACTGACCTGGGCCTTAGACTAAGCAATCTGGCCCAGCTATTCCATTTAAAGCTTTTTAACAGAATAAAAACTTTTGATGCTTAAGTGATTGAGTTATGGGTATCACAAGTTATATAATGTGTAGTAAACACTCCATGCTTAGTTTATCATATAGCAGACTTTTCAGACTGAGTTTGTAGTGTTCCATTAAAAAAATATGGACAGATACCCAAATACAACAGGGAATGGGTGTGGAGAGAGAAGAGAGATTTACAGGTTTAGCACAAAGCAGTAAGGTGCTGCCCTAAAATATTTTTTCAAACTTGGTTTTAATACTCTTAACCCATTTGTTGCAAAATCTGTTAAGGCAAAAGCAAATTAACCTCATGTCAGAGGATCAGGATAGTGCATTAGACATAGAAATGTTGAAACAAATCTCAAATCCTGTCTTCAAATCTTGATTGGTTTCCTTTAAAACTTTTTGTTGAGTTGCTACTTCCCAATTCCAATCAGAAAAAAAACTGAACTCTAGCTCAAACCAAAGATTTCAAACACATACGTGGCTTTCGGGGCTGTTTTGATTGATGAGATGGAGGTCTTCCTCCTTCGGAGAATCTTTTCTTTCCTTCTCGTTTGCTTAAGTCAAAGAAGAACTGAGCCTCTTCCTGTAAATTATAACAACTATTGAGAAACAAAAAGTAAATTATAAATTCAAAAATCCCCAATAGGAGAAAAATCACAATGAAGGGACATTTTTACAGGACAGAACCAATAATAGTGACTCAGTGGAGTTTGTTCCTTCTGTCCTGCCCAGTCTGGTACACAGTTATCTGTCACACAGAAGATACTAAATTGTCAGCTAGTTTAATCATGTTATTCCAAGCATGCCAAAAACTGGAAGATGTCATTGCGATCTCAGTAAGACTACGGTCTTAGAATTCACAAATAGCGTTTAGCATTTGAAATTAGTAGATTGTGATTGTATGAAATCTTGAAGTTCATTGACATTTCGGCACAAGAGGTATAATTTGGCCCAGGTGCTATGCCAGTGATAGCTCCACATTTCCCCTATGCCTTTTAAGATTTTCTTCTTCAAATACAATGATTTACTTAGCTTCAACAAATATATTCCATATTCTACTAATCCTTTTCATGAAAAATATTCTAAAATCACCCCATTATGCCTTTTCTTCTAATCTTAATTATTAAAAGAGCATAAATTTAATAATGTCACTATTTACCCCTCAATCTTTTTCAAAATTCTGTATACTTCTTACATCCCCTAAACTGCTATGCTCCAGGGAATAGAGTACTAGTTTTGAGACATCTCACCCCAACCATAGCCTCTAATCTTAACATACCCCAGGGGCACCATTAGCTACATCTTGCCAATCTGAGAAACTTCATTTTCTCCTACTCTTTCTATTCTTCAGCCACTCTCTATCTATGCCACCACTTTATTCATTGTGATGGGACTTGATCTTTATAAGGTCTCTTATTGGCACTATCACTTTTTGAAAGTCTAAATATATTACAATCACTGTATTCTCTGTCTATTTAAGCAGCTACTATATTAACTTGGCTCCATTTCATTGGACTTTAAAAAAACTGCTTAAGTGTCAAAGGATGGATTAAACTTGACCAACTACTTGTTCAAATATTTTTCTACACAATGACTGTATGGAGAAATCAGTGTCACTCTCAGTAACCCTACTCTCATCACTTTTTGGCTAGATTCCAAATCATGCTTAGAAGGATGGTCATATTGTACAAACATCCTCCATCCTGTATATTTCATTAAACCAATAAAAGGTTTAATGAATGCTTTTGATATGTGGTTCTTAATTATAAAGAGACTTTGAATAAGGTTGTATATAGAAATATCGTATCAGTTAGCAAATTTATATGCAGACAACATTCACATATTAAAACAAAAAAAGCCAGTGACAATGATAGTTAAGATATAACAAGAACAAGTAATGGAACTTCATGGCTACACACTGAATCAATCCATGTTCGATAAAGTTGAAAACATAATTTTATTTCAAAGTTCACAGAAGTCAGTAAGCTTTTGCAGCCTGGAGACCACAACTAAATGTGTATTAACAGCAGAGACTTGGGGGTGGGGTGGCAGGGGGGAAAAGGGAAGAGAATTACCTGCCATAAAAAAAGGAAGAAAAATGCAATGCCACATTACACTGCCAAAAATGGATTTCAGATCCCTAAACAAGTACATACAGAATGTATTTTGGGCTTTGGTCAAGGGGAAAATATAGTACCTTACCAGAAATAAAGAGCAGTAATTGGAACTTTTGATTTACAACTAAAACTGCAAGAAAGGGTTTGCTATGTATACTTACTGGTGCAGTTTCCCCCAGTTTTGTTTTTTGAAATTCCTTGCTCATTTTCCTATAAGGACTTTCTGTGACATCCAGAGGCTGTTTCACTAGTTCAGTTGGATCCATAGAACTTATTGGTGTAATGTTAAATGCATACAAGTACTATGAAAGCAAAATCAATCAGAAAAGTAATGTAAATAGAAATTCTGGCATGTATAACCCAAAATATAAACCAAACAGATCAAAACAAAAGCTCACCATAAAGTAATTCAAACTGGGATCAGTTAATTGCAACATTTTAAATTTTCAGTACAAAGGATTCTCAGTAGCAATTACTTTTATGGAAGCAGTTTATAAACAAACCATAAAACAAGAAAATTCACAAAATAAAACTCAAACAATACATCCAGTGGAGGTACATTGGTGTACTAACGAACTGTGCCAGAGATTGGTCAGATGAGAGATCATACACACAATGCCATGTAAAGGATAGTCTAGATGTACAGGGGCAGTCAATCTATCAGATGATGCCTCCTATCCACTGCCTTATATCAAAAGGGTGTGGAAATGCAGGGGAAATAGCTTACAATATGATTTGGGGGGGTGGGGGGGGGGGGGGGGGAAGTGCATGGTGGTGAAGAATAAAGAACAAATTTACTTTTTTTTTGTTTCTCCGGGATAGTTAGAATATTAACTTGCTTTACAAACAATTCTGAGTTTGTTATATAAAGTTTAGCTTTATTAACATGTTCCTTGTATAAAATTCAACACTTTGTTCACCTATTCAGAAGAAATTGCTTCATTGAATTTACTGTTTTTATTTAAGTTTGCTGGAAACAAGAAGTTCAGTACTTAAATGTGATTATGTTGGTGCACTTCAAAATTTAAAAGTCATACATGAAAGAATTGTAAACCAAATGCTTGTGGGCACAACAGCTCACAAGCATCCAAAAAATTCAAATGAAAAATTTGTTCAAATAAAGATTACTGTCTATAATGAAAGATAAGAACTTGCATTTAAATAGCACCTTTCATCAACTCAGGGTGTTCAAAAGCACTTCATAGCCAATAAAGCACTTCTGAAGTGTAGTCATTGCTGTAAGGTCTCACAAACAGCAATGGCTAGATAATCCAGTGATGTTGGTTGAGGGGTAAACATTGGTCAGGACACTAGGAGAACTCCCTGCTCTTCAAGAAGTACCATGGGATCGTTTACACCCGCCTCATCCGAAAGGCAGCAGCTCCGACAGTGCAGCACTATCAACCTAGATTATGTGTTCAGGTCTCTGGAGTGGGGCTTCAACCCACAACCTTCTGACTCAGAGGCTAGATTGTTACCACTGAGCCATGGCTGACATCTGCAAAGTATAAATTTTGAAGACTGGCTAATTCACAAAAAGTTTGTAAAGTTACTGAACCGCTTTTTAGCAAATTCAATAACTTTTTAGTTATTGTTAAGGAAGTGCAGCATTAATCATAAAAAGTAATTTTACTTCCTATCTCCTAAATAACACTAATTATAGCAGACCACATAGCCCTGAAATTATGCTAACATACTAGCATACGAATGCTTAATGAATTTGTCTAAAGTTCCTCTCCACTATTTTAGTGGAGATAATAACCTATTCAAAATAAGAGTTATGCCCCTGCTACAAATAGCAGATAGAGGAATTTCAGACAGACACACTAGGTGTATGCATTATTAGTATCAAATTACATAATAGTAGGTCCAATATATTTAGAAACACAGAATAGGAAATGAACTTATTAGGAAAGTCTACAATATGAAGAGTCTCATTTAACATTTAAATTTAGAATGTGTTCTTAGGGATTTTCTACTTCTCCCAAAAGAGAGTTGGAGTAGTAGTTGTGCTAGTAATTCAGGATTTTGCTTACTTGCCTTTTTCTTGCTAGAATTGCTGATATTCGCCAGTGCTATGAACCTGCTGACATGCTGTGCATTTTCCTGTAGTATCGCATGGTTTCTACATTAAAAAAAAGAAACAAAATTAGATAAAATTACCATACAATGAAAAGCTGATATCAATTTAATCACAACAGTTATGCTTGGGGCTCCATAGGTTAATTTACAGCATGGTCCAGTACAGAGTCATATAGACCAGGACGGTTTCGGGTTCAATCTATGCTTCTGCAGTTAGCTGATATTAGCTAAGGCACTGAGGAGCATTAAGATTGGTTTCATATTGGAGGCAGGAAGGGAAAGACAGCCAGGGTTCCTGCTCCTTATCATCATCCAGTAACCTGTGCTGGAAAAAAAGCACAAATAGGTAGATGTTTTGTGAGGTCAAGATCAGACTCAGTTGTGTTAATCCTACAGTTGAATCCCCTGGAAATACTTCCCATCTAGATTCACACTCGAAAAATGTCCATTTAGCTGAGGAACATGTGGAACTGTACCATAATGGGAATCATCACCTTTTACATCGCTATATATTTGCTTTTTTAGTACATACTCTTTACATTTCAGGCTAATGTTTGAATAGTTTATACAATCCAATTAACTTAGTAGATATTATTTTTGATAAACTCAAATACAGTTTGCATTTACACCATCTAAGTGTACGTGCACTATAGTCCCATAAAGTATGAAGCTTTGGAATTAAATCGGTACCAGTAATTACATTCCCCTCCTTTTAGTTCTCAGAATGCCGCTCACTCTCTTTCTCCTCTCAACAGATAATCCCCACCCCCAAGTATCAGTCTCTAATGGCAGTTTATTGTCAGACAGCCATTGCAACCACACTTGTTATTATTCGCACTTTAAGTCAGGACATATTGTAAGAAGAACTATAGCTATCCTTCAGTTTGTGGAAATGTAATTTAAGAACAATGGAACAACTTTATACTCAATGTAACAAAATGCAGATGAAGAATCTCCTACAACCTTCCTCCCGAAGCAGTGCCTTAAAATTGGAAATGGTTTAAATTTCAGATATCATCTACTGTATAATAGATGAGAATATTTACAATAATCTCTCTAAAGCCCACCCAAAAATCAAGCTGCCTTCAGTTACACAAGTGGTAAGTACAGAAAAACCTGTAATTTATGATGTACAGATTTACATTTCACAGGTAAAGCATTTCATGGAATAAAATACTTCATACACAGCTTATACAGGTGGATTAAGAGTTTAAATGACAATACTGATACCTGTAAGGTAGCCTCTCATAATTGGCTCCTTCCAACGCAGCAAAATGATATCGTGGTTTTAGAGTAGATGCAAGCTGAGCTACGGCGATAGAGCCACATAATTTTGTATCAACATCTTCCTGTCAAAGATATTAAAATGGTTAGTTTCTGCATTTTTTTTCCACAACAAAGCTACATTTGTATTAATACATTTAAATTACTTCATTTTAGTCACCATTTGCTGTACATTGTAACCCCAAAACATATTTTGAAAAAATATTAAGGATATTTAAACAAAAAGCAAATGCCTCCCACTAAGCAATTAGCATATAATTTTTATTCAGACTTTTTAAACATTTACAAAAATCCACAAATATAAAACACTCATTTTTTGTAGTGCTGTAGTCAAATTAATTTTTCTGTTTACATATAATATATGCACAATATATCTTGCTGGCAATCCTACAATTACTAGTCAGTTTTCTGGTGCACAATACACAGAATAAAGTAACATGCTGGAAATCTGGCCTTTTTTGTATTTTTTAAAAAAATGTTAAACAAAATTTAAGCAAATAAGCTGACCAGATTGTTCCCATATTGCCACACTCCTTTTGGCCATTGTGATGTCAGCAGAATGTCCACACCCTTAAATTTGGAGTTGGCAGTTAGCAAGCTGTTCAGTGCCGTCACATCTTTTGAGGTAAAGCTATAAGCAGGTGCAGGTTCATTCTGGGCCTCTGTACCACTCAGGTAAGCAATCTGTAAACCCGATGCTCCTGTAAAAACACCTTTACGACCTATAGGAATACAGTGTATCAAAATTATTAAATAAAAACCCAACGAGGTGTAGGGTCAAACATAATCAGTACAGGTTTTTAAAACTAGACATCAGTTAACTGCATCATCAAATGCTACACAAAGAATGGCCGCATCTGTAATGTGGATAATTCAACCTAAAAAATGGTACATACCTAGATAAGTAATGTTTTCTGCCAATTCAGATCCATCTACATCTGGGAAATATTTGCTGGTCTCCTGACTGTTGGCTCCCAATATGCAAGTTTGCATGGGAGCTGGAAAAAACACACGTCAAAAAGTATGACCCAAATAATGCAATTTTGGTGAATCTTACAGGAAAGGAAATTCAAATCTACTGAGTCACTGCATTTTATTGTTTCCACAATTTGCTCACAACAAAATACTGATTAGCTATAACTCAGCAAAATGTTAAAAATTTTCATCGAAATAAATTAATTGTCTTATTAAAATCAAGGGACCAGGATGCATAGAATAGTGTGATCATTGGGAGAGTGGCGGTTTACTGAAAATATATGGTGGCATAGCTTATGCCCAAAATGCTGATTCATTTACTCTCTAAACTATCACATCCCACACCGTCTCAACAGATTTCTATTCTTTCCACTTTATTTTGATGTTACTACTGCATTCAATTCTTTCAGCTATAAGCCGACAGTACAATAACTAGTAGGAATTTAAAATATTCAATAAACTTAATTTAAGGTGCATAATCTTCAATATTCTTTATATAAAATAAAAGAAATTGGATTATATTAACTGGGGGCTGGGGGGATAAATACATTGAATGAGCTCTCTAGAAACCACAACTGGTGACTGCTTTTGTTGCAAACAATGTTTAGATTTGACACTGCCAAAAGACAGCAACTGCTTTACAATATATCCTATTTTCTTTTATTTCAATAGCAGGTTTGACTTTTAAATAAGATAATGTACTCAAGTTTTGACCATTTTGATATTTTTATTTCAAGTGGCAATGCTGCATAGCAAATCCAGCCATTCTCCCTGTTATGCAAACCACTACCAGAATGAAAAGAATCTACAAGTATAGAAATGTACCTCTGTTTTCAAAGGCTTCCAAAGATGTACAATACAGTCTCAATGCTTATAGCAGGCACATTGGTATTAACACAATTTTCCCGCAATGTGAGGTGGATGGTAAAACCCCAATAAGTTGCTTTAATACCTTGGGCTGATTGACAGACTCAAATGTAATTAGCCAAGGTAATTGCATGTTAATGAGGTGCAAAGAGTTTATTGAACAGCTGCTGAAAGACCAAAGTTTGCCTAAAATCAGCAGATCTTAAGTCGGTAAATAGAGGAGATTAAATAATTACGATAATTGCACCTTAACGAGGCACAAAGAACTTATTGAACAGCAGAGTCTGTCCAAAGTAGCCTGGCACACTTAATATATTGTAAGCGACTTCTATGGTGATGGAAAATGTTTATCATTAATTGCCTGGTAGAGATGGTTGCCCGTCATAAGCATGGGCAGTATAAGTGGTGGGGACTGTATTTGCAACGTCTCAAATCTGAAACAGTAATAGTTACAGCACTGTGCCAAGTAGAACAGCTCAAGGTGAAGTCTCACCCTTATTGCATGTCCATTGCAAAGTTACATTTTACAGTATTTTCAAGGAGGTTACAGAAATTTATAAATAGCTCATAATCATTTACCTTTCTTGGTTCCAGATTTGTATTCTGCCCATTCTGATTCTGCCTCTGCTGTGGTCCCAAAGAAATTACCCACACACAACAGCAACTATAAACATAAAAAAGCACATATTAAATCTCAAATTCTGGGTCTCCCCTCTCCCCCCTGCCCAAATGCTGCTAATTCAGAGGTTTTGAATCATTGGGCTCCAATTTTGTCACATTTTTAATTTAAATTATTTTTAATTTATTATATAGTGACAATAATTTCACAGTAATCAACTTCTCACTAGCTTCATAAACTTAAGTGATTTTCATAATTATTAAATTTCTGGTGCAGATTACACATGAATGAGAGGCAGGCACTAGCTGTTGGATTCCACCATAGCAATCTCAATCAACAAAATATATGGAAATGATTGAACAAACCATCACAAATTCATTTTTTAAAAAAAGCTATTCAATAACTTCAAAATTGTAATTCAACCTCTAGGTTCAGGCAGCAAAGTGCTCAGTTGCATATCAAATGATCCTCTCAACATGGCTGCTTTACATTCAATTATTACTACCTATATTTCCCTGTATCCTACTAAACAAAAAAAAATCCCTACAGGTACCATTATAATAGCAGTCCCATAATAGAAGATGACACTGTATCTGAGGCTACAGTCAATGTCGTTCATTCACTCCAAAACATCCAGCCATACCAAAGAAAACATGTATCAAAATAGCAGCTTGAACCACTAAATAAAACCTTTTAATAAGAACCACAACATATAATGAAGAATAAAATGGCTTGCAGAAATACAACGTTCTGCATAATTATAAGATCCACTATTACAAGTCCTGGGAGTAGTTTATAACACCCATGAGTTGTCCCTCTCCAAAGGTTTGGGATCACCATTCTAAAACAAAATCTCATCAAGAGGTAAAGAATGAGGTTCAGTCATCCTAGCAAAAAAAAACTTAATTGCGAGCTACGTTGATATAAATTTTATATACAGCTCAGCTGCAAATGCAAGGTATTTAACATACATATTTATACTGCTTATGAATTGAGGTAGGGACTTTATTTTCATTCTATTGAGCAAGCTTTCTTTTTCTTACATATTTTAAAGAGTTTATATTGAGTCATGAATCCAGAACTGAGTCATGCAATACTTTCCAATTCAGCAAATGGCAGTCCTGGGAATGAGTTTTTTGGGGAAGGGAAGGGAACTTAATATTCAACTAAAACAGGTTATAGAAATGTGTAACAAATATGTCCCACTGTTATTAAAAATGTATGCAAGCTTACAACACAAGCCATAAAATGGAATAATATTCCATTAAAACTATTCACTATTGCATGGTAATGTGTTCATAGAATGTGACAGAAGCACCAGTCCTTTCAAATTACATTTTCAACCAATGCAAATCCCAATTACCCACATAGCAAAGACAAAAATATATGATCTAAACCAAACTAAACCCATATTCTTTAATGGTTGGCTTGAGTTTTGCATAGACTATCAGTACAATGCACGCAATATAAAAAGGTAGGTAGTTTTAATATAACTAAACATTTCAATAATTACTTTTAAAAGTAGAGTTTACAAATAAAAGTCACTTGACAAAAGAAAAATTTATAAACAAAAACATTCTCACATCAAAATCTCCACTTTTCTTTTGAATTGACCGTACTCTGTTAAACAATGCATTCAGTTTCCCTTCAACATCTCCACAAGCCAATCTGAAAATTTAAAAAATGCACACCATTTTTTTGTTGAAACAATAAAATACACTCCAAAATAATTGCACAAGATCAAAACAGGCAACATTTCAGTCAATTACATTCAAGATATTAAAGCAGGGTTGAAGGGGTCATCTTTTATTTCCCTGAGAGGATGAAGGAGAAACAACAGAAAGAATATTAAAATTGTTAGGATGAATAAAAGGCCAAATAAGAAGCCATTTGGCTTAATAAGCTTAATCCTTTTTTGTCCACAGTTCCAAAG
This sequence comes from Heptranchias perlo, assembly GCF_035084215.1. Lineage (NCBI taxonomy): Eukaryota > Metazoa > Chordata > Chondrichthyes > Hexanchiformes > Hexanchidae > Heptranchias > Heptranchias perlo. The sequence goes on along the minus strand of NC_090348.1, from coordinate 13,229,021 downwards.
TTATGGGTACATCAATTATAAACAAGTTAGATTAGAAATATTTTTTCTTTTTCCTTTTTTGGTCTCTGCATCACACACAATCCTAATGTGCAGGGTCGAGCTTCAGATCTCGGTCAACACTCCCCTACAAGCATGTGCCAAAGGGTATCCAGAAGCAACCAAAGCTCCTTTTGAATGGAATTACCGAGCCTCTGTTCTGCATCTCCCTAGAACAGAGCAGCTGATATGACAGAAGTTTTAAAAACCGATGGACCAGAATTTGCTGAAAAAAACGACAGCGTGTGACCCACGCACACCATTATTAATATGCAAATCGGCCAGCAACTTGTGGCGAGGAAGAGATACCCCGTGAATTGCTGGACAATTTCCACCACTTTGCAAAAATGGCATCTCACTTAACCTCCCATAAGTTTCATGAAGGTGCTGCACTCACGCATTAATTGCCCAGTAAACTCACCACAGAAAGTTAAGTCTAGTAATTAACAATGCCAGTACTCTTAATGTGACAATTGTTAACAACTGCTAATCAACCCCTCTTGTCCAGAAAGTGAACAATTATAAAAAGTTTGGGGTCTCATTCCTTCAGGTTGTGAATTGTTGGGAGATTTTTTTTTAAATGTTAAATTTTAAAATTCTTATTTTTCCTTTGTCTTTTTACTCTCTCTTAATCCAATCTTTCTTTCCCCTCTTTCTCTTTCTGTACCTGATTTGACATTGGATTTACCCTCCTTCTCAATCCTTCCTCTGTTTATTTCTCAAGCCTTAAATCTCATTGGTTAAGGAGATACTGTTGGTCCCGGCGTTCACCAAGGTCCTAGATGCTCTGTTGCCCTCACTGCGCCGTTATCAGCTCGCACTTCCAGAGCAAAAAAAAATTGAGCTGAAGGGTGCAGGGAAAAGTCTAACTATGCACGCCGTGAGATGCTCTGCTCCAGCAAGTATTCCAACCCAATATATTTGTATTTCAGACCAGAATTAGCATTGTACCATTCCATAATATATTGAAGTATCAATACCCTGCCAGCTTATATTCATGATCCTATATCACATTCCTGTGGCTATTCCAAAGGGTCACCAAACCAATAGCACCATTTATTATATAAATATATAATTATGTATTTATGCACTAATACATAGTAGTCATTTCTGAATCAAATGACTGTACTATTATGTATTTGCTACAATTAAAATATTCAATTCCACTGTATATCCGTTTACACCAGAGAAATCTGCCCTCATCACTCAAAGTACATCTATGCAACTTATTTGAATAGGAAACATTTATATTCTTTGGTAATTTATTTTATAATCAAACTACTTTTGAAACATAAATCTTCACAATTTCAGCTGAAGTGGAAGGAGGACAAATAACACTAATATTTCTCAAAATCTATTTCTATCAGAATTGAGAACATGCTGACATTTGAGATCCCCCCCCCCCCCCCCCCCCCCAAGAGATTGTTGAACAGTCAAATAGCAACAAAGGCAAAACAAATTCAACGGAGGCACTCATTTGATTCTCTTTCCACTTTCGATGAAGGGAAAGAGAATACCATTTTCTTTTCACTGGTTCACAAAATGGTCCCAATACAGAACAGTACCACGGGTGTGGTCTCACCAAAGCCCTATAGTTGCAGCAAGACCTCCTTACTCTTATACGCTAAACCTCTTGCAATAAAGACTAACATATCATTTGCCTTCCTAATTGCTTGCTGTACCTGCATTTTAACTTTGTGATTTGTGTACAAGGATATCCAAATCCTTCTGACTACCAACATTTTAGTCTTTTCTATTCTTCCTACCAAAGTGGAAGATATCACATTTCCCCATATTAAACTCCATCTGCCACCTTCTTGCAGACTCTTTGCATCCTCACAGCACTAAAAATCCTCATATTTCAAACTCTACCCATAACCCCAACCACCAACACCTAATTTGCATAGTCAATAAATGCAATGCAGGGCCGGCTGTTGCATCAGTCATTGTAACATTCTTTTGATGCAGGATGTCTGCGTTGTCAATAGTCGCTTCAGAAAAAAATTACATGATCCTCTTATGCTTCTAGCCTCCAAACTGGTCATAATTTTAAGTCTTTATATATACACATACCAAAATTCATGCTCTTCTGAACTTCATTTAAGCTCCAAATGTGCTACCCTCTAAATTTTCCTCCTCTTTGCATAGTCAGTGTTAAAGTCAATACTTATCACTGTACTCTTTTCTAGAATATCAAAAATCTGAAACCCCTCACTTCTTCCTCCTACAATTCAAGGCTTTTAAAACCAGAGTTTGACATCACTCAGTCACCATATTTTGATTTATCTCATCTGACCTCTGTTATTTTCCAATCTTGCTTATGTTTTACATCATGGAGCAGGCCTTTTTACTCAAGTTTCTCAAAAAATCATAACCCATCAAACAAATGGTTACACAGGGGCAGCTTTTCCCCAAGATCAGGAAACAAAAGATCAGGTTGATGTAGTTACTCCATTGAATTCAAATACTGCTTGAGATGTTAAAATTTATCCAATCTTAAACACGTCAAAAATACTTATTTGGTAACATCCTCAAAACACTTTGCTAAAACATTCAACAGTATTTCTGACCATTTAAAATGCTGAGTTAAAGGTAACCTGGGAGTAGACATTTTGTTCAGTTTCCTCCGATGGGGCAATATCAGCATACTGCAGGCACCATTTACATAACAATTTATATCAAAATATCACCAGGCTTCCTGGATTGATCTGATAGGGACTTCTGAAGCACAGAAATGACTGAGGCACCAGTAGGGTATGTGAGCACCTCCCTTTGACAACTATACATCCCCTGCTCAGGCTGAAGCTCACTTTGTTGGTAAGCATCTTACTGGTGATTTCACACAGTGGAGAGTAAAGGATGCTCACTTCCCCCACCTTGTAGGTTCACCAACTTATAACCTGCCCCCCAACCCATTCAAACAGCCTTTTATCCCATCTCCAATATTTGTGTAACTAATGAATGAAAAAAAGTGTTCAAAAAGAAAATTAAAATAAACAATTGTTCTAAACACCTCCCTAATGTCCCTCCGGAGTTGCTCGCAGCAGCTGTCCGGGACGTTAATCTTTAATTCCTGGAGAGTCCAGGACAATCCGGGAGGGTTGGCTACTCCCGACCGCCTGATACCGAGCACTTATTCTGCTTACAACCCATGTACACACTTCACCAATGCCGCTCCTCCCCGACTGCTCTGGGAGTGCAGGTAAAGTAGGGGGCATGGAGCGTGCCGAAGAACCTAATCCGGCCTTGGCGCGGCCTCCCCGTTAACGGGGGAAGTGATAACGGCACCGGATTACCCGGGACATAGGGAGCGGGAGCAGCCGCAGGCCAGCCAGCCAGCACCTGTGGGCCTTGCTGTGAAGCCGGAACACCGCGGTGGTTGAAGGAAGAGAACAGAGCGGCTCCTCCACACCACGCCGCAACCCGATACCGGGACACTGCTCCCCTGGGCGGCGATGTCGCCCCCTTCTCTCGCCTCTGGCCGATCGCCGGCCCGGCCGAGCCCGGTCCGGTCCGGTCCGGTCCGGTCCCGAGCGCGCGCGCCTCACTTCCAAGCGTTCCCTGCACTCACATCTTGAGCGGCCTCGCGGACATGGCGTCACAACGGGCGCGGGAGTTAATTTAAATATTAACGGTTTAAACGGTCGCCTCGCGACCTCCCCGCGCGCGGCGTTCTGGGTAATTCCACCCCCTTCCCGGTTCCACCCGGGCTGCAAGTAAACCGCCTTCATTACCAATAATCGTTTAGGAAAGGAAAAGAATGGAATTTTTCCACATTAAGCGGATTTCCGGGATATATATATATTTTTACTCGATTCATTATATATATATAAAGAAATCAGGGCTGGTAGGGGTTGTGGGAAGCGCGATGGCGACACTGTGAGTTTAATATTTAAATGTGTTTTTTTATTTACACGAACAGTTTAATCCTTTTATGGGACTGAAGCAGAGATTCATCAACAACAACATCCCGAACGGGTTCGCATTGCGCTGGAGCGATGCCGAGGGATAGTTAGTGGAGGTCATGACCTCTGACCCCGTCAATCAAGATATGGGCGCTCTACAGATTTAAGGCTGTACCACCATTTAATTACAACACCAGGTGATAGTCCAACAGTTTTATTTGAAAATCACAAGCTTTCGGAGATTATCTCCTTCGTCAGGTGAGTGAGTGAAAGGTTCTCAAATCGCATATCTTATATTAGGCTGGGACACGATCACACCAATCAAAGGTGTCGTTGGTGTTCAGACAGGTTAGCCACGGAAAACATTAGGTCCCAGTATGCTGAATACACAATGGGTCAAATTATACAGACAGAGAGAAAGAGACCCGAAAGGCAGAGAGAGAGACAATGTCCAGTTGTATTAAAAACAGATAACTTTTTTTTTCGCTGGTGGGGTTACGTGTAGCGTGACATGAACCCAAGATCCCGGTTGAGGCCGTCCTCACGGGTGCGGAACTTGGCTATCAATTTCTGCTCGACGATTTTGCGTTGTCGTGTGTCTTGAAGGCCGCCTTGGAGAATGCTTACCCGAAGATCGGTGGCTGAATGTCCTTGACTGCTAAAGTGTTCCCCGACTGGGAGGGAACCCTCCTGTCTGGCGATTGTTGCGCGGTGTCCGTTCATCCGTTATCGCAGTGTCTGCATGGTCTCGCCAATGTACCATGCTCCGGGGCATCCTTTCCTGCAACGTATGAGGTAGACAACGTTGGCCGAGTCACAGGAGTATGAACCATGTACCTGGTGGGTGGTGTCCTCTCGTGTGATGGTGGTATCTGTGCCGATGATCTGGCATGTCTTGCAGAGGTTGCCATGGCAGGGTTGTGTGGTGTCGTGGACGCTGTTCTCCTGAAAGCTGGGTAAATTGCTGCGAACGATGGTCAGTTTGAGGTTGGGTGGCTGTTTGAAGGCGAGTAGTGGAGGCATGGGGATGGCCTTAGCGAGGTGTTCGTCGTCATCAATGACATGCCTCCACTACTCGCCTTCAAAAGCCACCCAACCTCAAACTGACCATCGTTCGCAGCAATTTACCCAGCTTTCAGGAGAACAGCGTCCACGACACCACACAACCCTGCCATGGCAACCTCTGCAAGACACGCCAGATCATCGACACAAATACCACTATCACACGAGAGGACACCACCCACCAGGTACATGGTTCATACTCCTGTGACTCGGCCAACGTTGTCTACCTCATACGTTGCAGGAAAGGATGCCCCGGAGCATGGTACATTGGCGAGACCATGCAGACACTGCGATAACGGATGAACGGACACCGCGCAACAATCGCCAGACAGGAGGGTTCCCTCCCAGTCGGGGAACACTTTAGCAGTCAAGGACATTCAGCCACCGATCTTCGGGTAAGCATTCTCCAAGGCGGCCTTCGAGACACAAGACAACGCTAAATCGTCGAGCAGAAATTGATAGCCAAGTTCTGCACCCGTGAGGACGGCCTCAACCGGGATCTTGGGTTCATGTCACGCTACACGTGACCCCACCAGCAGGAAAAAAAAGTTATCTGTTTTTAATACAACTGGACATTCTCTCTCTGCCTTTCGGGTCTCTTTCTCTCTTTGTCTGTGTAATTTGACCCATTGTGTATTCAGTATACTGGGACCTACTGTTTTCCGTGGCTAACCTGTCTGAACACCAACGACACCTTTGATTGGTGTGATCGTGTCCCAGCCTAATATAAGATATGTGATTTGAGAACTTCTCATTCACCTGACGAAGGAGATAATCTCCGAAAGCTTGTGAATATCAAATAAAACTGTTGGACTATAACCTGGTGTTGTAAGATTCCTTACGTTTCTCCACCCCAGTCCATCACCGGCATCTCCATATCATGACCATTTAATTAGATCATGGCTGATCTGTACCTCACCTCCATTTACCCGCCTTTGCTCCAGATCCTTTAATGCCCTTACCTAATCAAAATCTATGGATCTCAGATTTGAATGCTCCAATTGTCCCAGCATCCACAGTCATTTGGGAAGAAAATTCCAGATTTCTGCTACCCTCTCAGGCTTTCTGTCAGTTTTAGCAGTTTCAGCTTTGCATTCACACTGAATTGGTAGTGTAAATCTGGAATCAGGGCCCAATATGACTGAAATGAAGCAGAGTATGAATTCTTGGTAGGGTGGGGCATCTCACACTGTTTTGGTTTGACACCACATACAAAATTCTCCAGGGGTTCTTTAAATCCCCTGAGCATTTTGTGAACCTTTATGGGTAGACGCATGGCAGATGAAATTTAACGCAGAGAAATGTGAAGTGATTCATTTTGATAGGGAGAAGGAGGAGAGGCAATATAAACTAATTTTTTTATTCGTTCATGGGATGTCGGCATCGCTGGCAAGGCCAGCATTTATTGCCCATCCCTAATTGCCCTTGAGAAGGTGGTGGTCAGCCGCCTTCTTGAAGCGCTGCTGTCCGTGTGGTGAAGGTTCTCCCACAGTGCTGTTAGGAAGGGAGTTCCAGGATTTTGACCCAGCGACGATGAAGGAACGGCAATATATTTCCAAGTCGGGATGGTGTGTGACTTGGAGGGGAACGTGCAGGTGGTGTTGTTCCCATGTGCCTGCTGCCCTTGTCCTTCTAGGTGGTGGAGGTCGCGGGTTTGGGAGGTGCTGTCGAAGAAGCCTTGGCGAGTTGCTGCAGTGCATCCTGTGGATGGTACACACTGCAGCCACTTTGCACCGGTGGTGAAGGGAGTGAATGTTTAGGGTGGTGGATGGGATGCCAATCAAGCGGGCTGCTTTGTCCTGGATGGTGTCGAGCTTCTTGAGTGTTGTTGGAGCTGCACTCATCCAGGCAAGTGGAGAGTATTCCATCACACTCCTGACTTGTGCCTTGTAGATGGTGGAAAGTCTTTGGGGAGTCAGGAGGTGTGTCACTCGCTGCAGAATACCCAGCCTCTGACCTGCTTTTGTAGCCACAGTATTTATATGGCTAGTCCAGTTAAGTTTCTGGTCAATGGTGACCCCCAGGATGTTGATGGTGGGGAATTCGGCGATGTTAAGGCCGTTGAATGTCAAGGGGAGGTGGTTTGACTCTCTTGTTGGAGATGGTCATTGCCTGGCGCGAATGTTACTTGCCACTTATGAGCCCAAGCCTGGATGTTGTCCAGGTCTTGCTGCATGCGGGCATGGATTGCTTCATTATCTGAGGGGTTGCGAATGGAACTGAACACTATACAATCATCAGCGAACATCCCCATTTCTGACCTTATGATGGAGGGAAGGTCATTGATGAAGCAAATGAAGATCGTTGGGCCTAGGATACTGCCCTGAGGAACTCCTGCAGCAATGTCCTCGGGCTGAGATGATTGGCCTCCAACAACCACTACCATCTTCCTATGTGCTAGGTAAGATTCCAGCCACTGGAGAGTTTTCCTCCTGATTCCCATTGAATTCAATTTTACTAGGGCTCCTTGGTGCCACACTCGGTCAAATGCTGCCTTGATGTCAAGGGCAGTCACTCTCACCTCACCTCTGGAATTCAGCTCTTTAGTCCACGTTTGTACCAAAGCTGTAATGAGGTCTGGAGCTGAGAGGTCCTGGCGGAACCCAAACAGCATGGGTGAGCAAGTTATTGGTGAGTAAGTGCCGCTTGATAGCACTGTCGACGACACCTTCCATCACTTTGCTGATGATTGAGAGTAGGCTGATGGGGCGGTAATTGGCCGGATTGGATTTGTCCTGTTTTTTGTGGACAATTTGAAAGACAAATGGTACAATTTTAAAGGGGGTGCAGGAACAGAGAGACCTGGGGGTACACAAGTCTTTGAAGGTAACAGGACAAGTTGAGAAGGCTATTAAAAAGGCATACAAGATCCTTGACTTTATTAATAGAGGCATAGAGTACAAAAGCAAGGAAGTTATGCTAAACTTTTATAAATCACTGGTTAGGCCCCAGCTGGAGTATTGGGGGTGATTTTAACACCCGCTATCGGGTGCGTTCTCGGCGGGGGGGGCCCCGAAAATCGGGGAATCCCGGAGCGGGAGCGAATCCTGTCTCGATCCCGCCCACTTCCGGGTTCCCTGCTGACGCGCCGGCGTGCGCGCGCAGCCCCTGCTGGTGGGAATCCCGCAGGCAATTAAAGCCAGCGGGATGCCACTTGACAGTATTTATTTTGGTATTTCAGGTCATTAACTGACCTGATTAAGGGACTATGTGGGATTTTAGAACAAAGTGGGACTGTTTCCCACACTGGGGGAAACACTCCCAGGTCAAATGGACGTGTTGCAGCTGTCAGCCTGTGGCAGCTGCAAAGGTCCATTTGACAGGTGTGGGGGGAGACCCTCACTCATTGCAGGAGGCCACTCTGTCACTTGGGACAAAGTTTGGCCTCCACCACCCTCCTCCTGACGGTCAAGGTCACCAACCTGCACACTTACCCCGGGGTCCGGAGACATGTACCTACCTTGCGGACCCCCTCAGATGTACATCTTGCGGATGGGGGCCGCCATAGTTGCAGTCATGACCTCCTCGGAGGGCGAACAGCATCACCAGCCTCGCCATCCACGCCGCCCACCTCTGACACGTGGAGCTCCACAACAGAGTGCTGTGACACATCCACCTGCACAGCAGGAGGGAGGGCTACCGCAGAGAGAGATGCGTCGCAGAGGGCACTACCCTCGCCACAGGGTCCACAGACCGAGGCTCAGCCTCCTGGACCTCTCTGAGCAGCAGTGCACACGGAGGCTCAGAGTCACTTGACATGTAGTCGTGGACATCTGCAGCCTCTTTCATGCCAAGCTGCTCCCGGCTGGCCGGAGCACCATCTTCTTACCTGTCGCTGTCAAAGTCACCACTGCCCTCAACAACTTCTCCTCCGCATCCTTCCAGGGTGCAACCGGGGACATCGCCGATGTCTCTCAGTCGTCTGCGCAAAAGAGCCCTGCAAATACACCTACACCCACTCTGCAGTGACACAATGGGTGGCATCAGTTGTGGGTCCTCATAGTGATCCTCAGGAGCGGGCATTATTGCACAAACCAGACAGGATTCGCGAAGACATGGCAGTAGTGGTGCCAATATAATATGTAATGTGAGTTGTTCAGAAATTCAATATAAGTAACACCCATGACAAACCCTCAAACACCCTTGTGCATCCCCTTCATGCTCACGACACGTTTGCCTTACGCTGTCTACTGCACATATGTGATGCATGCCCTGTGGCTGCAGCACAGGTCGTGGCAGGTTGAGTGAGGCTGGCCGTGAAAGAGATGCACGAGAGGGTGAGTATGAGAGAGAGCCATGAGATTGTATGAGGATTGGGTTGAGTGGTAGTGGCGGGATGAGTACTGGCGAGGTGAGTAGGTGCAGGTAAGATGAAGATGAGGTTTGAGTGGGTATGAGGGGTGATGTGACAGAGTTGGCAGTGCTGAAGAAGCTGTGGGGTGGGGGCAGTGATGTGGCAGATGGAGTGTTGGGGAAAGACTACGTGTACTCACTTTGGCTGACCTACTGAGGTCATTGGAGCGCCTCCTGCACTGTATGCAGGTGGGCGATATGTTGGTTGCGCTGGTGACCTCCTCTGCCACCTCGAGCCAGGCCTTCCTGGTGGCAGAGGCAGGCCGCTTCCTCCTGCACGCCAGGAGGAAGATCTCTGTCCTCCCCCTCCTCCTCACCCCATGTATTGATACCTGGAGTGAGGCATCATTAAACTGGGAGCAGCCTTCCCCCTGGGCTGCTCCATGCTGTAATTTTTGCTATTTGTTGCAGCATCTGTCAGTGGAGGACTGCCCCTTTAAATAGAGTGCCTCTAGTTGACAGATCGTACTGCGCATGCGCAGCCCGCCCGACGTGCAGATCAGCAGTGGGGAACCCGGAGGAGCAGGTAAGTGGATCCAATTAGTGGTTTGTCTGCTACGATAGCGCGGGAAGCAGACTAATTTCACCGGGCGCGTTACCCACGTGCCCGATAGCCCCCCCGCCGAGAACCGCAGCCCTGCTAACATCGGGCCCATTGTGTCCAATTCTGGGCACCACACTTTAGAGAGAGTGCAAAGGAGATTTACTAGAATGGTACCAGGGATGGAAGACTTCAGTTACATGGAGAGATTAGAGAATCTGGGGTTGTTCTCCTTAGAGCAGAGAAGGTTAAGGGGAGATTTGATAGAGGTATTCAAAATCATGAACAGTTTTGATCGAGTAAATAAGGAGAAACTGTTTCCAGTGGCAGAAGGGTCCGTAACCAGAGGTCACAGATTTAAGGTCATTGTTAAAAGAACCAGAGGTGACATGAGGAAAACATTTTTATACAGTGAGTTGTTATGATCTGGAATGCACTGTTTGAAAGGGTGGTGGAAGCAGATTCAATAATAACTTTCAAAAGGGAATTGGACAAATACTTGAAAAGGAAAAAAAAATGCAGGGCTATGGGGAAAGAGCAGGAGAGTGGAACTAATTGGATAGCTCTTTCAAAGAGCCGAATGGCCTCCTGTAACCTTAATTTAAATATTAAAGAGCAGCGATTCTCCCTTCCCAGCTCTTCAAGCATTTACATTTCTAGCCTTTGGGAGATATGGCATATGCAGAGCACTTTCCCAAATGTCGCAGTTAGCAGTGTAAGCAAAGCTCGGCTTTGATACGATCCCAACTGCAGCTACAGATCTGAGACCAATTTCAGCCAGACAGCACACTGTTTGCACTGCATAACTGAAACGTTAATTTTCCTGCCCAGGAGAGAGCTCTAAGTGTGCTTATTCTCTTATGTGCAGAGCCCTCTCCCAGCAATTACATTTTAAATGCTATGGGAATGGGGGCAGGAATGACTGCACTGTCAAGACATTTAAATTAATTGCAGGTAGATTTGAATCGCGATCAGGAGGTTTTTTTTTATTCGTTCATGGGATGTGGGCGTCGCTGGCGAGGCCGGCATTTATTGCCCATCCCTAATTGCCTTTGAGAAGGCGGTGGTGAGCCGCCTTCTTGAACCACTGCAGTCCGTGTGGTGAAGGTTCTCCCACAGTGCTGTTAGGAAGGGAGTTCCAGGATTTTGACCCAGTGATTTTTTTTTTCAAAAAATATACTTTATTCATAAAATTTGCAGCAGTACATACAAAACAGTTGTCATATCACTTTCCAAACGTACACAATACAGATTATACAATTTGCAGGTTACGTTAAGTGCAGTACAATGAACACATTGGACATCATTGCAGTTCATGACACTCTAGGGTGTCTCATTGCATCATACTCAAAACAGATTATTGCTTACAGATTCATTTCTGGTCCATTTCAGATTCATTACAGGTACATTACAGCAATTTGAATTTTACATTCTGCCCGAGGGGGTTTTTCCCTGATTGCAGCCCCTCGGTTTACAATGGCGGGAAGGCTCTAAACGGTTGCCTTTCCCCACAGGGCCTTTGCGGCGGCCGCACCCATCCTCAGTGCATCCCTCAGCACGTAGTCCTGGACCTTGGAATGTGCCAGTCTGCAACACTCGGTCGAGGACAGCTCCTTGTGCTGGAAGACCAGCAAGTTTCGGGCAGACCAAAGGGCGTCTTTCACAGAGTTGATGGTCTTCCAGCAGCAGCCGATGTCCGTCTCAGTGTGCGTCCCCGGGAACAGCCCGTAGAGCACAGAAACCTGTGTTACGGAACTGCTCGGGACGAACCTGGACAGATACCACTGCATCTCTCTCCAGACCTTCTTTGCAAAGGCACATTCCATAAGGAGATGGGTGACGGTCTCGTCTCCACCGCAGCCTCCTCTGGGACAGCGCGCGGTGGCGCTGAGAGCCCGGGAGTGCATGAAGGATCTGACGGGAAGGGCCCTTCTCACCACTAGCCAAGCTAGGTCTTGGTGCTTGTTTGAAAGCTCTGGCGATGAGGCGTTCTGCCAAATGACATTGACAATCTGCTCGGGGAACCAACCGACAGGATCCACCATCTCCTTTTCCCGCAGGGTCTCGAGGACGTTACGTGCGGACCACTTGCTGATCGCCTTGTGGTCAAAGGTGTTTTCCTGCACAAACCTTTCCACGCAGGACAGGTGGGGCGGAACGGTCCAACTGGACGGAGCGTTCCGTGGCAGCGTGGCCAGGCCCATCCCTCTCAACACCGGGGACAGGTAGAACCTCAGCACGTAGTGACACTTTGTGTTTGCGTACTGAGGGTCTATGCACAGCTTGATGCAGCCGCACACAAAGGTGGCCATCAGGATGAGGGCCACGTTGGGCACGCCTTTCCCCCCTTTCTCTGGAGATTTGTACATCGTGACCCTGCGGACACGGTCCATTTTTGATCTCCAGACAAAGTGGAAGATGGCTCGGGTGACTGTCGCGGCGCAGGAGCGAGGTATGGGCCAGACCTGCGCCACGTACAGCAACACCGAGAGCACCTCGCACCTGATGACCAGGTTCTTGCCCACGATCGAGAGGGATCGTTGATGCCACAGTCCCAGTTTCTGCTTAACCTTGGAGATACGCTCCTCCCAGTTTTTGGTGCACGCCCCGGCCCCCCCGAACCAGATCCCCAGCACCTTCAGGTAATCCGACCTGACGGTGAAGGGGACAAAGGATCGGTCGGTCCAGTTCCCAAAGAACATGGCCTCGCTCTTGCTACGATTTACCCTGGCCCCCGAGGCCAGTTCGAAACGGTCGCAGATGCTCATCAATCTGCGGACCGACAGCTGATCCGAGCAAAAGACGGCGACGTCATCCATGTACAGGGAGGCCTTGACCTGAGTGCCTCCGCTGCCTGGGATCGTCACCCCTCTTATGCCCGCATCCCTCCTGATGGACTCGGCAAAGGGTTCGATGCAACACACGAACAAGACGGAGGAGAGAGGACAGCCCTGCCTGACTCCAGATTTGATCGGAAAGCTTTCTGATTCCCACCCGTTGATTGAAACTGCGCTACTGATGTTTGTGTAGAGCAGTTGGATCCAATTGCGGATTCCCTCCCCAAACCCCATTTTGGAGAGCACGTCCATCATGTACGTGTGGGATATTCTGTCAAAGGCCTTCTCCTGGTCCAGGCTGATCAGGCAGGTGTTCACCCCCCTGTCCTGTACGTAGGCAATCGTATCCCTGAGTAGCGCCAGGCTATCAGAGATCTTCCTGCCGGGTACGGTGCAGGTCTGATCGGGGTGGATCACCACCTCCAGGGCTGACTTGACCCGATTGGCGATGACCTTGGACAGAATTTTGTAGTCCACGTTAAGTAGTGAGATGGGTCGCTAATTTTTGATTTCTTCCCTCTCCCCCTTCTGCTTGTAGATGAGGGAGATGATGCCTTTCCTCATGGAGTCTGACATGCTGCCTGCCAGAAGCATACCCCCGTACACTTCCAGCAGGTCTGGGCCTATCCAGTCCCACAGAGCCGAGTACAACTCCATCGGTAAGCCGTCGCTTCCGGGAGTCTTACTCTTCTCGAAGGATCGGACGGCCTTTGTCAGTTCGTCCAGAGTTAGCGGGTGATCCAGACTCTCCCGCTTGCTGTCGTCTAGAACCTCCGTGATAGACGACAAGAAGGAGTGGGAGGCCGCGCTGTCTGTGGGCTTCGCGTCGTACAGTCCAGCATAAAAGGATTTGCAGATCCTCAGTATGTCGGGCTGCGAGGACGTGACCGAGCCGTTCTCTTCCTTCAGGCTGCTGATCACAGAGCTCTCTCTGTGCACCTTTTGGAAGAAGAAGCGCGAGCAAGTCTCGTCCTGCTCCACGGAGCGGACTCTGGACCGGAAGATGATCTTGGAGGCCTCGGAGGCAAAGAGCGAGGCTTGCTGGTCCTTCACCTCTCTGAGTTCCTCCCCGACATCGATCCCCATCGACTGCAGCAGGAGAAGATTCTGCATGCTTTTCTGGAGTCGGGACGTTTCCCTCTGCCTCTCTCTCGCCTTCTGAACACCTTTGAGGATGAAGAACCTCTTGATGTTCGCCTTGATGGCTTCCCACCAGTGCACTGGGGAATCAAAGAGGGGCTTTACGGTTCTCCAACCTTTGTAATCCCTCGTCAGTTCCTCAATGTTTCCCGGGGTCAACAGTTTCACGTTCAGCTTCCATGTCCCCCTGCCCACTCTCTGATCGTCCTGTAGGTGACAGTCGGCCAGGAGGAGGCAGTGGTCAGAGAAGAACACCGGTGTGACCTTGGTGGATCTGACCTTGAGCTTCGGGGATACAAACAGGAAGTCTATCCTGGAACGGACGGACCCGTCTGGTCTGGACCAGGTGTATTGACGCACCGCTCCGTCTGCAGGGTTGCTGAAGACGTCGCACAGCTTGGCGTCTTTCACCGCTTCCATCAGGAGTTTGGACATGGCGTCCAGTTTGCTGTCGGCTCTGCCGGATCGTCCAGCCGCATCGATGATGCAGTTGAAGTCACCGCCGAGAATGACCGGCTTGGACGTCGCCAGCAGCAGTGGGAGCTGCTGGAAGACGGCCAGCCGCTCGTCCTTCAGAGCCGGGGCGTACACGTTGATCAGCCGGAGCGGAGCGTTTTTGTACATTACGTCTGCTACGAGGAGACGGCCCCCCACCACCTCCTTTACTTCGGTGATGGTGAAGTTGCCCCCCCGCAGCAGAATCCCCAGGCCGGAGGCACGGTTATCGTTGCCTCCCGACCAGATAGACGGCCCGTGGGCCCAGCGCTGCGACCATTGCCTGTAATTGCTGAGATGCGGCAGGCCGCACTCCTGTAAGAACAGCAGGTCGCTCTTGACCTTGGCCAGGTAGTCCAAGGTCGACACACATCGCGTAGTGCATTTAACGCTACGCACGTTAATGGATGCGACTTTCAGACCCATTTTAACAACTGTTTAAAGTCTCACCCGTCAGTCCGTTTGCTGTTTCCAGCTCTTGGCCGTGTTTCTGCATATAGGTGATCTGTGTAAAGTGTTCCACGATCCCTGAGCTGAGGTACAAGTTCTGTTCTGCCTCAGAGAGGGGGTCGTCGTTCCGCCGGGGTGACATCGGCGGCCTGGTGTCGGGTGAAGAGTCCGTGCGATCCTCGATCGGTTGGGGCTCCTCGTTGTCGCTTCTCCCGGTTTCCCGGAGCTGTTCTTCGCTCTCTGCGGTGCTGCTCCCGGTGTCCCGGAGCTGGTGTGCGCTGGGCACTACGATGCTGCCGGCTTCCCGGAGCTGGAGGGCACTGGAGGCGTTGTCGCTCCCAGTGTTCTGGAGATGGGGGCTGCCGATCGCGTCGGGGTCACCTTGGGTATTTTGCCGCTTTCGGTGGGACGGCTGACCACTTCGCTCCTGTCGTCCCTCCTCGTCAGACTCGGGGTAGTCGTTGCAGTCCGACTGCGACTCGAGTGCTCTTTTAACCCCTGGTGTAGTGTCGGCAGGGGCTTGTTTCCTTTTCTCTGGCTTCTTCTTTTTGGTTTTTTTGACCACCAGCTGCCATCCTCCCTCTGCTGCCTCCTCGTCCATGGACTCTGTCGTCTGTTGGGGAGGCTCGGAGCTGGGTGTCGGGGTCTGGCAGTTTTCGGCTTGACCCTTTCCTCGTTCATTGTTTTCCTGGGCTAGGGGCTTCTTGGAGGAGGTCGCGGCCGGGCGCTGACTCTTGGCCTTCTTTGGGGCATCCTTGCTTGTTGCCCCCTCCTCCTCCGCTGTGTTGTTCTTGGCCGCCTGGGCGTAGCTGAGGTTGCGTTCGGGGCAGACCCTGTAGAGATGGCCTTCCAGCCCGCACAGGTTGCAGCGCTTGCTCTCCTTGCAGTCCTTAGTCTGGTGTCCTTCCTGCTTGCAGTTCTTGCAGACGGTTGCAGTGCAAGTGTTCGCCAAATGGCCGGATTTGCCGCAGGTGCGACAGACTCTGGGCTGCCCCACGTACGTGATGTATCCTCGACTTCCTCCGATGGCGAAGCTGGAGGGAGGGTGGACGATGTTGCCGTGGGCGTCCAGTCTCAACGTTGCCGTGACCTCCCTCTTGCTGGTCCAGATCCCAAACTGGTCGGTGACGTCGACGCTGTTCTGCGCCCCGTCGACGTATCTGGCGAGGAACATCAGCACATCGGCGACCGGGACGTGTGGGTTGTACATGTGTACAATCAGCTTGCGATTCCTCTGCGTTGGGAGGGTGAAGAGCGGCTCCGCAGCGAGCATGGCCAGCAGTCCGACGCTCCCCTTCTCCTTGAAGACTTGAAGAAGCTTCTGGCATCCAGCGACGGTCTTGAAGGTGACGTCAAAATGTCCGCTTCGAGGGAAATCCTGGAGGCAGAAGATGTCCGTCGCTTTGAATCCACAGCAGTCGAGCAAAACGCGTTTGACGAAAAGCTCCCGATCCACCGGCGAAACACATTCGACTGTCGTTACCGTCACCCTGACGGTGTTTGGCACACCATGGCCGACTGCCCGGGTGCCCTTCCCTGCCATTGCAGTGTTGATGTGGTCCTTATGCAAATTTAGGGGCGGAGCCAGCACACAAACGACCAATCACAGCAAAGTCCGCACTTTGCGAGCGCATGAGGTCGCGGCCAGCGTTCCAGTCCGCTCAGATCCAAATAAGCCCGAAAAGGAACACACTTGATCTTAGCCAAAAGGCCGAGAAGCGATGACCCAGTGATGATGAAGGAAAGGCGATATATTTCCAAGTCGGGATGACTTGGAGGGGAATATGCAGGTGGTGTTGTTCCCATGTACCTGATGCTCTTGTCCTTCTAGGTGGTAGAGGTCGCGGGTTTGGGAGGTGCTGTCGAAGAAGCCTTGGCGAGTTGCTGCAGTGCATCCTGTGGATGGTACACACTGCAGCCACTTTGCACCGGTGGTGAAGGGAGTGAATGTTTAGGGTGGTGGATGGGGTGCCAATCAAGTGGGCTGCTTTGTCCTGGTTGGTGTCGAGCTTCTTGAGTGTTGTTGGAGCTGCACTCATCCAGGCAAGTGGAGAATATTCCATCACACTCCTGACTTGTGACTTGTAGATGGTGGAAAGGCTTTGGGGAGTCAGGAGGTGAGTCACTCGCCGCAGAATACCCAGCCTCTGACCTGCTCATGTCGCCACAATATTTATATGGCTGGTCCAGTTAAGTTTCTGGTCAATGGTGACCCTCAGGATGTTGATGGTGGGGGATTCGGCGATGGTAATGCCGTTGAATGTCAAGGGGAGGTGGTTAGACACTCTCTTGTTGGAGATGGTCATTGCCTGGCTCTTATCTGGCGTGAATGTTACTTGCCACTTATGAGCCCAAGCCTGGATGTTGTCCAGGTCTTGCTGCATGTGGGCTCGGACTGCTTCATTATTTGAGGGGTTGCGAATGCAACTGAACACTGTGCAATCATCAGCGAACATCCCCATTTCTGACCTTGTGATGGAGGGAAGGTCATTGATGAAGCAGCTGAAGATGGTTGGGCCTAGGACTCTGCCCTGAGGAACTCCTGTAGCAATGTCCTAGGGCTGAGATGATTGGCCCCCAATGACCACTACCATCTTCCTATGTGCTAGGTATGACTCCAGCCACTGGAGAGTTTTCCCCCTGATTCCCATTGATTTCAATTTTACTAGGGCTCCTTGGTGCCACACTCGGTCAAATGCTGCCTTGATGTCAAGGGCAGTCACTCTCACCTCACCTCTGGAATTCAGCTCTTTTGTCCATGTTTGTACCAAGGCTGTAATGAGGTCTGGAGCCGAGTGGTCCTGGCGGAACCCAAACTCAGCATCGGTGAGCAGGTTCAAGGTGCCTCCTAGTTTGGCACCACACTGGAAGTATACACCACGTGGTGTCCAACCAAAGCAGCATGAAAACCGCCCATCCAAAGAATCTCACTGTATGGGGGTGATTTTAAACCCCAAGAACGGGTGGGTCAGGGGCAGGTGGGAGTTGAAAACAATTGTTTTTTTGGGTTGCAACCGCAAAATTTTTGGACTTGGCATTCCCAGTGGGAAGCCTGTACTTTTCCGCGCCGACGTTAAACCCGAAAATAAAGCCGGGGTGCGGTTGCGACCCAAAAAACAACTGTTTTCAACACCCACCCGCCCCCAACCCACCCGTTCTTGGGGTTTAAAATCACTCCCAATGTCTCTGCAGTATTGTGTTGCAGTATGACTGAATTTGCACTGCAACTTTACCTTCAGTGCAAACGAAGACCAGCAGAAGATTGTAATGGGAATGCACCCTTTGTATTACATGCATTGCTGTTAGTTCTTAATGTATGTTTTGAATTCACAATAAATGTATTTAACTGATGAAGTCTGATTGAGTATATAGATTGTGCATGCAGTACTAAACGACTGAATCACATGTATTACACAGCCAACAGAAACTGATGATGAGTACAATTAATTACACAGCTACTGTCAGAATAATGAATAAGATTGGCAATTATGTCCATGTTCTCTGAACCAAGTTAAAAACCCACTTTTGTGTGGCTGCCTCCGATTTAATTCATCACCAGAAACAAAGGCCCCGATATTTATAGGGAACATAAGATCAGGAGTAGGCCATTCAGCCCCTCGTGCCTGCTCCGCCATTTGATAAGATCATGGCTGATCTGTGATCTAACTCCATATTCCTGTCTTTGGCCCGTATCCCTTAATACCTTTGATTGCCAAAAAGCTATCTATCTCAGATTTAAATTTAGCAATTGAGCTAGTATCGATTGCCGTTTGCGGAAGAGAGTTCCAAACTTCTACCACCCTTTGTGTGTAGAAATGTTTTCTAATCTCGCTCCTGAAAGGTCTGGCTCTAATTTTTAGACTGTGCCCCCTACTCCTAGAATCCCCAACCAGCGGAAATAGTTTCTCTCTATCCACCCTATCCGTTCCGCTTAATATCTTATAAACTTTGATCAGATCACCCCTTAACCTTCGAAACTCTAGAGAATACAACCCCAATTTGTGTAATCTCTCCTCGTAACTTAACCCTTGAAGTCCGGGTGGCGGGGAGAGAGTGGGGAAGCTTGTTTCCTGGGGCTCATCAAATCCAGCAGCTGGGGGGAGGCAGGAGCAGTCAGATCCAACAGGTATGTGCTTTTTATAGCACTGCTTGTGGGCCAGGAAGAGCAGGAGTGCTCCCCTCCGGCCCATCAAGCGAATCTTCTTCCACGATCGATCTCCCGGTCATCCCTCTCTCCTAATGGCCAGTCTGACTACCCACCCCCCCATTAACCCGTGATCTCTCCCAATTCCCTTTCCCTCCCCAATAGTCCCAGCTGCATAAATATCTGGAACAGAGCCTCATTTACATATTACATTTAAGGACCCGCTTCTCCAGAGCTGGCTACTCATCGCCCCAAAACCCGCTGTGGTTCTATTAAAACGTCTTTGCCCTTCTTCTCCCCACTATAATATTTGTTCTCTATGATTTTTACGTGGAAATAATTTCTTTCATCGGAAGAGCATTTAAAAATATATTGAAAGTGTATGGTTATTGGCAATTGAGTGACTTCAATTTTGGCAACTGCTATACTGATTGGATAACTCAGATAACTTTCCTGTATTTTTTTTGGATTAAGAATGTGAAAATAGGACATAGGACTGGGAGTTCAGCCTGAGGATTGCTTTATAGAGGAACCAGTGTCACTTTTGCATAAATTGATATAACGTTCAAATTTGGCTTTTCGTGTTGAGGCCGTTTCAAAGCAATCTCTGAATTCGTACATTTATTTTCTATTGCATTGTGAAACCATTAGTAAGCCAGTATTAAGGCAGTGCATTAGAAAATGAATGCACGTTGAGGTATATTTCAATCCTCCACTTTCTTGAGCCCATAATTTCTGTTGTGCTGGCTTTTCACACCTTGGGTGTCCTTGTACATGAAACACAGAAATTTACGTGCAGGTACAGCAAGCAATTAGGAAGGCAAATGGTATGTTGGCCTTTATTGCTAGGGGATTGGAGTATAAGAGTAAGGAAGCTTTACTACAATTGTACAGGGCTTTGTGAGACCACATCTCACGTACATTGTACAGTTTTGGTCTCCATATCTAAGGAAGGATATACTTGCCTGAGAGGTGGTGCAACAAAGGTTCACTAGCTTGATTCCTGGGATGAGAGGGTTGTCCTAGGAGGAGAGATTGAGTAAAATAGGCCAATATTCTCTGGAGTTTAGAAGAATGAGAGGTGACCTCATTGAAATATTTAATATTCTTAGCGGGCTTGACAGGGTAGATGCTGAGAGGCTGTTTTCCCTGGCTGGAGAGTCTAGAACTAGGGGGCTTAAGGGGTCGACCATTTAGGACTGAGATGAGGAATTTCTTTACTCAGAGGGTTGTGACTCTTTGGAATTCTCTACCCCAGAGGGCTGTGGATGTTCAGTCATTGAGTATATTCAAGGCTGAAATCGATAGATTTTTGGGGTCTAAGGAAATCAAAGAATATGGGGATCAGGTGGGAAAGTGGAGTTGAGGTCAAACATCAGCCACGATCTTATTGAATGGCAGAGCAGGCTCGAGGGGCCGTATGGCCTACTGCTGCTCCTTTTTCTTATGTTTTTATGTTCAACTATCTTAGATTTAGTGCTTCGGTTAAATTAACTTCAACATCAGTATTTTAGAGATTAGAAAACCTGTTTCTCCATGGTATAAAGGATACATGGAGGAGGCTCCCAGAGAAGGTAGTTGATTTTGGAGTCTATTACATTGTTTAAAAGGGAACTGGATCAATAACTTTTGAGAAAGAGAGTTGAGAGTCATAGAGATGTTAAAGCATTGCTTGATTTACTTTCCAGGTTAGGTAAGGGAAATAATTTAAAAGTAAGGTGGTGTTGGGGGTGCAGGGAGTCCATGACAGAATAATTGCACATGGACTCTGAATGGAGTGGGTTTTATGGGTCAAATGGCCTTTTCTTGTTCCAGATTTTCTGATATTTTATTTTTAGATAGTTACAGTATGGTGTTCCAGTATGAAAACAATTTTAATTAACTGAACCGTTGTGGTGATTTACTGTCCATGTCAGAAACAGATTATAACAAACACAGTTAATCCATCGCACTGTGAAGAGGAACACTGCTGACCTTAACAGAGAGACTCGTGAATAAGAATTCAAGCCAGAGTATGAGAATTTTATGAACTTGAAAATAAATGGTTAGGCTGATAAAAGTGTGTCCTCTCAAAACAATAACTTTTGGGAAATATCTATTGTATCTCAATCACTGTGAACTTACCAAAACATTTTATTTTGATTAATACCAAACAACCCAGATTACAAAACATGCATAAATTAAAGAAGAACTCAGTCTATTTGTCATCGCAGGGCTACTTTTCTCAGCCAATAACCTTTTGAAAGAAGTTTGTTTATTAGTTTCTTTTGTAAAGCTATTTACCACTCTATTTTCTCCTCTTCTTCACAGACCATGTGACAATTGTGGCTAAGAGCACCTGGGCAACCTTCTTCGAAACTTCACCCACACAGTTTATTCCTGATAATTCAGTCATTTTTTACACTTCAAAAAAATTCATGGTCATTTATGGGACTGAAAAAATTGGATTATACAGTAATTTAAATTAAGCAATTTGAATTAAGCAATGTACATAACATAGGAAAGGTAGGAATTTAATACTAAAAATTAATTATCAGATAATTTGAATCAAGAGGAGTGGATTGTACTGCTTTTGAACTAGCTGCTAGGAAGAACGGACCACTAATGACCCATCCTCCAATTTTCCCCACACTTCTTTGGTTAAATGTTCTTGGATATAGGAAATCCTACATTTATTGCACATTAATATGTATTAATGCTACTTTGTTTTGCTTTTAAATGTATTTAAAGATCCTTAATGCTGTTGATACACTTGCAGTGCCTTTAATGTAACAAAATGTCCCAAGGTGCTTCGAAAAGGGATAAGCAAGAAGATACGCCAAGTAGAAATTAAAAGAGTTAGAGGAGGCAAGTAAAAGTATAGTTGTGGAAGGATTCATTGTATAACTGAAGCATGTAATTGAGCTATTGATACATAATTTACATACAGTGAATTATTTTACTTAAGCATAGAAAGATTTAAAAAAAAACACTGGAGGCATATTTAAATAAAAGTCTTTAATGAGGAGAAATGAGAATTTTAAATTATATTTAATTTTTCCTTCTTTACATAGTTAGTAAAAAACTTAATGAAGAAACATGGAAAGCATGCACTGGGAAGGAAGACTTGCATTTACTACGGTACGATTCAATGTAATACAATAATAGAAATACAGTACTTTAAAATAGTCATAATTGCAACATGTTGTGTACCAACTACCATATATGTAAGAAACTTGTTTAAATCTGCGAATTCTTCACAGATCAGTATTGGTATTGTTTGCTGACAGTTTAAGATGCTTAAAACTGTCGGCATTTTGCCATGCACCATTTCTCTTTACGTTGGGCTGAATGCCCAGAGCTAAAAGAACAGTGGGCTCGATTTAGCTTTGGCATGCCAGAATTTCAAAGTTACTAACAATGTCGACACACTGCGATGTGCCCTGCCCTCACTAGAATATAACTACCACAAACACAGTAGCTTCTAGAAGGTAGACAAAGGTCATATTTGGAGCAGCTGGGGCAGTTCAGACATTTCAGATAATGCCGAAAGTTATTTCACAGATGACCTTCATTTTTGTCTCCTTGGGTTTATAAATCAGTTATGTGTTTTAGAGCATGCATTGTGATGAGTTTTTATGCAGAGTACAACTATCTATTCGATTTCACAAGGGAGCAGAAACCACATTAAAGGATTTGTTTTATGACATGCAATCACAGTAAATTCTGGCATGGAGTAAAATGCATGTAAAGTCTACATTAAAGAGGCATACAAATTGCAGCAAAGAAGAAGGAGGCCCATTCGGCACATTGCATTTGTGCTAGTTCCTCAACTTGAGCTATCTACTCCAATCCTATTAACATGCCCTTTTCCGGTATCTTCTTACATTGTTTATTTTCAAATAATTATCCAATTCCATTTTTAAATGATGTCATAGGCCAGGAGATTCCTCAGAGCTGCTCCCCCTCCAAGGGTTACCAACTGTGGTTGGAGGCATTCCTGGAGGTTTGATCATGTGACATTCTGACCACATGACATCTGACCATGTGATGCCTGATCTTATGACATCTGATCACATGATTTCTACAAATGTTATTGTATTTACCTTATAAAGGTTAGATACCTTGTAGCTGAGTATTTTTGCTTGTGGTTTCGTGCGAGCAGCTGTTGTGCAACAAGTTCCAAGAACCAGGAGGCCACCCATGAGCTGGGGAATAGGGGAAATCTGAGGGCGGGGAAGAGGGGAATCCGAAGAACCCCCCATTTCAGAAACAGCCACCCCTCTATTTCACAGACTTCTCCATTTCACAGTCCCCCATTGTTTGCCAAGACTCCCTGATTTCCAAGCTCATCCGATTCCCGACTCTCCAGCCCCCTCCTGATTGCACTCCACACAGTTGTGGTCTCAGCTCTCTGTGGATGACGTCACCGAGCCGGCGGCTTCTCCAGCAGCAGCCAGTGATGTCATGGGCTGGGAGGGGTGCACTTTGGTGGGAAATTTAAATCGCTGATCCCTCTGGCTGCTGGTGGCAGCTCTGGGGGGAGGAACCCCTGATTCCAGGAAACTCCCTGTCATTCTGGGAGGGTTGGGAACCCTATCCCCTCCGCCAGCGTTACTTTGCTGGAAGCATGGTGGAAACCCCGTTTACGCACATGAAGTAACGCCAGCGGAGTGGGAGCAGCTCTGAGGAATTTGCCGGCCATAGTCTCTGCCTAAGTAGTTCTTCCAATATCTCGGCCAACGCTTATCCCTCAACCAACACCACCATTATCTGACCAATTATCTCATTTTCTGTTTTTAGGACCTTGCAATGCACAACTTGGTTCCTGTCTTTGCCTACAACAACAGGCAGCGCAATTGAAAAGTAATTCATTGGCTGTGAAACACTTTGGGACATCCTGAGGACATGAAAGGCACTAAATAAATGCAAGTCATTTCTTTCAACAGCAATTTGTGGTGAAACATTTCACTTTCTAATAACCCTCTGTTTAAAAAGAAATCTTCTAACTTCTACCTTCATTCTTCTACTGATAATTCTTAGTCAGTTACCCTTTTTTATGTTATCTGTAAATATTATAAGTAATCATGTTAAATTCTGGCATGGTATAACATGCATATAAAGCCTGCATTGCACAAATTAATTTTTCTCTGCACAGTACAGAAGTTAAGATGAAAACAGTTTTACTAGATGGACAATTAGAATAAATAGTCTAGTCCTAAGAAAAGGATTTTAGAGCTCACATTCCCCAGTATGATAACAGCATGTTTCACATTCCTGAACTATCAGATAGTTAAGCAACAGGTACTAAAGAGTAGTGAAGTTTCAAAGAGTGAATGTGTGAGAGGAATTAAAGAGACTTAATAAATCTTCTATCCCCATTAAAACATTCTGAATGTTACTAACAAATGTCTCTGCATATTGAAACACATACACTGAAACAGTTTGATTAGGTTAATGCAAAACATTCTGATTGTTAATGTTGCAGGGTGAGGGATATTACCAGTGAAGTTGAAAATAAGATTTTACAATGACTTCACTGAGTCTGAATTTCTGAAAAATAATTTTTCAAAACTTCACAAATGAGCTTTCTATCAAAATTGAAAATTGTCTTCATTTTCTTCAGATATTTAATTCAAATTTGCATCTGAAGACCTCAAAAGTTAGTGGTGTTTGTACCGAATGCATAGATCATGTTTTTAATTCTCTACGGGTGATTTCCAAGCTTAAAACAGTTCATATTTAGAGACAGAACACTCATCTAATACCACATTAACAACACAAATCATTTTTGTTATTTTATCTCAGCAGTAAAAATAAATATGCAAATAGTTCAAGTGGATTTATGCGATGACAGCTTTTCAATGCTTTTGAGAGGTCATAGCCGGCCTTTGTTGCTCTGGGATGGAATGCTTTTGTGTTCCCACCCTCCCTTTCCAATTCCAGTTATATATTGAAGTTACACAATGTTGCTGGTTGAAGTATATGGAAATCCAAGAATTTCATGGATTGCAACCTGAGGATTTTTCTTCCAGCAAGATGCAAGATGACTAACACAAAATATTCTTCCGATGTTAATTACAAATGCAAAAGGAAAATTAAATCTCTTAGGGATTTATCATTTCTGCAGCATTTTATGCAGCAATATCCAGCAATGTTACATACTGACAAAATGCTGAGAGCGATTTCCTAAAATGCCTGTTGTGGATCAGCGTGACACTCATTTTGCTCATGTGTATGGAAAGGTACAAAAATGAATTGGTGCAAAGAACTAGACATTGAAAGAATGAACTATATATTGCATCAATAGTGTTTGCAAGCTGGAGTTATCCTTTAACAAAATAAAATGCTTACTAGATATACACAATCTGGATTTCCTATTTCTAAGGGTGCATAATATTTTTTTTTGGTGTGACAAAAAATAGAGAAGGGTAGCTTTCAGTGTTTTAAATGTCAATCTGAATAGCCTTTCATTTGTTTCAAGTTTCTAGTTCAAAGTTTTTTCTTAAAAAAAAAATACAGTTTACTTTTTGTCAGTACAGAATTATTAGAATGCAAGCACAAAGATGACAGTGTTTCCTGCGTCCAACTGAGGCTTGTGTGTCAGATGTTGAATGACCACTAAAAATAAATTATGACGTGTTTTCAAGTGTCACTGCTAAATTTATTATCCAGTCAGAGAATAGTTCCATTGGTGTTTTATAATAAATACCTGCATGTGCCCATTCACTCCTAGCTTTGTTTCCCAACTAAGAGAGAAGTCTGATTGTCAGAAGGAAGGTAAGAATGGTTCAAACATTTATTACAAATATGAATTAGTGTTAGTGGCTTACCAATCTATGCGTTTTAAAAAATAGTTTCACAGTGGTAACTCAAGTATCACCAATTATTGCTTTCAGTCATTTGCATTTTGAACCAGATTAAATAATCAGTAAAAATGATATATTTTGATAATAGATGTTTGCAGTGAAAGCTATTCATGATGGAAGTAACTAATGTGGTACAGTATTACCCAACTAACCCTCACGCATTATGATAAACAACGGACTTTATAATGAGAATTGAATATCAGCAATCAGAAAGAATAGTGTTTAGAAAAAGCAGAATTGAATGTCTGTGACAGAGTACAGTAGTGACTGTTGTGTATAAAATTTGATTCACTGTTAAATAATCAGAGTAATTGGCAAAAAACCAAATTGACTTGCGGGTTTTAAGTAAGAATAATTCCTTTAAGCGACTGCAAAGTTCGAGGCTGTGAGCAGATGGCATCTGAGCTAACAGTTTATATAATATCCACCCTGCAGCCCAAGGGCCACACGCAGCTCCTGAGCCCTTGCAATCCGACCCATAAAGCTCAGGCAACTCATTTCTGTTTGCACTTAAATTTCTTATTTGCTGTTTTGTACTTCACTTTTCTGGGCTTTGGGGTTTTGAAAGGGTTTTTTTCAGCAGTATTGCCTCATTTGTGGATAAATCCTAAATTGGAACAGCACGATGTGTTAACAGCGGCAATAGGAACATGGGTTTAAACTTCATATGTGGCCCCAAGACTGCATGGTACGCAACTATATTGCCCACAAAGATTGGAGACATCTGAATTAGAAGATGAGGCATGACTGAATTTTTCAGTTGAAATATTTACCATCATTGCTCTGTGGGAGATATTCTTGGAAATTTAATTATGTATCGATCAAATGCATCTGTAATACCTTTAACTACTCTTTCTTTTATTTATATAAATCAACGGTGAAATCAACTAAGTGCTTTCTACCATGTGAATTGATTTTTTTCCTCTTTGATCAAAGGAGGGGGTGCCTGTTTGTAGTAAGGTAGATTTATGATCTGTTAGGGTTGAGGTTCAGGTGGGCATAATACTCCTACCAGGACACTAGATGGCACATTTGACTAAAATACCAGCTTTAGAAACAGTTGTTCATTCTGATTTATGTCTCAGTTATGAAAGACGTTTGACATTGACACACCACAATCTTTTGCACTGCCGTAAAAGCAAACACGCAGTATAAAACGGATGGGTGTTGGTAGAAGGTGATCTTGCATTTTTGACACTGTGGGGGACATTTTAATCTAACCAGGCGGGTTAATGGAGATTAAAATCGGGTGGGGTGTAAAACCAGCGTTGCACCTGAGCTCATCGGTTTCCCGATGGGCGGGTTAGGTTAAAATTACCCCCATAGTGTCAAAAATGCACTATCATTGAAGTCAATGCAACTTTTGGAACTTTCAATTCATCTATCCAGTAAGTAGCCAGAAAGGTCCCAGGTTCACTCCTTGGTCAGTACTGAGTAAGCTGATCTCAGCTGGGGTAGTCCTAGGGCCCTAAAAATGAGCCTCAGGGTTAGGGAAGGAAAAATCAGCAGTATTTCCCTTCCTGATCTCCTTCAACGACCTCTGCTGGAATGTGTGCGGATGTTGGGTGACGATAGGATTGGGCTCGTCTGCAATGCTCCATATCTTCAAGTAGCCTGCCAAGACACTCTGTCAAGGCTCATACATGAAGCATGGCTATTTGAGTGAAGCACCAAACGGTAATCGGAGCTCACGAAACTGATCCCCAACAAAGAGTCAGAAGGGGAGAGAATGAAATCGATAGATAAAATTGGTGAGAAAAAAAGCATTAAAAATTTAAAAGAACTAGCTCCCCAATCGTTCAGTAAGTTTATTTAATGAGTAGCTGAGCCATATGGATTAGGAAGTTCTTAGGTTCAGTCATCTGTTTGTACTGAGTTAGCTGGTCTCAGCCAAGGCAGTTGTAGTGGCATTGCAATTTGTCTTAGAGCCTCTCTAATCACTCCTGCTGGATGTGCTTGTGTGTGTGTGTGTGTGTGTGTGTGTGTGTGTGAGTGTGTGAACATGTGAACATCAGCTGAGGGAAGGATTGGGCTTAGCTGTTTGGTTTGGTCTGGTTGAATAGCCTGTTGAGCCTCACTCTTAAGGCTCACATGTCAGCAATTGCCACTGGGCGAAATATTATTGAATGAACAGTGGTGCTCACTGAACCATAGTCTTCAGTAGAGTAGAGGGGATATTTGGCAAGGAAAAAAAATAAAGTTTAACGGAAAAAAACTCCAATGACCTGCAGTACAACCTTTAAATTTCTAATAAGAAGGAGCTAGCTATCAGTCCTTTACTGTCATTGACAGGTCAAAACTGGTGAACATCACCCTATGAATGTGCCTGAGCATTCTTGCACAGAACTCTGCTCTCCCCTATTTATCAATGGCTTCTGGCTCACGCCACTATAGGAGGGAGTCCCAAATTGTGCAGTATGGGTTATAAAAGTACAGTTTGTAGCAGGTATGGGGATCTGGAATTTAGTTCCAAGAGTTTGGGCTGTCATAGACCCAAATTATAATTCTGTGACTGAATAGTACCTCAGAAATGCAAGTTTCTATTCAAAAAAAGATACATATTTCAGAGCATAATACAGATGCTGTAAATACTAAGACTACAGGGGTTATGTTGGTTAACCTGCACACGTCACGCCGGAAGTCTCAGACGCCATTTTCGGGCTTAGGTGTCCGCATAGTTCCTACAAAATGGGCGATATGCAGCCCAATTTAGCCCCCTACAACTGTTAACTGGCGATAACAAGATGATTGTATATGGGAGTGAATTTCCTCAGAGCTTCTCCCATTCTGCCGACATCACCTCGCAGGAAGTGCGGCAGAAATCCCGAAGTTATGGCGGTGGTGTGGGTGAAGCTCTGAGGAAATTCACCCCATAGTCTACATTTTAAGGAGCAGATACTATATTCAATATCAACATTTAAGCCAGTTAGTGTCTGTATTTTGCTCAAAAATGCAGGCTTAGTTTTGAATAGAAGTAGTTAAGTTTCTACGGTACTGTTCAGTCATGATATTAAATATCTTGTTTAGCTCAGTGACCACCTATAAACCATATTATATTTGAGTTCATAATAACTAACAGTTTATAACTTACATATCCACTTTCAATGTAGAGACCAACGAGTAAGGGATGGGAAAAGGGAGAAAGATGAAAGTTGTTCAATGCACAAGTGATAGAAAATAAGTAGTTCTCTACTGTAACTTAAAGGTGCTTTTATATTCATGCTTATGTCACCAGGTTTCCAAGAATGAGATATATACAGCTGGCTACAAGTCAAATGTGAAGGCACCTCTATGTTGTGTGAGACCCATGCTAGTACTGCCAGGCTCCCTAAATGTGGGTTTCGTACAACCACTGCCAGTCAAATGTAAGGTGCTTTTATACTGCACAAGATCTGCTCTAATGCCACCAAGTTCCCGAAGTGCAGGATTTATGCAGCCAAATGTAAAACTGCTAGAACTCTTCAATGTTGGTGGCCTGAAAGACCAATGCAATATAAAGGTGCTTCTAAGCTGTTAGAGATGAACATAAAAGGAAACTAAGGAGAGGCTGGAAAATAAAAAGTGATAGGTACAGAGGTTGAAGGAGCAAGAGAAAGTAACAAAGTTCTGCTTGTCAGGAAAGTCTATCTATCTAAGGGATATTGTAGTACTGTATAATGTAGGAAGACAGCTATGCATATACGAACATACGAACAATGACGGACAGGAAAAGACCCTCTGGTCCATCCAGCCTGTCCCACACAATCGTGATACCTTGTGTATCACAATATATGCATTTGCCACCCCACCCAAAACCATTTGACCTCCTGGAAGAGGTGAAAAAACAGATAAAAACCCAGGCGAATTTGGGGGAGGGAAAAAGTGAAATTCCTCTCCAACCTCTCCACCCCCCCCCCCCCACCACCACAGTGATCAAAACTAGTCTAGGAGATCACCCTGGCCCTGATAATTCTATGCAGTACCTAACTTTTGTAAGAGATGATCTCTGCACCAGCCAGAAACAGGTCTAGCTCTCGCTTGAAGGAATCCCACTATTCTCTCGGAAAAATAACACCTCCTGACATCCAATCTAGATCTGGCCTTATACAACTTAGAATTGTGACCCCTGGTCCTCCCTGACCTATGTAATTGGAACAAACTGACAACTTGAACACAATATATTCTCTTCATCATCTTATAAACCTCGATCTGATCACACCTAAGTCTTCGCTTCTCTAAAGTATAGAGTCCCAGCTCTTTTAGCCTATCTTGTTAACTAAAATGCTTTAAACTGGGAATTAATCTACTGGTCCTCATCTGCACCCTTTCCAAAGCCTCAATATCACACACCATGTGAGGAGACCAAAACTGGACATGGTATTCTAACAGAGGTCTGACCAAGGTTTTGTAGAAGGACAAAATAGTATGCTTTGTCTTATAAAATAGTCAGTTGTCCTATAAATGCATCCCAATACCCTATTCACTCTAGCTATTGCTTCACGGCATTGTTCATGAACCTTTAGAGATCTATGCACTGAAAATATGAAGAAAATCACAGCCTGAAAGAATCTGAGAAGTGAAGAAAGAAAAGATACTGACTATAATTTAGTTTACAGAAATAAACTAGTGAGGAACAAACTGCACCAGCACAGTAACCAGAGAGATGGAGGAAAGCAATAAGCACAAGAACCTGGCAGGTTCGCGAAGGCTTTCCGGCCATTAGCCTTCAGGAATCCCCCAAATTTACTTTGTTGTTATTATTCATTGAAGTTATTTAATCTTATTGCTTTGTTTTCTCCACATCATGACATTGGGAAGTGTACCTCACCAATGAACTGTATGACTTGCTGCTACAATTTCACTCCTATTAAACTGCTAAAAGCATGAACCACTGGGAGGGTATAACATCTCTCTTTGCTGTTACAGATCTAAAGGCATAATTCCAAAATGTCTGATCAGTAAGTTGCATTTTTTTCTTACTTTGAAATTGGATTTGTTTGTAAGATTATCTAAAAGTCAAGATTTTGAAATATTTACATTTAGTACTAGAGATTTACTAGAATGGTACCAGGGATGAGGGACTTCAGTTACGTGGAGAGATTAGAGAAGCTGGGGTTGTTCTCCTTACAACAGAGAAGGTTAAAGGGAGATTTGAGAGAGGTGTTCAAGTTCATGAATGGTTTTGATAGAGTAAATAAGGAGAAACTGTTACCAGTGACACAAGAGTCGGTAACCAAAGGACACAGATTTAAGGTGATCGGTAAAAGAGCTGGAGGTGACATGAGGAAACATTTTTTTATGCAGCGAGCTGAAATGATCTGGAATGCACTTCCTGAAAGGGTGGTGGAAGCAGATTCAATAATAACTTTCAGAAGGGAATGAGATAAATACTTGAAGAGAAAAAATGTACAGGGCTATGGGGAAAGAGCAGGGTAATGGGACTAATTGGATAGCTCTTCCAAAGAGCCAGCACAGGCACGATAGGCCGAATGGCCTCCCCCCGTGCTGTACCTCCAATGATCCCATGATACTAGGGCGTCTGCACTGTTTCTTCAATGTGCAGTTTTTTTTTATTTCAAAGTATACTTTATATCATAGAATTTAAAGATATACACAGTTTAATGTAAATATCAGAATTCCAAACCAGTACACTTCAAACCAATATATTACAAATCATACACAATGCGATCTCAATATTACAATTCAAACACAGTATATTTCTTATGATTCATGGTGTACAATACAAGGTGGGTTGGCCCTACACGGTGGCCTTTCCCCATAGGGCCTGGAAGACCAGCAGGTCTCGGGTGGACCAAAGGGCCTCCTTCACCGAGGTGATATCTGTCTCAGTGTGTGTCCCGGGGAACAGCCCATAGAGCACAGTATCCTGTGCTACCGAACTGTTTGAGATGAACTAGGACAGATACCAACGCATCTCTCTCCACACCCTCTGCGCGAAGGGGCAGCCCATCAGAAGGTGGACGATGGTCTCCTCCCCGCCTCAGCCTTGAGGGCATCTCGTGGTGGTGCTGAGATTCCGTGCGTTTTGGAAGGACTGCACTGGGAGAGCCTTTCTCACCACCATCCAGGCTACATCCTGGTGCTTCTTTGTCAGTTCTGGGGATGAAACGTTCTGCCAAATGGCATCGACCATCTGGTCAGGGAAAAACCCGACCGAGTCCACCCCCTCCTTTCCTAGCAGGACTCTCAGAACGTGCCGACCATTGTCTGATGATCTTGTGGTCAAAAGGGTTCCTCCTTAGGAGCTTCTCCACCTGGAACAGGTGGGGGGAACACGGTCCAGCTGGACGGGATATCCTGCGTCTGCTCGGCCAGCGTGGCCAAACCCAGCCTTCTCAGTGTGTTGGACAGGTATAAGCTCAGCATGTAGTGACGCTTGGGAGTCGATTTTGCAATGGTGGCAGGTTGGCAGCGGAAGGGGTGGTGGGGTGAGGGTGCATGTGACAAACCCGCATGAACAAAACTTACCTTTTCCGACGCGATGGCATGTTGATTGCTGATGATTAACTCCTCTCCGGGTTTTGTGCCCGGCAGTCAGCCTGATTGATAGGCTGGCTGCCATCAGGAGCTGCAACACGAGGCGGGGGGGGGAGAAAGAGACGTCATCCGGCGTTGAAATGGAAGACTGGGGTGGGGGAGAGTGGAAGATCCGGGGGGAGAATGGAAGATCGAGCGGGAGAGGGGAAGATCGGGGGGGAGAGGGGAAGATCGGGAGAACATCGGGGGGGGGGTGAAGAGGGGGACATCTAAGAGGGAGATATCGGACTTCGGAGCAGGGTGCAAAGGTAGGTTCATTTTGTGTTTTAACTTTCTTCTATGGTGTTTTGTGTAATTTATTTAGTTTCTTTTTCCCTGATCTGGTCCTTCACGCCTGGTTTCACGCCAGACGTGAATCAGAAGCGGTGGGCAAGCCGCCCAGGTAAGTTAAAAATCATTACAATTACTTCATCTGTCACAGGTAAAGTGCCTTAAGTACCTCAATGAGGTACATTTGGCTCTTTAACTGTCATCCCGCTGGCTTTAATTGTCGGCGGGACTTCCATTTACGGGTAGCCCGCGCGCACACAGGTGGGTCCCTGGGAAACTCGGAAGTCGGCGGGTTGGAGCCGGCTTCCGAACCCGAACAGCATTTCCGCGATTTTTGGAGTCCCTCCCGCCCCCAACGCACAATTGCCCCCTAAAATTGAGCCCTTGGTATTTGTGTACTGGGGCTCTGCACACATCCTGAGGCAGCCACACACAAAGGTGACCATCAGGATCAGAGTGGCATTGGGGACGCTCCTCCCCACTTTGTCTGGGGGTTGTACATGGTGACCCTGCGGACGGGTTCTACCTTGGACCTCCAGACAAAGTGGAAGATAGCATGGGTGATTGTGACAGCGGAGTTGTGGTGAATGGGCCAGACCCTGGCCACGTAGACCAACACTGCGAGTACCTGACATCGAACACATAGGAAGCCTCAGGCCTCAGGTCTCTGCTTCAATTACAGGATTCCTATGCCTGAAGTGCTGCAGTCCCACTGTTTCACAAAGGTGATGCCCTTTTAAGGCATGTTGTGGTTTAAGTCTTTGGTTTACTATAAAAATTGTGAACTCAAGCAGTCAATACTGCACGAACAACCGTTGACAGAAAATCCACAACATACATTTTTAAAAGAGTAAAGGCAATGGCCAAACATTGTTAATTTATTCCAACCCACAATAAGTGCACTCATTCCTCTTACCTTGAAAGGTCATATATGAAACTGTATAGTTTTTGATTACTCCATGGCACAGTATTTTGAAACTAGGCTGGGCTTTATAAATAGAGGCATAGAGTACAAAGGCAAGGAAGTCATGATGAACCTTTATAAAATGCTGGTTCGTCCACAACTGGAGTATTGTGTCCAGTTCTGGGCACCACACTTTAGGAAAGATGTGATGCCTTAGAGAGGATGCAGAAAAGATTTACTGGAACGATTCCAGGGATGAGGGACTTTAGGTACGTGGATAGACTGGAGAAGCTGGGGTTGTTCTTCTTGGAACAGAGAAAATTGGGAGGAGATTTGATAGAGGTATTTAAAATCATGAAGGGTCGAGACAGAATAGATAGAAAGAAACTGTTCCCATTGGTGGAAGGGTCAAGAACCAAAGGACATAGATTTTAGGTGATTGGCAAAAGAACCAAAGGTGACATGAGGAAAACCTTTTTTATGCAGCGGGTGGTTATGATCTGGAATGCACTGCCGGGGGGTTGGTGGAGGCAGATTCAATCATGGCCTTCAAAAGGGAACTGGATAAGTACTTGAAAGTAAAAAATTTGCAGGGCTACAGGGATAGGGCGGGGGAGTGGAACTAGCTGGATTGCTCTTGCATAGAGTTGGCACGGACTCGATGGGCCAAATGGCCTCCTTCCGTGCTGTAATCTTTCTATGATTCTATTTTATGTCCAAATCACAATAAAGTTGAGCAATAAAATAAAGTTGTCAACAGGAATGTAAGAGAATAGGATTGCCCTTAAATTTAAAATATATTTGGAATGCTACTATTTTCTAATTGTTATGATGTTCCCTCTAACACACTTATTTTCTCTTTCTCTCTCTCTCTCTCTTTCAGAGATGAGGTAAGCAGTTTAATAGACCTGGAGTTATGTTTCTATGGCTGTTGTATTTGAGATTGGTCACATTTTGTTACTTATGATTTAATATTTGTGCCAATTTTGACTATCTGCAAGTTTTCCAACAATTAGATCTTTAATATTTTAGCAGTATGAAGACAAAGTTATTGAGGAAACGGAAGAGACCGAAGAAGTAAATGAGCCAGAGCCAGAGCCAGAGCCAGAGCCACCAAAACCAGCACCTCCCACGCAAGTTGCTCCACCGCCAAAAGCTCAGAATGAGCCAAATGCTAAGGTATGCAGTCAGTTTCCTCAAGCTCCCCCTCAACAAAGGAGTTTTGCTATTTCCACTCATTTTCTATTTCCCTACAATTTTCATTCCACTGTATTTAAGAGGAAATTACTTATTTAGTGAATGCATGTATCTAATATGCAAAAGTCTGTAAATCTCACACGAATTCTGAAAAAATATAATTGTAACTAGATCTGTCATAGAAGTGTGAACAGTGAGCTTTATCTATGTTAAAGATGTAATAAATACAATCTTTCTCCAGGCAGCCCTGCTGGCGCTGTGCAGTAGTATTTACACAGTGTAGTGTGGTAATAGCATACTACCACACTGCACTGGGTGTAGCTTTTCGTCCTGTGATTCGATACATGAGGAATTGTCAATCTCAGACTAGGTTTTGGGTTCGGAAGTACCTATATGTTTTTGATACAATTTATCAATATTTAATTTATAATGGCTTACATATTGCCAGTCTGCTTTTTGCCAAAAAAAATAGTTTGACTTCCTGACAGCAAAAGTTGGGAAATATATTACAACTAAATGTCTCCAGTTTAAACATTATCATGGAATAGTATTTGGGTTTTAATTCATCCCAAAATGATGAAATAAAAATACAGACAAATTTACTAAATTTATATTTTTAACATGCCACATTAATAATGCTAAGTCAGGTCACAAGTAGATGCATATGAAAGTATTTTATATATTTTCATACTTCTACAGGCCATTGTTTCTGAATGCTATAAGTTGGAAAGTTCAATTATTTTGTTGTATTCACAATTTTGTTGTTTTTGTTTTGTATCATAGGGATATATGAGTAAATTCACTGATCACATGCTCACAGCTGAAAGGAGTGCAGGTTGAAGAATCAGTGCTACAGTTTGATAGTTCTGTCTGAATTGCATTTCCTTCAAGTGTGGCTCCTCATTGGGAATGTATAATCAGATGTATTTACCCAATAATGTAAAGTCTTAACAGCATTGAAATAACCAGCTCTTGTTTGCTTTTATTGTCAATAACAGAAAAGTTGTAAGATCTCAGCGTCACGCAAACTCCACCTTAAGGTGAGGTAAATTTTTTGTTTCCTAGTTTATTATTCAGAAGATATTTTTAAAAGCTTAGTCTTGCATTATTATTACATTTTGAGTTAATAACAGTGTTTACACAGATCCTAATGCTGGGCAAAGCCAAAGATGACCTAGAAAAAGAAATAGTTGATCGAAATGAAGACAAGGAAAAATTCCTTGCAGAGCGTATACCCCCTCTCAACTTCAATGGCCTTTCTCTTACTGACTTGCAAGTAAGGCCGCTTTGTACTGTATTTGAAATGCTTAAAATTTACAATATATTAAATTTTGTTTAACATTAGTAGGGTCTGTTTGTTTTTCCTGGGCCTTCAAATGTACAAACATCTCAGTTTTTGACACTCTAGGGAGAATTTTGACTCCCGTGCGGAAAGTGGTGGATTATGCAGGCTGTCCGCCTGGGATCTGCAGTGGGAGGTCCGGTCCATTTTAACGGCAAGGCCTCATAACCATTTTTCCGACCAGCTATCCGACCAAGCTGGAAGTCCAGAGGCAGCTTGCCGAAATTTAGGTGGTCCACAGGCTGCCAAGCTGGCAGTCAGGTAGGTTGCGGAGGGGGTGGGTTCATGGGTCGGAAGGGGGATGGGAGCCCGGGGCAGCAGCAGCCAAAACTTTCTTTGTGGGGCCCTGCCTCTCATTGCCGCACAAAGATAAGATTTAAACATTCCTGATGGGGCCTCTGCTGGGTATCCGCCACATTTTACTGAGTGGAGTGTATGCGTTGGACTCTCCATTCAGGCAGTTAAAATTACACAGGCTCCTAATGATATCATAGGACACTGATTTACATTTATTCATGAGGCTCCCGCCTGAATCAGCTGGGGCCCCTCAACCGCCCAAGATGGCCACGTTAAAATGGCCATGGGGCAGGAAAGGAGCGGTAAATACACCGCTTGGATTTTAACTCCTGTTCCACTGGGTGGAGGGAGTTAAAATTGCCCCTATGCTATTTTTGACAGAGGCATGTCCACCCTGAGTTATGATAGATTAATGAGAATATAAATGTTACTTTCAGTAGGGGTATTGAATTAAATGGTTATGGAAAAAAACGGAGAAGGTTAAGAGGTAACCTGGTAAATGTCTTCAAGATTATGAAAGGTTATGACAAGATAAACAGTGATAGATTGTTTCCACTGGTTGATAAGGCAGTAACAAAAGGGCACAACTTTAAGATAATCATAAAAAAAGAATGAAAGGGGATGTTAGAAAAGCTTCTTCGCAGCAAGTGTGGTTCGAAAGTGGAATTCTCTGCCACAAACCAATGCTGAAGCAGAGTTCATAAGTACTTTTAAAAGGGAATTGGGCAGTTGGTTGACAAGGATGATATTAACAGTAATGGGGAACGATAATGAGAGTAGGATTAGACTAGGTGACGCATGTGGAGATACTGACCAGAACTAAACTTTTATTATTGCAGAATTTGTGCAAAGAGCTTCATCAAAAAATTGAGATTGTTGATGAAGAAAGATATGACTTTGAATTCAAAGCTAACAAGAACAGCTCTGAGGTACATGACAAATTTGAGATTTTTATCTCTGCATCTTTGCATCATTAAACTATGGCAACATCAGCTTTAATATTTTGCATACATTCTTCTGTCAACAGATTCACGATCTGTCCCTGAAAATTCTTGACCTTAGAGGAAAGTTTAAGCGACCCACTTTGCGTAGGGTCCGTGTTTCTGCTGATGCTATGCTGCGTGCCTTGTTGGGATCCAAGCACAAAGTATCTATGGATCTGAGAGCCAACCTGAAGTCAGTCAAAAAGGATGACACAGAAAAGGTAATAATGAAATAATACCTCGCACTTTTCTGTATTTCCATGTTGGCCATTTCTCGGGATTTCATTATGTTTGAAATCTGTTTCAACAGTTATATTAATCTTTGCGATGAAAATATTGAGATGTTAATTTGAAATAATTCTTTACTCAGATAATCATTAGGCTTAAAAATTCCACTTGTATCAATATAAATGCAGAAGTTAAATAAATACAGTAATTGTGTTGGAAAGTCCCACAGTAATTGTCACACTTTCTGCAGGGCATAAACACATAATTGTCGGAAGGTATGTTCTTTGTTGTGAGGATTAGCTCCCCTAATCACCTTTGGATATAGAAAGCTTTAAACAACTTAGAGGTTTTGTCAGATTTCAAATACACTAGACTGACAGGCTGGATTCAGTCAAATATTGATTTGTTTATTGGGTCAAATAACTCCATTCTTGCAGTATTTTTCCAACAGCTTTACAGGCCTTGTTCAATCTCAGTTGCCTTGTTATAAGAACCCAAACTTGTAGGGGTAGAAATTTGTCTCGGGCTGCAGAGCTAAATGGGCAGTGTCGCATCAGCCATCTGTTATAGGCCCTGCTCAATATTCAGTTTTATTGAAGGCAGTGGGACTGAATATCGGGCAGGGAGTATAACAGGCGGCCGATTGATTATTAGTCGGGGAGTATAACAGACGGCCGATTGAATATCAGTCGGGGAGTATAACAGGCAGCCGATTGAATATCAGACGGGGAGTATAACAGGCGGCCGATTGAATATCAGACAGGGAGTATAACCGGCGGCCGATTGAATATCGGGGGGAGGGGGGGAGTGTAACAGGCGGCCGATTGAATATCAGACAGGCAGTATAACAGGCGGCTGATTGAATATCAAGGGGGGGAGTATAACAGGTGGCCAATTGAATATCAGTCGGGGAGTATAACAGGTGGCTGATTGAATATCGGGGGGGGGGGAATATAACAGACGGCCGATTGAATACAAGGGGGGAGTATAACAGGCAGCCGATTGAATATCGGGGGGGAGTATAACAGGCGGCCGATTGAATATCGGGGGGGAGTATAACAGGCGGCCGATTGAATATCGGGGGGGGGAGTATAACAGGCGGCCGATTGAATATCGGGGGGGAGTATAACAGGCGGCTGATTGAATATCGGCGGGGGGAGTATAACAGGTGGCTGATTGAATATCGGGGGAGGAGTATAACAGGCGGCCGATTGAATATCGGGGGGGGAGTATAACAGGCGGCTGATTGAATATCAGGGGGGGAGTATAACAGGCGGCCGATTGAATATCGGGGGGGAGTATAACAGGCGGCCGATTGAATATCGGGGGGGGAGTATAACAGGCGGCTGATTGAATATCGGGGGGGGGCGAGTATAACAGGCGGCCGATTGAATATCAGGGGGGGGAGTATAACAGGCGGCCGATTGAATATCGGGGGGGTGGTATAACAAGCGGCCGATTGAATATCGGGGGGGGTGGGGGGGGGGAGTATAACAGCTGACTGATCCAATACCATCCGTTTAGCTCTACAGCCCGAGACAAATTTCTTTTTTTTGTAGCTCGATTATAAACAACTATCCTGTATTCTGAATTTGTGCCATTTTGCAAACTCTCAACAGGAACGTAATGTAGAAGTGAGTGACTGGCGTAAGAATGTGGAGGCCAAGTCAGGCATGGAGGGCAGAAAGAAGATGTTTGATACTTCTGGCGCCCAGTGAGTGTTGCCGGATTCTAAACATGTAATGGATTCAATATCAAGAATGTGATTTCATTTAATTTTGACCTGAGAAAATTGATTAATGTTGGGCATTGTCATATGTTTTTCTACAGGTAATCCATGTGGGATATTTCAAGTTGTGTGAAAGTGTTTGCTGGTTGCTTTACTTTCAACTCTGCAGTACCTGGAATCTCACATCTACACATATAGTCAAATATTTTAATAATAGTAGTCACATTTACAACCACCTCCTGAGATTCATGTACAGTATTAGACATTTTGAATTTTTGGTGATTATAAATACTAAATGATAAATCTTGACAAGATATGTTAAAAATGACTTGCTGTCTTGCTACTGAAAATGAGCAGTAAAATATTTGCTTATAACTGGGTAATGTCACTGTTGCGTTTTTATTATTGGACTTTTAATTTCTTAAACATCAGCTGTCAGTTATTTGTTCTAAGAACTGCACTCAATACTCTGATATTGTGTGCAGAGTTTAAGAAATCTCCCACTGAATACTGATAACTAAGTGAATGTTATAGGTACAGATTGGTGGAAGGTTAATTAGAGTATAATGTTTCACCTGTGGCAATTATTAAAGAATTTTATTTGTTGCATTACAAGCAATAAATTTCCACACCAAGGAAAGACTATAATTTTTATCAGACACAACAATAATGATTGTTAAAATTAAAGGACAACTCTGCTGTAGGAAAAAGAATCATAAACACACAGTCTACCTGTCAGGAGATGTTTAATGTTTTAACTGGACTGGATACTGAGTTTTTCTGGCTTGGATCAACATCTGAGACTAGATCCTTCCATTCTACATGATTTGCTGATCCTCACTCATAGATATCTTACTGATATCAGTGGAGCAACTCCCAGCACAAAGGGGAGACCTGAAACTGTCGATCTCCATTGGAATAGGGCAGAGCAGACACAATATTGAATATTATCCTACATGTATCTAGACTCCAAGGCACGAGCAACATGAACCTTCTTTGGAGACCTTTTCTATTTATGAAAGGCTACAATAATCCAGTCGTACTCCGTTGTTTCTGCCTCCAATTCTCTCTCCTCTCCTGAAGTCAGTGACTCAAACTGGGGTATGGTTCCATGGCGCCAGAGGCCTTTCAGTACACACCCAAGTGGCTGCTCTTCGTACGTGAACCCCTGCAGTGAGTGTTGACAGATTATTTGACTGGAGCTGATCCTGTACATATCCAACATCTAAAGATGTGCACTTTGTAATCAGTGGCCAATGATCAGAGAATCCTTGGTAATTTTTTTTTTCACCTGCTCTCATTTTATTTCTTCTTTTTATTTACAGTGGCAGCTTTTATAATCAATTGCTTCATTTGATTTTGAAAGTAATTCACAAATGTAGACGTTATGGGGAAACATATTCAACCTGTTTTATGCATCTTTCCAACCTGGGACACTAATTATTGTAAGAAATAACAAGGCTATCAATTTCTCATTTCAAGTGCTTGAACAGGTACATGATTTCCTGTTGAAATGAATGAGAATTCTCGAAAGGCCTGTGACCCCCACCCCCACCTCCTTCCTCCCAATCCTTCTCTTCTTGTTGCTTCAGGATAGCTTTGGAATGTTCTAAATATAATTGTACCATTTTAGGTAGTAACTGGAAGAGTCCTGTTTACAACTCATGCATTTGGTTTATTTTAGTCATGCCAGGTGTTTTACAATCAGCCACAAATGGCAATAACTCATGCAGTGTGTTTACATGTAGTGGTTGTTTCAACCTGAAACCCTTGAGAGAGGAATGCTGAATGTGCCATGAAGGCTCGGTAGACTGAGTTACACCAGATGCACAAAAAAAAACTTAATTGTTGTCATGTAAGAGCCATTTTATGGAAGTGTGGGTCCATTTGGAGTTTTGTCTGCTGAAAACACATGGGAAGTGTGCTGTGATTTCCCAATAGGCTCTACCTGAAGGTGAGACCCTCTACCAGTAGTGCACTTTTCATCAAGCTGGCTCAATTTGTTCCGTGCCTGCCTGCTAATAGCATTCCCTTGTTTTTGCTCATTGGAGTGGGAGAAAGAAGGTGCAGTGATGCTTGATGTGTAAGAAATACATTGATGAATCCACTACTTGTAAAGATACTAAGTTTCAAAGTTAAGGTAGATTTCTTTGCTGGTCACAAAACCCAAACTCAGATGATGAAAAACCTGGAGCTGACTTATCGGCTTTAGCTCAGCAATTTTAATGTTTCTGATGCGAGTTTGAGTTTCAATTGCTGTGAGCAGTGCAATCAAACTGACCTGAATATCTCATTGGGTGAGTACCAAGCAGAGGCAAGTCGCTGACTGGGTGGGAATCATAGGTCAAGTCACATATTGCCACATACCTTAATTTCTGAATGGCAGTGTCAGAGGCCTAGAAGTACATCACTTTACAATCCCCTGGGCAGGAAATGGTATGTGGCGCAGGAGGATCAAACGAAAAGGATAAAATATGTCCAAAACTAGAAGCTGGGCAATCAAACAGATTTAGCAAAGATTATATAAATTGGGGTAAGATGGTAAAAATTTTCCTCTAGTTTCCAATATTTCTGTTTAAAAGGAAGCTTGGTGTTAAGGCCCAAAGAAACAGCTCCCAGAACCATACATTTCAGTAGAAACTAAGGGTCCTGATATTCCTCAGGGGTTCCACTAGTCTCCCA
The DNA here is from genome assembly GCF_035084215.1 of Heptranchias perlo. NCBI lineage: Eukaryota > Metazoa > Chordata > Chondrichthyes > Hexanchiformes > Hexanchidae > Heptranchias > Heptranchias perlo. The sequence continues at coordinate 13,187,041 of NC_090348.1, read as the reverse complement.
CCATAACTCTGGCAGAAGATCTGCAGGACTGCCAGGAAAATGACACTGGGTCTCATCTATTTCCAGAAGTTTCTTGCTTGTATTGTCAGGTGCAGAATTGCCACCCAGACCCTGCACAAGATACTCTCTCATGAACTGTATTCTACCTATTAATCACCTGAAGACAGTTTCCATTGTTACTCCCGAAGCTCAAACATCAAGAAATGAAATAGCAGAGTATTCATTCATCCTCGCATCTTTCACACATGGAATCCCGCACAATCTCCCTCCTCAGCCCTAACAGTGCAGAAACTGTCATGTCCCATAGGCTTTTGACTATCTCAGTATGGAAAATAAAAGGCACGGTAAATCCTTTACCTAACCAGGAGAATAGCTCAGACAGCAGTTGTTTCAATTACTAAATATGCAGAGGATTTATTTTAAACAGAACACTGCATTGCACAACCTTTGTACTGTATATGCAACACATAGACCTTATCATGTTCCACTTTACAATCAATGGTTTACTTTTGAATTGTAGTCACTATTGTTATGTAGGCAGCCAATTTGCATACAGTAAGGTCTCTCAAATAGCAACTGAATTAGTGACCAGATAATCTGTTTCTGGTGGTATAGGTTGTGGGAAGAACGTTTACCAGGAGAACTCCCCATTCTTCTTCTGATAGTGCTGTGGAATCTTTTATCTCCACCTGAGCAAGTAGACAGAACCTTGTAACATCTCATCCCAAAAATAATGGGATAGAAATTGGTAAGCATTGCACCCATTTTTCAGGTCTAAAAGAGGTGTACGGTTTATCAATTTAGCGGTGGTACAGTCTGCACCCAATCTGCATAGGCACCGATCCCATTGCTAAATTCATGGGGACCAATTTTTTTAAGTGTCCTAGGTGGACACCTAAAACAGGCAATAGGTCCCTTAAATATGTTAATGAGAGGCCCAATGCCTGTTGAAGGACCCCTCTACAGAATTTGTTCCCGATGATTCTTCAGCGGCCCTCACAGCCGCTAACTACATGTATGTTTTTTAAAAAAAACATTTCTGTGGAGCCAGGAGGAGTAGGAGAGCTCCCCCCCCCACCCCCACTTCAGTCCTGGCGATTGCTCACACCCGCCCCCAACCTGTTGCCCAATCCGACCGCCCTTCCGAAACTTACCCGAGGACACTGCTGACGATCCAAAATTGATTGGACTCACACTAACTTCTACCCCAACATCTCCAACAACACAGAACTCTTTCAGTGCTGCACTGAAACAGTCAGCCTAGAATATGTGCTCAGGTCTATAGTGGGCCTTGAACTCAGACTCAAGGATGCTACTAACTGAAGCATGGATCGTTGCTATCTTGGCAAGATTTACTGTTTTGCTTTACTCTTAAATTAGCAACCAGCTTTTCCCATTCTGTTCTCATCCAGCACACTTCTGGCTTTGTGCCAGTTTGATATTTTGAACTCATAATACAATAGGAAGTCATAAATCTTGGTGCATATGCTTTTAGTTTGGATTTAAGGTCATGCTGGATTTGTAGAAAAATCTGAATCAAAAACTTCCTGCACTGGGACAGCTTTTTCACAGTATTGCCAATCCAGTGGCAGTTTCCGGGTACCTGTTCTTCATGGTTGAGCCACATAACAGGTAAGTTACAGCTCATCACATTTATCGCCTGACATTGCAGTTTTTAAAAAGTACAGATCTCTTTGGTGTTGTTTATTGTTAGTTGGATATGATGATGTTTTATAAGGAGAGGGGCATTCCTCATGTAATGTACAATGTATTAATCTGCTGCTAAAAGGCAGTAGTGTGCAACCTGGCCTATCTCTAAGGTCACAGGACTAATTGCTGTAACATCCTAAGCTGAAATAGCAACTAATAGCTTTTAGTTATATACCTAGGCCTGAGGTAAGTTGGAAATGATTGACTTTCTTTCTCCTTTTTCAATTTGTCTGTTTGATAATGTGACATCAGTACCTTATAAACAGCCCCCTCTGGCCCTAACATAAATATTAGTCCCAATGAGGAACGCAAAAATAAATTCATCCCAAAGAATACCATTAACTTAGAATTTTTAATTAATGGCTTAAACTATATAAATGTCTGAAAGTATAAAACTTTTTTTTTCCACCTCTTATAACTCAATTATTGTTTGTAAACGTTCTGCCTGATGCCTGACTGACAAGTCTCAAATTCTTTACTTATATACACTCGCAGATCTCCTGTGGCATTTCATTTAGTAAATCAGATAAATTGCTGTTAATAAGGACAGGGTGTTACACTCTATAATGCACAATGCACGTTTTAAATTATGTTGTGGATCAATATACTAGCAGATCTATCATGGTGTTGCCCACAGTGAGTCAAAAGTTATGCTATTTCAAGGTTGAGTGTTGGGGCTTGGACGAGGGGAGAGGTGTTTATTGCAACCCAAAGGATTTGAAGTTTGTGAGAGATCTGCTTAAACGGTGAAGCAACTGTTGCTGATTGGTTCCTGGAAAATAAATAATGTTTTCTCACCCACTACAGGTAAACAAATAAATAAAACAATTTAGCACCATTATATCCATAATTTGGTGCATTTGTCTCAAGCGGAGCAGCTATTTACCTGAGAAATCAAATGCGCACACTGCCCATTCCATTTAGGGTGCAGTTTTTTATAATAGTAATTTGCATCAATTCTTTTTACCAAATATCACTGCAACAGTACATAGTGTTACTTTCAGGTTCTATTTAAATAAATATGCTTAAATTCAGGCCATTTATTCAGAGCCTCCCCATAATATGAGTAATGGTACACTTTTTAGAATTTATCACTCTTGCATTAACCAGTATTTTCCTACTGTTAAGACACCAAGGATCAGCATTTGACCAGTTGGTTATTCGCTATGGTCCAGGCCTTGCTAACTGACTAACTTGGAGTTGCAATGTCTGAGGTCAGCATCAAAATTTCTCATAAACATTCTTCTCTTGCCCGACTATAAATATCAGTCTCTGTCAGCAATGCAAAAAATCTATCTTTCTATCTCTCGTTCTCAATCCCATTCTCTCACAATTTCTACACTGGACCTAGAACACTCTGGTCTTTTCAATCTGCTTGTCATGCGATATGAGTAGTCCTGGTTTGCTATGGTAGGTCCACCAGAGTAGAGTAACAATGAGTCCCATGAGTCTCTCTCTCATACATACTTTCACACTTGCATGCAGCACGCATGGATACAAAATTTGTCAAAAGTGAGGGGAAGGGCATGGTAGCCTAGTAATTATGGTATTGGACAAGCATCCCAGAGATTCGGAGTTCAAATCCCACCATAGTAAGTGGTGATAATTGAACTAAATAAACTGGGTAATTTGTAGGCTTGGTACAAAATAAAATAGTCATGTTGTAAAAGCCTGTCCAGATAAAGGGAACCTGCTACTCCTACCTGATCTGGCCTACATATGACTCCAGTACCACACAATACATGGTTTACTCTTAATGTGATGGGATAGGAAATAAATACTGCCTTGCCAGTTGTGCCAACATCCCAAGAAGCTGGAAATTGCAACTGGAAGAAATTTCCAACTCAAGCCCAGGCTTAGGCCTATCTGTGGTAAACTTCTTGCACACATGTCTAACGACCAAGCTTATGAGCAAGTTTATGATCTTTATTTCCAGAATTGTTATAAATGCTGTTTCTAGCTCTTCACTTGAGTGAAGAAGAAAATTGGTGGAAAACAAACTGTCTGAAAAAATTATTTGTATGTTTGTACTTGTTGCTTAGAAATGTTAGCTTCGAATAAAAATTGAAAGATTTAATTGCTTATTTGTTTCGTGTTTACTCATTTCTTATTAGTAGTTACCAACTTAATCAAATAGCTTTAGATTTATGCATATTTAGTCAATTGGATATTTGGTAAATAACATTAGTCCTCATTATGGCTAATAATTAATTTTTGCACAATGAATATTGAGGTTGTGATACCAAGGGGTTGTGGAGCAACAGTGAGGGAGGGAAAGAAAAGAAGGAAAGGATAAGGAAAGTGAAAAAAGAAAGGAGACGAATGAGAAAGAGGGAAACGGTGAGGAGATGAGTGGCAACAGTGAGGAGAGCAGAAAAGGTGCAGAAAAGGTGAAGAAAAGGTGAGGAGCAAGAGTGAATAGAAAAAAAGGGTGAAGGAAGGCATAGAGGAAGAGAGCTGGATGAAAAAAGGAGAGCAAGCAGTGAAATGGCCAAGAGTGCAACAGATGGAGGGGGATGGGGAGCGCAGACGGTAACACGCAAATCAGGGAACGAACAGCAGCCAAAAAGTGACAGTAGACAGGATGGCACAGAGTGATGGGTGAGGGGATAGTACATGACAACAGTGATGCGCTGTAGATAATCAATTCAGGAGCACTTCGGTTAAGGAAATAATGAGAAGAAAGAGACACACAAGCCCAGCAAAACAAAAATGACACAGGCAAGTAAGGTAGACAATGGGATAGATCTTTGTCTTCACCACCCGGGCAGTATTCACGTGGGGAAGATTGCTTGCCCTTTATTGAACCCTCCTGATTTTCATTTCAATAATTTCAATTGAATGGAAATCAAGTAGGTTCTATAAACGGCGAGTGATCCACCCAGCCAGGTTATCGCCCAGGCGGTGAAGATAAAAATCTAGCCCAGTGTATCCAACAACTTACCATGAACAATGCCAAAGCAATCCATTTTGCCCCTTGCTCAGTTCACCTGAATCCAATTCTACATGGATGGGGTACTGTACTTTATCATATACTGTTAATGAACCTCTGCCACGGGTCCTGTACTTGTGCTTTCAACTGAGAAGAGAAGAGAGAGGATTCGGACCACATGGGAGAGGAAGAAAGAAATAGTTCAGACACGTAGGGAAAGTGAGAGAGAGAGAGACATAAGGGGAAGGAAAGGATGAAAAATTCAGACATGGGAAGAGAAAAAGAGACAAGTTCAGACGCAGGGAAGGAAAGAGAGACACGTTCAGACCACCGCATCCCTGCCTTTGCCAACACTGCTCTAAATTTCCCTCCGTCCCACCACAGGCAAATCGGCCGACCAATCTTTCACCACCCCACTGCGTAAATGATGACAGGGAATCAAGTCCCAGAAAACCACTCAATTCCTCTGCCTTCTACTGCTTTTGGCCCCAGGTAGACCCTGGGGAAGTAGCAGAAGGCCCACTTTTGTTTCATTTGGAGGGAGAAGGCCCAGTAGCGGACATCTCTCCTCACATTTCAAGAATGTACCTTGTTTAGGCTTCAGCTTGGGTGGGCACAGGACAGCAGTGGGCATGAGGGTCACCAGTGGGCATGAGGGTCATGGGGGAGGAGTCAGTCATAGGGGGAGGGATCTGGGGTCAGCCGGGGTTGGGGGTGTGTGTTGGGATTGGGGATCATCGCAGGAGTCTGCGATTGTTGGGGGGGTCGGGGTCATTGGGGGTCTGCGGTCGTTGGGTGGGGTCAGAGATCGGGGTGGGGCGGATCCGTAATCATGAGGGATCATTGCAGGTAGGCTTGTTGGGCCTGGGTGAAGCACTCTTGCTCCTCGGGGCCCACAAGCTGTGCCAGAAATGCACTTACCTGCAGTTTGGAGCATCCTCACCTCCTCTCACGTGGCGTGAAGGAAAAGGCCCGGGAATCCCAGCTCCCAGGGGTTGAAATTGCAAATTCTGCAAAAATGGAGGCCCGTAGCCTTCTTAAAAGGTTTTAGTCACCAACCCGCCTCCTGATTTTGAATGCCCCGCCGCCCCTAACCCACCCATTTTTCAATGTTAAATTCATGCTCATGGTGTCAGCTTCCAGGTGTACACTGATAACACCCATCTCTACCTCTCCATCACCTCCCTTGACCTCTCCACTGCTTCTGTGCTTGTCTTACATCGAATCTTTGGATGAGCCACAATTACCTCCAGCTAAACATTCGGAAGACTAAAGCCATCATCTTCAGTCTCCACCACAAACTCTGTAATTTTGTCACTAATTCCATCTCCCTCCTTGGCCACTGTTTCAGACTGAACCAGACTTTTCACAACCTCCGTGTGCTACTTGACCCCAAGCTGAGCTCCCGACATCATATCCTCTCCATCACAAAGACTGCCTACTTCCATCTCCGTCACATCATCCGCCTCTGCCCCTACCTCAATCTATCTGCTGCTGAAATCGTCATCCATGCCTTTGTCACTTCCAGACTCGACTATTCCAATAGTCTCCTGCCGGCCTCCCATCCTTCACCCTCTGTAAACTTAAGCTCGTCCAAAACTCTGCTCCTTGTATCCTGTCGCAGACTGAGATCTGCTCGCCAATCGTCCCTGTCTTTGTTGACCTGCATTGACTCCCGGTCACCCAACACTTCAAATTTAAAATTCTAATCCTCATATTTAAATCCCTTATGGCTTTTCCTTCCCTACCTCTGTAGTCTCCACCGACCCCACAAACCTCCCCCAAACTCTCCATTCCTCTGACTCTGGCCTCATGCATTCCTCCCTTTGCCCCACCATTGGCGGCCATGCTTTCAGCCATCTTGGCTTCATACTCTGCAATTGCCTTCCTAACCTCCTCTGCCTCTCCATCTCCCTCTCCTTTAGGATCCTCCTGAAAACCGAACTCTTTGACCAACTTTTGGCCAGGCCACAGAAAACTTGTGATGTGAACGGAGCCACTCCCGAGGACATGGTTACAAAATATGAAAATAAAATAATTTTGCTTCAGAGCTTCAAGGATTTGCTCCAGAAAATATAGATGTGTCCACCCTGATATGTCCCATGGGTCACTGTGTGGACAATTCTGTTCAACAGCATTTTATCTGAAGTAATTAACCACACGTCTAAGGATGCAGTTATAGTGTTACTTTTGTGTTGATGTACACAACATGTTGGAAATGCACAGCTCCTGGTTGTGGTCTCAAAAGGTTAAACATTTACTGGCCGAGGAACAAAGTTTACTAGATGCACCTCCATGGGAGGCTGTTTCTTAAGTGCAGTGCAATCTAAATCTAGGTTTAAATAGTGCGGGCAAAGTATTGGGCCTCCTGGGCACTGTGGATCAAATGATGTACTGGGTCTCTAAATATAATTTGGGTTCAGGCCTATCGAATCAGACATGACTACACATATGTATGTATTTAATCTTTATTTATGGCACACTTCAAGTATATTGGCAAAGAAGCAACATGACCATAGCAGTAAGATGACACCGCACTACATTCCCACTATGGGGCCATCTTATCAACAGGATAAAGTGATTATCTCTGTCCTGGGAACTATGCCATCTGAGGTTTTCTTAAATATAATCAGAAAATGCTGGTAAACACTCAACAGGTCAGACAGCATCTGTGGAAAGAGAAACAGAGTTAACGGCCCCGATATTACCAGGGAGCGGGATGGCAGCGGGGTGGGGCGACTGGGCGCATGGGTAACCCGCCCAGTAAAATCCGTCTGTTCTCCACAATCGCAGGTCAATTGAAGGCACTTACCGTGGCTTCCGGGTTTCCCGTTGTCAACCTGCGCAGCGCACCCGCATCACAGGCTGTCAGCTGGAGGAGCCCTATTTAAAGGGGCAGTCTTCCAATGCTGCTCTTGCAGCAAACAACCAAAAGTACATCTTGGAGCAGACCAGGGGAAAGGCTGCTCCCAGATTTAACGATGCCTCACTCCAGGTCCTACTGGATGGGGTGAGGAGGAGGAGGGATATTTTCTACCCAGCGGACGGGAGGAAGTGGCCTGTCTCTGCCACCAAAAAGGCCTGGCTCGAGGTGGCAGAGGAGGTCACCAGCAGCAGCAACGTCTCCCGCACATGGATCCAGTGCAGGAAGTGCTTCAATGACCTAACTAGGTCAGCCAAAGTGAGTACACTTACTCATTCTCCTACACTCCTTCTTCCACATCACCGCCCCTACCCCACAACTCCTTCCTGCCAACACTACTCTATCACATCACTCCTCACACCCACTCAAACCTCATCCTCAACTTACCTGCAATTACTCACCTCCCCAGTACTCATCCCACCACTACCACTCAACCCAATCCTCATACAATGTCATGGCTTTGTCTCATACTCACCCTCTGATGCATCTCTTTCACGGTCAGCCTCAATCAAACCAATGCATTCAGCGGTTGGCCACGTCACCATCCCTCACTCACGCCTCTCTACTTTCTCCCCTTATAGGAGAAGAGAGCCCAGAATGCATGGGAGAGGGCGAAGACTGGAGAGGGGCTGCGACATCAGGTCGTTTTCACGGATGCGGAGCAGGAGGCTCTCGAACTGAGCCGCACCCTTGAGTGCCTGTCCGTGGGGGACGCCGAGACTGGCACCCGACAAACGGCTGTGATAGAACTTTAACATTCAGCACACACAATAGCAAATTATGTCAACATGCCTTGCCATCTTCAGCACCTCAATATCTGTCATCATACTTAATATTGCCTTCCGTTCTCTTACAGGGCCTTCAGTGACTGCCGTGACGGTGGAGGGCAGTTCCTCAGAGGACCTGCCGGCCTCTGAGGGGGCACCGTCACATCTGAGTGAGCCATCCAACAGCGCAGATACACACACCTCAGTGGGTCCCCTTCCTCAGTTAGTTGGGGTCACACATGGTGAGTCACTACACACATGTGAGCACAAGCAGACACTGGTGGCAGGGGCAGCTGCGGAGAGTCTGCGTCGGTGGGAGCACTCTCCTCCAGGCTCTGCTCAGCTGGACACAGATGCTGAACCCTGGGGGCCATCCTTTAAAAGGAGAATGATCAAGAGGCAGCAGCACATTTGCGAGGTGCTGGAACAGGTGCCACACGCACTCTCCACAATCACGCAGAGAATGGAGGAGTCCAACTCCTGCATGAGTGGAATGGTGGCACATGTACAGGAGGGAATCTCTGAGATACTGTCACAGGGACGTGAGGGCATCTCTGAGATAGCGTCATGGTTAAATGCGGGAATGTCTGCGATGGAGGGAAGGCTAGCCTCCATTGAGCTTCAAGCACGGCTCATCAATGAGTCCATTGAGGTCCTGACAACAGCCCTTCGGACTCAGGTTGAGCAACTTTCTGCCGCCTTAAACAGGCAGGCAGATACACTAGCACGGCCTTACAAGGCTTCACACATGTCCTCCAAACTGTCGTCCAGTCGGGTGGTAGGAGTGATGTGGGCCTGGCCCAGAAGAGGGATGATGGTGAAAGGGGACATGGAAGAGGGGACGCCCCTCAAAGTGCTCCCACGTCTCACCCGTTGCCCCCCTCTCAACCAGTACCCGCAGTGCTGCCTCCTCTCCAGGTGGCCGAGTCTGCCCCTGCACAGGTGCAGGTGGAGCAGTCTTTGGAGGGGCCCTCACGGGCACCAAAACTCAGAAGGCATCGGCCCAAAGCATCTAATCGGTCAGGGCATAAACAAGAGCAACCTGCCACTACCTCTGCTACAGCCACAGGGGAAGCACCACACAGGAGTAGTCGTAAGCATAAGGCAAAGGTTTTGTGAGCACAAAGGGGATGCACAAAGGTGTTTGACGGTTTGTCATGTTTTTTATTTATATTTGATTTTTGCTAATGGCACATTAAATATTATTGTTGTCACCACTACTGTCTTGGCCATTCTTGGCTGGCATGTGGAATAAGTCCCTTTCATGAGGTTCACCATGAACAACCACACTTGATGCCACCCATTGGGTCACCCTACAGTGGGTGTGTGTGCAGTTGCACAACTATTTTATACAGGTGCCTGTGGCGCAGCACTGTGTTGTGGAGCTCCACGTGGCGGAGGTGGATGGTGTGCCTGGTGAGGCTGGTGATGTTGCTCGTCCTCGGATGAAGTGATGGTGATGAATGCAGCTATGGCGCCCCCATCCTGACGGTGTGAGTTTGAGGGGGTCCGCAAAGTAGGTAAATGTGTTTGCACAGCAGAGTTTAGGGTATAAAATAATAATTTTGAGTGGAAAGACAAAAGTGTTGCAGCCAAAACTTTGTCTGAAGTGACAGAGTGCCCTGCTGCAATAAATGAGAAGAATCTTACAACACCAGGTTATAGTCCAACAGTTTTATTTGAAAATCACAAGCTTTCGGAGATTATCTCCTTCATCAGGTGAGTGAGTGGGATTCCTTGAACGTTTCGCATTTATAGTCAGAGAACAATACCTGGTGATTACAGATAATCAAGGCAATCAAAGTGTTCAGACAGAGAGATATTACCTACAGGACTACCGAATACACAAACGGTCAGAACAAAAGACAGAGAGAGAGAGGGCGAAACATCCGAAAGGAAGAGAAAGACAGAGAATGACCCATTGTATTAAAAACAGATAACTTTTATTTGCTGGTGGGGTTACGTGTAGTGTGACATGAACCCAAGATCCCGGTTGAGGCCGTCCTCATGGGTGCGGAACTTGGCTATCAATTTCTGCTCGACGATTTTGCGTTGTCGTGTGTCTCGAAGGCTGCCTTGGAGAACGCTTACCCGAAGATCGGTAGCTGAATGTCCTTGACTGCTGAAGTGTTCCCCAACTGGGAGGGAACCCTCCTGTCTGGCGATTGTTGCGCAGTGTCCGTTCATCCGTTGTCGCAGTGTCTGCATGGTCTCGCCAATGTACCATGCTCCGGGGCATCCTTTCCTGCAACGTATGAGTTAGACAACATTGGCCGAGTCACAGGAGTATGAACCATGTACCTGGTGGGTGGTGTCCTCTTGTGTGATGGTGTTATCTGTGTCAATGATCTGGCATGTCTTGCAGAGGTTGCCGTGGCAGGGTTGTGTGGTGTTGTGGACGCTGTTCTCCTGAAAGCTGGTTAGTTTGCTGCGAACGATGGTCTGTTTGAGGTTGGGTGGCTGTTTGAAGGCGAGTAGTGGAGGTGTGGGGATGGCCTTAGCGAGGTGTTCGTCGTCATCGATGACATGTTGAAGGCTGCGGAGAACATGGCGTAGTTTCTCCGCTCCGGGGAAGTACTGGGCAACGAAGGGTACTCTGTTGGTTGCGTCCCGTGTTAGTCTTCTGAGGAGGTCTACGCGATTTTTCGCTGTGGCCCGTCGGAACTGTCGATCGACGAGTCGAGCGTCATATCCTGTTCTTACGAGGGCGTCTTTCAGCGTCTGTAGTTGTCCATCGCGTTCCTCCTCGTCTGTGTATTCGCACGGCCTGTCCATAGGGGATGGCCTCTTTGACGTGGTTAGGATGGAAGCTGGAAAAGTGGAGCATCGTGACGTTGTCCGTGGGCTTGCGGTAGAGTGAGGTGCTGAGGTGCCTGTCTTTGATGGAGATTCGTGTGTCCAAGAAAGAAACCGATTCTGAGGAGTAGTCCATGGTGAGCTTGATGGTGGGATGGAACTTGTTGATGTTATCGTGTAGTCTCTTCAGTGATTCTTCGCCGTGGGTCCATAGGAAGAAAATGTCGTTGATGTATCTGGTGTATAGCGTTGGTTGGAGGTCCTGTGCAGTGAAGAAGTCCTGCTCGAACGTGTGCATGAAAATGTTGGCGTATTGGGGTGCGAATTTGGTCCCCATAGCTGTTCCGTGTGTTTGGGTAAAGAACTGGTTATCGAAGGTGAAGACATTGTGATCCAGGATGAAGCGGATGAGTTGTAGGATGGCGTCTGGAGATTGGCTGTTGTTGGTGTTGAGTATTGATGCTGTCGCAGCGATGCCGTCATCGTGGGGGATACTGGTGTAGAGTGCCGAGACGTCCATCGTGGTGAGAAGTGTTCCTGGTTCAACTGGTCCGTGGGTGCTACTGCTCGCCTTTAAACAGCCACCCTACCTCAAACAGACCATCGTTCGCAGCAAATTACCCAGCTTTCAGGAGAACAGCGTCCACGACACCACACAACTCTGCCACGGCAACCTCTGCAAGACATGCCAGATCATCGACACAGATACCACCATCACACAAGAGGACACCACCCACCAGGTACATGGTTCATAATCCTGTGACTTGGCCAATGTTGTCTACCTCATACGTTGCAGGAAAGGATGCCCCAGAGCATGGTACATTGACGAGACCATGCAGACACTGCGACAACGGATGAACGGACACTGCGCAACAATCGCCAGACAGGAGGGTTCCCTCCCAGTCGGGGAACACTTCAGCAGTCAAGGACATTCAGCCACCGATCTTCGGGTAAGTGTTCTCCAAGGCGGCCTTCGAGACACACGACAACGCAAAATCGTCGAGCAGAAATTGATAGCCAAGTTCCGCACCCATGAGGACGGCCTCAACCGGGATCTTGGGTTCATGTCACGCTACACGTAACCCCACCAGCGAATAAAAGTTATCTGTTTTTAATACAACGGGTCATTCTCTGTCTTTCTCTTCCTTTCGGATGTTTCTCCCTCTCTCTCTCTCTGTCTTTTGTTCTGACTGTTTGTGTATTCGGTGGTCCTGTAGGTAACATCTCTCTGTCTGAACACTTTGATTGCCTTGACAACGGGCAGTTGGAAAGATTATCTGTAATCTGACTATAAATGCGAAACGTTCAAGGAATCCCACTCACTCACCTGACGAAGGAGATAATCTCCGAAAGCTTGTGATTTTCAAATAAAACTGTTGGACTATAACCTGGTGTTGTAAGATTCCCTACATTTGTCAACCCCAGTCCATCACCGGCATCTCCACATCATTGGCAATAAATGAGGTATTCCCCCCAACTGTCAAATAATCATTTGCATCTCCCACTGGCTGCTGACTGAAACACGTCTGCTCCAACAGGGAGTGTTTCCCACAGCACAGGAAACACGCTGAGGATTTTTCAAAATTGCACCGCTGTCAAAATCTCCGGTCAATGAGTTCTGTCAAGTACCTCAAATATCTAAATATCAATCTAAAGCAGGGCTCCGAACCCGCTCCGGAATTCCACCATTATAGGAGCCCCCCCGCCCCCAACGCATCCGCTTGGCCAACTGAAAATCGACCCCAACTTTTCAGTTCGATGACTTTTCATCAGAACTAGAAGATGTTAGAGATTAATAGTTTTTAAGCAAGTACAGAGTCAGGGAATAGGATGGAGGAGGTTTTCTTTCTTCTGTGGAGGTTTCTCCATGGCTCCCCGCCTAGGTGTAGACCCTTCCCCTTCATGTTGGGACCTCAACTATTCACTGTATTTATTAACAGCTTAGATGATGGGATAGAGGGCCACATAGCCAAGTTTGCCGATGACACAAAGATAGGCAGCATTGTAAGCAGTGTAGATGGAAGCATAAAATTGCAGAGAGATATTAATAGATTAAGTGAATGGGCAAAACAGTGGCAGATGGATTTCAATGTAGGCAAGTGTGAGGTCATCCACTTTGGACCTAAAAAGGATAGATCAGAGTACTTTCTAAATAGTGAAAAGTTCGAAACAGTGGAGGTCCAAAGAGACTTAGAGGTCCATGTACATAGACCATTAAAATATACAGGTACAGAAAATAATCAAAAAGACTAACGGAATGCTGGCCTTTATAGCTAGAATACAATGGGGTAAAAGTTATGCTACAGCTATACAAAGCCCTAGTTAGACCACACCTGGAGTACTGTGTTCAGTTCTGGGTACCGCATCTTAGGAAGGATATATTGGCCTTGGATAGAGTGCAGCGTAGATTTACTAGAATGGTACCTGGACTCCAAGGGTTAAATTATGAGGAGAGATTACACAAACTAGGGTTGTATTCCCTGAAATTTAGAAGATTAAGGGTTTGATCGAAGTTTTCAAGATATTAAGGGGACCTGATAGGGTAGAGAGAGAGAAACAATTTCAGCTGGTTAAGGAGTCTCGGACTAGGGGACACAGCCTAAAAATTAGAGCCAGGACTTTCAGGAGTGAAGTTAGGAAACACTTCTACATGCAAAGGGTGGTAGAAGTTTGGAACTTTCTTCCGCAAACAGCAGTTAATGCTAGCTCAATTGTTAATTTTAAATCTGAGATTGATAGATTTTTGTTAACCAAAGGTATTAAGGGATATGGGGCTAAGGCAGGTATATGGAGTTAAGTCACAGATCAGCCATAGTCTCATTGAATGGCGGGCTCAAGGGTCTAAATGACCTACTCCTGTTATCCTTTCTTAACATTGATATGTGACAGTTCTGATGCAACTTCCTTTTGTTTCTCAACCTTCACATGAACTTTATTAAACTTGCAGGTGGCGCCTTTTCTTGCTGATGTCCTTGCACTCAGCACAAGTAAACAAATAAACTATCTTTCACCCAGCATATTCTTTCTCTTTCTGTACCACCTATCCAAATGTCCCAGACATTGATTAGCTATTTCAAAGTATTATGATTCAGAACTACATTATTATGTTTCTTCTATGAAAAGTTAACATTTTATACAGCCACAATTTAAAAAAAACATCACAGCAATATTACATTAACAGGTCTCTTCAGATAATTAATCAGGGCTGCTGTAATATCCCTGATTAACCCTTTTCATCTAGTTTATTACATTCATCCAAAGTTATTATGCAACAACACTGCATGAACTTATTGCAAAGTCTAGTTAATGTTGTGGGAAAGCTGCCCACTCTGCTAAAACAGTAAAAATGTACTAGTTGAGGAGCAAAGCTTGTCCTTTACACTTCGCATTCTACCTGTCTCAGACCAGTAGTGCAGTATAATCTTATACTAAATCAAATCCAATGCTCTCCTGGTCGGCCTCCCATCTTCCACCCTCCATAAACTTGAGCTCATCCAAAACTCTGCTGCCCGTATCCTAACTCGCACCAAGTCCTGTTCTCCCATCACCCCTGTGCTCACTGACCTACATTGGTTCCCGGTCCATGAATGCCTCGATTTTAAAATTCTCATCCTTGTTTTCAAATCCCTCCATGGCCTCGCCCCTCGCTATCTCTGTAACCTCCTCCAGCCCTACATCCCTCCGAGATCTCTGCGCTCCTCCAATTCTTGCCTCTTGCACAGCCCCGATTTTAATTACTGCACCATTGGCAGCCGTGCCTTCAGCTGTCTAGGCCCTAAGCTCTGGAATTCCCTCCCTAAATTTCTCCGCCTCTCCACCTCTCTCTCCTCCTTTTAGATGCTCCTTAAAACCTACCTCTTTGACCAAGCTGTGTTAATATCTCCTTATGTGCCTCGGTGTCACATTTTGTTTGATAACGCTCCTGTGAAGCACCTTGGGATATTTTACCAAGTTAAAGGCGCTATATAAATGCAAGTTGTTGTAGTTGTTGTTGTAAAGTACATTCAGTTAGGAAAGGAGATAATTTACTGCAATGACACATATCTCAGTAGAGAGAGTACTAAGCATTGTTTTAAAGCCACTTACGTGCAGCTGTCATAAATAGTAGAGTCTACAACTGTTTCTCCTAATATAAACACATAGGGGAAGGGCACATAGCCTTGAAAGTCACTGCAGGAGCTGAAAGGCAAGTGCGTGCACATTATTCTTCCAGTTGGCATTCTGAGCATGATCTGGCTGGACATTGGGAGGGTAGGATTAACACCTGTTGTCTTTATATTAAAAGCTCAGCACACATCAAAGGAAAGAATTACACAAGTCCGCCCATCTCCATTCGACTCAATTCGCACTTCCTACAGTTATTGAACATTACTTGCCGTAAAAATGGAAAAACGCAGCCATAAGAATAGGTCATTCAGTTTAGGTCCTTGTATGAGACAATGTAGATCTCCTTCTTCCCTCGGAACCAAGCCCATATCTCTCTATTTTCTGTGCAAATCTGAATCCGTGCAATTTGTTTTGAATGCTCAACTGATTCTACCTTCATTGCACTAGGTGGTAGTCTACTCCACAAAGTAATAATTAATTGTAAAATAGTTATTTAACTTGCGTGGTTTTCTTATAGCCATATTCTTTACTTCCCATCTGATTTAGCACAATGATCTTTTCCGCGTCCTCTTCGTGATCTTAAAAATATTTGGAAAATGTTCCAAAATCCTCTTATTTGTCATTTTTCCCTAATGACAGCAGATTTAACTTTACTTTAAATAAGATGATACAATGGTTAGAGCATCAGAAAAGTTGTTAAGATTTGCAAGCAATGATTAGTTGAACTTTCGTTGCATTGCTCATGGACAAAATGGACAGGTTTATAGCAGACTTGACATTAGTAAGTCATTTAATTATAAAATGGAGTCAGTAACCTATTCTGAGAGTATCTTAATTATAAAATGGAGTGAGTAGCTTATTCTGTGAGTAACCTAATTATAAATGGAGTCAGTAAATTATTGTGTGAGTAACTTTGTGTACAATACTATTCTTTTACTTAGTGTTATAATCAATCCATGACTAACCTGAACTTACCAAATCATGAGGACCTCCAGAATCTTCTAATGACATGCCTGAAATCTTGTAAGACTTTTGGAGATTGGGCAAATGCTCTAAAAGCATTCTCATTTAATCCTGAGGCACACTGATATGAGTTCTGGGACAATGCTAATGTCCCAAACAAACACCTGATTGCCGGCCCCACAAAAGAAGCCCAGGCCTCAATTTACCCCAGAAACAATGGTCCGTTACGAACCATTTCAGAACATCACATGTCAGGAAGATGAGAGACAACACATAATGTAATTGTGGACACCAGTTGCAAACTATGGACCACATTGGAAATCAGTGCCCGCTTTGATTGTTCACTGGCAGCATCTCAGACTTACTCCAAGCTACCCACTGGCTCACAAATCTGGACTTTTGATATTTGAATGTTGTTGATCACCTCTCTTACCGTACGAGCTATATATAATTCACACTTGGTGTTAAAAGGCCGTGAATATATTTTATTTGATTCCTTATTTTCATTGGCTTTCAGAATTTTACAGCCAGCTAAAGCTTCTTTACTGAAAGGGCTCGAATTTAGCAGGCCTGCGGGTTCCCAGCGGGTGGTCCTCCGGGAGCGTCGAAAACGCGGACGGCGAAATTAGTGGGTTGCCCACGCGATCGTAGCAGGCAACACACTAATAGGAATCAATTACCTGCTCCTCCGGGGTCCACGGCGCTGGCCTGCGCGTCGGTCGGGCTGCGCATGCGCAGTACGATCTGTCAGCTGGAGGCTCTCTAGTTAAAGGGGCGGTCCTCCACTGACAGATGCTGCAACCAATAGAACAAATTGCAGCATGGAGCAGCCCAGGGGGAAGGCTGCTCCCAGTTTAATGATGCCTCACCCCAGGTATCATCAGATGGGGTGAGGAGGAGGGGGAGGACACAGATCTTCCCCCCGGCGGGCGGGAGGAAGCGGCCTGCCTCTGCCACCAAGAAGGCCTGGCTCGAGGTGGCAGAGGGGGTCACCTGCGCCACCAACATATGGCCCACCTGCATACAGTGCAGGAGGCGCTGCAATGACCGCAGTAGGTCCGCCACAGTGAGAACACGAAGTCTTTCCCCTACACTCCGTCTGCCACAACACTGCCCCCACCCTAAATCTCCTTCGGCACCGCCAACACTATTCTGTCACATCACCCTTCATACCCACTCACACCCCATCCTCATCTTACCTCCACCTACTCACCTCGCCAGTACTCATCCTGCCACTAACACGCAACCCAATCCTCATACAATCTCATGGCTCCATCCCATACTCACCCTCTCGTGCATCTCCCTCACGGCCAGCCTCACTCAACCTGCCACCACCTGTGCTGCAGCCACAGGGCATGCATCACATATGTGCAGTAGGCAGCGTAAGGCAAACGTCTCATCAGCATGAAGGGGGTGCACAAGGGTGTCTGAGGGTTTGTCATGGGTGTTACCCATATTGAATTTCAGAGCAACAAACAGCACACATTATATTGACACCACCACTGCCATGTCTCCGCGAATCCTGTCCGTTGTGTCCAATAATGCCCGCTCCTGGGTATCACTATGAGGACCCACCACTGATGCCACCCATCATGTTACTGCAGAGTAGGTGCAGGTGTATTTGCAGGGCTCGTCCGCGCAGACGACTGAGAGACATCGGCGGTGTAGCCGGCTGCACCCTGGAAGGATGCGGAGGAGAATGTGTGGAGGGCAGTGGTGACTTTGCCAGCGACAGGTAAGCAGTTGGTGCTGGGGCCAGCCAGGAGCAGCTCGGCATGAAAGAGGCTGCAGATCTCCACGACTACATGTCGAGCGAATCTGCGCCTCCCTGTGCACTGCTGCTCGGAGAGGTCCGGGGAGCTGCGCCTCGGTCTGTGGACCCTGTGGCGAGGGTAGTGCCCTCTGTGACGCGTCTCTCTCTGCGGTAGCCCTCCCTCCTGCTGTGCAGGTGGGCGTGCAACAACACCGTGTTGGGGGGATCCACGTCTCTGCGGCGGACGACGTGGACTGCGAGGCTGCTGGTGCTGGTCATGCTCTTCGTCCTCCGAGGGTGTCCACACACCACCCAACTGGCAGGTGTTGGTCTGAGGGGTTGTGCAGGGTAGGTGTGTGGTTCCTCGGACTGGGGCTGCGGTTTCGTGTCGGTCTGTCCTCTGGCTTGGCGGGGGGTGGTGGAGGGCAGGGCTTGCCCTATGTGACGCGGTGGCCTCCTGCGTGGGTGAGGGCTCTCCCCCGTGGAGCGCACCTTGGCACCTGCCACAGGCTGCTGGCTGCAACACGCCTGGTTGGAGAGAGACTGTTTCCCCCAGTGTGGGAAACTCACTGCCTTGAACCTAAAATCCCACACTTCCTCTTTTGACAGCTGCTTCAGCTCATTAACTGACCACAATGAGCAAGGTAAGTACTCTCAAGTGGAACCCCGCTGGCTTTAATTGCCTGCGGGATTCCCACCAGCGGGGCTTGCGCGCGCAGCCCCGCACGTCAGCGCGGTACTCGGAAGTGGCCGGGATTTCGTCGCGATCCGGTCACGTGACCGGAGATCGGGATTTTCGGGGCCACCCCGCTGGTAACCCGCCGGAAACACGCTCCTAAAATCGAGCCCAAAGAGTGGGATATGTGGGAAATGGTCTACCAGACAGAGTAGAAACAAAATACATTGAGATCATTTAAGAGTTATATCCTTGCTGATAGGGAAAGATGCCTTTCTCCTCTTTTGTTTTTTGCATATTCAGTGAAGTCTTATGTATTTAATGAAGATAGGTCCGGATGTCATCTTGGCAAATAATTCAAATGAAGTGCAGACAAGTGTCAGAATTTTTTTTAAAATTAAGGATTTTAAAAATGAATTTATTTTTGATTTTCTTCCACGAATGTTGTGTGCTCTTTCAGATCAAGGATGTTAGTCCTTGGAAATTGAACATTTTTCATTTTTAATATGCAGTGTTAGCAGTAAGCACTCCCAGGTCAAGTACACCATAGATCTTGTCCTTTTACACAGCAATGCACCTTAACCCACCCTCTGAGAAGAGCATTCCAATGCAGTGTGATATTTCCATTTCCCACACCAGCCATCCTTATGGCCTCTCTCTGAACAAAGCTTCTGAAATAGTGCAAGAAATTGACATTGAATTTCATTTTTCTTTATATTATATTTATATATGTATATATACAGCCTTTGATGGGAGTGCTAATACTATGAGCTCTCTCAAGATCAATTTTGATTTTATAAAGAAAAGACTTATCTTAAAAGGGACAGGATCTTCAAGGAATTGCTTTCACTTAAAAATACAGCCCACAACTGATACTAAATTTAACATGTTTAAACCTTGTAATGTCACAGCTGTAGATATTTTGATGTGGAGATGCCGGTGATGGACTGGGGTGGACAAATGTAAGGAATCTTACAACACCAGGTTATAGTCCAACAAATTTATTTTGCAAATTGATATAATTGTAAACCTGATTCTAATTTAATTTTCAGAGAATTGCAATGAACTCTGTGTTCCCTGGTGACATGGGTTTGTTCCCAGCTCTGTTTTTCAATATGCTAAAGTTTTCAGGGTGAAGTGTTGAGACTCCAATCACTACCTGAAGCTCCCATGTGACTTATTTGGCTGTTAGTTGTTTTTCATCACCATCCCATCAGCATTGAATAAAGCCTCGTGACTCATAACACCCTTCAAATACACTGAACCGAAGACATTTCGTACTACAGTCCCCTTAAAACGTCCATGTTTAAAATGGGTAGTTGCTTACATCGGACAAAATGCAGTAACTGCTATCCATTTGCATTGTCATCAATTTCAAAGTTGCCGGTTATAGAGACTTAAGTGCTCTGTTTATTTCAGGCAGAAACAGCAGTGCCTACAAGTTCGCACTTCGTTAGGATGCACTGAATGCAAGAACAAACATAAATAAATGACACCTCATTAATGATCAATTTGTGTACTTAAACCCTTCTAATCCCCTCTAAGTGGTGTGCGGTTACAGTTTGTACTACAGTTTAAATAAAGCTGCAGGTCAGAGTGGAGCTGGAAACAGGTCACTTCACAGAAGGAACATTCTTGTTATATTGTGGAGCACTGTAATAGCACTACCACATCATAGCCATCGCACATTCACACCTGTTATAAGCAGTGGGGACTTTAATGAGAATCATGAGAAACTTGCAGCTATTTTTCTGATTTTTAGAAAATCCAGTCCTAATTTCTACACAATATGGGGATGATAGTAAATACTTGTAAAACTAGTCTGAATTAAGCATCAAACCCTTGTGTAGTACCATAAACATGTGTTGTGTCAAGTTTTACAGCAAAAGATGCTTGCAAGCCATTTTCAAATCTACTAGCAATGTATAAGATTTGTGCTAGTTTTACGAAGTTCAAAACCCAGAACAATTTCAGTTGCGCGGGAGATAGAACAGGTCCATGAAGATCATCTGATGCAAGTTCATTTAAAAGACACTCAATTATTCTGGGTTTTGAACTTCTTAAAACTAGCACAAATCCTACACACTGCCAGTAGATTTGAAAATGATTTGCATTCCTTGTGAAAACTATGGCATGAAAATTTTACACAAGGTTGACAATTTTAAAGACAATCACATTCAGGTAAATCAATCAACGTAGCTCACACGTAGCTTCATGTTGTGAAGTCCAGGCAATGCATCATGTGTGGCTATGAATATACAAATATATTTGTTTTCAAATTCCAGGATCTGTTATTTGCAGTAATAGAATCTTAGAAATTATAGAAGGAAGCCATTCACCCTGTCAGCCATCTAATCAAATTCCATTTCCCTGCCCTGATCCAATTTCCTTTTATATCCTTTTTCAAACTCTTATCCAATTCTCTTTCAAAGGATGTTATAACCTCAGTCTCAATCACCACTTGTAGTAAAGCAATTGTAAACAATTTTACAACACCAAGTTATAGTCCAGCAATTTTATTTTAAATTCACAAGCTTTCGGAGATTTTCTCCTTCCTCAGGCAAATGTTAAAATAAAATTGCTGGACTATAACTTGGTGTTGTAAAATTGTTTACAATTGTCAACCCCAGTCCATCACCGGCATCTCCACATCATGTAGTAAAGCATGCATGTTCTAAGAGCCCTCTGTGTGAAAAATTTCTTGTGTGTTTCCTGTTGTTCGTCCAGTGATAACCCCAAGTCTATGGCCCCTTGTTACCGATTTGCCAATCAGGGGAAACAATATTTCATGATTTACCCTTTTAAAAATGTTATTAATTTTGAAACGCTCTATTGGATCCCACTCCAACCTTCCCTGTTTAAGTTTTTGAGCCTCTCTTCATAACTATGCCCTGTCATTCCTGATACCATTCTGGTGACTATTCACTGTACTTTTCTCATTACTTTTATAACAGGATGTCTAGAACTGTATTCGATACTTCGATAGTTTATTGTCATCTTCTATAGTGAAGGCAGGAATGATAAACATAATGCCCACTCAGCCACTCACATCATTTACTTTTAATTTATTTTACCTTGGTACACACATCTCAAAGTTGGCAAAGTGCTAAAAATCAGTTTGGTGCAACAAATTGAGCATTACACATGATGCTGAAAATTTGTTTCAATTTCCTCCTGATGCAATGATAAATCAATAATCTAGGTGAAACAATCTGTGAACCATCCACACATCATTATATATTCTTATTAGGAATAAGAAATAATAGGAAACATTAGGATCAATGGCAAAATCATTATTGGCACTAGATGAAACCAGGGATCCAAAGTAAAATAGAAATATATTTGTTCATGTCATGAACTATTTCTGTGTTTGAGCTCCTCAGCATCATAGGAACATCAGAACTGCTGGACAAAAAAAGATTAGGTTCCATCTAGTTCACCTTCTACCATCCTAGTCGTCATATGACAGAATGATAATGGAGTTGTTGACTAACCATGGCAATCACTCTCTATCAATTAGTCTACAACAGACCCAGACATGAGGTGGGGAAAACCCCAGTGGTGGAAAGCTTTGGGAACCATAGGTCCAAGATCACCTGTTCCTACCATATGTCATGTCTCAAATTACTCAATTACAGTATCCCAAAATATTATTTTCTGAAAAAAGTCTATTTAATTTGAATTTGAATGAATCAACACAATCTGCTTCCATCGTCTTCCTAGGGAGTCTGTTCTATAGATTGACCACTCAATCACTGAATTAATTATTACTGGAAGCATAATGGAACAACTCTAAAATAGGCAGCAGAGGAAACCTGCAGAACAATCTCCCACTGACCATTTTTAATCCGTAAATTACATACATTTTACTTTCATTTTCCTGGCCTGTATTTCCATCCAGCAGGTTCCATGTATCCTTACCAAAAAACACTGGAGTAGATTTTAGTTTTCGGGCCGAACGGTTGCGCAGATTGGGTGCAGGATGTCCCACTGTAAACTGTTATCTGCCAAACGGGAGCAACACATACCAATTTCTACCCCATTATTTCTGTTTTGTATACAACAATGAAC
Organism: Heptranchias perlo; assembly: GCF_035084215.1. Lineage (NCBI taxonomy): Eukaryota > Metazoa > Chordata > Chondrichthyes > Hexanchiformes > Hexanchidae > Heptranchias > Heptranchias perlo. Next base: position 13,164,343 of record NC_090348.1, on the reverse strand, counting down.
GTCTTTTTCAAGGTAAAAGTGAGGAAATGCTACCAAAGACATACAGGCCCTGTGGTTTTAATTTTAATCTCCTTGTCGTAAAAGGACGGTTAAAAATATTTGGAAAGACATTTTGTCACATTTCAGGAAGAGGTCACAATGTTAATTCTGAGTGTGGTTTTTCTGTGCTGAATCACCAACTGACACACTTGATCTCTAGAGAAGAATGAGTGAGGTTTGTTCTGTACTGACACACCTATTGACATACCTGATATCAAAGGTAGAGTGAGTGAGGTTTGTTCTATACTGACATGCCTATTGACACACCTGATTGCTAGCATAGAGTGAGTGGGGTTTGTTCTATATTGAATCACCTATTGACACACATGATCTCTAGGATAGAGTGAGTGGAGTTTGTTCTATACTGAGATACCTATTGACATATCTGGGGCGTGATTTTTACTTGGAGCCGGGAGCCGAACGGGTGGGTAGATTTTTGCGTGGGAGACCCGAAAGCTAAGTGAGTGTGTCGGAATCTGCAATCGCAACACTATTGAAGGCAATTATTTTTGCTTCCTATTCTTCCGCGTGACAGCCAGCCAGAATGACAGGCTGGCTGCCTGTCGGGAAGGAAAGCAGCCGAAGTAAGGGAGGGGGGGTCCGAGACATCGCCGGGGGGTGGGGCGGTGGCCATTGCGGGGTCTCGGCTATCAGTGGGGGATCTCAGGATGAATGTTGGTTTAAATCCCAACCTGCAATTTCTGAGATGAGGGTGGTTGGGAGTAGTGAGAGTTTGTGATCCTATACCAGAATTTCTGCTCGGTGGGGAGGAGAAGGCTTGCTGTCCTATCCTGGAATTTCTGCCATATGTTTGTGGTCTTATGCTGTGGGGATGCATTTGGGCTAAAGGTCATTTTTGGGGGGTTGTTCTCAGATAGCTTTGTGAAAAGATTGGATTGTCTGGGGTTGTTTTCTTTGGAACAAAGGAGGCTGAGGGGAGATTTAATTGAGGTATATAAAATTATGACGGGACTAGATAGAGTGGATAGGAAGGACCTATTTCCCTTAGCAGAGGGGTCAATGACCAGGGGGCATAGATTTAAAGTAATTGGTAGAAAGATTAGATGGGAGCTGAGGAGAAATTTTTTCACCCAAAGGGTGGTGGGGGTCTGGAACTCACTGCCTGAAAGGGTGGTAGAGGCAGAAATCCTCAACTCATTTAAAAGTACTTGGATGTGCACTTGAAGGGCCGTAACCTACAGGGCTACGGACCAAGTTCTGGAAAGTCGGATTAAGCTGGATAGATCTTTTTGGTCTAGCACAGACACGATGGGTCGAATGGCCTCCTTCTATGCCGTAACTTTCCATGATTACTCATTACTATTATTACTATTATTGATATACTCATTGGCTTTGTTCCCAAATTTTGCTCAGTGGATGGGGTTTGATTTGGTTTGTTTTTACTCAGTTGAGTGGGGGCCAATTTATTATTCTACCAGGGGATGTACAAAGTGATGCAATGGTGGTATTGCGGGGGAGAGATTTATTTTCATTGGTTGCAGTTTTCACTGGTTGATCTCCCATGGCACTGCACATGGGGAGTCAAAACCAATGAAGCTTTTCAGGTCAACCTGAGATAATTGAACGAAGACAGGCTGCGGGGGTGGGGGGGTTGAGAGAAAGGGAGAGGGTCAAAACAGTGAAGGCAGGCTGAGTGAGGAGGAGGAAATGGTAGGGAAGGGAGAGGCAGTGAAGGGGAGGAATGGGGAAGGGAGAGAGGGTGGATAGAGGGTGAGTACAGGGGAGGAAGAAATGAGGGGTGAGGAGGATGGTAAGGGAGAGGAGTGAGGGAAACTGAAAGGGGAGGGGAGGAATAGAGAGGGAGCAGGAGGAGGGGAAAGGGGGAGAAGGTAGTGAGGTGGAGGAGCAGAGAAGGTGAGGGGGAGAGAGGGACGAGTGGGAGAAGGGCAATAAGGCAGATGTTAATTGTATCCATGTGATTTATATCAATTAGTGTTAATTGTATTCAGGTGGTGGATATCAATTGGGGACTCTCATGTATCCATTTATAGGAGGGAGCTTATCTAGTGGGTGCACAGTGTGTAAGGGGGATCGCTGAGAATAAAGGCTTGGAAGCAACTGAAGACTAGGCTCTAGTTTTCTATCCTTCACCACCTGGCTGTCCAATTCATTACAGCAGGAGTTTGAGATTTATCCAATTTCTGGATGGGGTGTCTAGGTGCTTCCCTAGAACTCAGCAGTAAGTCTGATTAGTAGTTTCCTCGGCAGGTTGGAAGTTTGCTGAGCGATTTGCAGGATACGTATACCCGCCACCAGCCACAAGTGTAATTGAAGTAGATTTGTTAATGAACTTTCTCAATCATTTTTGGTTGGCTTCTGTGTTTCATGTTATTTGGGATTCATTCTTTGGGGTTGCCTATTGCTCTGAGGATTCTACTGTTGATTCTGTGTGTATTACCACCATCCTGGATTTCCACTGATGTTTAATCTTTGCAGGTTACACATCTTGCTGTATTTTTAAGGTACTCTATACTTCCTTTGCTTACAAACAATTTTAGGTTTTTTATTACTGACCATATATTGGTGGGGAAAGGCCAGCAAACAACATATACCAAATTAAACAAGCAAAGACCTATAGCCAACATACTGAAGTTGAGCAGGGAGTCAATAGGAGCCAGCAGCATCTCACACCTACTGCAGTACATGCATTGAGGCTGCACGGGGAGAAGGGCATGAAGAGCTGGCTCCAGATTCAGGCCAGGCCAGAACCAGGATGAGCAGGAGAGAAGCGATTTGCTGATCAATGCAATCAGTAACATTGATATTTTGAACTTCCTAACAGCACAGGCATTCAAACTGGATGCCTGTGTCCAGCGGTGTGCCTCAGGGATCGGTGCTGGGTCCGCTGTTATTTGTTATTTATATTAATGATTTGGATGAGAATTTAGGAGGCATGGTTAGTAAGTTTGCAGATGACACCAAGATTGGTGGCATTGTGGACAGTGAAGAAGGTTATCTAGGATTGCAACGGGATCTTGATAAATTGGGCCAGTGGGCCGATGAATGGCAGATGGAGTTTAATTTAGATAAATGTGAGGTGATGCATTTTGGTAGATCGAATCGGGCCAGGACCTACTCCGTTAATGGTAGGGCGTTGGGGAGAGTTATAGAACAAAGAGATCTAGGAGTACAGGTTCATAGCTCCTTGAAAGTGGAGTCACAGGTGGATAGGGTGGTGAAGAAGGCATTCGGCATGCTTGGTTTCATTGGTCAGAACATTGAATGCAGGAGTTGGGATGTCTTGTTGAAGTTGTACAGGGCATTGGTGAGGCCACACTTGGAGAACTGTGTACAGTTCTGGTCACCCTATTATAGAAAGGATATTATTAAACTAGAAAGAGTGCAAAAAAGATTTACTAGGATGCTACCGGGACTTGATGGTTTGACTTATAGGGAGAGGTTAGACAGACTGGGACTTTTTTCCCTGGAGAGTAGGAGGTTAAGGGGTGATCTTATAGAAATCTATAAAATAATGAAGGGCATAGATAAGGTAGATAGTCAAAATCTTTTCCCAAAGGTAGGGGAGTCTATAACGAGGGGGCATAGATTTAAGGTGAGAGGGGAGAGATACAAAAGGGTCCAGAGGGGCAATTTTTTCACTCAAAGGGTGGTGAGTGTCTGGAACGAGCTGCCAGAGGCAGTAGTAGAGGCGGGTACAATTTTGTCTTTTAAAAAGCATTTGGACAGTTACATGGGTAAGATGGGTATCGAGGGATATGGGCCAAGTGCAGGCAATTGGGACTAGCTTAGTGGTATAAACTGGGCGACATGGACATGTTGGGCCGAAGGGCCTGTTTCCATGTTGTAACTTCTATGATTCTATGATTCTATGATTAGCATAACGGATGTGCCTGGCAGTTATTTTCTGCTGCATATGGAAAATGTGAGGGATTCAATCAAAGGGTGTGTCAACCATTGCTGAGGGAAGACTCAGCTGAGGAAAAGGAAAGACTTTTAGGAACTCTGGTGTGGAAAGTAGATTTATCAGAGCAGATACAACAGAGAAGGAGAAAATTAGAGGAAGGGATGAAATATTTACTGGAAGTGGGGTGGGCAGAAACACAATCCAAATAATTGTGGGAGTCCAAACTTGTAATAAATATCTATGGCAAGCCTATAGCCAAAGATGGAAAGAGGGACAGCCAGAAGAAAAAGGGAAGAGATGGACCACACAAGGGTAAAGAATGGATGAGAATTGGAAAGATATTTGGAGTGCTATAATTTATATTAGCAAAAGAACCAAGTTCTTATAACATTTTATGATTCTTTCAAGTAATCAGAATATTCCAATATTTCAGGTTTTGTCATCATTCTTAAAGTAAGTTTGTGCACACACTCAACATTGATTCAGGATGTTAACAATTAATTATTTTCTGAATATTTAATTTAATTGAGTGATGACTGGAAGAGTGAATAGAGATCCAACACAAAGAACTCTCAGCCAAGGGTTTGCCTGAGAGGACTGAGAGACCAGCTCCAATACCTGAGCTTTTATTGAGATTTGTCAATAACAGGTTTCAAGAGCCAAATAAACTTTGGCTGCATCTCGCCTCCGTTTCAATAGCGAGATGCAGAAGCCATGGGAAATCCTTGCAGGTGAAGTAAAATTCATTTCAGGTTCAGAATCAACAAAAAACTACCAACCTCAAGTATTTCAACTGGATAATTTGCCCTGTTAACGATCCGCTTGTTGGAATTAATTGGGGATGTGATTTCTGGGTTTTGGCTGCACACTCGCATCCAAACACGCCCACATTAAACCCGGAAGTGAGCGCTTTGGAGCCGGTTTGCAGTCACGCTGGAGAAAGCTGTTATTTTAACCTCCCATCCACCCCCAACTCATCCGTTCTTTGGAGTTAAAATTCCCCCCCTGATCTTTAGAGTAGAATGAGTGAGGTTTTTCTATACTGACACACCTGTTGACACACCTGATCTCTAAGGTAGAGTGAGTGGATTTGTTTGATACCGAAACAGCTCTTGACACTACTGATTTCTTTGGACAAACAAATAGGCAAGGACTCATTTAGTAGTTCAACAAATTAAAAAGTTGTTACACTGGCATTTTCCTAACACAGTGAGTAAGTTCGATTCTCTCTAACAATTTTAAAGTCACTTCAGAATCGCTCCATAATAAATAATGTCTATGTAGTAGCCAATTGCAGCTATAAAAGGAATGTGCCCGAGAGATGACGGCAGGTATTTGCAAATCACTGAACTACTACGAGAGAAAATCACGCTCTGCAATGTCAGGACAAAGCAATGTCATACATGTGGTGCTATTTTAACCGACCACTCATGGAAAGTCAAGAGTAAGAGCAGCAACAATAAATACACAACCTGCCCTTATTACCCACTACATTACAATCCTTCATTAGTCTTCACAAGAGAGAACAAGGTAAGAGCCATTTCTCTGAAAGGAACTTGCTGTAATTTGTTAGGTGAGGAAATTTTTAAACCCTGTGTAATGACTATTTTTATTTTTAACACGTGGTGTTAAGACATAACACATTAAGATATAAAATGTAAGATAGTTGCAGTTTTTTTTGAAGTTTGACAAGCTTTTAAAACAATCTGCATTTCACAGAGGGTCTACTTTGACACTTGTATTTTTTGTTTAAATTTGTTTAGAATATGGAAATGAATGAATGCAGTTATAGATATAAAATAGCTTGGAAACATAATAAATGATCATTTTCCGTATGTGAGACATAAAATATTGACTCCCCTAACAAACTGTTAAAGCTAATACGTGGGTCTAAATAATATGCCGACACAAACTAAAAATAAATTGTTTCCCTTCGCATGAATCAGTGCTTTCCTGTTTTAGGTTGGTTGTCCGAGGAGGACAGTGATTTTTATCTGTTGTACTCTGACCCCGCAATAGGGTGTCAAGCATGAAGCACACGTCAGGAGTACTACATTTCAAGCAGTAAACTAATTCAATGCAAATACAACATTGAAACTACAACATAGAAACAGGCCATTCGGCCCAACTGGCCTACACTGGCGTTTATGCTCCACACGAGCCTCCTCCCTCCCTACTTCATCTAATCCTATCAGCATACCCTTCTATCCCTTTCTCCCTCGTGTGTTTATCTCGCTTCCACTTAAATGCATCTGTGCCTCAACTACTCCTTGTGGTAGCGTGTTCCACATTCTTATCACTCTTTGGGTAAAGAAGTTACTCCTGAATCCCCTATTGGATTTATTAGTGACTATTTTGTATTTATGACCTCTAGTTTTGAACTCTCCCATAAGTGGCAACATTTTCTCTACGTCCACCCTATCAAACCCTATCATTATCTTAAAGACTTCTCTCAGGTCACCCCTCAGCTTTCTCTTTTCTAGAGAAAAGAGCAGCAGTCTGTTCAGCCGTCCCTGATAAGTATATCCTCTCAGTTCTGGCATCATCCTTGTGAATCTTTTTTGCACCCTCTCTAATGCCTCTATATCCTTGTGAATCTTTTTTGCACCCTCTCTAATGCCTCTATATCCTTTCTATAATATGGAGACCAGAACTGTGCACAGTATTCCAAGTGTGGTCAAACCAAGGTTCTATACAAGTTTAACATAACTTCTATGCTTTTCAATTCTATCCCTCTAGAAATGAACCCCAGTGCTTGATTTGCCTTTTTTATGGCCTTATTGACCTGCGTCGCTACTTTTAGTGATTTGTGTATCTGTAGCCCCAGATCCCTTTGCTCTATCCTATTTAGTCTTTTAGTAACATATGTATAAAAGCAAAGAACTAACTTCTCCCGACCCAAAAAGGCTTAAATTATTACATAAGTGGAAAGATTTACAGCCCCAAAGTGTGAAATGTTCCTACTGGAACAATTTTGATTGTTAGTAACAAACATCTTAATATCTGATTGAAATATGAATGTGACTTATTGGGAAAATGAGAGAACGGCAGAAACAATAGGGTCGATTTTAATTCCCGCCCCCGCCCCCGTGCCCCCCTCCCCCGGCCTGGCAGGAACAGTGCAGGCAGGGGTGTTAAGATGGAGGGGTTCACACCACATTCCCAACCCACCTGGAAAGCCCAGGTAACTGCAATTTTAAATTTTTTTATAAGGTTCCTTGTGGATACCTTGGGACCACCTGGTCCCATGCTTCCCCCCTCCCCTGATCGCGGACTTTATGATCCAAGAGCTCCCCGTGCAAGCAGACAGGGCTTCAGTTTAATGGCTCACCTGAATTGTGGACTATGTGCTCAATCCCTGGAGTGGGACTTGAACCCACAACCAACTGACTCAGTAGTGAGAGTGCTGCCAAATGAGCCAAGCCATGCTTTTTAATTTTTTTATATATGTGGGTATGTGTTGACAAACTCTTAACCATTTCAACAATTGAACCTTCTGCATCATTTCATGTTTGAACAATATGAAAAGAAATATAGGATTTAGCAATTCTGTACAATAAGCCACAACAATTGTAATGCAAAATGGCATGTGAATACAGTATACTAAATCAGGATCTCTTAGAGCAGCATTGTAAATGTTGAAAGAAAAGAAAATATATCATTTGAAATGAGCTTAACAGACCACCATTTTGTTATTGTACAGGTCAAAATGTCAGAAGGAAAGTAAGTATTGAAATCAATTTAGTTTTCTAAATTCTATTTGCAAATTACAGCTTTGAAATTCATATGTTCCAGAAATTATATTAACATTAAATTTTCTGTTTTTTGTTTCCTGCTGTGTAGGAGTGGACAGGTTAGTTTTGTTTTTTTTCCAATTCCTTTCTGTGAACATTGTTTTAACAAACAAAATATTCACACAATGAATTCAAATAAACAACATGTCTATAAACCTTTAGTAGAGTTTGCAAATAAGTGGATTCATGGTTATCTATAAGAAACAATAGTTAAAGGGCCGGAAATTGCTCATAAAATAACAGTGAGTCTAACAGGGGTGATGAAGAGGTGTGGGAGGAGGCTCATGTAGAGCATAAACACTGGCATGGACCAGTTGAGCCGAATGGCCTGTTTCTGTGCTGTACATTCTATGTAATTTATTGGTGATTTTTTTTTTGCGCTTTTTAAAATGAAAGTGGAGAATGGAAAACTAGAGTCTGAAATTCTGGGGGTCCCATTCTGTCAGTGCAGTGGGGTGGGATACCAATCAGCCCAAGAACATAGACCCCCATCTCAAATTGCAGAGAAGGGATTATTAACAGGGTTGGAGTGGTCTCAGGCACCCGCATGAGTACTTCAGCGGTGCCCACCCCAATCTGCACTTGTAAGGCGCACCACATCTACTCCACCTGAGGTGCCCCAAGGCCTTGCAGGGCCAAAGAAAACAACACTTACAAATGTCTTCAGCTCCAAAGGAAGCCATTCTGCCTCCAGGCAAAAGGTAATCAGTCCCCTCTATTTTCTTTTACCTGCTAAAGGAATGGGGCCGTTCAGAAGGCCTCAGCAGAATTCACACCAACTCTCTACTGGCAAGAGTTCTGCTGCAGCATTGTAAAGACAGAGTGGATGGAATTCCAGGAACAGCCAAGTAACTCTCCTCAACCCGCCTCTTGATGTAAGACGGTAGTAAGGAATTGCCCTCTCCCTCCCATTGGAAAATGACAATTGCCAAAAAGCACAAGGCAGACTCTCGGCGGAACCAAGCTTTCCCCCAAATTCCAGCCACAGGCTCACTCTCCGCCCTCGGACCTGACTGAATTTTGGGCCTTGTTACTTTTCCACAATTTGCACCCAATGTCAGCATCAACCACTCCTCGCTCAGGTATATTAAATGCTAGGTGCAAAATGAAGTTTCTTCTAATCTAGAGCATGTGTTAAGGTAAATGAAACATCTTGTGTGATCAAAATCAGATTATTAAGTTGGCAAATAAATCAGTGCAAGTACAAAAACAGATTTATCATTTTTTCAGCCAACTTTTTCAGTAAAGTTATCAAAAAGAAGAATAAGTATCTCCCGTACACCTGGACCAAATGAGACACACTCTATAATCCTTGAGTAAATGAGTAAGAAAATAGGTAAAACAATGGTTAATGAATTTAGCAGTTCCATAATGTACCTGGATAAAAATGATATGAAATTTGTAAGTCTAACATCAATGGTGGAGAAAATGCTTAAGGGAATTGTATGGGATGTCATCAGTGTTGATCGAGAGCAGAGAGATTATAGGATGGTTTAGAAGAGATAGGCCAGACCTCACAAATTGACTGAAATGTCTTGAGTAGGTAACTAAATGTATGGATGAGAGGTGGCCAGTGAATTTAATTTACTCAAACGTACAAAGGCATTTTATAAATTTCTGACCACGACACTTCAAAAGAAGTATGGGATTAAAGAAAAAAAGACTTGCATTTACATGGTGCCTTTCACGACAGCCAATTAAGTACTTTTTTTTGAAGTGCAGTCACTAGTTGTAATGTGGGGAAACGTGGCAGCCAATTTGCGCACAGCAAGGTCCCACAAACAGCAATGTGATAATGACCAGATCATCTGTTTTAGTGATGTTGGTTGAGAGATAAATATTGGCCAGAATGCCAGGGACAACTCCCCTGCTCTTCTTTGAAATAGTGCCATGGAATCTTTTCCGCCCACCCGATAGATGGCAACTCCGACAGTGCAACACTCCCTCAGTACTGGACTGGCGTGTCAGCCTAAATTGTGCTCAAGTCTCTGGAGTGGGACATGAACCCACAACCTTCAGACTTAGAGGTGAGAGTGCTACCATTTAGCCACTGCTGACATCAGAGTCAGCACTCTCTGGTCTGAAAAGGTTTTCACTGTCTAATGAAAATCTTTTTCTGTGGATTTGTATTCGCCAGGAATTGAATTGAGGCTGCGCAGTCAGTTCACTTAAAGGTGGCAGAGAGAGGTGACTTTCAATTCATCATTTTGGACTAGATTCAAACCTAAGGTCCATACATTGCATCGCCCAATTCAACTGACTGTTTATGGGCAAATTTTCTGCTTGCAGAGCCTTACCCACCGGTAGAGTTTATCAGGTTTTCTGTCCATAATATGGAAAATTGTTGGCTACACGTGCAAGGTTTCTCGATAAGAGGGCCCAGCAGGCAAGACTCTGTGCTGGGAATACACACACAGAAAATAAAGCCTTTATAGTTTTGATTTAGTGCCTTTGAACATATTTAGAGGTGGACTAATTAACCTACCTATAATTTTTCACTAGGCTGGTAAAATAGCATGCATAGTTAATGATCTGCAGGGCAATGCTGTGTAAATTATTGACATAACATAAATAGCTTATAATTATTTAAATTGGCATATTGTTTATATTCAGGCTCATACTAACAGTCCACTTTGCCAGAGGGGAGGATTGTGATAAGGTTGTGTCAAACCTTCCAATCAGATAGCTATGGTGGGTATTCCCAGGGCTTTCTGTCACCCAAGCTTACCTCCTCTTGTTTGGAGGTGAATTTTGCTAGATTTAAGATTGTGCCTTCGGATAGAATGCTTAGATATATTGAATACTTTATCTTAGACAGAGGTGAAAGCTGCCATAGTATTTAGCTTGTCCTGCTTCAAGCACACTGCCTGCTGGATAATGGTGGAATGGCACTGGCAGCTAATGGTCTGTAATTCAGACCTTCCCACCCTCTGAGTGAAGGAAGTTGAATGAGGTTGAGTAACTCCAACAATGAGATATGGGTGAAGGAGAAAATGACGATGAAGACAGTGCTTCAGCCGGCATCCAGACTTGTGCTTCCTTTAGGGTGAAAGTTCACCAGTCTTTACTGCAATGCCATCTGAGGCAACAGCCTTGTCCTGTACTACTAAAGACCACCACCTACGGAAATGATATGTATCAGTCCACAACTAGACTACGCTCTTCAACCAACCAAGAAATGTGGACAAGAGGGGGGAATAGGAAGCCCAGCTTGAAAATAGGGCAACCAACTTGCGATTTTAAAGATTTTGTTTAAGGTGTATCCTACATGCTATATCAAGAAAGAAACTTTACAAACAATCATGTTGAAGTGCAGTTTTGCTCACCGGGAGTGCATTTCAGGAATTCAGGCATGCACGCTACCCCCTCCTCCTCCCCCTATGGTTTTCTGTCTATTAATGTCCACTGCCAGAAGACGAGGCTGTGTGTCAGGAATATGAACTTGTAAAATTATCACTTTATTATAAACATGATTAACCCAGTATTCTGTAAAACAGCTGCTGTAGTAATATAGGTAGAGGAAGTTTTACTAGGAAATGTCTACTAAGTATTTTTTCGGAAGGGATTGTGCATTATGTCAGTTACATATACATATGTATTGAATCTTTGAATGAAAAAAACAATGCAACATTTAAGAAAACATAATTGCTCAGTGGCCCTGCAATTTATGCCACCATTTAGGGACTTGGCAGTTTTTCATCAGATTTACTTTTGATCTATTTATTTATGCTATCTTGTTTCTGCCTGATTAAATGACTGTTGCATTTTTTTCTTCATAGATGCCAAAAAAAGTCAAAGTCACGGTTGCACGCAAAATCCGACTAAAGGTAAGAACTTGATATAATTACAGCGACTGCACTATAAATTAATTTTAAAGTCATTCTATTCAGCATAGAAATAGATAGCCTTCCCAAAAGAATACTTCTCGCCATCAGTTTGAATTCCTGACATGACAGACATTATATCAGTCAGTTGGTATTCAAACTGTAACAACACTCAATGTTGTCTATAAAATTCAAGAAGCTTTTAACTCCATGAGGTATCTCCAACGTTGGTGCACGTGAAATATCACTACATTACTTAATCTAACTGTAAAGCAGTCACCTTGCAGGCAGTGGGTGAAAGCCAGGATAGATTACGGTACCATTAATTGATCAGTTACAAAGCACAGACAGTTTATTCACACACAATGAACCCTTCTCTGAATATTCTGCTATACTCTTGGTGCACAGCAGTCTGTGTCCAAATATAACAACCTAGAAAACTAGCGAAAGCTGACCAACAGCTTCAAAGAACAGCCCTGATAATGTGAGAACAAGTAGTTACAGAGATTTTGTACCTCAAGCTGTAGGTATACTCAACATTCCTGGATTGGAGGAAAAGAAACATGAATACATGAAAGCCTGAAGGGGAAAAAATTGGTGTGTATTTCGAGGGGGTCCGGTGATATGCTCCCCAGAATTCTTTTTATCTTTCACAATTAATAGGTTTTGAATTAAAATAAAGGAAAAACAAAGTGACATTCAGATTTTCAACACATCAACCAGATCATCACTTACTCCAACCCCTACTGCCCCAATTCATGAAAGCACTATATCCCGTCCATAGCCAGTTCACAGAGACACTGCACCCCATCCAACTCTCCACCCTTTCACCAAGAGGCATTCGTCTTCAACTTGCCCAGTTCTTCTCCCCCTCCAATTAAGTTAGGTTTGGTTATCTTCTTCCACTCTCCCCCATTTAATCTGGTACTCTTTCCTCTTCTCCAGAGTTCATGCTGGCACTCTTTGTCCTGCATTGATTCATGCAGGCGATCACTTTTCCTACTCCCTCTCAGTTAATGCTGGTACTCTCCTTCCTCTCCCACTCCAGTGGGGACGATTTTAATTCCCTCTGTCTGGCGGAAACCAGGCGCAATGGGAGTTAAAACCACATGGTACTTCTTGCCGCTCAGATTCCACCCCACGGCTGTTATAACACCTGGGTGGTTGAGATGTCCACCGAATTTAGGCGGATGCCTCATGAATATGTGCAAATCGGGGGTCCCACTGCTCAGACAGGACCACAAGACAATTTTAACTGCCTGTTGGCCAGCATGTCCGCCATGGACGCTCCGACCAGTAAAACCTGTCGGAGCAGAAGCGGATGTTCCAAGAGATAAGTACAATACTTATCGTTGTGGGGCCAGGAGGAGCAAGAGTGCTTCTTTAGGGCCCCACGAGGAAAGTTTAGACATCTGCCATCCTGGGCTGCTCCCCCATCCCACCTGCAAAACCCTTCCGAACCCCCGTGTGGAGGTGGGCAGCCCTGAGGCTGCACGATCTTTGCAGGGCAGCAGCTGTCTAGCTGCCTCTTTACGCCCATTTCGGGTTGGCAGCTAGCCAATGATGTGTTAATGATGTCCGGTCATTAAAATCGATCGGGCCTCCCATGTCCGATGCCTTTCCCTTGCTTTCTGTCTGCGAGTTAAAATCCTTACTCAAGCATCTTCCTTCTTCGCCCCCCACCCCACGCCCCCCCCCCACCCCAAGAAGTGCTGTGCCCAGCCTCTCCCTGCTTCCCTCCTCAAAGGGTCCTGCCCCATTCTCTCTTCCCTTCAATATCATCCATTTCTCCTTTCCCTCCATTGCCATCCATTTACCTCCCTCTCCAATGTCATTGATTTCTCCCATCCCTCTCGCCTTTATTTTCCCCTTCACTCCCCCTTTCACTACTATCCACTCCCACTCTTCTCCTCTTCCATTTCCCCCTCCTTTCCCATCCATTTTGCCCCTTGTCATGCATTCTTCCCTTCCTCCCCATACCATGCATCCTCCTCTTGCTATACTTTCTGCGCCCTCCCCTTCCCTTACCATAATTCTGCACTTTCCCCTTCCCTTATCGTGCTTTCCACCCCCTCTCCTCAGCATGTATTTTTCTTGCCCCTCCTCCTGTTGCCTCCCCTCTTCTCACCTCCCCTCCTCTTGACATGCATTTTCTTCCCTCGTCTTGGCATCTATTCCCCTACCCGAGTCCAATGGCTGATGCACAAGACAAGAGGCACCATTCCTCTCCATAGTGCCCTTGTTGTAATGACCGGGATGCCACCTGTGAAAACTGGAGGCGGGAACTCCCATTCTCATCAGAGATCCAGTCTTCAGAGATGACTATCTTAGTTTTTGAATTAAAATAAAGGAATTAAAATCATGACGATTGTGCTGGTAGAGTGCATCATTTGAAAGTAATATGCAGCATGACTTATGATAATTGGATCTGCCCCCTAATAATTGGCTTAGTTGGTATTTTTAGTTCATCAGTGTTATATATTTATGATCATGTTAAATCTATAATGAACTTTGCAAGCCACTGTTAATAGTGCCCAAAGTAGTCTTAATGGATGAACTGGCTGGTGGTAAGTTAGATAAAAATTCCCAATATTTTTAAGAAATCACTTTCCTAAAGAAGACAAAAATCCTTCTTTTTTAATCTGTACTCAGAACCAGTATTTCAAGCTTTGAGGTTGCAGAAGATTTTCTTAATATATTCAATTATATTTTTTGCGCAGAGTTTGATGCTTGCAAATGCAAGCATAGAACTGGAAAAAGAAAAGAACGAAAGAGATACTGAGAAAAATCGTATGCTTAAAGAGAGTGTGCCACAATTTAACACATCAAGTCTTTCAGTTCAGGAACTCCAGGTAAATTGTAGATTATTTCACTCAAAGCTGCAATTAATACAAACTTGTAAAAAAAAATGAATGTAATTGGAACCTTCAGGAGTCAGTCAGTCAGTTACTCTGCAACCACCTAAGAATAGGCAGCTTGCAGACTGTGTGGGACCTGGGACTTCCTGAATTTAAAAAATATAAGCATAGATGTTCCTACTAATTATGCCCACTTTAGTGCCTGCCCAATTTTCCGCTGTCATTTCCAATGGACACCAAAAGTACCTGCTCTAAAATGGGTGGGCATATTTAAATGAGACAGTAACAACATGATGAAGTCATATGTTCCATTTCCCATTATTACCGCTTCATTTGCATCCAGCAGTAATCACACCCATGTACAATGGAGGCCCAGGGTTGCTACAAACTGAGGAAAGGGTGGAAATAAAATCAAAGAGCCACACACAAATATTTTTACAGCTTTACCAAATCATTATTTCTCCACCATTTATGGGATTTTTTTGTTGTTTTTTTTTGCTCCTACTTGACCATCTGCCGTTCTGCCACTTGCTTCCCTCTCCAACTTGATTCCCTTTCAGACAAGGCAGCAAATGGATTCCCATTGAGGATTCTGTCTACCTTTTCTTTGTGGAACAAGAAGAGAAGAGGAACGACGGGAGGCCAGGCTGGTAAAGCTGCACTGAAGACACGACACACCCACCCACCCACCGGTACCCCCATACCTGAGCGTACAGGCAGATATTCCCACCTGCATTTCTTCAAGGGGTATCAGCAGCAGCCTGAAAATGATGTGAGGAACAACTGTTTTCTGGTTTCAAGGCACACTCGTGGCACAGGAGATCTTCTCTTGACTATCACATCTGGCCACCATGGGAACAGTCCTTGTACATCTCCCCAGCACCCCTTCCCACCCATAAGATGACATAATCTACAGAGCCTTCCCCTGTGCGTCAAACATCACCGAGTTCCCATTCACGCCACCTCATCAAAACCACTACCAAACCTTGCCAAGATCAATGTCTGCAAGCACAATAACTTTAATTTTAATCAAAATCCATCGTGTGTGTGTCTACTGCTTCTTACTACTGTGCTTGCCTATGGTGCCATTGTGAGCAATGTGAACTCTTAATCCTAATCAGATACTCTTCATAGGTGTTACCTGAGTGGCATGAGTGATTGAGTTGGCTAACTACGGTGGTGTGGCAGTGTTAGTTTATGTGTCTGTAGTGCCCTCTTCTTAACGCAGTTAAGTCCTTAGATGGAGCGGCTAAAAGCTGCAAATCTTGTGCTGTTAAATGGGCAGCCTGGTCCTGCCTTCTTTCATTTACCTCCTGAGGGGGTTAGTGGGAGTGCAGGTATGTTCCACTATCATCATCTGAATTCATTCTTGTCATTCTCCCAGTACTGGGTTCTGCCTCTGCATGGCCACTGATGTGCAGGAAGTAGACTTAATGATACCAATGAGATCGTTAAAACCCTGAGAGATATTTGTCTGTATCCCAGCCCCATTTATTTGGATCTTGGAGGAGATAGCCTTGTCCAATCTGCCATCAGTTTCTATGGCAGCAGCATGAGTATCTACAGAGGAAGCATAGACTGCCCTTAGGACCACTGCAAATATACCTGAAACTGCCATATGTTCGATGATTGACTACCGTGTTGAGAGGTTATCCATCAAAGCATTGCAGATGACAATGTTGGCCTCCTCTAGTTGTACATCTGCTGTAGAGGATCAAAAACATCTCCCAATACCTCCAGGCTCTTCAGCTGAGGAATGACCTCTTCTGACCTCTGAGCAGCAGTATTTTCCTCCTCGTGTTCTACCCGCAGTTGCTGCTGCTTGTAGGTGCTTTGTATTTCATCCAATACACACCCCACTGCCTCACTGTCTGATGTCACCTCCACCTCCCCTCGATGATTATCTTTGGACTGGTACTTGGGAGGGAGCGAGTGTTTAATGGCATGTGTCAGAGTTCTTCCTCCTCCTCTCCTTTCTCTTCCTCAGGTACATCTAGAAAAGGAAAAGAAACAAGGTTACAATAGGTTGCTGAGGAGAAGAATTCACGTATCATTTTCAGTAGAAGAAGTGACATGAAGGTTTCAAGATCTAGATTGTTGATAGATAATATGGAGTAGAATAAGACAAGAAGGAAGGGAAACTGAATGTCACGATGAATGTGCAGCTGGCATCTGCCCTCCTATTTCCCCATCTTCAACTCCCTCTATGGTTTCCCCTCCCCAGGAGTTCCAATACTTCCCCTCATAGGGGATTAAAGGGCAGAGGTTAGGGGATTCACCACCTGACACCAACCTTTCTTTGCTGTTGTGGACTGACTTCTCCATGAAAAAGAATTTGAGAATGGCCTCTGATTACTATGAGATGCAGTAAAACCCCAGTATCAGCATGAAGGTTATAATGGAAGTGATGACAGGTACATTAATCAAACAATTACCCACCATGTAAGCCTTTTGTGGGAGAGGCAAAACATGTAAAGATGTGAATGGAGGATACTTGCAGGTGAAAGCAGGGGCTGTATAAGGCTTCTTTGCTACCTTGTGGGCATGGATGATAAATTGTTCAGAAACTTTAACGCAGTGTGAGAGAGAGGTGATTATGAATTGCAGATGTGCTTAAGTGCATTCTTGAAAGGAGTGGCTGGCTCCTTTCACCTTGTCAGACTTTAAGAGCATTGCACTGCTGTGTGTGGAGTCGTTGAGCTGGCACTGAATGCCCTGGCCACCTCCTGCCACTGCTGCAGTCCTGCTTTCCTTGTGAGATGACTTTGCAGAGTTCCAAGCGGTCTCTCCCTCCTTGACAGACTTCAAAGAGAAGCATTTCCATAGCTGTAACATTGAAACTAGCGTCTCTCGTGCTTCGTGCAGACCTAACCACGTATGAAAACTTTCAGAGCTGGTGAAAACCTGGATTTTTGATATGCTGCCCCTTTGAGCTATGGGCCTCTAAATCCCACGGCAGCCTGCAAGTTTAACATTTGGCACATAACTCTTAGAATCAAAATCATCTGATGGTGGGCTATATCCAAAAGATTTAAGCTATTCTTGACTTTGAAAGACTGATCAGCTTACTGCACATTTCCAACACTGTCAAATTTTATTGCAGAATTTGATTGATGCTATGGGAGGCAGTGTATACTTGAGAACTCCTTTACATTGCAGAAAACTCTCTATGTCCAATATAGTTTATTTTAAGTGGCCTGTTCCGACGATTACTGCACTGTTTTGGGATGTGGTTCGCTTAGGGAACTATTAGGATGACCTCAGAATTTCTGGAGCGGCTGGGACCTTTATCCAATGCACCGATATAGCTGCAATAATTTGCAACAAATTCAATTTTTTATCAAAAATAGATATTAAATACTTTAACTGGTAATCTGTAGTAGAAACCACACAATTATGCTTCCAAGCCCTAGTTCTTCAGCTGCTGAAAGATCATCAATATTTATAGAGAAGTTGAGGAGTGATGTGCTCGAGGGATCTTTACTGGGATTTCTTTTATTTTCCATTTATATAAATAACTTGGACATAGTCACGAGGGAAACAATATTGAAATTTGCTAATAATATCAAATTAAGGGTTATGACAAATTATGAGGAAGAATACAGGAGATTGTGGGAGACTGTAGGAGGAGATAGACAGATTAGCAGAGCGGGCAGAGGCTGTTCAATGCAAAGAAGCGTGAAGTAGTGCATTTTGGGAAAAAGAGCAGCCAAAGGAATAATTCCTTAAATGGAAACATTTTTAACACAGTGGAAGAACAGAAATATCTAAGGTTGTAGAAACAAAGATCTTTAAAGGTGGGACAGCGGGTAGAAAAAGGCCTAAAAAAAGGCGAATGGAATTCTCGGCTTTATGTGTAGGGCATTGAAGTTGAGGCAAGGAAGTTGAATTTGTACAAGTCACCAATTATAGCACAGTTGGAGTATTAGAGTTTTGGGGGCCCCATTATAGGAAGGGTATTAGAGCCATGAAAGGAATACTGCAAAACTTCACTAGAATAAGACCAGGAATTAGAGATTATAGCTATGAAGGAAGGCTTAAAAGATTGAGGCTTTTCACACTGGAACAGAGAGAACGGAGAGGGATAAAGCAGAAGTTTCCAAAATTATGAAAGGTTTTAAGAGGGTAAGCAGTGGAAAATTGGTGAAATGGTAACAAAGAGACATAGAATGAGGATTATCACTAGAAGAATGAAGAGTGGAGTGTAGCAAGTTATACTGAAGAAATTTTAATGATGTACTGTACAAATGAAGCTGTGTACTGGTGCACCATTGAGTGATAAAATGCAGGTTGGCAGCCATAGTTCTCTACACGATGACTTCCTGATCTCCACCAGGCTGATGGCAGGGTGGAGTGGGGAGGGAGGGCAGAAAAAAAGTGAGGATGGAATCCTTTGCCATCAATAGGAAGGGTAAAATGAATGGGATAGTCAATCTGTACTGTTCTTATGCACCTTCTAATGGCTGTGGCCTCATCGGAGCCATGAGGATAGGTTTGCTGAGAAATGATACAGTGGGGATAACTTTCACTTTCATCACCTGTGTGGTAATATGGCAGAGCAGATCACCCACTCATTGTAGAACCCGCCCGATTTTAATCCAATTGAAGTCAGGCAGTGAGGGCAATCATGACTCCCATTGAAGGGAATGTAAGGAGGGGGCCAAAACAATTAATTTAGAATCAGGCCTCTGGCCATCCTGATCATGTTATTTGGAATGTTCCAGAATGTCTGCAAACAATTCCACCAGAAGATTGATAGTGTTGATGCAGAGCGCTATGACATTGCGATTAAAGTGTCCAAGAATGACAAAGAGGTAAATCATTTAGATCTCATTTCATTGAAGAAAACTGGAACTGTAAACTCTCGAGGATCAGATTGAAGAGTAGCTGGATGACAATATATTTTATTATATTTAGATCGAAAACTTAACCCAGAAGGTCTTAGATCTCAAAGGAAAATTCAAACGTCCCAGCCTCCGTCGAGTCAGAGTTTCTGCTGATGCAGTGCTGGGTGCTCTATCGGAAACCACTTACAAAACTTCCTTGGATTTGAGATTGAACCTAAAATCAGTGAAAAAGGAAGATGAAAAGGTATGGAGCCTCTATCAAATCATGTACTGGTATTAATTATCAATAGCTTTGATTTCTCATACTTATTTACAGATATTTCACTTCAGATTATTTGACATTGAGTTTCATATTTTACTCAGATTAAATTGTTATCTCCATTTATAGCTGCTGTTTTAGGAAAACCTTGCTCTGGTTATATTGCCATCATTTTTGGTGAAACCGCTGGACTATATTTTCTATTTTACAAATTTTGTCTACAGATCAATATTGTGAAAAAAGTATGCGCAGAATCTATCTGCACCAAAAGACAGAAAGGAAGCACAGGAGCATTCGGTGCAGATACAGTCTGTGCCCTTCTCTCTTCACTGTCTCCTTTCTCCTCCCTTTGTATCTCTCTCTACATCTGTTTTCTCTTTCTCTAGCTCTCTCTCCAAGTCGTTTCTTGTTCTACATTACTGCTCTCGGTCTCTGTTGCCTTCTAATCTCACTATCTCTTTCACTCTTTCTATTCTCTTTTTTTCTCTTTCTCTACTCTTGTGACTTCTCTATCGTCGTCTTCCCTCACTCAGGGGTAAATTTTCCCCGAGTGGAATTCAGGCGGCCAGCCAGCCAATAGTCCCAGCGGGAGGCCCTGTCCATTCTGAGGGCCAGGCCTCATTAGCATCGGGCCGGAGGGCTGCAGGCAGAAATCGAGTGCCATGGGGCAACCTGCTGGTACTGGGCCACTGCAATATCGGGAGTCCGGCCGGCCTCCATGCCGGAAGAAGATAGGTCCATTGGCTGGGGGCGGGGGGGGGGGGGGCTCCAATCTCGGGGGAGGGAGCAAGCCGGAGTGGCAGCGGTTCAGGCTGGTATAATGGAGCACAATGGGAGATCTCCTACTCCTCCCTTCTCTCAAGAATGAAGTGAAACTTACCTGTGGGCTCTTCTGCAGCCCAGACGCTGGCTCATGTGGAGCACAAACGCCGGCATGGACCTGTTGGGCTGAATGGCCTGTTTCTGTACTGAACATTCGATGATACAGGGTGGGGCGAGCACGGTACACACTCTGCCCAGTTCAGTCCTAAAATGGTATCGGGGTCCTATTGGTGATATAGGACCCTGATTTAAATATCTCAATCAGCTGTGCACCCTCTTCAGACTACCACTCGGGCCGCCTATTCAGGGGACCCTGGCATAATGGAGACAGCCATGGTTATGGCGGGTGCAGGGTGGTAAGTTCTTCCACACCATTTTCAGATTGCGACTGCCCAGTTTCCTCTGGTCAGGAGGCCTCAAAATTCAGCCCTGTGCCTCTTCACTTTCTGTCTTTTCTTTCTGTGTCTCATTTGTTTCTGCCACCTCTCTTTTTGTCTTTGTTCTCTGTCCCACTCAATAAAAGAAGACTGGCAGTTATGCAAATCTTGCCACTGGTCCTGTCCCGGATATTTCCTGAAATAAATAACCGCAAGTTGCCCTGATACACAAGCTTGTAAAAAAAGAAGAAAGGCATGCATTGGAAGTCTACTGCTGCCTTTACAGTGCAGGCTTTGCCTCCTTGGTTATTAAGTTTCAAATAGAATGCTAATCTTAGTATCAATGCAAAACACACAACCAGAAACTACATTTCAGACCTCCCACCATTGAATCTCTTAATACCTGACCAGATACAGAGGCAGAAATGGAGAGTGAGGATAAACGTAGACCAGAGTCTGTGTAATAATGACATCAAAATTGAACCAAATTATACCAGTCTTGGTGTCATCCATTAAGATATTACCATTTACACCGAATTTTCTGATGTTCCTTTCACAGGAATTCAGCTTTGCAACCCAGCGGTTCAAAGCATTTTGAAACCATCACAAATTAGAAGCTTCAGGATATTTGTTTGACCATTCATTTTATATTATTTATCTTTAACTGATGTCACTCCATGAAATGATAATTGCGCTGCAACCAGTATGATAAGAACCATCAAGTTCCTTAAGCATTTTGATAATCTTTGTTTACACTTAGCTTTATAATCTTCAATTCCAAGATAGAACTTTACAGCAGATCTGAAAAATGTGCATAAGGGAGTAATTTATGCTTCAGATGTTGTAGTAAATGACGCATTTGGCAATCCTCCGAATGCCTTCTGATGTTCCAGAAAATTACATATACACATTTCACAAGGAGTGCGTGAAGCTTAAGAAACCCTATGGTATGGTTATGCTTCATCTGAAATTTGATTTTATATATATATATATATATATATTACATACGAATTAAGAGCAGGAAGAGGCCATTCGGCCCCTCGAGCCTGCTCTGCCATTTGATAAGATCATGGCTGATCTGATTGTGACCTCAACCCTACTTTCCCATCTACCTACTATAACCTTTGACTCCCTTGTTAATCATGAATCTATCTAACTCAGTCTTAAAAATATTCAATGACCCTGCCACCAGTGCTCTCTGGGGAAGGGAGTTCCACAGACTCACTACCCTCTGAGAGAAAAAATTTTTCCTCATCTCCGTCTTAAATGGGAGACCCCTTATTTTTGAACTGTGGCCCCTAGTTCTAGTCTCTCCCTCAAAGGGAAACATCCTCTCAGCATTTACCCCTTCAAGTCCCCTCAGGATCTTGTATGTTTCAATAAGATCACCTCTCATTCTTCTAAACTTCAGTGTATACAGGCCCAACTTGTCCAACCTTTCCTCATAAGATAACCCCTCATCCCAGGAATCAGTTGAGTGAACCTTCTCTGAACCGCCTCCAAAGCAATTATGTCCTTTCTTAAATAAGGAGACCAAAACTGCACACAGTATTCTTGATGTGGTCTCACCAATGCCCTGTACAACTGTAGCAAAACATCTCTACTTTTATATTCCATTCCCCTTGCAATAAATGACAACATTCCATTTGCCTTTCTAATCACTTGCTGGACCTGCATACTAACCTTTTGTGAATCATGTGCTAGGACACCCAAATCCCTCTGTACCTCAGAGTTCTGCAATCTCTCTCCATTTAAATAACATACTGCTTTTCTATTCCTCCTGCCAAAGTGGACAAGTTCACATTTTCCCACATTATACTCCATCTGCCAAATTTTTCCCCACTCACTTAACCTATCTATATCCCTTTGCAGACTCCTTATGTCCTCTTCTCAACTTACTTTCCTACCTACCTTTGTGTCATCAGCAAATTTAGCAACCATACATTCGGTCCCTTCATCCAAGTCATTGATATAGATTGTAAATAGTTGAGACCCAAGCACTGATCCCTGTGGCACTCCACTCGTTACATCTTGCCAACCTGAAAATGACCCATTTATGCCTACTCTCTGTTTCCTGTCAGCTAACCAATCCTTTATATATGCTAATATATTACCCCCAACACCATGAGCTCTTATTTTGTGTAGTACCTTTGCACTTTGTCAAAAGCCTTCTGGAAATCAAGTACACCACACCCACAGGATCCCCTTTATCCACGTTGCTTGTTACTTCCTCAAAGAACTCTAATAAATTAGTCAAACACAATTTCCCTTTCACAAAGCCGTGTTGACTCTGCCTGATTGCATTGAGATTTTCTAAGTGCCCTGCTATAACCTCCTTAATAATAGATTCTAGCTTTTTCCCTATGACAGATGTTAAGCTAACTGGCCTATAGTTTCCTGCTTTCTGCCTCCCTCCTTTCTTGAATAGAGGAGTTACATTCGCTATTTTCCAATCTGATGGGACCCTCCAGAATCCAGGGAATTTTGGAAAATTAATACCAATGCATCTATTATCTCTACAGCCACTTCTTTTAAGACTCTAGGATGAAGTCTGTCAGGACTTGGGGACTTGTCAGCTTTTAGTTCTAATATTTTTTGCAGAACCCTTTCCCTGGTGATTGTAAATGTTTTAAGTTCCTCCCTCCCTTTCACCTCTTGATTTACAATTATTTCTAATTGTTATTTGTATCCTCTACAGTGAAGATGGACACAAAATATCTGTTCAATTCATCCGCCATTTTCTTATTTTCCATTAGTAATTCCCCAGACTCACTCTCTAGAGGACCAATGCTCACTTTATTTACTCTCTTCCTTTTTAAATACCTGTAGAAACTCTTACTATCTGTTTTTATATTTCTAGCTAGCTTTCTCTCGTACTCTAATTTCTCCCTCCTTATTATTCTTTTAGTTATTCTTTGCTGCTTTTTATATTCTGTCTAACTTTCTGACCTGCCACTAATCTTCGCGGAATTGTATGCTTTTTCTTTCAATTTGATACTATCTTTAACTTCCTTAGTTAGCCACGGATGGGACTTCCTTCCCCTAGAGTCTTTCTTTCTCACTGGAGTGTATCTTTGCTGAGTGTTATGAAATATCTCATTAAATGTCTGCCATTGCATCTCTACTGACCTATCCCATTTACTCCCTGTACTGACCTATTGCATTCTATTCAAAGGAGCATAAACCAGTTGAAGTCCATGACTGGCGTAAGAATGTGGAAGCAATGTCTGGGATGGAAGGAAGAAAGAAGAAGTTTGATACCGGTGCTGTTCCTCAGTAACGGGCATGTATCCAGGTAGGTGCCGACAAAATTCTTTTTCATTCTCCACACTGTAAAAATATGTTCTTTCAGCATGGTACAAAAGCAGAATATGCTGAAAATATGCAGCAGGTACTTAAAGAGAAAAGACAAGTTAATGTTTTAAGGTACCACATCCTGACATTAGGAAGCTCATCCTCTTCAAGAAGCAGGCCATTGAGATGCTGGGGTGCTAAGATTAGTGGGACAGTGCAGGCTGCAGGTTAGTGGGGGCACACCCAAACAATAGTTGTGGCATATCTGTGACATGACAAACAGCCAGAAGCTTCCACATCCTTCTCTATCTCCCTAATCCTAAGGGATTAATCCTTATCCATTCATAGCTTAGACCTGCCCTTCCTGCAGAATAACCACAGCAACATGGGACAGAGGAAGATAATGATGATGAAGAGGGAAGAAGATAATGATGATAAGGAGGAGGAATAGGAGGAGGGCAGAAATTTCTTCCTCTTTGTCTATGACAATCACAAGGATGAGGACGAGAAGAAGACTATACAGTCCCTGGAGCAAGTTCCTATCCCGTGTTCCTCTGCCTAACCTCCTCAATGCCACCCTTGCATCACTTGCTTTCTCACTCCCAAGCAACAACTCAATACTGTCACCCAGGGGGAATTAGATAGTGAGCATGTGGCACCAGGTGATTCACAGAGCACGAGGGAGCCAGAGGACCAGGACTGAATGGGCATGGATCTCCTTCTCAGCAGAGACCAAAGAGGAAGCTGCCATTGCTTCAGAGTCATGGGACCCAGACCACCTGAAAAGAAGGATGTTCAAAGAACATCACACTTACTTGGAATCTCTGAGTTCAGTCTCCAAGGATGTGCAACAACTGACAGCTGTGACTCTGAAGTCAACTACCTTCATTTGTGGTAACATCATGGAAGCTTTTTCTTCATTGCGGGTGCTGAAGGAACATGTGGCAGCTGTACTGGAATCTGTAACAGCCCCCCTCCTGAGAAGCAGCCAGTGATCAGTCGGTGACTCTGCCTCTACGGAAGCACAGATTGAATCCCTGGTGGCAGTCGGGGACAAATTAAACCGCATCCTTTGTACTGGCTTTCAGGGGCTGGCATGCAGGCTGCTGCCTCAAAGGGCTTTCAGGATCTGATAGCTGCCCTTACACCAGCTAGCCTGCTGATCGGTGAACACATAGACCCAGGGCCCAGTAGGATGGTTAGAGTTGACCCGCATGAGGCTGCTGTTTGTCAGGACAGTAGCACAGGCCGGGCATTCAGGCCTTCTCCCTCAGCACACCACGCAAGTGGCACGTAGGAAGTGACACCAGGCTGCCCGGGCAAATACTCCAGAGATGTAGCCAGCAGTGGCTCCCTCCCAGGACCAAGCTGTCATGAGAGGAGGCCCACCTCAATCCATGACCCTTTTGTACCACAGGTGCAGCCAACCACCTCTCTCGATACTGGTCCTCAGGCTGCACCTTGGAGATGCGCTAGAATAGGAGAAAGAAAGGCATGTTTGGACACCCTGAGGAAGCACAATGTGAGGAGAGAGTAGGATTGCTACTCCTTTGACCCAGCCTCATGTAAATTACAACTCCTTCAACCTAATACATATCCTGGAACATCACATCAGACCTCTTTGGCCCTACGTGACCACGCAAGTCTAAAACATCTGATTGAATAAGTGATATGAAATAAAAGCTCCCCTTCCTGCATCATTGTATTTTCCATGAATAACTGAGCACGAAATAAGTGCACATTCTCCTTTATTACAAGAAACTCAGTAGGATGGCTTATGTTCACTTTTGAGTTCTTCATAATAAAGAAGATTTAATCCAAATCACTCAGTCCTGAAATGATTTGAAGTGTCCTGTAAAGCCTTTTGAATATAGTTTTTGCATTTGTTCCCTAGTTACAGTGTGTTACATTGCTCTTGTGGCATACAAAATTCATGGTACAGTGTGATAGGGAGTGTACATTGAAGAGTGGTTGAGATGACCCTGGGTGGCTAGTAGTGTTAAGTGGTAATTATACTGGGCTTTTGCTGTTTTTCCCTCAGTACCATTGTCTTGGTTACAGTGTTACATCGCGTGATTTTCTTTGGTTGGGTAATTTCACATGTGTCCTTTCAATATGGTATCTATGCTGATGTGTTAGTCTGTCGTTAGCAGTAGGCCAGAAACAGGAACCAGATTTTGAAGAGTTTCTCTTGGTTCAGTCTTGGTGAGTACATGATTTTTTTTCAGACTGAGCTACTTTTCACAGCATTTCTGCTCACATTAACTAGGTGGGGAGCTGGAGGGATTGGTCTAGCACTACCTCCTTGGGCTGCAGTTAGAAGGGGATCAAAGAGATCCTTGTGTTCAGGCCCAGGCAATCACAATGTCAAGGCCCAGGAAATCTGCACTGGACCTGCCTAATAATTCTTTTAATTTTGCACAGCACATTAATATAAATCTCGGCGCATATCATTATCCCTTCCCCACTTAACAAAGTGGGACCTCTAAGTCCCAGCAGAACATTGGAGAGGATGTGGTAGATGAGGCACAATTCTGCTCATTTTCTGGACATGCCCTAAAAATTCAGCCCTGCTGGAAGAAGATGCTCCTTTCACATTTTTGTTTGGGAGTTGCCATATTTTAATTTACAAACCCAGATATAATCTGGCTTATTTTACATAAACTGTTACATTTTAATTCTGATATTTCTACAGACCTATTTTCAGATTTAGAAACATCAGTCTGTTGCAACTCAGTTGGATTAAGTTTCTATATCAGTACATGCAGACGTTTCCCTAATTAGAAAAAAAGTGACGTACTGTGTGATAGAATTTATTCAGTTTGTTATCACTGCGTTCCGTAAATGTATATTTTCTTATTAAAAAAACTGGAAACTGTGAGCTCATAAAGGAGCCTCAATTCCTCAAAAAAAAAAGTAAGAGCAGGGTCAATCCCATAACACACATATTCAAAAAACATTAGCTAAAATGCAATATTCTACAAATGGCTAAATTCTGCAAAGGAAATCGTCACTTGCAGAACAATTGCAGATAACTGAATTGCACTGGACCGGCAAAAGCTTTGTAAATACTGTCACTGCTTATTTATCAGATCCTACACTAACTTAAAAATATCTTCATGCACTCACAGCGACTGTGTCTATATATGGATCGCAGCTGTGAAAAGAGCAACTGGTTATTTTTTGAAGCTGCAACTGCGTCAACTTTTGCTGTCAAACCGTAATGGTTTCTTAATATTTATCCCACCAGATCTGCTGACAAGAGCTTGGAAATCATTCAGTTGTCATTTGGAATTTATCACAATAATCTCAAACACAAGGGGCATGATTTTAACAGTGAAAAACGGGTGAGTTGGGGGCACAGAGGCATTCAAAATTGCAACCATTTCAGGAAGAGTGATTTCCCCCAGGCCCAACAAGCCTACCTGCAGTGACCCCCACCCCCCCACAGCGATCGCGGACCCCCTTCCCCCTCAATCACCAATCACGGACCCCTGAGCCCAATCGCAGACCCCTGACCCTCTCCCCCCAACGATCATGGACCCCCGTGACTGACCGCCGATCCCTCCCCTCATGACTGATGACCCCTTGCCAACCTATGCCCCCATGTCCTCCATGCCTCCCCCCATCCATACAAACAAAGACTTACCTGAAAACGTCCTCTCCCTGGTTGGTCTCCCATCCGACGGAGACCAGCCTGTCAATCAGGCCGGTCAGTCGGAAGGCAAACTGACAAAAAAAAAATTAAAAGATGTCCTTACGTCAAAATCGAAAGGATGTCCAGGAAACCCGTACTTCTGGGTTTCCCGTCCGCAATTTGAGCCCCCGCCCTACCCCCTTCCCGGCTCGGGGTCAAAGTCATGCCCAAGGTAACTTCTTTAATTAAAGATTATTTTGGAAAGTGGATGTTACGTGTTCCATAAAAGGGGAGTATATCTGAAAGTTCAGTTGAGAAGAGGAACCTCATTTAC
Source organism: Heptranchias perlo (assembly GCF_035084215.1). Taxonomy (NCBI): domain Eukaryota; kingdom Metazoa; phylum Chordata; class Chondrichthyes; order Hexanchiformes; family Hexanchidae; genus Heptranchias; species Heptranchias perlo. The sequence goes on along the minus strand of NC_090348.1, from coordinate 13,136,372 downwards.
ATGGCTGAATGATATGTTCGATGAGAACAGTCGCTGGATGAGTCTTCTGTATATGAATTTACGAAAACGGTGATAAAGGAGGAAAGCAAACAGGCGACATTAACTTTCTCAGCGCAAAGACCTTTTCAACTTTCAAAATAAGTACCTATTTTCCTTTCATAGAAATGAACTCATGTAGCTTTTCATTGAGAAATGTCCTAAAGTGAAGTTAGAGAAGTATACAGGAGCAAAGGATACTACCTAATTCACAGCATTTTTAAAAAATGATGGCATTCTGGTAATATTTTGGAATTTGTTGATGGAGTACTGCTCAGATCACAAAGGGCAACAACAGCTTCGGTCTCTTGAAAGAAGTTCAAACATTTGTAAACTACTACAATGTCCCCCAGTTTGCATTTAGTTTACAATCCATATATATTTTAGTACAACAATTCAGAAATCAACTGTAAAAAGTGAATGTTATTGTTAGATTGTCATGATCTCAACAATGGCAACTGCCTAATATTTATTTTTAAAATATACAATTGTTCAATTTTAATAAAGGTGTCAATATAATAGATATGATCATTGTGTCTTCTTTTAAAAATCAAATCCATTATTAAAAGAATGCTGTAGGTATACATTGAGTTGACTCATTGCACATTTAGTGGTTTGCAAGTACATGTAATTAAGCTGAGTTATGGACCTAACTGTGTGCACCTAGAGAACATTATGTAGTTAATGAGGACACCCCATCATAAGTTGAGCAGATGGAGGTTACCTTGTAGGCAAGAGCCACCTTTCTTTGTGTCATGGCAACTAGTAGTTATAAGGTGTAAGAGGGGAAGGGGGAGTTAGCAGCTCTCCTCCCCCAGTCTATCTATTAAACAGTAAACTATGTCAGAGAAAGTCATGACCATTTGAATTTTGAGCCGCTGTCGAGGGCGACTGGGAGAGGGGGGCGGTTCGGGAGAGGGAGGGAGAAGACAATTGGGAGAAGGAGGGGGATGATCAGAGGGGCGATGGGGAGGAGGCAATGGGGGAGGTGGGTTTGAGGTAGCAATCAGTAGAGGAAGGAGGGTGATTGGAAAGGGAGTCAAGGTAGCGATCGAGAGAGGTGTGGAGCAGTGGCCGGCAGATGGGTCAGGAGGAGCACTCCTGCACCTTCCAGCTCCATATTCAGGTAAGTATTTTTTTAAAACTTGCTTTTTTGGGGGCGGCCTGAAATGGTCCCTTTAAGGATCGATGGTTAGGCCGCTTGTAGACCTGGTTTTCCTAAATGCAGCCGGCCTGGTGCTGACAGTGTCAAGGGCAAACCAATTTAATAAAGGAGGCATCAAACAGGAGTTAGGCCCCTTATTTGCATATGCCCAGTTCTGGTCACGGAGACATAAAGGAGGCATTCAGGTGTTGGAGGCAGTGCAGGGAAGAGCAACAAGGTTGATCTCCAGTGTTAGAGGTCTGAGTTTCAAGGAAGGATTGGAGAGATTCAGCTTTTCAGCCTTTGATGGAGGTGTTAGAGAGGTAATCTTATTGAGGTATTTAACATAGTAAATGGTATGGAAAGGTAAATTTGGAAAATTATTTTAAATTAGATTGTGAGAGTTGAACAAGGGGCCAATGATTCAAACTAGTAAAAAGCAAATGTAGGATTATTATCAGGAAGTTTTCATTCACATAAAGAATAATCAACACGTGTAATAGACTTCCAGATAGAGTAGTGGAGGCAAAGACCTTGGAATCATTTCAAAAACAATTGGATGCTGCAGTGGGTGGACTTTAGGGTTATTCTGGATGGGTGAACTAAGATGGGCTGAACGGCTTCACTCAACTGTGATTATCCTATGATCTTGTGATAGTAAAAGTTTTGTGTCTAACGAAAGTAGTTTTATATCGTTGTAGCACCCTTCAACCAATCAAATCACAAATCAAAGAGACCAGAGACCACTGTCTCTTTGAACTTCTACTGTTCAAATCATAGAGACCAGCATTCCTTCAAAACAATCAGTTAACAGAACTGGAACCAAGCAGGTCTCTGTAGTGTAATTTCATATGAAAAGTAATTTAAAAGGCTAATGGAATGTTGGCCTTTATCTCAGGGGGGCTAGAATAAAGAGGGGTGGAAGTTATACTACAGCTGTATAAAGCTCTGGTTAGACCCCATGTAGAGTACTGTTTTCAGTTCTGGGCACCTCTGGAAGGATAGATTGGCCTTGGAGGGGGGCTAAAAAGGTTAAATTGAGCACAGGTTGAATAGACTAGGCTTGTATTCCCTTGAGTATAGAAGATTAAGGAGTGATCTAATTGAGGCATTTAAGATGATTAAAGGATTTGATAGTGTTGATAGAAACTACTTCATTTGTCGTGGGAGTCCAGAACAAGGGGGCATAACCTTAAAATTAGAGCTAGCCATTCCAGGGTGATGTCAGGAAGCACTTCTTTGCACAAAGGCTGGTGGAAATCTGGAACTCTCTTCCTCCAAAAAGCTGTTGTGGTTAGGTGAATTGAAAATTTCAAAACTGATATTGATGGATTTTTGTTAGGTAAGGGTATTGAGAAATATAGAACCAAGGCAGGTAAATAGAGTTAAGATAAAACTCAGCCATAATCTAACTGAATGGTGGAACAGGCTTGAGGGGCTGAATGGCCTACTCCTGTTCTTCTGTTCCAGTCACAAAAATAACTAATCACATTCTACCACAAAAATATTTTTGGTATACAGCCATCATGACACTCCACTAAAAGGCTTCGACTTTCCTCTGGGGTAGGTTGGGATGTCTGTCCACTGCCCTGACCTCAATGTGACCCCGACCCCTATTTCCTGGGTTTGGATCATGACCAAATAATCTATTTTGGTGGTGTTGTTGAAGGAGGAATGTTGAACAGAATATTAGGAAAATTTCCTGCTCTTTTTCAAAAATTGTCGTGGGATCTTTTACATCCATCAGAGCATGCAGATGGGGCCTTGATTTAACATCTCATCTGAAAAGTTACACTTCCAGCAATGCAGCACTCCCTCAGTACTGCACTGAAGTGTCAGCCTAGATTATGTGCTCAAGTCCTGGTGTGGGTCTTGAACCCACAACCTTCTGACTCAAAGGCAACAGTACGACCAGTAAGCCAAGCTGACACTTGAATTAGACTTTAATTAGGCAGAGTTTGGGAGGCCAGCAGAGCATTGGAAAAATCAAACCTTGATGAGATAAAGTATGGGGATAGGTCCACTAAGGGATGCACAAGATGAACTCACAGGTAATGACAGCAAAACGGCAGAAATATTGAATAGTTACTTTGCCTCAGTATTTACCAGGGAGACTAACAAAGTGGGTATGACATTAGAAGAAAAGATCAAAAAAGATATAGAGGCATTTAAGACAGAAAGGGGGGAGATAATTGATAAACTAATCAAACTTAGAGAGGATAAAACCCCTGGTCCGGATGGATTGCATCCACACATATTAAAAGAAGTCAGGGAAGAGATAGCAAAGGCACTATTACATATATATAAAAATTCATTAGAAAAGGGAATAGTGCCAGAGGACTGGCAGACAGCTAATGTTATTCCTATATTTAAAAAGCGAGATAGAACAAGTCCAGGGAACTATAGACCAGTTAGCTTAACGTCAGTGGTCGGAAAGATAACGGAATCTTTACTCCGAGGTGTAATAGAAAAATGTCTAGAAAACAAAAATATAATATAGTCAGCACGGATTTCAGAAGAGAAAGTCATGCTTGACTAACCTTACTAAGTTCTTTGAGGAAGTAAAAGAAATAGTAGACATGGGTAAAGTAGTAGATGTAATATATTTAGATTTCCAAATGGCCTTCAATAAGGTACTGCATTGTAGACTTATGATTAAGGTCAGCGAATGTGGAGTCAGGAGACAGGTAGCAGAATGGATAATAAGCTGGCTACAAAACAGAAAGCAGAGAGTAGGGGTTAAAGTTAGTTACTCAGACTCGCAAAAGGTGGGAAGTGGTGTTCCACAAGGATTGGTGCTGGGACCACTGTTGTTCACAATTTACATTAACGATTTGGGCTCAGGAATCGAAAGTACAATTTTAAAATTTGCAGACAACACAAAATTAGGGTGTATAGTTAATGCAAAGGAAGACTGCGTCAAAATGCAAGAAGACATTAAAAATTTGCAGAATGGGCATGTAATTGGCAAATGAATTTCAATATAGTTAAATGTGAGATGGTGCATTTTGGTAGGAAGAATAAGGAGGCCACATACTGCTTGGATAATAAGAGTCTAAATGGGGTAGAGGAGAAAAGGGATCTCTGGGTACTGATACACAAATCACTAAAAGTAGTGACGCAGGTTAATGAGGCCATAAAAAAGGCAAACCAGCACTGGGATTCATCTCTAGAGGGATAGAATTGAAAAGCAGAGAAGTTATGTTAAGCTTTTATAGAACCTTGGTGAGATCATACTTGGAGTACTGTGCACAGTTCTGGGCTCCATAATATAAAAAGGATATAGAGGCATTGGAGAAGGTGCAAAAAAGATTCACAAGGATGATAACAGAACTGAGAGGATATACTTCGCATGAAAGACTAAACAGGTTGAGGCCTACTTGGGGATTACGCAAGATGGCTCCTGGGCTGACCGCTCCCTAGGGTGCTATTTTGTTGTGCAACTCTATCCTTGGCCATCCGTTGCCATCCTTTGCCCTTTCTCCCCAATCTCTTCTCTTCCACTGTTTAAGTTTTTTTTTTCGTTCATGGGATGTGGGCGTCGCTGGCGATGCCGGCATTTATTGCCCATCCCTAATTGCCCTTGAAAAGATGGTAGTGAGCCGCCTTCTTGAACCACTGCAGCCCGTGTGGTGAAGGTTCTCCCACAGTGCTGTTAGGAAGGGAGTTCCAGGATTTTGACCCAGCGACGATGAGGGTGGTAGAGGTCGCGGGTTTGGAAGGTGCTGTCGAAGAAGCCTTGGCGAGTTGCTGCAGTCCATCCTGTGGATGGTACACACTGCAGCCACTGTGCGCCGGTGGTGGATGGGATGCCAATCAAGCGGGCTGCTTTGTCTTGGATGGTGTCGAGCTTCTTGAGTGTTGTTGGAGCTGCACTCATCCAGGCAAGTGGAGAGTATTCCATCACACTCCTAACTTGTGCCTTGTAGATGGTGGAAAGGCTTTAGGGAGTCAGGATGTGAGTTACTCGCTGCAAAATACCCAGCCTCTGACCTGCTCTTGTAGCCACAGTATTTATATGGCTGATCCAGTTAAGTTTCTGGTCAATGGTGACCCCCAGGATGTTGGTAATGCTGTTGAATGTCAAGGGGAGGTGGTTAGACTCTCTCTTGTTGGAGATGGTCATTGCCTGGCACTTGTCTGGCGCGAATGTTACTTGCCACTTATGAGCCCAAGCCTGGATATTGTCCAGGTCTTGTTGCGTGCGGGCTCGGTCTGCTTCATTATTTGAGGGGTTGCGAATGGAACTGAACACTGTGCAATCATCAGCGAACATCCCCATTTCTGACCTTATGATGGAGGGAAGGTCATTGATGAAGCAGCTGAAGATGGTTGGGCCTAGGACACTGCCCTGAGGAACTCCTGCAGCAATGTCCTGAGGCTGAGATGATTGGCCTCCAACAACCACTACCATCTTCCTCTGTGCTAGGTATGACTCTGGCCACTGGAGAATTTTCCCCCTGATTCCCATTGACATCAATTTTACCAGGGCTCCTTGGTGCCACACTTGGTCAAATGCTGCTTTGATGTCAAGGGCAGTCACTCACCTTGACGATCCGGATTCTGTCCCCTCAGTCTGGTTCAGTAATAACTGAAGTCGAATACATTTTAAAGTTCAACACATCTTTAATAGCAGGGTTCTTAGTCTGCAGCATTGATTTGGACTCCTGATAGAGTCCCTCTATGCTGGCAGAGCAAGAACAAGAACATACAGAAATCCACACGTTTTTATACAATCAATAGGGGTTGGAACATACTTAACCAATCATAAGCCGGGCACAGGTTGCCATGCGAGGTTACATTATTTCCGGCCAATCATAAATCGTCCATGTGCTGATCATGCTGCTGTTAGACATCAAAGGGGATAACGTCCTCACTTTCCAACTTGGAATGTTCTTCCCTGTTCCTTCTGTTCCTTATCTCCCAACCTGGAATGTCTTTCAACTTTGGCTAAGCTCGTTACCAATATTGATCTGCCATAAACATGGAGACATTCAGACCAGTCCTTGACTCACATCAAAGACTCTACATTGCTAAGACCATGCAAGCCTGCTGACTACGCAAACATATGGCCCAGCAGGAGGGCCAGGCCACTTGTATCAATCTCAGTTACTAACTAATTAACCCTTTCTAACCATTTTGCATTCTGCTTCTTTGCCACATAGGCATTTTAATATTTTACTAAAAACTGACCACGTAGGGATTCTCATTCCCCCCTTTTATCATATCATGATAACCAATTATTACGGTGCTCACCGGTTCTGCAGGTTCTGCAGCGCAGCAACATTTAAGTAAGCAATAAACTATAAGAATTATAACAATGAATATGACTAGCCCTTGAACTAGAGAAGTCCCAATAGAACACAGACATGTTTCATCAATACGCCTTTGTATCTTATCTGTTCTCAGGAACAGACTCCTTCTAAACATCTCTCAAGTAAGCTGTGAATGTCCTTGGTCAGCTAAACCTATTCATGTTAGTTTGAAAAGGCTAACATAGTCACATATCCTATGGTGCTTTATATTTTGTTTCCAGCCTAACTAGACTGAATGGTACCTTTCAGACCATTTTACACCTGTGAATTGGTGCCCTCCCCATTATATCCCTTAATCCAAATTCTCCCTACAATATCCCATTAGATGCTGTACCTCATCTTAACCAGGTTCCCTTCGTGTTGGCCACCAGTCCGGGTGGAAGAGAGGCAGAGCATCTAATAATCCTATCAAACTATAATTGTCTTCCCTTTTACATGCACCTTACCCCAGCGGGTGCTACTCCCGGTACCATTAAGATGTTTTCTTAGTTGAAACCACAGAGACAATGGGGACATTCTCACCCAGGCTCTGTTTTACTATCTTTGCCAAACCCTTCATCCTCTACTTACATTTATTACATGCAATGAAAATCAAGAAGCACATTACAACAAACTGCACTACGACTAATACATATGAAACTAATCTAATCCAAGGATGGATCTGTATATTCAGTCCCAAATTCCAGAGGTCATTTCACCAGGTGGTGACTTTAATTTGGTCAATGTCATGCTTAATGTTGTTATTGTCCTGTTGTAGGTTATAATAAACCTTCTGGGAGAGGCGTATCTCCATTCGCAATGCTTCCAAGTATTTAGGCAACAGGGGTGTCAGATACCCAAATGTGTCCTGATATGCTTTGAAGTCCTTTCTGACATTCTCAGAAACTTGTAAGGTGGTGAGGTTATGCCGGTGTATCTCTACCAGTTCCTCGGGTCCAATCCGAACCAGGACTTCAGAAATGGAGTAGAACTCTGGACTTAAAATATCACAAGTTAGATTGGCATATTTAAACGTTTTCAAATTAGTTGTAACACAGTATTCGCCCTCTCCGGCATATACCACTTAAGTGGGTTTTAGATCCGCCTCTAGGGCCTCCATGGTACAGTTAATATCCTGATTGGTACCGGTATTATTAAACCCACACTGTGCTTCTAGGCTGTGTCCAACACTATGTGGACACACAGTGACAGCATGTCTAGTAACACATCCCTTTAATTTTGTTCCAGCCAATCAGCTTAAATCTACGTCCTCTAGTTCTTGAACCCTCTGCTAGGGGAAACAGGTACTTCCTGTCTACTTTATCTGGGCCCCTCATAATCTTATAATTTTGTATCCATCGTGCGGATATCTTCTAAATATTGTTTCTCCCAATTTTATTGTTAACTGATGGGAACCTAACCCTGAATTTTGGAAATCCAAATTACTGTGTCCCTCTTTACTTTAATTTCAGTCCTTTTGATTGATACCAGTGTTTCCTGACTGTTTCATTAATTAGTTGGTTTCTCTATGGACCATGTGTCAGTGCCTTGTTTAAAAGGATTTCTCACTCGCCTGGACCACATTAACCATTTTCCTGTTGTGCTGTTGTCAAGTAACTGAGCCTGTCTGAGACTCATTCTTCAATGTATCTTCTTCATGTATCTCCGCATACTAGCAGCATCTCATAGGAATGAGCTTAGTGTTCTTGGATATTAACTTTCTGCTGGCCAGTCTCTTCTTCCTCATGGTATTTCCGAACATTTTCCATGGCACACATCATATGTCCTGTAGGATTCAGTCCTGTAAAAGCAACTGGTTTGTTTAAAGAGTGGTTGCAATAGCTCACCAGGCCATAGGCCTTTGTAATCATGTTCTTCATCCTGATCTCCATTTCAGATGATGGCAACATACATTTGTATCTTTTATGTCCACTGTAGCCATTCTTAGGTTTTCAGGTTATCTTATCAAAAAGATCAGGGGTGTCTAGAGTGCTTATCTCTCCCTGAATGGTCCCGATGTCAGGGTAGTGGCCAGGCTATCGAGTGTAGTTTTCTCATTGTTCATTATAGGCAAGGACACAAATATCTCCACGAGAAAGCTATCAATTTACTATTCTCAACTACACTTTCCTGACTTCCACTAGATTGTATATTTATGCCAGATTGATTTTTTATCATGCCCAATTCAATGACTTTAGAGAAATTCCCATATCTCCCCACCTCGAGCATTCTGTCTCGGAAGACAACAAATAGGTTAAAACAAAACAAATCAAAATGTTTTCAAAAGAAGAGAATCAGGTTGATATCACCACGCTGTGACATTTGGTATCCGCTGATGTCTGCAGCTAAAGTCTTAAATCTTTAACACCACTGGATCGTTTCCTGCACCAAATTTCTCCAGCAAAGATTGCACCGTAACTTTGTAATTACTCTTGGTAATCCTGCACCATCAACACTCACGTGGTCCCAAAAAAAAACCAGGGTCACCTGTTTTAAAAGAAACACAGAAAATCCATTGCGGCTCTTCTTGAGAGCCCAAGTGATTAATTTGTCAAATCTTCATTTATTATTTATTTATCCAAAGGAATAATCCCTATACCCAAAACAAATTTAGAAAACAAAACAGGAGAGAGAAATTGCCGAGTTCCACTCTCGCCCTCTCTCTGAAGCACGCAGCCTGTCTGAAATAAACACTGTCTCTCCCACATACAGATGTACGCAGGGCTGCAGACTGGAATTTCTAACTCCAAGTCCTAATCTCTGTGTTTTCAAGATGTAAACAATTTTACAACACCAAGTTATAGTCCAGCAATTTTATTTTAAATTCACAAGCTTTCAGAGGCTTCCTCCTTCCTCAGGTAAAATGATGTAACCACATTAAGCAGATGTAACCACATTAAGCAGATATCATTAGCAGCCGCCTGCTAAGATACGTTATATTCCTCTTTTATTAAATTAATTAATGGTTTGGGCATGTGTTTCTAGCACTGTAGCTATCCTTTGCAAATATATGGTCAGCATTTGATCCTCAGACAATTCCTTATCTGTATTTTCATTTATCTTTTAATATATCTTTAATGCGAGACCCTAAATCTCTGACCTTTTGATCTAATGTTGTCAAATCAAATCAATGGTGTTAACAACGGAGGCAAAGGCAGTTGCTATATCGCTTATCACAGATCTTTACGTCTCCATATTTGCCTATCTCTTTTTACGATGTCCACCTCCATTCCATGTGGCTCTTTGTTTTAACACTTGAGTTAGGAGGTGTTGATCTAATTGTTGAGTTTTCTTAGCAGTCTCAATGCGAGTTATATAATTTGTCAGGGAAGGTCTCCCCTCTTTGGTCAGATCTTGTATTCTACTATTAATTTCAAATAAAATTGAATAGCCCCAGAACTTGTCAAAACTTCCTTATCATACTGTGGCAGGGTAAAACTGATAGGCGTTTAGTACCCTGTGTCAGTACATAGCTCAAGTAATGGACTTCCAATTGTCTAACCTATGCTTCCTTTTCATATGATTTGTTTTACATTCCTTTCTTATCAATTTTTCACTGTAGCATGAAAACTTATCTCAGTCAATTGTAGCCTTTGGCATTTCCGAGTAATTGGGACAATTTTACTAATATAACCTATACCAATTGTTACCTCATGTTCACCTGTGTAATGGTTAGCCTCAGACAGTTCTCAACCGACTGGGTCATTTCTATCTGTTGGAACTGGTCTTGGCATGACAGTCTGGCTTCTTGGGATGGAAGGGGTTAATATTAACTTGCTCTTGTGGTAGGAGTAACTTGATCTATCTCCCTTTTGAGATTAAGTTCCCACCTTCAAAATTTCACTTCACACAGGTTTGACTGATTTTTTTACTTCTCACATTTGTGGATGGCTTTATACTACATTTTTGCACACTATTTTTTACATACTTTTAGTGGATGTGATTATAATCAACGCTGCGAGCTGTTCCAGCTTTCCGACTTTTCCTATCACAATGATCCTAATAGTTTTTTTAATGTATCCCATTAATTTTTAACCTTTTTAAACCACAGCCAATCACAAAATAAACAATCAAAATGCCAATTTTTTGAAGATCCCATGTCTGGAATTTAACATGCCCACACTTTATAAGAACCAGAATTCAACAGGTCACTTAACCTCAATAACTCCAATTTTAATTCAGCAGTATCAGAATTAAACACACGACAAGACAGATACATTACACAAAGGAAGAAAACACGCAAGACACAGTAAGAAGGGGGCGTGGCCCACAACACCGACAAAAAAAACACTGATCAAGACAGGCTTTTTAAAGGGACAGTACACTTACACAACAAAACCTTTCTTTTTCGGGTCTCTGTCTTTTAAACATTTGTCTAGTCACTTAATTCTATCCATTTTTTTTTTACAGTACTGTCTCCATAAAGCAATTAGTTCTTTGGCTGAGGTACCTCTGTTATTTTTCCAAATTAATTCCTGAGCCTTTTTTCGGCATCTAAGTTTTATCAATAGTTCCTGTTTATATCCAATCATCAGGAACTTAAACCCTGACTACCCTCAGTGATATTAACCACTGACCTACCGCTTACATGTTATTCCCTCAGTGATATTCGACCACTGACCTCTTCCTGCTATTTCTGTGTATTCGCCAGACTGACCTGAATCTTGTAAGGATGCCACACGAGTGTTAGCGATTGGACGATTCATCGTCAGACTGACGGATTGGAGGAAAACCGACATAGTAAATTAAGACTACTTACATCGGGGCGCCATTTCCTTCCTCCGTGTCTGAGACAATCCGCCTCTTACTCCGCGAACTCTCGGTGAACGACCGTTAAGATCCCACCGCTGCCACCAAATGATGATCCGGATTCTGTCCCCTCAGTCTGGTTCAGTAATAACTGAAGTCGAATACATTTTAAAGTTCAACACATCTTTAATAGCAGGGTTCTTAGTCTGCAGCATTGATTTGGACTCCTGATAGAGTCCCTCTATGCTGGCAGAGCAAGAACAAGAACATACAGAAATCCACACGTTTTTATACAATCAATAGGGGTTGGAACATACTTAACCAATCATAAGCCGGGCACAGGTTGCCATGCGAGGTTACATTATTTCCGGCCAATCATAAATCGTCCATGTGCTGATCATGCTGCTGTTAGACATCAAAGGGGATAACTTCCTCACTTTCCAACTTGGAATGTTCTTCCCTGTTCCTTCTGTTCCTTATCTCCCAACCTGGAATGTCTTTCAACTTTGGCTAAGCTCGTTACCAATATTGATCTGCCATAAACATGGAGACATTCAGACCAGTCCTTGACTCACATCAAAGACTCTACATTGCTAAGACCATGCAAGCCTGCTGACTACGCAAACATATGGCCCAGCAGGAGGGCCAGGCCACTTGTATCAATCTCAGTTACTAACTAATTAACCCTTTCTAACCATTTTGCATTCTGCTTCTTTGCCACGTAGGCATTTTAATATTTTACTAAAAACTGACCACATAGGGATTCTCAACCTCACCTCTGGAATTCAGCTCTTTTGTCCATGTTTGGACCAAGGCTGTAATGAGGTCTGGAGCTGAGTGGTCCTGGCAGAACCCAAACTGAGCATCGGTGAGCAGGATATTGGTGAGTAAGTGCCGCTTGATAGCACTGTCGATGACACCTTCCATCACTTTGCTGATGATTGAGATTAGACTGATGGGGCGGTAATTGGCCGGATTGGATTTGTCCTGCTTTTTGTGGACAGGACATACCTGGGCAATTTTCCACATTGTCGGGTAGATGCCAGTGTTGTAGCTGTACTGGAACAGCTGAGTTTATGACTGCTATACTGGTCTTACTGGTTTTTCAGCCTTATTTTGCTACAGTGTGGTTCCTGGCCACTCTGCTGGGCTGTAGTCCATTTCTCCGCCGCTTCTGGATCTTATAGTGACCTCCAACTTCACCACCTTTATCTGCCCTGCAATTGATTCTGTACACCTCCTTGCTCTTCATTCCCACGGAAATACCTCCGCTGAAACTGTACCCTTCAAATCGCTTCTGGACTCACTCGCCCTCTACACCTGTCTCTGAACCTGGACATCAGTTCAGCACCAATGTGAGCTGCTCTCGAGGCTGCAGCGGGGACGAGACCTTTGTCCATCGCGTGATGGACTGCCCCTTCACACAGGTGTGGAGAGAGGTGCATTGGTATCTGTTCTGGTTCATCCCAAACAGTTCGGTAGCACAGGACGCTGTGCTCTACGGGCTGTTTCCCGGGACACACACTGAGACATATATCAGCTGGCGCTGGAAGACCATTAACTCGGTGAAGGAGGCCCTTTGGTCCACCCGAAACCTGCTAGTCATCCAGCTGAAGGAGCTGGCCACAACCGATTGTTGCCGACTGGCACACTCCAAGGTTCAGGAGTATATGCTGCAGGACGTACTGAAGCGAGGTCGGCCTACGCAATGGCTCTAAGGGGAAAGACCACCATGTAAGGCTACCCTACTTTGTATTGTACAGAATGCACTAGAAGATATGTACTGTATCTTGAATTGTAATAATGGGATGGTAGTGTGTACAATCTGCAATGTATTGGTTTGAACTGTATTGCTTGGAATTTTGTTTTTCTTTTTACATTGAACTGTGTGTACCTTTTAAATGTTATGAAATAAAGTATATTTTGGAATATATGTTTTAAAAAAAATTACCTGCCTGTAGCAAGCCCAACAAGAAGGGAGGCAGTTCTGGATTTCGTTTTAGGGAATGAAGCTGGGCAGGTGGACTTGAAGTGCAGTGACCCTCAGGGCTTAGGGACCAAGAGCCGGAACGTGGGATTGAGCTGAGCAGCTCTTTTTTGGGCCAGCACCGACACAATGGGCCGAATGGCCTCCCTCTGCGCCCGAACTGTCGAGGTGGCACTCTGATTGGACCGCCTGTGACCCCGCAGGGGATGAGGCTGGTGGAGAGGCTGCCTGTGATTAGCCAGCGCCGGTTGCTGGGATACAGCGGCCGGCTCGTTGTGGATGAGACGGCGGCGACGGTGCCGGAGCGGCCGGGCGGGGTGAGTGAGGTGAGGAGAGGGAGAGGGAGGGGGGCAGATGCCGGGCCTCGGCGGAGGCAGCGACTGAGCGGACTCGTCACGCACGTAATTTGGAGTCTCTCAGGCGTCCCTCTGGTCGGGGGAGGGGCGGTGCTCGGAGTGCCGGGGGTATATTGAGAGGCGGAGCCGACCGTGGCGTCTCGCTGCTCGGCGGCAGGGCTGGCGGGGCGAGGCGAGGCTGGTCATATCAGGGGTCGGCTCTTCTTGAGTTTTTGACGGGGGTCACCTGTCAGTCTGCAAACCAAGGGGTCCAGGCCCCAAAAACAGAGCGAGATTGGCAGCATCAGAGACTCTGGCATCAAATCCAATAATGTCCCTACACTTAATAATTTAATATCAATGAGGTTCCTCCCGCCTCACAGTTATTAGAAGGTGAAGGGGCTATAACATCACTTCAAAGGGGGAGATGGAAGAATACACACAAAAAAATGGGGGCAGGGAAATCAGATTAGAGGCGATAGCGCCAGTTGAAGATTAGCACAGGAACATTGAGCCAAATAGCGCCCTTCTCCGTTGTAATTTCTATGATTCTATAAACTAAAACTGTGTTTGTACCTTTTGAGCTATTGTGGTTTCTGCAAACACAAACTAAGGGAGCTTTGGTCTGTGTTTTATTGGTTTGCAATCAGATAGATTAATGGATCATTACATTTTGATGTACATTGTTCAAGTTTTAAACAGTGCAGCCCCATGTGCAATATTGAGAAATGGGGGGAGGGTGGGGAGAGAGAGGAGAACATGCACAATCCATACTATTTCCAAATTTCTGTAACTCCAAAAGAGGTGCTGACGTTTTAAAATTTGTGAATGACATTCTGAACCTGGGAAAGGGTTAAAACTAACTCTGAAATTGGGATAGTAGAGAGGTTTGGTAAAACCATTTAGGAGCTGATCCAGAAAACTGGTATTGTTGTGCTAATAGTGTGTGTTTTGCCAAAGTTAATAAGCTCTCTGGCTACCCTGGGAAACTGGCTCATCAGTGATGATATCAGTGGTTTTGGAGAGGGGGAGGCAGGAAATGATGGGTTTTAACTGGGCAGCAAATTTACATTTTTTTTTACAAGGTAACCAATCTATTTGACGTTGTTCCATGTGGATGTTGGGCGGTTCACTTTGATCAGAAACTGCACAAAATGTCATCTTAAAAAGAAATACATGATAAGGCTTGATTGTAGCAAAATAGTCTGTCCACATTTGCTGCAACGGCTTGGGTGAGGTGCTAGAGGGTTCGCTGTGCCTACGGAATTGTAACCCACCATGATACAAGAGAAGAAGAGAAAAAGCACTGCTTGGGCTGAGCTTTAATTTTGTTCTTAAAGCATAATTTAGGCATTCTACCACGTAATTATTGATCTGCAGACTGAAGTGTTCCTTATTGATTTTCAAGTGCGCACTGGTCTGCAGGGTGCAGCACAATACAAACAATCTGTATATTTTGCACAGCTCATACTGTAACCTTCCTCCCAAAGTAAGGAAATAAAACACAAAATGGTGGACAGTGACTCTCAACTGATTTTAGGCTCGCTGACCCCTTTAAGTGGCTTGGCCAAACATTTGGTACTCAAGTTCAGGAGCCAAACTATAGATGAGCAGGTGTTTCTTTAGGTTTAATTTTATCTTCTATGTAATCTGGCCATTCATCTCATGGATGTTTGTTGGATCTTTCTGGTCTCAAAATGGCTGTTCTATTTGTCTGCATAAGTCACTGTACTTCAAATTAGTTCATTGTGTGGGGCCCCTTTTCAGACATTTGAAATGTGATAAGGTGTTATATAAATGCAACTCAGCCTTTTTAATCCAATTTATTCAAATTCTGGCAAAGAAACAATCTTCAGGTGGCTCTTACAATGAAAGATTGGAGCAGTGGTTTACCTTGTAACATGAATATTACTATGAAACACCTAAATTTACACACTGTCTCATGTAAATATTTTGTTGTCCCAGTAATGTGAAATCTAGTGCAATGGTGTTGGTGATCATTTTACTGTTCAGTAGTACTTGTAGTTTTCAGTGATCAATCTGAAAGTTTAGTTTGAATGTTAGTGATTTAAAACTTTACAACCTAAAGGCTCAGTGAAGTTTAAATTTGTTTCACCAGTTTAAGGTTTATTTTATAGTGAAATTATGAGAAGATTATTCTGTAATGGTTAGAGGAAATGCTGATCCATTTTGAATGAAATAAACCACAAACACACACACCCATACACATTGCTAGACTTTAAATTACACAGTGCTTGAGTTTAAATTGTATGATTCAAGAACTTGCATTGATATAGCACCTTTAACATAGAAAAACATCCCAAAGTGTTAGAGATATAATTTTTAAAAATTGAATCAGTACCTGTGAGAATCTGTTGTCCATTTGAATCATTACTGGGGCAACAAAATATTTACATGAGACAGTGTGTAATTTTAGCTGTTTCATAGTAATATGTTACAAGGTAAACCACTGCTCCAATCTTTCATTATAAGAATACACTGTGACATGTATTGATGCAAAGCAAAATTAAACTAACTAAAATTTGCCTCAGAAATTCCACCAGAATAATAAAACTTGTTTCAAGAATGCAGTATATTTTGGGTGATTGTTAAAAAAATACTAGAGTTCTAATAGTTTGTCATTTGCATTTTTAAAAATCTCTTCAACCTATTAGCCTAATGTAAGGTAGACTGCGACCTATATATTAGCCTAATGTAGGTAGAGTGTGACCTGTTTATTAGCCTAATGTAGGTAGAGTGCAATATTTTTCAGGCATATAGATGATCTGTTGCTATCATCTGATTCAATGAATGCATTTATCCTTGAAGCATGTTCCACTGCAACCTTTTGTGTGGTTTACATTCAATGTAAAGTTGGGTTGGGGCTATTTTTTTAATGCTGGATAGCTGCTTCCGTAATTGTTCTATGTGAGTTAAATCTGTAGGGATTTCTAACAATTGGGTGAGAATTCTCCCCCCCCACCCCCCCCCCCCCAACATAGGAATGTCTTTGACTACAAAAAAAAATACCCACCTTTGAAAAAAGGTCGTCAAATTACAGGAATGAGGCTCGTTTATCAACAAAAACTGCCACGGAGGCAGTCCCACTAACTTTTAATGTTGGCCATGACATGATCCTAGAATGCATTCTCCCTTGTACCGTCCCTATTCTAGTTAGCTCTCCTCTAGTTGATGCAGAATATACAAAGGTGTTTATTACGTATGTTAATCATGAGCAAAAGACAGAGAGAGACAGGTCTTACTACGTGAAGGATGCTGCAATCAAGAATGATCAAATTTAAACTAGAAATTGATGTCCCTGTTGGGATTGTCTCGTATCCACCCTCGGATTTCCCTTCCTAATGAAGCAATTTCATTAAAATGGCTGACCCAGCTCCCCACCATAGTGATGCATTCCTATCCATTATTGTTGTCAATGCTCACTCCTCGCCACCCCTCCTGCGGTATGATATTTAATTGTTAACTCTTCCAACTTCCACAGTCAGAATGGATGCAGGGAGAGGAGATTTTAAATCCGCAGCAGCCATAACTGGAGTGGAGAGCGAGGTTGCCATTTAAATATCAAAACAGAGGAAGTGTAGATAGGATTTGCTGACTAAAGTGAGAAAGGTCAGAGAAGGCATGTATTTATGGACACAAGGTGATGTAAAGCTTGAAGTTTAATGGATAGAAGTTTTGTAATAATTCTCATCTTAGGGCTTTTTTTGAGGGGGGGATCTGGGGCATCATCTTGTATGTGGGTATATACAGTAACATTTTTTCCTCATTCGACATCTTTGACCTACTCCAGGAGTCTGATTCAGTGGTACTTGGGCATATTGATCAGTTAGAGCAGACTGGAAATTGAAAATTATTCATGGTTGAGTACAGATATGAGCTATTTTCATAGTATGACTATTCTTCTGAAAATGCTGCCTCATCTGATTTAAAATTACTCCCATGTTGAATTGCAACCCTACTGGGGTGGCTTTTACACATTACATGAAAGTTTTGTTTGTGAAGTGTAACAATGTTAAATACATTAAACTAATTGTTATCAGCCTTTTATTTAGAAATAGCAGACCCAGGTGTTTGTGTCTCACTGGACACACACAAGCCCCTAACTAAATTGTCATGAATAGTTTATTTTGTCATAACGATGAGACATTTTCAGCATATATTCTGAAGTCAGTCTTTCCCTTCAATAATTGAGATGTAGACAGTGAGAAGGGAAAGGATCTGAAGTTATTTACTGGATTCAAAGTGAAGTCATGGCAATTTGAAACTATAAGCAAAATAATCAAACACTAGGATGCATCTTATGGTCATTTTGATTATAAGTTGCCCGTATAACTTGAGACTGGATGTAGAATATTTTGGGCATTCTACCTTAAGAAATACATTCTTTGATTGTTGAGAGAAGAGGAACTGGTATGATTCCAGGACTTGCAGAGCTGAACTTATTTTAAAGGAGAAAAGAAAATTAAGGAGGCCATGATCCATGTGACACTGATTTAAAAAGAGGGACTATTTATTTCCTGCTGTTAATGAATTCCAGCACCCCTGTAGGTGGGAATTTGAAACATGGTTAGACCATAACCTGGTCCTGTGTGATTGGCATGGTTGGTTAAAGACCAGTGCCCAGAGTTTATTGCCTTATCTAGCTCAAGCTGCTAAGAATGCAATTTCCCAGGTGAGAAATGCTAACTTAGAGTGTAATGATTCAAAATAGGGTACATCTGTTGATAAACTTAGCTGGTTTCAATTTCAAAGGACATGTCTGCCTTGTTTGTCTGATTAACTCTTTGTGAACTGTTCAGTATCTCTCCAATACTGCTTGCTTCTATAAATAACTCTTTAATAAATAAACCTGTAACAGTTTACACTGTTGCAAATATTGTCTAACATTGTTGATAGTATCTGTCTTTCAAATTGATGTGGAATTCTAAGTAGCACCTGATAGGAAGTTTACAACAGACAGTGGACAGTATTGCATATACTAAACAGCCTGGCTAAAGTGTGTGAACATAAGGGAGGATCAGCTTGCCTATGGAATTTGCCGTTTGTGATGAGATCAAGAAGAGGTTTGGGATGAGGCATGACTCTTAAAGGGTATTTTTGGTAATTTTTTATGCTGCCAACATGGACCTACAAATATAAGAAGGGTCAAAAGCAAAATACTGCGGATGCTGGAAAACTGAAATAAAAACAGAAAATGCTGGAGAAGCTCAGCAAGTGAGGCAGCATCTGTGGAGAGAGAAACAGAGTTAATGTTTCAGGTCAAAGACCTTTCGTCAGAACTGGAAGATGTTAGAGTTAAAGTTTTTAAGCAAGTACAGAGCCAGGGAAAGAGGGGAGGGAGGAGATAACAAAAGGGAAGGTCTGTGATAGGGTAGAGGGCAAGAGAGATTAAGTGACTAAAGGGATGATGGTGCAAGGCAAGGAGGGTGGTAATGGGACAAGTTAAGAAACAAAAAGACCGGTCAGGAGTAACTGTAAATGGCAGCAGCAGAACCATTACCAGCACTTGCTGTCCAAAAAAATGGGAGCAGTGGTTATGATCTGAAGTTATTGAAATCATTGTGGAGTCCGGAAGGTTGTAAAGTGCCTAAACAAAAGATGAGGTGCTGTTCCTCGAGCTTACGTTGAGTTTCATTGGAATAGTGTAAGAGGCCGAGGTCAGAGTGGGAGTGGTACAGTAAATTAAAATGGCAAGCGACTGGCAGGTCAGGGTCACGCTTGCGGACGGAGAAGAGGTATTCAGTATAGCGATCACCCAGTCTGCGTTTGGTCTCCCCAGTGTAGAGGAGACCGCTTTGTGAACAGCAAATACAGTATACTAAATTGAAAGAAGTACAAGTAAAGTGCTGATTCACCTGGAAGGAATGGTTGGGGCCCTAGACAGTGGGAAGGGAGGAGGTGAAGAACAGGTGTTACATCTCCTGCGCTTGCACGGGAAGTTGCCATGGGAGGAGAGCAGGTGTTGGAGGTGATGGAAGAGTGGACCAGGATGTTATGGATGGAGCTATCCTTTCAGAATGCTGAAAGGGGAATGGAAGATGTGTTTGGTGGTGGGATTGCACTGGAGGTGGCGGAAATGACAGAGGATGATACGTTGAATGTGGAGGCTGGTAGGGTGGAAGGTGAGGACAAGGGGGACCCTATCATGGTTCTGGGAGGGAAGGGAAGGGGTAAGGGCAGAAGTGCGGGAAATAGTACAGACACATTTGAGGGCCCTGTCAACTACAGTGGAGGCGAATCCTCGGTTGAGAAAAAAGGAGGACATATCGGAAGCACTGGTGTGGAAGGTGGCATTGTCAGTGCAGATGTGACAGATGGAGAAACTGAGAAAAGGGAATAGAATCCTTACAGGAAACGGGGTGGGAGGAAGTGTAATCAAGGTATCTGTGGGAGTCGGTGGGCTTATAGTAGATATTGGTTGACAGCCTATCCCCAGAACTGGAGATAGAGAAGTCGAGGAAGGAAAGGGAAGAGTCGGAGATGGACCATGTGAAGGCGAGTGAAGCGTGGAAATTGGAAGCAAAGTTGATGAAATTTTCCAGTTCGGGGCAAGAGCAGGAAACTGCACCGATACAGTCATCAATGTACTGGAAAAAGAGGTGAGGGAGGGGACCTGAGTAGGACTGGAACAAGGAGTGTTCCACGTATCCCACAAAAAGGCAGGCATAGCTGGGACCCATACAGATTCCCATAGTGACACCTTTTTTTTGGAGGAAGTGAGTGGAGTCAAAGGAGAAGTTGTTCAACGTAGGAACAAGTTCTTTTTTTAAATTTGTTCATGGGATGTGGGCGTCGCTGGCGAGGCCAGCATTTATTGCCCATCCCTAATTGCCCTTGAGAAGGTGGTGGTGAGCCGCCTTCTTGAACCGCTGCAGTCCGTGTGGTGACTGTTCTCCCACAGTGCTGTTGGGAAGGGAGTTCCAGAGTTTTGACCCAGCGACGATGAAGGAACGGTGATATATTTCCAAGTCGGGATGGTGTGTGACTTGGAGGGGAACATGCAGGTGGTGTTGTTCCCATGTGCCTGCTGCTCTTGTCCTTCTAGGTGGTAGAGGTCGCGGGTTTGGGAGGTGCTGTCGAAGAAGCCTTGGCGAGTTGCTGCAGTGCATCCTGCAGCCAGGCGGAGGAGGGTGGTGGTGGATGGGGACTGGTTGGGCCTCCGTTCAAGGAAGAAGCGGAGGGACCGTGGGCCATACTGGTGGGGGATGGAGGTGCAGAGGGACTGGACGTCCGTGGTGAAAAGTAGACAGTTAGGGCCTGGGAACTGGAAACTGTTTAAGTGGCGGAGGGCATCAGAAGAGTCGCGGATGTTGGTCGGAAGAGATTGGACTGTACAAGGGGAGAAAAAATAGAGTTGAGATAGGAGGAAATAAGTTCCATGGGGCAAGAACAGGCTGAAACGATGGGTCTCCCAGGGCAGTCCTGTTTGTGGATCTTGGGAAGGAGGTAGAAACGGGCTGTGCGGGGTTGGGGGACTGTGAGGTTGGAGGCTGTGAGGGGAAGATCTCCAGAGGAGATGAGATCAGTGACGCTCTGGGAAACTATGGCTTGATGTTCGGCGGTGGGGTCATGGTCCAGGGGGAGGTAGGAGGAGGTGTCGGAGAGTTGGCGTTCAGCCTCCAAGGTAGGGGTCTGTTCGCCAAACAACAACAGTGCCACCCTTATTAGCAGGTTTAATGACAATGTCAGGGTTGGACCTGAGAGAACAAAATGCTGCGAGTTCAGAGGGAGGTAGATTAGAGTGAGTGAGGGGAGCAGAGAAATTGAGATGGCTAATGTCACGCCGGCAGTTTGCAATGAAAAGATCAAGAGAGGGTAAGAGGCCAGAGAGAGTGGTCCAGGTAGAACGAGAACTCTAAAGACGGGAGAAAGGGTCCGTTGTGCGAGGGGAAAACTCCTGGCCAAAGAAGTGGGCACGGAGGCAAAGGCGACGGAAGAAGAGCTCAGCATCCTGTCGAGCTTGAAATTCATTGAGGTGGGGGAGTAAGAGGATGAAGCCAAGGCCTTTGCTAAGGGAAGGTTCTGTTTGAGGAAGACATTTTTACCTTTTTTGGGTCTTTTCTACCCTTCTTGCTCTAAATTTTCTGGCCTCTGTATTTGTTGAATTCCAACTCTGTCTTCAAGAGCATCTACACTAGTTTTGATACCTAGGTAAGCTTTTGGTAATATGCTGCCTTAGGATAACATACAACAATCTGCATATATATAGTGCCTTTAACGTAGAAGTAATATCCTAAGGTGCTTCAGAGGCATAATATACACTGAGCCAAGGAAGGAGATATTAGGAGGAGTGTTCAAAAGCTTGGTTGAAGAGGTGGATTTTAAGGAGTATCTTAAGGAGGAGAGGGAGATGGAGAGGCAGAGGGGTTTGGAGGGGGTGATTTCCTGGGCTGAGGGCACAGCCACCATTGGTGGAGCAATGCACAAGAGATCAGAGTTGAAGAAACGGAGAGTTCGCGTTGGGGCGGGTGAGGGGGTGGTGGGGGTTATAGGGCTGGAGGAGATTACAGGTAGGAAGGAGCAAGGCTATGAAGAGATTTAAACAAAAGGATGACTATTTTAAATTTTAGGTACTGGAGGACCAGGAGCCATATAGGTCAGCGAGGAATGGGCGATGGGTGAGCAGGCCTTGATGCCGCATAGTGTACGAGAACAGAACAACCTTTCTGTTAATTATTTTTAGCTACTGGAATAATCCTGAGTCGTCTTAGGATTTTCTGTCTTCAGTAAGCGATGGAGCATCAAAACTTCACACATTTTAGTTTGAAATTATTAAATGAATTTATTTAATAAAAGATGGGTAAGTGAATATTATATAATATATCTCTATCTAGCTCCTTGAAAAGAAAACAATAATGGTCACAATCTAATGCTGAGCAATTGTTTAGTAGAATACTTTTATATACAGTGTTTCTTAACCACTCAAAGATTCAAACAGCTACAACTCTTAAATATCCCCAGAAATGGTGACCAGGACTTCTTGGATTTGAATAACTGTCGACCTTCATTTGAAAATAATTGGCTGCCAAACACATAACTGAACAAATCACAATCTGTGATTGCTAGAAAGTAGCTTTGTTTCTTGAGCTTTTCGGGTAGCCAAGAAGTTTGAAACATTTTATATCGAGTTAATCTTCAGATTGTTACTTTTTATTGTCTTCACTGCCTCATTTTTTTAATATATATAAACGTGAATTCTCTATACACCTCATTCCTCTTTTTAGACACATTACTTTCTAACTCTGCTGTTCCTACTGATGTAGGGTGGGACTTAAATTGGAAAGAGGAAATATTAGACAAGAGATATCTGAGTGAAATCTTGATTTTTAGATTGTACTACACTGCATTCTGTGAATATGGGTTATTTGCTTGTATTCCCTGATAACATAACTAGTATGACATTAGATAAACTGGCACCAGCATGCGCTTTGACCTTTTTCTTTGACCAGGTCTAAAATAGCAAACTGTTTAAATATAGTGTAGTAATCAAGGCATTTGCTGATGCATGAATAGCCATGCGGCTCATGCTCCCTGTAAGGAACTCTCTCTCTCGTATTATGTATCCGAATCGTACTATGCTTTTAATATATTAAGTGGTTACGTCTATAATGACCACATTTCTATGTAATACTCAACAGATTTATTTCTCCTGTATTACAGAGGCCTTTGAAGTTGTGCACGCAATTTACCTACATTCGGATCACTATGACGTTCAAGCTGGTGTTGCTGAGGCATGGCGAAGGTGCTTGGAATAAGGAAAACCGATTTTGCAGTTGGGTTGATCAGAAATTGACTCCCAATGGTATAAAAGAAGCCCAAACTTGCGGAAAGCTCCTAAAAGAAGCTGGATTTGAATTTGACCTTGTGTTTACGTCCATTTTGAGCCGATCTATTCAAACCGCATGGCTTGTTTTACACGAAATGGGGCAAGAATGGGTACAGACTGAGAGTTCATGGCGACTTAATGAGCGTCATTATGGAGCATTAATAGGTCTTAACCGGGCAGAGTTGGCATTAAGTCATGGAGAAGCAAAAGTTAAGCTTTGGAGAAGAGGTTATGACATCACTCCTCCTCCTATTGATGAATCGCATCCATACTTCTATGAAATTTACAACGATCGAAGATATAACTATTGTGATGTACTAAAAAACAATCTACCCAAAACTGAGAGTTTGAAAGAGGTCCTTGATAGAATGCTGCCTTATTGGAATGATGTAATTGTGCCGGAAGTGAAAAAGGGGAAATGCATTCTAATATCTGCGCATGGAAACAGTACCAGGGCTCTGCTCAAACATCTGGAAGGTAACACGCAATCTATATATGTTGGTTTTTCTTGCATCATGATTGAAAAGGGACATAGCATATGTCATGATTTGCCATGGAATGATAAGATGGATGTAGGCTCATTCCTGACTTCTTAATTTCAACTGAGCCTTTTTGGTATGGTAGGCATCAGGGGCACACTACTATGTAGTGTAGGCAGGGGGACCCTTTTGCACAGAGGGGTAAATTTTAACTGGGTGGGGGAATTCCTGACGGGAAACCTGGAAGTACGGGTTTTCCGGACGTCCTTACGATTTTGACATCTTTCATTTTTTTTTAGTAAATTTTCCGCCTGACAGGCCAGCTAGATTGACAGGCTGGTCATCAGTCGGATGGGAGAACAACCGGGAAGCGGATGTCAGCAGGCAAGTCTTAGATGGTTGGGGGTCATTGGGGGGGGGGGGGGGCGGCGGGTTGTAGGGGGTTATTAGAGGGCCAGGGATTGTGGGGGGTGTCAGAGGTCATGGGGAGGGGGGCGATCGGTCAATCGTGTGTGTGGGATTGTGACAAGTAGGCTTGTTGGGACTGGGTGAAGCACTTATACTTCTCCGGCCCATAAGCTGTGCAATCAGGACACTTTCCTGCTGATCCGGGCCTTCTTGCCTCCTCTTATGTGGCGTGAAGCAGAAGGCCCGGGAATCCCAGCCCCCAGGAGTTAAAAATAAAGCTGTCAAAATGGAGGCCAGCAGCCTCCTTTAAAAGGTTTCACTTACCGACCCGCCTCCTAAGAGCGGGTTAGTCGCCCGACCCTCGACCCGCCTCCGTTAAAACCGGAAGTAGGCGGATTGGGGCCGGGTTTTAGTTTTTCTTTAATCTTCCCACCTGCCTCCAACCCACCCGTTAGTGGGGTTAAAATTTACCCCCTAGTGTCTGGGATCAAGAGGAGCAAAGGCATCAGGAGCAGGGGCAAGAGGAGAGAACAGTAGGAATTAGATAGGCGCATACCCGTGCAAGCACGTAAAGTGGTTTGGGAAATTCTATCTCCAGTGTATAGCCAATAAATCTATAAAATCATTTATGTAGCAACATCTTAATTGTTCCGAGGCTTTATTGAGAGAGAACGCATTGGCTGTTAAATACCATTGCTCACGCACTCCGTGTGGGGAAGTGGTCTAAATAGACACACCCTAAAGGTAATGAGAGGGCTGTTGCTGCTGTGAGTTTTTCTACATTTGCGACCACCTAGCTTCTTTCCCTGGGGGAGACCCAGGTTATCTTCAGGAAGAAACCTGCATGCAGATGGCTGAAGGGGGAGAAAAATGGTGGCAGAAAATTCTTTCAGAAGTTATCTTGGATAATTTGATTGGCACGACTTGTCCTTCTTTCATTTATTGGTAGATTCTCCAGTTCTAGGCATTGAGGATTGGTTGTTTCCATTCAAAGTTTACCTACTAACTTTCCTCACATTTGATTGGTACAGTGCCTGCCTGTTCAATTGTGATTTGCTGATTTTATGAACATACAATTTGAGCCAATTGGCTGCAATTGTGACACGGACTTTGCTTATCCAGTATGACAGCTGAGGTGTTGTCACACAGAGGAAGTGTGGAACCTGAAATGTCATGGGCAGAAAGTACACATTCCCAAAGTTTTTCTAATGCTACTAGCAAATTTCCTGCAACATTGCTTGTGGTAAGTCCGAGGGTACACTTTCGTAAAGAGAGGAACGTTACATAGAATTTACAGTACAGAAACAGGCCATTCGGCCCACCTGGTCTCTGCCGATGTTTGTGCTTCGCATGAGCCTCTTCCCACCCTACTCCATCTATCAGCATATCCTTCTATTCCTTTCATTTCACCATATTATTCTGGTATTAAAATGTAGGTTTGTGTCCTTTTAAGGCTACAAAATCGAATTGATAAATGAACTCTGGGAGAGTTCATTCAAAGGTTAATTGCTATTCAGGCTGAAGATCAGCTTTGGCTTTGTTGAAAAGGCCAACGCAGAGCCTGCAGACATTATAACTTTTTTTTCATCTATTGTGAATAGTTTTTTTTATTGCAAGTGACTGCCTTTGTTTCTTTACACTTTGTTTTAGATGTGACACAGTATTTTGTGTAAAGTTTGTGATGAACATCTGAAGTTTGATAGACAGGGGGTGTACACATACCTAAAGGTTTTATAACAATCTTCCATTTTGTTTTTCAACTCTGATCAATGAAAAAAAAATTTTTAAATGAATGTACAATGACTACTGTGGAGAAACAACGTTCTACATTAATCCCTTTGAATGCAATCTCCAAAGTTGCTGAAGGACCTTAAAAGCCACATCTGTTTTAAATGAATGCAGAGCATTCCTGACACTGAACATGAGAAATGACAGGTACTTAAAATTTATGCCTAAGTTTTGAAGGCTTAACGATAGGATCATGTGAAAAATGCAAACACCTTCTTTTATTCAATCGCTGCCTGGCCGCAGGCCTAAGATCTGTTTACCCAATAGTACTCTGTTTCACTCACCCAATTGCTATTACTGGGCACACCCAATTGCATAATTAACCCCATTATTCCAAAGTTGTCACTACCAATAGTTAAAATAATCTTTCTTTGACAAAATGAAATACCTTTGAGATGAATCCTGGCGCTGTTGTTAATTCAGCCTTGCAGTGAATGGTCAATGATTTATATCTAAGCCATTTACATTTTCCAACTTTGCCAATATTCAGAGTGCTGATTCTCACAGTTTTGTCATCCGTGAACACCAGAATCCCTTGTTTTCTGCCTCGCTGTGTGGTTCCTGTGATTAGTGAGCACCACAGAATAAGTTTTGTATTATCTGCCCCAACTTTGCCATTTTACCTTTGGTTAGTTATTTAAGAACATCAGTTTGCATGGACTTCCCTAGCTCAAGCAATACTAAATGTTGCCTCCCTATTAAAAGGAACATAAAGTACAGGACCGAAACACTCTGCAGTACATCTGGCTGGTCTTAAAATTAGAACTCCTCCACGGCAATCTCCTTCAAATACCTATCCAATTTTCCCTTAAATTGTTCCACTCCATCTGCCTCCCTGGGCAGTCTGTCCCACATATTCACCATTCTGCATAAATCAAAACTGCATCTTTCCTTTCCTGAGCTTGAACCTATGTCCCATGATTCTAGTGTTTGTAGCAATCTCAAACATATTATTGGGGTTCAATTTATCTCCTTCCTTAAGGAAGATACTGGTTGAAGAAAGTATTAATGGTGTCCTCCCTGTAAGGGGAAGCACTTATTGATGCTTCATCTAATGCCACAAAGAACTGTGCACATCTTTACTACGCTACTCTGCATTATCTTGCGTCTATGCACATCAAATTTGTTGGGTTGTCCAGCAGCTACTTCATCTGTTGAGATTCATTTTGAATATTCTCTCTTTCTGCTACACTGGTCACCTAGCCTGGTGGCCTCATGGCTTTGTGGTGATAAATGTTCATAACAGAAGCACCTTCTTTCACATGGCTTCTGGATGGTGGATCGTAAATTTGCAGTTTTACAGTCGATCACTCAGGCCCTAAGCAGGTCAGTAGTCGTGCTTATTGATGACCATTGCTTATGGAATACGGAGAATATATAATAGGGAATTGTGGAATTCAGTTTATGTAACAAAGCCCTTTGAACTTGGACAGTTATCTATCTCTTCGCCTGTGAAATACATCATACTGTCGTGCCCCAACATCCACACTTTGCAACCAAGGTCACAGCATAGTGATTAGCAGCGGGAGTTCTGGTTGCTTTTTTTTCCTTCCTTGGGTTGGGGACACTGTGGCCAATTGCAGTGCCGCTATGCTGTAGCTGAGGTCAGCTAAATCAGCACAGATTGGGGTTGTACCTGGGTACTTTCCAGGTGTACAGCTTTTTCTATTTTCTAGTTTATAAAAGCTGACTGGCTTACCAGAATCCCATATCTTAAAATGTGCTGTCCTAAACTCTGTAATCTGTTAAAGTATACATCGTACAAGCAACCTTTATCTTTTGGATATGCCATACAGCTTGTATTACAGAGAGAGTGAAATGACCTTTGTGACATTTAGAAGTGACAGAACATCCAAAGCCATATTTGCAAAGCCGTACTTTATTAATAGATTGTTGTGGGCAGGAGTGTGGGACTTACTGCAGTTAACCTAGAGGTGTGAGATGAGCCTAGTAAGTCTAATCTTGCACTCATTAGGAGGGAACTGCAATACTTTTAAACAAATTTTTTAAAGCATTTTGCACCTTGTAACTTTTTTTTAAACAGTAAGCTGGCTGTCCATACTGTAAGTACAAGTGTATGTTAGTAGTGCCGCCTTGGCAGCTCTGTCTCTCCTCGAGTCAGAAAGTTGTTGGTTCAAGTCTCAAAATGGATTTGAGCACATATTCTAGTCAGAGGTGCTGTCTATCGGATAATAATTAAACCAAGGCCTGCTCTGTCTGCTCAGGTGGACATAAAAAAAAATCCCATGGCATTACTTGAAGAAGAACGGTTAATTCTCCTGAATCTTTGCCAAATTTATTCTAGAACCAATATCACGTGAAGGCAGATTATCTGGTCATTCATTTGTGGGACCTAATTAATTGGTTGCTACGTTTGTTTAAATAACTTCAAAATATTGCATTGGCTATAAAATGATTTGGAGCATCCTGAGGATGTGATGAGCTGCTATATAAACTTTTTGTATTTTTCATTAATGAACAGCAAAATACAGCTGTGTTTAAACTCCACATACAAGGTTTTTCAAACGTGAATAGTGTATAAACAAAACAATGCTACACAAACTATAATAGTAATAGGATTAAATATATATTTGAAATCATTTAATTTGTACAGACAGAGTTTTTTTTATTTGTTCTTGGGATGTGGGTGACAATGGTAAGGTTGCGTTACACTATACCGTACACTATTACCCGAGTACTGATGAACTTGCTGTGCATTTCCAGTATCTTCAGTCTTTTTCTTTTTACCTACCTGCTTTTCCCTGGTTAATATCCGTGAGCAAACACAGGTTGTCAGTGGAGTGAATCACAAGACTAAGGTTTCTCCAATTTTTGATGGTTTGGGCATTGGAGGGAATAGAAGGATATGGGTATTGAAGGGGGAAAATGTTGAAAGAGATTGAAAGAACTAATGTTGATCTATTAAGCTTTAGAAAAGAAAATAAGAGATCATTTTAAATAGCTGAGGGGAGGGGGGCAGGGCAGGGTGTGGGTTGGATTGATGTAGATGTGTCGCTATCAGTAGAGACAGCAACATAGCCCACTGCCAGCTTCAGCTGGCCCCTGCTGGAAGCTTCAGTAACAAGGTGCCAATGATGCAGTGATATCGCAGAGGCTTGTCCCAATCTTTTAGCTCATTTGGCCAAGCTCATCATCAGCTATTCTGCTTGTAATGGGGGGAGAGATTTTGGTTCAAGAACTGTGTGGCAACAGTCTGTGCATTTTTGGGTGACCTCTATGGTAAGGGGCTGCACTGCAGATGACCTTGGAATTACCACCATTTCCAGGGGTGACTGCATGCTCTCGGTACATGTGGGTTGTGGAATACTCCACCCTTGCTGCTGCATGTTGAAAGCACTTAGGCACAACCCCCAATGACTCTAACAAAGAACGTATCCTTTTAAAAGCTGGGTTCCACAGACTCTGATCCCTGGCCTCAGCACCCGTGGAAGGATTCTGATCTCTCCCTCTGGTGTGGCTTCGTCTTTCTCCTTCATCTCCGCCTGCTCCTGCTCACCTGTGCTCAGTGCATCATCCACTGGGCTCTTCTTTCTACACTCCTCAGGGTGGATGGCTCTATGCTGGTGCCTGTCTGAGTGAGATGCACTGATGGGGTGCTAGATGATGTGCTTGCCGTCTTCTGGAGGGTCCTTGCTGCAGGGTCTTCTGTCACACCCACTGAGACAAAAAGAGAAAACGGTTAGGGAAGTGTCCTCGGAAAAATTTATTGGTCTGGTGCCTTCGGCAAGGAGCTGCAAAGCTGCTGTTGATATTGATTAGTTTGTGTCGTTGCGTGTGGGAATATGTAAAGGAAGGATTAGTTGTGGACATACCTTGAGCTAGCTTGGACTGAATTCAAAGATATGCAATTTTGGCAGTCTGTTTGACCCTGAGCTGAGTTTCAAATCACATGTTGAATCTATCACCAAGGCTGCTTACTTCCATCTCCAGAAATTGCTCGTCCCTCTGCTCTGAAACCGTTTTTCACAACTCATTGTCTCCAGGCTCAATTTCTCCAACTCGCCCCTCGTCGGAATCCCCAGCTCCACCCTTTACAGATCAGCTCATTCAGAACTCAGCAGCCTATATCCGATCCTGCCTGAAGTCCTGCCAGCCCCCACTGGTTCCTAGTGCCTCAACGTGTTGACTTTAAAATCCTCCTCCTTGTCTTTGAATTTCTTTTTGGCCACACCTGAGGATCATTGCAGTTTGTTTTCATTATCAATTTAAAACCAATATTTCTCAGATTCTGTTTTTTTGCGTCAAAAACCAGGAGAAGATCAAGGAGAAAAAAATTGGACCCCAAAAAAATCTGGGTGAAGTCATTAAAATCCGTTTTATTTGAAACACTGCTAGAGGTCAATAAAACAAGACCATTAAAGAAAGGCACAGTTAACTACTTCTTTGTTTTATCTACTGTCTCACCTTCAGAAGCCTCCTGTTTAGTCACCTCCCCTAAAGTCTCTTAATTCCTTTTCAGTGTTCACCACTTCCTTGTAAAGTGCCTAGTGACTGTGAAGGTACTATATAAATATAAGCTGTACTTTGAGATAGAGATTTGTTATCTGCCATAGAATCATACAGCACAGATGGAGGCCAGCCATTCAGCTCATTTGAAAGAGCTATTGAATTAGTTCCGCTCCCCTGCTCTTTGTACTCTTTGCCTCTATTCTCTGTGCCTCTATTTATAAAGCCAAGGATCCTGTATGCTTTTTTAACAGCTTTATCAAGTTGCCCTGCCACCTTCATAGATGTATGTATGTGAACACCCAGGTCTCTCTGGTCCTGCGCCCCTTTTAAAATTGTACCATTTGGTTAATATTGCCTCTGCTCATTCTTCCTCCCAAAATGGATCACTTCATACTTCTCTGTGTTAAATTTCATCTGCCATGTGTCTGCCCATTTCAAGTCTGTCTGTCCTCCTAAAGTCTGCTACTATCCTCCTCACTGTTTACTACATTTCCGAGTTTTGTGTCAT
This sequence comes from Heptranchias perlo, assembly GCF_035084215.1. Taxonomy (NCBI): domain Eukaryota; kingdom Metazoa; phylum Chordata; class Chondrichthyes; order Hexanchiformes; family Hexanchidae; genus Heptranchias; species Heptranchias perlo. The sequence continues at coordinate 13,105,327 of NC_090348.1, read as the reverse complement.
CTGCAAACATTGAAATTATGCCGCCTATATCCAAATCCAGGTCATTATTGTTTATCATAAAGAGCATTGGTCTTAATACCGACCCCTGTGGAATACCACTGTATACTTCCCTCCGGTCTGAACAGCAACTGTTCACCACTACTCTCTGCTTTCTGCCCCTTCGCCAATTTTGTATCCACGCTGCCACTGCCCCTTTAATCCCACCGGCTTCAGTTTTGCTAACAAGTCTATTATATGGCACATTATCAAATGCCTTTTGAAAGTCCATATACACATCGAGCATAACATTTTAAAATAATATATACACTGGTTTATTTGAGATTAACATTGTAATTTGTATGCCACTAATTTTATCCCTTATTCCCAGCAATTTGACCAGTTCTGCCATAGTTTTCATTTCTGTGGTTGAAAGATGAAGTTTCCAAAGTTTGTAATGCTAAATCAGGGTTATACCGTAACTAATGATCTTATTGTGTTCTACTCGTCTGTGTGTGTGTGTCTGTGTCTGTGTGTGTGTGTGTGCTTGCTCACGCGCCAGCACGTGCGCAGTGTATTATGAAGCAATAAATTTGTGGAAACAAGATGTGGTTACTGCATGCCCTGGAGCAGATGTTCATGAATTCAGTGTAAACAAGTTGACTAGCAGAATGATGTTGGATGTTGTGATTTGCAGCATTTAAACTTGCTGTTTATATTAAAGTCTGTGATTCAAATATTTAGTCTATAAAATTAAAATACCCTAAGTTCTGATTGTCTTTTGTACGGTCAGTAGCAAAGAAATTTGGGTGTGCCAATTATTTGAAAGGATTGCTGCATTATGCCTGTACTTTATTTGGCTGTTTTGTATGCAAATAAATATTGTGCACTATAAGTATTTGAATTAAGCGCAAAGTTTAAGGGGTGAAAATCTCATCAACCTGAGCTGTGGAGCTGGATGTGTGTGTGTGTGTGGGGTGAGGGGGAGAATTGAGAGGTGGCTTTTAGCCAAAGTTGTGGAAAAGCAGTGTCTAATTTCTGCCACCAGAGGGTGATAGAGTATTTACATAGCTGGCAAACTAGCAGTCAGAGTAATTGAACCGTCAATGTTTATTGTAGAGTGATTTTTTTTTTGTTCTGGACCACCAGAAAAGTTGATGAAAAAGTTGTTATTTTTGAAAGCACATCCTTTTGTAATGGCAGAGGGTGCACAGTGAGTAACAATGGAATACCATTGTTCTCGTGAGTGAGGAAAACACTTTTTTCATGAGCTGTAGGATGTCTTTGAAAGTGACTATTCCCTCTACATAGTGGTTACGTCCCTTGAAAGACAAATAAGAGGCTGAACTATTGCAGGCATATAAAAGACCAGAATTGGGAGAAAATGGATGAATATGTTGCCAACAGTGCTGAGATGACCACATCAGTAACTCTGTTGAGATGACCTGTAGTATTGCCTATCAATTGTTTGGTAAGCTGCAGCAAAAACCACTGTTTTGGTTATGAAATATGTACAGTTCAAACCCATGCCATCAGTTGAGGATTTCCTGTTCCTTATTAGAATCCACCTTCACTGAAATAAGAGACAGGAGTATGACTGGAGTATCAGGATGAGTGCCAGTGCTAAATCCAAACCTTCATATTTTTGCCAGGAACCTAATTTGCTCCAATTGTCAGCCATGGCTCAGTGGTAGCACTCTCACCTCTGAGTCAGAAGGTTGTGGATTCATAGTCCCACTCCAGAGACTTGAGCACATAATCTAGGCTGACACTTCAGTGCAGTACTGAGGGAGTGCTGCACTGTTGGAGGTGCCGTCTTTTGGATGATATGTTAAACTGAGGTCCCACCTACCATCTCAGTTGGACGGAAAAGATCCCATGGCACTATACGAAGAAGAGCAGGTAAGTTCTCCGGGTGTCCTGATCAATGTTTATCTCTCAACCAACATCACTAAAACAGATTATTTGGTCATTTATTTCATTGCTGTTCATGGGACCTTACTGTGCACAAATTGGCTGCCACGTTTCCCCACATCACAACAGTGACTATACTTCAAAAGTACTTCATTGGCTGTGAAGTGCTTTGAGGTCATGACTGGCGCTATATTCTTTTTCTTGCCAACTGCACCTCTGCATTTTGTATCAATGCAAAAAGTCACTTGGAATGCCAGTGGTGACGCTTTACATACTGCTCCTATTGGTAGAACTCTCTCTAAGGTGGTCATTACCTGTCCCCTGTTTGCAGCAGTTCAAACAGTGAAGTAACCACCATTTGCTCCTTGGGAACTTGCATTTAGTCATAGCAGCTCCGTTGCCTGTTAGTGTTCCGTGTAATTCTGTGATACTTATGATTACAAGACTGAAACCTGAGAATAAAAGAAATTAAATATTTTACATTAAGGAAAATGGTTAAAATAAAGCATGTTAGTTAGAATCATAGAATCATACAGCACAGAAGGAGGCCATTTGGCCCATAGTGCCTGTGCCGGCTCTTTGAAAGAGCTACCCAAATAGTCCCACTCCCCTCCTCTTTCTCCATAGCCCTGCAAATTTCTCCTTTTTGTTTTCATCCAATAGTTGGATGAGTAAAATTAACCTACAATGAAAAAAGAGTAGGAGAGAAAAGTATTTACTGGACACAGGTAGTTCTTTTAAATATATAAAATTGTGTTTTAAGCTTTGAGTTAATGTGCTTTGGGAAAGCTGTTAATGTTTGAGTAACTTTATTACTGTTAATGTTTTATTGAGAATCACAGTACAAGCTGAAAACAAATTGGTTGGCCCAAGGAGATGGAAGCTTCTCTGAGCATGCTGTCAATCGAAGAGTTGGCCTTAATTTGTAATTGGCTCACTATATTTTTCCCTTTTCACTACAATCCTTTCTCTGAGGGGCTTCCAGTATGACAGCCAATTAGTTTTCAGGGCAGTAGAATGATTGTGGCCTTTTATGGAAGTAATATGATGTTCTTCTGATTTTTAGGACAGATCAGTGTTCTAGAAATATAGTACAGTATGTTCTACAGGAAGTATTTAAGTACTTTCATGCTTGGTTGCAGCAAAGCCTACATAATGATTCTTCCTGTGCATTACATGAAATGTGCAGTTATTGTCCACTTATGTGGATGCAGGTTTATTAATATTAGATTAGTTGATCTCAGCTGGGATGACCGTTGTGGGGCTACAATTGGTCACAGCACCCCTAGATGAGGGAGACGAAATATCACACAGGTTTCAGTTCCTGATCCAGTGGCCAGTGCTCCGAGCTCGATAGAATACTTACGATGATGCTTTTACCCCAGTTGTCTGAGCTTTTACTGTGGACGTCAGCTGACTGTGCCTGAGAAATGGCTATTATAGACTGCCGGAACTTGTGCAGTCATAGCCTAGCATTAGTTGGTGCCTTAAAGAGCAGAGGGAAACGCATGGAAAAATAGAATTGTTTTGCCAACATTTCAACTTTGAGCTTCTGTGTTGTTATATTTTGGTGATATTTCCCTTGTATGCTTTAAAGACATATTCTCCCTCCGATATATGATACATGATACAAATCTCTGGTGTACCCTAAAGATTCTCTTGGGTTCAATGTTCCTGGTCTCTGCCATAAGATCGCTCCATGTTCCTTTACAATCAGCAGTTTTTCTTTACTGGTGATTTGGAGGTTGTACCCATGAAAACCCCCTACCTGAACTGGATACTGTCATCTCGCACGTGCCACCGCATGTACATCTCCAAGCTTCCGAAAGGTGGACCGATTAACAACATTAACAGATTGTAAATTAACTGGCCAATTTTTTTTTAAATGTGAATGAACAATGTAACATTTTATAGTAAATCTTGCCTTATTTTTGTTAACACTCCTTGTAATGCAAAATATGTCACACTATCCCTGTTAATGAGCTAAATACACTCTTATAACCAGAAAATTCTTGGAAATTGGTTGTCACTAACAACCTTGGGCCTGATTTCCTTGCAAGCTCAAACCAGATCCTTGGGGCCCCGATATTTGTGGGGCTGATGCAGGGGAGCGCGATAGCAAGGGGGAGACTAGGCAAGGCCAGGGATGTGGAAGGCCTGCCAAATTTAACGGCAGGACCTCATTATAATTTTTTTTTCTTCCATTTCCCACCCGGCAGCCGGCCAATTTAGTGGCAAGAGGCAGCAGTCGGGGACCCCTGGGAATGGTCCCCGACAATTGCGATCACTGGACGGGCTGGATATGGGTGGGGGAGGGGAGAGGTCAAGCACGGGTCAGGCTGCAAATTAGGGATGGGGGGGTGGCCAATCGCGGGGCAGGCAGCAGATCGGGGGTCGGCGGGAGGGGCGGTGTTGGCGAAAGAGGTCACTGATTGCGCCAGGGACCAGAGAGAGGCTGTGATCGGCAAAAGGGAGGCTGAAGGTTTGCTTGAGGGGGGGTGGGGGGGGGGGGTCGGGGTCACACTCATGTTCTTCCTGGCCCACAAGGAATGCTGGAAAAAGCACTTGCCTTCCGGAGCCAGCAGCTCTCGCCTCCCTTTAGCTGCAGGGTTTCCCAAGCCCTGGTGTCAGGGTTTTAGGGTGTCACCATCCCATCAATGACTGCTGTAGGCCTTAAGTCAGTCTTGGATTTTAGGTAGGGCTGGATTCCCTCAGCCATATCTGTGGTCTGGGAGGCTTTGGTGAGTTTTGTTTGGTCTTGATGAGCATGGCAGACTTGTGTTCCGTTAGCTTTTTAAAAAAAAATTAAACTGTTGTATATCCTCTGTACAAAATATGTCTTATGTAAATCATATTGTTCTTGTCTGGGAATCTTCACTATGCTTTATTGCATGTGGTCTGACAGTGGCAGAGCTCCAGCTGAAAATTAATTTTAAAATGTATTCTGCACTGGCATAGCATGTTCCACCACGAGAAGTGGGCATTGTGTGTCCCACATGATTCCCTACTTGCTCACTACTTCCATTAGTCATGCCACTGAACAACAGTTGGTATGTAGTCTGTGGGGGGAGGGAAATGAGGCAGAATAACAAAATAAGAGGGGCACACGTGCTTGCCCCCCCCCCACCCCCCAAAGGAAATTATTCTAACTTCAAGTGCGGAAGTAGGTTAGGTTACAAGGCAATACATTCCACTACCTGTGACTTGGCTTTACGTTCACAGTAATCATTCAGCCTCCCCATTGTGCTCTTTACTTTGCCAGTTCCTGAGCTCACTGCACTTTGTTGCTCTTCCATTCACGCCTTCATGTTTTTTTATTATTCGTTCATGGGATGTGGGCGTCGCTGGTGAGGCCGGCATTTATTGCCCATCCCTAATTGCCCATCCCTAATTGCCCATGAGAAGGTGGTGGTGAGCCGCCTTCTTGAACCGCTGCAGTCCCTGTGGTGAAGGTTCTCCCACAGTGCTGTTAGGAAGGGAGTTCCAGGATTTTGACCCAGCGACGATGAAGGAACGGCGATATATTTCCAAGTCGGGATGGTGTGTGACTTGGAGGGAACGTGCAGGTGGTGTTGTTCCCATGTGCCTGCTGCCCTTGTTCTTCTAGGTGGTAGAGGTCGTGGGTTTGGGAGGTGCTGTCAAAGAAGCCTTGGCGAGTTGCTGCAGTGCATCCTGTGGATGGTACACACTGCAACCACAGTGCGCCAGTGATGAAGGGAGTGAAGTTTAGGATGGTGGATGGGGTGCCAATCAAGCAGGCTGCTTTGTCCTGGATGGTGTCGAGCTTCTTGAGTTTTGTTGGAGCTGCACTCATCCAGGCAAGTGGAGAGTATTCCATCACACTCCTGACTTGTGCCTTGTAGATGGTGGAAAGGCTTTGGGGAGTCAGGAGGTGAGTCACTCGCCACAGAATACCCAGCCTCTGACCTGCTTTTGTAGCCACGGTATTTATATGGCTGGTCCAGTTAAGTTTCTGGTCAATGGTGACCCCCAGGATGTTGATGGTGGGGGATTCGGCGATGGTAATGCCGTTGAATGTCACGGGGAGGTGGTTAGACTCTCTCTTGTTGGAGATGGTCATTGCCTGGCACTTGTCTGGCGTGAATGCTACTTGCCATTTATGAGCCCAAGCCTGGATATTGTCCAGGTCTTGTTTCATGCGGGCTCGGACTGCTTCATTATTTGAGGGGTTGCGAATGGAACTGAACCCTGTGCAATCATCAGTGAACATCCCCATTTCTGACCTTATGATGGAGGGAAGGTCATTGATGAAGCAGCTGAAGATGGTTGGGCCTAGGACACTGCCCTGAGGAACTCCTGCTGCAATGTCCTGGGGCTGAGATGATTGGCCTCCAACAACCACTACCATCTTCCTTTGTGCTAGGTATGACTCCAGCCACTGGAGAGTTTTCCCCCTGATTCCCATTGACTTCAATTTTACTAGGGCTCCTTGGTGCCACACTCGGACAAATGCTGCTTTTATGTCAAGGGCAGTCACTCTCACCTCACCTCACCTCTGGAATTCAGCTCTTTTCTCCATGTTTGGACCAAGGCTGTAATGAGGTCTGGAGCCGAGTGGTCCTGGCGGAACCCAAATTGAGCATCGGTGAGCAGGTTATTGGTCAGCAAGTGCCGCTTGATAGCACCGTCGACGACACCTTCCATCACTTTGCTGATGATTGAGAGTAGACTGATGGGGCGGTAATTGGCCGGATTGGATTTGTCCTGCTTTTTATGGACAGGACATACCTGGGCAATTTTCCACATTGTCGGGTAGGTGCCAGTGTTGTCGCTGTACTGGAACAGCTTGGTTAGAAGCGCAGCTAGTTCTGGAGCACAAGTCTTCAGCACTACAGCTGGGATGTTGTTGGGGCCCATATCCAGTTGCTGTATCCAGTGCACTCAGCCGTTTCTTGATATCACGTGGAGTGAATCGAATTGGCTGAAGACTGGCTTCTGTGATGATTGGGATATCAGGAGGAGGCCGAGATGGATCATCCACTCGGCACTTCTGGCTGAAGATGGTTGCAAACGCTTCAGCCTTGTCTTTTACACTCACGTGCTGGACTCTGCCATCATTGAGGATGGGGATGTTTACAGAGCCGCCTCCTCCCGTTAGTTGTTTAATTGTCCACCACCATTCACGACTGGATGTGGCAGGACTGCAGAGCTTTGATCTGATCCGTTGGTTGTGGAATCACTTAGCTCTGTCTATAGCATGTTGCTTCCGCTGTTGAGCGTGCATGTAGTCCTCAGTTGTAGCTTCACCAGGTTGGCACCTCATTTTTAGGTACGCCTGGCGCTGCTCCTGGCATGCTCTTCGACACTCCTCATTGAACCAGGGTTGATCCCTTGGCTTGTTGATAATAGTAGAGTGAGGAATATGCCGGGCCATGAGATTACAGATTGTACTGAAATACAATTCTGCTGCTGATGGCCCACAGCACCTTATGGATGCCCAGTTTTGAGCTGCAAGATCTTTTCTGAATCTATCCCATTTAGGACGGTGGTAGTGCCACACAACACGTTGAATTGTATCTTCAGTGCGAAGACGGGACTTCGTCTCCACGAGGACTGTGCGGCGGTCACTCCGACCAACACTGACATGGACAGATGCATTTGCGACAGGTAGATTGGTGAGGACGAGGTCAAGTAAGTTTTTCCTTCGTGTTGGTTTGCTCACCACCTGCCGCAGGACTCGGCCAGCTCGGTCAGTAGTGGTGCTGCCGAGCCACTTTTGGTGATGGACGTTGAAGTCCCCCACCCAGAGCACATTCTGTGCCTTTGCTACCCTCAGTGCTTCCTCCAAGTGATGTTCAACATGGAGGAGGACTGATTCATCAGCTGAGGGAGAGCGGTAGGTGGTAATCAGCAGGAGGTTTCCTTGCCCATGTTTGATCTGATGTCATGAGATTTCAACTCACCAGGTTGATGTTGAGTTCTTTTTGACCAGCTTTGAGTGATTTTCCTAGCTGGAACTCATTCCAATAGTTGAAACTACTTATCTTCAGCCATACAACAGTGTACTGCCTATTTAAAATCTTCTTGCTAAAACATATTTTGCTACTGAATGTATGTCACTCCTCATTGATCACTGTCTTTCTAGCTGATGCCCAGTATCCTCCTGGACACTGTTTTAAAAGTATCCAACCTCCGTTTCTATGCTTTCATCAGGGTCAAGCTCTTTGCCTTATACAGAAATGTTGTCTCTACGCTAGCCTCAAATGCTGCACCTTTCACAATCATTGTAACATCTGTCCTTCTCCACAGTGTTTTCCACAGTTAGTCAGTAGAACTTCTAACTGGAGCAAAATTTACTTTCTTTCCCTTTTCTGGGAATGCAATTTCCTAGGTTTATACTGTTTCCACCTCCTTACCATCAGTGTCCATGTTTTTCAATGTCCTTTCATCTTTCTGTACGATTTTAGGAGATGGGCATAATTATAACCGTTAAACTCTGGAGCTTTGCAGCCTGTTTAGCACTTTAGTACTTTTTTCTGAATTATATGTACTTTCTGTTTTGGACCTATGAACAGCTTATAAGTGATTGGAAAGACATATACATTGGTGCAGCCAATATTTTAAGTACTTTGATTATTCGTTGTAATTTTAATGTTTATTCATCTCATCACTGGAGGTTTTTAATAATCTTAGAAAAAACCTAAGCTAGTGCTAGACCATATGTAGTATGTTTTATAGAACCGCATCAGGTGATGGAATTTAGTCCTTTCTTTGAAAGATAATGTTTTGTATCTAATCAAAAGCAAGCAATGATGAGATTAAGTTTACAAGTTTTTTTTTGTTTAAATGGCATCATATGGTTTTGCAATTGTTGGCTTGTCCTGGCAGGCTTGGGTCCATTCTGAAGGACAGTTTCATAACATTTAGCAAGGTATCAGCATTAAAGGCATGTATGATTAGTGGACAGGCATTCCTTTGAAATTCACAATTAAGAGCTTTTCAGCCATTCTGGTGCCTGGTTTATGTATCTTCAATAGGTGTCCATTGCTATTCCAAGGAATTCTAAATAAAATGGGTTTAGAACTTGCATTAAAGTTTAGAATATTTTTCTTTAATAGGGACCAAAAAAATTTCCTTTTTACACTTAAGATTAATTTTATTTAATTGGCCTCATCAGATTCATGAGAACAGAAGCTAACTGGTAAATTGTAGTTTGCTCATTTTATTGCTTTGAGCCCGATATGTACGTTGTACCTTTTTTAAGTTTGTTTTCTAAAACTAGCTCTGAGGTGCCCCTGACTGAGGCTGATACTATCTCAATGGGAATTTCTTTTTTCTCACTGACATTGCAGTCCTAATGGAGAGGAGTTTGTGATTAAATTCCATTTAACTTCATGGCAATCGTTATGATCAGGGTCTCCCAGGACAAGCTCTACCATTTCTTTCTGAAATTGGGTTGGAATAGTGCAGGTGGTCCAAAGCTTTTCCTCTGACCTAATTTTAGCATGAACAGCCTAAATTGTTTTGCAATTTGTTGTATGGTGTGATTGAAATTTAACTAGCTCAGATTGCTGGATAATTTAATAATTTGTGAGTCGACATGGGTAGAACAGATGAGAATAGCTTCAGGTTTAAAATCAAATTGTGGGAAAGGTTAAACAGGATCATATTTTATCTAAGATCTTGCAACTGTTCTCATCCTCAAGTAGTTTCAATTACTATGCATCTAATGTCCAGTCTCTTTCTCAATTTATAAAACAATGTAGCAGTTTAATTAGACAGTTGTATTTTGTAACTTTAATTTTATTGTTTGTATGTCAGTGAACAGGATTGTAAGTAATCGTTTAACTGCACTGGCAATCAGCCTTAAAGATGAGGTAAGTCAGCTTTATTCTCAGTTCTATTTCGTACTTGCTGGTTTGTCCTGTTTGAACTTTGTGAGCTTGGAGCTTTGTAAAGGGCTGTTCTTAGTTCTGGATAATTCCTAAATCTGAACACCAAGGTCTGTTACTATCTGCAGCTTGACACAGGTGCAGATTATGTTAGCTTCGAAGCTGCAAGTATACAACCAACGGAAACAAAAAGTTTGGGCACACCTGGTTTAACCAGGTTTTCTAGTCTTAGGCCAGATTACTGAAAGTGCTTTCCAAATTTGGGAATGGATAAGTTACATTTTTATTAAGCATTTCAAGCATAAATATATTAAATTTCATTTTGTGAATTTTTTCACCATAATAAAAACCTTACTTATTGAGGCAGGATTATGTGGTTAATTTTTGATTGTGAAAGTATCATGTAATTGAATTGCTGTTTGTTCTGATATTTGTGGCTGTATAATCTTTTCCCTATTGTATTCAACTCATTAATAGTAGAGTGTTTTCAAACAGCAGATCGTTATTGGAGGAATTGCCCTTAATTGCAAGCATGAATCACAAAGACCAATAGAGAGATTTTCAGTGCCAAGTTCTTTGAGGTGCCACTAAAAATAGTACCAATTGGATCACGCACTGCCTTTTTTGGTACTGTAGTTATCTAGTATACATAGCGTTACTGTAGAGCTTTGAAAAGGTTTCCTTATAGTAATCTGGTATAATTCTCAAACTTGCCTCATATCAAGGAAATCCTAGGGATACCCTGTAGTTTTTCAAGTTTCCACTTAATCGACTTTTTTTTGTATTTTTTCAGGTATCCCAGATGATGAAATAATTAAATTGACCGTGCCTACTGGAGTGCCAGTTCTCTTGGAACTGGATGAGAACCTTCATCCAGTTAAACTACATGAATTTCTGGGTGATCAGCAGGCCATCCAGGCAGCTATCGAAAAGGTGGAGGATCAGGGCAAAGCAAATACTCCAGGAAAGAGTGCACCCACTGCTGCCAATTAACGCTTGGTGCATGGCTTTGGAGAAGAGAGGCATAATGAGAAACTGTTTGAAAAATAGGAGGAAGTTTATTTTGTTTGGAACCCTCTCGTGTAGGTTTGCTGCAGTTAGTGAGAATATCCTAGGTTTGGCACTGGTGAAGTATGTTGGATTTTATTTGCTGCTTTGCACTAATGTCTTAATAAGGCTAATTTATTTAAAAAGCTAAAAATACATAAGTCTTCATGCACAGGAAGATAATTTTAGTACTGTGTATCTAGGACATTCTTCTAGTAAAAAAATATACGGCATGTCAATTAAAGGAGTGTCAATTATAGTTTGTAATTTAAGTTGTATTAAACTTCCTTGGCGAGGTCCTGCTATGTTAGTCAGGGATTGCAGGAGGAACTTTGGACTAGGACTTCAAACCATTTTTCTTTGTGGTTGTCATGCTGAGGGGTGTTGGTGTTGGGGAGTGGAACAATGTCGGCATCAGGTGTTCTCTGGTCAGGTGTAGCACAGCTAGATTCAGAGTAAGATTCTTCTACTCTGCCCCAATGATGTATCTCAGCTCCAAATTCAAGAGCGTCCATTAGTGTGGATTTTTTTTTGGCATTTCTTATTGAATGAGATTACCAATTAGTGCCAAACTAGGGGCAATTTTGTGCTGTTAGGCCAATATGCCCACTAGGCACTGGATTGATACTGCCCAAACTCACTTTACATAGAACCCTTAAAGCCAGCAGATAGAGGGAACTTTTTTTTATTCCATCAGTTTGAGCTGGATATGAACCCAGGTCTCAGAGGTGAATAATCAGTGCTCTAACCCATTGTGCCATCCACTTCCCAAAAACCCTAACCGCATCATTTATTGATTGTCAACATAATTTAAAACTGTGCATGTACTAAAATAAATATGGTTTACAGGCTAACAGCACAATGGCATTTTAGTTTTTGGAGCTTAAAATACTAATTTGTTTTGGTGTTATGAAACTGTAGGCATTATCTTTTGAGTTATGTAACTTTCAAATGGTTAGAAATAGAAAAAATAGCATTTTCCTTTATTGTATTATAACAGTCAAGTGTGGTGCAGATTTAAAATACTGAATGTTCAAGTATTCATACCTCCTGTGTTTCCCTAGCATTTAATGAAAAATAGAGGCTTGCCTCCACCCATGGCTCAGTTGAGTTTATCCCATGAGGTGCTGAGCTGTACAGACCAGGATAGACCTGGGTTTTCTGCTTGACTTGTGCTAAGTTAACCCATCTCGGCAGAGGTAGTGGTGGGTATGCTACAATTGGCCACGGCATCCCTGGATTAGGGAGAAGAAATTTTAGCTGAGGTTCCCCTTCTGATTGCCTTCCAGCAACCCATGTTGAAATTGTCTTGTGTTTACTTAACACACAGCAAGACTCACTGCTCCACAATCAGGCTGCCTGCTGACATTCAGTTGAGGCTGATGCAAGACCATTGGGCACTTGGATGAAGTACTGGAGGACCGCTCATGCCCGTTGAACTGTACCCCAGCAAGGAGTTGATGCTTTTGGGGCAGAAAGGCAAGTGCAGAGTTAATTCCATGAGGGATAAAGAGTTCTGAGCCAATGGGTAGCTTATAAAAGTGGTATGTGGTATAATCAATGTATCATACTGTTTTTGTTGTATGGTATACTTCCTAATCGGAACCCTGTATTATTGTACTGTTAGTTGAATTATGTCATGGGCCTCTTCTGGTTCTTTGTTATTGTCCTCCTCATTGCCGTTTAACCTACATTATACTACATGAACTGTCCTCAACATGTCCGCTGAATAAAAGTAAAACAAAATTGAACAGTTGATCTGGGTGTGTTATGTTACTGGATTAATAATCCAGTGAACATGAGTTCAGATCCCATTGTGGCAGTTTGAGAATTTGAATTCAGTTTAAATAAAAATCTGGAATAAAAAGCTGCTATCAGTAGAAGTGACCATGAAGCTGTTGGATTGTCATTAAAAACCCAACTAGTTCACTAATGTCCTTTTAGGGAAGGAAACCTGCCGTCCTTACCCAGTATGGCCCATATGTGACTACCTTCTGAAGTAGCCGAGCAACCCACTCAGTTGCATCAAACTGCTACAAAGAATAACAAGAATAAAACCAGCACCTTCACCACATGGACTGCGGTGGTTCAAGAAGGCGGCTCAGGGCAACTAGGGATAGGCAATAAATGTCGGCCTTGCCAGCGATCCAGAGAATGAATAAAAACATGTAATTTTAACTATATAAATATAAAGAACAGTGTTACTGACATTCTGTACAAGGCAGTAGTTCAGTCTTCCAATTTGATTGATACCTGGAAGTTTGCTGTATTATCAGAACTAGTCAATTGACTTAGTCTCCATTGCTATTATCTTCAGTATATTCTCTAGATACCCACAGATAACATTTCAACCTGTATGAATTGTTTAAATGTGTTTATTACTTTTATAAGTACTGTATATCATATTGAATACTGAAGATGGTTAACTTACTTTCTGATGTCTGGAGGATATTGTAGCGTCAAAATTTATTACAATATAGTAGTTGGTTTGTATAATAGTGAAATGTGTAATGTATTTTATTCTGTCCCTGTATTTGTCATATAATACTGTGTTCACTGACTACATCATTTGTATAGTCCATTATATCTTTAATGTTTGCGCATACAAAGAAAATGTAAATTTAGAAAATTGTTTGGGCAAACACATTTATACCCCTGAAAGTAGTAATCTTAACTTCTGCAGATTAACCGCTAAATTCAACCATCCTTTACTCCGAGAGAGAAGCCGAGTGGATTAGGCTATAGCAATGTAACTGTAATTTTCTAACCTGCACTTCCGACGAGCATTGTGCAGCACTGGAAGTGCAGAATTTACCCATGATTTTTTCTGTTACATTTGGGTATTGTTTTAGTATAAAATACTGAAAAGATATTATTATTTCTGATAACTTTTACATTGAATGCAGAATGTCTTCCAATATGTTGGACACTTTTTTAAAAAATCAGAAAATGGCTAATCTAGTAGATCATATTGTATCTCCATTTGCCTACCCTTCAGAGAAATTCACTATGTAAAGCATTGAGATGTTTGAGAGACTTCAGCTATATGGATGCAAATCTTGTTTTCCTGAACACAAGAACGTAAGAATTAGGAGTAGGCCATATGGCCCCTCGAGCCTGCTCCGCCATGCAATAAGATCATGGCTGATCTACCTCAACTCCACTTTCCTGCCCTATCCCCATATCCCTTAATTCCATTGGTTCTTTCATAAAATAACTATGTAAAGGAATATTGTTTACAGATTATTACACTGAATTGCGATCTTCCTCCTCTGTCATTCAGATTAATTTTAAGACATTGATCCAAATCACAAAGTCTGTTAAGCAGGTCTTTAATAAGTCACAAGAATTTTTCTCACTATTATAAATTATTCTCTGACAGCATTGTCTTTGCTTCCCAAATGAAGTGATGAAGCAACCAAATGAATCATTTCTATTATCAGATCCTTGAGTTGGGAATGCTATAATGTCTCCATGGGACTTGCTGAAATGCTAATATATCTGTTCTTTCTTGCTACCGAGAAGGCAGTGTAACTTCTCTCAGCCTGTTGCCACAAACACAGCCAAAAAGATAGGCCATTTTTTCTGACTAAGTACGGGAGATCTGGTTATCAAAGTTTGAGTATCAGTCCTCGTGACCTTTTTATGGTTTAACATTTTAAGCAATTCCTGTATGAAATTATTAATTTTTAGAGCATGAGTGGTTTACTGCAAGTTCTGCAGTGTTGAAACTTGGGTTGGTTGTAATTTTGTAAATGTTTGTGGTCACTAACATTTTTACCATTTAACATTTTGTATGTTGCTTTATTGAATGGTTTTTATGATTAAATGTGCAAATATTGTCTTTGGATTGATCCAGTCATCTTTTGTTTCACTATTTTGAACATGTGATGAAAATTCTGGATAGTATTCTGACTTTTCAACAAAACACCTATCCTATCAAATTTTAAATGTTAATAACAGATAAGTGTGTAAAACAAATACAATATTTTTTTAAAAATTCATTCTTTGGAAATGGACTTTGCTAGCAAGCCTAGCATTTGTTGCTCCGAGTTGCCCAAGAGAAGGTGGTGCTGAGCCACCACCTTTAACTGCTGCGGTCCATGTGGTGAACGTGCTCCCACAGTGCTGTTAGGTAGAGTGTTCCAGGATCTTGACCCAGCGACAATGAAGGAATGGCAATGTATGTCCAAGTCAGGATGGTGTGTGACTTGTGGAACTTGAAAGTGATGGTGTTTCCATGTACCTGCTGCCTTATCCTTCTAGGTGGTGGGTCGTGAGTTTGGGAGGTTCTGTCAAAGAAGCCTTGGTGACTTGCTGCAGTGTATCCTGTAGATAGTACACACTCTGTACCGGTGGTGGAAAGGTGGTGGATGGGCTGCCAATCAAGCGGACTGCTTTGTCCTGGATGGTGTTGATCTTTTCGAGTGTTGTTGCAGCTGCGTCCATCCAGGCAAGTGGAGAGTATTCCATCACTCTCCTGACTTGTGTCTTGTAGGTGGTGAAGAGGTTTCGGGGAGTCCGAAGGTGAGCCACTCACCACAGAATAAACATCCTCTGACCTCCTCTGGTAGACGCGGCATTGATATGGCTGGTCCAGTTGAGTTTCTGGTCAATGGTGACCCCCAGGATCCTGATGGTAGGGGATTAGTTGATGGTAATGCCATTGAATGTTAAGGGGATGTGGTAAGACACACTCTTGTTGGATACGGTCATTGCTTGGCATTTGTGTGGCTCATATGTTACTTGCCACTTATCAGCCCAAGCCTAAATGTTATCCAGGTCTTGCTGCATGCAGGCATGGATTGTTCCTTATCTAAGGAATTGCGAATGGAGCTGAACATTGCAATCATCAGCCAACAGTCCCACTTCTGACTTTATGATTGAGGGAATGTCATTAATGAAGTAGCTGAACATAGTTGGGCCTAGGACACTGCCCTGAGGCAGTGATGTCCTGGGGCTGAGACGATTGGCCTACAACAACCACAACCATCTTTGTGCTAGGTATGACTCCAGCCACTGGAGAGTTTTTCCCCTTGATCCCCGTTGTAACCTCTCATAGTTGGGAGAACTAGTGTCTTCAGTTGACTTCAGTTTTACCAGGACTCCTTGGTACACTCTAGTGGTAAGTTGAAAGTTACCCCCTAAATCTCCATCATAAAAACAGTTTTAATTTTCTAATCTGTTTAAATAAGTTAACAGCTGCAGAGTGAAATGAATAAAATTGACTATTGTATTCATATTTAAAGTCTGAGGGGGTGTGATTTAAAAAAAAGTAGTTGTCTTACATTGTTTATACTTTAACAGTTTTAATATTGCAAACTCTTACTAGTTATGTAAACCACAAACTATAGTGACAAATACAAAATATTGTCTTGATCACAGAATATGAATTGTACAAAAGAAATAATAGTAAAGCTCTGTTATATGTATCCCACCATCTGCTCCCTCCCAGTCTCCTGTCTAACCTGTACTTACTGCTGCAGTTTCTAGATGGCCTGTCCACTGACCCAGTACAGTCTGTTAATTCAAAGTTTATTGTATAAAAACAATTATCCAGTAATTTGATTTAAGCAATTTATTTGGCACCTTTAATGAAACATTCCATGGTGTATCACAAATTGGCATAAAGAAACATGCTGAGTCAGGAAGGGAAACATTAGGGTGGCTGACCAAGTGCTTGGTCGAAGGGATGAGTTTTAAGAAGGTTTTTAAAGGAGAAATGGAGAGGTTTAGGTAGTTAGTTCCAGAGGGTAGGACCAAGACAACAGAGGGCTCTACCACCAATGGTGGGTCAAAAGAAGGGAGGTAAAGCACAAGAGGTCTGAATTGGATGAACAGAGAGAGTGGGATGGGATATAGAACTGCATGAGTTTGCAATGATAAGGTGGAGTGAAGTCAAGGAGGGAGTTGTAGACAAGGTTAAGGATTTTAAGTTTACTACATTGGGAGATGGGGTGACTGTAGATCAGCAAGGATGGTGGTGATGGACGAGCGGGAGTTGGTACAGGACATGATAGAGAATGGGAGGCCAGAAAGGAGAGTGTTGGAATGGTTAAGTCTCGAGGTGACAAAGGAATGTATACGGGTACTAACAATGGAGGAGCTGAGGTATGGGGCGGGTGATATTGCAGAGGCAGAAGTGATGATGGATAGGATATGGAGTTTAGAGCTCAGCTCAGGGTTGAACAAGATGCCAAGATTGCAAAGGATATGGTTTGGCCCAGGAGCAAAATAGTCGGTGGGCGATGGCTTTGATCTTTCCAAGGGTGAGCTGCAGCAAATTATGTTTCATCCAGGATATGATATCAGACGAGCAGTCTGACAGCATAGAGGCAGTTGAGGCATCAAGAGAAACTGTGGAGTGATAGAGCTAGGTATCATATGTGGAAGCTAACCCATGCCTAAGGTTGATGTCACTGATGGGCAGCAAGGAAGAGGAGGGAGCCAAAGATAAAACTTTGTGAAATCCTGGAGGTGACCGTGTGGTGGAGAGAAGAGAAGCCACTACTGTAGATGCACTGGCTCTGTTTGGATAGATAGGAATGGAACCGTACAAAGGCAGTCCCATGGAGGGGGACAATGGAAGAGAGGTTTTGAAAGAGGGTGTGGTCAGGTGCATCAAAACATTGCAGAGAGGATAAGGAGGGATAATGCACCATGGCCCTGGTCATAAAAGGTTGGTGACTTTGGTTAGGGCCGTTTTGGTGCTACAAGATGGATGATTTCAGACTGGAGAGTGTCGAGCAAAGAACTACGAGAGATGGGGACAGACTTGGAAGGCAACGATAACCCATTCAAGGATGTTGGAGAGAAAGGGACCTGAAGGTAATGAAAAATATGACCCAGCTATTTAAACACACCATTTCCAAGAAGATTATCCTACAGCACATGCGATAAACACTGCTACACTAACCAAGGGCTGCTGTACGTACGTGCACTGAAAGATAGATCCTTAACATGCAGTCTAGCAAACAGAATCTGAGAATGTGTGGTGTACTGTGCAGCCACCTTATAAAGGGAGTGGGCAAACTGCTGGTGGAGCAAGGGAATGACTGAAATTTAGGAAGAGTATTCTGTATGGGTGGCCCTTGTAGAGGCTTTTCTGACTCTGCCCTGTGTGTTTTCATGGTCTGCTCTGACCTGGTGTGCTGTTTAGTATTCTGATCTTCACTTAAATATTTTAACAGTTGCTTGGCTTAGGATTCATTGGCACAAGTGGGGAGAAAAATAGATGCAATAAACTTTGCTGTGCTTTGCAGCCAAGCAGGCATCTGGTTCTTTTCAGGGCAGCAGGCTATTGCCAGGGATGTTTCTGTGAGGGGTGGGGGGTCATCTGGCTGTACCAGTGCTTTCCTAACCTTAGTTGTCCTTCAGGAAGATGCTTGGACACTGGTCCTAGGGCTGAACTCTTTGCTTGGATTGTCTCCCTAGTATACAGGGTCTCCTGGATCATTTGTCATTGTTTAGTAATTCTTCCATGTGGGAGGCCATTATGGAATTGATTGCCATCTGCTGCACTATGGGGAATAATACTGCACTGCTTATAGTCCAGTACTGGAGATAACGGCATTTAAGCAACCTACCTGTCTACATCATGGCAGTGATCTTATTGAAGGTTTCTCTCCTTTGTACCACCATCTCCTTACAATGAGGATCACAATACCTAGAACTAGTGGTTGAAGAAGAATATTAGAACAATGCTGGGATGTTAAAGTGGTCCTGGCACACACACATCCAGTCTGCAGTATTTAAGTTTTGGAGAACTTCACAGTGCCTAGAATATTTTGGCCAAGATTACTGCAGCAACATTATTCAATGCACCTCAAGAATGGGCCTTGTATTGACAGATCTGGTACACCAACTAAAGTTTTTTTTTAATAAATCTGCATTAGAGGTTAATCCCAGTCTAAATGGTTCATCAAATGATTAATGCCCTTTGGTGAAATGACTAAAATAGAACTTACCACTGGGTGGAGGGAGTGAAAATTGACCCCAATGTCTTTTTGAAAAAACAAAGAAACTCACAAGCCCTCACAGGATCACCTCTTTCAATTCCGAAACCTACTAATGTATGCCGGGAAACTACAAACTGTACATGCTCTGAATACACAGATATGTTTATAATAACTTTCCAACTAGAGAAAACATTTCCAATTTAAGCCCAGGCATTAGAGTACACTATAGATAATTTATTGGGTAAACCTAATCAATGTTATTGCAAAATATGTCCTTATTTGATTTTATTTTATTAAAACTTTATTCTGAAAATTAGAAATTTCAATTACTGGAGAGAAAAATTATGAATTTCATAATTATGAAGTTCATTTTTTTTCTTTAATTTTTTTATTGGTAGGTTCTCCTGTTTGGTCATTCAGGATTGGTTGTTTTCATAAATCCTTGACAGTTTCTCATTGAAAGTTTTCTAGCCACTTTCCTCACCTTATCATTCGTATGTTCCCTACCTCTTCAGTTCTGATTTGCTACTCTTAGTCTTATTTTGAATTAATCAAAACAAATTGTGATGATAAAAATGTTGATGACAAAAAATGAGTGAAAAATTGTGAACATAGGAAGTAAGGTGAATGTGTACAGGAAATGCATGCTAAATGAAAGACTTTTATATTCTAGTTATATAGTTTGGCAGACATAGAAAAACAGAATTTATCATACAGAATTCTCAAGGTGAAGAGAAGTTTGCCTAATAGAACATGCATTATGTATAAAGGAATAGTTATGCAACAAAAATGAGAGGAAAAAAATGGATATTCATCGTAGCATAAAGGGTACATACCAACAAAACCATTGCTTGTGATCTCCCTCCCTCTGGTAACTTTCTTATCCAAAACTCGACAAGATTGGAATGCAGTCTAATAGTCTTGATTTTTGTCATACCAGGCCTGGCTTCCCCAAGCTCCCTTTGGTGGAATCTTCAAAGTGAGCATCATCAAAGCTGATTCAACTGTTTAAGTCTTTGGAAATAGACAAATAGAAGACTACAGCCAGTCTGTTACCACTCCAGATCAATCAGCACTTAGGTATGTTTCATGATAATTGTGAATTCCAGAGTACTGGTATTTTAGGAACTTGATCTCCCAACACTGATATGCTTCAGCTACAGCCGATCCTCATTCAGTGATGCTAATCGCTGTATAGCTTCATCTGCGATGTATCTGATTAACAAGTCTAGTGCTCCAGGTACATTATGGTCTGCTACAGTGAAGACAGTCTGATGAACTCTCTCACTTCATTGGTGCCAATTTAATTAAACATGCTATCTGACCACAATTGCATAGTTTGACTTTGCACTTTAGCTTTATGACTGGTGGGCATTGTGTGGATTTAACTACTGCGTTAAACTGGATCTGGCGATTGTAATTTTTAATTTCTTTATATTTACTTCAGGATTTTAGCTTGGACCGAATGTTTTTGTTAATAATGAGTTGCTCATAGATGCTTGTAGTGTGGGGCCAAAACCCCAGTTTGGTGTAAAACAAATCTCTGTACTTTGGAACAATTGCAGGACACCTTTTACAAACTGTAATATATCAGTTTGTATATGAGTATTTAAAGATGTTCCCTTAAGGATCAGTGTTTCAATTAAATAATGTTAGATCCAGAGTAGAGAACTGAGTCAATTTGCAAGATGGAGTTGATGAGCTGCATGTATTGTTCATATAGATCAGTGATTGGTGGGATTATACAAAGCCTATCCGGTGGGGCAGGAATTACTGCTGTATGTAAAGTCCTTTTCAACTATAATAAACCTAGTGTTTTACCTTTAATGTTCAATGTTAGATTATTAGAAACCCTAAAATAATAGAACGTAAGAACAGCTCATGGATTTTTTAATAACAACGGATTTATACAGAGCCTTTAATGTAGTAAAAACGCCCCAATGCGCTTCACAGGAGCGTTATCAAATAAAATTTGACACTGAGGCACAACAAGATATTAGGACAGGTGATCAAAAGCTTGGTCAAAGAGTTAGGGTTTAAGGAGATACTTAAAGGAGGAGAGAGAAATAGAGAGGTTTAGGGAGGGAATTCCAGAGCTTAGGGCCTAGACGTGGCCGCCAATGATGGAGCGATGAAAATTGGGGATGCGCAAGAGGCCAGAATTGGAGGAGCGCAGAGATCTTGGAGGGTTGTAGGGCTGGAGGAGGCTACAGAGATATGGAGGGATTTGAACACAAGGATGAGAATTTTTAAATTGAGTCGTTGCCGGACCACCAACAAAAAAATGATGAGGGTGGTTTTTTTGCAGGCGGAAAGCTTAGTGTCAAACAGACTTGAGGTGAAAATAGATAACCTTACAAAGAGCCCAAACTCTTAAGGCTATTAAAGAAGCTCACATTCAGACCTCCGGAGGAATAAGATCCTTCAGGGAATGGAACCTGCCACCCTGGCCTGACCTGGCATGCATGTAGCTAGTTGACACTACAGTACATGGTTGACTCTTAAAGCTCTCTGAAGTGGCCTAGCAAGTCACTTAGTTGTGCAATTGCTTCAAGAAGAAGGCCCACCACCACCTCCCCTGGACAACTAGGAATAAACAGTAAATGTGGACTTCCCAGCATTATCCACATCTCAAGAACAAATATGTAAGAAAAAATGTCTGAATGACTAAAGATATAGAGATTAAAATGAAACAAAAAAGGAGGCTTATGATGAAAGTAAGGTTCATAATACAGTAGAGAACCAGGCTGAATACAGAAGTACAGAGGAGATTTAAAAAAGGGAGTAAGAGGGGCAGAGAGAGAGTATGAGAATAGAATAGCGGCTAACATAAAAGGGAACCCAAAAGTCTTTTATAAACATATAAATAGTAAAAGGGTAGTCAAAGGAAGCATGGGATCAAGTAAATAAGGAGAAATTGTTTCCAGTGGCAGAAGGATCGGTAACCAGAGGACGCAGATTTAAGGTGATCGGCAAAAGAGCCAGAGGCAAATGAGGAAAGATTTTTTTACGCAACGAGTTGTTATGATCTGGAATGCACTGCCTGAAAGGGTGGTGGAAGCAGATTCAATAGTAACTTTCAAAAGGGAATTGGACAAATACTTGAAGGGAAATAATTTACAGAGCTATGGGAAAGGAACAGGGAATGGGACTAATTGGATAGCTCTTTCAAAGAGCTGGCACAGGCACGATGGGCCAAATGGCCTCCTCCTGTGCTCTACCTGCAATGGTGCTGTACCTGTTAAGCAGGCAGGGGCATAATTGCTCACCCACTGAATACAATTAATACTAATTGATATAAATCATATAATTAACATGACTGACCATTGCAACAACAGCAATAACAATTTTTATTTATATAGCACCTTTAACATAGTAAAACATCCCAAGGTGCTTCACAGGAGCAATTATCAAACAAAATTTGACACTGAGCCACATAAGGAGATATTAGGACAGGTGACCAAAAGCTTGATCAAAGAGGTAGGTTTTAAGGAGGGGAGAGACATAGAGAGGCGGAGAGGTTTGGGAGGGATTTCCAGAGCTTAGGGCCTAGGCAGCTGAAGGCACGGCCGCCAATGGAGCAATTAACATCGGGGATGTAACAAGAGGCAAGAATTGGAGGAGTACAGAGATCTCGGAGGGTTGTAGGGCTGGTGGAGGTTACAGAGATGAGATAAGGAGCAAGGCCATGAAGGGATTTGAAAACAAGGATGTACATTTTTAAATCGAGGCTTTCCCTGACTAGGAGCCAATGTAGGTCAGCGAGCACAGGGGTAATGGATGAATGGGACTTGGTACAAGTTAGGATACGGGCAGCGGAGTTTTGGATGAGCTCAAGTTTATGGAGGGTGGAAGATGGGAGCCCAGCCAAGACTGGATTGCTATTGTCTTTGTATTTTCCATATAATTAATTACCGAAATAACAGCTGGTAAAGGGTAGGAGTTTAATTTCTTCTCCTCTAAACTATTATATTTTACTTCTTCCTCAATGTCTTGCATGATTTGATCACTTAAGTCTGGGAATCAAAATACTGCACTACCAGTTCATCCACCAGGTGGAATGTTAACCAGCCATGTGCAGAGCTTTGAAACAGATCTTGTGCATTGCACACTAATTGACAGAATAAATCTTGTGTTATTCAAATACCTTGTTTTCTGCTTTGTTTCACAGATCACATGCAACATATTGAATTTCTGTGGATTTAGCCCAACTGTCTGCTATCTTTTCCTAGTGATCAAGTGAACTAAAAGAAATTATTTTAAAGCCTGAGTGAGAAAGTTTGAAAATTACCTTTGCCAAATTAAGATGTAAACTGTGGAGTTGGCCTTTAAACAGCCGTATTGCCCTGACTGTTGAAGGGAATAGACTTTTTGTTGAATGGAAACATGCTCTACTAATGTTATTCCTACATTTAAAAAGGGAGATAGAACAAGTTCGGTGGTAAGAAAGATAATGGAATCTTTACTCAAAGATGTAATAGAAAAACATCTAGAAAATAAAAATATAATAAAGAATAGTCAGCACGGATTTCAGAAGGGAAAGTCATGCTTGACCAAACTTATTGAATCCTTTGAAGAAGTAACAGAAAGAGCAGTCAAGGGTAATGCTGTAGATGTTATATATTTGGATTTTCACAAGGCCTTCGATAAGATACCGGATGGTAGACTCATGACTAAGGTCAGAACACATGGAGTCAGGGAACAGGTAGCAGAATGGATAGCAAGCTGGCTACAAAACAGAAAACAGAGAGTAGGGGTTAAGGGTAGCTACTCAGACTGGCAAAAGGTGGGAAGTGGTATTCCACAGGGATCGGTGCTGGAATCACTGCTGTTCACAATTTACATTAAGGATTTGGACTCGGGAGTCAAAAGTACAATTTCAAAATTTGCGGACGACACCAAATTGGGGAGTGTAGTTAATACAAAGGAAGAATGCATCAAAATGCAAGATGACATTAATAAACATGCAGAATGGGCATGTAATTGGCAATGAATTTCAATATAGATAAATGTGAGGTGGTGCATTTTGGTAGGAAGAATAAGGAGGCCACATACTGCTTGGATAATAGGAATCTAAATGAGGTAGAGGAGCAAAGGAATCTCAGAGTACAGATACACAAATTACAAAAAGTAACGACGCAGGTTAATAAGGCCATAAAAAAGGCCAGCAAAGCACTGCGGTTAATTTCTAGACGGATATAATTAAAAAGCAGAGAAGTTATGTTAAACTTGTTTAGAACCTTGGTTAGACCACACTTGGAGTAATGTGCACGGTTCTGGTCTCCATATTACAAAAAGGATACAGAGGCACTGGAGGAGATTTGATAGGTTAGACATAGAGAAGATGTTTCCACTTGTGGGAGGGACCAAAACTAGGGGCCATAAGTATAAGATAGTTATTAATAAATCCAATAGGGAAAGCCAGAAAATGTGTAACTCGTTACCGCAAGGAGTAGCTGAGGCGAATAGCATAGATACATTTAAGGGAAAGCAAGATAAACACTTGGGGAAGAAAGGAACAGAAGGTTTATGCGGATAGGGTTAGATGAAGAGGGGTTGGAGAAGGCTCGTGTAGAGCATAAACACTGGCATGGACCAGATGGCCCAAATGGCCTGTTTCTATGCTGTACATCTATGTAATTCCATGTAATTCATGAAAGATTATTTCCTGAGGTAGGCTAGATCCTTGAAAGCATTCAAACATTGCTCAACGGATTGAGGCTGCTATCACTGTATTGCCCAGAAAGATACATGACAGACTGATGTTATTCCTTTGAGGGCTGGTATTTCTGTTAATGCAAATTTGACTCTAACTCCTGAGAAAACACGACGATGTTCATTTTCTGTAGCTGCTAAACATTTGCCAAATGGTTCATCATATCCAGCCTAGAATGTTAAATGTTGATTTATGTGGATAATACTCTCATGGACTTTCTGCTAAGTGATAATGCATGTAAACACCTTGGGGTGTTCTATGCATTAAAGGCACTATATAAATGCAAGTTTCTGTTGTAAACAGTTATTCCACCAAGATGTATTTGACATCATGGCTGCAGATTGCATAGCTTGATAAAGGTCAGACGTGTTATGCAGGAACATTCTTTTAGACTCCGATGAGAAGTGACTAGCCAGATATGAAAACTTCCTAACAAATCAACAAGTATTGACTTGTGGAGTTGTTATTTCACTCGTGCAATACCAGCATCCTCACACTCTCATCATCACACAAGCTGGATGTTCTATGCAGGTCCAAAATAAAAAAAACAGAAAACGTCAACAACATACAGCAGGTTTGTCAGCATCGGAAAGGGAAAAGGCAGATTTGACTTTTTAAAATCTTCTCTACAGGTCCAATCTGCTAGAGTTCCTCAAGTCATATTATCCATACATGATAATCTTCAATCTTGCTTTCAGAATTGGATCCTCAAAGCCAGTTACTGATGAATCAACTCAGATTAGTGCCCCCTCAGGCTGGGTTGGCAGTGTAAATGCCACGTTGCCAGCTGACAGCTCAAGGGCTGGGTTGTCCAAATCGATCCCTGATCAGGTGAACTGGACATCCTCACTTCCCATTTGTTACCACAGTTATATTAATTAAAGATCCTGTGAAAAGCAGGGAACATAGGAACAGGAGTAGGCCATTCAGCCCCGCGAGCCCGCTCCACCATTTAATAAGATCATGGCCGATCTGTGATCTATCTCCATATACCTGCCTTTGGCCCATATCCCTTAATACCTTTGGTTGGCAAAAAGCTATCAATCTCAGATTTAAAATGAGCAATTGAGCTAGCATCAATTGCCGCTTGCGGAAGAGAGTTCCAAACTTCTACCACCCTTTGTGTGTAGAAGTGTTTTCTAATCTCACTCCTGAAAGGTCTGGCTCTAATTTTTAGACTGTGCCCCCTGGTCTTAGAATCCCCAACCAGCGGAAATAGTTTCTCTCTATCCACCCTATCTGTTCCCCTTAATATCTTATAAACTTCGATCAGATCACCCCTTAACCTTCCAAACTATAGAGTGTACAACCCCAATTTGTGTAATCTCTCCTCGTAACTTAACCCTTGAAGTCCGGGTATCATTCTAGTAAACCTACACTGCACTCCCTCCAAGGCCAATATGTCCTTCCAAAGGTCCGGTGCCCAGAACTGCTCACAGTACTCCAGGTGCGGTCAAGCCAGGGTTTTGTATAGCTGCAGCATAACTTCTGCCCCCTTGTACTCCAGTCCTCTAGATATAAAGGCCAGCATTCCATTAGCATTATTGATTATTTTCTGCACCTGTTCATGACCCTTCAATGGTCTATGCACCTGAACCCCTAAGTCCCTTTGGATAGCCACTATTTTTAACTTTTTACCATTTAGAAAGTACCCTGTTCTATCCTTTTTTGATCCAAACTGGATGACCTCACATTTGCCTACATTGAATTCCATTTGCCACAGTTTTGCCCATTCACCTAATCTATCAGTATCCCTTTGTAATTTTATGTTTTCATCTACACTGCTTACAATGCCACCAATCTTTGTGTCATCGGCAAACTTAGATATGAGACTTCCTATGCCTTCATCTAAGTCGTTAACAAATATTGTGAATAATTGAGGCCCCAAGACAGATCCCTGCGGGACTCCACTAGTCACATCCTGCCAATGTGAGTACCTACCCATTATCCCTCCTCTCTGTCACCTTTCGCTCAGCCAACTTCCTAACCAAGTCCGTACTTTTCCCTCGATTCCATGGGCTTCTATCTTAGCTAACAGTCTCTTATGTGGGACTTTATTAAATGCCTTCTGGAAGTCCATATAAATAACATCCATTGACATTCCCCTGTCCACTACTTTAGTCACCTCTTCAAAAAATTCAATTAGGTTTGTCAGGCACGACCTACCTTTCACAAATCCATGCTGGCTCTCTGATTAACTGAAAATTTGAGGTGTTCAGTCACCCTATCCTTAATTATAGACTCTAGCATTTTCCCAACAGATGTTAGGCTAACTGGTCTATAATTCCCTGGTTTCCCTCTCTCTCCTTTCATAAAAAGCGGAGTGACATGTGCAATTTTCCAATCTAGAGGGATGGTTCCTGAATCTGGAGAACTTTGAAAGATTATAATTCGGGCATCTGCAATGTGCTCACCTCCTTCCTTTAAAACCCTGGGATGGAAACCATCTGGTCTTGGGGATTTGTCACTCTTTAGTGCTATTATTTTCTTCATTACTGTTGTTTTACTTATGTTAATTTTATTGAGTCCCTGTCCCCGATTCAGTATTAGTTTTCTTGGGATTTCCGGCATGCTATCCTCTCTTTCTACTGTAAATACTGATGCAAAGTAATTATTCAACATGTCTGCCATTTCCCAATTGTCAATGACAATATCCCCACTTTCAGTTTTTAAGGGGCCAACACTGCTCCTGACCACCCTCTTTTTCCTAATATAACTATAAAAGTTCTTCGTATTGGTTTTGATATCCCTTGCAAGTTTCTTTTCATACTCTCTTTTTGTTGCTCTTACTATCTGTTTTGTGACCCTTTGTTGATTTTTGTATTTTTCCCATTCGCCAGGATCTGTGCCATTTTTTGCCTTTTTGTATGCCCTTTCCTTATGTTTTATACTGTCCCTTACCTCTTTAGTTGTCCATGGATTTTTTTTGGCAAGTAGAGTTCTTGCCCCTCAGGGGTGTTAACCGGTTCTGTATCACGTTAACTGTTTCTTTAAACATTTCCCACTGACCATCAGTCATTTTACCCATTAACAGATTTGCCCAGTTTACTGTGGACAGTCTCTGTCTCATCCCATTGAAGTCGGCCTTACCCAAGTCTAGAATCTTAGCAGCTGATTCACTTTTTTCCCTTTCAAACACTATCTTGAACTCGATCATATTATGATCGCTATTGGATAGATGTTCACGCACAGTTAAGCTGTTAACTAAATCTGGTTCATTACTCATTACTAAATCTAGTATGGCTTGCTCCCTTGTTGCCTCTAGGACATACTGCTGTAGAAAACTATCCCGGACACACTCAAGAAATTGACTACCTTTCTGACAGTTGCTAGTCTGCTTTTCCCAATCTATGTGAAGGTTAAAGTCCCCCATTAAGACCACTATGTCTTTCTTACATGCTTGTCTAATCTCTGCATTTATACAATCTAGCACTTCAGAGCTGCTGCCAGGGGTCCTATACACAACTCCCACTATAGTCTTAGTTCTCCCTTGTCCTTGCGAACATCGCTTCCTCAACCAACATCACCAAAAACACAAGATAACACAATTTGCTCTTCGTGGGATCTTGCTGTGCAGAAATTGGCTACCATATTTGCCTACCTAACAACAGTGAATACACTTAATAATCATTCAATGAATGTGAAATGCATCTGGATATTTTGAGGCACTACATAAATACATGCCTAATATACATGATGGCAGCTATTGTGTGTAGATCACAATAGATTAAATATTTTGTTACATAACTTTAAAAGAACTTAACAGAATTTGCTGGAGTGGGGCATCTTGCGGCATGTCCCATGAGTTGGATTCTTTTCCACACGATTTTTTTTTTCCTCGTCCTACAGTTCGAAAATTTTTTGGGCCACAAATTGCTGGAAGTGTGAGTTGATAACGGGCAACGCTGCATCTGGGACCTTGGTGAATGAAGGGACCAACAGTCGATCTCCTGAACAAATTAAATTTAAGGATAGAGAAAGAAGCAGACCGAACGACGGAGAAGAAAATACAGTGAATTAAAGTCAAATTAGATATAGAAAGAGAAATGGAGGAAAAGAAAGATTTGATTAAAAGTGAGAAAAAAAGAGACAGAAAAGAAAAGTAAGAAAAAAATTTAAAAATTAAAAATTTTAAAAACATCTAGGAACATAAGAAATAGGAGCAGGGGTAAGCCATACAGCCCCTCAAGCCTGCTCCACCAATCAATACGATTATGGCTGATCTTCGACCTCAACTCCACTTTCCCGCTGATTCCCATATCCCTTGATTCCCTTAAAGAGTCCAAAAATCTATCAATCTTAGTCGTGAATATACTCAATGACTGAGCATCCACAGCCCTATGGGGTAGAGAATTCCAAAGATTCACAACCCTCTGAGTGAGGAAATTTCTCCTCTAAGTCCTAAATGGCCGGCCCCTTATTCTGAGACTATGACCCCTAGTTCTAGATTCTCCAGCCAGGGGAAACAGCCTCACAGCATCAACCCTGTCAAGCTCTCTCAGAATCTTATATGTTTCAATGAGATCACCTCTCATTCTTCTAAACTCCAGAGAGTTTAGGCCCATTCTACTCAATCTCTCCTCGTAGGACAACCCTCTCATCCCAGGAATCAACCTAGTGAACCTTTGTTGCACCGCCTGGTAAGGAGACCAAAACTGTACATAGTACTCCAGGTGTGGTCTCGACAAAGCCCTGTACAATTGCAGCAAGTTATTACCTTCACAGTGGTCTCATATTTTAAAAAACGTCTAGGAACATAAGAAATAGGAGCAGGAGTCGGCCATACAGCCCCTCAAGCCTGCTCCACCAATCGATACGATTATGGCTGATCTTCGACCTCAACTCCACTCATAAAATAACAACTTACTACCTGCAGGAATGAGACTCCACAGTTTCAATTGTTCCCTTTCTGGGCCTCCGATGTTGAGTGGCATTGCCGGAACATAAATCTCATCATTAAAAGGGTCCTTACATTGTGAAATACCAGCCCTAACTTTCTGTGATGAGTTTAATTTGTATTTACGGTGCAAATCCAGCAATTTCTTGAAACTCATGGGAAGATAGACAAGAGTAGACTTTTCTTTCACAAATTAAATATTTGGGTTAATTCACAAATAATCCATCAGTTTGGAATGTGCATGCCATGTATTTTTCGCTTATCGTAAAAGTGGAATGGTTCTTTGGGGATATTTTTGGAAATCGACCATTATATTACCGGGAAGAATCAAACTCTGATGCCACAGGGGTCTCATATTTTCACTTAAGTGACAATATTACATTATACCCTGGTGAAAATATAACTTCCAGATTTCTGTTTCTTAACACTTTATAACCTGCTGCATAAAGACTGTGGAATGTTTGATTTCTTCTGGAACTATGCATGCTTTTCTTTTGTGATCCATTACCCTGCCTTAAGGGACAATCACCGAGAGCCAGTTACAAATTTCCTGCCATATCCCTGGCAGCAGTGCAGTCAAGGAGGCAACCCCAAACGCACTCAGTCCTAGCATCCTCAAGCAGTGCCAATTTCCTCTTGGACTCGATGTACCATTTGATGCCTGCTCTTCACCCCCCAGGGCATACCTCACAGCTGCTCCCAAAGCTGGTAGTCCGGTATTGGCAGTCAGTCAAGTATATTGATGATGAATAACTGCATTACTTTCAGTAGGAGTGAAAGTTTCAAACTATCTTGCTTATGAAAAAGAATAATTTTATATCTTTTGGAGATAGAGTGGGAGATCATACAAAACAAATGAAGTACAAAAGTGACCAGAGAGAAAGAATCACTAGAAAAATAAAGTTAGACTTCTACAAAGAAACTCTTTTTAAATGTTTTGCATCTAAATTCTTTTATAAGCAAAATGCTTCATTCCTGAAAAAAACGCCATTGAAAGAAAATGCAGTTATTAATTATCAATATACATTCCTTGCCTTTAGTCCTGGGTTTCCAGTATTGGGAGCAACTGTACGATTTTCCCTAGGTGTGAGGGGGCAGGTGGTGTATTCAGCATCAGTAAAAAATCCTTTGGTTATGGTGGGCACTCTTTGGCCCACTCCCAGTGATTATGAGGAATTCGGAAAGCATCAGTTGTTTAGAAAGAAAGAATGAAAGAACTTGCATTTATATAGTGCCTTTCATGACCTCAGAACATCCCAAAGCACTTTACAGCCAATGAAGGTACTTTTCAAGTGTGGTCACTGTTATAATGTAGGAAATGCAGCAGCCAATTTGTATAGAGCAAGGTCCCACAATCAGCAATGTGATAATGACCAGATAATTTTTTTTAGTGATGTTGGTTGAGGGATAAATATTGGCCAGGACACCGGGGAGAACTCTCCTGCACTTCGTCAGAATAGTGCCTTGGGATCTTTTACATCCACCTGAGAAGGCAGACGGGGTGTCAATTTAATGTCTCATCCGAAAAACAGCACCTCTGACAGTGCAGCACTACCTCAGCACTGCATTGAAGTGCCAGCCTAGATATTGTGCCCAGGTCTCTGGAGAGGGACTTGAACCCGCAACTTTCTGACTCAGAGGTGAGAGCAAATATTGAGATTATTTTCTAAGTGCATGCTGGCGGTGGGGAATGACTGCCAACAATTTTCCGGTATGCACCGATAGGTGAGTTAGGTTCCGCAATCCCTGGTGTACTCAGAAAATTAATCTCTGAAGAACTAACTGCAAACAAGAAGATCCCACAAGGGGAGGCAGACAGTATCAGAAGCCGCCTCCCAAGGATGTGATGGCAAATTGAAGCCTTTCAAAGTTGGATGTCTCTCAGACTCGTTTCTCATTCCCACACGGAATCCAACACCGTCCACGAGCGGAGAAGAGGCATAAAGGTCATCCAACCAAATAAAATTACTGCTTTGCAAACCCCCATCAGGAGCTGTCATTATTTAAACCGAATTGAAGGGATCTGTTGCCAGTAATGTTCTAGGACAGCCTTGACCCACTTGGGATTAGTGAGGCGGCAGCAGGGCAGCCTTAACGAGAGGGAAATTTAAAGGGACAACTGTTAGATGCATGGATGAAAGAATAGCCAATGAGAGGTCAGAGGAGAATACACTGAGGACACAAAACAGGGCTAATTACTAGTCATAAGTGTACAGTATAATTTCCAGTCTCCAGTTAAAGAGGGGAGTTTTCATTGAGCACCAGTACTACAAGATTTTAAGATATTCCAGAGCAGTAGTTTGAACAGGTTCTTGTGGGAAATGGGTGTCTGTGAACTGTAGTTGCTGTGGGATGTTAGCACACGATGGAGCAGGTATAATGGACAGAGGAACAGTTGTGATAAATGTCCAATCTGGAAATTGAAAGGATAGGTTATGAACCCTGAGAAGAGGGTATAAACTTATGAGGTAGATAAATGTAAGAGTATTTAGAGGGTAAAAAGCTAGTGCTGAATTCAGTAATGAGGTCACCTCAGGTCTATGAAGCTGAAGCGTGTTTAAAATTTGATCTTAGGATGTGAGCAAAGCTGGCGAGTTGCATTTATTGCCTATCACCCTGGTGGTGGTATCCCTTATTCTTGAATTGCAGGGGTTTTTGTGGTAATCATGCTCCCACAATAGTGGAATGGATAGTACTGGAATCAATAAAGTAAATAAGAATAATATATGGGTCAAAGTCAATGGAAGTTCCAAGAGAAGAAAGAAGGCCAGAATGGTTTCTCAGGAAGTTACTGTAATGAACAGATATCAGGCTGTACTCTTCGCAGCAGCTACAGATCAGGATGCAGAGAAAAAGGTTGGCAAGAAGCAGGAAATAAATGGTGAAATAAGGGACCATACTGGACAGCATAGGGAGATAGTAATCTTTCTTGGAATTCTATTGTTCCTGTGCTCTGAGGAAGAGAACAATGAGGACATGGAGGAAGATAGAATGGAACCCGGAAGAGAATGGCATGATGAATGCAGGTAACACCCAAACCATAGATTCATATGCCAGGGGCTCATCTATGGATTTTTTCCCTCAGACAGTGTGGAAGAAGATTGGGGCTTCCTCTGGGTGCAGTAAGTGAGTTCTACCAGCTGTTGGCACCAAACCTACAACATCTTTTTACCAGGGACACAACTTTGTCAGTTGTTGAAAAGATAACAACGGTTCTGAATTTTTATGCCATCGGATGTTTCCCGGCAGGGTCAGGTGACCTCACTTAACAACAACAACTTAACATAGTAAAATGTACCACGGCGCTTCACAGGAATGTTATCAAACAACTTTTGACACCGAACCACATAAGAAGATATTAGGACAGGTGACCAAATGCTTGATCAAAGAGGTAGGTTTTAAGGAGCGTCTTAAAGGAGGAGAGCGAGGCGGAGAGGTTTAGGGAGGGAATTCCAGAGCTTAGGGCCTAGACATCTGAAAGCACAGTTGCCAATGGTGGAGCGGTTAAAATCGGGGATGCACAAGAGGCAAGAATTGGAGGAGCGCAGAGATCTTGGAGGATTGTAGGACTGGAGGAGGTTACAGAGATTGGGAGGGGGATTTGAAAACAAGGATGAGAATTTTAAAATCGAGGTGTATCCAGACTGGGAGCCAAAGTAGGGTAGTGAGCACAGGGGTGATGGGTGAACGGGACTTAATGCGAGTTTGGATGTGGGCAGCAGAGTTTTGGATGAGCTCGAGTTTATGGAGGGTGGAAGATGGGAGGCCAGCCAGGAGAGCATTGGAATAATCAAATCTAGAGGTAACAAAGGCATGGAAGAGAGTTTCAGCAACGCATGAGCTGAGGCAGTGAATCAGCAGTCAATCAGACATAAGTCAATCAGCAGTGTACCACTGTATTAAACAGATGAGGGATGCTCTGTTAAGGCGGACATCAGATTTCATACCCTTCTACATGGATTCGCCAGAGCAGAGACAACGAGCATTCAAATTTTATCAAATGGCAGAATTCCTCCAAGTCCTGAGTGTCACTGATGCCACCCATGTGGCATTAAAGGCCCATCTGAATGCACCCTAAATTTCATCAACTGTAAGGGTTTGCATTCTTTGTATGTGTCGCTTTTGAGTGATGCCAGCCACATCATTCTGCATATGAATGCATGCTATCCTAGGAATTCTTTCGTTCTCTGACAATCAAAAATACCTGCATTTTTTAGTCAGATCAGGATTGTTTCTTGGACACTAGGGTTACCTGCTTTAACCATAGCTGATGACACCATATTCCGAGGACGGATATCGACAACAGGTTCAATGAAGATTTGTGTGCAATATGCATTGTCGGAACATCAATATTTTGACGGCCTTCTTTTGTTGCCTGGATGGGTTGGGGGGAGCCTAACAGTACAGCCCAGGAAGGGTTTCAGTAATTATACTGGCATACTGTATGCTAAATAACTTTCAGTTAGGAAGGGGTTGAACCTTCCATCTGTAGATGAAGAGGAAGAAGGTGTGGCCCATCAATACCCCATCATGACAAGACGTCCAGGAGAGAGAGGGGATATGGCACAGGGCAACCCATTGCCAGAAGCACACAAAATTAGGCAGGAAATCATTAAAAAATGGTTTCTAGTAGAAAGGTTGTTACCCCATCTCCAGAAACTATGATACAGTTTATCGAGTCTCTCCGACACTCTCAGGTAACCATTATTCAAATATGCAGTACATTTCACATCCTTTCAGGGAAAGGACACTCGCAAACCTTCTTCACCAACTAAAGAGAGAGCCATAAAAATAATGCACAAAAACACCTATCTACTAAAGATTTCCACATTTGTGCTTGTTTCTTCATTATATCCTATAACTTTTCTTAACATCAAGCCTACCCTTGTGTCCAAAACTTTTTTTGTGGCAATAAGACATCTGGAGGAGATTCTAAGGGTAATTGTTACTTCTGCAGTGGCAGCCACAACTGCTTCCATGGACTTCTTGCTTGACATCCGCAATAGTACCCTATCTCAGGGCATTGATGACTCAATTGGAATTGTTCTATCTGTTCTCATGCAGACCATTAGTCCAACTGAGCCCACGCCCAACACCTATCCTCTTACTCCTACGTGGTGCTCGCTCAGTGTTAAAAACAATTGTGAGATTGGTGGCTGGGACTGTACTGATGAAATCTTTGATGATGCTGATGACCTTGCAGGATCTACTTCCGGTGTCATGTCGGTTGTGCATCCGATGCCTACTGGTCCCAAGCCAGAAACACCTTCCTGTGCTGCCAATGGAGGGGGCTGGAATGATGTAGCAGCATTTTCACTCTAATGAGAAACAGCAACATCTGTGACCACTCCTTGCAGCCTACTGGTGCTGGAAAGCCTTCAGCACATGAAAAAAAATCCAAGAGCTCGACTGTTGCACAGAGTGCATTGAAAGCATATGTCAATATGATTATCTGTCCTTTGGCAAACTTGCGAGTGAATGAAATGCAAAAGTGCCACCAGGTGCAGAATTTGATTGAACTACATAATAAATAATTTTACAGAGAAAGAAACACAGTACAAATCAAATAGGAATGTCCAAAACAGGAAGAGAAGTCCACAAAAATAGGAGATTCCACAGCTGTTATAAGTGTAATGAA
The DNA here is from genome assembly GCF_035084215.1 of Heptranchias perlo. Taxonomy (NCBI): domain Eukaryota; kingdom Metazoa; phylum Chordata; class Chondrichthyes; order Hexanchiformes; family Hexanchidae; genus Heptranchias; species Heptranchias perlo. The sequence continues at coordinate 13,070,328 of NC_090348.1, read as the reverse complement.
TTTTTCTGGTCAGTGCCATGAAACCACATGAATTCCACATTAGGTATTATGTAGGTAGCTGATCACACATGGAGTAGAGTGTACAGTGCGATCAGTAATAAGGCACCAAGTGGCAATAACTGCTCCATGGTCTGCTGGGCCTCTCAATATCAACAAGAGACCCAACAATTGCCTGACAGAGAAGTAAGTGATATCATTTTACTTTATCGGTCTAATCATCCAAAGGTGATTCTTCTTGTTTACATATTGCTTTACAGGTTTTAATAAATAGACCTTGCGATGTTAAACTGAAGAGTGTTCCTCTTTATTGCTGTTTTATCATAAATTGTTTCTTTCCAGTGACATCATGAATTAAGGCGAAGTTCAACACAAAATGTCTCTGCTCGGTTGCCTTGAACCATCCATCTGCTTTTAAGCATAAAATAAAGTCTCAGACACTAGTGAGGATGCAAATATTGCAATTTATAAAATTAAGCATGATGTGGCAATTTTCCTCCCTAAGAGGCTACTGATTAAAATGTACGGTTTTAAAAACAATTGTTATACTGGTTGAGGTGTTAGAATTATTTTTAGCAGTTTAAAAGTCAGGTCTGTAATGAGTTGCAACTAGATTGGATTTTGGAGAGTCACTGGCTTTAGAGAAGGCTTAGAAATGGGAAGGTCTAAAGAGAAATTCTCCTTGGGAAGTAGACAATCTTGTGCAAACTTGAAAGTTCATCTGGGAGGAAAACAAGTCCAGTGAGGGAAGAGATTCTTTTTTTCTCCTTCTCAGGAACTGTTTGCATTTATCTCATGTGTGGTAAATATATGCCTTTTACTTGGTTGTGGAACCATGTCTTTACACCTACTTATGGTTATGATATTTGGTGGAACTAGTTGTAGCAATGTTCTCTGCAGCAGGGAGGCTGGAAGTGGCCTGTTCCTAGGTTTCCCACTGCAACATAAAGGGAATGAATTGGTGCCAGAGCAAGTGTTCCCTTTCAGCAAACATAATCAGAAGCCCTTTAACACACATGTATTCTTAATGATGCCGATAGCTGGTCCGTGGGCAACTGTTCCTTGAAAACTCTAGATGTGCATTCATTTTCAGTTTCAAGTGCAATGCCCCCAGTGTGTGGGCATTGTATGAACTATCAGAGCCAATAGAAAACAGAATGTAATCGTGACATACATATATGATAGAAAGAAGAAAGAAAGAATGTGCATTTATATAGCACCTTTTACAACTTCGGATGTCCCAAAGTGCTTTACAGCCAATGACACACATTTGATGTGTAGTCACTGTTGTATTGTAGGAAGCGTGGCAGCCAATTTGTGCACAGCAAGCTCCCACAAACAGCAATAAGGTGTTGGTTGAGGGATAAATGTTAGTCAGGTCACCGGAGAACTCCCCTGCTCTTCTTCAAACAGTGCCATTTGATCTTTTGCCTCCACCTGAGAGCCCAGACATGGCCTCGGTTTAACGTCTCATCCCAAAAATGGCATCTCCGGCAGCGCTGCACTGAAGTGCCAGCCTAGATTATGTGCTCAAATCTGTAGAGTGGGGCTTCTATCCGTGACCTTCTAGCTCAGAGGTGAGAGTGCTACAGCAGTTTTAGTGTGACACGCAGTCTCTTTCCCTGTTTAGTACAGGAAATAGTTCATCTCTCTGTGCCGATGGGCAGTATCCACCTACAGCGCCATCTTCAGTCACCTGCATCACAGGGATCGAATGAAGATCCAAGAGGGAGGAGGCAGTGAGGATACAGTTCAAGACACACGTCAACTGCTTTTAGCATTATACTTTGTGAAGACAGTTGTAAGTTTTAAGTTACTTAAAATATTTTATTTGTTCCTTCAAAAAATTATTTCATTGATTAAACTTGAAGCTTTCTGACTCTGAGCATTCTGCTTTATTTTTGTCCTGAAAAAGCACTGATTTGCCCTCAGCTGATTTTGTTTGATTTGATTTAAATTCAGGAAAAATGAGAGTGCCTAAAAATGAACCATTATGTAGTGGGGATGTGGGGGGAGGGGGGAATGACTTTCAAATGCTTTTAGATTTTGTACTTTCAATAAATATCAATTTTTTTCTCTTGCATTTTTGTGAGCCATGTGCATCCTTCAGTTTTCTCTGGAATCCCTCTATCTTCTTTAAGGTCCCCCCACCATCCATCATCTATGGCCTGGTGGGCCGGTGGAGCCTATGCCCAGGGGTTGCATGGCACTTTAGTTGTCTGCCAGAAAACACAGGAGATTGTGTACCGGAGATGACTGACCCTTCAATTTTTCCTTCCCCATGGCAGTCTTTTTCACCTCTGTTCTGTACTGCAACACCTTGAGATCAGGAGCTGTGTGGAATTGAGCCCGTAGCCCCAGCTTACTAAGTCGCCTTGTGCTTGCTGGTGCTTCATTGTAGTGTGGCACCACACTATTTGACTTATGAAATCCTGAAATTGTTGATATTTTTACATTTTTTCCAGTACATTGAATATTTTTGCTCTCCATGGAAGAAATGGGATAGTATAATCAGTCTGAATTTTCCATTGTCTGGTCCAGTTACTGCCTGGTCCATTTCTTGACTTTAGTTTTTACGGGTCAAGTAATAGCTATGTTGGTGAAATTACTTACCAGAATTTAGCTAACATGGTTCCAGCCACCGATTTCCCTATAATTTTGATTAATAACAATTTTTGAACTGTTTCAGGTATGGAATCGCCAGAAAACCTCCGAGGACAAACCTCATGATGCGTGTTCCTAGGCTGCCAGGAGCGCACATCACAAAATTGCAGGCAAGGCCCCCCCGCCCCCCAATAATTTTTGGAAGTCTTGCAGAGCGTGCCCGCGATTTCCCAATGTGCGCCCCCCTCCCCCCAACAACCAAGGCTTTGTGCCAGGACTGAACATTTGCAAAATTGGCATTCAGTTACCTAAGATAACATATAGCCCCTTTAAATATACACAGATCATTGCCTTTTGTATTTGCCACTTCAGCCTTTTTCTGTCAATCTTTTTCAAGGATTGGATATACCAATTTATAATTTTTCCTGCTACGCAAATGTTCCTTGGTTTCCTTCCATTTACATTTCATTTCCTGGTTGCAGTTTGAGTGGTAATGTGGTTTCTAAAGCCCTTAGATAAGGGGAAATTCAGTCTGTTATTCTGTAGTGGATTGGCATCTTTGCACCAAAGCATAAGAGTGCACAGCTAATGGAATTCAAGCTGGCCATCTAGTAATTTACTCTGGAGATTAGGAGAGGTTCAGCTTGTACGCCTGTTACAAAGGGGACTAAGGGAGTTTCTGTTGGTATGACATGTAGCATAATGTGGTTTTAACTGTTGAAGAGGAACATTTGCAAGTCATCTTTTTGTCAACTTTAGATTAAAAGCTTCATATGATCTTTACTGTCAGAGACTGAATTAAGATAAAATGCTTGTAAAACTAGTTCAATATTAGAAATTAATTAAAACACATGGTTTGAAACATCTTGATTCAATATTGTATTGTATTCACTCCCTTTTTTCTGCTGCCTCAAGTCATGTCCCATTCACCAGGTGGAATGACAACCAGCCACTGACCACTGCAGTGCTGCTCATCATCCAAACACCACGAGCTATGTAAAAGCTGCCTTGCTGATTTACCCCTCCCTCCCCCCGATTTTTTTCTCTCACTCCCTCTGCGGAATTCACAGGCTTCCACTTGGCACCTCCCTTTCATGGTATGATCAAGGTTAGGAACAGATGTAGAGTAATGTGAGCATTTCTCCCCACCTTCCCTTTGTCATAGTATGTTAGAAAATCAACCTGCGTAATGTATTTTATAAAGTTTTCCAAGATGGCGAGAACTGATTACACAGTGATGAATTTCTCACAGAAATTCCCATGCTTTTGTGAAACGCAGCCAGACAATGCATGATGTCTCAGAATGTTATATCTATTCCAGTTAAGTCTTTGGTTTTAATAAGCTCAGTGCCACTACATTAAATTTTAATGAAGAACACTTGGTAATACTAGAATGGTGAAGGGAAGGCTTGTAACATTAATGAAGCTGTTCTGTGACTTTACTGGTGCCTACAAACATCATGGGAGAACACTACTTATACAATTGGTGAAGTAAGCAGCATGGTAACAGTAAGTGCCTGAAATTGTTCATAATAGTGATATAAATGTTAACTGCATTATCATCTGCAACCTAAACTGAATAGTAACCAGGAACAGTTAACAGTAACAGAAAGAGCTGAAGGAACAATTACAAGTACCATGCAGGAACTTACTCCAACTGAGTGGCTCCTAAGCATCATCAATAACCTGTTACCAGTAAACAAAAGTAGCAATGCTACAAGATGTAGTTTGATTGTAAGCATTTAAAATGTCCTTGTAAAATGTTCAGAACCTTGGGGGTAATTTTAACTTTCAGCAGTGGCGCAATACGGCTGGCTACCTAAAACCTGGAATCTTATTTGCCTTTTTATGATATTTTCTCTCTCACTTTTAAAGTCTATGTATCTACATTAAAAAATCATTATTTTCACTAAGAATATTGCTATTTAGGAATTACTTCCTTTACTTTTTCCCAATTACTCTTTCCCAAATATACTACTTCACATTTTTCTGTATTGCACTACATCTGCCGCCTATCTGCCCACTCCTCTAACCTGTCTATGTCCTCTGCAGTTGCTTGCATTCTTCCTCAGTTTGTCATATCTCCTAATTTGGTATCATCATCAAATTTCAATATTATTATTGTTGCTAAAATTGTGAACATCCTGTGATGTAATGCCAAAACCATTAAAAAAATCATTCATAAATGAACACAGAATTAGGGGTTTTACTTTAAAATTACTGCTTTATTTGGTTTGAGGTGATACAGCCTGTTAGGTGCCTTTCCTGTCACTGGTGAGACATTGGTTTGAATTTGAATTTCTGCGACAGCTGTCAAGTTAATAAAGTTTGACACGATTAACGTTTGGAGCACTGACGAGTTATCTTGTTGGGAAGTTGATAAGATAACTTGTTGAACAACATTCTCAGTTTGACCCTTTAAAAATTATTCAGAGCTGACCTGGCCACATTGATCTGCACAGTTCTGATCTTTGCTCGGGCTTTTTGAAGTGGCCAGTTTTGATGAGGTGGGCCTCACTTCTGAATGCAATCCCAGAGGTTCAGTAATAAAGGTTAGTATTTGATCATTTAACAATCAGGGAAGGCCTAAAATGTTCAAATTGGGTAGGTTTGTTAGAAATAGAATTAAAGTAATTAAAAATGGTAGAGCAAGATAGAAAAAAAGGTGTACAGTAGAAGTAATGTTTAAATGTTTTTAGCTTTACTTACAGTTGATTTTTGAGAGTTTATTTTAGTTGTATAGGATTAATAAAACAGTAATAGGAACTGCTGCCATCTGAGTAGCTTTGTTGCTACACTGTTATAGGGCTTGTTTCAAAATCATGAGGCATAAGCTGAAGACTTTAAATCGAATTGGCTGACCCAGGGACCTTGAATTCCCAAGAGTTTCTGTCAGTCTGAGAGTTGATCTACTTCCTACTCGCACAGCAAAGAATTTTTCTCTATTCAGCACTGACTGGGATTAAATCTATTGTTTTATATGGAGAGATTACACAAGGATGGAAAAATCGCAGGGAGCACACTTGTGGTTTCTCTGTATGTGCAATTGCTGGGAGGGGCTTATATCCCATATTTGGAAAATCTGTTCTCAGAAGTATAAAGAACATCAGTATATATGGTCCTGATGCAGTAGAGGGTGTTGTTTTATGGCTGCGGTACATCTTGAGACAGTAAGGAGGAAGCTCTGTACTGCATTTGTCATATGGCCATACCCGACCCAAAAGTGCTTGAAGTTTCCAATAGATTTAATGTAGAGAAATGTTTAATTTTCCTCTTTCCTTTCACCTTAAAACATACAAGCTAAATATGTGCATGTTAAACAATAAGGGAACATGTATTTCATTGCTGTAAGCATTTTTGGTATTTATTGTGATTATTTTAATGTAACAGTTGGAGGAGTTCTGCATCCCATTGTGCAGATAAACTGTTCATTTGGTTCCTTGTTCCACTAAAGAAGATGCATTAATTATTTCAGTACAGTTATTTTCATATTCAGTTTTTTTTTCATTTTTACTATATATGTTTCTCTGCATACTCTGCTTTAATTAAAACAGGAGAGTGAGCAATTCAGAAATGTTATCTTTCAAGCCAAAAGCCAGTTTTATAATGACAACCGGATAAGGGAGGAGTTGAATGGCATTTCCCCAACATCTTGTTTATGATTACATTCTTACACAGAGTACAGATTATCTTTCATTTTGTTACCAGGAGAGAATGTGCCAGAAATGATCCACTTCTATCTAATAAGGCCAGAAACTACACTAGAAAAATGGAAACCGTTCTTTGCAGTTCTTGTGCTTTGACTTCAGGCTTGGCGACAGAATTCAAATGACTATTTCAACAGCGTTGATTAAATGCTAGAGTAGAATTTCTCCCCATAATGGTGCTGTTCACTCTCTACTACAGCACTTTGAGGTTTTTATTGGAAAGCCAGGGAGTTTTACCCTCCACCCCCCAGTGCTAACAACAATTATTTACTTATTTATATTGCATGGCTACATAGAAGATAAGATTCTGTTTTGGTCTGGAATCCATGTTAGAGTCATAGAAGCAGAGAAATTACAGCATGTGCTGATGCTAGATCTTCAACTGGAACTACATACCCCAATCCCACTTCCCTGTCCTTTTCCTGTATCCTTTTATATTCTTTCAAATTGCCCCAATGACCTACTTGTGGTAAAATATTCCATGTTCTGGTAATCCTGCATGTAAAGATTCCCCCTTCATTTGGCACTAATAGAAAGTTGGATATTTGGGGAGGTGTGGGGGATTGATGAGTGGGAGTTAAAGGGTTTCTCTAAAAGAGAGAAATAGAATTGGCAAATGAACCATTTCTGGGCTGCTGTTCTGAACAATCAGTTGGAGTTGTCCTTGTTTTTGATGTCCTGCTCATTCTGTGTTTTTGCTGCCAGTCCCATGTTTATCATTCTTGTACACTGATATCTTGCTGTAGTTACACTATTACCATAGTTCTTGCGATTAGTATTCTGTCTGTCTTGTACTCTCCTCAGATTTCATGGAGATTATTTTTATTCTGCATTTTTTGCTGATTGCCTCATTATTGTCCCTGGCTTTCTTGCTAGCAGTACCTCAAGGAAAAATTTTAAACATTTTCTACAGTATATTGATAGCTTCAAGCACTTTTGGGTCAGTTGTGGCTGTATGCCCATCATTATTCTTCTTGTGATTTTTGTTAATAGTAACTCACTGTTGCCTCACTTCACACTTTTTGCTAATGCTGACTTATTCATTGTTCTCATCTGGCATTTTCTCATTGAAGGTCATTTGCTGATTGGCCTCAAACTGTGGGGCAAATGATTAAACATCAGTAAGGAACTATAAAGAAAGAGTGAACCATAAAAGGTGTCTATTACTCAGAATTTAGCAATTATGTTGTTTATTGAGTGAATACATAGTTTTTAAATAGGAATGGTCATCTTATTAGCATTTAGCAAAGGCACAGAGAATAACTGGACCAAAACGGTGAAGTGATCAAAACTCTGATACGCTGTAACAGTGAGTGATGCAACATCTGCAGTTCTCCATGTATAAGTTCCTGAGTTCAATCATGCCATTGTACAGTGGAGGGAAAATCATAAGGAGTGTCGTTATGAGCCACTTTTATGTACTGCCTCACAGGGATCAAAAACTGTCAGAGTCTGGGACTTAGTCAGTTGCTGACCCTCTCAATTGTGGATGCGTTGCCTGAGGGAAGGAAAAGAAGAAAAAAATAAATACCTTAAAAACACACAAACATTTATGTGCATAAGTGGGGTTTTCACTGAACTTCCGTCAAAGTTACAGCGGCGGAGTGGGAAAAAGCCCCAAGGAGATTCCCAGCATTAGTGTTTCCAGAGCATTTAACTTGTTGGAGATATTGCAGTCCTGTCTCCTGTTCTTGTCCAATGTCCACACAGATGTGAATTGGAAATGGATCATTTTCAGTTTTTTGTACTTCTTGTCAGCATCAAGCATTCTAAAAAAAAGAAAGACTTGCATTTATATAGCACCTTATACGACCTTGGGATGTCCCAAAGCGCTTTACAGCCAATGAAATACTTTTGAAGTGTAGTCACTGTTGTAATGTAGGAAAAGGCAACAGACAATTTGCAAGGTCCCACAAACAACTATGAGGTGTTAGGTGTTGGTTGAAGGATAAATGTTAGTCAGGACACCGGAGGACTCCTCTGCTCTTCTTCAAATAGTGCCATGGGATCTTTTATGTCCACCTAAGAGGCCAGAGAGGGCCTCAGTTTCATTAAAGGTCTCATCCAAGATCCCACAAACAGCAATGTGATAATGGCCAAATAATCTTTTTTTTAGTGTTTTTGGTTTGGCCAGGACACATACAGATCCAGGTTAGATGCTGAGGAGAGAAAACTGTTGGTAAACTACTCCAATAGTCTGTCCACAATGTGCACTTTCTACTGTACCAGTGAATATGTTTCCATTTCTCATCACCAGCCATAATCTGAATGAAAACTGTCAATTTAATTCCACACTGTGGACAGTTTTGTTCTGTGGGACCACACCTAGTAGGAACTTAGTTGAGACTGCTCAAATTTATTTTGTGTAGGACCTTAGCAGAAATAGGAAATGCTTGGGCATCAGTCTCAGCAGGATCTGAGCAAGAGTTGACAGTGCAATGTTATAACTCATTGCACTACCCTGTCCCCTTTACCCTATTTCAAATAAATGTAGAAATTTCAATTGTTCACTGTTAGCAAAATCCTCTCCCAGTTGTTCACCAGAATGTACTGCTGTAAAGTGGAAGTGCCCATCTAGTCAATGTGCATTTGTCCAACCAGAATAAGGTGTTGCTTCTCTTTCATGGATTGCATTCTACGTAGGACATCACCATTGTGATCATCTTGAATTCCACAGCAGTGTCGTATACATTACCATGGAAATTAGCTCTCTGAAGTTGGCCTTAGCTCATCCAAATTCTGTAGACTTTTTTTGGGACAAGAAATGTCTATGTTCTCAGCACATAGTTCCATGCAGAGTACTTGCTATAGGGCACATTTCACAACACTTGTAGATACATACACAGTTACACATTAGAAACATAGGAATTGCTAAATGAGAAAAGACCAAGTTTCATCTAGTTCGCCTTCTATCATCCTGGTAGTCACATGATACAATGATAATGGCCGGGAGTACTCAGTAGAAGGACACCTCTGGCTAGGAAGAAGGGCTTATGAATGAGGCGTATGGAATGTTTCATTAGTGAGCTAAAGAGGTAGCAGGTCTCTGTGGATGTTTGTCAGGGCTCTGGGGCCTATCTCCTCAGCAGGTAGCCGTAGGGTTAGTCCAGTTATGAGGGCATTTATGGAAAGTTTTAGAGCATTGTTGAATAGTCCAAGCTACAGTCAGATTATTTATCACTCAATCTCCTGCAGACTCTTATCAGGCAAAGGCTTCATAAGTTTAGTGTTAGTAAAGCAATTGAAAGTTTTAGTGAACAATCCACTCCATCACACATTTTCTAAAGAGTTTAATGTTATATGGAATCGTTGACAAAAGAAAGAGCATGGACATTTGGTAATATCATGTAAATAAATTTTTTTTTTTTTTTATTCGTTCACGGGATGTGGGCGTCGCTGGCGAGGCCAGCATTTTATTGCCCATCCCTAATTGCCCTCGAGAAGGTGGTAGTGAGCCGCCTTCTTGAACCGCTGCAGTCCGTGTGGTGACGGTTCTCCCACAGTGCTGTTAGGAAGGGAGTTCCAGGATTTTGACCCAGCGACAATGAAGGAACGGCGATATATTTCCAAGTCGGGATGGTGTGTGACTTGGAGGGGAACGTGCAGGTGGTGTTGTTCCCATGCGCCTGCTGCTCTTGTCCTTCTAGGTGGTAGAGGTCGCGGGTTTGGCAGGTGCTGTCGAAGAAGCCTTGGCGAGTTGCTGCAGTGCATCCTGTGGATGGTACACACTGCAGCAACAGTGCGCCGGTGGTGAAGGGAGTGAATGTTTAGGGTGGTGGATGGGGTGCCAATCAAGCGGGCTGCTTTATCTTGGATGGTGTCGAGCTTCTTGAGTTTTGTTGGAGCTGCACTCATCCAGGCAAGTGGAGAGTATTCCATCACACTCCTGACTTGTGCCTTGTAGATGGTGGAAAGGCTTTGGGGAGTCAGGAGGTAAGTCACTCGCCGCAGAATACCCAGCCTCTGACCTGCTCTCGTAACCACAGTATTTATATGGCTGGTCCAGTTCAGTTTCTGGTCAATGGTGACCCCCAGGATGTTGATGGTGGGGGATTCGGCGATGGTAATGCCGTTGAATGTCAAGGGGAGGTGGTTAGACTCTCTCTTGTTGGAGATGGTCATTGCCTGGCACTTATCTGGCGCGAATGTTACTTGCCACTTATGAGCCCAAGCCTGGATGTTGTCCAGGTCTTGCTGCATGCGGGCTCGGACTGCTTCATTATCTGAGGGGTTGCGAATGGAACTGAACACTGTGCAGTCATCAGCGAACATCCCCATTTCTGACCTTATGATGGAGGGAAGGTCATTGATGAAGCAGCTGAAGATGGTTGGGCCTAGGACACTGCCCTGAGGAACTCCTGCAGCAATGCCCTGGGGCTGAGATGATTGGCCTCCAACAACCACTACCATCTTCCTTTGTGCTAGGTATGACTCCAGCCACTGGAGAGTTTTCCCCCTGATTCCCATGGACTTCAATTTTACTAGGGCTCCTTGGTGCCACACTCGGTTAAATGTTATGGATGATACTATTTTTCCAGAATGCACTGTAGAAAAGGGAAATAATAGAAGCGCCAGTGATTAAAAAGTGTATGTTAAATATTAGAGAGTAAATTCAGTGATCCTGTACTCTGTGGGGAACCTCACTCATGGGAGCATGGGTTGGAGAAAGGGCTCCAACACTATAGTTCCTATGCTCTGACCCACATTCCCACCAAGTGAGGCCGAGGGTGCAGGATTGTTGAATAAACTCTTAGATGTTGGGCCTGATATTACCAGGGCGGCGGGGGGTCGATTGGGTGCGTGGGTAACGCGCCTGGTGAAATCAGTCTGCTCCGCGCGCAATCGCAGGCTGATTGGATCCACTTACCTGTTCTTCCGGGTTCCCCACTGCTGATCTGCGCGTCGGGCGGGCTGCGCATGCGCAGTAAGGTCTGTCAGCTGGAGGAGCTCTATTTAAAGAGGCAGTCCTCCACTGACTGATGCTGCAAGAAATGGGAAAAATTACAGCATGGAGCAGCTCAGGGGGAAGGCTGCTCCCAGGTTTAATGATGCCTCACTCCAGGTATCATTAGATGGGGTGAGGAGGAGGGGGAGGACAGAGATCTTCCCCCCGGTGGGCGGGAGGAAGCGGCCTGCCTCTGCCACCAGGAAGGCCTGGCTCGAGGTGGCAGAGGAGGTCACCTGCACCACCAACATATCGCCCACCTGCATACAGTGCAGGAGGCGCTGCAATGACCTAAGTAGGTCAGCCAAAGTGAGTACACTTACTCATTCCCCTACACTCCATCTGCCACATCACCGCCCCCACCCCACATCTCCTTCTGCACAGCTAAAACTACTCTGTCACATCACTCCTCACACCCACTCAAACCTCATCTTACCTGTACTTACTCACCTCGCCAGTACTCATCCTGCCACTACCACTCAACCCAATCCTCATACAATCTCATGGCTCTATCTCATACTCACCCTCTCATGCATCTCTTTCACAGTCAGTCTCACTCAACCTGCCACTACCTGTGCTGCAGCCACAGGGCATGCATCACATATGTGCAGTAGGAAGTGTAAGGCAAACGTGTCGTGAGCATGAAGGGGATGCACAAGGGTGTTTGAGGGTTTGTCATGGTTTTTACTTATATTTAATTTCTGATCAACTCACATTACATATTATATTGGCACCACTACTGCCACGTCTTTGCGAATCTTGTCTGGTTTGTGCAATAATGCCCTTTCCTGAGGATCACAATGAAGACCCACACCTGATGCCACCCATTGTGTCACTGCAGAGTGGGTGTAGGTGTATTTGCAGGGCTCTTTTGTGCAGACGACTGAGAGACGTCGGCGATGTCCCCGGTGGCACCCTGGAAGGATGCGGAGGAGAAGTTGTTGAGGGCAGTGGTGACTTTGACAGCGACAGGTAAGAAGATGGTGCTCGGCATGAAGGAGGCTGCAGATGTCCACAACTACATGTCGAGTGACTCTGAGCCTCCGTGTGCACTGCTGCTCAGAGAGGTCCAGGAAGCTGAGCCTCGGTCTGTGGACCCTGTGGCGAGGGTAGTGCCCCCGGCGACGCATCTCTCTCTGCGGTTGCCCTCCCTCCTGCTGTGCAGGTGGATGTGTCACAGCACTGTGTTGTGGAGCTCCACGTGTCAGAGGTGGACGGCATGGCCGGCGAGGCTGGTGATGTTGTTTGCCCTCCAAGGAGGTCATGACTGCAGCTACGGCGGCCCCCATCCAGAAGATGTACATCTGAGGGGGTCCACAAGGTAGGTAAATGTGTCTGGACACCGGGGTAAGTGTGCAAGTTGGTGAATTTTATTATTAGGACGAGGGTGGTGGAGGCCAAACTTTGTCCAAAGTGACAGAGTGGCCTCCTGCAATGAGTGAGGGTCTCCCCACCTCCACCGACCTGTCAAATGGACCTTTGCAGCTGCCACAGGCTGATGGCTGCAACACGCCCATTTGAACTGGGAGTGTTTCCCCCAGTACAGGAAACAGTCCCAGTTGTTTGCAAAATCCCATCCCTCCTAAAATATCATGTTAATCAGGTCTCTAAACGACCTGAAATACCTAAATAAATACCTTAAGTGGCACCCGTTGGCTTTAATTGCCGGCGGGAGTCCCACACGTGGGGGCTGCGCGCGCATGTGAGCGCGTCAGTGGGGAAACCCGGAAGTGGGCGGGTTGGAGCCGGGCTCCCGACCCGCCCCGGGAATCCCCGATTTTCACAGCCCCCCCGCCACCAACACACCCAATCGCGGGTGCGAAAATTGAGCCCGTTGTCACAACGCAGAATGTGGCCCCCAGAGGATTTTGTTTATAACTAAACTGTCTCAGTTTGAGGCAGGTGGAAAAATAGGGGTAAATGTTGTGATTTGGTGCTCCCTGTTTGGAGCTTCGTGCAACGGGAGCACACATCAGGAATTTGGGTGCGGAGGTCAGTACGCCCGATCTGCATCTTTCTGGATTGCGTGGGCCGCGAGTCAGGCACACTGACCTCCGCAGCTGAATATGTGCTCCTGTTGCATGAAGCTCTGCCCTGAGAGCACTAAACTGTAACATTTACTCCACTGCCACATGAATGGATTGTATAGTTGACAAAGCAAAGGAAATTCCTGCAGTAATTTTCACACTTTTTGTAAGACCAATCTTTTGTTTATGTTTATGTTTTTAATCATTGAACTACAGTGGCCAGTATACGGAACAATGAGTGACATTTCAAATAAATAAGTATGCATGAAATGCAGCACCAGGAAGCCAATAGTAATGTGTGTCTGAATGTCTCCAATTTGAAGTAGCGTCTATTGAGCGTCTCCAACCTCTATCAATGTATTAATGTTTAACAGTTGGGTTCACGATTTATTGAAGATTGTGTCCACGTTGCTGAGATGAATAGTTCATGTGTCAAATAACCTTGTTGGCTGCATTAGAAGAGTATCAAAATACTTGCAAACTAGCTGTGACTTTTACTTAAGAACAAAAAATCAGCCTTAATTCTCCTTAATTTAAGTTTAAATACCTTAATAACCTTGCCCCTCCATATCTCTGTAAATTCCTCCAGCCTTACAAGCCTCACAGAACTCTATGTACCTCTAATTCTGGCCTCTTGTGCATCCCCCCACCCCCATCACCCACCATTGGTGGCCTGGCCATCAGCTATCTAGGCCAAATTCTCTGCAATTTCCTTCCTAAACCCCCTGTTTCTCCACTTCCCTCTCCTCCTTTAAGGCCCCCCTGAAACCATCTCTTTGACCAAGGTCACCTCTCCTAATATCGCTTTATGTGGCTCGGAGTCCATTTTTGCCTGATTACGCCTTTGTGAAGCACCTTGGGATGTTTTTTCCACATTAAAGGTGCTTTATAAATGCAAATTGTTGAAATCCACTGAAAGTGAAGATCTGCACTTTATACAGCCCCAGGCCCATATGCAATTTTTGGGGAAAGATGGGTCCATATTTTTGATAGCAATCAATATCACCAATCCTACCATTTTCCCTCCATAAGCCTAGGCTCAGAGGAGGCCAACAAACTCCAAGTGGACAAACATTTGAATGTAAGGCCTTCCTCCTTTATCATCCTCTCCTCTAATCATTAATGCATAGTATCCTCAATGGTCCAGAAAGGAGTTCCACCAAAGCAACTAGGTAGAAAGATTAAATTGTTTATGAGAGGATTCCAGAGGGCAGGGAAATAGTGACAAAGACCAGCCTTTCATGGAGCAGAGGGGATGAGTAATGAGCAATAATCCAGACTTAGAGGACTGGGGGGACACATGGCTGAAACAGATAACTCAGATAGGGTTGAATGAGGCAATGGAGGGATTTGAAGATGAAAATGAATATCTTGAAGTCAATTTAAAGAATAGAAGTGGTAGATTTGTGGAACTCTGTGAGGCAGAGTGTGTGGGCCCTGGAGTTCTAGTTGAAGTTTGTGAAGAATAGAAGTAGGGATGCAGCTGAGGAGAGCATTGGAGAAGTGAATCCTGAAGGTAATGAAAACATGACCACAGACCAAAGAAATTCAATTGAGGGTCAATCTCTTTTTGTGGCTCGGAGTCAGGTCCATCAGGTCAGCAAGGTTGTGTACACTCAGATTTACCCTGAGAGGGTAACATAGGATGTTGATTGAGCCATGGCTAAAGGGATTAGTTTTTCTGATATTGACTTGAAGGAAATTTTGATTCATCTAGAACTCAGTGTTTGTCAGGGTATCTACAGGCGGCATTTACTGGCTTTGCTCCCCAGGGAAAGCTTAGCTCCTCCAGCACAAAGGTCAGGAAAAGGGGGCGGAGACACAGCAATCTCTGCCCCTTTAACTCTGTCTCAGGATTTCTGGGGCTTTCCTCGGGGGCTGGCAGAGTGTGGCTTACACCTGAAGTAGACACAGGCCCAACAAATCTATTATAATGAGACGAGCAGCGACGTTTTTGGCCTATTGCCTCATTTTGCTGAGTGCACGAATGCAAGGATGTGCAGAAAAGATGGTACTCTGACCTGTACCTGAACCCCCACTGATCAGTGGGTCCCAGGAACAGGCTGAAGAATTCAAGGTAAGCCCCCGGAGTTAACTGTAATGGGACCTCCTGGCTATCGATCTTCACTTGCAGCCTGAAGGTTCGGATCACCCAGGCTGGACTTGCCCTGAGACGCCTGCAGCTTTCCCACACTTTCCTGGAACTGCCATCTGCACTGCACCTGTCTAATGCTTGGCCAGGACGCACCCAGGAAAATCAGCCCTTGTAAGTATAGAAATAGGCTTGGAGTTAATGATGAAAGCAGAAAGGTAGAGTTGAGTCTCATCACCATACGTGCGGAAGCTAACCTCATACTTGTAGACTATGTCACCAAGAACATAAATAATAGACCAGAAGCAACCAAGGATGGAGCCTTAGGGCACACCACAGATATCCATGCTGGTACATGAGGAGAATTTTTTTAGGCGATGTAGTGACCGCACTGGTGGAATGAAAAGTGCAGGGTGCCATTGAAATGGACAGTGGAGGAGAATGGAATGGCCAACAGTGTCAAAGGTGGCAGAGAGCAGGTCCAGCAAACTATGGTTACAATCTTAGCGACCGAGGACAAATAGATATCTCCTGATTACATTATCAACTGCAGAGACCAGCTAGTAAATTTAATTACAAACCTCTGACCTTTACAAAGAATTCAACAGTTTACATAAAGAATGTTACTAGTCTGCACTTAAATGTATCAAAGAATACTGAGCAGCCTGTCACAAAGTCCCCAAGTAATGGAGCAGCCTCCGCTTCACCCAGGCTGGTTTTACGAGTAAGCTTGATGCATGGCTGCTGGTGGGCTTGGAGTATTGGTCGTGTTGCTTAGTTGAAACATGGCTGAAAGGAACAGACTTAATGAACCAGCTGGTCTTTCTCTGTCTGTCTTTTTCGTATGTTTGTATTGCTTTTGACTGAACAATACCAAAGAGATGAAGCTCCCTGAGCTTTTCACTAGTTTTGGCAAGAAGTTGGACCATGCCAATTTGAACGTCCTTGTAAGTAAAGTCCAGTAGAGCCGTTGATTCAAAGGTCTTGTTATTATTTAGTCTGTCTTGTTCCTTAGAAGTGACTCAAGAGCTTATTGATGCCAAAACCTTTCTGAGCCAATCATTGCTAATTTCTGAAATTTAATATTTTTTCTTCAAGGTCAATAATTATTTCACTGTGTTGATCTCCTTTGTTTCATGTAATGGATTGTACACACTTATAAAGTTGTCAGTGACTGATTTATAATAACACAGTAGTTGCAGGAGTGTTCAAAGTAACACACTTTACAAATTAATCTGTGCTAATGTTCACCTTGGACGCACCTGTTTGTTCTTCAGACCTTTCTGTGAACATGGTTCGTTGGTTCTTTGAGAGATGAATGTGTCTTAATTGATTTTGTTTCTGAACAGAAATGTAAGCTTTTTCAGAACACAGCAATGTAAGTGAATACCTTGATTACTCTGAGCTTGACTTCAACGGTTTCCTGTTTGCCAGAGCAAGCTCATTCTTTTGGGGACATGGGTCGCATTAGTGATGCTTGTGCAAGTGGATGAGTTCATTTTACCACAGTTATTTCATTTGATTCTCCACAGATTTTTTATCGTACAGTGCCCTCTTGATTCTGGAAGCAAACTGTATGACAAAGTTGTTAGTCAAGGTTTAATAGGCTACTTTCCAAGTCCTTGCACACGGTGAGGTACCTAGCACTCTGTGAGAGGGTGTCAGTAAATCAGGGTTATCGGGCCCTAAAGTGTTACGTTTGGCGTTCCTCTTGCCCTCAAAGAGCTTAAGGATGGGGAGAGGTTGCAGAGGAATGATTAGAGGGAGGTCCACCTCAATCTGAGGTGGGGCTGCACAGACACATTGTTACCCAGTATGTGGATCCACAGACCCCATCAGAGTTACTCGAGCATGTGTTAGGGAGATTTGCCTTTGCCACCTAAGCTTCACTAGTAAGGCCTTTCCACAGGTTGGTATTGTGCCCTTGAATTATGTGGCATCTTGTTTTATGAGCAGAAAAGTAGTCCTCGAGATGCTGTAAATTGGGGAACATACTCCTGGACATGCCCTCACTACTGCATTGTCAGAGGTGCCGTCGTTTGGATGAGACATTAACTCGAGGCCCCGTCCTGCCCTCTGAGGTGGATGTAAAAGATCCTATGGCACCATCTCAAAGAAGAGCAGGGGAGCTCTCCCTGGTGTCCTGGCCAATATTTATCCCTCAACCAACATCATTAAAACAGATTATCTGGTCATTATTACATTGCTGTTTATGGAAACTTGCTGTGTGCAAATTGGCTGCCACCTTTCCTACATTACAACAGTGACTACACTTGAAAAGTACTTCATTGGCTGTAAATCGCTTTGGGACGTCCTGAGGTCATGAATATATATAAATGTACATCTTTCTTTTTCTTTATGTGTGCAGTGATGGTAACGTGCCCAACCTACACGTGAATCTGAGGGTCAGTAAGTGGCCCCCTATGTGGAAACTTACCTTTAAGTTGTCACTCACTTTAAATTTCAGCTAAACCATGATTTTGCAGCTCTTCCCCTGTTAGGCTAGCTCCTTGTACAAGCCCAAAGATGCGCAGGCCGTTAAGAATAATTATGCAAATAAGCTGACCCTCACAAAATTGTAGGCAATCAGCTCACTGCACAGTTGGCTGACTTTGCACCAACAACTATGCATTCCAGCCTAAACTTAGCCTGGACCACAAAGTCAGCCGTACTGTTCTCATCAGGGGAGAGTAATAACTTAAAGTAGCTGAAAAAACAAAATTATTAAAAGCCTTGAGGGAATGCGCGGGGAGTGCTTTACCACAAGTGGCTATCAAGGGAAAAGTTGGAAGAAATTCTTTCACATAGGCTTACTAGAATCTGGAATGTATGACCACAAGAAGGCACTTGAAACAGAGACTACAACATCATTTAAAAGAGAGTTGGATAAGCATATGTAAATGAAGAATATGGGGAAAGGCCAGGACAATGGGATTAGAGTAGATAGCTTCAGTTGAGGAGCTAGCACTGACACAGTGGGCTGAATGGCCTCCTTCCGTGCTGCAATATCTATGCTTCAATGAAACTTGGAAGAGAAGAAACGAAGTGACAGTAAAGATATAGATTTGAGCTAAGGGGTATTAAAAATAAGATAGTGTAAGGAAACTGGAAAAAAAACATCAAAGAAGTACATTGTGGTGAGGAGAGTATGTTTATTTTACCCCCTTAAATTATAAATATTTTGTTAGGAATTAAAAACTATGTCAGATTGAAATGATTTAAAAAACAAAATTAAATAGATCAGGGTTGCACAGTTCTAGGGCGGAAAGTAAAAATTAGAATCATAGAAACTACAGTACAGAAAATGGTCATTCGGTTCATCGTACCTGTACCAAAGCTAGCTCTTCAACTGAAGATACCTCTGTGTTGCCACCGGAGAGGAACATCCCGACCATGGTCTAATGCCACTTCTCTGCCATCTAACCATATCCTTTAATAAGTAGCAAAGCAACACCAAGAATTAAGATAATAATTTTGATTTGAAGATATAACTGAGTAGATTTTCTGAATGTGTGTACCAGGAGTATTCCTCATAGTTTTCCATCCATAAATTGTAAGGCGTGCGGCCACGATTACCCAATATGTCCTCTGCACTGGGAGCAAGCATTCAAATTACGCAGGGTATAGTAGCCCAGTGGTTATTGTATTGGACTAGCCACCCAAGAGTTTGTGAATTCACAATCCACCATGGCAAATTTGGAAATTGGGTTCAATAATCTGGTGATCATTTGAAAGCTGCTGGATTGTTGTGAAAGCCCAACTGGTTCACTAAAGTCCTTTAGGGAAGGGGACCTGCCACCCTTACCTGGTCTGGCCTACATGTATCTCCAGTCCCACGCTACAAGGTTAACTTTTAATGCCCTCAGGGCAACTAGGAATGGGCAATAAATACTGCCTTGCCTGTATTGCCCACATCCCAAGAAATTTTTTTAAAAACAAGCAAATTACAATAATTTATTATTCCCCTTCACTCAGCACACTGTTTACAAATGTGCAAGGCTGTGAGGAAAGAGCAGGGGGTGTGGGATTAAATGGTTAGCTCTTTCAAAGAGCCAGCACAGGCACGATGGGCCGAATGGCCTCCCTCTGTGCTGTAAGATCCTATGATTCTAAGTAACATCTTCAGCTGCTGCGAGACCTACCACCAATGATATGAGCTAATTGGTTGCTAATCACTTCAGGATTTCTCCTCTTTGTTTTTCGACAGAACCTATTGACTCCCTAGAAGCTGACTTCAGCCCTAAGCCAGCTGCAACTGATTGCAGCACAGTTTGGCTGAAATGAATCTGTTGTGTCCTTGTAACAAGCTCCTTAAAAACAAAGTAACAAAAAAGAAAACAAAAATCTATTGAGATTTCATCAGCTTGTAATATTCTGTAGTCAGACTGTATTCAAAGTTGGGAATGATGTCCCACAGGGTAAGTCAGTATTCATGGGTAGGGTGTGTCTGTGGTTGATCAGCATTTGCTCCTGGCGTCTGACTGAGGACACGTCCACGTGGCAAATTAGTGTCGATATTCAGGAAGCGGTGTGTGGTCAGGGAGTGCCTTCTGTCGGGCAGCAGTGCTGGCAACAGAGCAAGCGCAATCAGCAAGGAAAGTATTTTCAGTCATAGAGGGGCCAATTTAACCCAGGGCTGCGGGAGTCGAAATTGGTGAGGGACAGGCTGCTGCCGAGGACCTGCGGAAACGGTCCCCAGCAACATAAGAACAGAATGGGGGCGGGGGAATGATCGGCAAGTTCACAATTGGGGGTTCACTGGTACTAGTGGGTGTCCAGCCTATGAATTCCTGTTCATTCATTTTCCAGAGATGAACAGCCTGTGAATGCTGCTCCCAGATGGGAGTGCTGGATTGCAGAATCATTCCTATTATCTCAACATAAATTCCCCAGGTCTTTCTTTAAAACAGTTTTAGAGCAGCTTCTTTTGAGACTAGCTGCACACTGGAGAAGAAGCTTTGGGGCTAAAGAGAGAGAAGGCAGACTGGTGTAGATCTTGGGTTCAGTGATTCCTCTCTGCTAAAAGGCTTGCTTGGTAGATGCATTGCCTGGGGTAAAACTCAGCCATAGATACAAGAACAATCTCTGATTTGATAGCTAGTCTGTACTGAGGTGTACCAAACAGGTGAGAAATCAGCCAAGATCCCTGGTCCTGATTTCTGTCCAGGGACTCTGGCTGGAAAGTACATGTGTGGATATTAGATGAGGACAGGATTGGCCTTGATCAAATAGCTTGTCAACCTTGGCTTGCATATGGCCACTCGGGCAAGATACTTTAAGGTGGCCAGCACCTGTGGGTTCATAACGCAGCCTGAATCAGTGACTTAAGGAAAGGAGGGGAGTAAACTGGACTGAAAAGAAAAAGCTCCTAAGGAGAACGTTAGAGATGCTTTCTCCAATGTACTCTGGATTCACGATGATGACCTTCTCAGCCTGTTTGAGGATTCCCAATGCATTGAACTGAAAAAGACAAAGATTGATTTGCTCTAGAGGGAATTGTTACAGACGTATTAGTGGAACCTTCTCCGAGCTTTCAAACACAGAATCCAAAAGGTTCAGATAATTGCTCGATTTTTCAATCTGCGCTGGCTGCTTCCAGGCCCAGTTGGTGGTGTGAAATGGTTCTCCCAGGTCTCTTATATTATGCAGACATTGTATTTGAAAATGCAAAGAAATTATCCATACGTCATATTGCAGAGAAGCAGAATGATCTGGTAGGTCTCTTCATGATGGGTGACAATTCAAAGCTGAGATGCTTCAACACCAGGTCCTGGAACAGCAGGGTTCCATGCTTAAAAATCAACTGACAAAGACATCCACAGTATGTATTCCTCCTATTTCTTTTTAATTCACAAATGCAGAATATAACTGGGAATAGGAAACAGTGATCCTTATTGTTTCCATTTGGCCTAGGGAACTATTGTTCTCAGACCTGCTTTCCTTGTTGGAAAGAGACAGCCTTCTCTTTAGCTGGAAGGGAAATATTGGCAGCTAAATAGGAGCACAATCATGTTGATGGGTTGGCTACTGTCCAGAACAAATGAATGGCACAAGGCTTATGAGAGGACTAAGATGATGCCTAGTACCAGTGCTATCTGCAACAATAAATTGAAAAGACTTGTTTTTTTTTGATGCAAAGGCTATGAAAAGGATTCCATACCGCTTGAGATTTCTGTGACAATGAATAGTCTGCTGGGTGCTGGACTGCGGCCCAGTTTTATTGGAGTATATGTAGCAGCTGTTTTATGTTTCCACGTGTTTTGCCAAATGAAAGGGTTCTTCCCATGTCGTCATGTTTGTGAAAGGAATCTGCGAGTTCAGACATCCTCATAAGGTCATTCCTATCCAAAGTAAGTTTAACCCGGTTCTCTAGAAGCTCATAGATTCAGAGAATCATATAGCACAGAAGGAGGCCATTCGGCCCATTGTGTCTGTGCTGGCTCTTGGTAAGAGCTATCCAATTAGTCCCACTCCCCTGCTCTTTCCCCATTGCCCTGCAAAATTTCTTCTTTTTAAGTGTATATTCAATTCTCTTTTGAACATTATTATTGAATTTGCTTCCACCACTATCTCAGGCAGTGCATTCCAGATCATAACAACTCGCTGCTTAAAAAAAATTTCTCCTCATTTCCCCTGAATTTTTTGCCAATTATCTTAAACCTGTGTCCTCTGGTTAGCGACCCTCCTGCCATTGGAAACAATTTCTCCCTATCTACTCTATCAAAACCCTATATAAATTTGAACACCTCTATTAAATCTCCCCATAACTTCGCTGCTTTAAGGAGAACAACCCCAGCTTCTCTAGTCTCTCCACGTAACTGAAGTCCCTCATCCCTGGTACTATTCTAGAAAATCTCCTCTGCACTCTCTCCAAGGCCTTGACATGCGTCCTAAAGTTTGGTGCCCTGAATTAGACACAATACCCACTATATTGGGTGAGGACAAAAAATATGCCTCCTTTATCCACGCCTGAAGCAGGCATTAGGCCCTTTGCATATGTAAATAAGGGGCCTAACACCTGTTTGAGGTCTTTTCTCCTAGATTGGTTTGTCCTGAGGCAGCCGTTCAGGAAAACCAATGGACACAATACTCTAGCTGAGGCCTATATCAGTTTCTCATGTTTATCTAACTCATATTTCTCTAATTTCAATCCTATATCTTGGAAGACAGTGATCAGATGTGATACACTTCAGTAGGAAGAACGAGGAGAGGTAATATAAGCTAGAGGGAACAGAGGGATCTGGGGGTATATGTGCACAAATCGTTGAAGGTGGCAGGGCAGGTTGAGAAAGTGATTAAAAAAGCATACGGGATCCTGGGTCTTTATAAATAGAGGCATAGAGTACAAAATTATGGAAGTCATGATGAACCTTTATGAAACACTGGTTTGGCCACAACTGGAGTATTGTGAACAGGAGCAGGAGTAGGCCATCTGGCCCCTCGAGCCCACTCCGCCATTCATCGCGACCATGGCTGATCTTCTACCTCAACGCCATTTTCCTGCACTATCCCCATATCCCTTGATGCCTTTAATATCTAGAAATCTATCGATCTCTGTTTTGAGTGTACTCAATGACTGAGCCTCCACAGCCCTCTGGGGGAGAAAATTCCAAAGATTCACCACTCTCTGAGTGAAGAAATTTCTCCTCATCCCAGTCCTAAATGGCTTACCCCTTTATTCTGAGACTGTGACCCCTGGTTCTAGACTCCCCAGTCAAGGGAAACATCCTCCCTGCATCTACCCCCTCGAGACCTGTAAAAATTTTGTATGTTTCAATGAGATCACCTCTCAGTCTTCCAAACTCTAGAGAATACAGGCCTAGTCTACTCAATCTCTCCTCATACGACAATCCCGCCATCCCAGGAATCAGTCTGGTGAACCTTCATTGCACTCCCTCTATGGCAAGTATATCCTTTCTTAGGTAAGGAGACCAAAATTGTACACAATACTCCAGGTGCGGTCTCACCGAGACCCTATATAATTGCAGTAAGACATCTTTACTCCTGTACTCAAATCCTCTTGTAATAAAGGCCAACATACCATTTGCCTTCCTAATTGCTTGCTGCACCTGCATGTTAGCTTTCAGTGACTCATGTACAAGGACATCCAGGTCCCTTTGAACATCAACATTTCCCAATCTCTCACCATTTAAAAAATACTCTGTATTTCGGTTTTTCCTACCAAAGTGGATAACTTCACATTTTTCCACATTATCTTCCATCTGCCATGTTCTTGCCCACTCACTTAGCCTGTCTATACCCCCTTCAAGCCTCTTTGCATCCTCCTCACAACTCACATTCCCACATAGTTTTGTGTCATCAGCAAACTTGGAAATATTGCATTTGGTCCCCTCATCCAAATCATTGATATAGATTGTGAATAGCTCGGGCCCAAGCACCGATCCCTGTGTTACCCCACTAGTCACAGGCTGCCAACCTGAAAAAGACCCGTTTATTCCTATTCTCTGTTTTCTGTCTGTTAACCAATTTTCAATCCATGCCAGTATATTACTCCCAATTCCATGTGCTCTAACTTTGTTCACCCACCTCCTGTGTGGGGCCTTATCAAAAGCCTCCTGAAAATTCAATAACACCACATCCACTGGTCCCCCCTTATCTATTCTACCAGTTACACCCTCAAAGAACTCCAATAGGTTTGTCAAACATGATTTCCCTTTCATAAATCCATGTTGACTCTACTAAATCCTATTATTATTTTCTAAGTGTCCTGTTATCACATCCTTTATAATAGATTCTAGCATTTTCCCTACTACTGATGTCAGGCTAACCAGTCTGTAGTTCCCTGTTTTCTCTCCCTCCTTTTTTAAATAGTGGGGTTACATTTGCCACCCTCCAATCTGCAGGAACCATTCCAGATTCTATAGAATTTTGGAAGATGACAACCAATACAACTGGAGTATTGTGTCCACTTCTGGGCACCGCACTTCAGGAAAGATGTGAAGGCCTTAGAATGGGTGCAGAAGAGATTTACCAGAATGATTCCAGGGATGAGGGACTTTAATTACATGGATAAACTGGAGAAGCTGGGGTTGTTCTCCTTGGAACAGAGACGGTTGCAAAGAGATTTGATAGAAGTATTCAAAATCATGAAGAGTCTAGACAGAGTAGGTAGAGAGAAACTGTTCCCATTGGCGGAAGGGTCAAGGACCAGAGAACATAGAATTAAGGTGATTGGCAAAAGAACCAAAGGTGACATGAGGAAAAACTTTTTTTACACAGCGAGTGGTTAAGATCTGGAATGCACTGCCCGAGGGGGTGGTGGAGGCAGATTCAATCATGGCCTTCAAAAGGGAACTGGATAAGTACTTGAAAGGAAAAAATTTGCAGGGCTACGGGGAAAGGGTGGGGGAGTGGGACTAGCTGGATTGCTCTTGCATGGAGCCAGTGCGGACTCGATGGGCCGAATGGCTTCCTTCCGTGCTGTAACCTTTCTATGATTCTATGACAGTAACACTGGTTGCTATGAGGGTTCCCTTTTATAACTTTCATTAACCGACCCTTATTACCTCAACTATTCTGGGCTCATGGGCCCAGAAATTCGGGCACTGGGTTCATTCTCTACACCTGAATGTCCCGAGGGTCCCCAGACATTGGGCCTTGGGCTTTATTATAATGAAACTGGTGAGGCGCAACAGCCTGCTGGCGAATACTAGTGAGAACTTGGACTGCTGCTAGTGTCGCAGTGCCCCTGAGATAAGTGCATCTGGGGGCTGGATCGGGTCGGGGATCTCGATGACCGGGAATCAGGGGTGGCTGGGGATCGAGGTTCAGGTTGGGAGATCTGAGATTGGGGCTGGGAGCAACGGTGATGGGAGGGGGGGGAGCAGCGGTGGTGTGGAGGAAGTGAGCGGCCGCTATCAGTTCCTTTAATGTAGGGATGGGAGGAGCAGTCCCGGCTCCATATTCAGGTAAGTTACTTACCTTTTTGGTTGGGCCTAGCAGGCAATCCCTAGGCTTGATTTCCCTGAATGCCAGCTGCCTCAGGACAAACCAATCTTGGAGAACAGACCTCAAACAGGCGTTAGACCCTTTATTTACATATGCAAAGGGCCTAACGCCTGCTTCAGGTGTGGATAAAGAACTCATATTTTTTGTCCTTACACAATATGGTGGGTAGCACAGTTCCGGCTGGAAGTGTGCGCACCCTTCCTGCCCGTGATATTGGGGCCTTAGTAGTCCAAACAGTGCCCAAAAAGCGGGCGCAATGCAGACCAATTTCTGGGCCATGATCCCTCACTAAGCTGGTTTTTAATTTCCAACTTGACCACTTCTGTCCTACCTCTTCAGATTCCACTATACTGATTGGAAAATTCAACTTGTATTTTATCTCTAGTGGGAACTGAATTCTGGAGAACTTTCCAAAGATATCCTATGTGATCAATAAAGTATATTAGCCGAGGCTACCAGATAGCAGGGTAAATAATTTCAGGAAAAGTCACTAATCAAAGTGATAATATCTTGAGCCAGTCCATTTTAATAGTACTAAAAGCTTGTGCTTTACGGTGATTGAAAAGCCAGATTCCATTTTATTGCGTGGGAGTCCAGATTTTTACTGGTGCTTTGGGGCTCGCATTCTGGGATTGTGCCCATTTTTCCATGAAAATTTCAAACCAGTAAACTGGATGATAGCTGCTAAGCACCATTTGAAGCAGCATCTGCACCTTTCCCTGATTCATTGCCTTGCTTAATCCTTGTCCAAGTAGCTACTATTATCCTTGGAATGAGTTTTAGGATTTTTCTTTGTGACATTTGAAATCTTCTTGTTGCATAATACAGTGCTGTGTCATCCGGTCAGCTGTATTATGTTTTCCTCCTACCAATTACTGGTCCCATCATTGGACATAACTTCTCAGCTGGATTTCTACCCAAGGGAAATATGCATAGAGGCATCAGTGAGAGCGGAAGAACCATGGAGCATGAAGGCATTATCTAATGACGGCATTCCACCAAGCCTGACCCACTCTTCCCCCACTCTCCTATTCTTTCTCCAATTGAAGGTTTTTTTTTCTGGCACACAAAAAGAATCATTGAAATTTACAGCACAGAAGGAGGCCTTTCAGCCCATCATGTCTCTGCTGGCTGAAAAAGAGCTATCCAGCCTACTCCCACTTTCCAGCTCTTGGCCCGTAGCCTTGTAGGTTACGGCACTTCAAGTGCACATCCAAGCACTTTTTAAATGCAATGAGGGTTTCTGCCTCTACCACCGTTTCAGGCAGTGAGTTCCAGACACCCACCGCCCTCCAGGTGAAAAGTTTTTTCCTCAGCTCCCCTCTAATCCTTCTACCAATTACTTTAAATCTATGCCCCCTGGTCACTGAGCCCACTGCTAAGGGAAATAGGTCCTTTCTATCCACTCTATCTAGGCCCCTCATAATTTTATACACCTCAATTAAATCTCCCCTCAGCTCCTCTGTTCCAAAGAAAACAACGCCAGCCTATCCAATCTTTCCTCATAGCTAAAATTCTCCAGTCCTGGCAACATCCTCATAAATCTCCTCTGCATCCTCTCTCGTGAATCACATCTTTCCTGTAATATAGTGACCAGAACTGTACGCAGTACTCCAGCTGTGGCCTAACTGGTGTTTTATACAGTTCAAGCATAACCTCCCTGCTCTTCTATTCTATACCTCAGCTAATAAAGGCAAGTATCCTGTATGCCTTCTTAACCATCTTATTTACCTGTCCTGCTACCTTCAGGGATCTGTGGACATGCACTCCAAGGTACCTCTGTTTCTCTACACCTCTCAGTATCCTTCCATTTATTGTGTATTCCCTTGCTTTGTTTGCCCTCCCCAAATGCATTACCTCACACTTCTCTGGATTGAATTCCATTTGCCACCTTGCTGCCCACCTGACCAGTCCATTGATATCTTCCTACAGTCTACAGCTTTCCTCCTCACTATCAACCACACGGTCAATTTTTGTATCATCTGCAAACTTCTTAATCATGCCCCCTACATTTAAGTCTAAATCATTGATATATACCACAAAAAGCAAGAGACCTAGTACTGAGCCCTGTGGAACCCCACTGGAAACAGCCTTCCGTTCACAAAAACACCCATCGATCATTACCCTTTGCTTCCAGCCACTGAGCCAATTTTGGATCCAACTTGCCACTTATCCTTCGATCCCATGGGCTTTTACTTTTCTGACCAGTTTGCCATATGGGACCTTGTCAAAAGCCTTACTAAAATCCATGTAGACTACATTAAACACGCTACCCTAATCGACCCTCCTCGTTACCTCCTCAAAGAGTTCAATCAAGTTCGTCGGACATGACCTTCCCGTAACAAATCCATGCTGACTGTCCTTGATTAATCCGTGCCTTTCTCAATGACAGTTAATACTGTCCCTCAGAATTGTTTCCAATAATTTGCCCACCAACGAGGTTTGGCTGACTGGCCTGTAATCACTCGGTCTATCCCTTTCTCTCTTTTTAAACAACGGCACGACGTTAGCAGCCCTCCAAGAGACGTTGAGCCTTTTAAAAAAAATAACTTCAGATCTTGTTGGTAGTGTTAACATGTATTAAAATGTTGTGCTATTAGAATTTTCTCTTTCTGCAGTGCAGCCGGAGCTATTTGCTAAATTTGAAAGCAATTAATGGTTTCCATGGGTGGATATCAGCTCACTTATTCTGTACACTGCTATTGTGCTGTCACTTGTTAACAGCTATTGCCCATTCCTCCTGGTTGTGATAATGTCGCTATATCTGTCATCACATGGGATTAATGCCAAACTGGGCCTTAGTACTGAATCAATTTAGTAAACTTTATAGATTTTATGTGGGATGTTATTTACAATAAAACTGTTTGCGGTGTTTCATAGTTAAATTAAATGACTTTTTCAAAGTCAGCCAGACTTTTCTGAAAAGTGTTCTTTGTTTTGCAGGAGTGGATACAATTGTTCTGGTTCCTCTCACTTTAGTTCAGGGTGGGGTTTATGGGAGTTTATATTCCCACAATTACATTACAGAGTCAAAGGAAGGAAACAGTCTGCACACCCAGCAAAAGAACTTTGATCAGATTTAATATTAAAGTGGCATGGTGAAAAAAATCTGTATAAATCTTTGGTGCTGTGTTTTAGTAGGATTCTACATAACCAAACTTTTCATTTATTGGGAAAGAATGGGAAATATGAGTTCCTGTAAACTGTATTTCTAGAGCTTATCAAAGTTTGGATATTTTATGGTATTGGTGGGAATGATTAGGTGGCACATCTTGTAGTGATTTAAATCATGGTAGAATAAGAAAAAAGAGTATAAAATAATGATTGTTGTAGCTGTGTTTGCATTAGTATTGTTGACAGTCCAACTGTGCAGTCTATATATATATATATATATATATGAGCCACACCCCATAGGTTTTTCATTCTAATTCACTTCAAAGGAACTATCCTGGTGCTAATATGTGTGTTTAACACTGATTTATTGTGAAAATGCTTATCAAAGCTTGCATTGTGTCAGAACGCCTGCACTGCTAAGTTTGGTTACATGCATGTAACAATGATGAATAACCATCTTTATGAATACAGGTTAATCTAATTTAGTCACTGTTGATTTGTCTCTAAATGTGACAACATGCTGGTAAGCAGAGGCTTAATTAGTAGCTGGCTTGTGTAATTAATGTATCCTGTGCAGCTGTCTGGGGGCTTGAAAGACAAATTACACCCTAGCAGTGAAGTCGTTTTAGTGATTACCCATATTTCTCTTCATTTATTTCTTTGCTCAGAACGCTTTTGCACTTTCTCGTTATGCCAACTAGATCTGGACTGCAT
Organism: Heptranchias perlo; assembly: GCF_035084215.1. Taxonomy (NCBI): domain Eukaryota; kingdom Metazoa; phylum Chordata; class Chondrichthyes; order Hexanchiformes; family Hexanchidae; genus Heptranchias; species Heptranchias perlo. The sequence continues at coordinate 13,041,159 of NC_090348.1, read as the reverse complement.
GGGACCGTTTATTTCTTGTAGGAATTACTGGAGGTGATTCCCATCTTTTTAGCACCCCAAATTGGGGTATTAAGGGGGGGTCAAAGAGGTCAGGAAATCCAGTGGAAATCAGTTCCTCTGGATTGTAAGGAGTGTCTTAAAAGAGAAGGGAGAGATGGAAAGACGGAGAGATTTAGGCAGGGAATTCCAGAGCTTAGGGCCTAAACAGCTGAATGCAAATGGTGGGGTGAAGGAAGAGGGGGATGCACAAGGTCACAGTTGGAGGAATGCAGAGTTCTTGGAAGGTTGTAGGCTGGAGGAGGTAACAGGGATAGGGAGGGGAGAGACCATGAAGAGATTTAAACACGAGGATGAGAATTTTAAAATCGAGGCATTGGTGGATAGGGTGCCAATGTAAGTCAGCGAGCACATGGGTAATGGGTGAATGGGACTTGGTGTGGGTTAGGATGTGAGCAGTTTATGGGAGGATGGAGGATGGAAAATGGGAATCTGGCCAGGAGAGCATTGGAATAGTCGAGTTTGGAGGTGACAAAAGCATGGATGAGGGTATCAGCAGCAGATAAGCTGAAGCAGGGGCAGAAATGGGTGATGTTACAGAGGTGAAAGTAGTTGATCTTTGTGATAGAGAGGATATGGGATCAGAAGCTCAGCTCAGGGTTAAATAGGATGTTGAGGTTGCAAACTGTCTGGTTCGGCCTCAGACAGTGGCCAGAAAGGGGATGGAATCGATGGCCAGAGATTGGAGTTTGTGTATTCAGTCTTCCCAATGTTTAATTGGAGGAAATTGTGGCTCATCCAGGACTGGATGTCAAACAAGCAGTCTGAGGGAGATGGTAGTGAGGTAGAGCTGGGTGTCGTCAGTGTACATGTGGAAACTGATGGTGTGCCTACGGATGAGGTCGCCGAGGGGCAGCATATAGATGAGAAATAGGAGGGGGTGATGATGGCAGATTTCAACTGGAGGGGGACAGTACCTGAGGACAGGGAATTTTTTACAATCAATATCAGCTAGCATGCGGCCAGGAAGGGAAGTTGAGTGGTCAGTAGTTTGGTGCGAATAGGATTGAGGGAGCAGGAGGTAGGTCTCATGGACAAGATGAGCTCAGAGAGGGCATGAGGGGAGATAGGAGAAAAACAAGAGAAAATTGCAAGTTCAGATGTAGAGCAGGGGGAACCTTTGGGGAAGCTTAACTTGGTGGGCAAAGCGAAAGGAGGGATGTGGTAGATGTGGCTGAATGGATGGTCTCAATTTTAGTGACAGAGAAGTACATGTGTTCCTTAAAGCTGGTTAGACATTTTTAACTTTATTTGGATATTGTTTTCATACAGCGTTTACAAATTAAGTTAAATGCTTTTGTTTCAAGTTATTTTCATATTATTTTGAGATCCATTCCCAGCCAACTGTTCTTGGTTATGCACCAATGCTGATCTGTAACTGGACACTATTCACAAGTCAACTCATTCTCCAATTCGCCTTCCATCCTGTGGGGAAAATCCTAACATCTCCCTGTTGGTCCCTTTTCCTGGCAACCCAGCTGAGATCAGGAACTTGCCTTGCTGGAAAATATGACCATTAGTCCACATTTTAAATTGTCGAGGCACCCTACAACAGTGAACCGACCTGCTGTACCACCATGCTGCCCATCAAAATGACCATTTACTTCCAAAACAGACCCCAAAAAATTAACATGGTTATCCACAAACTAAAGTTACAGTCCATTTGATGCATATTAACAGTGAATTGAATGGAATGTGGAACTTAGCAGTTTTGTAAATTGAAGAAGAAATAGCTTGTGTATTTTGGCGTTTAGTTGTAATACAATGCCATTCAAATCTTAGGCTATCAACAATTGCACTGCTGTAAAAATGCTAATTTAGTTCAAATATTGGAGTCAAGGGAGTTAGCCTGTGAACCCAGTAAACTGTGTGAATGTGAACTAGCCTGTTTTTTATTCCAGGTCATGAGAGAGCATATTTTTGGCAGTTATTGCTGAGAATGTAACAATTATTTAATCATGTTCTTGATTACATCCACAGTTATTGTTGCTTTTTTCTTTTCAAGTACATACTGTGATTGGCTGCCATCTTCAAGAATGCAACTGATGTCATTCTGCAGGATTCTGTAGGTTACATCAAACAGAGTTCTGAATTAAGTTGAGGCTGTCAGTACGTGGTTTGCAATTTAAGTATTTACATTAGTCATTGCAGATGTATTTTTGGGAAGAAGGGAACTTACTTTTGTATATCACCTTGTCATGTACTCAGGCTGTTCCAAAACACTTCACATCTAATGAATTATGTTTTGCATTGCAGTCACTGTTGTTATTTTGGTAAACGTTGCAGCCAGTTTGCACACAGCACACCCACCCTGCTCTTCTTTCAATAGTGCCAAGACTATGATGACCTTCTGACTCGGAGGCAACAGTGCTACCCACTGTGCCAAGCTGACAGAAAGAAGGGGAATAGTGAAAAAAAAGGGCAGTCCCAGAAATATAAATTAATTGACAGTATGTATTGATTCTGATCAGTTGATCTTGAACACTGCCATTATTGATTGATAGGACTGATGGGACCTAAGGGTAAATTTTGTAAGACTCCAATTATGGTGAACGCTCACTGCCTGAGAGCACAAATTGTAAGATCAGGTGTCAATTTGCAGTATACCTGAATTGCAGCACACCTGTAATTTGGCAAAGCAACTTTCATGTTTTTTGGAGATGGCACTGTCAACCAGTGCAATCCTCATTAAATCTTTGAAATATATTCAAATAGATCTCATGAGGAGACACCTCCTCCCCATGGTGCAGCTTGCAATATAAAATGCCACTCCAAGATTTGGAGGAACACTCAATACCTGAGGGATCAAGAAAGACTCCTCAGGCATTGTGCATGTACCTGTCATTATCCAAGAACCCACATTCACAGACCCAGATAGTCCTACCTGGACATCTCAGGTGGGACCTGTATTCAAAACCTCCATTCCACAAGGGAGGCCATCACTGAGCTATGCCAACCATGGAGGTTAGCTCAAGACATCTTTTTTTTTAATATATTCGTTCACGGGATGTGGGCGTCGCTGGCAAGGCCGGCATTTATTGCCCATCCCTAATTGCCCTCGAGAAGGTGGTGGTGAGCCGCTGCAGTGCATCCTGTGGATGGTGCACACTGCAGCCACAGTGCGCCGGTGGTGAAGGGAGTGAATGTTTAGGGTGGTGGATGGGGTGCCAATCAAGCAGGCTGCTTTATCTTGGATGGTGTCGAGCTTCTTGAGTGTTGTTGGAGCTGCACTCATCCAGGCGAGTGGAGAGTATTCCATCACACTCCTGACTTGTGCCTTGTAGATGGTGGAAAGGCTTTGGGGAGTCAGGAGGTGAGTCACTCGCCGCAGAATACCCAGCCTCTGACCTGCTCTTGTAGCCACAGTATTTATATGGCTGGTCCAGTTAAGTTTCTGGTCAATGGTGACCCCCAGGATGTTGATGGTGGGGGATTCGGCGATGGTAATGCCGTTGAATGTCAAGGGGAGGTGGTTAGACTCTCTCTTGTTGGAGATGGTCATTGCCTGGCGAATGTTACTTGCCACTTATCAGCCCAAGCCTGGATGTTGTCCAGGTCTTGCTGCATGCAGGCTCGGACTGCTTCATTATCTGAGGGGTTGCGAATGGAACTGAACACTGTGCAGTCATCAGCGAACATCCCCATTTCTGACCTTATGATGGAGGGAAGGTCATTGATGAAGCAAAGGGATGGCTATTCCAATGGGTGTAAAGGTCAATACTGCAATAAACGTATACCAAATCAGTCAGGCAATTATTATCAGATGCATCAAGCAAGCAACAGAGAACTTACTTGCCAGGAGAAACATGTAGATCACCTTCTCTGTGAAAAGGAGGCTTCAGCTCAACAGAGCACAGAACTTTTTTCCAGTTGGCAGAGTTCCCAAGAGTGCAGAGCATTATAGATGGCACCCATGTGTCCATCTGGCCAGCAGGTTCCTTCTCCTCCTCTGCCACACTACTTTCTCCTCCTTCCCTGTGCACTCTGCTTCATCCAGTGCTACCTCTTCATGCTTATTCTCAATAGCTGCATCCCATGGGATACGTGTGGCTGTGTTAGTGCTTGCAAACTTCAATGGGAGGCGCTGTCTTGTTCAAGTCCACTGGCAGTGCGGACAGGCTGATCTTCCAAGCCTATATGCAGAAAAAGTGCTGCCAACATACCTTCAAACAGAGCTAGCATTGTTTATGATGTTTATATGTTTGTGTATGCCTGTATTGTAGTGAGTGAGAATGGAAACATGTCATAAGAACAGGATAATACTAGGTCTGAGCTTTGGGGAGGCCGACTGCTTCAACTTTCCCTACTCTTTCCTTGCTCTGATGTTCTTTGTCATGCCAGGATGTCCATTCTGACTTCTTCCAAGGGAGTCACGGGTCTTTGATTTGTGAACCTTTCTCCATTTAGGATGTGTGCAAGCAGAGTAATTGTCTTGAGATGTAAGTCGAAGGAGGACACGCACAGTGAGGACATAGACTCAACCTGCTGGCCATCATTGAAATGCATCATGCAACTAGGTTTTGTTACAATGATTTGGTATGTGAAGTCCTTGGAAACTGTGAGTGTGGCAAGGGTCTCATTGTAAATTGCATCTTGAAGTGTGGCTATGCATGAGGTGTAACTATAGAGCTGTAAGATTGTGTGAGGGTTGTGCCATGAGCAAGTAGTAAATGTGGAACAAGTTGCTAGGCAACACCTTTTACCTAGTAAATGGTACTGTTGAGTAGTCTCACCGTACTACATTCCTTAACGTGTACTGTCTTCTTGCACTTCTAGTACTTCTATTCCCAGATTCTGTGGGTATGATACAGACTGTTACGCCATCTCCCAATAGGCATAATATATTGCTGTCCTCTTGGGAGAGTGTTATGGAGTACCAAAGAGGGAAATTCTTCTCGGCCCGCCTTATGCAGCAGCCATGCCCACTTTGCCAGCCAACAAATAGGGATTTCAGTGCTGTGCCACATTCTCACTTGCCACATACTCCATTTCATGCTCCCTCACTGGGTTTCCTTTCAATGTATTTATATCCACCTCACACTGGCTTGGAAAAAGATGACAAATATTTGAAATCCATTTTGAGCCTTTTTGAAGGCTGAAACAATATTTGCCCCCATATGCAGCCATTTATTTTTATTTGGGCACGGTCATTTACATTTGAGCCTCTAGCCAGATTTTCCACATGCCCATTAAGCTAGGTCCTGGCGCAAGGCCAAAGCTGTGCTCATGCTAATTATTCAAGTGAGCTGACCACAGAAAATTACAGGCAGTCAGCTCATTGCAGTTTTGGCTGGCTTTCCGCTGGCAGCCAATCACTCCTGGCTTCATGTTGTCAGGATTGCGACATTGGCCCTCTGGAATCAAAAAGGCTTCAAATCCTTTCTTAATGTTACTTCAGAACCAAAACACTTTACAAAGCACATTTGAACTATCCTATTTATGAAGAGTCACCATTTCCTCTTGCATTATTTACCAATCTAAAATTAGAGCAGTGGTGCCAGGAGTAGCAATTAGAACAATATGGGTGAATGTAAAAGCCAAAAACAGAGCAAGAAAGATACAATTGTATCACTATAGGAAGTTTTTTTTCTTTCTTTAGGCTGTGTTTACAACTGTTTGTTAATATTTTGGTGATTAAATAACTTTATTGGGATGTACAGTGTGCACTGTTATTATAATCTGTGCAGAGGCTATTATGCAGGGTGTGAAGATTTGATATCTGTTGAGTAACAATGGCACAAATGTGTACTTGGCCATTTCCTCATGAGTTAAATTACTGGTGTTAGTTAGGCTGCACTAGTTGCTTTGGAGGGATACTAAGGAGCCTCACTAGATACGAGCATGGGTCGGGGATAAGGGTTACAGCATTGTAGCTCTGGTCTCCCACCCACTCTCTTCGCTAGCAAGGCTTCACGCCAGGAACTGAGGCTTGTAATATTACCCTTCAGGAGTTTAGGTAGACCTTGTTGGAGAGGGTGTCAGGATGGGGTCAAGGAAAGTTTTGATTTAGACTGACAGAACATTGAAACATGGTTATAGTACATGATTTGAAGGTTTAAATTTTAAAAAGGAATACAGGTGCGGAAAGAGAAATGTCATACTACCTTGTATTGATCATCGAGACAGTGTCATTATAACAATTATTGGGACTGACACACTTGCTAGCTGTAACAAAAGGTATACTATAGTGAGTGCCCAATATATGTAAGGGTTGATTATCCAATTCTGTTAACAGTGCCAGACTTTTTTGAGGGAAACTGATCTTGTCAGATCATCATTTGTATTTGCTCCCTGCACACATTGGGTCAGGCACTGTCTGTGTAAATGGGATATCCAGCAACCCAGCAGTGCTTAAAGGGCTGTTGCTTACATTTAAAGAACTGCACTAAAGACTGAAAAACAAAATTAAGGTTACAGGGGCAGAAGGTAAAGGAGCAGGAGTCCCATTTTGTGATGTTGCCTGTGAAATATAGCAACAGTTTATGCAGTAAAGCAGGTTTATTCTCTTTGGAGTTAAGGGGCACCCACTATCAGGAACAGTGTTGAAAATACCGGGGAGAAGGTAGCCGAGAGAGTGGATTCACTCTCCCACATCCAAACGTCATGGGAGCAAATGCAAAATAAGTTTTAAGGAGTCAAGAAGATGCCCAACATAAGAATACTCAAAATTTGCCTACTTTAAGTATATGGCCGTAAAATGCATGGCTCATAGAGTTTTCTCTCAATCTGGTGCAGCTTCACTGAGGCAACATGCAAGGCTCTTTCTCATGACTTGGTTTCAGAAGATCGCCCAATAATTATCGATGAGGAATGCTATTCAGCACATCTTAATTCATCTACCCAGAATGACCCTACAGTCTCTTCACCACCCCACCCCCCCACACCCTTCTGTTATTTGTTTCTTAAATGATTCCAAGGTATTTGGCACCTCTACTCTTTCCAATAGTTCAACATGTGAACAATTAAACAATTTCCTGTTATTAGTCTATAATTACATTTTGATCATTCGAACCATGTCCCTTTTTTCTACTCTTGCAATTTAATTTAAAGTATTAAAGAGACAAATGCATGCAAGGAGCATCACATCGGTGCAAGTACTCAGGCAACCTTTCAGCTTTTTCACACATGTATGTGCATACCCACTTTGCTCTTGGGTACATTTTTTTATTGCCACTGAAATAAGCTACTAATGTTGCACATAAATCTTGCAATTTGCGTCCACCGAGCAAACTGCCAACAGAAGCCACTTGCAAGCTTCATGTTCATGGACTCACATGTATAGGCTGAGCACTGCTCTTCCACATTCCAACATTTGTATGGTTTACATCCAGCTACAGGAAAAAGCCACATGTAACAGCTAGGAACAACAGCGGAGTGGAGTGACCCTCCCAACTGTTGCTCACAGGCTCACTGTGAGCAGACTACCCTCAAACTTCTGGGGCCAGAGGCCAGATTGGTGAAGGCCAAGGTTCGATACCTCGGCACCATATGCAGGGGAGTCCCTAGGGGCCAAGATCCTAATTTTTTCTAATGAAATACTTTGATTGAGGCTATAGAATCATAGAATCATAGAATCATAGAAGTTTACAACATGGAAACAGGCCCTTCGGCCCAACAAGTCCATGTCGCCCAATTTATACCACTAAGCTAGTCCCAGTTGCCTGCACTTGGCCCATATCCCTCTATACCCATCTTACCCATGTAACTGTCCAAATGCTTTTTAAAAGACAAATCTCCAATATACAGCAGTATCTCTTGAATGGTTTCAACATTCTGGAAGATCAGATTGACCAAACTGAAACACAGGGTTTTACCAATTTCACTGTTGCCCAGTGATCTGCTCCCACATAGGCCATCAGACCTATTGAGAGAGTGCTCGGCCACAGAATAATGGCAAGAGCTGACACAGATGATGGCGCTGTCTTGCAGGGCCCTAGCCACTTGCTGAATCAGATGTGACAGAGCTATTTCTGACCCAGCACGAATACGCAGTGGACCACCTCCATCTAACACCCAACAGCCAGCCATCATACTTCCTCCTCTCACTGGGGAATTACTGAGACAGAGCACTACGCTAGACAGCAGAAAAGATGCACCATATACTTTCACAAAGAGAAGCATTGGGATCAGACACACTGAGCACACTTTTACCTCGCAGTATTAGGGCGAATAAAGTGGGTTAATTTCATTTTAACTGTCTCTTGAGAGTTCACCGAGGATGTGATGGGATAAGATAGCAGCTGAGTAATGGATTGGTGTCCATGGTAGTTGAAGTAGGGCAGTGGGAGATGGTGGGCATAGTGTATTGGCCCACTTTATTGGACACAAATGGACAGGACTGTTGGTGCATTGGGCAGAACATACACTTAAATTAAGGTTTTGGCAATTAGAACCTGCCTTAAGCATCTTCCTGTCTGCAATTGAGGTTCAGCAGCTATGGAGGCTTGGTTTCAGTGTCTGCTTTTGCCAATGGTTGCAGGTGAGCCTTCAATTCCACGGTGATGCCTCTCCATAGAGTACGGTTGTGTTATTATCTTTGAGACCATTCCAAGGTTATACAACAATGGACACCTACCCTCCGATCTGTCCACCCTTAGTTTCCACATGCCACTGGTATGTTTCACCATGATTCTGGTGGCCTCATGTGCCTCATTATAACACTGTTTAGCTCATGCTGTCACAATGGTTGGTGAGCCAGGGTTGAAGGGGATATCAATAGCGCAGATCAGGAATTTGTTCTCTCGTTGCCCAAGGTCAGTGTGCTGATTCTTCGCCAACATGAGTTTCTGTCTATTAAAATGAAATGATAGAAAGTTGTGTGGGTCTTGAATCGGGCACACTGACCTCCATGCTTGAATTCCCATTATGCATTCATGTCGCATGAAGTTCTGTTCTGGGACCCTTGAATTGTAAAACTGTCCTACTTATTTCAGTTACACGTGGTATTTGGTCAATTTTTTTTTAAAACTTAAAATGCACTAATAACTTCTGGCTCTCTCTTCTGAATTTAAGGTAAGAGTAAACATTATTCTTACTTCAAATTTAACAAGAACTATTTAAATCAGAAATTGTGGAAGCAAAATACATTAGTACGGCAAGCTGCAATGCCAACTTTGCCATGACGCCATAGTGTGCTGTCAGACCCTGATTCTGACCAGGAGCCAAAGGATGGATACAGGATAGGGCCTGAGGCTCTGTCCAGCACATAGGATCTGCTTAATCCCAAAGCTAGCTTCTTCAGTCACCTCCTTTGTCTTTTGGCCTTCATTGGTCACTTGTCATTATGCAAATACCAAACTGTTAGCACGTGAGCATAAACAATTGCAGCTTTGCCCGCAGGTAACTGTGCTCACTGTCTTCTACTGAAGGATGCAAGATGTGCTTCCACTTAAAATATTTTTTTATTTGCCTTCATTACATTATAGGCTAAACCTTCCTCGTGCGTGCCCATGGCAATGCAGAGATGATGGTCATAACAAATGGTTCAAAGTGGGGCTGTCCAAGCTTTTTGATTCTGTGGACCAATTAGGTGCATATCATGGAGTCTTGGGGGCCACATGTAAAGTTTAAATCTATGTTCCCATTAATTTGCATTATCTCAAGTTGCTAATACTGACAGATCCTGGTGTTCATGATTGAAGATTTATCCAACAGCAACAACAAAAACAACTTGCATTTATATAGCGCCTTTAACATAGTAAAATGTCCCACGATGCTTCACAGGAGTGTTATCAAACAAAATTTGACACCGAGCCACATAAGGAAATATTAGGGCAGGTGACCAAAAGCTTGGTCAAAGAGGTAGAAGGCGGCAGTGCTAAAAGTAGCCCTTTCTAAATCTTCAGGCTCACAATACAAGAAATATAAGCACATGCAGGACTGAGTTATCTGGACTCAGGAGTTGCATGTGGGCCTTGGGCTATATAGGTTGAAAACCTTGGTGCAAAGTATTACGAATTGTATAAGCTAGTGGGGCATATGAGGATCTTTAATAGTGCCTTATGTTTCCACAGTATATTAAAAAGAACTTGCATTTATATAGCGCCTTTAACAACCTCAGGACGTCCCAAAGCCAATGAAGTACTTCTGAAGTGTAGTCGCTATTGTAATGTAGGAATCGCGGCAGCCACTTTGTGCATAGCAGGGTCCCACAAACAGCAATGAGATAAATGACCAGATAATCTGTTTTAATGATGTTCATTGAGGGATAAATGTTGGCCAGGACACCAGGGAAAATTCCCCTGCTCTTCTTCAAAATAGTGCCATGGGATCTTTTACAGCCACCTGAGAGGGCAGGTTTAACTCATCTGAAAGACAGCATCTCTGACAGTGCAACACTCCCTTAGTACTGTACTGGAGTGTCAGCCTAGATTTTGTGCTCAAGTTCCTGGAGTGGGACTTGAACCCACAACTTTCTGACTCAAGAGTGCTACCACTGAGCCACAGCTGACACCTTAAATAATGATTCATTATCTCTTCATTATAATTAAACAATATGATTTTATCACAACATTTTTTTCTTTGGTAAATTTTGTGCCTATCAGTGTGACAAATCATAACAGTGCGAATTTTTTTCTCTTCTTTGTCTGACACGTGCAAAAGCCCATCATCATGTTGAAGAGTTTCAGAACCAAGTTACTGAGAAATCTACAGAGTTTCTGTTTGCCTGAAGGAGAGTGCACACATTTCCCCATAGGGACACACCCATTTAGCTAATTCAAGAGAACTCAGGTACAGATAAACAGATCCAAAGCTTAGGGACCCCCAGGTGTATGCAGAGGTATCACTGGAGTTTAACAACCTAAAAGTAGCTTGCTAATACAGAGTAAGCTCTCCACTGCTTGTCCATAATACTACCCTACCTGTTAGAGCATTGGATTGGAGAGTTGTCCAGAGCTGAGTGGGAAGAATCCTAGCTCCCAGTGACAGGTTGACTCCTCCAGGTTTCATTAGTGAGCCAGACTGGCTGGTCAATCATCAACAATGCCCTGGAATACTGGTATCAGATTACCAAGTCTGCCACAGAGATTTGATTCAGTTCTGAACTTCTATCACCAGGTCTGTTATCTTGAAGCCATTTCAACCCAAAGAGACTCCACTTACAAGTGCTGGGAAATGGAACATTTTCTTGTTTCGGATACCCAGTACTACACTGAAGCACTACCCAATCAGATATAGCACAGTTAGATGCAAATGCATTTTTTTTTCTTTTCTGCATGAGTCCTAGTACCTAGTACCACATAATACATGTGTTGACATTTTTGATTTCCTAAAGCAGCCATCCTGTGGCGTCTCTCAGGGAGATTGTCAGTTTAGTGGGAGTTTCATATTATAGACCCGTGTCTATTAAGAACTGACCTCAGACTACACGAACTCATTTCACATAGAACCCTTAGTGCCAACAGTTAGAGGTGAAAGGTCAGTATGCTAACACACTGTGCCACCCTGTCTCCATAAATAAGATTATTTTATTCAAAATATTTGATAAACATTCTTTCCTATTTTTATAAAGAAAACAAACCTCTTATCCTTTCGCATTTGGTACAGTAAGCAGGGTCCTGTAATTGCAAATTGTAACACTGTATTTAGGAACACAGCTGACTGAGCATTTTGGAGACATTGGCCCTTCCAAGAGAAACAAAAGATTGCAGACATATGGTTTATGGCTTATTGTGCAAGCATATTGATTCCAGACTTTACCATATAGAGAATGGTTTAAATAAACTATTTCCTTAATCATACATAGTCCCTCTCACATTTACATTCCAATCTGGTTGGACTGTGTTATCGCAGTCTAGAGTCATGGCAAATCTGGCACATGGCAACTTTCTGAAGTATGTCTCAACATCTAAAATTAGACCATTTTCCATTCAGAGAAAAGATATGTAAACAATAATGTTTTGTAATCAGTACTTCTTTGTCTGTAGGAGCTTACATTAGCAAATAATTCCATCAATAAATAGTGCGGAAAGGCTTTATTGTAATTTTGTTTAAGTAATGCCAGGTAACGGACAACTCAGAGAGAGTCTGAATTCAGTAACACAAGCAGGGAGTATACATTATCTTATAAAGATTAATGCCAAAAGGAATATTTTATTTGCCTCATTTCTACCGTGCAAACAACAGACACAAAATGCAATCCAATGCATCACATTTTGATTTTATTTGGTGGTGCTGAATTGATATTAATACCTATGATCACATTTGTTGTGCTCTTGTGAGAGGTGACCTTATTGAGCTATTGAAAGATAGGTTTGGAAAATTTCTCCAAACTAGACTACAAGAGTAGGACAAGGGGACACAGGTTTAACCTAATAAAAGGCAAATATGGGACTGATGCCAGGACGTTCTTCACAAAATAAGTGCTCAACACCGAATAAATCCAGGTAGAGTTGTGGAAGTGAAAACCCTGGAGCTATTTAGGAAGTGATTGGACACTGCAGTGGGGGGAGAGTAGAGTCTGCCTGGATGGAGGAGCTAAGATGGGTTAGGGTTAGGGCTTTGGTCATCTGTATTTATCATGTGACCTTGTGACTTTTTGTATTGGTATGGCAGAATTCTGAATGTAGTGTTCTGTGGATGAAAGAGCCTCAGAGACACAACAATTAAAGGTCAAATTTCCTCCTTGGATGTCGGATACAAAAGAGCAAACCAGCTTTTTAAAAACTGCACAGAAGCTGTTCCACATTGGGTCAAAAAACTGGGGCTAAACTTTCCGCTTGTGTGCTTCTGACTCCCAGGCCAACAGTTCCCACGGCCCATAGGCTAAGTGATACCAGATATACCTCGGTGGTGGAAGTGGGGGCCACCTGGGACTTCAGCCCTGAGTCATGCCTGGTTCCCTGAAGAAGAGACATTTATCAGCCCCTTTACAAAAGGGGCAGTTTTGCTTTCCTTCCAGGGGACCTGGCACCCACTCCCTTGGACCTGGCTGATTCTGCCCGATATGTCAGCCTCCTTCGGCGGGCAGCTGCTCAAAATGGGCTCCTGCCTGGCTATTTAAATTAAAGGACTTCATCAAACTTTGGTGGGTCAGCACCAGCGCTCCTGGACAGATGCATCGCAGCCAGGATATCAACCCCATAGTTTGTCAGCTCCAGAGTGGTTAACACCTGGAATGGTCTCAGAGTACTTCAGTGGAGGCAAAAACAGTACAATCAAGAGGCAGTTAGACATTATCATTGGTGACCGCAGGATGAGACAACTGGGCCAAGCGGCCTCACCCATCTGAACTTATCTTTGTGAACTTGCCTTTTGATTTCAAGGACTGTTTTCTTCAGTCCAGTTTTATGATGACACAGCTTTCTAACTGCCAGAGCAGGGTGGATTCACTTGCAAATCGTGAATTTTACTGACCCAACTTTATAGACGTCATGCGCCTATAATTTTATTAAATGAAGGGTCTGTGTGCCAGTGGAGAATAGGGCTATTAGCCTGTTCCTGCTAATAATGGAAAAGTATTGCATGAAAATTTCACATGATGGTGGCATCTGTTATAAATCCTATTGCTGGCGCTATGATAAGAAGTCCTATTGCCAAGAGTGCTTCAACTTACGATTCAGTTTTTTGCTCTGAATCATAAAAAGCGTGGTAAATCTGTTACAATAGTATGATAATACTTAACTAATATTAACCTGGTATAGACTAGATATCCCTAAAGGTTTAGAAAAAGGGATCCCAAGAACAGAGGAGGCAGAAGCATAGAAGAATTTTCTTTTTACTTTTCTTTTATATCTGTAATGCTTATTTGATTACAAACTGATAGAATCTCACGATAGCACTGGTTTATTTGGAAGTAAAGTCTTCTTTCTACTTTGCCCAGTGGTCTCTCCCTGAACTATTTTAACCCAGTATGGATCAGCTATCATAAAAGTTTAGAAAAGGGATCGATAGCATTGGTTTAATCAGAAGTGATCTTCTTTCACTGGTAGTTTCTCCGCTCAGGCTTAGGGCATGATCTGTTGATGTTTCTTCATTCAAAAGGTCATGCGTGTGGCTGTTTTCTAGCTGAATGGATAGCTTTACTTATGTCCTGTTTGCTTATTACAAAGTTCTACCAACCTAGAACAGTCTTATCTGCTTTTCCTTAGAGCTGATGTATAGGTTCTAATTATCACAGTTTTGACAATAGCATTCAGCTCATCTCAAATATGTGCAAGTGATCCCTACCTTTTCCTTACTGTGGCTCAGCAGACAAACTATTGCCTCTGAGTTAGAAGGTTGTGGGTTCAAGTCCCACTCCAGAGACTTGTACACAAAATCTAGGCTGATACTTCAGTGCAGTAATGAAGGAGTGCTGCAACGTCAGATGAGATGTTAAACCGGGGCCCTATCTGCCCTCTCAGGTGGACGTAATAGATCCCATGGCACTATTTTGAAGAAAAGCAGGGGAATTCTCCCTGGTATCCTGGCCAATATTTGTCCCTCAACCAACATCACTGCAACAGATTATCTAGTTACTCATCACATTGCTGTTTGTGGGAGCTTGCTGTGCGCAAATTGGCTGCTACGTTTCCTACATTACAACAGTGACTACACTTCAAAAGTATTTAATTAGCTTTGGGATGTCCTGAGGTTGTGAAAGGCACGATATAAATGTAAATTCTTTCCTTTCATGTCCTTGGATTTTCAAAAGGCATTTGATAAGGTACTACATAAGAGATTGTTACACAAGGTTAGGGCTCATGGGATTGAGGTTAATATATTAGCATGGATTGAGGATTGGTTAATGGACAGAAAACAGAGAATAGGAATAAACGGGTCATTTTCGGATTGGCAGATTGTAACTAGCAGGGTGCCGCAAGGATTAGTGCTTGGGCCTCAGCTATTTACAATCTATATTAATAATTTAGATGAAGGGACCGAGTGTAATGTATCCAAGTTTGCTGACGATACAAAGCTAGGTGGGAAAGTAAGCTGTGAGGAGGATGCAAAGAGGCTACAAAGAGATATAGACAAGTTAAGTGAGTGGTTGAGAAGATGGCAGATGGAGTATAATGTGGGGAAGTGTGAAATTATCCACTTTGGTAGGAAGAATGGAAAAGCAGCATATTTTTTAAAAGGTGAGAGACTAAGAAATATTGGTGTTCAGAGGGATTTGGGTGTCCTTGTACACAAATCACAGAAAGTTAACAAGCGGGTACAGCAAGCAATTAGGAAGGCAAATGGTATGTTAGACTTTATTGCAAGGGAGTTGGAGTATAAGAGTAAGGAGGTCTTGCTGCAATTATATAGAGCTCTGGTGAGACCACACCAGGAGTACTGTGTACAGTTTTGGTCTCCTTACCTAAGGAAGGATATACTTGCCTTAGAGGGGGTGCAACAAAGGTTCACTAGATTGATTCCTGGGATGAGAGGGTTGTCCTATGAGGAGAGATTGAGTAGAATGGGCCTATATTCTCTGGAGTTTAGAAGAATCGGAGGTGATCTCATTGAAATGTACAAAATTCTTAGAGGGCTCGACAGGGTAGATACTGAGAGGCTGTTTCCACTGGCTGGAGAGTCTAGAACTAGGGGTCATAGTCTCAAGATAAGGGATCAGCCATTTAGAACTGAGATGAGAAAACATTTCTTCAGTCAGAGAGCTGTGGATGCTCAGTTGTTGAGTACATTCAAGGGAATCAAGGGATATGGGGATAGGGCGGGAAAAGGGAGTTGAGGTAGAAGATCAGCCGTGATCTCATTAAATGGCGGAGCAGGCTCGAGGGGCCGTATAACCTACTCCTGCTCATATTTCTTATGTTCTTATGTTGATCCACAAGGTGCTGCTTTGAACGAGAAAAAAAACCAAGAATTCTTTGCACTTAAAGCAGATTGCATGGGACTGAAAAAAACAGAACTTTCTTGGGTTCTTGTGTCTGATAATGCATCTCTGTCTCCAGAACGGGAAAGAGATTACAAGCAATGCTCCAACTGTGGCCTAACCAAGATGCAGGCATCATACTTTACAAGATCAAAAAAACAATATATACTTTTCTCCTCTCCTTTCCTGAAGTCACGGACTAACAGTTTATCTACATTGGCTGCCCTCCAGTATTGTGCCCAAATGGACATTATTCATGTGTAGGTCCCACACCATGGCAGTTTGAAAATTATGGTACAAAGCCAACCTGCATGCAAAATTCAAACGCAAATGGGCTGGCACCATTAGATCTGTTTTAACAACTGTCCCCTTTCATTAACATTGCATGCCATTAACCTGAGTCAAATCATTAAACACTAAACATTTCTAGAAACTGGTTTTAGAATGGACAGTTTTTGAAAACTAGTAAAAGTGAAGTGGCAGTTCATACAAACAGTCATTTTTGGTCACATAACAGTGAAGCAAATTAGACTTATGAAGACCTGGAGGAATGTGTTTTGTTTTTGGTCAATAGTTTGTTTAAAAAAGTGGAAAGTTCAAAGCTTTACAAGTCTATTGATAAGTCTTGTTCAATACACTCCCACAAATAATTTCATAGGGTCAATAGTTTAGTGGATTATATAAGTTAATTCCTGTTCCATATGTAACTTTTATAGTTTTTAAGTTATCTGAAGACAAGTTCATGCCACTTAAAAACCACACGCACTTTGATATCCTGTTAAATAGCTACTTTGATTAGTGGAAACGGCAGAGTGAATTAAATAAACATTCAACAGAAGAACACTTAATTAACATACGTTGTAAACAATTTGCTGACTGTCTGTAAGTGGTGTGACGTTAACTCTGACCATCAGTGGACTGGCACCTTCCGTTTCCATAGTGATTTGAAACAAATATTAAAAAATAGTAAGAAACCAGGAAGGGCTCAGCGGGAAGTGTCTGTTCCCAGAGGTGCAGTGAGCTTACTAGTCCCCACGTACACACAGTCTGAATCTCAGCAGGCTTCCGTAGAGTCTCTGAGCAAAGCTGATTGATTATTGGTGAGTAGTCCACCTTTACAATGGAAAATGCAAAACAGTCCAATAGACCAAATGTAAAGATGATGCAACAAAGTGGAACAGGAAAATAGTACCAGATTGGGTAGTATGTTCAGAAAAGTTTGCGTCTGGGAATGCAGCGTGTATGGAAATGAGAAAAAACATAAATATTACCAGATTCTGTGGGAAAAAAATCCCAAGGAACTAGATTCAGACTTATAACCGATGAAACTATCAATAAAGGGTGAAAGGTGACAGATAACAACACAAAGAAGTGAGATATCTTTTTGATTTGTTGAAGCCAAGGAGACAGGAGGTCAAAGAGGTTGACCAAGTCTGATGATAGGTGATCGGTTGATTACCAGGTCTGAATTTATAGTAAATTTAAAAAAATATTGCTGAAGGCTATGGATAGCACTGCCTTCCAAAATACTTAACTGTACAGATTGGGACAATACAAATTTGCTTTATAGTTAGAAGTTGCATAATTCAGTTGGTTGAGTTGGGGCCAGAAAGTCTAGATTTGGAATCATGATAGGGTTCACTCAGCCTCTTCACCTCCCAAGATCAATAGAATAAGTACCATGTCTTAGGATATAGAGACGAAGCAGAAGTCTGCAGTGACGGAGCTATATTTGGCACACTGCTGCAGTACTGCCTGCCCATTCACCGGTACAATAACAACTTACGCTTATATAGTGTTTTTTTCCTAAATGTGCTATACTGGATGAAGTGGGAGATATTGAGAAGGACTAGGAGGAGGAGCAGGAGAGAAGGTAGACGAGATGACCAAAGGTGCACTTGAAGAGGTAGGGTTTGAGGAGGCTTTTGAAGGAAAAGAGAGAGATTGCATACAAAGTGAGTTAAGGAGAGAGTTCTGGACAGCTGGTGAATGGGATGGCTGTGCCACTGATGGTGGAGTGGAGGTTGGATGTGGGACAGATGCATAGTAGATCACAATCAAAGAAGCAGAGAGTGCAAACTGAGACATAGGGCTAGAGAAAATTTCAGAGGTAAGGTGGGGGCAAGGCTTTGAACAGGAAGATAAGGATTTTGAAGTAGATACTGGGGTCAGGGATTCCACTGAAGACTGGCAAGGAGAGGAGAGATAGCTGTGTGACTTAGAATATTATGACAGAGAGGTAAAAAGCCAAACTTAGTAAGTTACAGACATTTGAGTTTCTTCAGCGTTTACCTTCAGTAGGCCCAAACTTTGAGTCTTGATAACATTTGAAACTGAAGCCATGAGACAAACAAGGATGCAACTGTATTCTTGCACTGCTACTGGATGCTGAGGATTGACACACACTCGCCACTAGATTCCTATAGAATATGGATGCATCGCACACAAGACCAATGTAAGTCAAATCCCTTCCATTGATAAATAACAATCAGAAAAGTACTTATCACCAGATGTTCAACAATTAAAGGTGCATTTTTGAGTTTGCATTCCAGGCTCAGATCTTATGCACCTAGGAGCACATATTGGAATATGAGACTAATGTGCCCCTTTTGCAGCCCACCTAATTTTCTATCCTTTAATTTTAATCACTCCTGGTGCACGAAGCTCTGTGCTGGAAGTACAAACTCATAAAATTATTCCTTAAATGGAAAAGTAAATGTAAAATAAAACAATAAATGACTGCACAGGTGAACAGTGACTGGAGAGAGGTGGGAAATCGAAAATTGTAGTGCGCATGGCCAGCGGGACTGTACCCTAGGCATGCACCCCATAATGTGCTTCAAAGTATGAACTAGAAATCAGCCAAAAGCGAAATTTGTGATCAGATAAAGAACTCTGAGGAAGTAGTTTTAATGATTTGACCACAACAGAGGTTCTATCCCTCTTAAGCATTTAAATTGCTCTTTGGAAAATAGGGTTTTGGAATATGTATAGAATTACATACCCAGAAGTTACAACACATAAACAGGCTATTTGGCACAACCAGTCTGTGTTGGTGTTTATCCTCCACATGAGCAGTAGTGCTAATCCCATGTACCCGCCCCGTTCCCATAACCTTTTACCCCTCTTTCCTTCAGCCACCGATCTAACCTATTCTTAAATATTGATGCGAGCCAGTAATTTCCTCAGAGCTGCTCCTGCTCCACTGCCGTAACTTTACTGAAAGTCCAGTCGAAACCCCATTTATATGCATAAGCGGGGTTTCCACTGCATTTTCAGCGAAGTTATGGCAGCACAGAGTGCGACCATCTCTGAGGAAACTCCCGTCCACGGTCTCTTCTTCGGTCATTGACTCTGGTAGTACATTCCACAGTCTCACAACCCTCTGTGTAAAAAAAAGTTTCTCCTGCTCTCTGTCCTAAATCTAGTACATTTAATCATACACCTATCTCACTTTGTTCCAGACCCCTCATGTACTGGGAACAGTCTGTTTCTATCCACCTTGACCCATCCTTTCATAATATTAAACAGTTCTGTCAAATCACCCTATAATCTCTTCTGTTCTAATGAGAGCAGCCTCAATTTTTCATGTCTTTCTTTGTATTAGTATTTCCTCATATCAGGAGCATCCCAGTGAATCTGCACTGTATCTTCTCTATTGTTTTTTTTATCAAAATGTACCACATCACACTTACTGACAATGCATTCCATCTGACATTTTTTGCCCATTCCACCATCTTATCACTATCCCCTTGCAGTTTCTTTTGGTTCTCAGCATTATTTACTATGCCTCCTATTTTAGTATTGTCTGCAAATTTGGACACTATTTCCTCTAGCTGTATATCCAACTCATTGATGTACAAAGTCAACAAAAGTGGTCCCAGAACAGTACCCACTTCTAACCATTCCGAGAAACTGCCCTTAACTCCTAGGGGTAGAGGAATCAGGAAATTGTGCCCAAAAATGCGCTTGAAATTGCGTTGGTCAGATTACAGTTCAAGTTCCCGTTAAAATTCATTTGCATAATCAGAAACTTAAAATCTTCCATGAACCGGCGCAATCGGGCAGTGTAATAGAACATAATCATTTCTTTTTTTTCTTTCCATTAACAAGTGTTCCTTAATGTATTTAAAAGTGGTAACCTGGTGCATATTTATTAATACAGCTGAAAATGGGTATATCAGCAAAAATAAGCATTTTTAATAAGGGTGTCTAAGATAAAAGATCGCGGAAAACACAAATGTAAATGGTTTTGGGCACAGCACACTTACATTTAAAATTCCCCGATATTTTGCGCTGGTTTGGCCGATTCAGCCTGGATTGCACTGATATTATTAACGTAAACAAATGGAAACTCTACCCCCTAGTCTCTGTTTCCTCCCTTCTAACCAGTTCTTAATCCTGTTTGCTACCCTGCGCCTAATTTCCTACCTCTTAATCTTCTAGTCTCCTTGTCAAAGGCTTTCTGCAAGTCTAGGCCCACTGCATTTACCCCATCCGCCATATCTGTCACCTCCTCGAAGAATTCTATCAGGTTTGTCAAGCACGATCTTGCTTTCTAAAATTTATGTTGGCTTCTTCTAACTATTTTCTCTTCATCTAGATATTCAGTAATTTCATCTTTAATTAAAAATTCCACAATTTTCCTACAACATGTGTTAAACTAATTGGCCTGTAATTACTTGGTTTTGTTTTGTCTCTCTTTTTGAAAATGGAGCCCTGAATTATCGGCCTCCAAGGGCGCAATCGGCAAATTGTGCCCAAAATGCGCCCGACACTGTGCCCGTCCGGCCGAGGTGAAATTGTACCCAAGTTTCCGCGCAAACTAATTAACATAAGCCCGAACGTAAAATCTTCCAGAAATCAGCATAATCAACCAGGATGATCAATTTGTGACTGGGACAGAACCAATGGAGCCTCAAGGTGCTAGGACGGGACAGTGTAAAATGCGAGATGAAAAAATTACCATCAGGTCCCGGCACTTTGTCCTCCTTAACTTAAATAACCGGCATAATACTTTCCTTTTATTTATTATAATATCTCTCATCTCGCTTTTAACCAGTTCAGGATTTACCTCCTCCTCCAATATCCTTTTGTTTTGTAAACGCTGATGCAAAGTATTCATTAAGGATCCCTACCAATCTCCAATTATCCTTTACTAACTCTATATTCTCTCCACTCAAGGGTCTCACATTACATTTGATAATTCTCTTTTTCCTGATGTATTTGTAGAATACTATTTTTTATATTGTTTGAGATTCTCTGTTCCTAGCCTTCTCTTAATCCATTTCCTTATTTTTTCATATTTGCTCTTGTTTTTATGATTCAGCAGTATATGCATAACTATTCATTAATATGTCTAGCAATGGTTAAAAAGTTTTAAAATTGCATTTAAGGTACAAATATCACTTGCTCTGCCCCCAGGATGAACTACTGCTCCCCTCCATTATGCAGAAGAGTAAACTAACACTGATTGATTGTGCTGGCACTGATGGCACTGGGCTGAATTTGCATCACTTTACACAACTTACATTTTATTAGCAAAACTCCCACCGACCTCCTTTATAGTGTGAAATCTCACATTTGGGATAAACTGCCTGAAATTGAGAAAGTAAAACTTATGCACTTATGCATCTTACAGACCAATAGAGAGATCAAATCTTAGGGCTTCCGGAAGAAAGACTCATAAATGCTCAACCCTCTGAGTGTGACTATTTGGCACATTTCCTGTCAAATAATTTGGGCTATGTGCTTCATGTTTGTCAGTTTAATTGATTAAAAGTCCTGAATCAATCCTTAAGTAGCAGTGGAGTTCTATCTGTCCCTAAGTTTAAAACTAACTTCAGAACTATGGCAGAATACCAGGTACTGCTACAGCCCTCCAGAACTCAAATCCCTTCATTTATGGCCCCATAATCTATTGAGCACTTCCTAAGTGAACAGTAGGTAAAATAATTTGGCATTTAGTCTTGCCAAACAAAACATTCAAACTGTTCTTCACAATTGCATATATTATCCTATCATTATACACTTTACTGTTATATGAAGTGTCAGCTGTGGCTCAGTGGGTAGCACTCTTGCCTCTGAGTCACAAGGCTGTGGGTTCAAGTCTCACTCCAGTGACTTGAGCATATAACCTATCTAGGCAGATAGTAGTGAAGGAATACTACACTAGTAGAGGTGCTGTATTTCAGATGTGATCTTAAACTGAGGCCCTGACAGGTGGATGTAAAAGAATCCCATGGAAATATATGAAGAATTTTCCTGGTGTACTGGCCAACATTTATTCCTCAATCAATACCACTGAAACAGATGATCTGGTTATTTTGCTCATTGCTGCATGTGGGATTTTGTTGTGTGCAAATTGGCTGCCGTCTTTTCTTACATTACAATGGTGACTACACTCCAAAAGTACTTTATTAGCTGTGAAGTGCTTTGGGATGTCCTGAGGATCTGAAAGGCATTATATAAATGCAAGCTCTTTCTTTTAACTTGCCAACAAACAATTTTTGGGCTTATTGAGCTATCCTGTAAGATTTACAAATAGCAGGAAGACTTCCCTTCAATCGATAATATATTTCAATTCCTACATATAATGATGTGGAGATGCCGGTGATGGACTGGGGTTGACAATTGTAAACAATTTTACAACACCAAGTTATAGTCCAGCAATTTTATTTTAAATTATTTTGATTTTAAAATAAAATTGCTGGACTATAACTTGGTGTTGTAAAATTGTTTACATATAATGCACACTTCCTGTAAACATCACACTTACTTCCTGTCACACTTCAGCCATCACAGTTTGTTAGTTGGCTCAAAGTAAAACAGTAGCAAATTAGAATTCAAGATCACAAGCTAATTACAGATGAAAAAGGCTATTCATCCCATCTTAATTCATCCATCCGTTTCTAAAGATGCTACAGTACCCCCATTTCAACTAATTGTTTCTTAAATGATTCCAGGGTTTTTGCCTCCATGACTCTATACAGGGGTCCACTCTGTCCAGGAGTCCATTCCCTGTGTAGATCACTCTTTGCATGAAGTACTTCCTGATATCAATCCTACATTGACCTTTTGTGTCCCCTTCTCCAACTCTTGAAATTTAATTTACAGTAATTCTGAATTCATCTTTACCATTCTCTTATCTATTTAATCTTCTCTATAAGATCACCTCTCAGATGTCTCCTGTCTGAAAAGCCCATGTTTCTCTAGTCTTTCCTCATATCTCTGACATCAGACGGATCAGCCTCTTGGCTCTTCTCCACACTGCCTCCAGTGCCTGGATCTCTCCTTTGTTTCTCGCAAACAGATCTGGACACAGTACTCACGGTGCGATCTGACCAGACCAGAAAGTTTGATCATGACTTCCTCAGACTCGTATTCTACTTTTTTAGCTGTATGGTTCAGCATTTTATTGGCTTTGTTGATTGCTGCTGTACATTTTTTGGCTATGTTGAGTGTCAAGTCTACTAAAGCTACTTGGATTCTTTCAATTTCTTCCTTAACTATTTCAGCACCATTCATGAAGTATGTAGGGTGTTGCTCATTTTCCTTCCTCGATGCAATACTTTACATTTGTTAGTATTAAATTTCATCTGCCATTTCCCTGCCCACATAAAGATTTTGTCTAACATATTCTGTAATTTCAGAGTTACCTCCTTCGATTCCACTGCCCCTCTTAGCTTGATATTATTTGCAAGTTTGACTAATTTGCATTGGGATTGTGAGTCCAAGTCATTGATGTAAATTAGAAACAGCAGCGGTCCTAACACTGAACCCTGGGGCACCCCACTCCATGCTATTCCCCCACCCTGACATAACTCCTCTAACAAGTACCTGTTGTTTCTATCCTTCAACTTGTTTCTTATCCATTCCCAAGATCTACCCTGATCTACAGCTTTGAACTTAACTAGTAGCCTTTTGCGCAGAACTTTGCCAAATGCCTTTTACAAATCTTAAGTACAGCATGTTCAAGGGTTCCCCACAGTCCATTTGGGTTGCCACTTTTTCAAAGAGGTCTAGGAGGTTTGTCAGGCAGGAACTCCCAGTTGCGCTTCCTGCCACCAGCGCACTGTACAACTGCATGAAGCAAGTGTGCAGTACTTTGGCAGAACTGCATCCAGGCATAAGTGGGGCCCACTGCATACTGAAAGGCTGGTCTTCTTACAGCAAGTCGGTCACAAAGCTCAAGGATTCCCTTCCTTTCAATTTTGAGACAAAAAAAATCCTCTTCATCTGATCTACCGGCACTCTTCCCCAATACTTACCTCTGCTGGCAATTTGCCCTCCCCCCCACTCCCCCAGAATTTGAAGAGAGTCATGGGCAACTGAGACCAATGGTCTCCCATGGTACCACAGCAGTGCAGGTTCATGGATTTTCAGGGCCTGGTACTTGGCTGCTTTCTAGAATTCTCCACGCTACCCACTCTGATGTACAGTAGCATTTTGGATTTCAGATCAAAATAAAGTAACCAATTATGGCTTTTAGGGGGAAAAATACCACATGTATTCTGCTCTTCATCTTTATAATTGCCACAAAAACACCTTTCAAAGGTGCCGTGTCTAATAAATACTGTAAACATCACCTTTGCCAGCTGCCCTTATTTGCACTTTTTCCCCAAAGCTATTTAATTTCTGTTGGCAGCAGAATATATTACACTTCTGGCCATAAGTTTGCCCATGACTGCCAGCATTGTGCTCTCCATCTAAAATAGGGCTCTATGCAGTCGAATACTTTAGTTAACTCTCTGGAGAACTGGGTAGACACATTAAAGGAACAGAAAAGCTTGGCAGATTTCTGCTTCCCTTTCAGTTTCAACTGCACCTCCGTATTTATTACCAGCAGACTCCAGTGAATCAATGTATAAAATATGGTCAGTGACAGGATGTTTGATATCATTTTAAAGATGGCTAATCAAGGCTATTGAATGGAGTCAAATTGAAGTTTTAACTATTATGTTCATCAGTAGATGTCCCTTATTTCAGAATTCATAAATGTTGGTGGATCTCAGGTAAGATCGCTCACGGAGCTGGAGAAGAACTGGAGCATTGTATCTTACAATACACTATACCAGCAGATCTCATGGTGTTGCTCATGGTGAGTCAGAGAATAAACTGGCTTATAAAAATGAAAGGGCTGTTACCAATATAATGTGATAGGAAAAGTTTTGCAGAAAGTGTGACATTTACAGGAAATCTGCACTATCTGCAAGACTTTCAATATATTATAGGTAATTGCCCTGCCATATTGTTGGTTAGGGATAAAGGAATTAGGGTAGATCTTGACTTTGTGCGATAGTGTAAAATAGGTGCTAGCGAGTTGGCAGCCCGTTTTACATTGCTCCCTATTTTTACTTCCATTGAAGTCTCAGTTTATAATAAGACACCTAGGCCTAGAAATTGGATCACCCCATGCTGGTTTTACAGGTGTAAAACAGGCGCATAAGGGCCCAATTTGGTGAGCAGCACGAGCGCGTTCATTCCGCGCTGGAAGTGCACCACCCACCATATTGGTAAAGGGTCCTGTATAAGCTTCCAGGGTGCGCACCTGAAACAGGTGTTAGGCTCTTGGCATATGCAAATTTTGGGGCCTGATGCCAGTTTGATGCCCCCTTTGCAAAATTTGTTTGTCACTGACTGTAGCACGCTGCGGTCCGTATTCTCAGGTGCTTGGCAGCCAAACCATAGGTCCTTAAAGGTAAGTTTTAATTTTTTTCACTTACACCATTGTGGAACCGTGAGGAGCAGGAGTGCTCCTCCCGGCTCCATATTAAATTTGCGGGCCACTGCTCGCCCCCTCCTCCCAAATGCTTCTCCCTTCCGGGACTCTCCTTTCACCACGAACTTGATGCCTCCCTGGACCAGTGAGCTCACCTCTGGGGCCGTGACTGAAGCCGGCAGTAAAACAAATGAGACCAGCAGACCTGCACGTTCCCCTCCAAGTCACACACCATCCCGACTTGGAAATATATCGCCGTTCCTTCATTGTCGCTGGGTCAAAATCCTGGAACTCCCTTCCTAACAGCACTGTGGGAGAACCGTCACCACACGGACTGCAGCGGTTAAAGAAGGCGGCTCACCACCACCTTCTCGAGGGCAATTAGGGATGGGCAATAAATGCCGGCCTTGCCAGCGACGCCCACATCCCGTGAACGAATAAAAAAAAAAAATTTCCCTTGGTCCTGCCATCGGTCTCATTAGACGTGTGCAGCCTGGGCTGCATCGGGATCAGCCCCGATTCGGGTGCCCCATCCAATTACTTTGCCCGAAGCAGCAAGCGTAAGTTCTGTAATAGATTACAGTAAGGAGTTTAGAGATGGATGTGATGAATTAGCATTCCTGGTACAGAGCTTTGCATAACTGAAGTGCATATTGGGAATTCAGGTGCAGGGATCAGTACAACCCACATGATTTTCCAATCATTAAATGGATGCAAAATTCCATACGTGAATTCCCAAAGTGTACTCCAGTTGTGTGAAGCTGTGTGCCAGGAATGCAAATTTATAAACTCCATCCCTAATTAATTTTAAAATGATATTCCATCAATGGATATTATGTATGAAGCAGGTATTGACATGAAGTATACAATGCAGCTAGTATGTTTATTAATTATTAAATGCAGCAAGTAAGTGAATTAATTATGAAATTCCAGCAGTGATTTATTAATTATGCAATTGAGTATGCTAATGAAATTTAGGGTGTAATATTATTAATTATTAAATGTTTTATTGTAAAATGTAAAACTCTGAAGCAATGCACGTCAGTCTCATGCGTTTTGTGGCAAAGTGGAGTTCTGAAGTAAAAGAAAACCCTATTGTTTGCATCCATTTGTGTAAGGAGAAGGCATGTGATGTAAGTACTTTCAAGACCGCCAAGGCAGAGGCCGAGAGTAATGATTGGTAGATTTGGGAAAGGTTAAAGGGGAGTTTGGTCAGATTCAGGAAGTGCAGTACCTGACAGAAAAGTGGGAATACCCATTTTTGGGGCATCATGGAACTATTGAAACCTTGGGAATGGACTAGAGTGGTGAAAGAGCAGAAAGGTATTCAGTAAAGTAGATGAACCATTTTGGGAGGTAAGAGAATTGAATCTGGGAGTTGGAACAAACTTTAAGGATGGAGCTGGCCTGAGAGGGAGATGGGAGGGTCTAGAAATAGTTGTTCATGTGTTGGGCAGGCTGCATAGTAACTACTGAGAAGTATTATCTGGGGTGAGGGAGATATTTAAGATATGAAAAGCTAGAAGGACCCAATGATGGGCCTACACTGATGTTGCTGGGCACTGAGGTTATGAATGAATAGAGGCCAAAAAAGTAGAGCTCAGCAGAGGAAAGCAAGCTCCAGGAAAAGAGCATAACTCACGCCCCAGACCTCTGAAAGAGGATAGGCTTGTGGGAGCAAAACTTAATGAACAGATTTCTAACAGTACGTGAGTAATTCTATGGGTAAGTTTAAATATTTTTTGTGAACTATTTGTTTTTAACCCTGAAATCCCACTGAAAAGAGAGAGAGCAATTTTAGATGAATGTGTTAAGTATTTGCAATTTCAGGGTCTGTGTTTGTTCTGTTATAGATTTTCTTTTTAATGTGTATACAATCCTTGAATGTTATCACCTCCCAAATCCTTGCCCATCTTTCCCACAATTCCATGTTTGAATCTCTCCAATCAAATTTCCACCCCTGTCACAGCACCAAAATTAGAGTCGCAAATGATATCCTCTGTGACTGTGACCATGATGCATTATTCCCCCTTCTGCTCCTTGACGTCTCTGCAGCCTTTGACACAGTCAAGCACATCATCCTCCTCCAACACCTTTCTTCCATTGTCCAGCTCAGTGGCATTTCACTCGCTTGGTTCCACTCTAACCAATTGCAGCATTTCCAGCAATGGCTTCTCTTCCCACCCCTTAACATTACCTCTGGAGTCCCCCAATGATCTACCCTTGGCCCACTCATCTTCCTCATCTACATGCTATCTGCCTCTTAGTGACATTAGCCACAGATATGAGGTCATTTTATGACACTAATTTATAACTTTCCACCACCTGTCTCGCCCCTCTGTGTTGTCCGACTGCTTGTTTGTCATCCAGTCTTGCAAAAGCTGCAATTTCCTCCAATTAAACAGGAAAAGACCATCTTGTCCATCAAGCCTGCCCCATATATGTGCCATCAGGCCTGCCGACACAATCTACTGTTAGAACTGGAACCTCCTCATGCACTAATCATTTGTCAAAGCAAGGTATATTCACTTCTGCTAGTGGATGGGTCCATAACACATCTCGTGCTGCCTGGCATCCTTTCTATGGTTCTTTTCTTCATCCAAGCACCTGAGGTAGCAGGATTTCCATTGGTGAAACCCATTTGATGCCAACAATCGATTGGGGGCAGAACATCTTTTAAAAAAACATTTGACACAAAGGGGGTGATTTTAAACCCCAAGAACGGGTGGGTTGGGGGCGGGTGGGAGTTGAAAATAGTTGTTTTTTGGGTCGCGACCGCAACCCGGCTTTATTTCCGGGTTTAATGTCGGCGTGTAAAAGTACAGGCTTCCCACTGGGAATGCCAAATCTGAAAATTTTACGGTTGCGACCCAAAAAAACAACTGTTTTCAACTCCCCCCCAACCCACCTGTTCTTGGGGTTTAAAATCACCCCCAAAGAATCTGCGTGCCAGCAGAAAAAAAACCCCAAAAGAAGCAAAATGGGTCAGAAATAGCTTTAAAAAAAACTTAGCCCTCTCAGGTGATATAAAAGATGCCATGGAACTATTTCAACAAAAGCAGGGTGTTCTATTGATCTCCTGGCCAACATTTATCCTTCAACCAATATCACTAAAAAAGATTGCCTAGTTATTTGCCTCATTGCTTTTTGTGGGATCTTGCTCTGCGAAAATTGGCTGCCGTGTTTCCCTATATTACAATAGTGACTACACTTCAAGAGTACATCATCAGCTGTGAAACGCTTTGGGACATCCTGAAGAGATGAAAGGCACTAAATACATGTAAGTTCTTTCTTTCTAAAATGGGTTATCACCAGTGTTTAAAATTCATTGGAAAATCTAGGTTATTAAATTGATAGAATTTGCACAGCAGGTTTGCAAAAGACTTACTGCAGATGATGCTTTGGGACTAATTTCTTTCTACAATTCAAAGTCTTTATGATCTATTAAGTGCCAGCCAAATATAAACTGTCACAGTTAAAGAACAGAAAGAGTGAACTATGATGTGCAAATTAGCGTTTCTGTCTATTGACCGTAATGTGTAGTAATATAATATCAGTAAATGTTTATACAGTATTAACAAAAGCAGAGCTAATTTTCTTTCTCTTTTGGTCTTGGGACAGCTGTACACGGGGAAATAAGGAATGTAAAGAAAAATGTAAAGATTGTACTTTTTTTATGCAGATATTTTAGACTGATTGCTATATGATTATTTGCTTTTGGAAAACCAGTCGTTCAAATTCCTCCTCCTCCCCTGAGGCCCTTAGTAATGCTGGCCTCCATGGATATAAAGTGTCTCCCATGACCAGTGTTGCTGGGGTGCAAATGACAGGGAATACAGTACATGATGTAATTCCCACATTTACATGACATATTATGTGGCTGTCCCACTTCTAGCAGATTTTCTGACAGATGAACCTTACTGGGTCTTACCCCAAATGTCACCCTTACTCAATCAGATAACTGCATTTTTTGTCCTCCAGGATCTTAGGGCTAAGATTTCTGACATTGATTAATAGGAAGGCTGTTTTGCTACGCACTTACTGTAGAATACTGCAGTCTAGGTCTCACATTTTTTGATATAGGTATAACAGTGTTAAACATTTACCATAGGAATTGCTAGATGAAAGGTCCATCTAGTTCACCTTCTACCATCCTGGTAGTCACATAGTACAACGATAATGGAGTTGTTGACTAATTATAGCAATCAATCTCTATCAATTAGTTTACAACAGACCCAGACATGACACGGGGGAAACCCCTAATGGTGGAGAGCTTTGGGAACCATAGATCCAAAGTCACCTGTTCCTCCCAAGCAGGTTACACTTACGACATGTTATGTCTCAAATTACTCATATACTGTGTCCCAAAATGATATTTTCTGACCACGATGTGGGACGCCTCTCGCGCCATTTTTCTCTATGACCCCACCACCACCACCACCACCCCAGTACTGCTTGAAAGCAGGCAGTATTTGAGAGGAAAATCCAGGCCATGATCCATCAAATAATCCTTGCGGTTAAATTGAAAGCTTGTTTGGTGAAGGAGGATAAATAGGCTTGATAACAGGGAACAAAAGGCAGTTAAAATGCCCATATCTTTAATCAGCAACCATGACCATAATCACAGAGATCAGTGCTGGAAGCCCTGCTCATTTATCAATGATCTTTCTGCAGTTACTATATGTAGAATATTTAATTTTTCGGATGATGCGTGGAAAAGCAGAACATTTTGAGAAAAGGGATAAGATTCAAAGAATTCAAAAACATTTAGCAACAGATAATGGGATATGAGAGGGGATTTTCCTCTATGTCAGGCACAGCACACTTGAGGTGTCCTGTCCCTGTGGCTGCACCTATTTTTCCTCCCTTGGGCCATTTGCATTGTCCAAGTTGACTCCAGATTCAGGCCTGTCCCCTGCTGGGGCACGACCCCTGTGTGACAGAGAAGAAGTGTGAGTGCAGCTTCAGGCCTGGCTCTGGGCCATTGGGACGGGGGGCTTCGGGCTACTGCTGGAGTACAGCAACTTGAAGATCCCAAGTGCATGAAATATTCCTGGGGGGTTTGTTGACTGTAAGTTTGCTACTTGCCTGAAACTTCGTCAGCCTGCCCCCAGGCCCCTGTGGAACCCCCCCAATCCACAGGGCTACGGAGGCATGTCCTGGTGCTACCTTTTTACAGGCACGCATCTGCTGGGCACCCAACGAACATAGTCCCTGGAACATAAGGCTGGAGGCTGCGAATATCCCCTGCCACCTCATTAGAATAGGTACTGTGGACATGCACCTGCTGCAATACAGGCAGCTGGGGAAGCCCCAGAAAATTCTGGGCCCGTGTAAAGGCGAAGGGAACCCGATGTAACAGGTCTCCACCCTTTTTTGCCTCGTCCCTGTATATAGGGAATGCCGATTCCCAGACGCAGGGCAGAGGAAAATCTACCTTGTAATTTAATGCACGTTGATGACAAGGTTGATAATATATTCAATGATAAATCCACATGATTCAAGCTTTAAATATAATTAAGGGAATTACTAAGGCAGATGTATAAACGTATTTTATGTGGGCAGAGAATGATTATAAGTTAGAGTCATTGGGATGGATTATCTGATCAGGCCTCTAAACAAGCATTAGTCGAGCAGCATGTAATGAGCACCATCTGACTGTTGGTGCGCTGAACTTGGCTGACTGTGTAGAGTTAGCTTCATTGATATAGTGAGGGCAAGTTCCTGGCCCATAGTGGGATTGGCATTGGGGGCTCACCAGAAGGAGGCAGGAAATTGTGTCGAAAGAATCCTTAAACTGCTGCTTTTAAGGAAGGGAGTGGGCAAATTTAAAGGGCATTGGCCCTTTAAAATTAAGTGGTCACATAAGAAATGTTGGTAGCAATTACAAAGGCTGCTAGTATTTTTTAATGTGTATTTCAGCCTTTGCAAAAATATCTGGCAAAACTGGGATAATAAATGTGGAGGCAGGAGTTTGTGGCTAAGTGATGGAGCTCTCCAACTGCCTGGTTGATGGCTGGCAACGTGGAGGTGGCACAGAATGAGATGGCAGCGAGCATTTTGCAGCAGAATGTATGACATTCTTTAGCGGCAATTGTCCAAGTGGGTGTACTGCAAAATGCATCAAATGCTTATTTGCCTGAGAGGGAACTGAACCCACCATCATTAAAGCCTGCAGGACTGACACGGAGTGGCTCACAAGGCTACTGTGTACAAGCGCCAGGTGGAACATGCCCTCCACCCTTGGTTCCTTCTGGTTTCAAAGCTGGCATTTCTAAGAGGCATGCAATCTAGATAGCTAGCAGAAGTCTGACCACCAGCTTCAAAACAAAGTTGACACAGCCAACAAAAAGCTGAGAACTCAAGAGCAGCTCTGATTATGAGACTCTGACGGGTGAAAACTATTACATGGGCTTTGTAACGTAAGCTGTAAGTATACACAACCTTCCTTCATTGTATTCCAGGAGGAAAAAGCCATAATTTTGAAGGCACAAAATTGGTGGTGCATTCTTAAGGGAATGCTCCCTTAAAAAATCTCTGCACTACTGGTATGTACGGAGTCCAAGGAGCAGCCGCTGTGCTGAGACTGCAATATTGGCCCCAGCATAAGACAAACTCTCCCTTCGGGTTGGACAAGTAATAGAGAACATTGGAAAAAATCCTCCCTTAGAGAAATTATTTTGAAATCCAAGGAGTTTCAACATCTTCGAGTAACTCAACTCATAAAAGCTTAATTACTTGATTTACTAAAATCATCATCATTCCTATGGAATTTTTCCAAATGTGTCCCATTTTTGCATCCCACAATGTCACATGCCACAGCACTTTGCCCTTGCACATTCCTTGCAATAGAGCCTGGCATCGGGACCCCCAGGCTTTTACTGCATTTTTAATTGCTTCTAAATGGGATGCAAAAGAATGGTCAAATTTATTCAAACAAATGGAAAGTTTATGATGCTAAGTCAGCTGTAAGTTATACAGCAATTTCACAATTGTTTATTGTAGTTGGAAGAATTTGTATGTGTAGATGATTCAGGGCCAGTAAAAATAAAATATTTCCATTGGATTTTACGACTAGTCTAATTTCAACTATCCATTCGTCTCGGAACCAGTAAAGAGAAACACAACACACAGTAAAATTAGAAATTCTCTAATCAGACCTGCATGAACATGGCTCTTTGTGTACCTAACCCTTTCCCACTCAAACTGGCCTTTAACTGGCTGTGAATTCGATTTGAGAATATACCAAAAATTGTTATGATGTGGTGTTTGGGAGCTGGCCAAGACCTGCGTTATAACAAGGGATGTGTTGTAACAAATGTCTTGGGGTTGGGGGGGTGGTGGTGAATGGTATTAATGTATTAAAGGAGGTGGGAGCAGTGTCTCAATATTGTCTGTCAGTGGAGTTGGGAAAAATGTCTGATCCCGCTGTCCTTTTCATTTGAATACTGCTCCAATGTTTGCCTTCTCTGGTTTGTATTAACTGCTGCTTTCTGTCTCTACATTGCTGCCAGTGTTGAGTTTTCGTGTAGATTGGATACAGTTAGCGTTAGCTATTGGGTTTGTATTTTCGAAGCAACAATATGTTGAAGTGGAAGTTATGTTACAGTTACAAAAAGCTCTGGTTAAACCCCATTTAGAGTACTGTGTTCAGTTCTGGGCACCGCACCTCAGGAAGGATAAATTGGCCTTGGAGGGTGTGCAGTGTAGATTCACCAGAACAATACTGGGGCTAAAAGGGTTAAATTATGAGAACAGGCAGCATAGACTAGGCTTGTATTCCCTTGAGTATAGAAGATTAAGGGGTGAATGAATTGAGGTGTTTAAGATGATTAAAGGAGTTGAGGGTAGACAGAGAGAAACTATTTCCTCTGGTGGGGGAGTCCAGAACAAAGGGGGCATAACCTTAAAATTAGAGCTAGGCTGTTCAGGGGTGATGTCAGGAAGCACTTTTTTACACGAAGTGTAGTGGAAATCTGGAACTCTCTTCCCCCAAAAAGCTGGTGAGGCTGAGGGTCAATTGAAAATGTCAAAACTGAGATTGATACATTTTTGTTGGGCAAGGGTATTAAGGATTACAGAACTAAGGTGGGTAGATGGAGTTAAGATACAGATCATCCATGATCTAATTGAATGGCAGAACAGGCTCGAAGGGCTGAATGGCCTACTGTTCTTATGTTCCTATTAATATACTAGCAAACCTCTTAAAACAAGAATGCTAATTTGTGCTAACATTTCAGTGGCTTGGCTCCATACAAAGGCAAAGGACGGGTCTCTGCCAATCAGATGACTGATTGTATGCAAGGTTTCCTCAGGAGCAGACATCATTCTAATGTATGAAGCTCTAAGGGGGTAATTTTAACCCCCAAGAAAGGGTGGGCTGCAGGCGGGTGGGAATTTAAAGTAGCAGCTTTTTGGAGAGGGACCGCGTCCCGGCTCCATTGCGCACACTTCCGGGTTTAACCCAGACGTGTTTGGATGCATGCGCACAATAGAAACCCAGAAGTCCCATCCCCACTTAAAGCCAGCGGGCCGATATTTAAAGGGGCAATTCAGATCGTTGAAACACTTTAGGTACTTAACTTTTTGTAGATTCTGCCACAGAAATGGACTTAACTGCTCCTGAACGTGTCTCCCGCGGTTTCTGAAACAGGCCATTGAAACGGAGGCGAGCTGCAGCTGAAGCTCATTTGGCCCTTTAAACCAGTGATTGACGCATCTCAATAAAAGGTGAGGTATTGCAGCTGGGCACTCAGTTCTCTCAGACAAACGTTTGGCTGGGAGTTCTTTGTGTTTAGACTGAGATTTCTTTATTGAGATTGAGCATTCTTGTCTTCAGACAAATTTACCTACATTCTGGAGCCGCTCAAACTGACAAGATCGGGGTTGGGGGGGGGGGGGGTGGCAGTTGCACACAATGGATTTATTCCACAGAACATCTGAGGAGCAGAAAAATGAAGATGGGCGGGAGGATCCCATCTCATTGCTGCCCGTGATGCCAGGGATGCCCTCATCTCTAACAGGTTCTCAGAGTGAGATGTGCAAATTTGAGACTTTAAAATATTCAGGCCACCTGGAACAACCACCACCACCAACCCCACCAACGCTACCCCACCCCGCCCTCCCTTTGCACAAAACAGTCCTTCAACCACGCAGATATCCATGCCCAATGGGTGGCATCATGACTTAGCATTCATGATGAAGCACATGAAAGGGTGAATTCACAAAAGGGTCTCCATTATGGTCAAGGCGTGACAGTGGTGGTGATTAAATTTAATGTGTCATAACAAAAAAAATATAAATTAAGAACATGACCGCTCGTCAAACACCCTTGTACATACCCTTAGTGAATTACAATTGCTTAGCCTTTCTCTTCCTACCGCTTCTACCTGGTGGATCCCCTGTGGCTTCAGCAGAGGTAGTGGCAGGTTGTTCAGGTCCCTGCCCTGACTGCTGAGATGCTCTCGGTCTATGACCTCTAGGTTTTGGAGCCCATGAGGGCCCCGTTAAAGACTGCTCCACCTGCAGCTGTGCAGGGGCAGCCTCGACCATTGGGAGAGGATGCAGCATTGTGGGTACTGGTTGAAGAGGGGGCAACGACTGAGACGTAGGAGCGCTTTGAGTGGAATCCCCACTTCCATGTCCCCTTTCACCATCATCCCCTCTCCCAGGCTAGCGCAACATCACTCCTACCACCCTGCTGGCCAGCAGACTGGTGAACAGATGTGCTGTGTTATGTGGCCACAGTTAAAGTATCTGTCTACCTGATTAAAACGGCAGACATGTTGTCATCCAGAGTCCGCACAGCCGTTGACATGGCCTTCATGGACTCATTTGTGAGCCGCACTTGAAGCTCAATGGAGACTACCATTCTCTCCATCGCAGACATTCTAGCACTTACCTGTGCACCAATCTACCAGCGATGGAGTTGGACTCCTCCATCCTCTCCGTGCGTGACACTTTTTCCATTACCTCACAAAGTTGCTGCTGTACCTCTATCATTCTCCTTCTCAATGATGGTCCCCGGAGTTCAGCATCTGCGACCAGCTGAACAGAGCTTGGAGAGGAGTGCGCCCCCTCCGACGTGGACTCTCCACAGCTGCCCCTGCCACCCGTGTCCGCTTGTGCACACTTGTAAGTTGTGAATCACCAGGTGACAATCCAACTAACTGTCTGACAGGACCAACCAAAGTGCAAATTTTTGCGCTGGTGAATGACTGTATGGCCTGTGACGGTGCAGAAGGAATGAGCTCCTCTGAGGAATCGCTTTCTTCAATTTTTGCTGTTTCCTCTTGAAGGCCTTGGAAGATAACAGAAAGTGATATTGATGATTCATCACAAAAGTGATAATCTTTCCAATGACCATACTGAGGACTGGCACAGTTACATCATTGATAAAATCAATTCATCATGTGTGTGAAAGATGTTAAAGTTCTGTCACCAGCCACCTGTGGGTTGCCAGTCTCTCCATCTCCAATGGATAGGGATGCGACAGCCCGACTTATTTCCATGGCCGCCTCCTCCACATCTGTCAGCTCCACTATATGTGAACAACACAGGATGTGGGTGAATCAGCAACTGTACTCACTTTTCCTGACCTTTATAGGTCATTAAAATGCTTGCTGCACTGAACCTAGACCTGGGCATTATGCTCCTGCTGCTCACCTCTTCTGCCACCTCCAGCCAAGCATTTTTGGTTACAGAGCCAGGTTTCTTCCTGCCATCCATTGGAAACATTATCTCCCTCCTGGCTCTCACTGCAGCCAGCAGTACATCCAGGGAGGCATCATTAAATCTAGGGGCAGCCTTTGCTTTCCTGGGCTCCATTTCTCCTTTCTTCTTCAAAATCCATTCTTGGACTGGTCCTTTAAATAGTGCGCTTTAAATCGCCTCTTTCAGGTGCGCAACTTGGAGATGCGAAACCCGGAAGCAAAGGTAATTGCCTGTAATTGAGATACGATCACAGATTTAAACACACTCACTTTGCCTCTGGATTCCCTACATGCAAATCCACTCACCCGCTGACTTCCCACTGCCATGCTAAAATCATGGCCTTAATCTTGACAGGTAAACCCAGAACATAATGAATAAGGTTAGGAATCAGGAAACTATTTTGAGGAGGTGGGACTAATGCTGGAGAGCGCTATACTAAGGAAAGGCTATAATAGCGATTCCGAACAATTGTATGTGAAGCAAGATGAGCGGACTTAACACTGAGGGCATCTAGAAGTCCAATACGAGAGTTGGTAATAACACATCAAACAAGTCAGTTGTGGTATCGCTGTCAACTTGGTTTAGTGTCCAATAGGGATGAGCAATGAGCTATATTCAGTAATGGGCCTAATTCAGGGCACTTTAAATTCACATCACTTGCCCCTTTAAAAAGTGATAGCACTCATGCACAAAGGAATAAAGGTATCTCTCTGAATGCGTGGCCACTTTGTGTGTCTTAGTGTCGTGGTAACCTGCAGCGGTTTGTGATCACAGCAATACTATCCATTTAGTGAGTGGCATCTGATAGCTGCTGGTCAAGTGGCAAAGTATCCAATCCCAGGCGGTCCCATGGTAGAGTTTGCGACCATGTTCACTTCCAATGTAGTGGGGGATGAAGTGTCCATATTACATGGTTTTGTTGGTGGCCTGATCGTTCATAATGGGGGGATTGAAAATATGCCCATGGCCACCCCTGCCCCACCAGAACCTAAAGGGCTGCTGCAAATGGAGTGAAAATTCCACCCCAAATTCCAGTCCAATCCCGCCACCCCGTAGCATAAATCTTGCTTTCTGCTCCCTCCAACCCCAAGAATTTCAGGGCCACTGGTTCTTAGTAGCTCTGCTTAGGCTGTTACAATATAATTCATCCTGCAAAGTGAGATGTTAGCCTGGCCCAATGTTTAGGTTTTAAATTTAGTCGCCAGTGTTCTTGAGAACCACATGGGTTCCCTGTTAGTAGCTCAGCTATGTTCCTACGCATTTGCATGTCCAGTATATTATCTCTCACCTGAAGTGACAGGTGATGTTTAATATTTCTGGCTAGATATGGGCAGATATTGAAATGATATTCAAAACATGGAAATGGATGATGCCCTTGCCACTGTATTCAATATCTACCCTCTGCACCACTGGCGCACTGTGACTGTAGCATGTACTATCTACATGTTGCACTGTAGTAACTCACCAAGCTTACTTTGAAAGCATCTTCCGATCCTGTGATTTCTACCATCAAGATGGAGAAGAGAAGCAATATCATGGGAATATCAGCACCTCTAAGTTCATGCACCATACTCCAGGAGCATATATCACTGTTCCCTAATCATTGCTGGGTCAAAATTCTGGAACTCCCCACCTAACAGCATTGTGGGAGCACCGTCAGCACAAGGACTGCAGCGGTTCAAGAAGCCCCAGTACCAACTACTCGGGGCAACTAGGGATGGGCAATAAATGCGGCTTTGCCAGCGTCACCCACACCCTGAGAACAAATTTTTAAAAATGGAAATATTGTTGTGACATATTTTCCATCATTTGACCCGTAGCAATGCTAGGCTCAAGGACACCTCCTTGTCCCTCACATCCAGCATTGCTATGATGACAGGAGGAGTGGGGGTGGAAAACTGGGCCTGTATTCTTTCATTTTAGCGAATTATGTGATTTAGGTCTTGTTCACAATGACAGCCTGGGTATCATTGGAACTATTCAGAACGTAGGAACAGGAGTAGGCCATTCAGCCCCTCGAGCCTGTTCCAACATTCATTTAGATCATGGCTGATCTGTACCTCAACTCCATTTATCCACCTTTGCTCTATATCTCTTGATGCCCTTACCTAACAAAAATCTATCGATCTCAATCTTGAGATTTTTCCTTTAAAAATTAATTTGAGGAGAGTGTTCAAAATATAAATATTCTGAACCCACATAGGAGGACAAATTCCATTTTGGGTGAGTTTGAAGTGGGAATTGGGTTCCATGTACCAACTGACTTGTAGCACGTGGCCATTTCCATTGAATTTCTGGGTTGGAACCTTATTTAACATTCACGGTGAGCTCGCACCCATACAACAAGCTACCTGTGGCACCCTGTGCATGAGGAAGAACAAAATTCAGAAGGAAAATTACTTACTGCCTATAAACAGAACGCTCCAGAAGAGAAATTCCAAAGTCACTGAGGCAGCTGTGCATGAGGGTGGTGAAAGGAGGACTACCCTATCTGGCACTCCAGGGCACCGTCCTCACAGGACTGTAGCTCAGAATCCCTGGCAGGAGGTTGCCAGCACGGTTAATGATGTCTCCGACACCTAGAAGATATGATAAAACAAACAGTTACTGCAACAATGTTGGGATTAGCTACGCCTGTCTTTTTGTAGGATATGTTGAGCATTCTTTGTTCCAGTCCAACTCGGGTCTCTTCCTGACCACTTCTTCCACTAAATAAATGACTGTGCTGGTGCTGCTTCCTGATCTTGCCCTGAGCTGGAGAATATCATTAATTCTGCTTCTAAATTCCATCCCTTCCTTACTTTCACATGGTCCATCTCTGACTCTTCACTTCCCTTCCTCAGCTTCTCTATCTCTATCACTGAGGACAGACTGTGTACTGATATTTGCTACAAGCCCACCGACTCCCACATATACGTTGATTATACTTCTTCCCACCCCGCTCCCTGTAAGGTCTCCAATTCCTTCTCCCAGTTTCTCCGACTCCACCGCATACTCTCTTATGATGCCACCTTCCACACCAGAGCTTCTGAAAGGTCTTCCTTTCTCTCAGTGGAGGATTTTCCTCCACCATGGTATACAGGTCTCCTCGACCATGTCCTTCCCACTTCCCGCACCTCTGCCCTCAGGTCTTCTCCTCCCATCCAGAACCATGATAGGAACCCCCTTGTCCTCACCTTCCACCCACCAACCTCAATATTTGACGGACCATCCACCATTTCCATCACTTCCGATGCAATTCCAAACCAAACACATCTATCCTTCCCCTTCCTTTTCAGCATTCCATAGGGACCATTGCCTCTATGACACCCTGGTCCACTCCTCTGTCACCCCTAACACCATGCTCTCCTTCCCCCGGCACCTTCCCATGCAAGCACAGAAGATGCACCTACTGCCCTTTCACCTCTTCCCATAACACCGTTCAGTGCCACAGCTTCCAAGATTACTGAATGACGGTAATAGCGTATTTCAGTTCCAACTACAAAGTTGACCCTGCTGCGATCTGGACATTTGTGTGTGTTACGAAGTCACATTCCTGTGCAGGCTGTTGCTCACTGAGGGCACATATCAGAAATTTGGGCCTGCACTCTCCATAATTTTCCATCTATTCTGGAAGTTTAGAATTTCTAAGATTTCACTATAAATAGCAATCAGAGGCAATCTTCCCACTTTATTCACAATGTCATTAACACATAGCCAGAGCAGCTTTCTCACGAGGCATGAGTTGTAGCCCATCGATCTTCATAATGTATTCTCTAATTGTACTCTAGTTCGATATCAATATTCCACAGTTAACACTAACATTCCACTTCTTGTCACTGCAGGAAATATTGCAGAGCTTTTTTCAACATTAATAGCAGTATTGATTTCAAACCAGTGTGCATATGGAATTTTCTATTAAAGACTCATTTGGGAATATGGAGGTCATGCACCAAAATGCTTTTCATCCCCAATGCATTTTTGCACATGTGCCAAAATCAACTATTTCTGCCTTTTCTGAGTCAGGGCTTCATCTCACCAAGGCTATGTTCTGATAACCCAAACATATAATCCACTATCACTGCTAGTCACATGATTTTCAGCTTGTTTCACTTTATATGCAGCTGCACTTCGCAACAGAATTCAACCAAAGTTACCAGGACCCTTAAAAGCAATCAGGTATGCACAGTTAGTGGGAAATAGACTGCACGCACCTAATTTTTTAAAAAAAGTCCTCTACCTCATTAAACAGAGAT
This sequence comes from Heptranchias perlo, assembly GCF_035084215.1. Taxonomy (NCBI): domain Eukaryota; kingdom Metazoa; phylum Chordata; class Chondrichthyes; order Hexanchiformes; family Hexanchidae; genus Heptranchias; species Heptranchias perlo. The sequence goes on along the minus strand of NC_090348.1, from coordinate 13,000,631 downwards.
TTCACTCCTCTGATGGCTTAGCTTGTTCTGGCAGTAAATAGCTGACCATACAAGCTAGGAAGGCCCGAGGATTGATCCCCGATCTGTGTTCAATGAGCTGATCTCAGCCAGAGCAGTGGTAAGGTGACAAATGAACTTTTACATTTGAAATCTTGCTGTTTATTTTGTAAGAGGAAGTTTTGCTACAGCTATACAAAGCCCTGGTTAGACCACATTTGGAGTATTGTGTACAGTTCTGGGCACCACACCTTAGAAAGGATATATTGGCCTTAGAAGGAGTGCAGCCCAGATTTCCCAGAATGTTACCAGGGCTCCAAGGGTTTAATTATGAGGAGAGATTACATAAACTAGGCTTGTAGTCCCTGAAATATAGAAGGTTAAGGGGTGATTTAGAATCATAGAAAGCTACGGCGCAGAAGGAGGCCATTCGCCCATCGTGTCCGTGCCGGCCGAAAATGAGCCACCAAGCCTAATCCCACTTTCCAGCACTTGGTCTGTAGCCCTGTAGGTTACAACACTTCAAGTGCACATCCAAGTACTTTTTAAATGAATTGAGGGTTTCTGCCTCTACCACCCTTTCTGACAGTGAGTTCCAGACCCCCACCACCATCTGGGTGAATAAATTTCTCCTCAGCTCCCAGCTAATCCTTCTACCAATTACTTTAAATCTATGACCCCAGTCATTGACCCCTTTGCTAAGGGAAATAGGTCCTCCCTATCCACTCTATCTAGCCCTGTCATAATTTTATATACCTCAATTAAATCTTCCCTCAGCCTCATTTGTTCCAAAGAAAACAACCCCAGCCTATCCAATCTTTTCTCATAGCTAAAATTCTCCAGCCCTGGCAACATCCTCGTAAATCTCCTCTGTACCCTCTCTAGTGCAATCACATTTTTCCTGTAATGTGGTGACCAGAACTCTACGCAGTACTCAACTATGGCCTAAACAATGTTTTATACAGTTCTAGCATAACCTCCCTGCTCTTATATTCTATGCCTCAGCTAATAAAAGAAAGTATCCCGTATGCCTTTTTAACCACCTTATCTACCTGTCCTGCTACCTTCAGGGATCTGTGGACATGTATTCCAAGGTCCCTTTGTTCCTCTACGCCTCTCAGTATCCTCCTATTTATTGTGTACTCCCTTGCCTTGCTTGCCCTCCTCAAATGCTTTGCCTTACACTTCTCTGAATTAAATTCCATTTGCCACTTTTCTGCAAACCTGACCAGTCCACTGCAGTCTACAGCTTTCCTCCTCATTATCAACCACATGGCCAATTTTTGTATCATCTGCTAACTTCTTGATCAAGCCCCCCACATTCAAGTCCAAATCATTAATATATACCACAAAAAGCAAGGGACCTAGTACTGAGACTTGCGGAACCCCACTGGAAACAGCCTTCCAGTTGCAAAAACATCCGTCAACCATTGCCCTTTGCTTCCTGCCACTGAGCCAATTTTGGATCCAACTAGCCACTTTCCCTTGGATCTCATGGGCTTTTACTTTTTTGACCAGTCTGCCATGTGGGACCTTGTCATATCCTTGTTAAAATCCATGTACACTATATCAAACGCATTACCCTCATCGACCCTCCTTGTTACCTGCTCAGAAAATTCAATCAAGTTATTCAGACACGACTTTCCCTTAACAAATCCATGCTGACTGTCCTTGATTAACCCATGCCTTTCTAAATGATGATTTATGCTGTCCCTCAGAATTGATTCCAATAATTTGCCCACCACCAAGGTTAGACTGACTGGCCTATAATTACGCGGTCTATCTCTTTCTCCCTTTTTAAACAATGTTAAACAATGTTAGCAGTTCTCCAATCCTCCGGCACCATGCTTGTAGCCAGGGAGGATTGGAAAATGATGGTCAGAGCCTCCGTTGTTTCCTTCCTTACTTCTCTTAATAGCCTGGGATACATTTCATCCGGGCCTGGCGATTTATCTACTTTTAAAGATGCTAAACCCTTTAATACTTTCTCCCTCACTATGTTTATCCCATCCAATATTTCACACTCCTCCTCCTTAACTACAATGTCTGCATTGTCCCCCTTTTTTGTGAAGACAGACGCAAAGTATTCATTTAGAACCATACCCACATCTTCCGCCTCCACACATAGATTACCTTTTTGGTCTCTAATAGGCCCTACTCTTTCCTTAGTTATTCTCTTGTTCTTTATGTATTTATAAAATATCTTTGGGTTTTCCTTGATTTTACTTGCCAGTATTTTCTCATGCCCTCTCTTTGCTTTCCTAATTTCCTTTTTAATTTCACCCCTCCACTTTCTATACTCCTGTAGGCTTTCTGCAGTATTGAGCTCTCAGTAACTGACAAAACCTTCCCTCTTTTGCTGTATCCTACCCTGTATGCTCCTTGTCATCCAGGGGGCTCTTAATTTGGCAGTCCCATCCTTTATCTTATTGGGGATATATTTGTTCTGAACTCTCACAATCTCTGCCTTGAATGCCTCCCACTGCTCTGACACTAATTTACCTTCAAGTAGCTGCTTCCAGTCCACTTTTGCTAAATCACTTCTCAATTTAGTAAAATTGGCCTTTCCCCAATTGAAAACTTTTACTCCTGTTCTATCTTTGTCCTTTTCTATAAATATGCTAAATCTGATTGTGAATTATGATCACTACCAGCAAAATGCTCTCCCACTGATACTCCTTCCACCTGCCCAGCTTCATTCCCCGAAACTAAGTCCAGAACTGCCCCCACCCACCCCCCCACTCTTGTTGTGGTTGCTACATACTGGCTAAAAAAGTTCTCCTGAATGTAATTTAAGAATTCTGCGCTCTCTGTACCTTTTACACTGCTTGTATCCCAGTTAATATTAGGCTAGTTGAAATCCTCTACTATTACTGCCTTATTGTTTTTGCACTTCTCGGAAATTTGCCTACATATTTGCTCTTCTATCTCCCTCTGACTGTTTGGGAGTCTGAGGTACACTCCCAGTAGTGTGACTGCCCCTTTTTGTTCAACCCATATGGCCTCATTTGAGATGCTTCTAACATATCATCCCTCCTCACAGCTGTAATTGTTTCTTTAACCAATATTGCCACCTCCCTCCTTTTTTTATCCCCCCCTCTATCTCGTCTGAAAACCCTGTAACCAGGAAAGTTGAGCTGCCGTTCCTGCCCCTCTTTAAGCCATGTTTCAGTAAAAGCTAAGATATCAAACTTCCATGTGTCTATCTGTGCCCTTAGCTTATCTGCCTTATTCACTAGACTCCTTGCATTGAGGCATATACCATTAAGCACTGGCAAACTCCTTTGTTGTCTAGTTTCTAACCTTTGTTTGTTCTGCCTTCCAAACTCGCTTACTAATTTTTTCTCTTCCATTTTCAGCTCTGCTTCTCTCCCTTCTGAATCTACGCCCAGATTCCCATCCCCCTGCCAAGCTAGTTTAAACCCTCTCCATTAGCACGAGCAAACCTCCCCAGGAGGATATTGGTCCCGGCTCTGTTGAGGTGCAACCTGTCCGGCCTGTACAGGTCCCACCTCCCCCAGAACCGGTCCCAATGCCTCAGGAATCTAAAGCCCTCCTTCCTGCACCATCTCTCCAGCCATACATTCATTTGTTCTATCCTCCTATTTCTGTACTCACCAGTGCGTGGCACTGGGAGTAATCTGGAGATTACTACCTTTGAGGTCCTGCTCATTAATTTCTTTCCTATCTCCTTAAACTCTGCCTGCAGAAGCTCATCCCTCTTTCTACCTATGGCGTTGGTACCAATATGGACCACGACCTCTGGCTGCTCACCCTCCTCCTTCAGAATGTTCTGCAGCCGCTCAGTGACATCCTTGACCCTGGCACCAAGGAGGCAACATACCATCCTGAAATCACATCTGCGGCCGCAGAAAAGCCTGTCTGTTCCCCTAACTGTACCATCCACAGGATGTACTGCAGCAACTCGCCAAGGCTTCTTCGACAGCACCTCCCAAACCCACGACCTCTACCACCTAGAAGGACAAGGGTAGCAGGTACATGGGAACAATACCACCTGCACGTTCCCCTCCAAGTCGCACACCATCCCGACTTGGAAATATATTGCCGTTCCTTCATTGTCGCTGGGTCAAAATCCTGGAACTCCCTTCCTAACAGCACTGTGGGAGAACCGTCACCACACGGACTGCAGTGGTTCAAGAAGGTGGCTCACCACCACCTTCTGAAGGGCAATTAGGGATGGGCAATAAATGCTGGCCTCGCCAGCGACGCCCACATCCCGTGAACAAATTTTTTTAAAAAACTATTGAATCCTCTATTACTATTGCTCTCCTGACCTCCCTCTTACCCCCCTGTACAGCTAAGCCACCCATAGAGCTGTGGACCTGGCTCTGGCTGCACTCCCCGAGGGAACCATTGCCCTCAGCAGAACTGAATACTGGTTAGAGAGCGAGATGCACTCAGGGGACTCCTGAACTATCTGCCTGGTCCTTCTTGTCTGTCTGGTGATCACCCATTCCCTCTCTGCCTGCACTCTCTTAAGCTGCGGGGTGACCACCTCCTGAAATGTGCTATCCACATAGTTATCAGCCTCGCGGATACACTAAAGTGACGCCAGCTGCTGCTCAAGCTCCGAAACCCGGAGCTCGAGCTCCTCCAGCTGACGACACTTCCTGCACCCGTGGCTGTCCAGGACACGGGAAGCGGCCTGGACTTCCCACGTGGTACAGGATGTTCCTTCGATGAAACTGAGGTGCCCTGCCATGCCTCTATTTATTAGACTACTAATTCAACTTAACAGAAATAAACTAAAGGGTTAAAAAAAACACTTGCCAATCAGCTACTCACCAATCAGTTCCATCCCTGTTTAGCTGTTTTTTTATTTGTTTTGTTTCTATGCCTCTTGCCGCTGCTCTTTATCCCCGCCCTGGCCTCTCTGCTCTCACCGCCGCTCTTGCGGTGGTCTGGGGTCCCTCGCTGCTGCCACTGCCCTTTATCCCCGCCCTGGCCTCTCTGCTCTCACCGCCGCTCTTGCGGTGGTCTGGGGTCCCTCGCTGCTGCCGCTGCCCTTTATCCCCGCCCTGGCCTCTCTGCTCTCACCGCCGCTCTTGCGGTGGTCTGGGGTCCCTCGCTGCTGCCGCTGCTCTTTATCCCCGCTCTGGCCTCTCTGCTCTCGCCGCTGTTCTCACGCTGGTCTGATTCACTCGATTAAGGTTTGATTGAGGTTTTTAGGATTTTGAATGGAATTGATAGGGTAGGATAGAGAGAAACATTTTTTGCTGGTTGAGGAGTCTAGGTCAAGGGGACATAACCTTAAAATCAGAGCCAGGCCATTGAGGAAAGAAGTTAGGAAACATTTCTTCACCCAAAGGGTGGTAGCAGTGTGGAACTCTCTCCCACGAGAAGCAGTAGATGCTAACTCAATTAATAATTTAAAATCTGAGATCGATAGATTTTTGCTAGCCGAGGATATTAAGGGATATGGAGCCAACACGGGTAAATGGAGTTAGGATACAGGTCAGCCATGATCTCATTGAATGGCGGAACAGGCTCGAGGGGCTGAATGGCCCACTCCTGTTCCTATTTTCCTATGTACCTAATATGTTCTGAATGGTTGGAGCCAGCTGAATTTCTTTCATTGATGTGTATCTGAGAGAGAATGCAAAAACTAAAACAGCAAAGAAAGGATTAACTACAAGGAGGGAAACTATGTGTGGACTGTATCATCATTCAAATAAGGAAGTGAATTCCAGATAACAAGTCCTGAATTTAGATGTGGTTTCTAACCAAGATCTCTTTGGTAACAGAGCTCCTGTTACAGAGATTTTTGGTAAAGAAATAATCCAAATTATTTTCATATATTTTTAATGTTTTGGGCTTTAGCCAGATAGAACTGTCTGTTCGATAATTGTTATGCGGCCAACTCAATTAAGTCACTTTATTGGTGATAAAAGTTGCTTTTCAGCAGAGTCTTACGCCTAAGTGAAACAAAGCGAGAAAGGTACAGAAAGAGAGAGAGGGGGAGGTAGGGAGAGAAATTGGGGTAGCTTTTGACTTTGTGCAATAGTGTTCAATGGGTGATAGAGAATCAGCAGCCCGCTTTACATCTCTCCCGATTTTTATTTCCATTGAAGGGAATGACCTTCTGCCCTCTCAAGTTAACATGAAAGATCATACAGCACTACTTGAAGAAGATGGGGGAGTTCTCCACGGTGTCCTGGCCGACATTTATCCCTCAACCAACATCTCTTTTAAAAAAAAGATTATCCGGTCATTTATCTAATTTGTGGGATCTTGCTGTGTGCAAATTGGCTGCCGCATTTCCCACATTACAACAGTGACTACACTTCAAAATTACTTCATTGGCTGTAAAGTGCCTGGGACATCCTGCAAGTCTTTCTTTCTTACTTTTGAAAAACTTGGTAGAGTCTCTGTGAAAAAACCTTAGCGACAATACTCCTTTAATATATCACATGCAAGATACACTGAAAGTTGAAGTCTAATTAACTCCTTCAATACACTATTATCCTTGTAATGATGCTGCTGCAGCTTACAGCCGCCCTGCACAGCTGCAGTAATGACACATCTATCTCTCCGAGGCCAGGGGCTGCAGTGGGAACATCATATGTCCAATAATGAGCTAAGACGTTTCAGATGTTTTTGTTGGCCTTTCCTAATAGACGTTGGGGCCTAAAGGGTTACTGTAAAACTATGTCCCTCAGAAAACTAAAATGGTCAAATTCAGCTCACAGATGAAACCGTACATCATCCTGTCTTTATTTTTAAATGCACAGCAAACACGATTAAACTGCAGAAGGAACGAACTGTATCCCCAATCTGCTGTATTTCTTGGGGGGTTTTTTTGCAATTTGTTCAGAGTACATTTGCACTAGGCTGTCGTGTATGGGATTTTTCAGCCCTTGCATGTGTTTTCAATAAGCTGTAGAAAACAAGCACTGCGCACTGAGGTAAAATTCAGGGCTCTTTTCAACTCTGTCCTTTTTACTGGACTAAAAGAATATGCACAATTGGTCCAATTTTGAAGTCTGTGCGCTTCTTTTTAATTTTTAGTAAGCTAAACAAAAGCTCAAATGGATGCATATTCCCTGGGATTAGCATTTCATATGATTATACATGACAGACTATTTACTTTCAGAGGCCCTGCTAAGGATAACCAAAAAAGGGCATGTAGCAAGACATTTTTGGCAGCAAGCAACAGTTTTCAGGGGTTTTAAGTCTTGTTTCTTGATGAGTGGCTTCCTGAGCATGCCTGGGGAATGACAGGCATTCCTGGACGGAGGCTGGACTCAACTTGGGTTTAAACACTGTGATTGGCTCATAATCAGAACAAGCTACAGACAATGCATACTAGTGGCTGTCAACTGTAAACATAGGGGGAGATGTGTTCACTTGGCATTGACTTTGGGAGGGGCCTAGGCATGACTGGAGTTTTATTGAATAGAACTGTGTGTGTGTGTGTGTTTTGACTGCCTGTACTTCCTCGCAGTTCTGCTGCATTGTAGCTTGTATTCTTTGAAAGCCGGCCAGCGTTGAACCTACGGAGGTAAGGCATGTACTTCTGGTCTTCTGTGTAGTAGGCATTACTTCAATGAAATGAAAGATTTGCACTGAGCAGGCTTAAGATGATTCATCAAACTTTATACTCGGTTAAACTTTGAATTGCCCAAAGTGAAGATTGGAAGCACGGTCTGATTTGTGCACTGATTTGTGAAGGTTTTTGGAATGTAACAAGTAGAGCAGTGACTAAACCTTTCATGGGGAGTTTGATCTGCTTTTACTGAAGTGCTAAAGTCACAGAAATCTACTTTGTGCCATCTACAATAGGGAGCAGCATGGAACGAATCCCTAGTTTTTAAAATAAAACTCAGGCTGCGAGTGCGCGTAAGCCCCTTGTGTAGAGACGTCGCTTCTCGGGTTTTAAATTTAAATCGATATCCAGAGACAAACGCAATCCAGGCAGTCTGTAATCTGCAAACTGTCGCTCGTCTGTGGATCTCTGTTCTCCTGCTTTTTCAGAAGTAGAGGACGAATTTTTCTTCTAATCAGCTCGACATGTTCAGGCGATTTAAATTGTTGTTGAAGTCGATATCTGATTTCATACTCGGTATTGCTTAAATCTGTTCATCATCACCCTTGGAATGCTGCATCGTTTTCTGTTCTGTGAGCTGGCTGCTTGAATTCTCTTTTTTTTCTTATGCTGGTGTTCAGTGTTCACACAGTTAAACATTCCAGCCCCTCACTTTGTCACATCCTCAGCCTCCTTAAAATAGGTTCTGAAAGTATTTCTATAATGATATGTCCCAATAGTACATCTGAACAAACTTTTCATGTTCCAAAACGATTTCAAGTTGATGAGCTCCTACTGTTAAGGGGGGGGTTTAAAGTCATTACTGCAAAACAAAATGATAAGATTTGGGATGCATACTTTTTAGAATTGTCTGCTCCAGTGAGCTCGCTTAATTTGCTTGGGAAGGTTGGCGGCATGCCAGTATTTTGAAAAGTAAAAAGGTTAGCTAAATATTTGCTGGCCTTCTGTGGAACCACATCTGATAAGGAATCCATGTTAGGAAAAAATGAAGGGAATGCACTCAATGCATAGGCCTTATAAGGAGCAAATTTAACTTGGTGACAGATGATGGGTTTGACCTATGGAATGTAAGTATGCATTTGAAAAAGTTCTGTGGGATTTTTACATGCACAACCAGCAAAAAAAAATGAAGTCTGAATTATTTGTTCTCTATACTCACTGCATTGCATCTCTTTAACCATTGCGAAGGTTTGTGGCTGTACTATAATGTACATTGCTTGTTTAAACATTGAGTTCTGACTATTTTTGAACCGTCCCTATTTGCAAGGCCTATGAAAGATTTGGTTGCTGTTTTGATTCTGATCTAATTCATTATCTATAATCATGTCCTTTTCCTCAAGTTATTCTTTGATTTTGTAGTCTAATTGTACAGAATACATAACCGCAGTGCAGACTCAAAATCTTATCATTTAATAACCGGGACACCAAACTGTCTGAAGATGTATAATTCTTCAATTTTTTAAACAAATTAAACACCACAGTGCCTTACTAAGCACACTGCATAAATAGTTGAGTTTTTATCTGTCTCTTTGCTAATTAAACCCTTTCTTGATTAGACAGGTTGAAAGCATTCTTTGACTTAAGATTTGTATTCCCCAATAGTAACTTTGAGACTCTCTGACTAAGGCAGCTGAAAATATTCTATTGAAAACCAGAGACCACAAAATGGCCCAGCCTCATTAGATCTGTCTGATAGCGATGTTAGTCAGGATTGCATAGACGTCTGAGCTTTCCACTCAAGGGAGCCACTGGTAAAACATTGCAACTGGTTGAGAATCTGAACTGAAGAACCCTAATTATGTGAAAGGCCTGGGCTGCAAAAGAGCAGAGGAATCATTCATGCTCTTTGACAGCTTCTCATTTAGAGTTAGTTTAAACAACAACCATAACATTGGTGTGAAATGGCTTTGCTTAGCATCAATACTGCGATTATAGTGCAAATATAGCCTGAATCCAGAGTCAGGGCCTGACATGACACAGGAGCGAAATGGAGTGAGACTCCCTGGAGTCTTACTGCACTTCACTTTGGAGTGATTACATGATTATACACACAAGTTCAGTGTCTTTGTGAAGCCAGAACTACTCTGCATGATGCTAAACTTATAGTCAGAAAGTTGTGATTACAGTACTTTGTTATTTGTGTAGTCCTGATTACACATTAGTTTCCAAGCTCTATTTATTAAAAGCCATGTAGTATTAGACCAATTGTTACGGATGCCTAGATCTCAAACTAGGGGTCAAGGGCTTGAGTCCTAGACGTTCATTCATTCAGGCATGGTTTCACCTAGCCTTGGCTTTGCCTGATAGGTGATTATCAGCTAGAGGGGAAGAAGACAAATCAGGCTTTCACTTCCTTAAACTCCCTCCTGCTGAAGGTTGGGTATTGTGTGGTACTCAATTGTTGAGAAGAAATGCTCGGACCAGGCTGTCTGACTCTCAAGCTGCAGAACAAGTCACAAAGAAACAGGGAGAAAAAAATTACAAAAAAATTAGCTCTTAGAAAAGTCAACAGATTTTGTATATTTCTTTGAAAAAAGACACCTACATTTTGTTCTTCAATATTTTTACTTGTAAGTTAATAAAGTAAACAAGTTAACAGCAGGAGTTAGTATATTAATAAAGCACATCATGGATTGGTAGGATCCAGAATTGTAACTGAGATCCTGGTTATACCAGCAGAAACTGGATTGTGGTCTCCAGTTACCAGTTAAGATGTTGCCAGGAATGGCCATAAGTGCCTGGCCCAGATACTGACAGGCGCGTCTCAGTTACTGCATTGTTCTTGAGTTCTGAACCAGTTGCAGTCACACTGCCGGGCTGATTTCTCTGCTCTTTGTCAATTGCTTGAATAGCTAATGTAGCGACGTAATTACATAATCATTTCTGATGTGGTTGTATTATCACAGTGCCACTGACTTGTGTAGGGAATGAGTACTCCACAATTTTAGATTTGGTGCAAAGCCAAAACTTCGAGTGTAAAAGGGATGTGAAGGGTGGAACTGAGTCCAAAGCAAAGCAGAGCGAGATTCTCTCCTCCAGGGGATCACACTCCACTGTGCTCAGGTGTCAATAAAGGCCTGATTCTGGATTCAGGCTGCATTTACACTACAACTGTATCATCTACGTAAAACAAAACTGCTTTGCACCAACTCCAGCTGTAGTGCGAATGCACCCTAGGTTGATCTGTGACCGCTCATTCCTAGTTCTGATAAAAATGCACATGAGCTCTTTGATGTGGCGAGTTCTTATCCTCAACAGAACTTACTGGTCAGACACTGAACTGAGGGAGGGAGGGTCCTTCCACTAAGGAAAGGAAAGAAGGGATGGAGGAAAAATTCAGAAAAGTGAGTCGATTTGCAACACTGCCATATTCCTTAGTGATGATGTGGAGATGCCGGTGATGGACTGGGGTGTACAAATGTAAGGAATCTTACAACACCAGGTTATAGTCCAACAGTTTTATTTGAAAATCACAAGCTTTCGGAGGCTTTCTCCTTCATCACTCACCTGACGAAGGAGAAAGCCTCCGAAAGCTTATGATTTTCAAATAAAACTGTTGGACTATAACCTGGTGTTGTAAGATTCCTTACATTTGTATATTCCTTAGTGGGCATGGGCAGAGTGGCACTGGTGAGACATGGGAGTAGGTCACCAACTTCCTCTCAATCAGAGTTGGGTGTGTCAAACAAAGAACTTTACATAAGAAAAAAATACAAAATATAACCGAACATTAACTGTTACTGATTTCTAGTGAGTCTTGATTACATGATTAAAACTATAAAACAATTTCTATGAGAATTGTTTCAGTGTGTCGAGAGGTCATACTGGAGCTTATGATTAGAAGAATTCTTATTCTAGCCAAGAAAATACATCTTTAAAACAGAGCTTGCTTTGCATCCTTTCAGTATTTATATGTGTGTTTTTGGATAGAGACACGAATCACTAAAACGTGTTAAATATTTTGGGAGTTGTAAAACAGAAGTGAGGCCATTAGAAAACAGATGACAGGCTGAACTCATCAAGCATTATAGCCTTGTGCCCTACTTTAATTCTTTACGAAATTCCATTGTTTTATAACAGTGAATAGCCTTATCTTTCTAAAAATATTCGGTTGACATTTCTTTAAAGGCACTTTGTTGGAGATAAAGGGGACAATTTTCAAGTGGAGCATAAATTGGGCAGGAGGTGGGTGGGACGTGCACAGTGCCCACCAGGAGGAGTCAGCAGGGGATCGGGACGACTTTGGTTCAGGGTCCTCATTATAATGTGGTTGTCAAGCTGCCAACTCGAAACATGTTGCCCAATAGGCATCTCGCCAATCTGCAGGCAGGAAATCGGGGATGGTAGTCTGATTTGAAGGGCCTGCACCGGCATCTTAACGGAGAGGGGTAGGAACGTCGGGAGTGATAGGAAGCACTTTACAGCAGCAGCCGACATCTTTGCAGAACCTACAGCAAGGACATTAAATGTGGAAAGCTCAAAGTCCACAAGGGATTGCAATACAACGTGTGCCAAATGTGCATCCAGCTTTCCCTTAACAATTAAATATAGGAGCAGAATATGAATGGGCCGCGATACTGGCAGTTATGCTGGGGTCATGCCCACCAGTTCCGCCCACCACTGGCTCTGCTGGAATTTTATGGGGTCAGTGGGAGGCCACCTCTTTGCATGGGCCGGTAGGCACCTGTGCCACTATGGGAACATCTTGGGCATCTGCTTGCCCCACAATGCTGGAAACTAGCGTCTTCCCGCATTCGGGGAGGGGTGCGACAGAGACCCCATTTAATGCCCTCTTTGGCTCCGACTGTAAGGGGGCTGATACTGAAATTTTTGAAAAAAAAACATTTCACCACCTTCAGGGGTCCAGACCACTTCCTGGGTCTGGATCCTCTCTGTTGCTGCCCATTTTAGCCCTTCTGGATAAGAACATAAGAAATAGGAGCAGGAGTAGGCCATAGGTCCCCTTGAGCCTGCTCCACCATTCAATAAGATCATGGCTGATCTTCGACCTCATCTCCACTTTCCCATCCTATCCCCATTTCCCTTGATTCCCTTAGAGTCCAAAAATCTATCAATTTCAGTTTTAAATATACTCAACGACTGAGCATCCACAGCCCTCTGGGGTAGAGAGAATTCCAAATATTCACAACCCTCTGAGTGAAGAAATTCCTTCTCGTCTCAGTCCTAAATGTCTGACCCCTTATCCTGAGACTATGTCCCATAGTTCTAGACTCTCTAGCCAGTGGAAACATCCTCTCAGCATCTACCTTGTCACGCCCTCTTAGAATCTTATATGTTTCAGTGAGATCACCTCTCATTCATCTAAACTCCAGAGAGTATAGGCCCATTCTACTCAATGTTTCCTCATAGGAATCAATCTAGTGAACCTTCGTTGCACAACCTCTAAGGCAAGTGTATCCTTCCTTAGGTGAGGAGACCAAAACTACACACAGTACTCCCAGATGTGGTCTCACCAAAGCCCTGTACAATTGCAGCAAGACTTCCTTACTCTTGTAATCCAAACCCCTTGCAATAAAGGCCAATACACCTCATGGAATTTACCATAATCTCACCTCATCTCACTGGCTTCCAGTCATAAGTGAGTCCCTTAAGGGCCAGGGAAACAGAAACTCCCCTCGCCAGTGGACCTGCTCCCTCTACATCACCAGCATTGTAAGGGGTGAGTAAAGGCTCTGCCCCTTACAAGGCCCACTGGAAAATCCCAATTCTGGTTGGGACCTAGTGTATCCAGAGTTACAGCGGGAGCCTGGTGGAAAGGTCGAGGAAATTTGGCTTTGTGATGTCTTTGAGAGACTGGTGCATGGTAACTGGAGATGCCATCTAGTAGTGGAGAAAGTTCTTCTGTGGTTAAGTCTTCGACTCATAATCAAGCCAGTCTCTTAATTTAATATGACAGGCAACATTGTCATTGAACGTATCCGAGCAATACAGACCATGTCATCAGTAAGTTTGCTCTTGTGTCTCAGGTGCTCTTTGGTAATGTTGCATGCAGCACCTTCGTCTTTTTGCTTTCTTTTAGCAGATAAAGTCAAATTCTGTGTGCTGTTCTGAACGAATCAGACTAACAGCCCTGAATTGTTGCAGAATTGGGGTATTTTCAGGCAGATTACTTCTTGGAACATCAAAGATTGTTCCACAATAGATGCTTATGTTCCTGGCTGACACTGTATGCACATCTGTTTACAGTCCTATGTACAAATATACAAACCACTGCACTGGGCAACAACGACCCAATAGCATCTCCTTACTAGGCAACAATGATCTGATAACAAAGTGCTTACAACTGATTTCCTCCTTTTCCAAGGTCACTGATCCGTGTTGGAGTAGGTCTTGCGAGTGCTGACTGCCCTCTATTGCATCACCCAAGTGGATAGTCTTAATCTGTGAGCCTGGACAGTGAGTGTGGGTGTGCTATTCAACCGGCCCCTTGCCCGGTGTCCAGACATATGCACTTCTCAGCACGAGGCACTGAGGCAGCCGGCTTAGGGGTACTGAGGCCAATTCTGGTGTCCTACCATCACTCTGGCTGAGATCAATGAACTCACAACACAGGATCGCCTTTATTTTTTCTTAAAGGTGAACGGAGCTAAAATAATCCTCAGGAGTTTGCACACAAGAAATATGATGATGACAGAGCTTCAGTCCGTGCTTTTAGGCTAACGTGCTTGAAACACATCAGTACCAATAGTACGTTAGTACTGGTGAAAGGACGGAGTGATCACTGGCTTAGTGGTAGTACCCTAGTACCCCCCCCCCCCCACCGAGTCAGAAGGGTTGGGTTCAGGCTCCAGACCAACCCATCATAAAGAGTAGGTGGGGCACTTCAGCCTTGACTGTAACCCACCTGGGAGAAGGTACGCCGAAGATTACAACTGTGAGGAAGGCAACGGGAAACCACCTCAGCTACTCTTCCTTGGTAAGTGGCTCAAGAATCTCGCGCAAGGGACTTAAGTCAGGACCTGCCCTGGGGCGGAACGCAATGAATGAATGGACTAATGAAAGACTGCTGTAAACACACAGCAGTCCTCAGCCATGCTGAACAAAGAGGCTAGCTAGCCTGTGTGCTATTGGCACGAGTTTCTGTTCCTTATAACATGTGCTCAGATAACAGTGCACCTTTAAATAGAGACATACTTGGAGCCCCTAGCTACTGGTTGTTTCCTGCATATCTTTCAGAATGGCATGCTTTGTTCAGTGCTGATAAGACATGTACATGTTTTAAATTTAAAAATAGTTTTCTTGCAACAAGCTTTCCAGTAGCTATCAACGTTTCAAGTGTTCCGTATGCTGATAAATATACAGCTGCTACATTCGATTCCTGTAATTCACCAGCTTTATTTTTAAATTGGTATTATACTGTTGAAATGTATCACTCGCTGAGTCTCCCACATTCACTTGAATTCCCGCACGCATTCTCCATTCTAAAGGAAGTGCTCAATTCTTTTTTTCTACTTTAGCAGCTCCTTAACTGCACCCTCAGCCGTTGCTCTCCTAATCTTCTCATCTTGACATCATTTAATTTTACTCGTTGTCTTTTTTTACTTGAAACATTTAATGCTCCTTAAATTTTATTGCTTCCCATTGTCAACCACCAGCACTCATCTGGAACATTATTGGGTCCTTTTATTCTCACTTTCAGCCTGTTGCGCTGCTGTGTTTGTACAGTTAGACTACTAAACGTTGAATAGCACCAAAGTTGAGGCACACTACTGCTAATCAAAAGATTGGCACTTTATATATTGCTGCTAATAATATTCCTGAAACCGGGATGAGCTGTTATTATATAGTTAAGTGTTAAATCATAGGTAAATATCCTAATTAATATTTCATTTTTTTCATTGGTTAGCTGAAAAGTCAAAAAGGGCAACAATAGGAATCAAGCAGATGGTACTGTGCTTTGGGACAAATGACACCAACACTGGCATGGATTTTTTAGCCAGCTGTGTTAAGAGTTGAATGTAATGCATTTCAAGGCATACAAAGTTATGATATAACAGTTGGATAATGGAAGATTAACCCATTATATATAACCATGAATTCCATTTGTATGTGACATTAAGAGCTGTATGTTCTTTATAATGCACTGACATTTAAATGATAAACATTAGTCAAAGCTTACGGTTGGATTAAGAAAGTATGAAAAGGGAAAAATATAATTTGTATTTCATATTCTTGAACATTTCAAAGAATTCTCACTTCTTTTAATTGTATGTCTGGCTCAGTAGCAAGCATTTTTTAACTATTGTTGGTGAATGGAGCAAATGTCTGTCATTCTTAAATTGCAAGGAGCTTAGAAAACACTTCTTTTTAGTAGTTGTACCTTTTTAGAATTTACATACTTCTATTAACATTCCCTTCTTTAGTTCTTTGCTTCTGACCTCTCTTTCCTTTGCATCTTCATCCAATTGGGAGGAGGGGTCCTTCATTTCTCTAGGTCTTTTAAAAATTCATTCTCGGGGATATGGGAGACTCTAGCAAGGTCAGCATTTATTGCCCATCCTTAGTTGCCCTTGAGAAGGTGGAGGTGAGATGCCTTCTTGCAGTCCGTGTGGTGAAGGTTCTCTCACAGTGCTGTTAGGAAAGAAGTTCTAGGATTTTAACCCAGCGATGATGAAGAAACGGTCATACATGTCTAAGTCAGGATAGTGTGTGACTTGGAGGTGATGGTATTCCCGTGACCAACTCTGGTGCTGTTCCATTTTCAAATAGGTAATGTATTTGTAACCTGTTGACACAGGCAGTCCCCGCTCCCTCACCCCATGAGGCAAGGTGCCCACAGGGCAGATGACTTTTCACCTGCCTCTGAATAGACAAAACTCATCCCACATTGTTGTCGGATTTGAGTGACAATTGGCCAAACCTCGAGCTCGAGTCGAACAATCAGACAGATGTACATCCTACATCCCCACCAATGCATTGTAAAGCTATACTTTAAAATATATCTACAACTCCAAAGATATTGATTCCTGTTTTTCGGAATTAAGAACTGATAGATTTTGTTTCTGCTGTAGGCTACTATTAGTAAGGCAAAGTGAGAGTATTTCACAACTGCTAGTCCATTCATTCTTCTCACGATTACTCAAGGGTTACACTCATGAGCATCTTGATAGTAATCAATTTTAAATGTTAGGACTGTAGCACATGCATAAGTATATAGAGAGCAACAATTATTCAATTTCCATAACTGGTAATGAGCTTTCCTTCACCAAAAACGGCCAGCCTACATTATGTTCTGTTCTCTTTCACTGTATAAGACATAACGTAAAACCTTTTTCTGGTGATGTTCAAGGCAACATTCAACATTCCAAAAATATTGAGTCACAGATTAGTAAAGGCAGAAATTATCCTAATGCAGTATTTAAAAATATATAATTAGTGAATTACAGCTATTTATGAAGTAACATGATATTCTGTTAACATTCTTCATTGGGTTTTTACTCCAGTTTTTTTTTGCCAGATCAAAGCCTGAAACTCTAAATGCCTATCAAATGTGAACAGGCATTCTTGTGTGAGGCAGCTATGGAAAGATCTAGTAGGAGAGAGGAGGTTTGCCAAGTTGCTCTGAACTCCTTAGATGGATGTGAAGTGAGCCCAAGACCAAGTACAGACATATTTAAAGAATAATCAGCTGCTAATGTATGTTGCCTTTCTGGGTGTTTCAGAGAGTTCGCCTCAAGCATTCAACTGTAGGAACCGATGGGAACATGATTAGAATTGCAAGCTCATACTTGTATATGCTGAATGGTCACTTCAAGCGAGAAATGTGCTGTGCATTGCAGAGTATGAAAAACGCTGTACTGTGCCTTTCATTCCCAGTGTAGATTTTAGGAATAGTAAAGCAAATCTAGCTTTGGTTGATGTTATCTTATTGAAGTTAAGTTTTTCAGTCTTTAAAATCATGCTATGAGCTGCATTGAAAAGTAGAAATTGGTGGATGATTTTCATGTATGATCGCCTACCCCATCAAGACCTTCCCCTTTCAAAATATAAAATATGAGCCTAGAAATTACTGTCGGTGATAGTCTTTGTACGATGTTCCTCTGTTTGCTATTTTAATGCAGGAATAAAAAGGTTAACATCACCACTAAAACAGCGGACAGAATGCCACACAAGCTCATTAAGCATTCACCACCGATGATAATTTCTAGCCTATACTCACAAATATCTCTTAAACTATTACCCTTCAATATGTATGGATTTCTGGGCACTGGTATACCTTCTCTCTATCTAAAATCTTGTTCAGTCAAGTGTACAGTTGACTCACGACAAGCATGCACTTAATTCAAGCTGATGCGTGACTCTGGTTGAAGATAGAATGCCAGTGGAATGAAGCACCATCGAACAGACTCCCTGTTCTGAGTATTTCTGGTCTATGCACACAACGATTCTTCTCTTTTTTTATTAATATGTAGCACACTTAATACAGTTAGTCATTTGCCAAATTTCGCTTAGAGGTAGCAGAATATGTCATTATTTTTATATGAAATCTAATGTTGGCCTTTTTTTTAGGGTGTGCATTGAGTTGCTGAATCAGTACTTATATAGGGTGCGGTCCAAAGATTTACCAGCTGGCCAGTTTTAACTGCACTTTTAGCTATCCTAATCTAAGCTCAATGCTCAACTAAGCAAAAACTCTCTTAAATGATGAGTTACATGGTTAAAAGATTTCAAGTGGATGACAAATGGCCAATACTTGGTAAGTATACAGTATTCTTGTCAATGCACACTTAAACAGATCATTAATAATCCCTGTTCATTGTCATCTATGGCATATAAGCATCTGTTAATTGTTTAACTGAACAGCTCAGCCCAACACCTCATTAACTATGTACCAAATTTTGACCGGTGTAAATGTCACATTTCAAAGTCCTTTCAGTTGGCTTTTTTAAATTCGTTCTCAGGATGTGGGCATTGCTGGCAAGGCCAGCATTAATTGCCAATCCCTAGTTTCCCTGAGAAGGTGGTGGTGGGCTGCCTTCTTCAACCACTGCAGTCCATGTAGTATTCTTTGTAGTGGTTTGATACAACCTAATTGCTTTCTACTAGGGCAGTTAAGAGTCAATCATGTTGGTGTGGGACTGGATTCACATATAGGCCAGACTGGGTAAGGATGGCACCTTTCCTTCCCTAAAGGACATTAGTGAACCTATTGGGTTTTTACACCAGCTTTTTATTTCCACATTTTTTAAAACTGAATTCAAATTCTCAAACTTCCACGGTTAGGCCTCTGGATTACCAGTCCAGTAACATAACCACTACACTACCATGCCCAGTTAACTGCCCCATTCTTAATGATAGAACTGCTGTTTTCCCTCCCAAAATAAATTACTGCGTTCTATAACAGTCAAACGGATTTTCTACAATTTCCCAATGGCATACTTATATTGCCGAACCCTTTCCTGAAGTAGTCCACCTGCTCTCAGTCTCTCTGCTGTCGGAACCACCCTGCAGTGTAAACGGGATAGCTTCTACAGCAGCTGTATCAACTTTACAAGAGCTGCAAGTGCACAGATGTGCTAAGATCACTGGTTTTGACTATTTTATTCAGTTCCAGTATCTTAACAGCTGGAGGAAACCAATGCAGGTTACTGATAGTGGAATCATTTCGCTACTTGCAGGGAGATGGATGGGAGCCTTTCAGCAATTCAGTCTGTCGGTAGCCATATTTTCCGACCACCTGTGCCTCTGCCAACATCCTGCTTGGCATTTACATTGGCAGTTGAGGGGGTATGACTAAAGATCACCCACAATGATGGCACACTCTGCCAATGACAGCAGCAGTTCCCCCCGCAATGTACCTGCAAATGGATGTAAGTCTCCCATACTTAGGAAATTCTCTTTCATGGTTCCACCTGAAGTTCTGGGCTGTCATTGGACTGTTCAGAGTAGCACTGGAATGGAATAGAGTAACAGAGAGTAGTACTCAAATAGATTAAACTATCAGAGAGTAGTATTGGAATGGATTGAAGAATCAGGGAGTACTTGAATGGATTGAGGTATGAGAGAGTAGTACTGGAATGAACCCAAATAGCAGAGAGCAGCCTGAACAGTAGTTAACTATCAGTGAGCAGATCCAAATAGTTCTTGGCAGATCCATAGTGTTAACTGCTAGTCCTGAATTATTCTGGAATGAATTGCAAAAAAACTACTGTTTCTTGCAAATTGTTCCCAGAAAGAAAGTGAGGATATGCATCAACGAAAAGGCAGTGATACATCAAAGGGTTTAGATGACACAAAGCATAAAAGGAAAGTTTGAACTGTTTATTGCTATCACAACATCTGTATGTCTAAAACCATAAACATCAGCATATGTTGCTCTATATAATAAATGTTGGTGAAGTTTATGTGGTAGTTTTGTTCTTATTTTCCATAAGTATTTGTTGCTTTTCATTGGCAGCAATTATTGAAACTGCCAGGATTGAGTCGTGGTTAGTATGCCTGGCTATGTAACTTCACCTGAACATTCTGCACTGGTATCACCCTGATCCGCACCAAGCTTCACAGGGTCCCCCTGCCCCAGAAAATTATTCTTGCTTTCAAATCCCTCCAATTCTTCACTCCACGCTACCTCAGTGATCTCCCCCAGCCCTGTGATCCCGTACACAGTCTCCACTCCTCCAACATCTTTAAGTCCTTTTCTTTACTCCCCCTGCTCCACCGTCAGTGATTGCTCTTTCACCCATTAGGCCTTGCTCTCTGGAACTCCCTCCCTAACCTGCTCTGCACTGCTGTCCCATTCCTAAGTCAACCTGCCCTGCTGCCTCCCTCCAGTTTTCAAACGTCTTCTAAAGAGCCCCCTCTTTCACCATGTTCTTGGCTCCAAACCCCAACTCTTTTGCTGCTTTTTCCTTTTCCCCTCCTATGTGGAGTCCATTTTTTTTATCGGACTCTGTAAAGTACTTTGAGACATCTTTCTGTGCAAGAGCACTACAGTACCGCATGACTTGAACTGCATGTTGCAATGAAATAGCATATCCTGCATATACAATGATGTCAGTAATGGATGAATGACAGTGGAATGTTTCAGCCTGAGGCTATGTAACCGTACTGGTTGGATTCCACATGTTCATTAGTTGAATCTGTGATTTATCTCTAAATAATTAATGATGGCTGTTATCCAGGGAATTCTTGTGATAATGGGGCTAGGTTGAGAGAGCCATTCATAAATGCAGAGAATGTAAGTGCTTGAGGCCTGTAGAAAATCCTTCTTATGTCAAATTCTGTTTATAAAATGCAACACAAACTAACTTAAAGGCTGCACACATAAAAATGAAACAATTTACATAGAATTTTACAGCATAGAAACAGGCCATTTGGCCCAACCAGTTTATGCTGGTATTTATGCTCCACACGAGCCTCTTCCCACCTTACTTCATCTAACCCTATCAACATGTACTTCCATTCCTTTCTCCCTCATGGACTTATCTAGCTTCCCCTTAATTTATTTAACAATGTGCGACAATTATTTAAAGCTATCAGTATGTTATCACTGGCTTTACCTTGATGTGTGCAATTTGCAAAATGACTTGTGATTGTCATGTTTAAAGCTGGGGATTCCTAATTTGGCTTTTAAAGCTCCTGAAACCTTTGCATTTCTATGGATATTGCCCACTGATTGCACATTAAAATTACACTTTTCTCCTTCCAATTTGCAAAGTCTCATATCAAAATAGGGCAGAATTCCATTGACATCAGTGGGAGAAATTATTAAAAACTTGCAACGTAGAGATCAGAATTGCATATAAATAGATTCAATTGTATTTAGCATTGAAGAAAAACAGTTTATTTCAACTACAACACTCACTATGAAGGCATTCAAGTATCCTGTATTTATTGTTGCATTACAACACAGATCAGTTTAACAGATCAATATGTGGGATAAATACTGAGAGTCAAGAATTTATGCAACCTTTAAAAGTAGTTGATTTTTTCTCCTGCTAAAAATAGTAAAGAAATTCATTGGCCACTAGTTGAGGTTCGAGCTGTGTGAGATATGCACAAAATATAAAAGATGATCTCAGTACACACTTTAGAGTGTATTCACACTGCAAGTTTAACGTCGATCTGAAGCAGCTTTGGTTTGACACTGATAGCTAAACTTGTGTGGTATTTATCGAGTGCCTCAATCTTCTCCAGGGAGTCTTACTTTGCTTCGATCCAGTGTCGGGTCAGATGCTGTCACTGGGTTCAGGCTGCATTACACTATAACTGCAGCAAGGGTGCAAAGCAAAACCACTACACACTGATACTACAGTCATAGTGTAAATGCACTTTACATCTCTTCAACACTCGCTTCCTTTATAATTCCAAAAGTGTTACATACATAGAAATATTAACGCTTCAAATTGCACAACAAATCCAGCACTAATTACAGAATCATATAATCTTACAGCACAGAAGGAGGCCATTCGGCCCATCGTGCCTTTGAAAGAGCTGTCCAATTTAGTCCTGCACTCAAGCTTTTTCCCCATAACCCTGAATATTAGGGTTTGCATTACATTAATGGGGTTAAATAAACAGACATATTGAAAACCCATGTATTAACAAGGCAGTAGCTTCATTAAGTTCAGGTTTAATGGTAACACTGAAATTCAACTTGTTTATAACTGTCATCTAAACGCTGTAATGGGATTGCTGCATAACATAATTTTTAAAAAAGTATACTGTGAGCATCATAGAATGGATACAGCACAGAAGGAGGCCATTCGGCCCATCGAGTCCGTGCCAACTCTCTGCAAGAGCAATCCAGCTAGTCCCACTCCTCCTGCAGATTTTTTCCCTTCAAGTACTTATCCAGTTCGCTTTTGAAGTCCATGATTGAATCTGCCTCCAGCACCCCCTCAGGCAGTGCATTCCAGATCACAACCACTCGCTGTGTAAAGAAGTTTTTCCTCATGTCGCCTTTGGCTCTTTTGCCAATCACCTTAGGTCTATGTTTTTTTTAATTAATTGGATATGGGCATCACTGGCAAGGCCAGCATTTATTGCCCATTCCTAATTGCCATTGAGAAGGTGGTGGTCTTCTTGAACTGAGTGATTTGCTAGGCCATTTCAGAGGGCAGTTAAGAATCAAAGACATTGCTGTGGGTCTGGAATTACATATAGGCCAGACGGTAGGTTTTCTCCCCTAAAGGACATTAGTGAACCAGATGGGTTTTTACAACAATCCAGTAGTTTCATGGTCACCATTACCAATACTAGCTTTTTATTCCAGATTTTGTTTAATTAACTGAATTTAAATTCCCCAGCTGCCGTGGTGATACCCTTCTCTGTCCAGACCCATCATGATTTTGAACACCTCTATCAAATCTCCTCTCAACCTTCTCTGCCGTAAAGAGAACAACACCAGCTTCTCCGGTCTATGCACGTAACTGAAGTCCTTCATCCCTGGAATCATTCTAGTAAATCTCTTCTGCACCCTTTTTTAGGCCTTCACATCCTTCCTAAAGTGCGGTGCCCAGAATTGGACACAATACTCCAGTTATGACCAAACCAGTGTTTTATAAACTTTCATCATAACTTCCTTGCTTTTGTACTCTGTGCCTCTATTTATAAAGCTCAGGATCACATATGCTTTTTTAACCACTTTCTCCGGGTTTTATTTCATGTTGGGATGTTTCTGTGCTGCCAGTGGTTTTGTGGCCAGTTGCCAATAGGCTGCTTGTCATTGAAAGTTATTGGGCCATAATTTGATGTAGCAGGGCATTTAACATCTGCCATTAGTTAGACTTGCCCTTGCACATTTAGGTTTTTAAATTTTTTGCGCGGCAAGCTGCTGAAAGTGCGAGCTGCTATCATTGCAGCGGGGGAAGCTGGGCATCTGGGACCTGAGTGAACAGGCCAAGCAACAGTGTACCTCCTTAACCATCAGATTGAAGGATTGTGAAATTAATAGCACAAGGACTGAAAAGGAAGTGCAAATTAGAGTGGGTGAATTCAATGTCAAATCAGGTACAAAAAGAGAAATAAAGAGAGGGACAGAAAGATTGGATTAAGAGAGGCAGACAGTGAGTTGCTGTTTCCGCAAAGCTAATGACGGAGCAGTGCAACTTGGACAGCAACTTTTGGATATTTGAGTTTAACCAGGCATCTGCCCCTCGCCTGAAGTTGCTGTACCGTTTGGGCATAAATAACGGTGAGCCATTAGCCTCACTGTTATTTTGACAGCAAAATTTGGCCCACTTACATTCACACTGATTGTGGTGTAATCACTGCGAGTTTATCAAGTGATAAACAAAAGCTGATTACCAGAAAATAACAGTTGGTTCATAATACCTGTAATTATTTTATCAATAAATTGCATCTGGCGTTTGTGTTTATACTTTTACACGTGATTAAATTCAGGAATGTTAGGATTATTGCATTGCTTGATTTAATCAGACATCAACTTCTGTACTTTAAACTACATTTGTGTAAACTTAGCAAATGGCATTTATTAGACTGTCAGTGCTCCATATGGAACTTCACAGATATTTGACCATCAAAATACTCAAGTAACCTCCACTGCACTGTTACAGAATAACTTGCTTGGTACCTGTTGTCTGTAAGTACTAACATTGTTTTGTTAATAGGATGAGGATTTGAGTGATTATAAAATATAATTATTGGAATATTAAGCCTTATATTGATATTTAATAAATTATAATAAATGTTCTAATCATGAGTAAAGAAAGAACCTGCATTTTATAGCGCCTTTCACATCTTCAGAACATGCCAATATCCAGTGTTTTTCTAGCACAGACACTCTTGGCACCTGGCAGTACTCTGGATGTGGGAGGGGATCAGAACTCGGTGGGGCCAGGAGTAAAGTGCAACTCGTCTTCAGTGAGAAATTTAGTGTTAATGGAAGGCTGGTCTCTGTTGGGATGGTTGACTCAGCCTGAGTCATAATTGTAACCAGTCCTGCCACTGACTGCAAAAGAAAATTGAACTTCAGCCTCAGGGTGCATCATATGCAGAGCTGATCTCTCCCTGTGCTCCAAACACTCTCTGCATGTGTGGCACTTTGACAGTAGCTTACTGTGCATACATGACTGCTCAGAACTGCCACTGGGGGGGACATCAGCGTGGCCCAGGTGGTTTGCTCTAGGTTCAGGTGGTCACAGGCCACAGAACGTCAAGCTCTGTGCAGACCGTTGGGCTTGTTTTCTTTTCAACCCCATTTGTCTCCAAGCTTCCCTGGACAAATCCTATGTGGATCATCTTATAGAAGGAAGAAGAGATGATACAAATAAGGAAAATCCCTGCAAAATGCAGGAGATTTGTTAGGTCTGAAGAATTATCAAAAATAAATTGAAACATTTCCATTAAAATATAGTGGTGAAAAATGATAATGTTAGTGGAACTGAATGACTAAAAAACACATAAAGAATGATTAAATTCAAGTATTTAAACAAATGCAAACCAGAAAAGACACAGCCCTTAGTAAGGTGTTTTTTTTTCTTTTCTGAATGATGTTTTCATCTATTGTTGAACATGTTTATTTTTCAATCGAACAAATGTACAGATTTTGTCCCCATTTTCCATGTGATGTTTATATAGTAACAGAGCATGGTTTGCACGTTGTGATACAGGGTAATAATCAATTAGAATATATTAGACAGTCTCATGATTGTTATGGTGTTGTGACTGACTTATCATATAACAACAACAACTTGCATTTATATAGCACCTTTAACGTAGTAAAACATCCCAAGGCGTTTCACATGATCATTTATCAAAATTTGACACCGAACCACATAAGGAGATATTAGGACAGATGACTAAAAGCTTGGTCAAAGAGGTAGGTTTTAAAGAACATCTTAAGGAGGAGAGAAGGTAGCAAGGTGGAATGGTTTAGGGAGGGAAATCCAGAGCTTAGGACCTAGGCAGCTGAAGGCACAGCCGCCAATGGTGGAGCAATGAAAATCGGGGATGTGCAAGAGGCCAGAATTGGAGGAGTGCAGAGATCTCGGAGTACGGTAGGGCTGGAGGAAGTTACCGAGATAAGAAGGGCGAAGCCATGGAGGGATTTGAAAACAAGGTTGAGACTATTAAAATCAAGCACAGGGGTGATGGGTGAATGGGACTATAATACTCTTATTATAAACTCTGCATTATACTGACCCTTTGCTCCCAACATTTTCATGTTGCATTTTTATGCTGTGTTATGAGAGAGAAAACATAGGCCAGTTAGCCTGACATCAGTAGTAGGGAAAATACTAGAATCTATTATTAAGGACATAGTAACAGGGCACATAGAAAATCATAATATGATTAGGCAGAGTCAACATGGTTTTATGAAAGGGAAATCGTGTTTGACAAATCTATTAGTTTTTTTTGAGGGTGTAACTAGCAGGGTAGCTAAGGGGGAGCCAGTGGATGTAGTGTATTTGGATTTTTAAAAGGCATTTGATAAGGTGCCACACAAGAGGTTGTTACACAAGATTAAGGCTCATGGGATTGTGGGTAATATATTAACATGGTTAGAGGATTGGTCAACCGACAAAAAACAGAGAGTAGGAATAAACGGGTCATTTTCAGGTTGGCAGGTTGTAACTAGTGGGGTGCCGCAAGGATCGGTGCTTGGGCCTCAGCTGTTAACAATATATGTCAATGACTTAGATGAAGGGACCGAGTGTAATGTATCCACGCTTGCTGATGATACAAAGCTAGGTGGGAGATTAAGCTGTGAGGAGGACACAAAGAGGCTGCAAAGGGATATAGACAGATTAAGTGGTGAGAAGGTGGCATATGGAGTATAATGTGGGGAAATGTGAAATTATCCAATTTGGTAGGAAGAATAGAAAAGCAGACTAGTTTTTTAAAAGGTGAGAGACTCTGAAATGTTGGTAGTCAGAGGGATTTGGGTGTCCTTGTACACAAATCACAGAAAGTTAACATGCAGGTACAGCAAGCAATTAGGAAGGCAAATGGTATGTAAGCCTTTGTTGCAAGGGGGTTGGAGTATAAGAGTAAGGAAGTCTTGCTGCAATTATAGAGGGCTCTGATGAGGCCACACCTGGAATACTGTGTACAGTTTAGGTCTCCTTACCAAAGGAAGGATATACTTACCTTAGAGGGGTGCAGTGAAGGTTCACTAGATTGGTTCCTGGGATGAGAGGGTTGTCCTATAAGGAGAGATTGAGTAGAATGGGCCTAAACTGTCTGGAGTTTAGAAGAATGAGAGGTGATCTCATTGAAGTGTATAAAATTCTTAGAGTGCTTGACAGGGTAGATGCTGAGAGGTTGTTTCCCCTGGCTGGAGTGTCTAGAACTAGGGGTCATAGTCTCAGGATAAGGGGTTGGCCATTTAGGACTGAGATGAGGAAAAATTTCTTCACTCAGGGTTGTGAATCTTTGGAATTCTCTACCCCAGAGGGCTGTGAATGCTCAGTCATTGAGTATATTCAAGACTGACATCGATAGGCTTTTGGACACTAAGGGAATCAAGGGATATGGGGATTGGGAGGGAAAGTGGAGGTGAGTTAGAAGATCAGCCATGATCTTTTTGAATGGCAGAGCAGGTTCGAGGAGTCATATAGCCTACTCGTACTCCTACTTCTTATGTGCTTATGTTCTTATTCCTTAGATAATTATGTTGGACTCCTGAGGGCTGTATGGTGAAACGAACGGAGTGCCTATTAGAAAGGATTCTGCATTTAGTAATAACTTTTTTAGTAGTAACTATTTTCTCACAGTAAATTTCTAATGTTCCTATGCCTTCATTATGTGAATTGTAAACAATTTTACAACACCAAGTTATAGTCCAGCAATTTTATTTTAACTTCACAAGCTTTCGGAGGCTTCCGAAAGCTTGTGAAGTTAAAATAAAATTGCTGGACTATAACTTGGTGTTGTAAAATTGTTTACAATTGTCAACCCCAGTCCATCACCGGCATCTCCACATCTTCATTATGTGATTGATACACCTTTTCTAATTAAATCTTGTAGTTCTGAATGCTGATTTTCTGTTGTTCAGACCCATAGGAAATCAATGGGCTTCATAGAGAAACAGAGATTGATGGTTCCAATTAAAAAGCTTTCCATCTGTGCATTGATTGAATTTCTTAATTACATTTAAAAAAACTACCATTCCAGTTCATTTATAGGAAATAGTCTTGGGATCACGTATACAGTCATTTTGAGGCAGACTGACAATCTGAAGAAAGAAGTCATTTGAATTAGAGAGCCTTTGAAACGATATTGAGAATGCAAGTTCAGGTTTAGCTGTTTTATGTAGTAGAACTTTGGACTTGTTGCTTCCTCCATTTCATTAAAAAACCAGCAGCAAGTAAAAGCTTTCCATGGCTCAGCCCAGTCAGCCATGGCTCAGCCCAGTCAGCCATGGCTCAGTTGGTAGCACTCTTGCCTCAGATTCAGATAGTTATGGGTTTAGATCCCATTCCAGAGGCTTAAGCACAAAACCTAGGCTAACACTGAGGGAGTACTGCACTGTTGGAGGTGCTGTCTTTTGAATGAGAAGTTAAACTAAGACCCCATGGACATAAAAGATCTGATGGTATTATTTCAAAGAAAAGCAAGGGAGTTCCTGGTCAATAATTATCCCTTCACTAACATTATCACATTGCTGTTTGTGGGAGCTTGCTGTATACAAATTGGCTACTGCATTTCCTACATTACAACAGTGACTACACTTCAAAAGTACTTCATTGACTGTAAAGCACTTTTGGACATCCTGAGGTCATGAAAGGTGCAAGTTTTATTTATTATGGTAAAGAGGATCTCACTGGGAAGGGGTGGGGCTGACTGTACCTATAAAATGAAATACAACACAACAGAGTTTATTAAGAATTGCAAACAATTGTGTCAAAGTATAGAGAGTCATACCAGAAATAGCATATTATAAGTAAACAGAAAGATACATAAAAATTCCAAATATGATCTTTTAAATGGGAAAAATGGTAGAGAAGGAGAAAACGGAGTTAACAGAACATGCAATAATACTACACAGCTTTAATGGTAGTGTTTCAAATACCAGGACAAGAAACTGCTCCGATATCTAGCTATTTGCCAATTATATTCACAACACAAAAAAATAAACTTACTTTATATTCTTCACCAGCAAAACTATGTTGCTTAAGTGAGAGAATTTGCATTGCTATAAAAATAGTTTAGAGAGTACAGCTAATTTCTGAATATTACAATGTGAAGTAGTTATAAAGAGAGTATGATATGGGAGCTGAACTCAATCCAAACGCAAAAGTGTGCCATTTCCATAAAGTTTTCAATAACGTTTCTTTCAAAAGAAGTGTTTCCCGAGAGTTTCGGGAGGGAGGTTGCTACTTGTTTGCCACTAATATCGCGCGTGTGTGTGTGGTGTGTGTGTGTGTGTGGTGTGTGTGGTGTGTGTGTGTGTGTGTGTGTTGGGGGATGGTGGTGGTGTGTCTGCGGCACTTGTGTGGTATGTGGTCTACGTGTGTGGTGTGCATGTTGTGTGTGTGTGATTGTGTAAAAAGAGCACTGCAGGAAAAAAGAATGCCAGGTTGAATTGAGAGGGGAGAAGGGGAAGAATGTGAATATGAACTGGGAGGGTTGGAGGAAGAATTAATGTCTCTGGGACGTGGTGAGGAGTTGAATAGGGTGCAGTGTCCCTGTGAACAGGATGTGGGGGGGGCTGGAGTGCCTCTATGAACTGGGACAAGGGACGGGTTGGACATAGGAGAGTGACTGTTGAGGTAACCTTTGAGAAAGGTATGATCTGGTTCTGTTGAAAATCCAAATGTCACTTTGTTTTTCCTTTATTTAAGAGTAAATATCCATCAACTGTGAAGTATAACATTTCTTAAAATAAACCAGAATGCATCATTTTTAATGTAAAATTCAATATTTTCCAGGAGATCATGCCCCATACCCACATTCACCGCCGCCCCCCCCCAACCTCCTCAAAAGGTACCATTAAATCTGTGCCTTCAACATTGGACTTCCCCATCAGGCTTTCATGTTCTCATGTTTCTTTTCCTCCAGTACTAGTATCATAGAACGATACAGCACAGAAGGCAGCCAATCGACCCATCGTGCCTGTGCCGGCTCTTTGAAAGAGCTATCCAATTAGTTCCGTTCCCCTGTGCTTTCCCCATAGCCCAGCAAATTTCTCCTTTTTAAGTATTTGTCCAATTCCTTTTGTAAGTTATTATTGAATCTGCTTCCACCACCCTTTCAGGCAGTGCATTCCAGATCATTACAACTCACTGCATAATTTCTTTTTCCTCTGGTTCTTTTGCCAGAATGAATGTTATGCGTACAACAACAACTTGTATTTATATAGTGCTTTACAGGAGCGTTATCAAACAAAATTTGACACCGAGCCACGTAAGGAGATATTGGGACAGGTGACCAAAAGCTTGGTCAAAGAGTTAGGTTATAAGGAGCATCTTAAAGTAGGAGAGAGAAGTAGTGAGGTGGAGATGTTTAGGGAGGGAGTTTCAGAGCTTAGGGCTCGACAGCTTAAGGTACAATGCCATGTGACTATTTGTTTTCACACATCAAGAGACGTTCTTGAGTTATCATTGTTTTGAGGCCAGCTTTTTAAAGCTGTTAGCTTTCTGATGGTTTTCGACATTGGCATGTATGCTGTACTATCAACGCAAAATGGTTCTGCTTCACATTGATGCTGTAGTTACAGTGAAAATACAGCCTGAATCTGGAATCAGGGCCAAACCTGACATTGAAGTGAAGCAGAATGAGATTCGCAGGAGAGGGGAGTCTTGTATTCACTCCGGAGTCAGTTCAGTTTTGGTGTGAAGCCAAAACCACTTCATATCAACACTAATCTCGTACTGTAAATGCATCCAAACATTAACCTTTTACCTACATGTGCCGCAGCTATAAAATTTAGTCCCACCTAATTTCCTTCAGCTTATTTGCAAACTCCATTTTCTTCTGCTTAGTACAGTGGTCCTTTATATTATTATGGTTTGTGGTCCAATAGAACTTGGAGGAATGGCAGTAGATAAGATATAAAATAGGCCAAATTGAGGACCTACTTCAGGTGGTTTGTGATGCATATTAGTCAAAACCAGGTGCAAAATAGCTACATTGTCCACTGTTACAGACTTTAGTCTAATGCAGCAAACAGGCAACTTACTGGAATCGACTCATCAAAGCTTTAGCACTTATATTGGCTGAAGACATTTTATCCTAACCAAACATATCTTCAAATATGAGATCATGGCAGATTTATCAGCATCTGGCAGACAGTGTGTAGCCCCAAGTACAGCAGGGAAAAATGTCAGGGTAATTTCTGTGGTTATAAGGAGACCCAAAGGGCCTCTACATGATCTTATTCAAAACGTATCAACCTCACATAAAGGATGGTATCTGTAATGAGACATATCATAGTTTTAATTGCATGCAATGCTTTTAATTACAATAATAATACAGGTTGACATTTAATAAAAGTTTATCGCAAAATCTTTCCATTACTGTCATTGGTCTCTGAAGGGAATATGATTCTTGACTGTTCATGATGTATCACTGAGTAAATATCCCTAAAGAATCTGGAACGTTGCCATAAAAAAGAACAAAAATCTCTGATCACAGAGTTCAGCTGAAGTGAACTATAAAAAGAACACAACATAATTATTCCAAATAGACTCACCCCTAAGGCCAAGGCCAAGACTCGCATTACCATCAATCAATGCACTTGCATTGGGACAGACTTGCATTTGGGTACCAAGTATTTATTTTCAATCCGGCTTTATCAAGTTGTATGTGAATTCCTACAATGTTTCTCCTTCATGTCAAATGCCATAACTATGTGGAACCTTACCCAGGGAGGCGAAGGATGTTATAAATTATAAGAGGGTGATAGATACATTTCTTAGTAGTCAGTGCTATTGAAGGGTATCAGAGGTAAAGTAGGGTAAGAAGTCTTAAGATCTATGAAACCAACCTGATAGATAGAAATGGTCATTACCAATCCTGTAGAAGCCTATCTTTCTAAGGAAACTGAGATATATGAATAATGGGAAGTGCAGGTTAGTTCAAGTACGTCTAATGATGTCTTATGGCTTTCCATGGTCTTCTGGAGTCTGCTCAATTGCCCGGTGGAGTCGGGGAGGAATTTCCCAGAGTTTTTCCTGAAACTGGCCACCGTTGATTGTTCTACTTTTTTGCCTCGCACAGGAGTTATCATTACTCGTGTTTGGAGAGGGGGGAGGGTGCACAAATTGCACCATCTAATAGATAGGATGAGCACTGCTTGGGCCTCCTGGCCTTTTCGCATCTTTCTCATTGTATATGTTTAATGTTGCAGCAGTTTCAGTGAGAACACAAGGGAGGAATGAACTGTATATTTATCCATTAAATACTGCACCATCCCTGACAACTAATCTTTTCTTGTTGTTTTAAAAAATAATTTTGAAAATACGATGTTATGTATTATTCATATGTTACAGTGCACATTTCCTAATTTAAATTACTGCCCATTGCATAGGTGTCACAACTGAAATATTACAGTCAATGTACAATGCCACAATTTTTATCAATACAAGATGTCAAACCCCAAGTCCCATTAATGCATCCGTCTCCAAACTCTCAGCACAAGATTCTTTCCCTAACAGTTCATCTTCTTCAATTGCTATTTTTTAGAGGAGAACATTAGGGAAGAAGGCTAACAAACATGTACTCAAAATTGCACAAAACCTTTAGATGTGGGTCAAAACATGACAAACTAGGCCCTTGATGTGAAATGTAATCCAATAATGTAAGAACCATAGCTTCACCACAATTCTACAGCGGTCTGAGCAACCCAGAAAGAATCCAGTGACCAGTGATCGAATGATACATTACATGGTCAGTAGCAGACATCTGTCAGCACTCCAGGTTGTCCTGCTGTTGAGGGAAAGCAGTATAAGATTAAGATTAGCACCCAGACAGTGAGTTGAAGCCTCCCTGAGAAATATCTGCCTTGGCTGGATAGCTCAATGAAAACTGCACACTGGTGCCTGAAACTACAAGAAGAGACTTGTGTTTGCAAGGAACTAAATGCTGACAAAGGGCCTTGTGCTCAGATGTATGTAAAAGCAACCTGCTCATCTCTGATGAGTCTGTGATTATGACTAGCGCATGCACGAACCATGAAATTACATAGAATTTACGGCACAGAAACAGGCCATTCGGCCCAACTGGCCTATGCTGGTGTTTCTGCTGCACATGAGCCTCCTCCCACACTACTTCATCTAACCCTATCAGCATAATCTTCTATTCCTTTCTCCCTCAGTACTTATCTAGCTTCCCCGTAAATGCATCTATGCTTTTTGCCTCAACCACTCCATGTGGTAGCAAGTTCGATAGTCCACATTTTCGTGAACATGCTTCTCACCTCATGGAATTGTAGGTCACCACCAGAGTTGAGAGCCTTTATTTAATTGATGGTATTATGGACAACATGTCTACAGTTCTCCAGAGCTAAACAACCCTATTTTGAATTACATTCTAACATGATAATGATCTAAAACATGCAACTTGTTCATGAAGCCACTTGTTAAAAATATAATAAATCAGTGTGCCCAAATGGCCTGCTCATTTTCTGGATACAATCCAACTTTGTGGCTTGTGGAATTGCCTGAAGGATTGTGTGAATGACCAGAAACCAACATCTCTCCAGCAACAGTGAGAAATGATGGAAATAAGTGGAGGAATATCTCATAGCCATTGCGCCAATCCTTTGTTAATCCCATGCCTGAATGGCTGCAGGTCGTAAAATCCAGTGGTGACAATGCTGATTATTGATGTCAAAGTATTGAATTATTGAAAACGTTTATTGTTCCCAAAGACAAATTCATTTCAGTATAGATTGTGTACTACGCATGACCTGTTGGATGTTTACTGAACAAAGCAGAATACGATCATGGTGACACTGCCACCTCAGTTTTATAATGAAAGATGTGACAGATCACAGATCCGCCCTACTTAATATCATAAAAGTTCCTACATTGTAAGTTTTTGTGAGGAGTTTGCGGCTTGCCTGTATTGTGGCCATTTTAAATTGGCACTGCAACTGTGTACTGGCAGAGTTTCACCTCTCTCACTGTCTCATTGTATTGGAGATGATGGAAGAATCCATCTTTGGCTCACTTGTAGATGGCATTTCAAAGGCAGGTGAATCGCCACGGCTAATGACTGATAGACAGCTAAATTGTCCCGGGTGTTATAAATAATGATTATTGATCACCAGGCCATGAAGTGTTTTGATGGCTCCACCAGAGGGTCTTTGGCTACCTCATATATTGTTTATTTTGGGAGACTGTGCTGATACTTGCAAACCCTACTTTGATTGACAGCCTGAAGGACACCTCTTGCCGTACTGTTTAATCTCTGTACCGTTATGTGGCAGAGATTAATTAAGGACTCTGTGGGAACAATTTTGGTGCCTGGCGTTGATCAGGTGGGTGGCGTGTCTGCTCCGCCCACCCGATAATGTCGGCAGGAGGCCCGATCTATTTTTATAGTCGGGCCGTACTCTAATGTGCACGGCGAGCTGCCAGTGCTGAACGAGCGCTGACGGGAAACTCATCAAGCGTGGGGTCAGGAAATCCAGTGGCAAGTCCGCGGAGTAGAGCTGGAAGTGTGTCACTGAAGGGGAAGTGGAAGGCAATCCCAGGAGGATTAACCCTCACTTTAGGACCACGATTTAAATATTTTAATGAGCCTTCCACCTGTTTCAGGCAGGAGCGCTGGCCGCCTAAATCGAGGCCCATTCCAATATCAAATTAGGCAGGCCTTGGCAGCAAGTGAGGGGCAGTTTTTTAATATTTTGTTTCAGCACTGCCCCATTCACACTGAAAGTCGGGACAAAAATTGCTTCCTGTGAATCATCTTTCTCATGTAAAAGTATTTCAATAAAGAGGCACGTTCTTTAAAGTACTGCAGGGAGCTGCTTAAGTTTCTTGACGTTTATTATTTTGAAAAATATTCTTGAGTTATAATAAGTATTATAATCGTGCTAAATATGCTGCTTGTTTTAATTCTGTTGCTGTGACTCTTATGTCTTCATAGTCTTGTCTCGTCGTTTTTAGCCTGAGATACATATGTCCATCAGAGTGTTATTTGTCCATCAATTAGAGAAATCAAGAGTATGTGGGGATCCCATACCTTGTCCAGTGCATTTTAATGTTAAAAAATAAGGTTAATTGTTCACCTTGCTGTCTGCTGTCCTAGATTACTTCATGCAGAAGGTCATATTTCAGTTTGTAGGTAGTGAGGGGTTTGCCTATAGAAATGGCTTTTGCATTGGACATGAAAAAATGTTTTTGGAGCGAGCTTGAGTCCTAACAGCTGCGACTCCCCAAATTATATCGAACTTAAAAACTGCAATCCTGTTGTCAAAATGGGGTAATTTACATCTGGTCCTATATAGGGAATATGTTTAATGCATTTACACTGTAAAAATAAAAGAGCAATGAGCTTAATCAGGAAGACAAACACATTTGGGATAGTGTGTCCACTCTGCTTTCCCTTCCAGAATCCACTCTGAGCCCAGAAATTATGGCTTTATATCAAATATGACTAGAGTTGTTTATTTATTGAAAGGACTGGCTCTTATTTTAGTCCAACGACAATACAACCACAATCAAATGTGGGAATTTGCAGTTTTTAACCAGATTCGCAGAGGGTAAGCCAAGGTTGTGTTCTTGTTGCATTTTATGACAAACATTATTTGCACATTAAATAGTTATGAAAAATATAAGTAACTGTGCAGCATTGCAGACCCTTAAAAGGTTCAGTATGTTCTAATATTGCTAAAAATGACAATTGTATGAGCTGCAGCAGAGGACAGACAGTATCAATAAAAAGGGCATGAATTTTTCACTGGAATTATGCTGGCTCCCTCGCATAACTCCACAGAATGTGATAAGTATGGTAGTGTAGTGGTTATGATACTGGACTAGTTACCCAGAGGCCTAGACTACTAATCCAGAAAATGTGAGTTCCATGACAGTTGGAGAATTTGAATTCAGTTTAAAGAAAACTAAAAAGTATCAGTAAAAGTAGCCATAAAGTTGTTGGATTGTTGTAAACATCCAACTGGTTCAGTAATGTCCTTTAGGGAAGGTAACCTGGTGTCCCTTTATTTTACCATACTTTACTACAGATCAGCCATGATCTAATTGAATGGTGGAACAGGCTCGAGGGGCTGAATGGCCTCCTCATGTTCCTATGCACCACTTTTGATTAATTGTCCGCATGCCTTTAAATTTCACCTTGAAGCAATTTCCTGGTTCCACCACTAATGAGCTCCCTGCAAACATCCAAATCTGCACCAGAAGTTGTAACTCATTCTGCAAATTGAGCACCTATTAGACCATAAGACATAAGACCATAAGAGATAGGAGCAGGAGTAGGCCATCCGGTCCCTCGAGCCTGCTCCGCCATTTAATGAGATCATGGCTGATCTGATTTTTACCTCAACTCCACTTTCCCGCCCTTTCCCCATATCCTTTGACTCCCTTGCTGGTCAAAAATTTGTCTAACTCAGCCTTGAATGTATTCAGTGACTCAGCCTCCACAGCTGTTTGGGGTAAAGAATTCCAAAGATTCACGACCCTCTGGGCACATCATCATCTGGCAGGATTTGCACCATTTAGAACCGACTTACATCAATGCAGAAAAATTGGCCCTGTTATTACGTCAGTATCTTTTTTTGAACTTTAATCTTCTGCATGATGTAACAATTCTGCACCTAATTCACAAAATGAACCACAACTGATGATATTATCAACTGATCTTTATGAATTGGTCAAATGGCACAGAAATGGGAGGAGGAGGCTCTGCAAACATCCCCATCCTCAATGATGGCGGAGTCCAGCACGTGAGTGCAAAAGACAAGGCTGAAGCGTTTGCAACCATCTTCAGCCAGAAGTGCCGAGAGGACGATCCATCTCGGCCTCCTCCCGATATCCTCACCGTCACAGAAGCTAGTCTTCAGCCAATTCGATTCATTCCATGTGATATCAAGAAACGGCTGAGTGCACTGGATACAGCAAAGGCTATGGGCCCCGATAACATCCCAGCTGTAGTGCTGAAGACTTATGCTCCAGAACTAGCTGCGCCTCTAGCCAAGCTGTTCCAGTACAGCTACTGGCATCTACCTGACAAAGTGGAAAATTGCCCAGGTATGTGTTGTCCACAAAAGCAGGACAATTCCAATCCAGCCAATTACCGGCCCATCAGTCTACTCTCGATCATCAGCAAAGTGATGGAAGGTGTTGTCGACAGTGCTATCAGGCGGCACTTACTCACCAATAACCTGCTCACCGATGCTCAGTTTGGGTTCCGCCAGGACCACTCGGCTCCAGACCTCATTACAGCCTTGGTCCAAACATGGACAAAAGAGCTGAATTCCAGAGGTGAGGTGAGAGTGACTACCCTTGACATCAAGGCAGCATTTGACCGAGTGTGGCATCAAGGAGCCCTGGTAAAATTGAAGTCCATGGGAATCAGGGGGAAAGCTCTCCAGTGTCTGGAGTCATACCTAGCACAAAGGAAGATGGTAGTGGTTGTTGGAGGCCAATCATCTCAGCCCCAGGGCATTGCTGCAGGAGTTCCTCAGGCCAGTGCCCTAGGCCTAACCATCTTCAGCTGCTTCATCAATTACCTTCCCTCCATCATAAGGTCAGTAATGGGGATTGCACAGTGTTCAGTTCCATTCGCAACCCCTCAAATAATGAAGCAGTCCGAGCCCGCATGCAGCAAGACCTGGACAACATCCAGGCTTGGGCTGATAAGTGGCAAGTAATATTCGCGCCAGACAAGTGCCAGGCAATGACCATCTCCAACAAGAGAGAGTCTAACCACCTCCTGTTGACATTCAACGGCATAACCATCGCCGAATCCCCCACCATCAACGGCCTGGGGTCACCATTGACCAGAAACTTAACTGGACCAGCCATATAAATACTGTGGCTACAAGAGCAGGTCAGAGGCTGGGTATTCTACGGCGAGTGACTCACCTCCTGACTCCCCAAAGCCTTTCCACCATCTACAATGCACAAGTCAGGAGTGTGTTGGAATACTCTCCACTTGCCTGGATGAGTGCAGCTCCAACAACACTCAAGAAGCTCAACACCATCCAGGACAAAGCAGCCCACTTGATTGGCACCCCATCCACCACCCTAAACAATCACTCCCTTCACCACCGGTGCACTGTGGCTGCAGTGTGTACCATCCACAGGATGCACTGCAGCAACTCGCCAAGGCTTCTTCGACAGCACCTCCCAAACCCGCGACCTCTACCACCTAGAAGGACAAGAGCAGCAGCTACATGGGAACAACACCACCTGCACGTTCCCCTCCAAGTCACACACCATCCCGACTTGGAAATATATCGCCGTTCCTTCATCGTCACTGGGTCAAAATCCTGGAACTCCCTTCCTAATAGCACTGTGGGAGAACCGTCACCACATGGACTGCAGCGGTTCAAGAAGGCGGCTCACCACCACCTTCTCTAGGGCAATTAGGGATGGGCAATAAATGCCGGCCTCGCCAGCGACGCCCACATCCCATGAACGAATAAAAAAAAATTACTGTGTACTGCATTATGATTTGATTTGTAAACAAACTGGAGTGAAACTGAAGCCGAGACTTTCTGTCCCTCTTCCCCTTTTTGCTAATTTTTTCTCCACTGCATCCTTGAATCTGTGCGCTCCTCACAATGCTGGGGGCAATGCACCTAACTATATAAGGGCGGATGTATCTACATGAAAAGCACGTGTGCCCTTTGAATGTTGGATGTAAGGGCCACCTGTTAGGCGGTGGAGCCGAAGATGCTTCATTCGGGGGTCAGGGACTGTGCCAGCATTGTCTGACACAGGCCACAGAGAAGCGAGTAGCGTTTTGTAGAAAGTTCCCACTTTTACAGGCAGCACAGAGATTGCCTGTTTCTTGCTGCTGGAAGTTTGCACCCCTGTTTTGACACAGCTCCCTGGCAGAGGCCTCCCGTATGCCATTGCCAAACATGCAGTAATATTACTGCCAAGTTTTCCAGAAATTGGGAGTTTGGCGTTGGTGCCGGGACTATCTGGAGGATGTAACTATGCAAGACTACCGCTGCACATCAGGTGCAGCACAACTGCAGACGTAAAGTTCAAGAAGGAGCCAGGTGGGCTTTTTCATTTATAATGGCTGATTGTCCTGTGAACTCTTCTACTTTCTGAAATTTCACTTGCAGTTGGACACCAGTGAGGAGAGGGGAGATATATTTGGTACAGGATTTCTTAAGTATGCCTCCACAAAACTCTTTATTCCCGAGCTCAACAAGTATTGGAGTGGCCTTATATCTGTATGTATCCACTCCTGGAAATGCTCCCAGTGCTCCACCATTTGCTTTGCTAAAGATCCATGGGGATAAATAGTCCGGTTTTTCACTTACGAAAATTCTAAAATTTGAATTTGAATAAAATCCTGAAAACCACAAGCCCTCTCAAACCGCCAAGAAGCACAAACATAAATCCCCTGTAGACTATCCAGAAATTTGGACACATAACAACCTATAAAGTGCCAAGCATTCAGTTGCATACCCAACTGCTAGACCACTGGAGAACTGAACACAGACCACTATTATATAGCTAGGAGTTGAGAGTCTCTTTTACAAATCCAGAGTAAAACAAAACGAAAAATTGTTTTATAAGAAATTATGGAAGGTATAATAAGAAGTGATGAAGTCCATACTGTAGCTCAGTTGTCTGAATGCTACAAATTTCAGGTCTTCCCTAGATATTCTGTCATAGTTCAGTGTCACCTGTCTATTCTGTAAGCAGACCCCCATTCCTTATGATCGGGGTTTATTTTATTGCCCAATTATCTATCTGTATAATACAATGACCCAGCGTTGTAATAATGAGACCCTCTTGCTATATGGGGCCCGATGTTACCAGGACGCCGGGTTCGCGGCGGGGGGGCGATTGGTGAAATCAGTCTGCCCCGCACGCAATCGCAGGCTGATTGGATCCACTTCCCTCTTGTTCCGGGTTCCCCGCTGCTGATCTGCACGTCGGGCGGACTGCGCATGCGCAGTAAGGTCTGTCAGCTGGAGGAGCTCTATTTAAAGGGGCAGTCCTCCACTGACTGATGCTGCAACGAATAGAAAAAATTACAGCATGGAGCAGCCCAGGGGGAAGGCTGCTCCCAGGTTTAAATGATGCCTCACTCCAGGTATCATTGGATGGGGTGAGGAGGAGGGGGAGGACAGAGATCTTCCCCCCAGCGGACGGGAGGAAGCGGCCTGCCTCTGCCACCAAGAAGGCCTGGCTCGAGGTGGCAGAGGAGGTCACCTGCACCACCAACATATCGCCCACCTGCATACAGTGCAGGAGGCGCTGCAATGACCTAAGTAGGTCAGCCAAAGTGAGTACACTTACTCGTTCCCCTACACTCCGTCTGCCACATCACCGCCCCCACCCCACATCTCCTTCTGCACTGTCAACACTACTCTATCACATCACCCCTCGTACCCACTCAAACCTCATCCTCATCTTACCTGCATTTACTCACCTCGCCAGTACTCATCCCGCCACTACCACTCAACCCAATCCTCATACAATCTCATGGCTCTATCTCATACTCACCCTCTCATGCATCTCTTTCACAGTCAGCCTCACTCAACCTGCCACTACCTGTGCTGCAGGCACAGGGCATGCATCATATATGTGCAGTGGGCAGCGTAAGGCAAACGTGTCGTGAGCATGAAGGGGATGCACAAGGGTATTTGAGGGTTTGTCATGGTTTTTACTTATATTTAATTTCTGAGCAACTCACATTACATATTATATTGGCACCACTACTGCCACGTCTTTGCGAATCTTGTCTGGTTTGTGCAATAATGCCCTTTCCTGAGGATCACAATGAAGACCCACAACTGATGCCACCCATTGTGTCACTGCAGAGTGGGTGTAGGTGTATTTGCAGGGCTCTTTTGTGCAGACGACTGAGAGACATTGGCGATGTCCCCGGTGGCACCCTGGAAGGATGCGGAGGAGAAGTTGTTGAGGGCAGTGGTGACTTTGACAGCGACAGGTAAGAAGATGGTGCTCGGGCCAACCGGGAGCAGCTCGGCATGAAGGAGGCTGCAGATGTCCACGGCTACATGTCGAGTGACTCTGAGCCTCCGTGTGCACTGCTGCTCAGAGAGGTCCAGCAAGCTGAGCCTCGGTCTGTGGACCCTGTGGCGAGGGTAGTGCCCTCTGCGACGCATCTCTCTCTGCAGTTGCCCTCCCTCCTGCTGTGCAGGTGGATATGTCACAGCACTGTGTTGTGGAGCTCCATGTGTCAGAGGTGGACGGCGTGGATGGCGAGGCTGGTGATGCTGTTTGCCGTCCGAGGAGGTCATGACTGCAGCTACGGCGGCCCCCATCCGGAAGGTGTACATCTGAGGGGGTCCGCAAGGTAGGTACATGTTTGTGGACCCCGGGGTAAGTGTGCAAGTTGGTGAATTTTGTTGTTAGCAGGAGGGTGGTGGAGGCCAAACTTTGTCCAAAGTGACAGAGTGGCCTCCTACAATGAGTGAGGGTCTCCTCCCCCCCCCCCCCCCCCACACCTGTCAAATGGACCTTTGCAGCTGCCACAGGCTGATGGCTGCAACACGTCCATTTGAACTGGGAGTATTTCCCCCATTACGGGAAACAGTCCCAGTCGTTTGTAAAATCCCAACCTCCTAAAATATCACGTTAATCAGGTCTGTAAACGACCTGAAATACCAAAATAAATACCTTAAGTGGCACCCCGCCAGCTTTAATTGCCGGCGGGAGTCCCACATGCGGGGGCTGCGCGCGCATGTCAGCGCGTCAGTGGGGAACCCAGAAATGGGGCGGGTTGGACGGGCTCCCGACCCGCCCCGGGAATCCCCGATTTTCGTAGCCCCCCCCGCCAGGAACACACCCGATCGCGGGTGCTAAAATAGAGCCCGTGGTCTGGATAGAGTAATCATGTTCTGAAGTGTGCTTCTCCAGTCTTCTGAAAGATGGACTGATTTACACTTTAATGAGGCAAGACTGAATTGGTAAGTGAATCAATAGATAAATATTTGATGTAAATCTCACCACAATATGACTTGGTTCTGTACCCTTCCTCGTAACAAATAAAATAATAAACACGCCAAACTGGCCCTCTTAATGTGCTAAAACATTGGCTTTTCTTGGACAGTCTTGAACCTTGAAATCTTAAGGGAGGTTTGCTTCCTCCCTGCCTCACTGAGCTACCTTTTTGGATTTGACTCAGATTATGTGTTCCATTGTTTCCCCTCAGGACAGGAGGCTGAGGGCTTAACTTCTGACCCTCACCATGTCTGAGGAATTGGCCTGTAGGACTGCCAATTAAACCAGTTACCCCCTCCCACGCCCCCCCCCCCTTCCTGGGTGGAGGCCTCTAACAACTAGCTCTCGCTATTTTCAAAATGAATAGGGTTAACTCAACACAATGAGCCTGGACGCTTCTCGGAAAAGATTTAACGACCCTCATTGTTTGATCAGAAAACAGTCCACATTCCACAGACTGGTCTGTCTGGCTTGTCTTAAATATACATCTACTCCCCCCCCTGCCTCCCCAGCTCTGGCTGCACAGTGGATTTTAAACCTTTGTGAATTCACTTTAACTTAAAAATAGCACTTCAATATAAATATACCCAGATCTTCCACAATGGTCAAACATCCTGGGATGTAACACTAAGCTTTTGTTTCCATGGGGCAATTAGGTACAAAACGTGGACCTTGGTTGGGGAGTCACATATAAAGTTTAAACCCACTGTCCCAATAATTTACATATATCTCAAGTTGCTGACACCAACAGATTCTGGTGTTCTGGTTCAGGATTAATCCACCAATGAGGAAACAATGCAAAAACAACCCTTTCCAAACCTGCAGGATCACAATATTCACACAGCAAATAGAAAAC
This sequence comes from Heptranchias perlo, assembly GCF_035084215.1. Taxonomy (NCBI): domain Eukaryota; kingdom Metazoa; phylum Chordata; class Chondrichthyes; order Hexanchiformes; family Hexanchidae; genus Heptranchias; species Heptranchias perlo. Next base: position 12,958,159 of record NC_090348.1, on the reverse strand, counting down.
AAGAAATATATGCACATAAAGGGCTGGGTTGCCTAGATTTCAGGCCTTGTGGCTGCATGTGACTTTAGGCCTGCAGTTCAGTTACCCCTGCTCTACCTGATAGTAAGCAAATGTAAGGAGCCGCACAACACCAGGTTATAGTCCAACAGCTTTATTTGAAATCACAAGCTTTCGGAGCTTTGCTCCTTCGTCACCTGATGAAGGAGCAAAGCTCCGAAAGCTTGTGATTTCAAATAAAGCTGTTGGACTATAACCTAGTGTTGTGTGACTCCTTACATTTGTCCACCCCAGTCCATCACCGGCATCTCCACATCATGATAGTAAGCAACAAGTGTGGTGTGCAGGCAGGATTCATTTTAAGACTGGCAGTGGACTAAGTAAATCATCTTTCTAAAAATTTGCAAAATAGATCAATGATATTTGGTTTTGATGATCTTGAGGCTTGATTGGGGGGTTAACTTTTTTCTCTCTCCTCCTTCATCACTTTCTCTTTCTTACTTAGTCATCAAGATGTCACAAGGGCTGTTGCTATTCTCACCGTTACTAGTGTTTTTATATAGATTTGAAATTTTATTCATTTCAACAATGTTACAAATGACTAATTATTAAAAACAATGCCAAATGTTTGCAATGCCTTAAGAAAGGAAGAACTTGCATTTATATAGCGCCTTTAATGACTTTAGGGCGTCCCCAGTGCTTTACAGCCAATTAAGTACTTTGAAGTGTAGTCACTGTTGTAATGTAGGAAACGCAGCAGCCAATTTGCACACAACATGGTCCCACAAACAGCAATGTGACCAGATAATGTGATGTTGGTTGAGGGATAAATATCAGCCAGGACACTGGGGAGAAATTCCTTGCTCTTTTTTGAAATAGTGCCATGGGATCTTTTACATCCACCTAAGAGGGCAGATGGGATCTCGGTTTAACATCTCATCTGAAAGACAGCACCTCTGACAGTGCAGCACTCCCTCAGTCCTGCACTGGAGTATTTTGCGCTTAAGTCTCTGGAGTGGAACTTGAACTCACAACTTTCTGACTCAGCGGCAAGAGTGCGACTGCTGAGCCACGGCTGACTCCATTTGGAAACTGAGATAAGTTTCCAAGCTAGTTCTTTATATGAGCTGAAACATTTACCAGCCTGCTGATGCATAGAAAGATGGACATGAGCTGCTTCATAGTGAGTCTTTTTGGAGAAATATAAAAGAATTAAACTGAACATAGGTCAGAACTGTGCTTAAATGCAAAGGACAGCCTGACCATTTCTGTGCATGGTAAAAATCCAAGACAAAATGGTCGTGGTTTGAAACTTTCAACACAAGGAATTACTTTTACTATTGTGTATTTTGGTGATAAATTCACGTTAAAAATTATACTGACATAAATCATGTCTATCTTAGTGCTTACTTATCAGTCTCATCTCACATTTCAGTCTCTCTCAGGTCTGTTCATGAATGATGGTAATTATAGGAAGAAGCATTCCAGAGATTCATATCAAGCTGTTTGCCAGTCGTGATATGCTGAGCATTGATTTACAGAAGAAAGAGAGTGCATCTAATTAAATTTACATGTCACTTTTTGAGTATTAATTTTCTCTTTTCATAACACAAACCTCGTTTTTCATCATTTAACTTCTACAAGATGGCACTGATTAAATTATAATGTGCACTGAATGAAAACGGATTGACAAGAATTTTATAGCATTACTAACACACTGTCCCATGGCATTGCTCATGGTGAGTCAGAGGACACACTAAAGTGTAATGTCCAAAGTGTGACAACTAAAGTATGATAGGAAGTAACTATAACACTTACAGGAAATGCTAACACAAGACTTTTAATATATTGTAGACATTCAGGAATAGTGGAAAGCCAAGTTTTTAATTATCAGGTCAGTAGCTTGTTATTTGATTTGGGCGATGGTAACAACCAAAAGCTATTGTTAGTACTTACCCATTAGCAAGGAAAGAGCGATGGTCAGATTGATATCTGTATACCCCTATTTTAGGTACTGGTGTCTCCCATATTCTTCTGACTCAATCATCCATGGCAACCAAGAGAGAAAGAACAAACTTCCATTTATGTTGCACCTTTCCCATCCTCAAGACATCCCAAAATGCTACACAACCAATAAAATACTTTTGAAATGGAGCCGCTGTTGTTCTGTTGGTGAAAGTAGCAGTCAATTTACAGACAGCAAGGTCCCCATAAAAACAGCAAATGAGATAAATGACCAGTTATTGGTCGTGTTGGTTGAGGGAGGAATATTGGCAGAGACACCAGGAGAACTCCCGACTTTTCTTCAAATAGTACCATGGGATCTTTTACATCCACTTCCGCAGACACGTGTCCTCAGTTTAATATCTCCTCTGAAAGATGTAAGCTGGCCTGCTCCCAGGGCTCTCTGCACTGACCATTAGGTGTGCAATACCAGTTCATGATCATTTTTCCTCTAACATTTCTTGCCTGCTATGGGGAAAACAAGTGGCCTTTTCTTGCTGCTTTCCCCAGTGAGGCAGTTGTAATCAAGAACTCATTAGGCTGGGGGATTACATACAAGAACACTCTGTGACCCAGATTTCAATGTTTGAGTTGAGTGTACAGTTGAATCTTGATAAATGGGAGGTCATTTGCCAAGAAATGTTATGCTTGGATCAATAGTTTTTCTATCTCATTCTGTAACTGCAAATTATGATCTAATTCTAGAATAATGTAGCATGAAGAAAATTATGATTCATAACATTAATACATTGCCCTTCTTGCTTCACATTACTGCATGGTTTGTAATGGGATCAATTCAATACAATACATGCGTGTGCTCTCAGAGATAAACTTTGACACCATTTGTGGATGTTGTTAAAGTGTAAGTGAAATAACTAAATGTTCCATTCTCCAACTGTTTATTCTCAATTCATGGTATCGGAGGGGCAGGGGGTAGGTGTGCGGGGGGGTGCGGGGGTTATATTACCAGTCTGTACACAACCCTCAGTTTTCTGATTTGCACTATCAGTGGTCAGGATCCCTGCCTGCAGTGTGAGCTTGTAAAATTACCCTACAGTTGTTGGATAGGTAATGCTGTCTGGAGTAGGACATCACCTGCTATACCAGGGTTCTTAGAGCACGCACTAAGGTATAAGGAAGTCTCTGCTTCCAGTACAATTTCTCCAAGTCTTATCTACGCTCTCAGCAGGACCAATTTTAAAGACGCCTGTCTTTGTTACAGTTGCTTCAAATTGAACTCTTGCTGTTACGCCATCTAATACACAAATCAAACTCTTGAAAATTTGCTTGATGATCAATCTTTCACCACAGTTCATTTAATGAGAACAGGCTAACCCCTAAAACACACCACAATGGAATGAATGTGAATGGTACCCTGGAACTCCATATTTGGATAAAGACTATATTTGGACCAGCTATGTGGTTATCCAGGCTCCAGTGTATTTTGAATTATTGAGGCATAGGTTACATGGTTTGGAAGTTCGGAAATTTTGCCTTCAACTTGAGAAATAAACTGCTAGAACTCAGAGTGCTAAATATATAATTGCCTGGGGGAAAATAAACATAATCTCTCCCCTTTTGTGACTGCACAAACGTACATGTATGGAAAAAAAGCTGCATTGGCGACGTGTGGTATTTAAAGTGGCATATGACAGCTTGTTTACAAAGCCTTGCATACCTCTGAAGTCTGCAGTTTACTTTCTTTCTCTACAACTTAAATTGAGAGCTTGAAATATTAGAACTGTTACAACATATTTATCCGACACTTTTTACTTGTTGGACCTGACAGGACATTCAGGTTACAAATTCTGCTCATTTTTGTAGTACTAAGAAGCATATCAGGATATGTCATTTTTTGTACCAGGAGCAACAGTGGTCCCTGGCTCTGGTATGGGGAAAGTTCCATTACAAACTTCAAAGAAACGACAGTAGAAATAAGCAAAGGAGCCAAGAGTTGAGTTGAATTGTATACATGTGTGGGTGGGTATGAGTATTTGTGTTGTGGGGGGCGGGGGGAGGGGGGGAGAGAAGTTAGCAGAGCAGTAGAATTTGCTAATCCCTCAGAAGTGAATGTGGCTCAGTCCTCTGTCCAAAGATCCAAATTATGTCCAGAAAAAAGTAGATATTTTCCGAACTTTGACCTGAAAGTGTTCATGGTCAAAAGATGCATCTTCATATAATTCACTTGGCTACTGGAAGGTTAATACCTACCTAGTCTCCTCTACCTTGCCACCTCAATCCCTGCTTAAAACTCTCCTCTTTGACCATGCCTTCAGTTCCCCACCTAAGCCTCAACTCCTATAAACATTGAAACAATATAACTATGAAAAGCTTCCATTTGGGGTTGTTAACTTTTTAATTAGGTATTAGATTATATGTGGGATATTGTGACAAGTATCAGCTTGGCTCAGTGGTAGCACTGTTGCCTCTGAGTCAGAAGGTTGTGTGGCTCAAGCTATGCTGCAGGAGTTGAGCCCAGAACCAAAAGCTGATACTCAACTACATTACTTAGGAAGTGCTGCGTTATTGGAGGTGCCACCTTTCAGCCATGATGTGGAGATGCCAGTGATGGATTGGGGTGGACAAATGTAAGGAATCTTACAACACCAGGTTATAGTCCAACAGTTTTATTTTAAAATCACAAGCTTTCGGAGATTATCTCCTTTGTCAGGTGACGAAGGAAATAATCTCCGAAAGCTTGTGATTTTAAAATAAAACTGTTGGACTATAACCTGGTGTTGTAAGATTCCTTACATTTGTCCACCTTTCAGGTGAGACATTAAATTGAAGCCTAGTGCAGGACATATAAGATCTCATGACACTATTCAAAGCAGAGGAGGGAGTTCTCCTGGTGCCCTGGCTAACATTCCTTCCATAATCAATGCCGTCACAACAGATTAAATGGCAATTTATCACATTTGCTGTTTGTGGGACCTTGCTTTGTGCAAATTGGCTGCCATGTTTACCTATATAACAACATGCACAGAACTTCAAAAGTAATTCATTGGCTATGAAATGCTTTGGAATGTCCTGAGAATCTGAAAGGTACTGTATTAATGCAAAGTCATTCTTAAGAGTTTCTTTTGTAAAATGTTGTCACTCAAAGGTGCTCATTTTGTAAGAATCTGTTCTTCAGTGCATGCAGTAGTGCGAAAAAGTAACGGTGTATTATGACGAGGGCAATTAGGGATGGGCAATAAATGCCGGCCTTGCCAGCGATGCCCACATCCCGTGAACGAATTAAAAAAAACATGAATTCATGCCCCTAATTTCCTGTATGATGAGCTGTTAAGCTGGTGTCAGGGCGACACTGAGCAGATAGGAGATGCTTTCCCCCAAGGGATAGAGACTAGTCCTGACCACTTTCACATGCTACTTAGGGAGCAACATTGACAGAGACTTTAAAGAGATGACCTACCCACCCTCTTGGCCAGGGAATGGAACAGATGAACCTAAAAGGACATAAAATAGCTAGTAAATGAAGAAAGACAATTTTAAAAATAGACTAAAGATGGATATTGCAAGACTGGCTAACCATTCTAAGTGAAAGTTAACAGGCATTGAGGGCATATGCACCATAAAATAAAAAGTATATTTAGTGTCAGACCTTGATTTTTTTTTAATGCTTATCTGAAATAAGTGAATATAAATTCAATTTGGATTAAAGTCAAATCAAGAATGAATGGTTTGATTTCATCCAGTCATGGTTATCAAATGCTGGTATCAAAGAAGTGCTGACTTAAACTGTAATCTTTAAGAAACGCAGCTGCTGCAATTTAACAGAAAATGCAGTGTCCATCAGTTTAAAGAAAGCAACCCATATATGGCCTGGGAGATATGTTCTATTGCGCAATCACGATAGGGATACAGCAACAGCATGCGTCAAGTTTCCCAAAGAGTTTCATATTTCATTCTCTTACACCCAGAAGGAAAAAAGGAAAAACTTTACTTTCATACTGTAATTTCATTCATTTTGGGTCTTCTCTTCCCAGATGTAGTTTCTAAACCTTTGTAAAACAATGAGGGAGAATGGTGCTGAGAAGAGAGTTGCTCCTGTTTTACATTGCATTTTTTCAGCAGACATTGCCAAATGTTGTTTTTCTGGCTTCATTAAGCTGACTTCCTTTTTTCCTACCCTTTAACACTCTGGTTATACTGAGCCCTGACTATTATGTCAAACTCAGTGCACTTATAAGGAGTGAAATGCTAGAGTGGAGCATTGCTTGATGGAACCACTTTGGGAATCAGATTTCGGCTGATGGAGCCATTGTAATGCACAAATTGCAGTATATGTGGAGTATATAAAAGGGTCATCGTCTCGCTTTGCGCTCCTGATAGGGACCCTCACCCCGTGAGAATGCATTTCAGAAACTTGGCTGCTCATTACTGATGATTTTTGTATGAACTTTATGGATTTTAAAATTATGGACATAGCTTGCCCAAGTTTCCAACATACACTGAGGCATGAAGTCAGAGAATTATCCTTTAAGTATCTTGAGCTGCCTTTTTAATAAGATTTTTGAGGATTCACTGTGACGCCGGGGTAGATTTTTGCCTGGGTGTTGAGCATTGCCTGGGCAGAAAGGTAAATCTGGTGGAGAGGTTCGCACGCCCCTTACAGAACCCACTGGATCTTCCTTTCTGTGCTCTGCCCACCCAATGCTCAACGCCCAGTCGAAACTCTACCACAATAACTCGAACTACACGTGTTTGCAAATGATACAAATATAACGGATAGCATTTTCTGAAGCATGACCCGATAATACGTACAAGTCAAGTTTCAACTTTAAAGTATTCTGTCGAAAAAACACTCAAAATAAAACTCGAAAATGGCCGTCCATCTGCTGTGCAGTGCTTTTCAGTGACATCAGATTTAACGATAGCAGCAGAGTTGAAACAAGCAGCCATTGTGATCTCCTTAGCTTGAGCAACAGGCACTGATCTATTACGACAATATTTTGAGAGCAGCCATAAGGAGGTCTCAGCAGCCTGGAACCAGACTAGACTGTTTCCACTTGTCTTTTTCTTGAAATGAAGGTCAAAACATTAACCATCAATGTCACTGCCACCAAAAATAAAATCCTTTTGCACTCTCTTCTTACATTCTGAGTAAAATCTTAGCCATTTTTGGTATCTCTGACATGATCCCAGTGGGCGGTTACCAAGTTTAAGCTTGATGTAATCAAGCTACAGTGACCAATGATTAATGAATCTGAACTGTGTGAATTGTGAAGCTGTGTTTAATTTAATGAAATCTATGGTGTTTGGCCACCGTGTCTATCAAATGTTTTCACTCCAGAGTAAGCATCCTATCCATATTTGGTGACGTGGATGAAAGCCAAACCAGCCACAGAACCCTGACGTATCACACGCACACAGATATTTTGCAATACCTGGCATCCAGTTATTTAGAAAGACTCTTCCAAAAATATCTGCTAAATGAAGGCGGTTTCACTAGTTTCTTTTCAAAACTTCTCAAAGAGCTTTGCAAAGAACTGTTCTTGCTGTTTTAACAACAACGCTGTTGCATTGGCATATATGGAACCCCACGTTTGATAATAGATCACTTCTGATTTAAATCGGGTGCTATATTGTCACTTGGAGCAATGCTGTAAGAGCCAATTTGACTCAAAAATAATAATAGGAAATATTAATGCACGTACAAAATAGGAAAAAAAATTGTCTTTGTAGAAAGAACTGTATTATCTTATAATGCAGGGGTGTCTGAACTAAAATCCATGGGCCACATGCAGCTCCTGAGCCCTGGCACTCTGGGCCATGAAGCCCAGAAAACTCAGCGCTATTTACTCATTTATTTCATAGGGTGCATTTACAGTGTCGGTGGGAAGCAACTTCTGGTGGGAGAGTGGGTCGGGAGCGATTTTAACCCAACCCTCCCAGCGGAAACCGAGGTGGGTGCAGTTAAATTGCCCTGGGTTACTTAGCTGTCAGAAAGCTGCCCAGATTCTGCTATTTCCAATTTTAACAGACACTTCTGTACAGGCGGCTAAGCTGCCCTCCCAAAGCCAGCAGGGTCCTAATTCACATAATGTTAATCGGGGTCTATGATGTCATCGGTTTTAACTTCGGTTCGAGTAGGGAAGCTGTCGCAGCTTTCCAGCCAGGTCTGAAGAGGATCGTGAAGCTGAACAGGCCCTCCAAATAGGATTTTTACTTTTCTTTGTTGGGCCAGGATGAGCAAGAGTGCTCCACAAGGAAAGTTAAGGCCTCCTCTGCCCTGAACTCCCTGCCCCCCCCCCTTTCCCTACCATGAGACCTCCCAGGGACCGCCTTCTCCACACTCACCTGAGTGCTGGCGGACAGCCTTTGGCCACCCAATTTCCCAGAGGCCAGCAACCGCTTCCCGCCCACTCCCGGGCATGTTCATGAGGCCTGGTGGTTAAAACCCGGGCAGGTGGGAAACTAACTGAAACCTGTGGTTTCCCATCGGAAACCTGCTGACAGTTAAAATCCCTTTCTAGAGTCTGGGATTGACCTGCCTCCAGAGTGAGAGGCCCTGGAAGCGATAATCTGCCACCAGTTTTGGTTTGCCATCACATGGTGTGGAAAGTCAGTGCGATACCAAGTCAGGGTTCACTAAGCACGCAGGGGTTCAGTTGAATCTCTTGGGTGCCTTGTAAACCCACCTAACCTCAATTTAAACAACACCCTTCCTTGCTCTCTAAATGTTTACATTTCTAACTGTTGAGAGTCAGCTCTGCCATGCTCCTACCCAGGAATGTACAGAGCCCTCTTCCTAAACAGAACATCTAAAATCCAGGCAGGGGTGAAACAATGTAAACAGGGTTCTGCCTGGCTGGAACTCGAATTGCAGCTACCAGTCTCATACCTGTAGCTGCGATGTAAATGTACCGTCGTTCGCTGGTTTGGCCCATTTGAATTTTGTGGGCCTGTAGGTTTAAAAGGGCTGCTTTGAATGCCATTGTCTCATTGGTGGTTAAATCCTAAATCAGAACATGATGATCATCTAGAATCAGCAACTTGTGATAGATGCAAATTATTGGATCATGGATTTGAACTATCTGTGTGGCCCCTGAGGGCTTTATGGTACACACTTTGAGGCCCATGAAGACAAAGGGGTAAATTTTACAAATTCATGCTCCTAGGAGTGCACATCAGGAATCTCAGTACCTGAATTCTTGATCTGTACTTCCATCATGTGAAGTTGTAAACCGGGAGCAGAAATTTGTTAAAATCTATCCTTAAATGGTTGGACGCCCCTGTTGTAATGTGTGACACTTCTGTTTGACTATCTTTTTAGTTATTTTGTGGCCTGGATATTGTAACCACACAATTTTCAATTGTATTACAGAAGTCTGACCTTTCAATAATGTTGCTGTTGCAATGACCCAAGTCATCAGGCATTTTGAGATAGTTAAAGTCAGAGAGATTTGCACTTCACAGCAAAGTGACCGCAGAAAGCATCAAATCTTGAAAAAGAAACAATTCAGTGACCTGGATTTAGTCTCCTAGGGGTAGAATTTTAACTTGGCTGACGTTCAGCATGCCACCAATTAAAAAAAGGCTTTATAATACCAGAATCAGTGCTTTCAGATCTAACTGAAACGTTTGAGTTATTGTACGGTTAATTGATCATTTCAGGAAAAAGAAATGCATTTTGACATTTTAAATGCCCCTATTTCAGATAAATACATACCACACAGGGTTGTCAGTTGTCTTTCAGCTAGTTTTGGTGGAATTTGGAGAAATTGTTAGCAAGTTGATTAAACGATTACGCAAGCAGAGTCCAAATCAGGAAATAAAATAAATGTGTGACCTTTTTGCATGATTCCCTTTCACTGTTATTCTGTGGAGCAAGAAAGGGGAATGCTGTACATGCAAAAAATGCCCGTAAAGAAAATATCACACTAGAGAAATGTAGCAAGGCTTTTTATGTGGGTATTAAGGGCTGCCAATAGGTTCTATCTTGACTTGAACCTTGTAGTACAAAATCTGATCATATGAAATCCATTCACTAGGAGAGGTTGCCAACTCTAGTTGAATGTCTTGCTGGAGGTTTCATCACATGACCTGCCTCCAACTGCCCCGCCCCCACGCTCCCACCATTGGTCGGCCAACACGTCCATCCTCGCAGCACTTCGCCTTCCCACACCAATTGGAAAACGAAAAGGCTGTTCATTATCCAATTGGATGATTCTTGACTGTAAGTCAATCAGCCTTTTTTCTCATCTCCAATATTTTTGTAACTAATAAACAGAAGTGTTCAAACAAAATGAAAAAACACACTTTTTTTTAATGCCTCATGATTTTTCTCCAGGGTTGCTTGCAGCAGTGCCCTGGAGATTAATCTTCAATTCTTGGCAACCCTATTCACTACTATATGTTATGATAAATATATGATTATTTATAATTAAAAAAATTATACCCTTTTTAATTACTCCCCAAACTTCAAATTATTTTCTTTCTATTTTTTGGTTTCCTTCTTCACCCAGCCTCCTTAATTGAGCTTCTTTCAGGATTTTACTGATCACAGCGTACAGCTTTTTGGATATATTTGAGGGCCAACCAGAATAATTTGTCTTGTGAATCTCCCCCTCTCCCCAAGAAAAAAAGTGAAACCTATGTTAGGCACCTCCCCCACTTAGATCAGGGATCTTTCCACATGCTAAAATGAAAGCACAAAGGCATATTCTACCACTTGTGAGTAAACCAATGCACAGTACCAACATGCTGCCACTATCATGTCTTTCAGATCATCTGTATTAGAGCATGTAGTTACCTTCTGTGAAATAAGGTCTTCAAAACTGGTTGTCCTGAGTGAGCAATGGAAGTAAATTATAGTACAGCAGTTGAATCCCTTCATTTTCACTATCCTGTGGGGCAACAGCTGAACAGATCTGCCAAATATTTAGAACACTCGCTGACGAGACGCTGTACTTTCCATGTTGTCAGGAACTTCTGTTTGTGAAACAAAGTGGACAATCGTAGCATCACAAACAGGCAGTAGATTTTGAAAGGGATAATGTTACGAGGCTCCCAGTGTTGATATTTTAACATTAAAACTTCACCTTACAAACCGCAAAGGCTAAGCTTTATCATAAATGTACTGCAATACGATAAATTACTTTTAGGAGAAAAGTAACAGTGTGACTAAGAAGAGCAGCTACTGCTTCTGAAATTATGATATAAGTGTCAGCATTTTCCATTGACCATAGGCTTCCTGGTTGTATTTAAGATAAATAAAATAGTGACCCATCGACTTATACAGTATATCATTAAGTAATGAAACAGCCCTGTTTAAAAAGAAAAATGTTCATTTAAATAGTTTTCTCTCCAGGATAATCTTCTGGCATTCTGCTCCCACCACATCCTGCTTTCGTCTGGGAAAATGTATGTTATAGCCCTACAACTTTTCACCACAAATGCAGCGACAGGACATTCCTTTGCCTTTGCAGTATATGCTGACTCGGTGATAGATATATTTGATAGTTAAAAAGGCCCCAGGTAGGGCTCATTTTCCAAAGTACTGCCATTTTAACTGATCGTAGGATGCTTATATTGCAACCAAGTTGTCTGAATAATGTGTCTTCCACCACTAGCACTTTGTTTTTACTGCAAAACCAACAAATACAGCAAAACTTTTTTGGAGCATGGAATGCTTTGCCATAGGAAGTAGTTGAGGCAGAGCATCTTTTACGTGAAAAACAGATAAACATTTGAAGCCGAGGAAGATACAGGGCTATCGGGAGAGAGCAAGGTAAAATAGTTTTGGTAGCAAAGAGCCAGCACAGACACAACAGGCCAAATGGCCTCTTTCTGTGCAATAAACCTCTATGGTTCTAAGAATGAAGAATATAGTATACGCTAAATGCAAATAATAACTTGCGATGGTGAGTGTGTTATAAATTATGAATAGTGAGAGCATCATTCGAAAAAGAAGACATTGTTACAATCACTAAATGTGCTGTTTTCTGTACCATCTAAAATAAGAATGTCTTTTAAACAACTGGGGAGCAGTGCTCAAGGGAGTGCATCATGGGAAATCATGAGCATGCTCCTCATTAGGAATCCTGGATCATGGAGTGATCCCGGTGTGCGGGCTACCCCTGATCAACACATCTCTGACAACAGTAACCACAACTTGCATTTATATAGCACCTTTAACGTAGTGAAACATCCCAAGGCGCTTCACAGGAGCGTTATGAAACAAAGTTTGACACCGAGCCACATAAGGAGCTATTAGGACAGGTGACCAAAAGAAACGTGACAGAAACTTGTGATAAAAGGACTTGTAGTGTTGCCGTGTTTTGTGCCAGGGAGACCCTGTAGCATATCTCTCTTTCAACGTGTTACCAGGAAGTTAATTTGATTGTATGTATCATACTGGATTCTGTTTGGGTTCTGATGATTTGAGTTTTGATTTTCTTGTTGGTGCTGCTTTGCAGTTCCCTCCCATCGGTTTTACACCATCAATGGTTTTGAAGTATACTGAGGAAATATGCAGTGCTACTGACCAGTTTTACCATATTTAGTTAACATTGATTGATCTTTACAACCTTTTCCCACAGATACGGCGAAGAAGTCAGTATACTGTATGCAAACAAGTTCTCATCCCTGTGGCGGGACAGCAGGGCCAGCTCTCAATCAACAAGAGTGGTGTTGACAATCCAATTACCTCTACGTGAGTATAGTTAAATTGGTTAATTATATGCTGCCTTTGGGTTGCAGCCTCTTGTTGACTTGACATGCTCATTTATCTAATATTGTTGTATCTCTACAATAAACTATACGATTAACAGTCATCTCAATCTCACTCTAAACTATTATGTGCAACTAGAGCTTCTGTTAACACTGCATTATTTTATGTTTAACATTTAGACACGTGTTCGGTGATGGGGGAAACACTGCAAGTTGTTAACACTGTAGGGGTATGAAAGAAATAACTTGCATTAATATAGCACCTTTCATGTTCCCAAAGCAGTGCACAACCAATTTATTTTTGAAATGTAGGCAATGTTATATAGGCAAACACAACAGCTAATTTGCACAGACAGCAAATAAGTTGAACGACCAGATAATTTGCTTCTTGGTGGTATTGGTTGAGGGAAGCAATGTTTGTCAGGACACTGAGAGTACTCCCTTCTCTTCTTCAAATGAGTTTATGAAGAGTGCAGGATGGGAGGCTGACAAGGAGATCATTGAAGTAATCCAGTCTGAAGGTAATAAAGGCATGAATGAGGGTTTCAGCAGCAGATGGGCTTAGGTGGGGCAGAAGGGAGTGATATTATAGAGGTGGAATTAGGTGGTCCTTGTGATAGACAGGCTATGAGGCTGGAAGCCATGAGCTGGGTTTCATTTAAAGCCAGGATGTCAATACAATCACCCACAATGAGGTCATGATACAAGGACCTTGTGTGCAACTGAGCACATGTTCTCAAGGGAACTGCAGAAAGGGGTGGCCATTGTCGATCCAGCAGCAGAGTTCAGTGGTGTGTAGGGTGGGCAGGATTCGAGAGAGATTGGTGAGGTTAGCCCCATGTGGGTGCACTGGGCAGGATGGTTGGCAAGAGCGGAGGATGGAATGCCGATCTAGATTTTGTGCTAAAGTCCTGGAGTGGGGATTGAGGCCACAACCTCCTAATTCAGAGGCAAGAGTGCCACCCCTGAGCCGAGCTAACACTTTTGCAAGGCTCTGCTCCTAGTGTGGAGTCTTGCTAGATGCATAATTGCCCTTGCAATGAAAAAAGAAAAGAAAAAATCCAATGTTAAAGTAAAAATTTGAATTTGCATTAGGATGGCAGATTATTTTCTCTGATAAAATGGATGTACAAAGAAGAAATATCTGTCATTTTCTGCTACTGTCATCTTCATTTATGGGAAGTTACTTTTTAGGCCACATTGAACTGTAGGATTTGACATTTTAAAATCTTACTATAGTACTAATGCAGTGGCATTGAAATGAAGTTTCGGAAGGAGACTATTTCCGTCTTTTCAAGGAACATTACCTACCCAAAAATAAGTCTTCAAAATAGAAGCAATTAGTGACCCTTTAAGTAAAATTTCATGAGAACTCATGGTTTTTGTATTAAAAGTCACTCAATGGTCTGAGATTGTATCAGTGATATTATGGAGTTGATAAAGTCATGCGGTCAGATGGAAATGATAGATGACAGTGTGGGTGGCTTTGCTTGGCCAGGAGTGTTCTTTGGGGCAATGAGTCAACATCACCTGGAGCCTGAAAGATTGGTCAGGTAAAGCTGAAATATCGATCCAAGAGCCAGGTAGAGCCTTCATGGAAACTTCGAGTATTTGTCAAGATAAACCTAGGCTGCCTTTGAGTGGGCTCTTGAGACGAAAATCCAGGAAGCTGGAGTGTCTGTCACTGGGAGACTTGAACATTAATTCAGGAGTATGAAATATCCATTAAAGGAAAGACAGTAGGTCTGTTTGAACAAGCCTGGAGCAGCATTCCAGGAACCTGGAGAAAATAAGAGTAGCCAGCTGGGTTTTCAAGTAAACCATTTCCAAGGATTCTTTATTTCATATTAACATCAGAAGATAAGAAATAGGAGCAGGAGTAGGCCATATGGCCCCTCGAGCCTGCTTCACCATTCAATCAGATCATGGCTGATCTTTGACCTCAACTCCACTTTCCAGCCCAATCCCTATATCCCTTGATTCCCTTAGAATCCAAAAACGTGTCGATCTCAGTCTTGAATATACTCAATGACTGAGCACCTGCAGCCCTCTGGGGTAGAGAATTCCAAATATTCACGACCCTCTGAGTGAAGAAATTCATCCTCATCTCAATCCTAAATGGCCGACCCCTTATCCCGAGACTACGTCCCCTAGTTCTAGACACCCCAGCCAGGGGAAATATCCTCTCAGCATCTATCCTGTCAAGCCCTCTTAGAATCTTATATGTTTCAATGAGATCACCTCTCATTCTTCTAAACTCCAGACAGTAAAGGCCCATTCTACTCAATCTTTCCTCGTAGGACAACCCTCTCATCCCAGGAATCAATCTAGTGAACCTTCGTTGCACCATCTCTAAGGCAAGTATATCCTTCCTTAGGTAAGGAGACCAAAACTGCACACTGTGCACCAGATGTGGTCTCACCAAAGCTCTGTACAGATGCAGCAAGACTTCCTCACTCTTGTACTCCAACCCCCTTGCAATAAAGGCTAAAATGCCATTTGCCTTCCCAATTGCTTGCTGTACCTTCATTTTAACTTTCTGTGTCTCGTGTATAAGGACACCCAAATCCCTCTGAACACCAACATTTAATAGTTTCTCACCATTTAAAAAATATTCTGTTTTTCTATTCTTCCTAACAAAGTGAATAACCTCACATTTCCCACATTATACTCCATCTGCCACCTTCTTGTCCACTCACTTAACCTGTGTATATCACTTTGTAGACTCTGTGTGTCCTCCTCACAGCTTACTTTCCCATCTAGCTTTTTATTGTCAGCAAACTTGGATACATTACACTTGGTCTCTTCATCTAAGTCATTAATATAGATTGTAAATAGTTGAGGCCCAAGCACTGATCCCTGCAGCACCACACTAGTTACAGCCTGCCAACCCGAAAATGACCTGTTTAATCCTACTCTCTGTTTTCTGTCTGTTAACCAATCCTCAATCCATGCTAATATATTACCCCCAATCCCTTGAGCCCTTGTGTAACAACCTCTTATGTAGCACCTTATCGAATGCCTTTTGAAAATCCAAATATACTACGTCCACTGGTTCCCCCTTCTCTACCCTGCAAGATTCACCCTCAAAAAACTCTTAATAAATTTGTCAAACATGATTTTCCTTTCATAAAACAGTGTTCACTCTGCCTAATCTTATTATGATTTTCTAACTGCCCTGTTATTACATCCTTAATAATAGATTCTTTGGCTGAAGGGGCATATCTCTAATTATATAATATGAATAGGGGAGATGTATGTGTTTCCGGTCTAGTGTTGGAGGCCTTTATTTAATATATTACCAAATACCAAACCAAACTAAGTTCGGAACCTTAGATGGTTTACTGACCCCTAACTCTCTATATCAAACAAGATGCTTGGATCGGCCATCATGCTCCATAATTGTAAATTTGGTCGTAAAAGATTGGCTGGAATGTGGTGCACAATCAAAGGGTTCAGGGTGATGTCATCAATTGTAAATGTAAAGCTCAAGTAATGTGTTCAGATGAATGGCCTTCTCCATTCACCATCCAAACCTATCTATTCTTTTGCTGATGATTCTAATCTGCATTCATCAACTTCCATCACTATGTGGAGATGCCGGTGATGGACTGGGGTTGACAATTGTAAACAATTTTACAACACCAAGTTATAGTCCAACAATTTTTATTTGAAATCTACAAGCTTTCGGAGGCTTCCTCCTTCCTCCACATTTACCTGAGGAAGGAGGAAGCCTCCGAAAGCTTGTAGATTTCAAATAAAAATTGTTGGACTATAACTTGGTGTTGTAAAATTGTTTACAACTTCCATCACTATGTCACTGTTTTCATCCTTGGTGACATCCTGCACAATAGGCCTTGGTGCTTCAGTTTAGTTTCTCAATAATAAAACAAACATCACTTCATCCACTTGTATTTTACATGGTAGCAAGGTTATTTTCAAATCTATAAATTGTAATGGTGCTGAAAAGCTTGCCATTGTCCATAATGGTCTGTCGTGGCAGTCATCTGGAGATGGTGATTGCGGTTTGTCACTTAGCAAGATAAACAAGTACAACAGAACTTATGACAAAAGTCCTGAAGTATATCTTCTCCTGTGACAGCAGTAATTTTGCTGCTGTGATACTCAGAAGTTATAAAACGGTCATTAAATATAGTCTGTTCTTGATGGTTTCCTAATAATACAATAAATTGTTATCACAGAAACAAGCAAAATTGGTTCCAGCTGTGCAGAGTGAAATCTGACACCACTGTTTTTGTCAAATTCAACCTTAATAGGATTAAGCTCAAACAATCGGCAGGCATATTGAAGGCATTTTTAAGGTCATATAACATTTAAAAAAGGCAGAATATAGAAGACAAGTAGAGCCAAGAAGAGAGTTTCAAGGCTGTAATCCAGCCATAGGGGGCAATTTTAACCTATCTCGCTGGGCGGGAAACCTAAGGGATCGGGTGGAACGCCAGTTTTACACCCCACCCAATATCACTGACTTCAATGGAGAGTAAAATCGGGTGTAAGACCAGCCTTCCACCCAATCCTGTTAGTTTCCTGACGGGAGGGTTAGGTTAAAATCGCCCCCAATGTGTTCAGAGGAGGAGGACGATGACAACAACAACAACAGCAACAACAACAACAACTTGCATTTATATAGTACCTTTAATGTAGACAAACATCCCAAGGTATCTCACAGAGGTGTAATCAGGCAAAAAATGGATGCTGAGCCAAAGAAGGAGATATTAGGAGGGGTGACTTAAAGCATGGTCAAAGAGGAGAGAGAGGTGGAGGGGTTTAGGGAGGAGATATTTATCAAGGTGATTTGGATCCCAAGATGGGGCTCCAACCTTTAAATCCTACCCAGCTGTTGTTCAGACTAAAATATGGAGTAGATTTTACAAATTGATACTTCACATGATGAGAATGAAGATCAGGAATTAATAGTTGTAAGACTTGTGAGGCGCTGAGTTGTGGGCCAAAATTCCCAACATGTGAAAAGCTCTGAGCTGGAGAACCCCTAATTCATAAAATCTACCCTTATATTTATGTTTATTGTCAAAAATGTTAACTAGCTTACTGTAGTAGTTCTGCTGACTGACTGTCAGCTCCAAATTATGTGAAAAAAAAATTGCATAATTGATTTTTAACAGTATTTTGGTAGCAATTAATCACCAAGTACCATTATAAATAGACCAGTTATTTTTGTTCCAGACTTTAACCAAGTGGACATTGTGTTAGATTAAAAAAAGACATGAGCAGATTAACTGTAGTTACATGAATTGAGCCCATTTTATATAATTTTGGATTGTAGTCTTGGCTTTGATTCTCATCCCAGCTCTGGTGTAGTGACTTGGACTAGTACAGGGTTTGATACACCAGTATCTGGGTTTGAAGAGGGCGGGCAGTTATCGGTAAGAATGAAATATGTTAAAATCATGTTAAAATCTGATTATGAAGGACAACTAAGAAATTTCTCCCTAGGCCTCTCTGCATTATGCCAAATCCTCAACCAAGTTCCCCCAATTCCAATTTAAAACCAGCTGTTAGGAGCTATGTGAGAATAGCCCAGGGTGACTAACTCTCTGTTTCTCCCCTCCCTCCCAATGGGGATGTCCTTCACTCAATGCCTCCCCAAGGCAGTAAGGCTGAGATCAGCAACACTGCAGGTGGGGTATTATGGGCACAGAACTGCGTCCTGCCACTCGGTTACACAGTGTGTTGGTACTTAACCAAAAGTGGTGTAACTATTCATTTCCTTGCCACAGCAGTGAGCTGTAAAACATGACCCTTTTTTTTCTCTTCTACTTCAGAATTTGCTACGCCGGCAGTGTATTTTCCTAGTTGAAGAGTACCGAATCCTCACAAAGGAACTAAGTTTGTTGCTGATGAGAGAAGACTCTAAGTTCACCCAGTTATTCAAAGTAATTACTCAGATGTAGTGTATCGCAAGTATAATTGTAACAAGCCTTTGAAGGACCTCCAGCTATGATGGCTGCCTCAACAGGAGGGCCCTCTGTTATCGGACACACAGCTCCTCTTGGTCTGGAAATGAATGTAGGGCTGGAAATTGGCTTCTGAGGGTATGTTTGATACCTGATTTTGATTGACATTTATAAAGAAAATGCCATAAATTAGAGAAAAAAATGATCCGTGTTACCTGAATTTTCAGTAATTTTGGTACAAAACAAGCACTGTCAAAAAGTCAATTGCAGAGGGTCACGGTGAGTATAGTTTCTCCAAGTCAATCCAACAGTAGTAATTGAATGACAGATGATATTCAGGCAAATACTTAGTACTTTGTGTACAAGTCAATTACCTAATAATATCTGTTTAAAGAATGCAAAAAGTATACATAATGTGAAAAGTCGCCAGATTTTTTTAACTTATTCTTGGTACAACACACAACCTGCTGATAAACTGTCCTCACTGATGCAGTGCAGAGTGTAAATGCCAGGGGTATATTTTCCAGTCCCAGCCAACTTCCCAGAATTTTTCCAGGGTCATCCCTCATGAATTGTTCAAACCTGCTCCAGGCACATCCTGGGCCTGTCACTAGAAGCTCGCCAAAATGAAGGGATGAGAAATTGCAAATGTCAACAGCCCTTTAAAGGACAGCAGCAAAAGTGGCCATATAGGGAAGTAAAAATTATTGCAGCCTTTATGAAGCCTGTAAGGATTTTAAAAGTACATTTCGGTCTTTCCAAAAGCTGTATAGTGCAAAAAGTAAAGTGTCTGGCAACAAATGTGGAATGATGAAATGGCGACAGAGCTGCAAGGCTGCAAACCCCTGTTTGATGGCTGGCAGAGTGGTGGTGCTGCTGCATGAGGTTTGGCATAACAGGGCGCCCTCCCCGGAGGACAGCATTGCAACATGCACGGCAGGAGGTGGTGACCAGTGTCAACGTGATGTACATTATTCACAGGACCTGGGTACAAATACGGATGAGGATAGTAAACCTCAAGGAAAGAGCCAGGGTACAAATACCGAACAGAACCATTTACCAGTAATTAATGGATGGAGAATCGTGCACTGTTCTCCGCACCCAAATTTCAAATATATTCTCCAGCAAGCAGAGTGATAAAATCCACCATCATAATCATTATTATGCTGACATTCCACAGATCTGATGGGAGTTTGATAAAACGGGTAACCCTTATCAAACGCATGTTGTTTGTTTTCTGAACATGACAGGCTAATGAACCATCTCGCAGTTGGCTGAATCTAATATTTTTAAGGACTTGCACAACACCAGGTTATAGTCCAACAGTTTTATTTTAAATCACAAGCTTTCGGAGCTTACCTCCTTCGTCAGGTGGGTGAAGGGAGTGAACCCTTCACTCACCTGACGAAGGAGGTAAGCTCTGAAAGCTTGTGATTTAAAATAAAACTGTTGGACTATAACCTGGTGTTGTGCAAGTCCTTACATTTGTCCACCCCAGTCCATCACCGGCATCTCCACATCATGGCTAATATTTTTGATAGACCGTTTACCTGATGGAGTTGCTGGCAGGCCACACCTCGGCGGTAAGGTGACATTGCTGGCTCCGAGATCCATTGAAAAAGGAGGTAACGCTACCCCCGATGGCAATGTAGATGCTGTGACTGGCAATAACATATGCTGGCCGGAGCATCACGATTAAACACTTCCTCTCTCCCTCCCCCGTCCCTCGCAACCATGTAATCTCCAAGTAAACAGCCACTGTCTTTCATGGCTCAGTCACCAGCTTGGTTTAAAAACAAGTGGGTGCCGCAAGCTTGCACGGACACAGTTGTTTTTGTTGTTGTTCCGGTGCTGCACACTGCACTATCAATAAGATGGTATCCACAGCACCTGGACCCCAAGGCATTACTATGGAACCACTTTCTGAAGAGACTCCGCAATGTAAATAGGGCATTTATCCTTCAGTCAGATACAGAAAGGGCCTGAAATTCTTCTTTCAACAAACAGGAGACTGCCTCTTTATCTTCCTAATTGATAACTAGCAACAAAACTACGGGTAACTCATGCAATTTCTGAGAACATGGTTCCATTAGCTGGCCACTAATCCCCTTAAAAAGAAAACGTTCACCCCAAAGTCTGAAGTCACACGAATAAGTCTCTTGAAGGGACTTGTGTTAAATAATGGTAACAGTTTCAGTTGCTTAGGTTAATTTTGTGCTCGTTTGTAAGAGCCAGAGAACAGAGAATGAAACATTATGGGGGAGATTTTCAACTGCCAGCTGCCTGTTTCTCGCCTGAAAAATGGACGACCAACCATTAAAAATCTGGTGAGGACCTTGTGTACTCATTTGCCCGCCTGAATCAACTTTCAAGCAGGCCTTTAAATGGGCGCCCAGCACCCCCTCCCAGAACAGGCGTGAGGCTGTTTAAATATGCAAATCTGGTCCTATGCCTATTGTAGGACTTTGATCACAGCTTTCAAGGAGCATTGGAGAGCTCATGTCAGTCCTCTTTACCCAGGTGTTGAGAGGCCTAACTGGCAATCCTTAAAGCGAGGCCTGGAGGGATAGAATGGTCCTCTGGGCCCCACAAAAATCTTCCACTGCTGACCCATTCTTGGCCACCCAGAATCCACTCCCCTCCCCCCTCCCCCCACCATCACAACAGCCTACCTTCGGGCTGTGTGCAGTAGCCGGCCTAATTTCCTCGCCAAGAAAATGTTAATGAGGCCTGAACCCCGAAAGTGCATTGGTCTTCTCATGTCAGGTTAGACTGATGCCACGAGCACACCGCCAATATCACACCCACTCAGTGCCCAGCCCGAAAGTCTTCCCCATCCAATTGTTTTTCCTGGCACAGAGCTCAATGTTAGGAATTCAAGCATGAATTCAACGGGTCTGGAGTGTTTTCTGATCTGTGTCTGAATATATAGAACTTACAACACAGAAACAGGCCATTCGGCCCAACTGGTCCATGCTCCACACGAGCCTCCTCCCACCCTACTTCATCTCACCCTATCAGCATAACCTTCTATTCCTTTCTCCCTCATGTACTTATCTAGCGTCCTCTTAAATGCATCTATGCTATTTGCCTCAACCTCTCCATGTGGTAGAACTTTGCAGGAATTAATAAAATCTAACCCTATACCTTTTTCCATCTAATGTATCTCACAGTTTATATACCAGGGTAAATTTGGCAAGGCTCTGCTCTTGGCATGGAATCTTGCTCGAGGGGAGCACAGAGCGAAGAATTGGGTACGAAGGCCACTGCATACAATTCACGGCAGCTGGACCTGCGTCCAATTCTCTGATCCCTGCTCCTGTCAAATGAAGCTCTGCGCTGGGATCCTCGCCGTCAAAATTTACCTCATATAACGGACAGCTTGCCCTAACCTGTTCCAATGATGATGCTTCTTAAAGGGGATGTAACTAAATACTGTTACTGAAAAGTACTTAACAAACATCATAAGACCCCCTTGGTACTATTTATTTTACTTTTCACTTTTAAATGTCTCCATTTACATTACTCCTTTGTGGAGTCTTCATCTATTTGCTAAAGTATCAAGTGACATAGAGCAGGGATATCCATGTAGACAGCAACCATTAGACAGCAGTAGAATTGGTGTTTACATTCTCTTTGGTGATGGTGAACCAGTTTGTTTTACGTTCATTGAGTGTTAGCAAATGCTTGTCAGAAACCAAAAAGCAAGACAAAGAAATACCCTGTGATGATTGCTAACAAGATTGTAAATCTTGACCTTCCCTAAATGTGGTTCACTGGACATATTGTAAGGGAATCGTCTTGCTGTACATTAATCCAGTGCTTCTTTTTCACATCATATCTGACCTGCTCCCCTTTTGAGTGCAGTTTTCCCCAGAGAGCATGGGATCATGGAATGCCATTTAATGCCCACACTCAATCTTTCCACATTAACACTACTTCAGAATAACAAGTTACATTGATATGACATTCTCATTCACACTGTAGACAATGTCATGGCTAATCTGAATAGGATTGTCTGATTTGTTCTCAGTTGTGTTTGTATTCCTTCTCCGGTTTCCCCTCTTATTTTATCCCCCTTACTAGTGGCGTAAGCAAGGGGAGAGGGGTCGTTCAAACACCTCCTGAAATTTCTATGATTTTTTTAATCGGACCTCTAGTTCTTTCGAATGAGTAAGCCTTAGGTCACTTGAAAGAACACAGAGACAATGGATGTTCTTCCAGAGCTACCCAGTTCCGCAATTCGACCAGTGATAACTTCACCGTTAACTGGGATATTGCAGTGTATAGTAACAAAATGATTAATAGATTAGCAACACATAGCTGGTGCTTGGACTCGTGTGGTAGAGTTTTTTTCTGACAAGAATGTTTTATCTTTTCATTATCTTATTTGAATCGTTAGATCAATGGAAGTATTAATGTTTCCATTTGAACCTTATTATGAAATTCCTATTTGAAAAATAGACCTTTTGAAGTCATTTTGTTTGGCCTGTCAAACTCATTTCTAAATATCCCCCCCCAAAAATTCCTGCCCACACCACTGCCCCTTATCCTTTCACTTTAGGGTGAACACTCAAACTGAGTGTTCCACAGGCATCACAGCCCCTCTTACACATTCCCCAAATTTAATGCTCAATTACGATTAGCTTGTGTTGTGCCACATATCTATTTCAAATTTAGCGCGCTTACAATCCTTTGGCAAAAATTGTGAAGAATAGTACTGTATTTCATAAAGAAATTAAACTGCATTATTTACCAGGAGCCAGAATTCTGTGGAAAACTGTATTGAACGGCTTCAGAACACAAGCTTGTCACTGTGATGGCATCTTATTGGAATCCATGTAAGGAATGAATGCAGTGGGATCACCATAGCGATGAAAAAATACACTGCAAGCTGGCTGTCTTCACAACAAAGCTACACATGGTTGATGCCACGCGTCGCTGGCTTTGTGTGTGTGTACACTTTTTAACTAGCTTTGAGTGTCCTTTAGATTGAAACCAATGCCAGTTGATGATGGCATGCTTGTTACACAAATCAAAAGATCACAACATTGCAACATGATATCCCTTAAGTTTCAAGAATGTGATCCACATATACTAGAGATAACCTTCCCCAGCGAGATATGTATCACAGCAAGGGCCGTCCTTGTCATCGCCTGCTTGTGTGTAACCAATCTCTTTATAGGTCCGACACAGAATTCATGATGTGCCTTTTGATGACTACAAAATAGTGTTCAGCTTTTTGCAAATCACTCAATTTTATTCAATAAGATTCCTAATTATTAATAGTCACTGATTGCTGCATTCACATTGGTAAATTGAATTAACCATTTAAATCAGCAAGTGGTCTCCAAACTGTGGCTCCATGGGCTACATAGTTGCATACCTTGGAATTTCAGGGGCCACGTTGTAAAGTTTACCTCCCGTTTCTATTAATTTGCATCTCTCTCAAGTTGTTGACACTAACAGATCTTGGTATTCTGACTTGGGAATTATCCCAATGAGGCAACAGTTCTAAGAACAGCCCTTTCCAAAATTCCAAGCCCACAAAATTCAGAAGGAAAAATAAGAAATATAAGGACAAATAGCCCTGCCAGGGGTCAGGGGCCACAGATTGTGCACTGCCGATTTAAATTAAAGATGGCTATCTCTGATTTGCCATGGTTCTGTTTTAACGGAAGGTGTTGATATCACTAGTCAGATGCTGTAATTAGTACAAGTCCTATTGTCACTGAACCTTTCACAACATCTAATGGGAACTGGATAAGTATCTGGATACAGGATTAATGGTTCTAGGAATAAGCATTGATTTGGATGATCAAATATTGCACATCATGTGATGGATCTTGTGCTTATGGGCCAGAAAGAATGTTGCCTGTAGAGGGTAGCAGATCAGGCTTCGATAGTGGGGATGGACGAATATTCTCAAATTTTGCTCTGCGACCTTTAGGATCAGGGATTATTTAAGTATTGTTTTTTGTTCGTCTTTGCGCTTTCAAGGGAGCCTCACCTGCTGGAAATGCGTGTTGGAAACTGAGTCCATACCATCCGTGATTTTCTGATGAGAAAATCATACCCAGAATGTACCTCAATTTCCAATACATGCTGCCGGTGTGTGAGACTCCTCACAGGAGAAGGAAGTCAGAAAATTATCCCTCTAGTTTTCCCTCTGGAGAAAATGTGTGTGGTAGACTCCATGATAGTGTCTATCCTACATAGTCTGGAGAAAGAACAGGCTTGAAGATCTTTTCTCCTGCTATGCTTTCTTATGTTCAAACAATTAACTACAGAGATTGGAGAATATTTACTTTGCTTTTGCTTGTAAGTATTTAAGGTTTCTTCATTCAAGCAAACCCCCTACCTCTGAGCTGGAAAAGAACCTGTGATTGTTTAGCCCACAGGGGTCAATGACCCTGAGAAGAGACAGTGAGAGGGGCCCACCAAAAGGCGTAAGGATATGGTTTGGTGGTTGAAGGATAGACCAGGACGATCAGCAACTTTTGAGCTAGTGCCAGGACCATCGTAGGATAATGAAGTGTTGAATAGAATAATTGGCTTAAATGATTGTTTGGAAAGGTAGTGTAAGGGAATGGAACTAAAGATTGGGACAGCCCTCCTTTCCTTTCTCATTAACATTAAAATGGCTGACAACCAAGAGCAAAATATGTTAATATTTCTGCTCAAGTAAATGGCATTTTAAATCAGCAGAGTGATAGAAACTTACATGGAAGTTATTCATAATAATTTCTATTTTATTTTCCTGTTTGAAGTTTCAGAAATGTAATCTGTGTCATGGTCTGGATTTTGCCAAGAAGGGTTATGTGCTGTCATCTGAAAAGTTTATGTTCCCTCTTGATGAAAATGTGATTCTACGCAGAGATTGGTTGGTTACTAAATGCCTCATTTCCTATTATTGTATTTCAGATGATGGTGAATCATGTGCCCAGTAATTACAATGTTTCAAAATAAAAGTTCTTATTTATTATTGAAATCATTGGTCAGAAATAAAAACTTTATAGGGTAACTTGACCAATCCTGGGGTCCCAGTGTGGAGCTGCACTGAAGGTGTTGTAGTCCCTATCTCTGACCCATGCTCCCTACAAATGCAGCTCCCTGTCGGGACTGCAGGATCGTTCAATTCCTCCTTCATTAAAATCCTGTTAACCGCACCACGTAGAAAATGGTAAATAACCCTCACAGTAACCCTCGAGTAATCTTTGACAATTTTATTACATCTATACAAGTAAAAGTCTTAAGTCCAGCAAGTGTCTGACATGTCATAACCTCTCAAAAGGCATCACATCTCAAAAGTGACTTTAGGGTAAAAAAAATTATGACTGGCTCAATAACTAGCGTACCCTTGAAATTTCAGATGCTTCCAAAGTGTGGTCAGTGGGATCTCTGCCATCTGTCCTTGTCCTGACCCCGGGTGGAAGAAATACTCGCCCCTCCAGTCAGAACTTCTCAATGAGGCTAGAAAGCAATGGAAAAACTGGTAGCAACAGGTTCAACCTAAATCCCACCCCCAACCCCCAGATTGTGCTAATTCTTCATCCTAAACAGGCTGAAATTTCAACTCCGATAAGTTAACCTTGCTGATTACCTCAAATAGCCTATTGGCTAGATTGACTAAACAGATGGCAAAAGCTGCCGAACAGCACCCAGTAACAAACGCAAAATTGTACAAATCCTTCATTATTTTTCAAATTCCTACCATTCGTAAATCAACAACTGCTTCAAAACAGGCAATTAAATTGTTCAAACTATTGTCTTGATTTCTTTGTAAACCGGCTGACTAAATACCTAAAAAAAATAAAATTTGTAATACAATAATTCGCAAAAAAACTTTTGACTTACCCATAAAATTATACATCTCTTGTTGGAAATCTGTCCAAATATGTTTATCCCCCCAGAAACCTGCCCTCACTCTAGAACATAGGGCTTCAGTTCTGTTCCCTTCCCACAGCTTCCATATTTTTACTGAGCCATCCCATCATATATTTCCCAGGCTTCATGCATGTGAAAGGTTTATGCCCCAAGTGTCTCCCAATGCCAGTTTGTGAATTTGGGACTCAGGCCCCAGATTTACACTTCTTTCAAGCTGTGTTAACATAACTAAGGCCATGCACTTTCACTCGCCTTCCTGTTCCTCTTTACCGAATGGGCCTAAACTCTCCCAGTTTATCCTGGGCCTAGGCTTTGTCATTGCATGTTGGGCCTGGACTCTGCTACTTTTCAGGCTTTGCATGGATAATTGAGGCCAAGCATTTGGGCTCCCCCTCCCACACCACTTTTCATGAAGGGCATCAACTTTTTTAGGCTTGCATGCTGCTGGTCTGTCCTAGGCCTGGACACTGCTGTTTACAGGCTCCAAATCCATCTCCCTTGACTAATGCTAGGCCTCAAATCCCCCAAAGACTAGCCCCAATTGTTAATTGCTGGCTGGCTGTTTTTCAGGTGAGAAACTGGCAGAAAGCAATTGAAAATCACCCCCAGTGTATCCTCTGACTCACTGTGAGCAATGTTACAGGAGATCTGCTAATATCTCAAAAATTGAATACAATTTGTAGACTATGACACATTGAAAACTGTGGATCTGTCGCACTGATTTCCCAGTTTGAAAATGGCTTGTGTTCATAATACAAACAGGCAAGATTAAAAGCTTAATCATAAGGTAAATTTTTCAGTTTACCCAATATGTGTTGCCAACAGAGGGTGGAATATTTACCCTTCAATTTATTTTTAGTGCAACTCTGCATATAGTGAACTAGAGAACATTGCACTTAATAATTAGTGTAGTGGTCATAGTAATGGACTAGTAATCTAAAGGTCATGAGTTCCTGGCAAGTGGTGAATTTAAGTTTAATAAATCTAGTAATTTGT
Source organism: Heptranchias perlo (assembly GCF_035084215.1). Taxonomy (NCBI): domain Eukaryota; kingdom Metazoa; phylum Chordata; class Chondrichthyes; order Hexanchiformes; family Hexanchidae; genus Heptranchias; species Heptranchias perlo. The sequence goes on along the minus strand of NC_090348.1, from coordinate 12,930,659 downwards.
GGACTAGGATCAGAAATGAGTCCCAGATTGTTACCAGTCTGATCTCACCTAACTCCAGTTCCACACTCTTAGGGGGTGAATTTTCACCTTAGTTCTCCTGCTCACCTGCCATAACTTTGGCGTGAACATCATTTTTCCATGCTATCCGTGGCTCTTCCGTCGAGGTTATGGCAGATGGGCGGGAGAACCCACATGGAAATTCACCCCCAGTCAGCTGAAAAAACAATTGAATGCCCACCACCAAATTCATAGGGTAACTAGGGATGGGTAATAAATTCGGTCATGTCCCAACAAATTTTTTTTTAAAGTGCAAAGATGGGCTTTAAGAAAACTGAAGGAATGTGTCGCATAAAATATTACAGCCTTATTTTCCGAGTGCATGAGACAGGTGGGAAGCCTCGTACATTGGGATTTTCCATCCACTGATTTCATTTGGTTTTAATGGATCGACAGTTGCAGGCAGTGCCAAGCTCCCCGCCAATCATGGGTAATTGGAAAATCAAGCCTCGTGACTCTACCTTAGCATCAGTAACGCTAAAGATTTAAATCTTGTGAAACCTGTCATGGTAAGCTAACTTTTAACTCAGAATGACCTAATATGTTTACGATACCCAATTTCCCAGTGGAGCCATTATTTAGAAAAAATATATTCTGAGTTTAGCGATGAAAAAGTACAGTACAAAAGTTCACTGTCCAGAATCAATGTTCAACTCGTGCCAAGTTTGCAGAAACTTGTGCAGCTGTGGATTTGAAAAGTCCTTTGATATACATGAATAAAAACTCAAGAGTTTATTTTAAAAATGTTGCACCTTTGGCAGAAAAAGGATCTGATTTAATATGTTGTATTAGTATTGTTAATAATGTGTTGCCGTTTCAATTCTCTGCACTGGTCTCCATGGTAATTTTTTGCCCAATCTCCAGAAACTATGATATTAAAAACTGCTTATAGGTACAACATTTCCCCCACTCACCTCACTAAAAAATGTTTATAACAACTGCAAGTTTGTAGCTTGAGAATTTAAAATAAGCTGAAATCAGTAAAAGTGACCATGAAGCTGTCGGATTGTGGTAAAAACCTAACTGGTTCACTAATGTCCCTTTAGGGAAGGAAACCTTCCAATACTCTTCAGTATAACACTCCATTCCAATACTTTTCACTCTTAGTACCATTCATAGAATCATAGAAGTTTACAACATGGAAACAGGCCCTTCGGCCCAACATGTCCATGTCGCCCAGTTTATACCACTAAGCTAGTCCCAATTGCCTGCACTTGGCCCATATCCCTCTATACCCATCTTACCCATGTAACTGTCCAAATCCACTCTTAACACTCTTCACTTTAATCCTCTTCACTCTAATAAACATCACTCTAATCCTATTCCCTCCAATACTCTTCCCTCTAATATACTTTATGGATGGTTCTTGATAACAATGTTATAAAAAGCACCTCAGCAGTGGCTATGCAACAGTAGGCAAACACAATAGCCGATTTTATGGAGTTCATGAGTTCATGCCAAGAGTATATTCAAATATTTAGATTTCGCTTTCTGTAATAACTGAAGCAGTGATCAACTATTTCAAAATATGTTGATAAACATAATGTTTTATAATCAAAATAAAACAAGGACCTAATTTTTATAATTACAATATAATCTGATATTTCCCAGCAACAGAGTGAGATTTCCTTTTCGACATAAATTGAACTGGATAAGGATGGCTCCAGTGTAAGAAATGTTTGTTAAATAAATGATTTGTCCAGAATGCCCAGCTAAAGGCATCCATACATAGGAATAATGCCAGAAGGAAACAGCTGTTTGCTGCCTTTAGGGTGATAATTCCTGGACACTTGTACTTGTGGTCCAGTGAGTAATACATCCTTTTATGGCTCCTTTAGATTAAATCTCTTTCATGGATTCAACAAAGCTAGGTGGGAAAGTAAGCTGTGAGGAGGACACAAAGGGGTCGATTTTAGAATAGTCGAGCGGGTGCTTTGGGGGGCGGAGGGGCTCATAAAATCGGGGAATCCCGGAGCGGGTCCGGAGCCCGGCTCCAACCCGCCCACTTCCGGGTTCCCCAGTGACATGTTCGGGTGCGTGCGCAGCTCCCGTAGACGGGACTCCCACCGGCAATTAAAGCCGGCGGGATGTCAATTTAAATACTTACCTAGTTGAGGTACTTGACAGACCTCATTGACAGGAGATTTTGGCAGGGGTGCAATTTTCATGGATCCTCAGCGTGTTTCCCGTGCTGTGGGAAACACTCCCTGTTGGAGCAGACGTGTTTCAGTCAGCAGCCAGTGGGAGATGCAAAGGATTTTTTGACAGTTGGGGGGAATACCTCATTTATTGCAGCAGGGCACTCTGTCACTTTAGACAAAGTTTTGGTTGCAACACCTTTGTCTTTCCACTTAAAATTATTAATTTATACCCTAAACTCTGCTGTGCAAACAACCTTACCTACTTTCTGGACCCCCTCAAACTCACACCGTCAGGATGGGGGGGCGCCATAGCTGCATTCATCACTTCATCCAAGGACGAGCAACATTACCAGCCTTGCCAGGCGTACCATCCACCTCTGCCACGTGGAGCTCCACAACACAGTGCTGCGCCACAGGCACCTGCACAACATAGTCATGCAACTACACATACACCCACTGTTGGGTGACCCAATGAGTGGCATCAAGTGTGGGTGTTCGTGGAGAACCTCATGAAAGGGACTTATTGCACAAGCCAGTCAAGAATGGCCAAGACGTAGCAGTAGTGATGACAATATAATATTTAATGTGAGTTGAACCAAAATCAAATATAAATAAAAAACATGACAAACTGTCAAACACCCTTGTGCATCCCCTTTGTGATCAAGAAACCTTCGCCTTACGCTTCCTACTACTCATACGTGATGCATCCCCTGTGGCTGCAGCAGAGGTAGTGGCAGGTTGGGTGAGGGTGACCGTGAAAGAGATGCATCAGAGGGTGAATATGAGAAGGAGCCATGAGATTGTATGAGGATTGGATTGAGTGGTAGTGGTGGGATGAGTACTGGGGAGGTGAGTAAGTGCAGATATGTTGAGGATGAGTTTTGAGTGGGTGTGAGGAGTGATGTGATAGAGTAGTGTTGGCAGTGCAGAAGGAGTTGTGGGGTGGGGGCGGTGATGTGGAAGACGGAGTGTAGGAGAATGAGTAAGTGTACTCACTTTGGCTGACCTAGTTAGGTCATTGAAGCACTTCCTGCACTGTATCCCAGGTACGGGATATGTTGCTGGTGCTGCTGACCTCCTCTGCCACCTCGAGCCAGGCCTTCTTGGTGGCAGAGGCAGGCCACTTCCTCCCGTCCACCAGGTAGAATATCTTCCTCCTCCTCCTCACCCCATCCAGTAAGACCTGGAGTGAGGCATCAGTAAACCTGGGAGCAGCCTTTCCCCTGGTCTGCTCTATGCTGTAATTTTGGCCGTTTGATGCAGGAGCAGCAATGGAGGACTGCCCCTTGAAATAGGGCTCCTCCAGCTGACAGCCTGTGATGCGGGTGCGTAGTCCGCCCACTGCGCAGGTTTCCAACCCGGAAGCCAAAGTAAGTGGCTTCAATTTACTCGCGATCGCGTGGGGAACCCACCGATTTTACTGGGCGGGTTACCCACGGGGCCAAAGAGTCTGCAAAGTGATATAGACAGGTTAAGTGAGTGGGCAAGAAGGTGGCAGATAGATTATAATGTGAGGAAATGTGAAGTTATTCATTTTGGTAGGAAGAATAGAAGAACAGAATATTTTTTAAATGGTGAGAAACTGTTAAATGTTGGTATTCAGAGTGATTTGGGTGTCCTTGTACTCGAAGCACAGAAAGTTAACATGCAGGTACAGCAAGCAATTAGGAAGGCAAATGGCATATTGCAAGGGGGTTCGAGTCCAAGAGTAAGGTTGTCATGCTGCAATTGTACAAGGCTTTGGTGAGACCACACCTGGAGTACTGTGTTGATCTCCTTACCTAAGGAAAGATTTACTTGCCTTGGAGACGGTGCAACAAAGGTTCACTAGATTGATTCCTGAGATGAGAAGGCTGTCCATTGAGGAGAGATTGAGTAGAATGGGTCTATAGTTTCCGGAGTTTAGAAGAATGAGAGATGATCTCATTGAAACATATAAGATTCTGAGAGGGCTTGACAGGGTAGACGCTGAGAGGCTGTTTCCCCTGGCTGGAGAGTCCAGATCTAGGGGCATAGGGCCCAATTTTATCAGGGGTGCGGGTTCTCGGCGGGTAGGCCAGGCGCCCGGTGAAATTAGTGGGTTGCCCGCGCGATCGTAGCAGGCAACACACTAATTGGATCCACTTACCTGCTCCTCCGGGTTCCCCGACGCTGATCTGCGACTCGGGCGGGCTGCGCATGCGCAGTAAGATCTGTCAGCTGGAGGAGCTCTATTTAAAGGGGCAGTCCTCCACTGACAGATGCTGCAAGAAATAGGAAAAATTACAGCATGGAGCAGCCCAAGGGGAAGGCTGCTCCCAGTTTAATGATGCCTCACCCCAGGTATCATTAGATGGGGTGAGGAGGAGGGGGAGGACAGAGATCTTCCTCCCAGCGGGCGGGAGGAAGCGGCCTGCCTCTGCCACCAGGAAGGCCTGGCTCGAGGTGGCAGAGGAGGTCACCTGCACCACCAACATATCGCCCACCTGCATACAGTGCAGGAGGCGCTCCAATGACCTCAGTAGGTCAGCCACAGTGAGAACACGTAGTCTTTCCCCTACACTCTGTCTGCCACAACACTGCCCCCACCCCACATCTCCTTCGGCACCGCCAACACTACTCTGTCACATGACCCTTCATACCCACGCAAACCTCATCCTCATCTTACCTGCACCTACTCACCTCGCGAGTACTCACCCCGCCACTAACACGCAACCCAATCCTCATACAATCTCATGGCTCTATCCCATACTCACCCTCTCGTGCATCTCTCTCACGGCCAGCCTCACTCAACCTGCCACCACCTGTGCTGCAGCCACAGGGCATGCATCACATATGTGCAGTAGGCAGCGTAAGGCAAACGTGTCGTGAGCATGAAGGGGATGCACAAGGGTGTCTGAGGGTTTGTCATGGTTCTTCTATTGAATTAAAGAACAACTCACATCACACATTATATTGGCACCACCACTGCCATGTCTTCGCGAATCCTGTCTGGTTTGTGCAATAATGCCCGCTCCTGGGTATCCCTATGAGGACCCACCACTGATGCCACCCAGTGTGTCACTGCAGAGTGGGTGTAGGTGTATTTGCAGGGCTCTTCTGCGCAGACGACTGAGAGACATCGGGGATGTCCCCGGTTGCAGCTTGGAAGGCTGTGGAGCAGAAGTTCGGGAAGGCAGTGGTGACTTTGACAGCGACAGGTAGGAAGATGGTGCACGGGCCAGCCAGGAGCAGCTCGGCATGAAAGAGGCTGCAGATGTCCACGGCTACATGTCGACTGACTCTGAGCCTCCGTGTGCACTGCTGCTCAGAGAGGTCCAGGAAGCTGAGCCTCGGTCTGTGGAACGTGTGGCGAGGGTAGTGCCCTCTGCGACGCATCTCTCTCTGCGGTAGCCCTCCCTCCTGCTGTACAGGTGGATGTGTCACAGCGCTCTGTTGTGGAGCTCCGTGTGTCAGAGGTGGACGGCGTGGATGGCGAGGCTGGTGATGCTGTTCGCCCTCCGAGGAGGTCATGACTGCAGCTACGGCGGCCCCCATCCGCAAGATGTACATCTGAGGGGGTCCGCAAGGTAGGTACATGTCTCTGGACCCCGGGGTAAGTGTGCAGGTTGGTGACCTCGACCATCAGGAGGAGGGTGGTGGAGGCCAAACTTTGTACCAAGTGACAGAGTGGCCTCCTGCAATGGCTGAGGGTCTCCCCCCCCCCCCCCCCCACCACCCACCATCTGTCAAATGGACCTTTGCAGCTGCCACAGGCTGACGGCTGCAACACGTCCATTTCAACTGGGAGTGTTTCCCCCAGTGTGGGAAACAGTCCCATGTTTATCCAAAATCACACACAGTCCCTTAATCAGGTCAGTTAATGACCTGAACAAGCAAAGTGAATACACTCAAGTGGCATCCCGCTGGCTTTAATTGCCTGCGGGATTCCCACCAGCGGGGGCTGCGCACGCACCCCCGCACGTCAGCGCGGAACCCGGAAGTGGGCGGGATCGAGGCGCGATCCGGTCCCGCACCTGGATTTCGGGATTTTCGGGGCCCCCCCCGCCGAGAACGCACCCGGTAGCAGGTGCTAAAATCGGGCCCATAGTCTCAGGATAAGGGGTCAGCCATTTAGGACTGAGATGAGGAAGAATTTCTTCACTCAGAGGGTTGTGAATCTTTGGAATTCTATACCCCAGAGGGCTGTGGATGCTCAGTCGTTGAGTATATTCAAGGCTGAGATCGATAGATTTTTGGACTCCAAGGGAGTCAAGGGATATGGGGATCGGGTGGGAAAGTGGAGTTGAGGTCGAAGATAAGCCATGGTCTTAATGAATGGTGGAGCAGGCTCGTGGGGCTGTATGGCCTACTCCTGCTCCTATTTCTTATGTTCTTCTTATGTTCTTCAAACTATTCAATCGTTTTTGTTCCTATAGGAAAATATACTTCATTCAGAAAACAGCACAGGCCAACGTGGCAATTCCATTTATTTTAAATTCTTCCAAAGATGACCTTTTAGAGGAACGGAGCATGTTACTAAAAATTTACACATCATAAATTTGTTCTTAATCAGTTTTAGAAAAGTAATGAAAACGTTTTCCCAATAGCAAGTTATTTCGGAGCCTCCGATTGAATAGGTTAATGTGACACATTTCAACCCAAAAAGTTCCATTAACTTCAATAGAACTGGATATCGGGCGGGAAGTGTAACAGGCGGGAGATGCGGTACCACCCGTTTTATGCTAATGCCCGAGACAAATATCTACCCCTATCTATCTGCCTGCCTGTCTGCCTATCTATTTATTTACGGCCTTATCTACTTACTTATCTAACCTGTCTGTTTATCTAAACATACCATTTATCAGTTTATCAGCCTATCTATCCATCTATCTGAACAGCCCCCACTGCTTCTCTTGGCAGTCCGTTCTATACATTCACCACTCTGCGTAAAGCAGTTAAATATAAACTGTGTTTTTAACCTCTGCTATGTTTAAGACTATGCCCTCTTATAAAATCTGTGGACTGTGCTAAACTCACTGATGTTTTTTCTTGCCTATATAATTTAGGGAATCTTACAACACCAGGTTATAGTCCAACAAATTTATTTTAAAATCACAAGCTTTCGGAGATTATCCCCTTCATCTGACGAAGGGGATAATCTCCGAAAGCTTGTGATTTTAAAATAAATTTGCTGGACTATAACCTGGTGTTGTAAGATTCCTTACATTTGTCCACCCCAGTCCATCACCGGCATCTCCACATCATATATAATTTAGGATCTTGAATACTTCTATAAGATCACCCCTGAACTTGCCTGTCTGCCTGTGTCTGTCTGTCTGTCTATCTATCTAATCTGTTTGTCTATCTAAGCTTTCTACTTAGTTTATCTGTCTTTTGAATCTGACCATCTATATTATTTATCTAATCAAATGTCTTGTGTGTCCACATTTTAAAAGCAAATGTAGCATCAAATAGCATCTTCATATTTAAGACTGTATTTAGTATCAATCTAATTGGCTTAAATGCTCAATTTGCCTAAAGATTCAATTGTCACGAGAGAGCTAGGTGAAACGACCAATCAGCAACCAGCCCTAACCAATGCGTTAACTCCTTCAATTTTTCTAAAGCTACTAACCAAAACAAATCAAACCAATCAAATCACTCAAACAATTTTGCAAACTGGTTTTAGTGGCCATCTTGATTTCGGAATGGATTGTGTATATGATAATATAAATAACATTTATTACATAAGTATAATAAAAAATTAAATAATTCACACAGAATCAATAAGCTTTCTCCTACAATGCCCATAACATCCAGCCTATGAGTGTGAAGAGGTGTTAGAGGTCTTCCCATTAACATAGAATCATAGAATCGTTACAGCACAGAAGGAGGCCATCCGTGCCGGCTCTATGCAAGAGCAATCCAGCTAGTCCCATTCCCCCGCCCTATCTCCGTAACCCTGCAAATTTTTTTTTATGAAAGCAGAATTCAAGTCTTGGAGACTGCAGCCTAGATTTTCTGATTGACATTACTGTAGCACCGGCCTTAATTTAAAACGGACCAGAAAATCTAAGGCCCCTCTCTGCCATTTGTACTCTGGAAAAGACTTGCCTGAGATTGGAAGTGGCCAAACCCCAGCACTACCTGTAGAATTCTCTCACAAGCGTAACCCTTATTACATTCAGATCATTTTAAAACAATTCACTTCTGGATTTATTTCCAAAGAATTACAATATACTTTGTTCATTTTATTCAACACAAGCTTCAGAGTAGCTGCAGAGTAAGATGCTGGAGCTAATAATACTTACACATTCTACACATCAAGATTCAACTACCTTCCGCACAAATATAAGGCTGGCAAAAAATGGGAAAGTTACAATCTACAAGTCTGTGGAGAACTCAATTGGATAATTCAGTAATCTCAGATTACTAGATTGTAACTGGACATTATATTACATAAACATTCAAGGCTTTTGAGGCAACCTGCTGTATTTCACTGATGTTTCAATCAGTCCAGATGTGCTAGAAACATGAGCTACTGGAACTTCACCTAAGCATCCCGTATCAATCCAGAGAGTCTGGATAGAATACCAATATTAATACACACCACTTCTGCCTGACTATGTCATTACCTGGAATTCTGCCTCTTGCAGAAGTTCAAAAGGAAAATTTCTGAATGAAGGGCTTTTTAGAAGATGGATGAGGACATGGGAAGATTTCAGGTTTGTCCCTTTCAATCCCCACACTTATTATTCAGGCTTTATTGTGCAGTTGGTCAATTTCATAAAACATGTGCCCTCATAACAGTTGTGTCCCATTGCACTCTGTTGTTATCCCACTGCTATACTCAAAAATAAATTATCATCAGCTCTTATAGTATCATTGGTTCTATGAAGGGCTGAGGGTGTTGGTGAATACAGAGGAGATCCCAGTGGATTGGAAACAAGCCAAGATGGTACCTATTGTTAAGAATGGCAATTAAACAAATCTGGGTAACTATAGACCCTTTAGTCTTTCATTAGTAACTGGCCAAAAGAGAGGATCAGTCATTAAGAATAAAGCTGAGAAGCAACTATATGAAAATAATCTGGTAAATGGCAATTAACATGGTTTCAGAAGGGGAGATCCTGCCTCACCAAACTCCTTGGGTTTGAGTTTCCACTAAATCGTTCCTTCCCCACTCCCAGTGCCTGAGCTATTTTGCCCACATTAATGAATATGCTACTGCTAGTCACCAGCCATCGTGCTATGGGTAACAAAGTATGTTTGCTTTTAAATTAGATTACACTTGTTCCTGTAGTATTATGTACAATGGGTCTTGAAGCCGATGAAGGAATATGACATTGTTTACTGTCATGCCGATGCTTGAAAATCTGACATCATGGAGTTTGAGAAAGAAATTCCTGAGTGGCTGGAAACTCACTGGGAGTGAAATTGGTCTATGTCAGTGGAGTGAATATAGCAAATGGGCAGCCCATCTTACACAACACCCAATTTTCTTTTCTATTGACTTCACAAGGTCCCCACCCGACTTTCAACTGTTTATCAGACGAGAATCGGCAGGCCAGCAGTTGAAAGTCTCCCCCAGGACAGACCCGCTGCAAAACTCCCTGGACGATGACTGAAAAGAGACAGCCACTAAATCAAAACCTAGACAAAAATACATAATATTTCTCACACAGTTCTTTACGAACCTTTACATAAGCAGCAGTGTTAGTCAATCTCACTTACACGTGGACTACCAGTTCAACATATTCAAACTTGCATTTTGAACAGTTTTGTGTTCAGCACAACCCACAGCACTTAAATTCTACATTTTTAAATTGATACCTTGTGGTGAATTTTTGTAGTCATGAAGGTGTAGTATGCCAGCACTTTGGAATGGAACACTTTCCACTTTTTGCTCCCAGTGTCATCAACCAGGTCAAGTATTACACAGACAAACGCACAGTAAAGGCTTTTTGTACTCTGACCCTTTAATGATCTCTCAATCTCAACCTGAGAAGTATATTTTTATGGCGGTAAGGGATATGCTTTAGTGCTTCTCTTATGTGTAAGAATGAAGGAGTCTGGAATTGCAGAACACAAGGAGAAATGTCAGTGTAATGAGTTGTGATTTTTTTTTCCAGGTTATTACCGTAATGGCATTGCAGTGATATGTGGTATATTAGACACTGTTAAAACACATTTAAATCCCACTCTACAAATGCTGATACAAACACAAATGGTGAGTGAGTGGTCTGGCCATCCACTGCCGGCTCTGGCTTGTCCACCTCAAGCTGTACCTTTGTTCTCTTTTCATGTTTCCATGGCTGAATCTGACTAATATTCAAAGATCATCCTGGAGAGCTGGAACAACTCCAACCTCTTTTTTTCTACTACCAGGTGTTTCTTCCGCTGGACCCTCCATCCTCAATTTGTACACCAAGGGGCTACTTTTCCAAGTAGCTGCTCTCAATTTTCCAATATGCACTGGCACAGGCAAGGTTTTCCACCACCACCTACTACTTGGAAATGACTCCCCAAATGCGAAGAACTCATAAACGTCTTTGAATCAAAAGTCAGTGCCGTTCACATCAGCTGCCTTTGCCTCCTCTCCAGTCCAACTCTCCTCGGCTCCCATCCTTCTGCCCCGCTCTCATTCAAACCTTAATCCACCCCATACTTTGCATTTTCTCCTCTACCTCCCCATCCCAAACCTCATTAAGCTCATCTCACCATGAAGTGTATCATCTGCTTACTTAATCTCCTTTTGTTCCAGCTCCTAACCACCCAACTTCCTCTCCTCAGCCTTATGTATGCTGATCTCTTTCTATCCACTGGCACTATCCCTACATTCTTCAACACCATTGTTATCAACCCCATTCTTACAAAAAGAACACCCCAAAGTCCTCCATTCCCTTCAATTACTGCTTTGTTCCAAACTCCTTTTTCTCCAAATTTCTGGAATGCATCAGTGACTTGTAACTACGCTTTCATCTCTCCACCTCTCCCACCACTGCTTGCTGCAAGCTTTCCATTTCAGTTCTCATTCCATCCACAGCACCGAGACTGCACTGTTTGAAGTAACAATGTAAGGAGTCTTACAACACCAGGTTATAGTCCAACAGTTTTATTTGAAATCACAAGCTTTCGGAGGCTTTCTCCTTCGTCACCTGACTATAACCTGGTGTTGTAAGACTCCTTACATTTGTCCACCCCAGTCCATCACCGGCATCTCCACATCATGAGGTAACAATCATGATGTTGTGTGGCACTACCACCGTGCTAAATGGGATAGATTCAGAACAGATCTAGCAGCTCAAAACTGGGCATCCATGAGGCGCTGTGGGCCATCAGCAGCAGCAGAATTGTATTCCAGCACAATCTGTAACCTCATGGCCCGGCATATTCCTCACTCTACCATTACCAACAAGCCAGGGGATCAACCCTGGTTCAATGAGGAGTGTAGAAGAGCATGCCAGGAGCAGCACCAGGCGTACCGAAAAATGAGGTGCCAACCTGGTGAAGCTACAACTCAGGACTACATGCATGCTAAACAGCGGAAGCAACATGCTATAGACAGAGCTAAGCGATTCAACAACCAACGGATCAGATCAAAGCTCTGCAGTCCTGCCACATCCAGTCGTGAATGGTGGTGGACAATTAAACAACTAACGGGAGGAGGAGGCTCTGCAAACATCCCCATTCTCAATGATGGCGGAGTCCAGCACGTGAGTGCAAAAGACAAGGCTGAAGCGTTTGCAACCATCTTCAGCCAGAAGTGCCGAGTGGATAATCCATCTCAGCCTCCTCCCGATATCCCCACCATCACGGAAGCCAGTCTTCGGCCAATTCGATTCACTCCACGTGATATCAAGAAACGGCTGAGTGCACTGGATACAGCAAAGGCTATGGGCCCCGACAACATCCCAGCTGTAGCGCTGTAGACTTGTGCTCCAGAACTAGCTGCGCCTCTAGCCAAGCTGTTCCAGTACAGCTACAACACTGGCATCCACGTGACAATGTGGAAAATTGCCCAGGTATGTCCTGTCCACAAAAAGCAGGACAAATCCAATCCGGCCAATTACCGCCCCATCAGTCTACTCTCAATCATCAGCAAAGTGATGGAAGGTGTTGTCGACTGTGCTATCAAGCGGCACTTACTCACCAATAACCTGCTCACCGATGCTCAGTTTGGGTTCCGCCAGGACCACTCGGCTCCAGACCTCATTACAGCCTTGGTCCAAACATGGACAAAAGAGCTGAATTCCAGAGGTGAGGTGAGAGTGACTGCCCTTGACATCAAGGCAGCATTTGACCGAGTGTGGCACCAAGGAGCCCTAGTAAAATTGAAGTCAATGGGAATCAGGGGGAAAACTCTCCAGTGGCTGGAGTCATACCTAGCACAAAGGAAGATGGTAGTGGTTGTTGGAGGCCAAGCATCTCAGCCCCAGGGCATTGCTGCAGGAGTTCCTCAGGGCAGTGTCCTAGGCCCAACCATCTTCAGCTGCTTCATCAATGACCTTCCCTCCATCATAAGGTCAGAAATGGGGATGTTTGCTGATGACTGCACAGTGTTCAGTTCCATTCGCAACCCCTCAGATAATGAAGCAGTCCAAGCCCGCATGCAGCAAGACCTGGACAACATCCAGGCTTGGGCTGATAAGTGGCAAGTAACATTCGCGCCAGATAAGTGCCAGGCAATGACCATCTCCAACAAGAGAGAGTCTAACCACGTCCACTTGACATTCAACGGCATTACCATCGCCGAATCCCCCACCATCAACATCCTGGGGGTCACCATTGACCAGAAACTTAACTGGACCAGCCATATATATACTGTGGCTACGAGAGCAGGTCAGAGGCTGGGTATTCTGCGGCGAGTGACTCACCTCCTGACTCCCCAAAGCCTTTCCACCATCTACAAGGCACAAGTCAGGAGTGTGATGGAATACTCTCCACTTGCCTGGATGAGTGCAGCTCCAACAACACTCAAGAAGCTCGACACCATCCAAGATAAAGCAACCCGCTTGATTGGCACCCCATCCACCACCCTAAACATTCACTCCCTTCACCACCGGCGCACTGTGGCTGCAGTGTGCACCATCCACAGGATGCACTGCAGCAACTCGCCAAGGCTTCTTCAACAGCACCTCCCAAACCCGCGACCTCTACCACCTAGAAGGACAAGGGCAGCAGGCGCATGGGAACAACACCACCTGCACGTTCCCCTCCAAGTCACACCATCCCGACTTGGAAATATATCGCCGTTCCTTCATTGTCGCTGGGTCAAAATCCTGGAACTCCCTTCCTAACAGCACTGTGGGAGAACCATCACCACACGGACTGCAGCGGTTCAAGAAGGCGGCTCACCACCACCTTCTCAAGGGCAATTAGGGATGGGCAATAAATGCTGGCCTTGCCAGCGACGCCCACATCCCGTGAACGAATAAAAAAATTTTTAAAAATGTGTGTGACTGCAACTGTAGCTCATCGGTTTTCCTCATCCTATTTGATCTCTCCGCTGCCGTTGACATCATTGACTGCACCATCCTCCATATATATATATTTACCCCGTGACGATGAGAGAACAGTGAAGTGTATCTAAGTCAGGATGGTGATTGACCATGAAGGAAAAGAGACTGTCCTACATTGGAAGTCGGTTTGATTGGGCCACAGGTTGGGCACTCCTGTTGTCGCCCCAGAGGGATAAAAATGACTTGTGAAGGGGTGTCAACCCGTGACCCCAAGCCCCGGAAACTCAGTCCTATTTGCCCATTTGCCCTGTTTGTATTTTGGGGGTTTTTATGTTTCGAAAAGGTTTTTAGGGATGTTGCCATATAGTTGGATAAATCCTAAACCAGAACACCAAATTCAGTTAGTATCAGCAACTTGAGATATATGAAAATCAATGGGAACAGGATTTAAACATTATATATGGCACCTAAAAAGTCATGATGTACATCGATGTGGCCCAGAAAGTCTAAAGCTTGAACACCTCACCTTAATGTACGTGGTGTAACCAATATACATGCATAGGTACAATACTCTTCAGATGCATAGGCTTCAATTTTCATAATTGACTATGGAGTAAAACCTAATAAACAGCAATAAACAAAAATTCATTGCTCACTCACCTGAGAGGATATAACCAAACTCAAGGGTACTATATCTGTGAAGAATCAAAGAACTTAAACCTGAGACAAAAGGACATGTTCATGTTTTAAAAGGAAGTTTTGCTGCTCACAAAGATCTAAATACTAGTCAGTATTTATACGGTTCAAAGCTTTCTCCCTTCTTACAGATAATTCAACGGTTTTCCATTTTTTTATTGCTACTTTTCTCAATCTCCTGACTAGAGTGAAGCCAACGTAACGTATTTGAAGCCAAGGTCAGCTGACCCTCAGGCAGCACGCACCGCAGCATCCAGGCAGCCCTTGTCTGCACAGAACTTAACAAAATGTTTTCAGTGCTCACTGAAACAGCCTAGGCTGGGATTCCAAAGGAAGTGGAGGCCTCCAGCACTGTACAGGAAACAATCTAAGATTTGGCTTTAAACGCCAGATTCCCTTCAGAGTTTTGCTAACCACTGACAGCTCTGTAAACAAAGCAGCAGCAGAAAGAGAAGGCAGCTTTCCCTTTTCTAGTAGCCATTTCTAGACGTGGGCTTCAAAGGAATTCACTGTAAAATGATGGGCTGTCTCGCAGTGCTGGAGCCTTTTCTGCGGTGATTATCAACAGATATTGCTATTTAGTGGACTAATAGAAATCAGGAAAAGGTATGGTTTGATTAAACCGCAGGGATTGGGCTGTCTTTTTTTCCTGCTCTGAGAAAGTCTAATTCGCGGAAGGAATTAAGCACTGTGAGACTTCTGGGTGGTCCCAGGGATGCAGCACGCGCTCTCTTCTACTCCTCATTAGTCTGTTCAATTGGAAACACTCGTTACTGGTAAGACTGATTTTTAAATATTTGCAGCACAATATACAAGAGCTTTCTTGCAAAATTTAATGTCACACAGTGTGGTTTGATCAGAAGGGTGTTAATATTTGGAATGCTGAGCTTCTAAGTGATAAAAACGACTACTATACATTTACAGACTAAAGACCTACTGTTAGGGTCATTACCACTGACTGGGCAGTAACAATCCACAGGGTTATACATTTTAAATAAGCTCCTTGTTTTCTCTGAAAATCTCTCTTACATTTGTTTAACATCTGCATATGGTGTTGATAGATATGAACAGTGCTGCTTATTGAATTAATCTAGATTGTTTGTCAAAGCCAAAAAATGACATTTTTTTCCATTGGACACTTGATGTGGTGTAAGTTCTAGTGTGGTTGTGTACATATATATATATGTGTGTGTGTATATATATATATATATACTATAAGTATGTGTATATATATATATAGTTATTTATTTAAACATGTGTGAATTCTGTTGCAGTGTTTTAACCATTAAATAACTTATTACTTTCAGATTTTTACCAAGGCAGAGCAGAACATTTGTCCATAAACCATGGATATGGATGAGTTTGAGCGTCGTAGAGAGGAACGCAGGAAAAAGCGGGAGGAAATGCGCCGTGAGGTGGAAAGGTAATACTTTGTACACTCTGTACAGGACACATTTAGCGGTACAGTTTATGATTTAACACTTTTGGCGCATGTTGGAGGTGCTTTTGAGGAAGTTGGGCATGGAGGTCAGTACACTTGTTTTGTGACCTGTATGATGCTCATTCAAGTGGCCAGAAAATGGTACGAGCCATGGATCAGGCGTGTGATCTCCATCCCTGAATTCCTGATGTGCACTTTCATCGCATCAAGCCCTGCGCAGAGTGTGAAATTTACCTTAGATTACAAACTTGTCAAAACTGTCATTGAATTGGTGCAATTTTAAATCTATATTATTTTAAAATAATTGGGTAGATTCTGGATATTTCTGGAAGTTATTTTAAATGAATGATTAAGAAATTTTTTCACCTGCCGTTTTCTGTTTGGTTCATTGAATATCGAGAAACTTGTGCGAATATGAGAAGATCCCACTTCTAACTTTAGTGACATCACTATCATGCATTATACTAGAGAAGGAAAGAACCTCCATTTATATAATATCTCATCGCATTGCACATCCAATCAATTATGCTTTTTAAGTGCAGCCACTGTTGTCATATAGGAAAACGTGGTAGGAAGATCCCACAAACAGCAAATGAGAAGAACGACCAGTTAATCTGTCTTTTTTTCAGTTGGGTTGTTTGAGGGAGGAATGTTGGCCAGGACACTGGAAGAATTTTCTGCTTTTCAAATATTGTTGTGGTCACCCTATTATAGAAAGGATATTATTAAACTAGAAAGAGTGCAGAAAAGATTTACTAGGATGCTACCGGGACTTGATGGTTTGACTTATAGGGAGAGGTTAGACAGACTGGGACTTTTTTCCCTGGAGAGTAGGAGGTTAAGGGGTGATCTTATAGAAGTCTATAAAATAATGAGGGGCATAGATAAGGTAGATAGTCAAAATCTTTTCCCAAAGGTAGGGGAGTCTATAACGAGGGGGCATAGATTTAAGGTGAGAGGGGAGAGATACAAAAGGGTCCAGAGGGGCAATTTTTTCACTCAAAGGGTGGTGAGTGTCTGGAACGAGCTGCCAGAGGCAGTAGTAGAGGCGGGTACAATTTTGTCTTTTAAAAAGCATTTGGACAGTTACATGGGTAAGATGGGTATAGAGGGATATGGGCCAAGTGCAGGCAATTGGGACTAGCTTAGTGGTATAAACTGGGCGACATGGACATGTTGGGCCGAAGGGCCTGTTTCCATGTTGTAACTTCTATCTTTAAAGCCTGTTTGAACCACAGGAACAAGAAGGACCTGTACCTCTGGCAATGCAGCACTCCCACAGTACTACATTGAACTCTGAACCCAGCCCAATAAGGATTGGGTTTTAACACAATCAAAACTGCACAAGTGGCTTAAATCAAACTGGCCTCTTTAAAAAAAATCATTAATTTAAATCTTTTATATTAAGTCAGTATATTTGTGGATTAACAATGTCAAATTTTGTCTGATAACGCTCCTGTAAAGTGCCTTATGACATTTCACTACGTTAAAGGTGCTATATAACTGCAAGTTGATGTTGTGTGGTAATTTATTGAATAATATATGGCAAGAGCGAAAAACAAATTAAAACTGGGGAGGTTTGAAAAGCTGTTGTCAGCTCAAGCCGAATGATTATACGTGGCATGCTGAGGGTTCATTTATACCATAAGTTAATGGGGTTTGTATTTAAATCATTGAAAACGTAATACATTTCAAATGTAAAAGTGTTTTTGCTCTCAAGTGACCTTAGGCTCCACAACATGCTGGAAACCACTTGCAGGTGAAAATGAGCAATCTAATGGGCCATAGATCACATGTGTGGTACAATGTCTAAACATTTTTTCTTTAAGTTCTCCTGTCACCTCAGCTCTTTAAATAATCTATTTGTTTGCATTACATAATCATATTGTTTGGCCATTCAAAAATTAATTAAGGGCAATTGGGCCTCATTACAGAAACCCCTGACAGACACTCCAACATGGATACCAACCAATCATCCTCTTAGGAACACAGGGACAGGAATAGGCCATTCAGCCCCTTGAAGTTGCTCCACCATTCAATTAGATCATGGCTGATCTGTAGGTCAACTCCATTTACCTGCCTTTGATCCATATCCCTTGATATCCTTACCTCATAAAAATCTGTCGATTTCAGTCTTGAAAATTTCAGTTGACCCAGCATCCACTCCCTTTGGGGGGAGAGAATTCCAGATTTCCACTTCCTGTTAGTAGCATGGTGGCAATGAAGAGGTAACCGCTGGCATTTCATTCCAGTCCGTGATTCTTGAACTCTACAAGGAACTGGAAAAAAGAAAGTCGTGAAAATAAAAACAGAAATATTTGTATTTATATAAAGATAAATTCACTAATCCCATTGCTCCAGCAGAGAACTGCACTTGAAGGGAGCGTGGGTTAGAGTATCGGCACTATAGTGCTGTAGTTCTGTCTCCAACCTGTGCTCCCTCTGAATGAGATTCACTGCTGGAAGGATGGTACAGATGAATTTACCTTGTAGGCTTTGTCACATCACCAAAATGTCTAAGCGTTTCACACAGTGACTTACTTCTGGAGTGAAGTGACAATTGTTATGTAGTCTGAAGAGTGTGACAGAAGAGAAAGGCCATCAATTTCTGAAGGGTTCTCCCAATCTCCTGCAGTAACTTCAGTGGGAGATCAGCAGAACCTCTGGAGAAATGGCGTAAATGGCCATTTGTAGCTGTTTACGGCATTTCACTGGGGGTTCCATCGATCTCCTGCAGGATAACCCTCCCACAGGAGTTCAGGCCGATCTCTCTTTCCATGTTCGATACACAAAGTGATGCAGTATTACTTAATTCTCACACCTCTGTACCAGTACAAAACACACTGAATTCATAAGGATTATATATCCACTATGAAGGTTCAGTTCTAACATACTGACTGATAGGTAGGTAACTATTTTCATGTTAATATGTGCCAAATGGAGTAGCTTATGATTTTTGACATTGCGATATTGAATGGCTTAGCAATCTTAGTCAGGGACTGCACAGTCAAAAGGCTTAAACAAAAGGAGACTGTCACCAAGCAGCAGGTGGGGCAGGAGCTGTCAGTTTGGGAGTAGCCATGAACCAGAAGCCGATGCTGTAATGAATAGATACTGAAGAAAATGTAGCAGTTTGGTTCCACTTGGATAATTGTTCCTTTCTCGTTTATTTTTATACTGTGAAATGCATGAACCTCTCCTCAAAGCTCCAGCGTGAAGGCTTGCATCTGTTACCTATGATTCGTTGGGCCCTATTTTATACTTTAAAAGTTGGTGCAATTCCTTTTTTTCCACAATAACTGGCACAAACTGGAGGGGTAATTCCGTGAACGCACATTCCCAGTGGAGAACACTGGGAGTACGGGCCAGAGATAGGGCTACAACATTGTAGCCTCAACCTCCAACCCATGGATCCCCATTGGGATTACAGAATTGTTCCATTATCCCGTAGATTTTTCCACCAGCACTAATTAAAAGAGCAAATCCTTTTGGGTGACCTTTGACATAATTTATTGACGTGTTAACTTATTACACAAACAAGCTCAAAATAACAGTCTAAATTTTCAAACCCATCACAAAACTTTTTGTTTAATGCAGAAGAGGCATTTCTGTCTTTTTTATTTTAAGTTATGGAAAAAGTACAAATTAAGAAACGGGGAAGAGTCCTTCACCTTACTAATGAAGGCTTTGGTCATCTCATCCCACCCCACTGCAGGATTGCAAGGGGCTTTACAATCTACCAGTGCTGATAACTGTATTTGAAGCACCTTATCAAATCCTCAGGACATCTCAAAGTTATGTTGGCAAATATGGCAACCAATTAGCGCTTGGGAAGATTCCACAAAAGCAAATGAGATGATTGACTGGACAATCTGCTTTTGGTGGGGTTGATTGCGCTTCCATAAATAATGTCATGTGATTTTTTATGTAAACCTGAGAAGGCAGACAGGGCCTCAGTTTGACGTCTCGTCCAAAAGAATTTGTATATTCTATTAACACCATTCTATACCATAGTGCAAAAAGGTACACAATTACAGGGCCAATTTTCTTGTAATTTGTGCCTGGGAACATATTATTCCCCAGGCACAAAACACAGGAAAAAGGGATGCAGATTCAGGACATCAGGCCTCCACCTCCTTTATGGTCCCCCAAGGTTAGGCCCAGTAACTCCTCCCAGATGGAATGCAGCCATGTTAATGAGACAGAAGGGACATTGCCAGGCCTCCCGCTTCATTTTCCTCTTGGATCACCAGCAGGTGGCCCACTGTGAGTGGCATCCAGAAAAAGTAGGCTATAGGCCCTGCACCAAGTTCCTCTCTGCTAAGAGGACCCAAGGTAAATCCCTTTCTGAACTGGAGACCTTGTGGCCGCTGTTTCTGGACAGCAGCTGGAAGACTACAATACAGGTGGCCATTCTGGCTGCTGCAGGCCTTCAGCTGATTTTTCTTCCTTGCCTCCAGGCAGTAGGCTCTGTCAGAGATGGGCTTGTGCCAGGAGGAGATATTTGTGCCCTGTAGATGATTTGAACCAGATTTAGATCATTTCAGGAGGAGTGCTTTTGGGTACACTTAACCTGCCTGGCTCCAGGGCTCAGGGTACACAGGAAAATCAGCTGTTACATTTTGTAAGAAACCTTAAACGTAAACTAGCCAACAGAGTTTTTAAACTGTTGCCCAATAAACAACTTGGACATGAATTAGATTTCCAGTGCCTCTTATAGTTAGCTGACTGCACTGTTTTCATTCCATGTGGTGTTTTGACGGAAACTGTAGTGTGAATAGGATTCTTTGCTAAATGTTGACTTTTAGCAATACAATATAACTTAAATTGCCTCTGGCTGACAAGCTTGACTTTACTTGGGGGAGAAAAACAGGAATTAGAGCAGTTACAATGCTTTGATTTTTTTATGTATACATTCCAAAAAGCACTTGATGCCAAAAGCAAATACTGTGCTTCTGATTAAGTTTAAAAGAAAGACTTGCATTTATATAGCACCTTTCGCAACCTCAGGAAGTCCCAAACGCTTTACAGCCACTAAACTACTATTTTTGAAGAGTAATCACTGTTGTAATGCACGAAATGCAGCAGCCAATTTGCCCCCAGCAAGCTCCTACAAACAGCAATGTGACAATGACTAGATAATCTGTTTTTTTTTTGGTGATGTTGGTTGAGGGATAAATATTGATCAGGACACCCGGAAGAACTCCCCTGCTTTTCTTCGAATAGTTTTTTTTTGGTATATCACAGGAATATTTTAAAAACAATGGGGTGACGAGTTTTGCCCAGTGAGAATGCACATCAGAAATTCAGGCATGCCCAGTTTGCGGCGGGCATAATTTCCCACCTATTAAAATTTGAGTTGGGCACGCTCCTGCACTCGCGATATGTGCGTCCATCATTGGGAGCGTGAAATCCTGTCATTTACCCTGTGTAAACGAGTGCCTAAATGAAATGCATTTCAGGAACTATTTTATAATACGTTAAAACTACATGTACAAAGTACTATTCTAGTCACACATCATGGTCGGCTGTGTACTTTGCCATTTAACCTGTTAATAGGAGATGCCATGTACAGCAGAGGGCTGACTTTTGAACATGCACTGCCAACTGGGAGCCTTGTACATTGGCCGTCACAATTAGGATCTCATGGGAAAGCGCCTGTGACTTCCGGAATGGACAGCTGGGAGTGTCTCCAATGCTCTCAGTTGTATCCATCAGTGAAATAATAGTGGCATTTTTTTACACAGATTTTGTTATAGTGGCAATCGATCAGAACCTCAAAGATGTTCTGTTTAAAATTGTCAGACATATTAGTACAAAACAAAAACCATCCATTTTCTACAGCCAGCACACGCACTCTTCCCAAAAGGTAACCCTGCCTATTCAAACTATCTTCTTTCGTCAGAGGAGCACAAGGGGTCTCTTTCCCACCCACTGCCTGTCCTGTCCCATCTCCATGGGCATCTGCCCCTTTTACGTTGCCCAAGGATTTTCAGGGCTTTTCTGGGGGGGCATTGCTGAGACTTCCCCTGCAGAAGGCCCAGGCCCATTACAGCGATGCTATGAGTTTGGAGAAAGAATTCTCAGCATCCCACCTTATTTTCCCAATGCAGAGGTGAACAGTGAAACATAACACTGTAGCCTGCCCCCAAATCCCTACCGACTTTAGGGTCAGTGAGAGTCCTGGGGGTAGGCCAGAGATTTCAGAGGTAAGCAGCAAAGTTTCACCTCATACCCCACCCTGGATGAACTAAAGCCTCATGGCCTTATGCTCTCCAGCAGCAGCCTGGAGGCCCTGATCTTAACAGCCAGGAGTACGGTTGCAGGCCTGCAACTGTGCCTGAAAGCTCGCCTGGTGTTTCAGGCACAGGGCCAAGCCAGGAAGTGGCCTGTGCCTGGGCCATGTTAATGGCCAGGGCAGAAAGTACCAGCGCTTCTGGGCTAGGATAGGATGCACTGCTGCTGCCCAGTGATCAGGAAGGAGGGACGGGGGGTCAGAAAAGACAGTTGTCCCTTATGTGTTCCAGCCTGTAGTGGGACTTTAATTCATAATCTTTTGACTCAGAGGCTAGAGTGCCACCAATTGAACTAAGCTGACTCACAGGCAATGGCGAGCCTGCCTTTTTACCCAATGGTTAGGAGTTTGAGTCCTAGAACTGGCGCTCACTTGAGCTTTCTTGTATACTACGACAAGTGAGTTTCTTCAATTCTTGGCCATGATGATGGAGTTTAATATCCTATGGCAGCTGTACATGCTTGTCCATGTTTGCCTTCCACCAATTGACATAGAACAGTGTTAATGTTAGGTGTTCAAATGTTTATAGCTCAAAGCACTTTACTCTCTCATCCGAAAAAAACTGTCCACAATGAGAGGATTCCTGGAAGAATCAAAAATCATTTTTCTTTGTGGTGCCACAGGGTCTGGTTTCCCAGCTTCCTTTGGGAATAGGAGCCTCTGCACACACGAATTGTCTGTAAAAATGAGGGATGTTCACCTCTACCTGCACATAAGTGTAAGAGGGTACCGGCAAGTGGGCACAGAGCATCTCTCCTGCAGCCTGACCTGTTTGGCACCCCTCTGTATAATCCTTCTATTCTTTCAAACACCTGAGCGAGGGGGATTCCCACTGGGAAACCCATTGGTGTCAGAAATGGGGACAAAAGAAAAAAACAAATTAGAACAAATGGCACAAAGGCTCAAGGTGTTAGCAGGAAACAAAACATCAAAATGATCAAGAAATGATTGAAAATGCAAATCTAATTTACTTATCTGAGCCTTAACATCAGCCACGACTCATTCCAAGGTAGAGAAGATGTTGCCACTTGCGGGGGAGTCCAAAACTAGGGGCCATAAATATAAGATAGTCACTATAAATCCAATGAGGAATTCAGGAGAAAGTTCTTTACTCAGAGAGTGGCTAGAATGTAGAACTCACTACCACATGGAATAGTTGAGGTGAATAGCATAGTTGCATTTAAGGGGAAGCTAGATAAGTACATGAGGGGGAAAGAAATAGAAGGATATGCTGATAGGGTTAGATGATGTAAGGTGAGAGGAGGGTCATGTGGAGCATAAACACTGGCATAGACTTGTTGGGCCGAATGGCCGGTTTCTGAGATGTAAACACTATGTAATATGTAATTTAATTTATGTATCCTTTGGAAACAACATCCTGCACATCTGAACGTTGGGGAGTGGGACATCCCCGCCCCAAATGAATATTGAAATCCAGCTCCTGCTAAAGGGAGACCTCAATTAAAGCATTTTAAAAAGCCCCTACTCAGTGCTTCTTTGCGGCCCCTTCCAAGTGCTCCCCTGCCATCTCTCCCCCCCCCCCACCCGCCACCTTTACCCTTGCCCTTTTCCTCCCCCATGCCAGAAGATCCTGATTGGCTGCTGGTGCCTAAAATTCCGGCCCCCAGCATCTATGGCGCTCGCGACGCACAAAGGACGAGGCACTCGGACCGCCAGAAAAATGATAGAAACATAGAAAATAGGAGCAGGAGTAGGCCATTCAGTCCTTCAAGCCTGCTCCACCATTCAATATGATCATGGCTGATCCTCTATCTCTCCCCATACCCCTTGATGCCTTTTGTGTCTAGAAATCTATCTAGCTCCTTCTTAAATATATTCAGTGACTTGGCCTCCACAGCCTTCTGTGGTAGAAAATTCCACAGGTTCACCACCCTCTGAGTGAAGAAATTTCTCCTCATCTCAATCCTGAATGTCCTACCCCGTATCCTGAGATTATGACCCCTCGTTCTGGACCCCCCAGCCAGGGGAAACATCCTCCCTGCATCCTGTCTGTCTAGCCCTGTCAGAATTTTATATGTTTCAATGAGATCCCCTCTCATTCTTCTAAACTCGAGTGAATACAGGCCTAGTCGACCCAATCTCTCCTCATACGACAGTCCTGCCATCCCAGGAATCAGTCTGGTGAACCTTCGCTGCACTCCCTCTATGGCAAGTATATCCTTTCTTAGGTAAGGAGACCAAAACTGCACACAATACTCCAGGTGTGGTCTCACCATGGCCCTGTATAACTGCAGCGGCATGGCAGTATAGGAGAGGTCGGCTGATTCCCGTACAGACACTCGGAGCACCTAAACAACACCAGGACTGTGTGAGAGCTGCATTGCCAGTCCCACTAAAATTGTACAAGTAAGAGATATCGGGGTCAATCTGGCAATTCAGCATTCCTGGTGCAGAGCTTCGTGTGACAGGAATACATGTCGGGAATTCAGGTGAGGAAAATTAGATCTCCTGATCCTTGCAGGATCTTCCATGCGTAATGGGTACTGATGTTAAGATTCGCTTTTCAAATAAAGCGAAAGCTTAATTTTAATCAGCAGCGAAGGGGTTAACAACTGCAGTTCTTCCTTGAAATTCTGATGATTTGTCAATGGTAGCTGCCTCATTAAATAAGTAATGTCTAGTAGTCAGCAATATGATCCAATCTCATTTTGGGTTACGTTTTTTCTGGAATCTTTAAAAACAAAATGCAGATTCACACAGGTCCTTTGTTGGAAAGTTCTTTAGGTTCTGTGTAAAGCTTGATATAAATAGTAAGTTAGTATTTGTGTTTGTCATAATCTCTGGAAAGAGTATTTTTAATTGCACATAATGTTTATGATAGGAAATTCTTTAGATACTCATTCTCCCACTCCCGGCATTGCTTTTTTTCAACTCCTGCAATGTTCAAGGTTACAGTAAGTCTGTTTCAACACACTGCCTAGTTAGAAAATGCTAACCTTGGCACTTTACAATCTAATGGGAATCCTGCAGGTTTCTTGGGGATATCAGACTGCAAACTAGATATCCTACTAAGCTGTCACCACAGATTTTTGCATTGAATGAGTGCTTTATTTCTGCAACACATGGAGCGAATGCTGGTGGAACAGCAACAGTAAGCCAACAAATTTTATACTCCCAAGGAAATGCCCCCTCTCTGCACAAGCCCATTACAGCAGATCCAGGACCTTTAGTTGGCTGAAGTGATTGTTTTGAGAGCAAAGTGGTGTTGAATGGTCATGAAAATTTTCACAGTGACAGAAGAGTAGAACAAAGATTCATTTAGTTCATGCTGAGCTGAATGGCTATTAACTACGTTTCTGAGTATGTCTGCACACAAATTTTGTTATATGGCTGTAGTTTTTCTTTTCCCTTTTATTTGCCTGTAATATATCCTTTAAAAGGAAGTTACACCTTCGGACAATGGGAGGAGGACGATGGGGTGAAAGTAGGAAGTTACCTCTCAGGATGGGGCTAGTGGATTACTCTGGGTGAGGGCAGGAGGTTACCCCTTGAGGTAAGGATAGGAAATTTCGCCCTTGGGTGAGAATAGAAGATTACTCCTTGCACTAAGGATAGGAAATTTCACCCTTGGGTGAGTGTAAGAGGCTATCCCTTGAGCTTTTGATAGGAAGTTCCCCCTTGGGGTGAGGGTAACAGGTTACCCCTTGAGGTAAGGGTAGGAAGTTCCCCCTTGGGGTGAGGGAGTGATTGCCACCTGCTATATTTTCACTGAAATTCCTATTGGTTGATATTTCAACCAGCGATACAGTAGCTTGTTAATTGTATGATTTATATCAATGTGTTAATTGTATTCAGGTGGTGGGTATCTACTGGGGACTCTCTTGTATCCTTTTAATAGGAGAACTTATCTAGGGTGTGATGTGTGTGTAAGGGGAATCTCTATGAATAAAAGCTTGGAAACAACTAGAGACCAGGCTCTAGTATTCTATCCCTCACCACATGGCGATCCAATTTTAACATTGCTATCTCTCTAATAATGCACATCAAGGCCTTTGGCACAATATATTTTTTAAAAGTCTGGCAACTGATGGTAATTTCAAAAACCCAGTTGGGCAGTGAATAAACAGCCAGATGGTAACCATAAGTGAGTATCTTATGAAAGGCTTTTAACTTCAGAACCCATGTAATCATAGTGATAAGGAATTGGCATGTGATTTGGAATCTGTAGTTTTGGGTGTTTGAAAATTCAAGGGCCTGATCCTATCGTGAAATTCTTGCTCATGAACACAGGTACATCCCCATCATTATTATCGGAATGCATGGATAGCAGTCAAATTCAGGCAACCCTTAGAACCATTAACCTGCCAACACTGCCAGATAAGGTGTCCTCCCACCGTTAGGGAAAATAAGTACATTCTCTGCCATTAGGCAAATGTGGATCTGACACAACTCCAATACAATGCCTGCAATTAGGCATCCTACTCCAAACTGGGTATATAAAAAAACCTTTAAAGAAAAATTTTGGCCCCTCAGGATGAGGGGTGTTAGTACTAGAGAATGGAACTCTTCCCATTTCAGGCACCCAGTGTAAGCATCAAGCACTCCCAGTCAGGTAAGCACAACCAGATGCAGAGTTGGTCTCTCTACTCTGTCCCAACCCTAACCTCAGAAAAGCACCCCTTACTGCACAGGAGTGACACTTCATTTCATTTTCCACACCAGCCATCCTGTGGCCTTTGAGTGAAATTGATAATTAGTGCTGTTTGTAGGACTTTGCTGTGCACAATTTGGCTGCTGTGTTTCCCTACATTACAACAATGACTTTACTTCAAAAGTACTTCATTGATTACGAGGTGCTTTAGGGTGTCCTGAGGTCATGAATGATGCTATATAAATGCAAGTTCTTTCTCACTAATATGCTTTACATTGATGAGCACAAAATACATCTGAACTATCCACATTTGCTCATACTCAATCACACCCGATCTCTATAGAACTTTCCAACTCCTTAGCACCTGTTGTGCTTTGATACCACCAGTAACAGTGAACAGAAAAATTACCTTAATATTAAATAGGCAGTTGGATCATTTTAAATTTGTATTAGGCAATGTATTTGTAATGACTAAATTGTTCTGTGCTGTCTGTGAACATACTGTCAGGCCTAAGGAGGTCCTGATCAAAAAAGGTGAACGGCTCATGTTAATATTTTAATGGATGCATGTTGGCACGCACTCAATTTCCTGAGATTCTCACCAGGATTTTGCTGTGCACTGAGCTCATCGGGAAATGAGTAATGGGAAGCAGGCACATTCTGGACTGACAGGAAATCAGCATTTAAAAGAGGGCACACCGTGTTTTAAGAAGAACATTTGAACATGGAATTTTTCATTAGTTTATGTACTAGGTGTTAGCGCTAATTTTTGTCTGGTTACTTTTTTTGAGATATTCCCAAAGAGTTTCAGCCGTTCGTTTTTTTGTTGTTGTTGCTACAATTATAGTTTTGAAAACTAGGATTCCAATCAGGATCCCTCTCTTTTCCTGTTATTTGGAGAATGAAGAAGAGGAGGAAAGGAGGGATGTGAGGCAGGTCAGCTTCGATCGGAGGTGGACTGCCCTTACCTACCCACCCTTTCCTATGAAGCGATGTCTACAAACAGAGCTACACCTAGCTTGGAATGTATGAGGAAAATTACTTTTTGCAGGCTTCAGTTCACTAATGAGGCAGTGACAGAGTTGTGCTCGTCTAGAATCTGACCTCAAGTCAACCTCTGCCATTGTGGCCACATTTCATTTTAGCTCTGAAATTTTATGTGTCTGGCTCATCCCAAATTGCCACAGGGGTCTCTAGCAACATCAGTAGTTCACAGATCTATCAAACAGATGACTGATGTATGGTTCACCAGGACACACAATTTAATCATTTCCCCCATTAATAAATGGTAGATGAGTGAGAGGGCTGTGCAATTTTTTGGATGGTAAGATTTCCCAGGGTCCAGGGCATCATTGATAAAATCCATGTGGCCTTATGGACCCCTGCATATGATTCCATGGTCTTCATGAACTGCATGGTCTTCCATCCCGTTCCATCAACATGCTGGCCATGCATAAAAGTTCGAGGCTACGGTGACCTGTATGGCCATTTCAGTGCCATCCCTGTATGGCAAAGATTGGCTGGAGATGGCACAACTCTGTCATTGCCTCTAAACCAGCAGTCATGACGCCTTCAATTTAAGGCAATCCACAGTGCCAGCATTTATTTGACAGAGAAAAAGAGAGTGCAAGGGTGGCTGAAAGGAGTTCTAGGCAACTCCCTTCAACCCAGGCTCTTAACATCTCTGAGATAGCCATGAACAGCAGCAGGGCACAGATACAATGAGGTCCATGCAGCCACCAAGATCATTATCGAACACTCTATAGGCATCTTGAGCAGCACTTCAAATGCCTGGACAGATCAAGGGCATCTTACAATATAGCCCTGCCTGAGGCTATTAGCCTTTTTTCCTCTTCTGTATGTTACAAACTGCATTGACCCTGAGATCCACCTCCTGCAAAGCAGATGGATATTTCTTCTGAGGTGCCCTAAGAGGCCAAAAAGGAACAACCTTTGCTGTACTTCGTCCAGAAGAACTTCCAAATATGTCTCAGTAGACGGAGGTGGGCTTGCGATTCCCAGCAACAGATGCAGTCCCTTTGAGTAGTACTACAGCTTTTAAGGATTCCAGCTATGTATTATTTCTCATCCCCTCAAGCAGGCCGAACCAGCGCTGGGAATTCGTTATGAATGGCTAATGAGGCTGACATGAGGAAATCCCGTGAGGTCGGCCCAGTACGACGTCATTGAGCACATGTTCGGTGCTCCGAGGTCCCACTGCTTTGGCACCGGTACCGGAAAATGTACCTTATTAATATTTTATTAAAACCATAGCAAGATTTATTTTCTTCATGTGATACTCATAATCCTCATTGGCACATCGCCAGTTCTGCACATCTGCGGAATATTTGGAGTTTCTACAACCTATTCTACATTTGCAAATAAAATCTGTTGGTGAGGTGGACTCATGGGATTAAATTCAAGTTTCGATCGTTTTCATCCATTTTACATGGAAAAAAATCTTTTTATAAAACCTTTTTAAAAGATCAGTTTATTGCGTAATAGCACAGTACACACAGTTCGTCGCCTCCTTTTGATTCTGGGTTGCATGACTGACTGACTGACTGTTTTTCATTAGGATAAATGTTATGCTTTAATGCTCTCAACATAGAGCTTCAAATGACAGGAGTGCAAATCAGGAATTCCGGTGCAGAGTTAGCACACCGGATGCGCGGCCCACACAATCTTGCAGTTATTAATTTTGATGGACAGAAAATCGGGCAGCTTACGAATACACGTCATGCTAGTTTCCAAGCCTGAATTGCCAATATACTCTGTTGGTGTCTGAAGCTGTATGATGGGAGTACTAACTAATTAGCCCATAATCCCTGTAGGGCAGATTTTCAAAGTGGGCCTGAGTTTAAAAAAAATCGTGACATGCAATTTGAAAGTGCTGAGGGACTTTGTATCTAGTGCTGCCCAATAATTTCAACACCCCAAACTGGCATGGGGAAAAGTGAGCAAAAAAAGCAAACTCTCAGTCATAGCCTCCCTGCATGGCCAAGCCTAGTCCTCTACTGTTCTAGTGTAGAAGTAGGCTTGGGCTGAGCAGGGAGGCTGCGACTGGGAGTGTGTCGTCTGTTCAAGAAGACCTGCGGGGGCAGTCAGTCATTGGTGCTGCATTACCAGTAGCAGTGAAGGTCACCACTGCCCTCAACATCTTCATGTCCTTGCAGGAAGGAGAAAATTTCAAAGCATCACCACAGAAGTGAATAATGCAGACGAGTTTTCTACTTAAGGAGGCGGGTGTAATGATCTTTGCAGGTATCTCCCAGTGGAGCTGAAACATGAAGAGAGGACAGCACTAGGGGCGCAGAAGGCTTAAGAGGTGAACATTTTGTAGCAGGTGCTATCTTAGCCAGCGGATGTACAACAACAGAATCATCTACTCGATCAATGCAGGAGTAGGCTCGGACTCAGCTGGGCATTGTGACTGACAGTGTGTCATCTGGTTAGAGAGGACCTGCGGGGACAGTCAGTTATCAGTGCTGAAGATCACCACTACCCTCAATTATTTTTCCAAAGCATCCTTCTAGGCACTCAGTGGGGACATCTCAGGCGTCAGTTGTTTTAGCGTG
The DNA here is from genome assembly GCF_035084215.1 of Heptranchias perlo. Lineage (NCBI taxonomy): Eukaryota > Metazoa > Chordata > Chondrichthyes > Hexanchiformes > Hexanchidae > Heptranchias > Heptranchias perlo. Next base: position 12,900,416 of record NC_090348.1, on the reverse strand, counting down.
TCCAACTGCATTAAGGAGGTAATTGACACCACATGTCCTGTATCACCACACATCCTGATACATACACTTCACCAGTGACCAGCAGCAGAAGCAAGAGTGACAGTTTTTTCAGACTGGTGGCTTTTCCAAGGTCCAAGGCAATCATTCACTGTACCTGTGCAGCCGTTTGTGCGCCCACCAACAACTGTAAATGGAAAAAGCTATTTTCCACCAATACCTGCAACTCTTGTTGGAAAAGAATGCCTGTCAAAGCAAGGTTTATGAGACGTGTGCATGGTACATTCATTATAAGGCAATGAAATGTGTCAGCTCTTTGAAGGAGAAGAAAAGATTGATTCCTGACTTCTCAGATGGCTGATGTCAGCTCGGTGCAATCTCCAAGCCCCACCAGATATCAAATTCAGTGAAATGCAAGTGTAAACCAGGGTCCATACTGAGCAGGCACTTGAAGCAGTGCTTTAGATGCTTAGATTGGTTGGGGGAGGGGGCTGTTGTCTAACAATATGCCTGAGAGAAGGTCTGTAAAATTACACTTAGTATGTTAGGTGCTGTACAGTATAGCCATGGGCATAGATCCCCCCCCCCCATGCACTTTAATGAGGAGCATCTACAAGCCATGGAAAGCCAGAGTAATGTTGCACACCAGCTACATACAGCAGACCAACCACTGCAGGCAGAGAGATAGGTGAATGAGTGGTTCATTCCCATTTTTCCTGTGAGCTTTGCATTTGGGAACTATTATTTTCTATTGGACATATTTACAATCCCAGAGCTGCTATTTGTTTTGGCAGAACTACCAAATATGTTATGTTAGGTTTACTTTTGGTCAACTGAACGTTTTATTCTCTGCACAAAGAATGAATGGCAGACTGTAAGATACCTTAAAAGTCAGTTCATTTTATGAAGTACTTTAGTGCTTGCAGTCTATTTTTTAATGTGTTTTGCTGGTGTGTGTACCCCTTGTGCTCAAGGTACTTCGCCACATTGCTTATAGATGGGCCCTACAGCTGTGTGCTCCCCAGCTAAGAGAGTAGCACTGGTGGGTGCCTGCATAGCCAATTGGCAAACTTCAAGGGATGCAGAAGACCAGTTGCATCTATCTGACCCTAACCTGATGTGCTTGCATCAATACCAGGGATCTTCTGCTATAGTCACGGACTCATTGCTTTCAGAGTCGGCGTCTACTGTTATCGTGCAAGGGTATGTAAGGGCACAGAACTGCTATAAACATGAGTATGAACTGACTGTTCCTGTTCTACCTCATTCATATCACTGCTGCAGGGCATCTCCTCACGGTTCATACTTATCTGTGTGTACAGAGAACACTGGGCATCTTATTGGGTTTTGGAATACCTCCCTCCTGCTTTCCTGCTACCATTTCCCAAATGATGAGATGCCATGATAGTCTCTTGGACTTTGTACACGAAAACCCTTATAGCAGCAATGTGTGCATTCATAAAAGATATCCCTATTGTGTCTAAGCCCTGCTTTATTAAGGATCCATTGCTGTTGCCACTTACTCAATGGCAGGCAGCTGTTGGTCCAATCTAACCATGCCATCTTCCACTGTGTATGGAGGCATGTGATTTCAGCATAGACCATATGTTCTTAACATCTGCCATTGGAGAGTAGGTCGACTAAGGTCGAAATCACAGTATAGCTCAGACAGCACACAGAAAATGCTGGACTTCTGCAATGCACCTGCTGCTACAGGAAAATAGCTACTTTCCCAGTGGTCCATGGACCTGGAAAATAGTCAGTCAAAGAAAGTCACCATTTATGCGGTAGTTTTGTTAATCAAAGTGATTATTTAATGATGTTATAATTCACATAAACATGAAGCGAAGCAAGTGATACATGCAACCAGAAAAACCAAGGATTTCAGCATCGAGGCAGTTCAGAAATGATCAACTTCTCGTGTTTTGAGATTCTTTGTCTTCTTGTTGTTGGAGTTCCTTCTTGTTGAAATTTCTTCTTCCAGGTGAAGCTTCTCTGACTCCAGCTTCTCCGACTGTTGTCTCTCCAACTGTTGACTGTTGAAGCTGCTACAATGTCCTATCTTTATATGTTTTCTTGCAATTAGGGTGTGAACAAAGTTACGAGAAGTTCCATTTTGGCCACTCACCCACCGTTGCATTAATGATGGATGGTTGGACCACTCAAAAACCATGTGAACCTGCTGTAGCTTTTTGTCCTTGTGAATCCAGGTGCATTTCTCCCGAGGATTTCCCTGTCTTAGCACTATTTTTCCAGTTCAATTGTTTTGAGAACCAAAGTTGTTATGAGAATTGAAATTATTTTGAGAACCAAAGACCAGTTCGAACCTTCTAGAAGCTTCCAGAACCTACTCGACACTGCTGTATATTGTTGCTTTCATTCTTATCAATTGTTATTGTTGACGTCTCTGTACACTGCTGCTGCTTTTGCAGTTTTTAAATTTACACTGATGTCCAAATGTCCAGATTTAAACTGATGTCCAAAGGAGCAATGTTAACCCTTTCCCTAATCCAGGTGTAATGTCCAAAGGGGCACAGTTAACCCTTGAATGTTCAAAAGTCCAGTAGGTTTTAAATTCACAATGTTCAAGGGGTTTTAACCCCTGCCCTACACTGCTTTCTCTCAATCCCCTCCATTACTACTCGTTCATCACCTGTACTTACCCTGTACTTCCTCCTCAACATCACTGTGATCTTCCAGAGTGTGTATGTATCTGTCCTGGAGCCTTCCTTGAACAAGGACAGTTGGAGTTCAAGTGAGTGGTGCCCTTTGGAGCATCTTGTATGTTATCTTAGATCTCCTTGCTCTTTGAAAAGACCAAGTGGGACGATATGAGGCTGATTTTCACAGGATAGTGCACCGCACGCTGAGAGGCTAATCAGATTATTGCATGAGAAGGTTAACGCACCTGCTTTGCAAGCCCACCTGACTTTCCACCAATTAAAACCAGGCAAGTTGTAAAACCAGCACACTAACCTTCTTACGTGATGTTCTGATTAATGTTTGTGGTGCACAACCTTTGGAGTTGGAAGTTCCACATCATAAAATCTACCCTTAAGAGTTTTTTTATTCGTTCTTGGGATGTGGGCATCGCTGGTGAGGCCGGTATTTATTGCCCATCCCTAATTGCCCTTGAGAAGGTGGTGGTGAGCTGCCTTCTTGAACCGCTGCAGTCCGTGTGGTGACGGTTCTCCCACAGTGCTGTTAGGAAGGGAGTTCCAGGATTTTGACCCAGCGACGATGAAGGAACGGCGATATATTTCCAAGTCGGGATGGTGTGTGACTTGGAGGGGAACGTGCAGGTGGTGTTGTTCCCATGCGCCTGCTGCCCTTGTCCTTCTAGGTGGTAGAGGTCGCGGGTTTGGGAGGTGCTGTCGAAGAAGCCTTGGCGAGTTGCTGCAGTGCATCCTGTGGATGGTACACACTGCAGCCACAGTGCGCCGGTGGTGAAGGGAGTGAATGTTTAGGGTGGTGGATGGGGTGCCAATCAAGCGGGCTGCTTTGCCCTGGATGGTGTCGAGCTTCATGAGTGTTGTTGGAGCTGCACTCATCCAAGCAGTGGAGAGTATTCCATCACACTCCTGACTTGTGCCGTGTAGATGGTGGAAAGGCTTTGGGGAGTCAGGAGGTGAGTCACTCGCCGCAGAATACCCAGCCTCTGACCTGCTCTCGTGGCCACAGTATTTATATGGCTGGTCCAGTTAAGTTTCTGGTCAATGGTGACCCCAGGATGTTGATGGTGGGGGATTCGGCGATGGTAATGCCGTTGAATGTCAAGGGGAGGTGGTTAGACTCTCTCTTGTTGGAGATGGTCATTGCCTGGCACTTGTCTGGCATGAATGTTACTTGCCACTTATGAGCCCAAGCCTGGATGTTGTCCAGGTCTTGCTGCATGCGGGCTCAGAGTGCTTCATTATTTGAGGGGTTGCGAATGGAACTGAACACTGTGCAATCATCAGCGAACATCCCCATTTCTGACCTTATGATGGAGGGAAGGTCATTGATGAAGCAGCTGAAGATGGTTGGGCCTAGGACACTGCCCTGAGGAACTCCTGCAGCAATGTCCTGGGGCTGAGATGATTGACCTCCAACAACCACTACCATCTTACTTTGTGCTAGGTATGACTCCAGCCACTGAAGAATTTTCCCCCTGATTCCCATTGACTTCAATTTTACCAGGGCTCCTTGGTGCCACACTCGGTCAAATGCTGCCTTGATGTCAAGGGCAGTCGCTCTCACATGAACATAGTTATTCATTGAGTACAGTCTTGCTGTTACATGTGCTATTATGTGAGTATGGAATTATAGAATGTGTGATTAATATAGTACACACCAGTTGATCTGTGCATCCCTCCAATCTCCATAGCCCCAATATCTTCCAGAGTCTCTGGTATAAAATTTTCCTCATATACAGTGAATTTCTTTCCACTGCATATTTTTCATTATGCCCTGTGGTCGTGTGCCAATTTTATTTTTAAACATAAGAGCAGTGTGCATTGAGACAGGATGATTTGACCCACGGAAATTCCTACTCACAGTCATTTTTTTTTTGCCATCAAGGCATGTGTAATGTAATTGGCATTATCCTGCTACAGTATTTCACTTCTACAACCTCGCTTGTTATGTCTTTACTGACATTGTGTGTGTCAGTACAGCGTTATTTTTATCTATGTCTTTAACAACTAAAATTGTCCTTTATGTCCATACTCGTATGATATATGGTGCTACAATATCATAGAATCATAGAATGGATACAGCACAGAAGGAGGCCATTCGGCCCATTGAGCCTGCACCAACTCTTTGTAAGAGCAATCCGGTTAGTTCTATTCCCCTGCACTTTCCCCATAGCCCTGCAAATTTTTTCCCTTCAATTATTTATCCAATTCCTTTGGAAATATGGAAATATCCCTGCCTTACCTTTATGCTCTTCTTTAAGTCAAGCAACTTTTTCTGGACCTTCTGCTAGATCTTACAAATAGTTGGCACGGAGTCCAAATTGTTTGTCACATGTTGCCATACTTGTTGCCTCCGTGTCACATTGGAGGGCTGTCCTCTACACCAAAATAGTGTTCTCCATTACATGGTTCACAAGCATTTGCAAGACCTGATCACTGAAAGTGTGTGGCCATTGAGGTTTTTTTGAAAAAATTACCTACTGTTCAGCTGCATTAACAACCTTTTAGACATTTATACTTGTAACCAGTGAAGCAATAAAAGAACATTGTACAGGTATGTTTATGATTGGCTACTAGTTTTCCACTGTCATTATTGAAGCTGGATTCTCAGGAGTTATACATTTCAAAACTGCATCTTCCCTCAACTTTAACAATTAAAATAACAATCAAAAATTCTCTTTTAACTCGGTATTTGAGAAAGGAGGAAAATATAATGGTTTATGTTCTGTACACATTGAATCCAACAAGTGTATTCACAAAAGCATGGGGAGAAATTTCCATTTTTAGTGTTCCTGGCATGTGAAGCTTCACGCACTGGAAAACATTAAAGAAAGAAAGACTTGCATTTATATAGTGCCTTTTACGTCAGGACATCCCAAAGTGCTTTGCAGCCAATGAAGTACTTTTGAAGTGTAGTCACAGTTGTAATGTGGGAAACGCAGCAGCCAATTTGCGCACAGCAAGGTCCCACAAACAGCAATGTGATAATGACCAGATAATCTGTTTTCATGATGTTAGTTGAGGGATAAATATTGGCCAGGACACCAGAGAGAACTCCCCTGCTTGAAATAGTGCCATGTGATCTTTTACGTCCACCTGAGAGGGCAGACGGGGCCTTTTTTTGACTTCTTATCCGAAAGACGGCACCTCTGACAGTGCAGCACTCCCTCGGTACTGCACTGGAGTGTCAGCCTAGAATTTGTGCTCAATTCTCTGGACTAGGTCTATGAACCTACAACCTTCTGACTCAGAGCTGAGAGTGCTACCAACTGAGCCACAGCTGACACTACATATTGAATAATTACATCGCTAACACACAGCAATCAAAGGAAAACTTCCCGCTGTGTTAATGATGTCACTAACGAATTATGACGAGAGGAAATCCATGCCCATAATTAGAAAAGTAGAACACTGGAATGTACCACTTGTCAGAGTATCGGTATCTAGGTTATCATAGAATCAAATGTGGTCTGTAAAGCAGAAATGAAGGCATTGTATGTAGAAAAGATGCAACTGAGCATCCTGCGAAGATGAAATTCATTCTAATACTGATTACAGCCTGCTGTGATGGGTTAATGCGGTCACAAATTTGAAATTGAACCTTTAAAAAAAATTCTAAACGCTGGATATCTGAGGTACAATCAGGAAGTGCTAGAATAATACAATAGGTCCATCAGAACAGTGCAGAGGATTCAGGTTTAGAGTCTTCGTCAGAACTGGAAACTGGGAACTAAGTGAGATTAAACAAAACAGGACGGGGTGGGGGGGAACAACACGAGTCACGAGCCAGGAATGCTGAATCCTATCACAGAGAAGCAGCTGGGTTGAATGACTAGCAGGCCGGTTTTCTGAAACGCTGGAAACAGGTGAAAATTGATAAATGATGTACTACATCTCAATAATGACAATAAAAAGGCATTAAAAGTAAAAGGCATAAATAGAACAAAGTAAGGTGGTGAAAGGCATGCTTCAATCGTCTCCATTTTTGAAAGGTTTTTTTGTGTACCTTTGTCACTATTTTCACCGCCTTTACTTAGCGAGTCCCATGTCCTTTTGTTCTTTTGATGCCTCTTCATTGAGATGATCTTTGTAGATTGTAACCAGTTTTAACCTCTTTTAGCTTTTGAAATAAAATCCAACCACTCAACTCATTAACTGCCTCTGTGACAGCGGTCAGAATTCCTGAGTTTGAGCTTCTATCTGCCATTCTCTTCAAATGAATTGTCAGATTCATATAAATTACAGCAGAGAAGTAGACCATTTGGCCCATTGTACCTGTGCCTGTACTAGCTCTTCTACTCTAATCCAATTTCCTTGCCCTTTCCCCATATCCTTTTATATTCTTCCTTCCTTTTCAAATATTTATCCAGTTCACTTTTAAATGATGTTATAGTCTTTGCCTAAATAGCACCTGTGTTCTAATATTGTGTGTGTGGAAAAAAATAATATTTTTGCTTCCCATTTGTTCTTCTAGTGATAATCCTCAGTCTATGCTCCCTTGTTACCAATTCTCCAACCAGTGGAAACAATTTTTCACTTGACCCTCTCAAAACCTTTGATCAGTTTGAAAATCTCTATTAGAACCCCCACCATAACAATCTGTTCCAATGAAAAAAGCCCCAGATTTTTGAGCCTATAACCTCTTCATCCTGGTATCAATCTAGTGAATCTTCTCTGTACTCTTTCCATGGCTCTAATATCCTTCCTTTAATGGGATGCTCACAACTGCAGACAATGGGGATAATTTTGACTTTGGACGATTTCGAAACAGCCGCCCATTATACATCTCTCCCGCTAATCGTTCACTTTACACTATTGCCCAGTGGATGAAATTTTCCCAGATCCTGTGCCACCGCCAGGGCCTTGCACACAGCTGGTGGCTTATTGGAAGATCACAGGTGTACTGCCTGTGATTTTCAGTTCATTGTAATCAATGTTATTGTAGCATCACTAATGGAGGGAATCTGCTGCCATCTTGGTGCTCAAATAACAAGCAGCAAGGTGAAGTGATGTGTTGGAAGCAAGCAGTGTACAGGTCTCCACATGAACAGGCAAACAGTAAAAGTCAGATCCCAGTCTCTTGGGGAATGTCTGCAATGAATTCCAGTGACTATTACGAAATCATATCAAACAGCTGCAAATCATTTTACGTGAAAGCATGTAAACTGAAGCAAATGAATCACATCTACAGTAAATGAACCATTTTAAGCCTTGTATTGTTCATTCATTCAAGGAATCTTTTTCAAGCCTCTGGCATTTCCCAGTAGGTAATTGTTCGATGATTGCAATAGTTTAATTGAGAGAAATTAAATCCAGAAAAAGATTTGTATCCAATCGACATGAAAGGAAAGACCTTGTCCAAAGCTTGCAGCATCAGACTTTGCCTATGTGTTCAGTTTAAAGAAATTACTGGTGGGATATTAATGGATGAGCCCTTGATATATTTGTATGACATTCCTTCATTTGAATGGAGCCACTATCCACATCATTGTTAAAATGGTGGATAGAGGAGGGTCATATGATTGGATTGCACATTCAGGATGATAGTTAGAAAGAGAGACAAGCTATTGGGACTTAATCCACTGGAGTAGAGAAGGCTAAGAGGGGATTTAATAGAGGTTTTCATGGGAATGAATAAGGAAAAACTATTTCCTGTTGTTGGGGAGGCAGTGACAAGAAGTCATGAATTTAAAATAGTCTTTTGTAAACAATTTTACAACACCAAGTTATAGTCCAGCAATTTTATTTTAAATTCACAAGCTTTCGGAGGCTACCTCCTTCCTCAGGTGAACATCGTTCACCTGAGGAAGGAGGTAGCCTCCGAAAGCTTGTGAATTTAAAATAAAATTGCTGGACTATAACTTGGTGTTGTAAAATTGTTTACAATTGTCAACCCCAGTCCATCACCGGCATCTCCACATCATTAAAATAGTCTGTGAGAGAGTGAGGAGAGAGATTAGGAGAAAATGTCTTTACGCAGAGAGGTGTTGGGTAATAGAATGCTGTGAAAGGGAGTGGGGGCAGGGGCCATTACATCTTTTAAAGGAAGAGTAGATAAATGTTTGTGGGTAGGATTGAAATTAGTTGTGCTGAGGAGGCCGCCCCATCCCCCAGCAGTAAGCTGATGAGTTTTTGCTGGTTCTTTGATATTGCTGACCTTTACTGACCTCTACAAATTACAGTATGTCAGTAACTGCCAGACTACCCCTGATTGCTCACTTGTTATAGGGGAAGGAAAGTCTAGGGGAATATGTTTTGTTTAAAGTACTTCCCCTTTCATCATATATTTCTTTGACCTGTTTTTAGTCACCAATGTAGTGATCTTTGTGTAGGGTCTCCCTCCCTGCTAGATAGCTTCAGTAACATCAATTACAGGAAGCATCCTGGAGTGGTTCCATTGTGAACAGAGCAGGATGTAACTTCAAAGCTGCCTGAAACATCTGTGGAGCTGCCTGACCCTGAGATACTGTTAATGTGGAGCTGCCTGACCCTGAGATACTGTTCATGTGGAGCTGCCTGACCCTGAGATACTGTTAATGTGGAGCTGCCTGACCCTGAGATACTGTTAATGTGGAGCTGCCTGACCCTGAGATACTGTTAATGTGAAGCTGCCTGACCCTGAGATACTGTTAATGTGAAGCTGCCTGACCCTCAGGTACTGTTCATGTGAAGCTGCCTGACCCTGAGATACTGTTAATGTGAAGCTGCCTGACCCTCAGGTACTGTTCATGTGAAGCTGCCTGACCCTGAGATACTGTTAATGTGAAGCTGCCTGACCCTGAGATACTGTTAATGTGAAGCTGCCTGACCCTCAGGTACTGTTAATGTGAAGCTGCCTGACCCTGAGATACTGTTAATGTGAAGCTGCCTGACCCTGAGATACTGTTCATGTGGAGCTGCCTGACCCTGAGATACTATTCATGTGGAGCTGCCTGACCCTGAGGTACTGTTCATGTGGAGCTGCCTGACCCTCAGATAGTGTGTTCTGGAGCTACCTGACCCTCCAATAGATTGTTCTGGAGCTGCCTGCCCCTCAGATAGTGTGTTCTGGAGCTGCCTGACCCTCCGATATCGTGCTGTAGCTTGTGAATGCAAATCTCTCAGCCTGTGATACAATTTCATGGTTCATACCTCAAATTAGCCTGAGAGCAGAGCAGCTGTCAGGCTAATTTGAGGTAGTGCTCCCCGTAGTTTGAAAATAGGGTGATTCAGGGCTATATGGGGGTGCTCCCCATAATTGATGTTACTGCAGACACCTAGCAGGGAGAGAAACTCTACAGTGCTTCAATCATCAATAAAAGTGACGGTTTTTAAAAACAACAAAGGAAATTCTCTTTCAGACTTCCCCCCCCCACCCCCCCCCATTAAAATTCCTGCCCAGTGTGGAGCTGAATCACACAGAGCAGACAGGATTCCAGCTTTAATCGCCGCTCTGAATTAGCTCAACTCAGCTCGGGTGTAGGCATGGGGCTGTGCAGCTGGTCTCAATACAACGGGCTACCGTGCCAGAACTCTGGCCGGAGTGCAGCGGAAAGACTGGAAAACAGGGCTGAGATCCAGATAGACCAATTGGGGCAGGGCCTTATAAGTGGCGGAGCCTCTGCCTGCCCCTTTTACAAAGGTCGCTGATATGTAGAGGGCGGGGCTGGTGGCTCTCTGCATTGTGAGTCCCTGCAGCCTCGGCCTAGAAGGAGGTCTGCACATTGTCGGAGGCCGGTATACCGTGAGAAGAATGAAAACCACGGTGTCGCTGATATTAGTGGACAAATACTTAACACCATGTGACATTCCTGTGCCCACCATTTTAACGTTGCCCATTTTAAAATGAATGGATTAACACCTGTGTTAAAATAGCGGAAAAAGGATTGTGTTAAGAGCTCATCCAATATATTGTCACCAGTCATTTCTAGGCTGATGTCCTTTAAAGGATCACATTCTCTTCTTTAGCACTTGGACGTAAATCATCACCTGGGTGGATCATATGGAGGAAGCTGCGGCAGGCCTTGTTAGGGCCGTTTGATCCTCTCCGCCTGATTTTCCTCTGTGCGCTCCTACCAGGTGATGCTTCATGCCCACGTGCTAAAGAAGAGAAACTGCCACCAAGTTTGCTGTAAATGTTGTTGGAAACATTTTATTTTTCAAATTGGAGTAAGACTTGCAGCAGCAGGGTGATCTTCTGACTTTGGGTTCCTGCCCGGGGGTGGGGGAAGCCTTAACTGGCCCAAAGTGTGTATCTGAATTTCGTGGTGTTTGTTCTGCACCATTTTCCGACAGCGGCGGGAGGTTAGAAAATCATCCCTCGTTTCTCCTGAGGTTCAAAAAAGAAATAGTTTTTTTTTGGTTTTAGTGCGATTTAAGATAACAAGTTTCATTCTTGTTAATTTGAGCTCCGTAGTTAAGTACAATCACAGACATGATATTGAGCCTATTGTGTCTATCCCTGTGTGTTATGGTACCTTGGATTTGAGGTGAAGCTGTGAGGAATGTGCAGCTGCAGCCTCCGCAACCCGCCAACGCCAAGTTAAGAGTGACGGGGACATTCCATGGCACTTTTTTTTAATGCTGTTTAATTCCACACCTTGTCAGTCATGTACTAACCATATTAGTTTCTCTGCCACTGGCAAGTCAAATCTCAGCCACACCACTCCTTCAAAAGTAGCAATCAAATGCTTCATTACAGAATACGGTTACCAACTTTGGTCGGATGTACAAAGGGTAGTGGAAATCTGGAACTCTTTTTCCCCCAAAAAGCTGTTGATGCTAGGTCTATTGAAAATTTCAAAACTGAGATTGATAGCTTTTTGTTAGGCAAGGGTCTTAAGGGATATGGAACCAAAGTGGGCAGATAGAGTTAAAACACAGCTCAGCCATGATCTAACAATGGCGAACAGGCTCGAGGGGTTGAATGACCTCCTCCTGTTCTTATGCATTCCTGGAGGTTTCAACACATGACCTCTCACCTCCAACTGACCCACCCGGTCAAACAAGCCTTATCCCCATCTCCAATATTTTTATAACTAATAGATGAAAGTTTTCCAAGAAAATGAAATAAAACACATAATTTTTTAATGCTTCTATGATTTTTCTAATAGGTCACTCACAGGAGTGTGCAGGAGATTAACTTTCAATTCCTGGAGAGTCCAGGGCAATCCTGGAGGGTTGGCAACCCAATTACAGAACGAACAATTGAAACCTATAGCATCACTTTTACAAATTCATACTTCTGGTGTGAAGCTCCTTCATTCAGGAAAGCTTATAGGGAGGTTAGCAGTCTCCTGCGAGCTGATTAATTTTGATCGATGGAAATCTGCTTGGGTTGCCAACCCTCCAGGAACGTCCTGGAGTCTCCAGAAATTGAAAATTAATCTCCAGGACAATGCTGTGAGCAACTTGGGAGAAAAATCATAGGGGCATTAAAAACATTGCGTGTTTTTTTTCCTTTTTTTAACACTTTTGTTTATTAGTTATAAAAATATAGGAATTGGGGGAAAAAGGCAGTTCGACAGTCAAGCATCATCTAATTGAGCCACGAAGAGTCTGTTCGCCTTCCAATTGGCGTGGGAAGACAGTGTGCCATGAGGAGGCACATGTTGGGTGACCAATGGAGGGAGCGTGGGGGCGGGGCGGTGGGATGTCATGTGATGAAACCGCCAGGAATACATCCAACCAGAGTTGGCAACCCTAGTACTGACCTCCATATCAGATATGTGCTCCTGGCATTGAGAGCGCGGATTTGGAAATTTATCGTTTCATAGCAAATAAAATGTATTTTGCATAAAGCAACGTGAAATTTTAATCATTAAGTTGCACTATCATAGGCTATCAGAGTTAAACTTGATAAAAACCCATTATAATAAAACCTTTAAAAATGCAGGTTCTCTTTTGTTTGACCAAAAAAAATCTTTTTGGCACTTACAGAGCTTTTAAATATACATAAGTCCTAATAATGGGAACTTTCCTAGACAGTGTGAGGCCACCAGGGTACAGATTCCTGTGCTGGGCCTCATTTTGCTGTTAATGATTAACAGAGTATTCACATTTCATTGATTTTTAAAATAGAGACCCTTTACAGGAAAAGGGGATGTGTTAGCCAAGATTATGGCACAGTTGGAAAAATTTAAGTTTCATTTTTGAAGTGATTTTATGAAAACAGTAAGGATTAATCCTGTTGTTGTTGCAACAGTTCAAAAACCAGCTGTAAAATAACTGCACGAGGGTGTGGTGGCAGCCATGATTATTTAGGCCAAAAGGACAAAGGCCAGAGGTCAGACCGATTCTTGCAACATTTACCCAAACTCGTATGTGTGTGCTCTGTCAGTGGAAGCCTTTGTTACGTCTACATGGGAGCCCACAGCTCTTTCCAAAGCTGCTCTTCAGCAAGATAGCATCCAACAACAAAAACTTGCATTTATGTAGCACCTTTAACGTAGTAAAATGTCCCAAGGTGCTTCACATGAGCGTTTTCAAACAAATTTGACACCTAAGGAGATATTAGGACAGGTGACCAAAAGCTTGGTCGAAGAGGTAGGTTTTAAGGAGCGTCTTAAAGGAGGAGAGAGAGGTAGAGAGGCAGAGAAGTTTAGGGAGGGAATTCTATAGCTTAGGGTCTAGACAGCTGAAGGCACAGCTGCCAATGGTGGGGTGAAGGAAATCGGGGATACACAGGAGGCCGGATTTGCAGGTGAGTGATAATGATGCAGGTTGATTTGCTCCTCAATTTGTTCCCTCTCCCTATCTCTGCTGAAGTGTTCGTCTCTTCATTTCTTTCATGTGGCTTGGCTGCGATTCACTGGGATCTCCACGCGGAGTGGAAGGGAGAACGCCCATTCTACCACTCCATGGTACAGAGCGCTCGTGTACCAATGCTGTGCACCCACTGCTCTACCTCCCCACAAGAATTTTCAACATTATTGGGAGCTAGAAGTTTGAAGCGAAATTGGCAAGATGTTTTTATATTATAATAGTAAATTAAAACATTTCAAATTTCATTTGTATAGTTTTTTCAACAACTGATGAAGCATTTATATAGCACTTTCTCACATGTCTCAGAAACATCCCAAAGCACTTCACGTTCAATGATTTTAGCAAGTAACAATCACGGATTTTGAATTGTCTGGTAGTTACTAACAGTTGGTCAGTGTTTCTATTTATCCACCTGGGATATTTTCATTAGTTTCTTCCTCTTCTTCTGTGACATGTTTCTGGAGAGAGTCGGGATTGAGGGATCTAGTCAGAAGTCAGGTAGGTGAGATTGATTAATCAAAGAATGGATGTTATGCTTGTTGGGCATAATGGCCTTTTCTCTATTTCTAAAAACTCCTCTGTTGTTATAATTTGCCCAATAGAGACTCTAGGGCCAATTTTCTGAGTGTGTTTCCCCCAGTGTACAGCCTCGCCCACCGGGAACACAGGTCAGAATATCACACGCCAAAATCTTCTGCCCATTAATTTTAGGTTCCCACCATCAGTGCAGGCTCTAAAAATAGGGAAATGTGCCTGCAATTTTCCATTATGTTGGTTGAGGCTCCGTGTTAGGAATATGCACTCAGGAAGTCAGCCCCCTCACCATTTCTATTTTCCAAAATTACATTTAAAACCTGAGTATTAAGACATCTTTCCGTTCATTTATTTATATATTGTGAACATTTTTGTGACTGTTACTCTGCAATATTGCAGAGAAAATGTTTCCACTTGTGGGGGAGTCCAAAACTAGAGGTCATAAATATAAAATAGTCGGTAATAAATCCAATAGGGAATTCAGGAGAAACTTCTTTACCCAAAGAGTGGTTAGAATATGGAACACGCTACCACAAGGAGTAATTGAGGCAAATAACATAGATGCATTTAAGGGGAAGCTGGATAATCACATGAGGGGGGAAAGGAATAGGAGGATATGCTGATAGAATTAGATGAAGTAGGGAGGGAGGAGGCTCATGTGGAGCATAAACGCCGGCATAGACCAGTTGGGCCGAGTGGCCTGTTTATGCGCTGCAGTTTCGATGTAATGTTGTTATACTGTAGAGAGGCTATGACATTGTTGATTAGTCTATGGTGTCATATGATTACCTTTGAACCAGCATTGGTCCATGCTAACCACATGACACAACAAATTAATCAGATCCCTACAAGAACACACAAACCACATTACTTTAATTATAATCAGAAAAGCAACTTATATTTGTACGGTGCTCCGCACATACAGACATCTCAGCACCTTACAGACAAAGAGTGGGCACTGAGTAGGGGGGAAATGGAAAAGAAGTGTTGAGTAGGATGAAAGGAGAGCTAAAGAGAAACACCTTTAGGAAGCTTGTGTAAACACGGAGGGAAATGAAAAGGCAGAGGGGTTGAGAAGTGGCTGGTGATGGTGAAGCAGAGGGAGCTGGGTTCAAGAGGTCATCGGTGTTAAAGGGGTGGAAGGTGAATGGAGGGACATATGGCTGGAGGGGATCATTGCGGTAGGGTGAGGTAAAACAATGAGAGGACTCGAAGATGAGGGCGAGGATCTTAAAGGCAGTTACCTAAGGCACAAAGTGTTGAATTTGCATGGATGGGGCTGTGGACCTTTGTGCAGTCAGCTGTTTGTGGGGACCAAAGAGGATGACTTCATTCTTTTAAGATATTTAGCTGGAGGAGGTTTTAGCTCATTCATTTATGTTGAATGGTCAGTCAGAGAGATTAGCAAATAGTCCTGGGTCGATGGAAGAGGGGGAGAGAACTGAGTGTTGTTTGTGTACATGTGGAAGCTGACTCCATGTGATAATGTTCTGAGTGCACGCTGATAGCAGGGAGCTTCACCCACTCTTATGCTTTCAGTGGTATCTCAGATAAAGAGGAGGGGACTAAATTTGGAGCCCTGGGATAAATTGTGGGAGGAGAAGCCATTGGAAGTGATGCAATGTAGACGATGCAAGTGGAACCATGAGAAAGCAGTACCGTGGAGGTGGAGAGATGTCCAAGGAAGATGGCGTGCTCAGCAGTGTCGAAGTCAGCAGAGAGATCAAAAAGTAATTCATGAATAATAATTATTATTAGGAAGAACAGAAATTTTTTGAGGATTAGGGACAGGGCTTTAGGGCCAAGAAACCTGTCGATTTTTGATTATTTTCTACTTTTAGCTTTATATTTTAAAAATTGTTTTTAATGTTCTCTAGATTTTATTTATTTTTTCTAAAGTGCTGCCATGTTCTCAACCTATTCAGTCTCTCTGCTTGCCCAATCTCTCCCCTCCTCTTGACTCACAATGTAGCCTTAGACCAAGGCCCTGACTGACTCAGCCTCTATGTTTGACTCAGCCTGCCAACTCAACATCAACCTGACCTCACCTGGCCTCTTTGCCCTGCCGAACCTGCCATTTTCCAGCCATCCAATCCCAAATGATAACTTATTGGCCACTCGACCCCCCAGATGACATCTGTGTGGCATTTTGCATGAACAGCAGGGAGTGGCACTCGCAACTATTATGGGTCAGAGAATTGGGGCTGCAGTATTGTAACCCTACCTCTGACTACCGCACCCTCCGAGCCTGGCTTCCCCAGTGGGGGCGCAGGATCATGGAATTTAACCTACAGTGATTTCCTTGATGGTTGTAAACAATTTTACAACACCAAGTTATAGTCCAGCAATTTTATTTTAAATTCACAAGCTTGTGAATTTAAAATAAAATTGCTGGACTATAACTTGGTGTTGTAAAATTGTTTACAATTGTCAACCCCAGTCCATCACCGGCATCTCCACATCATGACTTCCTTGATGGTGTTGGTTTTTAGTTCCTGCCTTCTTCCAGAGATTGAGGTAGATTTTTCCACTCGGGCACTTGGATGTAAAGCATCATATGGGCAGAGCACATAGAGGGAAATTGAGCAGGAGGATTGCAGGCCCGTAACGGAGCCTGACCGATTTTCCTCTATGAACTCTGCCCAAGAGATGCTCTATGACCAAACACTAAAGAGGAGTATCTGCCCCACCGTGTTCAAATATATATATTTAATATGTTTAGATTTTCTAAATTAAGAGGGATGGGGAAGAAAATGGGATTAGAGTAGACAACTCCAGTTGAAAAGCTGGCGCCGACACTGGCATATTGGGCCAAATGGCCACCTTCTGTGCTGTAATTTCTATGATTCAGGCATAACTAGAATGTAAATCTTCCTATTCTGGCTCTTGTGCATCCCCGATTTCCATCGCCCCACCATCGGCGGCTGTGCTTTCAGCTGCGTAGGCAATAAGATCTGGAATTCCCTTCTTAAACCTCTCTACCTCTCTCTTCTCCTTTAAGACGCTCCTTAAGACCTATCTTTTTGATCAAGCTTTTGGT
Organism: Heptranchias perlo; assembly: GCF_035084215.1. Lineage (NCBI taxonomy): Eukaryota > Metazoa > Chordata > Chondrichthyes > Hexanchiformes > Hexanchidae > Heptranchias > Heptranchias perlo. The sequence goes on along the minus strand of NC_090348.1, from coordinate 12,883,427 downwards.
CACCTGTCCTAATATCTCTTTATCTGGCTTGGTGTCAAATTTTTGTTTGATAATGCTTCTGTGAAGCGCCTTGGGATGTTTTACTACATTAAAGGCACTATAGAAATGCAAGTTGTTGTGTAAACCAATAGGAAAATATTTGGACACAGAGTTAATCTGGGAAGAAACTAAAAATACTTGAGGTTTCTAATCCTAATTTGTACAAAGAAAACTCCATTTAACTTTAAAGGTTGAACACAAAGAGATCTTACCAGCCCCAATGGCAATGAAATTGCTGGGGGGCTTCTATTACAGACAATACCATAGAAATCTTTGAACATGTGACCCAGAGCCGACCACCGGACGTAATTACAGCCTGTCCTCTCAAAATATGAGACAGGCTCAGGAGAGCTGTAGATGCACACGGTACATATGCTGCATGGGAGATGAAAGTAACGCAGCATTGTCTGGAAAGAGAAAGTCAGGGCACTTAAAAGTGATGTTTCACTCAGCCAAACATATCAGCTGCCTGTGTGAGCAGCTCATTCAAGAGTAAAAAAAAATCCTGTCAGAGCCTCCTGGAATCTGCTCTTTCAAAGATGGCCAGCGGAGCACATAGCAGACAAAACTGGTCAGCTTTCTCCAAGTAAGTGCCCATTTGAAGCATTTCTGGCTTGTAATATTGAGCTTTACACAAACAGTGGGGAGTCATGTGTGAGACGGAGAGGCAGCAAAAACCTGTTTTTTTAGTGAATAAAGGACCCGATGTTCTCTTGACCATTTTCTTTCCTTTCCTTAAAAAGAACAGATTAGTACGCTAGGCTTCAGCTCAAGTTGTTTAATTGTTCTATCTCCCAATAAAAGCAGCACATGACAAAGTGTTACTTGTACATACTGCTGCCGCTAATCCGCTAAGGGCTTTTAATACTTGTCCTGCTCACTTTGATAAGCAGTACAGCATTCTAAGGAAACAGAATTACAAAGGATGGAGCTGCGCCTGAGATTAGAGGATCTTGTCATGATGAAATCTCACTTGATGCTCTGCTCACAGAGAGCTCTGCTCATTTGGATTCCTACTCATTTGTCACTGGACAGTAGTCTTGTTGGTTTAGGTGAACTGAAGCTGAAAACCATCCAGAAATTAAACCCACACACAAGCCACTATTTATCTCATCTTTGCCTAATGTTTAGGGTAGGACTGATGAGAGTTACATTATCAGTCATTGTGCTGTTGGTATGACGAGAATAGGAAGCAGGGCTCATTTGAAACTACGTTAGAGGCGCAGTCTTAACAGTAATAAAGTTGTGATGACCAAACAACTTTTTGTTGAATAAATGGGAAGCAAAGGTTACTGCAAATCATCAAATATTAAACCGTAGCATGAATAAGTTGCCATTGAAATATGAAATAATTACAACATTTATTAGAGGCATCCAGTGCAGCAGGAACTGCTTTTTATCAACATTACTATTTTTTAGCACTGTATTTTATGGGTAAAGATTCTGCTTTTGTGCTCCCAGCACACACCGGAAGTGCATCTTTTGGATTGTGCACTTCCAACCTGGCATTTCCATCCATTTTTACCCTAATATTTAAGAAATGGCTGCACTTTTTTTAATTGTACTACACAGCCCATTCCTTGATTGAGAGCTGGGCAGGTGACCTCCTCCCAGAGGAGTGAGGGACTTACCCATTCCTTTCCCGCCTGATCTAACTGACTGCAATTTTAAATTGTAGGCGGCCAGGACACCCGTCCCAAGCCAGAAGGCTCCTCTTTTAAATAAGCAGATCGGGCTCTGATGACGTCATCGGGGCCCGATCTGCGATTTTACCCTGAGGCCTGAGCAGGGGAGCAGTGGTGGCTTCCCCGATCGGCCAAATCTGCCGGGAACAGGAGCCAGGGCCAGAAAGATAAGTTTTTAATTTTTAAAAACATTTACTTAAGGGCCAGGAAGAGCAGGATGCTTCTCTGGGCCCCAGAAGGAAACCTTGGACCTCCCTTTCCCTGAGCTTCCCCCCCCCCCACCACCTGATCACCTCTGAACACCCCCTCCCACCACTTACCTGACTGCTGGGGATCATTCTCGCAGGTCCCCGGTGACGACCTCCTGCTGCCCGGATTGCCGTGCTCCTGCCTGCCAGCCAGCCTGTGATTCCTGCCGGGTTCGGACAGGAATCGGAGCCTGAATATGGAAATGAGGCCTGGGAGTTAAAATCTCTCCGAGCCTCGGCATGCGAGTATTCCCCTCCCTCAGGCCCCCTGCACGCACCGATCCCACCCCAAGTTAAAATCGGGAACTTAGTTTGCAGTCAGCTACGCTACAGGATGCAGGTTTCCTCTCTCCCTCCCTATTTGAAATGAGCTTGGACATTTTTGACGCAGCAGCTGATGAACATGGTCCCACAGCACAAATTGCCTATGACTTGACACTAAACTCACAATGTCACCCTGAAAGGCCACAAGAAAGGCTGATGCGTGAACTACTTTTCTGAGGTTAGAACAAAGCCAAATTTTCAGGGCTGAGTAGATGAGCTTTCGTCTGCACCTACCGTGTGCTGGCTGACCCTGGGACTGCTTGATGCTATCGCTGAAAATCTGAAATGCAAAATAATTTCAGCACCAACACTAACATTCATCACCTGAGAAGAACAAAAATTTATACAGCAACAATGACGACTTGCACTTATAGAGCGCCTTCAGACAAAATTTGACACCGAGCCACATAAGGAGATATTAGGACAGGTGACCAAAAGCTTGGTCAAAGAGGTAGGTTTTAGTAGAGGTGCTGAGAGGCTTAGGGAGGGAATTCCAGAGCTTAGGGCCTAGGCAGCTGAAGGCACTGCTGCCAGTGGTGGGGTGGAGGAAATTGGGGATGCACAAGAGGCCAGAATTGGAGGGAAGGGGTCTAAACCTGTAATATACTTTATCATACTGTTTTCTATCCAGTTACCAGCAGTTGAAGACCATTACTGTGTTTAAATTACAATATACCCATTATACAGTAAATTCAGATGTATAAGTAATTCATTGTATGAATACGTTGAAAGCTGTTTCTTTGTTGTGTCTACTTTGGCCATGTAAACAGCGTTTCCACAGCATTTCCAGCAAAGTTATGGCGATGGAGCGGGAGCAGCTCTGAGGAAATTCCCAGCCATTGTTAAAGGAAATAACTTTAGAAATCCATCACATCAGAAATCAGATCTCCACACATTGACTATATAGATGGGAAAACAGTAAACTGTGAGACAGTATGCCAGGGTTCCCGTCAGTTCAGTAGTGATTTGATTCTTTCCACACTTGTGAAGTGAGGTTATAGTTCTGAAGGAAGGCTCAAAAAAATGGGGCTTTTTTTTCACTGGACCAGAGAAGGTTAAAGCTGGAAATCTCATAGAGATGTTCCAAAATGATGAAAGGTATTGTTTGTATCGGTTGGCGAAAAAGGGGAAAGGGTGTTGGAGTGAGTAGCTCCAGTAAAGGAGCTAGCACCGGCACAGGCTCGATGGGCTGAATGACCTCCCTCAGTGTTGTAATCGCTATGATTCCGTGTAATTGACCAACCTGCACATATGTTCCGCACCTCGAGTAATTCTCACTGAATGCAATACGTTGAACAATTAAAAATAATTTAAGGAATCTTACAACACCAGGTTATAGTCCAACAAATTTATTTTAAAATCACAAGCTTTCGGAGATTATCTCCTTCGTCAGATGACGAAGATAAATTTGTTGGACTATAACCTGGTGTTGTAAGATTCTCTCCTTCGTCAGATGACGGAGATTATCTCCTTCGTCAGATGACGAAGATAAATTTGTTGGACTATAACCTGGTGTTGTAAGATTCCTTACATTTGTCCACCCCAGTCCATCACCGGCATCTCCACATCAAAAATAATTTACACAGTGGGACAATCCGAGCGAGCTCCTGTTCAATGTGACTGAGTCTCTGCCCAGTGCCCCAGCATAGCTGAAAACAGGTTTGATGGGCAGTCAAAGCAAAGGTTATTTGTGCCCACTTTTTCTTGGGGTTACTGTGCAATATTGTTGCTATTTCAAGATTAGATTTTTGTCTACCATCAGGAGAGGAGAGAACCCTTTCTCCTTGAAGCAGAATCGTGTGCCTGTTCAGAAACATACTCATTCTTTACCAGTTTAGAATGTAAAATAAACAGGATATTGGAAAATTAGATGCACTGTAGTCTTCATAAATAAGCAACAAAAAAAAAACAGAAGTCCAAATAAGAATTAATAGATAAAAGCTCACCTAAAGCAGCCACATCACCAAAGAGCTGAATGGACAGATCCCATAGTATAAACTTATCATAACAAACCACTAAGTTTACCACAGGATGAGAACAAAAGCATTCATTTGTCCATTGATTTCCTTCCACTAGTCGCTGTGCCCTGGAGCAGTAATAATATACCCGGATAACTGAGTAAAAGGATCTTCTACTGACAGTCCAGGATCAAAGTTTCCTTAAACTCTTGATAACTGGTGTAAAGCCGATGGATTCCATACAAAGAAACTCAGGGTTCATTGAAATCCAAGTAAATTCAACCTTTCAGATCTCAAAGTTTCTCCATATGTAATATATTTGGCAATTGAGCAGCTTGAACTTAGAAAAGTTTTATACATACAGGCAGAGATATCTATTACTGCCTAAAATTTAAATCATATATGTAAATTCAACCATTTTGTCAATATTAGCACAACATACGCAATAATAGAAAGGGAAAAAAACTTGGATATCTATAGCACCTTATCATTTCCTCAGGATCTCCCAAAGGGCTTCACAAGCTATGGATTATTGTTAAAGTGTAGTGACTGTTATTACGCAGCCAATTGCACACCGCAAAGTCTCACAAACAGTAAATTATGTGAATGACCAGTTAATCTATGTTTCATGGTGTTGGTTGAGGGAGGAATGTTGTCCATAATATCAAGAAAACTCCCTGCTCTTCAAACAGTGCCATGGAATCTTTTCATCCACCTGAACAGGCAAACAAAGCCTCGGTTTAATATCTCATCCAAAAAGTGGTACCTCCAACAATGCAGCACTCTCTCAGTACTGCACTGGTAGATTAGGTGCTCAAGGCCTGGAGTGGGGCTTGAACTCAACCTTCTCATTCAGAGGACACAAGGACATTTATTGATACACAGGTGGTGTCATGTGTAAGAAAAGCAATTTGGTGAGTGTACCACTGTCCCTGTGACCTCCAGAACTGAGTGAAGTGGATATGAAACTACAAGAACATTGTGCACAAGTGAAATGAGAATTTGTTCACAAAGGTCACCTTCATCTGGGAGAGTTCTAAGTCTGCTTAGTGAAGAGATCAAAGGAAACACAAAACCGGAGACACCAGCAGGAAGAACACAGCCTTAGTTGAAAAAAAAATTCTCTCTCAATTTATGAATCATATCTAATATCCTCCTCGTAATAGCATGCGATTTATGTGCAAAAGAAAATCGAGCGAGGTGCTAAGCATGCTGCCGACTCGCTATTACCCGTTATTCGCACGGCAATAGAAGTTAAAACTTCACCCAGTGAGTTCAGATACCGTAGAGCTGGAGTGGGTTTTAGTTCATCAGGGGAGAAATTTGTCTTGGGCGAGAGCGCACCAGTCAATGGGAAAGAAAATCGGGCGGAGTGTGGAATGGTCTGCTGGTTCGCTGCCCACCGATTTGCGCCACTGCCCAAGTTTCGCTCCTATTGACTGCTAAATGTGGCTTAGCTTACACACAGCTAAAGACACCAGTTTAGATCCATTTGAACTTCCTGCTTCAAGAAGATTCCAGATGATGTCACTACTGCAGCTGTAAAGAGTAAGTTGTGCACGTGGAAAGATGGTTCCCTGACCTCGTGGTCACTATATTGGTGAAGCAATTTTGTGAGCGGCATAAATTGAATAAAAGGAAGAGTACGGCTCAGTATAGATATCCACCCAAAGAATAGAGTGAAAAGCATTGACACGGCTGATATACTAACAGAGCATGCAAGATTAAAACAAAACTGAGGAGTGATTAAAACAGTTATTAGAGAGGATGAAAAAATATAATACTAATTGGGCAGTGATGGCATTGCGAGCAGTTAGAATACAATAGAGCTATCTGACAAACTGGGTACATAAAATTATAAAGAGATGAATTACAATCTATAGTAACTAGAAGACGAACGCATTGTTCATCAGGTGGATGTAAAAGATCCCTTGGCACTATTCGAAGAAGGGCAGGGGAATTCTCCCCGGTGTCCTGGCCAATATTTATCCCTCAACCAACATAATTAAAAAACAGATTATCTGGGCATTATCGTATTGCTGTTTGTGGGATCTTGCTGCCGCGTTTCCTACAATACAACAGTGACTACACTTCAAAAGTACTTAATTGGCTGTCCTGAGATCATGAAAGGCACTACATAAATGCAAGCCTTTCTTTAATAAAGGTTACCCCAATGCCAGGAATAGCTTTATTATGTACTCTATTATAAAAGTGACGCTGACTTCACCAGAATATGTGGGGTCAGTAGTAAGGCACCTAATTAGCATGGGCCTGGCGGGTGCCCAAGCCATCACAGTGGGTCTCAGGTGCCCACCGGCTGACAAAGTCCGGAAACTCCAACATCTGCTGCGATCTGGAGGACTGGCCTGCTGTGGAGTGCCAAGGAATGGGTGCTCTCTGAATCAAATACCAGGGATTAACCAGCATAAAACCTTGACTAGAGATTAAAGACAGTAACCATCATACATCCCACCACCTCCTCCCCTTTGGCATTATGGCAGCAACTGAAACACTATGACAGTGGGAGACCTGTGGTAGAGTCGAGAATTGGCGTCACTCTGGTCCAGGGCGATACTTTATCCGATTTGGTTTGCATGGCATCATGATATGTGCTGTTGGAAGTGAATCTAACCCAAAGTGGGCTAAGATTTGTGTATTTATATTAGTATTTATGAAGAAATGCTTGGGGTTTATCAATTTGATACAGTACTCTCTGAAAAAATGCACTGATATTGTTGAAATCTCACGAGCACATTCAGTCAGAGGCTGCTGCACTATTCAAGGTATGTAGGTTTCTGGATTAAGCTGTCAGCAATAGAGTTGTTCTGGGTAGTTTTATGGCTTATGGTTTCACATAAGACTAGAAAAGACTGCATGGCCACCCTTGCCTTACCCACCCAATTTAAATCCATTACCAGCCCCAGACTGAAATTAATTTGGCCTGCCGCTCCTGACTACTAGGTCAGACATTTTATCACAGTACAGAGAACTACTGTACACAATTTTTAAGACATCATTAGCAATACTTCAACTAGTTTTTATTCCATAGGTGGTCTTTTAATTTTCAGCTGGAGGGGGAAAAAAACCATGGCATGGATAGTCTCTTACAAGAATCCTTTGAGAATTCAGATAGTCTGGTAGGTTTTATAGTTACGTCAAGATCATATTCTCAATAGCAACTGAAACCAGGGGAACAATGAGCCTTTTTTTTTTACTTTGCTGGCAACCTTGCTGGGCTCTAAATGAAGACGAGTTATGTTTTTCCCATTCAGGTCGTGGCAACATTTGCTAAGCTGGAAAAGTTGTCAGATGATCATAATTACATGGAATGTACAGCACAGAAACAAACCGTTCGGTGACACAAAGATTGGTGGCATAGTAAGTAGTGTAGATGGGAGCATAAAATTACAAAGAGACATTGATAAATGAAGTGAGTGGGCAAAACTGTGGCAGATGGATTTCAACGCAGGTAAGTGTTGGACCAAAAAAGGATAGATTCAAGTATTTTTTAAATGGTGAGAAACTAGGAACAGTGGAGGTCCAAAGAGATTTAGGGGTCCATGTATGCAGATCACTAAAATGTAGTATTCAGGTTCAAAATATAATCAGAAAGACTAATGGAATGTTAGCCTTTATAACTGGAGGGCTCGAATATAAAGGGGAGGAAGTTTTGCTATAGCTATACAAAGCCCTGGTTAGACCACATCTGGAGTACTGTGTATAGTTCTGGGCACCGCATCTTAGAAAGGATATATTGGCCTTGGAAGGAGTGCAGCGCAGATTCACCTGAATGTTACTGGGGCTCCAAGGGATAGATTATGAGAAGAGATTACATAAAGTAGGTTTGTATTCCTTGGAATATAGAAGGTTAATGGATGATTTCATTGAAGTTTTTAGCATTTGAAAGGAACTAATAGGGTAGATAGAGAGAAACTTTTTCTGCTGGTAGGAGAGTCTAGGACAAGGGGACATAACCTTAAAATCAGAGCCAGGCCATTCAGGAGAGAAGTTAGGAAACACTTCTTCATGCAAAGAGCGGTAGAAGTGTGGAAATCTCTCCCACAAAAAGCAGTAGATGCTAGCTCAATTAATAATTTTAAATCTGAGATCGATAGATTTTTGCTAGCCAAGGGTATTAAGGGATATGGAACCAAGGCGGGCGGATGGAGTTAGAATACAAATCAGTCATGATCTCGTTGAATGGTGGAACTGGCTCGAGAGGCTGAATGGCCTACACCTGTTGCTCTGTTCTTAACTGGTCTATGCCGGTGTTTATGCTCCACACGAGCCTCTTCCCACCCCTCTTCATCTAACCCTATCAGCATAACCTTCTTTTCCTTTCTCATATATTTATCTAGCTTCCCCTTAAATGCATCTATGCCAGTCACCTCAACTACTTGTGGTAGCGAGTTCCACATTCTAACCACTCTCTGGGTAAAGAGGTTTCTCCTGAATTCCCAATTTGATTTATTAGTGACTACCTTATGTTTATTCCCCCTAATTTTGACCTCCCCCATAAGTGGAAACATCTTCTCTACATCTACCCTATCAAACCCTTTCATAATCTTAAAGACTTCTACCAGGTCACCCCTCAGCCTTTGTACGGACACTTTGGCCTAAATTTTCCGAGTATGTGCTGGCAGTGAGGAACCTCATCTACCAGAAAACCACAGGCGGTGCACCAGTGATTTCCCAGTATGTGTGCACGGCGGGCGAGAATCCCCCCTGACGGCACGTAGTCGGCAATTTAGACCTTTGTCTTTCTTGGGGAAACAAAAACAGAAATGATTCAATGGTATTATTAAAGATTAATACAGAAGTGGATAGGATTAGTGGGAAAAATAGGGTTGCCAACTCTGGTTGGGTGTATTCCTGGAGATTTCATCCCGCCTCGAACAGCCCCGCCCTGCCCCCACGCTCCCCTCATTGGTCCATCCACTGGGCACACTGATTTCCCATGGCCAATTTGAAAGTGAATAGACTCTTTGTTGCCCTATTAGATTAATCTTGACTGTTAGTGAGAGACAGCCTTTTTCCCCATCTCCAATATTTTTGATAACTAATAAAGGAAAGTTTTCAAAGAAAATGAAAAGAACACAATTTGTTTTAATGCCCCTATGATTGTTCTTTCCCGGGTTGCTCGTAGCAGTGTCCTGGAGATTGATCTTAATTCCTGGAGGCTCCAGGACAATCCTGGAGGGTTGGCAATCCTAGGAAAAAATCCTGTCAAAGGGCAAGTGGGAAAAACAACATGGGCTAACTTGTTAGCTGTTGCGAAATAGCGTGTAAACATATAATAGTGTGTTTTACACTGTGCTTGTAGTCTGGTGAGGATTGGTGCTACATCCTTAGAATAAAACTTTAACTGGAACTACTTAAAACAGTCCTGACAATAGCTTCCGAAGCTGATCGCAAAAAGGCTCACATTAAATCTGAAAAATAAGCAACAAACTAGAAATATGATCAATGGCCAAAAAACAAAATGCCGAAGGAATGCTGAGGTGGGAGGTTAGGGAAAGAAGTTTAAAGTAAAAGTGTTATAAGAATAGAAAACACATGTTTGATGGGGTGCAACTGGGCTCTGGTAAGCCTGGCACAAGATAAGAAATGAAATTCGGGAAATACTCAATGTTGGAGTACTTGACGTCAGGGAAGAGCAAAAGATTCTTGTGTAGTTGCAGGCGTCTCGTTTAATGTTCCTTTTTAAGTTTGCGATAATTTCTCTACGTTATCTGATTGCATTAATCTGCTGCATAAGGTTTCAATACAGAATGTGCTTTAAACATACTATGGAATAGCATTGCAATTTATCTCAAACAACAAGGGGAGAAATCCCCTGGCACAATTGAACTTTAATCTAACCGAGAACTCATCCCCAAATCCCAGTGATAGAGCCCTTTAAATAAGAGGGGCCACTGCTGACCCAGTGGAAGATCTTGTTGCACAAGATAAGGGCTCATGGGGTTGGGGGTAATATATTAGCATGGATTGAGGATTGGTTAACGGACAGAATACAAGAGAATAGGAATAAACAGATCATTTTCAGATTGGCAGGCTAGTGGGGTGCCGCAGGGATCAGTGCTTGGGCCTCAGCTATTTACAATCTATATTAATGACTTAGATGAAGGGACCGAGTGTAATGTAGCCAAGTTTGCTGACACTACAAAGCTAGGTGGGAAAGTAAGCTGTGAGGAGGACACAAAGAGTCTGCAAAGGGATATCGACAGATTAAGTGAGTGGGCAGGAAGGTGGCAGATGGATATAATGTGGGTAAATGTGAGGTTATTCACTTTGGTAGGAAGAATAGAAAAACAGAATATTTTTTAAGTGGTGAGAAACTATTAAATGTTGGTGTTCAGAGGGATTTGGGTGTCCTTGTACAAGAAATACAGAAAGTAAACGTGCAGGTACAGCAAGCAATAAGGAAGGCAAATGGTATGTTGGCCTTTATTGCAAGGGGGTTGGGCATAAGAGTAAGAAAGTCTTGCTGCAATTGTACAGGGCTTTGGTGAGACCACACCTGGAGTACTGAGTTGGTCTCCTTACCTAAGGAAGGATATACTTGCCATAGAGGCGGTGCAACAAAGGTTCACTAGATTGATTCCTGGGATGAGAGGGCTATCCTATGAGGAGAGATTGAGTAGAATGGACCTATACTCTCTAGAGTTTAGAAGAATGAGAGGTGAACTCATTGAAACATAAAAGATTCTGAGAGGGCTTGACAGGGTAGATGCTGAGAGACTGTTTACCCTCAGTCGTTGAGTATATTCAAGACTGAGATCGATAGATTTTTGGACTCTAAGGGACTCAAGGGATATGGGGATCGGGCGGGAAAGTGGAGTTGAAGTCGAAGATCAGCCATGATCTTATTGAATGGCGGAGCAGGCTCGAGAGGCCAAATGACCTACTCCTGCTGCTATTTCTTATGTTCTTATCGGAGCAGATGGATGCACCAAAGACCTGTTGGACTGAGGAATACTAGCAGCGATGAAGTTTTTTTCTACAAAGATCCAACCTTGACAGGCCCTGAATCGAATGGTCATGGAGCCCTTTGAGCCTATTTGCAGATTAAAACGGCACCTATGCCTCTTCCCCAGCAAGTGTAGGTCCCACCAGGCCTATTAGGGGTCCATCTGGCAGAATTTCCAGGGCAGCTCAGGAATAGCCCCAGACATTCCTCAAAAGTGATACTGGGGTGTGGCCAGAAAAAGCATTGACCCCCACTGGATCAGAATGTTCTAACTCCTCTTGATTGGGACAGAAACCCGAGGGATCTGGATTACACCTCAAATTCCGAACCCACGTCACAACTACAGGACAAATCCAATCTGGCCAATTACCGCCCCATCAGTCTACGCTCAATCATCAGCAAAGTGATGGAAGGTGTCGTCGACTGTGCTATCAAGCGGCACTTACTCACCAATAACCTGCTCACCGATGCTCAGTTTGGGTACCGCCAGGACCAGTCGGCTCCAGAACTCATTACAGCCTTGGTCCAAACATGGACGAAAGAGCTGAATTCCAGAGGTGAGGTGAGAGTGACTGTCCTTGACATCAAGGCAGCATTTGACCGAGTGTGGCACCAAGGAGCACTAGAAAAATTGAAGTCAATGGGAATCAGGGGGAAAACTCTCCAGTGGCTGGAGTCATACCTAGCACAAAGGAAGATGGTAGTGGTTGTTGGAGGCCAGTCATCTCAGCCCCAGGACTCTGCAGGAGTTCCTCAGGGCAGTGTCCTGGGCCCAACCATCTTCAGCTGCTTCATCAATGACCTTCCCTCCACCATAAGGTCAGAAATGGGGATGTTCGCTGATGATTGCTCAGTGTTCAGTTCCATTTGCAACCCCTCAGATAATGAAGCAGTCCGTGCCCACATGCAGCAAGACCTGGACAACATCCAGGCTTAGGCTGATAAGTGGCAAGTAACATTCGTGCCAGACAAGTGCCAGGCAATGACCATCTCCAACAAGAGAGAGACTAACCGCCTCCCATTGACATTCAATGGCATTACCATCGCCGAATCCCCCACCATCAACATCCTGGGGGTCACCATTGACCGGAAACTTAACTGGACCAGCCACATAAATACTGTGGCTACAAGAGCAGATCAGAAGCTGGATATTCTGCGACAAGTGACTCACCTCCTGACTCCCCAAAGCCTTTCCACCATCTACAAGGCACAAGTCAGGAGTGTGATGGAATACTCTCCACTTGCCTGGATGAGTGCAGCTCCAACAACACTCAAGAAGCTCGACACCATCCAGGACAAAGCAATCCACTGGATTGGCACCGTATACACCATCCTAAACATTCACTCCCTTCACCACCGGCGCACTTTGGCTGCAGTGTGTACCATCCACAGGATGCACTGCAGCAACTCACCAAGGCTTCTTCGACAGCACCTCCCAAACCCGCGACCTCTACCACCTAGAAGGACAAGAGCAGCAGGTACATGGGAACAACACCACCTGCACCTTCCCCTCCAAGTCACACACCATCCCGACTTGGAAATATATCGCCGTTCCTTCATCGTCGCTGGGTCAAAATCCTGGAACTCCCTTCCTAACAGCACTGTGGGAGAACTGTCACCACACGGACTGCAGCGGTTCAAGAAGGCGGCTCACCACCACCTTCTCAAGGGCAATTAGGGATGGGCAATAAATGCCGGCCTCGCCAGCGACGCCCACATCCCATGAACGAATAAAAGAAACACCAGTATTCCACACCTCCCCGGGGGCTGAATTTCAGAGATGTACAACTGAAGATTTGATTAAGGGCAATTGAGGATACAAAGAAAAGTTTCATTCCATTTTTGTATCTCTCTGCCTATCAATTCTCTATCAGTTCTACATCTGTTTCTTTTGATTCTTTCTTTCCTTTATCTCCTTTTGTCTGTTCTCGTGCCTCTGAGTTTCAAAGGTCAGGTATAGATAATGGAGACCATTCTTGCCCATCTAACTCATCTTCCACAGCCCTCACCCCATCACAGCATCTAACGTCCTCTTGAATAACTTCAGAGTTTTTGCCTCTCTAGACAGTGTCCAAAGGTGAAAGTCAGTCTCCCAACTGCAGTCCTATAGTGTGCTAGTATCAGTCTGTCTTGTTAAAATGGCTCAATTTTTACCTGCTTTTCTCCCCCCACACTTGATATGGCCTGGACTAAGCGCCATTGTCTAGCGAGGAGAAATTCAACAACAAAGTTTTAGTTTTATTTGTCCTGCCCTGTGACTAGCTGATAAGCAGTGTGCACAAACAACACATGTCATTTCTTCAATTTAGTTTCCCTGTTCCTTTGCCCCACAGAGGAGATAGGTCTCCACTGCTACCTCAGATTGTCCACTTCATTTTTGGGCTTGCTGTACTGAGCAGTCTGGTGTGTGAACCTGCATCCTGCCACCCAAGGCACAGCCAGCCACTGCACTATCATGTCTCACCGTTTGATTTCCTTCCTAACACTTATGTTAAATGTGCAGTTTTCCTGCTAATTCCACCACCACAAACCTCCTAACATTTAAACAATGCATATGACAAAATAGAATACTACCAACTGTGGCAAAATAGGGAGATCTCTGCATTTTATCTCATACACTTCTGAAGTAGTTAGAATTAAAATGCAAGCTGTCTTTGCATTGTTCACTCCACTCCAGAGAGAGTGAGCACATAACCTAGGCTGACTCGAGTGCAGTACTGAGGGAGTGCTGCACTGTCGGTGGTGCCATCTTTCGATGAGACGTTAGCCCCATCTTCCCTCTCAGGTGGACGTAAAAGATCCCACTGCACTATTCGAAGAAGAGCAGGGGAGTTCTCCCCGGTGGCCTGGCCAATATTTATCCCTCAAGCAACATTTAAAACTGCATGATCTGGCCAATTATTTAATCGCTATTTGTGGGAGCTTGCTGTGCGTAAATTGGCTGCCGCTTTTCCTACATTACAACAGTGACGACATTTCAAAAGTACTTCATTGGTTGTAAAATGCTTTGGGATGTTCTGAGGTCATGAAAGGTGCTATATTAGTGGAAGTCTTTTTTCTCTTTCTTTCCTTACCAAAATCTAAAATGAAAGTTGGAGACAAATTGTCCAAATGGGACCAAGCCACGTTGAATAACTTGAAGTTACAGGGGCTTTGTTCTAGGTGTTAATTAAATTATATATGGTCAGTGCTTTATGAGGTATTTGAGACCTGGACGATGTGTGAGTATGTGCTCATCAGCTTTCAGTGCACCATCCCCTACCATCGTGTTGTCAGTCAGAGATAATTGTCAGATCTGCCTTCAGTGGCTTTTGGACTGTTGACCCTGGATTTCCGAATTGACTTTATTTTAACCTATTTTATTTTAACATCTGGGAACACTCCCATAGGCCTTAACTCTTGGCTGGAGATTCACATCAGCACACAATATCACATTGTGAAGATCTACAGAATACTTTCATCCAAAGTCCTGTCGCACATGAAACCAAATCTGAAATATTTTCTAAAAGGGATGTTTAACCACTTTATGGACGAATTCTATTTTTGTTGTTTTCACGTTTTGTACTCTGTGTCTTGCCATTGGTTTTAACCTCTTTACATTGATCTGATACAGTAGCATTTTCTGCTTTTCACAATGGGTGGTAACCTGGCAGAGTGGATCACCCGCCCTTTATAGAACCCGCCCGATTTCGGTTCCATTGAAATCAATGGGATGAAAACTAGTTGGATTCTGCATCGAGCGAGCGATTCATTCCACCAGGTTACTGCCCAGGTGGCGAAGTTGAAAATTACCCCTTCTCCCCTAAAAGGCTGTGGATGCTGGGACAATTGAAATTTTCGAGACTGAGATCGATAGATTCTTGTTAGGAAAGGGTATCAAGGGATATGGAGCTAAAACAGATCAATGGACATTGCAGCAGGAGTTCCTCAGGGCAGTGTCCTAGGCCCAACCATCTTCAGCTACTTCGTCAATGACCTTCCCTCCATCATAAGGTCAGAAATGGGGATGTTCGCTGATGATTGCACAGTGTTCAGTTCCATTCGCAACCCCTCAAATAATGAAACAGTCCGAGCCTGCATGCAGCAAGACCTGGACAACATCCAGGCTTGGGGTGATAAGTGGCAAGTAACATTCGCGCCAGACAAGTGCCAGGCAATGACCACCTCCAACAAGTGAGAGTCTAACCACCTCCCCTTGACATTCAACGGCATTACCATCGCCGAATCCCCCACCATCAACATCCTAGGGGTCACCATTGACCAGAAACTTAACTGGACCAGCCACATAAATACTGTGGTTACAAGAGCAGGTCAGAGGCTGGGTATTCTGTGGCAAGTGACTCACCTCCTGACTCCCCAAAGCCTTTCCATCATCCACAAGGCACATGTCAGGATTGTGATGGAATACTCTCCACTTGCCTGGATGAGTGCAGCTCCAACAACACTCAAGAAGCTTGACACCATCCAGGACAAAGCAGCCCGCTTGATTGGCACCCCATCCACCACTCTAAACATTCACTCCCTTCACCACCAGTGCACCGTGGCTGCACCAGGATGCACTGCAGCAACTCGTCAAGGCGTCTTCGACAGCACCTCCCAAACCCGCGACCTCTACCACTTAGAAGGTCAAGGGCAGCAGGCACATGGGAACAACACCACCTAAAAGTTCCCGTCCAAGTCACGCACCATCCCGACTTGGAAATATATCGCCGTTCCTTCATCGTCGCTGGGTCAAAATCCTGGAACTCCTTACCTAACTGCACTGTGGGAGAACCTTCACCACACAGACTGCAGCGGTTCAAGAAGGCATCTCACCACCACCTTCTCAAGGGCAATTAGGGATGGGCAATAAATGCTGGCTTTGCCAGCGACGCCCACATCCCATGAACAAATTAAAAAAAATTGGAGTTGTAGTACAGATCAGTCATTATCTTAGGAACATAGAAACAGGAGTAGGCCATTCAGCCCATCGAGACTGTTCCGCTATTCAGTGAGATCATGGATGATCTGTATCCTAACTCCATCCTCCTGACTTGGCTCCATATTCCTTAATACCCTTGGCTAGCAAAAATCTATCGATCTCAGATTTAAAATGATTAATTAAGCTAGCATCTAATGTTTTTTGCGGGAGAGAGTTTCACATTTCTACCACCCTTTGCGTGAAGAAGTGTTTCCTAACTTCTCTACTGAATGACCCTGATTTTCTGTAACCCTTATACCCTTACCAGGCTCTAATTTTAAGGTTATGTCCCCTTGTCCTAGACTCTCCCACCAACAAAAAAGGTTTTTCTCTCTATCTACCCTATCAATTCCTTTCAAAATCCTAAAAACCTCAATCAAATCACCCCTTAACCTTCTATATTCGAGGGACTACAAGCCTAGTTTATATAATCTCTCCTCATATATTTAGCCTTTAATGGGCTCAAGGGGCTGAATGGCCTTCTCCTGTTCCTGTGACTTCCAGTGTTCAATATCACAATTAAGGAGTAATTGTTAATCCTGAGCACACTAACCCATTTACAACACAGTTAATCGAGCAGATTTTGGATCATATGAGAGTCAGTCTGTTTAAGAAACCTCCTTTTTTGTTTTTGAACAAAAGACAGGAATCTTGGGAATAAACCGAAATCGTCACACCGAGATTATACAGCTGCTGGTACTGTGCCTAAAGTCAATATATTTTCAGTGTCAGGTACAAACTTTTTGAATATAGGAACAGGAGTTGGCCATTCAGACCCTGTAGCCTGCTCCGCCATTCAATTAGATCATGGCTGATCTGTATCTTAACTCCATCTACCCGCCTTGGTTCTGTAACCCTTAATACCTTTACCTAACAAAAATCTACCAATCTCAGTTTTGAAATTTTCAATTGACCCTCAGCCTCAACAGCCTTTTTGGGGGAGAGAATTCCAGATTTCCATTACCCTTTGTGTGAAGAAGTGCTTCCTGACATCACCCCTGGACAGCCTAGCTCTAATTTTAAGGTTATGCCCCCTTGTTTTGGACTCCCCCAAGAGGAAGGTATGATATTAGTAGATGGTGTCTGGGACTTGCTTAGTTTTGAGTGTGAGCATTTGTGTGATAGAGTTCTTAATCGTGGCCGGGCACTGCTATATTCTGAGTATTAATTTCAAAATTGTTTATACCAATAGTTAAAGTTCAAGTTCCAGAATGTTCTATGCCACATTCCACCCTGTCTACTCTTACGAGGCCCTGTAAGAGTAGACAGGGCTGATGGCCGGCGCGGACACGATGGGCCGAAGGGCCTCTATCCGTGCTGTATAACTCTATGACTATGACTCTATGACTCTATGACAATAGTATATGTAGAGCTGATTCGAGCAACTCCCTGTCCTACATTTGAAAACATAACTCACTAAAATGTTTGTTTTACCGTATCAGCTAATGATGTGTTTAAATCACAATACAAACATCATGTTTATGATACCTGTGACCCTTTTCATTACAAAAATTATTCCACAGCTCCCAGTTTGTTTGAAGCATGATTTAAAGGACTGACACTCCTAGATAAGATTGCTGAATGAAAATTGACATAATGTAAAAAGTCTATATTATTCATGGTGTTTACTTAAATGTTGTAATCTAACTAAAAGTGCATGGCATCTGTGGGAGACACTTTTTAAAAATAAATTGTGTGTTCGACCAAGGGGAAAACATAGGGGTTAAATTCGATAATCCCCGAATCCGGGTGCGGGGGTCGCGGTGCGCGATTAACCTGCGCCCGGTCGTTGAGATGCAGCATCACGTGAGATTCGTGTTGCCTGGTCATTTACCGGATATCTGCGAGCAGCCAGGCCTAGCTGCCCTGCTGAGTGGCTGCTCACCAGCAGGGAAGGGCCTCTCGATACCGCGCAAGTGGCTAGCACCACGTAAAGGCAGCCTGCACCTCGTATTTGCAAATTATAAGATACTGGTCCACACGGAGTCTGAACGGAGATCAGATATCGCTCTGTCCCTCTGTTTACAAACTGTTGAGTTATGTTAAAACATTGAATAAAAGTTGCACACAACTAAATCCCACATCATCCAATCTGCACGTTAGACCTCACCAATCTGCCGATCTGAGTTTATACCGGGCCTTGGTGCAAGAGGTGGACCAAAGGAGGGGCTCACAGGTCACACACACTGGCAGCTATTCTACCATGACAAGCACACCACCCAAACATCCTGCAGGACACTCACCAACACATGTGCTGCTTTCTTGCAGGTGAAGGTGGTGCATAACAGGAGGCAGCAAGTGGCAGTGGCTCCATGGAACATGAACCTGCTGTCCTCTCTCAGGATGACAGCATTCCTGTCCCACCACTGCCACTCCGCCAGTGCCCTTGCTGTTGCCTGTCAGCTTGCCAGCCCACTCCCTGTAGAGTATTGAAACTTTATTATAGGAACATAGGAAGATAGGAACAGGAGTAGGCCATTTAGCCCCACAAGCCCCTGTTCCGCCATTCATTGAGATCATGGTTGACCTGTGACCTAACTCCATATACCCGCCTTAGCCCCATATCCCTTAATACCTTTGGTTAACAAAAATCTATCAATCTCAGATTTAAAATTAACAATTGAACTAGCACCAACTGCTGTTTGCAGAAGAGCATTCCAAACTTCTACCACACTTTGCGTGTAGAAGCTTTTCCTAACTTCACTCCTGGCTCTAATTTTTAGGCTATGTCCCCTAGTCCTAGTATTCAAGTATAGGAGACCCCCAAAAACAGGTACAAATGCATCAGCAGCCAGAAGCAATAATCCAGCAGCTAACCTGTAAATCCTGCATGGTCCCTTTAAATAGCGCTGGTGGGGGAGGTCCTCCATGCTGTTTGTGACCTGTTCAGCTGTGCGAGGTTAAGACAGTGCATTGACTGGAGCATTGAGTTTCAAAATCGTATCTGTCCCTTTAAATCAACGTTGCACACTGATTGAACGTATGTTCTCCTTACTTTACATGGTGCCGGTGTTCGTTATCTTCGAGTGCGCAGACGCCTTTGCCAAGATAGCGTCCGGTGCACGTCAAACTAGAAGCGTGCGCACGTATTCCGGACGCCATTTTGGTCCTGAGGAAGTCACGCAGTGTCTACGCAATGGGCACTACACGGCCCAATTTATAGCTCCTCCTGTTTTTCACTAGACTTTTCTTTCACTAGACAGCAGACAGACACTGTTACATTCTCTGATATACAAGCACCTGATCGAATGCAATTTAGGGGTAATCGGGGGCTCCCAGTGGGGATTGGTGCTTCCAGGGTGCGCATCACAGGCATGTAATCAAAGAACTTCCAAGTGAGATTATTCTGCTTCCATGACCAGTGGGCACCACAGAGTATAGAGTGTCTCCGAGACACCAGTAATAATATTGCCATTTAATTGGTTAAGTTACTTCTGGTCTTTTGTTGCTTTATTAAAGCATGTTAGTTTGATTAGACCTTACGTACGTTATATTAGTGGTGCCCTTAAAGGGGCACGTGTGCTGATTCTTGTTAGGTGACACTGGGGCCTCGGTGTCACCCCTTATTGGTCAATCAAAATAGGCCTATGATTGTTTTGAGATGTGCTGCCTGTTAATGCTGTTTTCTGCTGTCAGCGCGGATCATAGGAATCAGCCCCCTCACTAATAGAAAACCCAAGTACTGTACGACACCCTGTAATTTGCTCCCCTCTCTCTATATGCTTTATATAATGCTCCCAAAGACTGTTCTTCTGATTACTGAACTTACTGATTAAAGAAGTATTATTCAGAAGCTGTGTCATTATAAGAGGGGTCAACTATTGTTGTCTGTTCACCTTTGTTTTATGTGCGATCTTTGAACTGATGAATCAAGTTGATTTTCCCTGGCAGTGAAACTATCTTGCTGTGGAGAGTTGAATAAATTAACAATGAATTCTCTTGTGTCTGTAGAATGACCAGTCAGCGAACAGAAGACGATGATGAAGAACTCGCTAAAGAACGGCGTCGCAAAGCTCGCCAGGAGCGACAGCGGGAAGCTGCATCCAGCCAGGACACCGGGGAATTCAATTCCCAGAACAGGTAGAGAGACTCCGTAGAAACTTGCATTTTTTTTTACAATTTAATTCTTCCAAATAAAAACATCAAGAGGGAAATTGGCTGCTCTCGGCAGTGAGCTGCACTCGAAGGGAGTGCGGGTTGGAGAGTAGGCAGCAAGGCCATGGCACCAATTCTTCGACCCGTGCTCCCTCTGTGTGCAGCTCCCCGCTGGGAGGGTAAGATCAGTGACTGGACCCTCAGAAGTAACAAATACCTGGGGCACGGAGGAAGAAACGTGACTTCAACCACACCAGACCACTCTTGTACTTTTTTGTTTACTTTCTACAACTCTTGTCGCTGCTCTATTTTATACTTTCTTTTCCCATGCCCTCACTCTTTATGCATTACAAAGACGCAGACATCACCTGGTGCCACCCACGTTCAACTGATTCCCATGAGCTAGCTATTTCTCTTGCCGGCTTTTCTCGCATTAAAGCCTTGTACGCTGCCTGTCTCGGAGGCACCGTTAAAGTGTGCCAGTGAGGAGCAGTTTTGTGAAAGATGGGTTTCCAATTGGACAAGACAAAAACAACTTGCTTTTATATAGCACCTTTAACATAGTAAAACATCCTAAGGTGCTTCACAGGAGCATTATCAAACAAAATATGTCACCGAGCCACATAAGGAGATACTAGGACAGGTAATCTAAAGCTTGGGCAAAGGGATAAGTTTTAAGGAGCGTCTTAAAGGAAGAGAGAGAGGTGAAGTTTAGGGAGGGAATTTCAAAGCTTAGGGCCTAGGCTGAAGGCATGGCCGCTGATGGTGGAGTGATGAAAATCGGGGATGTGCAAGAGGCCAGAATTGGAGGAGCACAGAGACCTCGGAGGGTTGTAGGGATGGAGGAGGTTACAGAGATAGGGAGGGGCGAGGCCATGGAGGGATTTGAAATCAAAGATGAGAATTTTAAAATCGAGCTTTTGTCAGACCAAGAGTCAATGTAGGTCAGCGAGCACAGGGGTGACGGGTGAATGGGACTTGGTGCAAGTTAGGATACGGGCAGCAGAGTTTTGGATGAGCTCAAGTTTACAGAGGGTGCAAGATAGGAGGCCAGCCAGTCGAGTCTAGAGGTAAGAAAGGCATGGATGAGGGTTTCATCAGCAGATGAGCTGAGGCAGGGGCGGAGATGGCCGATGTTATGAAGGTGGGAGTAGGCGGTCTTGGTGATGGGAGTGGATTATGTGGTTGGAAGCTCATCTCAGAGTCAAATGGGATGCCAAGGTTGCGAATGCTCTGGTTTAGCCTCAGACTGTGGCTGGGGAGAGGGATGGAGTTGGTGGCTAGGGAATAGGGTTTGTGACGGGGACTGAAGACAATGGCTTTGGTCTTCCCAATATTTGTTGGAGGATATTTCTGCTCATCCAATACTGGATGTTGGACAAGCAGCGTGACAAATCAGAGGCAGTGGAGGGGTCGAGAGAGGTGGATGTCGTTGGCTTACATGTGGAATCTGATGTTTTGTTTTTGGATGATGTCACCGAGGGGCAGCATGTAGATGAGAAATAGGAGGTGGCCAAGGATAGATCCTTGGGAGACTCCAGAGGCAACAGTGCATAGTAAAATGTCCCAAGGCGCTTCAGAGGCGCGTAATTAGACAAAAATTGTCACTGAGCCAAAGAAGGAGACATTAGGTGACCAAATGCTTGGTCAAAGAGGTAGGTTTTAAGGAATGTCTTAAAAGAGGAGCGAGAGGTGGAGAGGTTTAGGGAGGGAATTCCAGAGCGTAGGGCCTAGACGGCTGAAGGCACGGCCGCCGGTAGTGGGGCAGTGGAAGTTGGGTGACTCGTGACACTAATGCAACAGTGTTTGTACAAGAATTAGGGAAGATGAAAAAAAAATTCCGAGTCAGGTGCCACAAACGAAATATAGTACAGCTGATTTCAGACAAACACGTATCTGATCCAAGCACAGAATTCCAATGTCCCAAATCATTTCCCATTCACAGTCATTACACAGAACTTTCAATCCATTCATAACTCTTAAATGCAAAGCCCAGATTCCAGCAGAAAGTGTTCCAATTATTCATTTATTTATTGCTCACTATACCGAAGAGTCAGTCCGCGGCACCAGACAGTTTCTGTACACTGTGTAACCCTCTGGTAAAAGATTATATTTGATGTGTTTAATTTACGGATTTACTGATTTTATTGACTGCCGTATAAAATGGAGTCAATTTTATGAGTTACCACCCAGGGTACAGAATGTAGAGGGAGGGAGAGTATATAGGGAACTCGGGCGTACAGATGGATGCACCTGCTTTGTGGCCCACACAATTTTCTAACCATTGAAATCAATAGACGAAAGTCATGCAGGCTGTGAATCAGGACATGCTCATGTTGCATTATGCGCACCTGTCATGCGAAACCCTGCACGGGAGCAATGAATCGTCAAGTTTACCACATTATAAAATCAAAATGACTCCTTTTCAAAGCAGTCTGTAGAAATCATGACCCAAATGTAACGTTTCTTGATAGACTAATTCTGAATTTATCAGGAGTGAATTGTAGCTGTCAGCAAAAAAGTGTCAAACAAAATTGCTCTCATGTCGTTAATTCTCCCCTTATTGATAAAACTTTTTTAAAAAAAGAATTAATTTTTGTTTTTGACTTTTTAAAAATCATTCAATAATCTGAAGTAGAGTTACAGACAAGACTGTATATTGAAAAACAGGATGTCCATTTTCCTGGCCCTTCCCAACCCCCTCCCTCCAACCCTCCATCCCCTCTGCCCAACAAAGGTGGTAAGTCAGCAACAGACAGGGCCTAGTACTGGAAAACTAAGGAAATTGGATCTAAAGGAACACAGGGTTTTTGGCTAACATTATTCAAGTCAGTTCTTTATTGGGGTTTTCCCATATTTTACCAGGAGGAGGTATTTCTGTTAAGAGACAAGGAGAAGGGTTCAGTCAAGTGTCTTCCACATTACTCGTGCCTATTGTACTGCAAGGTGTGCCAAAGCACCAAACTGGAAGCTAGAGTCCAGTGCCCTTTGGCATGTCATTGTTACCTGAGTGCTGGGTCTTTCTTCCAGTGTCCCTATCACTGCTGAAACTGAAAGGAGACGAAAGAAGGCATTTACTGGCATCTAAATCCAGAGGTAGCAATGGAAAAAACTCCCTGGACAAGTTGGAAATAACATGAACCCAATTTATTCCCCTCCAAGCTCGTTTGTTCTCAGTGTGTCTACCCCAGTGCTGCCCCCTGGTGGTAGTGTATGTTCTAGCTCCTAATCTCATGCTCCATAGTTATGCAAAATGTGCCAGGGAACTGGAGGGTAAGCAGTGTGACTCATTTGTTCAATAAGGGAGAAAAGGATAAAAGGGTAACCATAGATGTCTAGTGTCAGTTGTGGGCAAACACTTAGAATCCATATTTCAAGATCAAATTAGTGAGCATTTAGAGATGCACTTTATAATCAAGGCAAGCAAGCATGGATTTGTAAAGGCAAGCTGTGTTTGACAAATTTAATAGAGTTTTTGAAGAAGTAACTGATTGTATAGATAAAGGAATGCAGTAGATGTAGTGTATATGCATGTCCAGAATGTAGGGGTGATGGGCGGAAGATGAGCCTGTCCCCTTCCTCCTCTCCCTCCCCCAGATCGAGATTTCTGATGGAGGGCAAATGGGATACAAACTAGGTAGATCTGGGTTCTTTCCCATCCCGCTGTTTGATTAGCGCCCTCCTCCACCCAGGAATTTTGGGCCTCAGGACAATTTCTACTGGAGCACAGAAGGCTAAGAGGAAATTTGAAAAAGGATTTTACAAATATGAAGGGTGAATAGGGAAAGACTATTTCCTATGATTGAGGAGACAAGGGATTATCAGCATAACAAAAAATTATTAAAAGAGTGAGGAGAGAAGGTAGGAGAAATTTATTTACCAGAGGGCTGTAAGAGCATGGAATGGTTTGCCACAGGGAATAGTTGAGGCAGAGAATATCGGATCTTTTAAGGGGAGAGTAGATAAACATTTGAATATAGGAAGACACAGGGCTATGGGGAAAGAGCACAACAGTGGAATTAGCTTTGAATTGTTTTAGCAAAGATTTTATATATAAGTTCTGCTTTATTACACAAGTTTCATTATAGCTACTTAAAGAAAGGGTGGGACAGTAGAGGATGGCAGACAGCTGAGGGCCATGTTTATCCTTAAATTCAACTGTGGAGCCCACCAGACTCCATGACAATGGGACTAGAGAATGGCTGGGGCAGCAGCGATTGTAACTATGCACTGCTGAGGGTCCAGAACAGACTTCCCTCTTTGCAACACTGTGCCTCAGCTGTCTTTTCGTTGCTGCATATTATAAATATAAGAAACAATTTTCTGAGTTTGTGCTGTCAGTAAGGTGTCATGGCTGACGACGCGAAGGGGAAATCGCAGGAGTACGGCCTTCGATTTGCAGTCAGCTGGAGGCAGCCTGAGTGTAGAAAACTGACTCTCTGGTATAAGTTTTACATTGTACAAATCTAACAAAATGGGAGCTGTGTGATCCACAGCTTCACAACCTCTGACAGGATTGAGAGCAACAGATTTGATTTTACAATGTGCAGGACCCACTGAGTCTCAGAACTTCCTCTCCACCCCCTTTTTTTGGGCAGTAATAGATTTTCCATGTCCTGTTACTGGCCATCCCCATGATTGTGGTTAAAGACTGACTACTTTCAGCAGAATTATAAGATGCCTTGAGATCATAAAGGGAGTGCTGTAAATGTCCGATAGTGCCAGGGTGATTTATAGTAAAAATTAAGGATATCCTTTCATGCAACCAGCTTTTTATTAGTCACTAATGTACAACCAAATAGAAGACCCTTGAACTGTCAGGAATTTACAGGGAGGATTAAGTATGAATGTCATCATTCAAAAGGGAATTGGAAATGTATTTGAAAAGGAAGATTATAAAAGGATGTGGGGAAAGGGCAGGGTAGTGGGAGTACAGTAGGCAGCACCGGTTCAAGTGCTAACACCAGCACAGGCACAGAGGGCTGAATGGCCTCCTTCTGTGCTGTAATTTCCATGAACAAGGTTAACTGTTTGTTTCAATGAGATTATAAAATCCAGCACGATGAACTTAAACCTGGGACAGCTATTGCAGTCTGAATTTTGTCTATATTTTATTTATTATTTTAATGGTTTCTCTGGACATGGGGAATGGGCAACTGTCACCAAAGAAGGTACCACCACAAAGCCACAGCTGCTATCAGCCAGCCAGCGTTAAGGGCTGGCTTTGGATGGTTGCCTTTTATATCTTACTTTTCCCCAACAGTACACGGGTAGTTGTCAGGGAGCGCATCTGGGGAAATCGCAAGCACGTCTGTTCATTTCTGTCTATTCATTTCGTTGGAGCCACATGTCGATGATCTCCCCAGACGCCCTTCCTGTAGGGGGCGCCGGCTCACAGCGTTCTGCTCTGGAGGTTTATTCTAATGGAAATGATTGCACATGATAGTCTACGGTCCATTGATGTACAAATTAAATGTTGCATCAGGGGAGAACAGAATTGGGCTTAGGACTGATGTTCCCCACAACCCATCTTTAATGTTTAGTCTCACGTGTGAAAAAACAGCCACTTGGGCAAGATATTGCAGCATTTATGGCTCCTGTTGAACCGTACACTGGCATGAGTCAACGCCATCAGAAGGAAATAGGAGTGAAGGGAAGAAAATTTAGAAGAAAGGCTATCACTGTTACAGCAGCGTAAAAGTGACACGAGTCAGCAGTGCCTGAGCCACACCCACAGGTGTGGAGGTCATGAAAAGGATCAGATTTTACAGGTGTTTAGAGGGGGTACCTTCCAATTGGCAGAACTCGAGCGTGCAATTAGCATAAAGCTCAGCGACCATGGCTCTCCCTCAGATCATGTCAAAATAGCACGAAGGTTGTAGCAATTCACAAGATAATCATGGAAAGGAAGGCCATTCAGCCCATCTTAATTCATCCATCCACGAGATCCTGAAGTCCCTAACATCCAACTGTTTTTTAAAAAATTCCTGGATTGTCACCTCACTATTTTTTCTAGCAGTCTATTCTAAGTGTTAATCACTTTTTGTGCGAAGAAGAGTTTCTTCGTATCGATCCTAAATGTAACTTTTACTAGCTTGAACCTGTGTCCCCTTGTCCCATTCTTGCAATTTACTTTTAATATTCCCTTTAGCTACCTTGTATGCCTTGATAAGATAACATTTCAGATGCCTCCTTTCCGGGCTGAAAAGCCCAGGTCTCTCCAGTCTTTTCTCATATCGCAGACCATTGATATTGGGGCTCAGCCTCTTTGCACTGCCTCTAGAGCTGTCTATCTTGTGTCTGGATATCCTGAACTGGACATAGTACTCAAGGTGTGGTCTGAGCAGAGCCCTATACAGTTTTAATTTGAGTTGAAAGGATTTAAGTTATTTTAAGACCAACATAAGAGAGTTGATCAGCACAGATCCTAGACAGAAATCTAAACTAATTTGAATTTGTTTAGTTCTTTGAACTAAAAGTTTGTATTTCTTGTAAAATGGCAGAAATTTCCATTGCACAAAATTTAAATCTGAAGTGTCAAAATTAAATATTAAGCCAATTTTTCATGTGTATTGTTGATTTTGGAAACAACGGTTTAATGATTTAGATCGAACTGTGAGTTCCATGGACTGGGGCCAGTCTGAGTTAAGCTAAACCCACTATCTGATGAGTGATTTGCTCAACTCTATGGCCAATAACCCCAAATAATCTCTGCTCTCTACTGCTATAACTTCACTAGCCAATAACAATAAGGTAGCTTCTTAATGTGCGTCATTTTAGCCTCCGACTGTCACAGTCTACTTTGTGGAATATTAGAACGATGGTGCAGTGACGGACTGTCCGGTTGCCTTTTCTCACTTCAGTAGCACTGACATCAAACATTATAGTCCTGTCAAAAAGTCTCTTTCTAAAGCATTTTTTAGAGGGTGTTGAAACTTCAAATTAAAACAACATCTGCAGAATCCAAGTTAGTAAAATCGGATGTCTCTGGCTAGCAGCAGGATGTCAGCTAACCCAGCCAATGCTTGGCTAAGATTCCCGGAATAGCTTGGGAATTTGCTCTGGTCTTCAGCCGTTGAGCTTTACAAGGGAGACTGAGAAACAACACAAATTTTCTGATTGCAGCATTCTTTAAAATAGTTAGAAAACCAAGTAAGAGCAACATTTGGTGGAGAATAAATTTTGCAAAGCTTTTACTCAGAACCTTAGGTCTTGTTCCATTACTATATGCGATAATGAAAAGAAAGCTTACAGCAAAAGAGGGAGTGTCATCATCTGAACTCCCTTTGAAACTGAGATCAACAGTATCAGGGAGCTGAACATTTTCAGTTGAAATGATTTCATTACAGAAGCATCCGCTGACAATGACTGTATCCACTGACAGTAATTTATTTGGTCAGGCAGCATCTGTGGAGAGAGGAAGATCGGGTTAATGTCAGACGAAAGGTCATGACCTGAAACATTAACCCGATCTTCCTCTCTCCACTGATGCTGCCTGATCTGCTGAGCGTTTTTCCAGCATTTTCTCTTTTAATTTCAGATTTCCAGTATCTGCCGCTTTTTGCTTTTTTGACAGTCATTCAGTTCTCTTGCGCTGTTACACTCAGTTGACCCTCCTTACCTAGTTTAAGTTTGCCAAAGAGGATTGGATTTATTCTGAGACTGCCAGAATTCCCTGCCCATCCAGACTCAAACATAGACACACTAGACTGTCAAGGATACATCTGCATTAGATCACCATATGAAAAAGTAACAATCAAAAATTACATATTCGTAGACGTAAAAGGCATTTGTATTTGTTGCTGATTCTCAAGATACAGGCACCAACATGTCATGAAAAGGAAATTTTAGTAAGTCATTGGCTATACATGTGTAAAGAGACATTTTGTATCTCCTCATTCACATGCAATATAACAGTAGATGATGGATAGTGACATGCTCCAGAAATGGAGCCTCGCTGAATTACCCCATGGAGTGTTCTTTGATCTTCAATAGATTGAAGTCAATGAGTAATCAAATTCTACAGCTGATCATTGTAGATTATTCAACGTGCGTGGTGGGTTTGAGGGTAAGCATGTAAATAATTTTGTAGGACTTCACATCAGAACTCAGACCTTCTGAAATTCAAACAGACTAAAACCAAAGTTCAAACCCATGCTAAAACAGAAAGCAGTGGGAAGGAATTAGGGGGCAGGGAAGGAGAAAGCTGCCATCCATTACCAGACAAATGGATCCCTTGGCTGCATAGACACACCCTCAGAATGCTGGGCAGGTAAACACACATACCGCAACTTGGGCTGCATTTATGCTTCAACTGTAGGGTTGGTGCAAAGAGGTTTCACTTCACGCTTAGAGATTTCAGTGCAAGTCTGGAGTCGGGGCTCAACATAATTCTTGAAGCAAAGTGGATTGAGGATCTCATCTCTGGGTCAGGCCGGACTCTGGATTTACACTATAACTTTATAGTGAAACTACACCAAACTGACACAACCGCTGTAATGGAAATGCAACGATTTTGAAGTGGTTTCCACTTGACAGAAATGCTACAATTCCAAAGTATGCAGCCCATCCCGAGCCTGGAGCAGAGCAATGTGAGACCCCTAGAGGGGGGAGTTTCCTACTGCTTGGGTTTGACACTGCATCGACTGTATCTCCATTGCGGAAGTGCTCGCGTGGTTCCCTGCTCCCTGTTAAACTTATTGACGGAGGAATTAAAAGTTTGTAGTGTAGACAGTCCTGCCTAATCTCTTGAAATTTTTTAAGTTAGCTGATGCGAGAGGGACTCTGTGTAAACCCGCACCCATAGAGCTCTCTTCTGGTCCGGAAATGTGCAGTAGAAATGAACAACAATACAACTTGCATTTATATAGCGCCTATAGTGTGGAAAAATGTCCCGCAGTGCTACACTGAAGCATAATCAAAAAGGTAAATGCCAAGCCAAAGGAGGTACTAGGAAGAGTGATGAAAAGTTTGGTTAAAGAGGTGAGTTTTAAGGCAACTCTTAAAGGATGAGCAGGAGGTGGAGAGTGGAGGGGTTGAGGGAGGTGGAGAGTGGAGGGGTTGAGGGAGGTGGAGAGTGGAGGGGTTGAGGGAGGTGGAGAGTGGAGGGGTTTAGGGAGGTGGAGAGTGGAGGGGTTTAGGGAGGTGGAGAGCGGAGGGGTTTAGGGTGATGGAGAGCAGAGGGGTTTAGGGAGAAAATTCCGGAACATGGGGCCTAAGTGGCTAAAAGCACAGCCACCCATGGTGGGGCAAATGAGGGGAGTATGTATGAGTGAAGTGCACTAATGAAGTACGGCCTGGCTGAAACTGACACTTGGCCACCAGTTTTGAAGCTGTCTTTTGGTATAAACATACCGCTGGATGTATATAGCCTTCTAGCTGAATATCAGAGAACAGATGCCTCATAAACATAGCCGCTAACGCAATAAAAACATTGAAAGCATCAATTACAAAGATTCCTCTCATCCACCAGGCAGATCAGAATGAGTGAATACAAAGCCACTGGACCATTCATGGTAAATTGAATGGATCACACATTCCCCTCTCCCAGACTACTAGGGAATCCAATTTCTTAAATGAGTAGCTACTAGACCACTGTGAAAATCAAATGGATTGGCTACAGGAAATACCACTAAAAACTATTCAAAACAAACCTACTTATGACTTGTTTTCAGTTGGTAATGCAAGGCGGCCAGAAAGACACCTAGAGATGGGGTAACATTTTAGCTGTTTAATTCAAACGTATTGATCAATTTCTTAATTTGTTAATGGGGATTAATAAATCATCTAATGTATTTTGTAGATCTCTTTGAATTATAACAGCCAAGAGCTTAAGGGTAACTTTAGGTCACTGGGATATTTTGTGTGAAAGATTGATAGATATTGGCAGTACATCCGATCTACCCCAGGTTAGTTTCAGATTCCAAGAATTATACCAAACTCCTCATTTGGGTGCAATCACTAACAAAATGATGTGTCGGCATGTGTTTAAAAATAGAATTTTCATTTAATAGCAACTTGTGGAGCCAAACCATGTCCCCTCAGCACAAACGGTTCTAGTGTTAATGAAAATAAAGAGGGATGAGATCATCTATAACAGCCTTTCTATATAAAAACTTAAGAAATAGGAGCAGGAGTAGGCCATACAGCCCCTCGAGCCTGCTGCACCATTCAATCAGATCATGGGTGATCTTCAACCTCAAGTCCACTTTCCCGCCCGATCCCCATATCCCTTGATTCCCTTAGAGTCCAAAAATCTATCGATCTCAGCCTTGAATATACTCAACGACTGAGCATCCACAGCCCTCTGGGGTAGAGAATTCCAAAGATTCACAACCCTCTGAGTGAAGAAATTTCTCCTCATTTCAGTCCTAAATGGCCGACCCCTTATCCTGTGACTAAGCCCCCTAGTTCTAGACTGTCCAGCCAGGGGAAACAACCTCTCACCATCTACCCTGTCAAGCTCTCTTAGAATCTTATATGTTTCAATGAGATCACCCCCCATTCTTCTAAACTCCAGAGAGTTTATGGAATATACGTGGGGTCCACAAGTCCAGTATTAACTGATGTTATGGCATTTGTACATACAGTTTGTGTCCATTGACAGGATTGATCTTCAAATCCATACATAAGTTTTATTACTGCTAAAAAAAAAACATTGGTTTCATATTAAGTCACGGAATAGCATGCCTGGTAAGTGTCCTGATCTGAGATTTTTGAAAAAACAGCAACTTTGATTGACAATGAACCATAAATGGGTATGATTCCACTTAACTCCGTCAACCCCTGAATGCTCAGTAGGGACCATCTGAACGCTAACTGGTTGAAACAAGTTTTAATTTGGACAAGTGAGCAATATTTCAGGACTGTACAGCCTCGCACTGGGGAAAGCTGTCTGGAGTTAAAATAATTGCTCTTAGACGCTCCATTTTTTATTGTTTGTAATGGGGGTTCATATTTGGAGTTAAACTAGCTAATCTAATAATTAGATTTTCACAAACTTATTTGGGGCTTGAAGGAGATGAAAACAAACAGGGGCTGTATTAATCATGGTGCCAGACTGCGCTGTGATTCCTTCCATTACACTGGGTGTGAACTTACATGAGAGTTCTCCCACGGAAGAGCCGAGGAACCTGTAAAAATGGCGTTGACATGTTTACGACGGCAGATGAACATGAGAAACCACACAGAAATTTGCCCATAACCCCCCCCCCCCCATATAAAGCTAAATTTATTGTAATGATCATAGTCCATTGGCACATCCTACAGAGCCATTGGTATTAATAGTTTATACTGTTCTGAAGTGTTCCATAATCTCCCAGCAGAGTGATAATACTTGTGTAACTAACTCCAGGGTACACTTTTATACATTTTATACATTTCACATTCGTAACTCCAAGAATTGTTTGACCCTGTATCAGTGATATTACTGGCATATGTTATCAATGGTTTTAGTTGATAGAACTATCAATGTTGAAGGTATGTTCACCTCTGCCACCACATACAGTGATATGATTCCTTATTATAATGACTCAGCACTGTTTAAATAGAAGAAGTCACTAAAGTTGATCAAGTAAGCTTGTAGGAACATAGGAACAGGAGTAGGCCATTCAGCCCCTCGTGCCTGCTCCGCCATTTGATAAGATCATGGCTGATCTGTGATCTAACTCCATATACCTGCCTTTGGCCCATATCCCTTAATACCTTTGATTGCCAAAAAGCGATCTATCTCAGATTTAAATTTAGCAATTGAGCTAGTATCAATTGCCATTTGCGGAAGAGAGTTCCAAACTGCTACCACCCTTTGTGTGTAGAAATGTTTTCTAATCTCACTCCTGAAAGGTCTGGCTCTAATTTTTAGACTGTGCCTCCTACTCCTAGAATTCCCAACCAGCGCAAATAGTTTCTCTCTATCCACCCTATCTGTTCCCCTTAATATCTTATAAACTTCGATCAGATCACCCCTTAACCTTCGAAACTCCAGAGAATACAACCCCAATTTGTGTATTCTTTTCTCTTAACTTAACCCTTGAAGTCCGGGTATCATTCTAGTAAACCTACGCTGCACTCCCTCCAAGGCCAATATGTCCTTCCGAAGGTGCGGTGCCCAGAACTGCTCACAGTACTCCAGGTGCGGTCTAACCAGGGTTTTGTATAGCTGCAGCATAACTTCTGCCCCCTTGTACTCTAGTCCTCTAGATATAAAGGCCAGCATTCCATTAGCCTTATTGATTATTTTCTGCACCTGTTCATGACACTTCAATGATCTATGTACCTGAACCCCTAAGTCCCTTTGGACATCCACTGTTTCATCTAATCATCACTGATGGTTGCTTAATAGGGTGCTGGGACCAAGGAAAGCAGCTACTCAGAGGTATAACTTGTACGGTCAGTGATGTAGGGCTGGATTTTCCTCTTGCTGACAAGGTGGGATTTCCGCTCACTGCTGTGATCTCACTGTAACCCTGACGCATTTTCCTGGGTTTGGGCTCATACGTTATGCAAGACAGGCTTCTGGCAGGATCCCCACCACTAAAGGGGGAGTCTATCTTTGCAAGGCTCCAAAATTCTGGCAAGACCTTTTGGAGGGCTGAAGCAGCCCGAAAAGGAATGCCACAATTTTTTTTAAAAAGGCCTAGGCTGAGATCGAGGCCTAAAAAGGTAAGTGTACAAGGCCTGTATGGAGGGAGATGAGGCTACTGCCAGGCCCTTCTCCCTCTAAGCAATGACTTTGGGTGCCTACTGCCTCACCGATTCTGTAGTGTTTCTACCAGATTTTGACTGTTTTGCTTCATTTAGTTTTATGAAACAAGAAACGATTTTGCAAAAATTCCCATAGCAGTTGAAATGGGTGAGGTATGGAAGGCACTTGTTTGAAATGGCTTTCTTGAGTTAAATTTATTTATTCATGTTAAAGTGCTTTCAGTTCTATATATTGGTGCATCAGTGTTGGTTAAATGAGGAAGATGTTCACTTAAGGGACAATATTCCGAATGCGCATGGAACCTGGTTCGCTGAAAACACACATCAGGAAATCGTAGAGGTTCTTTAGAAGTAATATTTTCATCCTTTAAATAATCTATGTATAAATGTGTAATACAAATCTAATAACAATGAATCCTTTTCCAATACAGTGCGATGGAAGAAGAGATCAAGGTTTCAAGAACTCAAACTATAATGGATGAAGACGACGACATTGCAGACAGGTTGCAGAAACGAGAAGAACGACGCCAGAAACGTCTTCAGGAGACCATGGAGCGTAGGCGTGAATTTGACCCAATAGAAAAAGAAGAAACTCGAGACATTTCAAAAGAAATCAGAAGAAATGAAAGGGAGGAGGAGGAGGAGAAGAACCAACGGAATGAGTGGCGACAAGAACCAGAACCGGAACCAGAACTCGAACCTGAACCCGAACCCGAACCAGAACCCGAACCGGAACCTGAACCCGAACCGGAACCAGAACTGGAACCAGAAGAGGTGGTGATAGAAAAAGAGGAGATTGTAGAAGAAAAAATTGAAAAACCTTACCAAATTGAAAAGGTAAAAGAAATAGCT
Organism: Heptranchias perlo; assembly: GCF_035084215.1. Taxonomy (NCBI): domain Eukaryota; kingdom Metazoa; phylum Chordata; class Chondrichthyes; order Hexanchiformes; family Hexanchidae; genus Heptranchias; species Heptranchias perlo. Next base: position 12,849,594 of record NC_090348.1, on the reverse strand, counting down.
CTACTGTCAAAATGGCGACCATCACTTTGATCTCTTTTCCTAGCCTTAAATCTCGTTACTGCATAACATGATTTCCATTTTAACACATGTACAGGTATAAAGATAGGCGCAGGAATAGGAACATCTGTCCTGAATGTTTTGGATCACCCAGGCGTAGCAAATAAAGGACAATTGGGCAGGGAGGACCCTACACATCTAATGCAGGTTTTCCATCTTTTAAACTAATGGGTGGAATAATCAGGTGGGCTGCCTTGATCTTTTTCAGATGATTCAGTGGCCCCGGGCACTGGAACTAGACAATTTACCCCAATACGTTTTCATTTGATTAACTACACACAGTTTAATTTTAAAGTAGCTATGAATTCAGCACTTTATCTTTGACTCTTAAATAATCTGCAGTCAATTCGTTCCCCTACCTTTGCCTCAACACTTCAATCCGATGTTTGTAAGTGGCTGCACCAACAGGATATTTCCATTCTCTGCACACTTCCATATTCAGTGCCAAATTCTGGTTAGTTTGAACTACAGACTCATGTCCTCTGCAGATTAGATTAATGTTGAAGTACTCAATTCACTTATAACCATTAATGGGCAGCAGTGAGAGGAAATGTTTATCCCCTCTGTCTGGATGGGATTCAAATTGAGCTCCAGGGGTGAGAAAGCAGTGCTGGTGCTGCAGGAGAATTCATTGCTTTCTGCAATTGTAGTACATTATTTTATTCAAAGCTCGCTTTGGTATTTTGCTGGGTTTCTCACAAAGCTGAAAATATGAGGTGGAAATTCATCAAAGGTGATAAACAATCGGCAGCCCATTTTACACTCCGCCCGATTCTCTTTTCAATTGGCTAAAATCAACAGGCGGATTGTAAAACGGACTGTCGATTCACTGGCACCTGTTCTTGCTCTACTGCCCAAGAACCATTTCTACCCCTATGCCTTTGAAAGTCTTGTCAGTATCTCAGTCTGAATTTGGGGGAACTAGAGAATAACACTTTGTAGGGATTTCTTAATAAGGAACTAAATAAGATCGGCTAAAGCAGCACATAGCAAGAATCGGATTGGGTATCTTGTGACCCAAGTGCCTTTACCCAGTAGGCCATTAAGGAGCTACTCTCAGCTGAGCCTGCAATTGAGGTGTCATGGCCTCAGGGGCCTGGGATCGGGAACGGTAAGAATTCAGCCAGGGTTCTTGCTGCTGATTGTTATTCAGTCATCACCGCTGGAAAGTCCACGTGTATGGACACTCAGTGAGAAGAGGATCAGGCTCTGCTGTAACGCCCACCACAGCTGAACAGTCTGCCGAGACTCATACTCTAGGCTTGCACATGAAGAACGGCATCTGAATCAGTTGTCAGGAGAGGGAGAAAATGAGAAAAGTGCATTTTACTTATATGGTTACAATTATATAAAAAAATGATAGAGTAGGTTTTATAATAATCATTAAAATAAACTCAGTTCATAGGCCCCGGCTACTTTGATTCTGGGTGGGAGGTGTGTCACTCACCCTCCCCACCAATTTATTTGGCACGTGTTATGTCACCTTGCTCCAAATCCCAGAATTGTCTTGATGGGCCCCCCAACTCTTTGTGCATGGCTGTGGCCAACAGTCTGCGTTTGATGCAGACAATCAGCATTTTGGGGGTATCACTTCAGACTGTAAGTGATTGAAAGCCATTGCATACCATGGGTAGGAATTTTCACACACTGGGGAGGAGGGGGGGGATGAAGAAATCATGAGTGGTGTTTTGGGAGGGGGGAAGCAAGAGAGGCTAGAAGCAGCCCACCAACTTGCCTACCTGGAAACTATAGGCAGGTTGCCAACAAATTTCTCCCCTTTAATTTTAATAGATAGAAAATGGAGGGTATTGTGCCCACAATTTCCTGATATTTTTATAATTGCAATAGAATGATTAGAAAAAAGGCAATAATGCAATTCAGCAATTGAAGGAGAAAACTGTTTTAATTCATATAAAGTCACAAAACCCGCACTTTCTGCCTGAGTCCGACCCTCATGGTTTAGACTAAGCCTAGATCCAGGAGTCTTGAGTTTCCCGTTTTTGCTGCACAGGCCCAATTTTCCATATTCCAGAATTTACAGCACCAAAAACAGGCCATTCGGCCCAACTGGTCTATGCCGGCATTTATGCTCCACACAAGCCTCCTCCTACCCTACTTCAACTAACCCTATCAGCATAACCTTCTATTCCTTTCTCCCTCACGAGCAGCTGTTACAAGCTGGAAACTTCCTTTGCTCTGAGACAGGCGTAATACGAGCACTTCAACACCTACTGATGCTGGTTGAAGTTAATGTCCAAGTGAGCAGAGAAGACGACAGAGGATTAGGCTGTGGGGTAAACATTTCCGTGGATCTTAATGTTGAGGCTCGAGACAGACCACTTGCCCTTCTCATGAAGTCATGAGTTTACTTGTGGGTTTATGGTCATCCTCACAAGTGGATTGATCATACCACATTCTGTTTGCAGTACTGTGTTTAAAAAATAGCTCAGAACTTGTGTGGCCCAAGAAAATCAGTTGCAGCTAATGTGTCGCGGCATTTTGTAACTGTGCCTAGACCAAATTTTTCACTTCACAGTATTTCTCCATAAAATCCGATTAGTATGATGCTATTCTTGACACCTCCTGGCAGCCTCCTGCTTCTGCCTTCCTACTCTTCCACCCCATCTGGGACAGCTGTCAGCCACTCCTACCACACCAGATGCATAGACATTATGGCAAGGAGGGAGACCCTCGCAAGCTGCCCCATTCACCTTGCCTACCACCACTGTTCCTACTGCTCCCAGGACAGAGGTGGCAGTAATGCCTGGGACAGTGGCAGAAAGTCTCCTGCTGTCTCTTTTGGGAGGGGGGGTTTGGAGGTGGGGGGAAGGGCCCTGTAGTGGATACTTCTCCATCCCAGTAAGCCACATACCCGTACAGTTTTAGGCCTAGGCTCAGGAGCGAATTAAAAACTGTCTGTTCTTCCCTCATTTTTGGGGCAGCTGTGCCCCCTTTAAAAAGTCCCACCCCTTCAGGTGCCGCGTCAGTGATCCCAGCGCAGCACCACCAGAATTTCCCCTATTGGCAGTGGTGAGCTCCCATTTCCTGCCAGCAATCCTACTGGGAGCCCCCAATTATTATGTAGCCCTTATGACCCCTGAACCAGAAAAATGGGCGGTGTCACTAGGCAGGAAAAGGAAAATCAAGGCCTTACTGTCAGAGTTTATAAGGGGCCTCTGATGTGTACATTCTGAAGGATCTTATTTTTTATATGTGCAGTAATTGAAGTAAAACAGACAGGGCTAGAGTTTCTCCTTTGGGCACAATTGGGAAATTGTGGCCAAAATGCGCTTGAAATTGCACTGGTTAGGTTAGGCCTCAAGTTTCTGCAAAAATTAATTTGCATAATCACAAACGTAAAATCTTCCATGAACCAGCTCAATCAGGCAGAGTAATTGAACATAATTGTTTCTTTTTTCTCTCTTTCCATTACAAAGTATCCCTCGATGTATTTAAGAGTGGTAACCTGGTGCAGTTTTATTAATACAGCTGAAATTGGGATTATCAGCAAAAATAAGCATTTTTAATAGGGATGTCCAGTCCTCTGCTTGTGAGTAACCTGATTTAAAAATCAATGAAAATGACTTTAAAAAAAGCTATACTGAAACATTTAGTAGTTTCATTGGTGTACATTAGTCAGTTTCTTAGTAAATTAAATATTTTTGATACGGAAGAACTTTTAAAGCATTCCTCCTAATATCTGTGCGCCTAAGAAAATGAACTTAATTTGAAGAGCCTTCCCGAACCAGCGCAATCATCTTAGATTACATGCTCACGTCCTGGAGTAAGGCTCGAACCCATGACCTTCTAACTATAAAGCGAGAGTGCTACCCCTCGGCCAAGCTGACACTGCAGCCTTTGAGATTCTGTTTTCTGAATTTATTTTCTTAATATAAATTGTGTTTTTGATATACATTATAGGTTGAAGACTGAAGATTAGTAAGTACACACAGGAAAGGTTGAAGGCAAAAACCAATGCCTTGTGCACAGTCAAAATAAGGATTGTAAAAATAAATTGCAAAAATATACACGGGATGTTTCAGTGTAACAGTAAAATACCAAAAATGGTGACAACATTGTTTGCTTTGCTTAAGTCCAGTATTTAGGAAGTGTGATCTAGGTGTACCATCATATCACTATGACCTGTAGAGTGAAATGTCCGAAAGGCCGAACTACATGGCCGGCTCAGAGTCACAGTGAGCTCACGTGTGTGTGCAATGTTGCACTCCGAGTGGTTAATTTTTAGTGTTCTGAAAACATGGGTATGGTGTGAACTCTCTAACACCAAAGACATGGCGCTCTTGAGAGTCAGATAGCCGACCTGATGCCTGAGATACACTGGCGCTTCAGCCACTTCGCATTTATACTAAATCAGTTGTATAATGGCATTATAGGAGTTTTCTAGCAGAATATGACATGATACAAATCATCTAGAGATTGTGTAAGGTCGTCAAAGTTCATTAATATTGGTGATTATTTACCTTTAAGGAATACTTCCCTTTAACACAGTCGTGATTGTTAATATATTCTTGATGAAGTAACAGCACTTTGCTCGATATGCGACACTACGCTGTCTTTGCTAATTATAGGAACATAGGAACAGGAGTAGGCCATTCAGCCCCTCGAGCCCACTCCGCCATTTGATAAGATCATGGCTGATCTGTGATCTAACTCCATAAACCTGCCTTTGGCCCCTATCGCTTAATACCTTTAGTTGGCAAAAAGCTATCTATCTCAGATTTAAAATTAGCAATTGAGCTAGTATCAATTGCTGTTTGCGGAAGAGAGTTCCAAACTTCTACCACCCTTTGTGCGTAGAAGTGTTTTCTAATCTCACTCTTGAAAGGTCTGGCTCTAATTTTTAGACTCTGCCCCCTAGTCCTAGAATCCCCAACCAGAGGAAATAGTTTCTCTCTATCCACCCTATCTGTTCCCCTTAATATCTTATAAAAATAATTAAAAGTCGACAGAATAAGCTGCATCTTTGCAACGTTTTGTGAGCGGTTTGAGTATTAATTATCTGTAGTTGGTGGGTGTTACTTCAATAGCATCAAATCTAACTGGTCCTAATGCAGCATATTAATTAAGTTTCTACCTTCTGTCTTGTTTTTAAAAACAAAAATTCCAGAAAAGCCAAATATGGAAGGAAGAAATTGTTCAGCGCACAGAGAAGAAAATATCAAAAGCAGGCCCAGAGAACGGAGAGGCTCTCCATGAAGAGATTGCACAGAAACATAAAAAAATGGACAGAACATTGAGGTAAGAGCAGAAGTATTACATTCTTTTTATTTCTGCTTGATGTCACTGGGATTCAGGAAGTTACACTTGCAAAGAACGTAATGATTGATGCCAGTGACTAGCACCGTAATTCCTCTTCTTTATGGGTGTGACGAACAACAGCATCTGCACAAACATGAAATAGGCAGTCCATTGTAACATGGCCAGACTGGTGTGTTGTCATAACGCTTTAAAATAACACAAGTCGGTATATGAAAATTTAATGTTCCGCTGATTACACACACCAGAGTTTTTATTCAAATATTTCAAATGCCTTGACATTTCTAAGTCTCTAAATTAGCTGAGGGGCAAATAATGCTGATGTTATTTATTTTACTATGGTTCTGGCAAAGTTTCCAGAAGTATGTTGAAGAGATCGACAAATTTAAAACAATTGCTATTTCCGGGGCCATTCACAGATGCTGACAGTGGATAAGCCATTGTCACTCCAGCTTGTCCTAATGGTGTCCTGGAAACAGCATGAATGAATGGGCTGAGCACACACAATCAATTATTTAATCAAATGTATAGCTTTATTTGCAGTAATTCTATTGTAGTGTCAGCCTTTGCTCAGTGGTAGCACTGTCACCTCTGAGTCAGAAGGTTGTGGGTTCCAGTCCCACTCCAGAGACTTGATACACGTAATACAGGCCGATAATCCAGTACAGTACTGTGGGAGCACTGCACTGTCGGACGTGCTATCTTTCAGATGAGATGTTAAACAGGCGGTACCATCTCAGAATGATGTGAAAGATTCCATGGCACTTTTCAAAGAAGAGCAGGGTAATTCTCCCTGGTGACCTGGTCAATATTTAACCCTCAACCAACATAACGGTGTGCGAATGCCGCCATTATTGATATGCAAATCGGCCAGCAACCTATGGCCAGAAAGAGATACCCTGTGAATTACAAATCGCCACAAGTTGCTGGACGATTTGTGCCGCTCTGCTGTTAGCTTTGTGAAATCGGCATCTTGCCCTTAACCTCCCCGTGAGTTTCTTGAAGTTGCTGCATTTGCACATTAGTTGCATATTAAACTCGCCATAGAAAGTTATGTCTAGTAATTAACAGTGTAAGTACCCTTTTAACAATGTGATAATTGTTAATGGCTGCCAATTAACTCCCTTACCCAGAAAGTATTTTAATTTTTTTTCTTACTTTTCCTGTCTGTCTCTTTTTTCTCTCTTTCCTAATCCAATTTTTCTTTCCCTCTCTTTATTTCTCCTTCTGTACTTGATTTGACATTGAATTCACCCACTCTAATTTACCCTCTTTCTCAGCCCTTCCTCTGTTTATTTCTCAATCCTTAAATCTCGTTGGTTAAGGAGATACACTGTTTGTCCCGTTGTTCACCGTAGGTCCCAGATGCCCTCTTGCCCTCACTAAGCTGTTATCAGCTCGCACTTCCAGCAACTTTGTGGGAAAAACATTTTTGAGCTGAAGGGTGCAGGAACAAGTCTAACTAACAGGGCACGCTGTGAGATGCCCCACTCCAGCAAATTCTGGGCCAATATCTGTGCATTTATCTCACTTTGGGATCTTGCTGTGTGCAAATTAGCTGCCACATTTCCCTACATTTCTACACTTCAAAAGCACTTCATTGACTATAAATGGAAAGTTCCTTCTTTCCATTAGTTGATCACTGATGGGGCTGTACTGCCACGAGACTATACTTTTGGTTGAGTCATACTAAAGGCAGCACACACAAAAGTGATTCTGTTAAACTGACGGGTAAATTCAGAGGCCATGTGCTGTAAGTGGCAAAGCCGTACTTGAAGGGAGCACCGATCAGAGATTGGACTACAACATTGTAGTTCCCATTTCTCCCTTTGAAACTGGCTTCCGAGTGGGAATGCGGGAGTGCTGAATTTTCCTTCAACTCTCAACAAAATTCATTTTTTCATTCCTGTTTACCAACAGCCTTGAGTGTATAAAATCAAGAAAATTAGCAAAATAAATGTTTTTTCATGAATTAACAACTTTTCTGTTGGGAAGAAAGCTAAACTGTTAGTCCCAAATATGACAATTGTGATTTAGATTCTTTTAAACTAGAATTGATCATTAGAAAGTTACAAAGGAGGAAGGCCATCTTAATTCAACCATCCAGAGTGAGTCTGCACTCCTGCGCCCCCCCCCCATAAATCTTCTCTGCACCGCCTCCAGTGTTTGCATGCTCTCTTAGCTCAAGTTTACGGAGCCTTGCTCCCTCCGTAAACTTGAGCTGATCCAAAACTCTGCTGCCCGTATCCTAACTCGCACCGAGTGCCCTTCACCATCACCCCTGTGCTCGCTGACTTACATTGGCTCCCGGTCCAGCAACACCTCGAATTTAAAATTATCAACCTTGTTTTCAAATCCCTCCCTCGCCCTTCCCTATCTCTGTAACCTCCTCCAGCCCTACAATTCTCCAAGATCTCCGCGCTCCTCCAATTCTGGCCTCTTACATTACCTGATTTTAATCGCTCCACCATTGGTGGCTGTGCCTTCAGCTGCCTAGATCCTAAGCTCTGGAATCCTCTCCCTAAACCTCTCCGCCTCTCTACCTCTCTCTCCTCCTTTAAGACACTCCTTAAAACCTATCCTAATATCTCCTTATGTGGCTCGCTGTCAAATATTGTTTGATAACGCTACTGTGAAGCGCCTTGAGATATTTTACTACCTTAAAAGCGCTATATAAATGCAAGTTTTTCTTCTTGTTGAAGTACTCAAGTATAGTCGACCAGAGCACTGTACAATTTGATACGAACTTCCACTAACTTACATTCTACTGCTTTGGCTATGTTGAATTGAATTCCCAAAAATGAAAGCACAGTGTATGAATCCAATGTGCCATGCAAGACGGCCTCTGAGTTTCAATAATGTTTGCAAGCACCCTGATTGCATCCAGGATGGTATGTGTCCATTAAAATGGCTGGACAGCTCTATAAAGAAGCACAGCTTTAAAAGTGATCTGAGCAGACTTGATGGTGAAGGAGTCCAAAGTGTTGCCTCGTAACATTCTGTTTTTTTCCTTTTGGTGGGGGGAGTGCAGCCGTTCAGATTCCAAGTCGACCCAAGAGGCAGAGGAAGCGGCAGCGAAACTTGAGGCAGAGAGGAAGCTGGAAGAGCTGAGACGACGCCAAGATGAGAAAGAGAGCGAGGAGTTTGAAAAAATGAAACAGAAACAGCAGGTGGCCGTAGTGGAGCTGGAGGAGCTGAAGAAGAAACGGGAAGGACGCAGGAAGGTTCGAGAAGAGGAAGAGCAAAAGCGGCAACAGGATGAGGCTGAGAGAAAAGCAAGGGAAGAGGTAAGGGTTCAAATAGAAGGATGTGCTGATAGTGTGAGATGAAGTAGGGCGGGAAGAGGCTTGTGTGAGCTGGCACACACCAGTTGGGCCAAATGGCCTGTTTCTGTGCTGTTAATTCAATGTAAACAAAAACCGAAGAACTAAACATAAGGACTCCTCTTATGGCTCAGTGGGTACGTGCACTGAGTGGTGTGATTATTGATGTTAGATTCTTGGTCTGCACTGCATTAGCCAGGCCTATCGGGCCTCTCGTACATGAGACCAGAGTCTTCCGCCTGAGGATTGTAAAGTCAGGTCTGAGCAGGGCCATATTTCCCCATTAAGCAGAGTAGCACAGAAAAAGCCCTGGGGTAGAAATTCCATGGGGATTCCCCAATCACCTGTCGTGACTCTGGTGATAGATTGTCGGAAAGCCCTGGACAAATGGTATAAACAGGTTTCTCAGGGGTTTTCGCCAACAGGAGATTGAAGAGCCCCAGAGGAAATTACTGGCACCTATCTTTAAAGCGTTGGAAAACCTTGTTTTTTGCCTGAGCACAGGGACTCCACTAACTGGAGGGAGTGCGAATGGGAAAAAGAACATCTTGAAGGTGGCAGTGAATCACCAGGGTGAGTCCTGATGTTGTTGCCGCACCTCCTCTCCTGTACACTCAAGTCCCGTTACTGCTGCTGGAGTCTCTATACCCTTGTCACTTTTGTACCAAAACTGCTATTGTCTCTCTCCACCTGCCCCAAGTCACAGTTCAGTTGTCTCTCTCCACCTGCCCTAACTCCAAGCATTTTTGTCTATCTCCACCTGCCCCAAGTCCAAGTGCTATTATTTCGCTCCACCTGCCCCAAGTCCCAGTGCTATTATCTCGCTCCACCTGCCCCAAGTCTCAGTACTGTTGTCTCTCTCCACCTGCCCCAAGTCTCAGTACTGTTGTCTCTCTCCACCTGCCCCAAGTCTCAGTTCTGTTGTCTCTCTCCACCTGCCCCAAGTCTCAGTACTGTTGTCTCTCTCCACCTGCCCCAAGTCCAAGTTCTATTATCTCTCTCCACCTGCCCCAAGTCTCAGTATTGTTGTCTCTCTCCACCTGCCCCAAGTCTCAGTACTGTTGTCTCTCTCCACCTGCCCCAAGTCCAAGTGCTATTATCTCTCTCCACCTGCCCCAAGTCTCAGTATTGTTGTCTCTCTCCACCTGCCCCAAGTCTCAGTACTGTTGTCTCTCTCCACCTGCCCCAAGTCTCAGTACTGTTGTCTCTCTCCACCTGCCCCAAGTCTCAGTTCTGTTGTCTCTCTCCACCTGCCCCAAGTCTCAGTACTGTTGTCTCTCTCCACCTGCCCCAAGTCTCAGTATTGTTGTCTCTCTCCACCTGCCCCAAGTCTCAGTACTGTTGTCTCTCTCCACCTGCCCCAAGTCCAAGTGCTATTATCTCGCTCCACCTGCCCCAAGTCTCAGTACTGTTGTCTCTCTCCACCTGCCCCAAGTCTCAGTACTGTTGTGTCTCTCCACCTGCCCCAAGTCTCAGTACTGTTGTCTCTCTCCACCTGCCCCAAGTCCAAGTGCTATTATCTCTCTCCACCTGCCCCAAGTCTCAGTATTGTTGTCTCTCTCCACCTGCCCCAAGTCTCAGTTCTGTTGTCTCTCTCCACCTGCCCCAAGTCCCAGTACTGTTGTCTCCTTGTGCTTGGCCAGAGTCCCAGTACTACTGTTGCCTCTCCCCAACTCCTCCCCTGACTCCTGAGGCAGTGCTGCCTCAATTAGCGGTCATCTGCTTCCCAGGTCCCAAAGTTTTGCCCACACTGAGGCTTGTGTGATATAGGTGTACATAATCAAGTCAAATTTTACATGTTGGGAAAGTCATTTTCCTGAAACGAACAGCAGCTGGCATGTTGCTCTATATACAAGCGATTAAAAAGTAAATCTTTCCCATTGTTTGCCAGTAAGATTTAGAATAAGAAAATTAAAATGCAGTATTTTGTTCTGCAATATGATTTTTAATGAAAAGCTTTAATGCAACAGATGCATATTTGTTTATGGTGCAAAGTGCCTTGGTTATATGGCCTGTCAGTTAAATTCTTACTAGGATTTGATGACAGCTCTAGTAGTAACTTTATTGTGTCAGGTGAGTTGGAGAGAGGCAAAAAATAGAAAAGTTTTCTGTTCCTGATTGCTAACCAGTGTTGGCAGCACTTGGGTGGGGGGAGGGCGGGGTTGTCTTAAAGAGAAATGCACCTATAGTTTAGTCATGATGTGGAGATGCCGGTGATGGACTGGGGTGGACAAATGTAAGGAATCTTACAACACCAGGTTATAGTCCAGCAGTTTTATTTTAAAATCACAAGCTTTCAGAGATTATCTCCTTCGTCAGGTGACCTGACGAAGGAGATAATCTCCGAAAGCTTGTGATTTTAAAATAAAACTGTTGGACTATAACCTGGTGTTGTAAGATTCCTATAGTTTAGTGGAAGAGGAGTATATTGTGGTTCATACAGTATAATGTCCTTATAAAACAGCATATCATCCAATTTACTATGAGCAATACCACAGGAGATTTGCTAGCATATATATGGTACACTGTTACACACATATATCACACACCAGACTGCACAACAATTTTAAAATGCTGGGTGCTTGTGAGCTGAAGGCTGAAACTGACAACCACCTTCTAGTTTGCAAAGTTCCCCCACCAAACAACAATTAAACTCTGCATGAACCTAGATTGTGTTTACTTATAACAATTGAGACTCCTGGTTTTCAGTTCTGAAGAAGGGTCCACCCTGAAATATTAACTTGTCTGTTCTCTCCACAGATAATGACTGACCTGCTGAGTGTTTTCAGCTTTCTGTCTCTAAAAAGCATAGTGCTACTTTATTGAAACGACTCACACTTTAAGATAAACATCCAATTTGGAAAGGGATGTGCTGCTCTCAACGGAACAAAAGGAACTGAGATCCATATAACTGACCTGATACCCTCAAAGCAGCTACCATCAAACTTTAAATGTTTTGATGGGAATTAGCAAACAGTAAAAACCAATTAGTGTTCTCCCTAAATTATAATTTTCCTCACTAAATTCCTGCTGGATTCACCACTTCTGTCCCGGGACTACTGCTTCCTCCATCTTCAGGGGTGACTGCAAGAGAACCTCTCCCAATTCCAATTCCTGTAGAATCATATCATAGAATATTACAGCACAGGAGTCAATTCGGCCCATTGTGCCTGGGCCAGCTCTTTGAAAGAGCTATCCAATTAGTCCCACTCCCCTGCTCTTCCCCTATAGCCCTGCAAATTTTCCCTTTTGTAGTATATATTCAATTCCTGTTTGAAAGTTACTATTGAACCTGCTTCCAGCACAATTTCTGGCACTGCATTCCAGATCATAACAACTTGCTGCATAAAAAAAATTCTCCTCATTTCCCCTCTGGTTCTTTTGCCAATTATCTTAAATCTGTGTCCTCTGGTTACCAACCCTCTTGCCAATTGAAACAGTTTCGCCTTATTTACTCTATCAAAACCCCTCATGATTTATATAGTGCCTTTCATGACCTCAGGACATCACAAAGCACTTTACAGCCAATTTAGTACTGTTGAAGTGTAGTCACTGTTGTAATGTAGGAAACACGGCAGCCAATTTGCAAACAGCAAAGTCCCACAAACAGCAATGTGATAATGACCAGATGTTGGTTGAGGGATAAATATTGGCCAGGACACTGGCGAGAACTCTCCAGCTCTTCTTCAAAATAGTGCCATGGGATCTTTTACAAACAACTGAGAGGGCAGCCATTACCTCGGTTTAACGTCTCATCTGAGATACAGCACCTCCGACAGTGCAGCACTCTCTCTGTACTGCACTGAAGTGTCAGCCTGGATTATGTGCTCAAGTCTCTGGAGTGGGACTTGAACCCACAACCTTCTGATTCAGAGGCGAGAGTGCTACCCTGAGCTGACACAGTTTAGTTTGTGTAAAGTGCCTGCAAATCTTTTGACTGCAACTTTAATATTTGGTCTTGTTTTAAGGAGGAGAAGAGGAAGCTGAAAGAAGAGATTGAGAGACGAAGAGCAGAGGCAGCAGAGAAACGCCAGAAGCCAGAAGACACTGAAACAGCCAACGATAAAGAGCCATTTAAATGTGTGAGTCCCCGTGGCTCCTCCCTAAAAGTACGTATTCAGCGAGCTATAGGATGTACACCCTGCTTACTGGGATGTGGAACAAAAAGATATTAAAAAATATTACATTTCACAAATGAAGTACTGTATTATAGAAATATACAAAGCAATTTGTGTAGAGGAAACACAGTAGGGGTAATTTTGTGAGGCTCTAGTGCCAGTGTTGTGGCCTCACTAGCAGGGAGTGCAGGCCAGAGAATCGGAGCTATAGTGTTTTAGCCCTATCTCTGACCCATGCTCCTATTAAAATTTCATGCCCATAGCACACCCTGACAAAATTGCCCTTCATGTTTTGAGAAAAAAAAATCTTACCAACTGTTGGCCACGTAAGCCTGGGATAAAGTTTTGGTGTGTTCTCTCCTTACACAAATTTTCTCTGACAATTTTATCCCTTCACCTCTTTCTCCGAAAGCATTGACTTCTTCTTCATGGTTTACAGTCCCAAGGCCATCAGGCACCCCCTGCTACCTCACCAAATGTTCATTATTCATGTGTGCGGTGTAACAGTAAGTGTTTACAAGCCATGTGACTGCAAGTCTTTCTTTTGTTTTTGCCATCGCCCCCTGTGCTAACCAAGGATGAGCTGAAACCATTCTCGTCCACATGACTCAGCTACTTAATGAGGAAGTTCATTGAGACATCAGGGGAGGCAAGATTTTCTTGCTAATTTGCAGCACTCAGAAAAAAAGTTTGGAAGAGGCAAAATTTGATAATAAATTAAATCGTGGTTATTTGAGACTGAGCCAGTCCTCAAAGGTTTATTACTGTAATTTGGTTATATTATAGGGGACTCATTAATAAAAAAGAAAGCCTTGCATTTATATAGCGCCTTTCACAACCTCAGGACATCCCAGGGTGCTTTACAGTCAATGACATACTTTTGAAGTGTAGTCACTGTTGTAATATAGAGAAAAGCAGCAGCCAATTTGTGCACAGCAAGGTCCCACAAACAGCAAAGTGATAATGACCAGATAATCTGTTTTAGTGATGTTGTTTGAGGGATAAATATTGGCCAGGAGAACTCCCCTGCTCTTCTTCGAATAGTGCCGTGCGATCTTTTACATCCGTCCACCTGAGAGGGCAGATAGGGCCTCAGTTTAACATCTCATCTGAAAGACAGCATCTCCAACAGTGCAGCGTTCGCTCAGTACTGCACTGAAGTGTCAGCCTAGATTATGTGCTCAAGTCTCTGGAGTGGGACTTGAACCCACAACCTTCTGACTTAGGCGAGAATGCAACCTCTGAGCCAAGGCTATAGCAGTGACACTCATTTTCCACAAAGCATTCTCAAGCAGGCCTGCACAGCTCACATTTTAATTTGTACGGAGCTTCCTATAGATCTATAAAAATTACAGAATATTACAAGTGATAATATAAGCTTGGCTCAGTTGGTAGCATTCTTGCTTCTGAATCAGAAGGTTGTAAATTCAAGAAACACTTCTTAAGCACATAATCTGGGTTGACACTTCCATGCACTATTGAAAGAGTGCAGCATTGCTTGAGGTGACATGCTAATCCAAGGACCGTTCTGGCAGTTAAAAGATTCCTATGCACAATTTGCAGAAGAGCAGGCAGTTGTCCCAGTATCATGGCCAACATTCTTCCCTTAACTAAAACTGACAAAAAAATAGATTAACTAGTCATTCATCTCATTTAGTGTTTGTGGACACATTGGCTGCTGTATTAACCTACTTAATAACGGCATTTCAAAAGTAATTCATTGAATATGAAGCACTTCAGGATGTCTTAAGGATGTGATAAGGCACTGTAGAGATACAAATTATTTTTCTCATTCTATTTAAGACATAGATCTTAAAATGACCCTGAACATCTCCAGATGGTCATTAGACTCTCCTTGAAATGTAGTTCAAACAAAAGTAATATAAAATAAATTTGATGTTATAATGAGAAGGTTTAAATCTAGCCCTCTTTAAACAATGTCCTTAACAAAATATTATTTTCATCATAAAATTTGCATTTTAATTTATAATAAAAGTGGCCTCAAAATATTTTCACAATCATGCCTGTAGCCTGAAAAACTGCATTATTCTCTCATTGTTACTGTCTACTGCAGTATCAATATACCCACAATCTAGGGTAGGTATTAAGGGAATTGTCACTACTGTTAATAGAATAGGATATTAGTCATGGAAAGGGTACAGCGAAGAATCACTAGAATGACACCTGGAATGAGGGGTAATGATTATGTAGATAGACTCAAAAAATTGGGGCATTTTGCACTAGAACAGAGAAAGTTGAGGAATCTAAATTCTTATTTCCGTTGGTTGGTGAATCTGTAACCAGGGAGCATAGATTGAAGGTTCTTACTGGAAGAATAAAGAAGGAAGTTAAAAGAAATGTCTTTTTTCCACAGAGGGTTATTACAGCATGAAATAGTCTACCACTAATTGCTATCGAGGCAGAGATTAGAGAGCTGATTTTACGAATGTGTTCGCTATAAAAGTGGTTGATATAATATAGCTTATAGAGGTTTTGAATAAGTATGAGCAGAGGAGAAACGGAAAAGGATATGGGAAAGGGACAGCCAATTGGGATTAGTGTAGATAGCTCCAGTTGAAGAGCTAGTACTAGTACAGATGCGACAGGTTGAATGACCTCCTTCTAAGCTATGATTTTTAGGATTCTACAACTAGAACACCCCAAAGTTTAACAGCAATCGTTTACACGTCTGTACCTTTCTGGAATCTGTTTCAGATCTGCCGGTATATGTGCATCCTGTTTACCGTATGTGTCTGCCTATTTGATATACAATAATCCTCTGAGGATACAATCTTTTGCTGGGTTGCTGTGTACTGTCCTCTGCTCCTTTATCATTTTAATACTGTATACCAATGATTTGATGAAAGAATAGTTTTTATGTAAGCAATCCAAAGGAAAGATTGTTTCATAAATTGAACATTTTGCTGAAAAAGTTCTTTGCAAAAAGTTGAATGCATGCTGAGTGTGTGTCAGCATTAACCCTTTCACAACTATATCTGAAAATGTACCAAATAGAAAACATAGTCCTCTACCCAATTGCAAAGAGCATTCTGATGTTAGAGCTTACTTTGACAATTTAAAAAAAAAATTAGGGTAAGGTAGGGAATGGCCTAACTGGTTACTAGGACAACTCAGCCATTCTGCCTCATTGTTGCATAGAAAATGGCAGACTCACTATTTGAAAGTGACTATAAGATACACACATGCACACACAGACAGACAGACACATACACACACACACAAAATAAAGACCAATCAGTCTATGTCAGTGGTCTGCATCCATCAATCCTGTTCCCATCCTTTCATAATTTTAAACATTTTTTTTATTCGTTCTTGGGATGTGGGCGTCGCTGGCGAGGCCAGCATTTATTGCCCATCCTTAATTGCCCTTGAGAAGGTGGTGGTGAGTCACCTTCTTGAACCGCTGCAGTCCGTGTGGTGACGGTTCTCCCACAGTGCTGTTAGGGAGGGAGTTCCAGGATATCTATCATATTGCCCCATATTCTGTGTTGTTCTAATGAAAAAAGGACTCAATTTTTCCGGTCTTCCTTCTTATTTGTGTCTGAGGGCTCCTGGTAAGTTGTCAGATCATTTCCCACCAAATCTTAATTTTAAAAAATAATATATGGGGAGTGGTTTTAAACCCCAAGAACGGGTGGGTTGGGGGGGGGTGGGAGTTGAAAATAGTTGTTTTTCGGGTCGCGACCGCAACCCGGCTTTATTTCCGGGTTTAATGTCGGTGTGTAAAAGTACAGGCTTCCCACTGGGAAAGCAAAGTCCGAACATTTTGTGGTTGTGACCCAAAAAAACAACTGCTTTCAACTCCCACCCGCCCCCAACCTGCCCGTTCTTGGGGTTCACAATCACCCCCATGATACTTATAATGCATGAACATATTTGATTGCTAATACAATCTTGATGCACAGATTTTAAATAGGGCCCATTATGTCTAGCCAACACCTAACTTAACAGGTATGGAAATATAAAAAGGGTTAATGAAATGGCTGAAACAAAGTCTTGTCTTTCTAGTCTGTCATGGTGTAACTAGAAAAACAGACCTCTAATTTGCATGATGCCGTACAGCTTCCAGCTGTCCTTACTCTAGTTTACAGCCATTATTCTTCAGTCGGTCGAGGGGTCCTGTGTGGATATTGTAAGCTCCACAGCAGCCTGCACTCAAAACCCAGGAGTAGTAGATCTACAACAGGTTAGATAGATCAGTGAGCAAGTGGAATATTCTGTATTAAACAAATGTTTTAATTCTGCCATGTGTATCAGCGACAATTTTAAAATCTGATTCGTGGCCTTGTCTTGAATATAGTAAACTTGTTAGAAATAGTCTGGAGTATAAAATACAAACAGGCACATTACAAAAACGTCCAGTAGCACTGAGTGCCTCTTGATGACACTGTTAAGAACTGTAAACAATTTTACAACACCAAGTTATAGTCCAGCAATTTTATTTTAAATTCACAAGCTTTCGGAGGCTACCTCCTTCCTCAGGTGAACGATGTGGAAATGAGCTGGTTTCAACCTCAGTGGCACCATCTTCAGGCATTTAGCAAAATAACAGCTTGTTTTTAAAATGCGCCTGAATCTGACGGGCAGCTCTCGTTGTGGAGATTAACAGGGTAAATTCACCAAATCCCATGCTCCCAACAGAGAGGTGCACTTGAAGGGAGGCCAAGGCCTAAATTTTAACCTGGGAGAATGGGTGGGTTGGAGGTGGGTGGGGGCAGTAAAAATTTTTAAAATCTAAAACCCGACCCCAACCCGCCTCCAACCTGCCCACTTCCGGTTTTCACGGAGGCGGGACGAGGGGCGGGCGACCAACCCTCTCTTAGGAGACGAGTTGGTCACTCAAAGCTTTCAAGGAGGCTGCGGGTCTCCGTTTTTACAGCTATTTTATTTTTATCTGTTGGGGGTCGGGATTCCCGGGCCTTCTGCTTCACACCACGTGAGAGGCGGCGAGAAGGCCCAAAACAGCAGATAAGTGCATTTATAGCATGCTTGTGGGCCCGGAGGAGCAAGAGTGCTTCCCCCAGGCCCAACAAGCCTACTTGTAGCGACCTCCCCCCACCACGATCTCCAACCCCCCCTCCATGATCTCCGACCCCCGCGATGATAATGGAACCCCCCCCAATGACTCCTGATCCTCGAACCCTCTGATAACTCTCGACCCCCCCGGTGAACCTCGACCCCGAGCCCCCCCCCCCCCCCCTCCAGTCTAAGACTTACCTTGTCTCATCTGCTTCCTTCCTCTTCTCCAATCCGACTGATGGCCAGTCTTTCAATCTGGCTGGCCTGCGGGCAGGAAACCAACAAAAAAAAGATGTCCTTACGTCAAAATCGTAAGGACGTCCGAAAAACCCATTCTTTCGGGTTTCCCGTCAGGAAATCCCCCCCCTTCCAGGCTCCGTATTAAAATTTAGGCCCAGGTTACAATACTGTAGCACCGATTCTCAAATCTGTACTGCTTTCAAGCTCGAATTACCACTGGGAGCATTGCATTGGTGAATTTACCCCAAGACGAAGAACTGAATGCCAGAAAATAGAAATGGTATAAACAAACAGTTACTTGAGTTTGAACAGCTTTCTGCAGCGACAATCAAGCAAAATCATGATGGAATTCCAAAACAAATCTCCTTTAAATCATGTCTCCAAAACAAAGCTTTTTTAAAATGGCAACATATTAATATTTCACAAGAATTCATATTATACAGAGAAAATGCAGTCCATTTATGGACACAGTACTGCAGGGTCGTAAGTCTCATTTTGTGTATGGACTTGAGTTATGATGGCTGTATGGAAAGTTGAAAAATAGAGATTCCTTTAGTGGGATAAGTTTGTTGATTTAGTACTGGCAGTGCAGAGCTTCACCTAACAGCAATGAATATAGATAGGTTAATTCACCGTACTATGCTCCCAGTGGGGAGTCACACTTGATCGCACCGTGGCTCAGAGACAGAGCTGCAGCGGCATTTCTTGACCACTGCTCTCCGAGTTCAGCTCTCCTCTGGGATCGTGTGTGAGCAGTGAATTTATGCTATTGGGAATTGGGGGGCTGGGGCCTGCATGATTTTAGACCCGTCGGAATTAATGGAAAGACATGCACTCCCGTCAGGTGAAATCCTGCACCAAGAGCGCTAAATCGTTAAACTTCCCCCAGTCTGCATGTCTCCAGGCATTTTCTCCCTTTCAGTGTGGCAACCAGCAGATGGCTAATTCACTCCTCTGAAACCAATTTCAGTGCTGCCAGATTTTCACCTCAAAGTGAGAGGCATTTAAGTTACATATATTATTAGATATGGAACTCGACAAACGATGGCAACATTGTCCTACTCTAAAAATATTATTTTAATCCTGAGAAAACTGCCGTCTGAAACATTTTTAATTCTGTTCCTGATTATCCAGTCAGTCTTCAGGATGAAGTTTTCTTGTCCATTTTCGACAATTGAAGATTGAGGACGGTACATTTGTGCGGATATTCCAAACATCTGGTCACAGTACTGGATATGGAAATTTTAGGCATGGAATTCCTCGAGATGTTTCTGTTTGCTTTCTCACTGAATCTGATCAGGTGTGCAGTTACCGATTGTGCAGTGGATTTTGTGTGTAAAATATTTCCCATTGTCTCTGCTTTAGCTTTGCCATCACCTGAATTACAAACCTTTCTTTCCATAATTTATTTTCAGATCGGTGAAAGGGCAGATTTTTTGAATAAATCAGCAAAAAAGAGGTAAAACCTTCAACAGGATCATTTTGCTAATGTTGCTTTTTAAAAAAAAAAAAAGTCAACACACTCACTTGTTAATCAGGACTATTAATTCTGCAAAACTCGATTGTATTCACAGCACTACCACCAAAACTACACGCCCGCTATTGGGTGTCTCCAAGATTGACAGTAAATTGGAGCAGTATACTAGTGCAATTGAGGTGAGCTTCCAGAACTATTATCTGCATGGTATTCTCAAGTTTTCTTAAACAGTTATAGTAGGTAAACTGTGGGATTCTAAAGTCTGCATTAAAAAATTAAAATGTCCAGGAGAATCCCACAAGTTTTTCTTTAAGACAATAAAGTTTCAAAGTTTACTATAAACTCTTAAAAGTACTGTGCCTGAAATAGAGTTGGACATTCAAACCCTGGTACGGAATTCAAATTATTTCAATTTATACCAAATATGTTGGATTTTTAGCAATGAATAAGGAGCCTGAATTGCCTATACTAATACTGTGTTAGAATATTAATGCCTAAGCCCGTCCCCAGTACTAATACTGTGTTAGAATGTTAATTCATAAACCTTTATCCAGTACTATTACTGTGTTAGAATATTAATGCATAAGCCCTTACCCAGTACTATTACTGTGTTAGAATATTAATGCATAAGCCCTTACCCAGTACTATTACTGTGTTAGAATGTTAATGCATAAGCCCTTACCCAGTACTATTACTGTGTTAGAATATTAATGCATAAGCCCTTACCCAGTACTATTACTGTGTTAGAATATTAATGCATAAGCCCTTACCCAGTACTATTACTGTGTTAGAATATTAATGCATAAGCCCTTACCCAGTACTATTACTGTATTGGACTGTTAGTGCATCAACCCTTACCCAGTACTATTACTGTGTTAGAATGTTAATGCTCACTATCCAATTTCTCTCTAATTCTCAGTTCTCTCTCAAATCTGGCTCACCATCTAATTCTGTCAGTTCTATCTCAAATCTGGCTCACTCTCTAATTCTCTCTGTTCTGTCTCTCTGCTGGCTTGCTCTGCTAATTCTACTTTTTCCCGCTGCCTTTACTTTCACCCCTCCCTGGCCAGGGGTGCTCCTTGACATGAACATCATCAACCCATAAACATACACTTGTGTGCCTAAACACATTGCCCTCCAATGGATTTCAACGCTAAGTATCCTTGGTAATACCTCGTGAATGGTGTCACAAATGAGGATAATACATATTTATGCCAAAGTTCCAAATCCAGGGGCTTAAATTATATTTTAACTGATGAAAAGTGCAGCGTTAGCAGTTCCTACACATCACCTAAACCCTGAGATTAGGGTACAACCTTCAGCTTGGCATTATCTACAAATAAGTCTCTTTGGAGTTTTGTGCACAAGAGTGTATTAATCTCATTTGGACATCGTTCCTCAAGAGTTACCATGGATTCATTTCAAATAGATTGCAGGGAAATCCTACGTACATTATCGAATGTTTTATCAATTCAGAAACTGTTTCATGATGATGTTATGGCCATTGCAATCTATTTTGATGTTGCTACTTGTACAATTACTTACTCAACTGATTTATGAGAGGACTCAGATCACGATTGTCTACATTTAGGGTGCCAAAGCTGCTAAAGGAGGTAAGGCATCAGCTTCAGATCTCCCATTGACAGCTGACGGAGTGCGGAACATCAAGAGCATGTGGGAAACTGGTGATGTCTATAGTTCTGCTTCCCCAACTAATAAGGGTACACCAAACAAGGTAAGGGATCTCTTTGGGATCTTCCTGCCCAAAACAGACTGTACTGAAATAGAATGTAGGTAGGACAACATGACACAAAATGTGTCAAATTAATGTGCTGACACTAGCATGAAACTGCTCACAGATTTACTGCACAGCTGTTTTTGTACTTGATATATGTGTCTTGCGTTTTTAACACTTTATCCCATGGATACTTTTTGACACTGCCAGTCCTGTACCTACGGAGAGCATGCTTGTATTTCTGTGGCGCTTTTCAATTTTCTCCAATTGTCTCTTTAAGAAAACTGATTTAATTGAAATTTGCTTAGTTGTTGAATAAAGTTTCTACTGCTTTATAATTGATAATGGATCAATAATCTAAAGATACTATTCCACAGTCTTCATTATGTAAAGATCATGACGGTATTGGTCCCAAACTGGTATGGACTGAGCAGTGTCATACATTCCAAAAGACTGCAAAGTTTTTTTGTAGTAAAAACATCTGTGGGTTAAAGAGTTAAACATTGAAAACTTGCTTAATGCCACAGCAGCATACTCCATAAAACCAATCTATTGTACGTACTGCCGATTATATATGTTTTTTCTCTCTTGGATTAATTGATGAGAAAAGATTTGCCCAATACTGTGAAACAGAGAGAGTCCAAACACTGCCACCACCACAACTTAAAAATGAAGAATTACTTTAGTTCAAAGTTGCCTGAAATCCCCAAGGTTTATCCCTAAACTGTTGATCACAATATTTAACTCAATTATGATACAAAAGCTGGTACTTGCACACTTGGAAAGCACCTTGTTAATCGTGCCATTATGTATTTTTAAACTCCAGTGAAATTTCTCAGCAGGAACCTTTGACATGACAGATAAATTGAGGCAGGAGATCGGGAGTATTCCCACGGAAATTCTAACTCCGGAAAGTTTAGTAAGAGTAAACAGAGTTTGGGATGGAAAGCTAAATTTTTTTTTGACATATCAAAACTGATTTCTGGTCCTTTAATATCAAAAGTTTTAAGATTCACTCTTGGCATTAATAAGCAATATAACAGACAACAAGAGGAATTTGACTTTCAAAAACTAAACATTAGCGACAGTAATAAAAACCCTACCAATATGGAGTTCCTGAAACTAAGACAGTCCCTGTAGCTATTATGAACTGGTAATTAAGTACCTGAGAATAATAAAGAGTAGGCTTTCCACACACAACTGCCAGAGTTATGTGCAATATGCTCAGAACATCTTGGTGTAAAACATTAGACACTTTCAAGATGCGTTGTCAGGAGTACTTGGCTTGTCATCCAGAATTATTTTGTGTAAAACCAACAGATGGTTCAGGAATATCCATGTTGATAGCAAAATTAAGAACTGAATTCTTGCAGTAATTATATTCTGGGAGTGCTTCAAAGAAACAGGCACATCACACTTTTGGAACTACCCCAAAACTTTTCACTATAAAATGTTGAAGCAGATTACATATTTGTTTTAGTCTCAGATATTTTTGATGCACAAGTTTTTATTATTGGGAACTGGAAATACTTGATAACAGTACCCTTTAAGTGATGTGCAGTTGTACAACTTTTGTGCATTAATTTGAGTATTTGAAGTTTATCAGATCTAAGTTATAGTCTTAACATGTTCTCATTCATAATGGGCAAAGAATATTTCAGGAAATGAGCTAAGTAATTCTTCGACTGTCTATTAAGTTGTGGTGATGAGCTTTTAAATCCTATTTAAACTTGCATGTAATCACAAAAAGCTTCACGAGATTCTATTTATGGCTATCCTTGTAGGAGGTGGCGGGCCTGAAAGTTGGCGTTGCCGGTCGCATCAACCAGTGGCTCACCAAAACTCCTGAAACAAACAAATCACCTGCGTCTAAACCCTCAGTAAGTTGCCCACCTCTTCACTGCTTTTCAAAAAAACTTCTCATCTCATTGCAACCTAGCGGCTACAATTCTAGAGCATTCCGCGTTGAACTAGGAGACCCAACTTGCAAACGTGGCCTGGGCTGAACTTTACACCTGGGTTTCTCCTAGAGGGTGAGTTATCCCAGTCTCAGCCAAGTTGTTTGGGTAGGGGAGAAGTCTGGCTGGGGAAGAGGTATCCCTCGCCACATAATTTGAATACAAATCCTGGTAAGCAAATCTGCTAGGGGTGAGCATTGACATGTTTGCACTTGTGCACGGATAGGCTAATCTACCCTCATTAACTGAGGAAAATAGCATGGAGTGGCCAAGTTGGGGGAAGGGAGGGAGAGAACAAGAAAGAAAATATTTTTAACTCAAATTCAGTACCTAATGGACTGCCATGTCTCATTGAAATTGAAAAAAAAAATCCAATTTTTTGTGCTTGGTTTTCTTTCCAGTCTGTCCACGTTAGCTTAAGAAATAAATAAAGTGACTTTCTTCAACATGGAATACAAGTTGCTAGGAGGCTCACCAGCAATATATGTTTTTTCCAAAACACTTAGTTGGATTTAGAACAGAATCGCCAAATTGAAAGATGCAACATTTGTACGAAAACACAGTCCATGTTTTCTGTTGCTCAATTTGAAAAGGTAGTCAGGATATTGATGTGCTTTTCTCAATCATTGCCTCAGGAATGAAAATTAAATTTGGACTTTACTGAAAGTTTTATTTTCATCTTTCCAGCCTTGTTTTGGTTGGAATAACTAAGGATACTTTGCTATATTCTGAAGCACTGCCTTATAGCAACCAAGATTGAAATGCACCAAGACATTTTTGTGTGTACATTAGCCTCCAATATTTTATTGCTCGTATCAGTACTTCTGCTACAGTGCACATTGTTTATAGCTCTCATCTTAATTTTTTTTTTTAAGAAGAAACTTGTTTTAAAAAATCCTCTCTTTAACATGCCACTCATCACTTTGCACTTTTTGTATAATTCTCAAAGACAGTGCTACAAACAATGTGTACTGTAATGACCGATAAAATGCAAGGGATTTGACACTACATCAAGGACATAACAGATCTGGGGAAAATTAATTAGAATTCAACCAACAAAAGCATTAGCAAATTCAGCAACATTATTAATACTGCAGGAGCTCTTATTAATGCCCAACTCTCTCGACGGCTTTTGGTTTTTGAAACTATCACCAGTTGCTAGTTGACAGATGTAACTCGGAAACAGTGGCTGTTTTCATTTAAAACATTGTGTGTTGAAGACCTCAACGTGAAAAACTAAAAAACATCTAGGTGGCAACATCAATCATTGGTCAGAAAATAGCACAGGAAGTTAGGAGAAACACAAGAATATTTAATTATATGGGGGAGGAGTTGGAATAAAAACACATTTCTCTAATCCTGCTGGAACCTCCATTATGAACAGTGCTTAGTACCAATGCCAATACTCACTGTACTACTACCTAGTATACCAATAACTGATGTACCAATGTTTGGTGTACCATTGCCAACACTGAGTACATCAGTTCTAATACCTGATCTACGAGTCTCTCAAGTACCAATACCTCATATGATGTGGAGATGCCGGTGATGGACTGGGGTTGACAATTGTAAACAATTTTACAACACCAAGTTATAGTCCAACGATTTTATTTGAAATCTACACGCTTTCGGAGGCTTCCTCCTTCCTCAGGTAAATGTCAGGAATTCCTCGAAGCCTACGCATTTATAAATCAGAGAACAATACATGGTGATTACAGACTGCCCCTGCAACTGCCCGTTGCCAAGGCAATCACCGTGTTCAGACAGAGAGGTGTCACCTACAGAACCCCCGAATATACATTCAACAAAAAAAACAAACAGGAAAAAAAGAGAGAGAGAGGCAGAAACATCCGGAAGGCAGAGAAAGCCAGCAAATGACCCGTTATATTAAAAACAGATAGCTTTTGTTCGCTGGTGGGCTTACGTGTAGCGTGACATGAACCCAAGATCCCGGTTGAGGCCGTCCTCATGGGTGCGGAACTTGGCTATCAATTTCTGCTCGACAATTTTGCGTTGTCGTGTGTCTCCAAGGCCGTCTTGGAGTATGCTTACCCGAAGGTCGGTGGCTGAATGTCCCTGACTGCTGAAGTGTTCCCCGACTGGGAGGGAACCCTCCTGTTTGGCAATTGTTGCGCGGTGTCCGTTCATCCATTGTCGCAGTGTCTGCATGGTCTCGCCAATGTACCATGCTCTGGGGCATCCTTTCCTGCAACGTATGAGGTAGACAACGTTGGCCGAGTCACAGGAGTATGAACCATGCACCTGGTGGGTGGTGTCCTCTCGTGTGATGGTGGTATCTGTGTCGATGATCTGGCATGTCTTGCAGAGGTTACCGTGGCAGGGTTGTGTGGTATCGTGGACGCTGCTCTCCTGAAAGCTGGGTAATTTGCTGCGAACGATAGTCTGTTTGAGGTTGAATGGCTGTTTAAAGACGAGTAGTGGAGGTGTGGGGATGGCCATAGCGAGGTGTTCGTCGTCATTGATGACATGTTGAAGGCTGCGGAGAACATGGCGTAGTTTCTCCGCTCCAGGGAAGTACTGGACGACGAAGGGTACTCTGTTGGTTGCGTCCCATGTTAGTCTTCTGAGGAGGTCTATGCGATTTTTCGCTGTGGCCCGTCGGAACTGTCGATCGATGAGTCGAGCGTCATATCCCGTTCTTACCAAGGCGTCTTTCAGAGTCTGTAGGTGTCCATCGCGTTCCTCCTCGTCTGAGCACAGCTCCTCGACGGGCCACAGCCTTAATTAGATGACTTTGCAGAAGCACTGGGTCCAGGTAAATGTGCAAAGTGTGAAAGGGTTGGGGATTAATGAGTTCGAAATCAATGGGAATTAAATGATTAGTGTCAATTGACACCATTCTGGTTCAGAAATCAGGTATTGGTTGCCTACTACCTAATACTTGGCTTCTACTTAACACCTAGTTGTCTCACTTGGCCACGTGAAAGGTCAGATGAGACAGTTGTATGTTAAGTGTCACATATTACTAGGTAAGCACCGTAAACTGTTTTTAGATAATTTAAAATGTACAGTTATTCTGAAGAAAAGCCGCTGGTTTATCAATGGTTAGTACGAGATTCAATAATATTTATTATGTATTGATACGTCCCCAAACCCTGGACAGACCTGCCTCTGTACGCTGTAGAATTTAGTTGGGGTGCTGCAGAAATTAACCTTGAAGTGCCACAGAATTCATGGGGCCCTGATCTCAGTTGTTAACAATTTGAACATTTGATAAAAAGAATTATTTTGTCAGTCTCCACGGATTTGTTGTAACAAGGCTTGACTGTATATTACTGAAAACCTCGTAGTTTAAGTCATAAATGTATTGGTTTGTATCTTCCATGGGCAAATAGGCAGATCAAAGCTTAAGTGGTTCTTTCAATGTTTAAAATGAAGGAATTTAATACTTAAAGAGTAAAATGCTTAATAGCCTTTGATGTTCACCACAAGAATTGTTCTCCATATTTCTTATTCATATCTGTTAGCTTTTAAGGCCACTGATATTTATCCAAACTTCATTGCATTTAATTTAAGAAACAAAGTATTCATCAATTAGTTAACCAACAACTTTTAAAAAATAAGTACCATTCATGTGATATTTGACTGTCTTTTCATCTCAGCCTAAAGTCATTCACTAGCTCTGCTAGTGACAGTAACAAGAATGATATAATGGGTTATATGTATATAGAATGTTTTACAACTTTGCTGCATCCAAAGAACATTGCTGCTACACTTCAGTTTTGGAGCTAACATTTGATCCATGTTACAGTGTAGTTAACTGATTGAAGGATTTGGTTAGTATAGCAGGCACCATGTAAAATGACATATGGAAAGTTGTGTGAGGAACGAGGGGTCAGAAATCCTTTGCAGTAATTTTTGGTTTGGCCAAGGCACTGACTTTATACTAAAGGAGAGGACAAACCACCACACCTCACTGTCCTCATGATATTTTGTGGGATCTGATGCACTGTTTTTGAAATGTAACAACATGCTTCATTATCACATTGTAGGATTTGGAAAACACTTACCAAACGCTCTTTAATAATGGCAGTGCTACTTTAAATGTTCCAGTCACAGCCCTGCAGAACAAACACCACACATTTTGCAAAAAACAGCGCAGGATAAACAAATATCTGCCCATCTGTAACATTACATGGTATCTACAGCACAGAAACTGGCCATTCAGCCCCCCTAGTGTTTATACTCCACATCAGCCCCCTTCCACTCTAATTACCTCTTCCCACTCTGCCCCCATATCACTCTATGCCCCTCTCCCTCATGTATGAATCAAGTGTCCCCTTAAATGTCTCAATGCTATCTGCTTCATCCACTTCATGTGGCAGTGAATTCCACATTCTCACCACTCTGTGTGTAAAGAAATTCCTCCTAAATTCTTTATTTGATCCGTTAGTTGCTACCTTGGTTTACCAGACAGCTGCAGAACTGTGGAGATCACTGAATCAGTTGAAACTTGACGGATGTATTGACTTACAAGGATAATTTCTGTAAGTTAATATGTCCAATGCAGAGCTTCACAAGATGCTGGGAAACAGGTGCAGAGGTCAGCGAGACTGAATCGCAGTCCGCACAATTTTGAGCACACGAGTCAGGTATTTAAGGATGTAAAATCTTGTGGACTGAGTAAATGGAGCTAAGATACAGATCAGCCATGATCTAATTGAATGGCGGAACAGGCTCGAGGGGCTGAATGGCCTACTCCTGTGCCTATGGGAAGTTAGGCATGGAGGTCAGCGCGCCCAGTTCACAGTCCACAGGATTTTCCCTCCATTAAATACCTGATTCGTGTACTCAAAATTGTGTGGACTGCGATTCAGTTTCGCTGACCTCGACATCCATTTCCCAGCATGCACTCCTGTCATGCAAAGCTCAGGGGTGGGAGTGCCACCTCATCAAATTTACCCCATACTGTGCTGAGGCTTCTTATAAACTCCCTAGTACGGTTGTCTCTGTGTAACAGGCGAGTCCCTAGGACAGCGACAAGCTCTTATGAAAATGGTCCATGAGAGTCTGTTAAATTAATCACCATGTTGTGGCAAGACTGTGAATAATACCAAGCACTTTTGCAATAAAATTACAACTTTAGTCATACAAATGGTATTATATTCCTTTCTACATAGTGTAATTCAATGGGATTATGCCAGAGGTATCCAGAAGTGTGTAAAACAAAATGATTTTGATTTCTTTTTCTGTGGATTGAACAGTAGTCATTATATTCATTAGATATTGCTCTCTGCTATATTTCGGTACATACACAGGATAGCCTCAGATTTGAGTCTTGGTTATTTGTTTTCAATTGAAGAAATGCCAGTATTAGACAATAGGCAACGTAACAATCAAGTGATGTTCTAGGCTCTGCGTACATCTCTCCAGTTTGTTCTGGGTGGTAGGTTAACAATAGTCAAAATTGTGTCACTGAAACTTTCCACTTCTTCAATTGAACATTAAAGTACAGTCATCAATCTCAGTTGTGCTGTTATACTGAGTATTTAACAAACATATACGTAATGATGCATCAGCCAGCCAAACAACTTTCACATAGTGGAAATACTGATGGCAGTTGAGGGATGCATTGATGCACAACTGATGTTAGTTAACAGAAGTGTCTGAGAACACTCCCTAATGCTTGAAGGAAGCTGATGGCGTTATTACACTCTCAGGATTCTAACTTACCTTTACATCTCTGAGGATTGCAGTCTATATATTCATTACACTTTTGAACTCGATTTTAATGATGAAAAGGATAATTGTTTCAATTCTTTTGTGCAGGCAATGACTTGTGCTCTGTGATGTCAGTGGGTAGTCTCAGTCAGCGGGTAGGACGTGTGAGGGGGTAGGACGTGTGAGGGGGTAGGACGTGTGAGGGGGTCGGACGTGTGAGGGGGTCGGACGTGTGAGGGGGTAGGACGTGTGAGGGGGTAGGACGTGTGAGGGGGTCGGACGTGTGAGGGGGTCGGACGTGTGAGGGGGTAGGACGTGTGAGGGGGTAGGACGTGTGAGGGGGTAGGACGTGTGAGGGGGTAGGACGTGTGAGGGGGTAGGACGTGTGAGGGGGTAGGACGTGTGAGGGGGTAGGACGTGTGAGGGGGTAGGACGTGTGAGGGGGTAGGACGTGTGAGGGGGTAGGACGTGTGAGGGGGTAGGACGTGTGAGGGGGTAGGACGTGTGAGGGGGTAGGACGTGTGAGGGGGTAGGACGTGTGAGGGGGTAATCTCTATTCTGTTGGTGGCTCACTTCATTCCTTGAAAACTGCTACCTGCAGACATTAATTAGTGTGTCATGGTGAAACCATTTACACACCAGTCAATCATGTCCAGTGTTTCAGTCCAAGGGAATAATAAGTATATGCAGTGTACACAAACAATAGGTTATGTTATGGGGGGGGGGGGAAACAAATGTCCCAAACAACCTGTCTTGCGATACGGCAGGTTGGTTATACTGTTATTGACCCAGTAGGGAGTCAAATTGAAGTTTGGTAACAAATTGCATATATCAGGATTTGTCTACATTGTGTGTAATATTTTGTTCTAGCTGGCGGGGATACTTGGCTGTGAGGAACATGGCATCTCAGACTCTACAGTATTGACCAAGGTCAGGGGATCATGAGTTTGAATCCTAGCTTCAACTGAGATTCTAACTCACCTGTTTTCATTGGTTATGTTTTTCCAATTTTTAATTGGTGGCAGTGCAGCTCCAGCTTGGAGAGGGGAAGAGGGATAAAAATCCGGTAGGATTAGTTCTGCCTTGAAGAAGTCCATCCACTATTGGAAACAATGTATTTTTTAAAAAATCAGTACATGTTTAGTTTACATGGGTTTGCAACAGTAATGAATAATGAAACAACAAACATTAAAACCACTGTCAGCGTAACGTGTGTTCCAGAGGTAGTTATTGAATTCTCCACAAGAGGGAGGTATCACCCCCCCAAAGAATTTGAATTGGAGACTGCAAGGAGATTAAAAATTTATGCTTACCAGTGGCCAATTTCGTAGTTTGAAACTTGTTTCCGTGATTCAAATGTACCTACCTTACAAATCTCTGCACTTATCTCCAACTGTGTTACGCTTATATAAAGCACGAACATCTTATGTGAAGTTAGTAACCATATACCTCTCCTGTTCTCTTGCCCAGTTGATTCCTCCACTTCCTTTCTTCATGCCTTCGTTCATTTCTATCTGGTTGGCATAGCTTCTTCTTCTTTCTTTCTTCTACTTCCTGGTGGTCAGGGATTCTTGTGAATAATCAGGTAAACCTGCATTGATTGTTTTATAGTTTATCTAGGGCTACAATTATATTTAGTGGTACAATGTGTGATTTTTTTGCCAAACAAATGCATCCGAATCAGATCCATACATTGAAACATTATTACTTGAAAATAACTGAATGAGATGCTGATAATGCTGACGCCTCCCTTCCCCAGTGTAGCTATGATATTTCCCCTAAGCTACTATGGTGCGAGAACGATTAAAAGTCCTCTGTATCAGTTGTATAAATCAACCTAATGCACTAATGGCTCTGCCACCATTGAACATTGACCCTCAGGTCTTTTACTTGATGTCGGAAAATTACATTTCACTTTTTCATGTATAGATTGGGGAAAGTACATGATTTATAATTAAAATGCAATATTCAATTGAATGCAAAACATGTTTGTGTAATTGGATACTGTTCAGCATTTCTTTTATATGCAAATCTGGACCTTAGTGGTCAGACCAACTCTCCAGACCCTCTCTTGCTAAAGAATACACAAAGTTAATTGGCACTTTGTTGTTCCACTTGCAATCCCATAGAACAGTAATGTCTCCATGTAAAATGTTTATGTCAATCCTGCTGTGTCAGCAAGATTCACCAAACACACTTCACCACAGAGGGCGTGAGTCATCTCGGACTGGATTTCAAGCGCCTGGCTCAAAAAACGGTAATAACAGAGGCCTGAAAACTGAAGCCCGACTGTCGGCCTGGAGAACATTCTGTGCTGAAAGACAGTCCTAGAGGGAGAGGAAAAATAAACTTAAAATGGGACGAGAAATAAAAAAACAACAGATCTAAATCATCTTTTATAGATCGCTCTCATCATGTCAGCCAGAGCTAAATTTAAACCAAGGTCCCTGAGGAACAATGTGGCTAATCTATTATCCCATCCAGTTCTCTGAATTATTTATTTTTTTAAAAGAAATTTCCTTTTAATCAATAACACCGGAATCCTGGAATGCACCTATTTTTCTTCTTGAAATTCTTAAGCATAAAGTGCTTGCTAAATGGCTCCCAAATGTAACAGCGCTGCGAACTGCCATTCCTTTTGTGGATTTGGCAGTAAGTGCCTGCTCTGGTGCTTTATCGCACTGTAAGTTGTATTGTACGTTTATTTAAATGCTAAACTGATAGCGTGTGAAAACAAAAAATTGTAAATGTGGTATTGTACATTTGTTAACCAAACTGGTGCCAATATGCATAGGACCCAATGAACTCCAGTTTTCCTTCTATGCTATATAATAAATCAATTAGAAAATAAACCTGTCACGTCTAATGTAACCACATATGTAATCCACTCCTCTTGTGTGAGTTTGTGTATATCTTTCTAAAAATTCACTACCCTTCCCTATTAACTTCTATTTCTCGATGCTGGTTCTAGAAAAAGCAGTTTCTCTTATCTGTATAAATTTTCCAGTGCATTCTCACTGCAACAAATAATAGTCTGCTGACTATTCTTTTATTAATTACTACATTTTAGTTAAAGGAGCATTGGGGTAGACTTTCAACTTGCTGCCCAGGTGTAACACTGGTGTTCAGATCAGATGCCAATTATAGAAATGGACCGATTTTTATTTCCACTGATTTAAATATAATGGGCAGCTGATCCGCAACTTTAAGTTTTAATCTCTCTGAACTGACTTACTGTTGTAATAATAAATACAAAACGGCATTGTGGCGAATAATCTCCAAAATACTTCATATGCCCCTCTCTTTATATATACACCTGTTCATGGAGAATTGCAGAAAATGAATTTCGAGGGACATTGTCATCTGTGTAAGTTTCCCATTAGATATTGTCACCACGATACCTTATGTTGATAGATGATAGTTTTAATACAATATGCAAATTATAACATTAGTGCTTTAAAACATTTATTGCTCTCAAAATCACACACGGAGGCGATGCCTGGTTAACAGAAGTGCACTGTGCTTTGTTTTTTCTCCTCCTGCTCGACATGCACACTAAATGCAAGATGATAGTATATGTTGAATGCCTGTCACTGTCACCAAGTATTGATGAACTGCACAGTGTCCCTGGTCGGTGCCTGTGTTAATGTAACTGATCTGCAATTTTCTTTTTAAAACCACCTTACAATGTTTTATATTTCTAATTGCAGGATGTGAAACCGGGAGATGTATCGAGCAAACGCAACCTATGGGAGAATAAAACTGATTCTTCCAATGGAAAATCAGCCACCCCGTCTAAGGTTATCATTGGATAGGAGACATATTTCTATATTCATACACATTTCTGCATTATATTTAGATGTAAACTGTTACAGCCCCGGGATGAGTGTGCAAAACAAAAATGTCCACCAGGGAGCTATTTAAATGTTATTGGGTGATAGCCAAATATTATACTGAAATTGTTGATTTTAATCCTGTAACATACCAAAAAATTAAAATCCTGATTGGTATTTTGTGCTAAGATTAATGAGGGAGACCTGGTATCAAAGACTAAACAGCAAGAGAGAAATTGGTAGCAGAATGGATCTTCAAAAGTTAAAAATTCCATTCATTAACACTAGAGTTGCTATTAGTTCTAGAACACTAGACTCTCATTCAGAGAAGCTGGATTGAAACCCCAGCTTTGACCGTCCCTTGAACTTGGCTACTCTGTATTGGTGAGTGCTGCCAGTTCTCAATTAGCCAAATTATACAAATACATTGTATAATTGAACCGCCATTTCACTAAGTACAATGTACTGTAGAACAAAGAGAACATTTCAAGACAATCAGATGAATGTTTTAAAAGGTTGAATTCCCTTTATTTTCTGCCCAGTCTTCAAAGGCCACATCCAGACTCTGGTCAAGAATGTAGTCCTCTCTCTGCCAGTGTTGCTCTCATCCAGCTAGTACGAGGTGTACGAGAGCAGCGTGGAGATGACTTTCTTTGCAGTTTTCCCTCTGGAGTATTGTGTCTTGGCTCTGCCCAGAACATTGGTGAGATCAGGAGGTCAGCAGAACAGTGTAAATGCGTATACACCACTGTGTGTGCTGCATATAGTTGCTCTAACATGCTGCTTAACTACATCACCAGACATGTTCATACACACCATCCATCAGTATTTTGCAATGACACCCGGTGTTTTGGGGGCCCAGTCAGTGTGTCAGCATTTGCTGGCACAAATCAACACAATCAGGCCCTCTTCTGCCCCTACCC
Organism: Heptranchias perlo; assembly: GCF_035084215.1. Lineage (NCBI taxonomy): Eukaryota > Metazoa > Chordata > Chondrichthyes > Hexanchiformes > Hexanchidae > Heptranchias > Heptranchias perlo. The sequence continues at coordinate 12,815,931 of NC_090348.1, read as the reverse complement.
ACTTGGCTGCTGGTTTGCCACTCCTTCAGTGCGCACCAGATGGACCCCACTCCTCCTGTGAGCATATTCACAGCACAAATGGCCCAATTGCTACTGTAGGTAGGAACCATTGTGAGAACCGGAGTTTCCAAGTACAGTATGCACAGGCAGGAATCTCGGCCATTAGCATTGGGAGTGTATTGATTAGAGAAGTGTTAGCCACTGAACTCAGATAGCAGTGGGGGAGAATGGTAGGGAAGGGGTATTGGTTGGCAAGGAGACAAGGAAATTATGTCAAGGGATGGGGAGGAGAATATCGTTGGATAGGGGAAAGGGCAGAATTGATGGCAAGGGGGGAGGGGGGAATGTTTGGTGAGGAAGGGTGAGAGGAAATGGTTTGTGAGGGGAGGGGCAAAATCGTTGGTAAGGGAAGGGGAGAAATGCATGGCAAGGGGAGAGGAGGAGGAAATGATTAATGAAGGGAGGGACAGAATGGATGAAAAGGGGGGAAATGGATGAGGAAGGTAGAGTGCATTGCAGTGCGAGGGAAGTGGATGGCAGTTAAAGAGGAAAATTGATAGAAATGAAAGAGAGAGGGAATGGGGAAAATGATGGGGAGAGAGAAGGGGGGAAATGAACCAGACAGGGAGGGGAAAGGGCAATGAAGAGAGAGGTGAATTGATGGCAATACAGGAAAGAGGGAAAAGAAGGGCATTGAAGGGGGAGGGAAATGATTGGCAATAGAAGGAAGGGTTAAATAGATGGTAATGAAGTTGAGGGAGAAGGGGGATAGAAGCTGGGAGCAATACTTTGGAGGAAAGAGGGGAGAAGTTTGGAGAAGTGCTTTGGAGGTGGGGGGGTGGTAATGTAGTAGATATTGTATGGACTAACAACCCAGTGGTCAGGAGTTCAAATCCTACCACAGTAATTTGTGGGTTAGCACCAGGAAAAATGACCATTAAAGCTGCTTGATTGTCCTTAAAAACCCAACTGGTTCAGAAGGACTATCAATGCCTTCTGAAATGGTCTAGAAAACCATTCAGATGTAAAGAAAATAATAAAAAAAATTACCAACCTAACGGCAATGACGAGGCATTGTATTAGGACAAGTCTCTGGTAACAAATTAAGCCCAGTCGACTCTGCAAAGTCCTCTTCACTAACATCTGGGGACTAGTCCCCATCGTCAATACAAGACTGAAGTGTTCGCAAGCGTCTTCAGCAAAAAATGCCGAGTGGACAATCCTACTTGGCCTCACCTAAAGGTCTCCACCATAATAGATTCCAGTGTCCAGCCATTTTGTTTCACTCCACATGACATTAAGAAGGGGCTGAGTGCATTGGATACAGCAAAGGCTACAGGCCCCAACTGGATCCCGGCTGTAAAGCTGAAAACATGGCACCAGAATTAGCCACGCCTTTCTCCAAGCTGTTCCAGCGCATCTACCTGACAATGTGAAAATTTGCTCATATATCTCCTGTCCACAAATAAACAGCACAAATCTAACCCAGCAAATTACTGCCCTATCAACCTCCTCCCAATCATCAGCAAAGTGATAGCAGGAGTCATCAGTAGTAACACCAAGTGGTATCGACTCGCCATTAACCAGCCACTCACTGATGCTGAATGCCAGAAGAAAGATGAGAATAACTTCTCTTGCCATTAAGGCAGCATTCGATCGAATATGGCACCAAGGAGCCATAGCAAGGAGCCTCCAGTAGCTAGCCATGCCTGACACACAGGAAGGTGGTGTGGTTGTAGGGAACCAATTATCACAGCCACAGAACATCACTAAAGAAGTTCCTCAGCACAGCATCCCTGGCAAAGACATTTTCAGCTGGTTCATCAATGACCTTGCATTTGTCATAAGGTCAGGGTTGGGGCAATTCACTGATGATTCGAGTGTTTAACTCCATTCATAACTCCTCCGATAATGAAGCAGCTCATGTCAGCCTACAGCAAGATCTGGGCTGACAAGTGGCAGTTGTACAAGAGCAGGCATTGACTCGCTCCAACAAGAAAACGCTCAGGAACCTCCCCTGACGTTTAATAACACCACCATCACCAAGTTTCCTACCATCAATATCTTGGGAGTCACCAATGACCAAAGACAGATCAACACTGTGGCTACAAGAGCAAGACAAAGACAGGTTACTCTGTAATGAATGGTTCATGTCCCAACCCCTCAAAACTTCTCTACCATCGACAAGGAACAAGTCAGGAGTGTGATGAAATACTCCTCACTTACCTAGATATAGCTGCAACTACACTCAAGCAGCTTGACATCATCCAGGACAGAGAAGCCTGTTTGACTGACACCCCTGCTACATTTCATCCCCTTCATCATTGATGCAATGTGGCTACATTATGTACTATATACAGAATGCACTGAAGCAACTCACTAAGCTTACTTTGACAGCAGCTCTCAATTCTATGATGTCCACCACTGAGAAGGACAAGAGCAGCAATGCCACAGGAACACCATCATCACTGAGTTCCTCTTTAAGTCACACATCACCCTGACTTGGACATATATCACCGTTCCTTCATTTCTGATGGGTCAAAATCCGTACCATACACCACCAAGGGAGCACCATCACCACAAGGATTGCAGTGCGAGAACAAGATCCACCTTCCCTGGTCAACCAGGGAGTAAATCAATGCAGTCTTGCCAGCATCGGCCACATTCCGAGAACAAATTTAATAAAAGGTTGGGAGCGGTGCTTTGGGGTCAAGAGGAAGGAGTGGGCCAACTTGAATGGGGGGAGGGGAGTGGATGAAAAGTGCCACCTTATTTGGGTTGGAGGGTGAGGAAAGTGCCAGGTTAAAGTGATGAAGGAGAGGGAGAAGAATGCCAGTATAAACTGGGAGGGCTAGAGAAGATAGTGAAATAGGTTCTCTTCTTCAGTGATTAGGCATAAGAGCTTGCTTGGGCAGAAGCCCATATTGTGAAGTTGGGCACAAGCTGCTCATAATCAATTAAAATGAATAGATGGAAAATTGTGAGCAGCTTATGCCCAATTTTGTAATAAGGGCTTCCACCCTGCCAAGCTCTTATGGCCTGGTGGTGGTGAGGAAAATCTACCTCAGTGTCTCTCTGAAAGGATGGGACGTTGGATGGGGTGCTGTGGCTCTGTGTACTAGGTCTGGTGATTAGTTGAGAGTGCCTTTGTGAACTGAGCAGTGAGGTTTGAATATAGGAGAGTGACAATTGAGGTAACTTTTGGGTAAGTGATGGTTTGTTGAGAATTCCAAATGTCATTTTGCTTTTCCTGTTCTTTTATAGATTAAAAACCAATTGTTAAGTTCAAAAGTACTTAAAATGAACCAGAATGCATAATTATTAATGTAAAAATTCAATATTTCCCAAGGGAGCATGCCCCAGGCCCCCCTGAAAATACATACCAATTTTGTGCCTTCAAATTTTGATTCCCTATTCAGGCTCTCATGTACTTATAGGAGCAATTTGAACCAGGTGCAACACTGGTTTTACACCCCACCCAATTTTACTCTCCATTGAAGTCAGTACTTGGGTGCGATTCATCTGCAGATAGGCAAACTCAAGAGAAATAATTGAATTCTCTGACAAAAAGGGAGTATTGCCTGAGAGGAGGAATTTGGCTCAAAACTGTATAATTTAAGCACCAAAGAAATGATGAACGCTGTCCTTTGTTATTCCCAGATTACAGCTGGAAGTAAGTACAAGTCAGGCTCAGCGGGGGATCACCGTGGTTACACTAATGGTAAGTGACTTTCATAAACACTCCAAATGGAAAGTTAACATTAGGGCCAGGTACTTGTGGACTTGTTCACAACACTATTTCAGGCTACGCTGACAGTTATTACTAATGATTGCTAGCAGCTGAGCATTAGATTTTTATTGTGTCTTCAATAATGTTTAACATACGTCAGCAGAAAGGCTGTAAAAATCATAAAATTAAGTAAGCGACAGGGTTAAGAGAAAACTGTACACTCACCCTTCAGAGGGCAACTAAAGACATGTCACAGTGATAAATGGCAGGCCATGTGTCCGTTCATCTTTTGTGTCCCTGTTCAATTACAAATTGCTATATTCACAGAAGAGGTGATAAATCATGTGTTTATTTTGCTCTGAGCATGTTTTAAAATGTTAAAACGTCAGCTTTGCATTGTATTGTCTAAATTTAAATAGACATAGGAATCTGAACCATGTTTGCTACATCGCACGTGGGCCTGTGTGCTTTTCAAATGAGGAGCATGTCAGAATTGACCATTAATCACCCATTAGCTGCGCTGGGATTTAAAAATATCATACGAAGGAAACCAAAGAGAAACAGGAGTCAGATCATTATACCTCACAACAGCTGGTTATTATTCCTGATTATTGCATATGCTGAGCAATGTTAACAACTTGCCAGACACATGATAATTGGACAGTAGCACGGATGAAGATTAAGGCACGTTGTGAGATCTGTTCAAAAAAAATGTGAAGCTAACAATTTTGATACAGATTTAGGTTTCATTCTACTAAAACTAAGTTGGTTTTTGAACCTTAATTTAATTGTCACCACAGGCTGTGGTCAGCCCAAATTTTTAACACTGATTATTGCATAGCACTTACCCATCTCAGTCAGGTTTAATTTATTTTTCTCTTCCTGCGAAAGTGCACTATTCCTGTTCAGGCCCATGAGTGCCAGAATTTGCTGTCCTGGACTGTTTAACCTGGATCCCTGCATTGAGGCACCCAGCTAATAGTCGTCCAGGAAAGTCAGGTGGAAGGTTGGGAATGCCCCCCTGCCTCATTTGCATAGGAATGATGGGGGTGCCACAACCTTCCAGGAAACCCTGGGGTGATATATAAGGGGTGGGAACCTGGCAAAATGAAAGTCATCTTCTTCCTCCCAAAAAAAGGTCTCTTCAACACCCTCCATGACAGTTCCTCACCCATCCCATAAAATTTATAAACAAATATATTTAAAAATTCAACAAATATTTTTTTTAAAACTTCCCCATAAATTTAGCTCCAACAATTACCAGAATGCACCTTGATTCAGTGCATGGTGCCCAAAACTGAATGCAGTACTCCAGGTGGGGTCTAACTAAGGCTCTGTACAACTGAAGCATGACTTCCTCATTTTTGGATTCCAACCCCCTTGAGATCAAGGTCAATATTCTATTTGCCTTTTTGATTATTTTTTAATTACTTTTTGTTCCTGAGCACTAGCTTTTAGTGATTTTTGTACCCAGACACCAAAATCCCTTTGCTCCTCCACAGTTCCTAGTCCCTCACCATTAAGAAAATATTCCAGTTTGTCTTTGTTGGATCCAAAGTGGATGACCTCACACTTCCCCACATTGAACTCCATCTGCCATAGTCTTGCCCACTTGCACAGTCTATCTGTGTCCCTTTATAATGTCCTGCTCCCATCTACATGCCTTACTATGCCTCCTAACTTAGTGTCATTTGCAAACCTGGATATAAAACTCTCCATTCCTTCATCCAAGCTATTAATATATATGGTGAAAAGCTGGGGGCCCCCGTACAGATTCCTGGGGAACAGCACTTTTCATATCCCGCCAATCAGAGAATATTCCCTTTATCCCTACCCTCTGTCTCCTACCACTCAAAACCAATTACCAACCCATATCACAAGGTTACCTCCAATTCTATGTACTTTCATTTTTGATAATCAATAATTATATTGAGCTTTGGAAAATTATGATTATCACATCTACAATTTCTTCCCCTTTTTCTTAATACCCTGATGTGGAAAACATCAGGTCCTGCAGATTTGTCTATCTTAAGCCCCACTATTTTCTTCATTACTATTTTTCTATATTAAATCCACTAAGTTCCTCTCCTTGACTTATTTTTAGTTTCACTTGTACCACTGGTATTTTGTCCTCATTCTCCACTGTGAAAACAGATAAAAAGTACTCATTTAACAAATCTGCCATTTCCTTATTATCCATTATAGTCTCTGTCTTTAATGGGATGACACTCCCCTTTACCGCTCTTTTTCAGTTAATATATTTATAAAGACTTTTGCTGTTAGCTTCAATATCACTTGCAAGTTTTTTAATATTCCTTTTATGCACCTTTTATTACTTTCTTTGTATCCCTTTGTTCCTTTTTATAGCTAGCCCAGTCTGGTGAATTTCTACTTTTCCGTGCATTTCTGCAAGTCTTTTCTTTTAGCCTGATACTGTCTCTTACCTTGTTTGTTGGCCATAGTTGCTTAACTACACAAGTGGAGCCTGAATCTTTTAGGGGTATGTATTGGTTTTGTATCCCAAAAATACTTCGAATTTTTCCCACTGTTTGTCTGTATGTTTACCCAGTTCAGCCCGGTTTACTGCTGTCAATTTATTTCTCATCCATTAGAAGTTCGCTTTACTTAAATTTAAAACCCTGATTTGTCCCTTCTCCCTCTTAAATCAAATTCAGTCATAATATGGTCACTATTCCCAAGATGTTCCCATACCGATGAGATTGTTAACTAATTCTGGTTTGTTACTCATCACTAAATCTAGTATGGCCTGTCCCTTGTCATTTCTAAAACATATTGTTCCAGAAAACTGTCCTGAATACATTCTAGAAATTCATTGCCTTTACTATTTGAATTGTTCTGCTTCTCCTTATCTATGTGAAAATTAAAATCTCCCATTATAACCACATTGTCTTTGCTACATGCTTGCTCTTTGTATTTATACATCCCTCCAATACATCACTACTATCAGGAGGTCTGTTGACAACCTGTACCACAGTCTTGCATCCTTTACTGTTCCTTAATTGTACCCATAATGTTTCCACTGCCTGATCACTCTTACTGAAATCCCTTCTTTCTACTGCTGCAATTGTGTCTTTTATCAATATTGCTGCTTCTCCTTTTTAAAGATCATATAACCTGGAATATTTAGCTCCCAAACCTGCCCAGCAGGTTGTAATGGCTACATTGTAATGGCTACTACATCATACCCTTTAAGCTGAATTTGTGCTTCTAACTTACTTGTTTTATTTCCAATGCTACATGCATGCAGCTCAAATGTCAATCAGCCAATATTACCTTGATTTAAATTCATTCTGCAAACCCAATTCATAGGCCTTAGATTCAGATGTGCATATGTCCTTTTATATTTGTGCGTGTGCATCCTGCCACCTTGAAGAAGTTTGTTTGTCAGGGAATTTTTTTATGTCAGGTCCCCGAGAGAGTAGCAACAAGAGTCATTATGGGACTTATGACTCTAAAGCAAGTATAAAAACTCACAGAAGTCAACTTGTTTTCATTGGGGAAAAAAAGATTGAGGAGAGACAAGAGCCAGATCTTCAAAATGCTAAGACACAGATCATGTTTATTAAGCAGGTTTTTTATTCTAGACTGTGAGTATAGAATTAGAGGACACAACTCAATATTAATAGGTCTCAAGCGTGACTAGAGATTGGAAGAAATTTTTCCTCCACATAGTGGCTATGTAGCAGAGACTCCAATGGAGAGCGACCACCCTTGTATTTAATTCCTTCAAAGGGGTTGGAAAAGGTTAGGAGTGGAATTGAAGGACATTAGGATTAGTAAAGATGAACAAATACTTCATCTAACACAATGGTCTCTGCACTGCCGGGACCATGGTGATGTCATCTGAGGAAAGCAGCTGGCCAGGATTAAGGAATGGAGGTATCAGTGTAGACAGGCATTTCAGGGTTTTCTCAACTGTCTTTGGGGATTTTGCACATCCATTGGAGGTTGAGTAAGTTAGAGATCCACAATATTGTCTATTGTTTGTACATTGTTCTCACCACAAATGACCCGAATGGCCTTTTCTCATTCAGTGGATTTTTTTGCGTTTTTACGCCTTATATATGTAATCCCTGGTAGATGATGAGGGAAATGGCGGATAGTTTCATTGTCAGTATGTTTCCAGTTTTGATTCTTGTAGGGGGGTGGGAGAAGGAAATTATACTGGAATTCATGCTTGCCTAGTGAGAGAGACAGGCATGCATTAGATTCCTGGTGGTCTTGGAGGGGTTAGTTTGTGTCTGCGTTTTTTGGTAGGAATGTCTCTGAGTCATTCAGCTGCCAGGCCAGGAAATTGAAATTTCAACAACCGAGCTGGCAGATTTGAGTGACAACCAAGTCGCTAAGCTTATAACTTTTCAATCAGGAAAATAAGGGGTCTGTTGGTTATGTTACCGATCCATATAATCAGTTAAATACTATATCAGAGACACTAAATCAGAGCCACATGTACATGCTTTAAAAGTTCAGTGTTTTTGATAAACATACCTTTCAAATTGTTATAGAGGGTAAATTGGGGGTTGGCTGGGACTATGGGTTACTGTGGTTTCCTGCAGTTTTGCTTAGTTGCTTTAAGGCATTCGATAAGGTGCCACATAAAAAGGTTGTTACGCAAGATAAGGGCTGATGGGGTTGGGGGTAATATATTAGCATGGATAGAGGATTGGTTAGTGGACAGAGAGTAGGGATAAATGGGTATTTTCAGTTTGGCAGGCTGTAACTAGTGGAGTGCCGCAAGGATCAGTGCTTGGGCCTCATCTATTTACAATCTATCTTAATGACTTAGATGAAGGGACCAAGTGGTAATGTATCTAAGTTTGCTGACAATGCAAAGCTAGGTGGGAAAGTAAGCTGTGAGGAGGACACAAAGAGCCTGCCAAGGGAATATAGGCAGGTTAAGTGAGTGGGCAAGAAGGTGGAAAAGGAGTATAATGTGGGGAAATGTGAGGTTATTCACTTTGGTAGGAAGAATAGGAAAACAGAATATTTTTTAAATGGTAAGAAACTATATTGGTATTCAGAGAGATTTGGGTGTCCTCGTACAAGAAATACAAAATGTTAGCATGCAGGTACAGCAAGCAATAAGGAAGGCAAATTGCATGTTGGCTTTATTGCAAGGTGGTTGGAGTACAAGAGTAAGGGCTTTGGTGAGACCTCACCCTGGAGTACTGTGTACAGTTTTGGTCTCCTCATCTAAGGAAGGGTATACTTGTCTTAGAGACGGTGCAATGCAGGTTTACTAGATTGATTCCTGGGATGAGAGGATTGTCCTATGAGGAGATATTGAGTAGAATGGGCCTATATTCTCTAAAGTTTAGAAGACTGAGAAGTGATCTCATTGCAACATACAAGAATCTGTGGGGGCTTAATAGGGTAGATGTTAAGAGGTTGTTTCTCCTGGCTGGAGAGTGTAGAACTAGGGGGCATTGTCCTGGGAAAAAGGGTCAGCCATTTAAGATTGAGATGAGGAGGAATTTCTTCACTCAGAGGGTTGTGAATCTTTGGAATTCCCTATCCCAGAAGGCTATGGTTGCTGAGTCATTGAGTATGTTCAAGGCTGAGATGGATAGATTTTTGGACTCTGGGGAATCAAGGAATATGGGGATGAAGTTGAGGTTGAAGATCAGCCATGATCTTACTGAATGGGCAGAGCAGGCTCAAGGGGCCATATGGCCTACTCATGTTCCTATTTCTTATGTTCTTTAGAGGATGAAAAAGGAATTTCCCAAAGTTTTCTGAATTGGCTTTATTTTCCATCCTTTCTTGGTAGGGGGAGGGGTGCAGGAGGCATGGTGCAATGATGTACCATTTTTGGGTAGGAACATAGGAACAGGAGAAGGCCATTTAGCCCATCGAGCCTGTTTCCCTCTTCAATTAGATCGTGGCTGATCTGTAACTTAACTTCATTTAACCTCCTTGGTTCCATAATCCTTAATACCATTGCCTAACAAAAATCTATCAATCTCAGTTTTGAAATGTTCAATTGACCTAACCTCAACAGCTTTTTGGGGCAGATGGACTGGATGATCTTTTCCCAGCTTTTTTTGTACATTTGTGTGTATACTTTTGCATATTCAGGCAACATTTATTGTGATTAATGCTTAATGCCAAAAACATTTTAAAATTTTCTTTACATATGCTACCTAGCTGAAATATGAAATTTAAAATGAAACATCTCCGAAACAGGAGACATATTTTGTTTGAAATGGTTTATATTTCACATACAATGTATATTGCTGCACAAAGCAAAATTGTAAAGTTATTTTGTTCATTTCATGTCCTGTTTTACTCATTACACAAACTCATCCGATCTTTCTTTCTTTCTTCAGCAGGGATGGCACATTATGAAAACGAACCCTAAAGAGGTCGTCATAGAGTTCTGGTCCATATGTTTCTGAGATGCCTAGATGAGCTTTTTATATTTATGTAATATTTTATTAACAAATTGTTTCACATTTTCCCAGTCAAAGCCATGTGTATTAGCACTGTATTACAAATACAATTTGCAACTGATCGTCACAGGCATATCGCCTTTGTAAAGATCAGTGAGACCCTTATTTCGAAAGAGGAATGTGCTGTGAAATTTGAACATTTAGAATATTGATAAAACATCATATACTTTAGAACAAAATTAAATATAGCAAAAGAAACATTAATTAATTGACGAGTTAAAAGTTAAAACCAATAAGATTTTTGATTAGACTTTCTTCTCACTTTAGAGTGCTCTGCCTAATATGTCATAATTTTTACATTTTTATTAAACATGTTTAAATGGGTTTAAAATTTGATTTGTAATAGTGGTACTGATTATGGATTGGTTCATTTTGCTCTGAATGGAGGAACACTGAGCAATGGTGATTCATCACAGATAACATTCACAACTTCTAGCTTTGTAGTTTAATTAAAGATAGAATGCTTTTAACTAGCTTAAAACGCTAGATCATATATTCAGTAATAAACAAGATAGCAGCCTACATCACAGCGTATTTGAAATGTTCACATTTTCTCACTAAATTTAGTTCCATTGTAACTGGCCTTAGATGTTCAAAATGAGTTTTCAATCAAACAAAAAATATCGAATCTGCCTCAAAATTATAAAAAAAAGTAACACAATATATTTTAAGGTGTGAGTGAGTGTGTGTATGTGTTTGTGTGTGTGTGTCTGCAAGGAGATAGGACAATGAATAGACGTGGTATTAGATGATAAAAAAGGGGTTATGAGTTCTCTGAAACACTGAACTTCCACTATGCATGTCACAGGAGTTGTACCGCATACCTTTTTGATGTATCACACTTTTATTCATATCTTAACCTGCATACGTGACAATTACAGGAGAGTTCAAAAGTCTTGGTTTTGAAGGAATTTGGAAGTTTTAATATGCGTTAGACCAGAGCAGTTTAATTTTGGGCCTGAATAGGAAAAGAGGCTTTTATCACTCCTTGCGTATGTTAGTCATCTCTGCGTAAAGTTAAATAAAGGTGAAAAATCAACCCAAAGATGTGCAACAACTGCTTCGCTATGAAACATTAACCATTTTGTACTTTTTTTTGGTTTACATATAACATGAAATGCAAATGCACTCAATTATTGTATAGGTCTGAAAATAAAACTATGCAACTTTTATCTTAAATTGTCTGCTTTCTACCATTTTGTGAACACCACAAATAGTTAAGGAGTATTAGGCAACTGCATTTTTTCATTAAAAATGTTTAAAACAATGTATTATGAAAATGGCAATTCACAATAAATAGATTATTTCTATAAGCTGACTTCTGGAGTATTTATTTGCTGGAAAACTAATAAATGTTGGACTGATATAAAATTAGCTCTAACACATATTTACATCTCACTTTTTGTCAGATTCACACAGTACTTCATGCATTGATATATTACAGCGGTGCATCGAATGCGCGAATCAAAGCTGTACGTGTGTAACACTGTGCATGAGGTGGTTGGAGTAGGTTATTGACTATCACTCTGGAGTTGGGGACAAATAGACATCCTTCCATGGGCCACCCTCTCTTGTGATGTTCTGGTTGTACTGGCCTGCTTCCCTTTTATCGGGACATTGAGGCAACACTGGGGGTGATGACGCCAACTAGGAAGGGATTCCAGATTGCCTCAAATTACCCTAGTTCCAAACAGAGGCTGTGTGTTCAGATTAGCATATCTCTCAAGGACTTTGTGCACATGTTTGCTGCAGAGATGGTCGTGCTTTTCAGAGCATGGGGTTGCATCTCCTTGTCAACAGGGAGAGATACAGCCGTACTAATTTATGCATTCGTAGCGGGTGGGAGGAAGTAAGGTTCACAACGACGGGGCTGGCTCTGGTGCTTGGGGAGGGGGGGAAGATGATTGTGAAGTGTCTAACTAAATTAGTGTCTGAAACAGTTGGATGTTGCGTCTTTACCAGAAAAAGTGCAAGAGTGCACATAGCTTTCTCTGCTACAGAAAAGTGTAACTGTGGGTGTGAATAAAGAAGGAAAAAGAGAACATGAACCTGGAAGGTAGGATCCAGCAGTGATTAGAAGATAGATAGTTGCACAGTATAACTATTAGTGACTGAGGCACCACTCCATCTCTTGACCACCAATGAATGGACAATGTTCCATCTGCCCTTCCCCCAATTAAATGGCACAATTCAACTCTCTGAACTTTTATTGGTAATTATCAGTAAAGATTTCTGATAATTACCAACATAAGAAGAAAGAACTTGCATTTATATAGTACCTTTCACGACCTCAGTCCCAAACTGCTTTCGAAGTGTCGTCACGGTTGTAATGTAGGAAAATAGCAGCCAATTTGCGCACAGCAAACTCCCACAAACAGCAATGTGATAATGACCAGATAATTTGTTTCAGTGATGTTGATTGAGGGATAAATATTGGCCAGGACACCAGGGATAATGCTACTGCTCTTCTTCAAAATAGTGCCAGGGGATCTTTTGCGGCCACCAGAGAGGGCAGACGGGGCTGCGGTTTATAGACAGAACTTTCTGGAAAGACTGAATTCTTTCTGTATCTGACATAATTTTTTTCCAAGAGTATAATAAAATGTTGATAGCTTCGCTGTTTACACTTGCCTTGCTCGTTCATACTGATCAGAGTGGCTTTGTGTGTGAAAGAGAGTGTTTGGCTACCCTTATCCTTGTGTGCTATCATTCTGACCAGCTGTGAGAATCATGTGAAAAAAACTAATTTTTTGATCAAAGATAAGGGGACCTGAAATCACCCCTTCAACAGCAAGGTCCATTTTTTAAGCAATTTTATAAATGTTGTATAATTTACTGTCTCCCCTTCTGTGAAAACGCATAAATCTCCAATGCATTTAAAACAGGATGTCAGTCGCTTATTGAGTGCTGCTGGACATAACTCTTTGGCAAATGCCTCCAACCACCCCCCTCCCCAGGTGATTGGAATAAACAATTAGTAAAAAAATTCACAGCAGCTGTGACCTTCACAGGCACAGCAGATCTCGTCATGCTAGGCACCTGTGCTTTATCTGCCACCATTTGACACACTTCATTAATAGGCTCCCTGGAGAATCTCAACCATTTTACATACAGCTCTTCCATTATTCTCGGCATGTCATATTGTTATCCTCCTTCTGGGTTTGGCAAAGTCTTTGGTCCACTGGCATCAGTCCTGAACTCAGCTTATTGCCAATATGTACACAACCCCATTAAGCAATCAGCAAAAGCAACCTAGCTCAATTTAATTGGATTTACTCAACCATTAATCGCCTTAATTGTTATTTTCCCAACAGTTCCGAAAACATATTTCCAACATTGTAAATCTAATGTCAGCAACCGGGAATCTATGTTCATAACAAACTGTTTTGGGGCAAATTGCATGACTACTTCTTGGGGTTAGACTATCAACAAAGTTACTCACTCTTGGAAACTCTTTTTTTTCATAGACTTGCTGGCTTATAAGGCACAATCCAGAGATGGGTCTGTGAAGGATCCTGCAAAAGATGTTGTTCTATTATTTGATAGCACAATTGGTGCTTACTTACCAAATCGTTTATCTTTAAAATAATCATACTAATTTCCATCTATTTTCAGTACTGTGTTAAGTCCAAACTAGGAGAACCCTGATGGCACTGCATATGGATACTGTGTGACCTGCTGTGCAGGTTCTGATGCTTACACTAGGCAATTTGCTTTGCATCCCAGCCAAAAAGTTCAGAGTGTCTATTGATACCATTGTGTCAGCCAATGAGTTGGAAGCAGGGCGGGGCTTACAGAAGGACTCAACAGCAGTCTATTTTACAGCAAATACATTTTATTTACTCAGCAAACAGAGTCTTCTTTACTACAGCAAACAGTCTACACAGTCTATTTAAAAAGAGTCTCTACGAACTGCAGCAAACAGAACTCATGACCAAAACTGCAGCAAAGTCGCCCGATAAAAGTAGAATTATTTCTCCAGCAAATTACCCAATTATCTCTATTCTGGCCGGGCATAGAGGTGTCACTATATGCAGCCTAAAATCAATTGCAGTCACTTACAGCAGTGCGGGCTCCAGGAGTGATTGATGGGGGAATTACCCAATCATCTCCATTCTGGCCAGAAATAGAGGTGTCACTATATGCAACCGTCACAGTTAATCACATCGCAATATGATTATTAGATAAGGATATGTGTTAATATCAGAGGTTAGCTGGAACAATGGAGGCCAGCCAGTCATCACATTATCCATCTGGGATGCCCAGGGCATCTCCTGTCCCTTTGTATTGCCAGGCAGGAGACATCAGGTTAAATTGATTAGCAATTAAACTATCAACATGGTCATTATGTCGAGGTCTAGAGGAACCTCACTTCAATATACATTCTGGGCATCGTGAGATGACTCACATTAAAGGGAAAGGTTTTGGACATTAAAGGGGAAGATATAAGAACAAACAGGTGGCTTTTTGGTTTTGTTAAGCTGACAGTTTGGTCGGAAGCCGAGTCTGATCACCTTGGGTCTGCAGGAAATCAGGTTGTATGAGTTTATTGTATAACCGTAATAGTTATTATATTATTGGTGTCTGAGTAATAAACTTGCATTTGGACAATACGCTCAAGCCTGAACCATGAGCAATCATTTAATTCAGTTTAAGAGGTTTCCTTACTGCATGCTGCAGTAAAAGCAACAATACTTGGCCTATTGCTGCAATACAGAAAATTTACTGAAGCAATAGATCACATGACTGAGTCAAGGTCAAAATAATGTCTTACTGATAATGAAAGATTTAGGCCTCACAGATATTGTATTTGCAAACTATTTACCTATCACATTACAAAATTTGCTTAAGGTGCAAATAACTTTGTTCTTACCCTCCCCAAAAGCCCTTATTCACAGTTTTTACATTGTAAATATTTATTCTTTTTACTTTACCTCCCATAGTAAATTTGCTAGAGATTTAAGTACTTTATGTATTTTTTTATTCTTCTCTTCTCCCTCCACAGAGTCTTTTATTTATTATTGCATTTATTTATTAGTTACCACTTGCTTATTTACTATGGTAGGTTTGTAGTTCTTGCTGATGCTGTCATTGGTGTAGCCACTGTCTAAGGAGTGTCTAATGAACAGCACCTGAACAGCTGCTCATTTGCCATGGTCCTGGTCTAGTAGTTTGAGCAACCCTGACGGCAATGTCTGAGGTCAGCATCAAAACACCCCGTAAACATTACCCTTTAACCTAATCGCAAGCTTTAGTCTCTCTCCATGACACAGAATAACCTCATCCCAAACAACAGTTAGCTCTGAGTTTTCATTAATGCCTTAAATTAGATAAGCACTGAAAAAATAAAAGGGTAAATTCACCAATCCTGCACTCCCATCGGGGAGCCATGTTTGAGGGGACAGCAGGTCAGAAATAAAGTCCTTTGAGCATAGCTCCCCACAGGATTAGTGAATTTAGCCTGAAATCTTTACGGCTTCAATTTGTTTTTCTGCTCCTCGTATCTCATGGTTCTTATTTTTAAATTTGGTTGCCACTGTACAATTTGGTTATTGTAGTTCCACAGGAGCAAGCCAACCTTAAAAAAAGAAATTTGTGGGGTCGAAGACAATGAGGAAATTTGTGGGGTCAAAAACAGTGCTAAGAAATTATTTAATCGATTTGATTGATCAGTTTTGTGGTACTTGCTGGTTTATGAATGTTTGTTTGAAATGAAGATGGTGTTGCCACCCACCATATTGAACGCTTAGATGCCCGTCTTACACCTGTAAAATGGGCATTGCGTCAACCAATTTCTAGGTCATAGTTCCCTGAAAGTGTTAGTTCAGGTAGGTAAAGGCATAAAATAAAGGCTAACAACATTTTGGGTTTTATAAATGGGAGCTTAAAGTACACGTTATATTCACTAGGATGATTCCAGACTACAGTCATGAGAGACTGGAGATACTGGCATTATTTCCACTGAAGCAGAGGCTAAGAGGAGTTTCAATAGAGTCTTTTATAACGATGAGAGTGAATAGAGAAAGACTACTTCCTTTGGTTAGGAAGTCAGTGATGAGCAATCATCAATTCAAATAGTCAGTAAAAATGAGAAGCGAGGTTAGAGAAGATTGCTTAGTGCAGAGGGCTACTGAAGCATTGGATGTTTTCAATGAGGAATGGTTGAGCCAGGGACCAAGACATCTATTGGAAGGAGAGGAAGATACAGGGCTATTGGGTCAGCGCGGGGCTGAAGGATTAGTTTTGCATTGCTCCAGCAAAGGGCGGCACAGACACAATGGAATGAATGAACTCGTTCCGTGTTATAAACTTCTATGGTTCTGTATATATAAAAATGTTTCTGTAGAGCTGGTGCTAACAGCCAGTGGAATTTGAATCCGATCTGGAATGTAACACTGAAAGTGATGGTTCTCTGACAACCTACAGTCCTTCCCACTTAATAAAACGACCACCTGCCCAACAATTATTAACAACGAAAGCGAATAGGTCCCAATAAATGCCCAGACCTCCCGCTCCCCCCTCGCCCATAAAGTCCACCAATGCGCAAATTCACCCTCAGCCAATGGGACCGCCGCTGCGCGGTCACGATCCGCCCGTCTGCGCGCGCGCTAAATGTGGCCGCGGACGCGGGTGCGCGCATTGTGCCAGGTGACAGCGCGGGCGACAGAGTGGGTGGCAGCAGTCCCGCTCCCAGCACTGCTCTTGGTCACAGGTAAGACAGTCACTGGGCTCTGGGTTATTTGCTTCTTTCGTACACTTATTTCTGTCTTATTATTGAAATGTCTTGCAACAGTGTGTATATGTGTATGTGTGTGTGTATATATATATATATATATATACACACACAGCATTAGTATAAAGCGGATAATTCAACAGAACCTTTTCTGCAACTTTCATCTTTACTGAAAGGGACGAAATGATTGTGTTTTGGGGTGTCTGCACAATTCTGATTTAGTACATCATACTTTCACTCATACTGTCAGTTTTTGTGGTGCAAACAGACTCTAAGACTCAGGGAAAATGCAGCCATGATCAGCCATAGATTCAAACCTAAACTTTAGGTTAAGATTTAATGACATGGCTTATTTCAGGAGTCATATCAGTGATTAGTTCATTTTTTTGTGTGGGAAGTGCTTTGAAATTGGATGATTCGGTTGTTTTATTTTTTCCCAAAAGAAACTGGGATTGTACAGGCAAATGTTACGCTACCTGGTTTGAGATAATTTTGATGACATATTTTTGCATGTTGTTTGTTAACGACACTGAGCATGGAATGGCACAGAAAATGCATCATGGCACAAATAATGACTTTGATGTAAATGAGATGCAAGTCCTAAACAGGCTTAAAGGGCTCCACACTAATAAAACCCCCCAGACATAGGTGTTATTCATCGCAACAGGTTGAGAGAGACTCAGGAAGAGATTTGTGAGGTGTCTATATGATCGTAGCAAAGGAATCACTGGACACAGGGGAGGTACCACTAGATTGTGGTACCAGGCTATTGTGGTAAACAAATTCAAAAAAGGGGTGGCAAATCTTGCACTGGCAATGACAGACTCACTAGTCATACTTCAATTCTGTGTAAACTAATGGAATCAATTATCAGGAGTGAACGTGAGGATTATCTGTAACATCATAACCTAGTAAACAGCATTCGTTATAGCTTCGGAAGGGGAATACCCCACCCGACAAACATTTTTTGAAGGGCAGAAAGGAACAGGTACTTGTTAGAGTGTTAAGTTGGGGGTGGGGGGAGTACCGAATAGGGTGCCCCAGGGATCCCTGTTGGAACCGCTACTGTTTCTGCTTTACATCAATGACTTGGATTCAGAAGCTCATTTTGCAGAAGCAGTCAAATTTGCAGATGATACCAAAATTGGGAGACGTGGAGGAATCAAAGGAGACAGCGCAGAAATTACAGAATGAGTTAGATCAAGTGTGCAGGTGGGCAGAAAAATGACATAACATTTGATACAGAGAAGTGTAAAGTACTGCACACAGGAAGGAAAACTGGGTGACGTGTACTCCATGACTGGTGTTGAAAAAGCTAAGAATGAAGTTAAGAGACCTAGCAGCCTTACTAGACTTGAGACTCAATGGAGGTGAAATTGGAATTTGGCGGGGACACAAAACAGGAGGAATTGGTTTTGCTGCCTGTTATACCACGTGCCCAGTATTCAGTGCTATTGCAGTCCATGGAACTGAATATCCAGTGGGGCATATAATGGATGGGCGGGGTGTAATGCCATGCTACCTGTTTTGTGTCCCGCCCATGTCCAATTTCACCCCCATTGTGTCCAACCAGTGCTATGCCAAACCTAAAGATCTCTTGGGATGTAGCCACATTTATTGTCCATCCCTAGTTGCCCTGAGAAGATGCTGGTGAACCTTCTCCTTGAAACTCTGCAGACCTTGTGGTGATGGTCCTCCCACAATGGCATTAGATAGTAAATTTCAGGATATTGACTCAGTGACAATGAAGGAATGATGATGTGTGTCCAAATCAAGAGAGCGTGTGACTTGGAGGGGAATTTGGAGGTGATGGTGTTCCCACGACATTGCTACTCGTCCTTCTTGTTGATAGAAGTGACAGGGGAGGGAGGAAATGTCAAAGTAACCTTGGTTACCCTTGAACTACATCATCAAAACCCTAGAATACTATTCACAGGAAGTAATGATTAAACTGTACAGAGCTCTAGTCAGACTGCACCTTGAGTGCAATGTACAGTTCTGGGCTCCAAGAATCAAAATCAAATGCTGGGGGCTATGCTGGGAAGAGTCACAAGGCTAATCCCTTGTGTAAAAGATCTAAGTAATGATCAGGAAAGACTGGAGTAATGAGTTTTTCAGCCTAGAAAGGAATTGTGTGAGAGGCAATCTTATTGAATTATACATGATAGTTGAGGGTTTGGAAAAAACTGAATCTGCAATATTGTTTTAAATTAAATTGAGATTAAATTAAGGGAATGCCAGTTCAAACTAGTAAAAGATACATTTAAGATTGATATTAAAAAGTTCTTCACACAGAGTGATTTGACACATGAAATGGACTTCCAGATGGACAAGTAGAATTGAAAACTCTGGAATCATTGAAGAAGCAATTAGATGCTGCAGTGGGGGAATATAAGGTCTTTCTGGCCAGCTGAACTAAAATGGACTGACTGGCCTTCCTCATTCGTAATGATATTGTGATCTTGCTTTGTGTACGTGCAATCTCACTTCCATTGCTTTCAATGGAGCAGAAAATATCTGAGTCTGTCTCCCATGAAAAAAATTCTGCCCCTCCCCCACCCAAATTAACTTTAAGACGACATGCAGATCGTAGGAAAATGGCCTTGGCCTCAGATCACGCACCATGATGCTGAAACAAACAAGCTTCCAAATTCCATTTTTTTTAGCCAGAAAGTCAGAACAATGTGATTGACATGGTTGTGTCTACTAAATGAGCAGGTGAATCTCTGATGCATATTTACAGGTCAAACAGGAAGAGGCAGTCAGTGAACAATCATCTCATCTTCAATGGGTCAAAAGTTAACAATTTGGTTATCGTAAAATATAGCGTCTATTTCATGAGTTTTTATATGACGCAGGTCCAAGGGTATAACTTTTAAACCTGGGCAATGTATAGGTTGCGACAAAATAGGAGATGCAACTTGCGTTGTTTTGCACTCAGGAACAAATAGTACTCATTAAACACCATGGGTAAATTTTCCTCTTTACCGCCTGGGCATTAAGCATCGCCTGAGCAGAGCGTGGAAAGGAAAATCTGTTGGGACCGGTCGGAAAACCCTTTACAGAACCTGACAGATTTTCCTTCCATCTATTTCAAAAGGAAGGAAACTCCAGTGGGTTCTGTTCCCGGAATGTGATTTTCCTTTCTGCGATCTGCGCAGGTGATGTTTAACGCCCAGGCAGTAAACACGAAAATCTATCCCCGTGACTTCACTTGTGCCATCAACTGCAACTCTGGTTTTGTCTGTGCAAGTGTAGCTAAATAGATGTGATAGTGTCCTGCATAGCAATGCCACAAGTTTGATTACATATTTGTTAGCAAGATATGCGTTATTAGGGCAACTAGGGATGAGCATTAAATACCGGCCTTGCCAGCAATGCTCACATTCCATGAATGAATAAAAATAAACATTGTATTCATATGTAGCCTTTTTTCTCAGGTTTAAATGTTGGAGATAAAATATTGAATTTAAAATATTATACATTCTTTAAGGGCCATTTCCATCTTTCTGTTGTGTTTTTGGACTCGAACCTTGGATATTTTCTTCACATCAGGTGCCAAAGACCAGAGTGTGCCTTCATCTGCCCAACACCTAGGTAATTGTAGCACACCCAGAGGTCAAATGAATACCCTCGTTAGCGCATTTAGTTTACTGGATCTTTCACATGCCCCCGCGTGATCTCTTTCACTTCAGAAAATAATTAAATAAACACTATCAGACTGTGGCTTAGACTATAAACTACCACACAGATTTATTAATGGTAAATAGATAAGCAAACATCAGACATTGTTTGACTTATATACATCAAATAACCAGCTTAGTGATCACATCACAGCCTTTTAGGCAATTTAATGCGGAAGACTAAAATCCCCAATCAACATTTTAAAAATATATCTTAAAATGACTATGGATTCTTTCCTCATTAACATGAAGGATTATTGCCCCATTTGGAGACTTAGGGTAAATTTTGTGTTAGCAACAAGTTCACAGCAGCTCAAGCCTGAATATCCCAGTAAACCCAATTTCAGCAGATAGGCTGCTGCCTTCAGCAGCACTCACAGAGCAGTCTCAGAGGCCTGTGCCTCGATAGTCTTGGGACGCAATTTAGGAGAAGGCTGAAATCATGGGCAGTGCCCTAGCATACCCATTAGTGATTTAATGTAATTTATAGAGATGTAGGGGTAGAAATTGGTCATAGTTGTGTCTGTTTTGTGGGTGGAAAACAGGGACAAAAATGACCAATTTTGTGGGCTCTATGCTCCAAGGACACTTGAAAAGCGTCCGACGGCAGATTGACAAACGTCCAGCGAGACTACCTAAAACAAGCATTAGGCCAGATTCCTATACTAATGAGGTGCTGCATATTGAAAATAATTTTCTCAGGTTTGCACATGTTCTATCCAACAATCTTGACATCTCTACATATGAACATCTTGTGACAGCCAAATGGAGACTTTCCCATTGGTGTTATTTTAACGTCAGTCGTAACCCATTTAAAACAACGGCGAGGGGGAAATCTAGGTTAAAATGTTTTAAAACACCACAACAATTGAGACTTGAATAAATACAATACATCTGTAACCAGATGAAAAGAACTCCTTTGTTGATCATTTGGGGAAAGATTCCCCCCGTGTGCTACATGTAACAATATTGTTTCTGTTTGGCGGTAAAATACTGGACTTGCTACAGCAGATCTTTTTTAAATGTGGGGTTTCGTTATCTTAAATAAAATGAATTTAAACTTTACACGTTTTATGTTTTCTAGATACACATATATTGTGCAGAGATGGCAGATACTGAAGATACCCTGGTAGAGGTGCAGTAAGTGTTACATAATGATAAATATTTTATAACCGTTACGTGCAAAGGGTCATTCTTCTATTTTGTAAGTTTGAATAAATAATTTGCTCCTTTTCCTTTGCTTACAGGGAGGAGGTGGAAGGTAAGACATTACAGATAATTCTTTGAAAAATGTTTTTAAAGTTTATTTTGATATTTCCACAAGATTGATTTTTTTTTCACGATTTTTTTCTTTTCTGCAGAGAAGGTACAAGATATATATTTTCCAACATTTCTCGTTTTGTCTAATTTCCAGTATTTTTATGATGAAACAATATAATGTCTCGGGTTGGAAATAGAAAGACATGTTGATATTAGAAATGGCACAGAAATGATGCAGCGTACTGATTGCATAGGTATAAAAGAATTTAAAGTAGCCCAAGTAAAATAGAACGAATTAACTGAAAATTTTCGAACAGCCACTGAAAAGTTTGAGAATGTTCTAAGAGAGAATTACAAAGAGTTACATAGAAATTACAACGCAGATACAGACCATTTAGCCCAACTGGTCTATGCCGGTGTTTATGCTCCACGCGACCCTCCTCCCACCCTACTTCATCTCACCCTATCAGCACATCCTTCTATCCCTTTCTCCCTCACATACTTATCTAGCTTCCCCTTAAATGCATCTAGAGACTTGTGCCATCTGTGAACTGCCAACTCCTAAAGTAATCAACACATTTTTATGAAAGAAGGTGTATTACGGTAAAGTATCCACTTTTGTGTTCTCAGAACAGAGCCTTGTCAACCAGGAACACGTATTGGGAAACCATGAACATGTAGCCCATGACTTTCCATCCATTAAAATTACAGGATGGAAAATCGTGGGTTGCGGATTCACCAATATGTCCACCCAGTGGGAAAAGCTTTGCACCCAGAGCACAAAAAGGTTGTAGCTCTGTCTTCCACCTGCACTCAGAATCAATGATAGTGTCTCAACCTGAGCTCTTGTCCAGTGAGGATCCCTGCTGACAGCGCAGGGTCGCTGAATTTAGCCTTGTCTATCTTTTAAGTATGGTGACCTTACTTGAGCATAAGAGACCATATTTTCTAGTTGGGCAGGATTGGTCTCACTGGCACAGAATGTGTGAGGGGGCTGGGAATTCAGGCAGACCTCCCTTTTGTCGGATCCCCACTCCATTAGCAAACTACGTGGTTTCGAGGTAGCTTTGTAGACCAGCCAAAAATGTGCAAGGACTTCACCTAACTATGTTAACCTAACTAATCTGCGTGAGTGCAATCCGTGCCATATACCAGTTCCACATCCCGAGCACGGGATCAGAAAATTTACTCTGATATTCCACATGTGACCTTACTAATGATTTATAAGGAGTCAGTAATGGTTTCTTGGACTTAAAAATCCATTTACATATTGCAACAATTTATTTTCCTTTTCAATTGCTGCCATAATTCCAAGTTAAGAAGGGATTTGAACTTTTAGGGGAAGAAATTGGATCTCATTTCACCCGTTATTTGTGCGTAAAACAGATGTTGGGTGACGATCGCGCGCCCCCAAACTACACCGGAAATGCATCTACCGCCATATTGGTTCGGACGACCTTTAATCGCTTTGGGTGGCCACCTGAAAGAAGCATTGAGTCAAGTAAAATATTAAAATTAGGGTCCTTCACCTGTTTCAGACACTTTTGTGATATTGGTCTGTCAGCATCTGATTCACTCATTCTTAAGTCCACCCAGCAAATCACGGCGAGAACAGTTGGGAAGCAGGCTGCAGACGGATATTTAAAGTGATCCTCACCTCCATTCACGTGAATCTCTGGTCAGTTATTTTAGGCTGCTAGTGGGCCTTTTTTTTTGGCTGCAGTAGCAGCGTTTACATTTTTTCCAAATCACTTTCTGGAAGCTCAGGAGTTTTTCTGTACTTTACTTTCAGCACAATTAGTGTTATAATGGGTGCTCTGATGGGTCCACTATTGGGGATGGAGGATGATGATGATGAGGAGGAGGAGCAGCACCAGCAAGGATGACTGTAGAGACCAGCAGACGCTGCTAGGAGGGGTGAAAGAGAGGAGGCCCCACACCACATATGTTCAGGAACCACATTTCTTACCTGGACCTGACTGATGAGCAGCCTCCACTTCACTATGGATGCTATATCACCTGTTGCAGCATCAACTGGAGCACCGGACCAGGGCATGGACCGCACTGACTGTGGTTGTGAAGATAATGGTGACTCTAATTTCTACCCCACATGGTCATTCCAGGCTGCAACAGGTGACGTTAGTGACATTACGCAGTTTACCGTCCACTGCTGCATCAGGGAAGTCATAGATGTGCTCAATGCTAAGAGGAACCCATTCATTTCATTACCCATGGAGGCAGCAAAGCAAGAAAGAGCTGGGGATTTTGCAAAGATAGCAGGCTTCCTACGGTGCAAGGCATCATTGACTGCACCCATATTGCTTTCTGTGCTCCATATGAAGAGCCAGGAACATACTTTAACAGGAAGGGATTCCTCTTCCTAAATGTCCAGCTGGTGTGCGACGTGCATTATGCAGGTCTGTGCCCGTTTTCCTGGCAGTAGTCATGACGCTTTAATCCTTCGCCAGTCCTCAATAATCTGTCTCTTCCACCCAGGCCATCATATGTTAGGCCGGCTGCTTGGGGACAGTGGGTATCCCCTGATCACCTAGCTCATGATGTTCCCAGGAACTTGAGTACAGACTCTGAGGAGCACTACAGTCAGAGTCAGGACTCCACCAGAGCTCTCCTTGAACAAACCATCGGCCTTCTGAAGCAAAGGTACTAATGCTTGGACAGATCTGGAGGCGTTCTTCAGTACGGCTCCAAGGGAGTCTCTAGGTTCATCTTCGTGTGCTGCGTGCTCCATAATTTTGCCTTGCAAAAGGCCAATCCTTAGAGATACCTGGGAAGGAAAAAGTGGAGGCGCAGGAGCAGGAAGCTGAGGATGCCAGTGAAGAATAAGAGCCATCATTCCCGCCAGCTGTCAGAGTCTGTAGCAGCAAATTATCAAGGAGAGTGTTCAGTTCAATAATCCCTCCTCAATGCAGCAACAGCCCCTCCTACCATAACACCATGGTTCTTATACCCATTACATGAATGCCCCCAAAGGGTATACCTTCTCAGTTACTAGGAATGTTCAGACCAATAGCAATGTAAAGAAAAAGTTGACAACACCAAGATGATTCATCATTCTTCATTTCACTATTCCAAATCTTTAATAATGAAGCCTTAAAAATCACCCTAGTGCAAACCCCTAGTGCCTGTCTTCTGTGCTCTTCTGTCTGTTCTGGTGCTTCTACGAGGTGGTTCCCCAGTGACTATAGCTTGGGAGGTGACAGACTGCTGAACGTCCACTGAGGTTACTTGAGGTGACCGTGGTGGGTGACCCCGAGGAGCTCTGGCTGTAAGAGGGCCGAGCTGCACACTGCAGCATCTCGACGTCGGCCAGGGTAGTGTGGACCAGCTGGCTGTCTGGAATCAACAAGGACACTTGGCTGAGAGGCTGGCGGAGGAGCAGACATGCTGTCATCCTGAGAGAGGACAGCATATGCCTTGCCCATGGCACCACTGCCAATCTCTTGGGGCTGAGCCTCAGCGCCCCCACTGCTCTGCACAAGAACAGGAGTGATGTGATGATCTCAAAGCTCCTTTCCACATTTTCCTTCATGTTTTGAAAGCCAGAGGAGATATTTGAACCCAGTGCCCAAGGTGGCAGCAGTCTGAGCTCCCATCGAAGTTGTCAGAGCTGCCACCAGAGGCTCCATTGCTGTGGGTCCCACTGCAGTATTCATAGATCTGACCACTTGCTCCATGATTGACTGCATAGTTTTGATGCTGTGTGTGAAGACTTCTTACAAGTTGGAGCTTGACTCCTCCATGTTATCTGACCATGCACATACTCACTAGCAGACAGGTCAGTGCACTTAGAAGTTCCGTGTACATTCCCATCAGTCTTCTTCGATAGGCTGGGCCCTTGAAATCCACATCTGTGCCTTCTGCAGCAGGGCTAGGATCCAAACTCACCCTCCGTCCGGTGAGCTGCTTCCTGGGCCATCCTAACCCCGGCCCTCGCTCCTGTGCACTTGAATCTCCCAGTGATGGGAAGCGAGTGAGGGAACGCTTGTGAGTACTGGGGCTATAGGTGATGCAGGGTTCAGCAGAGAGTAACAGAGATGAGAGTAACAGAGATGAGAGTTAGGAGTCTTACCTTAGCAGCCCTGCTCAGATCATTAAACTTCCTCCATCATTGCAGCCAGGTCCTGGGTGCAATGCTTCTACCATTGACCTCTTCGACCACTTCTTCCCACCGGTGCCGGGCAACTAGCCTGGAGCCCCTAGTGCCCAGAGTTGGGATGAGCGCCTCCCTCTTTGTCAACCAAGACCTCCAAAGCAATGCAGAAAATCTGGGGGGGACCATACAGCACCTGCCCGTCATTTTCAAGCTTTTTAGGCAGTCTTGACAATTGCAGCCAAGGTGCACCACTCCTTTTAAGAGTTGCAAGCTAACTTTAAATGGCATCACGGATTCTTGTTCCCCCGTCCCCTGGTCCCCATTAAGCAAGTTGCCAATGAACAGCGGGAGTTGCGCTGGCAGCTCACCAATTTTAATCAATTGAGGCACGAGCACCAACGTGGCGTGTGTCTGTCACCCACGGGAATGATGCACGGAGCAATTGCGGAGCAGCACAATATGAATTTTTCCAAAACGAATAACTCCGCACAGACCAGGGATCAATCTTGGGATGTACACGAGCTCTTTGGCTCATTTAACCCACTGGATAAACTCGCTGATCCACTGGTGGAGTCTTGCATGAATTTCTAAGCAAAATCAAAAGTATCTTTTAAGTTGCTCTTTAACTTTCTATTTAAAATTCTTTATAGAAGAAGAAGAAAATCTAGAAGAAGAGGCCAACTTGGAAGAAGGTAACATTCTTGCCTGTACTCTTAACAAAAGTCACTGTTTATAAGTCTGTTTTGTTATGTTTTAGTTTCACCCCAGAAACTGTGGATTTTAAAAGGCCAATTTTCTGATGTGCACTCCCTGTGCAGAGCCTCGCCCTCTGGAGTCACAGATTGGGAAATCGTGGATGCGCTCCTTCTGATGTGCACTTCCATCGGGTCCAGGTTGATGCATCTTGAAAATCGGCCCTTATTAATACAGTTGGTGGCTTCAGCTTGGTTTAGTTAATGGCAATCTAATCTCTGGATCAGAGGTTACAGATTCAAACCCTGTGCCAGGACATAGGCTAGATTACATGCTTAACAGCCTACTGTAGTATTGAGGGAATGCTGCTTTGTCAGAGGTGCTGACCCTTTATTGCAACATTAAATCGAGGCCTTGTCTACCTGTTCTTGTGGCTCAGCTGTATGTTAAAGATCCCATGACACTATTCAATGGAGAATAAGTAGTTTTCCCAGTGTTCTGGCCAACACTCTTAACTTCCACCATCACAAGTAAAACATTTCATTGCTGTATGTGAGATCTTGCTGTGCACAAAATGGCTGCCTACATAATTACTGTGGACGAATAATTGTACTTCTCTGCTCCTTGTGTATGCCAGAAGCATGTATTGCAAAATTGTGCACTGGCATCCCATAATTTTTTATCCATAAAGCAGAATTTATGCCCCTTTTACTCAAAGTAATTCATTGTATTGAAGTGCTTTGAGATGCGATAAATCTTTCTTTGTGCATCATCTACAAACTCCCACTTTTTGAACATTATCTAAATAATTCTGTTATAATAAGGAAGGCAGGTATCTATAGTAGAATGGCACTGATTGATAGACTATTTTTGTATAAGGCCTTGTTAGTATTGTAGCTCAAACCACAGACGTGCACTTATACGTTTCCCACATTTTATCATGTCTTCTCAGCTTAGTAAGAAGATAATTATTAGGAAAGTATGCTTCTTGTATTTAGGATGTAATCATTTGGGCTCTGGTGTGGTCATTTGCATTATGAAAAGATCATCACTTTTTCTAAAATTATTATTGAGACACCTGGCCTCTTAAGAACATAGGCACAGGAGTAGGCCATACAGCCCCTCGAGCCTGCTCCGCCATTCAATGAGATCATGGCTGATCTTCAACTTCAACTCCACTTTCCCGCCCTATCCCCATATCCTTTGATTCCCTTAATGTCCACAAATCTATCGATCTCAATCTTGAATATATTCAACAACTGAGCATCTGCAGCCCTCTGGGGTAGAGAATTCCAAAGATTCACAAATTTCTGAGCGAAGAAATTTTTTCTCATCTCAGTCCTAAATGGCTGACCCCTTATCTTGAGATTATGACCCCTAGTTCTAGCCAGGGAAAACAGTCTGGGAATAGTAATTACTACGTAGGATTTCTCAAGAGAGGATGTAAGTGCTCTTTGTTCCTTTTACCCTCTATTAGGATTCCTTTCCAACTTTCCAAAATTATCCTAAAATAGTTTCAAATTTCAGTTCTAAACATCTGTATACTACTTACTCATCCTGAGTATTTGCAGACAATGATTTTCAATCAACTTTGAAGTATCCAATGTTTACCTGCAATGGGTAGAAAATGAATGCTGATAGATCCTTTGAAATATTCAATGCAGTAATGTACAGAGGTCATACTGATTTGTGGAAATCAATAAGATATGATCTGCTGCCCAGCTGCTGGGGCAAAACACAAAACAAGTGCAGAGAATTAAGCATATCAGACTATTAGTTTCAGATGCATTTTGATTGTGTCACTCAATGATTAATTATACCCTGCATAGTAATTACTACAGAGGATTTCCCAAGAGAGGATGTAAGTGCTTATTGTACACCACTCTCAATACCAGCATATCAGCAACTTGTTCTTTATCAAAAGAAAACCAGCAAAGGTGTGTATCATGCGCTATGACTTGCCAAACACTGACTTGTTCTTTTTTTCTATATCTGATTGACATAAGCAGAGTCCTCTGAACTTCAGACTGAAAAACCAACTCATGAAGGTACAAAGTATTGTCCATGAGCCACTAACACCTTTACTGAGATCATAACTGTGCAAAATTGTTTCCTTTTAATCATTACTGATGTACGTAATAGTTATCTTTTTGAAATTATGTGTGAAGAGAGTTTATTAAAATACAGAAGTAAATAAATTATTTTTTGTGCTTGACCAAAAACCAAAATGTCTTAAATAATACTAGGTTCTGCACACCCTTCTCAGGTTATCGTTGAATGCTAAAATTGACAAAATTAACAAATATAGCAAAGTATTAAAAATAAAAGCAATATTTACATATTAAAAATGAGAAGATTGGATAGGTCTCTGCTACTGAAGATGCAAATGCTTCTGCCAACTGTGCCTCTCTGTTACAGATCTGCTTCAAATCTACACAATTCAGAAAGATCTTGGGAATATCTGCTTTTCTATTTGTTTGTGCCTACCCGCATTTTTGTTTACAAAGTCATTAACCCACTTGTTCTAATTTTTGCATTCCAAAGTCTCGTAGCGTACACACATTGACAGCAACTGAGTACTTCTTTGAACCCTCCACGAGCTTTATCACTGCATTCATTAAGAAATTGTAAACAATTTTACAACACCAAGTTATAGTCCAGCAATTTTATTTGAAATTCACAAGCTTTCGGAGGCTTCCTCCTTCCTCAGGTGAATGTTGTGGAAATGAAATCCTCGAACAATGAAGGGTTTGAGGATTTCATTTCCACAACATTCACCTGAGGAAGGAGGAAGCCTCCGAAAGCTTGTGAATTTCAAATAAAATTGCTGGACTATAACTTGGTGTTGTAAAATTGTTTACAATTGTCAACCCCAGTCCATCACCGGCATCTCCACTTCATTAAGAAAGCATAGAACTATGCACATTACGTCAGAGATAACCATCTTTTATTGTCGCTCCGTTCCTGCACCGCAAGCCTACGTTGAATAAGATGTATGACCGCCAATTGCGGAGAAGCCAATGTTAAAATGCCAGGAAGATTCAGTTGATAATGTAAATTCCGGTAGTAGTTTTTCTAGCATCTCAGAATACAATAATCAGATAAATGCCATGGCCCAGAAATTATGCAGTGATTCTCCCCATCTGCTGCTATGGCTTTGGTGGGAGACTGATGGAACCTCGGGAAAGCAGGAGAATTCCCATGGAATTTCAGGGTCCATGTGTCCAATGTAAACAGTGTATCTCATCAAAAAAAAGGCATACTTCTCCCATATACCGGTGTGAGCTGACTACCAGAATTATTTTTCATGTATTCTACCTGTTAACGCAGCGCTTTACCCACTATTTTACTTCCATTTAATTTTAATGGGTGAGAAATTGAGGGCTGCGTCCTCTTTCCCCGACATATATGCGACAGGCAAACTCGAAAATCAGCCCTTTTATGATTGCATCTCCAAATATTAATTTTAATCTGAAAACAAATATTATTTTAAAACTAAATACAAAGCTTCATGAGCAATTTAAAAGCACATTTCCATTTAGTCAATTTTTTAACACAGGAAGGTGCCATTCAGCCCTCATTAACCATAGATTCAATAAGGCTATACTCCTACATGGAGCTTTGCTCAGTGCGAGTGTCAATCGGAGAATTAGATGAGAAAATCAGGCACTCTTAGCAAGCAAGGCTTCATTTGGGATCATACCTGCATTCAATCCACCCTATAATCTCATTAAATTGCATTTTAAAAAATTGTGATATAGCCTTTAATTTGCTCTGGAAATTTTTAATTTTTAATTTTTTTTAATCTTCAATTTTCATCTAATTTGCAGAAGCTCCCCAAGGTAGGTTATTATTTGTATTTATTTTCTGAATTCAAGTATATTAACCTTTCTGTTTGGTCCAAATAATGAACCAGTACAACTTGATCATTGAACAGACCTCTTGTCAAGTAAACCATAACAGTCGCTCTGTCCCTCAGCTGCAAAAATTTGACCAATATATGGATGACAGTTCCTTAGAGCCATAGACTTTATTTGAAAAATATAAGATAAACGTAACGCTCCCACATTCCTAATGGTGAGATTTGATTAAAGGACATGCAGCTAGGAGGATCAGGGCGACAGTGCTGAAGTGTTAACACCAAATCATTCTCCCTTTCAAGCGTGGCTTCCTGCTGGAAGTGCAGCATTGTTGCAAATTTTAGTAACCTGTCTAAAATTATCTAAGCTATGTATTGATTAACTTGCATCTTTTAATGTATATATCGGCTATGCCTCTTAAGTTTAGAACAATATTAACATTCACGTTTTTCTGTATTAAATTTGCAATTTAAAAAAATTCCTATGTCCTGTAGGTGCCATGCGGGTAATCTTGTCGCCAGGCGATAGCAAATGAGCTGTCCGTTTTACATCCCACCTGATTTTCTTCTCCACTGACTTAAAAAAAATATCGGGCGCGGTGTAAAACTGGCAGCCGATTTGCTATCTCATATGTATCGCCCGGTGATAAAAAGTTAACATTACCCAATGGTTCTTGCCCACTTCCTAAGTAACTGTGCTTCATTCTCTTTCAGCAGGGGAAGCAGAAGAAGGTATATTCATTTTCAATTGTTCATTTCTGTTTCTTCTAACAGTATTTGTATGCATGGAGTTCTACCTTTGATGACTTAATAGGATTTCAAGCAGCTAATATTGGAAATTATTTTGAAACAAAAATGCCATTGCTTTGGTGCAGTAAGAAGTCGCTGTACACAGTTGAAGGATTTTTGTTGATAAAAATCAAAACAAAAGCAGAGTTTTCATTTTCATTTAGATATAAGTATAAATGTGCAAGCTGTAGAACTAGAAATGGCCATACCTCAGCTGTTTCAGAAATATTGGACTAAAGTGACACAGTGGGTTGGACGCCTCGGGGAACTGGGTTCATATCCAGCCAAGGATGATCGGATAAAAGTTTCCTCTGTCTGCTGGATGTATTTCTGCTGTGAAATAGGTTTGGCCAGTCTCAATCCAGTTCTTAGTGAGCATAATACAAAACTGTCCCTAAGATTTTACCCATCGACAAAGTGACACAGACAGGCCTAAGAATGGTTCGTGTGGGAAATAGAAAAATGCTACACTGGTACAATAGGGATGCTTTTGAAGTTAGGGAGTTGAGGTATGTTGTTGAGGCAGAGGAGAGGGATCTTTATTGTACATCTGCCTGTTAGACCTGACCTGGGAGTTTTTGCTGACACTGAGGTCTGAAATGGAAAATGTTCCATTTCCCAGCACTAAAATCCTTTATCTCAATGAGTACAAGAAAATAGAAAATGCTGGAAATACACAGCAGGTCACTTGTAAGAGTCCACCACCTTTTTCTCTTTTCAGGTAATGACAGGCCTTCTATATATTTCCATTTCAAACTTCCAGCATTTGCAGTTGTTTCTTTCTATTTTTGTTTCAGAAATGAACTGACTTTAAGATAAGATCATAAGAAATAGGAGCAGGAGTAGGCCAATCGGTCCTTCGAGCCTGCTCCGCCATTTAATAAGATCATGGCTGATCTGATCCTAACCTCAAATCTAAATTCATGTCCAAATTCCTGCCCGCTCCCCGGGCAAGATCTCAATTCTTGCCCCATATAAACGAAAAGGCGAAAGCTTGTGTGATTTTTTTTTTGTGGTTATTTTGAGAGTAATAATAATATCAGCACCATGATGATTTTTTGGAAATAATTGGCAGAAAACAAATTTTGTGAAGGAATTGGATGGTTTGTTTGGCTTGGTAAATCTGTCAAAGAAAAGTCAGCATCCAGGGTATGAATATAATGCTGGGAAAGCAGAGAGTGATATCATTTTTTTTTAATTTACAGATTTTTTTTAAACTGATTTCAAATTCTCAAACTACCATGATGGGGTTTGAACTCATGTTCTCTGGATTCTTAGTCCAGGCCCCTGAATTAGTAGTCCAGTAACATAAGCACTACACTACTGTACCCTATGTATCATTTTTGAAGAATTAGCATTTAATCTCACTAAAAGTAAAATCTGTATTTTGTGAGATAAAGTAACTGACTAACTTATAATTCTGTATATATTTATCATTCTGAATTATCCAAATCTAAGTTTTGTTTATAATAGTGTTTTGTGTCATACATTCGCTAATATACAATTTGATTTTTTTTCTGTACGTTACAGAAGAGACGAAGCCCAAACCGAAGTAAGTCATAAATGTTAGAATTCATAGAACACAAGCTAAGCAGTAGCTAAATGTCTTGTGAAATCTGTCAAACGCAAAACAGATACAGGCAGAGAATTACAAATACTAGGCCACTCCCATTGTATAGAGTCCTTGATTCAAGGTATTCCCTTATTATTCATGTGTCCTTGTTCGATACAATGATTACCAACGGTCTGGGCACAACAATCATCAGTTTTTCTCAGATAAAGCTAACTAAAGAACTAGTTGAACAGACTATGGCCTAGCTACTTTCAGTTTAGAAACTTGACTGTAAGTGTGTGTTTCTGTTCCTGTTTAATCTCCATGTTCACAACCAGAAGGGGCGTCAAATACCAGACAACACCTGCCAAGCACCTGAGAAGTGTTTATTGATTGCTGAGACATGCTAACTAATTGCTTATTGGTTTTGGTCTTTGGGGAAATAATGTCAGTGTCAAGCTCATTCGCATTCCAACCACTTTTCATCTCAGTACTTCTTTTTAACGTGTGAATACACTTTGCATTAATAACCCAAATTTATGCAGAAAAATGGTCAAAAATACTGAAACATGACAATAGTATATATTTTAATTAAAAGTAAATCAGTTTACATTTTGGATTTATTTAGCGACTGCTTTTTAAGAAGACATTTTTGTTTGTTACTCTAAATTACCATCATCATATTCTACATTAGAAATTATTAAATATTTATTTTCTAGTTTGTATAGTGAATGTGTGTTTTTAGAATGGCTGAAATATTGTCCTCAGGTTAAACAAAATGGTGGGCAATAAACGTTTGATTTCAGGGGTTTATTAGAATACATAGCTTGCAAAGTATTTTTCTATTCCCATGAACCTCAGTACGATATAAACAAAGAAGAGTTCCCCTAGCTCTTCTCAAAATACCCTGACTAACTGGGATTTTCCACTTTTGTGGAAACAAGCTGGTATATTCATTAGGTACTCCACTCACCCACACATGAGTATGTTTAAACAGGCAAGTCCTGGATTTGTAGGGAGACTCTGTACTCCTGTTAAAATTGAGCATGTGTGAAGTAGCCCCTTGGCTGCTTTAATCTGCTTTACGAATTATTAGCACAATTCCTGCTTACATTTTTCTGGAGTCGCCAAGCTCTACAGGATAAATCAAACAGCCATGTAGAACGGGCAATTATCCATGTACTAGATATCCTATGTGACTGTGATCGTGGTGCACTATCCATCTTCATCCTTCTCGACCTGTCAGCAGCTTTTGACACGGTTGACCACACCATCCTCCTCCAACGCCTCTCCTCCGTCGTCTCGCTTAGTGGGACTGCCCTCACCTGGTTCCACTTTTGCCTATCTAGTCGTAGCCAGAGAATCTTCTGCAATGGCTTCTCTTCCTGCCCTCGCACCTTTACACATCTTCCCGTCCCCTGCCTTTACAAACCCCTACATTTTATGTACTAACTACTGTTAATGCAGAAATTCAGAATTGAGATTTAATTCCATCTGTGTCTCGCTTTTAGGTTCTTTACACAGACTATTGCTCCCAAAATTCCTGATGGTGAAAAAGTTGACTTTGATGCAAGTATATTTCTTTCTTGATCCATTGGGGTACATTTTGTGAATGATGCTTCCTGTGTAAATCCTCTCTTGACAAGAGCATGGATCAGGAAAATTGGGCATTGAGGTCAGCATGGTCGATTAGCAGTGCTCCCGATTGTCCAGGGATTAATTTGAATGACCAGAAAATTCGGAGCACTGACCTCTGCGGCCAATTCTTCAGTCTGTGTTCCAGTCATGTTAGGCTCCGTCTAGAGAGAAGAGCTTCAAAAAAATTTACCCTTATAATGCAATATTTGGTAAGACTTTAATCTTGAAAACTAATATTTATTTATTCCCTGCGAAATTTGAATTCTGTAATTACAATATTCAGAAAGTTTTTAAAAAACTACATTTTAAACATTTAAAAATAACTTGTAGATCACCCAACTTTATTTTTGGGTAATAAAAAGAGAAGCAGCACATCAATTAATACTGCATCATAAATACCTATTTATTATTTGGGTGTCTAAAAGTAAAAGAAAAACATTACATTAATATAGCACCTTATCAGCATCCTCAGGATGTCCTAGAGCACTTCACAGCCAGTAAATGACTTTTGAAATGCAATCTTGTCACCATGTCGGCAACCGTGACAGTCAATTTGCACACAGGTCCCACAAACAACAAAATGGGTAAATGATCAATTAGTCTGTTTTTGATCGTGTTGGTTAAGGGTAAAAATGTTGGCCAGGGCAACTTCTTGTTCTTCTAATAGAACTACAGGAACTTTTACTTCTCCCTGAATAGGTGAACAAGTCTCAGTTTAACATCTCATCTCCAACAATCTTCCTCCGTACTGTAGCTTCTATAAGTGGGTCTTGAACCCTTGACCTCTGACTCGTAATCAAAAGTGCGACTATCTGAACCAAACTGGCAGCACTAATACTATTCTTTTCTTCCTGGCGCATTAGATAAAACAAAAATAAATTAGCAACTAATATATTACTCGTATCAACTGTGCTAATTTGACCAAACCTATAACTAAATCTCATTAATTTCATACCAAGACCTATGTTGTACCCTTATTCGTGAAAATGTAATACAATTTGAAGATGACCTAAATGATTTATGTTTTCTTGAAACAAAAGAGAATCATCGCCAGCAACAAGGCATCATATTAACTGAAATTGTTGGAAAGCGGTCCTCTTCATTGCTGCACTTATATCCAAACAATGGTCCAAGAATAAATTCTTCTCAAGACAATTAGAGTTTAGGTATAGAAACCCAAAGATATTTTGATTAACACCATGGTCTAACATATATATTCTTACTAGAAAAGGGAGCTGAAGGACAATTTTACAAAATCACACTCCGGGCACAGAGCCTCATTCACCAGGAATACATATGAGGAATTTGGGCCTGATTTTCCATCCATTATGGATATGCCCCAATTGCTAACATGCGCTCCTGGTGGGCAAGACTCCATGCTGGGCATACAGTTTTGTAGAATTGGCCCTGTGGTACACAACTAAGGTACAGTCTCTGAAGATATGAATTACTTACACCGCTGATATAATTATTCCAAGCTCCACCATCATTGTGTAATAATTTGTTCCTTTCTGCCTCCAGGACATTCAGAGGAAGCGTATGGAAAAGGACCTATTGGAATTGCAAACACTCATAGAAGCTCATTTTGAGAAGAGAAAAAAGGAAGAAGACGAACTCGTGGCTTTAAAAGAAAGAATTGTACGCTTCAAAGGCTATATCTAGAATAAAACTAATGTCTACTAATGCTACTTTTTTGCATTTGTTGCATAGTATGTGTGTATATAATTATCAAGTGCTGTGCTTACCTGCTGTGCTATCTGTCACCGAGAATTGTCAGAGTAACTATCTAGTAAAATCTTAGAATTGTGAATTGTCTTCCTTGTTTAGAGAACTAAATCAATGTTGATCATGTTTTTGTCTATTTGTTTGCATAGAAAGCAGAGGTTCGCTGGTCCACAAGCATACTGAATTATTCTGAGTAACTTTTCGAGCTAAATTAGGTTTATCATTTAAATGTACATCTTTTAAGCCCTAGTTATGTGATGATGACTAAAAGCTAAATTTTCAGAGACTTCATTGCCGGTTCTGAGTGTCACTCAATGGGAATACAGATCAGAGGATTGAGTGCAGAAAGGCCAGCATTGGCTTCTATGCCCAATTCTATGATCCATGCTCCCATCAAGCAAGACTCCACGGTACAAAGTTTACCGCATAACATTTTACATTTAACATTGGGTTGTAAGCAAACCTACTGCATGCCAAGGCAGATGGCATCAGTGTTTGTTTGGGTTTTGATAATGATCACCAATGTTTTGGCAGTCTCAATACAAGCAGAATCAAACATTATTTGAAAACCTGATCCTACATCAAACAGTTTGTTGCTGTGGACCCACACCCACTAAGAGCTGGGTTGAAACTCCCTCGATTTCTTTTCGAAAGAAACAGGAATCTTTTATCGAGCAGTCTGGATAATGTTCTAATGCAGGTGCTAGATGTAAAAACATGACATGTTCACACAGTTTGCCAACCACTCCCACACAAATCTACTCTTAGTGCCCAATCTTGCCAAACAAATTAAAATTCTCCGATAATATGAATGTTAAAAATTCAAGTACACTTTATGGGCAGTAATTTAATCAATAATTCTCCATGTGCCTTACTCTAGTAACATATATTCAGCAGCTGTTGTGCATGATGATAAGCACATGCTAAAGTGACAACTATCATCAATAAGACTGCATTCTTGAACTTTACACCTTTACAGTTTTTAAAACCACGTTACCTAAAACTAGAAAGTGAAACAACATGGATTTTCAAGATGGCAGCTAAGCATCCTTGAGGTTGACCAATTCAGAAGAAGTTAGCGCTCCCATTGCAGAACCTCGCACGTTGAGGTACATTGGAAAGGCAGGCGCAGAGGACAGTGTGCCCCATTCGCAGCCTGAGCAATTTTTATTTCCATCCATTGATTTCAAAATTCTGTAAAATGGGAGCACAAACTCATAAAGTGACCTCTAAAATATTTTGACCAGTTGTGTGATACGGTAAACATCTTTCATGGGGCTGACCACCAGTATATATCTTCTCTAGATTACAAATTGTTTGCAGCATTCTTGTACTCAGTCTTTTTTATCACTGAAACTACTTTCAAATAAAATATATTTACAGGAAAAGCGCAGGGCGGAAAGATCTGAGCAACAGAGAATCCGAGCGGAGAAGGAGAAGGAACGACTGAACCGAGTGGCTGTAAGTTACATAAATCTCTGTACACAGAGCAGAAAGATCCAAGGTTCAATTGTTGATCCATTATCTGACCTTGAGGATAGAGTCCAAGTGCAATTATTGTCCTTAGCTTCTCTGGGCAGAGAAAGGCAAAAATCGGCAACGGTTCTTGCTGTTTATCACCATCTGTTGGAAGTTGTGAAACACAGCCATTAGGTGAATGTTGGGTATGAGCAGGAAGGGCAGGATCTTGGTAAGTTATGTTGGCTACCACAGTCAAGTAGCTACTATTAGTCACTGTTCAGAATCTCACATGGCTACTTGGAAGATGTACCATAGAATCTTAAAGCACAGAAGGAGGTTATTCACCCCACCGTGCCTGTGCCAGCTCTTTTAAAGAGCTGTCCAATTAGTTCCACTCCCCTGCTCTTTCCCCATAGCCCTACAATATTTTCATTACCAGAAGGGTGAAAATGTACCCAAACAAAATCAATGCCTTTGGAGGGATAAAGCAAGAAAATCAGCTTTGGCGCGTTGGGGGGAATTACCCAAGTATGTAAGTGATTTAAAATACGTACCTTGAAGTACATACGATAACACAAGTAAATCTAAATTGAAACTTCAATGAATTACCATGCAACACCATTATGTACACTGCTAAACATTGCAGGACTGATGCAGTCCAGCAGTTATGAAACCACATATGAGTAAACACTAATTGATTAGCATTTGGATACTTGGCACTGAAGAGCAGTAGGTTGAATATTTTTAATTTAAATCCACAATACAAACCAATTTTATCAGATTTCTGAGCTTGTTGTGCCCCCTTCTGCCTGCAGTCTCCAAGGCTGGAGGCTTTTTGGAGTAAATCAAAAGCAATTTAGCATCTGTGTGGGAACAGCTATATTTTAATCATTTTAAGATAGCAATACATAGGATTGAAATTTTTTTAAAAAAAATCCAATTAATACTTCATATTTTAAAAATTTTTTGCAATAAATCTTCCCCTTGTGTTTTCATCTTGGTCAGGGGAAAATCGTCTCTACACATATGGCACACACTGTGAGGCTGTTTCCTCCCTGACATTTGTGCAGAATTGTGATACCAATATGAAAGCACACTGGAAATACATATAATTGGACTGCTAAATATTTACTGAATGTAATGAAATGGCAGGTGAACAAAATAGGCAAAAGAAGTGCCTCGCTAAAATTGCAAGGCAGAATTTGACCACCAGTAAATTGCAGTCCAAATAATTTTATGCAATTACATGGATATAACATCATGGACACTATTGTATGATTTGAAAATTCATGCCTGGAACTATACCCTATCTTGAGAAAAAAAGACAAGAAAAAGGTGGCAACAGCATGATGTTATAGCTCTGGCATCTGCAAATGTTGTACAGTTGGTGACTTCACAAGACACAGGCTACTCTTAGCTTATCCGTCAAGATTACTTAGACCACCCCACTGCGCCCCTCCCCCAAGTATCTCATCCATCTGTATTTTGTATAAATTTAAGGTTTTTGCCCCCTCTACCCTACCTGCAAAACCATTCCGAGTGTTGATCACTCTTTGTGTAAAGAAGTGCTTCATGACTTCTGTCCTAAACTTTCCTTTCACCAGTTTTAACCCATGTGATCCTTGTTCTAGTGCCCTGGCTTAGAACTTCCACTGACCAAAGTTTCTACAAATCACAACATTTTCAACCAAAACACCAGATGTTATATTGTAAACAGAACATGTCCTGAATGGTTGTGTACTAATTATTTTATTGAGACTCGTAAGGCATTTGTGTGAATAAAAATTGTATTTAATGGATGCTAAAAGCATATCCTCATCTACTTTGGAATTGGAATTGAAGCCAAGCCAAAGGAGCTCACAGGGTGGGTTTGGCCCATGAGCTGCAGCAAGAGAGGACTGGTAATGTGATGCATCACTAATTCTGTCTTGGGAAAGGTGATAGGACTAATGAATGAACATAGAAGTATGTTAACAGTGAAGACTAAATTATGACCTAATCGGAAAAGCAATTTCAAAAGTTAATTATGGGGTAAGTTTTCATCTTTAATGTTCCCAGACTAAGAGAGGTACAGTAGCCTAATGGTTATAGTAGTAGACTACCAACCCAACCCAGCAGTCATAAGTTCAAATAACACAATAGTAATGTTTTCAGATTAGAGCTCCATGCACTGGGTAGCATGGAACAGGAATTGTGGTGTGCACCCCCAGCCCCACAATTTTCTGTCTATTCATTTTAATGGATGTGTAAATGCACTTCAGCTGTGCAAAGTTCTGCATTGGAAGCGCGAAAGACCACAAATTAACCCCAATATTTAAAAATTTAATACACTGTAGGAGGAAAAGGCAAGAAAAGAAGACGAGGAATTTCGGAAAAAGGCAGAAGAGGATGTCAAGAAAAAGAAGGTTCTGTCCAATATGTCACTGCACTATGGAGGCTACTTGCAGAAGGTACTAGATGTTGTGTCTTAACCCTTAAAAGTGCTTATAACATTTACTTGTGTGAACCATGTGAAATTCCTATTTACTATGTAGGGTTAGGGATTGATATGCTTTGGTTTAGTTATGTCAAAGAGTATAATTGGTTTCTATAATTTGGCAATTTTACAGATCGTTAAAAATTTATATATGCAGTCAATGCAATGGCAAATTACTCACAGTCAAATTACTATGTGATAGACTGAGAACCGTAAAGGTGCCAAGAAGCAAACTGAAAGAGAAAAGAAAAAGAAGATTCTGGCAGACAGACGTAAACCTCTTAATACCGAGCACCTTAGCGAAGACAAACTCAAGTAAGAGCATGCAAGTAAAACCTACACTAGCTGCAAAAATAGTTGGTATGGTGATGTCTTATAGCAGCAGTGAGGGAACAATAGCGGCAAGATGCTGCAACCGGGGACGCTTGGGGATGGCCCCCGGCGATCGGAGTTGGGGGGGGGGGGGA
Organism: Heptranchias perlo; assembly: GCF_035084215.1. Lineage (NCBI taxonomy): Eukaryota > Metazoa > Chordata > Chondrichthyes > Hexanchiformes > Hexanchidae > Heptranchias > Heptranchias perlo. Next base: position 12,775,278 of record NC_090348.1, on the reverse strand, counting down.
AGAGATCGGTAATCGGGAGGAGGGTGGGGGGAGGAGGGGAGGCTAGAGATTGGGGCTGGGGGGGGCGAGATGCTGATGTTCGGGGCTAGTGGGGGAGGGGGGTGGAGGCTGGCAATCAGGGCTGGGGGAGGCTGAAGGCTTCCTTGAAGGGCCTGGGGGGAGCACTGCTACTTCTCCTGGCCTAAAAGGAGTGCTGAAACTGCCACTTACCTTGGGGAGCCAGCAGCTCCCGCCTCCGTTTCACTGCCGAGTTTTCTGCCACTAGGAAACCCGTGCAGCAGCAGCTAACTTCAAATCGAGCTCCCAATTGTACTCCCTGATATCTGCCACCGTAAATATGGCAGCAGGCGCGTGCGCAACGGGTTGGGGTTACGTTCCATGCATTTCAATTTTTAAACCCCCGACCCTCACCCATCTGTCGTGGGGGGGTTAATATCGAGGCCATAGTGTTCCCTTCCTCCAAACTAAAAGCTATTGCATCGCTGGCCCTTGAGGAGGTGGATTCTTCACCTGAGCAATAACGCAAAATATTTCTAACTATACAATTTATTGAATTAGAGCACTGATACATATACACCCGTATATCTATAAGAGAATATGCAATAAACATAGTCTATCTGTCACATTTAGGGAGAAGGCCAAGGAATTAGCAGATTGGCTGTTGCAACTCGAGGGAGAGAAGTTCGATCTATGTGAAAAACAGAAGAGGCAAAAATATGAAGTATGTAGAGTTTTTACACCTTTTGTTCCGACATCATGTGCTAGATACTCTGTTAGAATCATAGAGTTTTATAGCATAAAAGGAAGTGATTCAGCCCATTTTGACAATGCCAACTCCCAGAAAGAGCTATTCTGTTTTTATCATCCTCATTTTAAAATTTCCACTTACCACACCTGTACTGCCAAAAGGTTTGTGCCGTTAAGAAGTCAAAGAGGCCCATTTGCTGCTTGTCAAGTTGTGATAAATGCTGATCTTCTACTCCTAGGTTTGGGTCATTCAGCGCACCTAACTTCCTCATATCCCCACCACTACCCACAAATGTATAGTAGCCTTGTTTCACATTAATCATTGCAATTCTCATTATTTTTTTTAATTCATTCATGGGATGTGGGCGTCGCTGGCAAGGACAGTATTTATTGCCCATTTCTAATTGCCCTTGAGAAGGTGGCGGAGAGCCGCTTCTTGAACCGCTGCGTGTGGTGAAGGTTCTCCCACAGTGCTGTTAGGTAGAGAGTTCCAGGATTTTGACCCAGTGACAATGAAGGAACAGTGATATGTTTCCAAGTAGGGATGGTGTATGACTTGGAGGGGAACATACAGGTGGTGTTGTTCCCATGTATCCTTCTAGGTGGTAGAGGTTGCGGGTTTGGGAGGTGCTCTCGCGAGTTGCTGCAGTGTATCGTGTAGATGGTACACACTGTGCCGGTGGTGAAGGGGGTGAATGTTTAGGGTTGTGGATAGTGTGCCAATCAAGCAGGCTGCTTTGTCCTGGATGGTGTCGAGCTTTTTGAGTGTTGTTGGAGCTGCACTCATCCAGGCAAGTGGAGAGTATTCCATTACACTCCTGACTTGTGCCTTGTAGATGGTGGAAAGGCTTAGGGGAGTCAGGAGGTGAGTCACTCACTGCAGAATACCCAGCATCTGACCTGCTCTTGTAGCCACAGTATTTATGTGGCTGGTCCAGTTAAGTTTCTAGTAAATGGTGACCCCCAGAATGTTGATGGTGGGAGGTTTGGCGATGGTAATGCTGTTAAATGTCAAGGGGAGATGGTTAGATGCTCTCTTGTTGGAGATGGTCATTGCCTGGCACTTCTCTGGTGCGAATGTTACTTGCCACTTATCAGCCCAAGCCTGGATGTTGTCCAGGTCTTGCTGCATGCGGCACGGACTGCTTCATTATCAGGGGGGTTGCGAATGGAACTGAACACTGCAATCATCCACGAACATCTCCATTTCTGACCTTATGATGGAGGGAAGGCCATTGATGAAGCAGCTGAAGATGGTTGGGCCTAGGACACTGCCCTGAGGAACTCCTGCAGCAATGTCCTGGGGCTGAGATGATTGGCCTCCAACATTTGGGAATGGATCTGGGGTGATGTGGGGTGTGCTGGAACTTCTGTCTACCTCATAGATGTGCTCCTGAACCCATTCCAAATTCCAGGGTCAGGCATTTGCATACTGTTAGCAGGCACCCATGTCATTTATGGCACAACTGAGGCACCTACGTCAGTTGGTGGAACAAAAGGAAATTTGCTGCATCCTCCTTTGTTTATGAATTTGGTGATTTCCCTATTGTAACTAAACAATTGTAAGAAAAGTAGACTTTTAAAATATAATTATCCCCCACACCCCAAGCCCCTTGACCTTGGCAACACTAGATGCCAGCAACACACAGGAATCCATTAAACCCTTGGCCAAGGCACAAATGCCTGGAAATATTTCCACATTACCTATCTCCCTCATTGGTGTGGTTTTATAATATGCCTGCCTTCATCTTCCTTTGTGCTTGGTATGACTCCAGCCACTGGAGAGTTTTCCCCCTGATTCCCATTGACTTCAATTTTACTAGGGCTCCTTGGTGCCACACTCGGTCAAATGCTGCCTTAATGTCAAGGACAGTCACTCTCACCTCACCTCTGGAATTCAGCTCTTTTGTCCATGTTTGGACCAAGGCTGTAATGAGGTCTGGAGCCGAGTGGTTCTGCCCGAACCCAAACTGAGCATCGGTGAGCAGGTTATTGGTGAGTAAGTGCCGCTTGATAGCACTGTCGCCGACACCTTCCATCACTTTGCTGATGATTGAGAGTAGACTGATGTGGCGGTAATTGGCCGGATTGGATTTGTCCTGCTTTTTCTGGACAGGACATACCAGGGCAATTTTCCACATTGTCGGGTAGATGCCAGTGTTGTAGCTGTACTGGATACGCTTGGCTAGAGTCGTGGCTAGTTGTGGAGCACAAGTCTTCAGCACTACAGCCGGGATGTTGTCGGGGGCCTCAAATGTTTACCTGAAAATGAATGAATGCAAGATCATCAATGTATTTTCCTAGTAAGCCACAAGGAAATAAATACAGTTACAGGTTTTTAGATACAGTGGCTCAGAAATTCTGCAGGAGGATTTTTGGGAATGGATCTGGGGTGATGTGGGTTGTGCTGGAACTTCTGTCTACCTCATAGATGTGCTCCTGAACCCATTCCAAATTCCAGGGTCAGGCATTCGCATACTGTTAGCAGGCACCCATGTCATTTATGGCACAACTGAGGCACCTACGTCAGTTGGTGGAACAAAAGGAAATTTGCTGCATCCTACTTTGTTTTTGAATTTGGTGATTTCCCTATTGTAATTAAACAATTGTTGTAAGAAAAGTTGACTTTTAAAATATAATTATCCCCCACACCCCAAGCCCCTTGACCTTGGCAACACTAGATGCCAGCAACACACAGGAATCCCTTAAACCCTTGGCCAAGGCATAAATGCCTGGAAATATTTCCACGTTACATATCTCCCTCATCGGTGTGGCTTTATAATATGCCTGCCTTCAAAGCTAGAAAAAATTTTGGCAGTAGGAAAAAGGGTTGGAGATTGATGTCTTTGGGTCCTAGCCCACCTACCCAGATTATGGTGTTTTCACACAGATTTTGGGGTGGAAATTCAGGTCCAGTGACTTTTAATATGTAAAAAGATCCTTCTGTTCACAGCTTAGCCAGTATTATGTTCACTTCACAGTTCTTTAGTCACTGGTTCAAGCCTAGTACAGTAACTGCATGAAACTTAAATCATCCACACACTCTTATGATGAGTCTATCATATGAACATACGATAAAGGACGAGAAAAGTAAAACTGGTCCGTCGAGCCGGTTCTACCAAGGCATGGTGAACCTCCTTGTGCAATCAACCCCTGAACCCTGCCTGTCATGCAATCTCTCCAATATAATCATTTCTGTAGCTGCTCGCTATTTAAAGAGAATGACATCTTGGAGAAGGAAACACTGATATAATGGCACTGTTGCTGTTAGTCCTGTAGCGGAAAATTTGCTGTTGATTACTTTTTATGTGATGAATTTTCTTGTTTACTCATTAGGTAATGTAATGCAAAGCTTGTTTGTTCACTATTTAGTCATCCAAAATCGAGAATTATTGAAGTATTAGAATCATATAGCACAGAAGGAGGCTATTCAGCCCATCATGCCAGAACTATCCAATTAGTCCCACTCCCTTGCTCTTTCCCCATAGCCCTGCAAATTTTTCTTTTTCAAGTATATATCTAAATCACTTTTGAAAGTCACTATTGAATCTGCTTCCACCACCCTTTCAAGTAGTGCATTCCATATCATAACAATTTACTGCGTAAAAAATATTCTCTTCGTCTCCACTCTGGATATTTTTGCCAATTATCTTAAATCTGTGTTCTCTGGTTACCGACCCTCCTGTCAGTGGAAACGGTTTCTCTTTATTTACTCTATCAAAACCAACATCTCTATTAAATCTCCCCATAACCTTCTCTCTTTTCAAAGAACAATCCCATCTTGTCTAGTTTTTCCACATAACGGAAGTCCCTCATCCCTGATATCATTCTGGTAAATCACCTCTTTCCCCCCCCCACCCCCGTCCCAGGCCGTGACATCCTTCCTCAAGTGTGGTGCCCGGAATTGGACACACTACTCCAGCTGAGGCCCAACCAGTGATTTATAAAGGTTTAACGAAAGTTCCATGCTTTTGTACTCTATACCTCTATTTATAAAGCAAAGGATCCCATATGCTTTTTTAACAGCTTTATCAAATTGTCCTGCAACCTTCAAAGATTTGTGTGTGAACTAGGAATTAGAATTAGTCAGCAAAAAGAACTATTTTGTATTAAGTTGTGGCACAAATCATAGATCCCTACTCGAAATTATAAGACCCTACATGACAGCTTTTGATGCAGATGTTAATTTTATGTAAGTACCAGACATCTGGTCACAGTCAAAGCTATTAGCTCAAAACTAATCATTACAACATCAGCTACACAGAAGTCAGCTAGCATAATTGTTCTTATTCTGTCAACTGGATTCAAACAAGTTGCAATGAAATCTAACATTATTACCATAGGATCAGTATATCTTGCCCCATAATGAGCGAGTTTTGTTTCAGTAAATGCAGAGCAATGTGAGCACAGAATTCATGGAGAGGCCCAGTGCTAGCTCACTCACTGAAGAAAACTGCACGGAGGAAATAAACATAAAATGAGGAAAGGGTTCTGAGAAAAGAGTCAATATAAAATATTTGACTATAAAACTTATTTATTGAAGGTAATTAATGTATTTTCTAAAATTAGTAGAACTAACTTGTAACAATAATATTACAAGTTATATTACAATGTCCGGGCCAGTATTTATCCCTCAACCAACATCAATAAAACAGATTATCTGGTCATATATCTCATTGCTGTTTGTGGGACCTTGCTGTGCGCAAATTGTCTGCCTACATTTCCTACATGACAACAGTGACTACACTTCAAAAGCACTTCATTGACTGTGAAGCACTTTGGGACGTCCTGAGGTCGCAAAAGGCACTTTATAAATGCAAGTTCTTCTTTCAGTATTGACTGGGTTACTGAGGAACTCATTTGGTCATGGTATTGATGCTTTCTTGCTTTCACTCTGGTAATAAGCTGTGTATATGTTTATTTTAATGCTCTAACAGTTGAAAAAATGACTCAGAAGGTAAAACTCTGTGCACTTTTCACCTTAGAGTGAATGCCTTAGGTTTCAGGTAAGATTTACTCGCTAAGTTGGAAGCAGAGCACCAACGCACTAAAGCATACAGCTTGTTGTTTTCTGACGCAGTCTAACTGCTCACTTCAATCTGGGCTCCTATGGTCAGTAGGGAGTTAAAGACTGCATATAATCTCACTAAGCATATTGTTGCTTCCAGATTAACCTGCTGCAGATTCGAGTCCAAGAGCAGATGGGGAAGTTGTAAGTAAAAACTCTAACAGAAATTTCCTTTTGTCTTGGTAGTGTCAGTTCAGTGTCTTTCTGTTTTGTGTACAGAGAACAGGCCACTTTCTCACAACGTGGTTCCTATTATTAACAAAAAAAGAGCCTATAGACAACCAACACACTCTGAAACCTGTACGAACCCTGCTGAGGACAAAAACAGGATATAGAAGAAGGTCGCATTTTGTCCGTCAACTGGACATGGACATGTATTTTTACATGCCTTTACTAAACCAGACTTCCACGTGTTGTTTACAGATTAATGTACCTCGAAATCGTGTTTCAGATCACCAAAAATAGTACGTTTTAACCAGTAAGAGTTCGGACGCTTTTTAAAGGGTCTATTCAAAATGGTGCAGATCTGTCATTATTTACCTTTTACATGCAGAAGTTGAAGCAAAAAAGCATTTCCAACGGATGGGCAGTGCTGATAAATTACTAAATGAGCTGTGCACCAGCGTTCGGGCCCTTTAAAGTCACAAGCTAAAATGGTGATCTATCAGAGCTCTGATCACTGAAGATGCATAGTGATGGTTTCAGAAAGAAAGTTGCAATCAAACTTTACAATCAAAAGTAGACTCCATTAATAACATAACAACATCCTCAAAACTGTAACCAGTAGTTTGAGACAAATGAGATTCTAGATTTTAACAACTGAATTATGATTTCCCCCCATTCTAATATCCCTCACCTTTAGTTTGCTTTTGAGTACCTCTGGAAGCTCTGTTAGATGGTCAAAATTATTCACCCATCGTAATATAATACAACAATCGTAACTGACATTTACACCAGAAAGTCGGATTAATCTCACATCAGTCAAGATGGGGGAAGGATTGCATGTAGTTGCTATGTAGTGACATTGTAAATACATTCATGAAGATTTCCTCCAGTTGATGTTTCTGTTGATGTGAAATTGTAATTAGAGTCTTTTGAATGTGTTTACGATCTTGGCAGAAATATCAACCAGAGACAATCTTCATGAGCAAACTTATAATGTCGCTACACAACAATCAGAACAATCTTCACCCCATGGTTGCTCCTCATTACATCACCACTATTTAAATAATAACTATCATTACCGCAGTGTTTTCCACTCAGTTATTTTTAACTTCTGTCAGTTCTTTCAGTAACATTTTCATATTTGTAAAACTGATTTCCAGTTATTCTAAATGCTTTGCTTTGTTGAGGCTTTTAAAATTGTTTGTGTGTGCCTTTTACCGCACAAGTGAAAACCAAATTTATTTAATGATGAAACTGGGAAGGTGTGGTGGGGGAGGGGGGCAGAATTTTATGAATCCACACTGCTGCCAGGCCCACTGGCAATATAAATCAGAAATTCAGGAACTTCACTGCATGCCTGCATTTTAGATTAGTGCTGCTGGCAGGCTGGGCTCCTTGCTGGCAGCAGAGACTTGTAAGATTAACCTTCCCCAGTCCAAAACCAAAGGAAAGAAAATAATTTATTGTTCTGGAAAGTTACCGTTTTGCTTTTAATTAACAAATTAATTATAGTCAATTTAAGGTATCATTTTAATAACAGTAAATCCATTAAATTGCATATTCACAACTTCACTTTTTTGGAAGCAAATGCACAAGTATTGATTCCATATTATATAATTTTGATTATTGTTCATTGGTATCCTTCATTCATTATACTCCACATTTGCTGGGCAGATGTTTAAACCAACGCTTATTCCAGATTCACATGACATTGTCTTCCAGCAGATATAACAGTTCCTCTCTTCTGCTTTCCTTTCAGTCCATGAACATTAACTGACAGCACTATTGCTCCATGTGAGATGGCAAATCCAATAGCATGTTGATCCATTGAATCATTTCCTAGCTTTAATTAATGGACCCTGAAAATTTGCAGGAGGGTACAGCCTGGTGTATATTTCCAGGGTTTTCTGGTTTTATGAATGGGTCTCCATCAGCAGGGGTGGAAAAGGATTGGGGCGTGATCATTAATCATACTGCAAAAGAATCTAGACAATGTAAGGCAGCTATCAATAAGACAGATTGGAATGCATTGAATTACAAGACACATTATAATGGTACTGTATAGGTCCCTGGTAAGACCAATTCTAGAATATGGCAGTTTTGATCACCTTGGCTCAAAAAGCATAAAAGATTGAGAGATGTGACAAGGATGATTCCAAAACGTATATAGGACGAAGTTTTATATATATATTTTTTAAAAAAGACTTGGATGACAACTTATTTTCACTGGAGAAAAAATGACTAAGAGGAGACAGGTCTTCAGAATATTGAAAGATTATAGATAAGGCAGTAGTCAGCAGGTTATCTAGCTTGCACAGTGAACACAGAACTCGAGGACACAATTACAAAATTCACAATATCAGACTTTAGAAGGATTTTTTTCCCCACAGAATATTGAATATGTGGAGCAGACTATTACATAGAATTACATAGAATCTACAGCACAGAAACAGGCTATTCGGCCTAACTGGTCTATGCCAGCGTTGATGCTCCACACGAGCCTTCCCCCACCTCTCTTCATCTAACCCATCAGCATATCCTTCTATTCCTTTCTCCCTCATGTGCTTATCTAGCTTCCCCTTAAATGCACCTACGCTATTCGCCTCAACTATTCCGTGTGGTAGCGAGTTCCACATTCTTACCATTCTTTGGGTAAAGAATTTTCTCCTGAATTCCCTATTGGAATTATTAGTGACTATCTTATATTTATGGCCCCTAGTTTTGGACTCCCCGAGAAGTGGAAACATCTTCTCTATGTATACTAAACAAACTCCTTCGTAATTTTAAAGACCCCAGCTTGATCATCCTTTCCTGATAAGTATATCCTCAGTTCTGGTATCATTCTTGTAAACCTTTTTTTTGCACCCTCTCCACTGCCTCTTAATCCTTTTTATAATATGGAGTCCAGAACTGTGCACAGTACTCCAAGTGTGGTCTAACCTAGGTTCGATACAAGTTTAATATAACTTCTCTGCTTTTCAACTCTGTTCCTCTAGAAATGAACCCCAGTTGATGGTTTGCCTTTTTTATGGCCATATTAACCAGCGTCGCTACTTTTAGTGATTTGTGTATCTGTACCCCTAGAACCCTCTGCTCCTATATCCCATTTAGACTTATTAAGTTATTATCCAAGCAGCATGTGGTCTCCTTATTCTTCCTACCAAAATGTAACATTTCACACTTATCTATATTGAAATTAATTTGCCAATTACACACCCATTCTGCAAGTTTATTAATGTCATCTTGTATTTTGTCGCAGTCCTCCTCAGTATTAACTATACCCTTAATTTTGCATCGTCCCCAAATTTTGAAATTGTACTTCCGATTCCCGAGTCCAAATCGTTTATATAAATTGTGAACAACAGTGGTCTCAGCACTGATCCATGTGGAACACCACTTCCCACCTTTTGCCAGTCTGAGTAGCTACCCTTAAACCCTACTCTCTTGTTTTTTGTTCTGTAGCCAGCTTGCAATCCATTCTGCTACTTGTACCCTTACTCCACATGCTCTGACCTTAGTCACGAGTCTACTATGCTGTCAGAGAAAAAAAATTCTGTGTCAATTGATACCTTTTAAAAGGAACTGGATCAATACCTACCAGAAAAGGGGATTGAGAGGTATTGGAATATTAATAGAACTTGTTCATTTTGGTTAGTGAATGAATATGGATGTGAATGTGGTATGGAAAGAGCCTTTTGTATTTTCAGTCTTGCTTATGTTTTTAAAATTTAACACCAGTATTGCTAAACCTGCTGACATCCACAAACTCTTGTTACAGTGGCCTCCCTCTTATTATTTAACAGAGGAGCCTAAAGTATTGGTGATTCCATTGCATGCCATATATAGAAATGTAACATTAGGACAGGCTACATCGAGTTTACAGCACAGAAACAGACCATTTGACCCAACTGGTGTTTGCCGGTGATTATGCTCCACACTGGCCTTCTCTCACCCCTTTTCATCTAACGCTATTAGCATATCTTTCTATTCTTTTCTCCCTCGTGCTTATCTTTAATGCATCTTTCCTATTTGCCTCAACCACTCCTTGTGGTAGCGTGTTCCACATTCTTACCGCTCTTTGGGTAAAGAAGTTTCTCCTGAATTCCCTATTGGATTGGTGACTATCTTATATTTATGACCTCCAGTTTTGCTCACCCTCACAAGTGGAAACATTTTCTCTACCTTATCAAACCCTTTCATTGTCTTAAAGACCTTAATCAGGTCACCCTTCAACCTTCTCTTTTCGAGAGAAAAGAGCCCCAGTCTGTTCAGCCTTTCCTGATAAGTATATCATCTCATTTCTGGTATCATCCTTGTCAATCTTTTTTGCATCTCCAATGCCTCTGTATTCTTTTTATAATTTGGAGACCAAAACTGTGCACAGTACTCCAAGTGTGGTCTAACCAGGGTTCTATACAAGTTTAACATAACTTCTCTGCTTTTCAATTCTATCACTCCTGAAATGAACCCCCATGCTTGGTTTGCCTTTTTTTATGGCCTTATTAATCTGCATCGCCACTTTTAATGATTTGTGTATCTGTACGCCCAGATCCCTTTGCTCCTCTACTCCATTTAGGTGCTTATTAACAAAGCAGTATGTGGCCTTCTTATTCTTCCTACCAAAATGCACCACCTCACACTTATCTATATGCCTGATGATTGTCTTCTTCTGGTCACAACTGTGACATAAATCAGTGCTATTGTGGACATGTAGCAACTGACAAATATATAAATAAGGCCTTAGATGTTGATACATAAAAATAAGACAGTGGTGCAGAAATCGAGACATCAGTCAATTGGTATGGGCGACCAAGTGGCTGAGCACACCAGCAGAAGCATAATCAAGCATCTCTTACAAACCTCAGACAAGAACATGATATTTTACAGAAGTGAGTACCTCCAGTAGGCTTGCTTCCTTTCACAAAGTACATCAGTTATTCTGATGTTAAACCTACAAATTTGGTGTGACAGCAGTAGGTCACTATTCCCTGAAGAGAGAAATTTCTACCTGTATTGCTGCTAATAATCACTCTTTTTGAAAGTGACTCCAAAGATCGAGGCACAAAGCCAAACTCATTGGCCTTACTGCAGTCTGTAGCCAAAGGAACAGCGTATACCCCATTGTGTAAACAACAAGAGAGCCCTTTTCTGTTTTGTGAATAGCACTAAGGATGCATATTAATCTCTTCTTCCTATTTGAAAACAAAACTCTGATTTTCCAATTTAATGCAGTGTTTTGCACATTGACTGATGAATTACACTGCATGTGCTTCCAATGTTCAGGAGGTAATGCACTCTTGGGACACTCAAATACATGTGCTAGATTTCATAAGGTAGCTTTGCCAAATGCAAAACAGCCATCTCCACTAAACACTGCTATTTAGTTATTTATTACTCAAAAGATCTGGTGTTTTGTCTGGTTCACTGCAGTCTGCCCAGGGTCTACCAGTCCCTGGTTCATAGGAAAGAATTATCTCCTTTATTCACACAAAAGAAAATAGGACTGATCAGTTAAGAGTCTAATCAGCAGCTTTATAGTGGACATCTCATAGAATAAAAATAGTCAAGGTCACTGAAGGTGACCACACATCGATGCTCTTATGTAGTATTGGAACAGGAGATTTTTCCACCCGCAAATGGATTCAGTATCAGTCCATCATGTGGAGTATACCTTCATTTGAAGAAGAAGTAAATAAGTATATACTTTTATTAACGTAGTAAATAAATGTTGAAGGGTTACTAGGTAGTGTAAAATTGGGCTCACCAAAGCAACCACACCCTTAAGCAACATTTACGTTAGTGTGCAAAGTTGTGATTGTAATGGTGCAATAAGTTGTAATCATAGTTTTAGTCATAGGTCATTAAGAACTTGCAGAAAGATGGTATCTATACATTCGAGTATGTATCTTAAAGCACCCTTTCACTTCAAAATGTTCCCAGAGAAATATACATTTAAAAATCAAGTATGGAATTAAATAATAGTGCAATTGTTGAAAATCAAAAATCGTCGCTAATACATGAACCTGTGCATTCATTGCTAAGTAATGTATTTTCTAAAGAGACAGAACAGTGGAGCATAAGCACTGTTGACGTCCAGTTAACAGTAAGTTGTCAAATAGCCTAACAAGTTGGAACAAGTTTGAATGTTTCAACCTAAAAGCAAGTTAAATCAAAAGCAGCTAGCAAGCCAAGGAACCATGTAGAACATTATTGTTGCATTCTCAAGAACCAACAAAGATCCCATCATTATAGTATATGAGAGTAACCATTAATTGGGAAAGACATTAGTGTTGATCATAGACTAGATCATTGCAATTTTTAGGAGTCCCCCAAATGAGTACTTTTAGCTACTTTGTTGCTCCAAAGCAGTATGTCAACCAGCATTGGCAGTGTGAATAATAAATAATACCTGTCTAGTCAGTAGCAGGTATTCATATAGTATGTTGTGCATAACATCTTTATGTCCTTGCACTGTACCATCTACCGATATAGAAAACATTTTCCAAATGAACAATTATCATGAGCCTTTGAAAAGCAACAGTTCTCTGTGTCAATCTCTATCGTGATTAATGACCCTGTAGTTCCAATGTAGGCAGAGGTATTTTGCAAGTTGTTCAAGTTCAAAGTTGCCCTAACATTATAGAGGATAAGCATCCAGACATGAATATGATTGAACTATGATTCCAAAGGCATTCAGTTATGGTTGGAAGTAGTTCACAGGATAATATAATCATCTTAATTGCCAGTTTCTAGGGGTTCCTGTAGATCCAGAGCTGAAGTCTAACTGGACAAATGCTAACTCTTGGAACAAAAAACTATATTTTTAAAAATTCCATATAAACATATGGACATATTACTGTCCAAAAAACACAACATACTCACTTTATTATTCTATCTCTTGTATAGGTTTTAAATACTTATTCGGCAAAACATTAAAATACTTAAATAAACTTTGTTTGGCAGTCAACAGTAAATTCAATAAAATTTGCAGGCAAGCCATAACTTTTCAAAATCACAATTATAGCTCTGATCACCAGTGTTTTGTGAATGTCTTTGTGTTAAATGGCAGTCTGAGCTCTTTTTTTCATTTTCCTCCTCCTTTGTAGATGTAGTTGGTTTTGAGTGACTTTATTAAGTCTAACTGGTGCTATTAAGACAAAAATTGTTTTTCAAAATTTTAAAAGAGCTGAAATAATTTAAATATAACTTACTTAGGTGTCAGCCTTGGCTCAGTAGGTATCACACTTACCTCTGAATCAGAAGGTTGTGGGTTCAAGCCAGAAACTTGAGCATATAATCTAGGCTGGCACTTCAGTGCTGCACTATCAGATGCAGTCTTTCAGATAAGACATTAAACTGAGGCCCCGCCTGCCCTCTCAGGCAGATGTAAAAGATCCCAAGGCACTATTCGAAGAAGAGCCGGGAAGTTCTCCCACTGCCCTGGCCAATATTTATCCCTCAGCCAGTACCTAAAACCACTGCTGTTCGTGGGAGCTTGCTGTGTGCAAATTGGCTGCCGCGTTTCCTACATTACAAAAGTGACTACAGTTCAAAAGTATTTAATTGGCTGTAAAGCATTTTGGGACGTTTTGAGGCCATGAAAGGCGCTATATAAATGCAAGTTCTTCTTACTTTGAGAAATCTTTACTCATAGTTACCAATAAAAATTTGAAGAGCTGAATTGTGCCATTCAGTTGGTGGGGGGAGGACAGGGGGGAGGTGGAGCATTGTCCATTCATTGGTGGTCAAGAGATGGACAGGTGCCTCAGTCACTAACAGTTATACTGTGCAGCTATCTATCTTCCAACCACTGCTGGATCTTACCTTCCAGGTTCATGTTTTCCATTAGTTTTAAAATTGGATGTCTTCTATCTCTGCTAACTTTTGTTGTGTAATTTATATCAAATAACTTATGTCATGTAAAATACATTTTTTATAACTAGTGTGACAAAAGTAGTCCATTGTAAACATGTAATGAAAATCAATGGTTTTACGAGGACTTGATGTGTAGTGTGCCAATAGAACCATCTATATTTGGTATATAGCTAGTGATCAATGCTAGCTGCTAATTATAATGTCTGAAACAACAGCCTCAGATAGAGCAAGTATTTGTTTATGGTCCTATATACAACACAAATGTACAATAATACAATTCTGTATAATGCATTCTTACCTGTTAGGTGCTTTTTGATAATACCCAGAGAAAACTTTGCAAAAGAATATATAAACTTGAAATTCTTTATATACCCTTGATATCTCAGATCTCTTTTTCAGGTTATGAAGTTGTTGAATTTTTTTTTACTTAATGTTAGAAACAATCACAATTGGCTACTTACTACTGTACCCCATCTGGTGCTTTTTCAAGTTGAGTAATGAAGTGTTCAGCCACAAGGTGGTGTTTTTGTTGCTCTAAGCCTGTTAATGTGGCCCTCTGGCCTTCAGACTGTTTCCATCAATTTACTGCAGGTCTGTTAAATCATTGCTCATCAGGAAATTGTAAACAAAGTTATTAATCTTCTATTGCATAAAATATTATTTGGTACAATAGAAATAGATACAGTGGCTCTGTTACTGCTTTCATATTTATGTTATACTAGAAACACTGATTGTGAAATAGGTAATAAATATTATTTAACGTCATTAAGTTTTTTAAAAAATGACATCTTGGTGAACGATATTTTTGTTTGCAAACTTACAGCAGTACAAAAGGAGCTCGTGGCAAGGCTAAGGTGGGTGGTCGTTGGAAGTAAGAAGAGACCTGGGCACATCGACAAAGGAAGCACCAACTTCTGATACATCTTCCTAACAACTATAAACCGGATTTCCAGAAAAAGATACTAAATATTAAAATGATTCAAAAAGGCATCATCACAAAACAATGGTGAACTTTTTACGTTGAGAATTAAATTAATAATAGTCTCTTTGCATTAGTTACAGTAGTATGTCATATCTCGGTCTCTGCAATAGTGTCTAAAATACTTGTTTTTGCGGAAAATATGAACGGATTCCAATTAGTTTACTATACACCCAATGTGTGTATTTCAAAGTTACATCATATTTAAAAATGATATTTTTGCTGATTTCAAAGAAAAAATGTAATTTGTAAATGTGCACATTAAAACATCTCATTATTAACAAAATTGTGCGGGTAATTTGATATCTTTTACTGGTACAGAATTTATTCCAGTATTCAGTGTCAAAATGTTGTTTTAAAAATATGCTTAATTTCATTATTCTTCCATAAAATAACATACAGCAGAAAAGTCTGCAACTCTGCTGATAAATGGATCTACCCAAACAATAGGCCGTGAGGGAAGTCCATCACATTCCTCACAGATGGTGCCCACTATTTGAACTTTTTTTTACTGTTTTGTAGCTCCCTCCGCCTGGCGGAAATGGGGCAGTAGCTTATTTAAAATTAAGACGATCGACTTGCCAGCCCGTTCCTGCTCTGCCATCATTTTAACTTGGGCTTTGTACTTGACAGCCCAGGTGCCCGCCTGAATCAGGCAGGAGCCTCATTAATCTATGCAAATCGGGGTCCTCTGAGGGCCTGCTAGGCAGATTGTGCACCATGGACGTTCCACTCAGTAAAACCTGCCAGTCAAAAGAAAGAGGCCCCAAAACAGTAAGTCTAAAATTATTTTTTGTGGGGCCAGGAGGAGCAGGAGTGCTCCTCAGGGCTCCACTAGAATAATTTGGGCCTCTGCCGCCCCAGGCTCCTGTGTCGCTACATTTAGTGATTTGTGTATCTGTACCCCAGATCCCTTTGCTACTCTATCCCGTTTAGACTTATTATCCAAGCAGTATGTGGCCTCCTTATCCTTCCTACCAAAATTCACCACCTCACACTTATCTATATTGAAATTCATTTGCCAATTACACGCCCATTCTGCAAGTTCATTAATGTCTTATTAATGTCTTCTTGTATTTTGTTGCAGCCTTCCTCAGTATTAACTATACCCCCCAATTTGATGTCATTTGCAAATTTTGAAATTGTACTTCTGATTTCTGAATCCAAGTTGTTAATATAAATTGTGAACAACAGTGGTCCCAGCACCGATCCCTGTGGAACCCCACTTCCCACCTTTTACCGGTCTGAGTAACTATCCTTAACCCCTACTCTCTGTTTTCTGCTTTGTAGCCAACTTGCTTTCCATTCTGCTACCTGTCCCCTGACTTCACATGCTCTGACCTTAGCCATGAATCTACAATGCCTTATCGAAGGCCTTTTGAAAATCCAAATATATTACATCTGCTACATTACCTTTGTTTGCTCTTTCTGTTACTTCTTCAAAGAATTCAATAAGTTTGGTCAAGCATGACTTTCCCTTTTGAAATCCATGCTGACTATTCTTTATTATATTTTCATTCTCTAGATGTCTTTCTATTACATCTTTGAGTAAAAATTCCATTATCTTTCCTACCATCAACATTAAACTGGACTTGTTCTATTTCCCTTTTTAAATATAGGAATAACATTTAGCACTCAGGCACTATTCCCTTTTCTAATGAATTTTTATATATATATAATAGTGCCTCAGCTATCTCCTCCCTAACTTTTTAATATTTGCGGATGCAATCCATCCGAACTAGCAGTCTTATCCTCTCTAGGTTTGATTAGCTTATCAATTATCTCCTCCCTTTCTATCATAAATGTTTTAATATCTTTATCGATCTCTACTTCTAATGTCCTGCCCATCTTGTTAGTCTCCCTGGTAAATACGGAGGCAAAATAACTATTCAATATTTCTGCCATTTCGTTGTCGTTACCTGCGAGTTTATCGTGTGCATCCCTTGGTGGCCCTATTCCTATTCTGATTTTTCTTTTGTCATTTTTGTGTCTGTAGAATACTTTACTATTTCTTTTTATATTCCTTGATAATTAAATCTTGTAGTTCCTCTTCACTTTCCTAATTTTTTTTTACTTATTTCCTAAACTCTTTGTATTTCCTTTTGTTATCATCTCCTTTATTGTCCATGTACTTAGAGTATGTCTTTTTCTTCAGTTTCAATTTTACCCTTATCTCTTTATTCATCCATGGTTTCATTATTGGCTAGTTTTTTCTTGATTTTAGAGGAATATACTCTTCTTGAAATCTATTGATCACCGTTTTAATTAATACCCATTGCTGTTCCATTACTTTGTCTGGCAAATTTTTTTTCTAGTTTACCTGCCCTAGATCTAGTCTCATTCCCTCAAAATTAGCTTTTTTCCAATCTATTACTTTGCTCTTTGTCTTACTTATGTCTTTCTCAATTATTTTAAACCTTATTTTGTTATGATTGCTATTACCTAGATGTTCCCTTTGTCATCTAGTTAAATAAATAATGGAAATCATGCAACAATTGTTTTGTGATGTTAGGCTTCTTTTCAAATACCAAAGGGAAAAGCCAACATTTTATAAGGGTTTGTTAATGGATCTACTTTGTCCTCCCCAGGGACTTTATCAAAACAAGGACAAATACTCACTTTCTGTCTGTGCTCTGTCTATGCATTGGTATTTCTGTTTTAATTAGTCACGTAACTAAACTAAAAGCAATTGCAACAAAAAACAGAAAATGCTAGAAACACATGCAGTTCCGACAAAGGGTTACCCCTGAATTATTAACCTCTCTTTCTTTCCCTTCTCAAATTCTAACTGATCTGCCATGCGTTTTCTGCTTTTGTTTCAGAGTTCCAGCATTTGCAATGTTTTTATCTTTTTAGTTAAAATTAACTGCATCCAGTTATTCTTTTCCCCCAAACTTTATTGTGATGTGGGTTTCTTATTTTATTTTATTAAAATGATTACATTTTAACTCAAACTACAGTGGTCAAATGAACAAAGATGGAGACACATTTGCGCTGAGCAACATGCAGTTTAAGATTGTACTATATACATTTTTTGATTTATAATTTTTATTATAATAAAGCACAATAACCTAATATAAAAAGTCTTACACTGAAGAGAATTGGAAGCTAATATTTTCCAGTTATGGTTATTTAGCAAAGTGCTTTAGAATAACATTAAATAAAGTAGGTGAGGGGAAGACTGAAGTTTACAGGGTAGATTCTATGAACTAGCACTCCTCGTGCATAATTATGTGCACACGGGAATTGGGCATAAAATTAAAGATGCCCAGATGATCTTCCGCTGATTTCCATGCCCAAGTTCCCAATATGTATGCCCAATGCCAAGCTCTGAATTGGAAGTGTATTCCCTATAGCTTTAATCTGATAAAAAAAATCCAAAGCAATAGAAGGAAGAAAAAAAAATAAACATCTTGTTTTGTACATTTTAATGACACTATTGAAACAAATAAAGGCAAAATAAAGAACATTAAAACAATTAAAGGGAGTATAGAACAGAAATATTAAAAAGGTAAAATAAATGAACAAATTCAGAAAAACAAATGATGGGATGGAATAAATGATTCAAATCGAGCCCAGCTTGATGGATGAAAGTGACTCCTCCTTTGGGTGGAAGGACCCATGTAAAATGGGCATGGACAATCCATCCACCTATAGTGAAATCTGACAACAAGAAGGAACCTGACTCAGAGACACCATAAGGACAACTACATAGGAGTAATTTTCCAAATATCTGCTCTTGTTGCAGTTTCAAATATCAGGAATTCAGGTTCTGAGGACAGTACACCTGAATTTTAGCCTAAAAGATTTTCCATCCATTAACTTCAAAGGAGGGAAAATCACTTGGACCATGAACTGGGTGTGCTGTTCTCCACCGCCCAAGATCTCGATTTTCCATCCCACCACATGAAGCTCTACAATTGGAGTACAAACTGGTAAAATAGCACCTCATGAGAAGTAAAAAAACAATCACAACAGATACAGGGTGTTCCGAGATTAAGGTTATGATATCAGGGCTTAGAAGGTTAAATTATGAGGACAGTTTGCATAAACTTGTTCTCTTGAGTATTGACGATAGAGAGGCGCTCTACTCAAAGTACTTAAAATGTTAAAAAGTTAATGTTAGGGTAATTACAGAGAAACTATTTCCTCTGATGGGGGAAACATGAACAAGGTGACATAATCTTAAAATTAGAGCTAAGCCATTCAGGAGGGAAATCAAGAAGCACCTTTTCACACAAAGGGTAGTAGAAATCTGAAATTCTCTCCCCAAAAGGCTGTGGATGCTTAGGACAATTGGAGCTTTCAAGACTGGGATCGATAGGTTTTTGATAAGTAAGGGTATCTAGGGATATGGATCAAAGGCGGGTAAATGAAGTTGAGGTACAGATCAGTCATGATCTAATTTAATGGCCTACTCCCGTTCCTATGTTAAGGTACCTTGTTAAGCAGAGTGGAGGAAGCTTTATACGCAGCTGAATAGGTTATTGCTGGTTCTGGGTGGCAATAAAAGTGTTTTTGTGTCCTAGTGCTGACATCCCACACCTTGATGAGCATGAAAAATGTAAAATTATAAGAAACTTCAAGTTTAAAAAAAGAATATGTTGCAGAATGAAAGATATAGTTAAAAAAATGAAAGAAAAACAACTGGTGCCAGGAATTGAAATGTTAAAACCTGAAAGTACGAGCAAAATGGTAGTTTTCTGGCAACCAGAGGTTAAAGTTCATAAAGAAGCTCATTGTCGTAGACTTTATGATTAAGCACTCCAGATACAGAGCTTCACCCAATGGGATCACATATCAGGAATTTGGGAGGGCAGATCAAAGTACCCAATGGATGGAGAATCATGCAGGGTGTGCCAAGCTACCTGCCTTCATTTCTCTGCCAGTGGAGAGAGGTGACATTGGTGGTGCTCCCATTTTCTACTATTGCCTCTGTGTGGCAGTAGTTCCCCACTTACTGTCCTGGCTGTACAAGTAAACAGAAATGGTGAGATCCACTGTTCCTCCTGCTTTATTTTCACATTGACATGCACAATGAAATCCTGTGTAAATTTCACCAGAAAAAAGCCCATTGTGTTTCATTATACACAGAAAAATATGCATTGCAGCAATCTTGTTTACAATGTTCTTAACCATGTGCAATTATTAAGTGTCAATAGGTACAAGTGGCAATAGGTACAAGTGGCAACCCAAATTTCTGATCCAAGTAATTTGGCCACTTGGGCTAACTTGTAAGTAGAGGGGTAAGACTTCTGCTATATGTTAGCAGCATTGTTAACATAGTGGGAAAATTTCCTCTAGTCAATATTTCAAGTGAAATTATGAGCTCATTCTTTTAGTACATATTTACACTTTTCCTAGCAATAGCCTACATAGGGAAATTTTCCTGCTATGTATACAATACCGATAACACACAATGACCATAGAAAATTACACCCCCCTCCCCTGGAAGTTCCATCTCTAACAGACATGCTTATTATAGTGAACGATTGCACATATCAGACGTGTCTTGATCACCAGCT
The DNA here is from genome assembly GCF_035084215.1 of Heptranchias perlo. Lineage (NCBI taxonomy): Eukaryota > Metazoa > Chordata > Chondrichthyes > Hexanchiformes > Hexanchidae > Heptranchias > Heptranchias perlo. The sequence continues at coordinate 12,754,919 of NC_090348.1, read as the reverse complement.
GACTTTACATTCAACACACATTCCATTCACCAGTACAGAGGTGTGTCTAGATCAGAAGGCTTCATAATGATTTCAAAATCAAGCTAACCTCTGTACTAGATAGGCCAAATCATGAGCTGGATAGCCAGACTCAGGAACTAGATAGGCCAAATGATGTACTAAGTGGACCAAATCATTTGCTATATGGGCCAAATCGGGAGCTAGTTGGGTGGAATCATGCAGTGGATGGGCGGAATTATGAGCTGTGCTTATCTTGGGACAGTCCTAATATTTGGTTTAGAAAAGGAAAAAAGCACTAGATATACTGTATCAGAAAGAATAATGTGTCATTCCTTCATGCTATGTAGTGTTACCAGGCATAAGGAACTTAACTAACTCTAGTAGGCTAAAGGGGTTATAGGGACACATTGGTGAATCCAGTATGATTTCTAAACTCCACTTTGTTTTGTTTCCCTTGTAAATTTTGCTAACCTGAAGCACAAAGCAATAGAATAAAATATCATCTACAGGAAACCAGCTTTTTTCCTGAACCTTCTGGATCTCCATATGTCTCAGTTGGGGTCTGCCAAAAGTAGAAAGTACAGATATCAGCGACTCTTAACTGAGACAATTAAAAGGTGCCCTTTTCAAAAACTGACTCAAAACACTTGAGTTTGGGTTGAACAATACAGAGTAGTTGATTCTGAATTTCATATTTATAAAAAATGTGACAAGATCCACTTTTTTAGATAAGAGTTGGTGCCACTGAATAAATGCAAAGTGCTGGGAGGTTTGGCAAAATGATAATAAGAGCTGTTGAGAAGTAATGTTAAAATTGGAGACTCTCCAGAAAGCGTGGAAGTTACCAGCGAAAAGCTTCCCAGCCAAAGGTGATTCTGCTCCTTATGCTGGATGTAAAATTATAATAAATCAATGGAAGATAGACTTAGCACATCATATCTTGAGAATACCACATAGGGATCACGTTCATAAGGTTCCTCTGATTTCATTATAAATTAACGATCCTCAAGGTCTCCAGGGTGACCTACATTACAACAGTGACTACACTTCAAAAGTACTTCATTGGCTGTAAAGCGCTTTGGGATGTCCTGAGATCATGAAAAGCACCATGTAATGCAAGTTCTTTCTTTTTCTTTGAACTGTCTTTTTTGCATTATGACAACAGGACACAGGGTTCTTCCTGGCCAGGAAGTTAATTCTGCAAATTTGGAAAAAAATAAGAACTCCCACATCAGTATTCAGGTCATGGACAGATCAAACCAACCAAAGAATAATGGAGCCTATAATCTTCCAACTCTTTTCAAAATCATGGCAGGTTTGATAAGGTAAATATGGAAAAACTATTTCCACTGGTCAGCGCGTTGATAACTAGACAGCATAAATTTAAGAACGAAGGGAAAGATTAGGACAAATTACTTTTACACAGAGGGTTGTTATAATAAGGAATACCCTACCAGAAACAGCAGTGGAAACAGAATACATAATAGCTTTTAAAAGGGAAGTGGCTAGTATTTGAAAGAGAAAAATGTAAAAGATATGTGAGGAAAACATATGGAAATCAGACTGAGTGAATAACTCTTCCAAAGAGTCGACATAGGTACGATGGGCTGAATGGCCTCCTTCTATGCTGTAAAGATGCTATGATACTAAAACTTAAAGGACCAGTTGGAAAAACAAAACAATGTAGTTCGGAATACTTAAGTCATAGATGGATAAAACTCTTTAAATAGCTGGCTATACCATGCAAGTGAGCAGGATTTTGCATATAACGTGAGGACAAAAGTAAGATTGCTTTGATTGAGTGATGTTGCTGTTAATCACATGAGGATATAATAATAGGATCATAGTGCAACTACATCCCTCTATAGTGAATCCATCTCAGTAATGGAAAGTTTGGTTCCAGTCTTATTGCCAGTATATTCTGATCAGGCAAAATGTAACAGCTTTGTTGGGGGACAGAAGGGGAGGTAAATTATTTACAAAAGTATTCCCCTAAGATTTTTTTTCATTTTTGAAAACCTGCCTTTTGGGATGAAGGAAATCAAAATGGTGCTTGTTGTTTAAATATTTCCACAGTATTCAGTGGAAAGTTACAAGTGAAATGAAGGCTTCCTGTACCTGAGCTCTCTACACTGTTAACTTTTAAACACACAATTCATTAATGCTGAAAAAGTTATGTGTTGTTCGGAGTTCCAGATGGGTAGCAGCTGGGACTCGGACTAACTCTGATATTTTGTAACCAGTGCAGATGAGACCATCTTACTTGTAGCATGTTGTAAGTCAAGTTGATTGAATGAGTATTGCAGTATTTGCTTTATTACATCTTTTTCTCTGAATATTTGATCCAGAAGTTATTTTCCAAAATTGGTAAATTAAATGTTATTTCATAAGATCTTATAGTAATGAACACTAGGTATATTTAGCACTCCCAGTGTGGAGCCACATTCAAGGGGAGCTCAGATCAGAGATGGGGCTACAACACTGCAGTGCTAATTCTCCAACCTGTGCTACCTTCATGCAGTTCCCCGTTGGGAGTGTCAGGTCAGTAACTTACGAAGAAGTCCCAATTCGCCCTCAAGTAAACTATTTGCACCAGTAGCATTATTAAAGAACACTAAAATTTGACTATTCAGAGCCAGGGGTGCAGTACATCAATTTTATTTGCAGCCCTCACAAGCCCTGCAATTGCTTGAATTGCAATGAATCCTTTAACATTGTTGAAAGCTAGCCTAGTTGCTCAAAATGTTAATGGGGTAGATTCTCCAGTCCTGAGTTTGGGCTATAGTGTGCTGCAAACCTTGTCTTTGCCTGAAATAGAACTGGCAGACCCTGATGAATCATCTGATGTTGGCCCTAATTAGCTATGTAGAGTGAGCCCCTGGTCTGGATTGGGCTTCCCACTGGGCACCTGTCAAACCGGGGAGGGGGGAAATAAAGGGAGGGAAGGGTGGAATATCTGGCAAAGCTTACCTCTTAGACGAATTTTTTCCTGTTGCATCAAGATGATCTGAGGCAGAAAATTGTTGAAAAAAGATGGTGGACTACCTTTCACAAAGACAGCAAAGGGAAGGTTTCTCTGCTTGACACCCTCCTTACGTATAACTGACTGAACTGCAAGGAAGGACATGGCAGAATGGGTCAATGTCCAACATGGATGAAGTAAAGAAGAGTCTTGTAAATGTTTAGTTCAGTGTGTTTGAGGCAGGGGTCTAATGATCCTCTGGGGTTCCTACGAGGTCAGATCCATGAGGTGACAACTCCTAAAGGCATGCAGCAGGAGAGTTAGGTGGTGGTGGAGTGAGAGAGGAGGCAATGAGTAAAGGACCGAACGAAAGTCCCAAACGTACAATCTGAGTGAACCGCAGATCAAGGAGGGGAGTTCAGCAATCAGGAGAGACACACCATAAAGCTGACAATAGATTTCAAGCAGTGTTTGAAGAACTCTCCGGAGTTCAGGTACGGCATTGTCCTGACGCTGTATTTCCATGGCTCATATTTGGGGAGCAGTGCTCACTGTCTCAGGGTAGGAGTCTGCAGCTGCATGGTCACACCCTCCCCTTACAATGCACCTGTCAGATACAATTTATCACCTTGGACCTTAGACAGCAGACTCTAATGAAACACATAAATTAAATGGTACTGGATTTGCTGTCCAAAGTTTTAAAAGCTATAGATAAAAATACACAATTGGACTTTCAGCATTTCCACGATTGGCAAAATGTAAGTTCCTCTTTAGCTTTCTTTTCATATTGGAGACAATATAGTTGAATTTACAATAAGTCAGAGAAAAATAAAATGGAAGTGCTGATTTTCTGAATGTTAAGCAATGGATGACTGAAAAATCCTGCAGTAGCTTTATATAAGATGAGATAAATAATAGTAGAAATAAAGAATCTCATTACTAAAGGACATCAGGTTATAGGGCACAAACCAGATTTTGTTGCACCTGCCCATATGTTTTAGAACAAAGGGCCAGTGGAGTGGGTCAGTGTTTGCAGTGGGCACTGCACACAAATGAGATTGGCCAGGGTTGATTCCACACACACTAGCCCCTGATTTTCCTCCCGTTCATTCTAATGGGAGGAAAATCAGGGGCCAGTGAGCACAGAGGCAGAAAGGCCCAATAACTGAAATCACTGTTTGACAACACTGATCTTTTGGAACTGAATCAAATCTGAACAGATAGTGGAGTAAAACAATGCCAGGTAAATGATACTAACAAATACATTACTATATCTGTATAGTTAAGGAAAATATTCCATACTGTTAACATTGGACAGATCAAGCCCACATTTATAAATCATAACTGAGACTTCTTAGACTACCAAATTTGATTCCATTTTGCAGGACAAGATGGAACAGCCCTCAGGGCAGATAATTTAAACTTTTATCTTCCATTAGATAGTTCCAGTGACCTTTCACAAGACCCTTAGGTGTTACTGGAGGTAATTGTTTGTGGTGGGTCTCCGAGGGACAGGACATTGGTGAAAGAAATATTTTTAAAAGCCTTTTATGCTGTATAGTAAATACCAATAAAAAGCAGAGTTTCCACTTAGACCACCAACCGGGTGTACAATAATATGTCATACAGTCATCCTATTTGTCACTGTCACACTGGCAGTGAGACCCAGGACCTTCCTGGCAGGTGAAACGCCGCAGAGAATTACTTTCCAACAGACGAATATCATCTATCGGAATATATCAGTGGCATGAAAATGTAGCAACTTACAGCTCAGTGGCATTTACTTTCTGAAGGTATACTGAAGAATTAGTCAGGTGCAGGATTAAGAAAGGACTCCTAACTGTCTCCTGTTTCACATGCAGTAGACTTCCCCATGAAATAGGTGAGATGATGAATTATCAAGAGCTTCTAAGGGTAATGGAATCAGTTTTCTCCCAGAAATTCGATAGATGTTTTGCTCTTCAAATTGGGAAAGAGTTTTACAGATGATTAACCCTACTACATAAATGGAAACAGTCAGCCTTTAACTGTATAACATGCACATGAACAGCTATCGATTATGTTAAAATACAATTATTTTGTGGTATGCTTGTCATAAAATAAAAATTACCGGGAAGTATTAGAACATAAGAACATAAGAAAAGGAGCTAGGGAAGGCCATCTGGCTCCTCGAGCCTGCTCCACCATTCAATAAGATCATGGCTGATCTTCTACCTCAACGCCATTTTCCTGCACGGTCCCCATATCCCTTGATGCCTTTAGTATCTAGAAATCTATTGATCTCTGTTTTGAATGTACTCAATGACTGAGCCTCCGCAGCCCTCTGGGGGAGAGAATTCCAAAGATTCACCACCCTCTGAGTGAAGAAATTTCTCCTCATCTCAGTCCTAAATGGCCTACCCCCTATTCTGAGACTGTGACCCCTGGTTCTAGACTCCCCAGCCAGGGGAAACATCCTCCCTGCATCTACCCTCTTTAGCCCTGTAAGAATTTTGTATGTTTCAATGAGATCACCTCTCATTCTTCTTAACTCTAGAGAATACAGGCCTAGTCTACTCAATCTCTCCTCATACGACAATCCCACCATCCCAGGAATCAGTCTGGTGAACCTTCGTTGCACTCCCTCCATGGCAAGTACATCCTTTCTTAGGTAAGGAGACCAAAATTATACACAATACTCCAGGTGCGATCTCACTAAGGCCCTATATAATTGCAGTAAGACATCTTTACTCCTGTACTCAAATCCTCTTGTAATAAAGTTCCAACATACCATTTGCCTTCCTAATTGCTTGTTGCACCTCATGTTAGCTTTCAATGACTCATGTACAAGGACCCCCAGGTCTCATTGAACATCAACATTTCCCAATCTCTCACCATTTAAAAAATACTCTGCATTTCTGTTTATCCTACCAAAATGGATAACTTCAAATTTTTCCAAATTATATTCCATCTGCCATGTTCTTGCCCACTCACTTAGCCTGTCCATATCCCCTTGAAGCCTCTTTGCATCCTCCTCACAACTCACATTCCCACCTAGTTTTGTGTCATCAGCAAACTTGGATATTACATTTGGTCCCCTCATCCCAATCATTGATATAGATTGTGAATAGCTGGGGCCCAAGCACCAATCCCTGCAGTACCCCAATAGTCACAAGAAAACTAGAAATCCTTTCTGGTGTCAGCCATGGCTCAGTGGGTAGCACCCTCGCCTCTGAGTCAGAAAGGCTGTGGGTTCAAGTCCCACTGTAGAGACTTGAGCACAGAATCCAGGCTGACACTCCCTGTGGAGTACTGAGGGCAGCTACACTGGCGGAGGTGCCGTCTTTTGGACGAGACATTAAACTGAGGCCCTATCTGCCCTCTCAGGCAGGTGTCAAAGATCCCATGGCGCTATTCGAAGAAGAGCAGAGGAGTTCTCCCCAGTGTCTTGGCCAATATTTATCCCCCAACCAACATCACTAAGACAGATTATCTGGTTATTATCACAATGCTGTTTGTGGGATTTTGTTGTGCACAAATTGGCTGCCGTGTTTCCTACATTACAACAGTGGCTACACTTCAAAAGTATTTTGTCTGTGAAACGCTTTGAGACGGCCTGAGGTAGTGAAAGGCACTATATAAATGCAAGTATTTCTTTCATTTTATGGGAAGCTGTAGAAAGGGAGCTGTAGCCCACAGATACGGCAGATGGTTAACAGGTTTGTCTGGGGCATTAACTGACAGAATATGAAGATAATTCTAATTAAATCGGGGCAATCATTCAAGTTTGGGGGAGGGCTTATGACTTTGAGCATCACCATTATTATTTTATGTTGTTTATCAATATGCTATCAATAATATAGATGCTACTGGTGGTATTTAAAGTTGTAGAGTGGGGAGAAGAGAGAGGTAGAAGGCAAAGTGATGGTGCAGTCCTGGCTGGTATCACTGGTATCAGTTTTTATTAAATACACTCTATATACATAACCATGTCGGAAATATTGTCCTGAAAAAGTTGAAGGCCCTGTTAACTGATGCTTACATGGATCTTTACACATTGCAGTAAGACTGTCCATCTGACAGACGGACTCATGCAGTATATCATGAAATAGCACTGTGTGGATTCTATACTTCCATGCTTTACAACTTTCTGGGGTTTCATTTCCACCTTTATGCTTTATTAATGTATCATTTTGCAATTAGTTTACTTCATTTTATTAGCAACCCAGTTAAATAGTGACTCTACTCCAAAATAAGCTGGTGTAACATATTTACTGACTGTTATTCGGGCTCTGATTTGTTTTCATCCACATCCACTCAGAAACTAGTATTTTGACGGCCTCTAAGAGTTTTTTAAATGTAAATTTATGGCCAACAAATCATGCTACACCTGTTAAGTGCAGAAATTTGTGGAATTTGTCACAAGATACCACTCTGCACCAAATCACTTGCCCTAGCTAATAAAGATGTCTGCCTGTCATTTAGTTGAGTGCAGACAAACGATCTCTGTATTACTGTTGAATGTTTATTACAGTCTGAACTAGGGAGTCTGTAATCAGACTATAACTTTCATCACACGCGGCAGAGAGTCTTTCAGTGAAATGATAATGGAGGAAGGGGGAAAGTCTTATTGATAATGATAAATGCTACTGTCCTTCAGTAGTCCGATGTGAATATGAGCTATTGTTGCTAGATAACCGCCAGTCTTCAATTATGAAAACTATAAAACCTCATCACTGGAAAGTATACGGGTCATTTAAATTTCGCACTACTAAAGGCCTGGTTAGAAAAGCCTCTCCTGGGGAACAGGTTACGTGCATGTTGACCAAAGATGACATTGTGATATATTTGGTCATGAAGTGAGGAAATGTCTGACTGATATGTTCCTGCAGGAAGCTCTGGTCAGAATGTTTGGTGATGAGGGCGGGAGGTGACCTTAATTAGGAATCTATGGTGAAGAGATTCTTCATTAGAAATACCATTAGAGGAATACCTAGTTGTGGAAACATTATTGGAGAAAATTGATGAGTTATAATTCAAAGCAAGGCTTGGTCAAAGAGAGGTCTAGTCTCAGTCACTGGATTCTACATCTTAGATGGCATGAACCTTTGGACTTCTGCTAATGGTAGGTACATAGGTTGAGAAGTTTCCACATTGGAAGATGACAATAGTGTTAGGGCCTGTAGTATAGGTGCACTTTCTCAAAGTGTTGTTAGTGCTGACTATAGGAGCTTTGTGTTTTATGGTCTTCTAAATAACATTGATGCTGGACGCAATGTTTGATGGGTTTGGGTTGGCTCAATTAAAACCTAGGTGAGGTTCCTCACTCTTATTGAAATGGAAAAATGCCCCTGGAAGGAGGACATCTTGCTAAGGCCTTTTGTGATTATGAAAGGTAGCAGCTCCCAACAAACCATACCTACCTTTAGAATATATGGAACATTACCCCCACAATTTGTCAACTTTACTTGGGCCTTCTAATGATAAAGAGCAAGGGAGTTGCAAATACTTGGCCAACAAGTTACCCATTTCAAATAAGCCAAGTCATCTGATCCTAAAATACACTAAGAAGATCAGTTCACAGTTAATTTCATCCTCATAAGCAGATGGTCTATATATGGCGAAAAAATGGCTACCGTAGTGAGGTCAGTTGCCTTGAAAGAAAGACATGCTTTTATCAAATGCTCACTTCACATCCATTGAACTACGTTGGAAGTGTACAATTGTTACATAGGACAACACAGTCGCCAAAATGACACAGCATGATCCCACAGCAGCAAATAAAATGAATAACCAATTAACCTGTTTTTGTCTGATGGAGCAATGTTGGGCAAGAAAACTCCCTGCTCATTCCAAACAGCACCAAGGCATTTTTGACATCCGCCTGAATAGATAGGTCCACAGTTTAACATCTCGGAGGTGAAACTGGTCTTCGGTGGTAGAGCAAAAAAGGCAATAGCGAATCGGCTGCCCGTTTTACACCACATCACATTTTCTTCTCTATTGAAATCAATGGAAATAAAAATTGGGCGCTGTGTAAAACAGGCTGCCAATTCGCTATGGCCTGTTTTGCGCCACTGCCAAATGCCAATTTAAACCCCTTCATCTCTAACATGGCACCTTTGAATACACAGCACTCTCTCGGTACTGCAACGAAATGTCAGCCTAGGTTATGTGTTGAAGTTTCGGAGAGGGGCTTGAATGCACAAACTTTTGACTCACAGTTTAAGACTGCTACCAACTGAACCAAGCTGACAATTTGAAATAAAGCTGGTAGATGACTATGGGGGTGAGTTTCTGTGGGGAATCTCCTGCCCACCCACCATAACTTTGGCAGACGAGTCACGGAAATCCCAGAGAAACAGCGTAGATGTCTGTCCCATTTTTCAATATCAATGACTTGGATGAAGGGACCGAATTAATGGTTGCTAAATTTGCTGATGACACAAAGGTAGGTAGGAAAGTAAGTTGTGAAGAGGACATAAGGAGTCTGCAAAGGGATATAGATAGATTAAGTGAGTGGGCAAAAATTTGGCAGATGGAGTATAATGTGGGAAAATGTGAACTTGTCCACTTTGGCAGGAGGAATAGAAAAGCAGTATATTGTTTAAATGGAGAGAGATTGCAGAATTCTGAGGTACAGAGGGATCTGGGTGTCCGAGTACATGAATCACAAAAAGTTAGTATGCAGGTACAGCAAGTGATTAGGAAGGCAAATGGAATGTTGTCATTTATTGCAAGGGGAATGGAATATAAAAGTAGAGATGTTTTGCTGCAGTTGTACAGGGCATTGGTGAGACCACATCAAGAATACTGCGTGCAGTTTTGGTCTCCTTATTTAAGAAAGGACATAATTGCTTTGGAGGCGGTTCAGAGAAGGTTCACTCAACTGATTCCTGGGATGAGGGGGTTATCTTATGAGGAAAGGTTGGATAAGTTGGGCCTGTTTACATTGGAGTTTAGAAGAATGAGAGGTGATCTTATTGAAACATATAAGATCCTGAGGGGACTAGAAGGGGTAGATGCTGAGAGGATGTTTTCCTTGTGGAAGAGAGTCGAACTAGGGGCCACAATTTAAAAATAAGGGGTCTCCCATTTAAGATGGAGATGAGGAGAAATTTTTTCTCTCAGAGGGTTGTGAGTCTGTGGAACTCCCTTCCCCAGAGAGTGGTGGAGGCAGGGTCATTGAATATTTTTAAGGCAGAGTTAGATAGATTCCTGATTAACAAGGGAGTCAAAGGTTATAGTAGGTAGACAGGAAAGTAGGGTTAAGGTCGCAATCAGATCAGCCATGATCTTATCAAATGGCAGAGCAGGCTCGAGGGGCCGAATGGCCTAATCCTGCTCTTAATTCGTATGTTTGTATGTCCACAGCTCTTCCACTGAAGGTACAGTGGATGAATCAGAGAACTCCCAGGAATATTCATACTCCATACTTTTAATTCTGCAAGATAAGATAAGCACAGCATATCAATATGCTAAACCACTTTTGATTTTCAAACATGTTTTTTTCCCTTTAATTTTGCAGTAAATTACTATAAGTCTTTACATAGAATTACAATGAATGTACAGTACAGAAACAGGCCATTCGGCCCAACTGGTCCATGCCAGTGTTTATGCTCCACACGAATCTCCTCCCACCCGTCTTCATCTAACCCTATTAGCATAACCTTCAATTCTTTTGTGCCTCGTGTGTTAATCTTGCTTCCCCTTAAATGCTTGGGCCTCAGCTATTTACAATCTATATTAATGACTTAGATGAAGGCACCGAGTGTAATGTATCTAATTTTGCTGACAATACAAAGTTAGGTGGGAAAGTAAGCTGTGAGGAGGACACAAAGGCCCCGATATTACCAGGGAGGCGGGTTGGCAGCAGGGCGGGGGGGGGTGGTGACTGGGCAGGTGGGTAACCCGGCCAGTAAAATCGGTCTGTTCCCCACGTGATCGCGAGTAAATTGAAGCCACTTACCGTGGCTTCCGGGTTTCCCGTCGTCTACCTGCGCAGTCGGCGGACTGTGCACCCGCATCACAGGCTGTCAGCTGGAGGAGCCCTATTTAAAGGGGCAGTCCTCCAATGCTGCTCCTGCAGCAAACAACCAAAAGAGTAGCATGGAGCAGACCAGGGGAAAGACTGCTCCCAGGTTTACTGATGCCTCACTCCAGGTCTTACTGGATGGGGTGAGGAGGAGGAGGGAGATATTCTACCTGGCGGACGGGAGGAAGTGGCCTGCCTCTGCCACCAAGAAGGCCTGGCTCGAGGTGGCAGAGGAGGTCAGCAGCAGCATCAACGTATCCCGCAGCTGGATCCAGTGCAGGAAGCACTTCAATGACCTAACTAGGTCAACCAAAGTGAGTACACTTACTCATTCTCCTACACTCCTTCTTCCACATCACCGCCCCCACCCCACAACTCCTTCCTGCCAACTCTACTCTATCACATCACTCCTCACACCCACTCAAACCTCATCCTCAACTTACCTGCATTTACTCACCTCCCCAGTTCTCATCCCAATACTACCACTCAACCCAATCCTCATACAAAGTCATGGCTCTGTCTCATACTCACCCTCTGATGCATCTCTTTCATGGTCAGCCTCACCCAAACCAATGCATTCAGCGGTTGGCCACGTCACCATCCCTCACTCACGCCTCTCTACTTTCTCCCCTTATAGGAGAAGAGAACCCAGAATGCACGGGAGAGGGTGAAGACCGGAGGGGGGCCGCAACATCAGGTCGTCCTCATGGACACGGAGCAGGAGGCTCTTGAAGTGAGCCGCACCCTCCAGTGCCTGTCCGTCGGGGACGCCAAGACTGCCACCCGACAAACGGCTGGTGATAGAACTTTAACATTCAGCACTCACAATAGCAAATGATGTTAACATGCCTTGCCATCTTCAGCACCTCAACATCTGTCATCATGCTTAATATTGCCTGCTTTTCTCTTACTGGGCCTTCAGCGACTGCCGTGACAGCGGAGGGCGATTCCTCAGAGGACCTGCTGGCCTCTAAGGGGGCACCGTCACATCTGAGCGAGCCATCCACCAGCGCAGATACACACACCTCGGTGGGTCCCCGTCGTCACTTAGTTGGGGTCGCACATGGTGAGTCACCACACACACATGAGCACAAGCAGACACTGGTGGCAGGGGCAGCGATGAAGAGTCTGCGTCAGTGGGAGCACTCTCCTCCAGGCTCTGCTCAGCTGGACACAGATGCTGAACCCTGGGGGCCATCCGTGAAAAGGAGAATGATCGAGGGGCAGCAGCACATTTGCGAGGTGCTGGAACAGGTGCCACGGCACTCTCCACAATCACGCAGAGGATGGAGGAGTCCAACTCCTGCATGAGTGGAATGGTGGCACAGGTACAGGAGGGAATCTCTGAGATAGTGTCGTGGGTAAGTGTGGGAATGTCTGCGATGGAGGGAACGCTAGCCTCCATCGAGCTTCAAGCACGGCTCAACAATGAGTCCATTGTGGCCCTGACAATGGCCCTTCGGACTCAGGGTGAGCAACTTTGTGCCGCCTTAAACAGGCTGACAGATACACTAGCACCGGCCTTACAAGGCTTCACATATGTCCTCCAAACTGTCGTCCAGCAATGTGGGCCTGGCCCAGGAGAGGGATGATGGCAAAAGGGAACATGGAAGTGGGGACGCCACTCAAAGCGCTTCCACGTCTCACCACTTGCCCCCCCTCAACCAGTACCCACAATGCTGCCTCCTCTCCAGGTGGCCGAGTCTGCCCCTGCACAGGTGCAGGTGGAGCAGTCTTTGGAGGGGCCCTCATGGGCACCGAAACCCAGAGGGCGTAGGCCCAAAGCATCTAATCGGTCAGGGCATGAACAAGAGCAACCTGCCACTACCTCTGCTGCAGCCACAGGGGTAGTACCATGTAGAAGTAGTCGGAAGCGATAGGCAAAGGTTTTGTGATCACAAAGGGGATACACAAGGGTGTTTGACGATTTGTCATGTTTTTTATTTATATTTGATTTTTTTTCCACTCACAATAAATCTTATTATTATCACCACTACTGCCACGTCTTGCCCATTCTTGACTGGCTTGTGCAATAAGCCCCTTTCATGAGGTTCACCATGAACACCCACACTTGATGCCATCCATTGGGTCAGTCTACAGTGGGTGTAGGTGTAGTTGCACAACTATTTTGTGCAGGGGGCGGGTGTGGCCGCTCCTTTGTCCAGGTGGTGAAGACTGGACTCTTCACACTGTCTGATGTTAGGAGAACCGTTCACATATCAGTGACTCCCTGATGTCACGAGCAGCCAGGTGAGCCGCTGTTCTGTCCATGGGTTGCTCCTCCTCCTCGGCCTCCTCCTCGGCTTCATCCTCCTCTGCCTCCTCCTCCTCGTCCTCCTCCTCCTCCTCCTCAATGTGGGTGGCAGATGTGGATGGGGCCTCCTCCAGCAGCACCCTTCTTTGTTGTGCCATGTTGTGCAGGGCACAACAGACGACTGTAATGCGTCCCACACTATCTGGCGCGTATTGAAGCACTCCCCCAGAACGATCAAGGCACCCGAAGTGCATTTTGAGTAGCCCTATAGCATGCTCAATTGTAGACCTGGTAGCAATGTGGCTGTTGTTATATCGACGCTGTTGCTCGGTGGTGGGTTCCTCAGAGGTTTCATGAGCCACGTGTGCAGGGGATATCCCATGTCCCCGAGGAGCCAGCCCTTGCGGGTGTTGGGTGCGTGGAAGAGGGGTGAGATGTTGGACTTCCGGAGGATGAAGGCATCATGGCAGCTGCCAGGGTATCTGGTGCACACGTGAAGGAATCTCTTGCGGTGGTCACAGATGAGCTGAGTGTTGATGGAGTGATAGCCCTTCCTGTTGATGAATAGTCCAGGCTCGTGTGGAGGTGCTTGCATTGCCATATGGGTGCAATCAATTACACCCTGCACCCGTGGGAATCCAGTCACAGCATGGAATCCGACTGCCCTCTCCGTCTGGCTGAGGTCATCCATGGGGAAGTTGATATAGTGCGAGGCCCTACAGAACAAGCTGACGGTGACCTGCCTTATGTACTTGTGTGCAGACGACTAAGAGTCCCCGGCGATGTCCCCGGTGGCACGCTCGAAGGATTTGGAGGTGAAGAAGTTGAGGGCAGTGGTGACTTTGACAGCGATAGGTAAGAAGATGCTGCTCGGGCCATCTGGGAGCAGCTCGGCATGAAGGAGGCTGCAGATGTCCGCGACTACATGTTGAGTGACTCTGAGCCTCTGTGTGCACTGCTGCTCAGAGAGGTCCAGGAAGCTGAGCCTCGGTCTGTAGACCCTGTGGTGAGGGTAGTGCCTCCTGCGACGCCGCTTTCTCTCTTGTTGCCCTCCGTGCTGTTGTGCAGGTGCGTGTGGCACAGCACTGTGTTGTGGAGCTCCACGTGGCGGAGGTGGACGGCGTGCCTGGCGAGGCTGGTGATGTTGCTCGTCCTCGGATGAAGTGGTGAATGCAGTGACGGCGCCCCCCATCCTGACGGTGTGAGTTTGAGGGGGTCCGCAAAGTAGGTAAATGTGTTTGCACAGCAGAGTTTGGGGTATAAATTAATAATTTTGAGTGGAAAGACAAAGGTGTTGCAGCCAAAACTTTGTCTGAAGTGACAGAGTGCCCTGCTGCAATAAATGAGGTATTCCCCCCACCTGCCAAATAATCCTTTGCATCTCCCACTAGCTGCTGGCTGAAACACGTCTGCTCCAACAGGGAGTATTTCCCACACGCTGAGGATCCATGAAAATTGCATCCCTTCCAAAATCTCCTGTCAATGAGGTCTGTGAAGTACCTCAAATATCTAAGTAAGTATGTAAATTGTCATCCCGCTGGCTTTAATTGCCGGTGGGAGTCCCGCATGCGGGAGCTGCGCGCGCACCCGAATGCGTCATTGGGGAGCCCAGAAGTGGGCGGTTTGGAGCCAGGCTCCGGACCCGCTCCGGGATTCCCCCATTTTACGAGCCCCCTGCCCCCAATACACCCGCTCGGCCATCCGAAAATCGGCCTCAAAGAGTCTGCAAAGGAATGTAGACAGGTTAGGTGAGTGGGCAAGAAGGTGGCAGATGGAGAATAATGTGGGGAAATGTGAGGTTATTCACTTTGACAGGAAGAATAGAAAAACAGAATATTTTTTAAATGGTGGGAAACTATTAAATGTTGGTGTTCAGAGGGATTTGGGTGTCCTCATATAAGAAACACAAAAAGTTAGCATGCAGGTACAGCAAGCAATTAGGAAGGCAAATGGTATGTTGGCCTTTATTGCAAGGAGGTTGGAATACAAGAGTAAGGAAGTCTTACTATAATTGTACAGGGCTTTGTTGAGATCTCACCTGGAGTACTGTGTATAGTTTTGGTCTCCTTATCTAAGGTAGGATATACTTGCCTTAGAGGCGGTGCAATGCAGGTTCACTAGATTGATTCTCGGGATGAGAGGGTTGTCCTATGGGGAGAGATTGAGTAGAATGGGCCTATATTCCTGGAGTTTAGAAGAATGAGAGGTGATCTCATTGAAACATACAAGATCGTGGGGGGGCTTGACAGGGTAGATGCTGAGAGGTTGTTTCCCCTGGCTGGAGAGTCTAGAACTAGGGGGCATAGTCTCAGGATAAGCGATTGACCATTTAAGACTGAGATGAGGAGGAATTTCTTCACTCAGAGGATTGTGAATCTTTCGAATTCTCTATTCCAGATTGTTGTGGATGCTCAGTCGTTGAACATGTTCAAGGCTGAGATAGACAGAATTTTGGACTCTAGGGGAATCAAAGGATATGGGGATCGGGCAGGAAAGTGGGGTTGAGGTCAAAGATCAGCCATGATCTTACTGAATGGCGGAGCAGGCTCGAGGGGCTGAATGGCCTACTTCTGCTCCTATTTCTTATGTTCTTAAACGCATCTATGCCACTCACCTCAACTACTCCATGTGGTAGCAAGTTCCACATTCTAACCACTCTCTGTTTAAAGAAGATATTCTCTGAATTTCCTGTTGGATTTATTAGTGACTATCTTATATTTATGGCTCCTGGTTTTGGTCTCCCCATAGGTGGAAACACCTGCAATAAACATTTGCAATAACTTGCAATGATTCGATGGAAATTATTCATATATTTAAAGCTTAGTTTCAGGACAAGGTAAGTCAAATTTTTCTATTTTTTTTGCCATCCTGGAATGTTTCCCCTTCCTTCTGTTTGAGGTCACTACATCAAAGCAGCAACAGTCTCAGTATAAATGTTAGCGGGCAAAGCAACTCAGCAGATTTGAAATTCTTTTAGGTAGAGGATTTGTTTTTACTGGCTGTATTTCAGAAGCAATATTTGAAATTTATAATTACCTGGAAAAAAATCTATGTCCATCAAAATATTGTGAAAACACAGTGAGAATCAGAGTGTGGGGTTTTATCACTGAAGGTTTATATGCAGCAGTTCTTGGCATCTTACGTGCTTGGAATGTTATCACTAAAATGGTCGAAGTCTAAGCAAACTTCAAAGCATTGCTCCTAACACAGCTTGCTACAAGACTGCTTGAAGCCAACATGTTCTCACAGGATGCATTTACATTGCCAGTTTAGTGTCGTCATGAAGCTGTAGTCACTTCGCCCCAATGCTAAACTGGCAGTGTAAATCTGGATTAAAATCAGAAAATGCTGGAAACACTCAGCAGGTCAGTTCTGATGAAAGGTCATCGACCTGAAATGTTAACTCTGTTTCTCTCTCCACAGATGCCGCCTGACCTGCTGAGTGTTTCCAGCATTTTCTGTTTTTATTTCAGAATTCCAGCATCTGCAGTATTTTAGTTTGTATTAGTGTAAATTTGGAGTCAGGGTCCAACCTGACTCTGGAGCATAGCACAGTGACACTCCCTGGAGGGGGTGGTCTCACTAAGCTTTGATTCAAACCTGGTTGGGTACTTTATAAACCCACCTGATCTCAAGTTAAATGTTTAGAGATCAGGCAATCTCCCCTTCCCACTTTCTAAACATTAACATGTATAGCCGTAGATGGAGAGATCTACCCATTCCTGTATCCAGGCAACACACAGCTCTCTCCAGGGCCAAATGGTTACAGTTCCAACAACAACAAAAACTTGTATTTCTATAGCGCCTTCATCATAGTAAAACGTCCCGAGGCGCTTCACAGGAGCGTTATCAAAGAAAATTTGACACCGAGTCACATAAGGAGATATTAGGACAGGTGACCAAAAGCTTGGTCAAAGAGGTAGGTTTTAAGGAGCGTCTTAAAGGAGGAGAGAGAGGTAGACAGGTGGAGAGGTTTAGGGTGGGAATTCCAGAGCTT
Source organism: Heptranchias perlo (assembly GCF_035084215.1). NCBI lineage: Eukaryota > Metazoa > Chordata > Chondrichthyes > Hexanchiformes > Hexanchidae > Heptranchias > Heptranchias perlo. Next base: position 12,737,692 of record NC_090348.1, on the reverse strand, counting down.
AGGCCCTAGGCAGCTGAAGGCATGGCCGCCAATGGTGGAACTGTTAAAAACAGGAATGCGCAACAGGACAGAATTGGAGGAGCATAGAGATCTCGGAGGGTTGTAGGGCTGGAGGAAGTTACAGAGATAGGGAGGGGTGAGGCCATGGAAGGGTTTGAAAACAAGGATGAGAATTTAAAATCAGTGGCCAATATAGGTCAGTGAGCACAGGGGTGATGGGTGAACAGGACTTTGAATGAGTTAGAATATGGGCAGCAGAGTTTTGGATGAGCTCAAATTCAGGGAGGGTGGAAGATGGGAGGCCGGCCAGGAGGGTATTGGAATAGTCAAGTCTAGAGGTAACAAAGGCATGGATGAGGGTTTCAGTAACAGATGAGCTGAGGCAGGGACGGAGCTGGAGATGTAGACAGGCAATGTTACGGAGGTGGGTCTTGGTGATGGAGTGAATATGTAGACGGAAGCTCATCTCAGGGTCAAATAGGACACCAAGGTTCTAAACGGTCTGGTTCAGCCTTAGACAGTGGCCAGGGAGTGGGATGGAGTTGGTGGCTAGGGAACAGAGTTTGTTGCGGGGACCGAAGACAATGGCTTCAGTCTTCCCAATATTTAGTTGGAGGAAATTTCTGCTCGGACAAGCAGTGTGACAAATCAGAGACAGTGGAGGGGTTGGGAGAGGTGGTGGTGAGGTAGAGCTAGGTGTTGTCAGTATACATGTGGAACCTGACATTGTGTGTTTGGATGATGTCGCCGAGGGGCAGCATGTAGATAAGAAATAGGAGGGGGCCGAGGTTAGATCCTTGGGGGACTCTAGAGGTAATGGTGCTGGAGCAGGAAGAGAAGCCATTGCAGGTGATTCTCTGGCTACGACTGGATAGATAAGAATGGAACCAGGCGAGGGCAATTCCACCCAGGTGGATGATGGAGGAGAGGCGTTGGAGGATGGTGTGGTCAACCGTGTCAAAGGCTGCAGACAGGTCGAGAAGGATGAGGAGGGATAGTTTACTATCGTCGCAGTCACAAAAGATGTCATTGTTAAGGGCCGTTTCAATACTGCGGCAAAGGCAGAAATCTGATTTTCAGTTCCAGCCAAGTAAGATCCAGGCAATATAAACACGGTTCTACCTGGCTGGAAGCCAAACTGCAACTATCTGTCTCAGACCATTACTGGCAGTGTAAATGCACGAGGTGCTCTATCATTTAATACAACTGATTCAATTATATTTTATAATAAAAAACTTCTACAGCTATAAATTTAATCAGACACTAGGAAACAAATCACAGAACCGCAAAGCCCTGTTATATAAGAACACAGCATTGAGTACTAATGAGATTCTTTAGCAGCACTGCAGTAATTTCATTTGATTCTGCACTTTTCATCCATCTGTATTCCCAGAATTTTGCAAGCTACATCTCTCTAAATAGGCATCTCTGCAAACCCACTAGGAAGTTATTTAAAAGGACTTAGAAGTCTAAAGGTGTGCTTTTCTGTACAACCTTTAACATTTGTGTACTTTTTCAATCTCAGGGCTGAAGTACGGAAAGAAGGAGTTTGTATTTATATCGTACTATTTATATAGTAATTTTCAGATCTTCAGGCGCTTCACAGCTAGTGAATGACTTTTGAAGTGTAATCACTGTCACTATATAGGCAAATCCAACCGTTAAATTGTTTTTGGTTGGAGGGAGAAATGTTGGCCAGGACACTGGGAGAACTTCGAATAATACCAGGGCCTCGGTTTAATATCTTATCCAACAGATACCACTGACAATACAGCACTCCTTCAGTACTGTAGTGCCAGCTCGAACCCTCAAACTTCTGAAGCAGAAGCAAGAGTGCTATCAGCTGAGCCAAGCTGCATCTAGGAGTCCTTAATCACATAGTGCTTGCTAAACATGTGTAGTGTGCCAGCCAAGCCATAAACATTGATACAAGAATGACAAAATATTTTTAATAATGATATAAGATAATCTAACATCACAATGATTTGGAACACTTGTTCATTTTACTTTTTATATGCAAGAATTATGCTTTAATCTAATAAGTTTGATGCTTTAAGAATAACTGACGATGAATAAAAGATTCCTGTATGCTGACAATAGTTCACGGGCCAAATGAAACAAATGCATGAGGGAATCCAACCCACAGCCCTTATGTTTTGCATTAGCGGCCAATAAGATCAAATGAACTGTGCCATGTATTGAGGAAAAAAATGGCATTTTCAACATCAATTTAGTTTAAAAAGGCTAATTCAAAATCTCTGCATACAGTCAATAGTATATTTTGTCAAGTAAACAATAGATATCTTCACAGAATAAAAGATTAAATCAATAATAAGTATCAATAGTCAGTTTAGTCAACTTATACTAGTCAACTAGGTAAATTAGACCTAATATTGTAATACTCAACCCAACAGTGACTAGTAGGGTTTCAGGCTGATGTATGTGTATATATGACAGCGTAACATTGTAAATTAATAAATAAATCAATAAAGACTGTAATGACTTATATTACCAGATAAATAGTTGTTTTTAAATCTTCCTACATATTTGGGTGATAAATTATCCCAACCTTCTTTCAGTAATATAAAATTATGCTCTCCAAACAATGAAAAATAGCATCATTTAAAAGTGCATTTAATGGTATTTGAGTACAAGTCAATTATAGAAGGAGCTTAAATAGAGTATGTACTCTGGATTCTATCGGGCTTTTTATTGTTTTGGGATTTAACTAACATTCTACATTTACTAGTCAGCAACCTGTTGTGCTACTCACGGGTAGTCTGGTGTCCAGACTGTGGTTTCTGGGATTAACTGTGGTCCTACTCTGAGGTCCCACGTGGGCCCTTACCTGCTGCTGTTGTCAATCACTGGCCACCTGCCATTATCACTTGAGTTGGGCAAACAAAACTCACTCCCCTGATGCTCCCCGCTCCCACACACTGTATGACCAATCTTCACAGTGGTAACTGTCATGGCCGCTGTTTCCTCTCTGGTTCTTCAACCTGATTGGTTGTTATTGGCCCAGGCTCCCCTCGCTCACACCCTCCCCTCTGCCCCCAGTAAGGCCAATTTCCACAAATCTGTCTCGAGTTCTATGTCAGGTCCTGACTGAGCCAGAGAAGTGGCCACAGACAGTCATCGCCTCTTGGGGCTTCCCCTGTTGTCACTGGCCTAGCAAGGGGAGGGTAGAGGTTCTGTCACCTTATGAAGTCACTAGAAAATCCTAGAAATAATGGGGGTCTGGCGCAACTGTGCACCTCCCATTTTCCAGTGCGTTCCTCCGGACTCCTGCTATGGTGCGAGTCAAACCTCATCCTTGAGGAAATTCCGTGCCATGGTCGTTTCAAATGAGAATATGCACTGTCTAAAATGCATCACAAATATGCTGTTTTATACTTTGTGCACAGAGCTAGGGCTGACACAGCCAATGGGGCGGGGGATACCAGACGCACTGCAGGGGTAGAGCGTGAACCAGTGGCCATGGTTAAGGACAGGAGCTAGCATGTTAGGGCTAATATTTAAAGAACGTGTGCAGGAATTACAACAATTATTCATTCCTGTCTGGCGCAAAAATTAAACAGGAAAGGTGGCTCAACCGGGCATACAAAAGAAATTAGGGATAGTATTAGATCCAAAGAGGAGACATATAAAATTGCCAGAAAAAGCAGCAAGCCTGAGGATTGGGAGCAGTTTAGAATTCAGCAAATTGGACAAAGAGATTGATTAAGAGGGGAAAAATAGAGTATGAGAGTAAACTAGCAGGGAACATAAAAACTGACTGTAAAAGCTTCTATAAATATGTCAAGAGAAAAAGATTAGTGAAGACAAATGTAGGTCCCTTACAGTCAGAAATGGGGGAAATTATAATGGGGAACAAAGAAATGGCAGAACAATTAAACACATACTTTGGTTCTGTCTTCACAAAGGAGGACACAAATAACCTCCCGGAAATGTTAGGGAACCAAGGGTCTAGTGAGAGGGAGGAACTGAAGGAAATCAGTATCAGTAAAAAAATAGTTCTAGGGAAATTAATGGGGCTAAAGGCTGACAAATCCCCAGGGCCTGATAATCTACATCCCAGAGTACTAAAGGAAGTGGCCCTGGAAATAGTGGATGCATTGGTGGTCATCTTCCAAAATTCTATAGACTCTGGAACAGTTCCTACAGATTGGAGGGTGGCAAATGTAACCCCACTATTTAAAAAAGGAGGGAGAGAAAAAAACAGGGAATTACAGACCAGTTAGCCTAACATCAGTAGTGGGGAAAATGCTAGAGTCTATTATAAAGGATGTGATATCAGAACACTTGGAAGGCATTAACGGGATTGGACAAAGTCAGCATGGGTTTATGAAAGGGAAATCATGCTTAACAAATCTACTGGAGTTTTTTGAGGAGGTAACTAGTAGAATAGATAGGGGAGAACCAGTGGATGTGATGTACTTGGATTTTCAGAAGGCTTTTGATAAGGTCCCACACAAGAAGTTAGTGTGCAAAATTAAAGCACATAGAATTGGGGGGAATATACTGGCATAGATTGAGAATTGGTTGACAGACAGGAAACAGAGAGTAGGAATAAATGGGTCTTTTTCCGGGTGGCAGGCAGTGACTAGTGGGGTACTGCAGGGATCAGTGCTTGGGCCCCAGCTATTCACAATATATATCAATGATTTGGATGAGGGAACTGAATGTAACATTTCCAAGTTTGAAGATGACACAAAGCTGGGGTGGAATGTGAGCTGTGAGGAGGATGCAAAGAGGCTCTAGTGTGATTTAGACAAGTTGGGTGAGTGGGCAAGAACATGGCAGATGCAGTATAACATGGATAAATGTGAGGTTATCCACTTTGGTTGTAAAAACAGAAAAGCAGATTATTATCTGAATGGTGATAGATTGGGAAAAGGGGAGGTGCAACGAGACCTGGGTGTCCTTGTACACCAGTATCTGAAAGCGACATTCAGGTACAGCAAGCAATTAGGAAGGTGAATGGTATGTTGGTGTTGATTGCAAGAGGATATGAGTACAGGAGCAGGGATGTCTTACTGCAGTTGTACAGGGCCTTGGTGAGACCACATCTGGAGTATTGTGTGCAGTTTTGGTCTCCTTATCTGAGGAAGGATGTCCTTGCAATGGAGGGAGTGCAACAAAGGTTTACCAGACTGATTCCTGGGATGGCAGGACTGATGTATGAGGAGAGATTGGGTCGACTAGGCCTATATTCATTAGAGTTTAGAAGAATGAGAGGTGATCTCATCGAAACATATAAAATTCTAACAGGACTAGACAGACTAGATGCAGGGAGGATGTTCCTGATGGATGGGGAGTCCAGAACCAGGGGTCACAGTCTCAGGATACGGGGTATGCCATTTAGAACCGAGATGAGGAGAAATTTCTTCACTCTGTGGAATTCTCTACCACAGAAGGCAGTGAAGGCCATGTCATTAAATATATTCAAGAAGGAGTTTCTTAATGCTGAAGGGATCAAGGGATATGGGGAAAAAGCGGGAACGGGGTACTGAGTTAGACGATCAGCCATGATCATTTTGAAAGGCGGAGCAGGCCCTAAGAGCCGAATGGCCTACTCTTGCTCCTATTTTCTATGATTCTATGCCATGCTGGAATTCTTAGAGTTAGTGGGGCATCATTGCACATTGATTCAAATCATGAAATAAATTTACCAAACAGCAGCCATCTAAGGAGAAGGAGGAGGCCGAAAGGCGGCAAGATCCTAAAAAAGGAAAAATTATTACATTTCAAATTGAAGTGTGTAAAAAAAAAAAATTTTAAAAGTAATAATTACAACATGGCAGACGCCATCCAGTGGCCAGAATATGCAAATATGAGTCCTGATGGGTTTACATTGAGCTTTTTCCATTACTAATGTAAGCAGAAATGTATCAGTGGGAGTAATTTCATCACAAGGCCCTGCCAGGTGTTTGGGGGCAGGATACTGACCTGAATCCAGAAACATAGAGTTCAGGTAATAGCAGGCAGAGCGCATTTTGGATGCACTCCACTTGCCTGGCACCCTCCGGTGGGGGCCAGGAAAATCAGCTCTTCTAAGTGAAGCCCCTTCGTTTCAATGAATTAGCCATTAATCAGCAATGTAGAACTTTGTCAAAAGCTTTTCAAAACCCCAAAATATACCAACAATATGTCCTCTGTCCACCATGCCAATAATGTCTTTGAAAACAGCCCCGAGGTTAGTTAAATATGACCTCCCTTTCCTGAATTAGTTCTGACTCTCCTTCTACATGTTATGCTTTTCCAAAATTGTTTCAAAGACTTTCCTATAACATACGTTAAACTTGGTGATCTATGCTCTACCTCGTATGCCTCTTGTCATATAATAGTTACATAAGACACTTTCCAATCCTCAGGAATCCTCAAGAATTTAGTGAGCTCACAAGAATGTCAGTTAGAATTTCACTCAATTCCATCCCTAACTATTTTAAGCCAAGTTGTCCAAAACAGGTAGTTTGTCTATTTTAAGAGCACCGAACATTTTTATAATCATTTGCATTGCGCAGGGAGAGCCAAGGCCAAGTGTAGTGTTCAGGGTCAGTGGGTTCGGGATAAGGGGTTGGGGGAGTAATTGGTCCAGGGCACACAGAAGTGATTCAGCCCCCACCCCCCGCAACCCCCTTTTAAAGTCATACATTCTGCCTTTCTATTTACATTTTCATTAGAAATCCCTCAATTAACAAATTGTAATTGGAACTGCCTCTGTACTTACAGCCTCCTGCCAGTGGCGGCACTGAATAACAACAACTTCATAAATTTTCCATAAAAATCCAGTGCTGCTCCAGCAACTGAAAGGGCCAAGGCAGCCATTTTGTATCTGGAATAATCTGTCTCACTGCCATGTCTGAGACAGGTGTTTCTTCAGGGCACCACGTCCACAAACTTAAAGGGGTAGAAATTGGTATGTGTTGCGCCAGTTTTATGCCTGAAAGGTGCAAAGCATACCAATTTAGCAGTGGGACGGCCTACGCCCAATCTGAGCAGGTGTTGGTCACACTGCTAAATTTGTGCAGCCCATTTCTTAGGTGTCCCGGTGTCTCGATCGCAACCCTCCCCGTAACCCACCTCAACGCCCCCCACCTTAACCCCCTCCAACGCCCCCACTGTAACCCACTCCAATGCCACCCCATAACCCACTCCAACGCCCCCCAACCCAGTCCAACGCCCCCACTGTAACCCACTCGAACGCACCTCCCCTTAACCCACTCCAACGGCCCCCCACTGTAACCCACTCCAACGCCCCCCAACCCAGTCCAACGCCCCCACTGTAACCCGAGCCCGGGCTCAGTGTGATGGGGACCTCGCTCTCTGATCGTGCAGCACCGAGCCCGGGCTCAGTGTGATGGGGACCTCGCTCTCTGATCGTGCAGCACCGAGCCCGGGCTCAGTGTGATGGGGACCTCGCTCTCTGATCGTGCAGCACCGAGCCCGGGCTCAGTGTGATGGTGACCTCGCTCTCTGATCGTGCAGCACCGAGCCTGGGCTCAGTGTGATGGGGACCTCTCGGATCGTGCAGCACCGAGCCTGGGCTCAGTGTGATGGGGACCTCGCTGATCGTGCAGCACCGAGCCCAGGCTCAGTGTGATGGGGACCTCGCTCTCTCTCTCTCCATATTTTAGATCTGTCATACACATCGGCAGTATTTTTTCAGTTACTGTATAGGAACCCAATCATTGGCAAAGATTTGATCTGAGACTGACTCTTCTAATGTTTTTTGTTATATAAAATGCAACCACCTTGTCTTCGTCATTGTTGCTAACTAAATGAATTCAGCAGCCGCTTTGTTATGTACACATCACTTGCAGCAGCTACAACTATATGCAGCAGCAGTGCTAGAAAGCAGTATTACATTGGTAACCTGTTTACACGGATATCAGTGTTAAACCAAAGGAATGTGCTCTGTTTTGATTTTGTGGTGTTATGGTGATCAGGGCTGTGTGGTAGTGATAAGATGAGAAGCCCTGTGATAATTCATCTATTTCCCAGTGGGCAAAGAGTAACGCTTTCAACATAGGTGCAGAAAGGCTGATAAACAAGTCAAGCTGGATAGTGCTGGCATCCCAATGACGTGGGTTTGAGTCTGCACTGAAGCCACTTTAATTATGAATCATGCAAAGTTCAGAGTTGCAGACCTGCTTATTTTTATCTGATTTTATATATCATAAAACGATTACACAAATATGAAATTGTCGTCCTGTGATGGGAGAAGGGCAGTTGCATTAAACAGGCCAAGCCCGGGAGTATCTCCAAATGCGAATATCAATGTGAGTGTTCAGGTTAAAAGAGTGTTCGAGGGGGAGTTTCACTTGAACAGCCAACTATTTAAAACCCCATCTTCCTTAAGTCTTTCATTTTGCTTCTGCACCCTCCATATTCACTGCTCCCCTTTTATTACCTCTTTACTCCTTTCTCAGTAATTTTAATCTTTGGTTCACTTAATATGATACATGCGGTTAGCAAATTGAATGCATCGAGGGCTACGCTCTATATATATTCCAAAGGAAACCAATGATTGCCACACCAAGACTAAATTCTCAAATTTTAATTCTAGTTTAACATGTCAAAATAAAGATATGTTTCCAGTTAAAAAGTACTTCAAGTTCCTTCATAAATTTTAGAAAGTATGGAATTAAAAAGACATAACAACCTCAGATCTGTATCCAGATGAGGTACTGAAAGGACATGTCACTCCTTTCACTGTCCACTTAAGTACAGAGTAAGAATGAGAACTGTGTGTTTTTCATGTTTGGTTTTGAAGGGGCTAATTCTTGGAACAATCTGAATGTACCCTTACCTCTGGACCATCACAGGTCATTACCTGCTTCTCTCATGCTCTCAGATCCAGTAAATGTTAAATTGATGTGTAACTGGGGTTTAACCATTGAACTCATGGATATTACTGACGTGTGTAACTGCTATTCAACAATTAATCATCAGGACATTACTGACGTATGTAACTGGCATTTAACCATTGGACATCTGGACATTGCTGATGTATGTAACTGATGTTTAACCTTTGAACATCTGGACATTGCTGATGTATGTAACTAGCGTTCAACCTTTGAACATCTGGACATTGCTGATGAATGTAACTGGTGTTTAACCATTGAACATCTGGACATTGCTGACGTATGTAACTGGCGTTCAACCTTTGAACATCTGGACATTGCTGATGAATGTAACTGGTGTTTAACCATTGAACATCTGGACATTGCTGACGTATGTAACTGGCGTTCAACCTTTGAACATCTGGACATTGCTGATGTATGTAACTAGCGTTCAACCTTTGAACATCTGGACATTGCTGATGAATGTAACTGGTGTTTAACCATTGAACATCTGGACATTGCTGACGTATGTAACTGATGTTCGACAATTAAACACCTGGATATTGCTGACGTGTGTAACTGGTGTTTAACCATTGAAAATCTAGACATTGCTGATGTGTAACTGATGATTAACCATTGAACATGTAGACATTGCTAAGTGAATGAGAAAAGGGACAAGATATAAGAGCAGAGTGTTACCAGTCACAAGCTTAGGAAAAGTCTGCGACTTCACCTTTCCATAATCACTTGATGTTCTTACATATGAACTCATGATGTATATTTCTTGTCTGAAGCCTTTTTAACAATTGTTGCTGTGCACACAGGTTGCCATATGCACTTCCTAATTGTAACAATAGCACACACTCCAAGTGCCCTAATTCAAATAAAGAGTTCCTTGCCATGGTTCCATTATGGCAGGATTGCACCTAGGGAACCCGGTCTTGCTGTTCTCATTCCAGCTCCTAAGGGTTCAGGACACTGCACTCACTCAAGCTGCCACCTTCTCAAATGCCTTCTAGGGGGTGGGGGCCATCAGTGTGCCCTTTGTCTACTTAACTCCTGCCAGTCGTTTCTAGGACCTGATCAGTAAACCTTACTCAGCATTTTTCAGCAAAGTAGTTCAGTTAGTAGCTTCTCTGTGCTCCCCAGAGGGTGCAATTCCCCGTGTTTTTGAGCCCAGAGACACATGTAATTGGGATGTAAAGCAAACTTCTTGCTTAAAAAGTTGAGGAAATTGTGTTACGCATGTAAATTATGCTATGCCTGAATTTCCTTGCTCTTTTACACCTTTCTATCGATCCCTGTACCCGAACGCATCTTGGCTCATTATAATAGCTCTGCCCCCAAGCTAAAGAGCCATACACCCAAATTTCCTGCAATTACACTGGTTCAAAATGGGTGTAAAATTAAGCCCAGAATTCTAGGCGCAGCAGGAAACAAAATAATTTTTCTGGTATTTCATTGCGATTGGTTGAGCGATTTTTAAAATTTATCTTCACTGAGACCTGCTCTGTATTCTCTGTTTCTTTGAATGCATTTTTATGGCATCAGTATAAAGGTACATTAAAAATGTAAAAACTTCCACAATGGCATGATTTTAAACATACTGTGCTTGATGTGCATGAACGATGGTTAAATGACTTGAAACTTTAATTTTCGTACTTATGGAAGGATTATATGGTGTGAGTTCAGCACTTTCCTCAGGGTCCCGACGGATTATGCTGATTTCCACTTGTTTATGATCATTTTTACGTTCCATAGTATGTTAATGATATTGGCAGGAAATTTGGGTGTAAAGAGTCATTGGCAGAATGGGCGCATGAATTACGCTCCCACAGGAAACACCACCCCCAGTGCTCTTTAGGCTGTTTAAATGGCCCCTGAATGCAGTTCATAGAATCATAGAATGGTTACAGCACAGAAGGAGGCCATTCGGCCCATCGAGTCCATGCCAACTCTTTGTAAGAGCAATCCAATTAGTCCCATTCCACCGCTCTTTCCCCGTAGCCCTGCAAATTTTTTCCCTTCAAGTATTTATCCAATTCCTTTTTGCAAGCCATGATTTAATCTGCTTCCACCACCCTTTCAGGCAGCGCATTCCAGATCATAACTACTCACTGCATAAAAAAGTTTTTCCTCATGTCACCATTGGTTCTTTTGCCAGTGACCTTAAATCTGTGTCCCCTAGTTACCGACCCTTCCGCCAATGGGGACAGTTTCTCTTTATTTACTTTATCTACACCCTTCATGATTTTGAACACTTCTATCAAATCTCCTCTTAACCTTCTCTGCTCTAAGGAGAACAACTCCAGCTTCTCCAGTCTATCCACATAACTGATGTCCCTCATCCCTGGAACCATTCTAGTAAATCTTTTCTGCACCCTCTCTAAGGCCTTCACTTTCTTCCTAAAGTGCGGTGCCCAAAATTGGACACAATACTCCAGCTGTGGCCGAACCAATGTTTTATAGAATTCACAGCTCATTGTCAGCGTATTTGATTCTGCTGCTGACATCAAAGTGCATGTTTAGTGCAGTTCGAGGACACAGTAAAGTAGGGAGGTTAACCAGTACACTTAGTAATTCTCAAAAACACTTTTAAAAGTAGCACTCAGGAAACTCAATGCCACCAACAGCAATTTAAATGCAGCTGGCGATACTGTCTCAAAAGCCTTATTTTTACTTGATGCTGGTTTTTTTGAAATAAGTCTTTTTGTGTTCTATGCCTCAGCAACTAATAGATCAATTTCACAAGATGTGTGCCCTCATTGCAGTTGCCTCTGGCAACACACCGTTGTTATGCCACCTCACGGCACATTAAACAGAATTTTAAAAAAATAAACATTAGAATTTGAGAAATAAAGAAACCAAATACATTATACATAAAAGACAGAAGTTTCGCGATTCATGCCTGAATCTGTTGCGTTTCCAGCTCTATACAATTATTCATACGAAAGTATCAAGTTCCACATTCCAGAACCATGAACAATCAGTCATTAGGAAAACAAACAAAGTGTCCAACAAGGAACAGCAGCTTCCCAGTCACAAAAGAAAAGGTAAGTCATTGTCCATTGCCCACGGAGGATCTTTTCCCTAAAAACAGCAGAGCAGATTTTAAAAATTAGTCTCAGAAACAGCCCCAGTCTTTTTCCTAACATTAGTATGCCTGTAAATTTAACAGTAAAATAGTATTGAGCAATCTCAGTGGCAAAATGCCCTCTGTATAAGTGCCTGAAAACAGAAGAAATTGGAAATTGCATTGATGCAATAGGAGATGACGGGGGTTATGAACATTTTCAGTACAGTGTACAGCGTCAGAATTGACTACTGCAATGCCTGGCCCAGGAGTGCTTGATTTTGTCTTTGGAATGTAAGATACAAAGTCATTCTTTAGATTGCTATGCCTCATCTTCCCAAAGGCTTATTTTTCAAAGAAGAAAAAACACTTGAGAAGGCAGAAGGTTACAATTTTGACTGAAGCGGAAGCTACCTCAAACAGCAGGGCCGATTGTTTTGAATGTGTGCTCCCAGATTGGACTCAAGTGTATACTGGGAATTGTGGGAGTGCTTCCCATGATTGCCTAATAACAGACGGAATACTGTGGGGAGTGAATTAGTGATTTCTCAATATGCACCCCCCCCCCCGACCTCTCTCCCCGAGCCAGCAAGACTTTGTGCAGGGAGCACACATTTAGAAAATCAGCCCTAAGATGTTTAAGCAAATACAAAATGGGGTTTAACACAATACTTGAGAATGAAAATACATTTTCAGTCTTTTTATTTAACCCTTATGCCAAGGTGATTGCTCTACTGAAAAAGTTCCTTGAAGGATTTAAAAAGGATTGGTCAACGAGAATCAAAGCATTGATGACCAGTTCAGCTGCAGTTGTACCACATATTTTGCATCACTGTTAATAGTTTCAGTGTTGCAACAACATGCACTGTAACTGCAGCCAAACTGGCCTCCGCTGGATAATTTCTATTGGACGTGAAACTACCCGAAGGACAATGTCTCACTGCTTATGTTTATTGCTTGGGCGTGAAGCTAAGTTTTAAAATTTCGAAATGAAAGTTAAAGGTGGAAGAGAGCCAGGAAAGTCTGCTGTTTTCTAACCTTACAAATACCGATGGCTGCTAAGCAGAGCTGTGCACATCTTTTAACGTGGACGTGCCAAGAGAGCTGTGCCAATCTTTAACATGACAGCGGTATGAACAGACAGTAAGGGGTTAATTTTCACTTTCAGCGAGGTTTGGGTGGAAGCTGAGCTAGCCAAGGGTATAATTCTCAATCCCTGAGGTCAAAAATGTATGAGTTTCTCACAAGGTGGAGGTGAGAATGAGGGAACAAAGGAATTGGGCTGAAGGAAATGTTTTGTCATTGAGCACAGGAGTTTTGTATTATTGCTTCCCTCCTAAGTAACGCTAGATAGTAGGAGAATTTGGTGGCCCACCTCTAATAATCTGCCAACTCTCTCCAAGGCATACTGTAGAGCAACACAACATCAGAACATGCCAAATGTCTGCTCAGTTATGTATCTGCACTTCAAAACTGTGTGTTCTTTGCTGGATGGAACAGGATTGTTTTGCAATGTGGTGAGTCATATTTTGAATGGTTAACCCATAACTACAAGGCCAACTTGTCTTCATTCTGGAATAAATGGGGAATCCATGATTCCCTTAAGATATGGATGTCATAGGCCTAAAATGGGTGCATTCACATGCATAAAGATTTGGCCTAGTGTAGTGTTAGTCCATGGCCTTCCAAAGGCAAGGAGGATCCCATGGAGGCACGGGATAGAACCAATAGCTGAGATATACCGAGAAGGGGTTCTCTGTTCTCTTCCTTTGTATGCTATGAATTTTCCTAGATATCAGGACAAGTGAAAACAGCTTGTTGTGGGGAGCTAGGGCTCAACTCTGAGAGTAATCTGAAACATGGAATCTAAAAATATCTAGAGTAAAAAGGGAAAATGAAGTCTCAAAATTTGCATCGCCACAAAGTTTTTGAATCCCTAACAAGTTTTTTTTTAAGAGAGTCTGTCCCCAAGCTCATTGAGGCCATCGTTTATTGTATCATGTAATAAGAAACTCAATGCCTCAGTATCATGAGTGGCAGCATTCATGATAGATACTGCAACTTGCCACCTGAGGTCTTCCCCACAGATACTGCTGATACTGTGTACTGTGCAATGGCAGTCTACAGAGTAAAAAAACCCATGCTGCCTAACCCTATCCAACTAGCTTTTCTTTTATTCGTTCATGGGATGGGGGCGTCACTGGTAAGGCCAGCATTTATTGCCCATCCCTAATTGCCCTTTGAGAAGGTGGTGGTGAGCCGCCTTCTTGGACCGCTGCAGTCCGTGTGGTGAAGGTTCTCCCACAGTGCTGTTAGGTAGGGAGTTCTAGGGTTTTGACCCAGCCACAATGAAGGAACGACAATATATTTCCAAGTGTGTAACTTGGAGGGGAACATGCAGGTGGTGTTGTTCCCATGTACCTGCTGCCCTTGTCCTTCTAGGTGGTAGAGGTCGTGGGTTTGGGAGGTGCTGTCAAAGAAGCCTTGGTGAGTTGCCGCAGTGCATTCTGTGGATGGTACACACTGCAGCCACAGTGCGCCAGTGGTGAAGGGAGTGAATGTTTGGGGTGGTGGATGGGGTGCCAATCAATCAGGTTGCTTTATCCTGGATGGTGTCGAGCTTCTTGAGTATTGTTGGAGCTGCACTCATTCAGGCAAGTGGAGAGTATTCCATCACACTCCAAACTTGTGCCTTGTAGATGGTGGAAAGGCTTTGGGGAGTCAGGGGATGAGTCACTCGCCACAGAATACCCAGCCTTTGACCCGCTCTTGTAGCCACAGTATTTATGTGACTGGTCCAGTTAAGTTTTTGATCAATGGTAAGCCCCAGGATGTTGCTTCCAACTGATTTTATTATGGAAGCAAGCAACTGATGCACACATTCATCCCCTTCAGGTATCCTCCATTTCATAGTTGTGCTTGTGAGCTCAGAATGGCAAAGTGGTTCAAAAGAGCATGCGGTGATGCTAGGTCTCCAAAGAACAGCATCTAGCCCTGCTTCCACTATCACTTCTGCTTCTTCTGAAGTGATCCATGCTAGCTTTCTTCTAAATCACTAAACCTCTCGGTATGCCTCAAGGGGTAGTGCATGTTTCAAGTGCTGATGACAGAGTGCTGTGGTGAGGCTGGGTACTGAAAGATCCCAGCTTCCTGCTCATGGAGTTTTCATCCACGTGCAAGATGATGGAAAGGGCACATGATAAGCCAGTGCGCATAGTTATCATGCTGTTGTTGCTGCATTGACAGTACGGGCACAGCCCAATTACTGCTTTCCACCTGCTGAAACACACTTGGACAGAGACGGTTTGTGATTATAATCACCCCCCTGTGTACAGCTTCCCAGCCATTGAGTTCCAAGATAGCATCTTCAAAAGAGGTTTTATCTGGTGAGTCCTCCCACTTACCTCTGCTTCACTCCTTCTGTTGAAAGCAACCTTTTTCTGTAAGTAGAAGATGTGATGCTTTGAGTGAATATTTCATGCTGTGTATTTCAGACAGCAGCACAGTTTTCTGACCTTAAATATAACTTATCCGAATATAATGTACCTAACCTACAGGAATTTTGAGAGACTGTTTGAGAGCTGTCTGAGTGCATGGTAATTGTCAGATGTGTGTGAATAATTATAGTCAATCTTCAGTCTTTCTTAGCTGTGGCTCAATTGGTACCTCTGAGTCAGAAGGTCAATGGGTTCAAATCCCACTCGAGAGACTTGAGCACAAAATCTAGGCTAGCATGCCAATGCAGTACTGAGGGAGTGTCGGAGATGCTCTCTTTTGGATGTTAAACCGAGGCCCTGTCTGCCCTCTCAGATGGACGTAAAAGATTCCATGGCACTATTTTAAAGAGCTGGCGAGTTCTCCCCAATGTCCTGGCCAAAATTTATCCCTCAACCAACAGCACCAAAAAAACATATTATATTGTCATTATCACATTACTGTTTGTGGGAACTTTCTTTGCGCAAATTGGCGGTCGCATTTCCTACATTACAACAGTAACTACACTTCAAAAGTACTTCAGTGACTGTGAAGTGCTTTGGGATGTCCTAAGGTCGTGAAAGGCACTCTTTCAGTGCAAATTCTTTCCTTTGGTCCTTTCAATTTTTCTTAGCTGCATCATTCCAGGTTCTCCTTTGCTGGCCCTGCTGGGCCACTTCTCAAACTTGTTCAATCCACCCTTCCTGTTTCATCTACAACAGCTTTCTGGATTAATTGGAGCAAGGTAACTCTTCAAACTGCACCTTACATCTATGGCACCTCGCACCCCCAATGACCCCAGACAAAGGTCCCAGAAACTCTGGAGAGAACTGGCCAGCCCAGAGGGTCGCAGGCCCTAGTGTTAGGAGGCCGCTTTAAAAAAAATGTTTAAATAATGTCTCCGCTGATCACTGGGGGCCCAGGCCCCAAACCTGACCCGGACCCCACCAATGAGGCCCACTTGGCATCCTTCAGAAGACTGATACGCATCATCTAATTGGGCGTGCTGGCCCGCAAACTTATGCTGGGTCCCACTGACGCTGAGTAAGTGGGAACTCCCAGCATAGGAAGTCCTTGCTCTTGGCCGTATCTCCTCTGATGCAGGAGACCATACTTGGGGTGAACAGAGATTTTGCCCCAGCCAACCCCCCTCCACCCCACCCCAACCCACTGCCAGAAGCCATCTACACAGGTGGGGACTGAGCATATCCAAGTTCTGGCCATTTTCTTGGCCCTCCACTGCTCTCTGGTCGGAGTTATGGTGGGATTGTACCAGTAGGTCCACACATCTTTTGGGGCCACTCTGTTCTAAACATTAATTAAGCCTGGAGTTGGTTTCGGAAAAGTTGAGGACATTACAGAGTTGTTATGCTCTGGAATGCACTGCCTGAAAAGGTGGTTGAAGCAGATTCAATAGCAACTTTCAAAAGGGAATTGGATAAATACTTGAAGAGGAAAAATTTGCAGGGCTATGGGGAGTGGAACTGATTGGATAGCTCTTTCAAAGAGCTGGCCCAGGCGCGATGGGCTGAATCTGTGCTTTAATAGTCTATGATGTGGAGATGCCGGTGATGGACTGGGGTTGACAATTGTAAACAATTTTACAACACCAAGTTATAGTCCAGCAATTTTATTTTAAATTTAAAATAAAATTCAAATTTAAAATAAAATTGCTGGACTATAACTTGGTGTTGTAAAATTGTTTACAATTAATAGTCTATGATATGATTCTACAGGAAACGGAAATAGGAGAGGTTCTCTTGCAGTCACTGGGGGAGTTCAGCACCCCCGGTGATGGAGGAAAGCAGCAGCCCTATTGTCTAAAACTTCTGCGCTGTATGATTCTATGGCCTGATTATCTGAAGCTGTATACCTCCATAGCTTATTACCAGCCGATTATAAGTATTAGATTCAGTAGTTTTGTTTGGGTTCCAGATTCAAATTGGACTGAATATCCAAATTCCCTAGTCCTGACCCCTTTGGGAAATATAGAAATGATAAAAGGAGTCAGGTTGTAGCAGCAGAGGATACCTCTGAAGATCTTGTGGTCCTAATCAAGTTATTCGAAGGAGCTGTCACATTTTTGATATTGAACATGAGGCTACATGACATAAACGACGGGAAACGCGAGGAAATGCTTTTAATTCAAAACCAGGGTGAAGAAGCACTGATGGCTCCCAGCCCCAGTACATTTATTTGGATCAACAGGCAATGGCACCAGCAGCAAATAACATTCATCTAAATCACTGCAAGGGATCCTGTTTTGGAATGGGATAGAAGTTTATTGATTCCACTTACTTTAACTCAATAGACATCATTTGAAGGAGGTAGTCAGAATTTGATAGCAAAGTGTCAGTCACTTACTCCAATGCATTTTCATTAATACTGTTAACATATGACAGATTATTTAGTTTCTCACTAGTATGTTGTTGATAAGCACAGAAACCGTAAAACACAGGTGTAGGTTTTACTAATTAGTGATCCTGGCACGAACCTTCACGTGACTGGATTGCACATTGGGAGTTTGAACCCAGAGTTCAGCGCCCCGCAGAGTCGGTTCTGAGCTCCACTCACAAATTGCCACTATGCACACCTGTCGTGCAAAGCTCTGCACCAGAAGAACCAATTCATAAAATCTGCCCCTCGTCAAAAAAAAATCGCATATCTTTTTTAAAACAGTGAAACAAAGTGTAGCATTTCTGTTGTTTGCCAATAACAGATCTGTTAAAAATAATCGCTACCCACAACACAGCTCTGCAGAGCAAGAGACAGCTTAATACCAGTGAAAGCACACATCCCCACCTGTACAGAGAAAGTGGCCCAAACCAAAAACCAGTTGGGGGGCTAACCCCAAGTGCCCCTGTTTAGCTCAGTTACCCCCACTCCATTTCTGCCTCAGACCTGAAGCATGTTAAGTTACTGTACAAATATCCACAATTAGAATGTGCTACCCTGTAAAGCTGTGTTGAGAATGTATACCTGAACAATATCAGTGTGAAATCCAGAGTACAACTTCCATCCTTGGTAAAAATAAGTTTTTGAAAGTTTTAAACCTAAAGCATTGTTTATACTTGGACCATTAATTGTTAAATGTTTTCCAGTGTTACAAATTTCAGGTTTGCACTAAATATTAACTCCGGTTCAGTGTCACCGGTCTCTCTCATAAGTGGACCCCATAACCCTTATGAGCAGGAGTTTACCTTTACTGCCCAATATCTATCTCGTTATATGATAACATGACCTCGGGGCCATAACAATGAAACCCCTTGTTGTGTGTGAGGTATACTGTGATCTCACATGCGCTCCCACGTGCACTTCTCCTATCTTCTGGAACATGGACTGATAAACACTCTAGTGAAACAGGCCTGTTTTCAGTGAAATTCAATCTGATCCCTGTTGCTCCTTGTAAATCTAATCAATTATGCAAACTCAGCCCCCAATATAGGCCTAGTGTCACCGTCACAAAACAGCATTTACTTAACTGACTGGCTCTATTCTTGGGAAGAAAATTTCCTCCCTCAGTGACTCTTTCCGCTCTGAACCTCTGTAGACTGTTTGTTTCAGTTCAACAGGAAGGCAAAGATTTGACTTCTGACCTGCTTGCAGCTCTTCATGTCAGGGATTAGCCAGTTAAGCTGCCAATCACACCTGCCATCGCCCTCCTGGGTATGGATCCCCTGTCAGCTATCTCCCACTGAGCTCAAATGAATTAAGCCAATCCAGGATGTGTGTCAACAGAATTCAGATGGGCTCATTGGAACTGAGGGAAGTGAGTGGTGGAAGACCGAATGCGGAGGAGCGCACATATGAAGGTGTACACCCCCCAGCCTGATTTTCCTCTACCTGCTGCGATCCAATAAACCAGGAACAGTAGTTTCAGCTTCCAATGAAACCAGCTTCATGTGTTTAATGTGAGGAAAAGCACGGACGAATGGAAGTTGATTGTGGGCTGGATTTGGCCTGTGGTCTACATGTTGGACCCTCCCGCCCTAAATTACCTTGGAATAAAACTCGCAGGAAAAGCAAAGAACATGTAGCAGCCACCCCAGTGTTAATCTGCAGCACCGACGTTCAGTATTGACAAACGATCCTGTTCACAGGGGAGCCGAAATGGATTCATTTCTGTCAGTTCCCATCACATTGATTGTAACTCTAAACCCATTCCAAACTGGACGACTTCTTGATGCAAAAAGTTTTGATTGGCTGCATTGACATTGATAACAGTCAGCTTGTTCATTGGAAATATTAAATCCATCAGTACTTAATTTGAAAATTCGACTCAAGTATGTTAATTGCGCTGTTGATCATTTGCAGAGTTTAAATTTTAAGGCATTCCTTAATAGGATTGACTGATGCATTCAGTTTTTAATAACGACCTGCAAACATTCGGGCTGGAACGCAGAGACCTGTACAGTGCGTTAACGTGCTTCCCTGCTGTCCCACAAAATAATAAATGTCAGACGTTCAAACTTGAGGTGGTCTGGACAGGGGCTGGGGTTAGAAAATTGGACCGAATTTTGCCACAGCTTTGTCTATACTGCAAATGTGGCAAGTGTGAAGGCCAACGTGAGATGAACAAAACCTTCACTAGATGCAAAACTTTTAAATATTGTGGTTTTACAGCCTGACCCATCGCACACTCATTGCTTGTTACTTTGTTGAATCTAAGGTTCTGTAAGCAGTCCAAAATTGTCAGTTTATTGTAACTATAAAGCATTTTTCAAAATAAATATCTTTTAGTATGACAGCAAACATCTACATCTCTTAAATACATAAACTTGCTAAGCCTACAAACTATAATTGGAAAAATTACTTATACAATCAATAAGAGTACACCATGAGGTAAATTTTAACCCCCAAGAACGGGTTGTTGGGGGCAGGTGGGAGGTAAAACTACTCAGTTTTCAGTGCAGAACCGCATCCCGGCTCTAACATGCCTACTTCTGGGCTTGGCCCAGAGGCGTTTGGATGCCCATGCGCTTCTGACTTACACGTACCATTTTAACTCCTCCTGAACGTGTCTCCTGTGGCTGCTGAAACACGCCATGGAGAAGGAGGCGAGTTGCAGCTGACCCTCATTTGGACCTTTAAACCAGCGAATGACACGTGACGAAAAGGTGAGTTTTTGCAGCAGGGCAATCAGTTCTCTCAGACAAACCTTTGGCTGGGAGTTCTTTGTGTCTCGACTGAGATTTCTTTGTTCACACTCAGAATTCTTGTGTTCACACATATTTACCTACACTTTGGACCCCCTCAAACTGACATCATCAGGACGGGGGCGGGGCAATCGATTTATTCTACAGTACATCTGAGGAGGAGGCACATCACCATCCACTACAGGCACGGCATGCATTTCTGGGAATTGAAGGTGCACAAGACAGAGATGCGCCATAAGGACACACAGAAGAGCAGAGAGGGGACCAATGGAGGGGGTCGAGGTTGCAGGAGGCACTACCCACAAGAGGGGTATGCAAGCAGAGGCTGCGCTTACTGGACCTCTCTGAGGGGCAGTGCCGATGCAGGTTGAGATTGAGTCGCCAGGTGGTCGCAGACATCTGCAGGCTCCACCAGGAAGAGCTGATCCCGTGTGGGCCTGCTGGCCACGCACTGCCCGTCGCAATTAAAGTAACCACTGCCTTCAATTTCTTTGTCTCCAGATCCTTCCCGGGTGCCACCGGTGACATCTCCAGGGTCTCTCAGTCATCTGCACATAAGTGTATACGACATGTCACAGATTGCTTGTTTGCCAGGGCATCCAACTAAGCCAACTTCCCCATCAATGACATCAGCCAGACTGAAAGGGCAGTGGGTTTCAATTCTCTCACTGGCTTCCCATGGGTGCAGGACACAATTGATTGCACACACGTAGCAATCCAAGGACCTGCACAAGAGCCAGGACTGTTCATCAACCAAGAGGGATATCACTCCATCAATGCGCAGCTGGTTTGCGACCATTGGAAGAGATTTCTGCAGGTGTGTGCCAAATTCCCTGGCAGCTGCCATGATTCCTTCATTTTGCCCAAGTCCAACATCCCGGCCCTCTTCAATGCCCAAGACAGACTTAAAGGCTGGCTCCTTGGAGACAAGGGATACCCCCTGCAGATGTGTCTCATGACACCTGTGAGAAACCCCACCAGCGAGACACATCAGTGGTACAATGACAGTCACATCACCACCAGGTCTGTCATTGAACAAGCCATAGGAATGCTGAAGATGAGGGTGTGTAGAATAATAGTCGTGTGTTGCGTCCTGCACAACATCGCTCAGCAGAGAGGGTTACAGGTGGAGGAGCTCAAATGCGCTCATTAAGCAACCTCATTTGCCGGCAACATTGAAGAAGACGATGAGGAGGAAGAGGGTGAAGATGGGGAACCTATCACCAGAGCAGCGGCACACATGGCTGCTCGTGATGCCAAGGAGTCACTCAGATCTCATAAGGAGATCTCTGCAAACTGAAGATAGTGAAGCACTCAGACCACCTGGAACGACCACCACCACCAACACCAGCACCCCCTCCACTTGCACAAAACAGTCCTTCAAACACACATACATCCCTTGTAAATGCACCCAATGGGTGGTATCAAGTCTTGGCATTCATGATGAAGCACATGAAAGGGCGCTTTCACAAAAGGGACTCAAGACTGGACAAGATGTGGCAGTGGTGGTGAGAATTAGAACATTTAATGTGCACGTAAGAAAAAACAAATATAAATGAAAAACATGACATTGCATCAGACACCCTTGGGCATACCCTTGGTGATTACAAAACCTTAGCCTTCCTACGTGGTGCATCCCCTGTGGCTTCAGCAGAGGTATTGGCAGGTTGTTCAGGTCCCTGCCCTGACTGCTGAGATGCTCTCGGCCTATGACCTCTGGGTTTTGGAGCTCGTGACGGCCCTGCCAAAGACTGTGCAGGGACAGAAATGGCCATTGGGAGAGGGGGCAGCATTGTGGGTATTGGTTGAGGAGGATGTAATGGGTGAGACGTCGGAGCGCTTTGAGTGGAGTCCCCACTTCCATGTCCCCTTTCACCATCATCCCTCCCCTGGGCCTTGGCCATGCCACTCCTACCACTCTGTTGGACAAAGGCTTGGAGGAAATCAGTGACGCGTTCTAAGGCCACAGCTAAAGTATCTGTCTGCCTGTTTAAGGCGGCAGAAAATTTGACAACCTGAGTCCACATGGCCGTTGTCAGGACCTGAATAGGAAACATTTGTGAGCCGTGCTTGGTGCTCAACGGCAGACATTCCCACACTTACCTGTGCCACATTCCACTAATGCTGGAGGTGGACTCCTCCATCTTCTCCGCTATTGCGGAGAGTGTGCGTAGCACATCTTCCAGTACCTCTCAAAGGTGCAGCTGTACCTCTATCGTTCTCAAAATGATGGACCCCAGGGTTCAGCATCTGTGTCTAGCTGAGCAGAGATTGGAGACGAGTTCGGCCCCCAGACGTGGACTCTCCACAGCTGCCCCTGTCTCCAGTATCTGCTCGTGCTCACTTATGAGTGGTGAATCACCAGGTGACAACCCAACTATCTGCCTTACAGGACCCACCGAAGTGCCAGTATCTGCACCAGTGCATGGCTGGATATGATGTGACGGTGCATCCTCAGAGGAATTGAGCTCCACTGAAGAATCGCCTTCTTCCAAGTTGCGTCCGTCCTCATCAATCCTTGAAGGCCCTGGAAGAGAACATAAAGCAATAACAATCATTGCAGAAGTTAGTTTGCAATGAGCATACTGAGGTGTGCCACAGGTCAATCATTGATAACATCAATTCATGATGTGTGTGAAGGATGTAAAGTTCTGTCACCAGCCATTTGCGGGTTGCCAATCTCGCCATCTCAGATGGCCAGACATTCCACCATGCGGCTGAGCCCCAAGGCCTCTTCCTCCGCCTCTGTCAGGGACACTACTTGTGGTGGCTCCCCCTCCAATCCTGCTCCTCTCCAGTGCATTTTACACTCTCTTCTCCTCCAAGGGGAGAAAGAACAGACATGTGAGTGAATGAGGGTGACGGTGTCACCCGATGGATGCATTGCTTTGGGGGAGGCTGACAATCAAACAGTTGCATTAGAGGGTGACTATCAGACAGATTGATCACATTGCATCAGGATTGGGGTGAGTGGGAGTGGTGGGTTCACAAACGGGGAGGTGAGGAAGTGCACAGAAAATGAAGGTAAGTTGATAATGAGACTTAAGTGGGTGTGAGGAGTGATGTGATGGCAAAACAGAGTGAGGCGGGGGGGGTGGTGGGGGTAATGTACACCACAGGACGTAGGTGAATCAGTAACTGTACTCACTTTTCCTGACCTGGTGAGGTCATTAAAACGCTTCCTGCACTGCACCCACGACCTTGCCTTCGTGCTCCTGCTGCTCAGCTCCTCTACCACCTCATGCCAGGCCTTCTTGGTGGCAAAAGCAAGGCGCTTCCTCCAGTCAGCTGGTTACAGTATGTCCCTCCTGCTCCTCATACCAGCCAGTAGCAACTCAAAAGAGTCGTTTGAAGCGGGGTGCTGCCTTACTCCTTTAATGTGGCATCTCTGCACATTCCTGCTGCCTCCCTCAAAATCCATGGTTGCAATGGCTCTTTAAATACTCCAGTTCCCAGCACATCATTCAGGTGCACAGTTCGCCCGCTGCGCAGCTTGAATATATGAAACCCAGAAGTTACATTAAGGGTCTTCAATTTAGTCGTGATCGCTCGAGCCGACGCACAGAAAATTTTTCTGGGTTTCCCACGGGACTATTCAACCTCGCTGAATTTCCACCAGTATGTTAAAATTATGTCCCATATATGTGAACGAGAAAATTAAGGCCTTAAAAGTATAAGTCTAAAAAAAGTGCTAACCGCTTTTTTAGAGGATGAACAGATCAGCTCTTTTCTCTAATGAGTGGCCTAAGGTTAAAATTGACTGTTGAGCAAACACCAGAATTAGTGAAACCATAGAATTACATAGAATTTTACTGCACAGAAACAGGCCAATCGTCCCAACAGGTTTATGCCGGTGTTTATGCTCCATACGAGCCACTTTCCACTTTACTTCATCTCACCCTATCAACATATCCTTCTGTTCCTTTCTCCCTCATGTACTTATCTAGCTTCCCCTTAAATACATCTTTGCTATTCACCTCAACCACTGCACGTGGTAGGGAGTTCCACATTCTCACCTCTCTCAGAGTAAAGAAGTTTCTCCTGAATTCCTTATTGGATTTATTTGTGACTATCTTATATTTATGGCCTCTAGTTTTGGACTCCCCCACAAGTGGAAACATCTTCTCTACGTCTACCCTATTGAACCCCTTCATAATTTTAAAGGCCTCTATTAAGTCACCTCTAGAGAAAAGAGCTCCAGACTGTTCAGACTTTCCTGATATCTACTCTCTCAGTTCTGGTATCATCCTTGTAAATCTTTTTTGCACTTTCCCCAGTGCTTCTACAACCTTTCTGTGATATGGGGACCAGAACTGTGCACACTACTCTAAGTGTGGTCTAACCAAGATTCTATATAAGCTTAACATAACCTCTCTGTGTTGTTACCTAAGTTTGTTCATTTAATTGAAATATGAAAAAAGAATAAACGTTACAAAGCAGATCTTACTAATTACTCCGCACCACAGGCAGAAACCAGGGTTGCGTCAGACGCTGAGCCCTGTGGTCTAATTGAAAGTAAGCGTGAACGTTAAAGTGAACAGACGTGATTGGGTAAAATCTGTGAAAAGTCGTACGATATCTGAGTGGAGCAATAAACATCACTGTTCTTACACAAGTGTTTTCAAGCGTGAAGCACAACAAACACTGGTAACCCCCTTAGGTGGATTACACAACATGCATTTGCAGTTATCATGCACTATGGGATGGGAAGGGGAACACTCTTCTGTCATCGGGGAACACTCTTCTGTCATCGGGGAACACTCTGTTCCGAGCAAAGAGCAGCACCAGATCCAAAGATAACAAGTGCTGACAGTGGCCGTCAAGCATACCATTTACACCAACTAATCACTTTGGGAGATTGTCAACAGTTACTGTACTTCTTATATGTGCTGATCAAATAAAATAGAAATTAGTTGAAAAAATAAGCAGGTAAAAAGTTGTAAAGTTTACACATTTAATCTCATGAATCTTGAAGAATTAAATTAAAGAAATATTTTTAATTTAGAAAGTTTAACACCTTTTTTTGGGATATATATCAGCCTATTTTTAATTGTAGCAATTCTTTCTTAATAATCATTCTTTTCACTACCATTCCTTTACATGGGGATTGGCTCGGCTCAGTTTGTAGCACTTTTGCTTCTGAATCATAAGGTTGTAGGTTCAAGCCTCATTCTGAGTCATTATAGAAGCTGACACTTCAGTGCAAAGTTGAGGGGCGATTTCTGCATTGTGGGAGGTGTGGTAGATGTTAGGGTAGATTTCCCTGACCTTTGCCCTTAGAGAATACCTAGTTCCCCAGGTGCATAGGTCAGGGAAAAGGCCTTTTAAATATCTGGGGCTTTTCTGGCTGTTGTGAGTATACCATTAGGTGCAGGCCAGTCGGAGCTATGTTAATAAGGCAGGATGGGCCATCCCAGCCTTCCCACCTCATTTCCCTTTTCACCCACTCGCTGAGCACCCCAGGGCAGGGGTACCCCAAAGACCAAGGCGCTCCTGGGGCAGGCCAAAAACATTCAGGTAGGGCTGTTTAAAAAGGTACAGCATCCCCCACCCCATTCCCCCTCACTCATTTCGGCTTCTGATGGAGATTGGCTGCCAAATGGTCCTGTATTCAAAGTGCAATACGCACCTGCAAACCCGGGAGGACCTGCAGCTCCACCTGTCCCTCCAGCGCTAAGCATTTCCTGGGTTGGGGGTGGGGGGGTATCTTCAGACCATGTAAATGGCCCAGGGGCAGGAAATTTCAGAAATCTTGGGGCTGGACAGGAACAGCAGTACTTTGGAAAATCTGCCATGTTAAATCAAGGACCCTTCTGCCTGCTCGAGTAGACATACAAGATTTCTTGGCACTATTGAAAAAGAGTAGAGTTTTCTCCTGGTGTCCCGACCAACACTCCTCTCACAATGAGTACAACTAATAAAGGTAGATTAATTGGTTATTTATTTCATTTGCCATTTGTGGGATCTTGGTGTGTGCAAATTGGCTGCTGTGTTTTTGCCTGTGTGAAAATAATGACTACATTTTGGTTGTGTCCATGATTTGGGAAGTCCTAAGAAGCGAAGTGAGGCTATATAAACACAAGTTCATTCTTCTTTCTATTAAGTCAGATATTAGATGACTGCTGAATGACTCTTTATGCTGTGTTGCCTATCACAGTGTTTAATGAGACCAATGATAACTCACTAGGTCCTTGATATTAAGTTGGGATGTATTTTCCAAATAAAGACAGTGCTGTTGGTACTAATGATCATACTCGGTTAAGCTCGGTTTGAAAACTGTTTAGTTATGTAGGTAGAGGCCTATCGTTGCATTTCTCTACACTCTGTATAGAAAACATAGAGAAATGGTTTTTCTTATTCTCTGTAGAAAGACAAGAGAGGTAAGCCAGGAACTCCATCAGGTCTCAAGGTCAAAGAAATCAAACTGAGCCTTCCGTGCTCAGTGGAAATACCTGCTGGGACTCTGTACAGGATATTTGAACCCTGTCCCTCCTCCCCCACCCCTCATACACACACTCACCTGTTCACCAGGCTTAATGCCAAGCTCCAATTTCCTGCTGGTAGTGATGGACCAGACTACGTATTCATATGAATAAACTGTTCAGTTTCTCAGGAAGGCTGATACCAAGTTATAAACACTAGAGCTTTCCAGAAAGACCAAAGCTCAGTTAGAGGTTTACTTCAGTTTAATATACGAAGGGCTGGATCTTGACTTTGTGCGAGTGTAAAACGGGTGATAGCAAGTCCGCTGCCTGTTTTACATCTCTCCCGATTTTTATTTCTGTTGAAGTCAACGGAAATAAAAATTGGGAGAGATATAAAACAGGCTGCTGACTCGTTATCTCTCGTTTTAACTACTGCACAAAGTCACGATCTACCCCAAAGAGTTTTAAACAGGACATTTGGATTGTAATCTGCAATAAATGTAGATTATAGCTCTGAATGCTCTTACTGACTATATACAATAGGAAACAGTAGTTACACTATTAATGGATTAATCAGTCACTGTAACTAAACATTGGCAATACAATTTAATTTGGTGCCATCACAATTGTCTGGTCAAACTGTAAGCACCTCATCAAAAGATAAATGGTGGTTTTACACTACAATCTGTTATTTAACCAGGCTACACGACATTGTCCTTAGGCACCTCTGAGTTACCACATTACTTTTTGTCACAACTATGGGAAATGATGATAGATTTGTTGGGTCCCCTGAGATGAACATAGCCCCATAGCTGTTGTGTGGAATGAACCAGCTGCTGGATGTTGATGGACACTCAAACTCCTTGCGTGTTGTTACCAGTTGATATGTAATGCAATATAAAAGTCATAGGCAGCTTCCCTTTGTTCTTCCAGGTGATTCATAGGTCACATTCTTACCTTGTTTAATAATATCAGATGAACTGCTACATAATTGTAGATCGCCATTTTGGTTTGCAGTGCAGCATGGACAGATTAATTGCAAAATGGTTGCTCCATTCATATTAGCCCTTCGAACTGACAGTCTTTATTTGTTATCTGGTGCTCCATCAAGACTGATAAATGTGTATTTTAGGTTCCATACATGTAATCGGCTACAAGGTTATAATCCTAGACTTTGTTATTTTTATTTGGACATTTTGGAATTAAGGGGGTAAATTTTAACCTGGAGCTGAGTAGAGGGTGGGGCAGAAGTGCTGGTATCCTGGATCGCTTTACAATTTTGACATAAGAACGAATTCATTTTTTTTTGTAGGTTTCCCTCCCGACAGGCTGGCTGTTAGTCGGATGGGAGCACAGCCAGGGAACAGATGCCCTCAGGTGAGTTTTAGATGGGTGGAGGGGGTCTCGGACATAGGTGGGAGTTCAGAATTGTGGAGGGGAAGGGGTGGGGAGGATTCAGAGATCGTCGGTGGGGGGTGGAGGGGGTCATCGGTGATCGTCGGGGTGGGTCGTCTGAGATCGTGGTGGGGGGCGGGGGGGTGGTCGGTCGATAGTGTATGTGGGATCGCGGCAGGTAGGCTTGTTGGTCCTGGAAGAAGCACTCCTGCTCCTCCTGGCTCACAAGCAGTTCAATAAAGGCACTCACCTGCAGATCTGGGCCTTCCCACCTCCTCTTACATGGCGTGAAGTAGAAGGCCCCTGGAATCCTGGCCCCCAGGAGTTAAAAATAAAAAAGCTGGCAAAATGAAGGCCCACAGCCTCCTTAAAAGCTTTCACTGACTGACCCGCCTCCTGAGAGCGGGTTGGGCGCCCGCCCCTCCCTCATCCCGTCTCCGTTAAAACCGGAAGCGGGCGAGTTGGGTTTTAGTTTTTTTTTCACAATTTTTACCTTCCCACCCGCCTCCAACCCACCCATTCGTGGGGTTAAAATTTACCCCAAGCAGTGGCAAAAAAAAAGTGGAAACTGTGCAGAATTTGCATCTCATTTTCGAAGCTATTAATAAACCACTGATGGAGATCTTTATTCATAACTCAACATTTATTTAATAGACCCCAAAGTCAGCAAAGTACACCAATTTCAGAAAATAAAATGCAAAAAAGTTGCCAGGTTGTAATTGGGTATTTTATTGTATCCCGTGAAATGCATACTGTGAATAAGTTGAGGGCACCAACATCCTGCATCAACTTGCCACTAAAATTAATTTGAAATGATAAATTTACTTCTGTTCAAGGTAAACATAGGCTTTTTTTTAAAAATGGAGACTCCTAGTTGGTGGGTCAAGGCCACACAGCAGGGTTCAAAAATAGGAGAGAGAAGGTAAATCAAGAAGTAATGATCGGAAGCTAGAAATTACTGTCAGTGATAACAGTGTACAAAATATTTAACGTGTTCCTATCTCATTCCTCCGCCTGTTGTTTTAAGGGAGACATTAAACCATTTAAAATAACTGAGTTAACTCCTCCATTAAACAGTCAAAGTGTTAAGAGCTTATCTGCTACTATTTCAAATATTTCTAGGCTTACATGATACCGAGCAGGCGATCTGCTCCACCAATTTACCGCCCAAGCGGTGATGGTGAAAATGACCCCTAAGGTATATCACTGTTTTGAGATCCTGGGAAAGAATGAAATAAAGTAGGTCATGGTAGGACAAGTCTTGATTTCAACATAGAGGGGTTGCAGGGAGGAGGTAGAACAAGTGGGACGGTATATTTTCAGCTTGAAAGGAACAAGAGAGGAAAGTTCAAATGAATACTGTGTATAATAGTATTAACAAAATAGAGGCAAGAACAGGTTGTGATGAAGCGAGAGCTTGGAGAGTAGAGGTGTGAGAGGGATCACTTATCATCTAACAACCTTTTCCTTGTAGGCTGCCCAGCAGTGTGAGAAAGGTGTTAGAAGAGCCTCCCTAGAAATGGGAAGCAGGATTAAAGTCTTGGACAGATTTGAGCTTTGCAGATAGTTAAGAATTGTTGAGCGGCAAAGAAATATTTGGCATGAAAGAGGAAAACAAGCCTCTTGAAGACAGATTTATCATTAGAGGAGATGTAGGAGTTTCATTTGGAATCAGAGGAGATAATGAGGCGGAGAGAGTCAAGAGATGAGGAAGAACTAAGGATGAAGCCATCAAAGGTAACAGGTGTTAGTTGTGTGAGACAAGGGTCTTTGAAGAACTGAAAGAGGTAATTTTGTTATAAGCATTAATTTAACATGTTTTTAGGGCTTTAATTTATTGTCAGAAAAATAAACATAGCAGCCAGGTGTTATGTTTAAAAGGAGAAAACCCTTAATGGGTGGTCTAGGGAGCACAAAATTCTGCTCGACCTGAAATTCCATTCTCAGATACCATCGTACGAGAACACAACCTACAACAACAAGAACTTGCATTTATATTGTTCCTTAAACGTAGGAAAATGTCCTAAAGCACTTCATAGAGGCGTAACTACAGCAATAAATCTACATCATCTGCAAGAGCAGCTTTATTGCTGCCATCATTCTATGTCACTGCCATAAACACCATAAACCTTGTATTACTTCAGTAAACCCTATATTAATGCAATTAATGATGATTAAACTGGACTAACAACCCAGAGTTGTGAATTCTAATTTGCTGCTCATGATGCGGTCCCCTCTATATTGGCAGATTGGGCGATCGTTTTGCTGAACATCCCCATTCAGTCTGTAAGTGTGACCCTGAGCTTCCGGTCATTTGTCATTTTACTTCTCCGCCCCACTCCTGCTCTGACCTCGACCACCTACACTGTTCCAATGAAGCTCAAGGAACAGCACTTCATCTTTCGATTAGGCACTTTACAAACTTTCGGACTCAAAATCGATTTCAACAACTTCGGATCATAACTACTGCTCCCATTTTTTCAGACAGCGGGTGCTGGTAATAGTTCTGCTGTTGCCATTTACAGCTCTTCTTGCACCATCATCCCTTTTGTAATTTAATCACAACTGCCCTCCACCCTATCTGAGACCTTCTCTTTTGTTCATTCCTCCCCTCCTTCCACGTACCACCCCCTTCTTTCCCTGGTGCTGTACTTGCTTATAAACTGTTAAATATTCTAAATTCTTCCAATTCGGACATAGGAACAGGAGAAAGCCATTCAGCCCATCTGACCTGTTCCACCTCTCAATGAGATCATGGCTGATCTGTATCCTGACTCCATAACCCTCAATACCCTTGGCTAGCAAAAATCTATTGATCTCAGATTTGAAATTATTAATTGAGCTAGCATCTACTGCTTTTTGTGGGAGAGAGTTCCACACTTCTAACATCCTTTGTATGAAGAAATGTTTCCTAATTTCTCTCCTGAATGGCCTGACTCTGATTTTAAGATTATGTCTCCTTGTCCTAGATTCCCCCACCAGTGGAAAAATTTTCTTTCTATCTACCCTATTAATTTCTTTTAAAATCCTAAAAACCTCAGTCAAATCACTCCTTAACCTTTTATATTCCAGGAATACAAGCCTAGTTTATGTAATGTCTCCGTGGAGCCTTGGTAACATTCTGGTGAACCTGCGCTGCAATCCTCCCAAGGCCAATATATCCTTTCTAAGGTGTGCTGTCCAGAACTGTACACAATACTCCAGATGTGGTCTAACCAGGGCTTTGTATAGCTGTGGCAAAACATCCCCCCCGCAACCCCATTTATATTCTAGCCCTCTAATTATAAAAGCTAACATTCTATTAGCCTTTTTGATTATTTTTTGTACCTGACCACTACATTTTAGTGATCTGTGTAGATTGACCCCATAATCTCTTTGGACCGCACTGTCCCTAGCTTTTCATCCTTTAAAAATATTCAGATCGATCCTTTTTTGGTCCAAAATGTTTGACCTCACACTTGCCTGCATTGAAATTCATCTGCCACAGTTTTGCCCATTCACTTAATCTATCAATGTCTCTTTGTAATTTTATGCTCCGGTCTACACTACTTACTATGCCACCAATCTTTGATTCATTGTCAAACTTGGATATATGGCTCTCTATTGTGTTATCTAAGTCATTAAGAAATATAGTGAATAGTTGAAGTCCCAGCACTGATCCTTGTGGGACACCACTAGTCATTTCCTTTCATTTCGAGTACATACCCATTAACCCTACTCTCTGTCTTCAACCGCCTAACCAATCTCCTAACCAAGAGGTTGTTGTCATCTCATGGCAGGACAGGTAAGGCCAGTACTGTGTGGAAATTGCACGATGTTGGATTTCGAGGAGGCTGGGAGTACCCAGGGCAATAAGTGGTGCAAGAATTGTCTCCAAATGGTCAAGGCCCATTTTTTCCAATGAGTCAAGGTCCAGAAGTGTAAAACTTGACCTGATCACACATATGATGTAATTATTCAGCTCAACTGTATTTTCACTGGGTTAGTTGTCCCATTTACTGCAGCAATAATGTGATCACATCCAGATAACTCTTCCACAGTGCATTGAATGTGTATTCACACCACAGCTACCGGCCCGAGACTGGTTGCTGCAACTTGGGCTCCAGGCAGACAGAACTACATTTACATTGCCTGGCTCCTTCTTGGCTGGAACTGTAACAGTCTTGCCCATTAGAGAGTTGTGCACTGTCGGGATACAGGTGCGAGCAGAGTTCTTCCACAATAGCTGAAAATTATTATATTTATAAAGCGGGGAAGGAAAAATCCCGGCTGTCCAGATATTTAAATTGGGTTTACAAAGTGCTCAGAAAGTCAAACGCACTCCTTGAATGCTTAATAAAGCTTGTAGATTTCAAATAAAAATTGTTGGACTATAACTTGGTGTTGTAAAATTGTTTACAATTAATAAATCAAGTTTGACAGTGCACTGGATTTATACTCCATGCAATGTCAAACCAAGATGTTGTGAGACTGCACCCTTTGGACAATCTTACTCCACTATCCTCTGGCACCAGGTCAAGTTTTGACTCCAGATTAACACAGCCAGTTTAGCCAAGCTTCAGTGTAAATCCACCCTTAAGTGGGAGAGAAAATGAATTGTACGTGTTTTCCCATTTTCCCTGCATCACAAAACGTTCTTTGGCTGGCAAGGCAAGCAATGAAGTTGCTCTCAGGTCTCTGCCAATACCACTTTTAATGCAGCCAAGAGAAGATGGTAACTGAAAGTGATGCCAGGGTAAATTGGCTGATAGTGTCTCCTGTGTTACTGCGCAAAGCACCTAGCCTCCATTCTGTATTTCCTCCCAATGAGACAGTTCAGATATGGAAAGTGTAGCTAATTGCTGTGGTGAGCTTCCATCCGAGCATTCAATGGCACAGCGTGTTGGATCACCCACCCTCACTGCCATTGTGATGACTGGCTCCTGGTTTTAGAAAAAAAAAACAATACCCTTTGCTCTGATTAATACCTGTTTCAATAGAACCATTATTTTTAGATGTATTTAATTGGAACCTTCTAGAAATAAATATAATAACCAGACTTCACCTTTAAATTTGTTTTCCAATTACGTCAAGTATTCAGTTGGTTCAGTAGTAGTACTCTTGTCCCTCAGTGAGAAGGTTGTGAATTCAAGCCTCCTAACCTAGGCTGACAGTTTGGTGCAGTACTGAAGGAGTGCTGTATTACATGGAATTACAACACAGAAACAGGCCATTCACCCCAACCAGTCCAAGTTGGTGTTTATTTTTTACATCAGCAGTAGCCATAATCCCAAGTGCACAGCCTGTTCCCATTTCCCTTTATCTCCCTTCTCTTCAGCTACCTATTGTCAGTGGTCTTTTGGATGAGATGTTAACTGCAGTCCTACCTGCCTATTTAGGTGGATGCTAAAGACCCCATGACATCATTTGGAGAAGAGCGGGGAGTTTCCTTGGTGTCCTAACCAACATTCCCCCGTCAACCAACACCACCAAAACAGATTAACTGGTCATGAATCCCTTATGCAGTTTGTGGCATCTTGATGTGCAATTTGGCTGCTGTTTTTGCCTACAAAACAACTGTGACTACACTTCAAAATTAATTCATTGGCTCCTAACCTCATTGTGTCACCCTGAGGATGTAAAAGGTGCTACATTAATGCAAGTTCTTTCTTCCATCTACACGATCTTTATTCTAAGTAAATTGAGTTAGAGAGAATTAGTGGAGCTAGATGTTTACTAGCCCTACATTTGCCTTTAAAAGTTCTATTTACAAGTGTTTTCCTTTTCCAATGTACTGAATAGAATAATATTTTGCAAGTTTGCATGGATACCTAATAGCAATTAAAAGGCTCAGTTAGACAAACATAACATAGCTGGCTCTTGTAAGACATGTCTTTACTGCTTGCAGGAATTTTCAAGGTCCAGTCCTAAACATATTTGTCAAACCAAAATTCTGGTTGTAGTATCCCCATACCCTTATCAAGTTACTTTAATCTCCATGTATCTGTTGAAATGTAACAATGACAGCACAAATGCTGAGTCTGAAAGATTAAAGGCAATAGATTACATAAAAGCCAGTAGCAGTAATGTGACAATGATGAATAACCAGCATGATATAAAGTGTTGCAATGCATTCAGTGTCATTCCTTCATGTTGTAATTAATTAAAAATAGCTTACTTCACTGAAAGAGGAGTCAAACATTTTGTGTTCAAAGGCTTTAACTTTCTTCATGTTCAGTTTTGAGATTCTGCAGGCCAAGGCTAAATTTAGTGGTTAACACAAAATGTTCAATTAATTTTACAAGCTGCATTAAGAATTGTAAAGATTTTCACAGTGTGCCATTTAAGAGTTTATAAAGACTTGGTTTAATTGCCTTACTAAATCATTGTGAAAATATTTCAATTGTCCAGTATTTATGCAAAATTGTTGAGAGATAACAGTTTGAATGTTGAGGGTGAATTTATCTTCTGTCTATAATTTACTTGATAATTAAATAAAATTAGAGGTAGAATTTGCTTTTATTGAGCTCCAATATATACTGACTGTCATTAATTGTTGATTATCACTTGGCATACTAAACTTGCAGTGATTATGGCACAATCATTAATCCTTCAATGTTGAAACAAATACAGAAGTAAGACTAAAAGAAAGAAAAAATGTTTTTTATAGCACCAGATCACATTCTCAGGACATCCTAAAGTGCTTCACAACCAATGAATTACTTTTGAAGTGCACTTCCCGTTATGATGTAGGCAAAAGCAGCAGCCAATAAAGCCCAAAAACCAGCAAATGATATGCAAATAATCAGTTTGACGTTATTTTATTTTGAGGGAGGAATGCTGCCCAGGGTTTTGGGAGAACTTCCTACTCATCTTCAGATAGTACCATGGGATTTTTTCAGTGCAGCTGAAGAGGTTCCCTCAGTTTAATGCCTCTTTCAAAAGATTGCACCTCCAACAATGCAGCACTCCTACAGGACTGCACTGATACATCAACCTAGATTACATGCTCAAGTCCTAATATTGAGCTTTAACCCACAACCTTCTGACTAAAAGACAAAAGTGCTACCAACAGAGTTAAGCTGACACTAGAGTTGAACTTGCTCTGATAGAACACTGGTAAACATGCTTGTGTAATATTCCTTTTTGTTCTATTATAATAGTGGTTAAAATAAACAGGTTACTGACTGCTAAAATAGCACACCAAGCAATGTATTGCAAGTGTATTCCCAGAGGAAATTAAAGTCCCTCGCTGTACTCATCACCGGCACCTGGTAAGAGAATCGCTCTGCAAAAAAAAACAAAACTCCAATGAAACCACATTACAAAGCTTCGCACTGAAAATTCCATCAGACGAGTGTTAGAGATCAATGGGGTAGCCGAAGTGCTCCCCCGGATTTTCAGCTGCTCGCCAGCCATTTCTTAGCAAAAAAAATGTGCGGCTGGCAGTTGAAAATCGACCCTGTTGTGTTTCGTAACAGCCTTGACCAGTGTCAGCGGTGGCTCAGTTGGTAGCACTCTCACCTCTGAGTCAGAAGGTCGTGGGTTCAAGTCCCACTTCAGAGACTTGAGCACAAAATCTAGGCTGAAACACTAGTGCAGTACTGAGGGAGTACCGCACTGTTGGAGGTGCCGTCTTTCGGATGAGATGTTAAACCGAGGTCCCGTCTGTCCTCTCAGGTGAACATAAAAGATCCCATGGCACTATTTTGAAGAAGAGCAGGTGATTTCTCCCTCGTATCCTGGCCAATATTTATCCCTCAAACATCATCACTAAAACAGATTATCTGGTCATTATCACATTGCTATTTGTGGGAGCATGCGGTGTGCAAATTGGCTGTCGCATTTTCTACATTACAACAGTGACTACACTTCAGAAGCAAAATACTGCGGCTGCTGGAAATCTGAAATAAAAACAGAAAATGCTGGAGAAGCTCAGCAAGTGAGGCAGCATCTGTGGAGAAAGAAACAGAGTTAACATTTCAGGTCGAAGACCTTTCATCAGAACTGGAAGAAGTTAAAAGAGTTAAAGTATTAGAGCAAGTACAGAGCCAGGGAAAGAGGGGAGGGAGGAGAGAATAAAAGGGAAGGTCTGTGATAGGGTGGAGGTCGAGATTAAATGACAAAAGGGATGATGGTGCAAGGCAAGGAGGGTGGTAATGGGACAGGTTAAGAAACAAAAGATTGGTCAGTAGCAGCTGTAAATGGCAGCAACAGAACCATTACCAGCACTAACTGACCGAAAAAATGGGAGCAGTGGTTATTATCTGAAGTTATTAAAATCAGTGTGGAGTCCGGAAGGTTGTAAAGTGCCTAAACGAAAGGTGAGGTGCTGTTCCTTGAGCTTACGTTGAGCTTCATTGGAACAGTGTAAGAGGCCGAGGACAGAGAGGTCAGAGTGGGAAGGCGAATTAAAATGGCAAGCGACTGGCAGGTCAGGGTCACACTTGCGGACAGAGCAAAGGTGTTTAGCAAAGCGATCACCCAGTCTGCATTTGGTCTCCCCAATGTAGAGGAGACCGCATTGTGAGCAGTGAATACAGTATACTAAATTGAAAGAAGTACAAGTAAAACACTGTTTCACCTGGAAGGAGTGTTTGGGGCCCTGGATGGTGGGAAGGGAATATTTCATTGGCTGTTAAGTGCTTTGGGATGTCCTGAGGTCGTAAAAGGCGCTATACAAATGTAAGTGTTTCTTTCTTTCATATGTTTGAGTTGGTGCAGATTTCCTTGATGAGTGGTTTTACAGAAGGAATGAAGATGAAGGGAAAGATTGGGCATCCCGGCCCACAACACAATACAACAGAGCACAATAAAGCATAACACAAAACAAAACAACGCAACACACAGTATGATACAGTACAACACAAAACAATGCAGCATAACACAATGCCACCTAAAACAACAAAATACAATGCAATGCACCATATCTCAAAGCAACATGACAGAATGCAAAACAACACAGGACAAAGAGGGTTCTATAACAAGGGGACATAGATTCAAGGTAAAAAGCGGGAGGTTTAGAGGGGATTTGAGAAAGAACTTTTTCACCCAGAGGGTGGTTGGAGTCTGGAACTCTGCCTGAATGGGTTGTGGAGGCAGGAACCCTCACAACATTCAATAAACATTTGGATGAGCACTTGAACTGCCATAGCATACAAGGCTACGGAACAAATGCTGGAATATGGGATTAGAGTAGACAGGGCTTGATGGCCGGCGCGGACACGATGGGCCGAAGGGCCTCTATCTGTGCTGTATAACTCTATGACTCTATGACAAAGCAACAGAAAACAAAGCAATGTACCACAAATGCAACACAAACCTGATGGTACCCAATAAGCTGGGAAGGTACACACACAAACCAGGAGAGAATTAGTCCCTCTCTGCACAGCCAGTACGTAGCACTGGATCCATGTCACACAGGCATGTTATTGTGAACAGAGCATGAAGGTGGTAAACGTCTATCATATGCCCTAAAGCAGCAGCAGGTTCATCACATCCAGTGACCTCACATCCCAGGGCATTTGCTCCAGAATTCACCAAATTTTACAAAAGCCTTTATAAATCTGAATCCATGGCACAGACTGAGGATATACAACTCCCCAAGTGAGTGATGGAGAAAGATGCAATGGTCTGCCCCATTCCCCAAAATCAAGTGATCCAAGTAATTCACGCCTTACAGAGCAACAAAGTTTAGAGGCCCGAATGGTTTGTGGTTTTTACAAGAAACGGACCTCAGAACTGTCCATCTTACTGCAAAACACATTTTAGCGTGCAACCAACTCCAGCACGTTCCCAAATATGTTGTATTATGTAAAAACCTTCTACTTGTTTTCTAATAGGTTCACGTGCATAATTGCTCCCAACCAATTCCAGCACCATTTTCTGGACATAAGTGATGACTGGAAAGATTATCCCCATTGATGTAATAAAATTCTTTGATTCTACCATTTTAGAGGTTGAGCTTTGCATATCACCTCCCGTCACCAGCACTGAACCCTGTACAGGGCAGTCGGTGCTCTATGAGAGAACCATCCAAACCACAGGCGAGGGGCAACTTATGGTCCTCAAGCCCTGGTATTCTGGACCTGAATGCCCAGGCAACGTAGTCTAAACTGGGAGTGTGAATCTGGATTCAGGGCCTGACTTGACTCCAAAGTCTCACATCACTTTGGTTTGACACCACATGGAGTGTAATTCCAGGGTGTGCTCAAACCAGGTTGACAGAATGCTTAGTGGATCCATTGCCCTTGGGCACTTTGTGAATCCACCCATCCCAATTTAAATATTGAGAGAGCAGGGATTCTCACTCCCCCATTCTCTGAACAGTCCCCACACTTGTATCCAGGCAGCAGACAGCTCTGTCCTGGGCAAGACGGTTAAAGTTCCAGGAAAGCAACATAAAGACAGTTATGCCTGGCTGGAATCTGAACTGCATCTACTGGCCTCAGACTTGCAGGTAAACACACTCAGTGACGGAAGTGGTCCTCAAGGAGGATGTAAACCACATCCATTCAACCATCTGAGACCCTCACAAGGCCTATTCTTTACCCTGTAAGAAATTAACTGATGTCACAACTCTCCTGCTGAAGGTCTGCACAATAGCAGCACCTTTGCAAGTAATAAAGAAAAAAGACTTGCATTTATATAGCGCCTTTCACGACCTCAGGATATCCCAAAGCACTTTACAGCCAGTGAAATACGTTAGAAGTGTAATCACGGTTGTAATATAGGAAACGTGGCAGTCAATTAGCGCACAGCAAGCTCCCACAAACAGCAATCAAATAAATGACCAGATCATCTATTTTAGGTGTTGGTTGAGGGATAACTGTTGGCCAGCACACTGGAAGCACTTCCCTGCTCTTCAAATAGTGCTGTGAGACCTTTTACGTTCACCTGAGATAGCATACGAGGCCTCAGTTTAACGACTCATCTGAAAGATGGCTCCTCCGACAATGCAGCACTCCCTCAGTACTGCACAGAAATGTCAGCCTAGGTTATGTGCTCAAGTCTCTGGGGTGGGGCTTGAGCCCATAAACTGTTGACTCAGAGGTGAGTATGCTTCCACTGAGCCAGGAATAACATCTTGTACATTTTATACAGTTACAGCTATGAAAAAAATCAAAGCAACTGTTGCTGGGGATGTACAAACAAATGCCTACAGATAGAAATGGAAAATTGGGTCCTTTCCTGAGGCTGAATAGTCCTTTGTAATCGTAATGTCAACAGTAATCTAAAAAAATGGAACCATTTCAAGAGCCAGTTTCCATATTATTATAGGTCAAAATATTTTTATTACAATTAAGTAGCCGCCCATTAATTTTCGTATTTTGTATTTGAATCAACAGTATTAACATTCGATTCAGAGATATTTAAATGTTTTTAAGAAACTTTATGCTTTAAATATTTTACTCTATTTTCCAGAACATTGGAGTTGGCTTCTGCTCATTCTAAATCATGCTTTTATGATGCACATTGAAATCGTTTGTAGCAGGAAAACATTCAGTTCTTTTATTTTATTTATACGGGCTCTCTGAGTGACAGTGTAAATTTAAGATAAATTAGAGGTAATTTTTCAAGGCTGCAGGCCTACTGTGGTGTCTTGTGAGATGGGAGCATGGGTCAAAAATAGGATTTTAATGCTATAGGACTGATTCTACAATCCAGGCTCACATCCAGTGAGGCCTCATGATTCAAGCCAACCCTCACAGATTTACCCCTATTAAGTTTACCCCATAGAGTCCAAATAAGAACCTTAACTAATGATACATATCATTTCTGCAATAAATGGAACCTAGAATAGTTTGAGATTATTTTTGCTTTTACTTCATTTTGTTGCACTTAGAAATAGGTAAAAAAGGCTCAATGTCTAACCAGTGGAGCTGAAGGTTTTTCTTTGGTCTTTTCTGTATGTGTACTGTCAGTATTGTTTATTGTTCTATGAAAGCTGAATAAAATATACATGGATTGAATTTTCTAGTGGGTGGACAGGAGAGCTCCCTGTCTGAGGAAATGCATTAGTCACCATTGTAACTATTTGTACAGCTGGTGGCATGAGTCTGATCATTTTACACCAGTGGTATTGATCCAGAGTCCAGCACACCGTCGCACAGTGTGGTGGGGCACTACGGGATGGGCAGGCAGCCAATGGCCATGGTCTGTTCCATCAAGACCCTGGTGGCAGTGGGCTCCTCATTATCTCACTCTTCAGGCCTTCTCCTGGGGTGCCTCAATGGGGTAGACATTGAATCCCAGCTGAAATTAGACCCAGATAATGAGAAAAATGTGGAGTGACTTCTCGGAGACTGCGTTGCTGGTGTAGAATTTCGCTCGATGGGAGGGCGGGTCGGAGAATCGAATACAGAGGTTAGTAGGCCCGATTCGTGGCGCTTCTGATTTTTCTGGTCATTACGATTAACCAAGGGAAAATTGGGAGCTTTGTGAATCGAGCATGC
This sequence comes from Heptranchias perlo, assembly GCF_035084215.1. Taxonomy (NCBI): domain Eukaryota; kingdom Metazoa; phylum Chordata; class Chondrichthyes; order Hexanchiformes; family Hexanchidae; genus Heptranchias; species Heptranchias perlo. The sequence goes on along the minus strand of NC_090348.1, from coordinate 12,696,886 downwards.
AAAACTCTGCGTATGATTCTCCAATCCGTACTCCAGTCAAGTGAGATCTCTTGGCTGGGAGGAGTCTCTGAAAATTTATTCTCTGTTGTGACATTTAAGAAGATGCATTATAAAGAATGCTGTGGGGTTTTAATTTGATTAATTAAACACAGGAATTGTCAGAATATTTGTCACCTAACAACAGCAACTTTAATAGGAAATATTGAAAATATTCACACCTTTAAGAGGCAAAGAAGTCTTAGGAAGATGGTAATCAGACAAAGAAACAGACGAACGTATGAAAATGACAGGCAGGAAAAGACCAGCTGGCCCATTAAGCCTGCCCCACACTCATGATGCCAGGAGCATCATGACTAGACACTCCCCTCCTCTCCCCACCCCACCCCCCCACCCATGTAATCTCCTGGGAGACAAAAAATACCCGGGGCTATGAAGTGGAAAAAAAACTGGAAAATTCCTCTCCGAACCCCCCCCCCCCCCCACCCCACCACACACAGGCGATCGAAACCAGTGCATGAGATAACATTGATCATGTGTACCATAATGATTGGAAAGACCGATCTCACTTCACACCATATTTCAAAGCAGCAGACTTCAGCAATGTTGCCTGGAGACATGTGTGAATGAATCACGTAGCAGGAAGAGGTCAGTATTAGTTACCTTTTAAAAAAAAGTCTTAAATCTAATGTTCTGCAAGATGGAATGAGGAAATATCCCTAGTGCAAAACTCAGTACAGTAATTTCAATGATATATGTAGCAACAGTTCATAATGTCTCCTATCACTTGAGGGTGTGAAAATTAAACAGAATCTTTTTGCAAAGTGAAATTAAGCCTATCAAAAATTTGCATATGTGAAAGCATGGTATCTGGACCCAGGTTTGCAATTTATGAGGCCATAGGGCAAATCTTCTGCAGTACATTCAGATTGTGTTGCTAATGCAGCACCACTATTTTATTACTGATGGACCACCAACATTATAATATATGTTACAGGGGACAGAAAATTCCCTTTCATGGGCTGAGATGGGTATTTTGAAACTGTTTTCCAGCTAGAAGGAAAGATCTTGCATTTATATAGCACTTTTCATGTCCTCAGGATATCCCAAAGCATTTTGCAACCAATGAAGTACTGATGTTGGAATGTAGGAAACTAGTTAGCTCATCTTCACCATGAGACTTACCTCAACTCCATTCCCACTAAACTGCTGACCACCCAACTTTCCTTCCTGGCCCCCATGCTAGTTGATATTGTAAATAATTCCCTCCTCAGGCACTGTTCCCCTCCCCTTCAAAACCATGATTGTCACACACCTACTTAAAAAAAAATCCTCAACCTCATGCCTTCGCTAACTACTGTCCATCTCCGAACTTCATTTCTTCTTCAAGGTCCTTGAACACATTGTCGTCTCCCAGATTAATCTAATGAGGTTTCTGTGCCAGCCACATCACCAACACAGCCCTAACTAAAGTCACAAACAGTATCCTGTATGACCCAAGTGCATTATCTCTCCTTGACCTCTCTGCAGCCTTTGACATGGTCAACTACACCATCCTCCTCCAGTGCCTCTACTTGTTGTCCAACTCCAAGAAATTGCTCTTCCTTGGTATCCGATCATAACCAGCGCACATCAAGCAATGGGTTCTCTCCCAACCCCTGCACCACTTCTCCAAGTAGCCATCCTTAGCCCCCTCCTCTTCCTCATCTACATGTTGCCCCTTGCCAACATCATCTGCAGACATGGGGGTCTGGTAAATGGTTGAGGCATAATCCTGCTGATGTTCACAGGATTGGGAGGAGGGAGTGAGGCCTGCAGGAGTGGATCTTTGGTGGTGTGGAGCACGTTTTCCAAAGACCAGGAAGCACCGGGGATGGCTGGCCAGTTCAAGGAGATGGGAGGAGCTGGGTCCTCTCCCCCCAACGACAAATGATCTCTTACAAATGATCTCTTACAAAGGGGGCGACTTCAGCCGCCCTGCGTCAACACTTTTTGGCCAGCTGTTCCCACCACTGCTGGTTAATGTAGCTGATGGTCACAATTGCACTTTATTTCCCTTTAGTCACTACTGCAGCAATATCCCTTTAACCTGCTGTAGTCCTTAAGGCCTGGAGCAGCATGCGACTTGCTGCAAAATTATGTATCAGAGGCCTTAGTCATGCCTGGATCACAGGCATCAGAAGTACAGGTGAGTTCAGCACTACAGTTGTCAGCTACTTGCCAGAATCATATTGTCTAACATGTACCTGAATGTAGGGACAGCATTATCAGCAGGCATGGAGTCAGTTTCTACATGTGTACCAATGACACTCAGCTCTACGTCTCCACGCTTGGTTTCATGACAATTTCAATGTTGTCAGATTGCTTGATCTGACATCAAGTTGTAGGTAATACAAAACTTTCTCCAATTGAATATTGGGAAAATCCAAGCCAAAAACTCCACACCCTTGTCTTGACTCCATCCCCCACCCTGGCTGTTCACTCAGTTTGAACCAGACGGTTTGCAACCTTGGTGCCTTGTTTATCCCCAAGTTGAGCCTCAAACTCCACATCCTATCCATCATCACCACTTACCTCCATCTCCACAACTTTACCTATCTCCATCCCTACTTCAAGCCCAATACACCCAATCATACGAACCACCCTCCCACCAAGCAAGGCTCCATGTCAGGAGCAGCGACTCCAAAAAAATTAACAAGCAGAATGGATTTATTTATCTTATGCAAATGACATGACTTATTATATTAAAAACAGAAAATGCTGGAAAAGCTCAGCAAGTGAGGCAGCATCTGTGGAGAAAGAAACAGAGTTAACATTTCAGGTCGAAGACCTTACGTCTGAACTGGAGTTCCACTTCCAGTTCTGATTGGAAAAAGTGATTGACCTCCTGACTCCCCAAAGCATCTCCCCCACCTACAAGGCACAAGTCAGGAGTGTGATGGACTACCCTCCACTTGTCTGGATGGGTGTAGCTGCAACATCACTGAAGAAACTTGACAACATCCAAGACAAAGCAGTCCTCTTGACCGGCAGTCCATCCACCACCTCAAACATCCACTCCCTCCACCACCGACGCACCACGACTGCAGCTGTACAGCATATAGGATGTACCGCAGCAACTCGCCGAGGTTTCTTCAACAGCACCTCCCAAACCCACGACCTCTACTACCTGGAAAGACAAGGGCAGCAGGTGCATGGGAACACCACCACCTCCAAGTCACACAATATCCTGACTTGGATATATATTACTGGACCTTCATTGTCACTTGGTCAAAATCCTGGAACTCGCTACCTAACAGTATTGTGGGAGCACCTTCACCACATGGACCTCAGCGGTTCAAGTAGAAGGCTTACCATCACCTTACATAAGAACATAAGAACATAAGAAATTGGAGCAGGAGTAGGCCAATCGGCCCCTCGAGCCTGCTCCGCCATTCAATAAGATCATGGCTGATCTGATCCCAACCACAAATCTAAAGAACACAAGAAGTCGGAGCAGGACCCGGCCACATAGCCCCTGGGCCCTCTCCGCCACCCACAGGGCATTGACCGATCCGAACTCAGCTTCATGTCCAATTTCCTGCCCGCTCCCCATAACCCCTAATTCCCTTTACTTCTAGGAAACTGTCTATTTCTGTTTTAAATTTATCTAATGATGTAGCTTCCACAGCTTCCTGGGGCAGCAAATTCCACAGACCTACCACCCTCTGAGTGAAGAAGTTTCTCCTCATCTCAGTTTTGAAAGAGCAGCCCCTTATTCTAAGATTATGCCCCCTAGTTCTAGTTTCACCCATCTTTGGGAACATCCTTACTGCATCCACCCGATCAAGACCCCTCACAATCTTATATGTTTCAATAAGATCGCCTCTCATTCTTCTGAACTCCAATGAGTAGAGTCCCAATCTACTCAACCTCTCCTCATATGTCCGCCCCCTCATCCCCGGGATTAACCGCGTGAACCTTCTTTGTACTGCCTCGAGAGCAAGTATGTCTTTTCTTAAGTATGGAGACCAAAACTGTATGCAGTATTCCAGGTGCGGTCTCACCAATACCTTATATAACTGCAGCAATACCTCCTTGTTTTTATATTCTATCCCCCTAGCAATAAAAGCCAACATTCCGTTGGCTTTCTTGATCACCTGCTGCACCTGCATACCAACTTTTTGATTTTCTTGCACTAGGACCCCCAGATCCCTTTGTACTGCAGTACTTTCCAGTCTCTCGCCATTAAGAAAATAACTTGCTCTCTGATTTTTCCTGCCAAAGTGCATAACCTCACATTTTCCAATATTATATTGCATCTGCCAAATCTCCGCCCACTCACCCAGCCTGTCTATATCCCCTTGCAGGTTTTTTATGTCCTCCTCACTCTCTACTTTCCCTCCCATCTTTGTATCATCTGCAAATTTTGATATGTTGCACTCGGTCCCCTCCTCCAAATCGTTAATATAGATTGTAAAGAGTTGGGGACCCAGCACCGACCCCTGTGGAACACCACTGGTTACTGGTTGCCAGTCCGAAAATGAACCATTTATCCCAACTCTCTGCTTCCTGTTTGATAACCAATCCTCCACCCATGCCAGAATATTACCCCCAATCCCGTGATTTTTTATCTTAAGTAATAATCTTTTATGTGGCACCTTGTCGAATGCCTTCTGGAAGTCTAAATACACTACGTCCACTGGTTCCCCTTTATCCACCCTATACGTTATATCCTCGAAGAACTCAAGCAAATTTGTCAGACATGACTTCCCCTTCATAAAGCCATGCTGACTTTGTCCTATTAAATTATGCTTATCTAAATGTTCCGTTACTGTCTCCTTAATAATAGACTCCAAAATTTTACCCACCACAGATGTTAAGCTAACTGGCCTATAATTTCCAGCCTTCTGCCTACTACCCTTTTTAAATAACGGTGTTACATTAGCAGTTTTCCAATCTGCCGGGACCTCTCCTGAGTCCAGGGAATTTTGGAAAACTATCACCAAAGCATCCACAATCCCTACTGCCACTTCCCTCAAGACCCTAGGATGGAAGCCATCAGGTCCAGGGGATTTATCCGCCTTGAGTCCCATTATTTTACTGAGTACCATCTCTTGAGTGATTTTAATCGTATTTAGCTCCTCCCCCCCGAGAGTCCCCTGTTTGTCCAGTGTTGGGATATTCTTAGTGTCCTCTACTGTAAAGACTGAAACAAAATATTTGTTCAGCATTTTTGCCATCTCCATGTTTCCCACCATTAATTTCCCGGTCTCATCCTCTAAGGGACCTATGTTTGCCTTAGCCACCCTTTTTCTTTTTATATAACTATAGAAACTCTTGCTATCTGTTTTTATATTTTTTGCTAATTTCTTTTCATAATCTAACTTCCCTTTCTTAATCAATCCTTTAGTTACTTTTTGCTGTCTTTTGAAGAATTCCCAATCATCTATCCTCCCACTAAGTTTGGCTACCTTATATGTCCTTGTTTTTAGTCGGATACTATCCTTGATTTCTTTACTTAGCCACGGGTGGCTGTCATTTCTTTTACACCCTTTTTTCCTCAGTGGAATATATTTATTTTGAAAGTTGTAAAATAACTCCCTAAATGAACACCACTGCTCATGTACCGTCTTACCCTTTAATCTATTTTCCCAGTCCACTTTAATCAATTCCGCTCTCATACCATCATAGTCTCCTTTATTCAAGCTCAGTACGCTTGTTTGAGAATCAACCTTCTCACCCTCTAATTGGATATGGAATTCAACCATGTTGTGGTCGCTCGTTCCAAGGGGATCCTTAACTAGGACATTATTAATTAATCCTGACTCATTACACAGGACCAGGTCCAAGGTTGCCTGCCCCCTTGTAGGATCAGTTACATACTGCTCAAGAAATCCATCCCTGATGCACTCAATGAACTCGTCCTCAAGGCTGCTCTGCCCAATTTGATTTGTCCAGTTAATATGATAATTAAAATCCCCCATAATTATGGCTGTTCCCTTATTACATGCCCCGACTATCTCCTGATTAATACTTCTTCCAGCAGAGTTGCAACTATTAGGAGGCCTATATACTACGCCCACTAATGTTTTTTTTCCCTTATTATTCCTTATCTCCACCCAAACTGTTTCATTATCTTGATGCTTTGTCCCAATATCATTTCTCTGTATTACAGTGATTCCTTCCTTTATTAACATAGCCACCCCACCTCCCCTTCCTTCCTGCCTGTCCTTCCTGATTGTTAAATACCCTGGCATATTTAATTCCCAGTCGTTGTCACCCTGCAGCCATGTTTCTGTAATGGCCACAAGATCATACCCATACGTAGTTATTTGTGCCGTTAACTCGTCCATTTTATTACGAATGCTACGTGCATTCAGATAAAGAACTTTCAAATCTGTTTTGTGACGCTTAGTTCCTGCTTTTTCCTTTTTTAACACTTTACCTATTACTCCATACCTTCTGTCCCTTCCTGTTACGCTTTCCTCTCTCTCCCTGCTCAGGTTCCCAACCCCCTGCCACTTTAGTTTAAACCCTCCCCAACAGCACTAGCAAACACTCCTCCTAGGACAGCGGTCCCGGCCCTGCCCAGGTGCAGACCGTCCGGCTTGTACTGGTCCCACCTCCCCCAGAACCGTTTCCAGTGTCCCAGGAATTTGAATCCCTCCCCCTTGCACCATTCCTCTAGCCACGTATTCATTTGAAATATCCTCCTATTTCTACTCTGACTAGCACGTGGCACTGGCAGCAATCCTGAGATTACTACCTTTGAGGTCCTATTTTTTAATTTACCTCCTAACTCCCTATATTCTGCTTTTAGGACCTCATCCCCTTTTTTACCTATATCGTTGGTGCCTATGTGCACCACGACAGCTGGCTGTTCGCCCTCCCCCTCCAAAATGTTCTGTAGCCGCTCCGAGACATCCTTGATCCTTGCACCAGGGAGGCAACACACCATCCTGGAGTCTCGGTTGCGGCCGCAGAAACGCCTGTCTATTCACCTTCTCAAGGACAACTAGGGATGGGCAATAAATGCTGACCTTGCTAGCGAAGCCCACATCCTGAGAATGTATAACAAAATAGTGTTTGCATTGAATTCCATCTGCTATTGTTCAGCCTACTCAAATATTTTGTTGAGCTCTTTCTTTAACTTCTGGGCTACCTGCTTTGGTTCCACTGCCCCTCCTGATTTGATATTGTCCAAATCTAACCAATTTGCATTGAGTTTCTGAAACCAAGTCATGATATAAATTGGAAACAATAGTGTTCTCAACATGGAGCCCACTAAGTACTGCCCACCCCGTCCCCACCCTGACATTACTGCTGTAACCAGTATCCATTGTTTTCTACCTTTCAGCCAATTTCTTATCCGTTCCCAAGTTTTGCCCTGAATCCCCACAGCTTTGAGCTTAACTAGTAACCTTTTTTTGTGGAACTTTATTAAATGCCTTTTGGAAGTCTACATACACAAAACTTATGTACTGCAAGGATTCATTTGAAGTAATAGAGAAAAATCTTGCTTGTCCCAGGAGATGGAACCACAAAATATCTGTGAAAACCATCAACTAAAAGAATTCCAACATTAATTTTCTCTATCGAGAATGAAACTAAATGTGAAATACAGATCTTCAAATCCCAAACCAATTTTCCTCAAATCCCTCTGTTAATAGACTCAGAGTTTGAAAGCATAAAAATATAATTTGAAATCTTTATATCACAATGTTTGTGGTGTCTGGAAATCTGTGATAACAGCTGTGTGATGTGACTTTCTCATTGGCCTATTTCTAGGCCACAGGCAGAGCACAAAATGACCAATAGATTCCGTGCATCACCTTACTCCATCGCCTGTAACAGAATAATTCAAGGACAGAAAATCTTACCTATAACAGAGACACACCCAAACCAACAAGAAAATCAAATAAATGTCTTCAACAAAAACATCAACATTTTCAATTCTACTTGTTCTTGATCTTTCTTGGTTTATTCTTTTTGGTTTCAGTACAGCTTCTCCTTCTCTTTGCTTTGATTAAAATCATTTACTCTCCTCCTTTCTCTGAGGTTATTGATTTTACCTTATACATCCCCTTGTCTCTACTTTGCCTGTTTTATTATCTGATTTACAATAATAACAACAATTTGCATTTATATAGCACCTTTAATGTAGTAAAACGTCCCAAGGCACTTCATAGGAGCGTTATCAGACAACATTTGATACTGGGACACATAAAGAGATATTAGGACAGGCGACCAAAAGCTTGGTAAAAGAGGTAGATTTTAAGAAGAATCTTATAGGAGGAGAGAGAGGTAGTGAGATGGAGAGGTTTAGGGAGGGAATTCCAGAGCTTAGGGTCTAGACAGCTGAAGGCACGGCTACCAATGGTGGAGCGATGGAAATGAGGGATGTGTAAGTGACCAGAATTGGAGGAGTGCAGAGATCTCGAAGGGTTGTAGGATTGGATGAGGTTACAGGGATAGGAATAATATTGAGAGGCCCTGCTGCCCACCTGGAGCCTAGGTTAGGAGGTAGGGCCATAACACTGTAGCCCAGATTCTCTGATCTGTGCTCACGACAGGTGAAGCTCTGTGCTGGCAGTGGGGCTTCACAAAATTACCCCGTCTCTGCTATTTATTCAATTGTCATAAAAATTGCAGACATTATAGCAATTGTATCACATGATCTCAGTGATGTCTTTATCCTCCATTGGAGTACAAGTTAGTGCTCATCATTAGCGGATAAGTGCAAAGGACAATTTAACATTATCCACTGATCTGACCCTGAACCCACCTGTATCTCCCGTTTCAAGGGGGTTATTGATACTAGCCCCGATGTTCTCCTGGCACAGGGCCAACCCATTTAGCAGGGACATGCACCCAGAAATGAGTGGAGCAAAGCTAACGGTGGCTGAGAGCTTGAGCGGCCTGTAGTGGTGGCAATGGCCAGCCACTGTGGACCTTCTGTCTGCTGTCCAAAAACAGCATCCAGCTGCAAAAACTCTTTGTTTCTCCTTCAGGGAAGAAGCAGCTTACCTGTTTTGAGCCGCCAGGACGTTGCTGACAGCCCCTTCGCAGCTCCTCCGATCTGAGCGGGCTGAGCATGAGCACTAAGGCCCACTTTGAGGGTGCAGCTTTGTTGGAAAGTCCATTAAGCAGGAAAATGAGGTGGAAGATTTTGTGCTGTCGTTGATGACTCTTTATCATGTGATTAGCATGATGGCGTCCGTTCCAGATGCAAGTACTCTGCTCCCCTCAGTGGAACCCAAAGGGTTTCCCGGGCTCTGCAAAGTAGGGGGCAGAGACCTCACATCACAATTCTCCATCTCTTTTTTCCTCTGCTTTGCATCCAGGAAGGAAGTGTTCCCAGTGCACAAAGCAAAGGAAATGCATCCCTATTCTGTTTGGAAAGCTGTTTCGGTATGAGACTATTGTATTCACAACATGAAAAATAACACATAAGAACATAAGAAATAGGAGCAGGAGTAGGCCATACGGCCCCCAGTCTGCTCCGCCATTCAATAAGATCAGAGCTGATTTTCTACCTCAACTCCACTTTTCGGCCCCATATCCCTTGATTCCCTTAGTGTCCAAATATCCATCGATTTCAGTCTTGAACATACTCAGCGACCGAGCAGCTACAGCCCTCTGTGGATTCCAAAGATTCACAACCCTCAATAAAGAAATTTCTCCTTATCTCAGTCCTAAATGGCCGACCCCGTATCTTGAGACTATGACCCCCCCAGTTCAAGATTCTCCAAGCAGGGGAAACAGCCTCTCAGCATCTAACTTATCAAGCCCTCTAAGAGATGAGATCACCTCTCATTCTTCTAAACTCCAGACAACAGGTCTGGCAAGTAACAATTGGACTACACATACAGAGCAGGATTACTTTGTAAATATGTGACAGAAATGTTTGAGTAAAGCTATCCTTTAAACCACAGCACAGTTGTAATTACTATAAAAGTACTTTGCAGCTGAATACTACTATTGGTGACAATACTTTCGTTCTTTGCTAGACACACAAATTGAGTCCACTGCAATTTATTGTAGGGAGAGTTGGCTTATAGTTGTCCGTACAAAGATCTGTGCTTCAACTACAATTTGGGAAGAGAGGCTTGGACAGTAGCCTTAATCACCCCATGCAGTGCTTGCACATATCTGGCCTGACATCATTTACTTTTCAATAAACCTTTTTTTCATGGATACAGGACGTATCTCAGTTAAATTTAGATATTTGGTTTGATCTGCTTTAGAAGAGGCTTTGCTATGTGGGATTAGAGTAGATGGCCTAGATTTGTAAATCTGCATTTGATGACCCATTTATTTGGAACTGATTAATGACGACATTAAAATATACCAGTTGGAAAATCTAAGCTGATAGCTGCAGGTGAAGAGCTAACACTCGTGCAGGCACAATGGGATGAATAGACTCTTTCTATGCTGTAATCTCAATGATTCTATAACTATTTTTTGTTCTCTCTGGGCAATAGATATCTGTTTTCAGTAAGTCTGCAATTTAGGTTCAGTGTAAGGAAAGAAAGAACTTGCATTCATATTGTTTTTCATATCCTCAGGATGTCCCAAAGTGCTTCACAACCAATTAATTACTTTTGAAGTGTAGTCACTGGTGTTACGTAAGCAAACAGGCCAGCTAATTTGTGCACTGCAAAGTCTTACAAATAGTAAATGAGATAAATGACCAGATAATCTGTTTTAATAGTGATGGGTGAGGAATAAACATTGGCCAGGACACTGGGAGACCCTTCCATGAATAGTACCATGGGATCTTTCACACCTGAACAGGCAGACGGGACCTTGGTTTAACGTCACGGTGTAGCATAATACTGCCAAATAACAGCAGATTATCTGAAAATAGTCCGGCCAAGGTGTTATTTTCTTTACATTCTCTGCATACGCACCTGTATATTTACTTGTAACATGTATTCCCCACTGTAGTGATACAGCCACTACATGACCAAAGAAAAGTGATTGATAGATTTATGAATGCATGCCAGAAGTATAAATACCTTTCTCTGCTTCATTCAGGTCCTACCTTTCAGTAAGTCGTCCAATATTTCTGCCTGGGCATTATGCAACCAGGGCCTCGATTTTTTTTTAACAGGAAGGAGGGCAGGAACGGTACCCTGCCAATCTTAACATTTAAATAAAACTTCCCGGGATCCCGCCCAACACCCATCCAAATTCACTACCTGGCCGGCAGGAGGGAATTTGGCTGCAGGAGACCGCAGCCGGGGACCGGTGGGAATGGTCCTGTGCAGTCAGTGGCAGGAGGGGTTCCAGGGCAATCCTGGTCAGTGATCAGTGTGGGGGGGGGGGCTGGGGATTCCTTCGTGGTTGGTGATTGAGGAGGTAGTTGGGGATTTCTTAATGACCGGAGGGAGGCCAGTGCTGGGGATGCCCAAGGACTCCTTACAGGGCCCAGGGGGAGCACACTGGCTTCTCCTGGCACACAAGGAGTTCAAACAGAAGAACATTTTAAAAACCTACCTTGACCTCTTCTGGTCAGTCAGCTCCTCTTGTGAAACTTAGGCCTTTCAGCCTTGAAGGGATGTGCTTCAGCGAGGCCTCATAACCAACAATAGAGCAAAGGTGAATCCACAACAGTACTTCACATTAAAGGAGACAATGGTTAAAAGTGGCAAATGGCAAATTTAGAACATTAGCAAGTTTCTCTTCACAAAAAGAGTGAGCAACATATGGGATGGACTTCTGAGTGGAGTAGTCAGTCCACCTTCAGAGAGATTTGAAGCAGTACATATGCAAAAAACATGGAGTGTCCAGTTCAGGTCATGAGGGGTTACTATTGTTGCATCCCTGGTTTGCACTACTGCATAAGTAGATATATGGCAGTGTGAGTCAACCTCCATGAAGAAGAAAGATGCTCAGACGGCTAATAGGAATGACTGAAGCTACTGAACATAAGAAGGTGTTGAATGTGTAACAAGACCCAATTCCTATTCTCAATTTCTTAAAAAATTAAAAACCTAGCACTGGTGCTAAGCAGTCTACAGGCACTACCATTGTGCATATTTGAAACTTGAGTTAGTGAGGCTGCACATATGCCTAATGGGGTTCTGGAAATTGGGGGAGGGAGGGCTTGTTTCTCATAACAGCAATCTCTCTTTCATCTGCTATATTGTCCAATTTGGGCACTATAGTGTGCAACAGCCATTTACCCCCACCAGAGAATTTTATGGGCTACTAAAGCAGGAATTAATCAAGGGCTGTTGTGCACTCAGTCAATTATTTTCCATTGGTGTCTTAACATTAAGGAACACAGGCAGACTGAACAGGCTGGGGCTCTTTCCTTTAGAAAAGAGAAGGATGAGGGGTGACCTAATAGAGGTCTTTAAAATAATGAAGGGGTTTGACAGGGTACACGTAGAGAAATTGTTTCCGCTTGTTGGGGAATCCAAATCTAGGGTCATAAATATAAGATAGTCATGAATAAATCGAATAAAGAATTCAGGAGAAACTTCTTTACCCAGAGAGTGGTTAGAAAGTGGAACTTGCTACCACATGGAATAGTTGAGGCGAATAGCATAGATGCATTTAAGGGAAAGCTAGATAAATCAAATCACATGCAGGAGGAAGGAATGGAAGGATATTTTGATAGGTTGAGATGAAGTAATAAGGGACGAGGCTCACGTGAAGCATAAACACCAGGATAGACCAGTTTGGCCAAATGTCCTGTTTCTATGCTGTAAATTCTATGTCGTCAGGCTGATTTTTGAAGTTCAGCAGGCCTCAAACCAGCAGCACTAATTCGGAAAATCAACCCACATTAATTCTATTCTCAGCAGTTTTTTTTAAAAAAGAACCTTATTTCTTATTTAATTCCCCAATTATATCCATGATGACTTAGTCATTCTATACAATCTCCTCCAAACCAGCAGGGTGTGTTGTTTAGCCTACAGTGTCTCCATAATTATCTGCTAACCTCCACCAAGAATTAATAAACCTAATCATGACCGAGGGAGGTAGATTTAAGCATCAGAATGTTTGAGCTCAAGACCTACGTTCATCTGATTGTAAATTCAACATTGGTACTACCGAGCTAGCATGCTGCCTCTGAATCGTGTATGTTTGCGCCAATATATCACCGTTCCTTTATCGTCGCTGGGTCAAAATCCTGGAACTCCCTACATAACAGCACTGTGGGAGAACCTTCACTACACGGACTGTAGTGGTTCAAGAAGGTGGCTCACCGTCACCTTCTCAAGGGCATTTAGGGATGGGCAATAAATGCTGGCCTTGCCAGTGACGCCCACATCCCATGAACATCTTAAAAAAAAGCGAAACAGTCTTTCAATCTATTCAACACACACATCTGAATGTAGCTGTTGAAGTTTGCTTTTAAAATTGAATATGTATCGTACTGCTAAAAAGCAATATGTGAAAAATCAGGTTTGCAAAATTATGATGGCGTTAAAAAAAATTACTCCTATAAAACAGTGGCATCAGACTGAGCTGGAATGTTCAGAATTAAGTCCAGAGATCCCTCAGATTGCAGTCACTGGCAAGATAACAGAGGCTATAGGGGTTTTTTGTCAGACCAACACTGGAAGTTAAATGATGAATGATGTCTACACATTGATGAAAAGTCTTGGGCACTGAGGATTTATCAGCTGCAAGAGAACTGAAATGTCCTTATATCGACTGACCCACTTTGATGCCTCATTTTTAAGACTGTTATTCCCTCTAATATCAAGTAAATCTTTTAAGACTGAAAGCAGTCACTGTGTGATAGGAATACGAAGAAGGAAAGATGCTTGGATACATTTGTAAAGATTTACATATGTACCACACGGCACTAGTCCGAGGAATTAAAAGAATGTCGGAACTCACAAAAGATAACAACAGAAATAAGAAATTTCCAAGAAAATTCAAGTTGAGACAAAGCTAAATCATTTTCTGTAAAAGACTTGTCAGGTAATCAAAATATAATATATAATATCACAGAAAAAAAACAAGTTGAATAAAAATGATAATTTTGTTATTGAAATTCTTTTCATTCTGAAGCCAAAACATTGGATCACATACTATTAACAGCGAAGTATTTAAGGAAAGTGTATTTCAAAGGTTTTATTTAGTGATCCTACACTCCCAGCAGAGAGCCTCGCTTGATGGGAGCGCGGGTGGGAGACTCAGCACTAATTATCGTGGCTCAATCTCCCACCTGCACTCCTACCAAGTGCAGGATGGGTGAATTTACCCTAATAGAATATAGCAATTTATTGTTTTTCTATTTCAGTATTATGGAAGGGTCTTAAAATCCAGCCACTCGATGATTGAATAAAAACAGAAAATGCTGGAGAAGCTCAGCAAGTCAGGCAGCATCTGTGGGGAAAGAAACAGAGTTAACGTTTCAGGTCGAAGACCTTTCGTCAGAACTGCTAATGACTGAATAACTCAGCTGAAAATAAATTATGGATGCATGTAATTAAAGGTGAACAACGAGATAGGGAATATAATGAAGCTCAATTTTTATCATATCTAAAATATTTAATAAGGCAAGGAGTAACAGTATGATCCTCAGCCATGGGTTTTGCAAACCAGATGTTAAACTGAGGCCCCGTCTGCCCTCTCAGGCAGATGTAATAGATTCCACAGTGCTATTCGAAGAAGAATAGGGGAGCTCTCTGTTCTGGCCAATATTTATCCCTCAACTAACATCGCTAAAAAAAAATTATCTGGTCATTATCTCAATGCTGTTCGTGGGACCCTGCTGTGCACAAATTGACTGCCGCGTTTCCTACATTACAGTGACTGCACTTCAAACGTACTTCATTGGCTGTAAAGCGCTTTGGGACGTCCTGAGGTCGTGAAAGGCGCTGTATAAATGCAAGTCTTTCTTTTGTTTCCAATGCTGTTGAAAGGTGATACAGGCGAGGAATGCCCAAATACTGCCTTTAACTCAGCTTGAGTAGAAACAAGATTGAGTTTTTTTTAAACAAATGGTGGATGTGTGTTGTTTCATTTGGTAACAGCTGCCATCTGAATCACAAAAGCCAACATAAATATGACAACTTAGGGCCAGATTTCCAGTGTCCACAGCCAATGAGCAAGGTCTCTTGCTGGCTGTGGCAACGTGGTTAATTCGGGATCAGTTTGTGACATGCACAGCCCTAGGTGACCAGGGCCAAGCATCGGTGGAAGCAATCGCCTTAATAGAGAAAGTAGCCTGGATTTCCCAATTGTAGCAGCATAAGTGAGAGGGCCGAGAATGGAAGATCTGAACTCCACTCACACTGTGCTGTATACGAGTGTCCGGCAGGGAGGGTGGGGAGGGGGGAGGACAGGGTCCAGCAGAAATGGAAGCATCCAACTCAAACAGGTGGGAACTTCATTTCAATATCCATATGGGGTGGGGACATCCTGCATTTCATGAATACCTCCATTCAGTCATCCCATGAGAAACGAGCATCCAGCCTTATCAGGGAATTGACTTTGGTGGGATCGGGGGTCAGAAGTGGAAGCGATGGTGGGGGGTGGGGGCGTGTTGGAGGGTCATGAGCAGTGACTGGTTTCTTCAATATGAGGTTGGGAGGATCACTCCTGCTACTCTCGGCTCCAAAGTTAGGTAAGTTAATTACCTTCTTGGTTGGCAGGTGTTGAGTAGGGTTGGTTTCCAAGTGTAGCCCACAATGGTGCAGGCTGCCTCAGGTCAAAACAATGTTGGAAAGGGGACCTCAGACAGGTATTAGGGCCCTTATTTGCACATGCATAGGGCCAAACACCTGCTTCAGGCCTGGGTAAAGGACGCCTCGTTTGACCTTACCCAATATGGCAGTCGACATGCTTTCGGTCAGCGACCCAATTTCTAGGTCAATTTCTTTTAATTGCCCCAGCCCTTTAAATTTCACTGAAGCACAATTTTTCACTCCCACTGCTTGTCTATATACTGCACCTGAAGCTACGCTAATGAGCTAATCAAGAAAATTGTGAGTCTAAAACCGGTCACCAACCTTTTGGGTCACCTGCAACCATCGTGAAAAACCTAGGTCAGTATGTTATCACCAATCAGACTAATAATTAAAATAATCTAACACAGAACTTAGGAGAAAACACTAATAGAAACAACTGAAAAAGGAAAGGAAAATGTTTTTTTTGAGTGGAAATCAGAATAATAGGGTAGGCATTATAAGGAGGTACAGGTCTAAGAGATGTAATTTTCAAAGTAGTGCATTGTACTGTAAAGTACAGAATATTCTCTCTCAGTCACAGCTTGGGCAGTTATGGTCATGATACAGGGTTAGGTACACCTCCTCACATTATTTTCAACTGTGTTTGCAAAAGTTAGCCCACAAAAATAGAAAATAAAATGCCCTGTGACTTTTATCATTCCCTCTTCTCCTTTAAGATTTTGGTCACTCCTGCTAATATCTATGGTAGCGGCCCTCAGGAGGGCTGTGGAGCAGGGAGGACTACTCTTGCTTCTCCTGGCTCCTGGCTCCTCAAGGACATTTATTTTTAAAAATTGTTTTTAATGAAACTCACCTTTCGTTGGCGGCCATGGCTTAGGTCACAGAAGAATCCCAACTCCTGCCCCGCTCACTGCAGACGAATTTCGGTAAAGGGGCCTAAAACAGGAGATAGAGATATATATATATATATAAAAATAAAAGACCTAACAACTGTTCTAGGCGGCTGCCAGGGATCTTAGTTAAATGGGCCGACCCAATTTCGGGTTGGACTTTTTGCAGGTGTCCTTGGGGCGCAGGACATTGGTCCCCAAAACTGGCCGCAACGAGGTCCAAATGCTACCCCATTTACTCCCACTCTCATTCTAAGTATTATTCTGGTGAATCTTTGTTGTACCCTTTCCGCTGTTCTAATATCCTTCCTATTATGGGGTGCCCAGAACTGCATGTCATACTCCCAGTTGTGGCCTACCTTATGTGTGTGACTGATAGACATGGGTTTGAGTTACATCACATATGCAAACTTTTGTCCCTGTGGATTGCACAATGTGCTTTAGAGCTTCATGGGTCACACCTGAATTTAATCCATGTCACCATTAATTTGCTTACATCTCTGGTTGCTGACAGTAACAGATCTTGGTGTTTTAACTTACTATTTATCCACTAATGAGGCAACAGCCCTTTCCAAACCAACACACAAAATTCCAACAAAACGAGGCAGCAAATAGAAAAAAAACTGGTGCAAATAAGTTTGAGGCGCCTGGGTTTCAACGACTGAATTTCCCAGACTTGGGTGCTACATGTGACCATAGATAAACAGCCACATTTTAAAAACCTTTCAACCGTGCCCTGCCCCATTAGCATGTGGTCCAGCTGCAGCAATAGGGTTGGGAGAAAGAAAGAAAGATTTGCATTTATATAGCGTCTTTCATGACCTCAGGACATCCCAAAATGCTTTATAGCCGAAGTAAGTACTTTTTGAAGTGAAGCCATTGTTGTAATGTAGGAAATGCGGCAGCCAAATTGCACATAGCTAGGTCCCACAAACAGCAATGAGATAACGACCAAATATTTTTTTTAATGCACTACTGATAAATGTTGGCCAGGACACTGGGGAGAACTCCCCTGCTCTTCCTAGAAATAGTGCTGTGGGGTCTTTTACATCCATCTGAGAGGACAGACGGGGCTTCGGTTTAAAGTTTCATCTGAAACATGGCACCTCTGACAATGCAGCACTCCCTCAGTACTGCACTGCAGTGTCAGCCTAGATTTTTGTGCTCAAGTCTCTGGAGTGGGTCTTGGATCCACAACCTTCTGACTCAGAGATGAGAGTGCTACTCATTGAGCCATGGCTGACACCTAACCCTTCAACTGTACCCTGTCCCATTAACATTGTGTTCCAGCAGCAGCAATAGGGTTAGGAGGGGAGTGAAATGTTTGGAATTTTTACACAGAATATTTGTAAGTCCTAGTCTATTCCTGCTGTGAAAAACTAACAAATGGGAATGATGTGCCAAGTGGCAAGAGCAACATTTCACAATCTCGTCCCACTGGAAACAAGAGTCTTTTCATCACTATTAATTGTTTGAGATGAAAAAACATGGAAGCAAATTTATGGTCCTAATAACGACAGTGGGCTGAAGCCAATGTACTAATAGTAATTTCATAAATACAACACACACTGTGGCAGTTGGCACACCACCACTGCGCCTTGTAAATGTCCTCGTCCTGTGCCTAAAACTGTCAGTAAACGTTGGTGCAGTTGCTAAAAACAAAAACATAGATTAAGCCTTTTCCATCTGATGGTGCCATTGTCGAGTAGAATAGAATCATGGCCTACATGTTTACTTCAAATTCACCATTAAATTATGTCAGAATATTCAAAAAATATCCTTTTACAGATCTACAACTTAAAACATTTTTACAGGACAGTTTAATTAAGTTGCTGAATGTTGGCAGACCATACGGATCTCTTATCAAGTCAAAGCACTGATGAAGAGATCAAACCCATCATTGCTGGCAGTAACCACCTGCTTCTCCAAGTCCTAGCACTGTTCATCTTTTCATGTTCAGAAGTTACCAGGCTTTGGCAGAGGCTTAACATCACTACAGGTGGCTGTGGTTTGTGGCATCTTTCTGGAACCGCTTTGACAATCAATATTTCATCAACTCAGAGTTTCAGAACAATCGGTTAGCAGAAAAGGTCCATTATAAGGAGGTTCTTCTGGCAACTAGCTTAATAGGAAAGTAGCACAGACACAGGTATCTGTAACATAGATACACTAAACCAAACGTTAAAAAATAACCCTCATGATATAAGTTGACTTCTTGCTTCAAGCGAGGAATTTTGTCTACCGAGAATTGGAAATTCTAGCATGAGATACATCTGAATTTCCAATATACGCTCCCAGCAGATGAGGCTCCCCACTGGAAGCAAGAAGTCGGAAATTACCCCTTGAAAATCAGTATAGAAATTACAGCTGCCAAAATTAGTAAACAGATGCTTAATGCATTTGAGAGACATTCCTCTGTTCTCTATTTTAACACAGGTGCTAAATCATTTATTCTAAATAGGTTATCACCTATGCTAAAATCGGAAACAGAGGAATGTTAGATGATGATGTTGGGGCAAAGATTCCTGTTTTGCACTTGGGCATACTGGATCGTCTCCTCCCTCAGCGTAGTCTG
Source organism: Heptranchias perlo (assembly GCF_035084215.1). Classification (NCBI taxonomy): domain Eukaryota; kingdom Metazoa; phylum Chordata; class Chondrichthyes; order Hexanchiformes; family Hexanchidae; genus Heptranchias; species Heptranchias perlo. The sequence goes on along the minus strand of NC_090348.1, from coordinate 12,677,780 downwards.
CACCACTGTCCTGTGGGAGCCCAACAGAAGGGCACCACACCCGATTTTCCTCCTCAGTCCGCCCCAGGTTTGGAAGTTTATCAGTGTAACTGAACGCAGCACTGCAGCAGGAAAATAAGGCGGGAATTTGGGAATGCCCAATCCCACCTCATTTACATCTCAACGATGGGCCTGCACCAGCTCTGACCCTCCCCTCGGGAAGCCCTGGAAATCCCAGAGCAACATAAAAAGGGGTGGAGTCTTGGCCAAATGGGTTTCCATCCCCTTTTCCTGTCCGTTGTGTTGAGGAAATGGCATTGCTCAGGATGGCAAGGGTCTGGAAAATTGGTGCCCAGATCTTTTTTGACGCAATAAGGATTTTAAAAATTCTTTGGAATAAGGGAGCGCTCTCTTTCACTTCCTTTCCTGCCCAATGTCCCCTTTTCTTCACTGTTACAGTGCTGGATTTTATAATTCATATTAAACAGAATCATTGCAAACATGACAGTATAGCTTGAAGCATACCTTCCGAAATCATCGGTCACATGTTGGTCCTGTTTATATTGGGTCTTGCCCAACGTAGCAAGCAGTTTGGATTGTATCATTTCACAAATATTATTAGTCAGACCCATAAATTTCCACATGTGCATTTTTCAAAAGATGATCATTCATAGTAATGAAGTGATATAATTGCATCAACAAGATTTATGTCACTAAATGTTAGCATGCAACAATGTGCAAAAGATAGATTGTTTTAACATTATAAATATTTATAAAGGAAAAACAAGACTCTAAAAGGTATATTATAAATCTAACCTTGAATTTCAATGAACATTTTCATTGTGTCTTGCAGACTGTGCAGTTTCTAAGCCTTGCCTGACCAAACCTTCATTCCAAAACTGATTCCAAAACAGAGAGAAGTCACATCTTAAAAAGCATAAGAAAGTTTGGAATAATTTTTTTTAAAAATCGCATCCATTCTTTCCTTCAAAATTGTACATCTGCCCCATCATAGACTCTATACCACCCATTAGAGGTGATTCTGTAGTCCAGCACTCCCAAAGAGGAGTAGCACTTGCAGGGAGGGCATCTTGAGAAATGGTAGGCATTCAGCTCAGGAACATCCTTCAATTAATTTTAGTGGATGGAAAGACTCCTTCTTGCAGTTCCTAAATAACAATTTCCAGTGAACCTTGGATTCAAGGCACTACGTAGGCCATTTTCCGACCCAGTGTTGCCGATGGAGACTCTCGCCCACTGCCAGCACATACTGGAAATTCAAATTCAATTAACGGTCAGAAAATCACGCGCGGCACACGCCCAAATTTTCTCTCTGCACTGCTCGTGGGCGAGACTCCTGCCAGCAACATGAAACCATAACATGGCCCCTTAGGCACAAATATTTTCAAGTAGAATTCAATATTAAGTCGATCATATGCTTCTAGACAACAGTCTAACGATTGCCTTCATTATGTACCTCACATTGCTTGACTGCATCTTTCTTCAGAAGCTGCATTATCGCTACAATGGCACTTTTTTGTCATTGGACAGAGGCTCATCTGATGATATGACAGCTGGCCTTCACCTGCCTGATCAGTAGCTATAAAATGCCAATTGCCAATGGATGGGACAGTTTTTTTTTCTGAAACTGGAAATATCACAGAGGATCTATAATCTCAAATTATCACGTGCCAAATCTTCCTGGTGCAAGGCATCACGCGGCATACGCTGTTAGTTAGAATTTTCCTGCACCTTTTAGCGGGAACATTTTTTGTATGGTAGCTTGCTGGAAGTGCGAGGCATCTGTGACCTTATTGAACGACAGGACCAACAGTATATCTCCTTAATCAATGAGATTTAAGGATTAATAAAGAGGCAGAGGAGTGACAGAGAAGGAGGGTGAATTAGACTCAAATCAGGTACAGAAAAAAAGAGAGGGAAAGAAAGATTGAATTAAGAGAAAGAAAAAAAAGAGAAAGACAGGAAAAGTAAGAAAAAATTTAAAATTTGACGATTTTAAAACCTAACAACAATTTACTACATTCAGGAATGAGACTCAACAGTTTAAATTGTTCCTTTCTGGGATGGAGAGATTGTTAATGCAATGCCAATCAATTATCGCTTTGTTAAAAGGGTACTTACGCTATTCATTTTGAGCCCTAACTTTCAATGGCAAGTTTAATGGACAATTAATGTGCAAATTCAGCACGTTCTTAAACATAACGGGGAGGCTCATGGTGAGATGCTGTTTATCCACAGCATAAATCGACCAGCAAGTTCTGGAGATGTGCAACTCACAACGTATTTCTTCATCCCCTGAACTTGCTGGCCGATTTGCGCATTAATAGCCGCGTGCGTCATTAACACGCCGTTATTTTTCCAAGAAAACTTGGCCCAATATAAACAGAATCGGGTAAATCCACCCAGCCCGAGCCCCAAACAGGAAACCCTGCGCGAAGGGAATGCGGCTTGAAGGATCGGTGTTAGCAACCCTATCTCTGAACTGTGCTCCCTTTAAATGCGGTTCCCTGCAGTGAGTGCAGGCACTTACCCTTGTGATTCAACCATTACAAGCAACATGAAAATAGAAGCTGCTCATTTGCAAGCAGCTTTTTGTGGAGTTTAAAGAACAATGTCAAGGACCATTATCTGGAGTAATGAAGAAGTTACAATACCCGCATTCCTGAAAAAATAGTTTGGAAATCTCTTTGTTTGGAGAGGGAGAACAGCAGTGTGGGCTATATTTTTCACCATTTGCTAATTTTAAGTGAAAAAGTAGATGTGAGTACAAACCAGGAACCACCACATATACTCATATTTACTCATTCACTAAAATTAGCAATGTTAGTTGCGATGATGTGACACTCGAGTGATATAATGATGCATTTTCAGGTGGCCTCCAGCATTATATTATGTAAACAAATGATTAAAAAAAACTTGTTAAAACATACTTCCATGAAGACAGTGCCTTTTTAAGAACCCTGGTGTAATTACAATAAAACAATCCAAGCTTATCATGGTGGAACAGATGCCAAATCCACACCAGGATAAGAGTTTGTCACAGTGTGGTAATAAAAGAAAGTGCTTCAGACTGCATTCTATTAGGTATAAACAGCACTGCTAAGGTTCTGGAGCCATGGGCTTTAGACGGCAACTGACTGGAGCTGACATTTCTCATAATAATATACAAGACAAATTACTTTCTTGAAGGACGAATGCTCACAGTTACTGAGACTGATTGTTCTGGGAAAAACAAGATGCTTGCAAAAGATATCATACTTCTAGTACTTAGATGAATCATCATTGTGAGCACACCTGAACATAGCTGTCAGCCTGCAGATCGGTATGAGACAAAAGCTGAGAGACTCTGCTGACAGCACAGAACCATCCTAGACATGAGTACAGGGTGCAAAATCAAGGCTGTAATGTTTTAGCCCTTGCCCTGAACTTCCTTACAGAAATTGGCATGAGAATATGGGCTGGCAGGGGCAAATATTGGGGTGGAATACAGTTATGGCAGGATCCATCCCCTTTTCCCCCCATCAAAATTTCCCTTGGATTTGGGAGCAGGCACATGATACACTCATATGTCATACAACTAATTTCCCCATCATTTGTGTCCTAGCAATGCTGGGCATCCTGGTGCTTCCCTGGTCTCCAGTATTGCTAAGAGTCTGCAGGGGGTGGAGGGGAGGTATATTTCAAATGGTTGGTTTTGATCAATTGCAGTAGGAAAACTTCAAAACCAGGCCATTTTTCTTAAATTAAAAAAAATTCTTCGGCTGGTACAGCCAGCCCAGTTAAACTGTGGATTCTCCACCCACCACCTGAGCCAGCCCGAAATATGTAGATGCCCCTGACCCTGGAAAGTGGGCCAGGGAACGGGGTGCAAAGATTGGCCAAGATGGAGGAAGGGGCCGAAAGTCTCAGCCCGCCAAGAATCCATTAGCATTGCAGGGAAGAGGAAATTTGGGAACTGATTCTCCAACCCTCGATTGCCTTTATCCTTGCTATTAATTTGATCTTATTTACTATTGCTAATTAGTATACTACAAATGACCATCATTAATATTTAAGTAAGTCATCATAAACCTATTATTGTAAAAAAACCTCTCTGCTGCCTTTGATTTGCACATTAATGGTATCTATTTGGCTGGAGAAATATCCACATTGCAATTTATCTAGCGACAATGGACAGACTGGTATAGAATTACCAGTTAAACTTACGCAGCAACCTGTAAGTTCTGAGCAAGGAATTCATGTTACATTTTGCCACACACACACGCACAATTATTTGCTAGCCAGGTAAATTTGCTTTCCTTTCTTGTGGATCAGTTTTTTTCTAAACTGCAGTGTTGTGATTCTTTTCTTTTTCAGTTGTAATAACTGCAGATACCAGATTCAGATGCAAACAGCCTTGTTTTCCAGTCCATATTCTGTTACTCTGTATTAAAAAATGAGGTTGAATGCACTTAATTCTTTTGGGGAAATTGCAAAATAATAAACATTGGTTCTGAGTCATTCTTAATGACAGGCATTTGGATAAAGCTTGTCAAATGCTGAGCTTTAAGCCCTGGTAGAGTTTTGCAGCAGGTCCTTGTGTCTTTTTAAACCTTTTTTCCCCTCCCCTTTTCATACCTCTGAGATCTTTCATTCCAGCTCCATTATCCCAAGCTCCCTTCACCTCCCTCACCCATTCCATGTAACTGATTTGCCCTTCCCTGTCCATTCGTTGAGACTGGCCCTTCCCTTCTGTTCTGATCTTACTCCCACCTGCTCTGACCTTGGAGATCCTCTTTGTTTGGTCCATGAATACTGAGATTTCCTCCTTTGTTACAGTTTCAGCATTTTAGATGAAGAAATTCTCTTTCAATTGTCTAACAGTGGTTCCCATAAATGGACCTTGCCCTCTACAATCCAGAAACTGAACCTTTTCCCCCTACTGCCTCACAGAGGCGTGTGCCTGAGAGGTTAAGAATCATCCCACTTACCAGGACACATTGCAATCTCCCAGAGAGAAGCAATGCTCATAGGGAGCTCATCACACGAAATTGTGAATGTGCAGCCATCTATTTTAATGGGTGGAGAATCATCGGTTCTACCACGACAATTTCCCCATGATGCACTCCACGTGAGTGCAGTTCCAACTGGGAGCTTAGAGGACAGAGTTGGCCTTACAGTATTTTGTTTTCTGGATTTAATGCATTCCCATGGTACACGATCAAATATTCTTCAAAATGGCAGACAATACCATTCAGACCAGAGGAACTTATATCATTATATATATGCATACAATGAGAAAGTCCATAATGGGTCAATTACCCTTCATGAGAACAGTTTCACTGGTAACTGTGGAACATATTTCCAATTGAGAAAGCAAATCGGTTTTCATCCTTTCCTCATCAAATCTTCATTTATGAATTTGTGTATCAGTTAGGGAATAATTCAGAGACTAAGGGAGCAATTTTAACTTAACCCGCCTATCGGGAAACTGACGGGATTGGGTGCAACGCTGGTTTTACACCCTGCCCGATTTTACTCTCCGTTGAAGTCAGGTTAAATTAGGTTAATTAGGTTAAAATTACCTCCATAGTGACACATTTTCGTCCACTATCCTGCCCAAAATTAAGTGGGATAGCAGCAGAAAAGATAACAAAATTAGACAGACAGGCTCATCACTGTCTCACTGCCCTGACCTCAAATTCCCTTTCCCCACACCTGCTGGCCCCAACATTGGCCACTTCTTCCCTACCCATTACATGCATATACTGGGGGGCGGAGGGTAGGGGATATGGGTTCCTGTTTCATTTCCCTCCCATCTGCCCCTCTTCCTGCCAATCCCCCAGACTGCCAGATGAAGTCTGGTGGTTGACTTTATGGTAGGTGTGTGAAGGCCTCAAAATCCGTTGGAGAGAGAAAGCCCTGTGCTGGCCTAATCTCCCTCCATTTCAGCCCTTGGCAAGAATTTGAAGTCCTAGATCTGCAAATATCGACACCATGCCCCCAATTTCTGAGTCCAAATCATTTATGTACACGGTGAACAACAGTCGTCCCAGCACAGACCCCTTAACTTCTATCCTCTAGTTTCTGTTCTGTTGCCATCTTTCAAACCATTCTGTTACCTGGCCCCTGACTCTACACGCCTTGACCTTTGTCAGGAGTCTCTGATGTGGCACCTCATCAAAGGCCTTCTGAAAGTCCATGTATACCACATCCACAGCATTGCCTTGTCTACTCTGTTAGTGGCTTTGGTGCAGAGGGGGAGGGTGCATAACATATCAGTCTTCTGCCAACATTATGAATACAAGTAGGAGAACCTCCATGGAAATTCATCCCCCCCATGTTTAACATCACACCCCTGTCCTTATAAAACAATGTATTAACAACCAGATAGCAAACTACAGCTACCAGAGTGCAACAATGTCACTCTGTGCAAGCAGTCTGTGGATTGTAACTTCCACGGTTCTCTTAAGACTGCCTCCGTTCTGAGTCTAATGGACAACACCATGCTTTGGAGCAGAGGGAGGATGCATAACACGCTAGTGTTTCATTTTACGATGACAAAAAGGCTGGTTATTCACAGAGCTTGTACTGACTTGTTACGTGTAAGTCTTGACCCCTCTCCCCATCTAGTAATGAAAAAGCACCAACAGCATTAAAATTAAGGGAAGCCATTATTACTTTGAAGGCAGCTGTGAGGCTTTTTTTAAATGAAGACAAAACAAAGTAAAGTATAAATTCTATCCAATATAACTTTGAGGGGGAGAAAACAGTAACTAATTATATATAGGGGCATGTAATATACAATAATAGAGAAAGCATACTCTGTTATACAGAATACACCTATCAGCTTCTGCTCCCAGCCTTTGCCCCAGGAAAGCTTGGCTAACTTTCTCCTTTCTACAACAAGCCAAATGTCTCCCAGAATTAGCCTCAAGTATTTCTTGTGAGTCATGCAATGTGGATCCAAATACTTTGGAATATTGACTTCTCTAAAATGATTATATGCACTCAGACTAAACCAGACCAAACTTGTCAAAATTCTGCCCAGTTTCTTCTATATTAATTACTTCTAGATTCTATCAAGAAGAGTGAAATAATTCCTTACCAGACAGTTACTGGAGTAAAATAACTATTAACCAAAAAAAGTCTTTTGAAAGCAGAGAACAACGTAATGAATAGCAAATGTTTAAAAAAGTAACTCATTAGGAAGGGAATAAAGCTGGATTCATGTTGTAAATAGTAACTTTACAAACATTAAGTGAAGATGGTGATATAACATGTAAGGATTGTTAATGGAATACAGGAGTGAGTTTCTACAGGTCAAATAATCTTTTGTCACTGGCGTACATTTTTAGAAGCTCTTTAGGACATTTTATTACTTTAAATCATATAAGTGTAAGCTGTTAGTGCAGGTCAACAACAACACTATCTTATACACACTCACAAATGGTTGCCCAATGACAGGATACAGTAATAGCCTCACATTAGTAAGCCTCTCTGATGGGGGTCCATCAATAAAACCACTAAATATCTGACTGGATGAGTTATATGCATGTTTATGGACTAGCCTTTCTTAACATTTAAAGGGAAAGATCACTCTGTGAAGGAGGAATACTTCCTGTGTGTGGTACTTTAGCCCAGAACAGTTGGCCATACCTACTTCCTGAGAGGAGATAGTCCCACTATTTCCAATAAGATAACAGCATTGCACAGATATTAACAGGTGAATGTTTAAGATGAGGTGAGAGTGACTGCCCTTGACATCAAGGCAGCATTTGACCGAGTGTCGCACCGAGGAGCCCAAGTAAAATTGAAGTCAATGGGAATCAGGGGGAAAACTCTCCAGTGGCTGGAGTCATACCTAGCACAAAGGAAGATGGTAGTGGCTGTCGGAGGCCAATCATCTCAGCCCCAGGACATTACTGCAGGAGTTCCTCAAGGCAGTGTTCGAGGCCCAACCATCTTCAGCTGCTTCATCAATGACCTTCCCTCCATCATAAGGTCAGAAATGGGGATGTTCGCTGATGATTGCAGTGTTCAGTTCCATTTGCAACCCCTCAAATAATGAAGCTGTCCGAGCCCGCATGCAACAAGACCTGGACAACATCCAGGCTTGGGCTCATAAGTGGCAAGTAACATTCGTGCCAGGCAAATGCCAGGCAATGACCATCTCCAATAAGAGAGAGTCTAACCACCTTCCCTTGATATTCAACGGCATTACCACTGCCGAATCCCCCACCATCAACATCCCGGGGGTCACCATTGACCAGAAACTTAACTGGACCAGCCATATAAATACTGTGGCTACAAGAGCAGGTCAGAGGCTGGATATTCTGCGGCGAGTGACTCACCTCCTGACTCCCCAAAGCCTTTCCACCATCTACAAGGCACAAGTCAGGAGTGTGATGGAATACTCTCCACTTGCTTGGATGAGTGCAGCTCCAACAACACTCAAGAAGCTCGACACCATCCAGGACAAAGCAGCCCGCTTGATTGGCACCCCATCCACCACCCTAAACATTCACTCCCTTCACCACCGGTGCACAGTGGCTGCAGTGTGTACCATCCACAGGATGCATTGCAGCAACTCGCCAAGGCTTCTTCGACAGCACCTCCCAAACCCGCGACCTCTACCACCTAGAAGGACAAGAGCAGCAGGCACATGGGAACAACACCACCTGCACGTTCCCCTCCAAGTCACACACCATCCCGACTTGGAAATATATCGCCGTTCCTTCATCGTCGCTGGGTCAAAATTCTGGAACTCCCTTCCTAACAGCACTGTGGGAGAACCTTCACCACACGGACTGCAGCGGTTCAAGAAGGCGGCTCACCACCACCTTCTCAAGGGCAATTAGGGATGGGCAATAAATGCCGGCCTCGCCAGCGACGCCCACATCCCACGAACGAATAAAAAAAAATTTGTATGATATTCTCTGTCCATTGTTTTATAGAGGTGTTACTCATTTAAAACGATCAAGTTAATGCTTGTGTTACACAAGAAGACAGAGGAATGTCACACTAACATGTTAATTCTTCATCTGCTAATATAACTGAGACTAACTTCTAGGCTCTGGTGTACACATGAACCAGAAAACCTATTGTCAAATAAAAAGCAAAATTGACAAATGTTTGTCACTAACTAAAAATTTTCAGATTTTGTCAATACTATGGAAATAGGAGGCGCCCATTGTTTGGCTAAAAGGTGTTTTATCCACTAGATCAGGGAGTTTCAGGTCGGCAGTAGTCAATGAGAGCAGCCCAGGGTGACTGTCTCTTTGATTTTCCCCTCTGCTTGAAGGAGCACCTGGCTTTCACTCAGTGGCTCAATGCTATAGGCTGGCTGAGACTGGTAATTCAGTCTATCGGGGATTCTGTGCACATTGTCACATTCTACCATCTTGTAGTGTGATGCACAAATTCTCAATATCACGTGTGCCACATCAAAAGAAAGGTCAATAGGATGTCTCAAAGTGCCTCATGGCCAATTAATTACTTTTGAAGTACAGTTGAGGGATGAATACCTGGAGAACTCCTTGCTCTTCTTCAGAAAAGTGTCATGGGATCTTTTATGTCCATCCGAACAGATGGAAGGAGCCTCCGCTTAGTGTCTCATCCGAAAGACCTCAACACTACAGGACTCTCTCACTACTGCACTGAAGTGCCTGCCTTTTGTTTTATTCATTCTCAGGAAATGGGCGTTACTGGAAAGACTGGCATTTATTGCCCATCCCCAGTTGCCCTGAGTAGGTGGTGATATAACGGAGTGGTTATTACCTGAGCAAATTGGCACAGGGTAAATCAGATCAGAGAGATGAATGCGTGGCTCAAAGATTGGTGTGGGAGAAGTGGGTTTCGATTCATGGGGCACTGGCACCAGTACTGGGGAAAAAGGGAGCTGTTCTGTTGGGATGGGCTTCACCTGAACAATGCTGGGGCTAGTGTTCTGGCAAAACGAATAACTAGGGTGGTAGAGAAGGCTTTAAACTAAATAAAGGGGGGCAGGGGGGGGGAGGGTCAGGTGGGGCGAAGTTTAGATTGATAAAGAGAAAAGACAAGGAAGTAGTACAGGAAAGTGATGGGGGTAATGATAAACAGAGTGTGTCAGGAAGGGACAGAGCATACAAACGTAAGAGTGCACTAGCAAATGGGGCCGGGGTAGGAAAGAATGGTGAAAAGACAGTATTAAAGGTTCTTTATCTGAATGCACACAGCATTCGTAATAAGATAGATGAATTGATGGCACAAATAGAAACAAATGGGTATGATCTTGTGGCCATTACAGAGGCGTGGTTGCAAGGTGACCAAGGTTGGAAGCTAAATATTCAGGGTTATTTAACATTTCGGAAGGATAGGAAAAAAGATAAAGGTGGTGGGGTAGCTCTGTTAATAAAGGATGAAATTGGTGTAATAGTGAGAAATGATCTTGGCTCAGAAGATCAAGATGTCGAATCAATTTGGGTGGAGGTAAGAAATAGCAAGGGAAAGGAATCACTGGTGGGAGTAGTATATAGGCCCCCTAACAGTAGCTGCACAGTAGGGCCAAATATTAATCAGGAAATAAGGGGGGCTTGGAAAAAAGGTAATGCAATAATCATGGGCAATTTTAACTTTCACATAGATTGGACAAATCAAATTGGCAAAAATAGCCCTGAGGAGGAGTTCATAGAGTGTATTAGGGACTGTTTCTTAGACCAATACGTTGGGGAACCAACCAGGGAACAGGCTATTTTGGATCTGGTAATGGGTAACGAAACAGGATTAATTAATGATCTCAAAGTAAAGGATCCCTTGGGAAACAGAGATCATAACATGATAGAATTTCACATCCAGTTTGAGAGCGAGGATCTTGGGTCTGAAACTACTGTATTAAACTTAAATAAGGGCAATTATAAAGGAACGAGGACGGAATTGGCTAAAGTGGACTGGGTAAACAGATTAGATGGTATGATGGTGGATAAGCAGTGGCAAACATTTAAAAAGATAATTTATGATTTCGCAACAAAAATATTTCCCTGTGAGGAGGAAAGATTCCACAAAAAGGGTGAACCAACCATGGCTAACTAAGGAAGTCGAGGATAGTATCAGGTTAAAAGAAAAAGCATACAACATGGCAAAGATTACTGGTAAGCCCGAAGATTGGGAAAACTTTAAAAACCAGCAAAGGATGACTAAAAGAATAATAAAGAGGAAGAAAATAAATTATGAGAGTAAACTAGCAAGAAATATAAAAACTGACAGTAAAAGCATCTACAAGTATATAAAAAGGAAAAGGTTAGCTAAAGTAAACATTGGTCCCTTAGAGGATGAGACTGGGGAAATAATAATGGAAAACAAGGAAATGGCAGAGGAATTGAACAGATATTTTGTATCTGTCTTCACAGTAGAAGACACTAATAACATACCAATAATAGTAGATAATCAAGGGGCAAAGGGGAGGGAGGAACTAAAAACAAACACTATCACTAGAGAAAAAGTACCAGGTAAACTAATGGGTCTAAAGGCTGACAAGTCCCCTGGACCTGATGGCTTGCATCCGAGGGTCTTAAAGGAAGTGGCTACAGAGATAATGGACGCGTTGGTTGTAATCTTCCAGAATTCACTAGATTCTGGAGATGTCCCAGCGGATTGGAAAACCACAAATGTAACACCCCTATTCAAGAAGGGAGTGAGACAGAAAGCAGGTAACTATAGACCAGTTAGCCTAACATCTGTCATTGGGAAAATGCTAGAATCCACTATTAAGGAAGTGTAGCAGGACATTTGGAGACTCATAATAAAACCATGTTGACTCTCCTTGATTGTATGAAAGGGAAATCATGTCTGACATTCATTAGAGTTCTTTGAGGAAGTAACAGGCTGGGTGGATAAAGGGGAACCAATAGATGCAGTATATTTGGATTTCCAAAAGGCATTCGATAAGGTGCCACATAAAAGATTACTGCACAAGATAAGAGCTCATGGTGTTGGGGGTAATATACTGGCATGGATAGAGGATTGGCTAACTAACAGAAAACAAAGAGTCTGGATAAAAGGGTCATTTTCAAAATGGCAATCTGTAACTAGTGGGGTGCCGCAGGGATCAGTGCTGGGGCCTCAACTATTTACAATATATATCAATGACTTGGATGAAGGAACAGGGTGTCTTGTGGCCAAATTTGCTGATAGGTGGAAAAGCAAGTTGCGATGAGGACACAAAGTGTCTGCAAAGGGATATTGACAGGTTAAGCGAATAGGCAAAAATTTGGCAGATGGAATATAATGAGGGAAAATGTGAAGTCATCCACTTTGGGAGGGAAAATAAAAAAGCAAAATATTATTTGAATGGAGAAATACTACAAAATGCTGCGGTACAGAGGGATCTGGGTGTCCTCGTACATGAAACACAAAAAGTCAACATACAGTTGCAGCAGGTAATCCGGAAGGCAAACGGAATATTGGCCTTTATTTCTAGGGGGATGGAGTATAAAAGCAGGGAAGTCATGCTACAACTGTACAGGGTGCTGGTGAGACCACACCTGGAGTACTGCATACAGTTCTGGTGTCCTTATTTAAGGAAGGACATACTTGCATTGGAGGCAGTTCAGAGAAGGTTCACTGGGTTGATTCCGGGTATGGAAGGGTTGTCTTATGAGGAAAGATTAAACAGGTTGGGTCTATACTCATTGGAGTTTAGAAGAATGAGAGGAGATCTTATTGAAACATACAAGATTCTGAGGGGACTCGATAGGGTAGATGCTGAGAGGATGTTACCCCTCATGGGGGAATCTAAATCTAGGGGACATAGTCTCAGAATAAGGGGTCACCTATTTAAGATGGAAATGAGATGGAATTTCTTCTCCCAGAGGGTTGCGAATCTTTGGAATTCTTTACCCCAAAAAGCTATGGAGGCTGAGTCATTGAATACATTCAAGGCTGAGTTAAACAAATTTTTGATCAGCAAGGGAGTCAAAGGATATGGGGAAAGGGCGGGAAAGTGGAGTTGAGGTAAAAAAATCAGATCGGCCATGATCTCATTAAATGGCGGAGCAGGCTCGAGAGGCCGAATGGCCCTACTCCTGTTCCTATCTCTTATGGTTTGCTAGGCCACTTCAGAGAGCAGTTAAGATGGTTGGTCCATTTGAGGCTGTGCCACTGCCCATTGGTGTGGGACTAGAATCATATATAAGCTAGTCCAGGTAAGGAGGACAGGTTTCCTTCCCTAAATGACATTAGTGAACCAGTTGGGTTTTTACAACAACCCGATAGCTTCATGGTCACTTTTCACTGATACCAGCTTTTGATTTCCAGATTTTAAAAACTGAATTCAAATTCTCAAACTGGCATGGTAGGATTTGAACTCACCCTCTCGATTATTAGAAGCATAGAATATGTGCTCAGTTCCAAAGATGTGATTTAAATCCATAACCTTCTGAGTCAGAGGTGAGAGTGCTACTGCTGGCATTTGTGGCCTTGTGCCATGATCTGATTATTACTTGAGGTCTGTCTTTAGGGCATACATCATGCAGTAATCAGCCACATTGGGACCACTGGCAGTCCCAATGTACATTCCTACAATAGCATCAGAAACCACCTGAAAGGGGTAAAAAAAAACATAAATATGTATGTATATTATATATATACACACACACATAGACATATGTACAGTCAGAGTCTATAACACAGAGAGTTGGAGAAGAATTTGAAAATAAAGGATACAGGAAAATGGCCAGGTACTGGGATTAGAGTAAATAGCTCCAGTTAAAGAGTTGGCACTGGCACAGACTCAAATGGACCAAATGCCTTGTTCTGTGATGTAAATTCTATGGTTGTACAATATATTGCAAATACAATACTCAATACTTCTCATTGAATTTAATGCAAAATCCAAATTTTGTTTTCAGATCAACATAAACATTTTAACACTCACTCTTGTGATTTATGATGGAATCTGAATTACTGTTTTGTGATTCACTGAGCTGTACAAAATATCCTCTATTTATAAAAAGTTTTCCAATGAAAGATGTGTCTTTGTACAGTATAGCCTGGCTTGCTTAGTGTTGCACGGGAATTAACCTTACCACAAAAAAGGCTTCCACTAAGATCAGTGACATCTTGGTGAAAACAAATTTCAATCTTTAACTTAGAGTAAATGGCTTCACTGTATTTTGACGAAATCTGCTTCTGAATTTGAGCCTGCAAATACAAGTTTTTTTTTCTCCAGGGTCTACTTGATCTCTTGATGACGTATATTAGCATACTAAGGCCAGTGTCATTCACTCCTACACTTGCCAGTCAACATTTGGCAGATTTACTGACAAAACACCTTTAGTAACAATGTCCTGCTTTGTCCTAGGGAAGATAAGAGAGGATATAATCAACTAATCAACTACTAAAGAAAAAAGCTTCACAGATCCCTTATGAATTACGTTATTGGTGTGATTGCTGAGGCCCCACCGCACTGCCCATCATCACCATGTTTTCATCTCAGTCTGTGTATGACCAGGGTCAGTAGGTGAGAGTTAATTTGAGTCCATAAACTCTCTAGTGGTTGCTAATGAAATACAAAAATGAAAAGTGAAAATAATTAGAGCAACGTAGAGGTAATTATTTCAGTGAAGTGGCATCTTCTCAAGTTAGGATGTTGCTTTGCGATTATATGCAGGTGTTAATTATCATCCTTTCTTTCTAATTAATCACTCTGCTTTTCGAATTCATCACTGTGTTTTCAAATTAAGTGATTTTTGAGATCCTGTAGATTTGACAACAACTTACATTTCAATTAAAGCGTTCAGCATTTACAGAAAGATACCTCAGGGGACTTTACAAGGCAAAGGATAATCACAATTGATGCTGAGCAAGAGATATGAAAGGTTAAAATGGAAAAGTTGGCGGGGGGGGGGGGGGGGTGAAGAGAAGGGTTTTTAATGCGGCTTTTGAAATCAAGGAGGGAGGTGACAAAGTTGAGGGAATTAGGGAGGGATTTCCAGAGGTTGGGAACATATTCAATACGACAAAATCTATCTGTCTAATTGGTCAGAATCATTAATACTCTGTACCCCTCGATTTACTTTAAAGTGGAATTAATTGATCATTAACCATTTAATAATTAGTATTTCAGACAAAGCATATATATATTAAAAGAAAGAATTAGTATATATTTCCACATTTTTAAATGGTACATGTCTTCTGCTGTAATTGGTAAAACGTTCATCGATCCTGTTCAGTGAATAAACTCTGAAGGGATAATATTGCAAGGCTCTGCGTCCAGCGCGGAGCCTCACTAGATGGGAGCACAGGTTCAGTCCTTTGGTTGGTGGACCCTCTTTTCAACCCATGCTCCTGTCTAGCAAGGCTACTCGTGGAAATGAAACCTTGCAAATTAGCGTTTAAATGTTAACCTCCATTATTATGCACAGTGTAAACAATATTTACCTCTATGGTTTAGAGCCTCTTTGCATGACATTGTTATCAGTCAAGGATTCCTATGTTGAAGCAGGTCAGGAGATCTTTATGAATTTGTGTGTCCAGCATGATATGGTGGGGCTCCCAGCTGCCAATAACCTCATAATCTCTCCATCATTGCCGTTACTTAAAATTACTTCTTTTCAGAAAAGTTAAATGCCATTTAATCAAAGAGCTCTGGACTAGTGTATAATTTTACTTTTAGCTACCGATGACCAGGGGGGTTAAAAAAAAGGTTCACTTCAGAAAATGCACATTTTTGAATTTACTCACTTCTAAATCCCTGTTGCACTGTCTGGTAGGATCAAGACATCATTGGGGGTAATTTTAACCTATCTCGATGGCTGGAAACCGGCAGGATCGGGTGTAATGGCAGTTTTACATCCCACCCAAAATCGGGCAGGGTATAAAACCAGTGTTGCACCTGATCCTGTCAGTTTACCGACAGGCCAGTTAGGTTAAAATTGCCCCCATGTATTCATGGGGCTCAATTTTAAAAGGGTGGCGGGATGGCAGTGGGGGGGGGCGGGGAGGGATCAATGGGCACGCAGCAAACCCGGATAATAAAAAAGAACTTACCTTCCCCCACACGATCGCGACTTAATTGGTGGCCATTAACATGGCTTTCGGGTTTGCCGTCCAAAAGCTGCGCAGTGGGCAGACTGCACACCCACGTGACTGGTTCTCGTAGGATCAGAAAGATGACAGCCTTTCACATATGAGTGTCCCCCTGGCCTCACGAGCAGCCAGGTGAGCCGTTGCTCTGCCCATGGGTTTGTCCTCCTCCTCCTCAATGTGAATGGTGGATGAGTGGATGGGGCCTCCTCAACCGGTAACCCTCTCTGTTGCGCCATGCTGTGCAGGACACAACACACTACTATAATGCGACCCAGAAGAGACCAAAAAGACACAATGGAGTAGCACAGGGGCAAGGCTGCTCCAAGATTTAATGTTGCCTCACTTCAGGTACTACTGGCCAGGGTGAGGAGGAGGAGGAGGGAACTGTTTTCTCCGGCTGACATGAGGAAGCACCCTGCCTCTGCCGCCAAGGCCTGGCTCGAGGTGGCAGAGGAGGTCAACAGCAGGAGCAACTCATTCCGCACTTGGGGCCAGTGCAGGAAGCATTTCAATGACCCAACTAGGTCAGCAAAAGTAAGTACACTTAGCGATCCTCCTGCATTCCGTGGTACACATCACCCTCACCAACCCAACTCATTCTGCACTGCCAAGACTACTCCATCACATCACTCCTCACACCCACTTTGGGCTCATCCTCAACTTACCTTCACTTCCTCACCTCCCCATTTGTGATCCCACCACTACCACTCACCCCAATCCTCATCAAATGTGATGTCTCCATCTCATACTCACCCTCTGATGCATCTCTTTCACAGTCAGCCTCAACCAAAACAACGCATTCATTGGCTGGCTACTTCACCCTCACTCACACGTCTGTACTTTCTCCCCTTGTAGGAGAAGAGAGCACAAAATGCACGGGAGAGAACGAGGACTGGAGGGGGGGGGCCAAAACAAATAGTGGTCCGCACAGACGCGGAGGAGGCGACCCTGGAAAACAGCCGGACCCTCGAGCGCCTGTCCATCGGGGACACCGAGACTGGCACCCCACAAACGTCTGGTGACACAACTTTAACATTCATCACACACATCATGAATTCATGTTAACAATGATTGGCATGTTGAACACCTCAGTAAGCTCACCGCAACATGATACATCTGTGATGATGCTTAATACTGTCTTCTGTTCTCTTACAGGCCCTTCAGCAACCGCAGTGACAGGAGAGGGCAACTCCTCAGAGGAGCTCCAGGCCTCTGAGGGTGCACCGTCACATCTTAGCGAGCCATCCACCAGCGCAGATACTCACACCTCGGTGTGTCCTAGTACTCAGTTAGTTGGATTGACACCTGGTGAGTCATCACACACAAGTGAGCATGAACAGACACTGGTGGCAGCGGCAGCTACAGAGAGTCCATGTCGGTGGGCACACTCCGCTCCAGGCTCTGCTCAGCTGGACGCAGATGCTGAACCCCAGGGGCCATCCTTTAAAAAGGAAAATGATCGAGGGACAGCAGCACATTTGCGAGGTGCTGGAACAAGTGGCATGCACACTCTCCATAATAGCGGATGCATTAGTGGAATAGTGGCACAGGTATGTGCCGGAATCTCTGAGATAGTGTCACAGGGACGTGAGCAACTGTCTGAGAAAGTGTCGCAGGTAAGTGCGGGAATGTCTGTGATGGAGAGAAGGTTAGCGCCATTGAGCTTCAAGCACGGCTCACAAATGAGTCCATTTAGGCCCTGACAACGACCGTTCGGACTCAGGGTGAACAAGATTCTGCCGCCTTAAACCGGTTGACAGATACTTTAGAAGTGGCCTTCCAAGGCATCACACATTTCCTCCAAACTGTTCTCCAGCAGGGTGTAGGAGTGATGTGGGCCTGGCCCAGGAGAGGGATGATGGCAAAATGGGACATGGAAGTGGGGACGCCACTCAAAGTGCTCCCACAACTCACCCGTTGCCCCCTCTCAACCAGCACCTGCAATGCTGCCTCCTCTCCAGGTGGCCGAGTCTGTCCCCGCACAGGTGCAGGTGGTGCAGTCTTTGGAGGGGCCCTCACGGGCTCCAAAATCCAGAGGATGTAGGCCGAAAGCATCTCAACAGTCAAGGCATGAACATGAGCAACCTGCCACTACCTCTGCTGTAGCCACAGGGGATGCACCACGTAGAAGTAGTAGGAAGAGAAAGGCTCAGGTTTAGTGATCACAAGGGTGTCTGTCAAACCGTCATGTTTTTCATTTATATTTGTCTTTTGTTAAAGTAACATTAAATGTTATCATTCTCACCACTACTGTCACGTCTTGCTCATTCTTGACTGGCTTTTGTGATAGCGCCTTTTCATGTGCTTCACCATGAACGGCGACAGTGGGTCACTTTACAGTGGGTGTACGTGTAGTTGCAGGACTGTTTTGTGCCGGGGGAGGGGAGGGAGCTGGTGTTGCCGCTGGTCTTTCCAGGTGGTGTGAGGACTGGACTCTTCTCAATTTCTGATCCTACGAAAACCGTTCACATATGACTGACTCCCTGACCTCATGAGCAGCCAGATGAGCAGCTGCTCTGCCCATGGGTTCATCCTCCTCCTCCTCAATGTGGATGGCAGATGTGGATGGTGGATGAGGGGATGGGGCCTCCTCAGCTGGTACCCCTCTCTGTTGCGCCATGTTGTGCAGGACACAACGCACTACCTCAATGCAACCCACCCTTGCTGGTGTGTATTGAAGCGCTCCCCCAGAACGATCAAGGCATCAAAATAGCATCTTGAGCAGCTCTATCGCATGTTCAATTATAGACCTGGTGGCGATGTGGCTGTCGTTGTATCGATGCTGTTGCTCGCTGATGGGATTCCTCAGAGGTGTCATGAGTAAAGTGTGCAGAGGGTATCCCTTGTCCCTGAGGAACCAGCCCTCAAGGGTGTTCAGTGCATGGAAAAGGCCAGAGATGTTGGATTCCCTTAGAATGAAGGAATTGTGGCAGCCGTCAGGGAATCTGGCGCACGTGAAGGAATTTTTTGCGGTGGTCACAAACGAGCTGAGTGTTGATGGAATGGTACCCCTTCCTGCTGATTAACAGTCCTGGCTCGTATGGAGGTGCTCGTATTGCTATATGCGTGCAATTGATTGCACCCTGCACCTGTGGGAAGCCAACCACAGAGTGGAATCCCACTGCCCTCTCCATCTGACTGAGGCCGTCCATGGGGAAGCTGACGTATTGCGACACCCTGCGAAACAAGCCGTCGGTGACCTGCCTTATGCACTTGTGTGCAGACGACTGAGAGACCCCGGCGATGTCACCGGTGGCACCCTGGAATGATCCGGAGGTGAAGAAGTTGAGGGCAGTGGTGACTTTAACAGCGTCAGGTAATGAGATGCCGCCAGGCCCAGCCGGGAGCAGCTTGGCATGAAGGAGGCTGCAGATGTCTGCGGCCACCTAGTGACTCACTCTCAGCCTTGGTATGCACTGCTCCTCAGAGGTTCAGGAAGCTGAGCCTCGGTCTGTAGACCCTCTGGCGAGGGTAGTGCCTCCTGCGATGTGGGTCCCTCTGTTGTTGCCCTCTCTGCTCTTGTGCAGGTGCCTATGGCGCACCACTGTGTTGTGAAGCTACAAGTGGCGGAAGTGCACGCTCTGCCTGGCGAGGATGGTGATGTTCCTCGTCCTCGGATGTACTGGTGAATGCAGCCTTCGCCCCCCACCCCCACCACCCCACCACCCCATCCTGATGGTGTCAGTTTGAGGAGGTCTGAAAAATTGGTAAATATGTGTCAACAGAAGAATTCTGAGAGTGAACCAAGAATTTTCAGTCTAAACACAAAGATCTCCCAGCCAAAAGTTTGTCTGAGAGAACTGAGTGCCCTGCTGCAATAACTCACCTTTTATCCCCATCTGTCAAACAGGGATTTAAATGTCCAAATGGCTGCCGGCTGAAGCACGACTCCTTCACCATGGCATGTTTCAGAGGCCACGGGAAACACACTGAGGCAGAGTTAAAATCAACAAGTTCAACTCCCTTAATTACTGCTTTAAATACCTTCTCGCCGGCTTTAATTTCTCAGATTTTCTTGGCCCCCTCCAGCCCCCAACACACTCAGACTTGGCTTTCAAAATTGAGCCCATGGTTTAAATCGCTCATTAACAATACACAACTTTCCTGAATAAAAAGCAGCTCCATACCTCTCATTCTTTCAGCATTCAAAGAAAAGAAAATATACTTTTCAAATCCCACAGAAATTTAATGTCACTTTTTCAATGGTTTATTTTTTTCAGTCAAATTTTTCTGAGAAAAAATGATTTAAAGGCTAGGAATTACTAGTGGGAATATTAGCAGATGGACTCTTAATGCATTCGTACGATATTCCTGTCGGCAGTCCTAACCCATTTAAAATAAATGGGCAAACGCCTGCATTAAACTTGTAGAAGGCGGGATGTTATGAGGAGCCGCTAAGCATTCATCCATGAATATTGTCCTCTAATTTCTTGCCTTTCAATGCAAGGGGTAGTTCTGTAGTCCCCATGCTCCTAGTGGAGAGCCTGAAGTATGTGTCAGAGGTAGGATTACACCGTTGTGTCCTCAATTCTCTGACCTACGCTCCCTGCAAGCACGGCTCCCCACCGGGAGCACAGGAACACAAAACTACGATTAACCATGTTTTCTTCTCTTCTAGAAATGACTGCGTGTAACACAACCTTGTCCCTATAACTCTAGAAGGTGACATACAAGCATTCCCGGCAAGGGTGCAATTCACACTACAACTGTAATGTCCGTGTGAAGGGGGTTTGCTTTCTATTGACACGGCAGTTATAGTGTAGATACAGCCTAAATCCAGAGTCAGGGCTTCTTCTAACACTGCAACAAAGTGGAGAGGTACTTGCTGGAAGGGTTCGTCTCACTCAGCTTTGCTTCAGTCAGTTTGGGCCTTTGCACCTGATTTCACAAGTTTAGCACTTGTGCAAAGCCAAAACCACGTTGCACTAATGCTACACATGTAGCAGGTGAATTTCCAGGGTGGGGTGGGTTCTCTCATTCATCTGCCATAACCTCAATGGAAGAGCTGCGGAGACTCTAGAATAATAGCTGCAGCTTGGACACCCCTGAGGGTAAGTCACCACAGACCAGGGCATCAAACATTCCTCAACAGGGTGGATCAGTTCCACACTGACTGTTCGCCTGATTTTTCGTACATTAAGTCATAATTTCTTCGGAAATGTTGAAGAAAATGACCTCCGACAGGAAATCTAAAACGTACAGTGCTGTCACTCATCGGAGACAGTCGAGATAGAGTAGTAGTGATTGTTCACTGCTTCATTTCTATGGCAACTGATGGTGACAATACCCCTCGGGTAGAAGTGTAACAATAAATCTCACCAATATGAGTCACACCGTTTACCATTTTGTTCTGACCCATTCGGGATACTGAAGCATCACATCTTGAAGAAAGTCCTCTCTGAATTTAATTGAAATCTCAAAATTCCCTTTTGATGCTGCTCCCTAAATGATCGTTTAGCTGGACATATGGACCCACTACTGCAGATACTTGTGCTAATGTGAGACATGACCCAACAGCAGCAAATATATAGATTTGATTTTATTAAAAATAATGCATTGTCAATACTGTGCTCATGGGATATCAATGCTGGGAATGAGAGATTTTCTTCTTTCTTTTAAACCTAGTATCAGCACACCAAGTACGGCATGGGTTAAATGCTCCTAAAAGTCACCTCAGAATAAGACTCTACTGAGCCATTGTGATATTTCCATTTCCTACCCCAGCCATCCTTCTTCACTCTTTGAATAAGGCTATTAATTTAGCACCAATTAGTGCTGAATTATGGTTACTTTTCACTCACACCCACTTGATTCAGGAACTGAAATTAATTTCACTAGGGCATCCTATAGCTGCCATAGAATAGAGACTTTCATCCCATCGGCCATGGCTCTGTGGTAGCACTCTCAGCTCTAAGTCAGAAGGTTGTGTGTTCAAGCCTCACTCTAGAGACTTGAGCACATAATTTAGGCTGACACTCCAGTGCGGCATTGAGGGAGCACATCAATGTCAGAGGTGCCAACTTTCAGGAGACATTAAACAGAGGCCCCGTCTGCCCTCCCAGGTGGATGTAAAAGATCCCATAGCACTAGTCAAAGAAGGGCAGAGAGTTCTTCCGGTATCCTGGCCAACATATATCCCTCAACCAACACCTAAAAAAGATGATCTGGTCATTATTTCATTGCTGTTTATGGGATCTTGTTGTGTGCAAATTGTGTGCTACGTTGCCTACATTACAACAGTGATTACAGTTTAAAAGTATTTCATCGGCGGTAAAGCATTTTGGGATGCCCTGAGGTTGTGAAATGCGCTACATAAATGCAAGTTCTTTATTTCTTTTCTTTATCAATACCCAACAACTTGCATTTATATTGCGCCTTTAATGTAGTAAAACGTCCCAAAGGGCTTCACAGGAGCGTTATTAAACAAAATTTGACACCGAGCCACATAAGGGGATATTAGTACAGGTGAGAGATAGGTTTTAAGGAGCTTCTTAAAAGGAGGAGAGAGAGGTAGAGAGGTGGAGGGGTTTAGGGAGGGAATTCCAGTGTTTAGGCCCTAGACAGCTAAAGGTATGGCCACCAATGGTGGAGTAAATAAAACCGGGGATGCGCAAGAGGCAAGAATTGGAGGAGCATAGAGATCTCGGAGGGTTGTAGGACTGGAAGAGGTTACAGCGATAGGGAGGGGCAAGGTCATGGAGGGATTTGAAAACAAGGATGAGAATTTTAAAATTGAGGTATTCCCGAATCGGGAGCTAATATAAGTCAGCGAGCACAAGGGTGATGCGAAAACAGGACTTGGTGCGAGTTAGGATACCGGCAGCAGAGTTTTGGATGAGAGGGTGGAAGATGGGAGGCCCGCCAGGAGAGCATCAGAATAGTCGAGTCTGGAGGTAACAAAGGCATGGATGAGGGTTTCAGCAGCAGATGAGCTGAGGCAAGAGCAGAGACAGCCATGTTACAGAGGTGGGAGTAGGCGAACTTGGTGACTGAGCGGATATGTGGTCGGAAGCTCATCTCAGGATCAAATAGGCACAGCCGCCAATATTGTTTTAGGCTGGATGAGAAACCAGATACTGGGAGTAAAGGGACAGCTCTCACATCTACTAGATCACTAGTCCCAGTACAGTGCATCTTGGAAACCATTCAAAAACATTGCTAACATCAAAATTGTGACAATTCCAGCCTGCTACCCTGTTTGATAGTCCAGACGTTGTCAGTTTTTAGCCAAGGTCCTATAAATTTACAGACTCGACTCGGAGAAAGTGGATCTTTCTTCAAATGATGATTTATTTCCTCTATCCGCAGAAACTCGGATCACCATCTTATCCTATTCCCCCAAATAGTCCAAACAAATCTCCACATCTTTTAACCATTTTACTAACGCAGAAACATCAAGGGCAGATTTTCCTCAGATGGATTTTGGATGTTACGAGACGCATGGGCACAGCGCATCAAGGAGATTTGAGTAGGGAGGATTGCACAAGCAGAATGGAGCCTGCCCGTTTTTCTATCTGTTCATTGGCAGAAAATCGGGCAGGCTCCTTTACGGGCATATGATCCTTCTCTCCCAAATTTCCTCGGTGTCCTGCTCTCAGGTGATCCGTTACACTCAAAAGCAGTCAGAGGAAGATCTGTCTCAGTTTCTCCAGTGAAGGATAGCCTGAACTTATATTGGGAGAAGAGATTTCCAGAGTGCAGAGCTGTGATAGAGCAATGCTCTGCCACTGGTGGTGAAGCAGAGGGAGAGAGCATGCCCTCAGGCCAGAACAGGAGGAGGAGGAGGAGTGGGGAGGGGTACAAACTGAGACAGACGTAGGGCTGGAGAAGTTTACAGAAATAATGTGGGGCGAGGCCATTGAAGGAATTGTAAATTAGGTCAAAAATTATGGTAATGGCAATGTCCTGGGAAATAGATAACCTGTGGAGGTCAGTGAGGTCAGTGGCGATAAGTGAGTGGGATTTACGTAGTTTTACGGTGCAGATGGTAGAGTTTAGGAAAAGTTGGGGTTTGTGTAAGACGGAGCTCGGGAGGCATGTGAGGAGAACATTGGTGGAAGTCGAACCTGGAAGTGACAAAGGAGTAAATGAGAATTTTAGCGGTGAGGTGAAAATAGAGGCAGACAAAATTACACAGGTGGTGATGGATATGACTTCAGGTATGAAGCTCAGCTCAAGGTCCAACACATCAAGGTCCAACACATCAAGGTCCAACACATCAAGGTTGCACACGATCAGGGATCAGCTTGGGCCAGCAGCTGAGGAAGAGGATGGCATCAGGGCAAGGGCATGGCATTCCTGGCAGGAGCAGAACAGGATGGCTTCAGTGTTGCCAAAGATAAATTGAAGAAAGTTCTGGCTCTTCCATGACTTGATGTTGGACAAGCAGTTGGGCAGCACAGAAACAGCCAAGGCGTTGAGGAATGGTGGTGGAGAGATAAAAGTGGGCAGCAGCATATATATGGAGGTTGACCCATGTTTATGGATAAATGTTTCTGGGGGACAGCATATAGACAAAGAATAGGGGGGCCAAGAATGCAACCTCTAAGCCAAAGACTCGCTCCTAGTATAAACCACAACTCAGACTTACGACTGCCTTGGCTGAGATTCAATACCAGGCTATCCCATTAAATGGTAAGCAGTCAGAACCTCACCATTTTAACAAGAGCTCTGCAGTAATTGTAGTGAGCCAATGAAGTAATTGATGTCAGTGGGATGCACTGAGTTGTCAATCGGAGGTAGGTTTCCATGAGATGGAATAGATGGGGGTCACAAACCTCTCCATCAAACCAGTTAGTAGTCCAGCTAGAAACAGACAAAAATCATCATAAATTTAATACAAAAGCAAAGAGGTAATTTTAAACTTGTAGAAGACCTTAGTTCGACTGCAGTTGGAATATTGTGTACAGTTCAGAGTACATCATTATGAGAATACAATAGCAATGGAAAAGGTGCAACATAGATTAAGTAGGATGTTGCCAGGGATGAGGAGTTATGAAGAGAGACTTGAGAAGCATGGGCCTTTTTTTGCTGGAGTAGAAAAGGCTGATGGGTGACCTGGTCTTCAAGGTTATGAGGGTTAGAGGGTAAATAGGGATAGATTGTTTCCACTGGTTGGTGAGATGAAGGGGGCACCAATTTAAGATGATCATAAAAAAAAATCTAAAGGGGAGGTTAGAGAAATTTTTTTAACACAGAAAACAATTGGAATATAGGATTCTCTGCCACAAACTATTGTTGAAGATGGCTCCATAAAAAGGGAATTATGGATAGTTGCTTAAAGAAAGAGGAATACGGGGAGCAATCAGGAAGGTGGGGTTAGACTAGATGGCTCGTGTGGAGAAAGACACTGACACAGACTTGATGGGCCAAATGTTCTGCTTTGGAACATTTTATGAATCTGTACATTTGAGTCAGCTTTTGGCTCCAATGACTGTTGCAGTGTGAGGTGTGCAGTTCAAAATCTTACAGCAGCAGACTGCATTATGATTTTAAAGTAAAACCTGTGAATTATTTTTACTTTGTGGCTTGCATAATGGACTGTTGAAAAATGAAAAGGAATTTTCTGATGTTAGCCCAGAACTAAATTATACTTCAATTTGAAATTCTACTTCCCATTTCCCCATCAAAACTTCATACAGGACAACCAATACAACCCTGAATATAAATCCCACCAGAGCAAAACCTATACTTGATCTTTATTATGCATTTATGTAAGAGGATGTAATTTTCCAAATGCACACTACCAACAGGGAGCTTCCGCTGTGCTTACGATTTCCCGATATACACTCCCGGTGGGGTATATTGAGTAGAATGAGCCTAATACTCTCTGACGTTTAGAAGGATGAAAGGTGATCTCGTTGAAACATATAAGATTCTGAGGGGGCTTCACAGGGTAGATGCTGAGAGGCTGTTTCCCCTGGTTGGAGAGTCTAGGACTAGGGGGCATAGTCTCAGGGTAAGGAGTCGGCCATTTAGGACTGAGATGAGGAGAAATTTCTTCACACAGAGGGTTGTAAATCTTTGGAATTCTCCACCCCAGAGAGCTGTGGATGCTGTCGTTGAGTATATCCAAGGCTGAGATCGATGTTTTTGGATTCTAAGGGAATCAAGGGATATAGGGATCGGGCGGGAAAGTGGAGTTGAGGTCAAAGGTCAGCCGTGATCTGATTGAATGGCAGAGCAGTCTCGAGGGGCTGTATGGCCTACTCCTTCTCCTATTTCTTATGTTCTACACCAGGAATGTGCAATTAGAAAATTTACCTTTATACATCAACTTCCTTGTATGCAGGTTTTGTCCTACATCTGTGCTGAGTGTGAGGGGATCCTAGCAGCCCTGAGTTATAGGGAGGGCAACGGTCAGCCAGGGTTCATGTTCCTTATTGCTATCAAATGAGCCTTGCGGGAAAGTCTACATTTGCACTTAGGGCGAGGACAGAATCTGGTTCAATCTCAACACCCCCCCCTGTCAAATCAGCCATTGACACTCACACACTGAGAAAGGCCACCCTGTTGAGGTACTGGAGGGTAGCTGGTGTCCATGAAACTGTACTCCAACGGGAATCAGCACCGTCAAGAGAGGTGGGGGAAAAACTGAAAGAGGGGGAGAAAAAAACTATTTAAGAAAGACAAGTTAGCACTCAAACTATAAATATTGTACTTGAGGACATCCGGAGATTCAAATATAAATTCTGTTTGATGGATAAGTTATGAATGCATGGCTTTATATTTTTATCTATTATTTCTGCAAAATAACATGACCAATATCAGAAGATGAAGGACAAGGTGTTATCTTCTGAACTTGCGGAGAGTCTCCAGCATCTTCTGTTTTTATTTCAGATTTCCAGCATCCGCAGAATTTTGGTTTCGCTATCTTTAGTACGTTGACTTTTACCTTTTTGATTTGTTTTGAACCGCTAGTTCATACTAAATTCAACCCAAGGGTCTTGTGGGATACCATGTTTGGACAAACAAGCCAATGGTGAGATACAGCACAGCAGCTGCAAGCACTTTGTGCTACTCGGAGTGAAACATAGGTTGGCCGAAAATTAAATTCTTTTTCCTCCACACGCCAGGAGGTTGCTAATATTAAGTTTGGCCGCCTTCCCGTTTCCATTCATCAACTACCCCCGAAGCTGCTGCTGCCACAGAGTAATTTAACTCGCCGGCTAAAATGAACTGGGCAGATTTATTGGATGGTTTACATCGACTGGAGGTCTGTGCACATTTTCACTGGAACACCTCAGTGGGAGCCACGTCTCTAGACAGCAACAGCTGCAGGGAGCATCAGGTCTGACCTTTGAACTACTCAATCTTCCCATAACCACTGGTAGCAAAATACAGCTGGAATTCCCCAAACTGGGGCGAAAAAGAGATAGGAAAATGTGAGGGAAGGAAATTTGTGCAAAAATGTTGTTTAAAAGAGGAAGAGATGAAATACAAAATAGTGTATTAGTGTATACAAAATAGCAAAATAAAATACTTTTACCACTAGAGACGGCACATTCTGGTATGAGCTGATTTTAAGCAAATATAAGGTTGAAATTTCCTCTCTCTTTGCTGTTTTCCATCCAGCAAAGAAACATTTTTTACAGGATGTAAATACAGAAGGACATTGTTATATGGCACTGTTTACCGCTAAGCGAGTTAGTCAGTTTTACGAGGACATAAGTGGATTTTATTTTGCCTTTCAAAGGTCTGACACACTAAGTCCTGCAACAATGATCAGTCAAATCTAAATTTTATCAGCAAGTATACTTTTCAGAAAAACCTTGTGCAAGTAAAAGACTGCAATTGAATTATTATTAGTAAATGTAGTTAATATGTGAAATATATATGTTCCGTTCTCGTTAGTTCTTACCTTCTAAGCAAATTGTAGGTGATACACAAACTGTATTCCTGAAATAATTCATAAAGTGAATGGGCTACCTTATAAGACGTGTATAAATCTGTGATGGGAGCGCTTATTGTGCATTCAGATGGGAGGTCAATGCATCTGATTCTCAGCCCTCATGATTTTCTGTCCATTCATTTTACTGCAAATCAGTCTTGCTTACCTCCAGTCTGAGTCCCCAGTAGGAGTTCCGGTTGTGCGAATTTCTGCATTCTGGGCACAAACTTGTAAAATTTGCTCAGGTATTTCTTTTTTGAAATAGTGCCTTACTTTAACACGTCATGGGGTAGAAATTGGTATGTGTTGAACTTGTTTGTCGAGAGTACGACGGGTGCATATCATACCAATCTAGCGATGGCTAATTTACTAATTTAGGACGGCTTGTGTCCAATCTGCACAGGCGTTGGTCCCACTGCTAAATCTTTTCTTTTAATTCGTTCATGGGATGTGGGCGTCGCTGGCAAGGCCAGCATTTATTACCCATCCCTAATTGCTCAAGAAGGTGGTGGTGAGCCACCTTCTTGAACCACTGCAGTCCGCGTGATGAAGGGTTCTCCCACAGTGCTGTTAGGTAGGGAGTTCCAGGATTTTGACCCAGTGACGATGAAGGAACGGCGATATATTTCCAAGTCGGGATGGTGTGTGACTTGGAGCGGAACGTGCAGGTGGTGTTGTTCCCATGTGCCTGCTGCCCTTGTCCTTCCAGGTGGTAGAGGTCGTGGGTTTGAGAGTTGTTGTCGAAGAAGCCTTGGCAAGTTGCTGCAGTGCATCCTGTCGATGGTTCACACTGCAGCCACGGTGTGCCGGTGGTGAAGGGAGTGAATGTTTAGGGTGGTGGATGGGGTACCAATCAAGCGGGCTGCTTTGTCCTGGATGGTGTCGAGCTTCTTGAGTGTTGTTGGAGCTGCGCTCATCCAGGCAAGCGGAGAGTATTCCATCACACTCCTGACTTGTGACTTGTAGATGGTGGAAAGGCTTTGGGGAATCAGGAGGTGAGTCACTTGCCGCAGAATACCCAGCCTCTGACCTGCTCTTGTAGCCATAGTATTTATGTATATTCTGTGGGTCCCTTTTATTGACGTCCTGGGCAGACTCCTAAAAGGTGTCAAATATGTAAATTAGGGGCCTAACACCAGTTAAAGGGCCCCTTTTCAAAATTCGGCAATGATGGATTTTTCAAACAAAAGTTAATTTTAAAAAAAACCTCTCTGTCGAGCCCGGAGGAGCGACTCCAAAAGAGTCGCTATCGGATCCCCCCATAGCCCGCTCCAATCCCCCCTGCCAGGACTTACCTGAGGTAAGGTAGGCGGCCTGACATTGATGTCTTCCCTCGTGCGAGCTACCTGTAGAAGCGCAACCAGCGGCGGCAGCTCGCACCAAGAATTTTGACGAGCTCTGAGGACGAATTTCCATCGATCTTGGGCCTTTTGGTTCGGGCGTGCGCTGGTCACGCAGCGTTGAGTCTGGATCCGTCTGAAAGCGGGCCCAGACTAATTTCTAGGCCCATTAACTTTCTGGTGTTCAATCTTTTCAGAGGTGAAAAAATTGTCTTTTTCTTGACTTTTTTTCTTTTCTTTTTGAGCTACTCTATAAAGTAGCAAACATGATGATGGAGAAAGCTTATGACCATGCGTTGTATTGTACTTAATAATGGAATGACTTCAAAGCAAAGCACTTATTAAAAAAAAAACCATTGTAAAAGATGTGAGCAACAAAACCAGACTTTGTTAATTAGCTCTGTTCTGTTCGTAGGGATATAATAATGTATTCCATCCCTTTGTAGATTCATAGTTTATTGCAAATGTTTTGGAGGAATCTGGTTTAGTTACATTAAATATTTGAGACTTTCTTCTTGTATTTCCTTTCTTTTCCACAGCTCCTCTTGTGATGTGGTTTGATCTGATGCGGTTTGTTCCTGTCTAATGATGACTTCCTTTCACCCTCACGAGACCTCTTGCAGCCTTAGGTTTAGACCTCAGATTCAGCTTGAAATATCCTGCTGCTGCCCCCTGCCCCCACCCGCCCCCCCGCCAACCCAACCTTTGCAAGATAATAATTAAAACTACAGGACTCCAGTCCCAACTGTTCTCATGAACCAGCAATTTGAATGGTCTCTGTACTTCTTATAGATCAAGCCGATTTTACATTCACGACTAGGTACCTCCTGCTCTTGTGATTTTTTTTCCACTTCTCTAGTACAGTGGGTTGACACAGATTCATTTAATCATTTGGACCTGGGTTCAGGCCCAGCCCACATTAATGGTAAGAAAGTCTTTTCTATCTCTCAGATCTAAGGGTCTTACACGACATGACCTGCCTTAATATATTTACCAGAAAGTTTAGGCCCACATACAAAAAATGTCAATCTCAATCGGAGATCGTAGGAAAAGATGGACAAATTCATATTGGCACAGTAGGTGCCTTGTGAGGCTAGGTAAAGAAAGTACAAAATGCGTAGTGCTTTATCATATCTTTCAAAGAACTTCATATACAATGAATCACTCTTGAAAAGCAGTGTTTTTGCTTAGGCAAATGGGGCAGACATTTTGTATTCAGCAAAATCCAACAAACATCAATGAGATATAGGACCAGTGAATCCTTTTTCTTGGTTGTGACAGAAACATTGACCAGGAGACCTACAGCACTTCCTACTGTTCTTCAAATGTTGACATGTGATCTTTAAACACCCAGTCAAAGCACTGGAACATGCAGACAGGGTCTCAGTTTGAAACCTCATCTGATGGACAACGTAGCATGCTACACTGAAGTGTCAGCCTAAATTAAGTGCTCATGTCCTGGAGTGAGGCTTGAACCCATAACCTTCTGATGCAGAGACATAATTATTACCAACTGAGCCAAATAGACACTGTTCAGTCACATTGTATTAGAGAAGGGAACACGGAGTAAAATTGTTCCATTGCCCAGCACAGACACCATCACAATTACACTATTCCATTTATATTATTCAGAAACATTACACATAATCCTTCACTAATAATTCTCTGTGTTTGTTTATTCTTAACCAGTACAGATAATCAGTTTGGTAAATTTAGACTTTGGGTTTGATTTTGGATTTCAAGAATCCAAAATTCCTATCACTAAAACCAAATTCAAAACCTGAGATACACCAGGTAAAATGTGACTAGTCTTTACTCATGCTATTTGGGATCTTCAAGCCCAAATTGCTTCACTGAAGGAGATGCTAACAAAAATGCAACGGGGAAGACTTTGGGGTCAGGCACCGAATAGGTGAAATGTCGGCAATGCACCTGCTGTGCAGGTCCCGAACCACTTTCAGGCTCGGGCCTCATTATCATTGTCACAGCGAGTTACAGGTGCCAAACAAGTGCCTCGCTGCAGCTCGCTGGTCTGATGAGTGGTAAAATCACCCGGCTACAGCATGCAGCCTGTTGCTTTGGTTCAGGTGGCCATTAATGATTGCATAGCACCAATCAAAGAAAAGCATCAAGTTTTCCTGGTGTCCTGACCAAAATCTATCCCTCAACCAACAGCAGCAAAACAGATTAACTGGTTATGCATCTCATTGATATTTGTAGGATTTTGTTTGCAAATGGCATGTTTGTCTATATAACAACAGTGCTTGCAATTCAACAGCAATTTGTGTGAAATACTTTGAGATGTTTCTCAGAGACATATGTCACATAAATGCATGTTTTTCTATAGTTTTCATTTTAAACTATTAATATCAGTCAGATCCAAGCCAGGGGACCTTAGTACAACTTTTTCTTATACCAGCTACTTTAGTTATGTTCCTTTAACATGAATAACAAAGTCTATGTTGATTGGCGTGTATCACAGTGCAATAGTAAAGGTGTTAGTCTATCTTGAGATCCAGGCTGCCATGTTTTCTACAAAAAGAAACTGGATTCTGATGTTTCATTTCAAGACATCTGTTAAAGTCCCTTGCATAGTCTTCAATAGGAAGAATCATTCTTAATATATTTCTTGGGCAGTCCACTTAAACTGCTTCACTTGTATTTGAGATTTTCTTTCTTCAGAATACTTTCAAATTCCATCTTCCAAATGAAATGATACAGGAAGTTAACTGTATTTTCATTTTACCGATTCAGTAAAAGAATTAGCTCTCTGGAAGAGCCAGTTCCAATGTCTCTCGGCAGCTGTGAGCGATGCCAGAAAATAACATTTTTCCAAATGCCAAACTACTCAAAAGGGAGTTAAAAACTGGTGGATCGGTTATAACAATATGATTAAAAAAACATTGCTTTGAATCAGTACTGTAATGCAATTAAGTGGTGTCCTTATAAAAGGTCAAATTTGAAGACAACTAAGATGTTCTCTGTGGCAGCTCATGCCATTTATGGAGTCTGTATATTGTTCAACTTCACTTGCAACACTATTTCATTAGCATTTTAACCTAATGTGGTTACCATTTCACTAATACACAACTTCCCGAAACACCGAGGCTAAAATCATACATAGGAGCAGCATTTATTAAAACAAACAGCAACTGGTCTTGTAGCTCCAACACTTGACAGTTACAAATGTAACACCCGACCAGGAGGTTACAAATCCAAATCACAGAATTAATTGAAACCCCAGTGTAAACGGCAGTTAGTAGCATACATGACCGAAGTGAAGAACAAACAGAAAAGTTTTGCTCGTGAGTTGCGGCTCCTTCTATTTATAAGCACAACCTGACAAACTCACTGATAAAACCAAGCTCTTCATTTCAGACAAACACAGTCAAATCCAAGACAGGGAGACTGCAGTTTTTTTCTTTGAGTAGAACTATTTCAGATCCCAGTATGCAATTTATAGCTCGAGTGTTCCGCCAATGGGTGAATATAAATTAAATAGGTAACCGAACACTGTTAAGCAGGGTACTACCGAGCTGCTAAAGAAGTTCTCCAATAAAAAAATGTTTAAAGTTATATAGACATCAACAACCAGCCTCGCAAATAAAATTAACATTGTTCTGTTCGATCAATGAACTACAGGATAACATTCTGATGTCAACATTTGCAAGATAGTGGAATTCCATTGCCTAATAAACAAGCAACTAAATAATAGGGTCCAATACAATCCCAATTCAACTGTTTTGAAAATGTCACAGCATCTAAAACACATCACCAATCATTCACAGTCAATAGTTGAAAAATCTAGCCTTTAAAAGTCTATTCAATAGTTTTGTTTCTTTTTAGCTGCAGCATCTGACGATTAGCTCCCTTCTTTAAGAAGCAGCTGGATAAATATCTGGTTGAGATGGAACTGGTGGTTACAGGGATATGTGCTGATTGAAGGTGTGCAGAGCTCTCTCTGCAAAATTGAAAATGTAAATGTTTAGGGAGTAGGGAGGGGGAATCTCTGCTCTCTATAAACATTTAAGCTGAGGTCAGGTAAGTTTAGAAAGTGCTCAGGAGGTCCGATAGACCCCCCCCACCACCTCACCCCACCCAAGTCCTTTTTAAACCAGGTTTAACACCACACTGGATTTATCCTTCTTGTGGTGTCCGATCCTGGCTACAGATTTACATCTCAGGCTCAACATCAGTGAGAAAAAGAAATTTATTTTGCACTGACACTGGACCTGCACCCTGAGATGATCAAATATCCCATGGGGCATAATAGTCATAAAGGTCCTGTAGAATGGGGTGAGGGGGAGGGAGGCATATTATGGAGTTTTTCTTGCTTTGGATCAGGAGAAGTTTATGTGGGATTTTTAGTCAGAAGAATATACGGGTGGGGTATAGCCCGAGACAGGATAGATCTGTGGAAGAAATGGACTTGATGGCCCAAATGACCTTAATCTTATTATTTACTTAACATTCAGTTGGAATGATTTGTAATTAGATTTTATCAGGGACATAATATACGCATTGCTTGCGGTGAAGAAGTGAAAGAAATGTGCTGTCACTAGCACAAAGCTAAATTGTTAATGTAGCACAATTTGGAAAACCTGGAAGCCAGTCTCTCAGAGAAAGGAGAAGAGGAGGCCATGCTTTGGAGATATGTGGGATTCAGGAATGAAGCCTGCATGTCCGTTTAGTCAGTGAGCTCCCTACTCCAAGTTACTTCAGGAAGGGCGATTGATGATTGAGGCAAGTCTTAGCCAACTCAAAGAATCCAAACATACTAGGCTGAGCTTAGGTCATTTCAGTGCTCCCAAAGGACTGCAGATTCAATGAATTACCAAGAAAATCCAGCATCCTTCTGGAATACTAAACACAGTGCAAATGTAATTTCTTTGGCGGTATTAAATTGATGGAGAAATCCAAACAATCATAAGTATTTTTTTAATGTACTTGTTAGAAGCAAATACAGGCACAAACACAAGAGCAATATGTACTTATGTAACTGCCGGAGTTAAGTAGTTATTGTAATCAGATCTGCCACGTGCTCTGTTAATTAGTCTGACTGAACCAGTTCTACAGTCACAGTATTTTAGGCTGTGTGCTTTCTGAAACTTTATTCAGAAACAAGGAGACTTCAAGCAGTCAATGATCTATTGGCTGTGAGTCAGATATACCACTATAATTTCTATTTTATTTTATTTTCTCCTCTTGCATTCTGCCATTGTAGGAAAGAAATTAGAGCCATGGAAAGGATACAGTGAATATTCACAAGAAAAGATATCGCGAATGAAAGGTTACAGATATGGAACAGAAAAGGTTAAGTGAGAGTTAAGAGGTTTTTAAAGTTTTGAAAGGGTAAATAGTGAAAGATTGTTTCCACTGGTTGGCAAGTTGGTAACAAAGGGGCATAGACTGAGGATTATCACAAGTACAAAGGGAAAGTTAGATGTTTCTTTTCCCCCCGACAGGGTTATTAGAATTTGGAGCTCTTTACCACAAGTGACCGTTAAGACAGAGACCAGAGGGTAAATATTTAATTGTAGGTGCAGTTTATTTCTGAACAGTTGGAAACAAATGCTAAGCTCAGAAAAGGGGAAGAAAAATCCTTCCAGCTTCAGGAAAGGCTCAAAAAGCATTTCAATCCATTGGCAGCCTTTTTCAATGCTGAAAGGGAGAGAGGCCGAAGAGGTAACAGTGAAAAATGAAGGGAGCAGAAAGCTGATGTTCAGTTACAAGTCTGCAGGCAAATGCCAGAACAGCACAGCACTCGACACTTGTTTGATAGCTGGTGTGAGGGGGGCACTCCTGCTCTGCCCGGCTCCACGTTCAGGTAAGTATAAGGCAGCCTCCCTGCCGATTAGTGCCACGTTGTGCTGCGTGAGTGCAGTACGTGGTGGGTGACACGCTGGCATATTCGAAATACGGAAATGGGTCCTGTAAGACGCGCAGTACCCTAATATATTCCGTCATTAAAACGTTCCCGATGTGCGCTCCTGCCTCGAGCATATCTACCTTTTCCAATAGGGCAGACAGCGCAAGTCTGACCGGAAATGTGCATATGCTTCCTGCCCGCCAAAGTGGACTACCATCGACACCACAAACTGCCGGCTCACAGTGGAAAGGATATCCAAGTTCATGACTGCCAAAGTGGAGGCATAGGAGGCCATTTAGTGCCCAAAAAATGTGCGCTGGGCGGCCAAATTTCTAGGCCTATATATTTTAATCATCTATTTGACACTCAGACAGACAAAGTTCATCCAAGTGAGGCAACTAGCATAGTGGCAGGCAGTGCTGGGACCTGAATTGCTTCAGCACTAAATACTCAACAGTTTAACACACCAGATAATCGCAATGTTTTTTCTTTCTCTTTTTGAGTAAGACAGTGGTTTGATTAAGGATTAGATTTTCCAAGACCTTGCAAGCAGTGAGGTTCCTTGCTCGTCACTATGATGGACAGTGGGCCCGTGATTTTCAAAAGCAAACTTGTGACGTATGATGACTCTCAAAATCCAGCCTTAAATTGCAATGTTGATGAAATGGGCTCCACCAAAGTTGACGCTTCTCCTCAAATCTAAATATTAGTTAACTCT
Organism: Heptranchias perlo; assembly: GCF_035084215.1. Classification (NCBI taxonomy): domain Eukaryota; kingdom Metazoa; phylum Chordata; class Chondrichthyes; order Hexanchiformes; family Hexanchidae; genus Heptranchias; species Heptranchias perlo. The sequence goes on along the minus strand of NC_090348.1, from coordinate 12,641,919 downwards.
CCCATGCCCTCATATTGAAAATGTACGTTTTAACAACAAGTTTCCGTTCACAGTAAATGTCAATGTAATTTCTGTTAATGATTTTCCCCCTCTCCATTTTTCATCTAGTTGATTTAGCCCCCATCTCTTTTAGGGTGTCTTTGGGCCATACAGCCAGCCCCTACCCCTCCAACTAACAGACAGAGCAGGTAGCTATCTCCCAGGCCTCAGCTAATGCTGCTATTGAGCTAGTCACCAAGAGGTACACAATAGGAGCAGTGAACCCAGCTTCTGATTATCCTTTCCTCCCGTAGGGAGGCACTTGGCCCATTGGATGCTACAGCTAACATGGCTGAAGGTGGCAAATTGCCGTGTGGGAATTGCAACAGCAAATCCATGCCCTGCTGTTCTATGCTTCTCAGCAGTGGAGCAGCAATGTACTACTCCAGTGGAAGCCTGTGTTGTGTCTTTTAAAGAAATATGCATTCATTTTTAATCCTCCCTGCATTGTCAATGAGAAAATCTATTTCAGTAGATCCAGTTTCTTAGGCCATTGCCAAGTTAAGTTTACAGGGCCCAATGTTGGCCAAGAGAAATCTCTGTGCTATTGGAGTTATCACATCCAACTCCAAACAGTTCAAACTGCAACATTCTGGCACTTGACGGGCTGAAAAATCATCCTTTAAAATCTGTTTTCAGCAATTTTTAAAAAACATGGGTCCCAAATTAAACAAAGGGACACTGTAGGCACAGGGAGAAAAAGAGAGAGAATGTTTAGTACTTCAACATTAAAAAAGGGCATCCTCAATGAATAAATACACTGTGTGGTGCAGTGCTGAGGTGTACAGGTCAGAAAAGTTCCAGATTCAATCCCTTGTCTGTGCAGAGTCACCTGATCTCAGTCAGTGAAGTATTACAGTTAGCCTCAGAGGACAGGATTTTGTTCTTGATCAGTGACTCACACTGAAAAGTGCATTTGCGGAGATCAGGTATGGACAGAATCAAACGCGGTTGTGATGCCCTATATAGTTGAATAGCCTGGTGACACTCACAACAGGTTAGTTTCTAGTACTTTTGTTGAAGTCACATGAGAAGTATTTTTTATATATTTTTTTCTTGAGATCTGGGCAATGCTGGCAACACTGCATTTATTGCCCCTTAGAAAGCGGTGGAGAGTTTTCTTCTTGAACCACTCCCAGTGCTTGGGTCGGAAAGTATTTGAGCATTCAAATGGCTTTTACCAGGTACTGACACCTAAATAGATTCAAGAGTTTAACGTATAAGAATGTGAGATAAGCACAGTCCGTATCTAACCCTGAAGGCAAACACAGTTGTTAGCCTTGGCTCAGTAGTAGCCTCTGAGTCAGAGTTGGTTCAAGTCCCACTCCAGAGACCTAAGCACAAAATCTAGGCTGAGTGGGATGTCCTGGGGGTGTGATAAGTGCTAAATAAATACTTTCTTTCTTATTTGGATGTTGTAGATGTTAACTGTGGCTCAGTGTTAGCACTCGTGCCTCTGAGTCAGAAGGTTGTGGGTTCAAATCCTACTCCGTAGACTTGAGCACATAATCTAGGCTGACAATCCAGTGTAGTACTGAGAGAGTGCTGCATTTTTGGAGGTGTCATGTTTTGGATGAGATGTTAAACTGAGGTCCCGTTTGCCTTCTCAGGTGGATGTAAAAGATCCCATGGCACTATTCGAAAAAGAGCAGGGGAGCTTGTCCAATTTTCATCCCCCAACCAGCATCATTAAAATAGACCATCTGGTCATTATGCTATTGCTGTTTGTGGGATCTTGCTGTGTGCAAATTAACTGCCATGTTTCTTACATAACAACAGAGACTACACTTCAAAAGTACTTCATTGGCTGTAAAGCGCTTTGGCACACCCTGAGGTTGGGAAAAGCACTATATAAATGCAAGTCTGTCTTTATTTTAAAAGTGAGTCAGAATTTGAATCTGGGTGAGCCTAATGGGACGTGCACGCCTGAATGGCCTAGAGTTTCCGCTTTGCCCACAGCTCCCGGTGCTGTCCCCAGTGATTTTCCAGGGTCAGCTGAATTAAATATATTTAGGGACTCCAGCGGGGCCCCATAGTTTGATAAGGTGAGAGTGGTATTAATGCCGCAGGCTGTGGAGAGGCAGAGGACAGTGCTGGACCCGTATCGGCCAAAAAAAGGTCTCTAAAACAGCTCGATGCAATGTGTGGCAGCAGATAGCAGAGGAACTGGATTGTGATTGTACTGTTCAACTCATGTAGATAGAGTGCTGATGGAAGTTCACTGACATCAGAAAGGGAAAGGGAAGGCCCTGAACGGGGTTGTGGTTCTCACCAAGGAGAAGGTGGTTGTTGTGCACACCTCAATATATTCTTCCCATCATAAGCTCTTGTATGTGTCCTGAAAGCCTACTATCTTCACCCCTCTAAATCTTCTCACCACCACTCATTCTCACAGCACATGCATGGCCACTGCTGGAAGTTCCCAAGCTTCAATGCCTCCTGAAACATTTTTTTCCCGCTTACCAGCTCCCCTCCCCTTTCAGCCATGGGTTTTGTTCGATGTCACTTATCAGTATGTTATAACCATCATCCCTGCTTCTTTTCTTTCAGGAGAAGGCAGGCAACAGCAGGCAGCGTTTGGCAAAGATGATAATGTTGGGGCAGACCCTTCAATCGCTGCATCCTCAATGGGAGATTTGTAAGGTCCATTCCTCATTATACTTCTCAGATACCCATCCATTATAAGAACATAAGAAATAGGAGCAGGAGTAGGCCAATCGGCCCCTCGAGCCTGCTCCGCCATTCAATAAGATCAGGGCTGATCTGATCCTAACCTCAAATCTAAATTCATGTCCAATTTCCTGCCCGCTCCCCGTAACCCCTAATTCCCTTTACTTCTAGGAAACTGTCTATTTCTGTTTTAAATTTATTTAATGATGTAGCTTCCACAGCTTCCTGGGGCAGCAAATTCCACAGACCTACTACCCTCTGAGTGAAGAAGTTTCTCCTCATCTCAGTTTTGAAAGAGCAGCCCCTTATTCTAAGATTATGCCCCCTAGTTCTAGTTTCACCCATCCTTGGGAACATCCTTACCGCATCCACCCGATCAAGCCCCTTCACAATCTTATATGTTTCAATAAGATCACCTCTCATTCTTCTGAACTCCAATGAGTAGAGTCCCAATCTACTCAACCTCTCCTCATATGTCCGCCCCCTCATCCCCGGGATTAACCGAGTGAACCTTCTTTGTACTGCCTCGAGAGCAAGTATGTCTTTTCTTAAGTATGGAGACCAAAACTGTATGCAGTATTCCAGGTGCGGTCTCACCAATACCTTATATAACTGCAGCAATACCTCCCTGTTTTTATATTCTATCGCCCTAGCAATAAAAGCCAACATTCCGTTGGCCTTCTTGATCACCTGCTGCACCTGCATACTAACTTTTTGATTTTCTTGCACTAGGACCCCCAGATCCCTTTGTACTGCTGTACTTTCCAGTTTCTCGCCATTAAGATAATAACTTGCTCTCTGATTTTTCCTGCCAAAGTGCATAACCTCACATTTTCCAATATTGTATTGCATCTGCCAAATCTCCGCCCACTCACCCAGCCTGTCTATATCCCCTTGTAGGTTTTTTATGTCCTCCTCACTCTCTACTTTCCCTCCCATCTTTGTATCATCTGCAAACTTTGATATGTTACATTCGGTCCCCTCCTCCAAATCGTTAATATCGATTGTAAAGAGTTGGGGACCCAGCAAATACCCCTGCGGAACACCACTGGCTACTGGTTGCCAGTCCGAGAATGAACCATTTATCCCAACTCTCTGCTTCCTGTTAGATCACCAATCCTCCACCCATGCCAGAATATTACCCCCAATCCAATGATTCTTTATCTTGAGCAATAATCTTTTATGTGGCACCTTGTCGAATGCCTTCTGGAAGTCTAAATACACTACGTCCACTGGTTCCCCTTTATCCACCCTGTACGTTATGTCCTCAAAGAACTCAAGCAAATTTGTCAGACATGACTTCCCCTTCGTAAAGCCATGCTGACTTTGTCCTATTAAATTATGTTTATCCAAATGTTCCGCTACTGTCTCCTTAATAATAGACTCCAAAATTTTACCCACCACAGATGTTAGGCTAACTGGTCTATAATTTCCAGCCTTCTGCCTACTACCCTTTTTAAATAAGGATGTTACATTCGCAGTTTTCCAATCTGCCGGGACCTTTGTCGAGTCCAGAGAATTTTGGAAAATTATTGCCAAAGCATCCACAATCCCCACTGCCACTTCCCTCAAGACCCTAGGATGTAAGCCATCAGGTCCAGGGGATTTATCCGCCTTGAGTCCCATTAATTTACTGAGTACCAATTCCTTAGTGATTTTAATCGTATTTAGCTCCTCCCCCACTAGAGCTCCCTGTTTGTCCAGTGTTGGGATATTCTTAGTGTCCTCTACCGTAAAGACTGAAACAAAATATTTGTTCAGCATTTTTGCCATCTCCATGTTTCCCACCATTAATTTCCCGGTCTCATCCTCTAAGGGACCTACGTTTGCCTTAGCCACCTTTTTTCTTTTTATATAACTGTAGAAACTCTTGCTATCTGTTTTTATATTTTTTGCTAATTTATTTTCATAATCTATCTTCCCTTTCTTAATCAATCCTTTAGTTACTTTTTGCTGTCTTTTGAAGACTTCCCAATCTTCTATCCTCCCACTAAGTTTGATGTGGAGATGCCGGTGATGGACTGGGGTTGACAATTGTAAACAATTTTACAACACCAAGTTATAGTCCAGCAATTTTATTTTAAATTCACAAGCTTTCGGAGGCTACCTCCTTCCTCAGGTGAACGATGTGAAAATGAAATCCTCGAAATGAAATCGCATTTATAATTCACAGAACAATGCTTGGTGATTACAGACAGTTTTTTCAACTGCCCGTTGCCAAGGCAATCAGTGTGCAGACAGACAGGTGTTACCTGCCAGGTCTCAGAATATACAAATCACCAAAAAAAACAACAAACAAAAAAAAAGAGATAGAGAGGTAGAAACATAGAAAAGACAGCAACTGACCCGTTATATTAAAAACAGATAACATTTGTTCTAAGTTTGGCTACCTTATATGTCCTTGTTTTTAGTTGGATACTATCCTTAATTTCTTTACTTAGCCACGGATGGCTGTCACTTCTTTTACACCCTTTTTTCCTCAGTGGAATATATTCTTTTTGAAAGTTGTAAAATAACTCCTTAAATGAACACCACTGTTCATGTACCGTCTTACCCTTTAATCTATTTTCCCAGTCCACTTTAATCAATTCCGCTCTCATACCATCATAGTCTCCTTTATTCAAGCTCAGTACGCTTGTTTGAGAACCAACCTTCTCACCCTCTAATTGGATATGTAATGTAACCATGTTATGGCCACTCATTCCAAGGGGATCCTTAACTCGGACATTAATTAATTAATCCTGGCTCATTACACAGGACCAGGTCCAAGGTTGCTTGCCCCTTTGTAGGATCAGTTACATATGGCTCAAGAAATCCATCCCTAATACACTCAATAAACTCTTCCTCAAGGCTGCCCTGCCCAATTTGATTTGTCCAGTTAATATGATAGTTAAAATCCCCCATAATTATAGCTGTTCCCTTATTACATGCCCCAACTATTTCCTGATTAATACTTCTTCCAGTAGTGTTGCAACTATTAGGAGGCCTATATACTATGCCCACTAGTGTTTTTTTCCCCTTTTTATTCCTTATCTCTACCCAAACTGTTTCATTGTCCTGATCCTTTGTCCCAATATAATTTCTCTATTACAGTGATTCCTTCCTTTATTAACATAGCCATCCCACCTCCCCTTCCTTCCTGCCTGTCCTTCCTGATAATTAAATATGCCAGGGTATTTAACAATGTCCAAGTAATGCACTGGACAGGAATAATTAACGAGGGCCAAACCTGGAAGTTGAAGCAGGAATGGCCGTGTGCAATGATTCGGGTGGATCTCCCACTGCACACCATCCCTGCCCTGGGAACATCCAGAATCAAAGTTCCACCGAGCACCCAGCTGTAACCAAGATCCATTGTTGGCAACAAACTCAATTATTATTCCTGTTATTGTTGGTCTACATAACAAGATCAACTGAACTTCAAAAGTAATTAATTGGCTCTAAGATGCTTTGCAACAGGGTGTTGGATATGAAGGCAAGCTCTCTCCTTTTTATGGATGTACAGAGCCCCATAACACTCAGATGCAAATTACAGTCATCAGGAATCTGCAGCAATGTGAGAAATGGGCAAACCAAATCAGCACACGCAAAGTTGTGGATCTACAAGACTCCATTGGTGTTGGACCTGATCTCAATTTTTGTCCATTCGTAGAGTGAATAATTTTCCATACACTCCTGTGAAATAGAGCAAGATCACAATTGATATTGACTGCACCTTTAGCCCCGTACTCCTCCGATCTCATTGGCCACTGTACTAACAATCTCCTAGGTTACAAGTGTGTGGTGCAGTCACAAAATTTGCAATGGTGACAGGTTGCTAAAACAGTACCATGACTTCTCAAAAGCATTCTGTTCTGTTCAACATCGGGCACAGAAACGCAGATGCTGCAAATGTTGGTGCCAACAACAACCCCACTGTTCCTCGGAACGCAGAATTGATTTAGAATGGAAATGAGTAAATTTGTGAATCATTATTCAGCCATGCAGCCTGCGGCTTTGCAATCAATAATAAAACTGTATTGTATTTTGGAGCTTCACCATCTCAAACTGTTTAATCCAAATCCCTGCTAAGAGGATTTATAATCTACTAGGCGAGCGCTGCCAAAAATGAAAATGGTTTCACAGGATTACCGGGATTATCAAAGTGCCTTAAATATTTGTAATAGTTCCCACTAAAATTAAAGCACTTTTTAAAATGTAAAACATTTATCATTTTACAATGATAATATAACAGATACTCAATTGATAATTGGAATTAAAGCTACATTTTTCAGTTATGAAGAGGATCTTGAAAATGATTTTTGTTCATATATAAAGTGGTGTGCAGAGCACTGTTTCATATATCAGATCCCTACAGTTCTGTAACTGCAGTGGGTGATAGGAGACTATCTACCATACAAAGCTGGAGCCAAAGCAGCGCGGAGTGAAGTTGCATTTCAATTATTTGGTAGTACAGTGGTGAATTTGGTTGCCATTGGTCCAATGGAGGGAGTATTAATCTTCATCATTTCAGGACATCTTAAAGCGTCTTACAACCAACGAAGTACTTTTGTAGTGTAGCCATTGTTTTACTGTAGGAAACGCGGCAGCCAATCTTGTGCACAGCAAGGTCCAACAAACAGCAATGTGATAAATGACCAGATAATCTGTTTTAATGATGTTGCTTAGGGGATAAATATTGGCCAGGAAACCCGGGAGAACTCCCCTGTTCTTCTACCATGCTGATTAATGGTAGGGGCTCTGATGCCTGGTGGCCTCGTACAACCACATTCTCTGGCGCTAACAAAGGGTGAATCCTGAAAATGATACCAGCTTAGAGATGAAGATGGATCCACTTTCTCTAGAGATGTTATGGTGGGGCTGTGCTTCCCAGCAATCTATGAGAGTCTAAACACACGTCAGTATGGTCACAAATAGATCTTTGATGCTGGCTTCATAAATTTGAAATATTTGGGATTCCAAAGCTGAAAAAGAGACCTCATCTCTATTTGCTAAGATCATAGGTGCAATTTTCCCCAATACAAGCCATAGAGGCTTTCCATTAGTTTTGCAAGTAGAGATATTGCTACAGCCTAAAACTAATATATTAGTTCATAATGGACAGCTTCTGTGCTGTCCCATTGCAAGGGGGCAAATGGGGAGGGGCCGACTATCTTACAGCAGTAGCTGCAGCCAGAATTAAAGGGATGCACCCACTTAAAGGTAAGGACAATTTTTTTGGCAGCCTTTCCAAAGGCTGTTGTGCCTAAAATTTTTTGGCAACTTTTCAAAAAGCAGAGAGAGCTTGTTTACTGCCGTCACATTTATTTTCAGTCCTTCACTTTTTTTTGCCAGCCATAAACTTTTCCAAAAGCAGTGTGGCTGGGAAAGGGGGTGGAAGTGAAGGACAAAACAAGTGAGGAGAGAGGAACAGAAACTGTGAGCCACTGATGGACTGGCACAGGACTCCTGTCTGGTGGCTGGTAAAGTGGAGACGCTGTTGCATGAAGTGGGTATGAGGATGTTTGCTCTGCTTGGCACTCCAGGACATCATGCCTCGCAGGAGGTGGCAGTCAGGGTCAGCGGTGTATACAGTATCCACAGGAGCTGGGGCACATGCCGGAAGTGGAAGACCTCAACAAAGCTGCCAAGGTAAGACTGCCAACGGTATCGCATACCAGATAGATGACCCAAATAACGTGCTGCCTGTTAACCTACTACATATTCACTGTTGGCAAATGCCAAGCTTTAAGGCAATCTGACAGCTCAGTCATTGCCCACCATGTGTACTCATGCTGCAACAGGACACACATTCATCTGGTGACATCCAACTGAAACCCTGGGCACTCCGACGTTTTAAAAAGGACTTTACACAGCAAATTATTCAAACGCAATCTAACTGCATGGTCAGCTACTGACACACAGGTGGGCTGTAGGTTGGTCACATGTCTGCCACTTCATGTGCTCATTCAATGTACAAAATCACAAGGCTACTTCTTCGCTTGTACAAGATTGCACCCAATATAAGGGAACAGACCTGAATTGGAGGAAAGCTCAACAAATTAGAAACCTTGTACCACTGTGGACACCCTCATCTACAAGGACATGCAGGAAGGGTAAAAGGAAAGGAAGAAGAAAAGTTGCAACAGTGCGCTGAGTGGAATGTCACTGTCTGTTGGATTTTTTACACCCAAAATGTATCTGGGCTTTGCAAAGCAACGATTAGAATTCTATCTCATCTTGTTTAAAATTAGTTGCCAGAAAATTAGAATATCTTTGGGTAAATAGCACTAATACATCTGACCAGGACGTATATTTATTGTGGAAACAGCATTCATTTTACTGTTAAATTCATAATCAAGCACACACTTTTGCTTAAAATTCATAATATTCTGATCCAAAAATATATAATTATATGACATCAGAGAAGATTACATCTAAATGGAACAGGGGTAAATCCTGGAGATTAAATTATCCTATTAAGAATGAAAGCATTTAAAACCCATTTAATAACCATTGACCAAAGATTATAGTTATCTAAAAGCAAAGATTAGTGCAGTAAATGTGCAAAGCATTGCTATAATTAGAATGCTATAGAGAAGATTATACAAGTATAATCTTAGCTGGGAGGTTATAAATAATTATTTTATTCATCTGGAACATGGTTTCTAGATAACAGTAACAGAAAATGATATATCCACCAAAGGTCATCTAATCCTTTAGTTACCAGCATCCTACTCTCATTTGAACGAATTGAGAGACAAAGAGAGAGAGAGAAAGAACGAAAGAAAGAAATGAGGCACAGAAAGTGCAGTAAGGAGAGAAACTCAAGAAGAGATAAAAAGGTTAATGATCCAGTCCGATCACACTGTCAGCTGGAATGGAATGCATCGACTGCATGGCACGAAAATAGTACACAAAGCTGAATTCAGGTGACTTTGTAAGTTTAGTTCATTTTAATAACTATCATATGCTCCCTGCACAGAATGGTTGATGCTCAGGGTACATGCCGTGTGCATGGATAAGATATCGGAGAGTCAGCAGCTAAAGAAATTTAAAGGCTGGCCGCTACCAGTTTAATGTATATTCATAGTAGTTCACAACACCAGAAAGAGATCATTCAGGCCATTGGCCAGGAATTTCCACATGTAAACGGGATTTCCACCTCACTTCCGGTGACAGAGCAGGGGCAGCTCAGAGGACATTCCTGGCCATTGTGTCTGTGCTGGCTCTTTGCTAGAGCAATCCAGAATTAATCTCTCTACCCTATTCTCTTCCCATTAAACTTTATGTTCATCTGCTTCAAATATTTGTCCACTTTTCCATTAAAAAATACAATGATCTCTACCTCAACTACTCCCTGTAGCAAACCATTCTGTGCTCCAATGACTCTCAGCATGAAGAAACCTCTCCTGGCCTCTCTCCCCACTCTCAGTGACAATTTTAAATTGATTACCCCTCATCATTGATTCCCTATTCATGTTATAAAAGCCCTTTATAATTTTAAAACCCCTCTTAAATCTCTTCTTAGCCTTCTCTGTTTCAGCACTGCTACTTTTGAGGATTTTGCTCTGGAGGTCTCACTCCAGGAGATGCAGCAAAGGAGGGTGTCCTCGGAGCTGTGAGGCACACTCACCAATAAGTTGCGCTGCAAGGAATGCTTGGCTGTTGGTGGTGTAAATGCAGTCGCCCATGTCCACAGGCCATGTGAGCAGATAACAAAGAAATTCTCTGGACTCAGATTGCAAAGGCAGGAAGACTCACATTTTGCTTACTTTCAGTATACGGCCTTATGATGAATGCCAACAAGAGTTCACTTTCTGTTTTGTACTGCAAAGCACTTGCGAAACCTTTCAGCTCTGATGTTTGCACATGCACACCAGTTTGCTGCACGGCACACTTCGTTGCTGTTACAGAAACACACTTCCAATGTCAGACAAAAATTTCGCAAGTTAGGATGATCAACACACTGCTAACAGAGGTTGCTCGCATGCTGCAGGTCAACAGTAGTAACAAAGTAGCATGTTGGCTGGAAACTTGGGTGACATGGTTTCTGTTTTACTAAATTCCAATAGGTGTATATTTTGTATCTGTTTACAGGAAAATGACACACATCACCAATGGGAATGGCAGACCAATGGGGTCCTCTCAATTATCGGCCTTTGATTCAAAATGGGCAGACAATCCTCTAAATCCTAGGGAATAGTGAAGGGGGAGACATAAGGCTCCCCCACAAGCTCAGGGTTTGAACTATCCTTTGCTTATCACCCCCACCTACTCACACATATGGGCATATAGTACACCGCAACTGTACAATATCTTTCCACGTAATCTCTATTATATTGCCAATATTGTAACATATGTTCTTCTATTGCTATAGATGTCCATAATATGTTCATTACAGACGGCAGCATCTACCCTGTCCCCTGCATTTCACAGCACTGTACATCATTCACCCCCACAATGGCAGGCACCAGCACAGATACATTCACTCTGGGTGATTTAGATAGTGACTTTCAGGAAGGAGCACTGGGTGAGTTACAGAGTACGAGCGAGGAGGATCGAGTGGAGGTGGCAAAGGAGGAGCAGAATCATGTTGTCTTCCTTCAGTTGCTGAGCCCAGGGGTTGGGTTATTTTTGCAGTTATTTGAGTGCGTGCCAAACACCAGTCTGGGGCAACTACAAAGAAGTCCACTACTCAGATCTGCGCAACGATCCATGATCACCTAACCGTATGCTTGACCACTCCATCTTCAGCAGAGCCACCATGAACAGAGATCCTACCTCAGTTGCAGTTTCACTAATGAATGCTCTGACTAAGGGAGTAGACACTTTGAGCTCCAAGATATAGCAGTCTTTTTGTCTGATTGCAACATGCTGAGGGATCAGATTGACAGAGCCATAACACATGGTTCAGCGACCTCTTCGCTGCCCAACTCTAGATGACTAGAGCACACTTCCTGTAAGGTGTCATATTTACATCCTGTAACAATTTTCCCATCACTTTTTGTTGATAACATCCCTATTGTTATAAAACAGCGAACATGAACATTGGCAAGGGGGATTTGCAAGCATATAATAAAATGATCCGTAGTTATAACCAACCTTTTATTTAATACATAAACCAATTATAATAATAAATCATTTAGACTTAAAAATGAATAGATTCTGGAATAATAATTGAACCCTGTGTTTTGACTCTCAATCTGATCCCCCAGTGTGTAATTATAATGAGATAATTCAAATTGCATGAAGGTTCATAAGTTTAAAATATATTTTCATCACTGTCTTTTGAAAATTAATGTCTGTAAAATGCAAAAACTAATTTATTGAACGCTTTTCATTGTAGTACTTCCTGAATCTACTAAGTTATTTGGCTTCCACAGTGAAGGACCACTGTAGTGGGAAAGAAATGACCCTTCAACAGCATGTCCTTTATTTGTAGTATTTACTCAATCATTATAACATATTCCCCAAGAGACAAGCATTCAGCCCATTTTAATTGATTTATGCTTATCGGCTATAAATACTCTGCACATAATGAATGTCTCATAGCACAGATTAGGTGTCACACGAAGTTGAATGCCATGTCCTGGTTACAATTATGAGCTAGAGATTCATAATAACTGGTGACAGCAGCCTTAGATCATAGTTCATATTCAAATCAAATAGCAGACCAGTGAAATTTAGACATTCAGTAATTACCCTGTGAAATATCAACAAATTGCATTTATATAGCACCTTTAATGTAGTAAAACATCCTAAGATGCCTCAGAGGAGCGTAATCAGACCAAAATTGACACCGAGCCAGTGAAGGGGTCATTAGGACAGATGATCAAACACTTGATCAAAGAGGTAGGTTTTAAGCAGTGTCTTAAAGGAGGAGAAAGAGGTGGAGAAGTTTGAGGACTGAATTCCAGAGCTTAGAGTCTAGATGGCTGAAGGAACGGCCGCCAATGGTGGGGTGAAGGAAGTGGCGGATGCGCAAGAAGCAAGAGTTGGAGGGATGCAGAGTTCTTGGAGAGTTGGAGGAGGTTACAGAGCTAGGGAGGGGCAAGACCATGAAGGGATTTGAACGAGGATAGAGAATTTAAAAATTGAGGCGTTGGTGGACAGGGAGCTAATGTAGGTCAGCGAGCACAGTGTAATTACAACGATACTGAGTGGGTGTAGTGTAAGAGAATCCCTTTTTTTCTACACCATCTCAACATGTCCACTCCAGAGAAATTAATGAATACAAGGCTCCATTGAAGAGCTCTGCAAATGAGAATATCTAAAACATCATTTAATAAAATGCTTAAAACCAATGTGAGATCCATCCAGAGGTAAAGACTTGTTTGTCATAGTGATTGTTCGCTGCTCATTTCCCAGCTGCACACAGGTGTGTCAGTGCTGGGGTCTACGTGCCTCATGGGCAACGCAAGTTCAAATTGATATTCCCCATCAAGTTGCTGATATTTACAGATGTTGATGTTCTAATTTGGGTTTATCCATTAATGAGACAACAGTGCTAAAAAAAACAGCCCCACAAAATTCAGACAGGCCAAAACTAGCAAATATGAAATACAAGCACAAATAGGACCGAGTTGTCTAGGCTTCAACGGCTGGATTGGAAGAGCTGAGGGGTCACTTTTGGCCCAATGGCCGCAGTTTGGACATGCTAGACCTAGCCTGCTCTTAAGCTGGCTAGTTAGAAATGAATCAGAGCAGGACAGTGGATTTTCCCTGCCCTCCTTATACAGAAACACCTTGATGTCTCCGTCTCACAGCTCAAATGAGATTAGGATCTTATTATGTAAGAAATCACAGACAAACCCATGGCCTATCCCTCTGTGACATAATACACTAAGATGCAGTGCTACTAAGCCTGCCTTTTTACAATTTTAGAAGGCTCATCCGACTTTAATTTCCACCCAGTTTTCTCCCTTACCCCTCCTCCTCTCCTGCAATAATGCTGGTGTACGATTCAGTCGATGAAGGTAGACCTCCTCTAAAAAAATAGCTTGCATTTAAATAGCGCCTCAGGACGTACTACAGCCAATTAAGTAATTTTGAAGTGCAGTCACTGTTGTAATGTAGGAAACAGGGCAGTCCATTTGCACACGGCAATGAGATAATAACCAGATAATCTGTTTTTGTGATGTTAAATGAGGGATAAATATAGTCCAGGACACCGGGGAGAACTACCCTGCTCTTCTTCGCAATAGAACCGTGGGATCTTTTACATCCAGTTGAGGGCAGACGTGGCTTCGGTTTAACGTCTCATCAAAAGACGGCACCTCTGACAGTGCAGCGCTCCCTCAGTACTGCACTGAAGTGTCAGCCTAGATTTTGTGCTCAAGTCTCTGGAGTAGGCCTTGAACCCACAACCTTCTGACACAGAGGCGAGAGTGCTACCCACTGAGCCAGAGTTAACATTTACAACATCCAAACAAGCATTTATACAGCACTTATCACACCCCCAGGACATCCCACTGGAGTGTCAGCCGAGATTATGTGCCGAGATCCGGAAGTGGGGCTTGAACCCACAACCTTCTCATTCAGAATGCTATCAGCTGAGCCAAGTCGACACCACATTCTTCACATCCAGTGGCATGGACAGTAATGAATTTAATTCCCTATGTGTGTGTTCGTTATTGCACTGGTTACTGCGTTTGCATAAATTCCTGTCGGCAGAATACAGTCAATAACCTGTTCAATGTTATTTTTATTCTAAAGTAGCGCATGGAAGAAATTAAACCCATAAATGTCAGTGAGCTACTCACCGTGGGGAGGGGAGCTATCAGAGTTGGCCAAATCCTGTCTTGATTCAACATGGATATTTCCAGGAGAAGGTCACTGAATAGCATTAGAAATTGGATTACAGGTAAATAATTTTTCTCCTCTTTCCTTGACACCTCATACATGTTACAGTGTTTAGTGGAGGAATCTTATTGTATTTATTTTTCAATTCACCTTAACAATGTATCTTGGTGAATATAATTCATATGAACAGATTTTTTGAATTACGTGACATTGTTTGGGTGAGGCTGGAGACAAGCGTTTTATGGAATAGACACCAAATGTAACATTGGCTGACGATTTGTTAGTATATTCCCTCCTTACAGAGTCGCCAAAGATTATTATTCTTCTGTTTGCTGCATCAAAAAAAATTGTTCATTTCCAAATTATTTTAAATCAGAGTGAAAATTGTAATTTGAAGAAAAATTCTGCCACCGTCCTTAGAAGGGCCATTTGACCATGGAAAATGACTTAATGGGTATTGTTCTTTGATTGGTATTGATAGGCCTTTGCTTTCCACATCACATCAGCAATGGGCTAAATTTATACTCACAGGTCCAGATAGAGTTGCAACTTTTTGTTAATGTAATGCAAAACGGATGGCTGAAGATAGGCAGGAAATGACAGATTTGCATTAAAGGAGAAGCACCAAAGATTGTATATATCCATTTGGTTCTATATATATGTGGGGGAGGGGGGGGGGAAAAGAGATTTTCCAACTACACATTGTGACCGAGAATCTCGCCCATCCTAATGCATATCAGAAAATTATAAAAATAACCTGTACCTTGTTGCTGTACTGATCTCTCATCCTGAGAACTGTGCTAAATTGATAGAAGTTAAGGCTCATTTCAAACTCCTCACTGTTTAAAATAGATAGTTTCACTGCTTCAGCTTGTCTTATTCCACATTTTGTACCCAATAACACATTATATTAATAACTTCCTCAGTCGTGTTGCTTTTAGAGTTTGAGTCTGCTTATTTTTTTATCATTTACATCTCTTCTCCATCTGATTGTATTGCTAAAATATGATTAAATCAGGACATTTTAGACAATTATCCCAGGTATTCATCCATCTTAACATTCAAAACGTTAGGTCAGGGTGAAAGTTCTCTGTGCTTCCTGCTGACTTGGAAGCAAACTTTTGCTGCAGTTGTCAGAAATTGAAGATAGCAAGAAAGTGGATTGAAAGGCCTGAAACATTTATTTATTTATTTTAAAACATGATCTTCAATGTCTATCTATATATTAAAAGTTTTGCATATAATGCATGCCTTCTGTAGGTATCACACTTACATTCTTTAATACTTTCTCTTCACACTTTCCCGCATCACACCTTGTTAATAAGACCCCTATTTGTTATAAGGCAATATATCCCCTGCTGTACCATGAACACCACCATGGGAGATCTGCTAGTGTTTTGTAATCATTCTATGATTATAGCACAGAAGGAGGCAGTTCGGCCCATTGTGCCCATGCCGGCTCATTGCAAGAGCAATCCAGTTAGTCCCATTCCCCCACAGCCCTGCAAATTTTTTCACCTTCAAGTATTTATGCAATTCCTTTTAAGGATTGTGTATTGAACTAGTTAAGTTAGACATTATTGATGCTCAACAGAATTAAGATATTAAACTCTGTTCTTCGATTCCTGCAGGTGCCGTCTTGTAAACACTTAAGATCATTAGTGAAAGCAAAATCTTCTCCTGTAAAAAGGAGTCTGGAAATTTTAAATGGGTTTACAGCCCTGTTAAATTAGCAGACAGGGAAATCTGATGCAAATGCATTAAGCATTCATATGGTAATGAATGTCAGTATTCCCAGAATATGATCATTAAAGGATATTGCAAGTGAAACAAGCCTATTAAAAATATCTATTGATGGCAGAGTTATGTAATATCAATCTAATCAGACATATGGGACACTAATGCTAATTGAAAGAGGCCATAAGGTGTGCTGAGATAATAGGTCATGGCTCACTACTCTTGAATTCTCTGCAGAGATAACTGAATTAGTAGAGGAAAGTCAATGAGTTGCTATAATATGCTTGGATTTTCAGAAGGCATTTGGTAAAGTTCTTCCTTTGCGAGCTAGATGGACTGAAACTTAATTTGGGAAATGGTCACCACATTACAGAAAAGATGTAATTGCACTAGAGAGGGTGCAGAGGAGATTTACGAGGATGTTACCAGGACTGGAGAGTTTTAGCCATGAGGAAAGATTGGATAGGCTGGGGTTGTTTTCCTTGGAACAGAGGAGGCTGAGGGGCAATTTGATTGAGGTGTACAAAATTATGAGGGGCCTAGATAGAGTGAATAGGAAGGACTGATTTCCCTTAGCAGAGGGGTCAATAACCAGGGGGCATAGATTTAAAGTTATTGATAGAAGGATTAGAGTGGAAATGAGGAAAATTCTTTTCACCCTGTGGGTGGTGGGGGTCTGGAGCTCACTGACTGAGAGGATGGTAGAGGCAGAAACCCTCAACTCATTAAAAAAAAATACCTGGATGTGCACCTGAAGAGTCGTGAGCTGCAGGGCTACAGACCAAATGCGGGAAAGTGGGATTAGGCTGGGTGGCTCGTTTCTCAGCTGGCACGGACACGATGGGCCGAATGGCCTCCTTCTGCACCGTAAATTTGCTATGATTCTATGAAAGCAGAAGCTGATCAATGGACAACACTTGGCTGGGGTGGGGTGAGGTGGGGGGAAGTCAGTGACTCTTGCAGTTCCACAGGGATCTATTCTGGGTCAGTGCTATTTACACCATTAGTAAACTATGTGCACCTCAAGTATTTTGCAAAAAAACTTAATTTTACCCCATGTTAGTCACAGTGAACTACATTTGGAATTTTAGGTACCCTACCTTTAAAGGACATCGACATATTGGACAAGAATGAGACAAGAGTAATCCTGGGAATCAAAACTCTAAATTATGACGAGGCACTCAAAGAATTGAACTTGTTTTCATTGTTTCATTTAAAATGTAGTTGCTCAACCAGAGGAAATAAGTGTAAAATTAATAAGCCTCAAATAAAACCAGTGTTTAGTAGAGTTATCTTTTGCTCATGGAGTAAAAGATTCACTACTCTAATTGACTTTCCACAAAAACAGTTAAATCTGTGTTGGTTATCTGCTTTTAAAATAAAGCTTGCTTAACATCTGTTTATGAACAGGATCAAATATAAGGAAACAGACAAAAGATTATCGAATTATTAAACTTGCATTTATGTAGCACCTTATCACATCTTTCAGAAATGTCCCCAAGTACTTCACATAAAACGAATTACTTCATGCGGTTACCATTGTTACGTGGATAAGCACAGCAGGCATTTTACACACAGCAAGGACCCACAATTTGATTTTGAAGGTGCTGGCCGGGGAGAACTCCCTGGCCCTCTTCATATTACTGTCCACCTGACCCATTGTATTAGGCACATGGGCTTTGATTTAACATCTCACCCAAAGAAAGGCATTTCTGATGATATAGCACTCCTTCAGTTCTGCACTGAAGTGTCAGCCTAGATAATGGGCTCAAGTCTTGGAGTGGAAGACGGTAAGTAATCCAGACAACATATGGGAAATAGAAATCATGGCACCCATGGGGGACAGCAACCACAGAATGATCAAGTTTAACATGATCTGGGATTTAGGAATAGGTATATAACTTATGAGCTAGCTTCAAAGAAATGAAAAAACAGCTTAAACAAATTGATTGGGAGGTTGTTCAATAGCAATTCAGTGGAGGTCAAGTACATGGGAACAGGAGTAGGCCATTTAGCCCCTCGAGCCTATTCCGCCATTCAATGAGATCATGGTTGATCTGTGACCTAACCCCATATGCTTGCTTTAACCGAAGGTATTAAGGGATATGGGGCTAACAAAAATCTATCAATCTCAGATTTAAAATGAACAATTAAGCTAGCATCAACTGCCGTTTGCAGAAGAGAGTTCTAAACTTCTACCACCCTTTGCGTGTAGAAGTGTTTCCTAACTTCACTCCTAAAAGTCCTGGCTCTAACTTTTAGGCTTTGTTCCCTAGTCCTAGACTCTCCAACCAGCGGAAATAGTTTCTCTCTCTCTATCCAATCAGTTTCCCTTAATATTGTGAAAACTTCGATCAAATCACCCCTTACTCTTCTAAATTCCAGGGAATACAACCTTAGTTTGTGTAATCTCTCCTCATAATTTAACCCTTGGAGTCCAGGTATCATTTTAGTAAATTTAAGCTGCACTCCCTCCAAGGCCAATATATCCTGCCTTAGGTGCAGTGCCCAGAACAGAGCACAGTACTCCAGGTGTGGTTTAACCAGGGCTTTGTGTAGCTGTAGCATAATTTCTACCCCCTTGCATTCTAGTCCTCTAGATATAAAAGGCCAGCATTCCATTAGCCTTTTTGATTATTTTCTGTACCTGTCCATGACATTTTAATGATCTATGTACATGGACTCCTTGGACCTCCAATCTTTTGAGCTTTTCACCATTTAGAAAGTACTCTGATCTATCCTTTTTAGGTCCATAGTGGATGACCTCACACTTGCCTACAATGAAATTCATTTGCCACAGTTTTGCCCATTTACTTAATCTATTAATATCTCTCTATAATTTTATGCTTCCATCTATACTGCGTACAATGCTGCCTATCTTTGTGTCATCAGCAAACTTGAATACGTGGCCCTCTATCCTGTCTTCTAAGTCGTTAATAATTACAGTGCATAGTTGAGGCCCCAATACAGATCCCTGTGGGACATCACTTACATCCTGCCAATTTGAGTACCTACTCCTTATCCCGACTCTGTCTCCTGTCGCTCAGCCAATTTCCTAACCAGGTCAATAATTTGCCCTTAATTCCTTGAGCTTCAACTTTAGCTAAGAGTCTCTTATGAGGGACTTTATCGAATGCCTTCTGGAAGTCCATATAAACATAGATAGTCTCCTGTCCACTACTTTAGTTCACCTCTTCAAAAAATTCAATCAGGTTCGTCAGGCATAACCTACCCTTTACAAATCCATGCTGGCTCTCTCTGATCAGCTGAAAATTTTCAAGGTGTTCAGTTACTTTATCCTTAATTATAGACTCCAGTAATTTCCCAACAGATGTTGCATATTTAAAGACATAATGCTAAGGATAGAGGATAATTCGATACCTAGCAGTAGTAAGTGTAGAATAAACAAGTGGGATCCTAAATGGAGTAACAAATCAAAAGATTGAACTCTACAAATGCTGCAGAAAGGTGTAGGTATGTTATTGAAGATGTATATATAACAGTCAGTATATTAAATGATTACTTTATTAAGGTATTCACTAGGGAAGACATGAGCAACATGCCCTCCCTAAATAATAACTCAAGTAGAATTAATAGCTTCAGTATAAATGAGACGGAAGTATAAAACAGGGCTCAAAACAAATAAATCCCCCGAGATGGCTGCTAGTTGTCCTGAACACTGACTGTGAGAAGGTTCACTCGACTGATTCCTGGGATAAGGGGGTTATCTTATGAGGAAAGGTTGGACAAGTTGGGCCTGTATACATTGG
Organism: Heptranchias perlo; assembly: GCF_035084215.1. Taxonomy (NCBI): domain Eukaryota; kingdom Metazoa; phylum Chordata; class Chondrichthyes; order Hexanchiformes; family Hexanchidae; genus Heptranchias; species Heptranchias perlo. Next base: position 12,621,919 of record NC_090348.1, on the reverse strand, counting down.
AGTTTAGAAGAATGAGAGGTGAACTTATTGAAACATATAAGATCCTGAGGGGACTTGAAGGGGTAGATGCTGAGAGGATGTTTCCCCTTGTGGGAAAGACTAGAACTAGGGAACACAGTTTAAAAATAAGGGGTCTCCCATTTAAGATGGAGATGAGGAGAAATTTTTTCTCTCAGAGGGTTGTGAGTCTGTGGAACTCCCTTCCCCAGAGAGTGGTGGAGGCAGGGTCATTGAATATTTTTAAGGCAGAGTTAGATAGATTCCTGATTAACAAGGGAGTCAAAGGTTATAGTAGTCACATGGGAAAATAGGGTTGAGGTCACAATCAGGTCAGCTATGATCTTATCAAATGGCTGAGGGGCCGAATGGCTTACTCCTGCTCTTAATTCGTATGTTCGTATGATTCATGAGGCATTTATTAGTCATTATGAGAGTCAATGAGCACTGCGGAGGTCTCAGTAGATGGTATGATAATTTTGTTTTGGTTTGTTAGCTGCTCCCTTTAAATCCAGTCACAAGTCATAAGAAATGTTCCAAGCTCAATTCAATACAAAGGTCTCAAGTTTAGTTCAGTCGCCTGTGAAACTGAGGCTATCCAGGCTACTGCTGAACAAACACAGACTCTATAATGTATTCAATTACATGAATGACAGTCACTTCTTTTGAAATGTGGCCTACAGTTATTTAAAGTTGAGGGAAGTCCCAATAACTGGGATAATTTGAAGAGAAGAAAGAAGAGATTTGTGTTGGAGTTGGTGAGGTTGAGAGTCAGTCTGGAGTTCTTTAGAGAATAGTTTGTATCAGCTCCTGCTGCGTGAAGACAGACAAGAAACACTGCATATATAAAAGTATTCTACAAAACAATAGCTTAACATTAGATTACAAGCTTTTATAATTTTCATTGAGACAGAAGGATTTCTACTGTAAATAATGTATTTATCACTGTTAGTTATTCCCTGGTTCATCTTTTGTGAGGTAAATTTACTTAGTAATTTAAGCGTAAAACAAAGTTCAAAGTTGTGATTCTCCATCATTCACTGAAGAGAAAGAGAGAGAGGGGTACTGTGGGGGCTAATTCCAGCAGCTAAAAGCTGTTAACAGGAAGGTTGTTCGGTTTGATATCCTGTTACCAAAAGCTTATCTAGATATGAAGGCTAGTGAATACAGTTGATAATGCAGGGAGTTAAGGGAAAAATTTAATGACCTCATCAGGGCTTCCAAAATATGACTCCCCTTCACATCTCTCTCACTCTGTACAGGGAGTTGCGGCTCACATATGAGAGTGATCCAGGGCATGAAAAGTGGAAAATTTACGGTAAAGGTAGAAACTGGAAAATCTAGAGGAAGGGTAGAAAAGGCCCCTAAACAATTGGAAACAGGTTAATGTGGTTAAAAATTTTTTTTTTTTTTTTAAAAGTTCATAAAACAGATAGACAGCTGCAGACCCATTGATCTTATTTTAATAGCAGATAAAATACTGGGATCAATTATAAGAGGATTACCTGATCAAGAATAACTTAATAAACAGCAGCCAACATGGATTCAGGAAGGGAAAGTCCTGACAGACCAAAGTTCTTGCCTTTTTAAAAAAAAAGTGACATCCAAGTAAACACTGGAAAGCAGTGCACCTAGACTTCCAAAAAGTATTTGACAAAGTTCCACACACAAAATCATTAGTTAAACTTAAAGCAGTGGGATTCAGGGTAAAATTTGAGAAAGGATAAGAAAATGGCTCAAGAGTATAAGGCCTAATTGTTGGAGAAGTTATGTTGGAGTGGGAGGAAGTGCTAAATGGGATGGTGAGAGCCCTACTTCTAAATCACATCCATGAATTGGATTCGGAAACTGAACGAAAATTGATAAGAAATTGCAGATGATGCCAAACTAGGAAGGGCAGTTGATTCTGAGGAGGCTATTTGAGAGTTAGAAAATGAGATGAGTAAAATGTATAAATGGGTAGATAAATCTAATGCACAAAAATGTGAAGTGCTGCACATAGGAAGGAAGAATGAGTGACATAAGTACTCTATGAATGGTGCTGAAGTGCCTAAAGATGAAGTTCAAAGAGATCTGAGGTTTTAGTGGACTTGACACTCAACCTGTCCAATCACTCCAGAGCAGCAATCAACAAAGCCAGTAGAATGATCAACTATATCTAAAACAGAATATGTCAGAGGAAGTTAGGCTCAAACCTTACAATGCACTGGTCAGATTGCATCTTGAATACAATGTCTAGTCAGGTCATAGTGATACATGGGAAGCATTCATACATGTCAGGTGATTCAAAGAGTCACAATTCTGAAGGATGAGGAAATACAGGAGTTTGAAGTGGCCGGATAGAGATAAACAAGATAGTAAACAATATTGAAAGGTAGTTCCAGGAAATTACTACAAACTAAGTTGAAAGAGTAGAACAAGAGGAAATGGGTTAAAACTAGTAAAAGGGAAATTTAGGACTGATATCAAGAAGTTCTTCTTCACAAAGAATGATCAACAAATGGAGTGGATTGCAATGTAGTTTGGTAGAGGCAAAAATCCTGAAATCATGCAAGCAGCAATTTGATGCCACAGTGGAGTTGGGGTGGTGGGAGCGGGGGGGGGGGGGGGGAAAGAGAGATCTGTAGAGTCATCCTGGATGAGTGAGCATTTAAAGGGAGGCTTGATGCATATATGAGGGAGAAGTGAATAGAGGGATACGAGGGCAGAGTGGGAAGCGGTAATTAGAGTGGGAGGAGGCTTATGTGGACTATAAACACCATGTTAAACCAGTTGGGTCAAATGGCCTGTTTCTGTGCTATAGATTCTATGTAACTCTAAGCAAGTTAAGGTAGGAAGAATTGCCCACAGCATCCGTATTGGTAACTCGCACCAAGTCCTATTCACCCATCACCCTGTGCTCATTGGCTCCCGGTCTGGCAACATCTCGGTTTTAAAATTCTCATCCTGGTTTTCAAATCCCTCCCTGGCTGCGCCCCTCCCTATCTCTGTAACCTCCTTCAGCCCTACAACCCTCCGTCATCTCTGCGCTCCTCCAATTCTGGCCTTTTGCATATCCACGATTTTAATCACTCCACCATTGGCGGCCATGCCTTCAGTTGCCTAGGCCCTAATTTCGAAGTCCCTCTCTAAACATCTCCCCTCTCTCCTCCTTTAAGACTCTCCTTAAAACCCACCTCTTTGACGAAACTTTTCGTCACCTGTCCTATTATCTCCAAATGTGGCTCGGTGTCAAATTTTGTTTGATAACACTCCTGTGAAGCACCTTGGGCCATTTTACAATGTTAAAGGCGCTATATAAATGCAAGTTGTTGTTGTATTCATCTTGTATGGGACCATGAACGAGTGGAATGCAATGGGTGCATTGAAATGATAGTCTCATACTTTGTAATAACCTATCATTCTATGGTCAAGAAGAAATTTAATGGACCATTTATCTTCCTGTGCTGTTCAGCTCTCAGAGGATTGAAACATTGACTAGAGTATGACAATGCTAATTATATATACTATGGCAGAAGGACTGGGCTTGGAGATCTAAGTCTTTCCTCATTTCACATGCTGTCATGGGGTGATCCTTCTTATTTACAAAAGAGAGCAGAAAGCAGGAGCTCAACAAAAAAAGATAAACTTTAATCAAACTTCCTGTAAGACAAATCAAATTAACAACATGAAACTTCCAGGAATTGAATTAAAAAATTATGAATAGTAATTCTCCCCATCTTAGCCTTTACACTTTCCTGTAGTTAATGAAACCTCGGAAAGTCCTGATGCAATCAAGCTGCAATAATGCAAAAAAAATCCTCCAATATCATAAAATGTAGTACGTGAGGTGGCTGACAGCAGTTGACTCATCAAATATCCTGTTATCAGCTGATGAAGTGTAGCTCTAAAGGCCAAATAAAAAACATTGATCTATAGATCTGAGGTGGTTCTGAGCCAAGCAAAAACCAGTGGATCCCAGACACACATTTGTAATTCACCCTGTCCACCTGTCAGCTTGAACAATATAAAAGTACATTTTTGGCCCTTGGTTAAAAAAAATCACTTCTGAATAACTTGAATGCACAGTAAAAGGGGATGAGTAATAAAGAACGTTAGAAATGTATTGCAGCTGAAGATAAATTCAAAATGACAACTTGGGGAAGATATGGCACAGAAGGTGCAAAGTTACAGGAAAATAATCTAAACGTTCTAAAATAAGAACAGATTCGATAGAAGGATATATTTTTCAAAAGATGCAGCGAATGTGTACAACATGCAACATTTTTGAAAAATTTCAGATGATATATATATTATATAGGCATATTTCAATAAATTGCAGCACAGAAGGCACTTCAGGCACAGACACTGCATTCCCTTTGATCAAGAATTTGATTAAACTAGTAAAGCAGGACCAACTCTTTCCATGTTGACTGTTTCTAGTTAAATGCTCACTCACTAATATTTGTCCCATATTTCTAGCAGTTTATCTACTACTGACAGAGCTAACTGGCCCCATAGTTACCTGGCTTATCCCTTTCCCATTTTTTGAACAGGGGTGAAGCAGTCACCAGTGTCCAGTCCTGTGGTACAATTCCTGTTTCCAAAGAATTGTTAGTAACTCACTCAGTATTCTGGAGGGTGGACTATCTGGGCCTGGTGACTGACCAACTTTAAGTCCTGTTAAAATGGAAAATTCTGGAAATACAGAGCAGGTCAGTCAGCATCTGTAAAAAGAAAAGGCAGGTTATGACATTTTGGCTGTGTACTCATCATCGGACTGACTCAAAATGTCATAACTTGTCTCCTCTTCATCGAGGCTGGCTGAAATGCTGTGCATTTCCAGCATTTTGTTTTTAATGTTGTATATCCAACAGTTTGCAATTTTTTCTTTTTATTTGAAGTACAAGTAACCCTTTTAATGGCTTTTCCTATTTAAATATATCAGTTTTCTTTTATAGCATAAATTTTAATTTTCCTTAATTATGTACACGAATGTTTAGTCACAAATTCCTTGCTTGTAGTCAATGATTGTCTCTTAAATATATTTGCAAATAGGAAAACTCACTGTCCATCATCTCTCCATAATTCAAAGTAGGAGACAACTATATCCAGGGTTACCACTTGGTGAATGATTTTATAATAATGCAATAATAGTATTTTAACATCTAGGAACGTACAAGAAAATGTATCAATCTGTATTCTAACATCACTGCATCATTATAAAATCACTCACTAATTGGTAATTAGATACACCTAGATATAGAATGGCTCACAATTTGCTGTAGCTGGTCAATGAACAGCACCCACCGTTAGTAAATGCAGTAAAACGTCCAAAGGCGCTTCACAGGAGCAATTATCAAACAAAATTTCACACCGAGCCACATAAGGAGATATTAGTACAGATGACCAAAAGCTTGGTCAAAGAGGTAGGTTTTAAGGAACGTCTTAAAGGAGGAAAGAGAGGTAGAGAGGTAGAGAGGTTTTACGAGGGAATGCCAGAGCTTAGAGCCTAGGCAGCTGAAGGCACGGCCGCCAGTGGTGGAGCAATTAAAATCGGAGATGTGCATGAGGCAAGAATTGGAGGAGTGCAGAGATGTAGGGCTGGAGGAGGTTACAGAGATAGGGAGGAGCGAGGCCATGGAGGGATTTGAAAACAACAATTAAAACCTGAAGGAATGAGATTCCATACTTGTAATAGTTAATTTTCAGTACTAGAGAGGTTGTTTGGCAGTAATTAACTCTTACCACACCATTAAAAAGGGTACTTTGACTAAAATGGACAAGCCCTAACCTTCTGTGGTGACTTTAGTTCTTATCTACCATGCAAGTACAGGAACTTCAGGCCCTTCAATGTATTTGAATGGTGAGTCAGACAGCGAGATACCGTTTTCATGAAGCTGACGGCGGAGCGGCACATCTCGAACAGCAACTTCCAGATTTTCGCGTTTAACCTCGCATCTTCCATGCGATTTAAGCATAAGTAACGGTGAGCGCGGTTAGCCTCACTGTCATTTTGACAGCAAATTCTGGGCCAATAATTACCTCCCTATTGGAAGACAGATGTAATGAATTTTGTTATTCATGCACCAGGTTTAAAAGATACTCAAATTTAATGTTATTTGAAATAGATACATGTGTGGCATAAAGGAATTTATTTTTAGACTGGAGGCGTCTCTGAGCAACAAGTAGGTTTTATCTTCAGTATTGGAGCAAAACCGCTTCAGAGTCTTTTGGGCCACTATTTTGAGGTTTCATTAGTTGTAAAATTATAGATATTAAAAAATAACCACTATAATCTACAAGTGTGGACTAAAGTTCCTTGTATTTTTGTTCACTGTGTCAATGCTCAAAGTAAGACTAGGTATTCACAGAAATATAAATAAACCAGGAATCGGTTTGCCCTCAGGCTGTAATGTTGCAGTATAGAAATTGCGAGCAGAGGCTTTGTTCATTTCGGTAAAGTGTTCACACCTCAAAATAACTGTGTTGTATTATAGTGTGAAAATGGAGAAAGGACCTTTAGCTCCTTATCGTCAGTGAGCAAACATACCCAAAGGAATTTTTCAACAAAATGAGTGTGTCACATTTGATCAATGTGCATCATTACAATAATTTACGAGCTGTAAGAGTGTACACATCAGGCATTCTTACTTCAATTTTAATGGTATCTTCTCGACAACAGTGAGGTACCAACTAAGCATAAGAGGGACAAGAAAATCAATCTAAGATCAGAGGAATTGTGCGTTTTTCATGTATTTTGGATTGCAAGATGAATAGAAGCATGATATGGGGCAAACTGCTACTCCAGCTCCCCCTTTTCCAATTTCTAAATTTCTCTCATACTATAGCTTCTCTCGAGACTTAAAGCTGACTGATCTATTAGAAGTTCACATGCCATCGCTAGACAGCCAGCCACAATGCAGCAGGAAAGGGCTTTGGTTAAAAAAGATAATTTGTCTAAGGGCAGAGTGTGGAGCTTTACTCTGCAGATGCTATACAGTACCTGATCCAGGACTTTGATGCTGAATGTTAGTTATCCAAAACTGGAAACTTGTGCTTTGTCCATGCACTGGCATTACTCATGCTAAGTATGATTAAGACAATATAGCATAGGTAAACATAAACTGTTTCCACTGGCAGGAGGATCGGTAACCAGAGAAAATTGACAAAAGAACCAGAGGGGAGAGGAGAAGAATTTTTTTATGCAGCAAGTAGTTCTGATCTGGAATGCACTGCCTGAAAGGGTGGTGGAAATAGATTTAATAGTAACTTTCAAAAGGGAATTGGATATATACTTGAAAAGGAAAAATTTGCAGGACTATGGGGAAAGAGCAGGGGAATGGATAGCCCTTTCAAAGAGCTGGTACAGACACGATGGGCTGAATGGCCACCTTCTATAATGCTCTGATTCTAAATGGGGAGCGAAGAGAATAGCGATATATCATCTAAAAAGGTATATATTTTCACATAACTGTTGGTATTGTATACTACGTTGTATAAAATATGAAAATATTCAACATATATATTATTTTGATTAGCGTCTAAATGGCCTCTACTTTATCAATTTTTCTCCCTATTCAGGTCACGCATTTCCTATGGGCATGAGATCTGCTCCCAGGCTTCTGTCAATGCTAATCTTCAGCAGGGTAATTTGAGACACATGGGGCCCGATTTTAGCACCCGGTTCCGGGTGCGTTCTCGGCGGGGGGGCCTCTAAAATCCCGGTTTCGAGGAGCGGGACCGGATCGCGCCTCGATCCCGCCCACTTCCTGGTTGCGCGCTGACGTGCGGGGGTGCGTGCGTTGGCCCCGCTGGTGGGAATCCCGCAGGCAATTAAAGCCAGCGGGGTTCCACTTGAGTGTATTTATCTTGGTATTTCAGGTCATTAAATGACCTGATTGAGCTGTTTATTTAACAGGTGTCGGATTTTACAGTGAAATGAGACTGTTTCCCATACTGGGGGAACCACTCACACTCTCAACGGACGTGTTGCAGCCAGCAGCCTGTGGCAGCTGCCAAGGTGCATTCCACAGGTGGGGGGGGGGGGAGAGCCTTCACCAACGCAGGAGGACACTCCGTAACATTGGGCAACGCCTGCCCTCCACCACCCTCCTCCAAGCAAGAAGATTCACCGGCGTGGAAGTCCAACCCCTGTGCGAGGACACACTTTTCTAGCGTGCACAACCCCGCAAACCTAAACCTGCCAGATGGGTGCTGCGTTGACATCCTCGGAGGACGAACAGGATGACCAGCCTCAGCAGCCTCGCAGTCCACGCCGTCCGCCTCAGAGACATGCATCCCCACAACACGGTGCTACGGCACATCCACCTGCACAGCAGGATGGAGGGCATCCGCAGAGAGAGATGCGTCGCAGGAGGCACTACCCTCCGCACAGGGTCTACAGACCGAGGCTCAGCTTCATGGACCTCTCTGAGCAGCAGTGCATACGGAGGCTCAGAGTCACTCGCCAGGTAGTCGCCGACATCTGCAGCCTCCTCAATGACGAGCTGCTCCCGGATGGACCAAGCAGCATCTTCTTACCCGTCGCCGTCAAAGTCACCACTGCCCTCAACTTCTTCGCCTCCGGATCCTTCCAGGGTGCCACGGGGGACATCACCGGGGTCTGTCAGTCGTCTGCACACAAGTGCATAAGGCAGGTCACCGATGGGTTGTTCCGCAGGGCCTCGACCTACATCAACTTCGCCATGGATGAGCGCAGCCAGACGGAGAGGGCGGTTGGATTCCATGCTGTGGCTGGCTTCCCACGGGTGCAGGGTGTAATCGATTGCACCCACATAGCAATACGGGCACCTCCACATGAGCCAGGGCTGTTTATCAACAGGAAAGGGTATCACTCCATGAACGCCCAGCTCATTTGTGACCACCGCCAGAGATTCCTACACGTGTGCGCCAGATACCCTGGCAGCTGCCACGATGCCTTCGTCCTCAGGGAGTCCACCGTCCCGCCCCTCTTCCACGCACCCAACGCCGGCAACGGCTGGCTCCTCGGCGACAAGGGATATCCCCTGCACACGTGGCTTATGACACCTCTGAGGAACCCCATTACCGAGCCACAGCGTCGGTATAATGACAGCCACATTGCTACCAGGTCTACAATTGAGCAGGCTATAGGGCTGCTCAAGATGCGCTTCAGGTGCCTTGATCGTTCCGGGGGAGCGCTCCAATACACGCCATTCAGAGTGGGACGAATTATAGTTGTCTGCTGTGCCCTGCATAACATGGCACTACAGAGAGGGGTGCCGCTGGAGGAGGCCCCATGCACACCCGCCACCCACATTGAGGACGACAATGAGGAGGAGGTGGAGGAGGAAGAGGAGGAGGAGGAAGAGGGAGAGGAGGAGGAACGACCCATGCGCCGAACACCGGCTCACCTGCGTGCTCGTCAGGCCAGGGAGGCACTCATATGCCAACGGTTCTCCTAACATCACACTGTGTGAGGCGTTCACATGTCATAACGTGCACAGACGAGGGTCCATACAGGCTCCCTCCACAGAAGAGTGGTGCCTGTACACCTGCACCCACTGGATTATGCTCAATGGGTGGGACGGGGTGGTCGTCGTCATGATGAGGCGCAGGGAAGGGACATATTGCACAAGCCGCAGAATTATGGACAAGAGGTGGCAGCATTGGTGAGAAAAAGTGAGTTTATTTTGTGGTGACATTCAAAGAGTAGAAAATTAAAAAAAAACGACAAACACCCTGTTGCAATCCCTGTGTGCTCACGGAACTTTAGGCGTTCGTTTTCGGGACCCCCTACGTGGTGCTACCCCTGTGGCTCCAGCAGAGGTGGTGGCAGGTTGCTCCTGTTCGTGCCCTGACCGGGTAGATGCTTTGGGCCGACGCCCCCTGGGTTTCGGTGCCCGTGAGGGCACCTCCACAGACTGCTCCTCCTGCACCTGTGCAGGGGCAGACTCGGCCACCTGGAGAGGATGGACTATTGCGGGCACTGGTTGAGAGGGGGGCAACGGGTGAGACTTGGGGGCGCCTTGAGTAGCGTCCACACTTCCATTTCCCCGTTCACCATCTTCCCTCTCATGGCCAAGGCCCACATCACCCCTTCCACCCTGCTGGACGGCAGTTTGGATGACGTGGGTGAGACCTTGCAAGGCCACCTCCAATGTATCTGTCAACCTGTTGATGGCGGCAGAATGTTGTTCACCCTGAATCCGAACAGCCGTTGTGAGGGCCTGGATGGACTCATTGGTGAGCTGTGCGTGACGCTCGAGGGAGGCTAGCCTGTCCTCCACCGCAGACGTTCCCACACCTACCCGCGACACTATCTCAGAGATGCCTTCACGTCCCTGCGACACTATCTCGGCGATACCCTCCTGCACCTGTGCCACCATTCCCCTCATGCAGGAGTTGGACTCCTCCATCCTCCGTGCGATTGTGGAGAGTGCGCGTGGCACCTCTCCCAGTACCTCAGCAATGTTCTGGTGCCCCTCGACGACTCTCCTTTTGACAGGTGGCCCCCTGGGTTCAGCATCTGGGTCCGGCTGAGCAAAGCCTGGAGAAGAGTGCTCCCACCGACGCGGACCCTCCGTGGCTGACCCTGCCACCAGGGTCTGCTCATGCTCATGTGTGCGCGGTGACTCACCATGTGCAATCCCAACTAGCTGAGGGGGGGGACCCACCGAGGTGTGTGTATCTGCGCTGGTGGATGCAAGGCTCATGTGTGACGATGCACCCTCAGAGACGGGCATGTCCTCTGAGGAATCGCCCTCAACCGAGACGTCGATCGCAGACGGTCCTGGAAGAGAACAGAGGGAAATATCAGGCATGTGACCAAATGTGGCGGTGCGGCATATGCCATGTGATGCTACGATCATTCACGATCATGAGTGATGAGTGCCAGCTTTCCCTTACCGGCCGTTTCGCCAGAACCAGACTCGCCATCCGCCATCGACAGGCAATGCAGCGTGCGGCTGATCTCCAGTGCCTCGACCTCGGCGTCTGTCAGGGCCATCTCGTGTGGCGGGCCCCCTCCGGTGCATGCCCTATCGCGTGCGTTCCTGGCCCTCTTCTCCTGTGAGGGCAAAACACAAAAACGTTATTGAGTGATGATTACAATGTGAGACGCTTCAAGCATTGGTGTGATTGGGTTGAACGTGTGCCACATGGCCATCCCATTGTATGGGCATTGGGGTGTGTGGTAGTGGTCGAGTGGGGACAGGGACGGTGGGTACGTGCAGGCACTGTGAGGATGATAGTTGGGTGGCTGTGAGGATTGGTGCGGGAGCGCAGTACTGTCAGTGGAGATGGGGTTGTGAGGTGTTTGAGGTGATGTGGAAGACGGAGTGATGCAGAATGCGTTAGTGTACTCACTTTTCCGGACCTGGTGAGGTCATTGAATCTCTTGCGGCACTGAATCCAAGTGCGGGTGGTGTTTCCCCTGCTTGTGACCTCCGCGGCCACCTCCTCCCATGCCCTCTTGGTGGCGCTGGCAGGGCACCTCCTTCCATCCGTGGGGAACAGCGTCTCCCTCCTCATGCGGACCCCGTCCAGCAGCACCTGGAGGGCGTGGTCCGTGAAACGGGGAGCAGCCTTACCCCTGTGCTCCTCCATCCTTGATGGAGTGTAGTTTGTGGCTGGAGGGGCTTTGGTGGACTGCCCCTTTAAATAGAGCGCAACCATCGCTCAGACGTCAATGCGCATGCGCAGGCCGCCGGCACGCAGCTGAGAAGCGCGGAACCCGTAACTGCCGGCTAATCACATCAATCATCCCGCGATCGCGTGCGCAACGCACTCAATTTGGCCGGCGCGTTTTCCTCGAGCCCGCCCGACCACCCGCTGCCAACCCGCACCCCTGGTAAAATCGGGCCCATGGGGCTCAATATTGCAGGGAAGTAGCAGGTGCATTGGGGGCTCCAAAAATCGGGGAAATCCCGATCCGATTCGGAACCCGGCTCCAACCCGCAGACTTCCGGGTTCCCCGCTGACGCGTCTGGGTGCGTGCGCACCTCCCGAATGCTGAAGTCCCACCAGCAATTAAATCCGGCGGGATGATACTTTACACAGTTGTTTAGATAGTTTAAGTACTTGAAGTACTTAATTTTCTCCACATTGAGGCAGGGGTTCAATTTTGAAGCATCCTCAGCGTGTTTCCCGTGCTGTGGGAAACACTCCATGTTCTAACAGACGTGTTTCAGCCAGCAGCCAGCTGCACATTCAAATGCCTGTTTGATGGATGGGGAGAAAAAGGTGAGTTCTTGCAGCAGGGCACTCTGTTCTTTCAGACAAACTTTTGGCTGCGAGATCTTTGTGTTTTCACTAAAAATTCTTACTTTCCACTCACAGTTCTTCTGCTCACACATATTTAACTCGTTTTCAGACCCCCTCAAACTCACACCATCAGGATGGGGGGAGGGCGCCATGACTGCATTCACCACTACATCAGAGGACAAGCAACACCACCAGCCTCGCCAAGCACGGCGTCCACCTCTGCCATTTGGACTGTGGCTCCACAACACTGTGCTGTGCCACAGGCACCTGCACAAGAGCACGGAGGGCAACAACAGAGAGAGCGACGACGCAGGAGGCACTACCCTCGCCACAGGGTCTACAGACCGAGGCTCAGCTTCCTGGACCTCTCTGAGGAGCAGTGCATACAGAGGTTGAGAGCGAGTCGCCAGGTGGTCGCAGACATCTGCAGCCTCCTTCATGCCAAGCTGTTCCCAGCTGGGCCGAGCAGCATCTCCTTACCTGTCGCTGTCAAAGTCACCACTGCCCTCAATTTCTTCACCTCCGGATCATTCCAGGGAGCCACCAGGGTCATCGCCGGGGTCTCTCAGTTGTCTGCACACAAGTGCATAAGGCAAGCCACAAATGGCTTGTTTCGCAGGACCTCACAGTACATCAACTTCCCCATGGATGATCTCAACCTGACGGAGAGGGCAGTGGGATCCCACTCTGTGGTTGGCTTCCCACGGGCGTAGGGTGCAATCAATTGCACCCATATAGCAATCCGAGCACCTCCACATGAGCCAGGACTGTTAATCAACAGAAAGGGATATCACTCCATCAACACTCAGCTCGTTTGTGACCACTGCAAAAGATTCCTTCACGTGTGCGCCAGGTTCCCTGGCAGTTACCACAATTCCTTCATTCTGAGGGAATCCAACATCCCGCCCCTCTTCCACGCACCGAACAACCTTAAGGGCTGGCTCCTTGAGGACAAGGGATACCCCCTGCACACGTGGCTCATGAACACCTCCGAGGAACCCCATCACCGAGCAACAGCGTCGATACAATGACAGCCACATCGCCACCAGGTCTACAATTGAGCATGGTATATGGCTGCTCAAGGTGCGATTTAGGTGCCTTGATCGTTCTGGGGGAGCGCTTCAATATGCACCAGATAGAGTGGGACACATTATAGTGGTGTGGCACAACAGAGAGGGGTGCTGCTTGAGGAGGCCCCATCTACATCTGCCATCCACATTGAGGAGGCGGAGCAGGAGCAACCCATAGGCAAAGCAGCGGCTCACCTGGCTGCTTGTGAGGCCAGGGAGTCACTGATATGTGAACGGTTCTCCTAACATCAGAAAGTGTGAAGATTCCAGTCCTCAGACCACCTGGAAAGAGCAGCACCCACACCAGGCCGCCCACCCCTCCCTGCATAAAACAGTCCTACATCTACACATACACCCACTGTAAAGTGACCCATTGGGTGGCATCAAGTGTCGCTGTTCATGGTGAATCTCATGAAAGGGCCCTATCACAAAAGCCAGTCAAGAATGGCCAAGACGTGGCAGTAGTGATGAGAATATGATTTTAACAAAAAGCAAATATAAATGAAAAACATGACAGTCTGTTCGCCTTTCTCTTGTGGCTACTCCTACGTGGTGCATCCCCTGTGGCTGCAGCAGAGGTAGTGGCAGGTTGCTCATGTTCATGTCCTGACTGCTTAGATGCTTTGAGCCTACGCCCTCTGGGTTTCGGTGCCCATGAGGGCCCCTCCAAAGACTGCTCCACCTGCACCTGTGCAGAGGCAGACTTGGCCACCTGGAGAGGAGGCAGCATTGCAGGAACTGGTTGATAGGGGGGGGCCACGGGTGAGACATGGGAACACTTTGAGTGGCGTCCCCACTTCCATGTCCCCTTTCGCCATCATTCCTCCCCTGGGCCAGGGCCACATCACTCCGACCACCCTGCTGGACAGCAGTTTGGAGGACATGTGCAAGACCAGTCCTGTTCAAGGCGGCAGAATGTTGATCAGCCAGAGTCCGAAGGGCCGTTGTCAGGGCCTGAATGGACTCATTTGTGAGCCGCGCTTGAAGCTCAATGGGGGCTAATCTTCTCTCCATCGCAGACATTCCCGCACTTACCTGTGACACTACCTCAGAGAGTTGCTCACGTCACTGTGACGGTATCTCAGAGATTCCATCCCGTACCTGTGCCACCATTCCACTCACACAGGAGTTGGACTCCTCCATCCGCTGGGCTATTGTGGAGAGTGCAAGTGGCACCTGTTCCAGTACCTCGCAAATGTGCTGCTGTCCCTCGATCATTCTCATTTTAAAGGATGGCCCCCAGGCTTCCGCGTCTGCGTCCAACTGAGCAAAGCCTGGAGAGGAGTGCTCCCACTGACGCGGACTCTCCGCAGCTGCCCCTGCCACCAGTGTCTGCTCGTGCTAACTTGTGTGCTAACTCACCAGGTACCAACCCAACTAACTGAGGACTAGGACCCACCAAGGTGTGAGTATCTGCGCTGGTGGATAGCTCGCTCAGATGTAATGGTGCACCCTCAGAGGCCAGCAGGTCCTCTCAGGAATCGCCCTTTGCCATCACTGCGGTCACTGAAGGCCCTGTAAGAGAACAGAATGCAATATTAATCATCGTCACAGATGTGTCATGTTGCGATGAGCATACTGAGGTGCTGAAGGTGGCAGGGCATGTTAACAAAAAATTCATATTATGTGTGGTGAATGTTAAAGTTGTGTCACCAGATGTTTGTGGAGTGCCAGTCTCGGAGTCCCCGACGAACAGGCAACCAAGGGTTCGGCTGAGCTCCAGCACCTCCTGCTCCGCCTCTGCGAGGACGACGATTTGTTGTGGCCCCCCCTCCGGTCTTCACCCTCTCCCGTGCATTTTGCGCTCTCTTCTCCTAGAAGGGGAGAAAGAACAGATGCGTGAGTAAGTGATGGTGAAGTGGCCAACCGATGAATGTATTGGTTTGGGGGAGGCTGACCGTGAAACAGAATGTAGGAGAATCAGTAAGTGTACTCACTTTGGTTGACCTAGTTAGGTCATTGAAACACTTCCTGCACTGGCCCTTTAAATAGAGCTCCTCCAGCTGACAGTCTGTGATGCGGGTGCGCAGTCCGCCCACTGCACAGCTTTTGGACGGCAAACCCGGATGCCATGTTAAGTGGCACCAATTGAATTGCAATCGTGTGGGAAACAGACATTTTTATATTGGTCGGGTTTTCTGCACGCCCATTCACCAACCCCCCAGCTGCCATCCCATCTCCACTCTAATATCAGGGCCATAATATTATCCTGGCAATGAATCTCTCTCTGCCCCTATACTTGACAGAGAATGCTTGATGCTGACAATGGATGCTCCAAATTCTCCAACACCAACTTCCCTCACCTTGATAAGTACAAAAACCTGTACAACAAGTCATAAATATTTTATCATAAATAAAAAGCTGTTTATTTTGAAAACAAACTTGCAACTCCAATATAGCTATCATATCCCGTCTTTTCCGACGAGTCATTGAGTACATATTTGTGTTGGACTGCTCTAGTTTTGTAGCAGTGAATGTGGACAGTAAGCAGAGAAATGACAGCACAGAAAAAGTTCATTTGGACCTTTGTGCCGGTCAGTGCTAGCTCCACATTGGCCCTATCCACTCTAACCCTGCTTTTCCCTCTTAAATATTGTGAATGACTTGACTTCAATAGTCACTTATGGCAATATATGTGATACCCATTGTGTGAAAAAAAATTCTTCTAACTTCTCCCTTTATACTTCTAGTGTTAATCCTAATTGCATGCCCTCTTATTACCAATTCATCAACCAGTGGGAATCATCTTTCACTGTACTCTCAAAACCCTTCAAAAGTTTGCACAATTCAACCAGCTCCTCTCTCTCTACTCCATTGAATGCAGCACTATTTTTTTCCAAGTTTCTCACCATAACTGAACCCTTCCATCATCCTAATGAATTTAGATTGCACCTTTTCCACAGTTCTAATATCCTTTCTATAATGGGGTGCCCCAAACTGCACTCAATACTCTAACTGTGGCCTAACCTAAAATGGCTTAAACAGGGGCAGGAATGGCAGCTTAATGTTCCTGGTTACATGGTTTTCAGACGAGATAGAGAGGGGGTTAAAAAAAAAGAGGGGGGCGGGGGGATTGGCAATATTGGTTAAAGAGACAAGTATGGCTGTGAGGACGGATGATATATTAGAAGGATCATCAAATGAGGCCATATGGATTGAGCTAATGAACCAAAATGGGGCAAGCACACTGCTGGGACTGTACTATAGATCCCCAGTCAGAGGGAGATAGAAGAGCAAATAAGTAGGCAAATTTCTGAGAAGTGTAAAAACAATAGAGCAGTAATAGTAAGGGATTTCAACTAGCCTAATATTAACTGGGATACAGTGTGAATGGTATAGAGGGTGCAGAATTCTTAAATTGCATGCAGGAGAACTATTTTAGCCAGTACGTAGCAAGCCCAACAAGAGAGGGGGCAGTTCTGGATTTAGTTTTAGGGGCTGAAGCTGGCCAGGTGGAAGGAGTATCAGTGGGAGAGCATTTTGGTGGTAGTGATCATAATTCAGTTAGATTTAGCATAGTTATGGAAAAGTTCTAAATTGGGAAAGGCCAATTTTACTAAGCTGAGAATTGATTTCGTAAAAGTGGACTGGAAACAGCTACTTGAAGGTAAATCAGTGTCAGAGCAGTGGGAGGCATTCAAGGGGAGATTCAAGGGGCTCAGAGTAAACACGTTCCCACAAGGAAAAAGGGTGGGACTGCCAAATCCAGAGCGCCCTGGATAACAAGGAGCATACAGGGTAAGATAAGGCAAAAAAGGGAAGCTTATGTCAGAGCTCAATACTCAGAAAGCCTAGAGGAGTATAGAAAGTACAGAGGTGAAATTAAAAAAGGAAATTAGGAAAGCAAAGAGAGGGTATGAAAAAATACTGGCAAGTAAAATTAAGGGAAACCCAAAAATATTTTATAAATACATAAAGAGCAAGAGGATAACTAAGAGTAGGGCCTATTAGAGACCAAAAAGGTAACCTATGTGTGGAGGCAGAAGATGTGGGTATGGTTCTTAATGAATACTTTGCGTCCGTCCACAAAAGAGGGGGATGATGCTGAGATTGTAGTTAAGGAGGAGTGTGAAATATAGGATGGGATAAACATAGTGAAAGAGGAAGTATTAAGGGCTTTAGCATCTTTGGAAGTAGATAAATCACCAGGCCCGGATGAAATGTATCCCAGACTGTAAAGAGAAGCAAGGGAGGAAATAGCAGAGGCTCTGACCATCATTTTCCAATCCTCCCTGGCTACAGGTGTGGTGCCAGAGGATTGGAGTACTGCTAACGTTGTACTGTTGTTTAAAAAGGGAAGAAGGGATGGACCTAGAAATTATAGGCCAGTCAGTCTAACCGCAGTGGTGGGCAAATTATTGGAATCAATTCTCAGGGAAAGCATAAATCATCATTTAGAAAGGCACGGGTTAATCAAAGGACAATCGGCATGGATTTGTTAAGGGAAGGTCGTGTCTGACTAACTTGATTGAATTTTTTGAGGCGGTAACAAGGGAGAGTCGATGAGGTTAGTGCGTTTTGATGTAGTCTACATGGATTTTAGCAAGACTTTCGACAAAGTCCCACCTTGGGAGGCTGGTCAAAAAAGTAAAAGCCCATGGGATCAAAGGGGAAGTGACAAATTGGATCCAAATATTGCCTCAGTGGCAGGAAACAAGGGTAATGTTCGACTGGTGTATTTGTGAATGGAAGGCTGTTTCCAGTGAGGTTCCGCATGGCTCAGTACTAGATCCCTTGCTTTTTGTGGTATATATTAATGATTTAGACTGAAATGTAGGGGGCATGATTAAGAAGTTTGCAGATGATACAAAAATTGGCCGAGTGGTTGATAGTGAAGAGGAAAGCTGTGGACTGCAGGAAGATTTCAATGGACTGGTCAGGTGGGCAGAAAATTGGCAAATGGGATTCAATCCAGAGAAGTGTGAGGTAATGCATTTGGGGAGGGCAAACAAGGCAAGGGAGTACACAATAAATGGAAGGATGCTGAGAAGTGTAGAGGAAGAGAGGGACCTTGGAGTGCATATCCACAGATCCCTGAAGGTAGCAGCACAGATAGATAAGGTGGTTCTTTCCATTATTAGCCAAGTCATAGAATATAAGAGCAGGGAGGTTATGCTAGAACTGTATAAAATACTAGTTAGCCCACAGCTTGAGTACTGTGTACAATTCTGGTCACATTACAGGAAAGATGTAATTGCACTAGAGAGGGTACAGAGGAAATTTACAAGGATGTTGCCAGGACTGGGGAATTTTAGCTATGAGGAAAGATTGGATAGGCTGGGGTTGTTTTCTTTGGAACAGAGGAGGCTGAGGGGGTGATTTAATTGAGATGTATAAAATTATGAAGGGCCTAGAAAGGGTGGACAGGAAGGACCTATTTCCCTTAGCAGAGAGGTCAATAACCAGGGGACATAGATTTAAAGTAATTGGTAGATGGATTAGAGGGGAGCTGAGGAAATTTTTTTCACCTAGAGGGTGGTGGGGATCTGGAACTCACTGCTTGAAAGAGTAGTAGAGGCAGAAACCCTCATCACATTTAAAAAGTACCTGGATATGCACTTGAAGTGCCATAACCTACAAGGCTACGGACCAAGTGCTGGAAAGTGGGATTAGGCTGGGTAGAACTTTTTCAAATTCAAATTTTCTATGTTTCTACATAACCAATGTCCTATACAGATTCAGTGTAAAAATTACAGCATGGGGTAGGGCATTTGGCCCATGGCGTTGATGCTAGCTTTTCAATGGAGCTGTGTACTCTAATTTCATTTCCATGTTCTTTTCCTATAGGCTTTTAAAATACTTGCCCAGTTCCTTTTTAAATGATAATAATGCATCTGCCTCAACAAGTATTTCTGATAAAGCATTCCATGTTGTAATAACTCTCTCTGCAAAAAGAAAAATCCAATTTCCATCCTCATTCTTCTGGAGATAATCCTGAGTCTATGCCTTTTGTTACCCATTTGCCAAACAATGGAAACAAATCTTTCACAACTTACCCTCTCAAATACTTGCATCATTTTGAAAACCTCTATTAGGTTACCTCTTTAACCTTCTGTGTTCCAATCAAAAGAACCCCAATTTTTCAAGCCTTTCTCCCTAACTATAACCTGATGTGGAGATGCCGGTGATGGACTGGGGTTGACAATTGTAAACAATTTTACAACACCAAGTTATAGTCCAGCAATTTTATTTTAAATTCACAAGCCTCCGAAAGCTTGTGAATTTAAAATAAAATTGCTGGACTATAACTTGGTGTTGTAAAATTGTTTATAACTATAACCTGGTCATTCTTAGTGTCATCCGGCTGAATGTTTGCTGTACCTTTTCCATGACTCTGATATCCTTGCTACAAGGGGGTGCCCAGAATTGGACACAATATTCCAAATGTGCCCTAACCAATGTCTTATACAAAGTGAAGATAGTTTCCTTGCTTTTATATTCAGTATCCTTTACATATAAAACCAAGATTTTTTCCATCTGCAATCCTGTTTTTAAAGATCTGTGCATCTGCACCTTTAGCGCTCTCTGTCCCTTCACTCCACTAAAGGATTTTACCCTTTCGGATAGATTTTCATTCTCTGCCTGTTTTGTGGATGCAGAAGATGCCAGAGCATCATTTGAACAAAAGCAGGATGGTATCCTGGCCAACATTCATCCCTCAACTCCCCAAAAACAGAATAATTGGTTATTGACCTGATTTGCTATTTGTGGGACCTTAATGTGCAAAATGTTTGCCACGTTTGCTTACAAAACGGTGACTGCAACTTAACACTAATTCATTGATTTTGAAGCATTTTGAAGCACTTTGTGCTTCTTGAGGACACGAAAGGCACTATATAAATGGAAGCACTATATGGTACTTATGATATGGCCCAAGACAACCTGGTTCACGCCTTCTGCTCACTTAATGGTTCACAATGCCGAATACAAAACTATATATTATAGTTAACTTTTTTTTTTATTTACACAGGTACTGTAATCTTTTCTTTTTATACTGTTACCAACTTCAGAGCCAATTTTTCTGACAAGTCTCCTCAAAAGTTCCAGACCAACCTTCGATTGTTGAATAGCTCAGGCTCAAATCCTTTCCCAACAGTTACCATTGCTTTTTGGATTTGAATAACTGTCAGTTTAATTTTTTTTTAAAAAGCTGCCAGTTACACACACGCAACGGAACAGTTTGAATTGTGTAGCTCTTCCCTCAAGCCAACAGCCTCAGAGACAACCAAGCAGAAGTCCTTGCAACATCTGTATCAAGTTAGCCTGGGGACATGATTCTGAATGCAACTGATCGTAAACTCCCTGGCCTTGAATTTCCTCCATATTTGCGCCGAGACACGCATAACCAGGGCACAAATCAATTACATGACCTGAAAGTACAATACGCCCAAATCTCCTCAATCTTTTATGGCCGTCTAGCGTTCCCTCTGCTCAAATCCATCTCTGCCCATAACAATGGCCCCACCCCAAAGTGACAGAGCCTTGTACTTGAGTTTGCTGCAATTGCACTTGCTAAGGTGCTTTTAAATTACAACCAGATTTTCAGACGCAGCAGGAAACAGTCATTTTCTGGTGTTTTATTGCAATTTTTTTTTATATGAGCGTCTAAAAAATGTTATCCTCTCTGAGACCTGCTCTGTATTTTCTGTTTCTTTTAATGCATTTTTATGACTTCGGTATGAGTCACATTAAAAATTGAAAAGCTTCCCCCAGGTACTTAAACATGCTGAGCCTAATATGCATGAATGACAGTTAAATGAGTTGAAACTTTAATTTTCATACTTAAAGAAGAAATATATGGTGTGAGTGCAACACTTTCCTTGGACCCTGATTGTTCGCGCTGATTTCCGCCCATTTTATGTTCAAACGTATTCTAATAAGATTCGCAGGAAATTTGAGCTCGACTTGACATCGGCAGAATGGGCACGGGAATGGCGCATTGTCGGGTCTAACTTCCGGGTTGCACCCAAGGAGGAAATTCCGTAAGTATGGTGACTGAATGAATGGAACCATTACCAAGCTAAAAAAGTGTTTCACGTTTGTCACACTTGCTTCTGACTGCACCTTGCTGTTATTGGACTTCGAATATAAATCAAAAGGAACTTCTTGCTTTTCTATGTCTATTTCTACCCAATTCAGTTGTACAATCCCAGCTGACAGCCGTACTATAAAAAGGATAAATTCATTGATCCCACACTTCTAGCAGGGAGAAGTACTCAATACGACATTGATCAGGAATAGGGCTACAACAGTGCGGTGCTGGTGTTACAATCCATGCTTCCTTCGAGTATAGTTCCCCATGGAAGATCAGGATTGGTGAATTTACCTTTCATGGACTCTTAATATTACAGGTTTATTCAGTGAGGCCTTTTCTATTTTAGTTCTGTTACTCCATACAAAAAAATTGAAATAGATCAAAAATTTATTGTTGGCCACTGCACAGATCAGAAATTTGGGCACAAGTCCACCACGATTTTCCATTAATTTTAGCGGACAGAAAATCATTGGGTCAAACACCTGAATTCCAAATATGATGTCTCAGCAGGATAGGTTTTGTGTGGGCAGCACAAGCCTTTAAATTCCTCTCTCGTGTACTGTTGCCATTATAAATGCCATAGTTGGAGATTTAACAGTCCTGCAGATCTCAGAGGTATGGATGGAATCTAGGGGTAAATGTGACTTTTCTTTCCATATAGTTATTAATATTGAGTCATAAACTATATAAAAACTAAATAAAATTCAGAACACTGTGGGTTTGATTGATGAGCTACCCAAAGAACCAGATCTGTACTGCAGACCTTAAAAAACAGTAACTTTATTGTATAACTGCCAGCCCAATTTTAAAACTTAACAACTTTTTGCGACGCTGTTAGACTGTACATTCACTTGTTTGATTGCACAAAGCTTTATAAAGTCTGAGGTAGAGACTTCCTTTTAATAACACAAGGATCTTGCAAACACTGTACCACCACTTTCAGCTGCAATGAATTCTACTCACTAAACTCTTCAGGCAGCGCTTAATTGGTTTCTGGGCCATTAGCAATCTAATTAATTTGATTTTCCATTGATTCAGTGGGTAAATTCATTGTGGTCTGTGGTATATAGATTTAGAAGGTTAATCCCTGATCTGCATGGATGTAACTAAATTTAGTTGGGACGACATGTGAGGTGCTGGAGAATGACCTCAAAATGGTCAGAGCACTAGACATGGCAGAAACTCTGATTGCTATCCAATGGCCCCCACTGAAAGACAGGATCAGGCTTTACTTTGATCCTCTCCATGGTCAAATACCTTGTGGGCATTTGTCATCTGAATTTACACATGAAGATTGGCTACTTGGGTATATTAAGGGCTGCCAGTATCCAGCTCCAATCACTGGCTTCAGGCAAGGCGGAGTAAAGAGAAAAAAAACTTCAAGAAAAATAATTAACTAGAATACATTCCGTAAGTGAAGAAAATACGTCGGCAATCTTGACACCAATTAATATCTCACCCTAAAAAGATAAACTCCCCGTAAAGCAATTTGATACAATATTTTAAACCTATGCATGTGGAATAAATAATATCCAGAGCGATCTACTTCAAAACTTCCCTAACCTCATCTCCTCAGAATAAACTCTGCATTTCTGTGTTTCCTGCCCAGTTGACACCAAAAGAATTTGCAGTTATATAGCACCTTATTACATCCACAGGACATCATCTCACAGTACTGTACATCACATCTAATGATCCAATTCTGAAGTGTATTATGTAGGCAAACAGCAGCCAATTACATTTGCACAGGGCAAAATCCCACAAACAGCTAATGAGATGAATGACCAGTTAATTTGTTCTTGGTATGTTGGTTGAAGGCAGAATGTTGGCTAGGACAGCGAGAGAATTCCCTGCTCTTCTTTGAATAGTGGCATGGGGTCTCCTATGTCCACCTGAACAGGCAGACGGGGACTCGGTTTAAAAGGTTTCATCTGAAAAACAGCACCTTTCACAATGCAGCACTCTCTCAATACCGCATTGAAGTGTCAATCTAGATTATGTGCTCAAATCCTGGAATGGACGTCAACCCACAACCTTCTGACTGCAAGGTGAAAGTGCTATCAATTGAGCCAAGCTGACATATATCCACAATTACTTAATGCTTAGCAACATGACATTTGGCTGATTAATGACCAGGTTGTGGCCCATTCATTATAACTTTGCACATTAGTTTTCTTTTCCATATCCATTTTATACAAACATTCATACCATTACCAGATCTACTGTCAAAGCATTGGAACCACAAGCTTCAGATTGCTTTATTTTTGTAGACCTCTAGTAATTGAGTGTTGGGAAATAAAATATTGCTAACCATAATTGCATACCATTGGAGTTTTAAAAAAACTTTTCCACAAGTTACTTTACAAGTAATGTTTTCCGATATTTTGAAGCACTAATTCAACCATTGGCTGGAATCTCTCTCACCCATTTGTTTTTCATTTTTTCTACTCAATAATTCAAAATCAAGGCGACCACTTCCATCTTATTCTGCACACTCAAAACCAATAGGATTCCAGCAGGATACTTTTGTTTCATCCAGTTGAATCTGATGACTAGTTATGTTGTAAGTTATAGAGGAACCAAAGCCAATGCTCTATCGTGTTTTTGTGGCCACATCTTAAATTTCCAAGAAGCAAAGAGCGCTCCATGTCTGAGATAGTTTAACACATCCAAACCCAACAACTGTATCCAACGATACACCATATGTTCCATTCACATCCAGAAAAAGCCATTTCTTTTGTAACAAGGAAGCATAATGAAAGCTGCTCATTGTCAAAAGTAATTTAAAACAGCAGTTCTTTCACAGTATTTGTTCTTAAAAAATTAACCAACTTTAACAAAGATTAGCAAATAGAAAGATGTTTAGTTCTACAACATTTTTAACCTTATTTCCAGTTGAAGCAGTGCTGGTAGCACACATCGGTTTTCAATTGCAGCTCCAGATTCTTTTGGACCCACCAAATGACATAAATGTGGTTTAAATGTAAACTCCACCCTTGTTTAGATGTGG
The DNA here is from genome assembly GCF_035084215.1 of Heptranchias perlo. Classification (NCBI taxonomy): domain Eukaryota; kingdom Metazoa; phylum Chordata; class Chondrichthyes; order Hexanchiformes; family Hexanchidae; genus Heptranchias; species Heptranchias perlo. The sequence goes on along the minus strand of NC_090348.1, from coordinate 12,597,582 downwards.
TTAAGCTGAAAGAAGTTCCTAATTAGCCCTGTTTGTTTGTGCCCAACTGCTGGTGCAAACTTGGATTTTTTTTAGAACTGTAAACATGGAGGGAGCAGTAGATTCCCAAGTGACCTGTCCTCATTAGAGTAACACCCCCCCACCAAACCCCCGCCCCCTTCAAGGAGTTCCTTTCAAATAATCTACCATACCATCTGGAAAATTCACTCGCCGCAGTTTATCTATCATTTTTCAGTTTTATAAATTGTATTCATAGAATTTTACATGAACCAAAAAATTGAAACCCAATGGATTTGTAAGCCTCCAAAAATAGCCACTATTTTCCCAGAAGGAAAGTAATGTAAAGGAACATCCTGGTTATATTTCATCAATACAAAGGTCTAATAACAATACACTAAACTCCAAAATCCCAGCTGACCTGCAGTTTCAACCATTAACACAAATTGCTAAATGATCTTCCATTTCATACACAAAATCTATCTATTTGAAAATAAATGCGCTATATATATATATATATAGAAAGCAGATTCCCTGTGGTGCTGCTTACAGTAAATTCGATGATATGTTAGAGTAAACTTTCCTATTATTGCATTTTGCCGGCAGGAACCATATGTTGCAGCAGATTGTTTACTATTTACACATTCACGGTGTGCTCCCATCCACACTGCGGGTTGCCTCCAAGAGTTTTCACGTCCTGTAGTGTTGCTTGTGGTAAAATTCAATAAACTTTCCTATTATTGCATATTGCTGGCAAGAAACATATGTTGCAGCAGATTTTGTTATTTGTAGCCATTGCTGCCAGAATGTCCAGGTTTGCAACTATTTACACATTCATAGTGAGCTCCCATCCATACTGCAAGCTGCCTCCAAGAGTTTTCACGTAGCTGAGTGACATTTTTGTTGCAATGATGCAGCTATTTAAAAAGGACCGCCAGTAATTTAAAGGGCTTTAAAGCTGCTTCAAGAAAAAAACTCCACAGTGTGAAGGCACAGATAGCTACAAATGCAATGCTCCAGAAGACAATCTTTAAGGTTCACAGATGCAGCAGTTGAGATGCTGCTACACAAAATTGGTCAAAAGGAAGGCTGACCTGGTTTGCACTCCAGGACACCCTTTTCAAAGAGAACTGTTTCCAGGAAAGACTACTGAATAGCTTTCGACACCAAGTAGATGCCCAAAGTCTGCACGGCTTATCATGGATAGTTATACTATAGCAGGGAACACATTCAGACTATAACTTACAAGTGGAACTCTTGTTTTACTGAAAACGGCTTCACACCAAACCCATTTAACAAAACCTAGGTGCACAATGCAGAGTCATTTACTTATATACATGATGGGCATGACCGTATATTGTTCTTTAAACATTTCAAAACAACTTCACTGTTTGAAGGACAAGATGAAACATAGCAGGTGGGAGAAGATCTGTACAGAAGAGCCCCATGCGTTCAAGTCATTGATTGCATTTAAAGAGATCACACTGGGCATCATTAACATTGAGATCATAGAAGGAGAGGAGTCGGGTGAATCTGAGGTATCCCCAAGCTGAGGGCTAGAATCATCCTGTCCTAGTTACCTCTTTTCCCTGTACTGAATTACCTACTCTCACACAGGTATATATTCAAGCACACCACCATCACAGAAGCAATGTTTGATGGGATGTCTTGCAGCCAGCATCGTAATGCATGCTCCTCTTCTGTTTTTCTAGGTAAGAAATCACCTGCAATCCCAGAGCGCAAAGGATTCCAACACCTGTCTCACTCAGGCCAACCACTGCATGTACCTGTAAAGCTAAATCTACCTCAAAGGATTTGGATCGTATGCTTGAAGAGGTTGTACTGGGTAATTCACAGTACATGAAGACCAAGTGTTGGTGCCAATAGAGAAATAGGAACCTGCTGACCAGAGGGCAGGATCACTTCTTTGCTCAGCTGCAGGTACTAGAGATTCTGACCTCACAGGACCTACTTATAAAAGGGAGACTTTGTCTGGACATGATCCTATTTGCTAGTCACCGGAATCTGTCCAAAACTGCTGGAAATGTCTGGCTATGGCAGATTTGTGCAGTAATGCAGTGGGGATTCTCTGGATAGGGGTTTACCAGAGAGCACCTGGCAACTCCACAACGGAGCACCTGGTGGTCTGCTCACCCATTTCATGTCAATTTCTACCCTATTGTTTTATAAATGACTGAAATATTATACCATAAATGCACAATGTATTATTCTGCTGCTAAGCTGGGTCTCTGTTTAAGTTAGCTTATCTCTGTTACAAATATGGGGCCTCTTCTACCCTTCTTACTCTTGATTTTCTGGCTTCTGTTCTTTGGATTAGTCTCACCATTGCATTCCAACTCTCTATGCCTTCAAGAGTATCTTCACTATAATCTTGATACCTGGGCAAGCTTTATAGGTAACGTGCCCAGGATAACAAAACAGAAAACCTGTTAATTATTTTAGCTACTGGAATTAATCTGAGCCTCCACATTGTTCTTTTTCCAAGTTTCATAAGTGGTGGAGTATCACAACAATTAGATCCTATTTTAGGCTTAAATAAGGAAACAAATTTATTGAACAAGCGAATAAATAACAGGGGTTGAAAAGGAATTTTCCAGAGTATTTTTTCCATTATTGACCGTGGGTTTTGTCTCTGTTTTTTGCCTCTCCCAGGAGATTACATGGCTGCAGGGTGGGAAGGTAGGAAGTGTTTAGTTGTGATGCTCCAGCCATCGTGGTGTGGGGCAGGCTTAATGGATCAATTGGCCTTTTCCTGCCGTCAATTTTGTATGTTCCTATGGTGTTGGTCATGTGAATTGAAGGAAACACTTTTATAACAATAAGGGTGTTATGCCATGTAAAGTGCACTGTAAAGGGCCACTTATGACTGAATAAATCAAATTGTGTTTTTATTACATGATATTCTGGGATTTACCAGAACTTTGGAGCTCAAATTCTATGAGTAATTCTGCATAAAAACTGCAAACCAGTTACTTTGAATTTTATTGTATGTTTCCTTGCCTTTGCTTTTAATTTTTATAGCTCTTTTTTTTTAAAAGCCCAATATACACAGGAAGAAGTCTTCCATAACTACATCAGATCAACAGCCATTCACAGTTAATTATATCGAATGTTTGTCCACACAAATACAGCTGCCACTTCCAGTGCAGCATAAAGACAACTCTCAATCTGTCTGCCTGCGCTCAAAGTGTCAAGATGACCAAACAACCAGAACAGCATCTAAGCAGAAAGTTTTAGGAAATGCTTGATTCATTGATCTGAGCCAAATATTTTGAAATATCTATTTAACAGGCCACGTCCAGGCATGATATAAACCATCCAACCGCACGTACCAAAGACTGCCAGAATTATGCAAGTCTCTGTCTCACCCTGAGGTATGAAAACTAACTAAACTGTATTGCAAAATGTACCCAGCTTGTAAGTATTGTGGAAAGCAATATTAAAAAAAAGACAAGCTAACAAAGTTAAAGTACTTCTTTTTTGTCATTGATGGGTCCCAGAATATGACAGCATGATTGGGGGAGGGGTTTCTTGGATCAGAGTGCATTGGGGAAAGGTACACTGGTCTGTCAACACTAATGCACAGGCTGTCGCAGGAAGTGGCAGCATTGGGAAGGATGCCAGGGAGCGAAACACTGGGGGAGTCCTAAAGTGCTTCAGATATGTTAGAGGGCCTGGGACCACCCAGAGGGGGAGGGGGATGGCGGTCTCAAGATCTGCCAGCACTGAGGGACAATAATAGCATCTAACAATATCGAAAGGGGTGTTCGGAAATCTTGGAGCATCGTGGGGGTCAGGGTCGGGGAGAAGTAGCAAGGCTGGTCATTACTAAGAGTCCTGGGGTGTAGCGATGGGGGAGGGGGAGGGAAAGAAGATGACAAGGTCTGGATTATGGCAGGATGTTCCTGGGGTGTATCAGATCTGGAGTGGATAGGTGTGTGAGTTGTGCACGTACAGGGATAGGCGTAGTCCTAGAGTAATGGAGGAGCTTGGGCCTGCAATCATTTAGGATGGAGTCTTGCAGCTTTCAAACACTAGGGAGGTTGGTCATACCTAACTGACAATGATCATGATGTTTTGGTTCCACAGTCTCCAAGAGAGCATGGAGCCAGTTGCTGATCTATGTCATCTGTTGCAAGGACAGCTGCAGCCAGTCTGCACCACAGGACATTACGGCCAAGGATGGTCAAGGTCACCTTCTCCTTTAACTTTTTTTCTGCCATTTCCACCAGGCATGCTGTATTGGTGTTCTCTGGTGAGGGTGTGCTGGAATGCCCAATAGGGCAGCCTTCCTTGCACCCACTTCAAGCAGCAGTACCTTCACTTTACAACAACTTGTATATATAGCGCCTTTAATGTAGTACAACAGTCCAAGGTGCTTCACAGGAGTGTTATCAGACAAAATTTGACACCGAGCCACATAAAGAGATATTAGTTGACCATAAGCTTTGTTAAGGAACGAGGTAGAGAAGCGAAGGTTTATGGAGGGAATTCCAGAGCTTAAGGCCTAGACAGCTGAAGGCACAGCCATCAAATAGTGGAGCCAGTCGCTGATCTATGTCATCAGTTGCAAGGACAGCTGCAGCCAGTGAGCCACATAGGGACATCAAACAGAGTTGTGTGACTCCATTACTTGCCTACTTCTACATTTATTTTGTCAGACACTGCGTTTTCCCCCATTACTTTTTCCTCTCCAAAATAGTCTTTGGAAAATCTGCAATGTACCGAGGAAAAAGTTACAGCCATTTAAAGGCTAACATTTTTCTCGCCTCCATATGGTGTCACTAGGCACCGTAGCTCCCCTCACTCGGCCAGACAAGGGTCTGCAGCTCGCCATGAATAAATGATGAGGGCTAACCCTGGGAAATCTCAGAATATCAGCCCTGCTGGAAACCAGTGAGCATTGCATTCACGGTCTTCATGCTTCATCAGTTTCTGTGGCCCTATGGGATCTATCCTCGCGCGTCTCGTTTCCATTTCAAGTCTGATAATGAATCCAAATTTAAATCAGCTGAATGATTCAGCAACTCACTGAGCTAACTAGAGGAGCCAACCAACTAATAATCTCTTCATGCCCATGCAGAGTTAGAAATGTGGATCAAAAGAGGCAATTTTTAAATACAAAACTGGATCCTTTGAACAGCAATAGCTGTTGATCATTAATTTTAGGCGGTGATTGTACTCTCAGCGTCTCTCCTTTCAGCTCCCATGCACTGCAGTGGGATTTTGTGATATATGTTCCAAATGATTCACGGCTTGCAATGAACCTCGTGGAGAATTTTCTGCTGACTACCTCACTGAAATTTCATCCAAAACCCATATATTTCAACCTACATTACTGCTGCTTTCTGTCATACAAGACAATAAATAAACGGGGACGAGTTTGCAGCCTTTTACCACATATGGAGTAATACAGAGTGTGTTTTGACATCTGAACAGATAATTCATTTGGTCTGAGATTTCATTACAAGACAGTCATTATCACTGTTGCAACACGTCGATACTCACCGCAGAAGTGTTGTCTAGACCATTATTTGGATAGGTCTTTCAATTCCCTTTTTTCCTCTTAAGGGTAAGTAAATGCACCAATATCACCTGTACAGAAATGATCTTCTTTCTAACAGACTGAGAAATCTAAAGTACTTCATGGAATTCCCGCTACTGTCATTTTGAAATTGAACACAGTTTATGACACAAAAAAAAGAGTCCAACAAAAATAGGACTTGTGAAGCAATTGTGAAAGTAAACTCATTGTGGGTGAGCCTTTTATATTATATTATACACGGTGCAGTATATATGTACTGCAATGAAAGACTCACTCACAATGTAAATTGACAGTTACAATTTTGTGTACAGGCATATATGGGTTGTGCTAGCCTAATATGTAGGCACACCTAAGCCTGTAGCTCAGGCGACAGGTCATGCCATATTTACGATATTGCCTCCCCGCTCCCCTATTTGAATAGGCTTCAAGCACACCAAAAGCTTGCCCAGGGAACTTGGCCTGTGCTGCACTTGGCCGGTGTACCAGCATGGGAGCAGCCCTTAAAAGGACTGCAGCTCACCATAAATAGAGAAGTTGTGATGGCGGTGGCAGAAAATTGGGCCACTTGTTCACAATGGCATTATGAAGACAGGTGGACAACACTGCTCCTTTTGATGCCGAAGAGTGGGAGGTCCTATTGCGAGAGGTGCACCAAAGGAGGAGGGGCCTATTTGGGGCCCCAATGCCACACTTCAGTAAAAGCACAGGTCTAAGCTGCATGGAGGGAGGTCAATGACTAAGTCAAGACACTCACCAAGCTCACTCATACTTGAATGTAGATGAGGATGAAATGTGCTATCAGGAACTGGGTGAAGGTTATTGTGGGCCCCACTGTCCACATTTCTTGTGGGGCTTCTCTAGAAGGTAATGTTTCAAACATTGTTCACAAAATATTGTCCTTTCGCACACATTCTTTCATTGTGGCAAACCTGCATGGCACAGTTTTCTTGAAGATGGAGATGGCAGCATGGAATATTGACAGGAATTTGTTTGTTCAAAGGCTGTTTAGTAGAAACGTCTTTAAATGTTTTAATTCCTTGTCATCAGGATGAAAGCCCACAGAGTCTATACAAAGACATGGGTCCCAAGCCACCAATGCAACAGTAGTGGTGCTGGACTTTCATGTGTGCTGCACATATCCAGTGCTAACCCTGTAGGAATTTCCAGGATCAGCTAATTATAATAGTGGAGGGCGAGCCTGGAGCATAACTCCTGTTGCTGACTGTGGAAATACACTGGAGCAGTGCGGGGGTGGGGGCGGGTGTTGGGTGTAATACTTGTTGAAGTAGTAAAGCTTAAAAATCAGCAGGCTCTTAAAGTGGCAGCAGCACATTGAGGCAGGAGGTTGCACAGAACAATACTTTGGCTCACATAAAAAGATTTCTACTCTACAGTAGCATAGTGGCTATGTCACTAGACTATCAGCCCAGATACTGCAATGCCTTGCTGCAGTGTAAGCACGCATGGTAAATGTTAAAGGGGTGTGAGGTAGTCTGAGAGCTTTGCATGGGACAGCAGTCAATGTGCAACAGAGTGCAAGGAAACATTTTGTGATGTGGATACTTTGCCCATTCTTTCCACATCCGAGTGGTGCAGATCTAATTGACACATTGTGCCACCTCCTACCAGGTATTGTTGGCCTTTCTCCTGATGAGAGAACACCCCAAACTGCCAAACCCTCCTTTCCTTTTCTTCTTGAATTAGCATCCATATCGCTACATCCATAAATCCGGAGGCCCACCTTGACGGTGCTCCATTATAACTGCAGATAACAGGCAAGTACAACAACTTCTCCACAATATTTACCTACAAAAAATGGACTTTCCCTTTAAACAGCTGCTGCAAATCTTTAAAGAGGTGCTGCAGTCCTGAATGTCCTATTCCTGAATCAGTTATGTGGAGAGACTGGAGAAGTTGGGATTGTTCTCCTTAGAGCAAAGAAGGTTAAGAGGAAATTTAATAGACGTGCTCAAAATTATGAAGAGTTTTGATGGTGTAAATAAGGAGAAACTGTTTCCCCTGTCAGGAGGGTTGGTAATTGGCAAAAGCCAGGGGCGGGGGGGGGCGGGAAATGAGGAGAACTATTTTTACACAGCGAGTTGTTATGATCTGGAATGCACTGCCTGAAAGGGTGGTGGAAGCAGATTCAATAGAATTTTCAAAAGGGAACTGGATATATACTAGTAAAGGAAACATTTGCAAGGCTATGGGGAAAGAGCATGGGAATGGGACTAATTGGATAGCTCTTTCAAGGAGCCAGCACAGGCACGGTGAGCCAAATGGCCTCCTTCCGTGCTGTTCGATTCTATGATCAGCGAGTTCCCTGTGACTGGCAGATTCCAGCCAGGAGCTCATTGAAAAAGGAATAAGGAAGGAAACAGGGAAATTATCACAGAATTACCATGCCCAACTCAGGTGGATACAAGGCACTCATCTCATGGGCAGTAGAAAATCCACCCCAGTGTCATAAATGCACGGATTTTGCTGTTAACTAAAAATGTCTGCTGCACTATTGCAGAGAGAAAGAAAGAATAAATTGCATTTATATAGAACTCATTACAGCGTTAGCATGTCCCAAGTGTTTCACATCCTTTTGCAGTAACTGTTGTTACGTAGGGAAATGCGGCAGCCAAATTTGTGCCGAGCAAGATTCCACAACATCAAAAAAGAATGACCAGATAATCTATTTTTGAAGGCATCGGTTAAGAATGTTAGCCAGGACACTGGGAGAAATCCCTGCCCTCCTTCAAATAGCGATAGAATCTTCTACATCAATCTGACCAGGCAGGAGGGCCTTGGTTTAATGTCTGATCCGAAAGACAGCATCTCTGAGAGTGCAGTATTCCCCAAGACCTGCACTAAAGTGTCAGCCTAGATTTTGTGCTCAAGTCCTGGAGTGGGGTTTGAACCTACAACCTTCTGACTCAGAGACAAGAGTGATACCACTGAGCCAAGCATGAATGAATATGAAAAATGTTATTTTGGGTTGTTATGCTACACTGAATAGTTTGATTTACATATATTTCTTCAGTATTTGAAAGAAGATAAGTAAATTGAATGTTTTTGAATTTGTTTCTATTAAAAGCATAAACACCCAATAAGCCAAACTAATCAATCCTACACTGCTGTCAGAAAAAATAAGAAGTGGCAGGAGGAGGGAAACAGCTGTTATTCCTTTAACAGGTCAGTGTTCAGCTTTTAACATTGTATCTAATGAAATGTCAGGCATCTTTTGCTGAATATCTTTTCTTCTAAGTTAAAATAGGCTGCCAAGTGCAATACATCACAATTTTAGGGAGTTTTTGAGTGAAAAAGGGAGGCCAATTAAAAAGCCATTTAAATTTTAAAGAGTGAGTTTTATTTTAACAGGGAGAAGTTATACTTCTTGTTACGATTCGGGCTTGGTCCCGAAACTTTCTTTTTTAAAAACTTGTTCTGGCTGCAAATGACAACTTCATCGCACTGCCCATGATCAAAAACTTATCCTTAGTGTGTCAGCCTTGGCGCCTCTGAGCCAGAAGGTTGTGGGTTCAAGCCCCACTCCAGGACTGGACACTTCAGTGCAGTACTGAGGGAGTGCTGCACTGTCAGAGGTGCCATCTTTCAGATGAGACATTAAACCAAGCCCCGTCTGACCTCTCAGGTGGATGTAAAAGATCACTATTTGAAGAAGAGCAGGGGATTTCTCCTGATGTCCTGGCCAATATTTATTCCTCAACCAACAACACTAAAATAGATTATCCGGTCAATTATCACTGCTGTTTGTGGGACCTTACTGTGCACAAATTGGCTGTCTTCTTTCCCTACAATACAAGAGTGACTACACTTCAAAAGTACTTAATTGGCTGTAAAGTGCTTTATGAAGAGCTGATGTAGTTTATTGACCCCCTAACAGTAGTTATACTGTTGAACAAAGTATTAATCAAGAAATAAGAGGAGCTTGTAACAAAGGAAATGCAATAATCATGGGAGACTTTAATCTTCATATAGACTGGGCAAATCAAATTGGCAAAGGACAAGTTCATGGAATGCATTTGAGACAGTTTCCTAGAACAATACATCATGAAACCAACCAAGGAACAGGCTATTTCAGATCGTGTTTTGTATAATGAGACAGGGTTTATTAGTAATCTCATAGTAAGGGATTCTCTGGGGCAGAGTGATCATAATGATAGAATTTCACATTGAGTTCAAGAGTGACGTATTAAGTCCAGAACTATAGTCTTAAGCTTAAACAAAACCAATTACATAGGTAGGAGGGGCGAGTTGGCTAAGGTTGATTGGGAAATTAGACTAAAAGAAATGCAATGGAAGACATTTAAAGAAATATTTCATAATTCTCAACGAATATACATTCTATTGAGGAATAAAAACTCCACGGGAAAAGTGATCCATCCGTGGCTAACTAAAGATGTTAAGGATAGTATTAGATTAAATGAAGAGGCTTATAATGTTGCCAAGAAGAGTAGTAAGCCTGAGGATTGGGACAGTTTTAGAAACCAGCAAAGGGTGACCAAAAAATTGATAATGAGGGAGAAAATAGAATATGAGAGTAAACTAGGAAGAAATATAAAAACAGACTGTAAGAGCTTCGACAAGTATGTGAAAAGGAAGAGAGTAGTGAAAGTAAACATGAGTCCCTTAGAGGTTGAGATAGGAGAAATTACAATGGGGAATAAGGAAATGGCAGAGATGTTGAACAAATGTTTTCTATCTGTCTTCACAGTAGAAGAAACAAAATACATACCAGAAATAGTGGGGAACCAAGGGTGTAATGAGAGTGAGGAAAGTAATTAATATTGCAAAAGAGTGGAAGATCGGGGGGGGGGGGAGAAAAGAGTGGAAGATCGGGGGGGGGGGGGGAGAAAAGAGTGGAAGATCGGGGGGGGGGGGGAGAAAAGAGTGGAAGATCGGGGGGGGAGAAAAGAGTGGAAGATCGGGGGGGGGAGAAAAGAGTGGAAGATCGGGGGGGGGAGAAAAGAGTGGAAGATCGGGGGGGGGAGAAAAGAGTGGAAGATCGGGGGGGGGGGGAGAAAAGAGTGGAAGGTCGGGGGGGGGAGAAAAGAGTGGAAGATCGGGGGGGGGAGAAAAGAGTGGAAGGTCGGGGGGGGGAGAAAAGAGTGGAAGATCGGGGGGGGGAGAAAAGAGTGGAAGGTCGGGGGGGGGAGAAAAGAGTGGAAGATCGGGGGGGGGAGAAAAGAGTGGAAGATCGGGGGGGGGAGAAAAGAGTGGAAGATCGGGGGGTGGAGAAAAGAGTGGAAGATCGGGGGGGAGAAAAGAGTGGAAGATCGGGGGGGGAGAAAAGAGTGGAAGATCGGGGGGGGAGAAAAGAGTGGAAGATCGGGGGGGGGAGAAAAGAGTGGAAGATCGGGGGGGGGGAGAAAAGAGTGGAAGATCGGGGGGGGAGAAAAGAGTGGAAGATCGGGGGGGGGGGGGAGAAAAGAGTGGAAGATCGGGGGGGGAGAAAAGAGTGGAAGATCGGGGGGGGGGGGGAGAAAAGAGTGGAAGATCGGGGGGGGAGAAAAGAGTGGAAGATCGGGGGGGGGGGGGAGAAAAGAGTGGAAGATCGGGGGGGGGAGAAAAGAGTGGAAGATCGGGGGGGGAGAAAAGAGTGGAAGATCGGGGGGGGGGGGGAGAAAAGAGTGGAAGATCGGGGGGGGAGAAAAGAGTGGAAGATCGGGGGGGGAGAAAAGAGTGGAAGATCGGGGGGGGGGGAGAAAAGAGTGGAAGATCGGGGGGGGGAGAAAAGAGTGGAAGATCGGGGGGGGGGGGAGAAAAGAGTGGAAGATCGGGGGGGGGAGAAAAGAGTGGAAGATCGGGGGGGGAGAAAAGAGTGGAAGATCGGGGGGGGAGAAAAGAGTGGAAGATCGGGGGGGGGAGAAAAGAGTGGAAGATCGGGGGGGGGAGAAAAGAGTGGAAGATCGGGGGGGGAGAAAAGAGTGGAAGATCGGGGGGGGGAGAAAAGAGTGGAAGATCGGGGGGGGGAGAAAAGAGTGGAAGATCGGGGGGGGGAGAAAAGAGTGGAAGATCGGGGGGGGGAGAAAAGAGTGGAAGATCGGGGGGGGGAGAAAAGAGTGGAAGATCGGGGGGGGGGGGAGAAAAGAGTGGAAGATCGGGGGGGGAGAAAAGAGTGGAAGATCGGGGGGGGGAGAAAAGAGTGGAAGATCGGGGGGGGGAAGAAAAGAGTGGAAGATCGGGGGGGGGGGGGAGAAAAGAGTGGAAGATCGGGGTTGAAAAAAAAGAGTGGAAGATCGGGGGAACATAGGATCAGGAGTAGGCCATTCAGCCCCTCGTGCCTGCTCCGCCATTTGATAAGATCATGGCTGATCTGTGATCTAACTCCATATACCCGCCTTTGGCCCATATCCCTTAATACCTTTGGTTGCCAAAAAGCTATCTATCTCAGATTTAAATTTAGCAATTGAGCTAGTATCAATTGCCGTTTGCAGAAGGGAGTTCCAAACTTCTACCACCCTTTGTGTGTAGAAATATTTTCAAATCTCACTCCTGAAAGGTCTGGCTCTAATTTTTAGACTGTGCCCCCTACTCCTAGAATCCCCAACCAGCGGAAATAGTTTCTCTCTATCCACCCTATCTGTTCCCCTTAATATCTTATAAACTTCGATCAGATCACCCCTTAACCTTCAAAACTCCAGAGAATACAACCCCAATTTGTGTAATCTCTCCTCGTAACTTAACCCTTGAAGTCCGGGTATCATTCTAGTAAACCTACACTGCATTACCTCCAAGGCCAATATGTCCTTCCGAAGGTGCGGTGCCCAGAACTGCTCGCAGTACTCCAGGTGCGGTTTAACCCGGCGGGGGGGGGGGGGGGGGGGGAGAAAGAGAGAGAGAAGGGGAGAGCAGGGGGGGGGGGGGGGGGGGGAGGGAGAAAGAGAGAGAAGGGGAGAGCGGAAGGGGATGAAAAAAAGAGAAGGGGAGAGCGGGAGGGGGGAAAGAGAGAAGGGGAGAGCGGGAGGGGGGGGGGGGGGGGAAGAGAGAAGGGTAGAGCGGGAGGGGGGGGGAAACAGAGAAGGGGAGAGCGGGAGTGGGGGGGGAGAAACAGAGAAGGGGAGAGCGGGAGTGGGGGGGGAGAAACAGAGAAGGGGAGAGCGGGAGGGGGGGGGGAAAACAGAGAAGGGGAGAGCGGGAGGGGGGGGGGAAACAGAGAAGGGGAGAGCGGGAGGGGGGGGGAACAGAGAAGGGGAGAGCGGGAGGGGGGGGGGAACAGAGAAGGGGAGAGCGGGAGGGGGGGGGGAGAAACAGAGAAGGGGAGAGCGGGAGAAAACAGAGAAGGGGAGAGCGGGAGGGGGGGGGGAAACAGAGAAGGGGAGAGCGGGAGGGGGAGGGGGGGGAAACAGAGAAGGGGAGAGCGGGAGGGGGGGGGAACAGAGAAGGGGAGAGCGGGAGGGGGGGGGGAACAGAGAAGGGGAGAGCGGGAGGGGAACAGAGAAGGGGAGAGCGGGAGGGGGGGGAGGAGAACAGAGAAGGGGAGAGCGGGAGGGGGGGGAACAGAGAAGGGGAGAGCGGGAGGGGGGGAAAGAGAGAAGGGGAGAGCGGGAGGGGGTGGGGGAGGAAAGAAATGGGGAGACCGGGGGCGGGAAAAAAAGGAAACATGGAAACATAGAAAATCGGAGCAAGAGTCGTCCATTCGGCCCTTCGGGCCTGTTCCGCCATTCAAAATGATCATGGCTGATCGTCTAACTCAGTACCCTGTTCCCACTTTTTCCCCATATCCCTTTAGCATTAAGATATCTTTCTCCTTCTTGAATACATCTAATGACTTGGCCTCCACTCCCTTCTGTGGTAGAGAATTCCACAGGTTCACCACCCTGAGCGAAGACATTTCTCCTCATCTCGGTTCTAAATGGCATACCCCGTATCCTGAGACTGTGACCCCTGGTTCTGGACTCCCCAGCCATCGGGAACATCCTCCCTGCATCTAGTCTGTCTAGTCCTGTTAGAATTTTATATGTTTTGATGAGATCACCTCTCATTCTTCTAAACTCTAGTGAATATAGGCCTAGTTGACCCAATCTCTCCTCATACGTCAGTCCTACCATCCCAGGAATCAGTCTGGTAAACCTTCGTTGCACTCCCTCCATCGCAAGGACCGGGGGGGAGGGATTGAGAGTGGAAGATCGGCGGGACATTGGGGGGGGGGGGGGTGAAGAAGGGGTGAAGAAGGGGAGATCAGAGAGGGAGACATCGGACATCGGTGCAGGGTGGAAAGGTAGGTTGATTTTGTGTTTTAACTTTGTGCAATGGTTTTTTATTTTGTTTCTTTTTGCCTGATCCGAACCTTCCGGGTGTGAATCAGAAACAGTGGGAAAGCCGCCCAGATAAGTTAAAACATCGTTCTAACTATGTGATATGTCACAAGTAAAAAGTGCCTTAAGTACGAGGTACATCTGGCTCTTTAACTATCATCCCACCAGCTTTAATTGCCAGCGGGACTTCCGAATTTGGGACGCCCGCGCGCACACAGGTGCGTCCGTGGGGAACTCTCCCGTCGGCGGGTTGGAGCCGGGCTCTGAACCCAAAAGGGATTTCTCCAATTTTCGGAGACCCCCTGCCCCCATCGCACCCGCAATTTCCTGGGAAAATCGAGCTCAAAGAGTCTGCAAAGGGATATCGACAGGTTAAGTAAATGGGCAAGAAGGTGGCAGAAGGAGTATAATGTGGGGAAATGTGAGGTTATTCACTTTGCTGGGAAGAATAGAAAAACAGAATATTTTTTAAATGGTGAGAAGCTATTAAATGTTGGTGTTCAGAGGGATTTGGGTGTCCTTGTACCCAAAACACAGAAAGTTAACATGCAGGTACAGCAAGCAATTAGGAAAGCAAGCGGCATGTTGGTCTTTATTGTAAGGGCGTTGGAGTACTCCTACTCCCATTTCTTATATTCTTAGGATCTAAAAGAAACCATTTTTTTTTCAGTCATTCTCAGCAGCTCATCCTGATGACGTTACAAGGCAAATGTCCATTTACAAAACATTCCAACATAGTAACACGCAAATTCAACTGATCGGCAAGTTCAGCAAACAGTTAACAGGAAGTGTCCGGCCCTAATGACTTTACAATCACTGTATTAACAAGTCAATGTATTTTGTCTCCTTGTAGACATTGCACCACTGAACCAACATGCTGACTTTTAAACAAACGCAAAACCACCAATTTAAGTAAATTTTTAAACCTACTTTTAAAATAAGAGGAAAAAGAAACCAAGAAGCCAATGACTAAACTTTTGTCACATTTCTCTACAAAAGAAGAAAGCAGATTTTTTTTGTAATTTGTAATCTCATTTTAAATATACAACACATAAAGCTATATTTCTTTTGGAAGAGCGAGGGACAGATAGCAAAACCTCCCTGGCAAATCTTTCAACCATAAATTTAGCTCCTTGACGTTATCTTATAAAAATTAGAAGGTATGCAGCCAAAATTTGAATTCTAATCATGCAGTTTTAATCCCTTGAATAATGATCATCCTGAAGTTCCTCTCCAATTACACATCACCTTCCAAATCACTCTTATACAACTAAGCCCTTTCTGTCAAATAAACATGTAAATAAATAAAACAGGTCAAAATGTGCAGGAAGCCAGATGGTTTGATCCTCGTATAATAGCAAAAAAAAGGTCCTACAATGGTCAGCCATGGCTCAGTTGGTAGCACTCTCGCCTCTGAATCTGAAGGTCTATGGGTTCAAGTCCTACTCCAGAGACTTGAGCACAAAATCTAGGTTGACACTTCAGTGCAATGTTGCAGATGTTGTCTTTCAGAGAAGATGTTGAACAGAGGCCCCATCTGCCCTCTCAGGTGGACGTAAAAGATCCTATAGCAGTATTTCGAAGAAGAGCAGGGGAGTTCTCCCCGGTGTCCTGGCCAATATTTATCCCTCAACCAACATCACAAACAGATTATCTGCTCATTATCACATCGCAGTTTGTGGGACCTTGCTGTGCGCAAATTGGCTGCTGTGTTTCTTACTTTACAACAGTGACTACACATCAATAGTACCTCATTGCATGTAAAGCGCTTTGGGACATTCGGAGGTCATGAAATGCACTATATAAATGCAAGTCTTTCTTTTCTTTTTACAATCTCATACTATAACAGAGATATGCAGCTATCATGTTGGGATTATCAACTCACTGCTGAGTTCTTCACATCCATCTACGCTGAAGGTTGTTTGCTTCTCTGGGGAGTGACTCTTGTTGCTTCTTCTTGAACTCCGTGACTAATTGAGTTTATTGAGTCTGTAAACATCGTCACGGGCTGTTATAGATTTTTTTTCTGCACATGAAAATGATATAAACATTCTAATTTTCTCTGGAGAATTCTGTGGGCCAACTGGGAAGTGTTGAATGCACATATTGTTTCTGTTACAATCAGATAACATCTTGCCAAGATCCTCATTAAACCATTTTATATCGGATATCAACATTTATTCTTCGAGTCAAGCCAAACAACGAAAGGATGTGGTTTAGAGTCCAGCTCTATAAGGGGGCCATTCTGAAGAAAGAAGCATCTCATGGTTTCAACGTTCTTCAAAAAGGTCAAATAGGATTTGACTCCTCCATGTTTCACGAGAATCAGTCTTTTCAGTCCGTACCAAATTGTATATACAAGAATACAATTTTAATTAAATGGCTGCAGTTTTATTCAGTGAACCCCAGTGCTTGTTATGCTGCAATTCTGGCTCCTTATACATCTGTGATGAACATGTAAACATGACACCTTTTCATTGACAAATAGACTACAAATGACCACAAGTTAGTTTATGAAACATTAACACTTCACAATCTAGATTGCTCTCTCCTTTCAAAGTTGGTTTATTCATCCTCACTCCCATTCAATTAGTCT
The DNA here is from genome assembly GCF_035084215.1 of Heptranchias perlo. NCBI lineage: Eukaryota > Metazoa > Chordata > Chondrichthyes > Hexanchiformes > Hexanchidae > Heptranchias > Heptranchias perlo. Next base: position 12,581,153 of record NC_090348.1, on the reverse strand, counting down.
GTTGAGACTCGTGAGCTGCTAGGTTTTAATTGTGTTTATTTCCTGCAGCGTTCGACAGATCTTTCAAAGCATGTTTTCAGATTGCCTAGAAATTGGTTCGTGCCAGCATGTCGTCGCAAACTGTTTTTTTTTAAAATTTGTTCATGGGATGTGGGCGTCGCTGATAAGGCCAGCATTTATTGCACATCCCTGTTGCAGGGAACGATCCCAGCACTGGAAGGGGTAGGCTCAATGCCCACCCGATATTGGGCCTCGGGCCTCATTTACATCCCCTGCTAGGCGTCTCCAGGCAGCTCGCCGGTGAAGACGGTTTGAATTTCGGGCTGCAACGGCCCTCAGGTAGGTCTTGGAAGAGAGGGGTAAACAATCAGGAAGGAGGGTGGGGGGAGTGATTGGTGTCTGGCAGCGGCCTGTGGTTTTAAAGCGGAGTCGGAGAGGAGCTCTCCTGCTTATTCGGGTAAGGATTTTTTAAAAACTTACCTTTTTGGTGGCGGCCTGCAGCGGTCCCTTTAAGGATTGCTGGTTAGGACGCACGTAGACCTGATTTTCTTGAACGCAGCCATTCCGTTCAGGGAAATCCAATTAGAAAAAGGGGGCATCAAATAGGTGTTAGGCCCTTTGCATATGCAAATAAGGACCCTAACACCTTTTTCAAGTGCAGGCCCTGGACACCTCTTTTGGTGCCTATAACAATATGGCAGGCGGAGCATTTGTGACTTAACGTATGCGTGCACATCACCCGCCAATTGGAAGCTTTGGCGCCCGTTTAATGCCTGTAAAACAGGCGCAGCATCATTGAATTTCTAGGCCCATGAGTCTTACTTTAAAGTCAGATTGTCAGAGATGTATCTGATTAACTACAACCCAATTATCTTCACTAAATAGCATTACTCCTTCCACTGTGGTTTGGCTGTAATTTAAAGGATGGTTTGGGTTTATTGGAAACACGCAGACAATCAGTCCTGTTCAGAAAAACTTTTGAGGCAATTAATCGGATAGAAAACCCTCTGAAATCAACATAAAAATGATTGAATTGTAATTTATCCTCAAGGCAATTCAGATTTCTAAAAAAAGGAAATATGAGTTCCTGAAATGCTCAGATGCTCTTCACACGAGCCTTGTGAATATGAAGTACTAATAAAAGGTTCAATTTTAAGTTCCAGGTGGGAACACAGCCTACCAAGTGGCCAACCTGTCCGGGAGAGGCAGCGTGAAGGTCCAGCCAATTCTAACGGCCGGGCCTCATTAGCATGCCACTGGCCAACCTCCCAACCAAAACATTCTGGCCTGGAAGTCAGCGTGAAGTGGCTGCCCGGCCGTTAAAAATCAAGCAGCAGCTACCGGGGACTAGAGGGAACGTTCCCCGGCACTAAGGTAACTCTACAGAAGAGCGGTCTAACAGGGATCATAGTTGGGGGAGGGAATTCTGGGGCAGGGGAGGCCCAAAGATCCTCCTGGGGCCACTTCTGCTGCTGCTGGCCCACAAGGAATCTTAAAATGAATATATTTGAAAACGTGCCCTTCTGGGCCTCACCCAACCCTGGATCCACTTCCCCGAAGCTTTGACCTGGTGTGGAAGCCACGACTCCTCCCCCACTCAGGCCTCAAGTTCGTCTTGCAGTCAGGCCCCGATGATATCATCGGAGCCCAATCTGCATATTTAAATGAAGGACCCCCCGCCGGCTTCGGGCAGGCATCCTTGCTGCCTGAAATTTAAAATTGCAGGTGGCCAGATTGGGGCGAAAAGCCATTTTAAATGGTGGAAACCGAGTGGGTTGGATTAAAATTCCCTCCAAGATGTCCGCGGAGAGCTGAATTTCCTTTATCCTTTCCAAGCCATTAGCAAGTTTTCATAGCAAGAATAAGAAATCTATAAAAGGTAATATGAGCAACGCTTTATGGAAAGATGACTACAAAACACTTATTTTAGACTTAGAGATGAAAATATGCTCCTGTGCCCCAGTGACACTGCTGAACTACAGGCAATGGATTGCTACATTATCTGGCCAGAGGCCTGCTGTGTTGCATAGCACCAAGAGCAGTAAAACGCATCAAGAACTGAGAGAAGCATATCACTAAAGTGAAGCAGAAACTGGGACTGTGTGATAGACACTCACTCTCAAGCGTGGGTAAGAACCTGGTCATCAGGTGAGAGATGCTCTCAGTGTTACATACGTGGCATAGATGTGACCCATACCTCGCTCCTGCATCGCGACAGTCACCTGAGCCATCTTTCACTTTATATTGAGATCAATAATGGACCATGTCCGCAGGGACACGATGTACAAATTTCCAGAGAAAGGGGATTAAAAAAATGTAACAAACATCACCCTCATCCTGATGGCCACCTTCGTGGGTAACCGCAATAATTTGTGCATAGACCCTCGGTAAGCAAACATCAAGTGCTACCACGTGCTGAGGTTCTATCTGTCCCCGGTGTTGCGAAGGATGGGTCTGGTCACGATGCTGCGAAATGTTCCATTTAATTGGACCGTTCTGCCCCACCTGACCCTTGTAGAAAAGTTTGTGTGGGAAGACACCTTTGATCACGAGTCAATCAGGCAGTGGTTGGCACGTAACATCCTCGAGACCCTGCGGGAAAGGGAGATGGTGGATCTTGTCGGATAGTTCCCTCAGCAAACTCATTTGGCAGAACGCCTCATCACCAAAACTTTCAAACAAACACCAAGACTAACTTGGCTAGTGGTGAGAAGGGCCCTTCCCGTCAAACCCTTCATGCACACCCACGTCTCAGTGCCACCGCACGCTATCCCCGAGGAGGCTACGGTGGGGACGAGACCGTCACCCATTTCCTTCTGGAATGTGCCTTTGCACAGAAGGTCTGGAGAGAGATGCAGTGGTATTTGTCCAGGTCCAGACACCCTTTTGTCTTCCCGAAACTTGCTGATCTTCCAGTGCAAGGAGCTGACCACCACCGAGTATTGCAAACTGGCACATTTCAAGGTCCAGGACTACGTGTTGAGGGACGCGCTGATACACGGTGCGGCTGCTGCAAAGGCTCAATGGGGAAAGGCCACCATTTAGGGCCCTCCTGCCATTGTGTACAGAGGGGCTAGAACCCAAGAAAACCCCCTCAGACTGAATGTACAATGACAGTAATTAATGTAATGTAACTAATCTTTATTGATTGTAAGTGCAGCGAGACATCCTAGAGTGTCATGGACCGTATTTACCATATGACCTGTAATTGTATTGTTTGAATTGTGATATTTGGATTGTACTGTATGTACCTTGCAGGTTTTATGAATAAAGTATATTTTTGAAATGAAAAAGAGCAATATAACGGAGTGGGAAAGTGCTTGTGTTGCTGAGGACTTATGGGTCAGTTGTAGGCAACACTTTTTAAGGCCTCATATTTAATGCAAATATATTTTAAAAAGAGCACCTAGCACCATAATAATGACATTTGGGCCAACTTAGATCATTTATTCATTCAGAGCCAATTTGAATTGAAAGTAAGGAAATGTCCATGGGAGGAACAATGGTAAAAACTTTGTTCTTTTTTCCCCCATTTTTCTAGTGTTTATTGTACATTTTGTACTTCTCGATCCACCGTGATGTAGCACACGGATCGTCAAGATCAATTTTAATTTTTCTAGTCAAGCTGGGTTAAAGGTTAGGGAATAATGGAACCATTGTGGGGGAAGGGAAGAGAAGGAGGCAGATAGGAAAGGAGAGAGAGAGAGAGAGAGAGAGAGGGAAAGGGAGAAGGAGGGAGAAAAAGTGGGGGAGGAAGGATGGAGAATGGACAGGAGGAGAGAAGAGGTGAGGGAGAAGAGGGAGAGAGAGTGAGAGCAAGAGGAACACACAAGAGGGGTTACTGTTTGGTGGACTTTACCTCTGCTTGGCAAATCCTCAGTGCAAGACGTGGGGGTGGGTTCTGTGAATGACTGGAAAATTCAGCCAGTGGGTGGACTGATCAGTTGGGGTAGGGGGATTGAGGCATGGCAGAACCACCCGTGGGAGAAGAGAGCACCAGCCTGAGGGTGGTGGGTGGTGCCATGGATGGAAAAGGCAGTTGGGTGGGGGAATTAGATTAGAAGGGGATATGAAGCTGGGTAGCCTCCGAGGAGCAACTGCAGCCAGTAGGAGGTTGGGGAAGGAAGGGATTGGCAACCTGTGGGTAGGTTGGAAATGCATTCAGCAGGGAGGAGGGGAAAGGTTGGCAGAATAAGATGCAGCGAGCAGTGAAAAAAATGGTAGAGCATTTGGTGGCCAAATATTTGCTCAGCATTGGGGGAAGGTGTGGAAGCTCCACCTTCCTAATGGTGTGTGGTGCTGGAGTTAAGCAGCTGCTGTTATCCTTCAGGTCGCTCTGTCGCTATCGAGCCACAGACATCCAGCTTTTTATCATCAAGGAAAATATTTCATTCTTCACCTTCTGAGGCCATCGTTATTGGATTCAGCTGCTGAAATCTTCAATAAAAGGTGGGCTTTTATTGACGCTGTCTGTCCTGCCGCTTTGTTTGCTTAGACCGAGGATTCACCCAATGCATCGTTTGGGCTGTCATGTAATGTTAGGTAGTACCATATTGTTGCCAATTTATCTCACAAGTTTACGTTGGCAACACCACCTGCAGCTGTGGTAACTGTGGAATTCTGAGACCGCTGACAGATCTTAATACATAACAGATATTGTCACCATGACAGTTTTTTATCCCCCACATTATTGAGGTTTCCAATTTTAACATGCATTTCGGATAGATTTGGGGAACCATTATTTTAGCTCCTTAAGGAAAGTTTATTATTTCATGGGTTAGCTGTTATAAGATGAAAGAAGGATGTCAGAGAGAGATCAGTAGGCCCCAAACCATTTTTAAAATTTATTATTCGTTCATGGGATGTGGGCGTCGCTGGCGAGGCCGGCATTTATTGCCCATCCCCAATTGCCCTCGAGAAGGTGGTGGTGAGCTGCCTTCTTGAACCGCTGCAGTCCATGTGGTGACGGTTCTCCCACAGTGCTGTCAGGAAGGGAGTTCCAGGATTTTGACCCAACGACGATGAAGGAACGGCGATATATTTCCAAGTCGGGATGGTGTGTGACTTGGAGGGGAACGTGCAGGTGGTGTTGTTCCCATGTGCCTGCTGCTCTTGTCCTTCTAGGTGGTAGAGATCGCGGGTTTGGGAGGTGCTGTCAAAGAAGCCTTGGCGAGTTGCTGCAGTGCATCCTGTGGATGGTACATACTGCAGCCACTGTGCGCCGGTGGTGAAGGGAGTGAATGTTTAGGGTGGTGGATGGGGTGCCAATCAAGTGGGCTGCTTTGTCCTGGATGGTGTCAAGTTTCTTGGTGTTGTTGGAGCTACACTCATCCAGGCAAGCGGAGAGTATTCCATCACACTCCTGACTTGTGCCTTGTAGATGGTGGAAAGGCTTTGGGGAGTCAGGAGGTGAGTCACTCGCCACAGAATACCCAGCCTCTGACCTGCTCTTGTAGCCACAGTATTTATATGGCTGGTCCAGTTAAGCTTCTGGTCAATGGTGACCCCCAGGATGTTGATGAAGGGGATTTGACGATGGTAATGCCATTGAATATCAAGGGGAGGTGGTTCGACTCTCTCTTGTTGGAGATGGTCATTGCCTGGCACTTGTCTGGCGTGAATGTTACTTGCCACTTATGAGCCCAAGCCTGGATGTTGTCCAGGTCTTGCTGCATGCGGGTTCGGACTGCTTCATTATTTGAGTGGTTGCGAATGGAACTGAACACTGTGCAGTCATCAGCGAACATCCCCATTTCTGACCTTATGATGGAGGGAAGGTCATTGATGAAGCAGCTGAAGATGGTTGGGCCTAGGACACTGCCCTGAGGAACTCCTGCAGCAATGTCCTGGGGCTGAGATGATTGGCCTCCAACAACCACTACCATCTTCCTTTGTGCTAGGTATGACTCCAGCCACTGGAGAGTTTTCACCGATTCCCATTAACTTCAATTTTACTAGGGCTCCTTGGTGCCACACTCGGTCAAATGCTGCCTTGATGTCAAGGGGAGTCACTCTCACCTCACCTCTGAAATGGGGGCGATGAGCAGACCCTGGCACACCTATCCCCCTCCAAAGATCAAGAACAACTGCCTCAGCTTCCTGTGGGTCAGTACAGCGTCAGCTGCGAGAACTTCAACACCTGCAGCAAGCACACATATGCAGGCAAATTGCAACATAGCAACTGCACTGCATTCAACGGCTACACTTACAGCCCACTTCCACTCGCACTGCAATGTGAATAAATGTGCTGTTCACAGATCAAACAGATGTCTGATGCATTGAATTTGCACTTTGATTTCCCTTTTCACGGAGTAGAATGACGTGCGTATGTGTTCGTTCGTTCTCAGGATGGAAGCAACACTGGCAAAGCCACATTTTATCATCCATCACTGCCTTCTCAGACCAACTAGGGGTGTGCTGCCATCTTTAAAGATTGTTTTTGTACAACCGAATGGCTTGCTAGGCTACTTGAGGGCATTACGAGTACATCATGTACTGTGGACTGGAGTCACATGTAGGCCAGATCAGGTGGGGGTGGCAGATTCCCTTCCCTGAAGAACATTATTGAACTGATTGATGTCTTACGGCAATCTAGCAGCTTTCATATGCCCAACCTGAAGCCCACCTTGGTGTCAATAGGTGACCACATTTGTGTTGTAATGGATTGATATATGAACCCCTTTGTAAATGCGAGTGTGTTGAGGTTTTCCATTGTGAACCGCAACCTGAATGAGACCCCTGATGAAACACAAGTATGCATGGAAACAAATGAAAGAGTTGCAAGGTTATGGTGAGGGCAAGTTATAAACGTAGGAGGTTGAAAGGCAGCATTATGTGGGGCATGTAATCTTGTGCCTGGTACATGGTACTATTGGGTACTCTTGCCTTGCCAGGTTCCTTACTGAATGCCACCTGATCCCACATCCATTCCCAGGTGGATGTAGGTACTGTAAACAGCATCCAGCCTGCATGTCATCTCCTGCCACAGATCATATCCTGCCACCTTGTTAGGAGAGACCATCCTCACACTCACCTCACACAGCAGCACATTCACCACACCAGCTATCAAACAGAGGGTGGGGACCTGTGCACACCACATTTTCCCCACAGACTCCATTTTGAGCCTGGACTTTGGGTTTGGTTTTTGGATGAGAAGTAAAGGGATAGATTTTCAACTTGCCACCCGGGTGTAAAATTGACATTGTGGTTCAGCTGCCCATTATAGAAATCACCCGATTTCCATTGAAAGCAGTGGAAATGACAATGAAAATTGCGAGGTTTCTATAATCTGCGCCAGTTTTATGAACGGGTTGCAAGTTGACAATCTATCCCTTTGCCTCTTATAATGGGACAGTCTCAAAAGAAGTAAATGGAAGTCCACCCATAATTTAATACAAGAAAAGACAAAATTGACAATGAGCTCAGACACCTAGCATGGAATATGCACAAGTTAAGCCTGGTGAAATAGGTTGTGGTCTTCTGAGGTTAGAATCGAGGCAGTTGTTGGGGTAGAGGGAGCTTTACTCTGCACCTGGTCCATGTTTTATCAAACCTGGACATGTTTTATTCTGATAGATAAGTGCCAAAGAAAAAATTCCAGCATTGACATCTGGTAAAATATTACTCACATGCACTGATTTAGTAAGTTATATGTGTTCATTTGGCTGACATTGTTGTATATTCACCCATTCTTTCATCCTGATGGGAATAGATACACAACATTCTACTGAAGCATTCTTTGAGTAAACTGTGGCATTAGTTCCTGAGAGGCAAACGAAAACAAAGTAGCATGAATAATGAGACGGACATGGAGGTTTAAACTGTGCGTATCAAAAAGGAAACTGCATTAATCCTCGTCATCCTTCCACTGCCTTTTCCCTAAAGAGACAATTAAGGAACCACCTCGAGCCTTACATAATGAACGAGAGAGGAAAGCACGATGATTACAGAGAAACTGTATGTGTATAAAGAAAAACAGACCAGACTTTCCCTGAATACATTAATGATGGCTACTAATGTTGGTATCCTGGTTGTCTTCTTACAGACTAAACACTAACATCTGTGCTAATAGTAGTAATTAAGGATAGTTTTCACTGTTGTGAAATAAAACATACCATGTGCATGTGTAATTATATGTTATATATATTGCACTCACAGGAAGAGTGGGTCAGAGTATTAGGGTAGAGTATCAGTAGTTGTATCCCTTTGAGTGCAGCTCATTACCTGAAAGTATTATAAATCAATAAAATATCCTGTAAAAAACTTATGAACTGCATTTTCTAAATCCCAACTGCTGAGCCTTTGGCTCTCTCTATTCACCACAATACTTCTGTAACCGTAGATCTGCTCAACCAGTTCCTCATGTCCACCTCTGATGCCCTTGTCCCTAGCAAAGCATTTACTCTCTCCCATCTCAGCCAACCCCGATATAGTCCCCGTTTTTGTTCCCTCAAGTTCAAGGGGCGCAGACATGAGCATATCTGGCACACAACTGGTTTAGCCATTCATCACCAGATCTGGCTAGACCACATCAAGCATGCTTTACTCTCTTTTTTAGGCCTTACCTGTAGCTTAGTGGGTAGCAGTCTTGCCTCAGTCAGTAAGTTGTGGGTTCAAGACCCCCTCCAGAGACTTGAGCACAAAATCTAGGCTGACACCCCAGTGCAGTACTGAGGGGGTGCTGATCTGTTGGAGGTGCTGTCTTTCACAGGAGACATTAAATAGAGACCATCTGCCCTCTCAGGAGGACATAAAAGATCCCACAGCATTATTTCGAAGAACAGCAGGGGTGTTTCCTCTGGTGTCCTGGCAAATATTTATCCCTCAACCAAGATTATCTGGTCAATATCACTTTACTGTTTGTGGGACCTTGCTGTGCGCAAATTGGCTGCTGCATTTCCTACATTACAACAGTGACTACATTCTAAAAGTACTTCATTGGCTGTAAAGAGCTTTGAGACATCCTGAGGTCGTGGAAGGTGTTATATAAATGCAAATTCTTTCTTCTTAGTAGCTGAATCAATGCGCATAAACAGTGCAGTTTAAATGATTCACCTCTCCCACCAGAAGATGCATTCACTATAAGTGACTATATGCATATTCCTGCAGCATATGCATGAAAGTTGTGGCTTTCTAAACAAAAAATTCTATTTTATAACAGCCCATTTAATAAAAAGACAGGAGCACATTGATATAGTGCTTTACCATGTCCTCAGGATATCCCAAAGTGCTTCACAACTAAATTACTTAATCACCGTTGTTATGGAGACAAGCCAGTCTCTCTTACATCAATATATAGAGAAAAGCTGTGGTGCTGGTCACTGTCTGTGAAGCTGGCCATAATTATAAAAGGTTAAAATTATTAATGTAGAGAGCGAGCTGCTGTGCATTTTAAAAGAACTTTCATTTGATTTACCCGCTGATCTGCCTCCCTTCTTCAAAAGAATGCAATTAGATTCTGCTGAGTGCTTCCTCTAAGTTCTAGTTAAAACCAGAAACTCTGCAAATCTGTGTCCTACCACTCTGTGGCACCAGTAGTTTTTTTTAAAAAAATACATATATACTAAGATAGAGGTGAAACATTATTCTGATAATATCATTTGGAAGGAATAGACTTATGAATTCCTCCCACTTTAACCTTCTAGTTACCTTGTCACAATGTTTAGATTTTTTTTTTGTGGTTTAATCCCCACTAACTATCTGCACACAAAAATTAGAATGCCAGCCACATTTTCTATTGATACACCCAGAACTGACCTCTAGCATTGAGCTAGAGATCTGGGTGCATCGATCGTAAGGGCTGGCATTCCACCAGCAGTAGAAATCAAGTCAAATGTCAATGGATTGGTACCAGGCTTTGTTTCCCTTGACAACTAAAAGCTCCTACACACTGGTACCTCTGCCTAAGCCGAACTCACTATTTCCCATCACTTCAATGGAAATACAAAATAGTCATCTGCATTAAGATGGTGGCTGTGTGTAACGCAATTTACAATCAAAGACCATTACAATTGAAAATGGTTGTGTGCCCATTAAAACTATCAGCATTCCAAAAATGAGCTACATGATTAATAGAAGGGAGGAAGGAGTTACAAGACAGTTACATGATCAAAGGGTTCTAATGACATTATGAATATAATCTGAACACAGACTGTGCAAATATCCTGCAACATATGGCAGAGAGCCATCAGGTGCGTGTCCTGGCAAGTAGATCAGATTTTAGATGGAAGAGTGAGTGACCCTTTGAGATAAACTTTCAGGGTAAAATATTTGTGTCACAACAGAGAAATGTTAAGTATTAAGGCTGCTCACCGTGTTAGCTCTTGACTTTGAGGAGTATGGCACCAATTGTTTTCGATGGAAATGCAATGGGGGCAGTATTGGCAATGGCGATGACAAGTCAGGGAGACCCTGGAAAGTGCAGAGGACCAGCTTTGGGAGCGAAGGAGCAGTAGCCACAGTGACAGAAATGACAGCCTCAGAGAGGGAATGGACAACTGCCACCGGAAAGGAACACACCCTTGGAAAGGGAATTGACACTTTGGTCAGGAAAGAATGCAATTTATGTGCCTTTGCAATGGCAAAAGGGAGGAAAGCAGCAGAATGAATAGTTGGCCTCAGAAAGGGAATCAGCACCCGGTTTGAAAGGAACAGTAGGGGCCTCAAGTAAAAATATGGTAGCGTGAAAGAGTTTGCATTTATATAGTACCCTTCACAACCTCGAGACGTCTCAAAGCTCTTTACAACCAATGAAGTACTTGTTGTATTGTAGGGAAATACAGCAGCCAATTTGCACACTGTAAGGTCCGACAAACAGCAATGAGATAATAACATCTTAGACATCTGAGTATTGTGCCTAAAGAAGTAGGATTAAGTCTCTATTGCATTGTATTTGTGTAAATTAGATGATATGCTTCGGTCTCACTAAATGCGTGCACCCAGTTTTATAGGGAAAAATGGCTCTCTGTAAATGTAGTCTACTGTATTTCTATCAGGAAAGAACATTAATTTATATAGAACCTCCCTCATCACATCCTCAGGCTGCCCCAAAGTGCTTCACTACCAATGAATTACTTTTGAAGTGTAATCGCTGTTAGACAGGCAAATATGGTGGCCAATTTGCATGAGATGATTGATCAGCTAATCTGTTTCAGCCTTGGCTCAGTGGTTGCACTTTCACTTCTGAGTCCATGGGCAGCATTTTAGCACCCGCTATCGGGTGCGTTCCTGGCAGGGGGGGCCCCGAAAATCGGGAAATCCCGGAGCGGGACCGGAGCCCGCCTCGAACCCACGCACTTCCGGGTTCCCCGCTGACTCGCCGGCATGCGCACACAGCCCCCGCTGGTGGGAATCCCGCAGGCAATTAAAGCCAGCGGGATGCCACTTGAATGTATTTATTTGGCTTGTTCAGGTCATTAACTGACCTGATTAAGGGATTATGTGCAGAGGGGTGGGATTTTATAGGGGAGGATCATTAAATCTGCCAAATATTTAACCCCAACATATTTCCAAATAATGGAAAGGCACATGAAAGGAACATAATTTTTGAAGAAAGGTTTACAATTATGTGTACGACGTTTGTGCACACAATTTAAATTTAATTTGTTCTTTAAAAGCACAATCTTTCCTTTGCAGCTTCTGCTCCGATGAGCATGATTTATCAAGTTCAATTATGAGAATTACACAGAAGAATTAATGACCACTCCTCTCACTTGGTCAGCCTTTAAGTTTCAAAATACCCTGCAATTCTGCAATGGCACATACAGTAGTAGATCAGAGTCCTTTGCTTGCAGGTCCCCTGAGGAGATAGTGTGGCTGCTGGCAATTTTCATAAGTGAGTGAAAACCCTGAAAAATTGACCAAAGCAGGGGAGAGACTGAGAGACGAGCTGTAATTTCTATTCCAGGGCATCCCATTCCAAGCAACAGGTTTCTGAAGGTGGCTTCATGCTGCGGTTCTAAACGTTACACAGCAGGTCTAATTATCATCCGGTGTTTCTTTCACCACTACGTAGGAAGAACCTGGAAGCTCAGTGGCCTGTCCTTAGTCAGCCAGTCTAAAAAATATCAGCTCAGAGATTTCCACAATTTAACCTCTTCATACCTGTCATATGTGAATATCACACACTTCTCTCACCACATCACACCCTGTTTTTTTTTTATTCGTTCACGGGATGTGGGCGTCGCTGGCGAGGCCAGCATTTATTGCCCATCCCTAATTGCCCTGGAGAAGGTGGTGGTGAGCCGCCTTCTTGAACCGCTGCAGTCCGTGTGGTGACGGTTCTCCCACAGTGCTGTTAGGAAGGGAGTTCCAGGATTTTGACCCAGCGACAATGAAGGAACGGCGATATATTTCCAAGTCGGGATGGTGTGTGACTTGGAGGGGAACGTGCAGGTGGTGTTGTTCCCATGCGCCTGCTGCTCTTGTCCTTCTAGGTGGTAGTGGTCGCGGGTTTGGGAGGTGCTGTCGAAGAAGCCTTGGCGAGTTGCTGCAGTGCATCCTGTGGATGGTGCACACTGCAGCCACAGTGCGCCGGTGGTGAAGGGAGTGAATGTTTAGGGTGGTGGATGGGGTGCCAATCAAGCGGGCTGCTTTATCTTGGATGGTGTCGAGCTTCTTGAGTGTTGTTGGAGCTGCACTCATCCAGGCAAGTGGAGAGTATTCCATCACACTCCTGACTTGTGCCTTGTAGATGGTGGAAAGGCTTTGGGGAGTCAGGAGGTGAGTCACTCGCCGCAGAATACCCAACCTCTGACCTGCTCTCGTAGCCACAGTATTTATATGGCTGGTCCAGTTAAGTTTCTGGTCAATGGTGACCCCCAGGATGTTGATGGTGGGGGATTCGACGATGGTAATGCCGTTGAATGTCAAGGGGAGGTGGTTAGACTCTCTCTTGTTGGAGATGGTCATTGTCTGGCACTTATCTGGCGCGAATGTTACTTGCCACTTATGAGCCCAAGCCTGGATGTTGTCCAGGTCTTGCTGCATGCGGGCTCGGACTGCTTCATTATCTGAGGGGTTGTGAATGGAACTGAACACTGTGCAGTCATCAGCGAACATCCCCATTTCTGACCTTATGATGGAGGGAAGGTCATTGATGAAGCAGCTGATGATGGTTGGGCCTAGGACACTGCCCTGAGGAACTCCTGCAGCAATGCCCTGGGGCTGAGATGCTTGGCCTCCAACAACCACTACCATCTTCCTTTGTGCTAGGTATGACTCCAGCTACTGGAGAGTTTTCCCCCTGATTCCCATTGACTTCAATTTTACTAGGGCTCCTTGGTGCCACACTCGGTCAAATGCTGCCTGGATGTCAAGGGCAGTCACTCTCACCTAACCTCTGGAATTCAGCTCTTTTGTCCATGTTTGGACCAAGGCTGTAATGAGGTCTGGAGCCGAGTGGTCCTGGCAGAACCCAAACTGAGCGTCGGTGAGCAGGTTATTGGTGAGTAAGTGCCGCTTGATAGCACTGTCGACGACACCTTCCATCACTTTGCTGATGATTGAGAGTAGACTGATGGGGCGGTAATTGGCCGGATTGGATTTGTCCTGCTTTTTGTGGACAGGACATACCTGGGCAATTTTCCACATTGTCGGGTAGATGCCAGTGTTGTAGCTGTACTGGAACAGCTTGGCTAGAGGCGCAGCTAGTTCTGGAGCACAAGTCTTCAGCACTACAGCTGGGATGTTGTCGGGGCCCATAGCCTTTGCTGTATCCAGTGCACTCAGCCGTTTCTTGATATCACGTGGAGTGAATCGAATTGGCCGAAGACTGGCTTCCGTGATGGTGGGGATATCGGGAGGAGGCCGAGATGGATCATCCACTCGGCACTTCTGGCTGAAGATGGTTGCAAACGCTTCAGCCTTGTCTTTTGCACTCACGTGCTGGACTCCGCCATCATTGAGAATGGGGATGTTTGCAGAGCCTCCTCCTCCCGTTAGTTGTTTAATTGTCCACCACCATTCACGACTGGATGTGGCAGGACTGCAGAGCTTTGATCTGATCCGTTGGTTGTGGAATCGCTTAGCTCTGTCTATAGCATGTTGCTTCCTCTGTTTAGCATGCATGTAGTCCTGAGTTGTAGCTTCACCAGGTTGGCACCTCATTTTTAGGTACGCCTGGTGCTGCTCCTGGCATGCTCTTCTACACTCCTCATTGAACCAGGGTTGATCCCCTGGCTTGTTGGTAATGGTAGAGTGAGGAATATGCCGGGCCATGAGGTTACAGATTGTGCTGGAATACAATTCTGCTGCTGCTGATGGCCCACAGCGCCTCATGGATGCCCAGTTTTGAGCTGCTAGATCTGTTCTGAATCTATCCCATTTAGCACGGTGGTAGTGCCACACAACACGTTGGATGGTGTCCTCAGTGCGAAGACGGGATTTCATCTCCACGAGGACTGTGCGGTGGTCACTCCTACCAATACTGTCATGGACAGATGCATTTGCGACAGGTAGATTGGTGAGGACGAGGTCAAGTAAGTTTTTCCCTCGTGTTGGTTCGCTCACCACCTGCCGCAGGCCCAGTCTAGCAGCTATGTCCTTCAGGACTCGGCCAGCTCGGTCAGTAGTGGTGCTACCGAGCCACTCTTGGTGATGGACATTGAAGTCCCCCACCCAGAGTACATTTTGTGCCCTTGCTACCCTCAGTGCTTCCTCCAAGTGGTGCTCAACATGGAGGAGGACTGATTCATCAGCTGAGGGAGGACGGTAAGTGGTAATCAGCAGGAGGTTTCCGTGCCCATGTTTGACCTGATGCCATGAGATTTCATGGGGTCCAGAGTCAATGTTGAGGACTCCCAGGGCCACTCCCTCCTGACTGTATATCACTGTACCGCCACCTCTGGTGGGTCTGTCCTGCCGGTGGGACAGGACATACCCAGGGATGGTGATGGAAGAGTCTGGGACGTTGGCTGAAAGATATGATTCTGTAAATATGGCTATGTCAGGCTGTTGCTTGACTAGTCTGTGGGACAGCTCTCCCAATTTTGGCACAAGTCCCCAGATGTTAGTAAGGAGGACCTTGCAGGGTCGACTGGGCTTGGTGTTTTGCCGTTGTCGTGTCCGGTGCCTAGTGGTCCGATGCCGGGTGGTCCGTCCGGTTTTATTCTTATTATGACTTTTCGTAGCAGTATATAAATTAAATTCCTCAGATGTGGAGATGCCGGTGATGGACTGGGGTGGACAAATGTACGGAATCTTACAACACCAGGTTATAGTCCAACAGTTTTATTTGAAACTGTTGGACTATAACCTGGTGTTGTAAGATTCCGTACAAATTCCTCAGAGCCCAAGTAACTCAATTCTATTTGCCCTCATATTTCCTATTTGCTGTTTTGTCTTGCAGCAAGACAACATCCAGGCTTGGGCTGATAAGTGGCAAGTAACGTTCGTGCCAGTCAAGTGCCAGGCAATGACCATCTCCAACAAGAGTCTAACCACCTTCCCTTGACATTCAACGGCATTACCATTGCCGAATCCCCCACCATCAAAATCCTGGGGGTCACCATTATAGAATCATAGAATCATAGAAGTTTACAACATGGAAACAGGCCCTTCGGCCCAACATGTCCATGTCGCCCAGTTTATACCACTAAGCTAGTCCCAGTTGCCTGCACTTGGCCCATATCCCTCTATACCCATCTTACCCATGTAACTGTCCAAATGTTTTTTAAAAGACAAAATTGTACCCGCCTCTACTACTGCCTCTGGCAGCTCGTTCCAGACACTCACCACCCTTTGAGTGAAAAAATTGCCCCTCTGGACCCTTTAGTATCTCTCCCCTCTCACCTTAAATCTATGCCCCCTCGTTATAGACTCCCCTACCTTTGGGAAAAGATTATGACTATCTACCTTATCTATGCCCCTCATTATTTTATAGACTTCTATAAGATCACCCCTAAACCTCCTACTCTCCAGGGAAAAAAGTCTCAGTCTATCCAACCTCTCCCTATAAGTCAAACCATCAAGTCCCAGTAGCATCCTAGTAAATCTTTTCTGCACTCTTTCTAGTTAAATAATATCCTTTCTATAATAGGGTGACCAGAACTGTACACAGTATTCCAAGTGTGGCCTTACTAATGTCTTGTACAACTTCAACAAGACATCCCAACTCCTGTATTCAATGTTCTGACCAATGAAACCAAGCATGCTGAATGCCTTCTTCACCACCCTATCCACCTGTGACTCCACTTTCAAGGAGCTATGAACCTGTACTCCTAGATCTCTTTGTTCTATAACTCTCCCCAACGCCCTACCATTAACGGAGTAGGTCCTGGCCCGATTCGATCTACCAAAATGCATCACCTCACATTTATCTAAATTAAACTCCATCTGCCATTCATCGGCCCACTGGCCCAATTTATCAAGATCCCGTTGCAATCCTAGATAACCTTCTTCACTGTCTACAATGCCACCAATCTTGGTGTCATCTGCAAACTTACTAACCGTGCCTCCTAAATTCTCATCCAAATCATTAATATAAATAACAAATAACAGCGGACTCAGTACCGATCCCTGAGGCACATCGCTGGCCACAGCCCTCCAATTTGAAAAACAACCCTCTACAACCACCCTCTGTCTTCTGTCGTCAATCCAATTTTGTATCCAATTGGCTACCTCACCTTGGATCCCGTGAGATTTAACCTTATGTAACAACCTACCATGCGGTACCTTGTCAAAGGCTTTGCTAAAGTGACCAGAAACTTAACTGGACCAGCCACATAAATACTGTGGCTACAAGAGCAGGTCAGAGGCTGGGTATTCTGCGGTGAGTGACTCACCTCCTGACTCCCCAAAGCCTTTCCACCATCTACAAGGCACAAGTCAGGAGTGTGATGGAATACTCGCCCCTTGCCTGGATGAGTGCAGTTCGACCAACACTCAAGAAGCTTGACACCATCCAGGACAAAGCAGCCCGCTTGATTGGCACCCCATCCACCACCTTAAACATTCACTCCCTTCACCACTGGCACACCGTGGCTGCAGCGTGTACCATCCACAGGATGCACTGCAGCAACTCGCCAAGGCTTCTTCGACAGCACCTCCCAAACCCACGACCTCTACCACCTAGAAGGACAAGGGCAGCAGGCACATGGGAACAGCACCATCTGCACTTTCCCCTCCAAGTTACACACCATCCCGACTTGGAAATATATTGCCATTCCTTCATCGTCGCTGGGTCAAAATCCTGGAACTCCCTTCCTAACAGCACTGTTGGAGAACCTTCACCACACGGACAGCAGCAGTTCAAGAATGCGGCTCACCACTTACCTTCTCAATGGCAATTAGGGATGGGCAATAAATGCTGGCCTTGCCAGCGACACCCACATCCCATGAACGAATAAAAAAAAAATTGTTGTAGGTCTAAATGTTTAGAAACGGCTGTTCTTCGCACTGTTACTTCATTGGCCAATAAATCCTCAATCAGAACACCAAGATCTGTTAGTATCAAAATTACCAGCTTCGGGTCTTGTCTGAGATGGTCTCAGATATAATGGTGTTGGTCACTCCCGTAAGAAGTCTGAGTGCCTTACATTTAAGAGTGTGCCTGTACTGCCTGATATCTAACGATATAATAGCGGAACAATAGTATGCCCATGTGCTCTGAGCCGGACGTTTGTGTCTTTTATACGTACCCTCATATGCCTCTTCCAAACTTTTAAAAAGGTGAACTGAGATGACACCTGGTATGATGAGGCCAAATACGAAGCATTCATTTGCTTTATTTTGCATAAAGCGAACATACAGAGCAACAGGCATGATCAGAATCACTTAATTCAATCAGTACAACTTGTTTTCATGTAATACAACAAAATAATGAACATGCTACACTTCCCTACATCACTAAGTCATCTTAAACATAATAATTCCAACTACCTTCCTGCGTTGCTAAATAACAGTACCAGCCTTGGCACAGTGGTAGCACTCTCGCCCATGAGTCAAAAGGTTGAGCATTCAAGACCCACACAGAGACTTGAGCACATAATCCAGGTTGACACTTCAGTGCAGTACTGAGGGAGTGCTGCACTGTTGGAGCAGTCCTATGGATGAGACGTTAAACTGAGGCCCCATCTGTCCTCTCAGGTGGATGTAAAAGATCCATGGCAAGATTCGAAGATGAGCAGGGTGGGGGTTTCTCCCTGGTGTTCTGGCCATTATTTATTCCACAACCAACATAACTAAAACAGATTATTTGGTCATTAATCTCAGTACTGTCCATGGGACCCTGCTGTGTGCAAATTGGCTGCCGTCTTTCCATTAGAACAGTGACTACACTTCAAAAGTACTTCATTGACTGTAAAGCACTTTGGGGCATCTTGAGGTCATGAAATGTGCTATATAAATGCAAATTCTGTCTTTCTTTCTTTCAACTTCTGAGCCTGACAAACATTTGCCCTCACAACTTTGATTCAAAAACGTGTCTGTTTTTTTTCTTACCTCCCTGTGTTCAAAACCGAAGGGAAGAGCCTATGCCACACAACCTCAGCCTAGTGCCTGGGACCAGGGATCTCCGAACGCAATGGGTGTGAAGTATTTATCAATTGCCAAAACAGACTAACGAATTGTTTATCATTGACAGCCTTTGGGAAAACAACATCAAAGCTCAGCTCACCAGCATTTTAACCACCTTTCACCTCAGTTTATTAAAAAATCATAAATACACTTTGTTTTAAAGCACAACCCTTAGAAAATAACCTCTTTTTTCCCCCCCAAATTCTTTGTGGAAAAATTGAGATTTATTTAAATTATTGGGAACACAGATGTAAACTACATGGCCTAGATTTTCCAATTGTAATCCTGATGGTAACCCATTCATTTTAAATGGATTACAGTTGGTGATGCAATTGGAAAAATCTAGGCCAATATTTGGCCCCCGATGCTTCATGGCTTCATTGTGCAGCCCACAAAGACAAAAGCTCGGATACCCCTGCCCTAATGGGAAGTTCTATTCTTCCTTCTTTTATCTCAACCAGATTCATAATGGCATTGAAGTTACAAAGAATGTTATGGCATTTTGTATAAATATCACTTTGTCCACTTCCTTTATTAAAATAGTGGACAATGAATTTCATACATGAAACCTTTTGGGTGAGAAACCAGGGATACAAACCTCCATTTACCATTTTATGGTACAGAGTGTACCGATACACCAATTATACCTATGTTTGTTTATACATCCAAAATTTAGGCATTGCAACCTTAATTTAACTTTTAAATGCTTTCACTGACCCAACCCACACTTTTGGTTAAATTGTCATTTAACTCTCCCCAAACTATTCCTGTTTGTGCATTTATTTTTTTATTTCGTTTTTTTTTTAAATTAGTTTTTTTAAATGCAATGCCCCTCTTTTAGATTGCCCCCATATCAGAAGGCGGCCATTCATTGTGTCAATTGTTTCCTCTAATCTAAAGTTGTACACTCAAATCCCAATTTCGATGCTCTTCTGCCAAATCTTTTCATATTCTTCCTTTTGAAACACTTATCCAATTTCCTCTTAAATGACATTGTATTGTTTGCCTTAATAGCCATGTGAGCCAAAGAATTCCATGTTCGAATAACAGTAACAATATTCATATTGCTAAATATTATAAAATTGACTTAGAAAAATGTATAGTGACTACCAATTCAATTTTGTTAACTCATTATTTTGAATAATCTGATAAAATGGTAGCCTGGTTATATAGTTTAGGTGCAAGCTTTGTTACTATCGACCCCATCTGTTATTCAGGATACTTTTGTCTGAGCTGTTATAATACTTTAGTCTTGGTTACTTTTCCGAACAAATCCCAGTACAATAGGAGATTGAACTGATATTTTTAAACAAGTTTTCATGCAAACCGTGACTCATCAAAATTAATTCCCACTAGGCCCAATCAATTATCTGTGACTTCATTATAATGGAGCTTACCAGCACCAATTTCAATGCCTTTAAAAATTTAAGGGGACAAGCCACAAAGGACTTTAAAGTCTATAAAGATGAAGCCAAAAGTGGAAAAACTCAACTATTGTTGTTCAAACCACAAAGATACAGCATCTAATTCCAGCAGATTTCACAGAATGTTCAAGGAACAGTTTGTCCCAAGAAAACCTCTTTAATGTGGCAACACTGCCTTTTTAATACATAATGTCATTTTTGTCACATAGATTATCAAAATTTATTTTGTTAGCATTAAACAAGATTAAAGCCTTAGTAATTTAGATTTTTCTTTTCCAATTCTTGTTCCATCCCAGTTTTCAGTCATGGAAAATCAGCTGCATTTTACAATCATGTCTAATTTTGCAATCAAAGCATAATTAAATGGTCTTTTCAGTTTAAATGGATACTCCAAGCCCAATTCCAAAGCAGACAATGCTATGCTATGCAGTAATCTAATCAGCCTGATCTCTATTATCTTAAAATGTATATATTTATCAGTATTAAATGCAAGCTGGAATAGCCTCACTTTTCACTCAAACATAATCAAAATGGTAGATTACAAATTGCTTGTGTACAATTAGCAAAGAGTTTGATCTGAATAGAAAGATTGTAACTTACTATAATTCACTTCAACGTTGCTTGCAAGGTTTCCAAAATGGATGTCTATTGCTGAGTCACACAGTAATGACATCATTGAACATTACATGATCAACTCTTTGTTTTCTACCTCATCATAGTCACATTTTTGTACAATTCTCTCAAAAAATGCTGAACTCTTCTGCATAGTGCAGACAAATTTAATATCAGGCAGGTAGTTTTTCTCTTTATGCTTTTGATTGGCTGAAAAAAACAGCCTATGGAGCCAGTTTTCAGCCAATGGCAGCCCACTGTTTTTGAAAAGTAGTTTCACTTTTCAAATGGATGATGGGAGTTAGGAAGAGTTTTATAGTTTGTTTTTCTTAAGAAAGGTATTGAAAAATTGGATTGGGTAGTAAAAATATAAAATAAAAATGTTAAAACAGAGCAAAAAGAGCGTTGGGAAGAGAAAAACAGAGCAAGGAGAATTAAAGTGTTTAAAATTGTTAATTAAAATGATATAAGTTTTTTTTGGTTATATGAGGTTAATAGAGCAATATTATACCTTCTGACATCTAACTAGCTTTATTATTATAATATTTGGCTTTGATTCAGCATCATTGTACAAGAGCTCAACATTTACAAAACCAGCCAGTCTAGTGATAATATTCTTTCCCTGCATCTACTGTCAGTCCAAAGGTTGATGCTGATAATTTTCTATTTGAAGACATTTTCTGTTTGTCATGGTTGAGGCTCAGAAATGTTCCACGGTTCCATTTTGGAGGGCTAGGGTCAGAACCATACACTCCCAGGTCAGATAATGCAGAATACATTTCTCTCTACTTTACACCGGAGGTACCAGAAGCATTTGAGTAAGTAGGGCATTTGGCCTACTAGTGGCAGGAGGTTTAAAGGGATGAGCATACCACTGTCCTGGAACTATGGGATGCCTGCTGGAGTAATGTAAGAAGCAGGAAAATAAGCCTTACCAATGTCTGCCCTCTTGTTATTTTGCGTCTGGTGCCAATGTACCAATATTGTACTTTAACTCCCACCTTCAGAAGTGTACTGCTGAACCAATGTAGGACTTCCTACCCAGCCATCCTGATGTTAATTTTGTTACCAAATTGTGCTGACGAGTGAACAAATTTATGCTATAGGCCTGGGTTACTAACATATGGAAATGACGGGTAAAAAACACCATCTGAACATAAGAACGTAAGAAATAGGAGCAGGAGTAGACCATGCAGCCCCTCGAGTCTGTTCTGCTATTCAATAAAATCATGGCTGATCTTCTACCTCAACTCCACTTTCCTGCCCAATCCCCATATCCCTTGATTCCTTTCGTGTCCAAAAATCTATCGATCTCAGTTTTGAACATACTCAACGACTGAACATGCACAGTCCTCTGGAGTAGAGATTTCCCCAGTCCCACACAGTCTTGGTGTGTGAAGCATCATCATTAGACACCCCTACCCACCAACAGCTATGTAATCTCTTGGAAGAGGCAAAAAAAGATAAAACGCCAAGGTTAATTTGGGGTCAAAAAATCTGGAAAATCCCACTTTGACCACGCTTATATTGACTAGTATTTTATCTACCTTTTATAAGATGTAATCTCCGCCCCAGACAGGAACTGGTCCAGCTCTCCCTTGAAGGTTTGCAGAGTCAGCATTCACCACAGGAGCCAGCAACTTGTTCCGAAAGTCTATTATCCTCTGGGAAAAGAAGAACCGCCTAACATCTAACCTAACCATCCCCTTGCGTAACTTATATGAATTAACCCTGGTCTTCCCCAATCTATTAAACTGAAATAATTTATCAATAGGAACACAATCTAGCTTTTAACTATTTTATAGACCTTGATCAAATCACCCCTAAGTCTACGCATCTGTAAAGTAAATAGACCCAGATTTTTAACTCTCTCCAAGTAACTAATGTTTTTTTTAAGCTGGGATCACTCTTACGGCTCTCCTTTGAACCTTTTTCAAAGCATCTATATCACCGATCATATGAGGGGACCAAAGCTGGATGCAGTATTCTAAATGTGGTCTAACTAAGGTCTTGTACAAGGACAAGATGGTATGCTTTGATTTATTTTGAACATTCCTATTAATACAACATCATGCCCTATTTGCTATAGCTATAGCATCTCTGCATCGGTCATGAACCTTTAGTGAATTATAGACTATAACACTAAGACCCTTTTCTCTCTCAACCGATTTCAATTCTATTCCATGTAAGTGTAATTGGTGTTGCTCCTGATCAAATGCATAACACTGCACTTTAAATACCATTTGCTAGAGTTTGGCCCATTCCCCCAACGTGTCTAAATCTGCTTGCATAGATTTGTTGTCCCAACATTTGCACAAACTTTCGTATCATCTGTGAACTTGCGGACCATCCCTCCAACAGCTATATAAAGGTTAATTATGAAAATACTAAAAAGCAGTGGGTCTAACACCAATCTCTGTGAAACATCACTGGTAACAAGCCACCACGTAGATCCACAGCCATCAATAACAACTTTCAGTCAACGCGAATGTAACCAATTCTTTATGCATTGCAGCAACTCCCCACCGATTCCACAAGATTCTGTTGTGTAAAGCAACCTATTGTACGGTAGCTTATCAAAGACTTTCTGAAAGTCCAAGTAGGCAAAGTCTACTGGGATACCCTCATCAACTAACCTAGTAACTGCAAAAAATTCCAGCAAATTCGTAAAACACGACCTTCCTTTCCAGAAGCTGTGGTGTCAATGATGCCTCCTTCTCTAGCGAAATGATCAGAAAGAGCATCTCTTATGATTCCCTCAAGCATCATTCTATAACTGACATTAGACTAATGGGCCTATAGTTTCCTGGATCTGACTTATCACACTTTTTGAAAATTGGAATTACATAAGCATCTTTTCAATCCAAAGGAATAATCCCAGACTCTAGTGAGCTGCTAAAGATATGGACAAGGGGTTTGAAAAGCACACCTCCCATCTCTTTAATCACCCTCAGATGGATGTCATCTGGACCAGCAGCCTGATCTACTTTAAGGTTACTTATTCTAACTAGAATGATATCCTCAGCTATTTTAATATTTTCTATTTTCTTATCTAGAGTATAATACATAGCTGGTTGCTGAGCATCGTCCATAGGAGTGAAGACTGATGCAAAGTAATCATTTATCACCACTGCCATACCTTGGGAGTCTATTTGAATCTGTCCTAAGGCTTCTTTCAATGGCCCTTTACATTCTTCAATGGTCCTCTGGCTCGGCTCCTAAAATAGCTAAAAAAAAAGCTTTTACCATTGCTGCCGCAATTGTCTACCATCTTCTTCTTCATTATTGTCCTTTAATCTATAACAGTATTTTTGCTTGAGTCTAATTTCCCCTTCTATATATCCAGTTAGCTAGTTTGGTTTGGTTTTGCCATGTGCCCTTTGTTTTAGCCCTTAAGGCATGCATGGCTTCTTTTAACTTTAAAATGGTTTTAAAGTTTGCTCATTTCACCTCAGCATTAGTTTCCCTGCCTAATAGGGTTGCCAAAATGACTTTTCCAAATCTTTAGCCCTTTTTATGAAATTACCCCTCCTAAAATCAGGAACCAGTATTAAATTTTGTAAGAAATCTTACAACACCAGGTTATAGTCCAACAATTTTATTTTAAAATCACAAGCTTTCGGAGATTATCTCCTTCATCAGGTGAGTGAGTGAAAGGTTCTCAAATCGCATATCTTATATTAGGCTGGGACACCATCACACCAATCAAAGGTGTCGTTGGTGTTCAGACAGGTTAGCCACGGAAAACAGTAGGTCCCAGTATGCTGAATACACATTGTGTCAAATTACACAGACAGAGAGAAAGAGACCCGAAAGGCAGAGAGAGAGAGAGAGAGAGAGAATATTAAAAACAGATAACAGATAACAGTTATCTGTTTTTAATATTCTCTCTCTCTCTCTCTGCCTTTCGGGTCTCTTTCTCTCTGTCTGTGTAATTTGACACAATGTGTATTCAGCATACTGGAACCTACTGTTTTCCGTGGCTAACCTGTCTGAACACCAACGACACCTTTGATTGGTGTGATGGTGTCCCAGCCTGATAGAAGATATGCGATTTGAGAACCTTTCACTCACTCACCTGACGAAGGAGATAATCTCCGAAAGCTTGTGATTTTAAAATAAAATTGTT
This sequence comes from Heptranchias perlo, assembly GCF_035084215.1. Classification (NCBI taxonomy): domain Eukaryota; kingdom Metazoa; phylum Chordata; class Chondrichthyes; order Hexanchiformes; family Hexanchidae; genus Heptranchias; species Heptranchias perlo. The sequence continues at coordinate 12,556,475 of NC_090348.1, read as the reverse complement.
GGACTATAACCTGGTGTTGTAAGATTCCTTACATTTGTCCACCCCAGTCCATCATTGGCATCTCCACATCATGGCTATTAAATTTTGAGTAGCCTTTGCTTGGCTAATAAGATTAAATCTAATTCTATTGTGATCACTGTTGCCCAGGTGTTCCCCCTACTTGGATAGACGATACAGTACTGGGGTCACTGCTAAAAACTAGATCAAGAATTTGTCTACCCCTAGTCACAGCTCTCATATGCTGTGTTATAAAGCAATCATTAATTGTGTCTATAACATTTTCAGCTAAACCGCCTTCTACACTAGATGGTTCACTATTTTTGCTTGGAAAATTGAAATTCCCTGTAATATATACATCACCCAGTCTGGATGCTTTAACAATTTGTAACCAAAGTGTCTTGTCACCAAGATACTATCCACATTCATTTTACATAGGGCACTTATGCAGCAAAAATTAAGCACTTCTGTCTAAGAATTAACATGATCTGGAAGGGGCTAAAAATCATCATCACTCACAGAAAAATGTTTTCATCTCATTTTTTACAATTGTTTTAACAATTAGTCATTTTATCAAGGAGGGGCCAAGCCTTTCAATTCCAATTTGCATGCTTTGTTTAAATATATGCTTGATTGGCAACTCTTTTGAATTTCAGTTCTGCTTGGGATCTGTTATTTTTTGAAGGTGCTTATCAGCCTGCCTTTTTCAAATCAGTGAATCTGTCTTAAGTCTTTGAAGAGAGATCATCAGGCCAGAGAATACACAAACAATGAGAAACAAACAGGAACCATTATGTAGGAAATATTACTTATGTCATAGTTTTGCGCAGCAGTCACAAAATATTTATTGTTTTTAGCTGTTTAAAGAGCTAGTTGCACTTAATAACTACTATAAAAATGCTGCAATACTGCTAGTGTCTTCATGTTCACTTAATGTTTAATTAAATTGTTTAGGCCTAAGTCACAGTCTAGTATAGTGTTATTCTACCACCTTCTGAAAACTGAGAGGAGATAAAACCAATAGCTGAAATAAACTGAATAGGGGTCTCTGCTTGTTCCCTGGGCACACTATGAATTTCTGGGTAAGTGAAAACACTCTCTGGGACTTGGGGATCTAGGGATCGCCTTTGAAAGTACCCTGAAACATTACAGGCAAAAATATCTGGAGCACAAAAAGAGTAAAGAAACCCCCAAAATATAATGGCATACACCCAGCAGAGAAAGAAGACTTCCAACTCATCCTCCTGAGCTGGGTTTACACCTAAATCCTAAGGGAAACAGCAGAATGGTAACCTACTGCATCACCCAGTTCATAATATCGCAGTTGCTGGTAACTTTCCATAGTGTGGGGAGTTTGTATCATGGTGAGATCTGTTGGCAGCAATGGATACTGCCATTGTCCATTTTGTGAGTTTTTCTGATCACCTTATCAATGAAGATCTTATTCCTACATCAACAACTTCACTCGTAGACAGTATCAAAGCAGTTTTGTCGTGAGTCAGTAGTAGTTTTGAAAGTAATCAACTGAATTCTGTAGAATGAAAGGGAGGGTAGAAAAATTATCTCACGGGGCCCTGGACTGAGATCATATTGCAAATGTATAGCAAATTTGACCCGACACACCTACTACAAATTCCATTTTATAAATCACACCAGATTATAAGGAGCACGTTACTTTAATGGTTACCACTTCAGTGAAACCGCCATTATGTTGCACCTTTTCTATATATAGGGTATAAAACCTACATTAAGGTGCAACGTATGCACAGATTTCAGTGAATCGAAGTGAAAGTATTCTATGGGATTTGATCTTACCAGGACTCTGGTCTATTTCTGACCAATGTACAACTGTAAGAATAAAGTAACCTCAGCACAGTTCATATAATCTGCCTGCAAAAACTGTAGGGTTCAATTCAAGACATCTGCGTTGTCTGTTCTTTGATGCCATTATCTGGTGCACTGGGGACAGAAATGGGCTTCACTGGTAGCAGAAGGGAAACTCAGCTACTAATATCTCCAACGTAATGAAAAAAAGCTTTTGTGCTCATCCACAGCCTAAACAATCAGTATTGCTGTGATGTGTCATAGATATAGAGATGTGAAAAGCATAAATAAATGTCCTCAGCCTGCCCTGTGTGTAACAGCCCTGCAAAGTGCAGACACCTCCTCTCCTATCAGCTCCAATACATACTTGTCAAGTTGGGACATATCAGGATGCAGAAATGTGTGCACATTGATGCAATTAATCAAACAATCCAAAGAAGAACAAAGATTTCAGGATTTATTTTACATGGCAAAGCAAGTTACAACAGCAAAGTGACAGTAAATATATGAGGAGACATTTTTTGCACATTTGCTCAGTTTTTTTTTTAACACTTAACATACTCTGGAGTCATCAGTTAATTGTACGTGAGGACAGTTTAAGGAGTTACCTACAGAAAGAGAAATCAACTCCATAACAAAACATCTCAAATATATCAGGGTCTAACACAAACATCTCTCATTTTTAATGTATTAACTTGGAGATTTGTGGCATTTAACAAGTGAATTATCCTTGTACTACATTTAATTAATTTGTTCCTTTTTTTTAAGATTACAACTGAAATCATTAGAACATTTATTTTAAAAAAACAAGCAACATATTTACTTCTCATGGAATAAAAACATAAATGGATAACAAATTGTACAGAATATGAAAGCCTTTCTACATTTTTAAAGGATGTTTGGTACTTTAATAACTGATTAACAGATCAAATGTATTTAATTAATAGCTTAACAAATCACAACATCAATTAACCATTTACAGTGCCTAAAAATGGCATCCTGCTATTGATTGTACAAAGTGCTGTGTAAACAACCAACAGGAGGTAGCCAACCTTGGATTTAATATTAAAAACCACTGACTAAATGAAAAGGACCGACAGGTTTTCCAAGCAAAGCATCGATTGCATTTATCAGCAATCTCTATGCTAAATGGGCAGCAGTACAACAAGATCCAATTAAACTGCATAGTATTCAAATAGATCCAATTTGATTTGGACAATTTAAAACAGCACATATATATATTTACAATTTAAAAGTCTCTCATCACTTCAAACATATACCGGTGTTATATCAATGTATATTGAAGACTTTTTCCCTTTCTTCCCCTGCCCTGATGGTGTTAACTCCATGCTGGGGGGAAGGTACTGTTCCATGGGAGGCTGTAGCCCTCCAGTACTTTGACCAACTGTCCACTATTCATGTTCAGGACAATGAGTTGTTGGCAGTCAGCTTGACCACGGGAGGATTCACAGGCAAACACAATCCTGTCCTCACCATGCGCAAACATGTGCACTTCCAGCAGGGATCGGTGGATAGTAATTGGGAATGGGAACCAAAGCCAGTTTTTCTCCTCCCTAACCCAGCAGGTGCTGAGGCTAACTACACTGGCCCTACTGTCACCCTGGCTGAGATCAGTTAACTCAGCACCAACTGGGAATGGATTCTAGGATTAACCTGATCTGTAGACTCAAAACCAAAAGCAAAATACTGTGGATGCTGGAAATCTGAAGTAAAAACAGAAAATGCTGGAAATACTCAGCAAGTAGGGCAGCATCTGTGGAGAAAGAAACAGAGTTAACGTTTTAGGTCAATGACCCTTTGTCAGAATCGGAAGAAGTTGAAGATTTAACAGTTTTTAAAGCAAATACAGAGCCAGGGAAAGGCAAGGGGGCAGGGGGTATGCAGGGGAGGGGAGGAATGAGCAAAAGGGAAGGTCTGTGATAGGGTGGAGGGCAGGAGTGATTAAATGACAAAAGTGATGATGGTGCAAGGCAAAGGAGGGTGGTAATGGGACAGGTAAAAGAACAAAACTTGGGTCTGGAGGAGCTGTAAATGGCAACATCAGAACCATTACCAGCACCTGCTATTTGAAAAAATGGGAGCAGTGGTTATGATCTGAAGTTATTGAAATCAATGTCGAGTCCGGAAGATTGTAAAGTGCCTGAACGAAAGATGAGGTGCTGTTTCTCGAGCTTACGTTGAGTTTCATTGGAACCGTGTAAGAGGCTGAGGACAGAGAGGGAGTGGGACGGGGAATTAAAATGGCAAGGGACCGGCAAGTCAGTATCAAGCTTGCGGATTGAATGGGGGTGTTCAGCAAGCAATCACCCAATCTGCGTTTTGTCTCCCCAGTGTAGAGGAGGTCGCATTGTATGCAGTGGATACAGTATACTAACTTGAAAAAAGTACATATAAATCGTTGTTTCACCTGGAAGGAGTGTTTGGAGCCCTCGACGGTGGGGAGGAGGTGAAAGGGCAGGTGTTGCATCTCCTGTGCTCACACGGGAAGGTGCCGTGGGGAGGAGAGCGGGTGTTGGGGGTGATGGAAGAGTGGACCAGGGTGTCGCGGGGGGAGCGGTCCCTTCGGAATGCTGAAAGGGGAGGAGGTGAAGATGTGTTTGGTGGTGGGATTGCACTGGAGGTGGTGGAAATGGCGGAGGATGATACGTTGAATGTGGAGGCTGGTGGGGTGGAAGGTGAGGACGAGGGGGACACTATCATGGTTCTGGGAGGGGAGGGAAGGGAAGGGGTGAGGGCAGAAGTTCGGGAAATAGGATGGACACGGTCGAGGGCCCTGTCAACTACAGTGGAGGGGAATCCTCGGTTGAGGAAAAAGGAAGACATATCGGAAGCATTGGTGTGGAAGGTGGTATCGCCGGAACAGATGCGATGGAGAGGGAGAAATTGGGAGAAGGGAACAGAATCCTTACAGGAAGTGGGGTTTGAGGAAGTGTAATCAAGGTATCTGTGGGAGTCGGTGAGCTTATAGTAAATATTGGTTGACAGCCTATCCCCAGAACTGGAGATAGAGAAGTCGAGGAAGGGAAGGGAAGAGTTGAAGATTGACCATGTGAAGGCGAGGGCAGGGTGGAAATTGGAAGCAAAGTTGATGAAATTTTCCAGTTCAGGGCGAGAGCAGGAAACTGCACCGATACAGTCATCAATGTACTGGAAAAAGAGGTCAGGGAGGGGGCCGTGAGTAGGACTGGAACAAGGAGTGTTCCACATATCCCACAAAAAGGCAGGCATAGCTGGGACCCATACAGATTCCCATAGTGACACCTTTTATTTGGAAGAAGTGAGTGGAGTCAAAGGAGAAGTTGTTCAACGTAAGAACAAGTTCAGTCAGGCGGAGGAGGAGGGTGGTGGTGGATGGGGAGTGGTTGACCTCCGTTCAAGGAAGAAGCGGAGGGACCGCGGGCCGTACTGGTGGGGGATGGAGGTGCAGAGGGACTGGACGTCCGTGGTGAAAAGGAGACGGTTAGGGCCTGGGAACTGGAAACTTTTAAAGTAGCGGAAGGTGTCGGAAGAGTCGCGGATGTTGGTCGGAAGAGACTGGACAAGGGGAGAGAAAATAGAGTCGGGATAGGAAGAAATAAGTTCCATGGGGAAAGAACAGGCTGAGACGATGTGTCTCCCAGGGCTGTCCTGTTTGTGGGTCTTGGGAAGGAGGTAGAAACGGGCTCTGTGGGGTTGGGGGACTGAGGTTGGAGACCATGGGGGAATTTCTCCAGAGGAGATGAGATCAGTGACGCTTTGGGAAACTATGGCTTGATGTTTGGCGGTGGGGTCATGGTCCAGGGGGAGGTAGGAGGAGGTGTCGGAGAGTTGGCATTCAGCCTCCACAAGGTAGGGGTCTGTTCGCCACACAACAACAGTGCCACCCTTGCCAGCAGGTTTAATGACAATGTCAGGGTTGGACCTGAGAGAACAGAATGCTGCAAGTTCAGAGGGAGGGAGGTTAGAGTGAGAGGAGTAGGGCAGTTGAGACGGCTGATGTCACGCTGGCAGTTCACAATGAAAAGATCAAGAGGGAGGGGTCCAGATGAAACGAGAATTCTGAAGACGGGAGAAAGGGTCCACTGTGCGGGGGGAAGATTCCTGGCCAAAGAAGTGAGCGCGAAGGCGATGGAGACGGAAGAAGAGCTCAGCATCGTGTTGAGCTCGAAATTCATTGAGGTGGGGGAGTAAGGGGATGAAGCTGAGGCCTTTGCTGAGGACTGATCGTTCGGGGTCACTGAGGGGAAGGGGAAGAAGGATCAGGATGGGTGTTGGTATCTAAGATTTATTGAAACTTGCGGTCCTTGACACCTGAAAGGAAGAAAAAAAGTTTTTTATTAAACCGCCGGATGAGGCAAAGGATGAAATGGAGCTATGGACCAGGATAACTCTGAAATAGAGTGAGTCGGTGCTGCTGGAGAGAGAGGTCGAGAGCGTACATGTGGCAGCGTGTGGCGGTGACCGTGGATCTCAGGAAGTGGCGAGAGCAGTGGTTCGAGGAACGCTGAATATCATGCAGATATCTGTAATCACGGGTGGATCCGAAACATGAAGGGTGGGATTTAAGTTGGAATCCACTTGGAATAAGTGGAAGCCGGAGACAGTTGTTAAGGAAAGAGATGTGGCTGTGAAAGCGAGTTTTAGTAGAAACCTGATCAAACACAAGAAGGGAAACAGAAAGCAATGAAGGTGAACAAGGTAAAAAAAGACAAACGGAAATCCCGTCGGCGAGAAGAGCAGAACTTCTTCAAGGTGGGACATTCCTGGGAGAGAAGTGGTCGTTAATTAAACACCAAATCAAAAGCAAAATACTGTGGATGCTGGAAATCTGAAATAAAACCAGAAAATGCTGGAAACACTCAGCAAGTCAGGCAGCATCTGTGGAGAAAGAAACAGAGTTAACGTTTCCAGTCGATGACCTTTCGTCAGAACTGGAAGAAGTTGAAGATTAAACAGTTTTTCAGCAAGTACAGAGCCAGGGATCTGTAGACTATTTACTACCATTAGCAGCTGAGCCACTGTGGCAGGACACTGAAGATCTTGATCTGCTGGAAAGTAAGTTTGTTATCCGCAGACCAATATCCTGTGCATTGTACCCGCTCAAACATTTAGTTTGAATGGAACTGGAACTTTTGATAAACTTAAAAATGAATATACCTGAAGAACCTGAAGTCATTACGTTTTCACACTTTAACCCATTTCACCCTAAAATTAATTTAGTATTTGGGTGTGGAAGGGAGTTAAAAATTAGTCTTATTGACCTTTACACAGTGAGGGTTCTCAGCCCCGGTACACACCCTGAAGTGTGGCACCTAATGCTATAGAACACCATTAGTATCTGTCAGATGGCTGCTGGGTTTTGTCCATTTGACAGATTTTAAGCTACTTAGAGTCAGAAAGCTAACACCCTTGACTGCTTATTTTCTATTTTGCGTGATACGATTCTACTTTTATTTCAGTTTTTAATAACTCCCCACCCCCAACCCCCCACATATTTAACTGCTAATCTTGGTCAACATTTTGTTGATGGCCTGCTTGACATGGGTTGTGGAGCTTCTCCGTCTTGTCTTCCCTTGGATCATTTTGCGCCGCCTCACCTCCCTGCACAGTTCGTAGAACGCTTCGTTTATGTTGCCTTCTCCGGTGCAAGCTGAACACTCGTAAAAAGCGCAGGCCATTTCGGTAGCCATCTTCTCCCCCTCCTCTGTGGTGACTTGCCTGGAGTGGTCCAGATCTGCTTTGTTACCCACGAGAATCAGGGTCACGTTTTTCGGCTTTTTAATTTCGTCCAGAAAGTTCTTCAGTGAAATCACTTCCTCGAAGCTAATTCTGTCGGTGATGTCATAAACTAAGACAAAACCCTCTGCCCAACGCATGTGGCTTTCCCTCTGAATGGCGTCCTCCTGAAAGATAATGTCACATTACATACCATTCATATTTAAGGAAACCTAGAAGATTACTAATCAGTTTTCACGTATAAGAAATAACTTGCATTTATACAACGTCTTTCATGACCCTCTCAAAGCGCTTTACAGCCAATGGAGTACTTTTTTGAAGTGTAGTGACTGCTGTAATGTAGGAAACACAGCAGCCAATTTGCACACAGCAAGATCCCACAAACAGCAATGTGATAATGACCAGATAATCTGTTTTAGGTATTGGCTAAGGGATGAATATTGGCCGAGGGATAAATATTGACCGGGACACCGGGGAGAATGCCCATGCTCTTCTTCGAAATACTGCCATGGGGTCTTTTACATCCACCTGAGAGGGCAGACAGGGCCTTGGTTTAATGTCTCACCCGAAAGACAGCACCTCTAACAGTGCAGCACTCCCTCAGTACTGCAATGAGTACTCAGTTAGGCTGGATTACGTGCTCAAGTTTCTGGAGTGGGACTTGAACCCACGACCTTCAGAGGCGAGAGTGCTACCAACTGAACCACAGACTAATATCAAAAGTGCTCAACTAATAATCACATCCTAATCTGCATAAAGTACATTTTGCCAGTTGAACTTTAAGGATTAGTGGTTAATCTGTACCAGTAGCCAAAATAGGGCAAGAGTAAACCTTACTTCAGTCTTCCGTTGGTTAGATACTCTTATATTGTCCCATCCTCCTCTTTAGGTCCTCACAAATCATTCAATTGCCCAACTGAGAAGGTGACACACCTTGCCAATGCTCATCTGGAGCTGCCACCCAGGGAGCAAGAGCAGTCAGCCTGTCAAACCTGAAGGTGTGATTTTGCACTTCCCTCAGGAGCTTTCAATTTATTTGAAAAATATTAAGATTAGCTACCTCATTGGATGGTCATCTTTTTTCAAATGATCGAATCCCTCACGTACCATGGGAACGTATCCAATCTCGATTGATTCTGGGGAATCACAATTTTTTTTGTCCTGGCGTCATCAGGAACTCACCTCAATAGAACTCGTGCGGCTGCCCTGAATAAAAGCTCAGGACCACATGATGATTTTTTGATCTAAAACCTAACCCCAATCCGCCAATGAACCCACTTCTGGTTTTAATGGAGGCGGGACAAGGGACAGGCGACCAACCTACTCTCAGGAGGCGGGTCGGTCACTGAAAGCTTTCAAGGAGGCTGAGGGCCTCCATTTTTACAGCTTTTTTATTTTTAACCCCTGGGGACTGGGATTCCTAGACCTTCTGCTTGACGCCACCCAAGAGGTGGCGAGAAGGCCCAAAACAGTAGATAAGTGCATTTATAGCACTGCTCGTGGGCCCGGAGGAGCAGGAGTGCTTCCCCCAGGCCCAACAAGCCTACCTGCAGCGACTCCTCCAAGATCTCCGACCCCCCCCAACAATCTCCGAACTCCCCGATGACTCCCGACCCCAATGACCCCCAACCCCGATCCCCGATAACTCCCGACCCCGGCCTCCCCAATGACCCCCAATCCTGACCCCCCCGGGACTCCCGACCCCGCGACCCCCGACCCCATCTAACACTTACCTTCTCACATCCTCTTCCTTCCTCTTCTCCCGTCTGACTGATGGCCAGCCTGTCGGGCGAGAAACCGACAAAAAAAAATAAAAGACGTTCTTACGTCAAAATCGTAAGGACGTCCGGGAAACCCATACTTCCGGGTTTCCCGTCAGGAATCCCCCCCCAACCTGCCCTCTTCCCTGCTCTGTGTTAAAATTTAGGCCTTGGAGAGGAGCGGATTTCACACCCAAAACAGGCACTTTTGCGAGATTAGTTACAAAGACTCGTGTCTTGAAGTTATAGCAATGAGGAGCCAACCCCCATTGAGGTCACAGACTAAGAATCAACTAGAAAAGAAACAGATTAAGACACTAAGCACTTAAAAGAGTACTCCTCTCTCCTAAAAAGGCTCTATCTCTGGAACCCAAATAAAAGTGACTCTGGGAGCTTAAGAGAATCTTCTCAAAACTGGGGGATAGCTATTGTTCAGGCCACATTGGATGTGGGCTTATTGGCATCAGAACAAAAAAACAAAGAGGCAATAAAGATTGGACACGTTCCTGTGGTGTATGAGGCATGCCTGAATATTGAAGAATGTTCTTTATTCAGTCTAGTTCACTGTTTATGCTTTTTTAACAATCGTCATTAAAATTATATTTACGATGCAGACAGAATTTGAATACTTTCCAAGTTCAAAGTCTCTCAGGTTTTAAGGATTCAGGTCATTGTTTTTTTTCAGCCAAAAAACAAAAATTATAACAAGATTGAAGTATTTTGTTTTATTCTGCAGTGTGCTTTTCTTTTTACAATTTTAAGATTATGTGGCCAAACTGGATTTTGAAAGCTGGAAAGGAAATTCAATAATGAACAGCTTCATTTTATATTTTGACTATGTATTTTGTCCATTCTCACAATATTACACAGATAACAAGTTCACACAGCCATGGTTCTGAATATAGATGCTTTGACCAGTAAAATGAGATTTCTCCTGCGGCTGATCGTCAGATTAAATAGATCCTACATGACTGTCTCAATACAGTGCTATTACTATACAGTGTATATTGCTGCAAATGATTCAAGCATGTCCTGCATGGCAAGTAAGCAACGTTAACATCACTGCAAAAATATCAGCTTGGCTCAGTCCGTGCTCACTTTCCCCTTTGGTTTAGAAAGGTGTGAGTACCAGCCCCATGATCTGAACATACAATCTAGGCTGACTCTTTAGTAAGGTACTGAGGGAGTGCTGAGTTGTCAGAGATGCCATTTTTCAGATAAGGCCTCGTCTGTCTGCTGCGGTTCACATGGATGCAAAAGATCCCACGATACTTTTCAAAGAAGAGCAGGGAGTTTGTCCTGGTCAACATTCCTCCCTTAACCACCACCACCAAAATAGATTAGCTTTTGACCAACTGTTTGTGCTACCTTGATGTTCATAAATTAGTTGCTGTGTTTGCCTACATCCCAATCGATATTGGATGAGGACAGGAAACGAGCTTGGCTGTGATGGCCCCACAATCGAATATCCCGCTGACATGCGGTAATTTTCGCGGTACGCCCTTGGTGGTGAGGAAACTTCCCCATCACCAGCACATACCCGAAAATCACGGACGCATTGATTTCAACGGACGGATAATGGCAAGCAGCGCGCCCGCTACTTTCCAATATGAGCTGGCGATGGGCAAGGTTCCTCACCGCCAGTGTGTACTCGGTCAATTTAGGCTTCACTGTCTTGAGCTCGGAAGTGAAAATGGCTCTTTGGTCAAGGTACCAGGGCTAACTGATGCCCACTGACTCTTTACCCAGCGGGAGTCAGCATCTTCAGGAGTGAAGGAAAGTGAAAGAAGAAACTTTTATATGTTACTTGAAAAGAATGTTAATGTTACATGTGTTCAAACCAACATAAAAATGCCCATGTATAAGAATGCATAGGGACTGAAATTCCACTGTATTGGGCATGTTAGTTGACAAACTCATATACAGTTCTCACATGATATTTTAATTAAGTTCTTAACCAGTTCAAGATAATCAGGATCCAGATCTCCTTTAAAGTAGCGCACACAAGAATTTAACACCAGCAATGAAACTGAGCTCTGTGGAATTTTAACTCCAAAAGAAAATTAATATTTAAACATCACCAATGTAATTACAATTGGAGAGGAGGTGAGAAAATTGGAACATGTTGTATGATTGCGATTCAATTCCTGCATAAAGAAGAGGAGATCAAGGTAGGGCTTTATTGAGCAGAGCAGTGACACAGTGCATCATAGATACAAGGTGGAGCATCAGTTCATGCCTGCGATTCCCTACATGGTGAGTTCCTCATCTCAGCCACTACGTCATAGGATCAGAGAGAGGGAAAATCAGAGGGAGAGTCACCTCAGGCTGCCCCAAGAGGTGGGTTTTAGAGAACGGTTGAGGTTCTTGGAGCTGTTGTCTCACCAGGGAAGGTGCATGATTTGGGGAAATATCAAAAAGAAAAAGAAGAGAAAAGGCAAAATAACTTCCCAAAAAATGGTGCAGACAGTGATTAAAATTTAACAGCAGTTCTCACAAAAAATGTGAACATAACAAAGATGTACAATGATGTCACTAGGAGGAAGTACAGTTTATGACAATGATTGCCATTTACATCCAATAAAGCACTTGAGAAATAGTAAGAATGTGCAGTTATTCAACAGCATTTGTGAGAGAATATTTAAGCAAATGTCTAGCTCTGCTCTGCATTTCTGAGCTTTCCAGCTTTTGAAAGTGTGTGTTCCAAGCTCTGGGTGTCCACCCACACAAAATGACAATACTTCGAAGATACTCAAATGTTAAGAATGAGACTTTTCTGACTCTTAACTGAAGGAACCATCACTGCATTAATAGAAATAGCCTTGAAGTTATTGAGCGCACAAATGCCTCCTTGCTCACTGTGTGACTGGCTCTGTGCGCCAAGATTACAGTATAGTGCAGTAAATAAACAATGTGTATTTGATAAGGGCTGATAAAGCTCCCATACTTTATAGGGAAATAATCACTCTCCAGGCAGGACAATAATGAATGCTGGTAATTCATGTGATGAGAGGGAGAGAGATTAGAAAACTAAACAAGAGTGAGTGTAATCCTCATTAACAGTACGTAGGTGTGTTCTCATTAATGGTGAGTAAAATGCCATCTACAGAGGAACCTGCTACTTTTCCTGAGGGTCAGTGCACTTCCAAAAAAGAATACTTCTCTTAAGGAACATAGGGATGAAACTCTGCACTAGGAGGCATCACAAAGACCACCTAATCCCACCTCCGTAATATCGTCCATTTCTAACCTTGCCTCAGCTAATCTTCTGCTGAAACCTTCATCCATGCTTTTGTTACATCCAGACTCGACTATTCCAATGTGCCCCTGACCGACGTCCTATCTTCCATCTTACGTACACTTGGGCTCATCCAAAACTCCGCTGTACCTATCCTAACCTGCACCGAGACCTGCTTGCCCATCATCCCTGGACTCACTGACCTACTTTGGCTCCCGATCCATCAATGCCTCAAATTTAAAATTCTCATCCTTGTGTTCAAATCCCTCCATGGCCTCACCCCTCCCTATCTCGGTAACCTCCTCCAGCCCAAGAACTCTGCATTCCACCAACTCTGGTCTCTTACACATTCCCCACTTCCTTCGCCATACTATTGGCAGCCATGCTTTCCGTCTTCTGTATCCTAAGCTCTGGAATTCCCTCCCCATACCTCTCTGCCTCTCTCTCCTCCTTTAAGACTCTCCTTAAAACCTACTCTTTGACCAAGCTTTTTAATTACCCCTCCTAATAGCTCCGTCTTTGGTCGGTGTCAATTTTTGTCTTGTTATGCTTCTGTTAAGAGCCTTGGGACTTTTTCCTACGTTAAAGGTGCTATATGAATGCATGTTGTTGTTGTTGTTGTTGTTGTTGTTGTTGTGCAAATCAGAAATTTGGGTGCATGCATACAATTTGCCATTCATAAGTATATAACAAGCATGCAAAGTTCTGCTTCAGGAGCACTAAAGACAAAAATTCACTCTGAAGAGAAAGAAGCTCACTAATTCATGAAAAGAATGAATCTGGTCAGGCAGTTCTGCATGTCTTAAAGGGGCCTCATCTTCAAACCTGTGTATATACTTCAAATATCTGACCATCTCTATACACACAGACCTGTTCCATCTGTGTGTACGTGCACATGCGTGTGCCTGTGTGTGTAGAACTAGCATCCCTACATTACCAAATTTCAATTTGTGAAGCTCATTTTAGAATTGGATTAAGAAAATATGCCATTTTCAAACAAATATCATTTATTATATTTCCTTCTAATTGGCATATCACAATAGTTTCATAGTTCCCATACCTTTTCCTGGTGCATTTTTAAGTGTGCATGTGGAAAGGATAAAGTACAAGAGAAAATTATCACGAAAGTAAATAAATGATGCACAATGAAAAGTCTGATGACTATCTCGGAGAGTGGAATGTGCCACTAACTCACCTGGCCAGCTGTATCTAAGATTTCCATAGAAACGGCTTCATCATCAATGGTTGCTTGGTGGCGATAGGTCGACTCTGGCAATTTATATTCAAAAATAATTTTGGTTAGTGCTGGTGTCCACATCACATCAGCTTTGGAGAATTTTAAGTTTAACAACACATATAAACTGATCTCAAATCCACTCAGTTAGTATTTCTCAATAATTGTAAGAAAAGATACCGTGACCACTTAAAGAGGCACTGTCCCAATATTAAGGATTTCCGAGACTAACCAAATTCCCCAAACAGCCAGCAGTGAAAACCTTTGCATAAAAGGTTGGGGCTGTGGGAGTCTTTAAAATGTAATTGCAAAAGGAATTAAGATTCTGAAAACCTTATTTAGTTTGGTATCGAAATGTGCTATTTATGAGAAGATTTTTTTTAAATCGCAGGAAGTAAGTGGCTACAAGATTTGTGGAGTGTTACAAAGGGCCCTTCAGTGCCCCCTTACATTATGCACTGTGCACCAACGAGAGTTACAAAAATAAGTCACGGAGACACATTGGCGGTAATTTTAACCTAACACGCTGGGCGGGAAACCTACGGGATCGGGTGGAACGCCGGTTTTATACCCCACCCGATATCACTCTCCACTGATTTAATAGAGAGTAAAATCGGGTGGGGTTTTTTTTTCTCATAGCCCAGGACTGTTTCACTGTGTTTTGTCAACTTCAGAATCCACTTTGGTTCTCTTGTACTTCACTTCATACACTCAGCACTCTCAGCCGTACGTCTATTAGGTGTGACTGGAGGAATCATTAGGCTGAAGGACAATAACCCCAGCGCACCTGGTGGCGAGTTATAATGATGACAGAGCTTTTCTGGAAACATGTCCCTTTTTTCATACTGATTGCACTTATTGGTACTTGTCCTCTCCGCCTGTTAGCCCAGTTTTGGTTTTAGTTAGATTTTCTTACTCTGGATGGTGAATTCGCCCTGAATTCCATTCTACGCTCCAGCATGAAAACTCACTCAGAGCATTGGGTATGGAGGTCAGTGTGTTGATTCATGCTTCTCCAGATTTCAATTACTGGAAAATCATGAACAATACACATCAGCTGCACTGACCTTCTTGCCCCCTCTCCAATCTGCATTCCCATCAGGCGAGGCTCCGCATCGGGGAGGACTGCCTCGCTGAAATTACCCTCATGACCTTATAACTGAATGATAAATGGCAACTTTCAGAAGTTCCCAATGGCTACTTGAAGTACAGCGTCAGGCAGCCTCTGACAGTATTCTGCACGTCACTGTGGAGGATTTGGATTCTCTGAGGACACTTACACAAAGATTTTATGCCGTTCTTTCTCCCTGTCGCTGGCTTGCTGAGACCTGTGTCAATTCTTATCTGAGCTGATTCTACTTGCTCACAGAATTCATTTAACCATTTCCCTTTGCAGGTCCCAGTAACAAAGCTTTTCTTTAATTGGCCTTCTTGACAAATGTTTAGTAGTGTTAAGTGTGGGAATACAGAGGAGGTGAAGTTCGAAGGGTTGTGTTACTTTGCATTTCATTTCACTTCACACTCATTTTCTTTGCAAAGTTAACGAGTTCTCTAGCAGATAATTGATGAATGCCAACAGACGCAAAAATACCAGTGAACGAGAATATATCTCCATGAGATATATTGTAAATATTGTACAATCCAAGAACTAAAACAGCTTTTACTGTGCTGCAATACTTGAAGAAAATTTATGGCATAACATTAACTGAAGATAACAAGGTTCAGTGCAAACTCAAAGAAAAAGTCTAAATTATATTTCTCCTATAAACTCTGTCTTGAAAAAGAAGTAAAATTGTTTAAAGAAGTTATTCTTTTGTTCTTTAAATGGCATCAGCAACTTACATTTATACAGTGTCTTTAATGTAAAAAAAAAATCCCCAATAGGCGTATGGAATGTGGCTGCTGAGCCCCATAGGGGAGATTAAGAGGGGGGCGACCAAAAAGCTTGGTCAAAGATATGAGTCTTGAGGAGGTTTTTAAAGGAGGAGAGAGTGGTGGAGAGGGGGAGAAATTTAGGAACGGAGTTCCAAAGAGTAGCTCCTAAACATAATTGTACAACAATTAGGACTTGTCTGTCCCTGAACAAAATGTCGAAACTTTGGTGGGAACTACCTTCATCTTCTGTCAATGTCCATCTTTAATTATTAAGTGACACCCATGTTTGTCTTTGGTTATTCAAACAGGCTCACAGAACAGCAATGAAGCAATCTGAAAAACCTGGCTGTGTTCAATCTGCCTTCATTCCCAAATTGCCACATGCCGAGGCGTAAAGTTAAATTTATGACATCCTGAAGACATTTTCTTATAGATTAAAGGGTAGATTTCATAAAATTCACACTCCTGGCATGAGGCTTTGTGCTGGCGACACGTATCAAAAAGTGGGGTGTGGAGGTCAGCACACTTGACAGGGGTCCTTGTCCATTAATTTTAATTGATAGAAAATACTACAGGGGTCACTGACCTTGGCGCCCAGTGCACAGAGCTCTGCGCTGGGTCTATGAATATGTAAATTTATCCTTATACTACAGAATCATAGAAATTACAGCACAGGAGGCCCATCGTGCCTGTGCTGGTGCTAGCTTTTCATCCGCAGCCATCTATATATTTCTTTAGCCTGGTATAATGAAGTAAAATAAAGGAGAGATATCTTATAAAGGGCATTTATGGGTACTCCCACTTCAATTCTATCCCTTTGCACAGCACTGCTGGGGAGATGGCAGGAAAGTAAAATTATATAAAGAAAGAAATGCATTTGTACAGCACATTTCAAGATCCCACAAACAGCAATGAAATAAATGACCTGATAATCTGTTTTAGTGATGTTGGTTCGGGGATAAATATTGGCCAGGGCTCCCCTGCTCTTTGATTAGTATCATAGTATCTTTTTCATCCACCTGAGAGGGAAGACGGGGCCTCGGTTTAATGTCTCATCCAAATGACAGTACCTCTGAAATTGCACTATTCCCTTAGTGCTGCACTGAAGTGTCAATCTTAATTATGTGCTCAAGTCTCTGAAATGGGACTTGAACCCACGACCTTCTGACTCAGAGACAAGAGTGCTACACTGAGCCAAGGCTGACACCTATAGTTTGCAGCATCGCATGGAATGTCATTCAACACAACCCCTCCCCCACCTCCCACCAATCAGGTCACATTCACAAAGGTATAGTTATCTTACAGTAAAAGGAAAAAATTGGGGCAAACTAGTTGCTTAGCCATTGACAATTTACCTCCGGGGTTCGCATCCAGCCAAGGATGATAGGATAAAAGTCTCCCTTGTCTGCTGGCTGCAAGTGTCCCGCCTACAGCATAGAACTCCCCCTAATTTCAGCACTAATTAGCAATTTCATTCACATGGATGGTTATTCTGGGAAATGGAAAAAAAGTGGGAAAATTGCCACACTGGTGATGTAAGGGGAGGATGCTTTTAAGAGGTTGGGGGTTCAAGCACATTGTTAGGTCGGAGTAAAAGGAGCTTTACTCTACATTTACTCTTACAGTGTACTATTCCTGACCTGGGAGGCCTTGATGCTGACACTTACATCGAGCTACTTCGAGTCTACAGCACAGAAACACGCCATTCAGCCCAACTGGTCTATACTGGCGTTTATGCTCCACACGAGCCTTCTCCCTCCCTACTTCGTCTACCCATATCAGCATTTCCTTCTATTCCTTTCTCTCTCATGCACTTATCCAGCTTCCCCTTAAATGTATCTATGCGATTTGCCTCAACTACTCCTTGTGGTAACACGTTCCACATTCTCATCACTCTTTGGGTAAAGAGGTTTCTCCTGAATTCCTTATTGGATTTATTAGCGACCATCTTATATTTATGACCTCTAGTTTTGGACTCCCCACAAGTGGAAACATTTTCTCTACGTCTACCCTATCAAACCCTTTCATTATCTTAAAGTCCTCAATCAGATCACCTCTCAGCCTTCTCTTTTCTAAAGAAAAGAGCCCCAGCCTGTTCAGCCTTTCCTGATAAGTGTATCCGCTCAGTTCTGTTATCATCCTTGTGAATCTTTTTTGCACCTTCTCCAATGCCACTATATTCTTTTTATAATAAGGAGACCAGAAATGTGCACAGTACTCCAAGTGTGGCCTAACCAAGGTTCTATACAAGTTTAGCATAAGTTCTCTGCTTTTCAATTCTATCCCTCTAGAAATAAACCCCAGTGCTTAGTTTGCCTTTTTTATGGCCTTATTAACCTGCATTGCAACTTTTAGTGATTTGTGTATCTGTACCCCGAGATCCCTTTGCTCCTCTGCCCCATTTAGACTCTTATTATCCAAGCAGTATGTGGCCTCCTTATTCTTCCTACCAAAATGCACCACCTCACACTTATCTATATTGAAATTCATTTGCCAACTACACACCCATTCTGCAAGTTTATTAATGTCTTCTTGCATTTTGATGCATTCTTCCTTTGTATTAACTACATCCCCAATTTGGTGTCGTCCGCAAATTTTGAAATTGTACTTCCGATTCCCGAGTCCAAATCGTTTATGTAAATTGTGAACAACAGTGGTCCCAGCACTGATGCCTGTGGAACACTGCTTCCTACCTTTTGCCAGTCTGAGTAGCTACCCTTAACCCCTACTCTGTTTTCTGTTTTGTAGCCAGCTTGCTATCCATTCTGCTACTTGTCCCCTGACACCACATTCTGAGTCTACAATGTGGTACCTTATTGGAGGCGTTTGAAAATCCAAATATATTACATCTACTACATTACCCTTGTCTTCTCTTTCTGTTACTTCTTCAAAGAATTCAAAAAGGTTGACCAAGCATAACTTTCCCTTCTGATATCTGTGCTGACTATTCTTTATTATATTTTTGTTTTCTAGATGTTTTTCTGTTACATCTTTGAGAAAAGGTTCCATTATCTTTCCTACCACTGACGTTAAGCTAATTGGTCTATAGTTCCCTGGACTTGTTCTATCTCCCTTTTTAAATATAGGAATAACATTAGCTGTCTGCCAGTCCTCTAGCACGATTCCCTCTTCTAATGAATTTTTATTATATATGTAATAGTACCTCTGCTATCTCTTCCCTAACTCCTTTTGATATGCACAGATGCAATCCATCCGGACCAGGACCCATCCTCTCTAAGTTTATCTCCCCTCTTTCTATCTTAAATATTTTAATATCTTTTTTGATCTCTTCTTCTAATGTCATGCCCACCTTGTTAGTCTCCCTGATAAATACTGAGTCAAAGTAACTATTCAATATTTCTGCCATTTCGCTGTCATTACCTGTTAGTTCATCTTGTGCATCTCTTAGTGACCCCAACCCTATCCTGATTTTTCTTTTGTTATTTATATATCTTTTTATATTCCCATATAATTTAATTTGCTTTCCTAGTTGTTTCTTGACTTCTTTCTTCACATCTTCGTATTCCCTTTTGTCATCCTCTCCTTTATTGTCTATGTACTTAGAGATGGCTATTTTCTTTTTCAATTTTACCCTTATCTCTTTGGTGCCGGAAATGGAAAGTCTTCCTTTCCCTGACACTGACATACTTCATTCTTGATAGCACACAAAAAAAATGGAGAAAGGAAATGGTAGAAGTCTTTCTTCCACAAACCAGACCTCCCCCCACCCCCCAAACCAGTTGTCTGACTCCATTTCACTGACAGCACATGATACAGAAGAAGGTAGAATATACTGACTGCTACAGCTGTCTTGGTTACAGCCTGGATAGCTATGGAGCTGAATACAGCAGAGGAGTTCTCCCTGGTGTCCTGGCCAACATTTATCCATCAACCAAAAAACAGATTATCTAGTCATTATCACATTGCTGTTTGTGGGACCCTGCTGTGCGCAAATTGGCTGCCACGTTTCCTACAACACTTCAAAAGTACTTAATTGGCTCTAAAGCGCTTTGGGACATTCTGAGGTCGTGAAAGGCGTTCTATGAATGCAAATCCTTCTTTCATTTGAGGTTTAACTAAATTGCAAAAAAAAACTTCAAAAGCCTGTGTGTATGGAGAACATAAATTCAAAACTATAATATTAATCAGGATAGCTTCTTTAAATAGGTTTACCATCTTCTTCACATTTTGGAGTGTATAATTTATTTTAATTAGGGCCAGATTCAACCTCCTTTCATCCCTACATAATTTAATTGCACCACTGCAGAACACATATCCAAATGTTTCAAAAACCAATAACCCTGCCAGAAAAGTAATTTATGTACCAGCAAGACAAACCAAAGTGTAAACAGATTTAACAAAGGAAGCTCTTTCACCCTGCCTCAATCTTCCAGCATTTAAAAATAATACCAGTTTCAAGCATCATGCAATTCACCAAAATGCTCCCCATTGACTGATGCTAGCAATACTTTCAATGCAAATGCATGGGGTTTATACCAACATTGGATCAAACATTGTCCATTCACCTCTGGATAGGGGGTTTCATGGGCTGAAAGTCCCTTCCCTCTGCTGCCTGCAAGGGAACCCAGTGAAATGAATGCGGAAAATCTCAAAACCAATTCCCCAAGTGGGTATGAGTAACTGGCACTAAATGGAGAATCTCACTCCAAAAGGCCACTGGATGACCACTGTGTGAAATGGAAATTCCCAGTCACACTGTTGGAAAGAGGAACATTATGGAACAAGCCACCAAACAAGGTGACCCACTATACTCTCAAAAAGCTCACCCTTCTGCATAGCCCCAGAGTTAGTTTCTCTGTTCAGGAGGGAATTTTCCACTTCGAGGCTGTCACTTCAGTGCAGCACTGAGGGAGTGATGTGGTATCAGAGGTGCCATCCTCCAGATGAGACATTAAATCACGGCCCCATTCTTCTGGTTGAGGTAGATGTTGAAGACTCCACTGCATTATTCAAAGAAAAGTAAGGAATTCTCCCTCTGTCCTAGCCAACGTTCCTCCCTCAATCAACCTTACCAAAAATAGTTCATTCATTTCTTTCTCCATAGATGCTGCCTGACTTGCTGAGTATTTCTAGCATTTTCTGTTTTTATTTCATTCATTTCATTGCTGTTTATGGGATCTTGCTCTGGGCAAAATGGCTGCTGCATTCACCTAAATAGCAACAGTTACTGCACTTTAAAGTAAATCATTGTATGTAAAACCCATTGGGACAACAACAACTTGCATTTATATAGCGCCTTTAACATAGTAAAATGTTCCAAGGCGCTTCACAGGAGTGTTATCAAACAAAATTTGACACCGCGACACATAAGAAGGTATTAGGACAGGTGACCAAAAGCTTGGTCAAAGAGGTAGGTTTTAAGGGGCGTCTTAAAGGAGGAGACAGAGGCAGATAGGGGGACAGGTTTAGGGAGGGAATTCCAGAGCTTAGTGCCTAGGCAGCTGAAGGCATGGCTGCCAATGGTGGAGCGATTAAAATCGGGGATGCGCAAGAGGCAAGAATTGGAGAAGCGCAGAGATCTAGGAGGGTTGTAGGGCTAGAGGAGGTTACAGAGACAGGGAGGGGTGAGGCCATGGAGGGATTTGAAAACAAGGATGAGAATTTTAAAATTGAGGTGTTCCTGAACCAGGAACCAATGTAGGTCAGTGAGCACAGGGGTGATGGGAGAACGGGACTTGGTGCGAGTTAGGCTACGGGCAGCAGAGATTTGGATGAGCTCAAGTTTATGGAGGGTGGAAGATGGGAAGCCAGCCAGGAGAGCATTGGAATTTTCGAATCTAGAGGTAACAAAGGCATGGATGAGGGTTTCAGCAGCAGATAAGCTGAGGCAGGGGCGGAGATGGGCAACGTTACAGAGGTGGAAGTAGGCGGTCTTGGTGATCGAGCGAATATGTAGTCGGAAGCTAATCTCAGGGTCGAATAGGACGTCAAGGTTGCAAAGGTCTGGTTCAGCCTCAGACAATGACCAAGGAGAGGATGTATTTGGTGGCTGGGGAACGGAGTTTGTGGTGGGGACCAAAGACAATGGCTTCAGTCTTCCCAATATTTAGTTGGAGGAAATTTTTGCTCATCCAGTACCGGACAAGTAGTGTGACAAATCAGAGACGGTGGAGAGGTCGAGCAAGGTGGTGGTGAGGTAGAGCTGGGTGTCGTCAGCACACATGTGGAATCTGACGTGTTTTCGGATGTGTCGCCGAGGGGCAGCATGTAGATGAAAAATAGGAGAGGGCCATGGATAGATCCATGGGGGGACTCCAAAGGTAATGGTATAGGAGTGGGAAGAGAAGCCACTGCAGGTGATTCTCTGACTATGACAGGATAGATAAGAATGGAACCAGGCGAGGACAGTTCCACTCAGCTGCACAACGGAGGAAAGGAATTGGAGGAGGATGGTGTGTCAAAGCCTGCATATAGGTGGAGAAGGATGAGGAGGGATAGTTTACCACAGTCACAGTCGCATAGGATGTCACTTGCAACTTTGATAAGGGCTGTTTCAGTACTGTGACGGAAACCTGATTGGGGGGATTGAAACACGGAATTGCAGGAAAGATGGGCGTGGATTTGGGAGACGACAACAAGTTCAAGGACTTTGGAGAGGAACGGGAAGTTGGAGATGGGGCAGTAGTTTTCAAGGACAGAGAGGTCAAGGGTGGATTTTTTGAGGAGTGGGGTGATGACGGCAGAATTGTTGAGGAGAGGGAACCAATAATAATATCAGCTAACATGGGGGCCAGGAAGGGAATGGGTGGTCAGCAGTTTGGTATCAATAGGGTCGAGGGAGAAGAAGGTGGGTCTCATGGTCAAGATGAGCTTGGACAGGGCATGAGGGGAGATAGGAGAGAAACTGGAGAAAGGTGCAAACTGATACGGCCTGAGAGAACTGATAAGGCACTATATAAATGCTTGTCTTTTCTTTCCTGCATCTCATGTGCATCTCAGATAATGAGCAGAAAGCCATAACAACCTGCTCTCACCCCAAATTCAGGATAGCACCTCCCATTGTGCTGGTGTGACGTTTAACTTCCCATACCAACGACTCTTGTAACCCTTATAATAAACAAAACATGGCTGACAATCAGTAACAAAGAATAGGGAGTTCTGTCTTGTACCCACTTGAAATTGGGTTAACACTGCCCAAACCGATCTTATGTAGAACCTTTACGGCCTGAGGAGAGAGATATTGCCCCATTCCATCAGCATTGTCTGGATATGAATCCAATTCCAATTATGAAAGGAGAATGTACCTAGTCAGATATTTTCAATGCTGCCAGATTGATTCACCTAACAGAGACATTGGGGGTAATTTTAATGGCGGGAGGTTAAATAACATCTTTTTGGAGTGTGACCGCATCCCGGCTCCAATGCGCCAACTTCCAGGCAGGTTTGTAGGCATGCACACAACAGACACCAGGAAATCCCACCCCTGCTTAAAGCCGGCGGGCCGATACATAAAAGGACAATGTACCTCATTGACATAGTTGAGGTACTTAATTCTTTAATGTGTATTGGAAAACTTAAATGAATACCTTACCTATTCGGGTTTCCCATCGCTTCCGATTCATGTCAGGTGAAAGCAGGCGGAAAGGGCCGGATCCATAAAGTGAGTGCCTTTATTGCACTGCTTGTGGGCCTGGAAGAGCAGGAGTGCTTCATCCACATCCAAATTCACCTGGCTGACAGGACCCCCACTATCAGCCGACCCCCTACGATCCCCGATGCTGGATCCCTCCCCCGATCCCCGTGCTGGACTTCCCCCCGATCTCCAATGCTGGACTTCCCCCCCGATCCCCGATGCTGGACTCCCCCCCGATCCCCAATGCTGGACTTCCCCCCCCGATCCCCGATGCTGGACTCCCCCCTGATCCCCGATGCTGGACTCCCCCCCGATCCCCGATGCTGGACTTCCCCCCCGATCCCCGATGCTGGACTCCCTCCCTGATCCCCGATGCTGGACTCCCCCCTCCCACCCTGGATCCCCAATACTGGACTCCCGATGTCGTCCACATCCCCTCACCTCCCTCCCCCTCCCCCAACCCCCACTCCGATTTTTTCCAGGGCCCAGGATCTCCCTCTCCCTACCATCCCCCTCTCTGATTTGCCGTTCCTTTCCCTCTAGACAGGCAGCCAGCCTGTCAGTCTGGTGCCCGGTGCGTAGAAACCCGGAAGCACAAATACTCACCTTCAGTTGAGTTGCGATCACAGATTGCGACACACTTAATTGGCTTACAGGTTCCCCGCGCGATTATCTACGGACGCGCTGGGTACCCGGCTCAGAGATAAAATTATGCCCATTCTATCATGTGTGATGCAGCAGCACGTTTATTAATTGAGCACTTTCCATACGTCTTTTTCCTACAATCACTTGAATCAGTTTAACCAAGAGATTATCTGTCGGTGTGAACAGAACATTGATAATAATATAGGGGTAATTGACAGTCACTCACCCAGTGTGGGGTCATATTCCCAGATGAACCTCTTGGTCAGAAATCTGACTACAATAGCTGTAAAGAAACAAAAATGAATAAATACCTCTTCAACGATGACTATTACAAATAAGAAATTCAATCACAATATAAATATGGATGGGATGTAACCTACGGTGCCCCCAAACACCCTCCTATTGCCTTTTAAACAATCGCAGGGTTTTTACTCCGCTATCCTACATGAAAGTTAATTCCATGTACTGATTACTCTTTTATGAAGACTTCATGATTATTTAGGGTAAATTGCTTCCCAGTCTACCTCCCTCTAAATCAGCTCGAGTGACAGATCTGACACTTAAACTATTAAATCTGTCATCGTCCCTCAACAATCTAGGAGATGGGATTGGAGACCATGCAGCTGGATTTTATTTAAATTTGCAGATACTTGGTGACAGAATCACAATATTCACAACATTAATTAAGGAATACCGGAAGTGAAATTCATCTTTTAACGAAAAATAGGAGAATGTCTGTTTATCTCTTTAATTAACGACCCACTAAAAAAAACTGTAGGGACAAGCAGCTTTAAAACATGTAATTTCTGCGCTGCAATTTCATTAGTAGGTTATTGATTATAGAGAAATACAGGCATTCTCTGTCCCCAGTCCACTGTTCCTATAAAGGGTCATCTGTGGCACATCATTTCTATGTTGATACAATACTCATTAGTCCATCACTTGTTCACCTGTAGCTTACAGTGGGTTATTTGTTCAAACACTGAATTCAGAGGTTTCTTTTCTGAATGGCTTTCTTTGAAAACTCTGTGGCTCGTTAGTTTTTGGAAGCAATGTATCCTGTCTATAGTTAAATACAAACATGTTTTCGGTAAAATGCAAAGCAAATTAGCAATAGCACATTCACGAACAGGAAACCACTAATTAGTTAATGTATTGCAACAACAGTCGTCATTGCTCTGATCGTAACATAATAACGCAGTAATGTTTGAGCAGGAGGAGACCATTGGTCCATCTTGCACACCTTTCCAAGCCTCCCATCAGTTTCCTTACTGTGATTCTAGGGCTAATGTGCCCGAATCCCATTTACTAACGGGAATTCACCAAGTTTTTTACACAGGAACAGGAGTAGGTCATTCAGCCTCTCGAGCCTGTTCTGCCATTCAGTTAATTATGGCTGCACCTCAACTTCATTTACCCGCCTTTGCTCCACATCCCTTGATACCCTTACCTAACAAAAATCTATCGAGCACACTCTTGAAAATTTCAATTGACCCAACATCCACAGCCTTTTGGGGGAGCGAATTCCTGATTTCCGCTACCCCTTTGTTGGAAAAAGTGCTTCCTGATTTAAATGGCGTTCTAATTTTAAGGTGATGCCTTCTTGCTCTGGTTTCCCCCACCAGAGGAAATACATTCTCTGTATCTATCACAGGGTGTGACTAGTGGAGTCCCGCAGGGATCTGTCTTGGGGCCTCAATTATTCACAATATTTATTAACGACTTAGATGAAGGCATGGAAAGTCTCATATCTAAGTTTGCCGATGACACAAAGATTGGTGGCATTGTAAGCAGTGTAGATGAAAACATAAAATTACAAAGCAATATTGATAGATTAGGTGAATGGGCAAAACTGTGGCAAATGGAATTCAATGTCGACAAATGTGAGGTCATCCACTTTGGATCAAAAAAGGATAGAACAGGGTACTTTCTAAATGGTAAAAAGTTAAAAACAGTGGATGTCCAAAGGGACTTAGGGGTAGAGGTACATAGATCATTGAAGTGTCATGAACAGGTGCAGAAAATAATAAGGCTAATGGAATGCTGGCCTTAATATCTAGAGGACTAGAGTACAAGGGGGCAGAAGTTATGCTGCAGCTATACAAAACCCTGGTTAGATCGTACCTGAAGTACTGTAAGCAGTTCTGGGCACCGCACCTTCGGAGGGACATATTGGCCTTGGAGGGAGTGCAGCGTAGGTTTACTAGAATGATACCCGGACTTCAAGGGTTAAGTTACGAGGAGAGATTACACAAATTGGGGTTGTATTCTCTGGAGTTTCGAAGGTTAAGGGGTGATCTGATCGCAGTTTATAAGATATTAAGGGGAACAGATAGGGTGGATAGAGAGAAACTATTTCCGCTGGTTGGGGATTTTAGGAGTAGGGGGCACAGTCTAAAAATTAGAGCCAGACCTTTCAGGAGCGAGAATAGAAAATATTTCTACACACAAAGGGTGGTAGAAGTTTGGAACTCTCTTCCGCAAACGGCAGTTGATACTAGCTCAATTGCTAAATTTAAATCTGAGATAGATAGCTTTTTGGAGTTCGATCACAGATCAGCCATGATCTTATCAAATGGCGGAGCAGGCACGAGGGGCTGAATGGCCTACTCCTGTTCCTATGTTCCTATCTATCCTATTGAATCCCTTTATTATTTTAAACATCTTGATTAGATCACCCCTCAATTTTCTAAACTCGAGGGAATGCGAGCCAAGTTTATGCACACTGTCCTCATAATTTAACCCTGTAAGTCCTGGTATCATTCTGGTGAATCTGCGCTGTACCCCTTCCAAGGCCAGTATATCTTTCCTGAAGTTCGGTGCCCAAAACTGAACACAGCTCTCTAGATGGGGTCTGACCAAGGCTCTGTACAACTGAATTTTTGAATTCCAACCTCCTTGAGATAAAGACCAACATTCCATTAGCTTTTTCAATTACTTTTCGTACCTGTGCACTAGCTTTTAATGATTTGTGCACATGGACGCCTAAATATTTCTCCTGGTCCAAAGCTCCTAATCTCTCACCATTAAGAAAATATACCAATTTGTCTTTCCCAGGTCCAAAAGTGGATGACCTCACACTTCCCCTCATTGAACTACATCTCCCATAGTCTTGCCCACTCGCTTAGTCTGTCTATGTCCCTTTGTAACTTCCTGCTCTCATCTACACAACTTACTGTGCCTCCTCACTTAGTATCATCTTCAAAATTAGATATGCAACTCTCTTTTCCTTCATCCTCCCTAATTCATTTGGTTTCTGAGCAGCAGAGATGAGTTAGTTAGGAGGAATACTGGGGGTATCCAGGATGCAAAGAATCAAGAATGATAGTATAAAATGGCTTGGACCAGAAACAACGCTTATACAGAAGATACATGAAAGAGAACTGCAATGGTTTAGAAACATTTCAAGAATAGAAAGAGCTAGAATACCTTTCATGGCCCTGCACACAGAGGTACATGGAACAAGAAGCCAAGGAAGGCCAAGGAAGCACTGGATAGACAATCTCAAGAGTGACTTGTCACAGAAAGGGATACATTTGATTGAAGCAGTTCAGAACCGACAAGAGTGGACCGAGTTCATTCGGCCCCATCATCGCTGCTGAACTGACGGACGGGAATTTACTAATAGTAGTATTCCTTCATCCAAGTTATTAATATATATGGTGACTAGCTGAGGCCCCAGTACAGATCCCTGGGTATCACCACGTGTCACATCCTGCCAATCAGAGAACAAATGCTCTGTCTTCCACCTCCCAACCAATTACTAACCCATGTCACAAGTTTACCTCCAATTCCATGCGCTCTCGTTTTTGCTAATAATCTCTTATGAAGAACCTTATCAAATGCTTTCTGGAAGTCCATATAGACAATATCCATAGACACTCCCCTATCCACCATGCCAGCGACCTCCTCAAAAAGTTTCAACTAGGTTAGTCAGACATGATCCACCCTTCAGAAATCCATGCAGACTCTCTTTGTTCAGCCCATACTTGTCCAAGTTCTCAGTCACTCTGTCTGTGATAATAGATTCCAGCAACTTCACCACAATTGATGTTAAACTGACAGATCTGTAGTTACTTGATTTCTCTCTCCCTTCCTTCCTAAATAACGGAGTGCCATTTGCAATTTTCAAATCCAAAGGCACAATTCCTGAATCTAGGGAGCTTTGAAAAATTATGACTAACGCATCTGCAATTTCCTCATCCAATTCTCTTTAATACCATGGGGTGGAAACAATTAGGTTTTGTTTAAAACTCTGCCATAGTTTTCTGTTCCACTACCCCTGCTAGTAATTCATTCCACAATTCTATCCCATTCTTACTAAAAAATATGCTGCCTAAATTTCTTATTTTCTTTTAACACCCTTAACTTTAAACGGTGTTGCCTAGTCCTTGAATTCTGTCCCTGACTGAAGAACTTTCTTAGGCCTAATTTCTCCATCCTCTTCTTCTCAAGATAGCAAAGTCCCAGGATAAACAATCTATCCTCATATCCCAGCTCCTTAGGTTCAATAGTGAATCTATGAAGCTCCGTTGCATGGAGACCAAACTGAACACCGTGTTTCAGACACAGTCTAAGGATACAGCTGTTAGAAGATACCAAGTTTTAAGCAAAGCTTTAAGTTTAAGATTTTTTTATCATTGATTTTCTTTACAAGATGTCATCTGTTGACCAGTTTTGGCGTTTTAACAACTGGCTCACAAGATTAGTCAATGTGATTGCCTGGAGTGGTTTAACCATAGTATTGTCAACAAGGTCAGAATTTGATGATAAATTTAGAAATGGTTAGAAATTTTTTGACATAATTTATTGCATGTATTTACTTGGTGTCAACAAGTCACGGAAACCAGCAAACTACTGTGCAAATGTTGCTTGGAGCAGACATTTGTTGATAAATTTTGTGGATTCTAGTACAAGCCAGCTGTAAGGAAGTTCCACGAAAAAAAAATGACCACATGTAAACAGTCTAGAGTTTCAATCTAATCAGTAAAGGAACAAGTCCATTGAGCAGATTTCTGTAACTACAGCCAAAGGTTTTTCAGTTGTCCAATTCTTTACTTGTTATTTGAACTTTGTTTAGTGGTCTTACTTTCATTAAGAGGACTGTTGACCCATGTAACTTCCATTGAGCACTTTCAAGTACAGATCTATAGACCCATATATAACTTTTCTTAAACATCGTCGAAGGGCTCGTTCCTTCAATGTGTCAAGAGAACATAATTCTTGGAAAATGCAATGCAGGTAGATGAAGCCAATAGGGTGTTAAGATTTTATAAATGGGGGCATAGAGTACAAGAGTAAAGAAGTAATGATGAATTTATATTTAACATTGGTTAGACCACAGTAAGAGTACTATGTGCAGTAATGGGTACCCCATTATAGGAAGGATATTAAAGCCATAGAGAGTGTACAATGTAGATTCACCAAGATGATGCTTGGGATGTAAATTATAGTTGAGGTGAGACTTGAGCTACTGTGACTATATCCACAGGAGTAGGGAAGGCTAAAAGAAGATTCAATTGTTTTTTAAAAATTATTCTGGTTGGGGAGTCAGTGATGAGGGGTCATCAATTTAAAATTATGACTAGTGAGTGAGGACACAGGTTACTAGAAATTTCTTTTAACACCAGATGTTGGCACATGGAATGTTTTGCCACAGGGAGTGGTTGAGGCAGAAACAATTGCACCTTTTAAGGAAAAATTTGATAAATATTTAAAGCTGAGGAAGATTCAAGGCTATGGGGAAAGAGCAGGGCCATGGGATTAGCAATGGATTGCTCTAGCAAAGAGCCAGCACAGGCATAATAGGCATTATGGCATCCTTCTGTCCTGTAGACTAAGGATTTCCAGGTTACAGTATCTGTTTCAAGATAAAGAGATTAATTTAGATTTGAACTGTCTTCCAAGAGCAATAAACCAAAATTTATAATTGGCAGTAATATTTTTTTGTGTCAAATGATTACTGAAAATTCACATTTGTCGAATTCCATTTATCTACAATATCTTAAAAGTCTTCGGTATAACACACACTTCTTCTAAGTTTTATATCTATTCCTTCTAACACCGTCCCCATCATGCCATGTTGATTGGCTGAAAGCAAAACAGTGTGGCCCTGACAATACATTGTCTGTTACACCTTTAACACCTCTATTATTATAGAGTGTAATGTGCCCTCTGACTCCCCACAAGCAATGCCACAGGAGATCTGCTAGCATGCAATAAACACAGAAAACCAGGTTTCCTTTCTTAACTCTTCAGTTGAAATCACGCTGTGTAAGATCAGCAATGGATGTGTCAACATATTCAAATGAAATGTGTCTCTTTGTTTTTTTAATGTCTTCATTACAAGGGCAGGAAAGGAATTTCATTTCAACACATTAACATGCTTGTTACTAATATTGCACCGTGCCTTTAGAGAATACATCACAATTGACAAAGGACATTTGGTTACAAAGCTGCAAAATTCCAAGAAAATACTCTGCGGAGTTTCTGACACAAGAGTGGGCAGATTACAAGGATATAATTTTTGGAAAACGCAAAGGGTTGAACTATCACAGTTTCATCATATTTATCATCTTTCAGTAACTACTGTCAGTTTCCAAGCACAGTATAACCAAAGAATGTGCTGGACTTTTCTGTTTTGCTGTTTAGCTGTCTGACCAACTGCCAGAATAGGGAAATATTTGGCTTATGTTTTCCGTACTCCCATATCAACAGAGATCTGGCACTGAACAGTATCTCTTGCCATATAAATGTAAACAAGTTTACAACACCAAGTTATAGTCCAACAATTTTATTTGGACTATAACTTGGTGTTGTAAAATTGTTTACAATTGTCAACCCCAGTCCATCACCGGCATCTCCACATCATATAAATGTAGACCAATGATCCTGATATTTTCTGGGTCTGTGTTTTTTTTTCCCCTGGAGGTATCATTTCTTAAAAATAAAGGGCCATGATAAAAAGATTTACAGTTGCAATCATCCAGATCACTGTTCAAAACCAGACTGACTCCAATGTATTTGGCCTCGCATACACTGCGAGGTGTCCCCTCATGTACTGGTGGTCGGGAATGCCACGAGGGCTGCAGATGACCTGCCTTCAATGTGGAATTACTGCCCTACAAGAAAAATCAAGATGTCTCTGCCAACATGTTCTTGAAATTCCTTACAATGCAGAGAGGGGGAAAAGAACATAGATCCTAGATAAACAGCAGCAAGAAAAAAAATGGAACAAAGCAATGGAACATTATGTGCAGTTTGACTAGAATGGAACGTGGACTATATTAATGGTGCTGTCAATGGTACCTTTGATCTTCAGTGGCTATTCTAACTTTCTATTACATTACAAATAGAGAAAAGAACATTACAATAAGATTGAGAAGAGGCCATTCAGCTTATTAAAGCTTGTTCTAACTCACCCAATCCTAGCATCCAACAGTGAATGCACGTATTGTCTTTGATTCTATTACCTTATGGGCAGATTATTCCAAACATACATCACTCTTCGAGTAAGGAATTTTTTTCCCTAACACATCTGTTTTAAATTTACTTTTGACTAATTTAAATTTATGTCCTCTACTTCTACCGACTTGACTTATTTTAAAGTAATATTCTGGACTCAATTATCTATCCAATTTAATACTTTATGTACCTCAAAGCAATCCTCGCAACCCCCCCCCCCCCCACCGCCAACCCCGCTCCCCACTAACCTTCTTTCGAGACTGAAGAGTTTTAAACTGCTCCAATGTTCCTTCAGATCTCTTCCATTTTAGACTTGGGATCATTCTTGTTCCTTTTTCTACACTTTCTCCAATCCATGTATATTCATTTTGAAGCATACTAACCAAAAGTGCACAAAGTATAGCAAGTGAGGTCTGATTACTGCTTTATAAAGCCTCGCTATAACTTCTTCAGATTCAAACTCCACTTTTTTGGCTGTGTAATCCTACACACTCTTCACTTTTCAAATGCTTCGTAAAATTGTCTTGCCAAGTAAGAGATCCAAATCGTCAAAATTCTAATTTAGAAGGAAGCAACGCTGTTTGTTTGGCCAGACAGATCGAAACAGGCTACAGAGAAACATCTGGAATACCGACTAAAATCAGCCATTGCCAAATTAATTTGACAGGTGTTTTTGTCATTGTGGCTAGATCATCACAAAGGAAAAATCCCAGCATTGTTCAGAAGACCAACAGCACTTCTGATGAGATGCGGCATTGTGGTCACATGGAAGGAGTGATTCCGCGATCTGGCACTGCCAACGGGGAGTGCATCTCGGGAAGTCACAGATTCTCAGTCCATGGTTTTCTGCCCATTAAATTTTAACTGGTAAGAAAACCACGGGCTGAATGCCCATAACTTCCCAAGATGAACAGCGCAGCTCAGTGGGAGCGACAGATTGACCAATCACCCTGAAGAAACGAGACTCAGGTCGGTCTGTGACAAATGTTATGCAAGGATCACCTGGTCTGATTTGAGATTCTGATGATTACCTCCTGACAGCTAAAAAAGTCAAGGAACTGCAGTTCAGAAGAGATTTAGATAACTGAGCTGAATAATAACAGCACTGGACCAAAGGCTCCTCCAATTTTAGCATGCTGTGAGTAGCTCAGCCATAGAGACCAGTATGGCCCCAGGTTCAATCACCAGTCTGTGTTGAGTTTGGTGATTTTGACAAGGAAAGCAGGAGGAATGTTTCAGTTGGCCACAAACGGTGAGGTAAAAATGGGCCCGAGTTTCTGTTCCGGACCTCTAACCAGAAGCCTTTGCTGGAAGTCATCAAGCCAGGGGATCAACCCTGGTTCAATGAGGAGTGTAAAAGAGCAGCACCAGGCGTACCTAAAAATGAGATGCCAACCTGGTGAAGCTACAACTCAGGACTACATGCATGCTAAACAGCGGAAGCAGCGTGCTATAGACAGAGCTAAGCGATTCCACAACAACAGATCAGATCGAAGCTCTGCAGTCCTGCCACATCCAGTCGTGAATGGTGGTGGACAATTAATCAACTAACGGGAGGAGGAGGTTCCATGAACATCCCCATCCTCAATGATGGCGGAGTCCAGCATGTGAGTGCAAAAGACAAGCTCAAGCGTTTGCAACCATCTTCAGCCAGAAGTGCCAAGTGGATGAACCATCTCGGCCTCCTCCCAAGGTCCCCACCATCACAGAAGCCAGTCTTCAGCCAATTCGATTCACTCCACGTGATATCAAGAAATGGCTGAGTGCACTGGATACAGCAAAGGCAATGGGCCCCGACAACATCCTGGCTGTAATGCTGAAGACTTGTGCTCCAGAACTAGCTGCGCCTCTAGCCAAGCTGTTCCAGTACAGCTACAACACTGGCATCTACCCAACAAAGTGGAAAATTGCCCAGGTATGTCCTGTTCACAAAAAGCAGGACAAATCCAATCCAGCCAATTACCACCCCATCAGTCTACTCTCAGTCATCAGCAAAGTGATGGGAGGAGTCGTCGACAGTGCTATCAAGTGGCACTTACTCACCAATAACCTGCTCACTGATGCTCAGTTTGTGTTCCAATCGGCTCCAGACCTCATTACAGCCTTGGACAAACATGGACAAAAGAGCTGAATTCCAGAGGTGAGGTGAGAGTGACTGCCCTTGACATTAAGGCAGCATTTGACCGAGGGTGGCATCAAGGAGCCCAGTAAAATTGAAGTCAATGGGAATCAGGGGGAAAACTCTCCAGTGGCTGGAGTCATACCTAGTACAAAGGAAGATGGGAGTGGTCACTGCAGAAGTTCCTCAGGGCAGTATCCTAGGCCCAACCATCTTCAGCTGCTTCATCAATGACCTTCCCTCCATCATAAGGTTAGAAGTGGGGATGTTCGCTGATGATTGCACAGTGTTCAGTTCCATTCGCAACCCCTCAAATAACGAAGCAGTCCGTGCCCATATGCAGCAAGGCCTGGACAACATCCAGGCTTGGGGTGATAAGTGGCAAGTAACATTCATGCCAGACAAGTGCCAGGCAATGACCATCTCCAACAAGAGAGAGAGTCCAACCACCTCCCCTTGACATTCAATAGCATTACCATCGCCGAATCCCCCACCTTCAGCATCCTGGGGGTCACTATTGACCAGAAACTTAACTGGACCAGCCACACAAAATACTGTGGCTACAAGAGCAGGTCAGAGGCTGGGTATTCTGCGGCGAGTGACTCACCTCCTGATTCCCCAAAGCCTTTCCACCATCTACAAGGCACAAGTCAGGAGTATGATGGAATACTCTCCACTTGCCAAGATGAATGCAGCTCCATCAACACTCAAGAAACTCGACACCATCCAGGACAAAGCAGCCCGCTTGAATGGCACCCCATCCACCACCTTAAACATTCACTCCCTCCACCACCAGCGCACCGTGGCTGCAGTGTGTACCATCTGCAAGATGCACTGCAGCAACTCGCCAAGGCTTCTTCGACAGCACCTCCCAAACCCACTACCACCTAAAAAGACAAGGGCAGCAGGCGCACGGGAACACCACCACCTGCACGTTCCCCTCCAAGTCACACACCATCCTGACTTGGAAATATATCACTGTTCCTTCATCGTCGCTGGGTCAAAATCCTGGAACTCCCTTCCTAACAGCACTATGGGAGAACTTTCATCACGTGGACTCAAGAAGGCAGCTCACCTCCACCTTCTCAAGAGCAATTAGGGATGGGTAATAAATGCTGGCCTTGCCAGCGATGTCCACATCCCATGAATGAATTTAAATTAATTTTAAAAAGTGAGTATACATGGGAGCCAGATGCGGATTAAGCTCCACCACTGTCAAATAGCCAACACTCATTGTGAAGGCTTTCATGTGAATATTGTCACTTGGGCAAGGTACCAGAAAGCACCTAATTCACACGAAACTGTACCCAAGCTGAGAGTCAATGCCTTCTGAAGAGAGAACAAGGTGGAAAAAATGGTGAGAAAAAGAGGGAGAAAAAACACTTTGGGATCTTATGGAGAAGAGGCCTTTATTGGAAAAAGTGTCTCAGTGCAGATCAATTCAAACAGAACAAAGCACCACTGGGATGATGGCTCTATTGCACTTGGTGAAGTAGTGAGTCAAATATCCTCAAGAATGAAAAATTGAAACTAGGGCTGGACTACAAATAAGAAAAAGAGCTGACAAAACATTCCAAAAACATGGGCTTTATCTTTCAATGGAATCCTAAGATACAGCCCCATTTGTTACCTGGAACTGGCCTTGAACAAAAGAGAGGAGGTTAGTTACCATTCATCAGTGCTACCTCAAACACGAAAAGAAAATAGCAAGACATGGTCATTAATGTAGAGAACAAGGAACATGCAAGAGCCATTGCACGACAGCACAGCTCAGGAAAGGACAGATTTTGTTGTTCAAAGCTATTGCCCAAATTTGTAAAGAAAAACTTCCAAAAAGATTACTGCAGCAGAACTAAAACACAACAGAAAACAAAAGGCAAGAACGTATGAAGTGAAGTGATGCTGGGATCTAGATAACAGTATCACTTTAAAAGGAATATGAGTTTTTGCCAAGACCTGTATCAGATGGAGACTACATGTGCCAGTGCTATATATACATAGAGATGCATAAAGGATGCAATATGATCAATGACGACAATACTGATATGAATCACGAACACCAGAGCAGGGTATGACTGGACTCCTTGTATGGCTTGTTAAAATATAATTGATCAACCATTTTCTCTGCTGACTTTGTCTTCCTTTATAATTAGCTTCATTACAACAATTGTGGATTCTGATTACATTCATTAACTCTCTTGTACAGCCACATCCAATTACTAGGGAAGCATGTAGCTTTCGTAACAACAATCTTCAGTTAATGATAGCCAGGAGGCAGAGATAGTAGGTCCATTGGTTTTGATCTTCCAGAAGTCCCTAGATTCTAGAATGGTCCCAGTGAATTGGAAGGTAGCAAAAGTAACCCCGCTATTCAAGAAAGGAGGAAGAGAAAAAACAGGGAACTATAGGCCAGTTAGCCTGACATCAGTGGTAGGGAAAATGCTAGAATCTATTATAAAGGACGTAGGAAGGGGGCACTTAGAAAATCATAATATTAGGCAGAGTCAGCATAGTTTTATGAAAGGGAAATCGTGTTTGACAAATCTATTAGAGTTTTTTGAGGGTGTAACTAGTAGGGTAGATAAAGGGGAACCAGTGGATGTAGTATATTTGGATTTTCAAAAGGCATTCAATAAGATGCCACATAAGAGGTTGTTATAGAAGATTAGGGCTCATGGGATTGGAGGCAAGGACTGAGGATTGGTTAACAGACAGAAAACAGGGAGTAGGAATAAACGGGTCATTTTCGGGTTGGCAGGTTGTAACTAGTGGGGTGCTGCAGGGATCAGTGCTTGGGCATCAGCTAGTTACAATCTATATTAATGACTCAGGTGAAGGGACTGAGTGCAATGTATCCAAGTTTGCTGACGATACAAAGCTAGGTGGGAAAGTAAGCTGTGAGGAGGACGCAAAGAGTCTGCAAAGGGATACAGACAGGTTAAATGAGTGGGCAAGAAGGTGGCAGGTGGAGTATAATGCGGGGAAATGTGAGGTTATTCACTTTGGTAGGAAGAATAGAAAAACAGAATATTTTTTAAAATGGTGAGAAACTATTTAATGTTGGTGTTGACAGAGATTTGGATGTCCTTGTACATGAAACACAGAGTTAGCATGCAGGTACACCAAGCAATTAGGAAGGCCTTTATTGCGAGGTGGTTAGAGTACAAGAGTAAGGAAGTCTTGCTGCAATCATACAGGACTTTGGTGAGACCACACCAGAAGTACTGTGTACAGTTTTGGTCTCCTTACCTAAGGAAGGATAGACTTGCCTTAGAGGCGGTGCAACAAAGGTTCACTAGATCGACTCCTGGGATGAGAGGGTTGTCCTATGAGGAGAGATTGAGTAGGATGGGCCTATACTCTCTGGAATTTAGAAGAATGAGAGGTGATGTCATTGAAACACATAAGGTTCTAAGAGGCTTGACAGGGTAGATCCTCAGAGGATGTTTCCCCTGGCTGGAGAGCCTAGAACCAGGCAACAGTCTCAGGATAAGGGTTCGGACATTTAGGACTGAGATGAGGAGAAATTTCTTCACTCAGAGGTTTGTGAATCTTTGGAATTCTCTATCCCAGAGGGCTGTGAATGCTCAGTTGTTGAGTATATTCAAGACTGAGATCGATAGATTTTTGGACTCTAAGGGAATCAAGAGATATTAGGATCGGGTGGGAAGGTGGTGTTGAGGTCGAAGATAAGCCATGATCTTATTGAATGGTGGAGCAGGCTTGAGGGCCATATGGCCTACTCCTACTTCTTACATTATGTAGGATGTTGAAACCCAAAATTATTGACTTTTGATCACTCATTCATGCATTTTGCACATTTTGTTGATTACTGTTTGCTTTAAACCACAAAGAGGTTGCTTAATTAAAGGCAATTGGAACAATATCATCCACAGTGGGGACTTAATAAATCTTGGAATTCTTTTTATACAATAGAGCATGGCATTCCAAATACACCAAAGGGCTAAATGCTTCAATGGCTTATTGCACATCCAGGAACTTGGGACCACTGGTCTCAGGTATGAAAACATGTTCATTTCCACATCTTTGAAACACACTACTGAGCAGCAACCTGCAATCATCAATAAGCATGAGTCACAAAATCTATATACAGCTAGTTTCATTCAGAAAAAGACATTGTGTAGCAGCTAAAATAGAAGCTTCTCAAAAAAAGTGGTGTCTTCAGTCAAATTAGCATTCTTCCTTCAGCAACGATGCGATAAGTCGTCAGCATGTCCACTTGTAAGAGACGAGAGCCTTTGTTAACCTTTAAATAAGAACATATTCCACTCTGCAGAGTTTTTCTCCTACAGCTTGCTCATTGTCAAATTCTTCCTAACCTGCTTCAGCAAAGGGAGGATGAATCACTATTTTATTCATGTACTATAGTCAGACCCTTTTGGTGTTGCCATGTACACAGGACGCAGTATTTGGTTCAAGATGTGGATCAGTATACAGGCAACTACGTATTTCTCCTCTTTTCATTTTCTTTTGGTGAATTTTTCTGCTGTTAAGGTGGAAGATGCCTTGGGAGGGACTATATTTCTACAACTGACTCCCAGTGTAAGAAATAAGCACTGCCAGGTCAGTCTTCACACAGTAAAGCTCCATCAGCTTTGCCACTAATGAAGAGTCTTAGGGGCTTATTTTCTGAGTACATGCCAGTGGCAAGGAATCTTACCCACCGCCAATTTATATCGGAACATTGTGGGCACACTGCCAACATGCTTTGGCAGGAGGTGCAGTCTCCCACCATTAGCCCCTCCAACTCAATTTCTGAACAGCATTCTATTATAGCAATGCAGCATTTCCATTTCCCATTCCGGCCATCCTAGTGATGTCTCTGAATGATATGACCAATTAGTGTCCAAACAGAAACATGTGCACAAATCAAGAGATATATGATACACACAATACCAGGGAGATTATTGTGATTTGAGTTTTTTTTTACTGAATCTTGAGTTCTTTCGGATGTTTCACCCCACTGCCTTGGACATGTGTACAACAGACACAAGTCCAAAATAGATACCTTAAAGAGACTGTCTGTCAATGACACTGAAAACAGGAAGTATTAAGTGAGTTTATTAGTATTACCAACAACTAAATTTGTATTGAGTCTAAGCCATATTTCACATCTCTCTTCCTCTCCATCTCCCTCTTCTCCTTCAAGGCCCTTCTTAAAACCCATCCCTTCACATACTTTGCAGGAGTGACTTATACAGCAGGTTTTACACCACACAAGAAGTGTGCATTTTCTTCTCCATGCAGCAGACTCTGCGGGTGATTTTCGTGGGTTTAGCAGAGGCAGCATATAAAAAATGGACACTGTGCACAGGAAACAATCCTTCTCCTCTGTTCTGCTCCTGAATAGCACTGCAGCTGAAATTCCTGTATGGCTTGTCAGATGGTTGCTTATAAAGAGGGTTCAACAGTGTAAATTATTTGCAAATCAATGTCACAGACCTGTGGGGTCAGTGTATCTGCGTTAGCACTGGGTGCAGTTCAGGAGCAAACTGCTCCCAGTAAAACCTAGCACTTTTGGCCAAAAGTCCACCTGGGAGAAGTGTGGGGGGGTGGGGGAGGAGAAAGAGTTCAATCTCAATGTAAGCATTGGAATGTACTTGCTTAAAATGTTCTCCAGGGTTGGTCCCTTAATTTACATCCCAATGGTGGGAGCGTAGGCCACTAGGGAATATCTGTTCCAGGAGGACAGAAATCTCTGCCAAAGCAGCACCCCCTCGGGGGCAGGAAGGTTGCCTGGGCCTCTCCCAAAAGATGTTAAGGAGTGTATCTTCGGCCATCTTTGTAAGGTAGCCAAAATATTGCTGTCGTTTATCTTCTGCTTTCAGGAGTCCAGGCCACAATGCAGGTCTCGACTTCCAGGCAGGCCCCACATCTGCCGTTTAGCACCAGGTACATTTGGTCTCACCGGGTATACCGGCCGCTAAGTGTACACTGGAGGCCTGACATTGGGAGTTCCTACCCCCTCCAGCACCAATGGCCTTCTTTGGGATGGGTAGAGACAAAGGCTAAACGCAAACTCTGGCCAGGACCCAGTGTATCCAGCCCAGCCTAATTTCTGGCCCTTCCACCAGTTATGGTGGGAGTGAATCAGAAGGGCTGAGAAGCACAGCCAATCAGTGCCATAACTGGCCATTCCAGCACTGTATCCATGTGCATTGGACAGTGCAGCCGTGGTTCCTCTGCTGTTTGCTGCCAGCATCCAGCTGTTTGAGACTTTTTTTTTGTCTGAGGAGGGGTACAGCACTATCCTCTGTCTCTCCACAGCCTGCAGAGGCACTTCCGTGCTCGCCTCAAACTGTACAACCCTGCACCTTCCTCCTCGTGCTGCGGCCATCCTAACCTCTCCTATCCTACCAGAGAAACAGAAAAAACATCAGGGGATTGAACTTCACAAAGAGCAAGAGACATGCACTGCAGGGTAGAATTCAGTCACGAATTCATTAAAAAACCTCAGCCAGCTTTAATTTTCTACACTTAAAATATCAGAAGCAGCCAAAATAATCACTTATCTTCTTCCAAGAACCTCAGGAGCAGTCAAGAACAAATCTTCTGCAGCAATTCCTCACAGTTGCCTCCTCTTGCTCCAGGCCCAAGGTAAGCCTGAACATCCTGCTGCCTGTGTGGTCTGCACCGCCATGAGTGTACCCTCTCCATGTGAATGACGGCCACTGGGGAATCCAGGCATTCCAGTCCTTCCCTGGACACAGCACACTTCTGGTGTGTTGCCCTCACTATACCCTCGCGAACAGCGCCTGCCCAGGAAAATCGACCCTTTGAAGCAGTCGCTTGGTTCAGTCAGAAGGTTGAGAGTTCAAGTCCCACTCCAGGAGTTAAGCACATCATTCAGGCTGACACGTCAGTGCAGAACTGAGGATGTACAGTGTTGTCAGAGATGTCGTCCTTTAGATAAGATGTTAAACCAAGACCCTATCTTTCTGTCAGGCGGACATAAAAGATCCCATGGCACTATTCCAAGAGCAGCAGAGGAGTTCTCCCAATATCTTGGCCAACATTTATTCCTCAACCAATATCACCAAAAAAGCAGATTAACTGCTTGGCACACAGCAAGGTCTTAAATATTGGACACGATTTTAGCTTTGAAGTCTGGGTGCGTTGAGGGGGGGGCAAACAAAATCGGGGATTTCCGGAGCGGGAAGGAATCCTGGCTCCAACCCGCTGAAAAACACACATGACCCAGCCCATCTGGGTCTGCGCGTGGTTCAGGAACCCAGAAGTCCCGCCGGCTTTTTAAAGCCGGAATTAAAGTACTTAAACTTGTTGAAATTGTCATTAATCTTGTATTTCATGCTGGGAAACAATTTCAACGCTGCCTCAATGTGTTTCCCGTGCTGTGTGAAGCACGCCATGGGAAACTAGGCGGGTTGCAGGCCGGCAACCATTTGAACATTCAAATCCCTGTTTGACAGATGGGGATAAAAGGTGAGTTATTGCAGCAGGGCACTCGGTTCTCTCAGACAAACTTTTGGCTGGGAGATCTTTGTGTTTAGACTGAAAATTCTTGGTTCACACTCAGAATTGTTCTGTTTACACATATTTACCTACTTTTTGGACCCCCTCAAACTGACACCATCCAGGATGGGGGGGGGCGCAATGGCTGCATTTACCAGTACATCCGAGGAGGAGGAACATCACCGTCCTCACCAGGCAGGGCGTGCACTTCCGCCACTTGCAACTCCACAACACAGTGGTGCGCTACAGGGAGACCTGCACAAGAGCAGGGAGGGGAACAACAGAGGGACGGACATTGCAAGAAGCACTGCCCTTGTGGGAGGGTCTAGCTTCCTGGACCTCTCTGAGGAACAATGCTTACGAAGACTAAGAGTGAGTCGCCAGGTGGCCGCAGACATCTGCAGCCCCCTTCATGCCGAGCTGCTCCCGGCCGGGCCTGGTGGCATCGCATTGCCCATGGCAGTTAAAGTCACCATTGCCCTCAACTTCTTCGCCTCCGGATCATTCCAGCGTGCCACCAGTGACATCGCCACGGTCTCTCAGTCATCTGCCCACAAGTGCACAAGACAGGTCACCGACAGTTTCTTTTGCAGGGCGTCCCACTATGTCAATTTCCCCGTGGATGACCTCAGCCAGATGGAGAGGGCAGTGGGTTTCCACTCTGTGGCTGGCTTCCCACGAGTACAGGGTGCAATTGTTTGCACATATGTAGCAATCAGTGCACCTCCATACGAGCCAGGACTGTTCATCAGCAGAAAAGAACATCACTCCAACAATGTTCAAAGCTCGTTTGCGATCATCGGAAAAGATTTCTTCATGTGTGCGCCAGACTCCCCTCAGCTGCCATGATTCATTCATTCTGCAGGAATCCAACATCCCGGCCCTCTTCCACACACCAAACAGCCTTAAGG
Source organism: Heptranchias perlo (assembly GCF_035084215.1). Classification (NCBI taxonomy): domain Eukaryota; kingdom Metazoa; phylum Chordata; class Chondrichthyes; order Hexanchiformes; family Hexanchidae; genus Heptranchias; species Heptranchias perlo. Next base: position 12,514,584 of record NC_090348.1, on the reverse strand, counting down.
GCTGGCTCCTCTGGAACAAGGGATACCCCCTGCACACGTGGCTCATGACACGTGAGAAATCCCATCAGCGAGGAACAGCATCAATACAACGACAGTCACATCGCCACCAGGTCTGTCATTGAACGTGTGATAGGACTGCTGAAGGTGTGATTTCGGTGCCTGGATCAGTCTGGGGCTTCAATATGCACCGGTGAGAGTGGGTAGAGTTATAGTCGTCGGTTGTGTCCTGCACAACATGGCGCAACAGAGAGGGTTAGTGGTTGATGAGGCCCCATGCCCTCATCCAGCATCCACATCTGCCATCAACATGCAGGAGGACGAGGAGCACATTGGCAGAGCAGTGGCTCACCTGGCTGCTCATAAGGCCAGGGAGTCACTAATATTTGAATGATTCTCATAAAGACATCTGCAAAGTGAGGATAGTCCAGCCCTCAGACCACCTGGAAAGAGCAACGCCAACACCAGCTCCTGCCCCCCTTCCCCACCCACCCACCCCCTGCACAAAACAGTCCTACAACTACACATACACCCACTTAAACGCATCCACCGGGTGGCATCAAATCGTGCCATTCACGATGAAGCACATGAAAGGGCGCTATCACAAAAGCCAGTCAAGAATGGGCAAGATGTGGCAGTTGTGGTGAGAATGATAACATCTAATGTGAATTTAACAAAAACCAAATATAAATGAAGAACATGACAGTCTGTCAGACACCCTTGTGCATACCCTTCATGATCACTAAGCCTTAGCCTTTCTCTTCCTACTACTTCTACGTGGTGCATCCCCTGTGGCTGCAGCAGAGGTAGTGGCAGGTTGCTCATGTTCATGCCCTGACTGCTTAGATGCTTTCGGCCTATGCTTTCTGGGTTTTGGAGCCCTTGAGGGCCCCTCCAAAGAATGCTCCACCTGCACCTGTGCAGGGGCAGACTCAGCCACCTGGAGAGGAGGCAGTATTGTGGGTACTGTTTAGGTGGGGGGAGGGGGTGGGGGAACAGGTGAGACATGGGACTGCTTCGAGTGGCGACCCCACTTCCATGTCCCCTTTCGCCATCATCCCTCTCCTGGGCCAGGGCCACATCACTCCTACCACCCTGTTGGAGAACAGTTTAGAGGACATATGTGATGCCTTGCAAGCCCACCTGTAAAGTTTCTGTCTGCCTGTTTAAGGCAGCAGAATGTTGTTCACCCTGAGTCCGCATGGGCCGTTGTCAGGGCCTGAATATACTCATTTGTGAGCTGAGCTTGAAGTTCAAATGGAGGCTAGCCTTCTCTCCATCGCAGACATTCCCGCACTACCTTCACCACCAGTCCACTAATGCAGGAGTTGGACTCCTCCATCCTCTGGGCTATTGTGGAGAGTGTGCTTGGCACCTGTTCCGGTATCTCGCAAATGTGTTGCTGTCCCTCGATCATTTTCCTTTTAAAGGATGGCCCCTGGGGTTCAGCATCTGTGTCCAGCTGGACGTGGACTCTCCGTAGCTGTCCCTGCCATCAGTTTCTGCTCGTGCTCACTTGTGTGTGGTGACTCACCAGGTGCCAACCCAACTAACACACTATTAGGACCTACTGAGGTGTGAGTATCTGCGCTGGTGGATGGCTCACTAAGATGTGATGGTGGGTTCTCAGAGGCTGGGAGCTCCTCTGAGGAATTGCCCTCGCCCGTCACTTTGGTCGCTGAAGGGCCTGGAAGAGAACAGAAGGCAATATTAAGAATCATCACAGATGTGTCATGTTGCGATGAGCTTACTGAGGTGTTCAACATGCCAATCATTGTTAACATCAGTTCATGTTGTGTGTGATGAATGTTAAAGTTGTGTCACCAGACGTTTGTGGGGTGCCAGTATCAGCATCCCCAACAGCCAGCATTCCAGCGTCCGGCTGATCTGCAGGCCTCCTCCTCCGCCTCTCTGAGGACCACTATTTGTTGTGGCCCCCCGCCGTCCTCGCCCTCTCCCGTGCATTTTGCACTCTCTTCTCCTACAAGGGGAGAAAGTACAGATGTGTGTGTGAGGGTGATGTAGCCAGCCGATGAATGCATTGCTTTGGGTGAGGCTGACTGTGAAAGAGATGCATCAGAGGGTAAGTATGAGACAGAGACATCACATTGGATCAGGATTGGGGTGTGTGGTAGTTGGTGGATTCACAAATGGGGAGGTGAGGAAGTGCTCAGGAAGTGAAGGTAAGTTGAGGATGAGCTTTAAGTGGGTGTGAGGAGTGATGTGATGGAGTAGTCTTGGCAGTGCAGAATGATGTGAGGGGGGGTTTGGGGGTTGATGTGCACCATGGAATGCAGGAGAATCAGTAAGTGTACTCACTTTTGCTGAGCTAGTTAGGTCATTGAAACGCTTCCTGCACTGGACCCAAATGCGGGAGATGCTGCTCCTGGTGACCTCCCCTGCCACCTCAAGCCAGGTCTTCTTGGTGGCAGAGGCAGGGCACTTCCTCCTGTCCGCCGGGTAGAATATTTCCTGCCTCCTCATCACCCCAGCCAGCAGCACCTCAAGTGAGGTGTCACTAATTCATGGAGCTGGCTTGCCCCTCTGCTGCTCCATTATGCCTGCTTGCTCCTTTGTCCAGCAAAAGCCACTGATGCAATGTCCTTAAATACAGACACTCCAGCTCTCAGCAGGTTATACGGGTGTGCAGTCCACCTGCTGTGCAATTTTCCAATGCCAAACCCAGAAGCCACCTTAAGGGTCATATCAATTAAGTTGCAATCGTGTGCGGAATGATAAGGATTTATTTTTGGGGTTTGCCGCGCGCCCATTGACCCCCCCCCCGCCCGCTGCCATCTCGCCGTCTTATTAAAATCATGCCCATTATGTGAGCAAACAGTGACTAAACTTCAAATGTACTTTATTGGCTATGAAGTACTTTGGGTTTTCCTGAGGGCACGAAAGGTGCTATGTCAATATAAGTTTTTTTTTTCAGAAAGCTTAAACTAAGAAATATGTCTAAATAATACAGTATGGGTATGAAACGGACTCACAGCAAAGGCAGTTGATGTGGTGTCAATTAGTTCCTTCAAAAAGGGAGTTGGATGAGTTAGAAATTGGGATTGGAAGTTGGATCACAATACAGATCATGATGTCATTCTTAGCTCATCCATCCAGAAAGGTCCTACAGACCCCCCACCACAGCAACCAACTGTTCTTTAAATGATTCTTCACTTTGTGTGAAGAAATAACTTCTGACAATAATGATAAATTTGTGTTTTTTCCCCCACTAGTTTAAACCTGTGCCATGGTTTGATTAGTGTTCCAGATCAACCCAATCCTTACCATTTAGAACCTTACAGACTTCAATATGGTTACCGCTTATTAGCTTCCTTTCAGGGTTGAAATGTTCCAGTCTTTCCTTATACCTCAGTCTTCTGGCACTGTGGCTCCTCCCTGGCCTTCCTCTAGGGTCCGAATGTGTTTTTTCTGTCTCAATAACCAGAATGGACACAGTACTCGAGGTGCAGTCTGACCAGACTACTATACAGTTTGATCATGATTTCCACACCGATGCTCTATTGTTTTGTCTTTGTAGCTCAGCATTCTATTTGCTTTGCTGATTGTTGCTCTGGAGTGATTGCAAATGTTCAGCATCAAGTCAACTAAACCCTAGATCTCTTTTGACTTAATCAATTAATGGAGTATATACATTACCCATTCTCTCTTCCTAATGCACAGTACTTTATATACTTGTCCATATTACATTGAATCTGCCTCAATTCTATCCGTTCAAATGTTTTTTCTAACATATTTTGTAGTGTCCAAACTACATTGAATGCACAGCACAGAAACAGGCCATTCGGCCCAATTGGTCCATGCCGGTGTTTAGGCTCCACGCGAGCCTCCTCAGATTCAATTTCCTCTCCTTGTTGCTTGTGAATTTGACCAGTTTTAATTGATCTTCAAAATCCAAGTCACTAATATAAATTAGCAGCAGAAAAGGGCCAAAATACCAATGATCAAATACTCCATGGGATACAAGGGTGTCCAAGCTGCTGGAAGCAGAGGAGGTGGGGTCTGTCATTTGGGGAGGGCAGTAGTCAGATTTGATAGGGGAGGCGTGGGGATAGATAGATTGTTTAGTTTGATTACCTTGGACTTCATTTATATGGGACTTTTCCTCAGGAAATTAAATAGGCAGGGTGGAATTATTTATAGAGTAGGTTGTACATGGCCCTTGAACATGGTAGGTTTGATAGGCCAAATGGACTTTTCTCACTCCATGCTTGCGTATATTATTTTTTTAACTCCATTGTGAGAGTGCATTTACACTGCAGCTACCAGTCTGAGGCCCGCAGCTGCAATTGGAGATCCAGCCAGTCAGAACCATGTTTACATTACTTGGCTCCAGCCTGGTTAGAACGTTAACTGTCCTGTGTGGGAGAGAGGTCTATGCAGCCTGGAAGAGGCACAGCTCTCTTCCAACAGTTAAGAAATTTAAATGTTCAGAGCATGGGAAGGTGAGAATTTCTGCTCCAAACATCTAAACTGAAGTTGGGTATGGTTTAGGGGCACCCAGGAGGTCCAACAGACTCACTGAATACTTTGCAAACCAGTTAAGATACCGCACTGCAGTTACAGTCTGTGTGGGGTCAAACCGAAGTGGTGCGAGACCACCGCCTTCAGCTAATGTTCAGTTTCCCAGTTATCACATTCCTCACCTGGACAAGCAAATATTAAATAAAATAGTAGGTCTCCAGTGAGATGTCGCATGGGTCATGAGGGGGCTTCTCCAGAGTTGGGTCAAACTGCAAGAGGCCATGGCTGCAGAACAGGCTGGGGTGAGTAGAGAAGCTAAAGAGTTGGGTCAGGTCAGAAGATGTGAGGTTACAGACCCAGGTCAGGCTGGGCACGACTGAAAGTCAGTGCAGTCAGCATTACAAAGAAAATCAACCCAAGGAAGCAAGTGCAAATTCTATTTCCAGGTTCTACAAGCAGTCCATTCACCAGAAACAATACAAAGTCAGCAAAGAAAACAAGGCAGAGATATGACCAGTGATCACACCTTTTTTTAAAAAATTCGTTCATGGGATGTGGGCATTGCTGGCAAGGCCAGCATTTATTGCCCATCCCTAACTGCCTTCTTGAACCGCTGCAGTCCGTGTGGTGAAGGTTCTCCACAGTGCTGTTAGGAAGGGAGTTCCAGGATTTTGACCCAGCAACGATGAAGGAACGGCGATATATGTCCAAGTTGGGATGGTGTGTGACTTGGAGGGGAACGTGCAGGTGGTGTTCCCATGTCCTTCTAGGTGGTAGAGGTTGCGGGTTTGGGAGGTGCTGTCGAAGAAGCCTTGGCGAGATGCTGCAGTGCATCCTGTGGATGGTACACACTGCAGCCACAGTGCGTCGGTGGTGGATGGGGTGCCAAACAAGCGGGCTGCTTCGTCCTAGATGTGGTCGAGCTTCTTGAGTGTTGTTGGAGCTGCACTCATCCAGGCATGTGGAGAGTATTCCATCATACTCCTGACTTGTGCCTTGTAGATGGTGGAAAGGCTTTGGGAAGTCAGGTGAGTCACTCGCCGCAGAATACCCAGCCTCTGACCTTGTAGCCACAGTATTTATGTGGCTGGTCCAGCTAAGTTTCTGGTCAATGGTGATCTGCAGGATGTTGATGGTGGGGGATTCGGCAATGGTAATGCAGTTGAATGTCAAGGGGAGGTGGTTGGACTCTCTCTTGTTGGAGATGGTCATTGCCTGGCACTTGTTACTTGCCACTTATCAGCCCAAGCCTGGATGTTGTCCAGGTCTTGCTGAATGCGGGTACAGACAGCTTCATTATCTGAGGGGCATAATCACCTTCTTTCTTTTGGCTGTGGGATCTGATTGCTAAGCACGTGACTGATAATATCATGTGGCAAGCAGGGACAAATCAGAAAGAAAACAGAAAGGCTACATTCATACAGAGACAAACATTATATTAGTATATTACACACACAAACACACACACATAGCGTACAGTTCAAGAAAGCAGTCTCAACAAACTGGGATTTATTCAGTGATTCTTCACTGCCAATGGAGAGTCTCATTGAACAGGAGCACAGGTTGGAGAACTGGCGATACAGTGCTGTAGCCCTAGTGCGATCCATGCCGCTGTTGAGCAAGGCTTCTTACTGGGAATGTGGGATTGCTGAACTTGCCCTAGTGTGCAACTATGTAAGTAATTTCATACATTACAGATTACGGTGTAAAGCTGGGATTTTACCTGCAACAATTCACCCCGAATTCCTCACATGCTCTCGGTCACCCACCCCTGGTTTTTAATCCGCACTGCAGATCAGTGTCGCCATTCCAATACCAGGTGCTGGATGATAGACATAACAGGCTTACGAAAATCCATGCATTATTGTTCAATCGGCTTCAAATAAGTAGGACAATTTTATTAAATTCTAAAAATACTTGATTCCTTAAATCACAACTATTAAAACACAGCGATCAACACGGTAAAGAAGATTACATGAATGTGAACCGTCCCAGTTTCATCCTCTCGCTGCGTCAATGATTTGGCAGGAAGTATCTGAATGACAACTTTATTCCCAGAGAAAGCAAATATTTAATTTTAATGATTACTGTTTGCATCTCTCTTTAAAAGCTGACTTTAGCATCCTGTGTTAAAATAATTGCAAATCTTAGCATGTTACCATGATTTTATAAACATCCCACACCCATCGACCAAACACGCAACTCCTCACAGTAATGTTGAAATGAGCCCCACAGATTTTCTATTTTGGTTTTTAACTGCGGGGAAGCACAGGAAAACCTGAGATTAAGAGATTGGTGGTTTACTTTAATTAAATGTTTTTTCCTCCAGACAACTGTCATGATTACAGCTTAGGTTGCTTTCGGTATAGTCACCAGTCTATGTTTAACAACTCGTCATTTAACTATTGAGTCAGTGTTTTAGAAACTGGTTCAGAGTTTTCAGTCTAGTTTCTTGAACGTCATTTTCTTTTCTTAAAAAAAAGCACAGGGTAGCAAAGTGCTCCATGGCGGAGGGTCACAGATTCCTGCCTGAAATTGCCCATTCAGCGAATTCCTGCAGCATAAGGGAATTTTTTTTTTAAAAATCAGGCCGGTTAAGATTAGGTCTAGCGCATGTTGTCTTGCCTGGTGAACATGATGTGAGCAGGCTAGAGAGAAAGAGCAGAAAGTAATCAAAAATAGCACTGAGAACAAAAAACAACATCAACTTGCACTTATGTAGCGCCTTTAACGTAGTAAAACATCCCAAGGTGCCTCACGGGAGTGTTATCAAACAAAATTTGACACCGAGCCATATAAAGGAGATATTAGGACAGGAGACCAAAAACTTGGGCAAAGAGGTAGGTTTTAAGGAGTGTCTTAAAGGAGGAGAGAGAGGTGGGAGGTTCAGGGATGGAATTCCAGTCCTTAGGGCCTAGGCAGCTGAAGGCAGGGCCAGCAATGGTGGAGCGATGAAAATCGGGGATGTGCAATAGGTAATTTATTCCACCTTTCATAAACGAATAAAGAGAGTAGTGAAAGTAAACCTGGGTCCCTTAGAGGCTGAGACAGGAGAAATTATAGTGGGGAATAAGGAAATGGCAGAGACATTAAACAAATATTTTGTATCTGTCTTCACAGTAGAAGACACAATAAATATACCAGAAATATTGGGGAACCAAGGGTCCAATGAGAGTGAGGAACTTAAAGTAATTAATATTAGTAAAGAAAAAGTACTGGAGAAATTAATGGGACTAAAAGCCGACAAATCCCCATGACCTGATGGCCTACATCCTCGGGTTCTAAAAGAGGTGGCTGCAGGGATAGTGGATGCACTGGTTGTGATCTTCCAAAATTCCCTAGATTCTATAACAGTCCCAGTGGATTGGAAGGTAGCAAATGTAACACCGCTATTCAAGAAAAATGCTGGAATCCATTATTAAGGACATGGTAACGGTCACTTAGAAAATCATCATATGATTAGGCAGAGTCAACATGGTGTTATGAAAGGGAAATAGTGTTTAACAAATCTATTGGTGATTTTTCAGGATGTAACTAGCAGGGAAGATAAGGGGGAACCAGTATATTTGGATTTTCAAAAGGTATTCAATAGGGTCCACACAAAAGGTTGTTACACAAGATAAGGGCGCATTGGGTTGGGGGTAATATATTAGCATGGATAGAGGATTGGTTAACGGACAGAGGGTAGGAATAAACGGGTCATTTTCAGGTTGGCAGGCTGTAACTAGTGGAGTGCCGCAAGGATCAGTGCTGGGGCCTCAGCTATTTACAATATACTAATGACTTAGATGAAGGGACCAAATGTAATGTATCCAAGTTTGCTGACAATACAAAGTTAGGTGGGAAAGTAAGCTGTGCGGAGGACAGAGTCTGCAAAGGGATATGGACAGGTTAAGTGAGTGGGCAAGAAGGTGGCAGATGGAGTATGATGTGGGGAAATGTGAGGTTATTCACTTTGGTAGGAAGAATAGAAAAACAGAATATTTTTTAAATGGTGAGAAACTATTAAATGTTGGTGTTCAGAGAGATTTGGATGTCCACATGAAACACAGAAAGTTAACATGCAGGTTCAGCAAGCAATTAGGAAGGCAAGTGGCATGTTGGCCTTTATTGCAAGGGTTTTGGAGCACAAGAGTAAGGAAGTCTTGCTGCAATTGTACAGGGCTTTGGTGAGACCACACTTGGAGTACTGTGTGCAGTTCTGGTCTCCTTACCTAAGGAAGGATATACTTGCCTTAGAGGCGGTGCAATGAAGGTTCACTAGATTGATTCCTGGGATGAGAGGGTTGTCTTCTGAGGAGAGATTGAATAGAATGGGCCTAATACTCTCTGGAGTTTGGAAGAATGAGAAATGATCTCATTGAAACATAAGATTTTGCGAGGGCTTGACAGGGTGCTGAAAGGATGGTTCCCTTGGCTGGAGAGTCTAGAACTAGGGGGCATAGTCTCAGGATAAGGGGTCGGCCATTTAGGACTGAGATGAGGAGAAATTTATTCACTCAGGGGGCTATGAATATTTGGAATTCTCTACCCCAGAGGGCTGTGGATGCTCAGTCGTTGAATATATTCAAGACTGAGATCGATAGATTTTTGGACTTTAAGGGAATCAAGGGATATGGGGATTGGGCAGGAAAGTGGAGTTGAGGTCAAAGATCAGCCATGATCTTATTGAATGGCAGAGCAGGCTCGAGGGGCTATATGGCCTCCTCCTGCTCCCATTTCTTATGTTTTAATTATCAGAATTTTTAATTGATTACAACTCTTTCTTTTAATATTTACTGTATCTGTCTGGAACAAGCACAATGAAAATAGCTGAACTTTGGACTACTTGTGGATTATTTTTCATTCCTTCATGTGAAAACCAGTGTCAAGATAAAACACACAAGCGCTCCATCAGTAAAACCAGCATGACGTCTGGCAGAGTGCCAACCAGGAGAAAAATACTTGAACACGGTGGTGCCAGGTCCAAGTCATGACTGTGAGATGCCACTGTGGCCTCCCACACCGTGGACATGAGTGCGGTTTAACACCTCACATGCTGAGCAGAGAGGAACTAGCGCACAATCACTATAAAAGGGAACAACCACACTTCTCAAACTCTTTACCAGCCAGTGCACATTTTAAACATGTGGGAACTAGGGCTCAACAACTTACATTTATATTTCACCTTTAACATAGTAAAACGTCCCAAGGCACTTCACAGGAGTGTAATCAGACGTAAACTGACACTGAACCAAAAATGCTTGGTCAAAGAAGTAGGTTTCGAGCAGAGTCTTTAAAAGGAGGAGAGAGAGGTTGAGAGGCAGAGAGGTTTAGGGAGTGAATTCCAGACCTCAGGGACTGGATGGTTAAGGGCATAGCCGCCAATGGTGGGGTGAAGGAAGTGGGGGATGAAAAAGAGGCCAGAGTTGGAGGAATGTAAAGTTCTCGATTGTAGGGCTGGAGGAGTTTACAGAGATAGAGAGGGGCAAGGCTACGGAGGCATTCAAACACAAGGAAATGTGCAGACATCACTGGCTTTTTTGAACCAATGCTTTCAGATCAGTTTTACAGGTTTCTATGTGCTAAGAATTGGCTTTATGTTTGCATGATTAATTCGATGCTGTCACTTACATAGGAACAAGAGTAGGCCATTCAGCCCCTCGAGCCTGTTCCACCATTCAATTAGATCATGGCTGATATGTAAAACAGGGTAACTCAGAGTTTACTTTTGGTGAGATTTTGCCCATTTAGCAGTAGCATTTCTCTCTTCACTCAACCCCCAAATATCATATACGTAGCCTCCTCTCTCTCTCTCTATCTCACTATCTCCATGGTCAACTGTTAGATAGACTCATCAATCTGGCAAATAAAGAGAGTTGGCATCTCAGTAACTTCCCATACTAACACACCTTATTCATGCCACAGGATACTGGGAAAGCTGAAAGGAAACTCAATGCTCTACGGTGGGACAATCTCACTTTAATGGAAGGATATTTGTTCTTCAGACAAGAACATGTGGGCTGCTATCCATTAATGAATGTTGCACCTTTTCACTTCCTTTTGCCTCCCCCACCCTCTACCACATCCCATCCCCCAGCAGGGAAAGCCATCTAATTTAAATACCTCTGGCAAGGTGCTCTTGATCCAGCAATTAGGTGGCATGTTAGCAGAAATATTATCCACACTTGATGCCGACAAACTGTGGAGCTTTTGAGATGTATGGTAGTGCTTTTAAAGGACTGAATTCATTATGTGTGTGTGCTGCAGAGCAAATAAACTTTAACTCATCCCCTTGTAAATACACATTTACAGGGATTCCCCTTTTGGTTTTTGGTGGATTTCAAGTACTTAATGGCAGTCGAAGAAAGGATTAGCAGTTGTCACGTCATCACTGGCAGTTCTACTGCAGTTGATTACTAGGAAATTCTATGCTCAGTTTTTATTACCACAGGGTAAGTTTTACAGGTTAGCACTCCTGACACTGAGCCTTCTCAACGGGAGGGTAGTCGGACACCCAATAGTGGAACATGTGGAAGGACACGGACTGGGTCCGCTGACCTCTGTGCTTGATTCGTAGCCCGTCCAACTTTCTGATTGCTAATTTCCATGCCCAACCATCCAATCTGCCCTACCATCGAGCAACGTTCTATCCCTGAAGTGCCAACTCCAAAAACTTACCCCTGGAGAAGAGCAGACGCATTCAGTTTGGGATTTCTTTTGCACTGCTAGTGCCTCTCAGCACAGATACCAACAGCCAGGTTAATACACAGTGCTATTATCACTGCCACTGATAATCAATAGTTAACTATTGGGAAATATTGTAGCTGGTGTATATTCCACATCAATATTTACTGCACAATTACACCAGTTTCCAGGGTCCTCTGATTAAGAGAATCTAAAAGGAGTAATCAAATATGCACAGTGTAATAATGAATATGCCATACTAGCTGATTTATGTTGTTATTTTATTGGTTCATTGGCACACCCCTGGCTAAGATTCAATATCAAGTTAATCCTGGTCAGGGTTAGACAGTATCTATGCAAGAGAGACACTATCGCTATTGCAAATCGTAATTCTAAATACACACGTATTATATGGACATTGCTTTAATGTATTTGATTTAACAGATTACTGATGTGATGTAGCCATAATATTGGTGAGTCTACTGCCACGAACACTAGTTATGAAATGTACTCTTCTAAATGGGTCAGTGAAATGAAAGCCTTACACTCATTTTTGACTCAGATAAAATAAATTTTTAACAGGTTTTTTTTATTTGTGAGCCCTTCACTATATCTGGCAATTCCTCAAATTAAAATTGTACTTTTGATCCGCACACAGCTAACCCACGTATCTGAACGCTCATAGTAACCGGGCAAATTCTGTACTCGTTTTCAAAGAGCTACAATGCTCAAAAGTGATCAAGAGTGAAGTGAGGGTGCAGAACATCAGCCTTGAGTCGAGCATGTGCTGTAAATAAACTTTTATTCTGAGAGTACGCTGTCTTTCCAGCTACACTTCAGAGGAGTAGCATATCGTATGAAGCTTCTTTCACGACCTCAGCATGTCCCAAAGTGCTTTACAGCCAATAAAGCACTTTTGAAGCGTAGTCACTGTTGTAATGTAGGAAGTGTAGCAGACAATTTATGCAGAGCAAGATTCTACCAAAGCAATGTGATAATGACCAGATAATCTGTTCTAGTAAAGTTAGTTGAGGGATAAATATTTGCCAGGACGCTGGGGAGAACTCCCCTGCTCTTCTTCGAATAGTGTCATGGGATTTTCTATGTCCACCTGAGAGGGTGGACATAGAAAATCCCATGACACTAACGTCTCAACCAAAAGGCAGCACCTCCGACAGTGCAGCACTCCCTCAATATTGCATGGCTTCACTCAATTTTCAGCTCAGCATTGATGTCGGGAATTCCAGATTCAGGTTCGAGTAAAACCATATCATCCTTGTGTAACTGTTGGTAGTTCTTTGGGTTCTCATGGGAACTGTTCAATTGCCACAAGAATCCAGCACTCAAACAGCAGTGTGTGGCATTTGACATAGAATAATGGGGAGCATTTCTTTTACTGAAATGAGTTTTATTTACACATTATCTCCAAAATAAATGGTTTACTTCGGAGGAACGAACCTGGAGGAGTGAGTGGCACCGATACCAGGTCTGTGATGCTTGACAGGTTTGTAGGTGATGGAGAACTCTCCAAGATAATGGCCAATTATTTCAGGCTTGATTTCAACCTGGTTAAAAGGTTTTGCCATTGTGCATGCCAACCACGCTGCCAACCATCTCTGGGACGATAACCATAAAGAAAGACTTGCATTTATATAGCATCTTTCACCATCTCAGGACGTTCCAAAGCGCTTTACAGCCAATGAAGTACTTTTGAAATGTAGTCACTGTTGTAATGTTGGAAACGCGGCAGCCAATTTGTGCACAGCAAGGTCCCACAAGCAGCAATGAGATAATGACCAGATAATCTGTTTTAATGATATTGGTTGAGGGATAAATTTTGACCAGGACACCAGGGAGAACTCCCCTGCCCATCTTCGAATGGTGCCATAGGATATATTACATTCACCTAAGAGGGCAAACGGGGCCTCGGATTAACGTTGCATCAAAAGACAACACCTTTGACAGTGCAGCACTCCTTCAGTACTCTGCTGACAGTGTCAGCCGAGATTTTGTCCTCAAGTCTCTGGAGTGGGACTTGAACCCATAACCTTCTGATTCAGAGGAGAGTGCTACCACTGAGCCATGGCGCATGAAGGTGAGTGTTGACAAGCTCTGGTTTCTCCATGGGTTTTTAAATTTGAGAGAAGGCTCAAAACTATTTTTTTTAAACTCTCCCTGAAGTAATTCCTTAACACGAGAGACTAAGAAACAAGATAACACCATCATCATTCCACAGACTTTACGGCAATTGTTTCTGACAACAGCACAGTGCTGAACTTCATTAAAATGAAGGAACATGATCCCTGCTGGGCTCTGTAGTGGCCCAATAGCTCACCAAGGACCCCTTTTTCCAACATATCCTGTTTTTTAATATTGGCAAATTGTGAGCTCGCCAATTATCTAAACTGTTTTTAAGCCTTGTTTCAGCGATGCAAATGACATCCCCTTATACCATTTGCACTGTTACCACTCCACTTGTATGGCTGCACTCAAATCAGCACTAGTTTTCTGAAAGTACAGATTTGGGAGAAATTCATAGTTTTATCAAAACAAAATGGATGGAGAATTTTTCAATTTTCACTTTAAAAAAAATATAATCGGGGATAAGGATTTAACACTACATTTTCCAGGGAAATCTCACAGAAAAATTCAGCATTTGTTGAAAACTAAGCAGTTTTGTTTTCTTTTAACACTGGTTATACAGAATTTTTTTAAAAATTTATTTTATTCAAAAAAAAATCACCTTAATAGTAGAGATAAGGGAATCAAATCCTGGCAATCAGGAGACCAAGAAGGGAAAACCGAGGAAAAACAAGGCAAAGTGGGGACAGATCAAGAAAAGGAAGAGGGCAGTGGACAGACCAGGAACTATAGCAAGGAAACAGGGAATGTGGCTATTACACTGGCATCAGAAATATGTAAATAATAAAATTACCTATTTATCATTTGGGTAACAAACCTCTTGATGGGGCAATGGAGAGGAAACAAGAACAAATATTACAAATCATACTAAACACCAGTTTATGCTCACATGCCCCTGAAATAGGCACACCTGGGAATTCACACACATGCCCCCTACGATTCCAGTGTATTGTGGATGGAAAATTGTGGGGGGGGGGGACAGGTGTGAGATTTCACAATATGCACTCCTGACTGGTAAGGCTCAGCATCAGCAGTGCATAATCGTGAATTTGCCCCCGACAGAACTAAACGCCACGAGCATCACAGAAATAGCAAGATTCTAGTAAACCTCACAGGTTGGCAACGGTGTCAATTTATAAGTGAAAAATCAATGAAAACTCATTAGGGATAGTTGTAAGATCTGGATATTTATTGGGAAAAATAAGTAATAACTGAAAGCAAGTTTTACTTGTACTGCATCAGGTTTATGCTGTACTTGAGCCATTTTCTTGCTGCTGGAATGTGCCCTCACTGGGCTCCTGATCCTAACTGTGTAAAGTTTCACTTCCCCTCTACTCCAGCTCCAAGAGCATTTGACTCCACACTGCATTCCTTAGGACAGCACTTGGAACCAGCAAAGCTTCCGAACACAAACTCCAGGAAGTCCCTGAAGCCCATGGCCAAATCATACGCTTCTAAAAATGCCATTTAAAATAAACAATACACTTCTCACTGTGAAAATCTAACACAAACCTTGCACCCCCTGCACTGAATGCATATTCCAATTGGAATGATCACCCTTGCATCTCTGAAGCATATGAAAGATCAGAAACAAGTAACATTGTTTGGGGATTTGTGCAATACTGTTTGACAGATTATGTCATTAGACTCCCAATACGTGCCTGTTTCCAATTGGCGAGCCTTTTGGATGTTATTAAAATGAGTTTTCTCTCTTTTCATTCCCTCCACAATCACACGCTATGCATTACTCTTGTGTGAAACTGGCCTCCGAAGACTTGTCCACTAATCTTCCCTCCCTCCCGGTACGGAAACATTATGCTCTGTTCTCAATCTCCCTTGATGGTACGTTCAAGAATTCAGAACTCGCCACCCGGGGAACTGTATGATCCCACATCCTAGTGCTCTGCCATATTGTGATTCTCAGCACAGAATAGAACAGATAAGCCTGAGGCCAATGTAAGGTTATTGGTTCCTCACCACCTGTGTCAATATAATTATTATATATATTGATCAAAGGTCAATTATTTTATCATCATCACTGCACCTTTTGCATCATCTCTATCGAAATAAACAGTTACTATGACTTACAACTCACTGAATAAATCAACTCTATTCATGAATAGCTGTGGCTGATACAAAAAACAGCACAGATTAAATGTTCACAGTGACCATGGCAAAGTTAGACTAGGTAAGACTAGGAAAGGACAATGAAGAACCAAAGGTAAGGATGCTGGACTGGAGAAAGGCAAAGTTCAGAAAGATAAGGAGGGATTTGGCCGAAATAAACTGGGCAGAAAATTTAGCAAACAGGTCGGTAAATCAATAGTGGGAAATCTTCAAATATGAGATACATAGAGTAGAAAATAAATATGATCCTATAGGGCGAAAAAGGGGGATGCATCAAAGAATGGAATTCCATGGATAGAGAATTTAAAACTAAACTAAAATTTAAAAGTTAGGCATATGATAAAGTCAGGGCTAACAAAACTAAAGATAATCATGAGGAATATAGAAAGCCTATTATGGAGGGGGAAAGGAAGATCAGAAGGGCTAAAAGGGAATATGAAAAAAGGCTGGCAGATAATATAAAAGGAAATAGTAAGGGTTTTTATGAACATATAAAAAGTAAAAGAACAATTAAAGAGAGGGTAGTTCCATTAAGAAATGATAATTGTGGAGAATGAAGGTATGGTGAAGATAAGAAATAAATATTTTGCATCAGTTTTTACAAATGATGGTGGAAGTGAGAACGCACTGGAGAAGGACATGGAACAATTGCTTAGATCTAACTGTAAAAAAGGAATTGGTTCTGAAAAAAAGTTGAACTCAAGGTAGATAAGTCACCAGCCCTGATGGCATGTACTGGTATAGTACATGTTGAGAAAAGTCAGAGAGGAGACAGCAGAGGCTCTGGCCACAATTTTTCAATACCTCCTTAAATATGCAAATTGTGCTGTGGGAGTGGCAAGTATCCAACGTGACAGCCTTGCTCAATAAAGGAGAGAGGATTAATTGGCTAACTACAGACCAGTTAGTTTAACATCAGTTGTGGGTAAATTTTCAGGATCTATGATTTGAGATAAAGTTAGTGAACACTTAGAAATGGATGGGTTAATCAAAGGCAGCCAGCACAGATTTATTAAAGGGAAGCTGCGTTTGACAAATTTAAATCAAGTATTTTGAAGAAGTGGCTGAATGGATGGATAAAGGGCATGCAGTAGATGTAGTGTATATGGATTTTCAGAAGGTGTTCGAAAAGGTGTCTTGCAACAGGCTTGTTAGATAAATTCAAGCATATGGTATAAGAGGAAATGTAGCAGCATAGAAACAGAATTGGTTGGCAGACTGGAAACCAAGCGTAAAAGGTAAATGTTGTTGCAAAGACTGGAGATGGGTTGGAAGTGGTGTGACTCACAGGGCAGTGCTGGGTCCATTTTGTTCTCCATATATATGGATGATTTGAACTTAGACAGAGAACACAATCTCAAAATTTGCTGACAATGGAAAATTAGCAGGGTTGGCAAACACTGAAAAGGACTGTAAAAGACTTCAGGAAAACATAGACAGGTTAACAGAATGGGCAGACAGGTGGCAGATTCAATTTAATGTGGATAAGTGTGGTGTAATGCAAAAAAAGGACTGGGAGTATACACTTAATTGAAAGACACTGACGGATCTAGAAGAATAGAGAAATCTAAGGGATCAAATATATAATTCTCGGAAAGTTTGAGTGCTGGTAAAGCCATAAATAAAGGCCAAAAGAACATTGAAATTTATAAAAAGGACATAGAGTTCAAGAGTAAAAAAGTAAAGGCCATTAAAGCCATAGACAGCATACAAGGTAGACCCACGAGGGTGATTCAAGGAATGAGAAACTATAGTTTTGAGCAGAGACTCGAGATACTGGGACTGTTTCCACTGGAGCTGCAAAGGCTATGAGAAAATTTAAATAAAGACTTGCATTTATGTAGCGCATTTCATGATCTCAGGACACACCAAAGCACTTCATAGCCAATGATGTATTTTTGAAGTGTAGTCGCAGTTTAACATAGGGAAACGGCAGCCAATTTGCAAACAGCTAGGGCCCACAAACAGCAGTAAGATAAATGACCAGAAGATCTCTTTTAGTAATGCTGACTGAAGGTAAAATGTCAACCAGGACATTGGGAGAACTCCCCTGCTCTCATTCGAATAGTGCCATGGGATCTTTTACACCCACCTGAGGGGCTGAAGGGGCCACAGTTTAACAGATCATGTGAAAGATGAAACCATTGGCAATGCACTGAAATGTCAGCCTAAATTATGTGCTCAGATCTCTGGAGTGGGTCTTGAATCCACGACCTTCTGACTCATTGGCAAGAGTGCTACCATCGAGCCAAGACTGACACACATTTAATAGAGGTTTTTAAAATTATGAAGCATTTTGATAGAGTGAACAGGGAAATACTATTTCCTCTGGTTGGGGAGTCAATGACAAAGGGTTATCAATTTAAAATTATGACTGAGAGTGAGAAGAGAGGTTAGGAGCATTTTCTTTACACAAGAGTGTTGTTAGGGCATGGAATACATTGCCACAGGGGATGGCTCAGGCAGAAACAATTGCATATTTTAAGACAAAACTGTATTAATATTTGAAACAGATGAAGATACAGGGTTATGGGGAAGAGAGCACAGCAGTGGGATTAGTTTTGGATTGCTCGAGCAAAGTGCATCACAGACACATGTTGTAAACCTTTATGTTTCTATGATTCACAAATAAAAAAAGAGAGTAATCAACACAGATTTTGGAAGAGGAAAAGCTTTATAAAAAGTTCTTTACAGCAGTTAAATTAATAGGAACAGTGACACTTCAGTTGCCTGTCACCATTAATTACCTGAACCTAGCAGGTTTCAAGTTGTAAGAACTGCAGATGGTGAGTAGTTGAAAGAAAAATCTGCAAAATCATACGGAGAAATTTTAGTAAGGGCAATTAATGTACAAACTGGATAAAGCATAATATTAACCCTCGCTGGCAAAATGTACAGGGACCACATGATTAACACAGCAAATGCTTCAGCTGGTTTAAGTATTGGGGAACGATTTGTAAAAATATTATTTCCGTGGTTACATTATTATATTGATCCAAAAGGGCAAGTTATTCTTAGCTTGAGGTTTGGTCCTGGTAACTACCCATAGATAACACAAATTGATTTAGTTTATATAATTATTAAAAATGTATTTCCCTTGTAGAGCTCCCATTTTGTTAAGCAAAGAGTGACATGGACACACTGGAGTGACAAGTCAAGGAGGTCCGCAGGATATTTGTTCTCTATCAGTGCATCTGTTTAAAGGCTGAGAAAAAGTCAATTTCCTCTCGATTTCGGCAAATATTCAGCTCTTGTTTTTTATTAAACACAACCGATACAGATTTTATCACTGAAGTAATACTGTCAAAGAAGAACTTGCATTGATATAGCACTTACATCTCAGAAACATCCCAAAGAGCGTCACATAGAATAAATTACAATGTGAAATCACTGTTGCTATATGAGTAACTCAGCAACCATTTCTTCCACAAACAAAATGAGATGAACACCTAGTTAATCTGTTTTAGTTTGGAGGAAGAAGTTTGGCCTTGTTCTTCTCTGAACAGAGCAATGGAATTTTTAACCATTCACCTGGTTTAACATCTCATCCAAAGTGCAGCACCCCTGACAATGCCATACTCCCTCAGTGCTGCACTGAGGAGTCAGCTTAGATTAGGTGCTCAAGTCCTGGAGTGAAGGTTGAGCCAACAACTTTCTAACTAAGAGGCAAGAGCGCCACTTGTCAAAGTTCACATCTTCCATTACCATCACTAAGCTCCGTTTTAATGGCTGCCAGTGCTTGCTCTGTCACTCCTGATCATGAGAGGAAAAGGAAGCATTTTATAACATAAGAACATTAGACCAGGATTAGAATGGGCCAATTGACTAAGAGGGAAGATGTTACTAAGATATAATACACTCTGCGTTACAAAGGGTGTAGACCCCTTGTACATAAAGAACTTGCTTTGATATAGTGCCTTTCATGACCTCAGGACATTCCAAAGTACTGCACAGCAAAATACTTTTGAATTGTAGTCACTGTTGCAATGTAGGAAACGTGGCAGCCAATATGCACACAGCAAAGTCCCACAAACAGCAATGAGATAACGACCAGATGATCTGTTTGCGTGGTGTTGTTGAGGGATAACTATGGGCCAGGACACCGGAAGAACTCCTCTGCTCTTCTTTGAATAGTGTCAATTACATCCACCTGAGAGAGCAGATGAGGACTCAATTTACCATCTCATCCAAAAGACAGAACCTCCCCCAGTGCTGCACTGAAGTGTCAGCCTAGACTATATGCTCAAGTCTCGAGTGGGGCTTGAATCCATGGCCTCCTGAACAAAGACAGGATTGCTAACCCTCAGCCAAGGCTGGCACCAATTACCACACGAGTGGTAAATAATATGCCTCACTAACACGAGCATGGGTTAGAGAGATAGGGCTATATCATGAGAGGACCGATTCCGCAACCCACTTTCCCTATATTACAAATCTATTCTACTAACCATTATGTTTTGACATTTTCCAATTATAGTGATGTTTTTAAGAAGTCCCTACTGTCTTCATATTTTCTGATAATCTCATTTCCATCAGTTTCTTCCAATTATCTTTGTACTTTTTATTTGAATGCAATATCCTTACCTAATGCAATTTATCATTGTCTTCTTGTCACATTCGATCAGGCACAATTTCATTCAACTCCTTCTGAATATGCAGGGAAATCAAAAACTCCAGAAAATTGCAATATCCGTCTTATTTTATACCGATTCTATTCAAAATAGTTCCTCTAACAATGCTCCAACACACCAGGGGAGATTTTGAAGTGGTGCAAAAATCGAGCGGGCAGTGGGCAGAGCGATCACAATCCCTGGTTGAAAGAAGTCACTTTTAACAGATCCCAAGGTATACTCCAAACAAATGATATTAGCTACCCACACAGTGCCAACATGACCAATCTCAATGTTTTAAAATAATGTCATCAAGACAAATTGAAGAAAAGGAATGGGAGCAGGACATGAGATCATGGCCAATATTTCCCCTATGGTGAGCTCCTAATCTGAGTGATCCATCTGGGGAAGGTGGCAAATGGAGGCTGGAACTCTGCCAAATATTCAGGACCAAAAATCTGAAGAAAGTGGCCCAGTGACAGAGTGGGAAACCTAGTCTTTTCCTTGAGTTAAGAATGCACCAAGAAAAGTACAAAACAGCGACAGGAGGAAGCTACATTTTTCACAGGATCTAAACAAGTTACTATCATATAGCCTCCCATCCAAAAGATGTTGATGGCTATCTAGCTGCAGAGATCTCAGATCAATGCTGCAGTTGACAGTTCATCCTCTGATTTCTTTTTCCATTATTGAAGGGCTCTGTCCTCTCTCCCAATCTGTTCTTCATGTTAATGATTTACTTCATTATCCAACGCTATCCACTCTTTTGCTAATATTTCATAAGCTTCCATCAGATTGCTAGCAACCCACACTCCTCTCTCAGTCTGATGGTTGTATCAATTTATCTTCATTTTCTCCTTGCTCTTTAATGGGTCAATAAGAATCTTGTTTCTTTCAATCCTTTAAAAGGTGCAGTTTCTTCCTGTCTCTAACAAGTGTAACCAAAAACTTTTACCTTTGGCGGTTCCACCCTTGGTCCTGCTGCATCTATTAATATGCTTGGCCTATCTTCAGTTACCTCAAGTGGAACTCCCACGTCACCTCCATTATTAAAGCTACCTCCAAAAAGCTTTCTCTTTTATGGCAAACACTTCTTTTTCCCCCTCAATGACACTTATTTTTCTATGAACTCCAATTCTGTCTGAGACTTGAATATTGCTTGCATGTCTAGAGAGACTCATCTATCACCTCTCTTACACTTGTGCGCAGAATGCAAGTAAAAGCTGGTCATATGATCCCTCTCTCATCTCTGACTTCAAATCTCTCTCTATATCCTAATCTTTGTTTATTTTTATTTTGATCGATGGTACTGAGATCAGTGCTGTTGAATTTTCTATTGTTCCTTGTAAACTCCAGTTACGCTATCCTACACATACCTCCACCTCCCAACATCCTCACTGTGTTAAAATAAAGATCTGTCCCTCAGGCTCCGACTCGAGCTCATTCTTTTCCAGGGCCTTACCTTCTTCATTCTTCCTTCCTTCTACGATCTTCAGGTTTTTGAAGGCTTGGCGTCACCTAATCCTAACTCCTCTTTTACCTCATCTCTTTTTATCTGATCAACCTTGGTGTTGTCCTGCACCAAAGGTTTGGATCTTCACCCTAGCTCCTCAATTTAAAAAATAATCCAGGTGTAAGGGATTATTTTCAATACAAGGTGCTCAACCATCTAAGCCAAACAAAAAAAATTAAATCTTGGGCTTTGCAGAAAAATTAAGTTTTTAAACGCAGCTCGCTCAACCTTCTGGAGAAACGTTATTACGGGTCTCAAACCAATGTGAAATGGTTATGGGATATAGCATTTATTTTCTCTTACTGATTATGTTGTTTCTCTTTGCTTCATTTGTTCTTGCAAATCTTTCTAATAGACGATGATGTCATCATTATTTTCCCTCTCTGCTCCATTCCTCACTTCTGTCCCCAATTCTCCCTCAATATATCTGACTCCCCTTTCACCATATATGTCTGCATCTGATTTTCTTCACCTCTCCCCCCTGCATCAGGTTCCATTCTTCATCTAGCCCCTTCTATCATTCTCAGTGTCAACTGTTCTTCAGCCTATCCAATTTCTTGTGATAGATCAATAAAAGAAAGCAAGGGAGTGCTGATGGGAAATGGGACTACCCTAACCTCCATATCACCAGTGAAAAGATTCTTGTAAAAGTACAGTATCAATAGGTTCCTTTTTTTTGCTGGGCTAATCATCCTCCCCAAAGCATTCCTTTGTTTTTCCCTCACTGGAATAGAGCAGAAAAAGGGGAACAGGACTGAATCAGTATCTGATATTAGCAGCAGAGTCAGCAAGAAAACTGAGGGACAGACACACATGTGGGTGGGCAGCATAAGGTGGAGCATGCAGGCAGATCAACAAGACACTCTGGGCAATTGAGGCTGTATGATATTGCAGGAGCTGGAGGTAGCCTGCTGTGCAGTATTGGGGATTTGATAGGTCTAAAGGAAGAAAAATTGGAAGTTTAATCAATGCACATCATAGCAGTCAGTCATAATAGGTGCCTGGGAGCAGGTCCCCCATCCACCAAAAGAAAATGGTGAAGGGTACACAAGGCAGAGAAAAACAACTTTAAAAACAGAAACGGGAAAGAGAACAATTCAATTAAATATATTAAGCTTGAAAAATATATTTCAATATTGCCACTAACTCCTGCTAACTAACTCCTGGAACATGCTCCCAGGCATTCGTGTGGTAAAACATGACAACAGTGTTTTTGTTCTCCTTCCTGTTATTTTCAATGGAGAGTTGGGCTTACTCTGTTGACAGCCTGCAGGGACTCCCTGCTCCAATGTCTCTGATTCTACAGTGTGGTGTTGCCCGCTAGAATCTGTGGCAGATGTTACTCTGGCTGCAGCCCAAATTTTCTCACAATACTTTGGTGCTTCTATTAAGATTACTGAAACCAAAGTAAAAATAATGAACTTGAAACACCCAACCTGATGAAAGGCTCACAATCGCTGATCGTGCCATTTAACTTGGTTTGCAATCATCTCCTAAAACACTTTTACCATGGCAACAACCTTCCCGTGAATGTTTACAAAATGTCAAAAGACTTGATTTTGCAGTTTGTTTAAGCAGTGATTTGATCAACAATACATTCAGGATACCCCTGAAGTCTAACAGTACACAGCACTGGATTCCCAGTTCCAGGGCTGGGGAGTGGAATAAAGTCAACCTTGTCAGATGCTCTGATCTCTGAATTAGTTTCATTTGCTCGTAGCCTAAGGGAGAGAGCAGAGCAGCACGGAGACCCGAGGCAGGCACGAGCACACCTCCTGTCAGCCAACGCAGACCAAGTGTGAGGCCAGCTGTGAAGGGGTCCATAATTTAAAGCAGCCCAAACTCTTGGCTGATGTAGGAGAACGTGGAACCAGGAAGGATGGGAATAATACATTAAAAATCAAGTTAAATGTTCAACTCCCATCCTTGTGCTGTGTATCAGAAATAGACAATTCATTAGGGGGCAAGGAATTTGATCTCAAGTGACCCGGACTAAAATATTACAGAACTGACAGAAACATATGCTAAGATTTGATAAGGTCCTGAATGGGAGTAGTTTGATGCCAGGTAACATTTGGGACTATATTTTCCTCATTTCACCAAATGGAAAGGATCAGTACAAGCAGGTTTAATCTTAAATCAGGTTTGATGTCACTAAAGTTGAGTTCAGGCTGCTGGAAAAGTGGCCTTTTCGTGAAAGATACTGCAGTTTTGTTTTATGAACTAAACGGATATCCCCACATATTTTAAGATTCCATGTTAATATTCAATATTAATCTCTTTACTATAAAATCCCCCATGGTTTATAATCTGTACAGATTTGAATATCATTCATCATTGTCGTTTGCAACACTTCATTTTATCGTTGAACCCGAATTACCCCCTCCCCTGAATGTAACTGCACACGAACCAAACTCCCCCAGCAATCGATTACAATACGTATGGCATACAACTCGATTAAACCTCCAACCCCTCTCCTAGAGCGAGCAGTTTGCCCACAGATGGCACTGACTGAGCTGGCTGCGTGCAGTCTAAGCTGGCACTTTGATTATTACAATGTGCAGCACAGCCTGTTAATATCAGTGGGACTTACTCTGTACAGCAACAAAATAATAGCAACACGGTGCAGGCATGCTCGGCAAGGAATTATTTGTGAAAGGAAACCCCGGTGAATGGACAAGAGATCCGCAGCAACACACATCAGAACAAATGGCCCCCACTAATAATGAACAGTTCGCGGCTGACTTTGATAGATCTTTATGTAGTCAATGAATTGGAATAAATATTGTAAAATGAACATTTCAATTTAAACCAGTACCTACCCCCTCCCCAACCCCGTTTGAAGGGATAGGTCACATTTTTGTATTGCACTCAATGACAGCCCCCCTGGTATGTTAATATTTTAGTGTTTTACAACACAGCTCACTCCTATAAAAGGAGCTGAGACATGGAGGAAATGACTTTTAAAAATTCTCTTGGTTACAGATCGGCTTCCGAGCGCTTACTTGTACAGGGAGTGAGATCCAGCCTTTTTTTTTACCTGACTTGCCCACGCCTGCTCTCCCGAAGACGGCCAGTTTCACCTCGGCACTTTTCGCCATGGTCCAGCGAGAGAAATGCTCGGTATTCAATCAGTGAGCAAAAATCGACCAAGAAAAATAAAACCTTTTCGATCCCAAGTCAAACTTCACCATTTCATTCTTGCTAACGACCGACCCTCTGTATGTGGGAGAGGGGGAAGGAAGGAGAGGGGGGGGGAAAAAACAGGTCAAAGTTACTTTCATTTGTAATCACATCAGCATCAAAAAATCTAACAAGGTCTTGAAATAATTGATAGAATTCACCAGGCACTTGACTGCACTTTAAATGTCGGGTGATTGTACCTGTGATCAGTGTTGCACTTTAAAGGAAGCAATGGGAATTAACTGAATTCACTTCACACTGCAGACATGCTATGATTATGATATGAAGACCCTGTGACTAACGGTATCACTGGATCTCTGGCAGGTAGCAAGCAGTGGCTTTCGACCTTCACCTTGCTTATATCAAACGGTTGCAATTCACAAGCCTACCCCCCCCCGTCCAATGTAACGTGGGGGATGTTCATGGGAGATAATCGGGGGGGGGGGGGGAGGAGGGAGGATGTTTGCTCCAATCTACAGCCACCGATTCTGTATAAAACGAGTAGAAAATGCTGTCCCCAGCATATGTGGTGGGGGACTCTCGCTGGGAGAGCCAGGTCCGAGTGATGAATCCACCCGCTCCCCCAATACAGCAGCTCAGCTCCCATTAAACAACCGGCCCTCCAGTCAGTCAATTTCCACGGTTCAGTGTCATTAACTTTCCGCCTTTAACTAGCCGTCCTTCCTAAAACTGCATGAGGCTTTAAAAACACACACACACACACACCGGCTGCTGGTCCCATCTGTTTGAACTCCTTTGCCCCTGTACGTCTAATCCGCTGCAACACTCCAGTTCGGGACGGGATTGTGCGGACTGAGGCTGCATAAAATAAAAATGGGTTGTTCTCTTGGGTTGCAAACGGGAGCCGGGGGGTGGGGGGATGTAGTTGCCAGCGATTCCGCCATTCAGGAGAGGGACGTCTGCCGGGCTGAGGTTGGATGTGCCATTGACAAGAGAGCGGCGCCTCCTCCAGGAGACCGGCCACAACACGCGGACTGGAGTTTCAGGAAACCTGCACGGGATTTTCATTTTTCCCGTACGTCAATGACAACAGAATAAAGTTGGGGTGGTGGGGGGGGGGGCGGAACACATAAGGCACCCTGCCAGATCATAATAGCAATGAATAAAGAAAGCTAAGGACTGTGTATGCTTTCATTTTTCTTCTATTTTTAGAAACTTATTGTATTTATAAATCTGAATTCAATTGTGAATTTCTGGTACTAGTTGAAATTTTCAATCAATCGCCATTTGCTTTTCTCTAAATTACTGGTAGTGCCAGCAGTTTATTATTGCAGCCTTGCCTCTGAGACAGAAGATCGTGATTCAAGTCCCATTCCAGAGCCTTGAGCACATAATGTAGACTGACACTTCAGTGCAGTACTGAGGGAGTGCTGCACGGTCAGAGGTGCTGTCTTTCAAATGAGACGTTAAACCAATGTCTGCCCTCTCAGGTGGACGTAAAAGATCCCATGGCTCTATTTTGAAGAAGAGCAGAGGAGTTGTCCCAGGTGTCCTGGCCGATATATATCCCTCAACCAACATCATAAAATAAAGATTATCTGGTCATTATCTCATTGCTGTTTGTGGGAGCTTGCTGTGCACAAATTGGTGCCATGTTTCCTACATTACAACAGTGACTTCACTTCAAAACTACTTCATTGGTTGTAAAGTGCTTTGGGACGGCCTGAGGTCGTGAAAGGTGCTATATAAATGCAAGTTTTTCTTTTTTTGCTGCAAGAAATTGAAGTATCCTATCACTCAGTACCACTGCCCTGCCACCAGCTCTTTAAATAGGCCTTTGCGTGCATTTATACTGCAGTTAACCTTTGCAAGGATTCTAAAGTGTTGGGTCCAGCTCTGACTATAATGTGAGCCCCCCTGGAGGAGGCAGCCTTACCCTGCTTGGATTTGACAATGGAGTGTTACGAGCGGAGAGCCAAACTTGGTTTGAAAGGTGCCCTGTCAGACCACTTTATAGCTATACCTGGAGTTGATTTAAATATCTAGAGAGTGCAAATGCCTGTGCCCAAGCCCTCAAAACATTTGGGAGCGGAGCTCTCCACACATTTACAGAGCTCTGTCGTGGTGGGTGAATTCCATTCAGGCAATATAAATGAGGTACTGCCTGGCTGAAACCCATACTGCAGCCAGCAGTCCCAGGCTGACAGCTGTGGTACAAATGCACCCTCAGATTCCTTTGATGAAGACATTGATTGAGTGGCAGTCTTTGGGCATTACCAGGAGAAGGGTGTCAGTAACGCTAAAACCAAGGCAACTTATTAACCAGTGTAAAGACAGGGAGCTGCATTTTGTTCCATACTGGGATGGCTGCCTAGGCCCTAAGCTCTGGAATTCCCTCCATAAACCTCTTCACCTTTCTTTCCTCCTTTAAAAGTGTGCTGTCAGACCACTTTATAGCTATACCTGGAGTTGATTTAAATGTCTAGAGAGTGCAAATGCCTGTGCCCAAGCCCTCAAAACACTCCTTAAAACCTACCTCTTTGACCAAGCTTTTGGTGACCAGTCCTAATATCTCCTAATGTGACTCGGTGTTAAATTTAGTTTGATTACGCTCCTGTGAAGTGCCGTGGGATGTTTTGCTATGTTAAAGGTGCTATATAAATGCAAGTTGTTGTTCGATAGGGACCAAGCTAAATTTATTAATGACAAATCATTGGTCTTCAAAAAGTGAGATCTTTATGTTTTGATGAAAAAATCTTTTTTCCTTCACAATTTATATACATCAAAGAAATAATAGTAAATTCATAGTTCATCACCGATAAGGCAAATTATTTATTGAGATTTCTGCATTATATTGTTTGGATTCTGTAATGCTGCTATACCACCAAAGGAGTAATTCCATGAATTCTGTGCACTCAGCAGGAAGCCAAACTCACAAGGAATGCAGGTCAGAGCGTAGCCTATATCCCACGCACGCTCCTTTCAAGTGCAGCTCCCCTCTGGGAGTGTTGAATTAGCCCTTACATCGCTGCTGCTGTTTCAGTGCTTGACTCAGTAGTAGCGCTGTCGCCACTGAGTCAGAAGCCTGGGAGTCCAAGTCACACTCCAGACATTTGAACACATAGGCTGTCACTTCAGTGCACTACTGAGGGAGATCTACATTGTTGGAGGTACTGTCTTTCAAGTGAGATGTTAAACTAAGGCCCTGTATGCCTGGTCAGGTGGAAGTATTGGCACTATCTGATGAGCAAGGGAGTTGTCCTGGCCAAGATGCATCCCGCAACCAAAGCCACCAAAACAGATTTACTGGTTGTTTATCTCATTGCTATTTGTGGAACCTTGCTATTCACAAACTGTTTTCCCCTACATAACAAAAGCGACTGCACTTCAAATGTATTTCATTAACCATGCAGCATTTTGGGACATCCTGAGGATTCGAAACATTCTGTATAAATGCAAGTTTATTTGTTCTTTCTTTCTATTCTTTAGCATATAACCACAGGTTACCTTAGATTCCTTATTTTGCTGGAACCACACACCGTTGACAGAGTTACAGTTTATAAGCTGGACACAATTTATATCTTAATATTAAAGACTGCTTGAACGCAAACACATAAAATAAGAAATAAGTTAAATAAGTACCCTTGTAGGGGCACGGGAACGTACAGGATTGGCTAAGGCCATTGCAGTCTATCTGGCCGACCTCAGAGAAACATGGATTGCTCATAACCTTTTTACATAGTCATCTGTTACTGTCTGGTCAAGAACGACACAATTTATTATTTTATTTGAATCTGTATTCTGAACCTTGTTTTCCACTCCTGTTTTATGGCAACAGCAGATGTGATGGGCAGTAAACTGGCAGATAGCTGCACTACTCTCTGTTGTCTGCCTGATAATAAAAAGGGAGAGGGAAATCCTAACGTTGCATGTTTTTCAAAAATCTGCTGTTGTCAGTTAGGGTCTGTTAATATCTGATTAATGAGCTTTTAGGGAATGATGCAGCAGTTTTCGACCGGCGGAGATTAAAACTACCATGTGGCAATTAGCTCACCCACTCAGCCGGAGTTAAATCAATGACGGAGCAAATAAACTCTTTGGTGGATTGGCTGTTCAGCATGGATTTTGCTGCAATTATTACATTAACTGGTTCAGTGTTGCTGCTGGTGAGAAAAAATTATCCAGGGATCCAGCTCTACCCCATCAATTACCACTGGAGAATAAAACCCCACCCACACCAAATACCACTGGAGAATAAACATCAACCTTATCAAATACTTTCGCCCTTCCTTGCTTCATTTGAGGCCATTCCTGCTGCTATCCCAGGCTTACTGCCATGGTGCGCCTGGGGAGGTGTGGCAACAGGGGAAATGGGAACAAAGGCTCTGCCCCCTCCCTGTAATTTGCATGAGATGAGTAGGGAAGGAGCAGCCAGCAGTGTTCCCAGCAGGGCCAGGTGGTGCAAATTGAGGTTGGGGCAGTAAGGTGGTGATAGGCCTCGTTCCACAATATTTTCCACTTTTCTACTGCTATCCCATCCAATTTTAGGTGACATTGCAGAGTAAAATCCACCTCCAAAGCTCAGAGGCATATTATATATGAAACTCAAATCGTGGATCTATAAAAATCCAGAAATGGTCATGTAAGTTAATCATAGGAACATAGGAAAAGATGTAGGCCATTCAGTCCCTCGAGCCTATTCCTCCATTTAATTAACTCATAGTTGATCTGTATCTTAACTTCATTTACCTGCCTTGATTCCGTAACATTTGATACCCTTGCCTAACAAAAATCTTTCAATCTCTGTTTTGAAATATTCAGTTGACCCCCAGCCTCAACAGCTTTTTGGGGGGAGAGAGTTCCAGATTTCCACTACCCTTTGTGTGAAGAAGTGCTTCCTGACATCATCCCTGAACGGCCTAGCTCTAATTTTAAGGTTATGCCCCCTTGTTCTGGACTCCCCATCATAGGAAATAGTTTCTCTCTATCGACCCCATCAAATCTGTTAATCATCTTAAACACTTCAATTAGATCACCCTTCTATACTCAAGTGAATACAAGCCTAGTCTATGCAACATGTCCTCATAATTTAACCCTTTTAGCCCCGGTATCAAACTGCATAAATTCTCTGCCTTACAATTTCCCCCTCTCCAGAGATAGATTGACATCCCTCAATCAATTTCAATGAAATTAAAACATGGGAGATCAGTTGGAGAGACCTGCCCCAGCAACCCTACATGGTCTTGTACATGATGGATTTCATCAGGCCCAGGAGCAAACCCATGAAGAGGTTGCCCTGTGGACCGGGTGACCAAAAATTGAGGAGCAGCAAATAGACGACAATAAGTGTATAGCAGCATGTACATGACGCGATGTTGAAAGTGCTTCAGTATTCTTATTGTTGGTGACCCATAAAATCATTCAGCTGATAGCACTAAATCTTTGTGCTTCGTGTTTCTATTTTATAGTAAAGAAATATATTAGTTCCTGTTGTCTTTAAAACCTGGTTAGTGTTTAATATCCAACTTTTTAAAGTAGCATGAGACTACATTTAGTCCAGAAAGCGGATTACTGTAAGTAGAGTACATTGTTAATCCTCGGGATATGCAGTTCTGCAGTGGCAGATTACAGAAAAGCTACAGCTTCTAGATCACAGGAGACAAGATCCGTTTTTGAGAACTGCTGAGGGAGAAGATGAATCTATAAATTTGTAACAGCATCAAACAGCCACTGTTGGAATGAGAAAATAGTTAAATGATACCAAAAGTGTGGAACGATATGTAACTGACTGCACCGCCTAGATAAATCTAGTTATTAATATCCATCACCCAAACTAATCCCCATCATAAATTTACTGACTTTTAAAGTGTTCTGCACATCTGCTACTGTCTTCGCCCTGGAAACAGTTTCACATTTCACAAAAAGAGTACAGTAAGAAAATGAGTAGAACTGGGATTGATAGAAAAGTGTTTTCAATCTGAAAATGGAATCGATAACACTCATCTTTCCAAAGTGAAAGATCTACCACCTTTATCTGAGTAGTTACATGCATTCTGAACGTGTTATAATCTATTCTACAACCTTAATTATTCCCATCTGAATCTGTCTTGCAGAAAGAAAAATATACCAACTGGTAGTATTTAGATGAGAAAGCAAGCATTTCTGCCCCTCAAATTGGCCGTGCATATCTTCCCACCTGGTCAATGTGGACTGAGCAACTATGGAAAACAGCTCAGTTCTAGAAAGTTGTGTGGCCACTGAGGTTGAACCAGGAGACATTTTTTGAAATTTACCCCCACCCCACTGAAACTTACCCCCACCCCACTGAAACTTACCCCCACCCCACTGAAACTTACCCCCACCCCACTGAAACTTACCCCCACCCCACTGAAACTTACCCCCACCCCACTGAAACTTACCCCCACCCCACTGAAACTTACCCCCACCCCATTGAAACTTACCCCCACCCCACTGAAACTTACCCCCACCCCACTGAAACTTACCCCCACCCCACTGAAACTTCCCCCCACCCCACTGAAACTTACCCCCACCCCATTGAAACTTACCCCCACCCCACTGAAACTTACCCCCACCCCACTGAAACTTACCCCCACCCCACTGAAACTTACCCCCACCCCACTGAAACTTACCCCCACCCCACTGAAACTTACCCCCACCCCTTTGAAACTTACCCCCAACCCCATTGAAACTTAGCCCTCACCCTATTGAAACTTACCCCCACCCCATTCCTGGCCTTCTGTTCTGACTTCACATAATCAGTCTGCATCCTATACTGCTCCTGAGTCGGTCCCCACAGTCAACCACAAGCCAAGGCCCACTGTAAGATTCACTTATTGTAATACTGTTTCATGTATACTGCACACTATAAATGTTATAGTGTAAATGTCACAGTGTAATATATGACAATATAATTACACAACAGTTGCAATGCAAAAATATCACAAAGGGATGAGCACATTAAAATTATTACATAGATGCAACAAATATGATTTTTAACATAGCTTCATAAATTGACATACAATCATCTGAAATCTTAATGCACTATACTCTGGCCAACTATTACACTTCATAAACTATCTTTTGTTCACAAAGGGTGGATTGATTTATTTGGAAGAGCATCAGTACCTCATAAAATTCCAGTGGTTTATCTGAAAATATCTTTCCCAATATGCACAGAATGGTTCTGAACTGACAAGGTCTGTAAAATGAATTTAATTGTTCTCCACAGATCAAACATCCATCAAAGTATTTAATAAAAGTAAGGCGTCAGATCTGATAACGTAACCGTACTTTAAGAGGTACAGATGAAACTGAACAGCTAAGATGGGTTAGGATGGAAAAGAGGGAGAGTTGTCTTGGTTCTGTGTTGCTCTCTGTTTTTGCCTAATAATCTTCACACCTTTCATTCCTTCTTCCTCTTATTCTCTTCTAGCTGTGTTACTTGCAAACGTACCCTTCCCCAGTTCTGATACTCTTTCTCTATCCATCCCCCACCCTCAGTCTTATTCAGTATTTATTTTCTTTTAATTTATCTCTATAAGAAAATTAATGCCCCTTACTTCCATGCACCTCACACTTAATTTCACCCAAATCAAGACTCAATAAGTAATCTATCCCTCACAGGCCATACATTCCAACAACAAATTCAAAAGCCCGGTCAATAATAGCCAAACGTCCACTGTTACGAAAGCTATTCAAAAGGCAACATCTCCCTCCTCAAGCAACAGAAATTTCTTCATAAACACAAACCTCAACAAGACAATGAATTCTCACACTCCCTGCAGTACATGTCTGCATCAGAGACACATCTCCCAACATGATGAAAATCAAACCATTACAAGCTCTTACTGTAAGATGTTGATTCACAAGTTATTCTTACACAGAGAGCCGTGTTCCCGCAGCTCCACAACAATTCTTACATATCCAACCACAGCACTGTCTATATATAGGGAAGATAGAGAATTTAATTCATTTTGACCTTACCTTGAAACAATTACACTTTTGTCATTGATTACATTTTTGATCCACAAACAGGACAACCAGATTTAAATCACTGATCCCTTTCTAGGGCATAAGCTTCAAAAGCTCAGAATAAACCAGTGCTCTAAATCCATATTTGACAACTTTACAATCAGCCAAATCCTCTTCTCTAAAGGTTAGCAATTCTCTATATTAACTAGAAAGCAGTGAGGGGATAAAGCGCGGCAGTCTGAGGTCTGGGTACAAAGCACAGCGGTCTGAGGCCCGGTTATAAAGCACGGCGGTCCGAGGCCCGGTTATAAAGCACGGCGGTCTGAGGCCCGGTTATAAAGCACGGCGGTCTGAGGCCCGGTTATAAAGCACGGCGGTCCGAGGCCTGGGTATAAAGCACGGCTGTCTGAGGCCCAGTTATAAAGCACAGCGGTCCGAGGCCCGGTTATAAAGCACGGCGGTCCGAGGCCTGGGTATAAAGCACGGCTGTCTGAGGCCCAGTTATAAAGCACGGCGGTCTGAGGCCCGGTTATAAAGCACGGCGGTCCGAGGCCTGGGTATAAAGCACGGCTGTCTGAGGCCCAGATATAAAGCACAGCGGTCTGAGGCCCGGGTATAAAGCATGGCGGTCTGAGGCCTGGGTATAAAGCACGGCGGTCTGAGGCCTGGGTATAAAGCACGGCGGTCTGAGGCCTGGTTATAAAGCACGGCGGTCCGAGGCCCGGTTATAAAGCACGGCGGTCCGAGGCCTGGGTATAAAGCACGGCTGTCTGAGGCCCAGATATAAAGCACAGCGGTCTGAGGCCCGGGTATAAAGCATGGCGGTCTGAGGCCTGGGTATAAAGCACGGCGGTCTGAGGCCTGGGTATAAAGCACGGCGGTCTGAGGCCTGGGTATAAAGCACGGCGGTCTGAGGCCCGGGTATAAAGCACGGCGGTCCGAGGCCCGGTTATAAAGCATGGTGGCCTGAGGCCCAGTTATAAAGCACGGCGGTCTGAGGCCCGGGTATAAAGCACGGCGGTCTGAGGCCCGGGTATAAAGCATGGCGGTCTGAGGCCTGGGTATAAAGCACGGCGGTCTGAGGCCCGGGTATAAAGCACGGCGGTCTGAGGCCCGGGTATAAAGCACGGCGGTCTGAGGCCCGGTTATAAAGCACGGCGGTCCGAGGCCTGGGTATAAAGCACGGCGGTCTGAGGCCCGGGTATAAAGCACGGCGGTCTGAGGCCCGGGTATAAAGCACGGCGGTCTGAGGCCTGGGTATAAAGCATGGCGGTCTGAGGCCCGATTATAAAGCATGGCGGTCTGAGGCCCGGGAATAAAGCACGGCGGTCTGAGGCCCAGTTATAAAGCACGGTGGTCTGAGGCCCAGGTATAAAGCACGGCGGTCTGAGGCCTGGGTATAAAGCACGGCGGTCTGAGGCCCGGGTATAAAGCACGGCGGTCTGAGGCCTGGGTATAAAGCACGGCGGTCTGAGGCCTGGGTATAAAGCATGGCGGTCTGAGGCCCGATTATAAAGCATGGCGGTCTGAGGCCCGGGAATAAAGCACGGCGGTCTGAGGCCCAGTTATAAAGCACGGTGGTCTGAGGCCCAGGTATAAAGCACGGCGGTCTGAGGCCTGGGTATAAAGCACGGCGGTCTGAGGCCCGGGTATAAAGCACGGCGGTCTGAGGCCTGGGTATAAAGCATGGCGGTCTGAGGCCCGATTATAAAGCATGGCGGTCTGAGGCCCGGGAATAAAGCACGGCGGTCTGAGGCCCAGTTATAAAGCACGGTGGTCTGAGGCCCGGGTATAAAGCACGGCGGTCTGAGGCCCGGGAATAAAGCACGGCGGTCTGAGGCCCAGTTATTACACAGTGTGCTGAGAGTTCGGTACGTGTGGGAGTTAGGTGAAGTGGGGGAAGGAGGTGCTGCTTTGCCTTGCTTTTCTTGCAGAGCGGTAGTGGACCTGAGAGCGGTGAGCGGCGGGAGAGAGCGAGACCAGAGCGGAGATATAAACAGCGCGGAGAGAGCGAGACCAGAGCTTACTCTGAGAGCGAGACTCTGAGACCAGCGGCAGTTCGGGGTGACGTCACCAGTCAGAAAGTGACGCGGCACAGGGGAGGCAGCTGATTGGTGAGTAGGTTCAGGTGAGTATTTCTACCATTTTACTGTAAGTAAAGTAATAAGAAAGGGAAGATCTGCAGGTTTTATAGCAGATAGTGTTTTTTTTTAGTGAACCTAGGTCCCTAGTATAGTTAACATTTTCTAATTTCAACGTAATTTAAAAGGGGTAACTCAGCTAAGGCAAGTCATGGCAGCAGACCTCGCACCCGTGATATGCTCCTCCTGCAAGATGTGGGAAGTCATGGACACTACCAGTGTCCCTGCCGACCATGTGTGCGGGAAGTGTGTCCACCTGCAGCTACTGACCGATCGTATCTCGGAGCTGGAGCTGCCGGTGGACTCACTGTGGAGCATCCGCGATGCAGAGAAACTCGTGGATAGCACGTTTAGCGAGTTGGTCACACCGCAGGTAAAGGGTATACAGGCAGGAAGTGAATGGGTGACCACCAGGAAGAGTAAGAGATGCAGGCAGGTAGTGCAGGGGTCCCCTGTGTCCATCCCCCTCTCAAACAGATATGCCACTTTGGATGCTGTTGGGGGGGATGACTTATCAGGGGAAGGCAGCAGCAGCCAACTTCCTGGCACCACGGGTAGCTCTGCTGCACAGGCTGGGAGGAAAAAGAGTGGCAGAGCTATAGTGATAGGGGACTCAATTGTAAGGGGAATAGACAGGCGTTTCTGCGGCCGCAACCGAGACTCCAGGATGGTGTGTTGCCTCCCTGGTGCAAGGATCAAGGATGTCTCGGAGCGGCTACAGAACATTTTGGAGGGGGAGGGCGAACAGCCAGCTGTCGTGGTGCACATAGGCACCAACTATATAGGTAAAAAAGGGGATGAGGTCCTAAAAGCAGAATATAGGGAGTTAGGAGGTAAATTAAAAAATAGGACCTCAAAGGTAGTAATCTCAGGATTGCTGCCAGTGCCACGTGCTAGTCAGAGTAGAAATAGGAGGATATTTCAAATGAATACGTGACTAGAGGAATGGTGCAAGGGGGAGGGATTCAAATTCCTGGGACACTGGAAACGGTTCTGGGGGAGGTGGGACCAGTACAAACCGGACGGTCTGCACCTGGGCAGGGCCGGGACCGCTGTCCTAGGAGGAGTGTTTGCTAGTGCTGTTGGGGAGGGTTTAAACTAAAGTGGCAGGGGGTTGGGAACCTGAGCAGGGAGAGAGAGGAAAGCGTAACAGGAAGGGACAGAAGGTATGGAGTAATAGGTAAAGTGTTAAAAAAGGAAAAAGCAGGAACCAAGCGTCACAAAACAGATTTGAAAGTTCTTTATCTGAATGCACGTAGCATTCGTAATAAAATGGACGAGTTAACGGCACAAATAACTACGTATGGGTATGATCTTGTGGCCATTACAGAAACATGGCTGCAGGTTGACAACGACTGGGAATTAAATATGCCAGGGTATTTAACAATCAGGAAGGACAGGCAGGAAGGAAGGGGAGGTGGGGTGGCTATGTTAATAAAGGAAGGAATCACTGTAATACAGAGAAATGATATTGGGACAAAGCATCAAGATAATGAAACAGTTTGGGTGGAGATAAGGAATAATAAGGGAAAAAAAACATTAGTGGGCGTAGTATATAGGCCTCCTAATAGTTGCAACTCTGCTGGAAGAAGTATTAATCAGGAGATAGTCGGGGCATGTAATAAGGGAACAGCCATAATTATGGGGGATTTTAATTATCATATTAACTGGACAAATCAAATTGGGCAGAGCAGCCTTGAGGAAGAGTTCATTGAGTGCATCAGGGATGGATTTCTTGAGCAGTATGTAACTGATCCTACAAGGGGGCAGGCAACCTTGGATCTGGTCCTGTGTAATGAGTCAGGATTAATTAATACTGTCCTAGTTAAGGATCCCCTTGGAACGAGCGACCACAACATGGTTGAATTCCATATCCAATTAGAGGGTGAGAAGGTTGATTCTCAAACAAGCGTACTGAGCTTGAATAAAGGAGACTATGATGGTATGAGAGCGGAATTGATTAAAGTGGACTGGGAAAATAGATTAAAGGGTAAGACGGTACATGAGCAGTGGTGTTCATTTAGGGAGTTATTTTACAACTTTCAAAATAAATATATTCCACTGAGGAAAAAAAGGGTGTAAAAGAAATGACAGCCACCCGTGGCTAAGTAAAGAAATCAAGGATAGTATCCGACTAAAAACAAGGACATATAAGGTAGCCAAACTTAGTGGGAGGATAGAAGAGTGGGAATTCTTCAAAAGACAGCAAAAAGTAACTAAAGGATTGATTAAGAAAGGGAAGTTAGATTATGAAAAGAAATTAGCAAAAAATATAAAAACAGATAGCAAGAGTTTCTATAGTTATATAAAAAGAAAAAGGGTGGCTAAGGCAAACATAGGTCCCTTAGAGGATGAGACCGGGAAATTAATGGTGGGAAACATGGAGATGGCAAAAATGCTGAACAAATATTTTGTTTCAGTCTTTACAGTAGAGGACACTAAGAATATCCCAACACTGGACAAACAGGGGACTCTCGGGGGGGAGGAGCTAAATACGATTAAAATCACTCAAGAGATGGTACTCAGTAAAATAATGGGACTCAAGGCGGATAAATCCCCTGGACCTGATGGCTTCCATCCTAGGGTCTTGAGGGAAGTGGCAGTAGGGATTGTGGATGCTTTGGTGATAGTTTTCCAAAATTCCCTGGACTCAGGAGAGGTCCCGGCAGATTGGAAAACTGCTAATGTAACACCGTTATTTAAAAAGGGTAGTAGGCAGAAGGCTGGAAATTATAGGCCAGTTAGCTTAACATCTGTGGTGGGTAAAATTTTGGAGTCTATTATTAAGGAGACAGTAACGGAACATTTAGATAAGCATAATTTAATAGGACAAAGTCAGCATGGCTTTATGAAGGGGAAGTCATGTCTGACAAATTTGCTTGAGTTCTTCGAGGATATAACGTATAGGGTGGATAAAGGGGAACCAGTGGACGTAGTGTATTTAGACTTCCAGAAGGCATTCGACAAGGTGCCACATAAAAGATTATTACTTAAGATAAAAAATCACGGGATTGGGGGTAATATTCTGGCATGGGTGGAGGATTGGTTATCAAACAGGAAGCAGAGAGTTGGGATAAATGGTTCATTTTCGGACTGGCAACCAGTAACCAGTGGTGTTCCACAGGGGTCGGTGCTGGGTCCCCAACTCTTTACAATCTATATTAACGATTTGGAGGAGGGGACCGAGTGCAACATATCAAAATTTGCAGATGATACAAAGATGGGAGGGAAAGTAGAGAGTGAGGAGGACATAAAAAACCTGCAAGGGGATATAGACAGGCTGGGTGAGTGGGCGGAGATTTGGCAGATGCAATATAATATTGGAAAATGTGAGGTTATGCACTTTGGCAGGAAAAATCAGAGAGCAAGTTATTTTCTTAATGGCGAGAGACTGGAAAGTACTGCAGTACAAAGGGATCTGGGGGTCCTAGTGCAAGAAAATCAAAAAGTTGGTATGCAGGTGCAACAGGTGATCAAGAAAGCCAACGGAATGTTGGCTTTTATTGCTAGGGGGATAGAATATAAAAACAGGGAGGTATTGCTGCAGTTATATAAGGTATTGGTGAGACCGCACCTGGA
The DNA here is from genome assembly GCF_035084215.1 of Heptranchias perlo. Classification (NCBI taxonomy): domain Eukaryota; kingdom Metazoa; phylum Chordata; class Chondrichthyes; order Hexanchiformes; family Hexanchidae; genus Heptranchias; species Heptranchias perlo. The sequence goes on along the minus strand of NC_090348.1, from coordinate 12,476,191 downwards.
ATACTGCATACAGTTTTGGTCTCCATACTTAAGAAAAGACATACTTGCTCTCGAGGCAGTACAAAGAAGGTTCACTCGGTTAATCCCGGGGATGAGGGGGCGGACATATGAGGAGAGGTTGAGTAGATTGGGACTCTACTCATTGGAGTTCAGAAGAATGAGAGGCGATCTTATTGAAACATATAAGATGGGTGAAACTAGAACTAGGGGGCATAATCTTAGAATAAGGGGCTGCTCTTTCAAAACTGAGATGAGGAGAAACTTCTTCACTCAGAGGGTGGTAGGTCTGTGGAATTTGCTGCCCCAGGAAGCTGTGGAAGCTACATCATTAGATAAATTTAAAACAGAAATAGACAGTTTCCTAGAAGTAAAGGGAATTAGGGGTTATGGGGAGCGGGCAGGAAATTGGACATGAAGCTGAGTTCGGATCGGTCAATGCCCTGTGGGTGGCGGAGAGGGCCCAGGGGCTATGTGGCCGGGTCCTGCTCCGACTTCTTGTGTTCTTTAGATTTGTGGTTGGGATCAGATCAGCCATGATCTTATTGAATGGCGGAGCAGGCTCGAGGGGCCGATTGGCCTACTCCTGCTCCAATTTCTTATGTTCTTATGTTCTTATAAAGCACGGTGGCCTGAGGCCCGGGAATAAAGCACGGCGGTCTGAGGCCCAGTTATAAAGCACGGCGGTCTGAGGCCTGGGTATAAAGCACGGCGGTCTGAGGCCCGGGAATAAAGCACGGTGGTCTGAGGCCCGGGAATAAAGCACGGCGGTCTGAGGCCCGGGAATAAAGCACGGCGGTCTGAGGCCCAGTTATAAAGCACGGCGGTCTGAGGCCCGGGAATAAAGCACGGCGGTCTGAGGCCCAGTTATAAAGCACGGCGGTCTGAGGCCCGGGAATAAAGCACGGCGGTCTGAGGCCCAGTTATAAAGCACGGCGGTCTGAGGCCCGGGTATAAAGCACGGCGGTCTGAGGTCCGATTATAAAGCACGGCGGTCTGAGGCCTGGGTATAAAGCACGGCGGTGAGACAGAGCAAAAAATAATCAAGGAGTGATGTCACAGGTCGGTGATTGATTGGTGAGTATTACAGTTTTTTTTGCTCTCTAAGCTGGGACAGTGGTTTAAAGTAATAGCTAAATAACTATTACTTTACTAAGTTAATAACTTAACTAGATAAACTAATTAGTTAATAAAACTAAAAATATCGAGTGAATAAAAACTTTAATTAAATATATAAAATAAGGTTAGATGGGGATGGCAGGGCAGGTGATGTGTTGTAACTGCAGCATGTGGGAGTTTGTGGAGAGCAGCATTATCCCAGACAACCATATCTGCAGGAAATGTCTGCAGCTCGAGGAACTTCGGCTCAGAGTTGTTGAGCTGGAGTCCGAGCTGCAGACATTGTGATGCATCCAGGAGAGGGAGAGTTATCTGGACACTTTAATCCAGGAGGCAATCACACCCCTGAGGTTAGGTAGTGCTTTAGATTTGGTCAATGGTCAGTATTTACAGTCGAAAAAGAGGATAGCATGCCGGAAATCCCAAGAAAACTTATATTGAATCGGGGACAGGGACTCGATAAAATTAACATAGGTAAAGCAACAGTAATGAAGAAAATAATAGCACTAAAGAGTGACAAATCCCCAGGACCAGATGGTTTCCATCCCAGGGTTTTAAAGGAAGGAGGTGAGCACATTGCGGATGCCCTAACTATAATCTCTCAAAGTTCTCTAGATTCAGGAACTGTCCCTCTAGATTGGCAAACAAAGGTATTAAGGGATATGGGCCAAAGGCAGGAATATGGAGTTAGATCACAGATCAGCCATGATCTTATCAAATGGCGGGGCAGGCACAAGGGGCTGAATGGCCTACTCCTGTTCCTATGTTCCTAATGGTCAGGGACAGGAGGATGTGACTGCGAATCAGGCAGGTATAGGTGCAGTGGTGGAGGAGCCTCAGTCTTTGATTCGTCCATCAGGTACTTGCTACCTGTATGGATGAGAACAAAGAATGCAGGAAGGATGGGCAAACTGACCACGGCACAGTGGTACAGGAGGCCATTCAAGTGGGGGGAGTAAAAAGGAATGTGGCAGTGGTAAAGGATAGTATAGTCAGGGGAATAGGTACTGTTCTCTGCAGCCGTGACTGGGAGTCCCAAAGGCTGTGTTGCCTGCCTGGTGCCAGGGTTAAGGATATCTCCTCGTGGCTAGACAAGAACTTGGAGTATGGTGGGGAGGATGCAGTTGTCGTGGTCCACGTAGGAACCAACGACATCGGTAGAACTAGGAATGAGGTTCTGCTGAGGGAGTTTGAGGAACTCGGGTCCAAATTAATAAGCAGAACCTCAAAGGTAATAATCTCTGGATTACTACCCGAGCCACATGCAAATTGGCATAGGGTCAAACAGATCAGAGAGTTAAATGCGTGGCTCAAGGAGTGGTGTGGGAGACATGGGTTTTGATTCATGGGGCACTGGCACCAGTACTGGGAAAAAAGGGAGCTGTTCCGTTGGGACGGGCTCCACTTAAACAGGGCTGGGACCAGTGTCCTGGCGAATCAAATAACTAGAGCAGTAGATAGGGCTTTAAACTAAAAAGGGTGGTGGGGGGGAAGGGGTCAGGTAAGGGTAAATGTATAAACCTAAAGAGAAAAGTCAAGGCCATAGAGCAGTGTAGCAATTTGGGTAAAGATAAGCAGAGTGTAACCTGAAGGGACAGAGAGTTTAATGATAATAGTGCATCAGCGAATAAGGTCAAATCAGGGACAAATAGTGTAAAGTTAAAAATAAAGGCGCTTTATCTGAATGCACAAAGTATTCATACCAAGGTAGATGAATTAATGACACAAATAGACATCTAGTAGCCATTACTGAGACGTGGTTGCAGGGTGACCAAGGTTGGGAACTAAATATTCTAGGGTACTTGACTTTGCGAAAAGACAGAAAAAATGGAAAAGGAGGGGGTAGTCCTGATAACAAAGGATGACATAAAGACAGTATTGAGAAAGGATCTTGGCTCACAATATCAGGAAGTAGAATCAGTATGGGTAGAGATAAGAAATAACAAGGGGCAGAAAACACTAGTGGGAGTAGTTCATAGGCCCCCTAACAGTAGTTATGCTGTTGGACAGAGTATTAGTCAAGAAATAAGAGGTGCTTGTAACAAAGGTAATACAATAATTATGGGGGACTTTAATCTTCATATAGACTGGGCAAATCAAATTGGCAAAAATAGTTTGGGGGACGAGTTCATGGAATGCATTCGAGACAGTTTCCTAGAACAATACATCATGGAACCAATCAGGGAACAGGCTATTTTAGATTGTGTCTTGTGTAATGAGACAGGGTTAATTAGTAATCTCATAGTAAGGGATCCCCTGGGGAAGAGTGATCATAATATGATAGAATTTCACATTGAGTTTGAAAGTGACGTACTTAAATCCGAATCTAGAGTCTTAAACTTACATAGGTATGAGGGGCGAGTTGGCTAAGGTTGATTGGGAAATTAGACTAAAAAATATGAGGGTAGATAAGCAATGGCAAACATTTAAAGAAATATTTCATAATTCTCAACGAATATATGTTCAATTGAGGAATAAAACTCCACAGGAAAAGTGATCTATCCGTGGCTAACTAAAGAAGTTAAGGATAGTATTAGTTTAAAAGAAAAGGCTTATAATGTTGCCAAGAAGAGGAGTAAGCCTGAGGATTGGGAGAGTTTTAGAAAACAGCAAAGGATGACCGAAAAATTGATAAAGAGGGAGAAAATAGAATGTGAGAGTAAACTAGCCAGAAATATAAAAACAGATTGTAAGAACATCTACAAGTATGTAAAAAGAAAGAGATTAGCGAAAGTAAACGTGGGTCCATTAAAGGGTGAGACTGGAGAAATTATAATGGGGAATAAGGAAATGGCAGAGACGTTGAACAGATATTTTGTTTCTATCTTCACAGTTTAAGACGCAAAAAACACAGCAGAAATTGTGGGGAACAAAGGATCTAATGAGAGTGAGGAGCTTAAAGTAATTAATATTAGTAAAGAAAAAGTACTGGAGAAATTAAAGGGGCTAAAAGCCAACAAATCCCCTGGACCCGATGGCCTACATCCTAGGGTTCTAAAAAAAGTAGCTGCAGGGATAGTGGATGCACTGGTTGTGATCTTCCAAAATTCCCTAGATTCTAGAACAGTCCCAGTGGATTGGATGGTAGCAAATATAACACCGCTTTTCAAGAAAGGAGGGAGAGAGAAAACAGGGAACTACAGGCCAGTTAGCCTGACATCAGTAATTGGGAAAATGTTGGAATCCATTATTAAGGACATGGTAACAGGGCACTTAGAAAATCATAATATGATTAGACAGAGTCAGTATGGTTCAATGAAAGGGAAATCGTGATTGACAAATCTACTTGAGCTTTTTGAGGATGTAACTAGCAGGGTAGATAAAGGAGAATCAGTGGATGTAGTATATTTGGATTTTCAAAAGGTGTTTGATAAGGTGCCACACAAAAGGTTGCTACACAAGATAAGGGCTCATGGGGTTGGGGGGTAATATATAAACATGGATAGAGGATTGGTTAACGGACAGAAAACAGAGGGTAGGAATAAATGGGTCATTTTGAGATTGGCAGGCTGTAACTAGTGGAGTGCTGCAAGGATCGGTGCTGGGGCCTCAGCTATTTACAAACTATATTAATGATTTAGATGAAGGGACCAAATATAATGTGTCCAAGTTCGCTGATGAAACAAAGCTAGGTGGGAAAGTAAGCTGTGAGGAGGGCACAAAGAGTCTGCAAAGAGATATGGACAGGTTAAATGAGTGGGCAAGAAGGTGGCAGGTGGATTATAATGTGGGGAAATGTGAGGTTATTCACTTTGGTAGGAAGAATAGAAAAACAGAATATTTTTTAAATGATGAGAAACTATTAAATGTTGGTGTTCAGAGAGATTGGGTTGTCCTTGTGCACAAAACACAGAAAGTTAACATAGAGGTACAGCAAGCAATTAGGGAGGCAAAAGGCATGTTGGCCTTTATTGCAAGGAGGTTAGAGTATAAGAGTAAGGAAGTCTTGCTGCAATTGTACGGGGCTTTGGTGAGGCCTCAGCTGGAGTACTGTGTGCAATTGTGGTCTCCTTACCTAAGGAAGGATATACCTGCCTTAAAGGCTGTGCAATGAAGCTTCTGTAGATTGATTCCTGGGATGAAAGAGTTGTCCTATGAGGAGAAATTGAGTTAAATGGGCCTTTACTCTCTTGAGTTTAGAAGAATGAGAGGTGATCTCATTGAAACATATAAGATTCTGAGAGGGCTTGACAGGGTAGATAATGAGAGGCTGTTTCCCCTGGCTGGAGAGTCTAGAACTAGGGGCTTAGTCTCAGGATAAGGGGTCGGTCATTTAGGACTGAGATAAGGAGAAATTTCTTCACTCAGAAAGTTGTGAATATTTGGAATTATCTACCCCAGAGGGCTGTGGATGCTCAGTCATTGAGTATATTCAAGACTGAGTTTGATAGATTTTTGGACTCTGAGGGAATTAAGGGATATGGGGATCAGGCAGGAAAGTGGAGTTGAGGTTGAAGATCAGCCATGATCTGATTGAATGGCTGAGCAGGCTCAAGGGGCTGTATAGCCTACTCGTACTCCTATTTCTTATGTTCTTATGTTCTTTAGTTAGAATTGGCGTTGTACTGTGCCCAATAAGTAGAATATGTCCATGCGTGTGGCTGGGAGTCAGATGGTATGGCATGTCCTGTTACTGCACGAATATGCATGGTGGGAAGTGAAAGAGCTATGAGATGGTCTTAGGGCAATGAGGGGCAAACAGCAAATGTATAGCAGGTTAACGAGGAATAATTTGCAACATACACTTTTGGCCATCTTTCTAGTATGTGTTACTGTTGTGTAGCCATACCATGGCAGCTTTGTTAAGGTCTGACATCCTCTTGATTGTACTTCATTGGCTGTAAAGTGCTTTAGGATATCCTGAGGTCATGAAGGGGGCTATATAAACCCAAGTATTTCTTTCTTTCTCTTCCACACCTGTTCCCCAGACCTGCAAGGACTGTACACAGTGTTGACTGTGGCCACCAGCTCCTGCCAGGAATGCTGCACTGCTGCCCTTTTTTTCCACTCCAACATCAATACTGGATATTCAGTAACTCTCTGCCCAGGTATATCAAGACTAAATATGGCCAATTTAACAATCCCAGTGCTGAAGTGGTGGGACTGGAGCACAGCAGACCTAGCACTCGCCGACATCACACCTGGCCAACCTTTTCCAAGATCGTCCTCATTATTATGCTCAGCGGACTCCTGGATCAGGCTGGATCTGACAGAAGGAGCTTACTGTCACCTTAGTAGTGGAACTGCTATTCATTGTTTCTGGGCAGAAACCTCAAAGAGCACTTCCATGTACAGACCTTGTCCTATTCACTTAGCATCAGCGCCAAGTGGAAATTGCTATGCACTGATGCTAAATGTGCAGTTTAAATGCATCATTGCAGAGATGTGTTCAGTCTGAACTGGATTTAAACTCATGCCTTGGAAGTGAAAGAACAGCATTTTAAGCCATTGTGCCACTTAATTCCTGAGAGTATATCTGATTTCAGTTCAAACCATCTTTTCTCTGTCGAAAGACAATTTTCACAAAGTCTCTTTGAAAGAAGATATAAGCCAAGCAGGAGGGAAAAAAGTAATAGAAAACACTGACAAAGTTACATAAAGTCACAATACTCTATGTAATTAAAGAGCTGAGGACAAAGTTGACCAGAAATACTATCCTGAGCTGTAATCTCAGACCTTTCAGAAGTCAAAAAACTGCACAAATAACACTTGTATGTTCTATGTGTCAGAGAGCTTGTTGAAGCCTGACTACATGTTCTCACAAGCTACACATTGAAATGAGTGACAAAGAAAAAATATTAACCAAGCCTAAAGAGACACGACCACAATCAGAAACAAGGGACAGAATACCTACATTACAATGCATTAGCTCCCAGATGCTTTTTAGGGGTGAAAGAGAGAGTAACTGAACACTAAAATCAAAGATATGGAGATGCCGGTGATGGACTGGGGTGGACAAATGTAAGGAATCTTACAGCACCAGGTTATAGTCCAAAAGTTTTATTTGAAAATCACAAGCTTTCGGAGGCTTTCTCCTTCGTCAGGTGTCTCTGACGAAGGAGAAAGCCTCCGAAAGCTTGTGATTTTCAAATAAAACTGTTGGACTATAACCTGATGTTGTAAGATTCCTTACTATAATCAAAGAGCATGAGAAGAAATTAAGAGATAACAGAAGCAACTTTGCATCACTCAAAACAAATGTATCTCTTTCATTATTTCTTTCTCTTCATCTCATTTTTCATATCCTCTTTCTCTTTACCTATCTTTACTTCTGTAACCTCTTTCTCTTCCTCTCATTTCTCATGCTCTCTTTCTCTTCCTGTCTGTCTAACTTGATTCTTGTAACTCTACTTCCTGTACTTTATAGAATGCACCATCTGGCCCACTCTCATCCATACTTTGTACGGTTCTTTTACCACTTTCTTCCATCATCCTTTAAGCCTAAAACGTTCTGCTGATGTTACAGCTTGGTACTATTTCCCTACAACTGACTTCAGATTACCTTTCACTAGGTGTCAGCCTTGGCTGATTCGTAGCACTCTCACCTCCAGAGTGAGAAGGTTGTGGGCTCAAATCCCACTTCAGAGACTTGAGCACATAACCTAGGCTGACATTTCAGTGCAGGACTGAGGGAGTGCTGCACTGGCGGAGGTGTTGTCTTTCAGATGAAACGTTAAACCAAGGCCCTGTCTGCCCTTTCAGGTGGATGTAAAAGATCTCATGACATTATTCAAAGAAAAGTAATGGAGTTCTCCTGGTGTCCTGGCCAATCCCTCAACCAATACCTAAAAGAAACAGGTGATCAGGTCATTTATTTCATTGCTGTTTGTGGGACCTTGCTGTGTGCAAATTGGCTGCCACGTTTCCTACATTACAACAATGACTACACTTCAAAAGTACTTCATGGACTGTAAAGCACTTTGGGATGTCCTGAGGCCATGAAAGGTGCTATATAAATCCAATTCTTTCTTTCTTTTCAATGCTCTAGAGATCCGTCTCAGCATCATTTCTTTACTTAGTGGGAGTAAATGTTGCTGGCAGACTGAGTCCCCAGGTAGATAGTTAAGGCGGCTTGCTCAGACATTAAGTTAGTGCACACTTCTCCGTGAAATGGCTGGGATGAGACAGAGTGCAATAACATTTTGTACCCAACCTACTGGGTGCAAACCCATCATATGGTTTCAGAATGAAGTCAAAATATTAGCCTTCACTTAGACTCACAAGCACAATAAAAGTGCAGCAGGACAAGGGCCTGAAAGCTGATCAGCTTTTGACAACTAATTCATTTTCACTTAACTATGAATATCTGGGGGGGAGGGGGTGACTCTCCATAAAATTTGGACCAGTTCATGATTAAAAATAATTCTGTTTCAATTTTGTTGAATCACTGAAAAGTTTATTTATATAACAGGATATTGCTAGCACTCTCCATAGAATGATGTCACAGGTGTGCAATATTGATCACCCAATCTCTCAGATTACTCTGTGTGTTTGTGCCTACATAACACTTCCAAAAAATGTACAATACATCTCACATCACCTGGTAAGAGGGATAGTCGGCCAACCTTCTTTTTGCCTCCACCACCCATTCATTGAACCATTACTTTATCTACCCTTTGATCCGGTTACCCTAGCAGGGCCCCAGCATCATTACATAGGGCACTGGGGGCAAGAAACAAACTGAAAGGAGCTGAAAACAACTCACAATCATGATGCATTTAATACAGCATTGTTAAAGGAACTGAATCTTTGAAAGAAACCAATTTTATTCAGATGTTTAAGGATTAATATCTATGTGCCAATATAGATGATGGAAACTTGGATGCCTTTTAGGTATCAATCATTCATTATGCAGCACAAAGCTTACTTGAAACTCAGACCTTATTTAATTTGCAGAATATATTTATTGTAATGTATAGGAACAGGAGTCGACCATTCAGCCCCTCGAGCCTATTCCGCCATTCAATTAGATCATGGGTGATCTGTATCTTAACCTCATCTACCTGCTTTGGTTCTGTATCCCTTAATACCCTTGCCTAACAAAAATCTATCAACTTCAGTTTTGAAATTTTCAATTGATCCCCAGCCTCAACAGCTTTTTGGGGGAGAAAGTTCCAGATTTCCACTACCCTTTGTGTGAGGAAGTGCTTCCTGGCATCACCCCTGGATGGCCCAGCTCTAATTCTGGGTGACATTCAACCACAGCAGCATGAATACTCATGGGAATGTGCAAGCTGTTATAAAAGGCTGGAAAGATGCTCAGAACTGGGGATTAAATCTGAGTTGGAGGATATAGCACGGTTACTCCTACACTCACACAGACCGATATAACAGAGCAAGGGTGAATAAGGGAAGTACAAACGTCTATCTCCCCCTTGTGGAATTCATACTGGAATGCACAAATGTCAATCCATATATCGACATTGTAAATTCCCTGGTTATTAGGCATACTTATTATTTGGTCTGTTTTATGTTTATTATATTTGTCTTATCTTGCATAGCTGTAAATAATTAACTCTCTCACTGTCTTTTCAAATGGCGTTTATGAAGCTGGATTCCTGACTTCAGTAGCTTTTTGTTGTAGATCAAAGGCAAGCCAGTGCCTTTGCCAGAGACAGTAAATCAAATAGTCCTTCATTACTGAAGTAAGCTCCTACATGCATTAAAACTATAACACATCATGGAAGCCTTTTTCTTTCAAGTAAAACTAATGATGTTGCGACAAACTCAGAGCTGTGACGGTTAAAATATGTTTACAAAATCGTCAGGTAATCATAAAGAGCTTTGATGTGCTCCCATGGAGCTTCAAATGCAGTACCACCTAGGTAAAATTTGACCTCCTTTTGTGTCGTTCCCTTTAACTCTTTAAGTGCATGTTCTCCTTTGCAGCCTTACCTGCAGAGTTTCACCACTTTCCCTGCGATCTGTAACCTTTCTAATTTAAACCTGCCCCACTGACTGCTAATAACGAAATTCATGACTGGTATGGACATGACCTCACATGCACATTATGACATTGTATTGGAGTAGCTATGAGGCTAGCAGGACTGGAAACACCCGTTTGCTTAGAAAGCACAACTAACATTACCTCCCTCGCCATCTTTAAAAGCCTTCTCAAAACGCAGCTCTTTGATCAAGCTTTTGATTACTTCTTCCAACCAGCCCAGCTCCTGCTCCTCAGGACGCTTTTCTACACTGAAGACGTACGCCAGTAATCTCCATAGATGCTATTCCGATCTCCCGTTGGAACTTCATAGAATCATACAAAGGTTATAGCACGGAAGGAGGCCATTCAGCCCATCGAATCCATGCCGGCTCTATGCAAGAGCAATCCAGCTAGTCCCACTCCCCCTCCCTATCCCCGTAGCCCTGCAAATTTTTTTCTTTCAAGTACTTATCCAGTTCCCTTTTGAAGTCCATGATTGAATCTGCCTCCACCACCCCCTCAGGCAGTGTATTCCAGATCCTAACCACTCGCTGTGTAAAAAAGTTTTTCCTCATGTCACCTTTGGTTCTTTTGTCAATCACCTTAAACCTATGTCCTCTGGTCCTTGACCCTTCCACCAATGGAAACAGTTTCTTTCTATCTACTCTGACTAGACCCTTCATGATTTTGAATACCTCTATCAAATCTCCTTGCAACCGTTTCTGTTTCATGGAGAACAATCCCAGCTTCTCCAGTTTATCCACGTAACTAAAGTCCCTCATCCCTGGGATCATTCTAGTGAATCTCTTCTGCACCCTCTCTAAGGCCTTCACATCTTTCCTAAAGTGCGGTGCCCAGAACTGGACACAATAGTACAGTTATGGCCGAGCCAGTGTTTTAAAAAGTTTCGTTATGACTTGCATACTTTTGTACTCTACGCCTCTATTTATAAAGTCCAGGATCCCGTATGCTTTTTTAACCACTTTCTCAACCTGCCCTGCCACCTTCAATGATTTGTGCACATATATGCCCAGATCTCTCTGTTCCTGTACCCCTTTTAGAGTTGTGCCCTCTAGTTTATATTGCCTTTCCTCGTTCTTCCTATTGAAATGTATCACTTCGTATTTTCTGCGTTAACTTTCATCTGCCACGTATCTGCCCATGCCACCAGCCTGTCTATATCCTCTTGAAGCCTATCACTATCCTTCTCACTGTTTACTACCCTTCCAAGTTTTGTGTCATCTGCAAATTTTGAAATTGTGCCCTGTACACCCAAGTCCAAGTCATTAATATACATCAAGAAAAGCAGAGGTCTCAGCACCGACCCCTGGGGAGCATCACTGTCACCTCCCTCCAGTCCGAAAAACAACCATTTACCACTACTCTCTGTTTCCTGTCCCTTAGCCAATTCTGTATCCATGTTGCTACTGCCCCCTTTATTCCTTGGGCCACAATCTTGATAATAAGCCTACCGTATGGCACTTTATCAAACGCCTTTTGAAAGTCCATATACACCACATCAACTGCATTGACCTGATCTACCCTCTCTGTTAACTCATCAAAAAACTCTATCAGGTTAGTTAAACACGATGTGCCTTTAACAAATCCATGCTGGCTTTCCCTAATCAATCCACACTCGTCCAAGTGACTGTTAATTCTGACCCAGATTATCGTTTCTAAAAGCTTTCCCACCACTGAGGTTAAACTGACTGGCCTATAGTTGCTGGGTTTATCCTTACACACTTTTTTGAACAAGGGTGTAACATTTGCAATTCTCCAGTCCTCTGGTACCCCCACCCCATATCTACGGACGTTTGGAAGATTATGACCAGTACCTCTGCAATTTCCACCCTTATTTCCCTCAGCAACCTAGGCTGCATCCCATCCGGACCGGGTGACTTATCTACTTTAAGTACAGCTAGCCTTTCAAGTACCTCTTCTTTATCAATTTTTAGCCCATCCAGTATCTCAAGTATATCTTCCTTTACTGAGACTCTGGCAGCATCTTCTTCCTTGGTAAAGACAGATGCAAAGTTCTCAATCAGTTCCTCGGCCATCCCCTCTGCCTCCATGGTCCCTAATTGGCCCCATCCCTTCTCTTACTACCCATTTACTGTTTACATGCCTGTAGAAGACATTTGGATTCCCTTTTATGTTGGCCACCAGTCTATTCTCATACTCTCTCTTTGCCCCTCTTATTTCCTTTTTCACTTCCCCCCTGAGCTTCCCAGATTCTGCCTGGTTCTCACTTGTGTTAACAACCTGACATCTGTCATACGCCCCTTTTCTTCCATTTCATCTCACTCACTATCTCTTTTGTCATCCAGGGAGCTCTGGCTTTAATTGCCCTACCTTTCTGCCTCGTGGGAATGTGCCTAGACTGTACCCGAACCATCTCCTCTTTAAAGGCTGCCCACTGTTCAATTACAGCTTTGCCTGTCAATCTGATTCCAATTTACCCGGGCCAGATTTGTTCTCATCCCATTGAAACTGGCCCTCCTCTAATTGAGTATTTTTACTTTAGAGTGGTCCGTGTCCTCTTCCATAGCTATTCTAAACCTTATGATACTATGATCGCTGCTCCCTAAATGCTCTCCCATTGACACTTGCTCCACTTGGCCTGCTTCATTCCCTAGAACCAAGTCCAGCAATGCTTCCTTCCTCGTTGGGCTGGAAACATACTGGTTAAGAAAGTTATCCTGAACACATTTCAAATATTCCTCCCCTTCTTTGCCCCTTATATTATTGTTATCCCAGTCCATATTAGTATAGTTGAAGTCTTCCGTTATCGCAACTCTATAACTTATGCACCTCTCTGTAATTTCCCTGCAAATTTGCTCCTCTATATCGTTCCCACTAGTTGGGTGGCCTATAGAATACACCCAGTAATGTAATGGCACCTCTTTTATTTCTTAACTGTAACCAAATAGATCCTAGCCTTGACTCCTCCAGGACAACCTTTCTTTCCAGTACTGTAATATTCTCCTTAATCAATACTGCCACCCCCCCCCCCCCCCCGCCTTTCTTTCCTTCCCTATCTTTCCTGAATACCTTGTCTCCAGGGATATTTAGTACTCAATCCTGCCCCTTTTTGAGCCAGGTCTCCGTTATCGCCACAACATTGCATTCCCATGTGGTTATTTGCGCCTGTAGCTCACCAACCTTGTTTACCACACTTCGTGAATTTACTTAACTCAATTGTTGCTTTGTTTCAGTTCTATGGATTGCCATTGTGTATTGAAGTTCCACATTTTAGTTTGACATGACTGTTAGGACAGGTGGCTGCAGATTTTTGCAGACGGCCTCTAAAGTTAGGTTGCAACTCCATTAATTTTCATTGGGCAACTTAGCACTCTGGCAGCCTGTTTCCTGAAAACAGTACAAGGAGCTATTTAGTTGGGAACTTTTTACTTGGAGAACAGCCAAGGAATAAAACTTCACTGCATGCTTGTGAGCAGCATTGAACCTTTAGTACTTCTTCACCTTATAGAGGTCATTTTGCAAGGCCCCGCTCCCAGCTTGGATTCTCTCTACAGGGAAGCAGGGGTTGGAGATGGGAATTATAACACTCAAGGGCTGATTGTGCAGCTGCCGCTGACAACCAGTAAGGCTCCATTCTGAGAGCTGTACCTCACAAAATACCCACTTACCTTCTTGTGCCATTTACAGAAATCCTCTGTCCTCAAAACACACACAAAGATATCATAGAAATAGAACAATTCCTAAAAATGGCTCATCCATATTCTCAGAATTTATAGAATCATAGAACCTTACAGCACAGAGCGAGGCCATTCAGTCCATCGTTCCTGTGTCGGCTCTTTGAAAGAGCTATCCATTTAGTCCCACTCCCCTGCTCTTTCCCCATAGTCCTACAAATTTTTCCTTTTCAATTATATATCTAACTCCCTTTTGAGGTTGCCATTGAATCTGCTTCCGCCACCCTTTCAGGCAGTACATTCCAGATCACAACAACTCGCTGCGTAAAAAAAATTCTCCTCATCTCCCCTCTGGTTCTTTTGCCAATTATCTTAAATCTGTGTCCTCTGGTTACTGACCCACTCACCAGTGAAAACACTTCCTCCTTATTTACTCTATCTAAACCCCTGATAATTTTGAACACCTCTATTAAATCTCCCCTTAACTTTCTCTGCTCTAAGGAGAACAATCCCAGCTTCTTTAGAGTCTTCACATAACTGAAGTCCCTCATCCCTGTTAAACCTGTCATTCTGTTAAATCTCCTCAGCACTCTCTCCAAGGCTTGACGTCCTTCCTAAAGTGTGGTGCCCAGAATTGGACACAATACTTTAGAATATCTCCTGTGCCATGTGAGAACTCCAGGACGCTTCATGTATCCTGGGTGACCACAAGTGCAGGAAGTGCCTCCAGCTGCTCAAGCTCAAGCTCAGGGTTTTTGAGCTTGACGGGTGGCTAGAGTCACTGCAGGCTGTACAGGAGGCTGCAAGTTTCCAGGATCACACATTCCAGGAGGTGGTCATCCCACAGCCACAGAGAGTTCAGGAGGATAGTAAGTGGGTGGCAGGTAGGAAGAGGCAGGCAGTGCTGGAATTCTCCAGGACTGTGGCACTCACAGACTGATTTTCAGTACTGAGTACCAATGAGGGTGATGACACATCGGGGGAATGCAGTCCAGAGCAAAGCCACAGCACCATGGGGCAAAGGACTGCATGGGGGGCACAGCAAAGTGTAGAAATGCAATAGCCAGGGCAATAGACAAGCGTTACTGCAACTGCCGATGTGAGTCCCACATAGTGTGTTGACTCACTGGTGCCAAGGTAAAGGATGACATGACGCGGGTGCAGAACATTCTGCGGAGGGAAGAGGAACGGCCAGAAGTCGTGGTCCATGTTGGAACCAACAACATAGGAAGGAAAAGGGTTGAGGTCCTGCAGTCAGAGTTTTAGGAGCTAGGGAAGAAGTTAAAGAGCAGGACTTCAAAAGGTAGTAATCTCCGGATTACTCCCAGTGCCACATGCTAGAGAGTTCAGGAGCAGTAAGATAAGGCTGGAGAAATGGTGCAGGAGGGAGGGTCAGGTCTAGGGAAGGAGGGACCTGTACAAGATGGACGGGTTGCACCTCAATAGGACTGGGACGAATGTCCTCGCGGGGAGGTTAACTAGTGCTGTGGGGGAGGGTTTAAACTAATTTGGCAGGGGCAGGGGCACCAGGATGAAGCATTAGAGAGGAGATACAAGGTACACAGAGGACTGGGAGAGACAAAGAGCATCAGAATAAAGAATAGTTCAGAAATAGAAAGGATCAGACAGGGGGAAATGTGAGGCAGATAAAGATTAGTTTGGAGTGCATGTGCAGAAATGCACGGAGCCTGGTAAATAAGGTTGGTGAGCTGCAGGAGCAAGTATCCACATGGGATTATGATATTATGACAATAACGGAGACCTGGCTCAAACAAGGGGAAGAAATGGGCACTTAATATTCCTGCCTACAATGTATTCAGGAAAGATAGGGAAGAAAAAGAAGAAGGAGGTGGCAGTATTGATCAAAGATACTGTTATGGCACTAGAAAGGGATGATGTACTTGAGGGTTCAAAGACAGAATCTATTTGGTTAGAATTAAGGAACAATAGAGGAGCTATAACTCTGCTGAGTGTATACTATAGGCCACCAAATAGTGGGACGGAGAAAGAGAAGCAAATTTGTAGGCAAATTGATGAAAGGTGCAAGAACTTTATAGTAGTCATAATGGAGGACTTCAAATTATCCTAATATAGACTCAGAAAATAACAGTATAGACAGCAAAGATTGTGAGGAATTTCTGAAATGTGTACAAGAGAACTTTCTTGATCAGTATGTTTCCAGCCCAACAAGGAAGGAAGCAGTGCTGGATCTAGTTCTGAGGAATGAAGTGGGCAACTGGAGCATGTTTCAGTGGGGGAGCATTTGGGAAACAGTGATCACAATCTCATTAGGTTTAGAGTAGTTATGGAAAAGGATAAGGAAAAATCAAATATGAAAACATTTAACTGGAGGAGGGCTAATTTCAGTGAGTTGAAAAGGGATCTGGCCCAGGTGGATTGGAATCAAAGATTGGCAGGTAAAATAGTAAATGAGCAATGGGAAGTCTTCAAAGAGGAGATAGTTCGGGTACAGACTAGACACATTCTGACAGGGGGGAAAGGAAGGGCATCTAAAGCTAGAGCTCCCTGGATGACTAAAGATATAGAGAGTAAAATGAAACAATAAAAGTAGACTAATGATAAATGTCAGATTTGTAATTCAGTAGAGAACCAAGCTGAATGCAGAAAGTACAGGGGAGAACTGAAAAAGGAAATAAAAGGGGCAAAAAGTGTGTATGAGAATAGATCAGCAAGTAACATAAAAAGAGCCCAAAAGTCTTTTATAAACATATAAATAGTAAACAGGTAGTCAAAGGAAGCGTGGGGCCGATTAGGGACCAAAAAGAAGATCTTCTTGTGGAGGCAGAGGGCATGGCTGAGGTACTAAATGAATACTTTGTATCTGTCTTCACTAAAGAAGAGGATGCTGCCAATGTCACAGTAAAAGAGGGGGTAGTAGAGAAACTGGATAGGATAAAAATAAAGAGAAGGTACTTAAAAGGTTGGCAGCACTCAAAGTAGAAAACTCACCTTGTCCGGAAGGGATGCATGTTAGGTTGTTAACTGAGGGAAGTAAGGGTGGAAATTGTGGAGGCTCTGCCCACAATCTTCCATTCCTCCTTAGATGAGGAGAGGCAATATAAACTAAATGCTACAATTTTAAAGGGGGTGCAGGAACAGGGAGACCTGGGGGGTGTACATTCACAAGCCTTTGAAGGTAGCAGGACGAGTTGAGAAGGCTGTTAAAAAGGCAGATGGAATCCTTGGCTTTATAAATAGAGGCAAAGAGTGCAAAAGCAAGGAAGTTATGCTAAACCTTTATAAAACAAAGGTTAGACCCCAGCTGGAGTATTGTGGCCAATTCTGGGCACTGCACCTTAGGAAGGATGTGAAAGCCTTATAGAGGGTGCAGAGGAGATTTACTGGAATGGTAGCAGGGATGTAAGACTTCAGTTATGTGGAGAGACTGGAGAATCTGGGGTTGTTCTCCTTAGAGCAGAGAAGGTTAAGAGGAGATTTGATAGAGGTGTTCAAAATTATGAAGGGTTTTGATAGAGTAAATAAGCAGAAACTGTTTCCACTGACAGAAGGGTCGGTAACCAGAGGACACATATTTAAGGTAATTGACAAAAGAACCAGAGATGACATGAGGGAAAAAAAATTTACACAGCGAGTTGTCATAATCTGGAGTGCAAGCCTGAAAGAGTGGTGGAAGCAGATTCAATAATAACTTTCAAAAGGGAATTGGATATTAAATAAACACTTGAAGGGGAAAAATTTGCAGGGCTACGGGGAAAGAGCAGTGGAATGGGACTAATTGGATAGCACTTTCAAAGAGCCAGCACAGGCAGGATGAACCGAATGGCCTCCTTCTGTGCTGTATCATTCTATGATTCTATGATTTAATAAAATACCCATTCTTCTTTAAAAACAATCATAATATATAGATATTGTGCATGCCCTAAAAATCAAACCACCAACCAGGGGAGAGGGGGTTTTCACTGTATGTTACATGTGACAAAATGGTAAACTCATTTATAATGAAGATGTTTATGAATTCATTACCCTTTGCTCCCAGAGGAAATCTCCCCCAAAATGCCACTAAAGCCAATACACTACTTAAAATATTATCCCACTCTCCACAAAGCACTAACCTACACACAGTTCAAACATACAAACGCTAAGCAATAACATAAGGGTAAACACACTGATCCTATGCTCCCAGCAGACAGCTGCGCTTGAAGGAGATAAGGTTACAACATGGTAGCACTGATTCTCCGACCCAGTCTTCTTTTTGGTGCGGCTCACGGTGGGAGTACAGAATCAGAGAATTGACCCCATAATCTCTGGCTACTCTCCGCCTCCATGCAAAAAAGGAGTCGGTAAACATAATGGTCCCAAACATACCCAATCCCCCTCCCCCTCCCCCCTCCCCCCCAACTGTGGCAAAGTGGGAATCACAAGGTGCCGTTGGAAGGAGAACCTGAACACACCAGAGTTCTGGGGTCAGGACAGGATCAGGCAATTTGAATAAAGTAGTCGAGTGCCCCATGACAGTATTGGCACTCGGGCTCACTCTGGACAGAAGTGGGTACAAGTTGCGATGCTGGAATGAAAGGGCATGCAAAACTGATAGAATCAGCTAAAGGTATACGAGGATGTGAAATCGACCCACTTTATAAAAGGACCATTTAAATACTGTCGGCTGCAACTTCAGGGGTGTTTCAGGCCATGATCAAGACAGATTACTTACACCTCCGTAATCTCGCCCATCCCTGTCCCAACTCATCTGCCGCTGAAACCCTCATCCATGCCCTTGTTGCCTCCAGACTCAACTATTCCAATGCTCTCCTGGCCGACTTCCCACATTCCACCCTCCGTAAACTTGAGCTCATCCAAAACTCTGCTGCCCATATCCTAACTCACACCAAGTCCCGTTCACCCATCATCTGTGTGCTCGCTGACCTACATTGGCTCCCGGTCCGACAATGCCTCTATTTTAAAATTCTCATCCTTGTGTTCAAATCCCTCCATGGCCTCACCCCTCCCTATCTCTGTAACCTCCTACAATCCTCCGAGATCTCTGTCTTCCTCCAATTCTGGCTTCTTGCGCATCCCCGGGTCTCCACTGCCCTCTCCTCCTTTAAGTCACTTCGTAAAACCTACCTCTTTGACCAAGCTTTTCGAGTCACCTGTCCTAATATCTCTTTATGTTGCTCGGTGTCAAATTTTGTTTGGTAATGCTGTGAAGTGCCTTGGGACGTTTTTGCTCTCGTAAAGGCTCAAAACATTTGCCTGAATTTCCTTGGTCCTTTATCTTCGAGAGCCATTAGCCCATTTAAAATAAATAGACCACCTCTATTAAAATACTAAACTAAGGAATTTCATAGGAATAGGATGAGCTTTCTCCCACTAATGTTTTAAGGTCATTGACTTTGTAAATATAAAGGTATTTTGAAATCAGTAGTTCAGGAAGGAGGTGAATTGGAGAATGCATCCAAGTTACGATTGTTAGTGCTAAACAGTGTACCAGCACCCATCCGTGTCCTTAAAATTCCTGTGTCTAGCATGCATCTGTTGTGTCAATCCTTTCAGAAGAGTCACAGCACACGAATGTCATGCTTCAGCACGTCACATCTCCACAGTGTCGCATGTGCGGAGGGCAAACATTAGTGATCTGCTAAAAATAATCATCATCTGTTAAATTATCAAATGCCCAAATGACTACATGTGACTGAATTAAAGAGTAGTAAAATGTACCAGTCAGGAAAGTTAAACTGGCAAAAAACTGAGCACTCAAATCCCTCTATTTTTTTTCCAAAGTTACCAGTCATGAATTAGCAATAAAATCAACCGATCAAATCACTCGAGTATCTTTGCTCAGATCCACTATCAGACTAAGAACAAGAAAAGCAATATATAATTCTGAAAAAAGAATCACTAAATTTTGCCCATAATATTGGTTATTTGAACATTAGAAGTGTTGCAAACAGGATTGCTGCATAAAGGCTTCCTCTTCTGTCCCCTCACGTCTCAAGTTGAAACATTCACCTGGGCCTGGGTGCTGCTCATTTCCAGCTGCTGTGAAGACATTTTTTGTGTGTGGGAGAGTGAGCAAGCGGGAGAGCGGGAGAACGAGCGAGCAGGAGAGCGGGAGAGCGGGAGAACGAGAGAGCAAAGGAAAGAGGGAGCGGGAGAGCGAGGGAGCAGGAAAGCAGGAGAGCGGAAGAGTGAGGGAGCGGGAGAGCACGAGGGGGTGAGCGAGAGAGATGCATTAAGCCCCTGCTTCTGTGGAACACCGATACCAAATGTTTATCATAGATGTAGAGCAAAAAATTCATATTTTATTATGAAAATAGCCAGGAATAGAGGGTTTGGGGAGGGAAAGTTATGTGCATCGTAAGTAAGCTTTGTAAAGTGATGGGTAAGTTTATCTGTATGTTTTTCAGTATCAGCAAGAAATGGAATATTATGGGCAGGGCAAGAGTCACCCTTAAGTCAGTGATGTGATATATTGGGAGCGATTTTAACCTACGCTGCTCAGCAGGAATGAGATAGCCACACAATTAAAATCTCCTCCGAAAATTTACTGCCCCATTCCCACTCACCACCACTTTATCTGGGGCCCTTTTATTAGGTGGCCAAGGTGCCCGCCTAACTCAGGCGGGAGCCTCATTATTACATGCGAATCGGGCTCCTAAGGCGTCAATAGGATTCTGGTGGCATTTTAACTGCTGATTGAGCCTGCCATTGCCACCCTGCTCTGTAGAACCTGTCGGAGGAAAAGCAAAGGACCTTAAAGGTAAGTTTAAAACTAGTTTTTATGCACCTGCAGCTCCTCCAGGCCCCGCAAGAGATGTCCGGGCCTTTGCTGCTCCCCTTGCCACCCACGAGACTCTGCCGAAACCCCCAGTGACTTACCTGCATGCCAGTGGACAGCCCCTGGGCTGCCCAATCTTCACCTGCCAACAGCCAGACAGCTACCTCTTCATGCCCGTTTTGGCGGGCAGCTGGCACAATGTTAATGAGGCCTAGGAGTTAAAATAGCCCAGGCCTCAAATTGTTGCCGGGGGAGGGGGTTAGTTTGACTCTTGCCCTGCCCACCCAAAACCCGCCCCTACTTAGAATGCCCCCATTACTTCAGTCAATGTATTTTATTAGTGTCGCAGTGTACAAAATTGTGGCATGTTTACGATGCAGCAGGGCTGTGTCAGAAGCTGCACTCGGGGTCCCTGACTACCCAGGAGTAATGTCACAGAAGGTCTACTGGTAGCATTTGTTGATATTCTAGTAATATTTTAAGTACCAACAGGTAACAGAGCTAGAAATTAAAAGTAGCTCCATTACAATGATTAAGTTCTGTGCAGCCATTAGAATTGTAAAAAGTTATAATTTTTTACTTTAATTCTTACTTTTTAAAAAAAATCAAGAAACCAAAGTGAACAAACAGATGTAGGACACCATCAAGGCTGAAAAGAATAGAAGAGAAGTTGAGGTAATTCAGGAAGTAGTGATTAAGTGATGTCAAGGCTGGCACACGCACTTTGGGCCGAATGGCCTCCTTCTGTCCTATATGATTCTATAAGCTTAGGTTATAAAAGTTTGAAGTTTGTAGGAGGGAGCAAAGACTGAGCCAGGTAAGGCGTTCCAATGTTTTGAAGTCATGAGAAAAACATGAGCTACGGTAGGAAACTGTACAATGAATTTTGATTTCAACAGAGATGTAGAGAGGAGCAAGTGAATGTAAGATATTTGGAGCTCAGAAGAAATGAGGGAGCAAAGTTCAAAAGGAAGTACTGACTGTAGTGGTATCAACAAAATGGAGAGACAAGAATTATTGTGACACAGACTGTGTTGGAAGCTAGAGCGAGATTTCTCATCAGATGACCATCTTTTCCTTGCCTCATGTGAGAGGTACGAAAAGATTCTTCCCAGACATGGGAGCAGGATTCGATATTGGACAGATTTGAGGCTGTGTGTTTTCGTTTGTTTTTGGGATGCGGGTGACACTGGCGAGGTACCGCAACCCTGTAGCCCTGAGGGCATTAAGAGTCAACAACTTGGTGTGGGACTGGAATAGCATGTAGACCAGACCGTGTAGGGGTGTCATTAATGAACCAGTTGAGTTCTTACAACAATCCAACAGCTTTCAACATCATTTTTTTTTCTGGTGCCAGTTCACAGATGGCCAGATTTATTGAATTCAATTTCACAACTTGCCATGGTGGGATTTGAACTCGCGACCTCTGGGTTGCTAGCTGCTTTATAGGGGGCAAAGAGTTGTTGAGGGGAAAAGAAGTATTTGGCACAAAAAGAGCTTTTTGGAGGCAGATTTGACAGTTTACATGTGGAAGCTCTATTTGAGCAGCTAAGATTTTCAATATTACAGACAAATTCTGGAGAGATCGGAAAGAAGTTTATGACTTAAAGGTGTGGGAGTTATTGAAACACCCTCTCTGATTATAATAGGCCAGAGTAAAATAGACTTTGTATAATATAAACTAAAATGTAATTTTCTTCAAAGATATTTTGTGACACTTGTTCTATACGCACAATGAGCATGAGCTGTCAAGTAACTACAGCTGAATCAAGAGTCAACTACAGGAAACATATAAATCCTCTGCAAAAAGCTTCATTTAAAAAAAAACCCTGATTGGATGGCATTGGTATTTAGGTTCAACAAATTACCTAAGGGTCCCTTTGCCTCTTGGCTCATTCATGTCATTACTTCCTGGTGTTATGCCATGATAGTATCAAGCCATTACAATGAATTTCCTTGGAGGACACCAAGACTATGTCATAATTAAATGGGACTTTATCTTCTCATTGCACCTATGCAGGTGTCTCCCAGGGAGTCAAGCATGGTTCAAATTTGTTTTTCATTTTTCATCAACTGATATGATCAAAAATGATGTTCTTATCTTTACTGGTGACATGCATCTCCACCCTCTGCAGATTGGTTAGCTTTCCATCAGAAAGGTGACACATAACTAAATCGGGGCAGGGAAATATGGTTTGAATTGGACAGTGGGTGGACAAATGCTGCATTGTATTCCATGCCAAAAAGATTAAAAATTTATAAAAGAAAGACTTGGAGTTATATAGCACCTTTCATGTATTAATGGATTAGTTCTGAAGTACAATCAACTGTTGTTATGACAGGAAAACCTGACAGCCAATTCATGCACAGCAAGGTCCCACAAACAGCAATGAGATGAATGGTCTGTTAATCTGTTTGGTTGAGGGATGAATACTGGCCAGGACACTGGGAGAACCCACTGCTCTTCTTTTAAAAAAGTGCCATTGGATCTCTTAGATCGACCTGAAGAGGCAGAAGGGATCTCAATTTAACCTCCCATCTGAAAGACAGCATCTGCGATATTGCAACACTCTCAGTACTGCAATTAAGTATCAACCTGGGATATGTGCATCATTTATCATTTTATTATAGTATCGTATGGTACAGCATAGGAGGAGGCCATTCGGCCCATCGTGCCTGTGCCGACTCTTTGAAAGAGCTATCCAATTAGCCCCATTCCCCTGCTCTTTCCCCATGGTCCTGTAAATTTATCCCTTCAAGTATTTGTCCAATTCCCTTTTGAAAGTTATTATTGAATCTGCTTCCACCACCCTTTCAGGCAGCACATCCCAGGTCATAACAACTCGCTGCGTAAAAAAACGTTTCCTCATGCCGCCTCTAGTTCTTTTGCCAACTATCTTAAACCTGTGTCCTCTGGTTACCAATCATTCTGCCACTGGAAACAGTTTCTCCTTATTTACTCTATCAAAACTGTTTATGATTTTGAACACCTCTATCAAATCTCACCTTAACCTTCACTGTTCTAAGGAGAACAACCCCAGCTTCTCCAGTCTCTCCACATAACCGAAATCCCTCATCCCTGGCACAATTCTAGTAAATCTGTTCTGCACCCTCTCTAAGGCCTTGACATCCTTCCTAATGTATGGTGCCCAGAATTGAACACAATACTCCAGCTGAGGCCTAACGAGTGTTTTATAAAGGTTTAGCATAACTTCCTTGCTTTTGTATTCTATGCCTCTATTAATAAATCCCATGATCCCATATGTTTTTTTAACAGTCCTCTCAACTTGCCCTGCCACCTTCAAAGATTAGTGTACATATACCCTCATGTCTCTCTGTTACTGCATCCCCTTTAAAACAGTACCATTTAGTTTATATTGCCTCTCCTCATTCTTCCTACCAAACTGTATCACTTCACACTTCTCAGCGTTAAATTTTACCTGCCATATGTCTGCTCATTTCCTCCAGTCTGTCTATGTCCTCCTGAAGTCTGTTACTATCCTCTACATTGTTTACTACATTTCTGAGTTTCGTGTCATCTGCAAGCTTTGAAATTATACCCTGTATACCCAAGTCCAGGTCATTAATATATATCAAAAACAGCCGTGGTCCAAATACTGACCACTGCTAAAGTCTGTAGTGGGGCTTTAACCCACAAATTTCTGACTCAGAGGTGAGAGTGCTACAACCGAGCCAAGCTGACATTTGATAGCCAAATTAACACTTGATAACTTTGTTAAGGAAGATGGACGGGGACATTTCGGTGTTGCAGTGAGTTAGAACAGTGGTTCTGCTCCTCTAGAATGTACTCAAAATTTAACCTACTGTAGCAGCATCCCCTCTAAACTCAAGATCAGGTCTTTGCATTCCCGTGACTTCTACTGGTACTCTTAACAGCCTGATAGGTAGATGGGGGATTAAAAATCAGTTTTCACCTGATGGTCTTAACATTTTGAATCCATTTCCTTACTTCTTGTCAGGTTCTTGGAAGTGGAGATGGTACTCGAGTGGCTTGTTATTTCCTCTCCAAGGCATTCTTCATTGCCAGGTCAAGTGATCCGGCATGGTACAACATTCCACAGCAACTTCCATGAATTTCTATACTAAAGAAGAAAAAAAAGAAAGACTTACATTTATATAGTGCTTTTTACAACCTCAGGACGTCCCAAAGCACTTTACAGCCAATGAAGTACTTTTGAAGTATAGTCACTGTTGTAATGTGGAGAAACACGGCAGCCAATTTGCGCACAGCAAGGTCCTACAATCAGCAAGGAAATAAATGACCTGATCATCTTTTTTTAGATGTTGGTTAAAGGATAAATGTTGGCCAGGAGAACTCCCTATTCTTTGAAGTAGTGCTGTGGGATCTTTTACGTCCACCTGAGAGGGCAAACAGGGCCTCAGTTTAACATCTCACCCGAAAGACGGCACCTCCGACAGTGCAGCACTCCCTCAGTGCTGCACTGGAGCGTCAGCCTGGATTTTGACTCTATGTAGCAACATTTTACTGCCTGAACACCACAATTTTCAACTAAAAATCCCGCTTACAGTTTCTGAGTGGTTCTGAGTGAGAACAAATGACTTGCCACAACAGATCACAGCACACTGGGATAATGAGGAACCCTTTTGTACTATAAATCATACCTTTCTCGCCTACAAGTAAGATTACTGGGTAATCTGTGTTTTGTGGGTATCAAGAGGCTCATTGCCTGCTTGCTAAACTGTGATGATCACAGCTGAGCTTCCATTGGGTGCCTTAATTTCCCACAGGGCACGTATCATACAGCCGATGACAAGAGCTGCTCAATTCCCACATGTTCAAAGGTCACGCGGCTTGCGCAGAAAATCATTCAGTTAAAAGTCCCAACGGATAATTCCTGGAAACCCTACTCCCTTCTACCTCGGGTTGCTACAGTTGCATGGGTGCAAAATGCACTGTTACAGGCAGCAGAAAATGCCATGACAGAACACCAACAGGCTCAGTTCCTTGACCACATTAATAAAATGCTGTACCAGAGGAGTGGAAAAATCACGACATGTTTGATTTGAGCACATTCAAAATCTGATGCGGATTTTAAATCACTCTCAATCTCATACAACAATGTAGTCAAGGAAAAGATCAGAAATGAATTGATGATCATTACTCCTCTAAGGTCACGGTGGCTTTCTGGAAATCGTGTCTTCTGCAAATGCATGGGCCCAGAAATTGCTTCGAGTGGCAAATGAACGCCATAGATTTATACTCACCCACTAACTTACCGTCATTTGGATCTGGTTTTGTAAGTTTTCTTCTTTTTATTCCATTTTAATTTCTTTCTGCACTGGCAGTAGTTAATAAATAGAAACTATAATATTTTTATTCTTGCATCCCTTACCAATTTTAAAAAGAGATTTTATTTGACTCTGCCCTCTTTTATGAGCTTGTAAACGAAATATTTTGCTGGCATCTGCACTGCATTTTGAAAACAGAACATTTTTGAAAGACGAAGTCTTGTAATGTATGGTGTGCAAATGAATTTTTAATACATTTGAAGTATAGCCGTAAATAGGAATACTGCCACTGAACTGCTGTCTCATAAAGATAAAGATATTAATGGACAGTATTTCAGCTGCTATGATCTATCACTGGGGTTACACACACACATATGAATTTGAAAAGATATATTCTCCTGTATGTAACACAATGATAGAGAAAGTAAATAATACAGAAGTGACTTTGTTTTTATGAATTTCTCCAAGAATGCAAGCAGTTTGTTATTGAGCCTGGGTCATTCATCCTGCATGCATGGAACTGTCAGGTATGTTCAAGCAGTGCTTAGTGACATCCTGTAGAACAGCATTGATGGGGCATAAAAGCCTACATTGCATGCAGAATTTGCCATAAAATGTGAAAGCATCGCACAAAAAAGATTCAAGGGTGTTTAAGATGATTAAAGGATTTGATAGGGTAGATAGAGAGAAACCATTCCCTCTGGTGGGAGAGTCCAGAACAAGGGAGCATAATCTTAAAATTAGAGCTAGGCTGTTGAGGGATGATGTCAGAAAGCATTTCTCCACACAAAGGGTAGTGGAAATCTGGAACTCTCTTCCCCAAAGGGGGTCAATTGAAAATTTCAAAAACTGGGATTGATAGATTTTTGTTAGACAAGGGTATTAAGGGTTATGGAACCAAAGCAGGTAGATGGAGTTAAGATACAAATCAGCCATGATCTAATTGAATGATGGAATAGGCTCGAGGGGCTGAATGGCCTACTCCTGTTCCTATGTTCCTATGCTCCTATGAATCATGGATGGAGGCAGCTACACTTTAGTGTAACCTATAAGGACTCACTATTACTCTATCCTGCCTATCAGTCTATACGTAATATGTAATTTTACAGCAACTCTAATAGCTCACCTACTGTAAACAGATGAAATTCATGAGCATTTGATCACAATGTTTTTAAAAATATACATAGTTTAATTTCAGACAATTCTTCATCAGGCGTGATAATCGTTCAGCTTTACATAAGAACATAAGAAATAGGAGCAGGAGTAGGCCAATCGGCCCCTCGAGCCTGCTCCGCCATTCAATAAGATCATGGCTGATCTGGTCCTAACCTCAAATCTAAAATCATGTCCAATTTCCTGCCCGCTCCCCGTAACCCCTAATTCCCTTTACTTCTAGGAAACTGTCTATTTCTGTTTTGAATTTATTTAATGATGTAGCTTCCACAGCTTCCTGGGGCAGCAAATTCCACAGACCTACCACCCTCTGAGTGAAGAAGTTTCTCCTCATCTCAGTTTTGAAAGAGCAGCCCCTTATTCTAAGATTATGCCCCCTCGTTCTAGTTTCACCCATCCTTGGGAACATCCTTACCGCATCCACCCGATCAAGCCCCTTCACAATCTTATATGTTTCAATAAGATCGCCTCTCATTCTTCTGAACTCCAATGAGTAGAGTCCCAATCTACTCAACCTCTCCTCATATGTCCGCCCCCTCATCCCCGGGATTAACCGAGTGAACCTTCTTTGTACTGCCTCGAGAGCAAGTATGTCTTTTCTTAAGTATGGACACCAAAACTGTATGCAGTATTCCAGGTGCGGTCTCACCAATACCCTATATAACTGCAGCAATACCTCCCTGTTTTTATACTCTATCCCCCTAGCAATAAAAGCAAACATTCTGTTGGCCTTCTTGATCACCTGCTGCACCTGCATACTAACCTTTTGATTTTCTTGCACTAGGACCCCCAGATCCCTTTGTACTGCAGTACTATCCAGTTTCTCGCCATTGAGATAATAACTTGCTCTCCGATTTTTCCTGCCAAAGTGCATAACCTCACATTTTCCAACATTGTATTGCATCTGCCAAATCTCCGCCCACTCACCCAGCCTGTCTATATCCCCTTGTAGGTTTTTTATGTCCTCCTCACTCTCTACTTTCCCTCCCATCTTTGTATCATCTGCAAACTTTGATATATTACACTCGGTCTCCTCCTCCAAATCGTTAATATAGATTGTAAAGAGTTGGGGACCCAGCACCGACCCCTGCGGAACACCACTGGCTACTGGTTGCCAGTCCGAGAATGTACCATTTATCCCAACTCTCTGCTTCCTGTTAGATAACCAATCCTCCACCCATGCCAGAATATTACCCCCAATCCAGTGATTCTTTATCTTGAGCAATAATCTTTTATGTGGCACCTTGTCGAATGCCTTCTGGAAGTCTAAATACACTACATCCACTGGTTCCCCTTTATCCACTCTGTACGTTATATCCTCAAAGAACTCAAGCAAATTTGTCAGACATGACTTCCCCTTCGTAAAGCCATGCTGACTTTATCCTATTAAATTATGTTTATCCAAATGTTCCGCTACTGTCTCCTTAATAATAGACTCCAAAATTTTACCCACCACAGATGTTAGGCTAACTGGTCTATAATTTCCAGCCTTCTGCCTACTACCCTTTTTAAATAACGGTGTTACATTTGCAGTTTTCCAATCTGCCGGGACCTTTGCCGAGTCCAGAGAATTTTGGAAAATTATTAACAAAGCATCCACAATCCCTACTGCCACTTCCCTCAAGACCCTGGGATGTAAGCCATCAGGTCCAGGGGATTTATCCACCTTGAGTCCCATTAATTTACTGAGTACCAATTCCTTAGTGATTTTAATCGTATTTAGCTCCTCCCCCCCTAGAGCCCCCCGTTTGTCCACTGTTGGGATATTCTTAGTGTCCTCTACCGTAAAGACTGAAACAAAATATTTGTTCAGCATTTTTGCCATCTCCGTGTTTCCCACCATTAATTTCCCGGTCTCATCCTCTAAGGGACCTATGTTTGCCTTAGCCACCCTTTTTCTTTTTATATAACTATAGAAACTCTTGCTATCTGTTTTTATATTTTTTGCTAATTTCTTTTCATAATCTATCTTCCCTTTCTTAATCAATCCTTTCGTTACTTTTTGCTGTCTTTTGAAGACTTCCCAATCTTCTATCCTCCCACTAAGTTTGGCTACCTTATATGTCCTTGTTTTTAGTCGGATACTATCCTTAATTTCTTTACTTAGCCACGGATGGCTGTCATTTCTTTTACACCCTTTTTTCCTCAGTGGAATATATATTTTTTGAAAGTTGTAGAATAACTCCTTAAATGAACACCACTGTTCATGTACCGTCTTACCCTTTAATCTATTTTCCCAGTCCACTTTAATCAATTCCGCTCTCATACCATCATAGTCTCCTTTATTCAAGCTCAGTACGCTTGTTTGAGAACCAACCTTCTCACCCTCTAATTGGATATGGAATTCAACCATGTTGTGGTCGCTCGTTCCAAGGGGATCCTTAACTCGGACATTATTAATTAATCCTGGCTCATTACACAGGACCAGGTCCAAGGTTGCTTGCCCCCTTGTAGGATCAGTTACATACTGCTCAAGAAATCCATCCCTAATACACTCAATAAACTCTTCCTCAAGGCTGCCCTGCCCAATTTGATTTGTCCAGTTAATATGATAGTTAAAATCCCCCATAATTATAGCTGTTCCCTTATTACATGCCCCGACTATTTCCTGATTAATACTTCTTCCAGCAGAGTTGCAACTATTAGGAGGCCTATATACTACGCCCACGAGTGTTTTTTGCCCCTTATTATTCCTTATCTCTACCCAAACTGTTACATTATCCTGATCCTTTGTCCCAATATCTTTTCTCTGTATTACAGTGATTCCTTCCCTTATTAACATAGCCACCCCACCTCCCCTTCCTTCCTGCCTGTCCTTCCTGATTGTTAAATACCCTGGCATATTTAATTCCCAGTCGTTGTTTAATTTCCAGTCGTTCCCAGTAAGTTGCAATACGATATTTGTTTGGAGACGCACTATTGGAAATAAAAACAATTTTCCCTCCGAATGATATAAATACAAGTGACAAGGTGAGGTCACAAATCAGCTGATTTTCCTTGACACCAAAACCAGGTCATTTTATTGTGTTTTCAGTTTCAACCTGCTGCAAGCACTACAACTACAATGTGTCACAGTTTATTTTGATTTGTGAGGTGTGCTATGGCAACTAAAATTAACCTTTTGTTGCTCATCTATGATTTATGGAAGTATTTAACATAGGTTGCTTGACCCACCTCACTGAATTCTTTGAAGAAGTAATAGAAAGTGTAGACAAGGGAAATGCAGTAGATGTAAAATATTTAGATTTGCAAAAGGCCTTTGATAAGGTACCGCATTGTAGACTCATGACTAAGGTCAGAGCATGTGGAGTCAGGGGACAAGTAGCAGATTGGATAGCAAACTGGCTGCAAAACAGAAAACAGAGAACAGGGGTTAAAGGTAGCTACTCAGACTGGCAAAAGGTGGGAAGTGGTGTTCCACAAGGGTAGGTGCTGGGGCCACTGTTGTTCACCATTTACATAAACGATTTGGACTCAGGAATTGGAAGTACATTTTCAAAATTTGCAAATGACACCAAATTGAGGGGTATAGTTAATACCGAGGAGGCCTGTGACAAAATACAGGAAGACATTAATAAACTTATATAATGGGCGTGTAATTGGCAAATGAATTTCAATATAGATAAGTTAGGGTATTACATTTTGGTAGAAAGAATAAGGGGGCCACATACTGCTTGGATAATAAGAGTCTAAATGAGGTAGAGGAGCAGAGGGATCTGGGGGTACAGGCACACAAATCACTAAAAGTAGCAATGCAGGTTAATAAGGCCATAAAAAAAAAACAAGCACTGGGGTTCATTTGAATAGCAGAGAAGTTATGTTAAACTTGTATAGAACCTTGGTTTTACCACACTTGGAGTACTGTGAACAGTTCTGGTCTCCATATTATAAAAAGGGTATAGAAGCACTGGAGAAGGTGCAAATAAGATTTACTAGGATGATACCAGAACTGAGAGGTTGTATCTATCAGGAAAGATTGTGCAAGCTGGGGCTCGTTTCTCCAGAAAAGTGAAGACTGAGGGATGACCTGATAGAGGTCTTTAAGATTATGAAAGGGTTTGATAGGGTAGACATAGAGAAGATATTTTCACTTGCGAGGTAGACCAGAACTAGGGCCCATAAATATAAGATAGTCACTAATAAATCCAATAGGCAATTCAGGAGAAACTTCTTTATCCAGAGAGTAGTTAGAATGTGGAACTCACTATCACAAGGAGCAGTTGAGACGACGAGCATAGATACATTTAAGGAGAAGCTAGATAAACACATGAGAGAGAAAGGAATAGAAGGATAGGGTTAGACGAAGTAGGGAGGGAGGAGGCTGGTGTGGAGCATAAACACCTGCATGGACCTGTTGGGCCGAATGGCCTGTTTCTGTGCTGTAAATTCTCTGTAATTCTATGATAAATTCAATGTTCTTGTGCTCCCAATGTGAAGGAAGTGAGGGTTGGAGGCAGGGCTACAACACATTGAGCACTCCTCCCTACTGGGAGTACAGGATTGGTGAATTTACTCTCGTATATGATGGCTTGTCAGGTGATATCTCCTGTTAGTCAGTTCTCATGGTTATCATTGCATCATCATAATACCATGAGTTTATCAGTAAAAGCATATTTAAAATAGAAACTAGGTTGGCATCAGTTTAATTGCAAAATAAATACTTAGCACAGAATGGCCTATTATAACAGTTCAGTTTAGCAGCATTGAATAACCTATTTTAATTAACTTAGTATGTATGATTCCCTATAAACTGTGACTAGGGCTGTTTATTGATCACAAAGGGAGTAGTGTCCTAACTTAGGAGGTTCTATCTTCAGTGGAGTCATTGTTCAGAACATGTTGTAAGCAGTGGTTAAAGTGGAATTTGTTAAGGGGAACTCTGAAACATACCCCTGCTCCCTTCACTGGTTAATCATTGACCCCATCTTTGTGGTTTTAGGCCCTCAACCCCATAATATTTGAAAAATTCATCTTATGAGGTGAGGTTAATATGGTACTAATATTTTAATAAGTGAGTAGTATTAGACTGACAAAAATAGTGTAAAACCTATGAAGCCAAGATAAGGACTTGAGAAGTTATTACATCCGAACCAATTCCCAATTTCAGTACAAACTGTCAGGATCAATCAGACTGCAGACAAAAATGTAAGGTGGGATCAGTAATAGCCACAGGCAGCAAGGGAGAGCAGGAGCAGTGCTTAAAATAGCTTGCATTTATTCAATATTTTTATTTTACAAATTTAGCCCACAGAATAAGAGCACATTTGTATCTTGTTTATTTTTTGTATGTTTTTATAGTTTAACTTATAATCTGGTCAAAAGCCATTGTATCCCTTTAGCTCAGTAGTACTTGGTGCCAAAGCTTTCCTGACATAATATAGAACTGAACCATTTGATAAAACAGAATGATAGATTTTACAACACAGAGGGAGGCTATTTGGCCCATCATGCCTGTGTCGATGGTAGCTCTTTAATTCATTGTACTGTAATCCCATTTCCCTGCCCATTCCCTCGGACCTTCCTTTTCAAATAATTATCCAATTCACTTTTAAGTGATAGTCATAAATATTAAGATCAACAAGATTTTAAAATGATTGATTTTTAATCAATTTATTGTTTTTACATCAATGCTGGTGATAAACAAATATTTGGTAAAATAAGTTGTAAACACTTTGGTGAATGAAACAGCTCATCTTCCTTCAAGTGAGACCTCTTGCGGATATTTGGGAGACTGCGCCCATCTGTAACAAGGTACCAGGAAGAGAAAGAAGAGGTTGGCACCCAGAGAGACATTAGCAAATTAGCATCGACTGCCAGATAAAGAGCCCAGCCCAAAAATTATTTGAAAGCCAATTTATAGAAGACTATAATACATTAAATGGTAAGTTCATAAAACACACTGTTTCCACTAATTTAACAAGTTTCATTTGTAACCATTTTTTGACTGTGATAGTTGCAGTGAAGCATTTTGTTTATTTACAGATTGTAGTTAGAATAAAAATGTAAGGTAGTGTTTGCTGAATGACCTTTTTGTTATGTACGCTATACTTTCTGAAGATAAAAATGCAATACAAAGGCCAATGGATGCAGCAGATGGAAATATTACTGAACACCTCCAGTTCTACCAGGTCATACTCCCCAGGTTAAAGGAGAACAGTATATTTTTTCTACCTTCATTATTGCAAATAGACATATAAATGATAAGTAATTGCTAAATGCTGTCAGCACCGCGTTAAATGCTGTCAGCAACTTCATGTCAAATAGCTATGTTTAATTTTTTTTAAACGAACTGAGGTATCACATTCCACTGAAAGGGTTTCTGTTCACTGGAGCCACATGAGATCAAAGCAGATCAAGGGTTATGAATTAGAGTTACTTGCGATTAAACCACTGCAAAAATCCATGAAGTGCTCAAGTCAATAAATCTTTTAGAAGAAAAAACTTTGGCAGCGTAAAAGTAAAAATTGTGCGAGGTACAACCCCTTCACTCATAATATTGCATCGAATGATTTTGGAGCATTGGCTAAACTGATTTTGTACAGCTGCACACACACAAAAGAGAGAGGGCAGATATAGGTTGAGCAAATGTTGTACCTGTCCCATAGCTTCCAACGGTCTTGGTGTCTGTTGAATAAGATCCTTTCCCTTCCAATCCTCCCATTTCTTTTAAGCGCAATTTTCCCTCGACTGTTTTTAATGGTTTTGGATGGAAACCCTTAGTTATATTTCGAGATCCACAGTTTTTCTCTGCTGGCTGAATGAATATGAGAAATGCAAGAGGAAGATCCAATAGTTGTACAAAGTTCACAATAAAGAACTGGAGCAAAGAATGAATTCTTTATGGTTAATGTACGTTTCTCAGTTGGCTATCTTGGAAGAGTTACCTGAAGTAGTTTTTGCCAAAATAGAATAGCAAAACATGAAATAAAGTAGTTACAAGGAACATTCATACAGTTCATTTTACAACGTCCAGCTCAGTAAGAGGAAAAATAAATAATGTTACAAAATTAAAGTCTACTTTATTTCCTGGCTAATGAATGAATGCTTTGGGGTTATTGGAGTTGCCATGGGAAGTGTGGGAATTGCTACTGGTGAAGAAAGAAAGGAATTGTGTGGAAGGAGGGGCTTGGAGCTCAACAAACCTTTTATTTAGCTAAATCTTTAGAGAGGGAGTTATAGGAATGAGCATGCAGCCAACAAAATCTATTGGATGTACCAAAGCCTGCATCAACTTTGATTTATTGATTAAAATGTGAATGAGACTTGCAGGAGAAAGTGAAGATAGATGATCCTCTGTATTGAGAAGCAGAGTGGCTACAGTGCTGGAGAACTTGTTGGAATGTAACCATTGGGGAAGCCTAAAGCCCAGTCAGGGGAAGTCCGGCATATCTGGCCTATTCGGTGGTAAGAAGGATCAAGTATGTTTTGGATGAAGCTTGAAACATTTGTCATGTTAAGTCTGGAACAACCAGGAGGTGAAATCTGGAGTTTTAGGGAAGTTTGGAACACTTGTCAGGAAAAGCTGGATATATTAGCTTTGGGGATTTCATAGTACTGGTTTTGAGATGCCTTAGGTATCACTTTGCCAAAGGCTGATACATCCAGAGACTGAGACTGGACAAACCATTGGGTAAATCCTGAACATTCATTGTGTTGCCTAGAGCATCTCTCAGTTAATGTATAATGTGAAAAGAATGCAATGTGGACAATTTGACAAGAAAGCCTGCAGCAAGAATGTGTCAGAAAAAGAGACCTGCAGCCAAAGGAAAGTTTATACTGATAACCTCCCATTGAAGGAGCCATGAATTTTGAATCCAAGATAAGTGATATGAACTATAGGAAATAGTATCAGAACTTAGCATGTAACTAAGCTATCTACACCACAGGAGATGGCCATTTGGCTTAGGGTTACATCTCTTGGTAATAGAAATGCAACGAAAGAGTAACATCTGCACACCACTGTCAGTAGCAGTAAAAGTGACATGGCACTCAACCTTTTTGTCATAGGCTCCTTTCTGGCAATTTCAGGAGACTTGGCAAGTTTGAAGTTCACTGCTGCCCTATTTCAACATGCTGGTCAATACATTACAGTCAGCGTCAATATGCAAGAGCAGGAGAGTCTGACAGGGTTTTCCAAAATCTGTGACAGCCTGGGGTGCAATCAACTGCATCTATGTTGACCATTCAATCACCTGTGCAATATCTCTTGAGAAGAATACCACTCGAATGTCCGATGGTTGATGCCAGGATGGGAAACTATTGTTATGAGGAGGGACTTGAGGTATTAGGGCTATTTCCGCTGGAGCAGAGAAGGCTAAGAGGAGATTTAATGGAGGTTTTTAAAGTTATGAAAGGTATTGATAGAGTAAATAGTGAAAGACTATTTCCTTTTGTTGGCGAGTCAGTGACGAGGGGTCATTAATTTAAAATCGTCACAATGAGAGTGAGGAGGGGTTAGCAAAATGTCTTTATACAGAATTGTTGAAGTATGGAATCCTTTGCCACAAGTAATAGTTGAGGCAAAAACCATTGCATCTTGTAAGAGACAAATGGATAGGTATTCAAAGCAGTGAAAGAGAGTGTGGGGTGTTGGGATTAGTTTTGGGTTGCTCTAGTAAAGAGCTGACACAGACATGATGGGATGAAAAGCTGTAAATGTCTAAAGTTCTAGGAGGCAAGTGACTGGTGCAGTCATTTGTGTTGCTGCAGTATCCATCCTTTCATAGCTGGCCCCAAGAGATTGAAATCATGAAGTAACTTAGCAGGGTCCAAGCAATGTTATCCCTCTGCAGTCACTCTCCTTCATCCAGCATCACTACCCCTTTCCCACCTTTTGAGAAGTGACTCATTCTCTGCTTACATTATCACATCACTGAACCTCCAGTGTGTGTATCTCTGGGATAGTCCATGATAAGATGAGGTTTGTTGCTGAGAAACCAGGCTTGATGCTCCTGGGGTTCTGGCAAACTTGTAACAAGAAAAGGGCACATGATAAGTGAACCTACGTAGTTAGGCATGTTGATGCTGTGCAGGCTGCACATGGCTCATTTCATAGCATAACAATACTGCTTTCCACATATTTATACAGAGAAGGTTTAAGAACATATGAATATAAGAAATAGGAGCAGGAGTGGGCCACATGGCCCCTTGAGCCTGCTCTGCTATTCACTAAGATCATGGCTGATCTTCTACCTCAACTCCACTTTCCCGCCCGATCCCATACCCCCATTATTTTTACTTTTCCCTTCTGTCTCTTTTATTTAATTCAATTATTTCTTAGCATCTCTTTTTTTCACTGCCTGTAACTGTTTTTAGAAAGATTTTAAATGTTGTAGCTTTCATTTCCTGGTTTAACAATTCAAGCATGCAGAGACAGTGAACGCAGCGTGTCAAAAATGCTGCAATCTGATTGGTCGAGGGGAGAGATCGCTCCTCTCACTTCTCCCAGGGCCCTAGCTTCACCTGATCTGACGTTGGGCTCTTCTCCGCTTCCTATTCGAGGAAGTGCCCGAAGAAAAGACCGCCGTAATTTAATGGATTAGTATAAATCTATGGAGCGGTCAGTTCAAAAAGGTTAGAGATTTGATCTGCTGACACCCTCCACCTGCCTTGGCTTTGCTCCTTCCATTGAAAGTGACCTTTTTCTGTAAGAAGATAAAGGAGAAGATGTGATATTTTGAGTAAATATTTCATGCTGTACATTTCAGACAGCAGCACAATTTTCTGGCCTTAAGTATAACTTATCGGAATATGAAGTACCTAACCTACAGGAAGCACTGAGAATGCTTGAGAGCTGTCAGAGTGCATGGTCATTGTCAGATGAGTGTGAATAATTATAGTCAATCTTCAGTCTTTCTCATCTGCATCATTCCAGGTTCTCCCTTGCTGGCCCTGCTGGCCCACTTCTCAACCATGTCTTCCTTCTACTTGTGTTGCATTTGCAGCAAGTTACTGTGCCAACTTGGGTTCAGCATTCTGTGTGTCACCCTTCCCTTCATCTCACCATTGGTAGCAGAGAATTCAGCCACCTAGGTCCTACTGTCTGGATCTCCCTCCCTGATAAACATCTCTGCCTTTCTACCTTTTAAAAACCTTCTCAAAACCCTTTGCTGCAATTGAGTTTTAATTTTCACCCCTCTTAATTTCTTCCAGCATCCTCTTTCTTAAACCTATTTGTGAAGTGCTTTGGGACCTTCCTTTATGTTAAAGGCATGATGTAAATGCAAGCTGTTGTTGCAAGTTTATTAGGTGTTGGTTGTTATATTCAAGTATACGTGTCTGACACCAGTAACTGTTTGAATGTCATCAGTGGCTATCTCTGTATATGGCATGCTACATTTATTACCATTCATTCTCATTTTTTAACTTGGCACTTTTCTTCAAGCCTGACATTCTTCTGGGTATCCTCCCAGAATCTCCTGCATGATGGCCTGCTTATCCCTCTAGATGTTGATGGTGTGCCCCTCATGAGAGAGCACTTTGTTGTGTATTCTTGCTGCCCAATGCGTTCTGTAAATCTGGGCTTACGCCTTCTGCTAACTCCCTCCATTTCTCACAGAAATTCTAGCCGTGCAGCTGGATCAGTGCACTATTTATACCTGTGACTTATACCACTTAAGTGGCCAGTTAGCTAGTTCAGCAAAATTCTTGCCATTGCTTTCCAATTCATCACTTAGCTGGGAGATGCGTTTAGCACAACGTAACACATGAGCTTCTGCGCTGGCAATGTATTTTTTCCACTGGCTACACAGCCTGAACTACGACACACAGCTCCTGTTTGTTATGTTGCCGGGCGGCCGGGAGTCCTTGCAGGAGCTGCTTGTCTTTTACCAGGACCTAATCAGGGTCTGGAATAGGGTTGTCTCCAGCCAGAGCTCTCCCCGGTCAAGGGTGGCGGCCATCCTACGGGAGCTGCTGTTCAGGAATCCGCACCTCCGCGTGGTTGGCTTCGGCAACACGCAGCCGGGGAGAGGAGGGCCCTGGTTGGCAAGGTAACCAGAGTCAGGAATGTGCTGGACGGCGGAGGAGCGGGCTGGATGTCGCCGATGACATTAGCTGAATGGATGTCCTGATGCTATGTCCTGGTGCTATGTCCGGCCAAAATCACCCAGGCGCTAAAAGTCGCACTCGGTCCTGACTCCACTAGGTGTGTCATGGAGGCTCAAGCGTATGGAGAGATCCGGTCCGATCTGACCCCCGCTTGGATAGAATTTCTCATCAGCACGAGGCCCCGATACCTCCCTCGGGGTCCTGCGCCTCACAACTTGAGCCGTCTCTCAGAAATTCCCTCTGTGCCATTCCATTTTGCACGGAGGGGTTTCCTGTACGGGCTGCTACTGCACAGTCTCCACTTCATCGCCCTCGTCTCCCGTCCGGACACGTCCTGGCGTACCATCTCGCCATCCGGTGGAGACGGGGGTCCCCAATGGAGGGCTATCTATACTGGAATCCCCCCCGAACCACTGGGGATATGGGGTGGGAGAGTGTCGCACGGAGCAGTGCCCACAAACAGGCTGTTAAGCCGTTTTATGGATTCCCAGGCTGCCTGTAATTTCTGCGGCCTGCATGAGTCCGTTTTCCAGGTGTACACTCAATATGAGAGGTTGCAGCCCCTGTTTCAATATTTATAGGGGCTGCTCCTCAAGTTCTGTTTGCACGTCAGTCCCACGCTCCTGATCTTTGGCCACCCAGTGAGGAGGGGGGCAGGCAAGTTGGAGGATCTCCTCATGGATCTGCTCCTGGGCCTGGCCTAGATGACCATCTACAGGTCCAGGTTAGACGTGGCACGTGGGGGCGGTCGCTCAGACCGTCTGCCACTCTTCCGCGGCATTCTCCACGCCCGAGTGGCTCTGGAGAAGAAGTGTCTGCTGGTTCGCTGGAGGCTTTCCGTGACCAGTGGGCACCGCAGGAACTGGAGTGGATAATAGACACTGACAACAAAATTGAAATCTAATTTGATTTTGTGATTGATTTGTAAAGAGGACAGATCTTAGAGGGCTTGATAGGGTAGATGCTGAGAGGCTGTTTCCCCTGGCTGGAGAGTCTAGAACCAGGAGTCATAGTCTCAAGATAAGGGGTTGACCATTTAGGACCGAGATGATTTAGCTGGGTGGCTCGTTCCTCAGCTGGCGCGGACACGATGGGCCGAGTGGCCTCCTTCTGTGCCGTAAATTTTCTATTTTTATGTTTCTATGAGGAAAAATTTCTTCCATCAAAGGATTGTGAATCTTTGGAATTCTGTACCCCAGAGGGCTGTAGGTGCTCAGTCGTTGAGTATATTCAAGACTGAGCACCAATATCAAGGGATATGGGAATAGGGCTGGAAAGTGGAGTTGAAGTAGAAGATCAGCCATAATCTTATTGAACGGGAGAGCAGGCTCGAGGGGCTGTATAGCCTACTCCTGCTCCTATTTCTTATGTTTTTAAATTTATCAGCTCCAAATAGATAATTTGATTTCAATGGAAGCATGATTCCTGTTAGCACTCAAAAGTTAATGGGCCGCAAGAAGCTGGTTATTTTTATCTTTTGGTTTCTCCACTTTAAACGATCGAACAAAGCTGAAGAAAATAAAGGTTGTAAAAAGCGCACTAGTGTTCTCTTACTGGCACTTGAAAGCAGGGGAAAAAAACACACGAGCTTCGAAAACTCGCCCAGTGTGAAACTGTGCAATCCTGCAAAAGTGTAACATAAGAGCAAAAATTTAACCTCCCAATTAATGGAGTGTTTGCATGCTAATAATGAGGTCACTCTAATAAACAGAATGCAACTGAAAAGACGCAAAGGGGGTAGGATGAGTAAATATGAAACCAATATTACATGTTTTAAACATAACAGCTGAAAATGTTAAGAGTAGGAAAATAAATAACAGAACAAGAGCTTATCGTTATAAGTATAATGAGAGACATAGCGTTTGCAGCTGTTATTGGTTAATCAATAGGACTGGAAGGAACAATTAACAAATGGCAACTGGAAATGTACATTTAGCAAATGAACACAAGATCTCAGTTCATGATTAGTTAAAGTAGAGGCAGCTTTTATTCATTAGTCAACTTGATGGTAGGTGACTGGAGCGAGTAGCTAAAACCACAACTTTGTAAAGATCGGTGCACAACTCTGGTTTTACTCTCTTAAATTGAACGATAAGGAGACACTGGATTGCCCCAGTGCCATCAAATTAAAACAAAAGTTCTCCCTTTTTGGCAGAACACAACTATTAAAGAACTAAACCATAAAACAATAGAAATGTATAAAATTAAATAGTAATATTATCGCCCATGTCCAATACATACTCCAGTCCCTGCAGTGCCCATCGGTCAGGGAAGACCTCAATCTTTGAGTAAAACCCGTGAAAAAAGACACTGGGTTGCTCCAGTGTTTAGAACCCCAGAATCCCACTACGGTGCCACCAAAAAATATATATTTTTTTGGCACACCCAATCATACAAATTAAACCAAATTAGACTAAAATGCTATTGTCCTCATCGACTATGTACTCCAGTCCCTGAGGTGCCCACCGGTCGTGGAAAGCCTCAAGCGTACTGGCGGACATTGTGTGCTCCTGCTCCAGGGCCACGCAGGCACGGACAAGACCGCGGAAGAGAGGCGGGCAGTCGGAGCGACCACCCCCGTGGGCCGCGTCCAATCTGGACCTGTGGATGGCCACCAAGGCCAGGCCCAGGATCAGACCCACGAGGAGGTCCTCTGACTTGCCTGCCCCCCCCCCGCCTGTGCACTGGGTGGCCAAAGATCAGGAACGTGGGACTGAAGTGGAGCCAGAAGTTGAGGAGCAGCCCCTTCAAATAGTGAAACAGAGGCTGCAACTCTCACACTCCATCTAGATGTGAAACACGGACTCATCCAGGCCACAAAAGTACAACTCTGATTCTAGTATATCCAAACCAGATCTGTGTCTGTATTTTACACATAACCATGGCAACATTTGTTACTTAATGTCATCTTAGTAGAGAGAATAAGTATTTTATAAAATCTTTGAGTGCTAAACAGCTATTTTAAATTAAAATACAATTAAGTTCTATTTAATAAACACATACTGGAACATTAGGAAAAAGACCACCATTCATCAAATCAGAAATATGTCAGGGCTTAGTAATCATATGAGTATAAATCACAGATTTGATTAATTACAACAAATATATAAAAGTTTGAATCAATATTTCAAATAGACAGACATTATACATGTACTGTGTGTATTAATTTGATCTAAATAGTAAAAATCTTGATATAGTAAGCTAAGTGGGAGATTGCAAAGATATTCATAATCCTGCATGACAAATAGCACAAAGAATCATACGTTTTGCACTCTCTCATTTTCATCCCTCCTGAATTCATAGAAATATATAAATATTGGTAAGTGTTAATTGAGAAGGAATTTATTATTAGCTACCCAGATACACAGAGACATGAATGAAAAGGAGTAACTACACTTTAGAGACAGGGATTGTGTATCCTTTTTAGCTGGAGAATCTTCCCCTTCCTAAATGGGTATTAGAAAAATTAGTATTATTAATGGAATGGTGCTGATCAGAATCTCTCCAGATTTTAAAGAGTGGTTTGTTTAAAATGGATATTACCATTCTGACACTCAGTAATTAGTGGGATATTCTAACAATCACCCTACTCCCCTCTGAATTGCAATTTTATTCGGATTTCACAGACAATTCTTGCCCTAGATAAGATGATGGAAAGATCAGTTAATGGAAAGGAACTGAAAGCTCTTGGGTGTTTGAAGCGGACCGCACGGTTGGTTACAGGCTGGAGTCACAGTCTCCCTGGAGGAGAGAGAGAGGCGGGGTCAGAGGAAGAGAATGAGGTTTTTTTTGTGCAGGGATGCTCCCTGCCCATTGATCAAACACAACACAACACCCTGATGGAGGGAATCATAGGACGGAGGTGATCAGTCTGCTAACTGAATGCGTGTTTTAGGAACAGTTGAAAAAACAGTACATCATTTTTCCAGTTGTGTTTCTCCAAGCTGTCGTGACAGTAAAAAAAAAGGTGGGGGGCGGGAGGAGAGAGACTATTGAAAGGCTAGGATCCAGTTTGCAGCATGCAGAGTGAGCGGAGACGGTGCAAATGATCTGATGTTGCAGAAAAGCGCCATTGTCTGTGCAGGAGCCTAGCCTCCTGCCAGATTCCTCCATCTCCATTAAATGCATTGGGATCTGCAAAGAGGAGCCGTTTGCTCAATGGTGCTTTTTATCACTTGTTTCCTTTTCGCCATAAAGGTAAGTGCAATGTAGCTTTAAACTGATGCATCACTTTTTCTTAAAAAAGAATGTTTATCAGTTTAACTGAGGACCATTATTTTGCACAAAAGCAGACTGAAATTGTTTAATTATCTCTATTGTTAATGTTTTGTGTGGAGTATAAAATGTTTTTTTTGAAAAAAGACCTTGGTGTGTAGTCTCCCCTCCCCTCCTCCCTCAATGTGCTTTCA
The DNA here is from genome assembly GCF_035084215.1 of Heptranchias perlo. Lineage (NCBI taxonomy): Eukaryota > Metazoa > Chordata > Chondrichthyes > Hexanchiformes > Hexanchidae > Heptranchias > Heptranchias perlo. The sequence continues at coordinate 12,433,831 of NC_090348.1, read as the reverse complement.
CCATTAATAACCAGAGCTGACACAAAAGGTCGGCTTGGCATAATATGCTTGCAGGCACAATGAAGTCACTTTATTTTCCCGAGACTAATGTATTGCAGCTTGGTGCTGCACCCCACTTATACCAATCACGTATCGCTTTAGTGTCTGTTTCCTGGATTAGCTACATTAGGTAATTACTACATAACGGGACAGTTTTAATTTCTTTTTAGAAAGAGATGCTGTTTATTATGAATTTTCTTTGACTTGTGCTGTTAATTTGTGAAAGATTATCTAGGTGGTTTGTTTTTTTCTCTCTCGTGGCATGTTGCAAAATTAATGCATTTTTGAATAAGTGGGGTCCAAGGAGACTACAGTAATGTTGACCCTTTCATTGCACGGGTTTTAATGGACTTGTTCCCCGAGGGCAACGCTCTGCCTTTTGATAGTCCTATCACAGTCATTTTTTAGCCCTTTACTCCCATGGTTACAGGAGCAACATGGAAATTGTTTGTGACGTGTGGCAAATGTACTTAGATTTGGATTTTGATAAATTTGACAGCAGCCATCTGAGAATAAATGGACAAAAAAAACTGAGCAATGTTCCGACAGAAAGAATAAATGGATTATTTACAATAGTCATTGTAGTAAATATAAATTTAAGAACATGTGGGTTAATTGGGGATTCTTGATCCATATCTGTGAATATATATTTGTATGTGTGTGTATATATATGTGTGTGTAGTGAACACTAGTGTACATATATATGTGTGTGTATATATGTGTGTGTATATATGTGTGTGTAGTGTACATATATGTGTGTGTATATATGTGTGTGTAGTGTACACATATGTGTGTGTATGTGTGTGTAGTGTACACATATATGTGTGTATGTGTGTGTAGTGTACACATATATGTGTGTATGTGTGTGTAGTGTACACTAGTGTACACATATATGTGTGTATGTGTGTGTAGTGTACACTAGTGTACACATATATGTGTGTATGTGTGTGTAGTGTACACTAGTGTACACATATATGTGTGTATGTGTGTGTAGTGTACACTAGTGTACACATATATGTGTGTATGTGTGTAGTGTACACTAGTGTACACATATGTGTATGTGTGTAGTGTACACTAGTGTACACATATGTGTATGTGTGTAGTGTACACTAGTGTACACATATATGTGTGTATGTGTGTGTAGTGTACACTAGTGTACACATATATGTGTGTGTGTAGTGTACACTAGTGTACACATATATGTGTGTATGTGTGTAGTGTACACTAGTGTACACATATATGTGTGTATGTGTGTATAGTGTGTGTAGTGTACACTACACATGTGTATATATGGTGTGTGCGTAACACATGTATATATGTGGTGTATGTAGCACGCGTGATATACGGTATGTGTAGCACACTTGAATATATGGGATGTGTAGCGCACGTGAATATACGGTGTGTGTATAGCATGTGAATATGTGGTGTGTGAATATGTAGTGTGTGTAGCGCGTGTGAATATGTAGTGTGTGTAGAGCGTGTGAATATGTAGTGTGTGTAGAGCGTGTGAATATGTAGTGTGTGTAGAGCATGTATATGGTGTGTGTGTCACGCATGTGTATGTGGTGTGTGTGTCGCGCGTGTGTATGGTGTGTGTGTCGCGCGGGTGTTTGTGTCGCGCTGGTGTGTGTGCCGCGCGGGTGTATGTGGTGTGTGTGTGCCGCGCGGGTGTATGTGGTGTGTGTGTGCCGCGCGGGTGTATGTGGTGTGTGTGTGCCGCGCGGGTGTATGTGGTGTGTGTGTGTCGCGCGGGTGTATGTGGTGTGTGTGTGTCGCGCGGGTGTATGTGGTGTGTGTGTCGCGCTGGTGTGTGTGTCGCGCGGGTGTATGTGGTGTGTGTGTGTCACGCGGGTGTATGTGGTGTGTGTGTGTCGCGCGGGTGTATGTGGTGTGTGTGTGTCGCGCGGGTGGATGTGGCGCGCGGGTGTATGTGGTGTGTGTGTGGCCCGCGGGTGTGTGTGGCGCGCGGGTGTGTGTGGCGCGCGGGTGTGTGTGGCGCGCGGGTGTGTGTGGCGCGCGGGTGTGTGTGGCGCGCGTGTGTGTGTGGCGCGCGTGTGTGTGTGGCGCGCGTGTGTGTGTGGCGCGCGGGTGTGTGTGGCGCGCGGGTGTGTGTGGCGCGCGGGTGTGTGTGGCGCGCGGGTGTGTGTGGCGCGCGGGTGTGTGGTGTGTGTGTCGCGCGGGTGTATGGTGTGTGTGTGTCGCGCGGGTGTATGGTGTGTGTGTGTCGCGCGGGTGTATGTGGTGTGTGTGTCGCGCGCGCGTGTGTGTGTGTCGCGCGGGTGTATGTGGTATGTGTGGCGCGCGGGTGTGTGTGGCGCGCGGGTGTGTGTGGCGCGCGGGTGTGTGTGGCGCGCGGGTGTATGTGGTGTGTGTGTGGCGCGCGGGTGTGTGTGGCGCGCGGGTGTATGTGGTGTGTGTGTCGCGCGGGTGTATGTGGTGCGCGGGCGTATATGTGCCGCGTGTGCAGCGTGCGTGTATATATGGCGTGTGTGTTTAGCGCGTGTATATATGGCGTGTGTGTGTGTAGCACACAGGTATATATAGCGTGCTTGTGTATCGTGCGTATATATGGTGTGTGTAGCGCGCATGTGTGTAGCACGCCTATATGGTGTGTGTGTGTAGCGCGCGTATATGGTGTGTGTATAGTGTGCCTATATAGTGTGTATGTGTAGCATCTATATGGTGTGTGTGTAGCATGCGTATATGGTGTATGTAGCGCGGGTATATGGTGTGTGTGTAGCACATGTTTGTGTGTGGTGCACACGTGTGTGTAGTGTGCGTGTATATGTGTGAGTTTGGTGTGTGTATATATTCATTCCAGCGCCTGCCTTGTGATAGACAACAGTAAGAATCTACCTAGATTAATTTGTAATAATCCAGGTCTTGGTACTTCAGGACACCCTCGGGTCTGTGGATCAATGGTAATGGGCAGATCTAGGTGGAAGGTGCTGGATCCACTGGATGCACAGTGAAGCTGGGAAGTTTCCAATTTTAATGTTATTGTCTTTCTCCCTGATGTGCTAGTATGAGGTCCTTTAGTAGTAAGAGCTTACCTAGTCTCGCATCTTGACTAATCACATCTAGTAATATCTGCTTATTATTGCCTTCTATCAAAGTGACAGTGATGCCCCCTTGCTGCATCAGCTGATTGAGATGGAGAGTAGATGATCTATACAGCCTCGGTGGGCCCCAGCTTCAATCCCTGGTCCATGCTGAGTTATCTGATTTCAGCCAGGGTGGCAATCAGGCATGGTAACTAACTTCTTTCTCCTGGCTTAGGGAGGGGAAAATCTGATATGGTTTCTCCCCCTGGTTGCAATTTAGGTGTTCTTTGCTGGAAATACTCAGGTATGGACCTCAGATGACGACAGATGATCTGGTTTGGATCTAAAACACCCCACGATCAAATAGCCCATCAGCGCTTGCCTGTAGGCTCTCACATAAATGCTGGTCATGCAGAATCATGCAGAAGTTTAAATTTTGTGATGTAATTTTTTACACCCAAGTGCACATTCTTTGTATCTAATTTTGTTTTGTATATTGTGTACTGATGTATAACGCTCATCTAGATTTCAAGCCCTTTTTCCTGAGTAAATTATCTAATTTGCCAAATTCCTTTTATGGGGTCTGTCCTTGAATGAATTTTCACACATAATGGGCGCTCACTTTGAGATCAGCTGGGTTCTGGGGCTGTTTTTCAGCATGAAATGGTGCATGTTATATGGGGAAGAAATACATTAGTTCTAATGTAAAATGAAAAGAATTGCATTTTGCTTTGAATTATGAGGCATTGCTGAATTTCAGCGAGAGCTGCTTTTACAGACTGTTATTGTTGTATAAAGTCCTGATCAATCTCCTAAACAGGAGTGGACCGTGGGTGTGCATTATTTAAATTCATATATCTTGTCTACTCAGAAAACGTGTAAATTTCACCAGCTTATACTGGAAACTCAAAAGCACTTTACGACAGCAATAACAAAAAAATTCTAGAAATTGAACTTCCAAAACATAATAGGCCTGATAGAATGGACCATTGCAGATCTGATGATGGCATATTCACTATGATAGAATTGTCCACCTCTGCAGTTACTTGAATGTTTATATTAGAATCATATATATCGATGTGTTACCTTTGTTCCAATGAAGAGACACTTGTTTAGTGTGACACTGAATTGGATCTTGCACCATCCTTTTTAACAATGCAGTAATAACAAATTGCATTTATGTAGCACCTTTTTAAGTTTAAAAAATGGCTCAGTACTTCACGGAGGAGAAATGAACCCAGCACAATGGTCCGTTAGATAGGTTTGGGGAGGATTTTAAAGGGACCGGTAGGGGGGTGGGTGTGGGGGGGTGGTGAAGTGGCAGTTTAGGCATGTGGTTTATGGTGGGATTTTGAGAATCCAACCGAGATGGCTGTAGACTATTAGAAATCTATTCAATCCAGTTTTCTGATCCAACACTTTGGTTGCGATGGATTCAGATATTTGATATTGAGGAATTCCTTATTTTCAATTGGAATCTTTTACTTTTGTAGCTTTATTCTAATTCTCAAAATACTGGTGCTCATATTTAATCACATTTTTTTCTGATTGTAATTAAATTGCCACTTAAGCAGTTGGCTCCTGATGTGGTATCACGTAATGTGGCCTTAGTGAGTCCCAGCATATTTTTGTATAATCTTTATCTACACTACTTAAACTATGAGCTGGGTCAGAACAAAGTTATATCCCATCAATCCGAGAGAGCAGTGAGAATTAATTTCTGTAATTTTCCAGTGAACTTAATTGTATACCTTATGAAATTAGGCTGTGCCCTAGCAAGTGCCCTGTGTCATTTTACTTCATGCCAAATATTGCTTTAGTGTCTGGTTAGAAAATAGTTGACCCTGAATCTCCTTAACTTTAACACGTCCTTCCCCATTGCCATCCAAAAAAGGGAAGACTGATGATGTAATGCCTCAGCTCCGAACTCAGATAAGCTTTACCAACCTTACTGTAAGGGCAGTTGACAAAAAGAAAATTACACTGTTGAAGATTAGTAAAGAACCATGCACATCGTGACCTGGACGATTGTTTTCTGATATAATCCATGCAGAATTAATTGAGGAAACATGAGAGAAGCTGCACACTAGTAATAAACACACTCATGCGTTAATGGGTCATCGATATAGGTATAAAATATCAATACAAATATACAACAGCCATTCAGTTCATTACTTTTAAGGTCATAAAGAATGTAAGGCCATAGTGAGAAAAGGCCATTGGGCTCATCAGACTGACTCCATCCAGAGTCCAAGATGGATGCACCTCCCTCCCACAGCAACTATTTCAAAAAACACTAGGATTAGATTTTCCGATCACCAACCAGTCAGAAATCTGGTGCTATGTTCCGCTACCTTGCCTGACAAATATTAAATAGCTGTGTTAATATCTCTAACTTTCAATCTCTTACCAAATATTGATCCAGCTCTAAGATTTAAGGAGTTAGCAATATTAATATCACTGCTTGCCAATTGTCTCTGAATTAGTTACCTTTTCAGGGAGTCTGATATCCTGTATGTGTGTGGGGGTATTTTTCTAATCTGTGCTGGAAACTTGTGCATTCTGTGTTTGCAACTAATTTTTTAAAAAAAATTTACGCCAGGTTTTCAATTTTTACAAAAAAGTAATGGTGAATAACATTCAGCATATTTCTGTTAGAATACAAAAGTGCAGAAAACTCTCGTTGAAAGCATAAAGATTTGGCCCATCTAGCACGATTACTGTCAGTTACTGTGGAAAAAATGCTTCATTTCTAGTGCATTTAGAAACTATTTTAACTTGACTGTAAGGAACATTGCACCCTGAACACTCTCAAATATATCAAAACTAACTTTTTCTTTCAATGTCTCATTTGAGTTCAAAATGGGTGCTGATTAGATATTTAATTGTTTGCTGCCCTCCCAACAATGGTATAATGATTGTCCAGCCCTAATATGCATATGATATGGCTCGAATCCCCATGCATACTATAACTAGGAAACGAGACGCTAGAAATTGGAGTTATTTGTGAAAAGCCTGGATGTAATGATTTATCAATATTCCAGAGAGCCATTTGGTGGTCAGAGATTTGATTCATATATAAACACCGTGGGTTAGGTTTCATCTTCAGCACCTTGGGGGTAATCTAGTGGGATGGATCTAGGGTTACCAACCCTCCAGGATTGTCCTGGAGTCTCCAGGAATTTAAGATTAATCTCCTGGACACTGCTGCAACTGGGCGGGGCAGTTGAGTCAGGAGGTCATGTGATGAAACCTCCAGGGATATGTCCAACCAGAGTTGGCAAACCTAGATGGATCACATGCCCTTTATAAAAGCCACCTAATTTTCATTCCATTACTTTCAATGGAATGAAGATCGGATGGGTTCAGTAAAGCGGGTGTGACCCACCCGCTTGATTACTGCCCAGGCCATGAAGACCGAAATCTACCTCCATGTGCTCAGAGAAGGAAGCAGACCTTTTGAATAAAGGTTGAGACACAGTGCAGACATGTCTTGAAAGTTGATGAAAGGGGCTACAAGCCGTTACATGGTATCCCAACTAGAAACGGATTATTTGAAACTCAAGAACAATGAGTGGAAGTGTGGGAAAAATAGAAGAAAACATTGTTCACCATGTGAATGGGCCTTAGAGAACAAAAGAGGCCAAAATGCCAGTTATTTACTACATGTGTTGGATGAGGACATGATAGAGTCGTATAATACAGAGGAAAAATGGAACCTGGAGGTATTGACAGATGAATTTGAAGAATATTTTACACCCCAGAATATTATGTACAAAAGACATGTTTAATACCAGGTTTCAAGCTCAAAAGAGCAGTATGTAATAGATTTGTGAAAAAAGGCCAAATCTTCGAGTACAGATCCCTCAAAGGATTTGATAGGGTCGATAGAGAGAAACTATTTCCTCTGGTGGAAGAGTCCAGAACAAAGGGGCATAACCTTAAAATTAGAGCTAGGCCGTTCAGGGGTGATGTCAGAAAGCACTTCTTCACATGAAGGGTAGTGGAAATCTGGAACTCTCGCTCCCAAAAAGTTGTTGAGGCTGGGGGTCAATTGGTAATGTGAAAACTGGGATTGATAGAATTTTGTTAGGCAAGGACATTAAGGGATACAGAACCAAGGGGGGTAGATGGAGTTAAGATACAGATCAGCCATGGTCTAAATGAATGGGGGCAAAAATCCTACTCCTGTTCCTATGTGCCTTCCTAGATCCAAATTACTGAGAGGAAAGGGACTAGAGCTACAGAAAGCAGTTAACATTTGCAGAGGAACAGAAGCCAGTAAAACCCAGCTAGATGTAATGAGTGGAGCAGAGATGTCACTTCATGTGATGCAAAAAAAAACCCCAGATCTAGCTGGTCAACAATAAATCATAGACTGTAAGTATTGTGGTAAATCATGAAAGGAAAGATGTCCAGTAAATGGTCAAATGTAATTTTTTAAAACAAAAAACATCTCTCTCAGTTTGCGAAGCCAAAGCAAAACCATCCTCTCCAGACAAGGAAAAATGAAAAGTAAAGTTCATTGTGGAAAAGCACTGAGTGAGATTGGATGTGATTCAGACAGAAGATGACATTGAATGGACAGTCATCCTCAAGATAAACAGAACTGTTCATTTTAAGCTAGACACAGGAACTCAGTGTAATGTTATGCCACAGTCATTTACAGGAAGCTAAGCACTAGATTGAGAAAATCTAGTGCAAACTTGGTGATGTACTTTGGCCACGCCAACAAGCCAATTGGGAAATATAGCCTCGTGTGTGAATATAAAGACAAATGTCTGGAATTATAAATTCTGGAACAGCCAGTCCTCGGATTTCAAATGTGCCAACAGTTAGGATTGATCAAAAGAATTGACGCATTCACTAACAATAAATGCCCAAAAGTGACAGAATGTGTGCTGATGTATTTAGAGGTTGGGGCTGTGTAGCAAGAAATCGGAGCATATGTTTAAAGCCAGGTGCTCAATCCATCAGATATGCACCAAGGAAAATGGTGGCCACACCACGTTAAAGTTTGTGATGAGCTGGAAGAAAATAGGATGGAGAAAATTGGTGTAGTAAAATTAAAGAACTAAGCAAATGGTTCAATAGTATGCTGAGAGCAGTTAAGCCAAAACAGCGAAGGAGTGAGAATATGCCTGAACCCTAAAGATTTAAATAAAACCACAAGAAAGGGAACATTTTCCAATGTAGACAATAGAGGAATTAAGTGTTGTGGTTGACAATTGCCAAAATCTTTTGATGTAATTTTTTAGCTACTGACAAGTACAACTGGTTGAAGATTCACCAAAAATTTGCACATTTAATAGTCCTTTTGGCCCAAAGGCAAATACCAGAATGCCCTCTGGATCACTTCGGTTCCAGAAAATTTTAAATGCACAATGTCACAGATGCTAGATGACATTGAGGGAATGGAAGTTATTGTAGATGGTATAAAGACCAAGAAAACACATTTTTTTGAGTTAGTAAAAAATAAATTCCTGAAGGAAAGGGAGATGTAATGATATATTAAAGTTGTATAGAGGCATCTAGTGGTTAGATGGGATTGATACATTGCATAGAATGTACAGCACAGAAACAGGCCATTTGGCCCAACCTGTCCATGCCGGTATAGAAATACCACGGAGGCAAGATTGGACATGAGCAGGGACACAAAACAGGCAGAATCACATTGTTCGCCTGTTATAACGCTCAACCACATATTCAATTCGGTTGACTTCAATAATGCTATTTTGCGCCCCTGTCCAAGTCCAATTTCGCTCCCCCTGTGTTCAGAATGAAGCAGACACTCAGGATAAAACTTGAGATGTGTTGCAGTTGTTCAAATGAGCTACATATCCTTACACTGGGAACAAGTCAACTGCGTGATCTCTGCCAGAAACTAATGCTTGGAGTGGGACAGTTCAAAGGAAAGTCCAAAGTAAAAGAAGATTTAAAAGAAAAATTTGTAGACAGATTTTGTAGTAATCACTTGTAAAATTAGTTAGAAATATCTGTAGCTTTTTGTGTTGAGAACACTATATAAAGCCTTTGGTTGTCTCACTAGTCAGTTGGGCTGTTTCTGTATCTTCAACGAGGTCAGGCTTTAACTAAAGAACTTTGAGTCTTTCCATTGTATAGTTAAGGAAACTCCGATGACCATTGTATAGTTAAGGAAACTCCGATGACCATTGTATAGTTGATGAGGAAACTCCGAATTTGAAACAGCAGCTGGAAGTGTTACCTGGAGGCCAGCTATAAGAGCGCACGTTTACATGTCCGTGGTTTGATGCCTACCATGATTTGGTTGCAGAGAGACAAACAATTACTGCTAAAACACCACACCTCCAATGGGTACAGCCACTGTTTGAGGAGATATGGGAACTGTGTCCTTGCTGTGGTCAGGAGTATGATGATAATATACTTGTCTTGTGGTGAGTTATACTACTCAACACACCACTCACATGGACTACCTATTATCTGCTGTTCCAATGAGGGCTCAAACCCATGTTTCTCAACTGACTAATGACAAACTAGTGACTAACCTCCTTGAGGGAGGGGGAAGTAAGCAGGGCCTCTTTGGGTTTGAGGATTGAAGATTGGAACACTTGATAATCTGATACCTTAATTAGACAGGAAAATAATACTTCAGGCATTGCTAATAACGAGCCTGTCATCCTGGCTCTTTACTGGGACTTAGAGGGTTAGACATGTTGTTGGGAGCTAGTATTCTTCCCACTCTGCTCTAGAGAGCCTTGCAAGCCAGTGCCCTAATGGAGGGAATGATCCTAGCCAGGGCAGGCAGTGGGATGGTTACCAGTGCTCTGGGCTGGTAAACTGTGCAGTTTTATCTGTTTAAAGTCCAGCAGTACCCATTGTGACCTTAGAGGTCATGAAGTGTTGGCTTCTGCCAATCTGTGCCTGATCTCTCCGGACAAGGTAGCAGAGCATGTCCCTACAGGGAGGGAGCGTGCCCTCCATATTGGGCCAACAGAAACACTACCTGTGTGGATTTCTCCACTTGATTTGGAAACTTTTTAACGTGGTGATGGGTTACTGCATGTCAGAAATCCAGCTGACCAAAATGCTCATCATGTACAGTGATCTGAGATACATGCAGTGATGCAATAAATGATCCAACGAATGTAGTGTGTTGCCATTTGATCATCTATTGGGATTAATGCCTTCAGTAAGAAAGCAGAGGAAACAGTGTGCCTTTAAACTGTAGCAGAGGCATGAATACTCGAGTCAATTCCAGATTCGCTCCCCTTTTGAAAGGGGCAACAGCAAGCAAGAGTATATTTTATTGTGCTCCTTGGGCTTTCTTTTGAGACATTGAACAGTCAAAACAAGCCCTACTTTGTCAATTTAATCACAAAATGTGCAGGCTTTCGTGTTCATTATTAGTATTTGTTGGTTCTGATTATTCTTTAGGATCGGTAAGTTTATTTTCAGGCAACTCTTGTTCTTTTTGACTTCACATCAGCAGCTGTGATGTGTAACAGTACAGAACAATGAGAAGTTCTGAATCTGAATTAAATGGTGTGTACACATTGAGGGCTTTAAAATAGGCAGTCCTGTGTTGTCATTACTTGTGACCTAATGCACATTAACATTTACACAAGAGTGATTTTATTCATTAATTCACAAAGTCTAATTATATTTTCAAATGCTTGGTTTTACTATCACTAGTGTAAATCAAAACATACCCAGAAGCTTCTGTAAACTTAATTCAATATAATTTTACATATGTAAGGTGGAAAGCAACCAACCTGATTAAACAAATCTTTGTTCAGATCATGCATGAACAAAGTGCAAAGGGAGGCGTAGTAAATCACTTAATAAATGGGTGATAGTCTTGAGCTGTAGAGCAGTGGGGGCTCGGGGTGTAACTGTTCTGTGTGTGAGAGACAGCATGTCTGGTTCTCTCTCTCCCTCGCCAGTACTTGTGTCCATATTTGCACCATTGGACGCAAGTGGGTTGATTTTGTGAGTGCCACTTCAAAAATAATTAATTGGCTGGGAATCACTTTGGGATGTCCAGAGAACGTGAAGATGGTATATAAATACAAGTTTTGTTCTTTTGTGCTAGATGTAGCTGATAGCCTAATAATAAGTCGGTGATCTCTTTGTCTCTTTATTAACCAACTGCTAACTTACACTTTTTATAAATTTACCAGTGTAGTTTTCTTGCCTAACAGTTAGTGAATTCCTGCTAAACAAATGTTGATGGCTCACTGGGTTACTCGACAAGGTTCTGTGCCATGAAGTGGAAGAATCCAGTCATGTTCACAATTTCCCATTCAGCGAGTTCCCGGTCTGAGCCATGCTGTCAGGAGGACATGTGAAGGAAGGAGGGTGAAAAAGCCAGAAGCTTGAGTCAAACCGGATTACTCTTCAACAGCTCCGTTACAAGGCACCATCATCAAATCCTGGGAGTAGCTTGCTCCACTCCTTAACTAAAGGCCCTGGAGAAGAAGGAATAACTGAGGGAACAAATAAGAATAACTGATGAAAATGTTTGTATTGGCAGTGCACTTTTTCAGATAAAAGTGACTACTTTCTAGGTATCTCAATCCCAATGACACATTGCAATTCCAGTATATAACAGAGAATGCCTCTTTAGAAATATGCTACACTATGCAGTGCTACAGAAAGCATTGGTTATGAAAGTTAGCTAACAACTTTTTTTTTAACCAATTAATATTTTGGCAAGATGGAAAGAAAAAAAAGAACTTGTATTTTAATACCTCCTTTCACGACCTCAGGATGTCCCAAAGCGCTTTACAGCCAATGAAATACTTTTGATGTGTAGTTAGTCACTGTTGTAATGTAGGAAATGTGGCAGCCAATTTGCATACACCAAGGTTCCAAAAATAGCAGGGATAAATATTGGCCAGGACACTGGGGAGAACTCTCCGTTATTCGAATAGTGCCATGGAATCTTTTACATCCACCTGAGAGAGTAGATGGGGCCTCGGTTTAATGTTTCATCCGAAAGACAGCACCTCAGTGCACTCCCTCAATACTGCACTGAGGTGTCGGCCTAGGTTATGTGATTGAGTCCATGGAGTGGGAGTTGAACCCACAAGCTTCTGACTCTCGGCGATTCTGCTAACACTGAGCCACAGCTGACACTCATTTAATAGAGGTTGTCTCTTTCTACAAAGGATAGGATTTAGAGGGAAAAACAAGCAAGAACTTCCAGTGTTCATGTCCTTGACGTGGTTCAAGTGCTTCACAGCCAATGAATTACTTTTTAAGTATAGTCACTGTTTTGTAGGCAAGTGAACACAGCAAATGAGATTAATCACCAGTTATTCTGTTTTTGATGGTGTTGGTTGAAGAAACAATGCTGGTTTAGATACCGGGAGTACTCGCAAGCATCAAATAGTGCCATGGGATCTTTTACATGCACCTAAACAGGCACACGAGGCCTTGGTTTAACATCTTATCTGAAAAACTGCACCTTCTAACTATGTAGCACTCCATCTATACACTGAAGTATCAACCTAGATTATGTGCTGAGGTCATGTAGTGGGGATTGAACCCATGAACTTCTGACTCGGAGGTGATCAGGCTACCTACTGAGGCAAGCTGACATGGTTTATTATATTTATGGAATTGGGTTTGCTGTATTTCCAACTTCCTATTGCATCTCTGGAAGGTTATGTGCGTATCCAGAACAGTCAAGTACTCAGTATAATGTGGACGCATCACGCGGTGCACTACTACAGTAAATCATTTCCACTGTGACACGAGAAACCGTTTGAACTGAAAGGACCCATTGTAGGGTGGGAGGAGGCTTGTGTAGGGTGGGAGGAGCCTCATGTGCAGCATAAACACAGGCATGAACCAGATGGGCCGAATGGCCTGATTTTGTGCTGCACATTCCACGTAATTGTCAACACCATATCAGCAAAACATTACTTTTGCATTACTCACCAATTTTAATTTCTCATTATAAAGACACAGTATTTTTCTTGTCTTTTGATAAATTGATATAAATCTGTCAAAGTAAAATTGTGTGGCAATGTGCTGTAAATAGATCAGTTTTGGTTCAAAGTAATTACACCTCTCCACGTTTTGCGCTCTCTGTTATAACACTATCTCGGTGATTATGCTACTTGATACTGCGCTCCTGGATTTTTATGGTTACATTTTAGACAATGGTATGCGATGTTCACAAGCGAAAATGTCTAGTTGGAAAGCACAAAGCATTGACTCCTAAGGACAATGAAGGCAGAATGTATTTAAAATCAATCCAGTCTCTCTCTGGAAACTAATTACTGCCAGTATATTTGGGGGTTGCACTATATTCCTTCTCTTTGTGTTCAACTTGAAATATTAAACAGAATGAAAGGGCTAGGATATGTGTAAGATATGTTGATTAGATCTGATTTATATTAATGTTGATTAGATCTGATTTATATTAATGTTGATTCGATCTAATTTATATTAATGTTGATTTATTGCCTGGGGAAAGCTCTTTTAATCATTCGTGACCGACAGGATCTATGACAGGATGTCTTTTTTTAAAAAACGCTGTCCAAAATTTAATTTGGGATCAATCGTGCTGTATAAAACAAAGTATGTTGGGCTATCTTGTTAAATATTAGATGCATTCTATAAATTGCAGCTATCCATATATTATAGAACATCATGCATGGGTGTGCTGTAATGCATTATTGAACAGCATTTTGGATTGCGGAATAAATTTCAAATGAGTCTCTGTCTGTCAGTCTAAGGCTCCAAATTAGGCAAGCAAGATTGAAAGTAGTAAGGGTTTGAAACCTCTGAGTGTTTAGAATTACCTGAGGACTAAGACTGTGTTGCATGTAGAAGACTTCACTGACCCTTCTGCAAATGGAAGCTATTATAACTGTGCTCTTAGTTTATGAAAGTATGTGTCCAATATAGTGTCAGTTTAATCCCCAGAAAACGGAGAAAGAGATAGACCGAGTAATTATAGGCCTGTCAGTCTAACCTCGGTGGTGGGCAAATTATTGGAATCGATTCTGAGGGACAGCATAAATCGTCATTTAGAAAGGCACGGGTTAATCAAGGACAGTCAGCATGGATTTGTTAAGGGAAGGTCGTGTCTGACTAACTTGATTGAATTTTTTGAGCAGGTAACAAGGAGGGTTGATGATGGTAACACGTTTGATGTAGTCTACATGGATTTTAGCAAGGCTTTTGACAAGGTCCCACATGGCAGACTGGTCAAAAAAGTAAAAGCCCATGGGATCCAAGGGAAAGTGGCAAGTTGGATCCAAAATTGGCTCAGTGGCAGGAAGCAAAGGGTAATGATCGATGGGTGTTTTTGCGACTGGAAGGCTGTTTCCAGTGGGGTCCCGCAAGGCTCAGTACTAGGTCCCTTGCTTTTTGTGGTATATATTAATGATTTGGACTTGAATGTTGGGGGCTTGATCAAGAAATTTGCAGATGATACAAAAATTGGCCGTGTGGTTGATAGTGAGGAGGAAAGCCGTAGACTGCAGGAAGATATCAATGGACTGGACAGGTGGGCAGAAAAGTGGTAAATTGAATTCAATCCAGAGAAATGTAAGGTAATGCATTTGGGGAGGGCAAACAAGACAAGGGAATGCACAATAAATGGTAGGATATTGAGAAGAGTAAAGGAACAAAGGGACCTTGGAGTGCATGTCCATAGATACCTGAAGATAGCAGGACAGGTAGATATGGTGGTTAAGAGGGCATACGGGATACTTTCCTTTATTAGCCGAGGCATAGAATATAAAAGCAGGTTATGCTGGAACTGTATAAAACATTGGTTAGGCCACAGCTTGAGTACTGCGTAAGGTTCTGGTCACCACATTACAGGAAAGATGTGATTGCACTAGAGAGGGTACAGAGGAGATTTACGTGGGTGTTGCCAGGGCTGGAGAATTTTAGCTATGAGATAAGATTGGATAGGCTGGGGTTGTTTTCTTTGGAACAAAGGAGGCTGAGGGGAGATTTAATTGAGGTATATAAAATTATGACGGGACTAGATAGAGTGGCTAGGGAGGACCTATTTCCCTTAGCAGAGGGGTCAGTGGCCAGGGGGCATAGATTTAAAGTAATTGGTAGAAGGATTAGAGGGGAGCTGAGGAGAATTTTTTTCACCCAGAGGATGGTGGGGGTCAGGAACTCACTACCTGAAAGGGTGGTAGAGGCAGAAACCCTCATCGCATTTAAAAAGTACTTGGATGAGCACTTGAAGTGCCATAACCTACAGGGCTACGGACCAAGCGCTGGAAAGTGGGATTAAGCTGGATAGCTCATTTTCGGCTGGCATGGACACAATGGGCCGAATGGCCTCCTTCTGTGCTGTAACGTTCTATGATTTTATGATCAGAATTAAGTGACTTGCTTGAACATACACTAGTTGTATTAAATATACTTTGACAATATCTTTTTAAATACTGAGTACCATATGTGTGGACTGGAAAGTGGTTGATTCCCAATGTTTTGTGCATTACTTTTAATACGATCTCATTGTCATCCATTTACACCTTTTCATTGGTACCACTGTCCACTCTAGATTCTTTTTACTGCTCTCACTTAAAGCATCTCGTTGCTACCACTCTCCCTGCCAGCTTCTTTTCTCTCCATCTCACCCATTTGTTCACTGTCCGTCAATTCCAGTTCCTTCTCTTCTCTCCTTCCCAGACCATTGACTTTTTTCCTTCTTTGGCCTACCAGCTTCCCCCCCCATCCATTTATTACCGCTGTTTCTCTCTCCCTCTACACACGAGGCTCCTTCTCAGCTTGTTGCCACTGATTTTGCTCTAGACTGTTCCATTTTTTTTTTGTAATTTAAAATTTATTGAAGATTTGTGACAATTGCAAAGAAAGCAAGTAAGAACAACAATGGTGATGATGCTAGAAGAACCAATATGGAATTAGATCCACTTAATGAATCATATTCCACACAACACTAAATGTCACCTGAATACCAGCCCCTTCACACACTATAAAATGATGATCTACCTCCCACAAGCACTCAGGAGTAGCTGAGGCCTGACATTCAGTACAGGGATGAGTGACCCTTCATTTGATGACTAGCCTTTATTTATGCATGCTTTAGCCCTACTTCTGTTACTAATTAGACAAAAAAGATACAAATGCTAAGATATAACATTCTATATGCAGCACAAATAAGATGGGGAAGAAAAAATAAACCATCCATAGAGTGTTCCACATAACCCGTGTCCAGTATTTTTGGGAAGCCTCCCTCTCTCAATGGTGTCATGCGCAATCGAGTGTACAGTACAGGAACACTATACCTCATGATCAAATATGCTAATAGAATATTTATCTATGCAGTGCTTATGATATATAATATCTAATTTTAAAAATACATGCCGTCTATCCATTTTATAAAGCACTTGGATTACTTAGTGATGCATCTAGTGATTTTGTCCCAATCCATAATGCAAGTAGCCAAAAATCAAACCTGCTCCTGTCACTCCAACATTCTCATTGCAAGCTTAAGTAAGTCATGCATTTTAAAATTAGGGAGTGCTTGACGTAATAACAAAGTATGAGCGTAAAAGCAAACTCTTGTAATAATTTTGTAAACTAAATGATCTCCTGTGCTGTTGCTCATGTGTAAATCAGAGGATGTGTTGCTTTGTAATGACAGGACTGTTCTTCCATAAAACTTTTAATTTTGATCAATTGCATGTTTTAAAGTGCCTGTGAATGAAAGTAAGGTTCCTGGTGACTACTGTAACAGTTGCTTGTGTAATCAGCGTGTGCTCCACATAGCAGCAACTTAATCCAATCTCTAATTTTAAACAGCGCTGGTGAGCTGAACACTCTATATAATAACCACATTCTCCCTCACTGAAATAACCCTACATAATTTATGCACCATATCTTAACTGTTGAAACTTTTAGTCTAAGAATGAAATCGCCATACCCTTGGATTGCCCGCGACCAATGCTGTGGGAGATGCTCTAATGTACAGAATATATTTTATCTGTTGAAACTTGTTGTTTAAAAGTGAAATGTGACGATGATGGAGGTCAGATGCATCATGGACCTTCTTGGTCCAGGGTATTTTAAACTATAATGAACAGGCTAATTGGATGGAAACATATTTGTTACAAATATTTTTATTTCTTTATAAAAAAAACATTTATTATTACTTACATTGCATATGGCAGTTCAATTGCTCAGAAAGCCTAGAAATTCTTTAATGTGTTTGTATGACATTACTGTCCACTGTTTTTAACACTGGGATTAACTCATTTAAAATGGCACACTGATGCAGTAGGGGGTGCTCTTAGGTTAGGGCTGAGACATGTTGGGGAAAAGTGAAAGGAGCTTTCCTCTGCAAGTTACAGTGCTATACCTGGTGTGGGAATGCTTGATGCTGATGCTGTGTGCCTGGAATGGGATTGCTCCACTCCTCTACATACATCCCTCACTTTGATAAGTGTTTAAAAAATAGTTTAAAGTAAATAGGTAAATAAAATAAATGCTTCAATACCTCTGCTAAAACAAGCACCAGAGCTACGTCACGGGGTAAAATTTCCTGGGAGCTTCTCCCAATTCACTGCTGTAACTCGGGCACAAACCCTATTTACGCACATACAGGGTTACCGCCAAATATCTGGCAGGGCAGCACAAGAATCCCCGAGGAAATTCACCCCCAACATATCGCCAACACTAATTTTGAGTCTGACACTGATTTGGTGAATGTTAGGGTTATGGTACTCGGAATTGTTTCTGTGTTTACTGTGCTGTTCAGTGTTGACCTCATGATTTATACAATTTAAGAACTGTTTTACAATATGCTCAGTAAAGTTGAGGGAAGAAGTTCTGATATAAAGTTGTTTAATTGTTCACTACGGTCACAGAATATTTTACTTAATTATTGCCCAGAACTTGGTTCAAATAAACAAGGGTCTGCCAGAGTGTAATTGTTTGTAATACTTCTGGTGATGATTATTGGAATGCCCTAACCCTGTCTTTCTGAAGTGTGTGTTATGTGTATGTGTGTACATATGAGTTTTTTTATACATACATGCACACACAGATATAGATAGATATATATATAGATAGAATCTTACTGGCCGTTTGTATATTCAGTGGTCCTGTAGGTAACACCTCTCTGTCTGAACACTTTGATTGCCTTGACAACGGGCAGTTGGAAAGATTATCTGTAATCACCAGGTATTGTTCTCTGAATAATAATGCGAAACGTTCAAGGATTTCCACACTCACCTGAAAAGGAGAAAGCCTCCGAAAGCTTGTGATTTTCAAATAAAATTGTTGGACTACAACCTGGTGTTGTAAGATTCTTTACATTTGCCAACCCCAGTCCATCACCGGCATCTCCACATCATATATATAGATAGAGAGATCTATATATCTATCCAACAATTCAGGACCATGGTATGTACACAGACACTAAATGTATGTATATATGTGTGTATATATACACCATAGACCTGAATTGTTAGTTATTTAATAAAGTGTCTTTTACATATTACAAGAGCTCTAGGTGAATGAAATGGCATTTAATCAGCACCCATTGACTCACATGCTGCACATTACAGTACATGTACTTTGAGGTTCAAATGAAACCAAAGTGCTTAGCTGATTGTTTTTCCTGGGCATACAAGCACTGCCCTCATTACCAGTGGCAGTCTACTAGCTCCATGGGAGATCAAATTAGCTCCCGTAATCCGATTGACTTGAGTCGTTTCATGTTACTAGAACTTGAGCCAACACAATGTGTAAATGTCTCAAAGTCTAGTATTTCTGCTCTCCCCAATGTCTTACTTAGCTTATTCAATGAGTAGCTGAGCATATAGACCAAAAATAGTTTGATCTGATCCATGTTCTGTGCTGAGTTAAATGATTCCAGCCAAGTTGGCAGTAGGAATGCTATAGTTAATCCTCATGCTTTTGGGTTAAAGAGAGGAGACTTGACCACTCCTGTTCACTAGTTAGTGGCCCTTGCTGTAAGTGCATTTGTAGAGACATTGGGTGAGGACAGATGGGAATTGATTGTAAACTTCACTCCATTGGGAATAGCCTTCCGGCACTTTTGGTGACGGCTCGCATAAATAATGCCAGCTCGGGTGAGTTTGGAGAGCTCTGTCAATGCACATAGCACTGTATCCAGCAAAGATCTAATACCATGGAAAGTGTAAGGAATCTTACAACACCAGGTTATAGTCCAACAGTTTTATTTGAAAATCATAAGCTTTCGGAGATTATCTCCTTCGTCAGGTGAGTGAGTGGATGAGAGGTTCTCAAATCGCATATCTTATATTAGGCTGGGAATCAAAGGTGTCGTTGGTGTTCAGACAGGTTAGCCACGGAAAACAGTACATCCCAGTATACTGAATACACAATGGGTCAAATTACACAGACAAAGAGAGAAAGAGACCCGAAAGGCA
Organism: Heptranchias perlo; assembly: GCF_035084215.1. Taxonomy (NCBI): domain Eukaryota; kingdom Metazoa; phylum Chordata; class Chondrichthyes; order Hexanchiformes; family Hexanchidae; genus Heptranchias; species Heptranchias perlo. The sequence continues at coordinate 12,414,342 of NC_090348.1, read as the reverse complement.
GAGAGAGAGAGAAAGAATTCCAGTTGTATTAAAAACAGATGACTTTTTTTCCCCTGCTGGTGGGGTTCCGTGTAGCGTGACATGAACCCAAGATCCCGGTTGAGGCCGTCCTCATGGGTGCGGAACTTGGCTATCAATTTCTGCTCGACGATTTTGCGTTGACTTATGTCTCGAAGGCCGCCTTGGAGAATGCTTACCCAAAGATCAATGGCTGAAAGTCCTTGACTGCTAAAGTGTTCCTCGACTGGGAGGGAACCCTCCTGTCTGGCGATTGTTGCGCGGTGTCCGTTCATCCGTTGTCGCAGTGTCTGCATGGTCTCGCCAATGTACCGTGCTCTGGGGCATCCTTTCCTGCAACGTATGAGGTAGACAACGTTGGCCGAGTCACAGGAGTATTGTGTATTCAGTATACTGGGACGTACTGTTTTCCGTGGCTAACCTGTCTGAACACCAACGACACCTTTGATTCCCAGCCTAATATAAGATATGCGATTTGAGAACCTCTCATTCACTCACTCACCTGACGAAGGAGATAATCTCCGAAAGCTTGTGATTTTCAAATAAAACTGTTGGACTGTAACCTGGTGTTGTAAGATTCCTTACATTTGTCCACCCCAGTCCATCACTGGCATCTCCACACCTTGGAAAGTGGGGGAGGGAGGAAAGTTGTATTTAGAGATTCTGAAAGAAAGCAAAACAAGTGGCAGCTAGAAGGAGACTGTCCTGCTGTTGTGTTCTAACAGATTGCTGCTGGATATACACCAATGCCAGGACAAGTACAACAGTAAACCCTTCAGTGTAGACTGGCTTTCCTTACTTTTTGTTTCTTTTCGAACTGATCCACCAAGCTGCTGAATGTCGTATGGTCTGAATATTCAAGAAGCTGCAGTCATTAACTTGCATTATTGATGACAGCATTCATGCTGTTGAGATTTCAGCACCATTCTAAAAATACATATTTTATTTAAAGTTTTGATTCCTCTTGCCTCACCAAGGCCACTGTATTGGCATTGAAAGCAATTAGCAGACTGAAACATCATGGCCTCCTCCAACTGTGGCTTGTACCCATTTTGAAGGCAACATGAGGTACAATGATCAATGTAATAGACTATCCTATCACTCTAGGCCACACAGGGATAGGTTGTAGAAAGTTGGCATTAATTCCTTTTATATAAAAATAAGAGTACCTGCAAGAGGAACAGGAGTTTGTGAAAGCACTAAATATTAAAATAGTAAAACAAAATTGTTTCTTTAAATGCAAAAATATTTAGATACTTAAAAAAAAAGTTTGTTTCTGATTCACTTGGTCAGTTATATGGGTGAGGCCTGCACTGTGTCTTTTCAAAAGGTGTCCGCCTTGGTTCAGGAGTAACATTCTTGCCAGTGAGTCAGAAGGTTGTGTGTTCAAGTCCCACTCCAGAGACTTGAGCACTTGACACTCCAGTGCAGTACTGAGGGAATGCTGCACTGTCGGAGGAGCCATCATTCAGGTGAGACATTAAATCGAGGAGAGGGCAGACGTTAAAGATCCCATGGCATTATTCAAAGAAGAGCAGGGGAATTCTCCCAGTGTCATGGCCAACATTTATCCCTCAATCAACATCTAAAATTGATGATCTGGTCATTTATTTCATTGCTGTTTGTGGGACCTTGCTGTGTGAAAATTAGCTGCTGTGTTTCCTACATTTCAAGAGTGACTATACTTCAAAAGTACCTCATTGGCTGTAAAGCACTTTCTGAAGTCCTTGAGATCGTGAAAGCTGCTGGATAAATGCAAGTCTTTCTTTGTGTCTCTCTCGTTGTCTCTCTCTCTCTCACTCTCTCTCTTTCGTATCTGATAAATATAAGATAGTCACTAATAAATCCAATAGGGAATTCAGGAGTAACTTCTTTACCCAAAGAGTGGTTAGAATGTGGAACATGCTACCACAAGGAGTAGTTGAGGTGAATAGCATAGATGCATTTAAGAGGAAGTTAGATAAACACATGAGGGAGAAAGGAATAGAAGGATATGCTGATAGGGTTAGATGAAGAGGGGTGGGAAAGGCTCGTGTGGAGCATAAATGCTGGCATAGACTTGTTGGGCCGAATGGCCTGTTTCTGTGCTGTAGACTCTATGGGGGTGATTTTAAACCCCAAGAATGGGTGGGTTGGGGGCAGGTGGGTGTTGAAAATAGTCGTTTTTATGGGGTCGCAACTACAAAATTTTCGGACTTTGCTTTCCCAGTGGGAAGCCTGTACTTTTACACGCCGACGTTAAACCCGAAAATAAAGCCGGGTTGCAGGCACGACCCAAAAAACAATTATTTTCAACTCCACCCTCCCCCAACCCACCCGTTCTTGGGGTTTCCAATCACCCCCTGTGTAACTACGTAACTCTCTCCTTCTCACTCTCTTCTTGCAACCTGGAAAATAATTGAGCGTTTTCTGTTGAGGGCACATTGCAGACATTGCTAACATTAGTCTGTACAAACTGACCTATCACTCTGCGTCACACATACAGTTGGAGGGTACAAATTGTAGCTGATGTGGAGGAGAAGCCCAAAATCATGCTGAAAATGGAGAAATATGTTTGCTAATGATCAGGCTGCACAGTCCTTTGTTTACTTTTAATTACTGGCAGACATTGGGAGGAACCACCGTGTTGCAGGCTGCTGGTGATGTTTTGCCAGTTTTAAAGTGGCATCATCCTACTTTGCTCTTCACAAGTTGGATTTTTCAAATTTCAAAGATCGATGTAATACAACTAAGCTTCTGTGCTCTTTCTGAACCATTGAAAAGTGCAGGAACATTTAGCGAGGGAAGGCTACACCCACAGAATCCTTCTTGACAGGAGCACGCGTTGGAGAATTGGACATGATGGTCAGTACGTTCGATACTCCAATCCGGGCTCCCAACAAGAGAGCCTCTGCGTAGGGAGCCTCACCACATAAAATGTACCCTAATGTACTTTGCAAGAAGTGCTGTAAAAATCATCTGCATTCATGGCCATCATCAAGGTACAGGAATTGTTGTGTTGAGTTTGCTGATGAGCTCAGTTCTTGGAACAGCCTGATCTATAAAATCAGCTTGTGCGCCATCAAGTTGGATACAATAGCAAAATTCATGCTGCAGCAAAAGTCTATGTATTGTACATACCTTTCCAGTGTAGCTTTCTGATTTGTATTTTGGCTTTCATTAAAACAACTAAATACTAAATTTGTAGCCCCAGATACATTCACCGTTCACTGTTTTGCTGATCTGTGCTTAAGCAAGGGAAGAGTGTCATGCTAGAAAATTTACTGTACTGAGAAACCCCCTTTGTGGGGCCGTTTGTAAAAGTTTTATTTTTATGAAATATGCTGGGAAGGTTTAACGCATCTTACTGAGCCAATAAAAGGAATAGTGTTTTAGTAAGTACGCAGTAAGTAGCAAGATGGAGAGATTTAAATTTTAAACTGCATGAACTCTTTTACTGGCACAAGGCTATATTATGTTTTGACAAAGTGCACTCTGGGCAGTATTGCTCTTGATTTTCTCTTGGCTCTGTTATCTTTACTTCATTTTGATTCATCGCCCAAGAATATTTCACACATCAAATCATAGAAATTGCAGCACAGGAGGCTAACATTTGAGCTGGTGCTAGCTCTTCACCCATAGCTGTCGACTCTAATTTAATTTCCCTGCCCTTTTCAAACACTTATCTAGTTATCTCTCTTAAATCTCTCTTAAATCATGCTGAGGAAGGCAATGAAGCTCGAGAGGTAGTGCAGGGAAAAGCCAGGAGATGGATCCTTAGTGTCGAAGGACTAAGCTATGAGGAATGGTTGGAGAGACTTGGGCTTTTTGCCTGGAAAGGAGGCATCTGAGAGAGGTGATTTTGTAGCGGTATATAAGCTAGCTCGGGGAATGGAAAAGGTAAACGCAGAGTGCTAGTTTTAAATTAAACTTTAGGACAAAGGGACACTGGTTCAGACCAGTAAAAAGTAAATTAAGGGCTGATATGAGGAAATTCTTCTTTACACAGAGTGATCAACACATGGAATAGACTTCCAGATTGAGCAGTGAAGGTGAAAACCCTGGAATCTTGAGAAACAGTTGGATCTTTGAAATGCAACTTTAGCATCTCTCTGAATAGATGAAATAAGATGGGCCTTCCTCATCTGTTAAGATTTTGCAATGTTCTAGTCTCTGTCCGAATGCACGCTTATCGTAAAGCATTCCATGTTTTAATAACCCTGTGTTGTTAAAAAGACCTTCCATCAGTGATCATCCTCTGCCTGTGCCCCCTTTGATATCTCTGATACGAGTGAAATGAAGTGAAGTGCAGAGAAACCTCGCAATAAGAAGCTAATAGAGATATTAGTATAAAAAAAAACATTCAAAACTTAAGTTCAGAGCACTTGGGACTCTCTACTATTCTGGGAGATTCAGTATCACTGCGACTGGCCCAGGAAAGGGTTAAAACATTGTCAACTTAATGCAATTGCAAGAATCCGTGCGCTTGATTTAATTAGTTGCATCCGCAGAGAGTAAATCAAATGCTGTGTGAGCACCAATGTTAATTCACATCCATCAGCATATTTCTATCATGAAATATGCTCAACTTTGGAAAGTCTGAAATGCTTCTTAATGAGAACATTAAAAAAACATTCTCTCTGACTGTCTGGGAGATACAGGATAAACCCTGTCATTACCACACATTGATATTCATAAAATATACTATTAAACAATAAAGGTGTTGAGAAATACCAACACTTCCAGGCATTTGTACTTTAAAACTGAAGTTCCACTGTTAGCGCTTCCTTCAGTTGAGGTGAGGAAAGAAAGAACTCCCATTTATATAGCGCCTTTCAAGTCCTCGGGATGTCCTAAACCACACTTGCTGGTCATACTTGAATAGTGCCAAGGGATCTTTTATGTTCACTTGACAGGCAGATGGGACCTGATTTAAGCATCTCGTGTGAAAGACGGCACCTCCCACAATGCAGCATTCCCTCGCTACTGCACTGCAAGTGTCAGCCTAGATTATATGCTCAGTCCTGGAGTGAGACTTGAATCCCACGTCTTTCTGACTCTGGTTAGAGTGCTGCAACAACAACTTGCATTTATATAGCGCCTTTAATGTAGTAAAACATCCCAAGGCGCTTCACAAGAGCGTTGTCAAACCAAGCCACATAAGGAGATATTAGGAAAGGTGGCCAAAAGCTTGGTCAAAGAGGTAGGCTTTAAGGAGCGTCTTAAAAGAAGAGAGAGAGGCAGAGAGGTTTAGGGAGGGAATTCCAGAGCTTAGGGCCTAGGTAGCTGAAGGCACGGCCGCCAATGGTGGAGCCATGAAAATCGGGGATGCGCAAGAAGCCAGAATTGGAGGAGCGCAGAGATCTTGGAGGGTTGTAGGGCTGGAGGAGGGTATGGAGATAGGGAGGGGCGAGGCCATAGAGGGATTTGAAGACAAGGATGAGAAGTTTAAAATCACTGAGCTAAGCTGACACTGAGTCAAACCGGATGGTGCTAGACACCACTTAGTGTTTCAGCCTGGCCTGCGATACTGTGGTGATATATTCCTAAAAATCTTTGGGTTAAGTATTCTTCTTTTATCAAAAAAAGACAAAATGCCTAGTTTCTTCATCATTTTAAAGTATGAAATCAAAAGAATGCACAATTTGGAAACGCGCAACTCCTGATTTCATCAGCAGTAACAAAAAAAGAGCCAATAACATTGCTTCTGCAATATGCTTCTCTAGCAGCTTACAAGCTAATTGTCTTGTCTTGTATGACATTCCAGATGTTCATTAATCCAGCTGTTCAGTGTGCAACATTTGTGGAAAACAACTCAATGACTGTTGAAAAAAATCCAGTTTACTGACCAAGCCCCATATGTGTCTGTACAATAAGTTTTGTCGAGCGATTCATAACTCATTGGTGTTGAAGCCATTATGATGCCAGAGTGTATGAAAATACCTAAGACTGAGCTGAATAATATGTTGAGGTTACCTGATGGTTTGTGCCATCAGATAACCTCATGGAGGCTGCAAAGAAGAGATGTTTCCATGAGGAAACTTTTTAATATCACTAACCTGCAACCTTTAAATGTAATCACATTTCCTAATGTAAATGTGAACATTTATATTACTGATCTTTATTCGCTCGTTTATCTTTTGTTAAATCAATTTGCTTAACAATTGAAATCTAAAATGAGGTCTGATGTTGTGATGCTCCACTGCTTATTGCAAAACAGGGAGAGATCATACAGAGGCAAAGCATAATTTCAGTAGCTAAAATAATTAATGGGAGAGATTGTTCTGTTTGTTATCCTGGATATATTTCAGAAAGCTTACCTGGATATCAAGACTCTTGAAGACGTAGTGCTGGAATCATCTGTAAGAGTGATCTACGATATGGGAGCCGCAAAATCTAGAGTATGAAAAAGAAGCAGTAGAAAAGACCCCAAAACATAATGTGCACCTCTGTCTGCAGATGCAGCTGTGTGCTTACTGGTGGGTGCTGAACATTTCTGGTGCAGCCTGACTTTGGCATCATTACATTGGTTGTCCTCCTCTTCATCTTTAAACAAAAATACATACACACAAGCATAGGGAGATTTCCTTTAAGGAGCTCATGTGCCACTTGGTAAGAAAATGGTAGTGCCACAGTCGCCAAAATATCTCTAGTCCACTTACATCAGAGCAACTGAAAAAGGGCCAAAGGAAGGTTTGATAAATGCCTTAAAAATAACCTTGAGACAGAAAGCCACTTCCTGCACATCTGAGCCCAGCAACCCAGAATGTCCATTTTCAATGAGCTGAAATGTGAATCAGCATAATGTGGGCTGGAGTGACAGAAAATTGCATTCCCATCTAAATGACATCTTGGGGCCTTCAGTTCAATAGTAAAGTTTCTGTACCCTTGTAACCCAGAAACGGATACGCTTGAAATGTGCTTAATAGATGGAGATGTAGATTTCCGCTCATTTTATGATTGGTGACACTCGGTTTATACCCAACAATCAGGTGTTGTGTGGCACTACCAGCGTGCTAAATGGGATAGATTCAGGACAGATCTAGCAGCTCAAAACTGGGCATCCATGAGGCGCTGTGGGCCATCAGCAGCAGCAGAATTGTATTCCAGCACAATCTGTAACCTCATGGCCCGGCATATTCCTCACTCTACCATTACCATGCGGCCAGGGGATCAACCCTGGTTCAATGAGGAGTGTAGAAGAGCATGCCAGGAGCAGCACTGGGCGTACCAAAAAATGAGGTGCCAACCTGGTGAAGTTACAACTCAGGACTACATGCATGCTAAACAGCGGAAGCAACATGCTATAGACAGAGCTAAGTGATTCCACAACCATCGGATCAGATCAAAGCTCTGCAGTCCTGCCACATCCAATCGTGAATGGTGGTGAACAATTAAACAACTAACGGGAGGAGGAGGCTCTGCAAACATCCCCATCCTCAATGATGGCGGAGTCCAGCACGTGAGTGCAAAAGAAAAGGCTGAAGCGTTTGCAACCATCTTCAGCCAGAAGTGCCAAGTGGACGATCCATCTCGGCCTCCTCCCGATATCCCCACCATCACAGAAGCCAGTCTTCAGCCAAATCGATTCACTCCACGTGATATCAAGAAACGGCTGAGTGCACTGGATACAGCAAAGGCTATGGGCCCCGAAAACATCCCGGCTGTAGTGCTGAAGACTTGTGCTCCAGAACTAGCTGCGCCTCTAGCCAAGCTGTTCCAGTACAGCTACAACATCTACCCGACAATGTGGAAAATTGCCCAGGTATGTCCTGTCCACAAAAAGCAGGACAAATCCAATCCGGCCAATTACCGCCCCATCAGTCTACTCTCAATCATCAGCAAAGTGACGGAAGGTGTCGTTGACAGTGCTATCAAGTGGCACTTACTCACCAATAACCTGTTCACCGATGCTCAGTTTGGGTTCCGCCAGGACCACTCGGCTCCAGACCTCATCACAGCCTTGGTCCAAACATGGACAAAAGAGCTGAATTCCAGAGGTGAGGTGAGAGTGACTGCCCTTGACATCAAGGCAGCATTTGACCGAGTGTGGCACCAAGGAGCCCTGGTAAAATTGAAGTCAATGGGAATCAGGGGGAAAACTCTCCAGTGGCTGGAGTCATACCTAGCACAAAGGAAGATGGTAGTGGTTGTTGGAGGCCAATCATCTCAGCCCCAGGACATTGCTGCAGGAGTTCCTCAGGACAGTGTCTTAGGCCCAACCATCTTCAGCTGCTTCATCAATGACCTTCCCTCATCTATAAGGTCAGTAATGGGGATGTTCGCTGATGATTGCACAGTGTTCAGTTCCATTCGCAACCCCTCAAATAATGAAACAGTCCGAGCCCGCATGCAGCAAGACCTGGACAACATCCAAGCTTGGGCTGATAAGTGACAAGTAACATTCGCGCCAGACAAGTGCCAGGCAATGACCATCTCCAACAAGAGAGAGTCTAACCACCTCCCCTTGACATTCAATGGCATTACCATCGCTGAATCCCCCACCATCAACATCCTGGGGGTCACCATTGACCAGAAACTTAACTGGACTAGCCACATAAATACTGTGGCTACAAGAGAGGTCAGAGGCTGGGTATTCTGTGGCGAGTGACTCACCTCCTGACTCCCCAAAACCTTTCCACCATCTACAAGGCACAAGTCAGGAGTGTGATGGAATACTCTCCACTTGCCTGGATGAGTGCAGCTCCAACAGCACTCAAGTAGCTCGACACCATCCGGGACAAAGCAGCCCGCTTGATTGGCACCCCATCCACCACCCTAAACATTCACTCCCTTCATCACCGGCGCACTGTGGCTGCAGTGTGTACCATCCACAGGATGCACTGCAGCAACTCGCCAAGGCTTCTTCGACAGCACCTCCCAAACCCGTGACCTCTACCACCTAGAAGGACAAGAGCAGCAGGTACATGGGAACAACACCACCTGCACGTTCCCCTCCAAGTCACACACCATCCCAACTTGGAAATCTGTCGCCGTTCCTTCATCGTCGCTGGGTCAAAATCCTGGAACTCCCTTCCTAACAGCACTGTGGGAGAACCTTCACCACACGGACTGCGGCAGTTCAAGAAGGCGGCTCACCACCACCTTCTCGAGGGCAATTAGGGATGGGCAATAAATTCCGGCCTCGCCAGCGACGCCCACATCCCATGAAGGAATAAAAAAAAGGTGTTACAACGGGCAGTCTACCCTAATATTTCATGTTTGAAGTTTCACTAAAAATCCTTGAATTGATGTCACCTCCCACATCTGTGTCCATCTTTCCTACAGCTCCATGTTTGAGTCTCTCTATCAGGTTTCCACTTTTGTCACAGCACTGAAACAACCCTATTAGAATCACAATGACATCCTCTGTGATTGTGACCATGGTGCACTATTCCTCCTTGTCCTTCTTGACCTCTCTGCAGCCTCTGACATGGTTAACTACATCATCTTCCTCCAACTCCTCCCCTCTATTAGTTTTTGTAAGGCCACTTCTTTTCCCTTAAATATCCGTTCTAATGCTGAAAAATATATTTTAAATAGTTATAGCTTTGACAAGTCTTGCCCTGAATGGAGTCACTTGTCTTTGAAGTGGTTGCAGCTTTGTTTTGGCTGAAACCCTTTTAAGGCCTACAGCTTGCCATGAATAGGAGGTAATTAGGGCAAACCTCAGGAATTCACACAAGGTTGGCCCAGGTGGGTGTCAATGAGCATTAGACTAACTGTAACCTTGTGTTAATAACATTTGAAATGTTGCTACAATCAGACTGCAATGTATACGTTTATCTCTCATTGTTGCTAAGGAAATAAATGCTAAGAGATATAATTAAATATCACTCCACTCCCACCTTATGGGCTTGGTCTGTATTCTTCACTCTGCTATAACTATCATTCTAAATTTTGTCCTTTATTTCAGCTCGCTAACTCTAACCTAGAGTAAAATGTTCATTTTTTGATTTGACTGCACAGCTGTGGAACATTTATGATGCTAACAAGGTCTTATTGAATTAATTTTTTTAGAAAAAAAGCTTAACCTAGCTGATTTCCCCCAAATGATCTTATAAATTTTAAAATCTAAGATTCCAGGAGGAGGGCGGAAGCGGAGTAGCCCTCATGCTGTAGGCAGCCATTTCTCCTTCATATTGGTTCACAACTGGAAGCCGAGGTATGGGGTAATGGCATAGATTCATGTGGCATGTGGTCTCGTTAAATGCAGGAGATGAATGCTTGTAAAATAACTGTGCATTCAAGTGCAAAGATCTGTTAATACTAAAAATAGCGGAGCTACAAAATGAAAATTGGCTCCATCACCTGGCATTTGAGGAACTCCTTGTTGATTTTGTGTTTCCTGTTCTCTTTTCCTCTTGAGATATTTCAGGATATTGTGCCAAGAGTTTTTCAGTAACTCAACAAAACTCCATAATGTTAAAGTATTAATGGCTGTGGAGGTGACTAAATTACTCAATGGGAGTTCTGTTGCAGGCTGGACTGGCTACAAGTGTAATTTATTTCGGGAAAGGCACGTTCATCAGAAAACGACTGAAGTGATTCAATGTAAATTTGTCCGTCAATAAGCAATTAGTGAAAATTACCACAGATATTAAAATGATTACTAAACTGTAGAAATGATTGCACAATTAATTCAAGAATGTGTTGATTACCTGCAACTGATCCATCCTGTGATTAGTAAGGATCTTACTGCTTCTACATTTTATTAACCCTATAAAACATTGTAGTATGTAATGCTGAAGATACAGTGTGGTGGGTACTCTGTGAAAGATAGTAGTGGGCTTATTTGCTTCGGTTCACTTATGTGATGGAAAAAGTTGGTGCAAATATAAAATGGGGGAACCCATTCTGTAGTTGCACTGATTTCTCTCTCATTCCATTCATATTAGTGATTAGAGGGAAATATACCCATAATTGTGCACAAATCATTGAAGGTGGCAGGGCAGGTTGAGAAAGCGGTTAAAAAAGCAAACGGGATCCTGGGCTTTATAAATACAGGCATAGAGTACAAAAGTAAGGAAGTTCTGTTGAACCAAATGTAATATTTCCAAGTTTGCTGACGACACAAAACTAGGTGGGATTGTGAATTGTGAAGAGGATGCAAAGAGGCTTCAAGGCAATTTAGACAGGTTGAGTGGGTGGGCAAATACATGGCAGATGCAGTATAATGTGGATAAATGTGAAGTTATCCACTTCGGAAGGAAAAACAGAAAGGCAGAGTATTATTTAAATGGTGATAGATTGGGAAATGTTGGTACAAAGGGACCTGGGGGTCCTTGTACATCAGTCACTGAAACCCAACATGCAGGTGCAGCAAGCAGTCAGGAAGGCAAATGGTATGTTGGCCTTCATTGCAAGAGGATTTAAGTACAGGAGCAAGGATGTCTTACTGCAGTTATACAGGGCCTTGGTGAGACCACACCTGGAGTATTGTGTGCAGTTTTGGTCTCCTTACCTGAGAAAGGATATACTTGCCATAGAGGGCGTGCAGTGAAGGTTCACCAGACCTGTGCCTGGGATGGCAGGACTGTCGTATGAGGAGAGATTGGGCCGACTCGGCCTGTATTCACTCGAGTTTAGAAGAATGAGAGGGGATCTCATTGAAACGTATAAAATTCTGACAGTGCTAGACAGACTGGATGCAGGGAGGATGTTTCCCCTGGCTGGGGGGGTCCAGAACGAGGGGTCACAGTCTCAGGATATGGGGTGGGACATTTAGGACTGAGATGAGGAGAAATTTCTTCACTCAGAGGGTGGTGAACCTGTGGGATTCTCTACCACAGGAGGCTGTGGAGGCCAAGTCATTGAATATATTTAAGAAGGAGCTAGATAGATTTCTGGACACAAAAGGTATCAAGGGGTATGGGGAGAGAGCGGGAATATGATATTGAGATAGAGGATCAGCCATGATCATATTGAATGGTAGAGCAGGCTCGAAGGGCCAAATGGCCTGTTCCTGCTCCTATTTTCTATGTTTCTATGTTTCTATGAACCTTTATAAACACTGGTTCGGCCACAGCTGGAGCATTGTGTCCAGTTCAGAGGGAAAGCACTTTAGGAAAGATGTGAAGGCCTTAGAGAGGGTGCAGAAGAGATTTACTAGAATGATTCCAGGGATGAGGGACTTTAATTATGTGGATAGACTGGAGAAGCTGGGGTTGTTCTCCTTGGAACAGAGAAGGTTGCAAGAAGATTTGATAGAAGTATTCAAAATCATGATGGGTCTAGTCAGAGTAGATAGAGAGAAACTGTTCCTATTGGCGGAAGGGTCAAGAACCAGAGGGCATAGATTTAAGGTGATTGGCAAAAGAACCAAAGGTAACATGAGGAAAAACTTTCTTACACAGCGAGTGGTTAGGATCTGGAATGCACTGCCCGAGGTGGGGGGGTGGGGGGAGGCAGATTCAGTCATGGCCTTCAAAGGGGAACTGATTAAGTACTTGAAAGGAAAAAAATTGCAGGGCTACGGGGATAGGGCGGGGGAGTGAGGCTAGTTGGATTGCTCTTGCATAGAGCCGGCACGGACTCGATGGGCCGAATAGCCTCCTTCCGTGCTGTAACCTTTCTTTGATTCTATGATTCTATAAATGTCATGACGACATTGAGATATAATGGAAAATATAGAGTTTATTTGTGGGGGAATAAACCAAATGTCTTATATTTCCAGTGCTTCTTCGAAATGGCACCATGATCGTGTTTGACAAAACCCTTTCATTTGTTTTTAGAAGAAAGCATGGAATTTGAAATGGCCACTCAGCCCATCAAACCCATTCCTTCTGCAGACTGTACGCTATCTATTCTATCATTGTCTACCCAATCTGTTCCTCACGTGAGGAGAGGTCCTGAAAGTTTCCTCCACATCCAAAATTAAATTGAGCAAAATTCCATAATACTGAGCTGATCTTAAAATCGCTATTATACATCCTAACAGTTGCATGGTCCCAAGAGCCATAAAGTGTCACATTGAATTTGATTTACAAACAGTGCAGTAACATAAATTGTATCAAAATGTTTCATCATGTCATTTGGGCATGACCTTTTCATAATGAAGTTGTTGCATCTCGGCTCCCTCCCAAAATTAAAATTATTCTCCAAACACTTTTCCATGAAAATGAGGCATAGAATATAAAAGCTTGAAGGTAATGTTGAGCTTGTACAAGACCCTAGTCTGCAGTGCGAAAAGATTGAGGGCTGACCTTCTGAATGGTTATAATGAGGAAAATTGTGATGGATTGTTTCCACTGGTTGACATGACTGTAATGAAAGGGATGATCGTAGAAAGAATTAAAAGGGAGGTTCGAAAAAAATGACATGACTGGTTAGAATGTGGTATTCTCTGCCACATTCAGCAAACTGTTGCTGAAGCAGAGTTCTTAAGTTCTTTTAAAAGAAAATTAGATCATTGATTGTAAAAAGAGGAATATTAAAGGATATGGGGAGCAAGTATGGGAGTGGGATTAGAATAGGCGACTCACGAGGAGAAAAACATCAGCAAAGACTTAATGGGCAGAATGGCCTGGTTTGTGTGCCATAATATTCCTTGATTGATTGTATGAAAGCAATGGTCCTTTTAATGGCTATTAAGAATATGTAGCCAATACTCATCAAACAGTGTTAAAGCTTCATTTGGATTGCATGAAGTGAGGCTGTGAAACTGTTTTGCCAGTTCAGGACCTGTTTTGTTAATTAAGTGACTACAGGGAGTGTAAAATAGTAATCATTCCACTCAAATTGTTGGCTTTTTTTTAAACTCCTTTTTAATATAAGGACCCCGACTTTGGACTGTTCTAGTACACCTTCTAGCAGCTAGCTATAGAATCTTACTTTTACTTTTGGTCAGCGGGATATCTGATGCACAGAAACCCCACCTGTATGCTTAGCTGTCTCCAAACTAAGCTACTGACTCTCACAGCTGGAGTTTTTGTCTGGTATAGAGTTGACACTCTCTCCCCATAGAGACATACTCCACTTGTCTTAAGTGTGGAAACCTTCGGCGCAGGTTGGCAACAGCCAAGATTTTGGGACCCCCCCACCAAGTGTGTTTAGGGCTACTGCAGGAATGTAACCAGCTAAAAACATAGAGCTTACCAGCTGTTTATCTACGTACGACCACCCTACCTGTTGGGTTGTTAGCTTGCAGATTTATCTGGCGCTCACTAGCTGAACAATCACCAGCAGTATCCTGAAGTACTGTACACCTGTCTGGTGCAGTTATCTGATTACCGAGTCATATTGGTTCCAGTTCAACCTCAGAGAGACATCACCTTGCCTCTCTCCTCCAAAGAGGATAGTCACTAGTTGGTCACTAGACAACTGACAGCCACAGGTTTGAATTCTCCCTAGGTAGACAGTAGGTACTAGAAACCCCTGCCAAGTGGCATGGTGGACAGTACAACCTACAACATGGACGCACACTGTAGCTCATTGAAGAGTGGCTCCAGTTGAAAGTGCAGAGCTTCAGCTGCATCCGCTTGCCTGTCTGGAACTCAACCAAAGTGAACACTGAATTTTAGATAAATGAGCCCATGTTCTAGTACCTAGCCTGCACATAATTCCTTCGAGGAGCTTTAGAATTGTTTCATCAGCTATACAATGAACATTTGCCTCAAGTACTTTCTAAGCTGTCTGTTCAGTAGCTTGCCCATTCTCCTGTATTGGAGTGCTTTATGGACCTCATGCTGGTTCACCCCTCAGGCTAGGTTACTGAACTTGACACATCCCAATGTTCCAATGACTACTTCCAGGTCCAGTTCTCCCAACTACCTCTCAAATCCCCCGCCCAACCCAGCCACTGCTGACCTGATTGTTCGACCTACCTTCCCTCTCAACTGCCCATATTGCAGCACCTCTCCGACAACCTCCAACCCACTATGTAGTGCTTCCATTTTCCTGCATGCTTTTGGCCTTAAAAAAAAATGGAGAGATGGAAATTCAGTTCGTTGGTAACATTTAGGTGAGATGTCCGGCAGGCAGCTTTGCTCAACAAGAGCGCTGATTGTGGAGGTAAGTGCACTTGATTAATTTTAAATAGGACAGTGCCCAGGAATGTACTCTGAGCGCATTAAGCATTTGTATGTGAACTTCACCTGTTGGAATTTTACCCCCCAATGTCATCTGGAAAATGAATTCGAAAAGTGTTACAAGAGGCCAACTGGAAGTTTGCACAAATTTCTTAAAAACTGATTTACAGTACCATGTGTATTTTCCCTGGGTAGTGTAAAGGACAGAGAAATATCTTGCATTTAAACAGCACCTTTTAATGTAAGAAAACGTCCCAAGGCACTTCCCGAGGTCATAATCAAAAAAATGGGCACAAAGCCAAAGAAAAGGAACTAGAGGTTATCTTTGCTTTCCAGGACCATCTTGGAGTAGTGAGCAATTTTGGGAGAGGAGTTCATTAAACAGACCAGGTTTATGGAAAAACAGCACCTTGTAAAGCTACTCTTTTGAGGTGCAAGTGTTAAATGAAACAGAAGACAAACAAAGTCTTTAATTTTGGGGGCTGTTATATTACACCGGCCATGCTGCCTGAAAGAAGGGAGGCATTATATATTAGGTTGGGGAGAGGCTGTCTGAGAGATGCTACAAAGTTGGTTACTGAGAGAGAAGGTGGGGCTGAGAGTCAGGCCAGGAGTGACTGAAGTTGGAGGGGGAAGAAAAAGAAACGGTGACTGGGAAGAAATTATATCCCTGTGGTCTTTAGGTTCTTATGTCAGAATGTACAACTTTAAATCCCTTCATCACCTCGCCCCTCCCTACCTCTGTAACTTACTCTTGCCTTTCAGCACCCACCATCAAACTCTTCCTTCATTTGACTCTGGCCTCTTGAGTATTTGTCACTTTGCCCCATCACAAGCGGCCACGCCTTCAGCAGTCTAGGCCCCAAGCTCTGGAATTTCCTCCCTACATCCCTGTGCTTCTCCACCTCCCTTTCCTCCTTTAAGACTCTCCTTAAAACCCAACTCTTTGACCAAACTTTTAGTCACCCCTCCTAATATCTCCTTTGGTTGGGTATTGATTTTTGTCTGATTACACTATGAAGCATTGGAGCATTTTTCTAAATTAAAAGTGCTATATAAATGCAAGTTGTTGTTGCTTTTCTCTGTGCAACTCACTGCTCTGTTTTTGTCTCCTGTTAGTACGGTGCCGTACTAAGATTGCTTATTACTTAGTCCATTCTAGTCTTCAGATTCTTGCACTTGCTTATCTGGAGATGATAGTTTAATGCTGAAGAATAGTATGGGGCAAATATTGACAGGTGTGTAAGAGGAATTTGTTGTTTGAGATGAAGGTGCTGATAACTGCAAAATAATTCAATAAAGAGTCCACATTTTGTGCGTAAGGTTCAGCAATTAGTTGTGAACCTTGGCACCATCACTCCAACCAACCAGCATTCTCAGCACATTGGAGTGGGCTGATCATCCTACTGGATCGAATAACAGCATTCCTGCTACATTATGGATTGTGCTTGTAAAAGACACTTGGAGAAATCTATTGATAAAATTTATTGTTTATTAATTGAATAGAAATATTCTTTTACAAATAGTAATGGTAACAACTTGAGTGCACACAGCTTTCACACCAACATTCTACTGTGAGAACTAAGATTATCTAATTACACAGTACTAATACTTTGCCTAATACTTTTTGATCAAGCCCAACACACATTCCACTTTATAATAATCTAATAATATTTATGATGTATCTAGAGAGAGTGTGACACAATGAGAACTAGTCTGTAACAAGCTAGAGGGGTTTGTATAAACCGGAAGTGTCACTTTTTTTGAGAACCTTACCCAGTACACTATCCCCATTGTGGATTATGTGATGGTGTACACCCTGTGTCCTTATTGGAGATATTAGAACTGCACGCAAGACTCTTCTGGCTGCTGCTTCAATACTTTCAAGCTACGTTGTGTGCTTATTTGCACAGTCTGTGCCCACATCATATGACCAGTAGGTTAGATTTTACAGCAGCATGAAAATCAACCCTTGACAGTGCAATCACATGATATGGAGGTTTTATTGGTGAGGGGGAGGTGGAATATATTAAAGGTTACTTGGATTTTCAATGAGACATTGATGACACATTTTTTTATGTCCAACTGATACGGAGCAGCAAACATCAAAGCCGACAGAATGTTCGACTACATAGCCAAAATATTAGAGTACAAGCCAGGGGAAATCACGAATAAACTGTATAGTACTCTGGTCGGCTAAACCTTGAACACTGCGTCCAGTTCTGGTTGCCAAGACACAAGGGTGACATTCAAGCACTGGGGACAGTCCAGAGAGTAGCCACAAGGCTGATCCCTAGTGTCAAAGGGCTTTGTTACGAGAGGAGATTGAAGAGACTCGAGTTTTTCAGCTTGGAAAGGAGGCATTGGTGAGGTGATCTTATTTTGAGGTACATAAGATTAGTTAGGGGAATGGAAAATGTAAATCCAGAATGTTAGCTCAAATTAAATTGTGAAACTAGGACAGGGAGTCACAATTTGAAACTAGTAAAAGGAAAATTTAGGACCGCTGTCAGGAATTTCTTCTTCTCAGAAAGAGTGATCAATGTATGGAATAGACTTCCCAGAAGAGTGGTGGAGACAAAAGTCCTGTCATCTTTTAAGTAATTGTTGGAGGCTGAAATGGATGGAGTGGCGACTTTATGATATCCCTGGCTGGATGAGTTAAGATGGTTTTAGAGGATGGATAAATTACTCCTCAAAATAATAGGGTTCACAGCGTTGCAGGTAGATAGTCACAGATTTAAAAAGCATCTGATAACTATTATTGACAATAATTAAACATACACTTAACAGCAGCACTTATGGCAAAACCGTGTGAGTTTACTGGCAAATCCACACAGCAAAGTTCTCAGCTGATCAGGCCTCATCGAATTCTGAGGTCTTTCTCCCAGCAACTACTCTTTTATATATTTTTTTACAATTCTGTTATGTTTTTAACATTACCTAATCTTCCTTTCATGTCCCCTGTCAATGACTTCAGTTTTACACATCCTGATTGAACTGTCAATCAAATCCTTAGGCTGAAGACAGTGATCCATTTTGCAAATAAATTCCAACTTGTTCTGTTTACTGTTTAAACCCATGCTTCAATAGAGCAAAATAGTTATATAAATTTAAATGTTCAAGGGATATGGGGATCGGGCGGGATAGTGGAGTTGAGGTTGCAGATCAGCCATGATCTTATTGAATGGCAGAGCAGGCTCGAAGGGTCATATGGCCTACTCCTGCTCCTATTTCTTATGTTCTTACGTTTCCTTTCACAACCTCTAACTTGCAAGATCTAACTAATGTAAAATCACAACCCATTTTGCAGCCATGAACTGTGTTAAGTAAACAACAAATCAATAAAATGGCCTCAATGAATTATGAGCAAAGATCAGGCAACGTGTGTAATTTATAGGAACACGTTGTATAGTGTTTTGAAATAGGTTATTGCTTTAAGTATGATTAAAACAGTTATGACTCTTGACGCTATACTGGTTGTTTACAAAATATTAACTTAGGAACTTGTGTGAAGACTCATGATCACAAAGCTATGTTGTACGCCTGTGACACAGGGGGCTTGGTATCTCAACGAGCTACCCCAACTCTTCTCAACTCCTTTACGCTCCCTCCATTATCTTCATGCCTGCCTTCTCCCAAAGCCACACTTCCGACTTCAGCCAAGTGGATAGGACAGTTTGGAATATGGACTTCTTCATGGTCAATTTTATTGGTGCTCCATGGTTCAGCAATAAAAGGTGCACTTTAGCAGTGTCATGAGAAGAAATGTTCCATTATATTGAAGTAATGTATCATCAACCTGGCTGGATAAGTTTCAAAACTCACTTCATGAGGACAGCTGAGTTAGAATGCCAGATATAACTCTTAACACCAAACTCCATTGGAAGTCCATTAAGGGTGCATTTACACTATAACTATACACACAATTTTGGCATTGGTGTGAAACCAAAACCACTTCGTAACACCACTAAACATGTAAGGGTAGATTTCACAAATACACGCTTCCAGTGCCAAGCCTTTGTGTGACCTCCCATCTCTACCTCCTCCCCAGCACAATTTTCCATCCATTCACACAGAAAATTGCAGCGGGGATGGGGAAGGTGCCCACGAAAATTGGCGCAAATTCGTCCACAAATTCCAGATACGCTCTCCTGTTAGTTGAGGCTTCACACCAGGAGAGCACGTCTGTAAAATTTATCGTGCAGTGTAAATGCACATTAATCTACCAAGTCATGATGTGATGCTCAAGTGGTGGTAATCAGGAACAATCAGCTATCATTCCATACCTTGTGTTCAGAGAATACTGAAGGCAACGTAATGATACAGCTTTTAACGCATCTTCTTTTCCAATACATATTATTGCCCCCACTGTGTCAGCATCCAGAAGCTATTGTACCAGTAATGGTTCATTATGAAATAATTTCTTAAGACCTGTCTTAGAACCATAGAAAAGACACAGCACAAACGGGGGCCATTTGGCCCATCGTGTCCGCGCAGGCTCGAAGAACAACCAGGTGCCCATTCTAATCCCACCTTCCAGCACCCGGTCCGTAGCCCTGCAGCTTACAGCACTTTAGATGCAGGTCCAGGTACTTTTTAAAAGAGTTGAGGGTCCCTGCCTCTCCCACCAATTCGGGCAGCGAATTCCATACACCCACCACCCTCTAGGTAAAAAAGTTTTTCCTCATGTCCCCTCTAATCCTTCCGCCAATCAGCTTAAATCTATGTCCTCTAGTTCTTGAACTCTCCGCTAGGGGAAACAGGTACTTCCTGTCTACTCTATCTAGGCCCCTCATAATTTTGTACACCTCAATCAAGTCTCCCCTCAGCCTCCTCTGCTCCAAGGAAAACAACCCCAGCCTATCCAATCTCTCCTCATAGCTGCAATTTTCAAGACCTGGCAACATTCTTGTAAATCTTCTCTACACTCCCTCCAGAGCAATTACGTCCTTCCTGTAATGTGGTGACCAGAACTGCGCACAATACTCCAACTGTGGCCTTACCAGCATTTTATACAGTTCCAATATTACATCCCTGCTTTTGTATTCTATACCTCGGCTAATAACGGAGAGCATTCCGTATGCCTTCTTCACAACCTTATCTACCTGTACTGCCACCTTCAGGGACCTGTGCACATGCACTCCAAGGTCTCTCACTTCCTCTACCCCTCTCAATATATTCCCGTTTACTGCGTATTCCCTTTTACTGTTTGCCCTCCGTAAGTGCTTTACCTCATACTTCTCCGGGTTGAACTCCATTTGCCACTTTTCTGCCCACTCCATCAACCCATTGATATCTTCTTGGAGTCTACAGCTATCCTCTTCACTATCAACGACACGGCCAATTTTTGTGTCGTCTGCAAATTTGCCTATCATGCCCCCTACATTCAAGTCCAAATCATTAATATATACCACAAACAGTAAGGGACCCAACACTGAGCCCTGTGACACACCACTGTAAACGGATTTCCATTCACAAAGACATCCATCAGCTTTTACCCTTTGTTTCCTGCTACTGAGCCAATTTTGGATCCAATTCGCCACATTTCCCTGT
This sequence comes from Heptranchias perlo, assembly GCF_035084215.1. NCBI lineage: Eukaryota > Metazoa > Chordata > Chondrichthyes > Hexanchiformes > Hexanchidae > Heptranchias > Heptranchias perlo. The sequence goes on along the minus strand of NC_090348.1, from coordinate 12,393,760 downwards.
TTCCCATGGGCTTTTACCTTTCTGACCAGTCTGCCATGTGGGATCTTGTCAAATGCCTTATTAAAATCCAAGTAGACAACATCCAATGCACTACCCTCATCAATCCTCCTTGTCACTTCCTCAAAGAATTCAATCAGATTTGTAAGGCATGACCTTCCCTGAACAAATCCATGCTGACTATCCCTGATTAAACCATGCCTTTCCAGGTGACAATTTATCCTATCTCTCAATATTGATTCTAATAGTTTGCCCACCACCGAGGTAAGAATGACTGGCCTATAATTGTTCGGCCTTTCCCTTGTACCCTTTTTAAACAATAGTACTACGTTTGCAGTCTTCCAGTCCTCCGGTACCTCCCCTGTATCTAGTGAGGATTGGAAAATGATCCTCAGAGCATCCGCTATTTCCTCCCTGGCTTCCTTCAATAGCCTAGGAAACAATCCATCCGGCCCTGGTGACTTATCAACTTTCAAGGATTCAGTCCCTCTAGTACTTCCTCTCTTGTTATGTTTACTTTATCCAATATTTCACACCTCTCCTCTTTAACTACTACATCTGGATCATCCCTTTCCTTTGTGAATACGGAGACAAAATATTCATTTAAAACCCTACCCACATCCTCTGCTTCTACACACAAGTTACCCTTATCATCCCTGATAGGTCCCACCTTTTCCTTAGCTAGTTCTTAATGTACTGATAAAACATCTTTGGGTTTTCTTTAATCTTACTAGCTAATATTTTTTCATGCCCTCTCTTTGCTTTCCTTATTTCCTTTTTTACATCATCCCTGTACTTTCTATACTCCTCTAGGCTTTCTTCAGTATTTAGTTTTCTGTGACAGTCATAAGCTTTCTTTTTTTGCTTTATCTTGCCCCGTATACTTCTAGACAACCAGGGGGCTCTAAATTTGGCAGTGTCACCCTTTTTCTTTGAGGGGACGTGTCTGCATTGTACCCGTAGAATTTCACTTTTCAGTGCCTCCCACTGGCTTGCCAATGATTTCTCCTCAAGTAGTTGCGTCCAGTCCATTTCTGCCAAATCACCTCCTAGTTCTGTAAAATTTGCCTTCCCCCAATTTAAAACGTTTACTCCTGATTTAACTCTGTCCTTTTCCATAATAATGCTAAAACTAACTGAATTGTGGTCACTATCCCCAATATGATCACCCACTGTCACTTCACCCACTTGCCCATCTTCATTTCCCAGGACTAAATCTAGAATTGCATCCCTTCTTGTTGGGCTTGTCACGTACTGGCTAAAAAAGTTCTCCTGGACACCGATCAAGAATTTTGCGCCCTCTGTGCCCCTCACACTGTTTGAATCCCAGTTGATGTTAGGGTAGTTGAAGTTCCCTACTATTATTGCCCTCCTATTTTTGCACTCAGAAATTTGCCTACATATTTGTTCTTCTATCTCCCTTTCGCTATTCGGGGGTCGATAGTACACTCCTAGTAGTGTGACTGCCCCTTTTTTATTTCTTAGCTCAACCCATATGGCCTCGATTGATGATCCATTTAGCATATCATCCCTTCTCACAACTTTAATTGATTCTTTAACCAATAATGCTACCCCTCCTTTTTTATCACCCACTCTATCCTGCCTAAAAACTCTATATCCAGGGATATTGAGCTGCCAATTATCCCCCTCTTTAAGCCAAGTTTCCGTTATAGCAATGATATCATGCTGCCATGTGTCTATCTGTGCCCTTAGCTCATCTGCTTTGTCTGCAATACACCTTGCATTGAAGTATATACCCTTTAACCCCATCAACTTCCTGTGCTGAACACTATTTAACCTTTGCTTCTTTTGCCTTTCTGAGTCACTAACTGTGTCACTAACTGCTTTTCTACTTCCCATTTCCTGGTCTGAATTTGTCCTATCTGTACCTGCCCTTTGGTTCCCATCCCCCTGCCATACTAGTTTAAACCCTCCCCAACAGAAACAGCAAATTCCCCCACGAGGATATTGGTGCCGGTTCTGTTTGGGTGCAACCTGTCCAGCTTGTACAGGTCCCGCCTTTCCCAGAATCGGTCCCAATGCCTTAGGAATTTAAACCCCTCCCTCCTACACCATCTCTCAAGCCATGCATTCATCTGGTCTATTCTTCTGTTTCTGCTCTCGCTAGCACGTGGCACTGGGAGTAATCCTGAGATTACTACCTTAGAGGTCCTGCTTTTTAATTTATTTCCTAACTCCCTATATTCTGCTTGCAGGACCTCATCTTTTTTTACTGATGTCGTTGGTACCGATATGGACCACGACCTCTGGCTGTTCACCTCCCCCTTCAGAATGTCCTGCAGCCGCTCCATGACATCCTTGACCCTAGCACCAGGGAGGCAACATACCATCCTGGAGTCATGTCTGCGGCCGCAGAAACACCTATCTGTTCCCTTTACGATGGAATCCCCTATCACTATTGCTCTCCCATTCTTTTTCCTCCCCTCCTGTGCAGCTGAGTCACTCGTGATGCCACGGTCTTGGCTCTTGCTGCTTTCCCCTGATAAGCCATCTCCCCCAACAATATCCAAAGCGGAATATCTGTTTGAGAGGGAGATGGCCCCGGGGGACTCCTGCTGTACCTGCCTAGTCCTTTTAATCTGCCTGGCGGTCACCCATTTCCTTTCTGCCTGCGTAATCTTTACCTGCGGTGTGACCATCTCACTGAACGTGCTATCCACGATAATCTCAGCATCACGGATGCTCCACAGTGAATCCACCCGCAGCTCTAGCTCTGAAATGCAGCTAGCCAGTAGCTGCAGCTGGACACATTTCCTGCACACATGGTCGCCAGGGACACTGGTAGTGTCCATGACTTCCCACATAGTGCAGGAGGAGCATATCACGGGTGCGAGCTCTGCTGCCATGACTTGCCTTAGATTAAGCTCGTTAGTCCAAAATAATCCCAGTAATACTGGTGAAATATTCTACTTGTTATATGTGTGTTACTGTGCAAATGTAGAAGTAAAAAGTGAAGAACAAATTTTTACATTTTAAAACGTGAGCTGGGCTCATAAAGTTAGTTTGGAACAGTTCTGTGGTGCGTGTAACCATGGTAATGTAGCATATATAGAGGGCAGTAGGTCGGGCAGTAAAAGGGATATTTTCACACACTTGCATCTCAGTGGGTGTGATGACCAATGAGGATTGTGACAATAACAGCAAGAGATATACAATTATTATTAAGTTACATTATTACTTCACACTGAGGCACAAATGAGTGTGGACTCAAAAGACATCACTTGCCATAAGCAGATTCCTAAGCGCACAGTATGCTCAACTAATAGTCGTAGACTCTCGCCTCTGAGTCAGAAGGTTGTGCATTCAAATCCCACTTCAGAGACTTCAGCACATAATCTAGGCCAACACTTCAATGCAGCTCTGAGGGAGTGCTACTCTGTTGGAGGTGTCGTCTTTCGGGTGAGACGCTAAACCGTCTGCCTTCTCAGGCGGACGTTAAAACTCTCATGGCACCAATGTGATTTTGTTAGTGGATCATTGAATTACAGGGTGGTGGGGGAGGGGGGAGAACGGGGCATTCTTTAATTTTTCATTAAAATAGGAATTTGACGCCCCCTCCCTCCCAAATCGGGCTGTAAGTATAAACAAATGGAACATCATCAAACCAACAGCTGAAAACACTCCTGCCTCCCGCTGCCCAGAGATGAAGTGTCAGCAAACCAGTACTCATCAGTTTGGACCTTTTTGCATGTGAATCAATAGTTACTTTAATTAGCCTTGTTCAAAATGATGATAAATTATTGAAGAGGAATGCTTCAAAAAGCTTCACAAATAAGGTTTCTGTGAAAGTCCAATCACTATGGGCGTTTGATGTCAGGATTATGTTTTGCCTTTCTTTTGAAAACTGATTGATGATTTGATTTCCCTAATAACTGCTTTGAACATCCTAACTGGTGCTGTCACTTGTGTCATATTAGCCTGATGTTTAGAGGTTGAAATACAGAAGTTCCTAGGTCCTGTGGGTACTCGACATAGTGTTAACCCTGGCGCCCACTTCCAGGAATGCATGTTGCACTGCTCTCCTCTGGGGAGGGTGTGCTGGAGTGCCAAACTAGACAACCCTCTTCACGTTCATTTCATGCAGCAGCATCTCCACTTTGCCGGCCATCCGGTAGGTTCGATTCTTGCCCAGAAATGCAACTTCCTGTCTCCATATTTTTGTTGCAATCCACAGTTTCTTGCCAAACTGATTATTTGTTTCATTAGCCAAAAATATTTTGTCCTCCATGTTTTGGGCACATTCCTTTTCAAATAGCTGCTGCAATTTTGTACACAATCCGACAAACTCGCTGTGCAATCTCTCAGCAGCACACCTGTTTGAAGCAAGTCACTCGTACCAACTGTTATGATTGCAGGGTCCCAGAAGTTAGTGTGGAATTGATCATTGAAAATTTACTGCATCATACATTGATATGATGCCCCTATGTTTATAAGATACTTTCATCTGATTTGCCATGAGCAATGGCACATGACATCTGCTAGTATTTTCTATTTATACTTTTAAGGATCAACTTTTTTTTTATTTGTTCATGGGCTGTAGGCGTCGCTGGCGAGGCCAGCATTTATTGCCCATCCCTAATTGCCCTTGAGAAGGTGGTGGTGAGCCGCCTTCTTGAACCTCTGCAGTCCGTGTGGTGAAGGTTCTCCCACAGTGCTGTTAGGAAGGGAGTTCCAGGATTTTGACCCAGCGACAATGAAGGAACGACGATATATTTCCAAGCCAATTTCGCTCAGTTGATAATAGCTTCACTTACTGGATTGTCCAGGAATCTCCTGGAATTAGGGATAGATCTCCCGGGTAACCCTGGAGAAAATAGGAAGTAGAATTGATGGGCAGCGCCACTGCACCATTGAGGAGGCGGAGTTTTAACGAGAGGGTGTGGGGCGGGTTCCCGTTAGCAGGTTAGGTTGTGCTGGTGCCTGTGTGAGCACTAAAGGCATTAATAGCTGTTTGTACTTTGCTCGCAGCAGCAACCATTTTAGGTAAGTACTTGTCATAACTTTGTTATTCCAGTCAGTTCCTTTTTCCATTTAAAGCCCCCCCCGCCCCCACCAATCCCACTTTCGCACATCTTTTTTCTAAGTCCACCTGTGAGGGAATTATCAGATCATTTTGGGACTGAAGTAGTTGGAAACCACTGCTGAAATTATCCGCCCCCGAATAAATTTATTTCCCTTGTCATTTTTCATTCAACTGGAGGATGAAATGGCATTTAAATTCCCACCCTTCAACTCCCAGTGCCTGTGTGTATGTCAGGGTATACGCAATAACAATTCCAAACTAAGGGCAAGGTTCACGTGATCAAACCTCTTTGAATAAGCCAACCAAAGTTTGCAAACCCTACCTCTGAGTTTGAAGGTTGTGGATTTAAGGCCCATTAGAGGACTTGAGTATATATTCTGTTGAAACTCCAGTGCAGAACTGAGGGAGTTCTGTATATATGGGTGGTGTTGTCTTTCAGATGAGTCATTAAATCGAGTCTACCTGTTTAGGTAGATTTAAAAGATCTCATGGCACCATTTGAAGAAGGGCAGCTAGTTCTCAAAGTGTCCTGGCCAATATGCATCCCTCGAACAACACCATCAATGCAGAGTAACTGGTCATTTATCTGATTTGCTGTTTGTGGGACTTTACTGTGTGCAAACTGGCTGCCATACTTGCCTATATAACAGTGAATGTACTTCAAAAAATAATTTCTTGGCTGAGAAGCACCTTGGGACATCGAGAGAACATAAAGATGTTATACATAAGCAAGTTTTTTTATGTGGATTGTATACCTGGCAATTAGAAAATATAGAACTTTTGTCAATATGAATGAATGCATTGAATTCTGAAGGAAAATGCTGTGGTTTTTTAGTTTATATTTACAATACATTATTGGCTCAATGATTAATCATGTCCATAGAACAGGCTTTGATCATTTCAAGATGAAAGCCCAGAGTTTTTATGAAATATTACTACATGCATTGTTTGTACTTTATATTAATGAGAACATTCATGTACTATAATTATAATTAGTTTATGTGCTCCACATTTGAAAATGTGTACTACATAAACACAGGCGCATGTTTCCATTTAATAATGACTATCGTGCTCAGAAAGGGTAGTATTTTGTGATTTACTGCCAAGTAACACTTGAAGCTCCCTGTCCTTGCATGTGATTAAGGAAGCAGAGCTATCGTTGATTTATTTCTTTCAAATGCACAAAAAAAGAGAACAAAACAGCACATCATCCATTAAGAGCCACTAAAGTGCAAAGCAATTTTCCTGCCATCCATGAGTGGATTATGCCAGTTTTGGCCTCATTATGCCAGCTGCTATAAATCTCTGTCAACGGCTCCATCGACTCATTATAGTGTCACCAGAAATTACCGTTTTTCATCGACTCCAAGCTATCCATTGTTACAGTGCAAAAGGGAATCTGTATGAACAGTATGTGAGATGTGTGCAGTCTGGGATTAATCTTGATATTGCCACGTCCTTAGGACATGATCCAACAGCCCATCCTTGTACTCTGGCATATAAAATCAAAAGGTTTGCAGACTTGACGGAATTAAAAGTTTATCTGCTATGCTGATCTTGTTGAGGTTTAATTTTGACATATTTGGCCAGCGTCCAAAAACGTGACCAACTTCAAATTTTCGAACTGAGCTCTCAATGTTTTGTAAGTGAGATACAGTGTTTCAGTAACTCATTCTCATTATGATAACTTCTTAGTATTCAGGTCAGTGATACAGTTTCTCCATGTTGGGCAATAAATCAATATGCCAAGAGACTGAATGACAGAATGATAAGAGTCATACTGTAGGGTTTAAGCTGCTAGGAAGCCAGCCCAGCAACTTGAACAATGAGTTTGATCACTTCTCAGTCAGGCCATGGGCACACAGCAGACACCTCTATTAGGGAAATATGAACTAACAGGATTTATCATTCCTCTGACCAGCATCCACTTGCTTCTGGTGCACCCTTGATGCGTGATCAGCGGCATCTAGATTTAATTAGATCATTTACAGATTACTTTAAAAGGGTGCCTGTTACCTTTTTGTGTCTGAAGTTAATTCCCATTTCTGCCTCTGTTCTTGGGACAGTTCCACAAATGTATTGGACACGTTCCATGATCTTGCAGAATCCTTGCTCCTGCTCCATTGTGCCAAGTTACTGGAATAACCTAGATTCATTCATGTCAATAGATAAATTCTGTATCGAAGTAACAACTCTATGCGGAGCACTGTGTGTAAGTTAAGCAGAGTGGTGTATCTAATTAAAGGTCTGTTGGATGAGTTAGTTGCAGCTTTGTAGATAAATTCCTCCAAAGCGCAAGTTGCATCTTTACTGTATGTTATAACTGGTGTTGTGGCCCCAAGATTTAATCTTGGCGGAAAAGTGGACATGAATAAAGAGTAATGATTTGTCAGGATAAATTGTCAGTGGAAGATTCATTCACATTGATATTGTCAGCATTCTAAACCCCTCAAAAATTGTGTAAAAATGCTTGCAAAAAGCAACGATAAAGGCCAATTGAACTAGTTAAAGATCATTAATGAGGAACTTGTGTGACATTTTGCATCTAAAACTCGGATTGGAAAAATGAATATTTCACTCCAGGTCAGAGCTGTTCCTGTTTGTTCAGTGCTTTCAGAAGCAGTGCCTACTGTCCCTTGTTGCAGTGCTAAGTGATGCACTGCTGTTGACTTGAGTGCCAACTGGTAACATAAATTCCCCTTGTCACCAATGAAGGATATCTGCTTGCCATGCCCACTGATCCATGAGAGTATAAAACGGGGAATCTTTGACATTTCAGAATCCCTATGTCACGGTCACCTGTAACTATTTTTCAATTGAATTGATGCCAGAATCTTTTGAGTTTGGACTCCGAAGCCTCTAATGGAGGAGTGGGAGCGCTCATGAAAAATGTTCCTACTGTGCTTGTGGTTTGTCTAAGTGCGGCCTCCACTGCAGGCAGCATTGGCATTGCAGACAATGGTGGACTGCAGTGTAGACAATTAGTTCTTGATGACAACACTCCAGTAGGTGGCAGCAGCACATAGGTGTTCGATTACTTCATATTACCCAGAACTTCTTCCAGTATTTTGTGAAGAGGCAAGTGACTGCTCAATACAGGCCGACAGATACACCAGCCTCATTTGGAAGCATGACCACTAAGGCCAGTATCTCAATACAACACAGTTAGAGCAAAGGGAATTAGGGGTTACGGGGAGCGGGCAGGAAATTGGACATGAATTTAGATTTGAGATTAGGATCAGATCAGCCATGATCTTATTGAATGGCGGAGCAGGCTCGAGGGGCCGATTGGCCTACTCCTGCTCCTATTTCTTATGTTCTTATGTTCTTATCCAGTATGGTACGCTTCTGCCCTATACCATCTGATCCGACATCACTTCCACACCTTCAACACTAGCACTTAGTGCCTCACTCTGTGCATCCTTGTCGACATCACTATCTACTTCTCATTTAGTGAGTATGCTTGCTTAAAGTGTGAATAGTGATTGTTGGTGTTCGGATGTGTGGGTGCAGTTGATGATCAACTGGTTTCTCCTGGCTCTGTGAAGGAAGTCAGTGGTGCATTAGGAGTAAATTAGCTCACATCCATTTGAGTGCTGTATTATTGTAACATACAATTATGCACTTGTACATTATCAGTGCGTATGGACACATTGATGTGAAACATTGTGCAACAAAAACATCCTTATTTCTGCCCCCCCTTCCAATTTAACAGTACTAAACTTCCTGAACAAATAAACCATTGCTTCCTCATTGAGAGTTCCTTAAGGCCTTGGGTCTGCCACACTCTGCCCTAAACATAAGCGCAGTGGGGATTGAGACACAATCATTTGACACACATCTCAGTAACTACATGATCAGAATCTTGAAGTATGTATCATTGAGTACTCAACCTCTGACTTACCCTCGACCTGCTCATTTATTAAAATTGAAAGGTACTACTACAAATGTTCCACAGAGTAAATTCAGCAGTCCTACGATTCCAGTGAGGTTCCAGCCTCAAATGCATTGTGGGTCAGTGGAGTTGCAACAGTGTTGTACCATCTCTGACCCGCATGGCATTTGAGCAGGACCCCTCATTGGGAGCACAGGATTAATGAATTTACAATCTTTTTTGACCACTGGCACCTCCATTTACAACAAATAGCAAAATACACAAGAACTTTTAGCTTAAAGCAGCCATTTTTAAAAAATATAAGATTTACTAGAGAAATATCAAAACCATTAAAATAAGAACCTCTCTACGTTCACCTGTGATAGATTGAGTTTGTCTTAGTAACTTTCAGTTAGGTATGACTACAACAGATTGTACGAGTGAAGCAATTTTTGATATCTGGATCTACTTTTTTTTCTTTATTTAGTAATTGTGAAGCGATCCATTTTTTTTCCCTTGAAACTATAAGGTTAATTTTTTGGGGGTGAGGCTCGTGGTTTAGACTATTGCTCTAAAATGTGGATTGGAAGATCGAGTGGGGAGATCAGTGCACTTGATATGTGACACTCCTGATTATGTAGTTATTAAAATTAATGACCAGAAATTGAGAGTGCTACAGATCAGGTGCACTGATCTCCAGACCTGATCCTCCCATCAGTAGTGCTGGGAGCGTCATCTCACAAAATTTACCCTAATGTGTATTTTGAAATGCAATGTTTCAGTTACCTTTACGTACTTTGATTGAACAGGTATGAAGGCGGCAACACACATCATTGTATAAGAACATAAGAACATACGAAATAGGAGCAGGAGTAGGCCATACGACCCCTCGAGCCTGCTCTGCCATTCAACAAGATCATGGCTGATCTTCAACCTCAACTCCACTTTCCCGCCTGATCCCCATATCCCTTGATTACCCTAGAATCCAAAAATCTATCGATCTCAGCCTTGAATATACTCAGTGGTGGCTTGGTGTCAAATTTTTTTTGATAATCACTCCTGTGAAGTGCCTTGGGACGTTTTATGTCCATACTGCAGTCAAATCCATTGATATAACAACTCAGATCTCTGCAAAAGCTTTTTATATGCAATTTTATCCCATTAATTTCAATTGCATTGTAATACATGTCTATGTACAGATTCTGGATATGTGTTAGGGAAAAATGTACATCTAAAATGTAATCACTAGGGATGTCCTTGTTTTCAAATCCCTCCATGCCCTCGCCCCTCCCTATCTCTGTAACTTCCTCCAGCCCTACAACGCTCCGAGATCTCTGCGCTCCTCCAATTCTTGCCTCTTGTGCATCCCCGATTTTAATCGCTCCACCGTTGCCGGCCGTGCCTTCAGCTGCCTAGGCCCTAAGCTCTGGAATTCCCCCCCTAAACCTCTCTGCCTCTCTCTCCTCCTTTATGATGCTCCTTAAAACCTACTTCTTTGACCAAGCTTTTGGTCACCTGTCCTAATATCTCCTTATGTGGTTCAGTGTCAAATTTTGTTTGATAATCGCTCCTGTGAAGCACCTTGGGGTGTTTTACTACGCTAAAGGCACTATATAAATGCGAGTTGTTGTGTTGTTGTTGTTGTATCTACAGTGGTTTTAATTAACTAAAATTCCAGGTATGATACCACTTTAAGTATAGCAATAGCAAAGTGCAAGATCCCCAACTAAACCTTCCAACATAGTACAGTTAGAATATGCTGTTTTATATATGTTTTTTAAAAATCCAATTAGCAATTGGTTTATGTTTATCTTAATAAGCCCACTAATTTTTAATCTCAAAAAGATAGTTGATCTTGAAAAGGAAGCCATCCTTTTTTTAGGGAATGAATCCTTATTGAGAGATAGTTCCACTGCGATACTCTGTTCTAGTGTACAAGACTCTGTCTTTTACTCTTGACCTGAATTTTCCGGTTCTTTGAATCCATCTGACATGTATATAACTGGGCATTACCTACTGATTTTTCTGCTGATCTCTTTTTCCTCTTTGCATGCGTGATAAATGTGATTACATCTGAATAGATGTTTTCTTTTTCCAGGTCCGAAGTATTTGTACAGAGGGGTGGTTTTCCTTTGATTATTTAATTCGACCGTACTGTGCATTTGCTTGTGTGAAAAACACCATTTCAAAAATGTTATTTTAATGCTTACTCTTTCATTCCCTCTATCCAGAGTGCTGCTGCAATCACTGCCACGGTTAGTGATGACAACAAAATCATAGTGTCACTCCAGCCTTCTGATGTGACTAATGGATCTTCTCTGTACTATGTGAAGATAACACAGTCTGTTAACCTGACCAACTATAAACTCCAGTTCAAAGCCTTCAACAGTACACTCCCTCCTCCTGTGGTCTTCAATGCTTCTTACCATGGGATCTACTACTTAGTTACCCTCCTGACTGGAAGCTCAAAATTAACTGTTAAGCCGGTACATTTAGTTGCTGTACTAACAAGTAAGCAACTCTTTTTTTTTGTATTTACTATATTTGTCAAGTCAGTTAAATATAGGATAATGGATGCCTAAGAATGAGTAACCTCTCTGGCTCAGATGGTATTATAGACTGCAAGAGTGAAACATGGTTTCTCAACATCGTCTGGATCTCCATATTAGAGCACATTCTGTAATCTATGCTTTATTACTGTATGTAATGTCTTTGGAACATGGAATTCTATATTTGGCATTTAGTAAGAGATCTCAGTTTGTCTGCAATTTTCAGGAGAATTCCAGTGATGTTCTGAGAAGGACAATATGCTGCTTTATTACATCACAGAAGACTTGACATACAAAAGTTAGTGTTAAGATTCCATATAAGAATATATTGCTGGGGGGGGGAGTCACCCTCTGTTTGTTTAATCATATTTAGGGTTTATTTTACTAAGCTTTACTTGGATGACCTTTCCTCATCATAATGAATAAGAAGCTGTCACAGAAACCTCAACGCAGGCAGTTGAAGTTGACAGTATCTTGTTTACTTGATCAAATATGGTCAAAGATCTTCAGAAATGTATATTCCACTCCCATTTACACACAGTTGATGACTTGTCAACTAGTTTTGTATCACCAAAATATTTGTTAAACTTTATTTAGAAACTTCAGCGTATTCAGGAATTTTGGTGTAGGGTTTTCCGGCTTCATATAATGACCAATGAGCACATTTACTGTTGAAATTTTTTTATGACCAGTTAGTAGATTGGCATAGAATGGTTTAACCAATATTTAGTTGAGTTTGTTAACAAAAGGGATGTTGTTTTCACTTGGTGCCAACAAATTCATAGGGTAGGTTACAATCTCTTTGTACTATAGGGGCGATTTCACAATTCCCAGTTCTCAATGGGGAAGTCACGCTTAGAGTTAGAGCTACGACATTAGAGCACGATTTTCTGTCCTGATTAAACCATTCTGTGGCAATCCAGTCAACTTATTTAAATACCTAAGCACATCAAAGAACTTTTGTTTGTTGCTATTAATAACATCTTATGTAGAATTTTGTGCAACAAGTGTCAATAGGAGGAATGGATACCATTCTCCAGTCAGTTTCTTGATTACAATTGCCATTCACAATTGAAAAAACAGCTAATACCTCTGTGAAGATAAAAGACAATAGAGTATCATACAAGTGTACTAAGCTTTTGTGTTAATATTGCAAAAAGTAATCTTTTGTCTAAAGAGTTTATTAAGTAAGTAATAGTTTTCAATTAAATGCAAAGACAAATTTCTGTTTGAAGAAAACTAAATAAAAAGTTAGCACTTTTTATGGGATTGCTTATGTGGGCAGTTGCTCCAGAGATGGAGTTTAAAAGCTGATGTTGAGCATCAAAGTCAAGGAAAATGTCCAGAAACAAACTGGTGAGATCTAGGGCAAGGGCCAGACATAGTATTTTATTTAACCAGTGAAAGTTTCACAAAACGAAGCCGTGGTGGATTAATGTATGAACGGTTTTGATCTTGATCTTGTGTCATTGATCGTAGGAGCTTCCCCACAGGAAATCAGGGAAAAAAATGTGGAAACAAAACCAAGGTTAAGTCATTCCAGCCTGCTGTAACACTTCCCCTTCGTAGCTGACTTCAGAATAGTGTTGTTAAACGACTTGACCTCGTCCTCACCAATCTACCTGTCGCAAATGCATCTGTCCATGACAGTATTGGTAGGAGTGACCACCGCACAGTCCTCGTGGAGACGAAGTCCCATCTTCGCACTGAGGACACCATCCAACGTGTTGTGTGGCACTACCACCGTGCTAAATGGGATAGATTCAGAACAGATCTAGCAGCTCAAAACTGGGCATCCATGAGGCGCTGTGGGCCATCAGCAGCAGCAGAATTGTATTCCAGCACAATCTGTAACCTCATGGCCCGGCATATTCCTCACTCTACCATTACCATGCGGCCAGGGGATCAACCCTGGTTCAATGAGGAGTGTAGAAGAGCATGCCAGGAGCAGCACCAGGCGTAACTAAAAAAGAGGTGCCATCCTGGTGAAGCTACAGCTCAGGACTACATGCATGCTAAACAGCGGAAGCAACATGCTATAGACAGAGCTAAGCGATTCCACAACCAACGGATCAGATCAAGGCTCTGCAGTCCTGCCACATCCAGTCGTGAATGGTGGTGGACAATTAAACAACTAACGGGAGGAGGAGGCTCTGCAAACATCCCCATCCTCAATGATGGCGGAGTCCAGCACGTGAGTGCAAAAGACAAGGCTTAAGCGTTTGCAACCATCTTCAGCCAGAAGTGCCAAGTGGATGATCCATCTCGGCCTCCTCCCGATATCCCCACCATCACAGAAGCCAGTCTTCAGCCAAATCGGTTCACTCCATGTGATATCAAGAAATGGCTGAGTGTACTGGATACAGCAAAGGCTATGGGCCCCGACAACATCCCGGCTGTAGCGCTGTAGACTTGTGCTCCAGAACTAGCTGCGCCTCTAGCCAAGCTGTTCCAGTACAACTACAACACTGGCATCTACCCGACAATGTGGAAAATTGCCCAGGTATGTCCTGTCCACAAAAAGCAGGACAAATCCAATCCGGCCAATTACCGCCCCATCAGTCTACTCTCAATCATCAGCAAAGTGATGGAAGGTGTCATCGACAGTGCTATGAAGCAGCACTTACTCACCAATAACCTGCTCACCGATGCTCAGTTTGGGTTCTGCCAGGACCACTCGGCTCCAGACCTCATTACAAACATGGACAAAAGAGCTGAATTCCAGAGGAGAGGTGAGAGTGACTGCCCTTGACATCAAGGCAGCATTTGACCGAGTGTGGCACCATGGAGCCCTCGTAAAACTGAAGTCAATGGGAATCAGGGGGAAAACTCTCCAGTGGCTGGAGTCATACCTAGCACAAAGGAAGATGGTAGTGGTTATTGGAGGCCAATCATCTCAGCCCCAGGGCATTGCTGCAGGAGTTCCTCAGGGCAGTGTCCTAGGCCCAACCATCTTCAGCTGCTTCATCAATAACCTTCCCTCCATCATAAGGTCAGAAATGGGGATGTTCGCTGATGATTGCACAGTGTTCAGTTCCATTCGCAACCCCTCAGATAATGAAGCAGTCCGAGCCTGCATGCAGCAAGACCTGGACAACATCCAGGCTTGGGCTCATAAGTGGCAAGTAACATTCGCGCCAGACAAGTGCCAGGCAATGACCATCTCCAACAAGAGAGAGTCTAACCACCTCCCCTTGACATTCAACGGCATTACCATCGCCGAATCCCCCACCATCAACATCCTGGGGGTCAACATTGACCAGAAACTGAACTGGACCAGCCATATAAATACTGTGGCTGCGAGAGCAGGTCAGAGGCTGGGTATTCTGTGGCGAGTGACTCACCTCCTGACTCCCCAAAGCCTTTCCACCATCTACAAGTCACAAGTCAGGAGTGTGATGGAATACTCTCCACTTGCTTGGATGAGTGCAGCTCCAACAACACTCGAGAAGCTCGACACCATCCAGGATAAAGCAACCCGCTTGATTGGCACCCCGTCCATCACCCTAAACATTCACTCCCTTCACCACCGGCGCACTGTGGCTGCAGTGTGTACCATCCACAGGATGCACTGCAGCAACTCGCCAAGGCCTCTTCGACAGCACCTCCCGAACCCGCGATCTCGACCACCTAGAAGGACAAGAGCAGCAGGTACATGGGAACAACACCACCTGCACGTTCCCCTCCAAGTCACACACCATCCCGACATTGGAAATATATCGCCGTTCCTTCATCGTCGCTGGATCAAAATCCTGGAACTCCCTTCCTAACAGCACTGTGGGAGAACCGTCACCACACGGACTGCAGCGGTTCAAGAAGGCGGCTCACCACCACCTTCTCAAGGGCAATTAGGGATGGGCAATAAATGCCGGCCTCGCCAGCGACGCCCACATCCCATGAACGAATAAAAAAAATTTTGTCCACAGTGCACAGGCACCAGAAGTAATCAAAAAGGCTAATGGAAAGTTGTTCTTTATCTCAAGGCGATTGGAATTCATAAATGAGGAAGTGGTTGTACAGATGATGATGGTTTTAATCAGACCAGGATTTCCCCAATCCAACCTCATTGCCTTGGCATCAATCCTTGGCACAGCTCGTTTTTACTTCTAAATGGAAATGGAAGAAAGGTGCTGTAAAACATTCAGAACAATATTTGCCCATTAGAGTTTAGCAGGTAAAGACTCTATACTAATTTTGGCAATAGCTACTTCTGAAAAAGTGTCTTCCCTCAGATGTAAAGTCTCCAGGAGGCCCTCTAGCAGCTGTCAGAATAGTAAATAAGTCTGGGGCTACCTTGCCTGCTTTACTGACTGAGAATGTGCCAACCTTTGAAGTGCCAACACCTGTAAGATTTGATTTAATGAAACATCTAATATTTAATCTAACAGGTTGTTTAGCTTGTGATATACAAAAAAACCATAGCTTCAAGTAACTGCCAGGAGAACAGTTCTCTGTGAATACACATTCACACACTGAGGCTGTAGCAGTAGAGTGAGAGATGCAGGCTCACACCTCTGATTTCCCCAGTCACCAGATACAAGGTAATTTGTAAGTAGGAGGAAGGGAAACCCCAAGCTACTTTTAGATGTAATAGCTAGATACAAACTGGTATTGTCTGAGGCCTGAGAACAGGGCCAGGAGAGGATCTAAAGAGGAGCGAAAATAAGTGTTGAGAAGTTGTTCAAATTAAACACCCAGACTTGGGGGCGGGGGGGGGGATTTGACCTGGGGCTCTATGGAATGTCTGATTTGAAGAATCTGAAAATTGAGTTTATGATTCACAAGCCAAGAGAACTTGTGGCTTCAGCAAGGTATTCACAGTCTATTAATAAGATTCTAAAATGGAGGTTTGAAACCCTTTATGTCTGGGACAATGCCAGAAGGAAAACTAGTCTAGCCACAATGATCAAACTAGGCAAATTGATACCCTAAGCATCAAATAAAGATCAACAGAGTCCTTGTTAAAGGGAAAACAGTAGAACAGAAACAGGTGACTTTGTAATAAGTAGCAAGAGATTCTTTGAAGAAAGTGACAAATCACTACTCGGATGCAATCAATGACTTTCAAAAGGCATTTAATAAAATACCACATAACAGACTTATTCGGAAAATAGATGCTCATGGGATTAAAGGGATGGTGATAACTTGGGTACATAATTGACTAAGGGATAGGAGGCAGATAGTAGTGGTGAACGGATGTTTTTCTGATTGGAGTAAAGTATGCAGTGGGGTCCCTCAGGAGTCAGTATTAGAACGATTGCTTTTCTTGTTATATATAAATTACCAGGACTTGGGTATAGGGAGTACAATTTCAGAGTTTGCGGATGATACAAAACTTGGCGATGTAGTAAATAGTGAGGAGGAAAGTAGAAGACTTCAGGAGGAAATAGACAGACTGGTGAAATGGGCAGACACATGGCAGATGCAATTTAATGCGGATAAATGTGAAGTGATGCACTTTGTGAGGAACAACATGGAGAGACAGTATAATCTAAATGGTACTATTTTGAGGGGGTGCAAGAGCAGAGGGACCTGGGGGTGCATATTCACAAATCTTTGAAGGTGGCAGGACAAGTTGATAAGGCGGTTAAGAAAGCGTATGGGATTTGTAAATAGGGGCATTGAATAAAAAAACAAGGAAGTCATGCTAAACCTTTACAAATCACTGGTTAGGCCTCAGCTGGAGTACTGTGTCAAATTCTGGGCACTATATCTTAGGAAAGATATCAAGGCCTTGGAGAGGGTACGGAGGAGATTTACCAGGATGATAGCAGGGATGAGGAACTTCAGTTATGTGGAGAGATTAGAGAAGCTGGGGTTGTTCTCTTTAGAGCAGAGAAGGTTAAAGGGAGACCAAATAGAGGTATTCAAAATTATGAGGAGTTTTGATAGAGCCAGTAGGGAGAAACTGTTTCTTCTGGCAAGTGGGTCGGTAACCAGAGGTCATCGATTTAAAATAATTGGCAAAAGAACTAGAGGGGAAATGAGGAGAAATGTTTTCACACAGAGGGTTATTAAGATCTGGAACATACCACTTGAAAGGCTGGTAGAAGCAGATTCCATCGGAACTTTCAAAAGGCAATTGGAGATGTATTTGAAGAGGATTAATGTGCAGGATTATGGGGAAAAAGCTGGGGTGTGGGACTAAATTGGACAGCTCTTTCAAAGAGCCGGCACGGGCATAATGGGCTGAATGGCCTCCTTCTGTGCTGTATGATTCTATGATCAGATAGACCTTTTCAGATATAAGAGTAATGAGGAGAGTTTTCTCTGAAAGTTTTGACTGGGAGAGGTGCCAACTATGAAGATTTTCAATCCAATCTGAAGATGTGAAGCTTATTAGCTATAATTACGAAAGATTTTCAAGGCCAAGAGCAAAACTAAAGAGCTGCTCCCTCATCTTGTAAAGAAAAAAAAACACTTGCATAAGTTTATAACAGCTCAATAAATGAAAGTAATATTTCTATCCTCTCCATCACATTAATTTTTTAAACCTGACTGCAGTATATCGATCCATTCCCTGTTTTGTAATTGACTCAAACACATTATGATCGAGAACGCCAATGACAAGCTGGAGACAACAGGAAAGGTAACGTCTGTCTAAATAA
The DNA here is from genome assembly GCF_035084215.1 of Heptranchias perlo. Lineage (NCBI taxonomy): Eukaryota > Metazoa > Chordata > Chondrichthyes > Hexanchiformes > Hexanchidae > Heptranchias > Heptranchias perlo. Next base: position 12,375,688 of record NC_090348.1, on the reverse strand, counting down.
ACGATCAAAGGTACGACATTCCTGTGGGCGCTGTTTTTACACCGAGACAGTAATTCGTTTATTTTAAACTGATTGACACCTGCCCATAACCGTTCCCATGGAAATGTAGCGTCTTAAGCATTTTGTGCTTAAACCTCACCCATTTGCAATTTTCTGCCCTCAGCAGTGCAGGAGAAACCAGTTACATAGGGCACGGTTTTAATTAGGTGGCTGGATGGCAGCGGGGGTTGGGGGGGGGCCAGTGGGTGCTCGGCAGACTGGAATAATAAAATCTTACCGTTCCCCACGCAATCACCATTAATTGGTGGCCGCTAACCTTGTTTCCGGGTTTGCCGTCTGAAAGCTGCACAGCGGGCAGACTGTGCACCCTCGTGACCTGCAGTCAGCTGGAGTGCCTGTATTTAAAGGGCCATTGCACCAATAGCTTTTGCTGGAGCAAGGAGCAAGCACGCAGAATGGAGCAGCACAGGGGCAAGGCAGCTCCAAGATTCAGTGACGCCTCACGTGTTGCTGGCCGGGGTGAGGAGGAGGAGGGAACTATTTTACCCGGCCGACAAGAGGAAGCGCCCTGCCTCTGCCACCAAGAAGGCCTGGCTCGAGGTGGCAGAGGAGGTCACCAGCAGGAGCAACATCTCACGCACTTGGGTCCAGTGCAGGAAGCGTTTCAATGACCTAACTAGGTCAACAAAAGTGAGTACACTTACTGATTCTCCTGCATTCCATGGTGCACATCAACCCCCAAGCCCCCCCCTCACATCATTCTGCACTGCCAAGACTACTCCATCACATCACTCCTCACACCCACTTAAGGCTCATCCTCAACTTACCTTCACTTCCTGAGCACTTCCTCACCTCCCCATTTGTGACCCCACCACTACCACTCACCCCAATGCTGTTCCAATGTGATGTCTCTGCCTCATACTCACCCTCTGATGCACCTCTTTCAGGGTCAGCCTCACCCAAACCAATGCATTCATTGGCTGGCTACTTCACCCTCACTCATACATATCTGTACTTTCTCCCCTTGTAGGAGAAGAGAGCACAAAATGCACGGGAGAGGGCGAGGACTGGAGGGGGTGGGGGCACAACAAATAGTGGTCCTCAGAGAGGCGGAGGAGGAGACCCTGGAGATCAGCCACACCCTCGAGTGCCTGTCCGTTGGGGACACTGAGACTGGCACCCCACAAACGTCTGGTGGCACAACTTTAACATTCATCACACACAACATGAACTGATGTTAACAATGATTGGCATGTCGCACACCTCAGTATGCTCATCGCAACATGACACATTTGTGATGATGCTTAATATTCTCTTCCAGGCCCTTCAACGACCAAAGTGACAGGCAAGGGCGATTCCTCAGAGGAGCTCCCAGCGTCTGAGGGCTCACCATCGCATCTTAGTGAGCCATCCACCAGCGCAGATACTCACACCTCGGTGGGTCCTAATAGTCAGTTAGTTGGGTTGGCACCTGGTGAGTCACCACACACAAGTGAGCACGAGCAGAGACTGGTGGCAGGGGCAGCTGTGGAGAGTCCTGCGTTGGTGGGCGCACTCCTCTCCAGGCTCTGCTCAGCTGGTCGCAGATGCTGAACCCTGGGGGCCATCCTTTAAAAGGAGAATGATCGAGGAACAACAGCACATTTGCAAGGTACTGGAACAGGCGCTATGCACTCTCTCCACAATAGCCCAGAGGATGGAGGAGTCCAACTCCTGCATGAGTTGAAAGACGGCACAGGTACGGGAGGGAATCTCTGAGATACTGTTAAAGGGACGTGAGCAAGTGTCTGAGATAGTGTCGCAGGTACGTGCGGGAATGTCTCTGATGGAGAGAGGGCTAGCCTCCATTGCTCCATTGAGCTTCAAGCACGGCTTACAAATTAGTCCATTCAGGCCCTGGCAATGACCTTTTGGACTCGGGGTGAACAATATTCTGCTGCCTTAAACAGGCAGACAGAAACTTTAAACTGGGCTTACAAGGCATCACACATGTCCTCCAAACTGTTGTTCAGCAGGGTGGTTGGAGTGATGTGGGCCTGGCCCAGGACAGGGATAATGGCGAAAGGGGACATGGAAGTGGGGACACCACTCAAATCACTCCCACGTCTCACTTGTTGCCCCCCTCTCAACCTGCCTCCTCTCCAAGGGCCGAGTCTGCCCCTGCACATGTGCAGGTGGAGCCCTCACAGGCTCCAAAATCCAGAGGGTGTAGGCCGAAAGCATCTAAGCAGTCAGGGCATGAACGTGAGCAACCTGCCACTACCTCTGCTGCAGCCACAGGGGATGTACCACGTAGAAGTAGTAGGAAGAGAAAGGCTAAGGTTTAGTGATCATGAAGGGTATGCACAAGGGTGTCTGACAGACTGTCATGTTTTTCATTTACATTTGTTTTTTGTTAAATTCACAATAAATGTTACACTTCTCACCACTACTCTCACGTCTTGCCCATTCTTGACTACCTTTTGTGATAGCGCCCTTTCATGTGCTTCATCATGAATAGCGAGACTTGATGCCACCCTTTGGGTGTGTTTACAGTGTATAGTTGTAGGACTATTTTGTGCGGGGCGGGGTTGGGGGTAGGGTGCGGCTGGTGTTGGCATTGCTCTTTGCAGATGTCCTTATGACAATCGTTCAAATATTAGTGACTCCCTGGCCTCACGAGCAGCCAGGTGAGCCGTTGCTCTGCCAGTGGACTCCTCGTCCTCTTCTTCCTCCTCCTCCTCCTCCTCCTCAGTATTGATGGCAGATGTGGCTGCTGGATGAGGGCATGGGGCCTCATCAACCAGTAATCCTCTCTGTTGCTCCATGTTGTGCAGGACATAACACACTGCTGTAATTTAACCCACTCTCGCTGATGCATATTGAAACGCTCCCCCAGAACGATCGAGGCATCGAAATCTCATCTTCAGCAGCCCTATCGCATGTTCAATTATAGACCTGATGGCGATGTGGCTGTCGTTGTATCGACGCTGTTCCTCGTTGATGGGATTCCTCAGAGGTGTCATGAGCCACGTGTGCAGGGGAGTATCCCTTGTCCCCGAAGAGCCAGCCCTTAAGGGTGTTTGGTGCGTGGAGGAGGGCCGGGATGTTGGATTCCCTCAGAATGGATGAATCATGGCAGCTGCCAGGGAATCTGGCGCACACATGAAGAAATCTTTTGTGGTGGTCACAAACGAGCTGAGTGTTGATGGAGTGATATCCCTTTCTGTTGATGAACAGTCCTGGCTCGTGTGCAGGTGCTCAGATTGCTATATGTGTGCAATCAATTGCACCCTGTAACCGTGGGAAGCCAGCCACAGAGTGGAAACCCACTGCTCTCTCCGTCTGGCTGAGGTCGTCCATGGGGAAGTTGACATATTGCGAGGCCCTGCGAAACAAGCTGTCGGTGACCTGTCTGTGCACTTGTGAGAGACCCCGGCAATGTCACCGGTGGCGCCCTGCAATGATCTGGAGATGAAGAAGTTGAGGGCAGTGGAGACTTTAACTGCCACGGGCAATGCGATGCCACCAGGCCCAGCCGGGAGCAGCTCGGCATGAAGGAGGCTGCAGATGTCTTTGACCACCTGGCGACTCACTCTCAGCCTCCGTAGGCACTGCTCCTCAGAGGTTCAGGAAGATCAGCCTCGATCTGTAGACCCTCCCACGAGGGTAGTGCCTCCTGCGATGTCGGTCCCTCTGTTGTTGCCCTCTCTGCTCTTGTGCAGGTGCCTGTGGGGCAGCACTGTGTTGTGGAGCTGCAAGTGGCGGAAGTGCACGCCGTGCCTGGTGAGGCTGGTGATGTTCCTCGTCCTCTGGTAAATGCAGCCATTGCGCCCCCCCCATCCTGATGGTGTCAGTTTGAGGGGGTCCAAAAAGTAGGTAAATATGTGTAAACAGAACAATTCTGAGTGTGAACCAAGAATTTTCAGTCTAAACACAAAGATCTCCCAGCCAAAAGTTTGTCTGAGAGAACTGAGTGCCCTGCTACAATAACTCACCTTTTATCCCCATCTGTCAAACAGGGATTTGAATGTTCCAATGGTTGCCGGCCTGCAACCCGCCTAGTTTCCCATGACGTGCTTCACACAGCACGGGAAACACATTGAGGCAGCGTTGAAATCACTTGTCAGCACGATTAATTATATTAAGGCAGATTTCAAGTACTTTAAGTACTTCAATTGTTGGTTTAAATATTGTCTCACCGGTTTTAATTGCCGGCGGGACTTCCGGGGTTCTGGAACGGCGCGCACTCAGGGTCTGGGACGTACGCATTTTTTGTCGGATTGGAGCCGGGATTCCTTCTGGCTCCAGAAATGCCCGATTTTGTTTGCCGCCCCGCACCCAACCCATCGGACTTCTATAGTTAAAATCTTGCCCATTGAATCACATAGGATGTACAGCACAGAAGTAGGCCATTCGGCCCAACAGTTAGGACAGCCTGGGCTGGTATAAATGTTTGAACAATACACCTGAACTACGTGTGTCCAGTCTTTATTGACTATGCTCACCAACCCCTGTGATTGGGTTATTGTGTGGTGTGATCATGAATGTGAACGTCACAGTTTGCTAAGGCTGCTCCTGTTCACACTCGCTGCTCATTGTTGTTACCTTTATAAACGTGTGTACCTTCATAGAAAGTACAAGAAATGGGGAATTGAACAACAATTAATTGTTATTCTGTGCTGCCATGTTCTTCTTTATCCTCTTCCTCCTCCCATCCATCTTCACTAATAATAATTTTATTAGAACATTTCATAATTAATGTATTAATTTAGCTAGAAGGCAGCATAAAAGTAGACATCTATGTGATCACATTTTGACTTACTTTTCTTAGTCAATTTGTATTTGTATGTTAGCCTAATTATAAAGTCTACATTTGATTTTTTACAATGGACAGTGCCACAACATCTAATTAAAGGGGTAATTTTCTGACGTCGTGCTCCTGGCAAGGAGCCTTGTTGCTGGGAGTCCTTATTTGAAATTCCAGTGTACAGCATATGCCAGAATTTCCAATGTGTACTTTTAGTGGGCAAGGCTCCTGGCTGAGAGTGAGGCCAAAAATTACTACATTGTGTGTGTGTTTCAATAATATATATAATATGTATGTATATTTTTTTCCTAGTGGTTGTTTTAAACTTGCAAATCCAGGTGTCTGACGTATTACTTGTCTTTAAACTCACTCTGCCTTTCACGTAAATATGTTGCTGCCTCCACCAGCCCTGAGACTTCATTTACTTACTCGATCCAATAGTGCCAGGATAGGAAATAGCAGTGTGATGTTTTGCCGACTTGAAGATGTAATTAAGCTTACATTTGCAAATCGAGGTGTCAACAAAAACTCTCGTGCTTTATTTAAAAGAATTGAGACTCTAAAAGCAGTGTTTTCCAATTTATTTTTAGCAGTGCACCTCAATCTGAAAACGGTTGTTCCTAATCAGGGTACAATGGGCGGGATTTTAAAAGGAAAAACGGGTGGGTTGGGGGCAGGGGGGAGTTGCAAGGCAATCAAAATCGCTGTTTTGGGAGCGGGCAGACATCCCGGCTGGGACCCGCACATTTTTGAATGAGACTCAAGCAAACCTGTGTGCATGTGCACAACAGTCACCAGGAAGTCTTGCCCCCACTTAAATCCAGCAGGCCGATAATTAAAGGGGCAAATATACCTCATTGAGGTACTTAAGGTAGTTTATTTTTTGCGTATTGGACACGTAAAAAGATTTTAACGTTACCTGGGCGGCTTTCTCACGGCTTCCGATTCACGCCTGGTGAAACCAAGCGAGAAGGGCCGGATCAGGCAAAAATAGACTAAATAAATGAAATAAAATTACATTTCCCATTGTAAAAAAAAAACATACCTTTAAAACAATATTGCCTGGACCCCCCCATTCCCGATCCCCAATCCCCGATGTCTCCATTCTGATCCCGATGTCCGATGTCCCCACATCTTTGTTCCCCCCCACACTCCAATCTCTATCCTAACTGCTGATGAGCTCTCTCTTTCCCTCTCTCCCTCCCCTCCGTTCCCCCCCCCCCATCGGATGTGCTGCTCCTATCACGAAATCCAGAAGAGGCTTTGATCGGCCTCGTTACCCGGGTATCACACCCACAAATCACCCCCCACACCCCTGGATTCTTCCCACCAGCATATTAAAATCCTGCCCAATATCTTTGTACTGGTCCCTCCAGTCATGTCCTTGTGCACCCATTGCCCTTCCTATGATTGCCTGTATCTGAGCTGTCTTCTGATAAAAGATTCAATATTGACTCCCTCAGATTTGTCCATTTTGAAATATGGCAATACATTCAATAACTACAGTAAATGAAGTTCATAATCCCATCCAACCACTTTTAACTGGAAATTTAATTGTGGAAAATTCCCTATCTCAGGTCTAATCGTACTTGTACACATGGCATTGGGTTATAACTCGTTATTCCAGTCAGCACTCATTAAGGTCAAGATCAACATCAAACAGTTGGCCTAGTGTACTTAATGTCAAGACATGCATTGACTTTTTTTAATTGCCAATACAGGAGAGAAGGTGTTGATCAGTGTAACTCTCATCTAGCATGAAGAATGTTCTAAGTTTCAAGACAGTGTACGTTTTTAAAAATGTCACTTAAATGGCAGAACGGCAGCATCCAGGCTCCGATGTATTATACTACAGAGTGTTAAGTCACTGTTTTGTAGTCTAAATTTCCCAACAAGCAAGTTCCTAATCTTGGCCAGATCATTAGGGGAAGAGATATTGAGAGACCAGGCTCTGGCCAACATGGAAAGAGGGAGAATCTTTTAAAAAGTCAGGTCAGAGAAGGACACTCAAATACTTCCCAAGAGTGATATTCTCAGAGGAAGAGATTGCTTGGCACTTTCATGGTCCAAGAATAAGAGGGGATGGAATTTGTTGACCTAAAGTGTCGGCCTTGTTCAGTGGTGGCAGTCTCGCCTCCGAGTCAGAAGGTTGTGGGTCAGGCCCCACTCCAGGATTGAGCACATCATCGAGGCTGATACTCCAGTGCAGTACTGAGGGAGTGCTGCATTGGCAGAAATGTCGTCTTTCACATGAGACATTAAACCAAGGCCCCAGCGGCCCCCTCAGGTGGACATGAAAGGTCTCATGCCATTATTCAATAATATTTATCTCTCAACCAACGTTATTAAAACAGATTAACTGGCCGTTTATCTCAGTGCTGTTTATGGAACCTTGCGGTGTGCAAATTTGCCTACATAACAACAGTGACTACATTTCAAAAGTAATTAATTGGCTGTGAAGCGCTTTGTGACATCCAAAGGACATGAAAAGTGTTCTAGAAATGCAAGTTCATTCATTCATCCTTTCTAAAGAGGGTGAGTAAAATCTTTTTTTAAATTGCAGATAAAGCATAGTCCTGTACTCAGACAATTTCAAGTGATATATATCTGCAAAGTGAGTGCAGTAGTGATTGTTTTACAAACTGCTGGTTTGTTACTATAACATGTCCCTCATCACAACACACTTTTCCCGGATCCCTTGTGGAAGCTACATGAAAGCTGATTTAAGAGCTCCACCCTTGATGCAATTAATCTCCATAGGAGCTACTTTGCTGTTCATCCACACTCGTATTAAAAAGGTTTAACTGTAACTGGCACTTCCTCTGTCTTTGCTAGAACCACTCCCAGTCAACAGTGTGGCTATATATGACTACAAGCAGTCCCCACAAACTGGAGTCCTGTTTGACATTCAATATCCAAAGCAGACCACCAACTTTTTCTCAAGATTAAAATTAAGCTACTTTGAAGGCAGTAATTATCGATCATCGCTCCATAAGGGTAAGAAAACATCAATTAACTGGGTAATGTCTGATTTCCACCAGTGTGTTTGCCGTGGATTAAAGGATTTTCTGGAGTTAATTGCAGATTTTGGTCCAATAGTATAATAAAACTGATTGTACTTGAATGGCTGATTCTAGTTGGACCAGAATCTTCCAGTGTATTACATGATGTGGAAAAATGGATCGAGGTAGGTGAGTGAGTTGAAAATTTATTTTGCAAGAAGAACTTTTTCATAGTTCTTCATTTATCCACTCCCCACAGGAACCACAAAAACCACCTATCAAATTCCTAAATCTTTTTTTCAAACTTGTCTAGGTAGCTTTGTTGCTTTCTGACTCCCCTCCTCCGCCATAACCTCACCTGAAGAGGAAATTCCCAGCCATGGGTGATGTGATTCACTCCTGGGCCCCTCGCTCCTTGTAAATAATTCATGTCCTTTTTAGGATTTATTTTAAACAGTCCTTAACGTCAGGGGTCCACTTTTTAAATTTGGAGTTTCACATAAATCAGTGAACTCTTTCTCCCTCTAATGATCTGCATTAGCAGATATCGTACCTTTCTCTGGGGCTTGGGCTTTTCTGTCGCTCTTCCCCACCATTCCCACCCCCAAGAAGCACTCTTAATTCCCTTTACTGTGTCTTTCTGGAACTCCTGCCTCCTGTTGCTGCCCTGATTTTGAATGTTGCTGCACACTGTGGTGAAAATTCCTGATTCACTGAATTTCAGAAAGTAATCTTTTGTGTAAGGCAGTTTGAGACTCGCAAAGGATTCTACCTAAATGTTAACTTATTACTTTTGAACCCCTTCCTCTGATCACATGTCATCGCAACTCCCATTGTCTTCAGAAGGCTATAATGGTCAATAACAGGCAGTCCAGGCCAAATTTACAGCCCCACATATAAATTGTGTATAAAAAGAAATTACTTCAGAATGAATTACAGATTGTAACAAAATCTCCAGGTTATGTTGACCACAAATGTTGTGTGATTGCATCATATAAAAGGTAAGTGATGTAACAGTTAACGTACACATGGTTACTGTGATCTCCTGGACTGGTTTTGATCACCTGAGGGATTTGGAGAGTTATTTTCCCCCCTTATTGGCCCTGAGTTTTTCTGGGTTTTTTGCCTCTCCGAAGAGATTACATACCTGCAGGGTTTTGGGAAGGGTCGAGACATGATGCTTCTGGCATCACAAGTGTGGGGCAGGCTTGATAGACCAGCTGGTGTTTTCCTGCTCTTTATTTTCATATGTTTGGCCCTCTGGAATGTGCCTTTTGACCACTCAAACTCAATTGTTCCCCAAATGATAAAGGGTGCATTTAGACCGATGGGGTCTGATGTGGTTTTGCTTGACACCAATGCTGCAATTTATAGTGTAAATACAGCCTAAATCCAAAATCAGGGCCTGACCGGACAACTGGAGCGAAGCAAAGTGAAACTTCCTGGAGGAGTAATTTGCTTCACAATTAGTTTGGGCCTTCGTACCCAATTTACACTACACAAGTTTAGCGTCAGTGTGAAATCGCTTCAGGCCAACGCTAAACCTATAGCGCAAGCTAAACATTTTTTTAAAAGTGCATTTTATTCCCATACTAATATGTTTTTTCTTGTGATAGATGATTATAAACAGTTACTGAGCTACAAACTATGTTCTTTCCATATGCCAACTGTAGTGGGAGTGGTTTTATGTTGGAAGGAAATACGCCTATCTGACTTGTCAATGCATAATGACCAAATAATGCTGGAATATTGGGAACAATTTTCCGAGTGAGCACTGGCAGGAAGGAATCGAGCACACAATCACCATTTATCAAAAAATCATGGGCAACAGGTGGGGTTCCCTACCACCAGTGCAACCTTGCAAAATTGGCCAACTTCTAAACCCATCTACATATTCAAAACCTTCATTGCTTCTTGTAACTGTACTACGTTGTTTATTATCTTTTTTTTAAACAGATTTTTTGAAAGGCAAATTAATTTTCAACACTTGGTTGCCTGGAACATGCTACAGTAATATTACATTCCAGCTGGTGGCAGAGGCAAATGTCAATAGAGTTCCATTAATGGAGTACAGTCCTGTTGGTCATGAGCCAAAACATCACCGAACAGGTAAATACTCATTTCATATGCCTTTCCAAGATGGTGCTGAATCTCTAACCTTACCCGAAGCTTGTGAACTTTGTACATATGCCCTGTAGCCCTATGTTTACTGTCCAAGAGAAACAGTTTGGTTATTTCCATCTTATCAATAGCTGTCATTATTTAGGAGATTTGAGTCTCCAGCAAAAATAAGTTTAGTTGCTTGACCCTTTCTTCATTTCTTAGGCCCCGAAGGCTTGGAATTATCCTGCTCACCCTCCTTTAAACCCTCTCTAATACGGCTGTATCTTTTTCAAGGATGGATGGATAAAACGGTGTGCCCTACTCCCGAACTGGACTCCCCGTTGATCTGTAAAATGTCAATATAACTTGTTCTTACTTGTTGTTCAATGCCGTCCAAATGTGCCCAGTATCTGACTCGCCTTATTAATTGCTATCTCACACCGACTAGACGCTGTCTGAATATGATCACGGGTCACTTTCAAACTCTGTTCTTTTTGGCTTCTGTCAATGGAGAAATTCCTGAAATTCTAGTTATGCTCTCCTTTTTAAGTATGTACCTCAATAAGATTAGGCTTACCTAATCCCACAATTCAATTGGCCTACTTAAAATAGAATCCTTTCATGTTATACACACATTTACTGTTACCTGCTTTACCCTACGTTTATCCACATTAAAAAATCCATCTGTCATCTGAATCCATCTAAAAAAAAGTCTCACCAAATGCGATCAATCCCTTTTCTACTTGTTCCTTTCCCTCCGAGCCATCAGCAACTTTATTAAATAATCTACTCCTACAGATATCATGGCCTAAATTTTAACCCGGAAGAGCGGGTGGGTTGGGGGCCAGGGGGGCAGTAAAAATTTTCAAAATCTAAAACCCGACCCCAACCCATCCACTTCCGGTTTTAATGGAGGCGGGTCGAAGAGCGGCCGACCAACCCGCTCTTAGGAGGCAGGTCGGTCACTGAAAGCTTTCAAGGAGGCTGCGGGCCTCCATTTTTACAGCTTTTTTTATTTTTAACCCCTGGGGGCCGGGATTCCGGGGCCTTCTGTTTTACTCCACATGAGCGGAGGCGAGAAGGCCCGAAACAGTAGGTAAATGCCTTTATCGCACTGCTTGTCAGCCCGGAGGAGCAGGAGTGCTTCCCCCAGGCCCAACAAACTTACCTGCAGTGACCCCCCCCACCCCCACCCCATGATCTCCAACTCCCCCACCTCGATCTTCGACCCCCTTCCCACGATCTTTGACCCCCAATGACTCCAGACCCTCCCCCCAATGACTCTGTACCCCCATGACCCCCCCCCCCCATCTAAGACTTAGCTTCTTGCATCCGCTTCCTGCCTCTTCTCCCGTCCGACTGACGGTCAGACTGTCAATCAGGATGGCCTGTCGGGCGGAAACCAACAAAAAAAGTAAAAGATGTCCTTATGTCAAAATCGTAAGGACGTCCGGGAAACTTGTACTTCTGGTTTCCTATCAGGAATTCCCCCCACCCCTTTCCCTGCTCCGTGTTAAAATTTAGGCCCACATTTCATAGTATTCATAAATATTGCAGCAACCCCAAAACAGATCACTGTGGAATTCTGCTGTTGGTTTTACCAGACAGGCCACTTTCCCTTTAACACCACCCTCTGTCTTCTGTTGGCAAATCAGTTCTCACTCCACCTGGACAATTTACCAACTTCTCTACAAGTCTTAAGCTTCCTTATTAGCCTCGTGTGAAGAATTTTGCCAAACATTTTTTTGAAAATCCAAGTAAATTACAATGGAGTTGTTGACAAATTGTCTCGGTGATTGAGAACTGACTTGGCAACAGATGACAGGGTGACAATAATACCTCATCTATGTTCTGCTTATTCAGATATTGTGTGTAAAATTAACAAGTTTGTTGGTTTGCAGTTGGCTTTATCTCACTGGAGTGCTTTTCAGTCCACCTTGTGAAAAGTTAGAACGTATAGAGATCATAGTATCCAGTACACACAATAAGGGGTCTTATTGTTCTGATTCCTTGATCAGGCTGTCGTTAAATTAGATATTGGGCAGCAAAGATGCTCTCCAGATCTTAGGTCCAAAGTCCTTGGACACTCCTATAAGTTGACCTCACATCCCCTGAGAGAATATCGACTGTAAACCCATAAATTTGTAACAATGTTATCATTGTATCAGCATAATTAACTCTGTGTAAATTTTACAACAACCTTTCCCAGCACAGAGCTTCATGAACTAGAACGGATATCGGGAGTTCAGGCACAGATGTGGGGTCAGCATGATTTGCTGTCTGTTAAAGTGGATGTTGTGCAGGCCACAAATCAGGTGCACTGATCTCTCGACTGAATTCCCAACACGAGCTCCTGTCGTACGAAAGACTAACCAGGGAGCAATAAATTATGAACATAATGGTGAAAATAACAGAGTGTGTCAACAATGACAAAAACAATGTGCGTCGCATGTACATAACAAGTACATATCCTTTCAAACTGATTTTAAAAGTTCTTTTGTCGCTGGATGACTGGATTCAATAGTTTGGTATAGTGGACAAAACTCTTTTGAAAGCATAGTATAAAAAGTTCAGTCATCCTGATTTTATTTAATACCTCGTCAATAAGGAAACCCCTTGTTTTTCCCTCGACAGTTCCCTACCCACCAAACAATGTGTCAATGAAGGTTGTGTACGGAAGCAGTCGATCTGTCAGTGAAATTCATGCTGGTCATGAACAGGTTTTTCTCGACATTAACCAAACTGTCGACGAGGAAAGTAACACGGTTGCGACTGAGGTCAGTGATCTCGCAGCAAAGGAGTCGATCGGTTGGGGAGATTATAATTCGACCAGTGAAGGAATCATCACTGACTGGACGCTGGAGTTCCAACCAGACAGTAAAGAGGTTTCAGCAAGTGGAAGCGATTATTTAGATATAATGAATGTCACTGAACAAGATCAGCAAAATATTATTTACACAACCACAGAACCTGCACGCTCTGCCGCCAACCCGGAGACTGTTTGGCTTATGCTCGAGTGGTTCCCTCCAAAGCCACCTACAGCTTACGATAGCTTCAACATTTACATTCAAAGGCAAGGTAAGCCAAACTACCGATCCCACTGCTGTAAAATACCAACCAGTGTGATTTCAAATATATTGGGTTATGTTATCTTATTCATTATTGTATCAGCTGTGGCTCAGTTGGTAGGACTCTTGCCTCTGAGTCAAGAAGGTTAGCACGTATCAAGCCTCACTCCCAGGCTGACACTCCAGTGCAGTACTGAGGGAGTGCTGCACTGTTGGAGATGCTGTCTTTCAGATGAGATGTTAAACTTTAGGCCCCATCTGCCCCCTCAGGTGTCCTGAGCACGAAGATCCAATGGCACTATTTCAAATAAGATCTGGGGAGTTCGCTCCTATGTCCTGGGCCAATATTTATCCCTTGACCAACATCACTGAAAAAACAGATGATTTGGTCATTATCACATTGCTATTTGTGGGATCTTGCTGTGTGCAAATTGGCTGCTGCGTTTCCTACATTACAACAGTGACTACTTCATTGGCTGTACAGTGCTTTGGAACGTCCTGAGGTCATGAAAGGCGCTATATAAATGCAAGTTCTTTTTTTTCGTTACAATAGGTTGATTAATGAGATGGAGCTACAGCATCATAGCCCTGATCTCCGTCCTACGAGCAAACTTCTCCCCTGGATCATGGAATTAGCCCTGTAGGACCAACGTGCCAGGTGTCAGGCCACAGTTCAGATGCCCTGGTGTACTTTTTTTTTCTGGTATACACTTAATAAAATACCCCTAGAGAAAAATAACTACAAATGTGTAAAAGAACCCTTCCTCTCCCTTCAAAAATACCGAGAGACCACCTTCAAAATGACAATGTCTCATAACAGCACTTAAAAGTTGCTTTGTACTAATTTAGGAATCGCAATTATTTTTCTAATCACCTACATCTTGCCTGAGAAAAAGAAGCTTTGAAACAAAAATTGTCACATCATGTTCATTATATGACATTGTTAAAATCGTGTTTCTTCCTCCACAACTCTTGAGAATACAAAAGCCTTACTGTGGGACACAGACGTACTCCCCTCTCAAAAGAGAATATACAGTTTAAAGAGCATAAAACAAAAATGAACACGTCGCATACATTTAATCACTGCAGAAGACTGTTCCAAAGATGCACTGTCAATAGTTTCAAAAGATTCATCACTTTGCACATTGTTGCTCATCTTAATATTTCTCGTTCTCCTGCAGGGAACTCCACTGAAGTTTTCACGGTAGAAAATAACAGTTATGTGTTCGAGGTGGAACTCCGAGAGTCAGGGAAGTACGAGGTGTCTGTAACAACAGTCAGCTCCTTTGGAATCTGTCAAACTAGAGAGAGCTCATCCAAGAAACCCTTGACCTTTTACCTAAGTAAGTACCTTGTCATGCAGGGCGAATGAGAGGGCTCCAGCAGGTAAATTCAGTTTCAGAGCCACTTTCAGAGGGAGTCGAAATCTGTTACATTTGCTTTGGGACATCCTGAGGCCGTGAAAGGTGCTATATGAATCTAAGTCTTTCTTTTTGCGTTTGTTCCCCTGTGGGCTTGGAGGCATTTACTCACTTTGGCTTTAACAAGAGGGTAGCTTTCGGCTGCAAAGAAGACCAACCTCCTTCACTGCACCCCCTGTAGCAGGACCACCAAGAAATCATTACTAAATGCCGGAATTTCCTCCACTGCTAACATCGCGCACATTTTTCCAACTATGGCCCTGTATTTCCTCGCTATCTTCAGCCCTTGTTAAAAATGATCGAGGAAATTTGCATTTAGTGCATTAGGTCTCTTAGGCACTGTTAATGCGCTAGACGTGAGTTTACTTCATCATTTTGGCAAGTTTAATGATCGGCCCGCCCAAGCCTCGTGCGTTCCATTTGAAGAGGAGCACCGTTCGCCTGGTCATGCTGTGCCCAGGAAGTTCCTGCCTTTATGCCGTTACTACACTCCGGGAAAGTTAGAGCCACGTAAAACAAGTGCAGCTGCTCTCCCAGTCACCTGATTCAGATAGAAGTGAGGAGTCTGCGAGCTTTGGCGAGTCCCCAAACTTTGCTTGCTGATTTCTGGTTCAAGACGTTTCTCAACCCCTTTTTTTCCCCCAGTTTTGCTCACTGAGACTCGAGACTTGCATGCTACCGTCTCACCCCATCCCTACATGTTTTGGCCCCCCAGCTCCCCACATACTCTGATTCTGAAGAAGGTGTGACATTCACTGTAGGCAGGCCTCTCTACACCATCCTTCAGGAATGGGGTGCTTTGCACCTTACTTTGCCTGCCCTGGTCAAACCATTGAACATCTTCTGGCATTGCTGTGCAATCCTCAGTACAAGGGAGATGGCAGTGAGTGCCAGGGCCATCTCCGACCAGGGGGTTATGGCTGATGCTCCTGGATGGCTTGCTGCTTGGGACACCCAGAAGTCAGTCCCATCTGTTTTCCACCTCTTCCATGAAAGCTTGCACGTCTTCCTGTGAAAAAATTCACCTCCCGCTGGCAAGATACTGCCCTGTCATAGTGCCCCATGGGCATAGCTGGCCTGTGACTGCTCATGGTTCTGGCAAAGGGGCACTTTAGATGAGGAATGGGAGATGCCGAGTGCATCACATGGTGTTGAGGGAATGATAATGAAGACTGCACACTTTACAGAGGCTGCGCCACTTCTACACCGAAGGGTCCTGGGGTCTAAGCTGCTTACTGCGCTTTGAGAATACAATTAACCAGAACTTACATCACTTCATATGCAAATTAACCTACTCAGGAAACTTGCATGTGACTCTCTCTGTTGGTGAACGGCACAATGGACATTGAGGAAATTCAGCGTCTATTGGGTATATCTCTCCCCCGTTACTACACCACAGTAGTGCCATAAACGGTACTGAGCATCCTCTTTAATGGCAATCAGCAGCCCTTTAAGTGTTTTTGTCTCATCCAGAGAAATGTAGATATCTCTGTCCTTTGCACATTTTCGACACACAGTGAACAATTGGAAATCAAGGTGAAAAACGTGTCCTCATAAAATTCAGTGAGGCCAGACCCCCCCCATACTGCCAACAGATCTGACATGTTGGCAGTATAGAGTCTGTCATTATTTTTATCCTGTCTTTCGATGATGCCACCACAATATAGGGTATCCTGACTTTTCCATTGAATTCCTGTCTTGGAAAAAAACCTCCGTTCTCACGAGCTTTTCTCTTTTTCCTCTTTCTCCTTCGCTCTTTCTCTTCCTTTTTATCTCTCTCTCCTTTCTTTCTCTCTCTGTCTCTTTCTTGTGGGATTGATATTCCATAACAGGTCTTTTTAAAAGCCACAAGGGAGTGAAAAATTTGGGACTTGGTCACGTTTTTGTAATGTCTGCTTGGTGTCGGCAACAGCTTGGCACCGTTGGCGGCATTGTTGCCTCAGAGTTGTGGGTTCAAGTCCCACTATCACTTGAACACATAATCAGAGCTGGCACTTCAGTGCTCTACTGAGAAAGTGCTGCATTGTCAAAGATCTTGTCTTTCAGATGGGATGTTAAACCAAGGCCTTATATGCATGCTCCGGTGGATGCAAAAAGAGCAGAGAATTCTCCTGGTGTCTTGGCAAATCTTCTCTCTACCAAAAGCACCAAAAACAGATTATATGGTCTTTCATTTGCTGTGTGTAAATTGACTCCTGCGTTTGCCTACAACAGTGCTTCAAAAGTAATTCACTGATGTAAAACACTTTGGTATATCCTGAGGATGTAATAAGACACTATATAAATACAAGTTCATTTGCTTTTTATCTGCCAGTTATCCTTGTGAATCATCAAGCTGGTTTGAGTTCTGCCCAAGCATTTGATTCAACATTATGTTCTTCTCAGGTCAGAAGCTAAATTGTTTTTCTTGAAGAATATTTTACTTTCATTCTTTTTTGAAGGTCCTTCTGGGAAGTGGTTTAAAGAGATCACTGAAAGCCCTCAGAATGTTGGCGTGAAGATGCTAAACTCTATCACAGCCCTCGTATCCTGGACCCACTCGCAAGAAAACAACTATGACGGTATTGTGTCGGTTGTATCTCTCTCTTGTCAACAGCGATTAGAGGGCCAAAGAATTGAATCCCTTTATTGCTCCAAGGTATTGAATTGTACCAAACTATGGAAACTGTATTAGATGAAATGAGATTGTATGCTGTGAAAATGCTTATTGACCAAAGGATTTACATATGAAAGGCACCCCGAATTCTCCCCACTGCCAACACCACCACTTTGGATTATGTCTCTCCCTATTTTGCGTTTTCCCTGCATAATATCTAATTTCCTGATTATGAATGCAAGCAGAAAAGATATTCCCAATATTCCCATCTCTGCCAATATCACTGTGGTAAACAATTTTACGACACCAAGTTATAGTCCAGCAATTTTATTTTAAATTCACAAGCTTTCGGAGGCTACCTCCTTCCTCAGGTGAACGATGTGGAAAAAGATCACAATATCACTGTGGCCACTGAGATGTGTGAGTGTCGTCTAATTTTCCCTCTGGTTTGCCCCCTCCCTCCCCTGGTCTCTGACAAGATGTTAAATCTATACTCTGCATCTTTTCAACTGAGAACAAGAGCTCTGGACATGTGCCTATATGCTACCACTCCACAGCATGGTTGATACAGCAATGTACTGGGCTAACCTTGGAGCTTGATTTATACATCGACGCTGAAAATAATTGCATTTGTGTGTCCATCCACTTTCTCCCATCTGATTGAGACCTGGTAACCATATGACCATTAATGTATTATCAGTCATTTGATTAGCTGGGACCATTCAGATGGGAGAAAGCAGGTGATGCAGTGTTTTACATGGAATTCAACTACAAGAAAAAGATTGCTCAGATCAGAGTTCAGGGACGAGCCCACATTCCTGAAAGCCCCATGTAAAGGTACAGTTATACATGGCCTTCATTCACTAAGACCGAGACTTCGGGTGACTGTGCACCCCAGTAGTAGTCCAGCCCTAAAAATAAACTGACCTTCCCTCCCAGCCTGCATCATCAGCTCCAGGCCATGAGTTGGACTCGAGCTTAGTCTTACACTGCTCACTGCCATGGAAAGGGCAGGTAGGAAATTCTTTGGCAACTTAACAGCGACTTATGAATGGAGAAGAGCCTCTGATCGGGGCTCTGAATGGAGGCGAGATAAATCTCAAAATAAGGAATAAATAATCAGTGTGTTAAAAAATAAGTATGTGCTCCAAGTTGCTGTGGTGCAAGTACTTTTAAATTGTCTTTTTTTAAAGTTATGCAACTGATAGTCTTTCCAAAATCCTGAGTACACCCTATCAGAGTTTCAGCTCATCACTGTATAGGGGAGAGGATTTACATCCTCTGTGAGCAACGTACTCGGATTCAATTACTATTTATTTACTATTTGCATCTTTTATTCTTTTCACGTTGTCTCTGATTTCCCTCTTGATGTTGTGGTACTGAATTTTTTTTTTACTGTTATTCTTAGCCTCAGCTGCTGTGCTTTATTTTTCTCTCTTTGCCTCCCTGATCATCTTTTTAACGTGTTTCTGCAATATTTTTATTCATCCCAGCGAGCCCCTCCTTCTTTCTCTTTGAGGGACTTCTACTTGCACGTTTTCCTCTTTATCTTACTTTTCATTTGTTTGCTGCTGCATTAAGGGTCGCGTTTGTTTAGTCTGAGCTTGATGGTTTTGGGAATGTGTTTGTCGTGCCTTTAAAGATGTCCCATTAAAGGCCTTTATACCTTTAAAGGTGTCCCATTGGTCGACATGAGTACCTGGTCTTTCTGTTGTGGCACGGTAACTTCCTATGATTGAAAACCCTTCTTGCTCCAAACTAGAGAAAGAAATTTGGGGTTGTGTATTGAATAATGAGTGAATAATGTGGAAGAAATTATAACTGCACCGTTATATTTATATTTTGCTTCCATTTGGTGGTTTAAGCAGAAATGCTACATATAGACCACATTTGACTTGCTAGCTTCTGCTTTATAAAATATATTTTTGCACATTCACATTAATATTCCCCGTCATTAATAAGCTCTTCCTTTACCTTGTAAAATGAATTGTCAGTCAAATAGTGACACGTGGGGATCCAGTATTGCTACTAAATATATGTTCCTGCTTTTCCCACTGTACTTCCAGCTAGATCAAATAATTGATCTCTGCATTAGACTTTAATCTATTCACTGGTTCACTGAATGTTAAAACGAGAGGTCCTTTCATTAAGCAGTAATGGCTGAATAGCTTTTGGTACTGACATAATTTATTAGTTTAGCCCCAGGATATTATGTATGAAGCAATGTTCATTGTTTCGGTGTGTTTCTTATAATTCCAATTTGCAATATCCAGACATTTGCCAAAAATCATTATTCAAGATGCTATTTGAAAATAGACTTGTGTATTTTGAACAATGGAAAGAGGCCCTCTGTACTCTAGTGTTTATGATGAATGGCATCGAGCTGGAATATTAATAACGCAGTTTCCAATACAGAAAGGGAACTAGCAATGAGATTTTCAATGCAGACTTGTGTGTGTGGACTACAAGATTAGATATTAACATGCTGTAAATGAATGGCTCTTCATGAATAAAATAGACCCAATCTGACTATAGTTCTGTAAGGGATGAAAAACAAAGATGTGTGATATTTGAGCAGTGACTGGGCAGCAATGATTTTGGAGTGAGGGAGTTAGCAAATGTGTTTCTGTATACATCAAAATGGAAAAATACAGATTACTTACGTTAATATCTTTGCTTTATCAGGTAAATCTGAGCAGTAACATCATTGGAAACCTAATGCCCGGGGCATATTACCAGGTTGTGGTCTACCTGACGAATGGACTTGCTGTAGGTCCTCCTTCTCTCCCACTCACATTTGGCTTGGGTAAGTATTCAGGAATCTGCAAACACCACCTCCAAAAATCTCTACCGGGCTCAACACGAATAAACATGGAGTCTCCTACTTCTAAAAGCCATACAAGTGCAAACACTAAACACCAACTTTAACATCCTTTTTGCTGTTTTTATGAATAAGGTATTATTTAATATTGAAGTACAAACTGCAAGGGGGAAGAAGTGTCAATTGTAAAATCATGTGCTAATATCCAGCCCAATATCAGCATCAGAAAACATGGCACAAAATGTTCCAGTGGACTCCCCGCTATATCCTGCATCTCCCTTCCATGTAAAAAGAAAGAAAGAAAGAACTTGCATTTGTATAGCACCTTTCATGACCTCAGGACGTTCCAAAGCGTGTCACAGCCAATGAAGTACTTTTGAAGTGTAGTCACTGTTGTAACCTAATAAACAGAAAAATGAAGAATGGAGTGTTTTTCTCTGCCCCTCACCTCAGCTCCCCTAAATCCCCCGAACCCAGAAGGGTATTGAGACTTGGACTAATACACAGGAGGATCTGACAGCTGAGGATCTCCAAATCCAAGACCTCTGCTGCGACCCACACTTCGAAAATGACCTCGCTTGACGAGAGCATTGGTCAGAGAATTCATGCTACAGTTTTTTGGCCCTATCTTCAGTCTAGCACTTCTCTGTGCTGACAGCCTGTGCCATAGTCAGAAGGTCATGGGTTCAAGTCCCACTCCAGAGACTTCGGCACATAATCTAGGCTGACACTCCAGTGCAGAGATACTGAAAGACCAGGTTCTGGCCAACATGGAGAGAGGGAGAATTTAAAAAAAAAAGCCAGGTCAGAGCAGGACACTCAAATATTTCCCAAGAGTGACATTCGCAGAGGCCTGGGAAGAGATTGCTTGGCACTTTCATGGTCCAAGAATAGGAGGGAATGGGATTTGTTGACTGAAAGTGTCAGCCTTGTTCAGTGGTGGAACTCTTGCCTCTGAGTCAGAAGGTTGTGGGTTCAAGCCCCACTCCAGGATTTGAGCACATCATTGAGGCTGATGCAGTACTGAGGGAGTGCTGCATTGGCAGAAATGTCATCTTTCACATGAGACATTAAACCAAGGCCCCAGCGGCCCCCTCAGGTGGACATGAAAGGTCTCATGCCACTATTTAAAGAGCATAGGAGTTCTCCCGTTGTCCTGGCCAATATTTATCCCTCAACCAACATCACCTAAACAGATTATCTGGTCAATATCACATTTCTGTTAGTGGGACCTTGCTGCGTGCAAATTGGCTGCTGCGTTTCCAACATTACAATAGTGACTCCACTTCAAAAGTATTTCACTGGCTGTAAAACGCTTTGGGACATCCCGAGGTTGTGAAAGGTGCTGTATAAATGCAAGTCTGTCTGTGTCGCAGAATGACCCAATCTGCCAGTGTTGATTTACAAGCAGGTGTTAATAACATAAGTACTTATTCATTTTGAAACTTTGAATCTAAGCTAAGAATATAGACGGTAATGTTCAGAATTAAGGCTTGTGATGCAGAGCTTTATCCAATTTTAATTTTTGCTATTACATTTAAGAATAGATGCACAACTATTGGTAGGGACATTCTATATTGACAGAGTCATATAATCTTCTACTGTTTCATAGTCATGGCCCCCTTTTTATCTTCAAACAAGAGCCTCTGGACTCCAGGGTCCAGTAGGAGACCATGTAAGCACAGCAACCAGCACTATTACCTCCCCAGCACCAGCACAGGGGACTCCGTTTACATAGAAACACAACCTGTATCACATCCAGTAAATCGTAACAACAGAGGGAGATAACCTAGGACCACAAGGGGACTGTTTGACCAAACATTCACAGACAAACTCCTGAAGATGTATCACAAAACAAGTGTGGCTGTAGCAGGCGTACAGATTACAGTTTATTGAAGTGTTGTCATTCAGTCAGCCTCACACAGTATTGTGGTTATTACGCTGTACAGTTAAGCATTGCAGGATTAAATGGTGTGGAATCTGTTTCTTATGCTTATGCTGTGTGTTGGCGTATCTCTTGGGAGCAGCCTGCAAGCCCCTCCTTAACCATTTACACAACAGAAGTGTGTTTTCACTATGCTAAATGTTCTTTCAATAACCGAACTGCTGGCCTTGAGCGTCTCGTTATAACTCTCCTACAGTTATTTGTGGACTCTGTAATAGAATCGTCCGCCATGACTTGATACAATAGCCTAGATTTTCCGATTGGCTATGCCCACTACTCAGTCGCAAAGTGGCATAACTGATCAGAAAAGGGGCATGGTTCAGGTATGCTGGATCTCTCGTCATTTAGAGTCATGCCTAATTTTGCAGCAAGATTTTTTTTTATCATTATCAAGGTGAGAGGTCTTTTGTCGGAGAATGGAATAACATCAAGCACTCCTGGGTCAGTTATAGCACAGGAGGTCCCTTTACTATCTCCCAACAATGTTTTCAGCCCCAACCTCAGACGAGCATCCCCTACTGCACCAGTATATCACTTATTCCATTTCACGAAATCATAGAATCTTACAGCACAGTAGGAGGCCATTCTGTCATCGTGCCTGTGCTGGCACTTTGAAAGAACTATCCAATTAGTTTCACTCCCCCACTCTTTCCCCATAGTCCTGCAATTTTTTTCCTTTTCAAGTATTTATCTAATTCCCTTTTGAAAGTTATTACTGAATCTGTTTCCACCACCCTTTCAGGCGGTGCATTCCAGATCTTAACTCGTTGCATAAAAAAAATTCTCATCTCCCGCCTGGTTCTTTTGCCAATTATCTTAAATCTATGTCCTCTGGTTCTTGACCCTTCTGCCAATGGGAAGTTTCTCTCTATCTATTCTGTCTAGACCCTTCATGATTTTGAACACCTCTCAAATCTCCTCTTAACCTTCTCTGTCCCAAGGAGAACAACCCCAGCTTCTCCAGTCTATCCACGTAACTGAAGTCCCTCATCCCTGGAATCATTGTAATAAATCTTTCCTGTACCCTCTCTAAGGCCTTCACATCTTTCCTAAAGTGCGGTGCCCAGAACTGGACACAGTACTCCAGTTATGGGGGA
The DNA here is from genome assembly GCF_035084215.1 of Heptranchias perlo. NCBI lineage: Eukaryota > Metazoa > Chordata > Chondrichthyes > Hexanchiformes > Hexanchidae > Heptranchias > Heptranchias perlo. The sequence goes on along the minus strand of NC_090348.1, from coordinate 12,352,846 downwards.
ACCAATGTTTTATAAGGGTTCAAAATTGTACCATTTAGTTTATGTTGCCTCTCCTCATTCTTCCTATCTCATACCAACCTTCCTTAAACCTGTTAGAGTAACGTTCAAAATTAGGGGCAGGTTTGTGCTGTACGTCTCTGCTCACTAGGAACCGAATTGAGACTGCCCTACTCATTTCACATAGGATAAAAGTCGGTCTATAGGGCCCTATCAGTCCTGGCTGGATTTTAACACACGTTCTTGAGGTAAAAAACTGTGTCTGACCCATTTTACCACTCAGTTCCCTGCAATAGAGCTTTTCAGTGTCCCAGGAAGCACCCACCATTTTACCAGCAAATGTAAGGGAATGAGCACACAATTATCACATTGGGTTGTGCACACAATTACTGAGCACTCATTCTGGCATATCAATGATTCATCCACCCGCCCAAATAAAATGGGCACTCAGCTGTTAGGGACTGTGCTGGTTATAAAAGTGGATTTGAGCTGCTTATGGAAGTGGTTTTAAAGAGTCCTATGTAAAGATTGATGGGAAAAAAATGAAGTTATTCCTCTGCCATTTTTCTCTTCCTGTTCCAAGTTAGGTGGTCAGCAGCCTTTGTGCCCATTGTCGTGGTACTGCTATTTTTACCAACATCTGCAACAGTGGCACAATGGGTTTCCCCACACGGAACTCCTTTACCTGTTCCTTTTGAAGGAGGTCAGGCTATACCAGAGAAGCTCTGCGTCCAGTCGGGTATCCCCACACCCGCATCTACAGAGAGAGGCGCATGTACCGCGATAGTTAGAGGAACCGTCCCTGCAGAGGTTTCAGTTCATAAGCAAAGCAGTGATAGAATTGAGCCACTTGCTGCAAGGTGGCCTGCAGCCAAACTCCTGCACAAAAGAACAGTACCACATTCTAAATAGGGAAAACCACAATGTCTGCTCCTTTTAAGCTGCTGCAGACCTTTAAATCCTGAAGCAGCACCAGATTTCTCACCCATCAATGGGCACGCTCCCAGTCACTGACTCTTTCAACGCTGGGAATTTGCCTACATTATGATGCCAGAAATACACATGAGAGTTTATGCACTAAAGATTGTGCAGGCATCTTTCCAGCACACCTGACTGGAAAATCTGCACTAATATATGCCAGCCAAATAGCCATTCTTGTAACTTATCATCTTTCCCAAAGATTCTCGTCACAATAGATTGAGCCTGGATAATTGGCATATCCATGTACAATGACAATTTGAGCATTACAAACAACACGTATATTAATGAAATGGAATCCTTTCCTATTGGATAAACTGAGATATTATGTATAGATGTACATATTGTGGCATGTGAGCAGTCAAAGGCACAAATACCCTTTGTAAAAGCAACTATTCAGTTCAACCTGAACAGCCATTTGCTGAAAGTGTATGTCCTGAATTGTTCTCTCTAACACTGAATCAGTGACTTCCCTGTGCAACTGAACATGATGAACAGGCAGATCCTGCATGAGCATTGCAATGCACCTAGAAGGAGCTAGTAGTAAGAGTTTGTGACAGCAGTGACCTTCAAACCTACTAATAATGTAGGTGTAATTACAGAAGGTAATTCTAACTGTCTGCAACTGCCAACATCGGCCCATTGGAACATGAACCAAAACAGCCCCAGACATCAGTTTTGATTAAATCAAACCATTTTTTCTTTGTTATACTTTTCACACATGATACTGCCTCATTGTTCATATCCTCCTTATTGATTTATAATCCTTCTGCTGTTTCAAGACAGCGAAAGCAAAGATCCCACCACATATTGCAACTGTGAAGTGACCAAGAGCTGCTGAATGATGTGACTGTGAAGGAAAATACCATTTAATTGGGCTATAATTGTATCTGTGGTTTTAACTACAAAATTGTACCTGTTGGTTTTATTCTATTCTGCCTGTTCATTGATGGTTTAATTATTCTGTTATCTGATGGTGGTGATGCTTGACACCTGCAGTTAACTCATGCTGATGATAAATGCAAATTGGCATAAATAACACCCAAGAATGGCTTTCTGCTGAACACAATTAGCAACTAAAACTACTGCATGTCGGGTAGTCCATGGTGTCACTTATAGTGAATGCCTCCATGATGTTTCAACCATATCTTCAGCCTCCTCATCTTAACCTCAGAATTGGTTTTAGAGGGTTCCCTTTGACGTCACCAGTACCCATTACTTAAACAGAGCTGTTCCAAAAATTAACACACAATGGAATAGCAGCATGAGGTTGGATTTGATTTTTTTTAATAAAGATGCTGTTTAAAGGCCCTTAATCTTTTGTAAGTGATCTCTCAGCTCCACCAGTAATACTTGCTTTAAAACTATTTTAATTTTACTGTCACTCGAAATCGGATATGAAATCAGAAAGAGCAGCATACATTTAAACATTGAGTCAGTAGTTTTAATCGAGAAGTTTTGAAGGAACAAGTGCAGAATTAGATTTTGTTTCTAAGGGAAAGGATTCTCTGCAGTGAAGCACTTTCCCTCTTTTATATCTTAGCCATTTAATGAAAAAGGAGAACGTAGTGGGAGTGGTCACTTGAGGGAGACCACACCTTATATGGGTTCTGGACACCCTCTACATCAAGTCAGTAATTGGAATCTTTTATAGTTTTGCATGGTAATCTGAAGCTGTCAATCACCAAATAACTCAATAAAAGCCATTTTTAAAATTTTGTCACAAAAGTTCATTTAACACTCTTGCATATGTAATCGATTTATTGTTACTGTTGCTTTTAAAACTACACTAATCAATAAATATGAGCGTCAGCATTTGACCATACTGTTCACACCAAAGGATTCTAAAAATGACAGGCAAGTAGCCTTTAAGAGGCCTACGTCATACACAGATATGAGTTTAAAGCTGCAAGTGCTGACAAAATGACATAAAGACAGAAAATGCTGAATATGCACAGAGCAGGGCCAGTCAGCATCTGCAAGGAGAAAAGATGGGTTTATGATTTGAGTCTAGACTCATTAGAATTGACAAAGCGTCTCCATCCAAAATAACCAGTTTTTTCTCTGTTCAGATGCTGATGGAGTTGTGTGTTTCCAACTTTCATTTATTTTATCCAAGTCAGTTATACATTGTCTCTGCTGGTTGTTATGGAACAGAGGTTAATATTACTTCTCATAGAAGCCTCCTTGATGGTGGACAGAATCCTAATTTCAAACCTATTTTTCTTTCTCAGATCCATCAGGAGTGAAGAACCTAATATTATATCCTTTGGGACCCACAGCAGCAGTGTTGAGCTGGAGCAGGCCTTACTCTGTGGTGTTTAAAAAGTATGTTGTGGAAATGTACCAACACGATCCAGTGAATCAAAACTCAAAATGGAAAACCATTCAAGATATTCCATCCACAATTGCCTTAACAACCTCAATGGTAATTCACTTCACCATAACGATTACATTGTGGGGGTTTTGGACTCTCTTTTTTGTTTTGGATTCATCGAGGTAGATTTTCATCTTCACCATCTGGGTGATAATGTGACCAGGCAGATAGCCCACCCTTAATAGAACACTTCTGGTATGAAAATTAAGCAGGGTCTATAAAGGCCAGATGATTCACACCGCCAGATTACCACCCGGAGGATACATTTTTGTCTTCCTCGCATAAACGCAAATCACTCCCGTAAGTGAGCCTTCACTCCTTATGTTCCCAAGAGTGCATTCACCTGCCCAGATATTTAGATAAATTAGTAGTGTGCCCAGGCATTGAACAGAGAATCCTCTTCACTTTCATTTAGCTTACTGGTTTTATCAATTAACTTTAAGTGATCCTTCTTGTTTTCAGAAGATGGTAGAATCAGTGCTACACTGTACTATAACTTGGGCTTTAGATACCAAAAAAAATTTTAGATATTAAAAGGAAATTATAGTAATGACCCAACATAGATTTTAAAGTAGTTGTTAAGCTGAACTATCTCCTTGAATAAATAAAAAATCATAAATAGTTGGTGCTGCTGCATTAAATTACTTATTCTTACATGACAGTTCTTTTCCTTTTCTTGCCCTCCATAGGTGCCATCTGGCCTGACTGTCTTTCTCCTAGAATTGCCGATAGATTGAGAAATACTTTCCAACAAATGACCAGGAACAAACACATTTAAATAATTGTCATTTTTTTTTTGTAAAAGCTGTCAAACAAACACATACGTGAACAAATCTCACAAGATGTTTGTATTTGAATTAAATGATTTGGCCCCTCTCTTGGGCACTTGGCTGAGACTAAATGACTAAAATATGTAATACTTATGTCAAGATAAGCTATGGTATGTTTCTCTTTTGAGTGCAGCTGACCTCTGACTGCTTGTGTTAACCGCTTGAATTAAAGAAACAATACCAAGCTAAATCTTCGACAAAAATACTTCCTTCTTGTCACAATAACATATTAACGTAATGCTATAAATCATCTACTGTTTCAACAAAGTAGAATGATGGTATACAATTCCTAGTGACAGTAGTCTTTATTTAAAGTTTATTTTTAATCAAAACATTATGCCAATGAGTGTCACACCCCTGGTTCCCCAAGAACAAGTTCCCAAATTCAGCCATTTGTACCAGAGAGGTACTGAGCAGAGATTGCATAGTTCTCCACATTGAAGAAGAGTGAGAATTGATGGGCAAGTGACCCAGGTCCTATGCTACATCTACCAGCAGTCACAGCTGAAAGGTTCCATAATCTTACCGCACGACAGAAAAATAAAGAAGAAATGCATAGCGTTAAGAGCTGGGTGGGAGCCAGAATCTCACATTCTGTCACAGCGGTCCCATTCACAAGGCCAGAAGTCAGTACTGGCACCTCATCCAATACATAATTCTGCACCCAGGAAATGGATGTCCGAGACTCAGCCAGCAAGAAAACCAGGTTCGAGTAAAGAGGAGGGAGGTGTGAGTGTGTGTATAAGCAAGAGAGGGTGTAGGCCCCGCAGATACAGTGCCATGCCTAGAAAACTGGCTAACCAGTCCGATCTTTAGGTCTGAGGTTGTGGGCTGGAAAGAGAGCAGGCCAAAGTAAGGGGAAGTCAGTGAGGGAGGTAGGTGATCCTATGATCAATGATGGATAAGGTGTGTTTCATCTAGAGTCCCTATGACTTGTAGCAGAGTTTTAGAATGCTAGTCTAGGAGTTCACTCCATGTTTAGAACATGGTCTTTCAATATCTCCTTCTACAAAGCATCCCCAGTGATACCTTGATATCCAATTGTATGCAAGTCTCAAAGCGAAATTCCTTGCAGTTAATGTTATAACCCTTAATAGTCACACTTTTACAGTGTTAGAAGTGGGGTTTATACCACAGTAGGTCACATTTAACTCTATTATGTAAAATGATCATTTTGTAAGAAGTCTTTTCACTGCGAGGTATGCTGTTTTCTCCTAATTCTCAGTGAAATTTGCTGCTGTGTTTCATTGTCAGACTGTGACCGACCTACGACCAGCCTCACGCTACGAGTTCCGTGTTACCATGGTGTCCTGGGGAGGGCCTGAACACAGCTGCTGTGACAGATCTTTAACAAGCTATATAACAGGTGAATTCAATGTGCCATTGCTGGCTGTTGAAGTGGAGCTGGGATTTCTGACACACATCCCTCTAATTTGCCTTTCTGCACATCCGCTGGACTCAAAGCAGAAAATGTTTCCAGTGTTTTAGGATGGGCATGTTGGGTTTCATATTTGGGTTATTCTTGCGTTTTTCCACAATTTACATTGTGTTTTATAACAGCAGCCTGTGTGGTTTCGTTGGCAATAACAGATTGAAAGAACTTGCATCTATCACCTTTCATGGCCTTGGGACATACCAAAGCACTTCACATCCAATGGATTCTCTTTGAAGGGCAGGTAGTGTTATATTCTTGCCAAATATGCAGCCAATTTGTGCACAGAAAGGTCCCACAAATAGCAAATGCATGAGTGACCAGTTAATCTGTTTTTGGTGTCATCTGCCACAAACAAAGAGTAGGGTGATGACCTCATGAAATGGAATTGGTGTAATATTCTTCTTTGTTTGTTCCAAGTTTCAGGGAATATTAGCTAGAAAGCCATAGGATCATTTTGTATCCATTAAGGACTGCCATTACATATAACGCTTTCTTGTCATGATTTTGATTAGCTTTTGTCTTGATTTATGCCATATATCCCTCCCAGGACAAAGCAGCCGCTTGATTGGCACCCCATCCACCACCCTAAACATTCACTCCCTTCACCACCGGCGCACTGTGGCTGCAGTGTGTACCATCCACAGGATGCACTGCAGCAACTCGCCAAGGCTTCTTCGACAGCACCTCCCAAACCCGCGACCTCTACCACCTAGAAGGACAAGAGCAACAGGCACATGGGAACAACACCACCTGCACGTTCCCCTCCAAGTCACACACCATCCCGACTTGGAAATATATCGCCGTTCCTTCATCGTCGCTGGGTCAAAATCCTGGAACTCCCTTCCTAACAGCACTGTGGGAGAACCTTCACCACACGGACAGCAGGGGTTCAAGAAGGCGGCTCACCCACACCTTCTCAAGGGCAATTAGGGATGGGCAATAAATGCCGGCCTTGCCAGCGATGCTCACATCCCATGAACGAATTAAAAAAAACATTCCATGTTTTTACATCTACAGCTCAGTGTTTATCAGTAAGATAAATGGCGAGTGTACTTTCCCTTCTTACACTCTTGCTCTCTTACTCACAGAAAATTGATAACCTAATTTAAATATTAATGATTTGAGACACACACAGTTGGGGCGGAATTCATATTGTTGGGGCAGAATAAATGGTGCTTTACTCCTCAGCTGGCCATTCTACACTGACCTGGGACTGCTCAGTGCTACCACTGCATGCCTGAATCAGTGGTGTAACTAGGAATGGAAATTTGCGCAGGCCACAACTTATGGTGGACAGGAAACAACCAAAGGGCTGTGTTGTAACAAATCATTTCTACTATGTACAAATAATTCAAGTTGCCGCTTTGTTTTACATGCTGCTCCATCCCGAATAAACGCAGTTTTGAAACATTTTAGAGACCGATACACAAGACGATACATTTACACATTCACCCCATGGCCACTCGTGTTATCCGTCTCTTACCATTAATCCCATTGCCTTTCCTGGTGGGCGATCTCTCGTAGCTTGACGTTTAAAGCTAATCTGGGGGAATCCATGCTACGCTCCTTTGTTGCTACTGCATTTCACCTGAATGTGACCAGGTCCATGGCCCACTGGTGGCTACACCCCTGGCCTGGATATGAAGGCGTTCCATAGCCGAATGCCAATGTTCCTTGAGCACAGAACTCACCAGTCCCTTTTGTTCCATTGTTTTAAAAAAGTTGCTAGAATTATCCAACATACACCTTCCTTTGCAGTTCCAGAACCTCTGATTTACAAAGGCCCTATCAGAATAAAGATGATTCTATGAAATTCAGTGAGTTTTGAGGGTGGATTGAGATAAATCCATTATCATACAGTGTGTACCTTTATCCCATTTCTCAGAGACGTTTCCCATATATGGGGAGCACTAAATAAATGCAAGTTGTTGTTGATGAAGGTGAAGACCATGATGTCCATGTGCAGTTGCTCTCCGATCCCACTCCTTCACGTTGTCCTCTGGTCTTGAGATCTCCAGCACAACTGAATACTAAAAGTTTATGCTCTGTGCTCAGTGCTCACTAAAGTGGAGTGTCTGTTTGCTGATGGCTGTTTGGTTCTCTATACTTCATTAAAGACAAAATAGCCGTTTTCGTTTGCTTCATATAATTTATAAATGATGATTGCCTTGAACTCTGTGCCAGTGCACTGTAACAGTAGCTCGTTCCCAGTGCTACAGTGAACATTAATCCATCTAAATAACTACAGCTCTAGTCCTGAAGTTAACAAAAGACTATCATCACTCCAGGTGTCCCACTAAATTCAGGTGCCGTTTGTATTGAGTGGAGTAATGGTGCATCAGTCTGAATGTTCCCCCACCCCCCAGAGTCTGTTGCTCTTATTGCTGAATGAGTCAGGGATCAAATGATCATTTTTCACAAAGTTAGCTGTGGGATTATCCTGCCTGTTACACCACCACCAATAGTTGTATTTTATACATTGGCAGTGACTGAAAATCTATGATGCTGATAGGAATGTGCTAATGCAATGAGTGGCAGAGACAGAAGCAATTGAAAGTTGGCTTTACCCCAAATTGGCTGACAAAAGTTCGATGCTTTGACTTCTGTCAGCAGGGTTACAGGTCAGAGTTTCATCCTCAGTCAGACAGGACAAGCCTCATAATTTAGAACAAAGTTGTTTCATGCACCTGTTGCCCCCTAGTGGTCAACAAATGGAGCTTAAGTGTCTGAACAAATGGTAAATGTCTCACATACACTGGGGCACATTGTGCTTCACATTGCTATCAAACAACATGCATAAGGATGTAGAGATCTACTTACATGTTGGCTAAGTTACCATTTTGATGAGCTTTTTAATTTGAGTTAAATAGAATTGTGCGACTGTGATGGGATGAATAATCCCATTAGCCTCATCACTTTAGCCTTTCTAAAGTGTTCTTTCTACCCTGTGTCTTTTCCTACAGCACCACTAGCTCCAGAGATTACCTGGCTGGAGTATTCCAAGAACATACTGTCTGTTAGCTGGACATATGGCGATGCTACAACTGTAGCATCCAATTCAACCCTTCCCTACTGGCTGGTTGTAGCTGTTGGACGAAGAATCATTAAAAAAAGTGTAAGTACAAATATTTGTGTGTTCGACACGATGCAGGGCCAAAGCAAATTGAATTTGATCATTTTAGGCAGCTCCTGTATAAACCGATGGGGATGTCATCCCTCCTCTCTGTCCTGAAGTGTTAAGACAGTCAGTACAGTCCTCAGATTGACTAACAGTTTGAATAATATGAAGAAATGTGCTCTCAAGTTTATATTTTGGAGTTGGTTAGGAACAGGACTAAGGATAGGTACAGATCGACAATCAAACATTAGATGGAACACGATGGTCTTGAACTACTAGGACCATGGAAATGTCATGTCAAGGAATGGAAGTGGCCTAGGATGTATAATGCGTAATGTGGTGTTTTCTTTGATAAAGGACAAGATGGAGTAGGTTGCACATCATCTGTACAAAGAACAGGTTTAATGGGCTGAATGGAATTTTTTCATTCCTTGATTTCCCACATTCCTATTGACCAATTTTTTCGATTCGATTTATATCCAAAATTCTAAAACCAATAGCTTTAGCTGTTGTCTTTCTTAACTTTACCAGATGATGTGAGCCTGTGTTTGATGCAGTTCTACATCAGTACAGGCACACTCTGAAACCATCGCTGTTTGACCGTTTCCGTGCCTTAAAGCTTAAACTCGTTTATTGTGGATTGGTCAATGCAAGATCTTTGTTAGTTCTGCCCGAGAAACCATGTCTTAATTTAATGGACTTTGCAATAAAAAGTGCCTAAATTTAACCATTTAAAATTTTATAAACAACTTACATTTCTAATGTGTTTCTCGTGTAAAGAAAGACAAATTAGAGTACTTTACAAAGTGAAAAATTTAGGCACCAAACAGCCAAAGTAGGGGAAAAAGAATTGAGGGGGGAAAGGGTCTTTTGAAAGCAGGCAGAGATTTGGGAGGTGGGTTCCAGAGAGTAGGGTGTACTAGCTGAAAGAATGGTCATTGATGGTGGAGCAGAGGATCGGATTGAAAACTAATCCAATATCAAAAGAATGGAGTGTGTGCATGGGGATATACAGCTGGAAATGGTTGCTGAGAGAAGGCCAAGTCAGGCCATGGAGAGGTTTAAAACACCAAGCAATTCACTGGGGAACAGGGAGCCAGTGGGTTCTGCCAATGGCAGGGTGATGGAAGTGTGAGATTTTGTGGGTCATAGAATTCTGATAAAGCTGGAGTTTGTTGAGGATGAAGGCTGGTAAGGGGAGGATTGGAGAAGCCGAGGCTCTTAGTGATGAGGATATGGTTTAGGGTTTTGCCAGGATTGAAGGAGACATGAGGAGAAAATTTGGGCAGCGTTTGAGGTGGAAGAAAGTGGTTTTGTGATCGGTCAAATTCTGGGATGGAAGCTGAGCTCAGGATGACCAGATTCCACATCACTGGGTTTATCCTGAGAAGTTGATCAAGTCAAAGCAAGAAGCATATAGGTGCTGGAAGTAGCCAAAGAGAATGGATTCAGTTATACCAACATTGAATTAAAGGATATTTCAACTTATCCAAGACTTCATATTGGACAGGAAGTTGGAGAGTGTAGTGACTGCCATGGAGTTGATGGTGGAGGTGGATAGGTGAGGCTGGTGTCATCAGCACATGTGTGGAAGTTGACCACATGCTTTCAGATGATATAACTGAAGAAGATTGTTGAAGAGAAGTGGATGAGGATGGAGCCTTGGAGTGTGCCAGAGGTGACCATTAGAGGAAATGCATTGTCTGTGTTGTGGCAGATATGAGTGGAACCAATGCCTTAGAGATGGACTATAGAAGAAGGATGTTGGAGGAGGGTGGAGTGTTAAAGGCTCAGGCACAAGATGTCACTTGTAACTTTCACTAGGATGGTCTCCGTGCTGGCATCAGGGCAGAAATGAGATTGGCGGTTCTTCAACAGGGAGTGGCGAGTGTGTGGTTCAATAGGAACAACATATTCCAAGATTTTGGAGAAAAGGAAAGGTTAGAGATAGAATGGAGTTTGGAGAGAATAGAGTGGTCAAGGAGGGTTCCTTGAGAAGTGGATGATGATGGTGGTTTGAAGGAGATGGGAATACTGCCAGAGAATAGGAAGCGTCATTGAGCATGGCACAATTAGGGGAAGTTGGTTAGGTAAGAGCTGGGATGGAAAGAGACCAAGGGAGCAGGAGTGATGAGTTTGAGGATGGAAGGGAGCAGGGAAATGGGGAATGTGAGGTTGGTTAGGGGGAGGGCTGGGAATGATGGGAGGCAAAGTGCCAGAAGTGGCAGAGGCCTAGTCTTTAAATTATTAGATGTGTTTCATCTGTAGGATTTGATTGAAGAATTTGTCCAAACACGGACAAAAGAGCTGAATTCCAGAGATGAGGTGAGAGTGACTGCCCTTGACATCAAGGCAGCATTTGACCGAGTGTGGCACCAAGGAGCCCTAGTAAAATTGAAGTCAATGGGAATCAGGGGGAAAACTCTCCAGTGGCTGGAGTCATACCTAGCACATAGGAAGATGGTAGTGGTTGTTGGAGGCCAATCATCTCATCCCCAGGACATTGCTGCAGGAGTTCCTCAAGGCAGTGTCCTAGGCCCAACCATCTTCAGCTGCTTCATCAATGACCTTCCCTCCATCATAAGGCCAGAAATGGGGATGTTCGCTGATGATTGCACAGTGTTCAGTTCCATTCGCAACCCCTCAGATAATGAAGCAGTCCGTGACCGCATGCAGCAAGACCCCGACAACATCCAGGCTTGGGCTGATAAGTGGCAAGTAACATTCGTGCCAGACAAGTGCCAGGCAATGACCATCTCCAACAAGAGAGAATCTAACCACCTACCCTTGGCATTCAACGGCAATACCATCGCCGAATCCCCCACCATCAAATCCAGGGGGTCACCATTGACCAGAAACTTAACTGGACCAGCCACATAAATACTGTGGCTACAAGAGCAGGTCAGAGGCTGGGTATTCTGTGGCGAGTGACTCACCTCCTGACTCCCCAAAGCCTTTCCACCATCTACAAGTCACAAGTCAGGAGTGTGATGGAATACTGTCCACTTGCCTGGATGAGTGCAGCTCCAACAACACTCGAGAAGCTCGACACCATCCAGGACAAAGCAGCCCGCTTGATTGCCACCTCATCCACCACCCTAAACATTCACTCCCTTCACTACCGGTGCACCGTGGCTGCAGTGCGTACCATCCACAGGATGCACTGCAGCAACTCGCCAAGGCTTTTTCGACCGTACCTCCCAAACCCACGAAGTCTACCACCTAGAAGGACAAGGCAGCAGGCACATGGGAACAACACCACCTGCACGTTCCCCTCCAAGTCACACACCATCCCGACTTGGAAATATATCACCGTTCCTTCATCGTCGCTGGATCAAAATCCTGGAACTCCCTACCAAACAGCACTGTGGGAGAATCTTCACCACACGGACTGTAGCGGTTCAAGAAGGCGGCTCACCACCACCTTCTCAAGGGCAGTTAGGGATGGGCAATAAATGCTGGCCTTGCCAGCGACGCCCACATCCCATGAACGAATAAAAAAAAATTAAAAGGAGAATTGAAGGTATTGCAGAGACTATTGCCGTACACATTGCAAAACAGAAGTGATGTTTGAAGCTCAGTCATAAGGAATAACTAAATTTATGACTTCACTACCTCCCATCCCCCCTATCCTTGGAGTTGTCTACCTTCATGCAACAGCCCAGGATTTGTCATTTAAAACATATTCTTGCTGTTAAATGACACATCCTTACAGCCTCATCACTCACCCACTAGCCTCTGAACTATTTTTTTCTACCGTGTCATTCGTTTGAGTATCTAGGAATTTTTGATGCATTCACAAGATATCTTGGTTATCTGGGTCTCGAATGAGGGTGAAAAATCAAAGCTTTGGTGGTTAATAATTGGGAGGTGCTGTAAATGAAGATCTGTTGTTTAATACAGGTGCCACGCAGTGTGATGACAACCCTGCTTCGATTGCCTCCTGGGGACATATACAACCTAACCGTCGTAGCCTACACGGAAGGGAGCAGCAACTCCTCGGCTCCACGAATAATCCAACTCCGTTAGTATTTCTTCACCTTTTCAATAGTTACTGTCATTTATTTTACAGACGTTTTGGTGCTTTTGCTAATTCCTATGTGACTTTTCGCAGCATTAATGTTGATATGTTTTTCAACGAGCACCATAAAATGTTCGAAAACTACGTAAAGCTTAAGTAAGTGGAATAGAGTTGGGGAATGTATAGGATCAAGCTCCGAACCCTCCCATGATCTAGATTATTAAACCGCAGATGTAAACATGACCTATATGACGAGGGAGGGAGTCTGCATTCAGCTCTGCTTCACAGGCTGTGTAAACTGAGGATAAGTTAGTCACAGGATAGGGTTGAAAAGCAAAAAAAACTGGATTATCCATTATCCTTGGGACATGAGCCAATGGATAATGAGTTAGCAGTTTTGGTTTTAACAGATGGAGGAGTTCCAGTTGGACCAAACTGTGCAGCTTGAAAGTTAGTACAGACTACTCATGACTTGGACCAACTTTTCTCATTACAAATAAGTTTGACTTAAAACGAGAAAATATGCAACCATCAGCGATTACACCGACGGCATTTTGGGGCCTGGTCAGTAAGTCTGCATTTGTTGATAAAAATGAGTGCAGCTGTCTGGTGACTGATCCTTTCCTGCATGCTCCCCACACCACCTCCAGCACTGACGGCCAGGATTGGAACCTCTATGAAAATGACAGTTCTCACCTACATATACAGAGGCCATAATCCTGGCTGTGAACAAATACGGAGCTGGTCCACTGCATTAGCCACTGGACTTGGATACAGTGGATGTGGGATGGAAATGGATGGCAGTGTATGGGGAAAGGAGAGTATGATGGCAGTGAAAGGAAAGAATGAATGGCAATGAAGGGGAGAGGGAATGAGGCAGAAGCTGGGAACAGCGCTTTGGGGATATTGTTTTAGGGTCGGGAGGAAGGAGGGTGCCAGTTTGAACTTTGGGGTGAGACAAGACTCCCAATTTGAACTGGAGGAGTGGAAGAAGAGTACCAGCTTAACTGGGTTAGAGGGGGGAGAAGAGTGTCAGATTGCATTGAGGAGAGTTGGAAAAGAGAATGGCTCTCTGAAAGGGTGGGGAGTTGAGTGGGCTCCAGTGTCTTTGTAAACATGGTCCAGAGGGATTAGAGTGCCTTTATGAACTGGGACAGTGGGGATTGGATGTGGGAAAGTGACAGTTGAAGTAACCTTTGAGTAAGTGATGGGCTGATTGCTCCATTGAAATCCAAATGTCACCTTGTTTTTCTTCTTTGTTTACACTAAAAATCTATTATTTGATGAGTTGTTAAAAGTGGTTAAATAAACCAGAATGCATCATTATAAGTTAAAATTTCCACCTTTTTTCCTGGCGACCATGTCTCAGCATCCCCCTGCCCCCCCAGAAATGCACCAGTTGTGTGCCTTCAGGCTTTCATGAACTCATGTATCTTTTCCTCCAGTACTAGTTGAGGAATGTTGAGTATACCTACAGCTTAAGGTACAAAGCCTCTGTAACTACTTGTTCTCACATGCCGGGGCTGTTCTTCAGTTGACGGATTTTTGAGGGCTGGATCAGCATCTTTGAAGCCGTCTGTAAGGTTGATGTGTATGAACAGAATGTCCGTAATGGGAGTTTTCAGACTGCAGATAGGTTAACAGTGGTCGCTTTTAGGCTCTTTGCTATTTTTAATAGGTAACTAAAGGATGGACAGCAAAGCAAAGATGATTCCCGGCATCTGGAATTTAAATGTGAAAAGGTTAAGGTGGCAGAACAAGTTGATAAGGCTGTTAAAAAAGCATATGGGAACCTTGGCTTTAGAAATAGAGGAATACAGTACAAAAACAAGGAAGTTATGCTAAACCTTTATAAATCACTGGTTAGGCCTCAGCTGGAGTATTGTGTTCATTTCTGGGCACCACACTATAGGAAGGATGTCACGGCCTTAGAAAGGGTGCAGAAGAAATTTACTAGAATGGTACCAGAGATGAGGGACTTCAGTTACATGGAGAGACTAGTGTAACTGGGGTTGTTCTCCTTGGAGCAGAGAAGGCTATGGGGAGATTTGATAGAGGTGTTCAAAATCATGAACAGTTTTGATAGAGTAAATAAGGAGAAACCGTTTCCAGTGGCAGAAGGGTCAGTAACCAAAGGACACAGATTTAAGGCAAAAGAACCAGAGACGACATGAGGAAAAAAAAATTTAGGCAGTGAGTTGTAATGATCTGGAATGCACTGCCTGAAAGGGTGGTGGAAGCAGACTCAATAGTAACTTTCAAATGAGAATTAGATAAATACTTGAAGGGAAAAAAATTGCAGGGCTATGGGGAAAGAGCAGGGGAGTGGGACTAATTGGATAGCTCTTTCAAAGAGCCGGCACGAATGGCCTCCTTCTGTGCGGTATCATTCTATGATTCTAAGTTGGGCTCATTCCCTACTATGGGAAAAGAGGAAACTCAGTTGTTCTAATTGAAAGAAAGGGATTGACAAAATTGATAGAAGTCATTCATTTTGGTGAAATGTTGAAATCTCAGCTTAAAAATTAGGAAATTTGGACTAAGAAAGGAAAGTCAGATGGAACTTTTTCACTCAAAAGGTAATAAAATTGGGAATTTTTTACAATGGCAATAACCAGGGAAAGTACTGAATCAGAAAACATTAAATGAAGTCAAGAGACAATTAGCTGCATTTTTGGAGAGAAAGGGGATTGAGGAACATGGTAAGAGAGTGGGTAGAAGGGGGCACAACAGCTACAGGTTCCATTAAGTATAAACATTGAATCTGAACTAGGCCATCAAATTAATTCAAAAAACTTGGCCCAATTCTGACCAATTTGAAGGTGCTTGCACACCTAAATAAATTGCTAACATGCATAGACATTAAGGTACAAACATGCAGTGCCTTGGCTTTTTCAGTGCACTGCTGATACTTTCTTCCTGGTAATGCGTGTGACTGCAAAGTTTATTGTGTTAAGTCACAGCAATAAAATTGGGTGCCTTCTTACAGGGTTCTTGAACTGCTCTCTCTCCTTTCCTCAGTTAGGTCTCCCAGTTTGCTGAATGCAATGCTTCAGAGCTCTTGACAGTCCTGCTGCAAAACCAGCCACCAGGAGGTGTACAGGATTGTCCTCTCTTCCCCATAGAGAAACACTAAAGCTTCATTCAGAAATTCCTCACTCTGACTGGTGCCATTTTTAAAAAAATGTATTTTGAATTGAAATTCAAGCCTGATAGTCTAGTGAGAGAGGAGTGGTAGCTATTTATTCATTTGGTCTCTTAAATCTCGTGGACAGGCAGGGCTGGTGTGGGGGAATGTTTATCCCACCTCATGACAAATACTGGAATCAAGTTTCACAAGTTTGTTTTTCCAGCAAGCAAAAGAGTATGCAAATCCATTTTAGTTTTGTGATTCACTCTTTGTTCACAGAGCCAGCTCCTCCCAAGTCACTCTTTGCTGTTAACAAAACGCAGACGTCAGTGACACTCCTGTGGGTAGAGGAAGGGGTCACCGATCACTACAAGGTCACTTGCAAACAGGTTGGATCAAGAGGTGAAGGAAAGGTTGGTTGGTTACTCTGCATTTTCATCCCCATTAATTCAAGGTCAGATTCCACCACATGGGTCACAGAGTTGAATGCAGGAAGACGTGGCTTGAATCAAACATGGGGTCAGTTAGATGAGGAGCTCCATTCGAGTTCAACTGATAAAGCCATTTTGTACCCTGAGTGCAGGGATTTCTGTGCTTAAAGCCATCATAGCAGATTGTGAGCTCATTCTCGTGCCTTTGCATGGTTAGGCAGACAACTGATAGAGCTAGTTGTCCTATGGGGAGACAGCTGATGATTCCCTCATTTTCTGAGGTTAGTCATCAACAAAAAAGTTACATCTAAAATGAAACTTTGATTATAAAGCTCATCTTAATCTAGTTCAATATAATAATTAATCGTGAAGACATTCAGTTGGAAACTGATGTAAATACATTGAGTGGGATTTTCCTCTGCTTTAATGGGGTACTGGGGCAGGTGGCAGCAGCAACTGGGTCCAGTACCCCACCTATATTAGTGTGCACCACAATTTGCGACATCACTACCACTGTCCAAATATGGGCACGCACATTAAATAAGGCGTTAATGATGGAGTGATGTCACATCACATTTTCTGTCATGGCAACGCTAGACTGGACTGCAGTGGTTCAAGAAGGTGGCTCACCACCACCTTCTCAAGGGCAATTAGGGATGGGCAATAAATGCTGGTCTTGCCTGCGACGCCCACATCCCATGAACAAATAATAAAAAAAGAAATCAAGAACGTCAACATTCAAAGGGCCTCCAGCTCTACAAAGGGAAGAGAAATGGATAGAAAAATTGAAATGTCCACAGCAGTGCATGCAAGTGATGCAGGGGCCATCGATGCACTCATCCACAGTAACAGATTGTGCCACTAATCAGAGGCTCCAAAACTTTTCTGTGCTTCCAGCCCTATTAAGCTGCTACACCCGTGACCTCGACAACCTAGAAGGACAAGGGCAGCAGGTACATAGGAACACCATCACCTCCAAGTTCCCCTCCAAGTCACACACCATCCCGACTTGGACATATATCGCCGTTCCTTCATCGTCGCTGGGTCAAAATCATGGAACTCCCTTCTTAACAGCAATTTGGGAGAACCTTCATCATATGGACTGCAGCGGTTGAAGAAGAAGGCTCACCACCATCTTCTCAAGGGCAACTAGGGATGGGCAATAAATGGTAGTCTTGCCAGCGACTCCCTCAGCCCAAGAATGAATCTTTAAAAAACTCCCCTCCCCTCCCCCCATGGCAAGCGTTCATGGAAATCCCGCCAGAAGCCGACCAGGAAAAACTTGAAGAAAGCTGACCCGGGAAACTTCATGGCAGGTCCACTTGGGCAAGTCAAAGTCCCACCCCACTACACATTACTAGCCAGCGTCTTCATGACAAAGTGTCTTTTACTCTCACTCCGCCTGTCTCTCTTTTCCATTTAGAAATTCCACCCCAGTTCACAACTGATGATTAATATTGTTGTGAAAGGACTAGAGATTCTGAAATCTTCTCTCCGATATCATCAAAATTACAGCACAGGAGGAGGCCATTCGGCCCATTGCGTCAGTACTGTTCATATTCTTCAGCTGGAGCTATCTGCTCTAACCCCATCTCCCTGCCCTTTCTATTTTTTACATTCCTTTTCAAATACTTATCCATTTCCATTTTAAATGTTGTAGCCTCTGCCTCAAAAGTCACTTCTGATAAAAGCAGTCCATATTCTAATAACCCTCTGCTTCTAACTTCCTCCTTTTGTTCCTCCAGTGATAACCCTGAGTCTATGCCCTCTTGTCACCAATTTGCCATCCAGTGGAAACAACTTTTCACTATTTACCCTCTCAAAAGCTTTTATAATTTTGAAAAACTCTATTCGACCTCCCCAACTTTATCTGCCCCGTGATTGGTTTCAAGTAGATGTACTCGGTAGTGGCAATCCTCATACTGGGAAGAATATCAGTTTTTTTTTAATTGAGTACCTTCTGACCAGCCCAGTGCCTGTCCTTCAGGAGACCTGAAAGCAGAATGGTCTTTCACAGGATCACAGACATTATTCTGGCCTCATTGCACGGGGTATATTTTTATTTATCTTTCATCTTTGGCATTGATCCTTGGCAGTCTGCAGACAACAGAGTAGCACAGGATATGTGTCTCTAGTGTTGGGATTGCAATACAGCCTCAACTTTCCTGAAGCCCCGGAGTGATCAGGACCCTTGTCTGGGAACTCAAATGCTAGAGATCTGAAAGGGTGAGAGATCGTGAGCATAATTTTTTTTCCCCACCAAATTTCAAACCCTGTCTTCCCTTTTCATTGGTCTTCACCAACTGAAACCGAGGGGGTGGGTGGAGGAGCTGTTCTCAGGTTTCTGCCAGTGCTGCTCTGAAGCAGTTGCTGGGAGCTGTGCGAGAGTGGAGCATTGACAATCCTTCTGACTTTCTCTCCTCTCTGTGAGTATACAGCCAAGATCTGGAGTCAGCAGTCTGGAGAATCATGAGTTAGAACTCGAGAATTTTTGAGCACTGTGCTCCCCTGTTATGATATTTTTAAAATATATATTTTTAAGCAAGCACTGTGAAGGCCCTTTTAATAGCTTTAAGGATTTTAGCGATTTTGTTTCTAGCTTGTGTTGCAATTTGTTGAAAATGTGTTGCGTAAGTGCCTATTACTTCTTCTTTTGTTTCTTTGTACAACTTGCTGTGATGTTGCAGTTTATATTTTGAGGTTGATGATGACAGCACAGCCAGATTTACCACAGCAGTTAGAAAGATGGTTTTTGTTAGATATCCTAACGTAGTTAAGCCACTATGAGTAGCCAGTTAGGGTATCTGCCTGCATCGTCTACAGGGAGCTTTTTGTTTATTCGTTCATGGGATGTGGGCATCGCTGGCGAGGCCGGCATTTATTGCCCATCCCTAATTGCCCTTGAGAAGGTGGTGGTGAGCCGCCTTCTTGAACCGCTGCAGTCCATGTGGTGAAGGTTCTCCCACAGTGCTGTTAGGAAGGGAGTTCCAGGATTTTGACCCAGCAACGATGAAGGAACGACGATATATTTCCAAGTCGGGATGGTGTGTGACTTGGAGGGGAACATGCAGGTGGTGTTGTTCCCATGTACCTGCTGCTCTTGTCCTTCTAGGTGGTAGAGGTCGCGGGTTTGGGAGGTGCTGTCGAAGAAGCCTTGGCGAGTTGCTGCAGTGCATTTTGTGGATGGTACACACTGCAGCCACTGTGCGCCGGTGGTGAAGGGAGTGAATGTTTAGGGTGGTGGATGTGGTGCCAATCAAGCGGGCTGCTTTGTCCTGGATGGTGTCGAGTTTCTTGAGTGTTGTTGGAGCTGCACTCATCCAAGCAAGTGGAGAGTATTCCATCACACTCCTGACTTGTGCCTTGTAGATGGTGGAAAGGCTCTGGGGAGTCAGGAGGTGAGCTATGATAACAAGTAGGTAATATTTATTTAATAATAACCTGTTTGTTCTATATTGTAATGAAGAAACAGACTACTAAACATATGAATGAAACCTACCCAAGTGAACTGTTAGCAGCATAAACAGCAATTTGTCGGTGGGTAATGACAGCAATCCGACTGAGTGAAGCAGAGTACGTCAGGAAGGGACAGGGCATTAGTGACTAAGGTCCCATCAGGGAAAAATAGTAACAAAGTTAAAATTAAAGACGCTATATCGGAATGCACGATGCATTCATAACAAGATAGACAAATTAATGGCACAAATAGAGATAAATGGGTTTGATCTAGTAGCCATTACTGAGACATGGTTGCAAGGTGACCAAGGTTGGGAACTAGATATTCCAGTGTTCTTGACTGTTAGAAAAGACAGACAAAATGGATAAGTAGGTGGGGGTTGGGGGTAGCCCTGATAATAAAGGATGTGATAAAGGCAATAGTGGGAAAGGGTCTCAGCTTAGAAAATCTGGATGTAGAATCAGTCTGGGTGGAGCTAAGAAATAACCTGGGGTGGAAAACAGTGGTGGGAGTAGTTTACAGGCCCCCTAACAGTAGTTATAGCGGCTTACATAGGATAACCCCCAAAACCAGGTGCGGGGGTCACGGTGTGTGATTAACCCGTGCCCGGTCGTTGAGATGCAGGCAGCAGGTAACATTCATGCTGCCTGGTGATTTCTATGATTGCTGAGTGCAGCCAGCCCTACCTGTGCTGTTGAGTGGCTGCTCACCAGCAGGGGGCCCAGATATTGCGAATGGCTACAATCACGTAAAGACAGCCTGTGCCATTTAAAAGGGAGGTGCAATGTGGCTGCAGGAAGTGGTGAAAGTCAATTGTGAAGTGAATCTGTGCGGCAATATAGTGAAGCATGGTGCTGATGGGAACTCTGGAATTTCGTTTGCAGGACTGATATTTGCAAAATATAAGAAATGGCTCTGCACAGAGTCTGAACAGAGATCAGACATCACACACGTAAAACACAGCTGCAGGTCCCGTCCCTATGTTTACAAACTGTTGAGTTATTTTAAAACTTTGAATATAGTTTGCACACCACTAAATCCCACATCCTCTAATCTGCACGACAGACCTCACCAATCTGTCAATCTGAGTTTGTACCAGGGCCTGTGAGAGAGCGTGCACCAACATTTTCTGATGATGTACTAGAGGCCGTGGTGCAAAAGGTGGACAGAAGGAGGGGCATCCTATATCCACAGGGGGGCAAAAGGTCCTCCAGACAAAGCTCCCGAGGCAGTGGGAGGCAGTAGGGGATGAGGTCAATATCAGGCGCATAGCACCACGAACATGGATGCAGTGCAGGAAGAAGTTCGATGCTTTGACACGAGTGGTCAAGGTGAGTGAGGTCAACTGTCAAGTGGCATCTCCTACCAACTGCACCACTAGCCGCATCCACTGTTCCATGCACTATACCCCCCATCACCCACATACCAACAAACTCTTTCCATCAGTACTCAACTCTTCCAATCAGATGCTTCTTCTCACCCTCACACATTGCCACTGTTGCAAGCTGCACACCCTCAATTCACAGGTCACACACACTCGCAGCTATTCAACCATGACTGCCACATCACCCAAACATCTTGCAGGACACTCACCAATGCATGTCCCGCTTTCTTGCAGGTGAAGGTGGTGCATAACAGAAGGCAGCAAGTGGCAGTGGCTCCATGGAACATGAACCTGCTGTCCTCTCTCAGGATGACCGCATTCCTGTCCCACCACTGCCACTCCGCCAGTGCCCTTGCTGTTGCCTGTCAGCCAGCCAGCCCACTCCCTATAGAGTATTGAAACTTTACTATAGGAAGATAGGAACAGGAGTAGGCCATTTAGCCCCTCGAGCCTGTTTCGCCATTCAGTAAGATCATGGTTGATCTGTGACCTAACTCCATATACCCGCCTTAGCCCCATATCCCTTAATACCTTTGGTTAACAAAAATCTTCAATCTCAGATTTAAAATTAACAATTGAGCTAGCACCAACTGCTGTTTGCAGTAGAGTGTTCCAAACTTCTACCACATTTTGCGTGTAAAAGCTTTTCCTAACATCACTCTTGCAAGTCCTGGCTCTAATTTCTATGCTATGTCCCCCTGTTCTAGTATTCAAGTATAGCGTACTTCCAAAAACAGGTACAAATGCATCAGCAGCCAGAAGCAATAATCCAGCAACTAACCTGGAACTCCTGCATGATCCTTTTAAATAGTGCTGGCGGGGGATCTTCCATGCTGTTTAAAACCTTTTCAGTGTGCGAGGTTAAGACAGTGCGTTGGTTGGAGCGTTGAGTTCCAAAGTCGCATCTGTCCCTTTAAATTAACGTTGCACACTGATCTACCGCATATTCTCCTTACTTTACATGGTGCCGGCATTCGGTTTTTGCGTGTGCATGGATGCATTTACCAAAATGGCGTCTGGCGCACATCACGATAGAAGTGTGCGCACGCATACCGGTCGCCGTTTTCGGGGTTTAGGAGGCCGCATAGCACCTACAAAACGGGCGCTGCGCGGCCCAATTTAGTCCCCATAGTGTTGGACAGAGTATAAATCAGGAATTAGAGGAGCATGTAACAAGGGTAATGCAATAATCGTGGGGGACTTTAATCTTCATATAGACAGGGCAAATCAAATTGGCAAAGGTAGTTTGGAGGACGAGTTCATGGAATGCATTCGAGACAGTTTCCTAGAACAATACATCATGGAACCAACCAGGGAACAGGCTATTTTAGATCTTGTCTTGTGTAATGAGTCAGGGTTACTTAGTAATCTCATAATAAAGGATCCTCTGGGGCAGAGTGATCATAATATGATAGAATTTCATATTGAGTTTGAGAGTGACGTAGTTAAGTCCGAAACTAAGGTCTTAAATTTAAACAAAGCCAATTATGTAGGTATGAGGGGCGAGTTAGCTATGTTAAATTGGGAAATTAGATTAAAAGATATGAGGGTAGATAAGCAATGGCGAACCTGTAAAGAAATAATTCCTAATTCTCAACGAATATACATTCCCTTGAGGAGTAAAAACTCCTTGGGAAAAATGATCCAACCATGGCTAACTAGAGAACTTAAGGATAGTATTAGATTACTTACAATGTTGCCAAAAAGAGTAGCAGCCTGAGGATTGGGAGGGTTTTAGAAATCAGCAATGGATGACCAAGAAATTGATAAAGAGGGAGATAATTGAATATGAGAGTAAACTAGCAAGAAATATAAACCAGATTGTAAAAGCTTCTACAAGTATGTGAAAAGGAAGAGATTAGCAAAAGTAAACATGGGTCCCTTAGAGACAGAGACAGGAGAAATTATAATGGGGAATAAGGAAATGACAGAGATGTTAAACAAATATCTTGGCCAGGATTTTGACCCGGAGCCAGGTAGGGGGTGGGGGGTCGAATCATGGATGGGAAACCCGGAAGTATGGGTTTCCCAGACATCCTTACGATTTTGACGAAAGGGCATCTTTTATTTTTTTTGTCGGCTGGTCTCAGTCGGTCAGGAACAGAGCAAGGAACATGACATAAAAAGGTAAGTCTTCAGATAAGTCTTAGATAATATGGATGGGAGGGCACGGGGACATGGGTGGGCATGGAGCATGGGTGGGCAAGGGGGCACCGGGGGGCATGGGGGCACGGGGCGGGCGTGGAGGTCAGTCATCAGAGATCAGTCACCAGGGAGTCAGTCATGCAGGGGGGGGTGGGCAGAGATGAGTCATTGGAGGTCAGTCACTGGGGGGCATCAGTCATGGGGAGGGGGGATCAGGGGCCTTGGGACGGGGGGTATATCAGGTGTCAGTCACTGAGGGGTCAGTCACCGAGTTTGGGGGGGGGGTGGTCGGGATCGGAGGTCATCGGTGGGTCCGCGATCATTTGGAGGGGGTGTCTGCGATCGTTGGGTGGGGTCCGCGATTGTTGGGGAGATCGCTGCAGGTAGGCTTGTTGGGCCTGGGGAAGCATTGCAGGCCCACAAGCTGTGCCAGCAAGGCACTTTCCTGCAGATTCAGGCCTTCTCGCCTCCTCTCACAAGGCGTGAAGGAGGAGGCCAAGGAATCCCGGCCTCCAGGGGTTGAAATCGCGAAACCTTTCAAAATGGAGGCCCGCAGCCAACCCGCCTCCTGAGAGCGGGTTGGTTGCCTACTCCTCCTCCCGCCCCAATGAAAACCGGAAATGGGCGGGTTGGAGGCGGGTCTGAAATTTTTGCAATTTTCAATGCCCCCCGCCCCCAACCCACCTGTTTTTCACAGTTAAAATCCTGCCCTTTGTATCTGTCTTCACAGTAGAAGATACCGAAAACATACCGGAAATAGTGGGGAACCCAGGATCTAGTGAGAGTGAGGAACTTAAAGTAATTAAAACTAGTAAAGAAAAAGTACTGGAGAAATTAATGGGACCAAAAGCTGACAAATCCCCTGGACCTGATGGCCTACATCTTAGGGTTTTAAAAGAGGTGGCTGCAGAGATAGTGGGTACATTGGTTTTGATCATCCAGAATTCCCTAGATTCTAGAATGGTCCCCGTGGACTGGAAGGTAGCAAATGTAACCCCGCTATTCAAGAAGGGAGAGAGAAAACGGAACTGTAGGCCAGTTGGTCTGACATCAGCAGTCGGGAAAATGCTGGAATCCATTACTAAGGATGTGATAACAGGACACTTAGAAAATCATAATATGATTAGGCAGAGTCAGCACGGTTTTATGAAAGGGAAATCGTGTTTGACAAATCTATTAGAATTTTTTGAGGGCATAACTAGCAGGATAGATAAGGGGGAACCAGTGGATGTAGTATATTTGGATTTTTGAAAAGCATTCGATAAGGTGCCACACAAGAGGTTGTTACTCAAGATTAGGTCTCATGGGATTGGGGGTAATATATTAGCATGGATTGAGGATTGGTTAACCGACAGAAAACAGAGAGTAGGAATAAATGGGTCATTTTCGGGTTGGCAGGCTGTAACTAGTGGGGTGTTGCAAGGATCAGTGCTTGGGCCTCAGCTATTTACAATCTATATTAATGACATATATGAAGGGACCGAGTGTAATGTATCCAAGTTTGCTGTTGGTACAAAACTAGGTGGGAAAGTAATCTTTGAGGAGGACTCAAAGAGGCTGCAAAGGGATATAGACAGGTTAAGTGAGTGGGTGAGAAGGTGGCAGATGGAGTATAATGTGGGGAATTGCAAAATTATTCACTTTGGTAGGAAGAATAGAAAAGCAGAATATTTTTTAATAGGCAAGAGACTAAGAAATGTTGGTAGTCATAGGGATTTGGGTGTCTTTCTACATGAATTACAGAAAGTTAACACGCAGGTACAGCAAGCAATTAGGAAGGCAAATGTATGTTAGCCTTTATTGCAAGGGGCTTGTAAGAGTAAGGAGGTCTTGCTGCAATTATATCGGGCTCTGATGAGACCATACCTGGAGTACCATGTGCAGTTTTGGTCTCCTCACCGAAGGAGGATGTACTTGCCTTAGATGGGGATGCAACAAATGTTCACTAGATTGATTCCTGGGATGAGAGGGTTGTCCTATGAGGAGAGATTGAGTAGAATGGGCCTATATTCTCTGGAGTTTAGAAGAATGAGAGGTGATCTCATTGGAACATATAAGATTCTTAGAGGGCTTGACAGATTAGATGCTGAGTAATTACTTCCCCTGGCTGGAGAATCTAGAACTAGGGGTCATAATCTCAAGTTAAGGGGTCAGCCATTTAGGACTGAAATGAGGAAAAATTTCTTCACTCAGAGGGTTGTGAATCTTTGAAATTCTCTACCCCGATGCTCAATCGGTGAGTATATTCAAGACTGAGGTTGATGGATATTTGGACACTAAGGGAATCTAAGGACACAGGGATAGGGTGGGAAAGTGGAGTAGAGGTCGAAGATCAGCCATGATCTTATTGAATGGCGGAGCAGGCTCGAGTGGTCGTATGGCCTACTCCTGCTCCTATTTCTTATTTTCTTATGTTCTTACGTAATGAGTGGGCCTGGATGGTAATGTGCCACAGTGGAAGCTGTAGGTGAGGTAGAACAGCTACTGCATTGGAGTGTATTTTAGTAGTGGTCACTGGCAGCCCAGTGATATTATAAACGTGGACCCTATAATTCCCCGCACTGCAGCTGGGTACTGTAGCATAGTGGTTATGTTACTGGACTAGTAATCCAGAGGCCTGGACTAATGATCTAGAGTCATAAGTTCAAATCACTGCTGGCCGAGTTGTGAAGGACATAGCTGCCAGACTGGGCCTGCAGCAGGTGGTGAGCGAACCAACACAAGGGAAAAACATATCTCACCAATCTACCTGTCAGCAGATGCATCTGTCCATGACAGTATTGGTAGGAGTAACCACCGCACAGTCCTCGTGGAGACGAAGTCCCGTCTTCGCACTGAGGACACCATCACCGTGCTAAATGGGATAGATTCAGAACAGATCTAGCAGCTCAAAATTGGGCATCCATGAGGGGATGTGGGCCATCAGCAGCAGCAGAATTGTATTCCAGCACAATCTATAACCTCATGGCCTGGCATTTTCCTCACTCTACGATTACCAACAAGCCAGGGGATCAACCCTGGTTCACTGAGGAGTGTAGAAGAGCATGTCAGGAGCAGCACCAGACGTACCTAAAAATGAGGTGCCAGCCTGGCAAAGCTACAGCTCAGGACTACATGCATGCTAAACAGCAGAAGCAACATGCTATAGACAGAGCTAAGCGATTCCACAACCAACGGATCAGATCAAAGCTCTGCAGTCCTGCCACATTCAGTCGTGAATGGTGGTGGACAATTAAACAACTAACGGGAGGAGGAGGCTCTGCAAACATCCCCATCCTCAACGATGGCGGAGTCCAGCACGAGTGCAGAAGACAAGGCTGAAGCGTTTGCAACCATCTTCAGCCAGAAGTGCCGAGTGGATGATCCATCTCGGCCGCCTCCAGATATCTCCACCATCACAGAAGCCAGTCTTCAGCCAATTCGATTCACTCCACGTGATATCAAGAAACGGCTGAGTGCACTGCATACAGCAAAGACTATGGGACCTGACAACATCCCGGCTGTAGTGCTGAACACTTGTGCTCCAGAACTAGCTGTGCTTCTAGCGAAGCTGTTCCAGTACAGCTACAACAATGGCATCTACCAGACAATGTGGAAAATTGCCCAGGTATGTCCTGTCCACAAAAAGCAGGAAAAATCCAATCCAGCCAATTACCGCCCCATCAGTGTACTCTCAATCAGCAGCAAAGTGATGCAAGGTGTCGTCGACAGTGCTATCAAGCGGCACTTACTCACCAATAACCTGCTCACCAATGCTCAGTTTGGGGTCCGCTCATTACAGCCTTGGTCCAAACATGGACAAAAGAGCTGAATTCCAGAGGTGAGGTGAGAGTGACTGCCCTTGACTTCAAGGCAGCATTTGACCGAGTGTGGCACCAAGGAGCCCTAGAAAAATTGAAGTCAATGGGAATCAGGGGGAAAACTCTCCAGTGGCTGGAGTCATACCTAGCACAAAGGAAGATGGTAGTGGTTGTTGGAGGCCAATCATCTCAGCCCCACGGATGGGCAATAAATGCTGGTGATGCCAGCGACGCCCACATCCCATGAACGAATAATAAAAAAAAGTAATTATGAGATTGGACTTCGAATCCCTCCATGGCAAATTGAGATTTGAATTTAATAAATATGGTCATTTGTGAACTGGCACCTGAATGGATTGTTGTAAAAATCCTACTTGGTCTGCCTTACATGTGACTCCAGTCACACATTCCCTGGTTGACTCTTGATTCCTTCAGGGCAACTAGGGACGGGCAATAAGTGCTGCTTTGCCAGTGTTGCCTACAGGCCAAAATTAAAGTAATTTAAAAAAAAAATGTCTTAAATATTTTCATCCCTCCTATTCTAGAAGTCCACCCCACGCGTCAGTCATTCTGTGTGAAGAATTTCCTCATGAGTCCTAAAATATTCTTTTACTAGGTTGAACCTATGTTCCCTTGTCCTACTCTTGCAAATTAGTTTGAAGTAATTTTCTGGATTTCCCTTTTCCATACCATGTACTCTCTTGTATTCCCTAATCTGATCAGCTCACTGTTGCCTTCTTTCAAGGCTGAAAAGCCAGAGATTCCCCAGTCTTTCCTCATATCTCAGTCCTCTGACATTAGGCATGATGTGGAGATGCCGGTGATGGACTGGGGTTGACAATTGTAAACAATTTTACAACACCAAGTTATAGTCCAACAGTTTTATTTTTAATTCCACAAGCTTTCGGAGGCTTCCTCCTTCCTCAGGTGAACGGTGTGGAAATGACATTTTCGAATCCTTCGCATTTTAAAATCACAGAACAATGCCTGGTGATTACTGCCCGTTGCCAAGGCAATCACAGTGAGCAGACAGAAAGGTGTCACCTAAAAAGGCCACCAAATATACAAACCCCCAAAAAAAAGAGAGAGAGAGAAGGAAGACAGTCAATGACCCGTTATATTAAAAACAGATAACATTTGTTCGCTGGTGGGGTTACGTGTAGTGTGACATGAACCCAAGATCCCGGTTGAGGCCGTCCTCATGGGTGCGGAACTTGGCTATCAATTTCTGCTCGACGATTTTGCGTTGTCGTGTGTCTCGAAGGCCGCCTTGGAGTATGCTTACCCGAAGGTCGGTGGCTGAATGTCCATGACTGCTGAAGTGTTCCCCGACAGGGAGAGAACCCTCCAGTTTGGCGATTGTTGCGCGGTGTCCGTTCATCCGATGTCGCAGCGTCTGCATGGTCTCGCCAATGTACCATGCTCTGGGGCATCCTTTCCTGCAACGTATGAGGTAGACAACGTTGGCCGAGTCACAGGAGTATGAACCGTGCACCTGGTGGGTAGTGTCCTCTCGTGTGATGGTGGTATCTGTGTCGATGATCTGGCATGTCTTGCAGAGGTTACCGTGGCAGGGTTGTGTGGTGTCATGGACGCTGTTCTCCTGAAGGCTGGGTAATTTGCTGCGAACGATGGTTTGTTTGAGGTTGGGTGGCTGTTTAAAGGCGAGTAGTGGAGGTGTGGGGATGGCCATAGCGAGGTGTTCGTCATCATTGATGACATGTTGAAGGCTGCGGAGAACATGGCGTAGTTTCTCCGCTCCGGGGAAGTACTGGACGACGAAGGGTACTCTGTTGGTTGCGTCCCGTGTTAGTCTTCTGAGGAGGTCTATGCGATTTTTCGCTGTGGCCCGTCGGAACTGTCGATCGATGAGTCGAGCATCATATCCCGTTCTTACTAGGGCGTCTTTCAGCGTCTGTAGGTGTCCATCGCGTTCCTCCTCGTCTGAGCAGACCCTGTGTATTCGCAGGGCCTGTCCATAGGGGATGGCCTCTTTGACGTGGTTAGGGTGGAAGCTGGAAAAGTGGAGCATCGTGAGGTTGTCCGTGGGCTTGCGGTAGAGTGAGGTGCTGAGGTGCCCGTCTTTGATGGAGATTCGTGTGTCCAAGAAAGAAACTGATTCTGAGGAGTAGTCCATGGTGAGCTTGATGGTGGGATGGAACTTGTTGATGTTATCGTGTAGTCTCTTGAGTGATTCCTCACCGTGGGTCCATAGAAAGAAAATGTCGTCAATGTATCTGCTGTATAGTGTTGGTTGGAGGTCCTGTGCAGTGAAGAAGTCCTGCTCGAACTCTGACATTAGGGAA
This sequence comes from Heptranchias perlo, assembly GCF_035084215.1. Lineage (NCBI taxonomy): Eukaryota > Metazoa > Chordata > Chondrichthyes > Hexanchiformes > Hexanchidae > Heptranchias > Heptranchias perlo. The sequence goes on along the minus strand of NC_090348.1, from coordinate 12,323,437 downwards.
TAGCCACAAAAACTAGAGCTTGAAATACAGATCATGCAGCAGATTGAAGTCAACAATTAAAGTCTGGGGTGAGGTAGAGAGCTGATTTTTAATAACCATTTATATGTGATGCATGTTCGCAAAGCATTTTTAATTCAATTGGCAAAAATTCTGCTTTCTATATGAATTTAATTTATAATCCTTTGTTGTGGAAATTAAACCAGATCATTATTTGAATTGGTTGATCCTTTTATAATCTGGGTTTCTTGCTTTGTTGAGTCTTCTCCGTGAACCTTTTCCCAGCCAGGAGATGGGTAGGTGGTGACCAGCTAGCCCACCTCTACTCATGCCCTTCCTTCACCATGGGTGAATGGTGGAAGCCCAGTAGTGTGTTGGTTAATTTAGTTCCCATCCACACTGGGGAAAAGCCTCATCCCAACTGCGCCTTCCTAAAAGCATAGACAAAATCTGGAACTTAGAAGCGTGCTATATCTCTGTTATATTATGCCAACGTGACTAAGAGGAAGCATTTATGATCCAACACTGCCTGTACATATATCTGCTGTAACTCAAAAATGTTTAAACAAATGTTAAGCAAAATTAATAAATGTCCTCTCCACTTAATAGATGTAAAGATTGCAAAATATAAAAATGAAAAATGCTCAAATATATTTGCGAATGTCCGAACATTTAAAAGTTAGGCTCTGTGTAATTCCCACTGGCAGATGCATATCTGCGTACTTTTGGTATCTTAGTATTTGTGTTTGGGAGCAGCTGATTTAGTTTCTTTTAATTTTGTTTGTTCCTAAAATGTCACTTTTGCTTCAGGAGAATGTAACGTAATTGCAGGGATTTAATTAACAGTCAATAAATATTGCATATGTTGTCCAGTAGAAATCACTGACCAGCCACAGGTGAGGCTATGGTGACACATGCACTAATTTTAGTAGAAAACAACTTACAAACACTCACACAGTGCAAGTAAATGGAATTCATTTGTGTATATTTACTTTACAAACATCTACCACCATCTAGTAACCAAGGAAGTAAAGCACTCACAATGATCAGAAAACCACTCACACTCTGCTTTTCATCTCACCATTTTACCAGCAAACGCACAAAAAGGTTAAAGTACACATGCATACTCTGTGCGAATGAGCATTGAAATCTCCAAGGATGATGTCTATTAGTTTTTATTTAATAATCAGAAATGCATTAGCCACATCTGGATTTCCAATTAGCCACATGTGGACAACGCTGATATACATGTGTAATATACCTAGCATGTTATGGAACCAAATGATTTAATTTGCAAAAATTGTAAGGTTTAAGCCTTTGTATTTGTGTAACTTCTCACACACACACTGCTGCAAGTCTACCATAATATCTAAGCTTAAGTTCCCTTATCTTCCTCTCAGAAAGAAGAGGCCACAGTATACTCGCCCATTGTTACACTCGCCAGTCTCGTACCATCGACCTCCTACAACTGCAGTGTGACCAGTGTCAGTTATGAGCGTTGCAGTGCTCCGGTTTTCATCACTGTCTCAACAACAGGTACGCTCAGTATAAACAATGGTATTCCTTTTAGTCATGAACTGCCACAGATATAATAATATGTGCATTAGGTTTTAGTTGCAAATGAGGAGTTTACTGGGCAGCAGAGTAACTCATGTAGCTGGTGCTTGACTCCCAACTTAAAGGCAGGTTCTCTGTTACTCAGACTCGCTTGTATTATTTTAAAATCTCATCCAGTCTTACAGATGGAGCATTCTAGACAAGTGTTTATGCCAGCTTGTTAATTTATATATGAACTGCAGCATAGGCTAGCCTTGCACTTGTGACTTCTACACAAGGTGAGTTCTTGATCTAAGTCGGTTTTCCTAGGGCTATAGCACATTTTGATGCATTCCATATTGTTCTTTAATAGAGCCTTGCATTTCATTAGCTTTAGTGTATTGCATTTGATGGTTTGTGACTGATCAGTGGCACAGCAAGGGTACAGATTAGGGTGTTAACTGGAACAATCTGCCTGAGGAAGATGATATAATGAATGGCAAGCACGAAACAGTTGAGCGATCTTTTGTCCCCTTAACTCACCACACTGCTTAAAAAGGGGCAAGACCTATCCCAAAAAAGAGCAAGATAAAATCAAAAGGTTTATTAATTTAACAAGAGTAGGATGGGCAGAGCATGGGATCAGCTTGGCTGCCCATCCTTTGATGTCATCCAACAATACAATGTCAATTTTTTTGTCTGATTACGCTCCTGTGAAGCACCTTGGGACATTTTACTACATTAAAGGCGTTCTATAAATGCAAGTTGTTGTTGTAATTGTGCAATACACAATAGAAGAAACCTAAAGATGATTTAAAAGTAATATGAAAGTGGGGAGTTACTTTCCTTTATTTTAGTGTAAGGTGATCCAATTGAAGGATGAAGAGGTTAGCGAAAAATGTGACTCCTCAAATCCAGAAGGCCCTCCCCCCCAACACATTCTCACAGCAACTAGGGAGGGGCAATAAATGCCAGCTTTTTTTTTTAATCACATTGTCCTGCACAAGTAACATGATTCACGTCACGGCATTGAGTATATTTGTAACGAACTTGAAAGCAGTTTCCAAACACTTTTCTTTCATGAAGATGGTGCTCATCTAAGGAGCAGGGAGCCGAATGCCTCTGCTGTCTGTATCAGAAAGTAGATCCTGATTCTTTCTTTTAAACGTCTAGTTACAGAAGTGAATTCAAACATGGTGGTGATCGCTGCCCTTGCAATCCTGAGTATCCTGCTTATAGGACTGCTGCTGATCACACTCTTTGTCTTGCGACGAAAGCACTTGCAACACGCCAGGTACAGGGTAACTTGCTCTCCACGCTTTTTCATACATAGATTTGCAGTCATTGAGTTATTCAAACACTGAGGTTAAGTATAAATCATCGTATTAATATTTTACAGGAATTGTGGAGCAGGAATATTTGTCAATTTTGCCACTTTGGAGAGAGACGGGAAGTTGCCATTTAACTGGTATGTTCAAAATGGAAAGGAGAAGTAAAAGTCTGGGTTAGCAGATGAAGGCCTTTTTGAAGTACTGAAAAACAATTTTAGTTCAAGTTTTTCATCCCAGATTCCGTTTGAGCAGTGAAAGTCATAATAGCCAGTATAACAGAGCATTCGACAGCAAACGTTCAGGAACACACAGAGTTACAGTAGAGCAAGAAAGTCAGAAATAAACTTGCATTGTTTGTAAAGGAAATCAAAATGTTACTGAAGTTTGCAGGAAGTTCATTGGACAGCTTGCAGTTTCAGTGGGAGGTTTCAAAAGGAAGATTTTTTGTGTCGTTACACTCAGAAATCCATCTGGTTTACATTCAGAATCTTGCTTAGCATTCCAGTATTCGGTTGTCTGTATTTCTGGTTTCAATTACCACTATTGGCAACACCAATGAGTAGATTCTGAAAGTAATGCGAAGCTGAATCTTCTATAATTACTGCATAGTTTCCATGAAAATGTTATTTCATAAATATAATCATCATTTTGTTTATACTCCACTGTACTATATTAGCCATCGTAAAACCATTTGAGCACGTGGTTTTCAACTCCTGCTGTGTTCGTGTTGGCTTTTTTTTGAGTTATGGTGATGTAGCTGTGGGCAAACTCTTCTCAACACTGGGGAGAAACAAGCAAGCAAACCTGACACCAGGAAAACCCTTTCTACAGCAAACGTGCACAGTTCATGCTGGGAAGCTCATTACATCACTCGCAGATGGACTTTCTCGGTATAAGATGCAGTTTTTGCATCTCTTTTAATCATCCAAGTCATCTACTTCCCTAGAGGCACCAGCACTGGTGCTAAGAGGATGCAGTCAGTATTGATGAAATGGGGGAGTTGGGGAAGGGTGGGTTTCTTGATTTCTTTGTTTTTAAAAAAGTGTTTGCAAAATAGAGTGATTAATTGCTGGAAGAGGAAAGAAAAGGTCTAACAAATTTATTTAACCCGGACTAGCTGAATTTAGTTTCTGCAACTTATTCACCCTGGCTATTCCCATATATATATACCATAGTATATAGCATTCACTTCTTGTAAGCATCTCACTTTAGCTAGCATACTTCATACTTTATTATATCCTCCCACCCACCATAAACAATGCCATTGGGGATTTGCTGGTATGTGTTTATTTGTGTGTTATGCACATACAGGTACAGTTAGTGAATTTAAAGACCCTGCTTCTTATTGGCCAGTCATCAATGACCTTCCCTCCATCATAAGGTCAGAAATGGGGATGTTCGCTGATGACTGCACAGTGTTCAGTTCCATTCGCAACCCCTCAGATGAAGCAGTCCGAGCCCGCATGCAGCAAGACCTGGACAACATCCAGGCTTGGGCTGATAAGTGGCAAGTAACATTCGCGCCAGGTAATGACCATCTCCAACAAGAGAGATTCTAACCACCTCCCCTTGACATTCAACGGCATTACCATCGCCGAATCCCCCACCATCAACATCCTGGGGGTCACCATTGACCAGAAACTTAACTGGACCAGCCATATAAATACTGTGGCTACGAGAGCAGGTCAGAGGCTGGGTATTCTGCGGCGAGTGACTCACCTCCTGACTCCCCAAAGCCTTTCCACCATCTACAAGGCACAAGTCAGGAGTGTGATGGAATACTCTCCACTTGCCTGGATGAGTGCAGCTCCAACAACACTCAAGAAGCTCGACACCATCCAAGATAAAGCAGCCCGCTTGATTGGCACCCCATCCACCACCCTAAACATTCACTCCCTTCACCACCGGCGCACTGTGGCTGCAGTGTGTACCATCCACAGGATGCACTGCAGCAACTCGCCAAGGACAGCACCTCCCAAACCCGCGACCTCTACCACCTAGAAGGACAAGGGCAGCAGGCGCATGGGAACAACACCACCTGCACGTTCCCCTCCAAGTCACACACCATCCCGACTTGGAAATATATCGCCGTTCCTTCATTGTCGCTGGGTCAAAATCCTGGAACTCCCTAACAGCACTGTGGGAGAACCGTCACCACACGGACTGCAGCGGTTCAAGAAGGCGGCTCACCACCACCTTCTCAAGGGCAATTAGGGATGGGCAATAAATGCCGGCCTTGCCAGCGACGCCCACATCCCGTGAACGAATTTTTTTAAAAAGTCATTCATTGGTATTATACTGTCATTACAATAAGGGCAAGGAGATACAAAATTCAGTTGTCTTTTTAAATGGCCTCATCTCCATTTGGATACAGCAGGCAGGCTAGTGCTTAATCTATGGGGGTGATTTTAAACCCCAAGAACGGGTGGGTGGGAGTTGAAAATAGTTGTTTTTTGGGTCACAACCGCAAAATTTTTGGACTTTGCATTCCAAGTGGGAAGCCTGTACTTCTTTACGTGACGTTAAACCCGGAAATAAAGCCGGGTTGCGACCCAAAAAACAACTATTTTCAACTCCCACCCGCCCCCAACCCACCCGTTCTTGGGGTTTAAAATCACCCCCTATGTGTTTAAATTGCGGGGTGAAAGATATATTTTTGTTATCTTCTCCTCACATCAGACTTCACGACCTGGTCTTTCTACTAGATTGGTCGAAACATTCTAAAACTGAGAGGCAGCAGTAGAAAATCCCTCTTGTGGTTAGAAATTTATATTTAAGAAGCTCATCTTCTTAGGGAGACCAAGCTTTCGGTCTCAAGAAAAAAAAATCAACATGACCGTAGATAGATTTTCAGAACTAGGATTTTCCTTGCAATTTCTGGTACCCCAGCAGTGTATAGGCAGATAAAAACAGAAAGTGACTGTAATGATGTTTAGTCTTCAACACAATTATAAGTCAAGTTGAGTTCCTCCTAGTGGTAATACAGACTCCATAGTATTGCACATGATGTTTAATAGGAAGCAAGTCAAAAGTTGCAGCAGGAAATGAAAAAATAATATAGCAGGTAATGATTTAAACTTTTTGTTTGCACGTGTGAATTAAACTATTAACCATATTAACTTTGTGCATTACTTTCTGTATTTCTCATTGTAACGCTATCTTAGCTGTGCAGCATGTCTGTGTTACTGTAGAATCTCTATATACTATACCTAACAAAGTCTTACCTCATGTGTATGTTAATCACAGACAACTGTCTCTTTTATTAATCAAACAGACTCTTTGTCTATATGTGTCTGTGTTGCATTTTCTCAGGCGTAGAAGTATTTTTGCTGTTCTTGCACTGCTCCCATCATGCCTTTGGACTGACTATCTTTTGGCCTTTGGTATTAACCCTTGGTAAGTTTATTTTAATAGTCTTCTCACCTAATACCTCCTGAGAAATGTTAAAACTAAAAGCACCTCAACTAGGACGTAATGTTCTCGCACATCCGTACTGTGAGAAGCTACCGGCTACAAAATATAGGAGAGTTCAAAAAGGTATTTACACTGTATGGCACATGATATGTGTATGTTTGTTTTGTGGTGTGTGTTGGGGGAGAGGGGCAGTGAGATTAGTTTTAGGATTAGCCAAGAGCAGTAGGAAAGAATCAACTAACAACAACTTGCATTTATATTGTGCCTTTAACGTAAAAAAAACCTCCCAAGGCTCTTCACCGGTGGTGTACTCAGTCAAAGAACAAAATATTAGCAGGGGTGATCAAAAGCTTGGTCAAAGAAGTTGGTTTTAAGGAGGGTCTTGAGAGAGGAGAGGGAGTTGGAGAGATTTAGGGAGGGAATTCCAGAGCTTGGGGCATAGATGGCTTAAAGCATGGTTGCCAATAGTGAGGTGAAAGGGAGGAGATGCACAAGGCCAGAGTCAGAGGAATGCAGTGTTATGGGATGGTTCTAAGGCTGGAGGAAGTTACAGAGACAGAACGGGGCAAGGCCACAAAGGGATTTAAAGACCAGGATGAGAATGGTAAATAGAAGTCATTGGGGGACCAGGAGCCAATGTAGGTCAGCACGGATGGGTGAATGGGACAGGATATGGGCAGCAGAGTAGATCCACAATTTAGTATTTTAGCAATAATTATGGGTGTAGCTGAGAGAAGTTTATTGTGACTTTGTTTGAGATTAATTCCTAAAGTCAAACTCTTTAGAATGAGCCATTGTCTTTGTGCCTGGGGAGTGAGTAAAGACAATCACACTCTGTTTTTATGTTGATAGTGTTTTTGTCACGCTGATATTATGCACAAGTACAAGATGAGCCTTAGTGATGTGATAATGCATTTTGACATTGTATTATATCTATGTTTGGAAAATTAGCAAAAGGGTTTGACGAACAATTTTATATAAACTTTTAATAGCTGTTTTAGGATTGCACTGCTATAACTGCTACCTCGGCCCAAAATATTGTGCGTTATTTTATTATAACACATTAATGAGGCAGTGTAGTCCGTGTTACCATCAGTAGTAAGATCAGTGATTTCTCAGCTGGGCTGTCTAAGGAAGCAGCAAGTGGAGGTGAAATAGTAAACTAGAGAAAGTATAAAACCTTTGCTATTTCTCGGTTGACATAGACCTGAGGGGCCCACGTACCCTGATTACTTAGGAGTGGTACTTTGCAAACAGACATAAAGCAGGAGATAAATAACAGAAATTAGGGGAGGAAAAAGTGTAGAACAGATATCTTGCTGCTGACTTCAATTTCTCCACTGTGCTCATAAACTTCAAGATCATTACAGATGAGGAAGGCCATTCAGCCCATTTTAGTTCATCCGGCCAGAAATACTATACAGACGCCCACCCCCTTGCAGTATCCAAGTGTCTGTAATAATAATTCAAGGGTTTTTGTCTCCACTCTGGTATCTGTTGTCCGCTCCACATGTTGATCACGCTTCCTTAAATCGATATGTCTAATCTGCAGAATACAGTTAGCGGACAAATAGGACCAGAGGCAAGACAATTGTACATTGTTCAATTTACATACATCCCTATACGTCCAATCTTACTATGCTGAAATCTTACTAATCAATAGCCAGACATTTGTTTCCAAGACATTTTGCATAAATGACAAAGGAGACTACCACATCGCACCAGTCTGATCTACAGTTTGTAATTTTGTTTTAATCAAAATTTACACCTTCATACAAATTGGATGAAATTGCATTGAATGCAAAATTTGGATCTCTCATAATTGCCAAAGAAGTAGAACGTGACCCATCAGACTGCTTTAAAAATGTTTACCAATGAGCAAATGATTCATGACCACAAGAGGTTGGGTTTTTATTGTAATGGACACGCAGTACATATTAATGTACAAAAGGTGCAGGAAAAGGCCATCACGCCCACCCCATCCAGACATGGTTCGGTCATACACATCATTGACTCACCCCCTAATCCCTAAAGAAGCAAAAAGCAAAGGAAAAACCTGCTGCTGATTTTGGAGAAACCCCTGCAATTCTCCCCCAAAGTAGCAAAGCTGCAGGAGACTCTCGTACCTGCTGCTAACTACAACTATCGATCAACTTACCTCATAACTGGAAATGTCCTCATCAGTCAGCAACCTGTCAAATTCCCTTTAAAAAGAACTTCAGGTAATCTGTTTCAGAGGGACCATGACTGTTTGCAGGAAGAAATATTTCCTGGATCTAACCTAATTGCTTGATTTTTTTTTTTACACATTCTCCATAGTCCCACCATCGACATCCATCTCCACTAACCAAACCAACCCGACTCAATCCAATTGCTTCATTATTTTAAAAACATCAGTCACATCGTCTCCTTGCCTTTGTTTCTCTAAAATAAATAGCCCCACCACTCGGAGCCTATCCTAATAACAAAGAGTCCTTAGGCTAGATATCATTTTGGTGTCTCCACCCCAACCACCCACCACCCCCTCCACCCCGACCCCACCCACCCCCCGACCCCCTCCACACTCACCACCTCCTCCACCCGCACCCCACCCACCCCCGACCCCCTCCATCCACCCCCCGACCCCCTCCACCCCCACCCCAATTCACCACCTCCTCCACCCCCACTCCACCCAAACCCCACCCCGTCCATCCCCCCCGACCCTCTCCACCCCCACCCCCTCCACCTCGACCCCACCTCCACCACATACTTTACAGAGCCTCAATATCCTTCATTCTGTGCGGGGCCAAAAACTGGGCACAAAGCTTCAAGTGCAGGTGTACCATGGCTGCAGAGCGTACTATCAACAGGATGCACTGCAGCAACTCACCAAGGTTTCTTCAACTGCAGCTCCCAAACCCGCGACCTCCACCACCTAGAATGACAAGGGCAGCAGGTGCATGGGAACACCATCACCTCCAAGTTCCATCCAAGTCACATGCCATCCCGACTTGGACATGTCGCTGCTCATTAATTGTCGCTGGGTCAAAATCCTGGAACTCCCTACCTAACAGCACTGTGGGAGCACCTTCACCATGTGAACTGCAGCAGTTCAAGAAGATGACCCACTAGCACCTTCTCAACGGCAACTAGGGAGTGGCAATAAATGGCGGCCTTGCTAATGACACCCACATCCTGAAGAATGATGAAATAAAATCTGATTCTCATATAGTCAATTTTGTACTCTGATCCTAACGATATAACCTAAAAGCCCATCTGCTTTCCCCATAGCCACCTCATACTGTTTTTGCACCTTTTAATGAGTGATCAACAATTATCCTCAGGTTTCTGATTAGTTCATCAGTAACTAATGTGCCTACAGTATAAGATACAGTTATAATTAGTGCACCTGCATTATAAGATATATTAGCAACTAGTGTCACTGCATTAAAAGATAAATTAGTAACTAATGCAAATATGTTATTAAATAAATTAGTAACTATTAATGACTAATGCTGCATTAGTTATTTTATAATGTAGTGGCATTAAATACTAATGTTTCTTGTAATATATGATGTGGAGATGCCGGTGATGGACTGGGGTGGACAAATGTAAGGAATCTTACAACACCAGGTTATAGTCCAACAATTTTATTTTAAAATCACAAGCTTTCGGAGATTATCCCCTTCGTCAGGTGAATGAGTGAAAGGTTCTCAAATCGCATATCTTATATTAGGCTGGGACAGCATCACACCAATCAAAAGGTGTCGTTGTTGTTCAAACAGGCCAGTCATGGAGAACAGCACGTCCCAGTACACTGGTTATACATTGTGTCAATTACACAGACAGAAAGAAAGAGATATAGGCACATTCATTATTAATAACTAATGTAGCTGCATTATAAGGTATATTAGTATTTAATGCCACTACATTAAAATGATACACTGGTAATTAATAATATATATAAGAACCATTATATGATATACTAGTAAGTAATGTACCTACATTATAAGGTATATTAATAACTAATGTGCTTATGTTATAATATACATTAACTCATGTGCCTATATTTAAGATGCAGTAGTAATTAAAGTAGCCACATCCTAAGATATACTAGTAAGTAATGTGCCTACCTTATAAGAAACATTAATAATTAATGCTGTTAACATCATAGTATACATTAGTACCTAAAGTTCTTGCCTTATAATATACATTAGCTCAAGTGCATTAGTAATGAATGTGCTCACATTATAAGATTCATTAATAACTAATGCATGCACATTATTTTATGTTTGATATAATAATGCTGCATTATAAATACATTGGTAACTAAAACACCTACATTATAAGATGCATTAGTAACTAATGCACTTACACTATAAGCGTGACTCCCCACTATGAACCTTGAATTTACCCTTGCGATTGCCTATATGTCCAACCATTCTGTAAGCATATCCTTTTCATTGTGTAATCATATTTACTGCATTTTACTGTAAGTTTATCAATATTTAGTGTCATTTATTACTTATTTGCATGGGTTCTTTCCAAGCTTCTGTAAATCTGTTGAGACTCTTCCTTCACTGGAGGATGCGTAGTGAGCCATGTGCTTATCAGATATCAGGTTAGTAACACGGAAGTGATTCAGGGGAGAAGGGGTTAAAAGGCTTTATTTTAGTGAGGTTTATTGGAGTGTGGATGGCTACTTACAGTATTTGTGCACGTGTTTCTAAATTAAATTCTTGAGTTTGCTGTGTGTTTCATTGAGGAAGTTTCATAAATTTCACCAGTTTCATAAATTTCACCAGTAAAGATAGAAACAGATTTGTCATCTTTTTATCACATGTTCTTTACTTACAGGAATAAATATGCACTGAAGAAGAGGAAACTAGCCAAGTACGTTTAAAGGTGGTGCTGTACATTAAAGTATCAGTACCATTACTGTGAAGTATAATTGTTAAACCTATAGAACATTTGATTCATACTCTGTAAACTACTCTGTCTCATAAGTTTCTGGGAGTGAGGCTCACCTCTCTGCATTGCTCTGACTTTGGTATGAGAGAGTCTGGGCTCTCGTAAATTCTGTCCCTGCAAGGATCTTCAATTGCAGGACGACACACCACTGCTTTCTTAAAATGGAGGTGCTTCCAGTACAGTGATACAGCTGTTACATTCAAGAGGGAAGTGCTAAGGGATCATGCTCCCATCGTCGCTAAAACCAGGAAAAACCTCTGATCTGATCTCTTACAAAATACCAGTCTCTTGGTAGCACAGTATAGATTTCAAAGTACGATTTTTCTTCAACTTAATTGTGGAGAGGCACAGATCCTGCATGGGACGGACCTGCCTTTCTCAGAGCCTCTGGTTAAAACTAAGACCGACCTCTGTATGAATTGAATCAAATCGTCAATCAGAAATTCTGACCCTGAGATTGCTCTCCCTGCCACACCACATATTTCACTACATCCCCTTAGGGAATAATAATTGTTCTGTCAATCTTACAGGGTTCAAGTAAATTTTCATCCTGTGTTGTCCTCAACATTGGCATATTGCAGAAATCCTCATAGAATAACTGCACAATAGCACAGGGTTTTTTTTTGTTTTTGATTTTTATCTTTTGTCCATTTATCCCTATCTTAAGGTCTGTCTCTGCCTACCCACCTATTTCCAAGGCAAGAGGACAGTTAGGCAGCCACTCTGCTGCAAGGTCTCTACCAGTGTACTACGTCATGGATGTAATTGCCAGGAGGTGCTTGGAAGTCACTGGTATGACTCACCCTCGAGTTTTTCCCACTCCTTCCCATGAGGAGCCTCAATCAGTGCCATGGCTGAAACTGAAAAGTCATTGTGGAACCGACTGCAGGCCACAAACCTCTTTCCTCCTATTCCGTGGCTGTGCTCATTGGAACACCCACGTCCTGTGCTACCAGGCCCTCGAGTGTGTGATAGTTTTAACGATTCTCTGAGTTTATTCCTCTCCAATTGATCAGAACTGGCACATAAAAACAAAAACTATTGTCAGTTTAACAGCTTCTACTAAGTCGGCATTGAGTTGTAAAACCCTGAGCATAACTAATGAGTAAGTGGAATATTTATTTGGAGACCACAGACAGCTGCTTGTTATTTTAGTCTGGGGAGGTCAGGAAACAAGAAACCAGCCCAACCCAATTTCAGCAATACTTCTCGTTTAAGCTGCTCCTTTCTCACCACTGCAAAGTATAGATTCTATTTTTCCAATTATTGACCCTTACCCTTCCAAGGCCATAAGAACAGGTTGTAACTCTGCTCCAAGGTGTTTGCTGATGTGATTCTAGGAGGTACAAGTGAGTAGCCCAGGGAAGCTGATATCACGGCCACTTTTTACACTTATTTCCTTCCTGTGGAAATGTGCTGTTGCCTGTACCAAGTGCTCCCCATAATGGCACGACTGAAATTGCTAGTCAGTCATATTGAATATCATGAGCCATGTATTAAGAGCCTATCATCCAGATTTTAAATGGTTAAAAATAATCTAGCACAAACCGTCCCCGTGAGATGATGTCAAATAATAATATGTTCATCTAAAAGGTGAATTGACAGGGCCAAGCTGTTTGTTTAATTATTAGTGAACGTACTAACTGATCCAGTACTAACTGATTGTAGTCGATCAGACTGGGCGTGGTATATCGTGACTTTGTGCGATAGTGTAAAACGGATGAGAGCGAATCGGCAGCCCGTTTTACATCTCTCCCGATTTTTATTTCCACTGAAGCCAAAATCGGGAGAGATATAAAACGGGCTGTTGACTCGCTATCGCCAGTTTTACACTGGCGCAAAAAGTCAAGATCGACCCCAGTGACTTTCATTTCAGTGTTTGCTTCTGGCTGCAGCTTTCTCACTGAAACGTAGAATGTTACCAGTGATAAATGCCATGTTTGTGTTATGACTTTGTACTGTAACTTATGAGGAGATTCGATCCCACCAGTGATTTAACGGAGACAGCGAGACTGGTGGCAACAGTCTCACTGGTGGACTAGAACCAACTGCCTCACACTGTCAGACGAGCATATAAATGTAACTATGCAATATTATTAGTAGAACTTTTAAGGACTCCTTTCTTTGTACTAGTAATATTGAATACGAGCGAGCACTACCAAGATAATGAACTTTTAAACTAATTGAAATAAGTCCCCTGACAAAAGGTCTGACAATTCCACTAAAGTAAGCAAAACTCATTCTAATAGTGAATGGTCAGGAGGTCTGCAGTTATTATGGAAGTGAAGTTATCCTTTATATGAATTCATTCCTTTTCAAGATCAATCGCTTGAGATAAAATGAATGGGCTTTTTTTTCTTTGCTTCCCACAGCCTTGTTCAGCTGGATGATTTTGAATTGTATCTCAAGGATATGGCTAGAGACTCTGATTACAAATTCTCTCTGCAGTTTGAGGTAAGATATTCCTTCTCCCAATAAAACAGATACTGAAACGTTTCCTCCTCCATAGACTCTCTTTCTCCACCCGCCCATGCAGACACTTTAGCTCAGAGGGCAGGCGGACAACCTACTCCAGCTCATAAACTGTGCCCCTCGTTACCTGGCTAGATGGGAGGTATGTGAGAGTAGGCTGTGATTCACGCTCGCTGATTTATTTTTAATTTTTCTTTCCTCCCCCCCCCCCCCCCAGCCCCCCTCCCCTCCCCTCCCCTCCCCATGTGAAAGTCTCCTGTTTCTGCTCTGTGCCTCCCCTCAGCAACACAGCTGAGATAGGAAACTCACTGGCATACAGGGCATCAAACTGGTGCGTGTCCATAAATACAACAGTATGGCAATGCCACTATATGGTGCAGACATTTAACTGTACGTGCACACGTTATTTGCTTGGCAGTCAGTTTATCATCTCCCACTATTACAATTCTTTTTTAACTATAGTTTACAAGATTTTTTAAAAAATTAAACAAACATTTGGATCTTTTACAGCGTGTTTGTCCTCGAGTCTTGTCATCATTGTGCAGACCTAAGCTTTCCATGAACTGATTATCACTCTGGTTTTCATTGCCAGGATCTAAAGCTGGTTGGTCAGGATATATCCCAAGATGCAGCTGAACTACCAGTAAATCGATGTAAAAATCGTTACACTAATATCCTGCCATGTGAGTAATGTAGATTCATACAATGTGGCATTCATCAAATAATCCTTAAATTAGATCATTTTCCTGCCGTCTATAATTAGAAATGCAATGTAATTCCTGTGAAACATCACGAGACATTTTTAAACTGCAGTTTTTAAACTAGGTTGCTTTTATCTTAAAGTCCGAATGGTCTTTTTCTGTTCCTAAAAATTCTTCTTATATTCCATTACTTTTATAATGGTCTGAGTGCTGCACATTAACAGTGCTTATATTTTTTGCCGTATGTCCTCTTGAAATGTGATTTACTTGACATCATTTACAAGAAAATGCTGAAAGTTGTAAGTAAAGATTGATGTTGGATTTGGTGAAAACAGATTTGAACTAATTTTATACAGAATTGGAAGGGGCAAAGACAGCAACAAAACAATGTATTTACACATGTTGTTCACTGTATTGACCCACGGGCCCAATCCACGGGCAGTCTCACTGCACCGATCCACTGTATTGACCCATGGTACCGACCCATGGGCAGTCCCACAATACCAGCCCACGGGCAGCTGCACAGTCCTGATCCACGGGCAGGTCCCACTGTACCTTCCCACCAGCAGTCCCACAGTACCAACCCATGGCCAGTCCCACAGTGCTGATTCATGGGCAGTTCTGCAATACCAATCTATAGGTCAGTTTCTCATTCCTGGCCCATGGGGTAGTCCCATAGGCCAGCCCTAGCTCATGGGCAGTCCTACTGTACCAGCCCATGGACAGCCCCACAGAACTGGCCCAAAGGCATTGCTGCAGTACCAGATCCACAGGGAGTCAAGAGAAGTATAGCAATAACTTAATGTGAACAGTTTAGAAGATCCTGCCTAACAAACCTCCTTGACTTTTTGACTATGCAGCAGATAAATTAGACATTGCAACTCTCTATGAGAGTGTTTATTTGGACTTTCAGAAAGCTTTTGACAAAGTTCTACCTGAAAGACTTCTAATTAAACTAAAAGCCACAAAAATCCTGGGTGGAACATGAAACTTGTTAAGATAATGATTAAAAATAAACTTGAGATGGAGTTCAATGCAGAAAAGTTTGAGGTCATCCACTTTGGACTTAAGAAAGAGATTGAAGTATTTTCTAAATGGCGAGAAGCTAGGAACTGTGGATGAGCAGGGAGCTTTAGGGGTCCAAATACAGAAATCACTAAAAGCTAGTGGACAGGTACAAAAAAACAACTTAAAAAGCTAATGGAAAGTTGGCCTTTATCTCCAGAGGGCTGGAATACAGAGGTGGGGAAGATATGTTACAGCTGTGCAGAGCTCTGGCTAGACCCTACCCTAGAGTACTGTGTTCAGTTCTGGGCACCCCACCTCAGGCAGGATATGTTGGCCTTGGAGGGGGTGCAATGCAGATTCACCAGCAAGCTACCGGGGCTAAAAGGATTAAATTATGAGGGCAGGTTGCATAGACTAAGTTTGTATTCCCTTAAATATATTAGATTAAGGGGTGATCTAAATGAGGTGTGTAAGATGATCAAAGGAGTTGATGTGGTAGAGAGAGAGAAACTATTTCCTCTGGTGGGGGAATCCAGAACAAAGGGGCATAACCTTAAAATTAGAGCTAGGGTGTTCAGGTGATGTCAGGAAGCACTTCTTCACACAAAGGGTAGTGCAAATCTGGAATCTCCCCCAAAAAGCTGTTGAGGCTAGGTCAATTGAAAATTTCAAAACTGAGATTAATAGATTTTTGTTAGGCTAGGGCATTAGGGGTTACGGAACCAAGGCAGGTAGATAGAATTATAGATGGAGTTAAGATATAGATCAGCCATGATCTAATCAAATGGCAGAACAGGCTCGAGGGGGCTGAATGGTCAACTCCTGTTTCCATGTTTATATGCTGAGTACTTTCTAATTTCAGACTGGATAGGTGGGGGGAGGAGGATGAGGAGAAGAAAATGTTTAGGTGGAATCCCACCAGGGTCAATGGGATCCCTACAAAAAAGAAATGGACACCAAAATCTGTATGGTGGTCAGATTTGCTAATAGGACAAAATATGCAAAGCAGTGGAGATAGAAGTGGCCATAAAAGAGCCGCAGGATGATTTAGATCAGTTATGCTGTTGAGCAAAGGCTTGGTCACTGAGGCAAAAATAGTGGGGTTACCCCAAATACAATTAGATTCCATCATGTGAGACTTAATGTACCAGATGGACAGGCTAAAGAAGAAAGGACTGAAAGGGATTTGGAGTTATTTAAGATCTTTAAGGGATCAACAAGTTGAACCCAACACTGTTTACCATGGCACCAAGAACAATAACAGTGGTCCATGGAATGAAAAGTGGGATGGTGAATGGAGAGATCAGACATAACCGGGACCGGTGAATGGAGAGATCAGACATAACCGGGACCGGTGAATGGAGAGATCAGACATAACCGGGACCGGTGAATGGAGAGATCAGACATAACCGGGACCGGTGAATGGAGAGATCAGACATAACCGGGACCGGTGAATGGAGAGATCAGACATAACCGGGACCGGTGAATGGAGAGATCAGACATAACCGGGACCGGTGAATGGAGAGATCAGACATAACCGGGACCGGTGAATGGAGAGATCAGACATAACCGGGACCGGTGAATGGAGAGATCAGACATAACCGGGACCGGTGAATGGAGAGATCAGACATAACCGGGACCGGTGAATGGAGAGATCAGACATAACCGGGACCGGTGAATGGAGAGATCAGACATAACCGGGACCGGTGAATGGAGAGATCAGACATAACCGGGACCGGTGAATGGAGAGATCAGACATAACCGGGACCGGTGAATGGAGAGATCAGACATAACCGGGACCGGTGAATGGAGAGATCAGACATAACCGGGACCGGTGAATGGAGAGATCAGACATAACCGGGACCGGTGAATGGAGAGATCAGACATAACCGGGACCGGTGAATGGAGAGATCAGACATAACCGGGACCGGTGAATGGAGAGATCAGACATAACCGGGACCGGTGAATGGAGAAATCAGACATAACCGGGACCGGTGAATGGAGAAATCAGACATAACTATTTCACACAGAGGGAGGTGAATGTTTGGATTGGACTGCCCAGGGAGACGATCAATGCTGATAACATCAGTAATTTTAAGAGGGAATTTGTCAAGCTTTAGGCAGGAACATCACTTGAGCGATATAGGCAGGGTGAGTACTGTGTATTCTATTGTGAACTCTGGGGCCAACCGGAAGGACCAAAACCGTAGTTTCCAGTTCTGTGCATTCCTACATTCCAATGGGTCATCTATCCAGAGCACCTGACCTTGACTATATATTAATATTAATATGTAGATTATTCTGTATTAAGACCAACACAACCTTGCAGCCAGTATGCTATGCTTTACTTGATCTGGAAGTGACACCAGCTGCAAAAAAAATGTCCCTTTGCCTTTCAGTAGAGAAATTTAGCAAAAAAAGCTGACAATTAATTATGTAAATAGGAGCACAACTGTGGTCCTGATCTGCACATTTGCACTTCAGCAAATAACTGTGTGTTGGTGTTGAGATGGGGTAGAAATTGCTTGCGAAATAACAGAGAGCACAACAGCGCTCTCCGTTGTTAGTGGTGAAATGGAGGAGCAAGTGTTCGCACATGGGCAGTGAAACACGGAAATCCGGAACTTGCTCCTAGTGGTTCGCCGGTGATATGACAGCTTCAAATTGAAGGGACATTGCACGCTGCAATCAGAGAAATCATTGAAAAAGTGCAAACTTGCTTCTCTGCCAAGCTGGAAAGTAACTAATTACACCATCAAACAGGTACAGTTAAAAATACAGGTCCAAACTAAGTTTTAACAGCGTGGTTAATCTTAATGACTGCCAAACAACTAAAAATTAACTTTTAAAAATGTGGAGTCTCATTTCTCCTTATTTTAACAGTTTTTGGTCATTAAAAAAAGTTCTTTAAAAAATTAAAAGTTTTCTTTTTTTTTACTTTTCCGTTCACTCTTATAATTAAATTAAATAAAAGAACATAAAAAATAGGAGGAGGAGTAGGCCATATGGCCCCTCAAGCCTGTTCTGCCATTCATTAAGATCATGGCTGATCTTCGACCTCAACTCCACGTGTTTCTTGTATGAGGACTCCCAAATCTCTCTGAACACCAACATTTAATAGTTTCTCACCATTTAAAACATATTCTGTTTTTCTATCCTTCCTACCGAAGTGAATAACCTCACATTTCCCCACATTATACTTCATCTGCCACCTTCTTGCCCACTCACTCAACCTGTCGATATCCCTTTGCAGACTCTGTGTCCTCCTCACAACTTACTTTCCCACCTAGCTTTGTATCGTCAGCAAACTTGGATACATTACACTTGGTCCCTTCATCTAAATTATTAATATAGATTGTAAATAGCTGAGGCCCAAGCACTGATCTTTGCAGCACCCCACCAGTTACAGCCTGCCAACCTGAAAATGACATGTTTATTCCTACTTTATTCCTAGGAATAAAGTAGGAATAAATGCCTAGGATGTAGGCCATCAGGTCCAGGGGATTTATCGGGGCTTTTAGTCCCATTAATTTCTCCAGTACTTTTTCTTTACTAATATTAATTACTTTAAGTTCCTCAATCTCATTAGACCCTTGGCTCCCCATTATTTCTGGTATGTTTTTTGTGTCTTCTACTGTGAAGACAGATACAAAATATTTGTCTCTGCCATTTCCTTATTCCCCTTTGTAATTTCTCCTGTCTCAGCCTCAAGGGACCCACATGTACTTTTGCTACTCTCTTCCTTTTCACATACTTGTCGAAGCTCTTACAATCCGTTTTTATATTTATTGCTAGTTCACTCTCATATTCTATTTTCTCCCTCTTTATCAATTTTTTTGGTCATCCTTTGCTGGTTTCTAAAACTCTCCCAATCCTCAGGCTTACTCCTCTTCTTGGCAACATTATAAGCCTTTTCTTTTAAACTAATACTATCCTTAACTTCTTTAGTTAGCCACGGATGGATCACTTTTCCCGTGGAGTTTTTATTCCTCAATTGAACATATATTCGTTGAGAATTATGAAATATTCCCTTAAATGTTCGCCATTATCTACCCTCATATCTTTTAATCTAATTTTTCAATCAACTTTAGCCAACTCGTCCCTTATACCTATATAATTGGCTTTGGTTAAGTTTAAGACTCTAGTTTCAGACTTAAGTACGTCACTCTCGAACTCAATGTGAAATTCTATCATATTATGATCACTCTGCCCCAGAGGATCCCTTACAATAAGATTACTAAGTAACCCTGACTCATTACACAAGACAAGATCTAAAATAACCTAATAATAGTTCCAAGATGTATTGTTCTAGGAAACTGTCTTGAATGCATTCCATGAAGTCGTCCTCCAAACTACTTTTGCCAATTTGATTTGCCCAGTCTCTGAAGATTAAAGTCCCCCACAATTATTGTATTACCTTCTCTTTTATTCACTGTCTGTAACTGTTTTATATTAATTTTAATGTTGTACCTTTCACTTCCTGGTTTAACAATTCAAGCCGGCAGAGACTGTGAATGCAGCTTGTCAAAAATGCTGCGATCTGATTGGTCGAGAGATCGATCCTCTCGCTTCTCCCAGGGTCCTAGCTTTGCTTTAACGGACGCTGGCCTCTTCTCCTATTTGAGGAAGTGCCCGACGAAAAGATCACAGCAAGTTAGTGGGTTAGTATCAATCTATGGAGTGGCGAGCAGTGTTGGTTCGCCACTCCGAGCAAATTCTGACCCATTACGAGCAGCAACCTGAAGGGTGCAAAGACAATTCTTATCAAGTTGTTGCATGTTTCCTTTAGATAAATGCCATAGAGTACACTTAAAAAGGGTTACCTTTCCTTTCAAATAAGCTTCAGGCACTGAAGGTATTATCTACTCAACATGTTAGGGCCTTATAGTGTCTTCATGCTGATGCCGTTGTCTCTGCAGACGACTTCAGTCGAGTGAAATTAATTTCTCTGCACAATGAAGAGGACTCCGACTACATCAATGCTAACTACATCCCTGTAAGTATTTGGTGTGGTACAGGAAGTCTTCAACAGACCTTTTCATTCAGGTTCAGTGGATTTATAGTTATAATGAAATTGTTCCATTAATGGGTCACTGACTTTACAACTAATGCCTCCCATTAGGAACAGTGCAACACTGGTTGTTTTGTAAAAGCATAAATACCATCTCATCATTTTTGGAGCAGCAACAAACAAGCCCACCTCCAACTGGTCATCTTCCAGTAGTAAAGTGGATGCTATTTTACTCAATGCCAACTTGTCCTGACAACCTGCCCTGTGTATATAAATTATTTAATTGTTCTTTGTGTCAGTTTCAATGCAGTAAAACATTGGAATTAATATGTAATCACATCTAAATTATTCACTTTTCTGAATAGGGGTCGATGCTAAATCTTCAGATAAATGGCTGCAAGGTTCCTGCATCTCCAAATTGATTTGTAAACTGATGCATGCTATGATTAGGATTTTCTGATAGTTCCGTTGTTCCTGTCAAGTTATCTGGTCCTTGGAGAATCTGGGGCAGGTTTCAGAATTAGATTTTTTTTTCTTTGTTAAATTTCTCCTCTCTGCCTAATGGGAAGGTATTGACTTCTTGCTGGGGTGGAGTTCCATGAATGTCAGGTACAATCCAGTAGCCATTTTCTACATGTGAACCTTCACAAGTGTCATCAGGCTATTTGACTATGTGCACATCTAATCCTATCCTATCCTCACCCAAAAACTACAGCAGGGATGGTTGACCAGTGATCAGGACTGGAAATCCTGGGTGATTTTTTCCTTTCATAACCCAGTGCACTATGGACAACTGTAATGCCTCAGCTGCCATTAACTAACGCAACACAGACCAGAACCTGGGACATTCCTGGTTGGCCACTGTGACTCAGCTACTCGACGAATAAACTCACTAAGCCCACAGGATTCACAGGATCCTAGAGGATGTGTTTTAAAATGGGAAGAAATATTGCAGAGTTTGTGGTGAGGGGCTACTCTTCATCTAGCATGGCCAAATGTAGAAGGTTCTGTCAGTTGATGAGGTATAACCAGGAGAAATGGGTGCATCTCAGATGAGCAACAAAAGGACTGCATTCAAGTATGGGGAATGAAAAGTTCAATTCTACAGAAGAATGTGGGGGTGGGGGGGTAGGCGGAAGTTGCACAGGATTATTCTAACGGATGTTGCTTCCTGACCTTGTTCTTTAGCAATGTCACCCACAGTTATTGTGGGTGACATTGATGGACTGGGGGTGACACAGTCAACCCCAGTCCATCACCGGCATCTCCACATCACAGTTATTGGAGCAGAGAGGGTGAATGTAATTCTCTTTCCACAGGGGTTTAACTCTGCACATGAGTACATCGCAACGCAAGGACCCTTGGCAGAGACTAGAAATGATTTCTGGAAGATGATAATGCAGCAGAAATCATACATCATTGTTATGCTTACACAGTGTAATGAGAGGAGGCGGGTAAGTGCCTGTTGAATACACAAACAAGCAGCAACCGGCTGATGGTGTTGTTTACTTACAATCATGCTCACCCTAGCTATTGTAATTGCTGTAGAATTTTCATTAGAAAAGTTGTATGTACTCTGTCTAATATTATAGCATATATGGACCACAGTATCCCATGTACCATCTAGTTACATTGTGCACATGTGCTGGAAGATTGACTTCCTGACCATCTTGCACAGGGAGTTAAAGAGACTTTGCTGTCTGTATCCTATCCTATGCTAACTGCTGCTCACACATCACTCCAGTCCTTGCTGACCTACGTTGATTCCCTGCCCCCCCCCCCCCCAATACCTTACATTTAAAATCTTCATCTTTAATCCCCCCCATGGGCTCACTCCACCCTATCTCTAACTTTCTCCAACCCTAAATCACTCCCTGTCCTATCCTAATACTATTCAGTGGTAACATAGTTGCAATAAACTCAGATTCTCCAAGTTTGGGTGCAGGTTTGTGGGGATATGCAGCAGGTTTTAATAGGTGCAAACCATTGATGGTCAGAAATATTACTACATAACATTTAAAAACTTTATTGTAAGTATTTGCAAAGAATACATATAACAGACTTACCACAATTCACAAACCAGCAACTGGCTAATGACAAGTATATTAATTGTGTTTATAGAAAAGTGACATCAAAAATTGATTATTTTTTTCAGGTAAAATGTGACCATTATTGGCCTTTTAACGAACAGCCTGTTGGTTATGGAGACATCACTGTTGAAATGGTCTTTGAATCAGAGCAGTCCGATCAGTCGGAGGAGTCTCATCAGTCTGAATGGATCATCAGGGAATTCAACGTCAACTACGTAAGCTGTTCAGGATCAGCTTTCCTGTAAATCTTTTCTTCTGTCAGTATGAAGGAAATGGTGATGGATCACTTGTTCAGATAAGTGGTTGTTTTTCCCCTTAATGGAAGATGGTTGGCAATTTTATCAAGGCAGCTGCTGAGCCAAGGTTCCACCTTTTGAAACCTGGTCTGTGCTGCGTTAGTTCACTTCAGCTAGGACAGCAGCAGGGGCTCAGTGCTCTTGGGTTAGGGAGGGCAACTGGTGCCTTCTGGTACCATATCCCAGCAAATGTCAACTTCTCCACATAAAGCAGAAAACGGGCATGAAAAAAGGGAGCTTACTGTTGTTAGGTGGTTATTGGTATAGCTTCTAAAATCTTTCAAATGTTGTCTCCTTGTACTGGTCACCTGGCCACAAAGCTTTGTGTTAGGAGCACATTTATATTACTGGTTGTACCCTTCTGAGTCTTTGCTAGTCACACTGGAGAATGACCCTTGTGGAACTCTTCATCCCTGTCCTTAGAGGCCTTCCTAGTTATCGTCACTTTCTACTTTACATTGCAAGGCCCATTTTCACACCAGCTTGATAATTATGCATCAGTGCCATGGGTCTGAAAGTGTTATAGTTTAATTTTACTCCCTTGTCTGCATTTTGTTTTAATTGGAGAACTTATCTGCTAGGAGATCTAATCAATTTAGTAACTAATTTTCACTCCCACGACAACTTTCCCCTTTGAGACTCTCCGCTGACATGGAGCCTCTCCACTGACAGACTATGGTGGTCGTTGTATTCACTTATGTCGGAATCACCTCTTTTGAAGATGACCAAGCTAAACATGGGTAGATCATTATGAGATAGGCAACCTGAAATAGGTATATAAAAACATTACCAGAATGGTATTTGTTGCAGGGTGGGAGATGAATTCCTATTATAAATTACTATTAGGCTGACTTTCTTTTTCAATCTTTAAAAACCTCTTGAGAACATCAGTTTCCTTTACAAAATCTGAGTACAGTACATAAATATTCACTGACCATTTCCTGTTAATTTAGTAACTTCCTCAGACATTCCTCATTTCTAAATTTATGCTGGTTGCTTATTCTCTCTGCTTTCTTGGTGACATGCTGTAAAATGCTTTTTGCACATTTTACATTACAAAAGTGTTAAGTTAACTGATCTATAATTCCCCAATTCAGCTCTCACTCCTGTCAGGACCGATTCCATTCTCACAGCAGGGAGCAGCGGTCCCAGGAACTGCATGGCCAAAGATCGCAGGCAGGCAGCCCATGATTTTGCAGCCCATCAGCTGAAACATCATGTAAAAGGGGGGGGGGGGGGGGGCAGTGGAAGGTCATTTTGAGTACAAAAAATTCTGCTTAGCTAGGTTTAATTTATGCAGTTTGGTGTAATGGCTTTCTTCTCAAATGTGCCCTTTGTGCAGGCTGATGAGGTTCAGAGAGTCATCCACTACAATTACATGGCATGGCCTGATCATGGTGTCCCTACTGCTAACACAGCAGAGAACATCTTGCAGTTTGTACAGCTAGTCAGGCAGCAGACAGTGCAGAGACCTGGACCTATAGTTGTGCACTGCAGGTGAGTGGATTTTAACTATTTGATAGTGTAATAAAACGTGATCCGATTGATTGGCGCTCACGTAGTAAGTCTTCAGTACTACTTAAATTGAAGACTATTTAAAATTCAGTAGTGGTTATACAATAAGGGTCTAATCCACTGCTTCCTATAGCTGTCCCAGATCACATACATAATTTCTTTCTTGTTTTTTTTCTTTAAAACCCATGGAAAGGAAACAATGTTGGTTCAAACTGTATTTTATTTGACAGTTCAATCACATTTCATACTTAAACTCTGACCAGCTCAGACATGTTCCCAGGACCATACCATTGCTATACTGGTGCTGGCCATGATTGAGCAAGTGCAGAAGAGCAGCCAAGGTGACCTACTCGGGGTTTGTCTCTCCTGCACCTCTGTCATGCTGTTAGGGGTAGTGCAGGATAGAGAAATTAATTTAGTGTCCAGAATTATGCAAGTGAATCCATTTTAAATATTCCCCCTTATACCTAAATTGAGGCAAAGAATAGACCTCAATCAAATTTCTGTACAGTACCATAAAATGAAGGTCCACAGGCTTGAAAGGAAAAGGTCAATATCTGCACAAATGATGAAAAGCCCAGTACGTAAATGAGGAAAATGTGCAGGTTCAAAATTGTTTGCTAAAGCAATTGTAAATTTATAAACTTTATATCTTGCACCCTTGAGTCCATTTTTATGCAACTCCGCTTGCAGGAATTATTTGTTTAAATGACATTGTGGCAGAAGTTTAATTCAGTACTTATGAGATCAATTATTTTTTTTTTACTACAGGTTTTATTGTAAAATGGGAAATGATCTGTACTGAGAGATCAATAGAGTGCACATTCTACTTTGAGTTCACTATATGAGTTTACTCAAAGTCCTATATAGAGGGGAGGGTTTTCCATCATGCTAGTATTGGTTT
Organism: Heptranchias perlo; assembly: GCF_035084215.1. Lineage (NCBI taxonomy): Eukaryota > Metazoa > Chordata > Chondrichthyes > Hexanchiformes > Hexanchidae > Heptranchias > Heptranchias perlo. The sequence goes on along the minus strand of NC_090348.1, from coordinate 12,298,212 downwards.
ACAGCACTTGAGTTTGTCTCATGCCAAACAATATGCGGAATACCTTTGACCTACTCAAACCTTCTTGTCTAATGGTGCCTTTGCATGAAAAACCAGTAATGAAACTCCAAGTTGTTCGGGATGAAATTCCTTTTTAATTAATTAGGAAGATAAAATTGATTTAAAAAAAAAAACACCAACCCATGACAAAAATCACAAATTTGAGGAATTAAAATGTATGATTACAAAATGAACACAGGTATTCCAAGGAATCTCACCCCCTTTATACCTCTTAACACAGTCTTAGACTTGTAATGGTCAGAATACAAGCTGCAGAACACTGGTTAACTGCCTTTCTGAATTTCCATAGTAACTTTTATTTCCCTCATTTAAATGTGCAAAATAAATTATGGTAATATTTTATGCTGAATAATGTAAATTCAAGAAATTCATGGAATTTCATTACATAATCCATTTGCTGTAATTAGTACAGCAAAAAAAGTTTTATAGCCGTAGTGCAATAACTATCCATCAAGGCTATATACAGCTATTCAATATCTGCATCAAGGTTAAAGCTCTTTGTTTAGAAGAATTTGATTTAACTAACGTACTTTTGACTTGTGTTTAGTGCTGGTGTGGGAAGAACAGGAACCTTTATAGCTCTTGACCGTCTTATGCAGCACATCCATGAGCACGAGTACGTAGACATCCTGGGTCTGGTGGCCGAAATGCGTACTTACAGGACATCAATGGTTCAAACAGAGGTAGGACCCAGATGTGAATGGATGGAGTTTGACAGGGGAAAGCAGACTGCAGCAATATTCTACTCTAGCAATGTACCTATTAGTCTAGTCAGGTAAATTAGTTAAAAGTTCAATTGGTACAAGTATGACAAGATAAAGAACCTAAAATTTACTTTGAACCTTTCTAAAACACTAGTTCAGCCACAGCTGGAGTATTGTGTCCAGTTCTGGGCACCGCACTTCAGGAAAGATGTGAAGGCCTTAGAGAGGGTGCAGAAGAGATTTACTAGAATGATTCCAGGGATGAGGGACTTCAGTTACGTGGATAGACTGAAGAATCTGGGGTCGTTCTCCTTGGAACAGAGATGGTTGCAAAGAGATTTGATAGAGGTATTCAGAGTCATGAAGGATCTAGACAGAGTAGAGAGAGAATCTGTTCCCATTGGTGGAAGGGTCAAGGACCAGAGGACATAGATTTAAGGTGATTGGCAAAAGAACCAAAAGGTGACATGAGGAAAAACTTTTTTTTAAATAAACACAGCGAGTGGTTAGGATCTGGAATGCACTGCCCAAGGAACTGGTGGAAGCAGATTCAGTCATGGCCTTCAAAAGGGAACTGGATAAGTACTCGAAAGGAAAACATTTGCAGGGCTACGGGGAAAGAGCGGGGGACTAGCTAGATTGCTTTTGCATAGATCCGGCGCAGACTCGATGGGCCAAATGGCCTCCTCCCGTGCTGTAACATTTCTATGATTCTATCTCACCTCCCATGTCCAGAAAAATAGAAAAATCTGCAGTCTTGCTCATGGGTTTTCCTCTTATGAAGTTGTGAGATAATTGTCTTGTGGTACTTCTTCATTTGTTGTGTATTTTTAAATGCACCATTACTGAGTTGTGTAATTGACTTGGAAATATTGTCAATGACTTGCAAGTTTAGTATGTATCTTTGTATGTATGTATTTATTTAAAAAATCACTGCTGAAGAATTATGAACTACAGCACTGTATACTGAAGTATCACACAGTTAAATCATATTTATGTTTCTCAAAGTAATAGAATGTAGCAAAAACTGTCGTAACACAGAGGAAGCATGAAATTACCTTGGGAGTTCCCGAAACCACAAAAGATAGAGCATTTGTGCAGGGGTATATAAATAACCCTTAAGTAAAAGTTAACTCCAAGTTTCCCTCCTAACTGGATCTACTTGTTCACCTTTTAACTATTTATAAACCCTGAAATGGTTTATTATTACGCATATCTGTCTGAGCTTTTTGCAGTTAGTTGTGGTGCTCTTACTGTGTTGTGTTTAACCCAGGAGCAATACATTTTCATTCACCGGTGTGTGCAACTAATGTGGAAAAAGCGAAAACAACAGTATAGTAGCAGTGATGTGATATATGAGAATTCTAGACCATCCCAGTTATGAGGCCTGCAAGGTAAGACATGCTCGTTATAACATTATAGTGGTTGCTTGGTAAAGTGACAGTACACTAAAGATGTCCAACCTGAGATTCCCCAAACTCCAATAACTCAATCCCATTAGCCTCTATTTTCTAGTTTGTCCTGTGAGTTTTATGGGCTTCAATGTTTGGAAAAGCCTGTTTTAGTGCTGTTGCGTCACTGGAGGATAAATCCTAAATCACATCAGCATCTGTTAGTATCAGCAACCTGAAATCTATGTAAATTGATCTTTTATACATGGCTCCCAGGACTTCATACTATGCACCACGAAAGGTAAAGCTTGACACACCTGCAGTATGTGATCAAGAGCAGATCCCAGTAGCTCCTTCCATATTGCATTTGAAATCAGGTAGTTTACTGCTAATCAAAAACTGTCTGATGCAATTCTTGATACTATTGCTGAAATAAAAGTTGGCTGCAAAAGATTAAAACTTACACTACTTACTGCATCATTTTCTGTAAATTCCACTCTCTTTTTCAGCTTCAAAACCTTACAGCACACTTCTTTTCCCAAGCTTCAGGTATCCTGTGCTTAACTCTGACCACAGAGGATGAGTACCAGCAACGGAAAGATAAAAGAAAATGCGAAAAACAAATGCACTGGGACAATGCCTTAAAGTACCTGTAGTGTCTTTGGACTGTTTCCACCAGTGAAAATTCAGTGTGGGACCAAATTCATTTGGAAAGTTTTAAAGTAGGTACAAGCGACAACTGCATAATGAAGAAAGAATGAAGCGTATTGCATTCCATTGCTCGTGTTCAGTTAATGCACCATTTTACAAGGATAATCTATCACAAAGTCTGTTTTCTTGGAATCTTCTAGCCTTTTTTATACATGCCAAATAAAAAACACACTTCAAACTAAATGATTAAAAACTGTGAAGTGACTGAGGAATTCAAAGAGAGATAGTGTTTAAAAATTATTGTATTTATGCAATAATAAAAAACATTTGCTTGGAGGTAGAGAGGTGAATATGAGGATTCGTCTGGCCCTGCAGATCAGAGAAGTATTCCTCAATAATGCACATACTGTTTATTATTGATGTTGTGTAATGCATTGATGTGTCTGACAGTTTTTGTGTTGCAGATGAGGTAAAATTCACTTTATTGCAGATATAATTACAAAAAAAAATAATTAACATTTACACACTTTTCCCTTTTGACTGGTGAACTTTCCTGGCGCTATAAGAAATAAAGGCTCTGAATATTATAAAATGGAGAACAAAAAAATTCATGAATACTTGAATAGATTTAAAACATGCAAGATATCTCATTTTTCAAAAGGTACAAAAATGCTATGAGTTTAGCTAGTGATTTGTCACAGGAAATTTACCCTGCCCAAAAAAAATCATAGGAGAGTTGAGTGCAAGATTAAAAAAACATGCAGCTTGCACAAACAGCTGATTGCTGTTGAAACACATACCTGCAACAACCAAAAGCAAACCTGCTATCTCAAACCTGGCAGATTAGCGAGTTAGAGGCTGGGATCAGCAATAGAGCATCAGTAATATCTGGATACCTGCTGATCCCAGTACGTAGGTTTGCACCAATTTAAAAGGCATAGTTGAACATCAGCATTTCAACCTTTTTAAATGCTGAAGAGAAACTAAAGTACTTATAGGTAAAACCACTCCTGGCACAGTACATTACAATTATAGGATGTTACACCATAGCAAACCATGAGGGTTAAGGAGCAAGAAGATATCTAAAAAATACATCTTAGGAATAGCTTGCAAAGAGCAAATGCCTAAACTCCAAATGAATCCTTATGTGTAAGAACCAGATATTGCACAACTTTTGGTTGCATTATTACTATATTATATAATACCTTGCCAACACAAACTTTAATTTTTGAAGTGTAAAGTTTCCAGTAAGGTAAAAGATAATAGTTCATTCGAATCCACATACCTGTGGCCCATTGTTGTTGGAGGAGCTCATTACCACTGTAACACATGTCCATTAAAGTTCTTCAGGTTAAAACCAGAAATGCGCCATTGCACACACAGACCGCAACATGCCACGTCTGATGTGCTCGGTTTAAACGCAGATTCAGAAAAAGGTGCAACATTTGTTCAGCTGTTAGTCACTTTTGTACCATTCATAAGAAATCATTTGTACATGAAATCTTTGTATTATACAGTTTCCCTAATTTATTTTATTTGGTGGCTTGCTGTAGTGTAGATTTTTCAGCTTTGAATTGTACCAATACTTGGAATGCACCAATATAAGAAAACATCTCAGTGACAATAAATCATTAATTTGCACTGTGTGATTTTTTTTGTTTGTTTTTTTAAAATCTGACCTGTGATCAATTCAGGTTATTAGGAGTTAATAAAAATCTTTTTGCCTTTGGCAGCCAAAGCAACTCTGCATTTTAATTTGTCTTTGTTTTAAATTAAGCAAGTATTGGTGTATTATGCATGATCAGATTTTATCCATGTAATACAATGCCTCATAGCTGAACGGTAAACACATTTAGGGAAATCTAAATTCTCAAAACATCTGATTCTGAATTTGGAGCTATAGCATCATAGAACTTTACAGCACAAGAGATTATGTCTATGCCATTCATTGCTACAGCATTTCAAAATTAATCCCATTGCCCTTCTCTCTCCATAAGGCCTGTATCTCCCTCTGCTTCAGATTTTTCCATTAAATGATGCAATAGTCTCTGCCTTAACTTCACCCTGTGGCAAAGCATTCCATGCTCCAATGACCCTCTGCATAAAAAAATTTCTCTTAACTTCTCTCCTTGCTGTGAAGTTTAAATTGATCGCCCCCGAATCACCGACTGCCCAACCAGAGGAAATAGTCTTTCCCCATTCACTCCAGCAAAACGCTTCAGAATTTTAAAAACCTCCATAAATCTTCTCTGCCCCAGTGCAAATAGTCCCAGTATCTTGTATTTCATCATAACCATCTTTTCCCATCTCTAGCATCATGCATGTGCATCTACCTGTCTGCACTCTGGCTTTAACGTCCTTTCTATAACGGGGCATGCAAAACTGCGCACGCTACTGTGGTCTAACCAATCTTTGGTAAAAAAATTACTACTTCACTATTACCCTATGCCCCTATTTACAAACCCAAAATGCCTTTAGCCTTTGTTATGACTTCAACTGCCTGTATTCACACTTTCAGAAAATTATTTATTTGAACTCTTAGGTCTTTCTGTTCCTCCACAACCCTCAGTGTCTTTCCATCGAGAGTATATTCCCATTCCACACCTTTCCTCTCAATGTATTACCTCACCCTTTTCAACATTAAATTCCATCTGCTACCTCTCTGCCCATTCTGCTAACCTGTCGATATCTTAGTGAAATCTTTAATAGTCCTCTTTGGTGTTTCCCAGTCCCCCTACTTGTGTGGCAGAAAATGAAATGTCTTATCTATACTCAAGTCCAAATCATCTATATATGCCAAGAAAAAAATGCGGACAAAGTACTGACTCCTGGGCTATACCCCTTTCAAACCTTCTACAATATGAGAAACACCCATTTCCTGTAACTCTATTCCCTCTCTCTCAGCCAACTTTCTATCCATGCTGCTTCATGCACCTAAATTTGTCTAATGAGATAACTTATTTGATGCCTCCTGAAAATACATGTACCTTTCATGTACTGTTAAATGCTCACTAATTTTATCTCCAATTGTGATTTCTAAAAATTTGCCCACAGACTAACTGGTCTATAGTTACCCGGTTTATCTTTCCAACCCTTCTTGAACAAAGGTCTGAAATCTGTTGTGGGAAAATTTTTAGAATCATCGACTTTCCATGGCACAATTTGCATATTTTAGGATTGAAAAATTACAGCCAGAGCCTCTACTAACTTCTCCGTCAGGTGCATACCATCAGGGCCTGGTGACTTATCCATCCTGAGTTATGCAGCTGATGTAATACAAGTGTCAGCTTGTCTCAGTGGTAGTACTCCTGCCTCTGAATCAGGAGGTTGTGGGTTCAAGCCCCACTCCAGAACATGAGCACATAATCTAGGCCAGCACTTCACACAAGAGATTGTTAGGAAAAATGGAAGCACATGGAATTGAAGGCAACCTTTTGACAGTTAGTTAAGAGGTAAGAGACAGAGTAGGGATAATGGATATGTACTCCAACTGGCAGAATGTGACTAGTTGTGTCCTTCAGGGATCTGTACTGGGGCCTTAGCTTTTCACTATATTTATAAATGAGTTGGATGAAGGAATAGAGAGCTGCATATCCAAGTTAGGTGGCACAGTAAGTAATGTAGATGGGAGCAGAAAGTTGCAAAGGGACATTGATAGATTAAGTGAGTGGGCAAAACTGTGGTAGAGGGAGTTCAATGTGGGCAAGTGCTTTGGACCTAAGAAAGATAAATCAGAGTATTTTCTAAATGGTGATAAGTTAGGAACTGTGGAGGAAGAGAGAGATTTAGGGGTCCATGTACAAAAATCACTAAAAGCTAGTGGACAGGTACAATAAAAATTAAAAAGGCTAATGGAATGTTGGTCTTCATCTCAAGGGGGTTGGAATACAAAGGGGTGGAAGTTGTGCTACAGTTGAATAAAGCTCTGGTTAGATCCCATTTACAGTACTGCGTTCAGTTCTGGGCAACACACCCAAGGAAGAATATATTGGCCTTGGAGGGGGTACAGTGCAGATTCACCAGAATGATACCGGAGCTAAAAGTGTTAAATTATGAGGACAGGTTGCATGTATTCCCTCTAGTATAGAATATTAAGGGGTGATATAATTGAGGGGTTTAAGATGATTAAAGGATTTGATCAGGTAGATAGAGAGGAACTAATTTCTCTGGTGGGGAGTCCAGAACAAGGGGGTATTACCTTAAAATTAGAGCTAGGCCATTCAGGGATGAGTTCAAAAAGCACTTCATCACACAAGATGTAGTGGAAATCTGGAACTCTTCCCCAAAAAGCTGTTGAGGCTGGGTCAATTGAAAATTTAAAAACTGAGATTGATATTTTGTTATGCAAGGGTATTAAGGGATATGGAACCAAGGCAGGTAAATTGAGTCAAGATACAGATCAGCCATGATCTAATTGAATGGCAGAACAGGCTCGAGGGGCTGATTGGCTTATTTCTGTTCCTTGTAGTACTGAGGGAGCGTGCATTGGAGGATGAGATGTTAAACCTGTTCAGGTGGGTATAAAAGATCCTGTCACGCTTTTTCAAAGAGCAGAGAGTTTTCCCAGCATCCTGAAAACTATTCACCCCTCAACCACCATCAAAACAGATTAACTGATCATTTATCTCATTTTTGTTGTTTGTGGGACCTGGCTGCTGTGTTTACTCTCAAAATGTGTGCGACTACAGGTCAAAAGCACCATAGGACATCTTCAGAATGAGTAAGACACAAGTTCATTCATCTTTCAATACGGCCTAAACAAACAGATCAAAAACAATATGCCCAGTAAGATATGCATGACTCTTCAATGCAAGTGTCTCCAAATTAAGGCTGACTTCCATGTATTCATTTTTAAAAAAACAATAATTGTATTAAGGGTATATATTAGCCTCAATATTCCTTCAACTGGAACAAACCTGTCAATTAGATTATTTCAGTTTACTAAAGTGGATGCTGTAGCAGTTCCTTCACTTGAATTCAAAAATATCATACATCATTTTACAAACTTACGCTCATACTAGCATTTGAGCTGTTTATTGAGATTTTGGAAATAACTGCAAGTAGCATCAATACTATTTCCATCACTATCATTCTTAATCATTTTATACCATTCACTATAGCTATACTTGCACCAAAATACAGCAACTCAGGAGTGCATACATTTACAATTTGTCCCAGACCATCTCTTCATTTACATATCATCTGATGTATAGGGTTTTTTTAAAAAAAGGGAACAGTGGAATACTAACTTTGTTACAAGTACCCAGAACAAGGTTTACAAAGAAGTCAGAAGAGAGCTCTAAACATCTAACAAAGACAACTGAAAAATATTAGAAGGTAACAGTAAAACATTTGAAATTCTGCTGGACAGGTCAGATTTTATATATAAACCATCTTCTGGAGCAACTTCATAGCTAAACACATACCTATTTTGATCATAGTTAGGGTTACCTCAGTTTCAAATAAGCATCGTCACATATAGTATCATAGTAGGTACAGCATATCGTGCCTGTGCCGGCTTTTTGAAAGAGCTATCCAATTAGTCCCATTCCCCTGCTTTTTCCCCCACATCCCTGTAAATTTTTTCCCTTCAAGTATTTATCTAATTCTCTTTTGAAAGTTACTATTGAATCTGCTTCCACCACCCTTTCAGGCAGTGCATTCCAGGTCATAACTCTCTGTGTAAAAAAAAATGTTTCCTCATGTCGCCTCTGGCTCTTTTGCCAATCACCTTAAATCTGTGTCCTCTGGTTACCAACCCTTCTGCCACTGAAAACAGTTTTTTCTTATTTACTCTATCAAAACCCTTAATGATCTTAAACCCCTCTATTAAATCTCCCCTTAACCTTCTCTGTTCTGAGAACAACCCCAACCTATGCAATTTCTCCAGAAAACTGAAGCCCCTCATCCCTGGTACCATTCTAGTAAATCTCTGACACCCTCTCTAAGGCCTTGACATCCTTCCTAAAGTGCGGTGCCAGAACTGGACACAATACTTCAACTGAGGCCTAACTCAGCGTTTTATAAAGGTTTAGCATAACTTCCTTGCTTTTATACTCTATGCCCCTATTAATAAAGCCCAGGATTCCATACACTTTTTTTTTTAAAAAAAGCCTTCTCAACTTGTCCTGCCACCTTCAAAGATTTGTGTACGTGCACCCCCAGGTCTCTCTGCACCCCCTTTAAAATTGTACCATTTAGTTTATATTGCCTCTCCTCATTCTTCCTACCAAAACGCATAATTTCTCTGCATTGAATTTCATCTGCGATGTGTCTGCCCATTTCACCATCTATGTCCTCCTGGAGTCTGTTAACATCCTCCACATTGTTTACTATATTTTCGAGTTTTGTGTCATCTGCAAACTTTGAAACTATGCCCAAGTCCAGGTCATTAATGGATATTAAAAAAAAGTAGTTGTCCTAGTACTGACCCCTGGGGAACACCACCATATACTTCCCTCCGGTCTGAAAAACAACCGTTCACTATTCGCTGCTTTCTGTCCCCTAGCCAATTTTGTATCCATGCTGCCACTGTCCCTTTAATCCCATGGGCTTTAATTTTGCTAACACATCTATTATGTGGTACTTTATCAAATGCCTTTTGAAAGTCAATATACACATCAACCACACTACCCTCATCAACCCTTTGACACCTTGTGGAAGAGGCAACAGCTCACTATGTCAAACTTATAACCTTCAACTGCATCTAAAGTACGTTACTGATTTTTGGAAGGTCGATGTATTAGTCAGGAACATGGGGCTCGATTTTAGGGTCGGGTTACCTGCGGGTTTCCAGCGGGGGGGCCCCGAAAATCCCGATCTCCGATCACGTGACCGGATTCGGACGAAATCCCGGCCACTTCCGGGTACCGCGCTGACGTGCGGGGCTGCGCGCGCAAGCCCCGCTGGTGGGAATCCCGCAGGCAATTAAAGCCAGCGGGGTTCCACTTGAGAGCACTTAACTTGCTTGTTGTGGTCAGTTAATGAGCTGAAGCAGCTGTCAAAAGAGGAAGTGTGGGATTTTACGGTCAAAGCAGTCAGTTTCCCACACTGGGGGAAACAGGACCCTTCAAACCAGGCGTGTTGCAGCCAGCAGCCTGTGCCAGGTGCCAAGGTGCGCTCCACGGGGGAGCGCCCTCACCCACGCAGGAGGCCACCGCGTCACATAGGGCAACCCCTGCCCTCCACCAACCCCCGCCAAGCCAGAGGACAGACCGACACGAAACCGCAGCCCCAGTCCGAGGACCCACCCACCTACCCTGCACAACCCCTCACACCAACACCTGCCAGATGGGTGGTGCGTTGACATCGTCGGAGGACGAACAGGATGACCAGCCCCAGCAGCCTCACAGTCCACGCCGTCCGCCTCGGAGAGGTGGGGCCCCCCAACACGGTGCTGCGGCACACCCACCTGCACAGCAGGAGGGAGGGCAACCGCAGAGAGAGATGCGTCGCAGGAGGCACTACCCTCCGCACAGGGTGTACAGAGCGAGGCTCAGCTTCATGGACCTCTCCGAGGAGCAGTGCATACGGAGGCTCAGAGTCAATCGCCAGGTAGTCGCCGACATCTGCAGCCTCCTTAACGACGAGCTGCTCCCTGATGGACCAAGCAGCATCTTCTTACCTGTCGCCGTCAAAGTCACCACTGCCCTCAACTTCTTCGCATCCGGTTCCTTCCAGGGTGCCACCGGGGACATCACCGGGGTCTGTCAGTCCTCTGCACACAAGTGCATAAGGCAGGTCACCGATGGGTTGTTCCGCAGGGCCTCCCACTACATCAACTTCGCCATGGACGAGCGCAGCCAGATGGAGAGGGCGGTTGGATTCCATGCCATGGCCGGCTTCCCACGGGTGCAGGGTGTAATCGACTGCACCCACATCGCAATACGGGCACCTCCGCATGAGCCAGGGCTGTTCATCAACAGGAAGGGGTATCACTCCATGAACGCCCAGCTCATCTGTGACCACCGCCAGAGATTCCTACACGTGTGCGCCAGATACCCCGGCAGCTGCCACGATGCCTTCGTCCTCAGGGAGTCCGCCGTCCCGCCCATCCTGCAGGCACCCAACGCCGGCAACGGCTGGCTCCTCGGCGACAAGGGGTATCCCCTCCACACGTGGCTCATGACACCTCTGAGGAACCCCATCACCGAGCCGGAGCGTCGGTACAATGACAGCCACACTGCTACCAGGTCTACAATTGAGCAGACCATAGGGCTTCTCAAGATGCGCTTCAGGTGCCTTGATCGTTCTGGGGGAGCGCTCCAATACACACCATTCAGAGTGGGACGAATCATAGTTGTCTGCTGTGCCCTGCACAACATGGCCCAACAGAGAGGGGTGCCGCTGGAGGAGGCCCCATCCACACCCGCCACCCACATTGAGGAAGGCGAGGGCGAGGAGGAGGAGGAGGAGGAGGAGGAGGAGGCGGAGGCGGAGGAGGAGGACGCGCCCGAGGATGTTGGACGACCCATGCGCCGAGCCGCGACTCACCGGGATGGTCGCCGGGCCAGGGACGCACTCATACGTCAACGGTTCTCCTAGAGTCAGACACTGCGAGGCGCTCGCATCTCCTCACCTGCACATGCGAGCGGCCATACCAGCCCCCTCCACTGAAGAGTGCTGCCAGTAATCCTGCACCCACAGCAGTGTGCCCAATGGGTGGCAGCAGGTGTTCGCCGTCATGATGGCCTCCACGGAACGCAACTACTGCACAAGCCGCGGAAGAATGGACGAGAGGTGGCAGGAGTGGTGAGAATAGACTATTTAATATGTGGAATGTGACATCATTTAAGAAACAAAGTACAAAATAATAAACACCCTGGTGTATTCCCTTTGTGATTATAAGGCCTTTGGAATTCTTCTCCGGGAACCCCTACGTGGTGCTACCCCTGTGGCTCCAGCAGAGGTAGTGGCAGGTTGCTCGTCTTCTTGCCTTGACCGGGTAGATGCTTTTGGCGGACGGCCCCTGGGTTTCGGTGCCCGTGAGGGCACCTCCACAGACTGCTCCTCCTGCACCGGGGCAGGGGCAGACTCGGCCACCTGGAGAGGAGGCACCATTGCGGGTGCTGGTTGAGAGGTGGGCGACGGGTGGGACGTGGGGACGCCTTGAGAGGCGTCCCCGCTTCCATGTCCCCGGTCACCATCATCCCTCTCTTGGCCTCGGCCCACATCACCCCTTCCACCCTGCTGGACGGCAGTTTGGATGGCATGTGTGAGGCCTTGCAAGGCCACCCCTAGTGTATCCCTCAGCCTGTTGGTGGCGTCGGAATGTTGCTCACCCTGAATCCGTACAGACGTTGTGAGGGCCTGCAAGGACTCGAAGTGGAGCTGTGCGTGACGCTCGAGGGAGGCCAGCCTGTCCTCCACCGCAGACAGTCCCGCACCTACCTGCGACACTGTGTCGTCGGTACCCTCCTGTGCCTGCGCCACCAATGCCCACATGCAGGAGGTGGACTCCTCCATCGCCTGCGCTATTGTGGACAATGCGCGCGGCACCTCTGCCAGCACCTCAGCAATTAGCTGGTGGCCCTCGACGACTCTCCTTTTCTCTGGTGGCCCCCTGGGTTCAGCATCTGGGTCCGGCTGAGCAGAGCCTGGAGATGAGTGCTCCCTCCGTCGCGGACCCTCCGCGGCTGCCCCTGCCACCAGGGTCTGCTCATGCTCACTCGTGCGCAGTGACTCACCAAGTGCTACCCCAACTAGTTGGCGAGGGGGACCCACCGAGGTGCGTGTCTCTGCGCTGGTGGATGGTTGGCTCTGATGTGACGATGCACCCTCAGAGACCGCCATGTCCTCTGAGGAATCGCCCTCCATGCTCGCTTGATCCAAAGACGCACCTGCAAGAGAACAGAGGGCACTTTGAGGCATGTGGACCAACTTGACAGTGCGCCTGATGGCAGGTGATGATACGGTCACTCGCGATCATGGGTGTTGAGTGTCAGCTTTCCCTTACCGCCCATTTCGGCAGCGACACACTCGCCATCGGCCACCGACAGGCAATGTCGCGTGCGGGCGAGGTCGAGCGCCTCCACCTCTGCGTCGGTGAGCTCCACCACTTGCGGCGGACCACCTCCGGTGCGTGCCCTTTCGCGGTTGTTCTTGCTCCTCTTCTCCTGTGAAGGCAAAACACAGATGTGTGAGTGGGTGCGTCTTGCATCGTGAGACGCATCGAGCATCGGTGTGGTTGGGTTGAGCGTGGCGCGGAACGGATGGGAGGAAGTGTGGGCCACGTGCCCATCCCATTGCATGGGGATTGGGGTGTGTGGTCGTGTTCGGGTGGGGTCAGGGACGGTGGGTACTTGCGTGCACGGCGAGGATGGTGAATGAGTGGCTGTGAGGATTGCTGATGGAGCGCAGTGGTGGCTGTGCAGGAGGGGGTTGTGATCTGCTTGGCGTGATGGTGGGGACGGGATGTGGGAGGGTGCGTTGGTGTACTCACCTTGCCAGACCTAGTCAGGTCATTGAAGCGCTTGCGGCACTGCTCCCAAGTCCTTGGGGTGTTGCCCCTGCTGCTCACCTCCGCCGCCACCTCTGCCCATGCCTTCCTGGTTGCGGCGGCAGGGAACTTGCGCCCATCCTCAGGGAAGAGTGTTTCCCTCCTCCTCCTCACGCCCTCCAGCATCAGCTGCAGTGCCAGATCTGAAAAACGGGGCGCAGCCTTTCCCCTTGGTTGAGCCATTCTCCCAGACCTCTTGCTTGCAGCAGGAGGGGCTTTGGGAGACTGCCCCTTTAACTGGAGCTCCTACATTGCGTCGACGGTACTGCGCATGCGCAGCCGGCCGGCACGCAGCTGGGGAGCGCAGAACCCGGAAGCAGGGCTTAATGGGTCCAATTATCCCGCGATCGCGTGGGGGACGCACACAATTACCCGTCCGCGTTTTCGACGCTCCCGGAGGACCACCCGCTGGGAACCCGCAGGCCTGCTAAATTCGAGCCCATGGTAACACAGGGAGCACAACTCGAATCAAATTGACAATTAAACCCACAAGGTAATGAATAGCTCAATTTAACAGCCCAGCCATTTCACGATTGCCCAATTACACAACTGAATTTGGACAAAATTACAATTTAACACTTCAAAACCACCATTAGAAGTGGATCTTCAAACTCGAGATTAAGAATGCAATAAGTTTTTCACTCGTAAAGACCTACATACTCACTTCAGTGTAACATCCTTGAATAAAATGGATTTGAGACCAAGTAAACAGGGAAGTACGTCCTCCCGAATCACCCCGTCATTTCTATCTTTGAAGTTACACAACAGCAACATCATACATGAGCAAAATGGGTTATGGGCAGGAACCCCTTCATAGCACTGGAAAACAATAGTTTAAAAACGATCCTAACTCAGGGCAGGGGAAAGAAAGCACAGTGGGAAGATGAATCTTATCATTTACATTAATTGATGCTGAAAGTAGTTACATGATCAGGTATATTTATATTTTAGTTGACATTCAAAATTCAGAGAAAATTTTTTTTGTGGAGTGAGCAATCTCATCAACCCTTCAAACCTGAATGCATTACAGGAGGTAGAGAGAATTAAGTAATTAAGGTAATTGCACTTCAACTAGGTGCAAAAATCTTATTGAATTACCCAAAAAAGTTGGCACATTCAATACATTGCAAGCGGCGCCTTTATAATTGAGTACTATGGTGATGGAAAATGGTGATGTGAATTTGCTCGATACACACAGTTGCCCATTCTCCAGACAGATTTGCTAATTAATTCTAGGGTTTTCATCTCCACTACTATAATATTCTGGATTTACCTTTTCCATTCTCTTAATCTTACATCCCTCCAAGATGCCTCCTTTCCAGATTGAAGAGCCCAAATTTATCCAGACGTTCTTCATAACTCAGACCAGACAATAGGGATCAATCTTATGTCTCTTCGCTGTACTGCTTCCAGAACCTGAATGTCTTGTTGGTAACCAGGAAAGTCCTCAGTGCTCATCATGTGATCTAACTAGTGTATTGCAGTTTGATCATGACTTCCTCTGATTTATATTCTATTGTTTTGGCCATATATTTCAACATTCTATTGGCTTTGTTGATTAGTGCTCTGCAATGGTTGGACACATTTTCTTTCAACTTCATCCTTAGCTTTCATGGAGTATGCGCATCACCTGTTTTTCCTCTGTGCATTACTTGTCTGTATTGAATTTCATCTGCCATTGTTCTGCCCTGATGCATATTTTGTCCAGATCATTCTTTAATTGATGAGCTGTCTCTCCTAGCTTGGAATCATCTGCAAATGTGCATTGAGTTTCTGAATCCTAGTCATTGATGTTTATTTATATAACAGTAGTGGCCCTAATACTGAGCCTTGAGGCACTCCGCTCAGTACATCAATCCCAGTAATTCAGTGAAGTCACATGTGAAAGGCATAAAGAAAGAGGTAACAGAGGGAACGAGACTTACACGAACAGGAAGACAAAAAGGACAAAAAGTCACAAACCAAGAGACAGACAATAAAATGTGAGACAGAGAGAGTGGAAGACAAAGATAGAGAGGGACAGAGAAAGAATTAGAGTGGGACACAAGAAGAAAGGCATTTAAAATTTATCACTTTGGGCATTCAACTAGTCTAATTACAAATGAACAGTAATTGGTATAGCAGTAAATACTATTTATTTCAGAATTATAGCTGAATTGTGTGGAAAAAGGCACCATGAAACTATACAAATACAATATCAAATCCTTCTAAATGGATTTAAGTTCTCAAATGTACAACATTCTTTTTCTCAGTTCAGCATGTTTTCATAAAATTACAGCAAGATAACAAAATGTAAAGTTCAAACAGTGACAAACTATTTGCATGTGAAATCTTTTGGTGTCTGTATGTAACATAGATATGACATTACATGGAGGATCAGTGGTATACTTCTAAACTAACAGGTTCCATACCAAGGGCAGTAGCTAAGTTTTTTTTAAATACAACTTTCTGGTCAAGCTTTAAGACCAGAATCATGTATTTAATATGATAAAGAGACTGCTTCATTAGGTCAATGGCATCTTCTACATTAAATGCCAGTCACAGAAAGTCCCCCACCTATTTTAGTGCCCCATTACCAAAATTAATAATTTTACAGATCTTCTGAATTTAAATCTAATAGACAATACTGACTCAAACACTCAATCCTATTCCCTTTATCATTCCACTACAGAACGTTACATACCTAGTTTACTGCATTAAATCTCATTACAATAAACCGAGAATATTAAATTATATTCACCAAAGAGGAATGCAATCAGCATTATGATTGCAAAAGATACGCTGAATTTTACTGGAGTTGCAATGATTTTTTACATAATCCTGTACTACACTGCAGTAGTAAGAACTCAGCAAAATTTGTTTGTTAAAGCTTGTCCTTTTCGGAGCTGTGCTTCACTGGTCCATCAATTTGTGCCTTCTGCGCATAATTTCTAAAAAGTCAGATGATCTCTCAGTGGCTTCCTAAAATCAAAAAAAAGTTTCATGGTAATGACGCTTCACTAATGACTGTTTCCTTCATCAAAAGATTCCACTCCAGAGTCACAGCCAGCAGCATTGAGTTTCTCTTGCCTCCGTTTCATGATCTCTTCTAATTCTGAGGTCCCACGTTTATCCTGAAATGAAACAATATACAAGTTTTAGAATTATGCGTAAGTTGGGGTTTTGGGGGGGGGGGGTGGGGGGGGGAAAAGAGAGAAAGATGAGGGGTAGAGAAGAACCTCAAGTTGTTCAGCTCTCAAATGGACTGAATTTAGTAACTCTCGTACTTGTATTTAAAATGTCCTCTTAAGCATGCATCAGTTTCTTTTCACATATACACTAAATTAATAGATTTGCATTTTCTTGAAATTTAAACCAGCATCCTTGAATTTAGGATTACCAAATCACATTTGAAACATTTTTTTTTCAGCAGTTCCCAATTTAGCCCAGTATAAACTGAACAACCTGGTTCTCCAGACAGATTTACTAATTAATCTATTACTTTTTTTATACCATAAACCAGTGCCAGCTCTATGGGGACTGCACAATTAGCAATTTTACCAAGACTTGCTGCAGACTGACTTCACATCACATAATATTTTGTACTTATGTGCATTAAACATTGTACATAGCAATGCAAGCTTAGTACTCTTGCTAATTGGATAGCCCTTTCAAAAAGCCAGCACAGGCATGATGGGCCAAGTGGCCTCCTTCTGTGCTGTAAGATTTTATGATTATTTAAATTGATGTATACTTGTACACATCAAAAGAGCTAACTTGCAATAACCATACACCTGGCCTTTTAAGGACGTTAGCTCCCACTTCTAACAAGCACATTTATGGAGGAGGTGATTAGAGTGCCATCTACTGGTTATGTATTTGATGACCAAATTTTATACATTAATTATTGTTAAGATTTAACTTATCATTTAACTTGTCAATTGGTTGAATAAAATCAGAGATATCCACCAATACTACAAACTTCTAGTGACTAGACACTGAAGCTATTTAACGATAGTGTTTGGGATCTGGTTTTGTAAACACCAGCTATCCTCCAGTGGCTTGCCCATGTAGCCATTCTTTGTGTAGCAGGCTTGATGACATCCGACAGGCTATTTATTTTTGGAAGGCATCATAGTCAATCACAATTCATACACTATATATTATGTGGCTTTATAAAATAATGTAGAAAAATTGAAGCTTAAAAGGAACTGCATAGGCTTGAGTTACAACTAAATTCAAGACCTGCAACATAATTAGATACACAAACAGCAGTGCAGAAACAAATAAATAGGTGATCATGATTAACCAATGTGATAGCATGCTATAACCAGTTGAAGTCTAAACACTTTTAAAAGGTGCCTACATTTGGGAATGAACGTCCTTAATGAAAGAGCCTGACCAGTAGGATTTTTTTAAAAAATGTGAGTAATCTTTTGTAAAACTACAATACATTGTACACAAACAATCTCATTGTGTCAGCTACAAGAAGTTATCTTCATTGTTAGTATATTATTATTTTCCGTTCATTAAACGGAACATTTTTTGCCTCGAGGTAGCAGTGCAGATGATGCCTGCACTGGTACTAATAGTTCCATGTCCACTTCCAAAAGGGAGATAGAAGAGAGCTAGAAAGTTAGTTGAGAAACAGTTACATTTAAAAAAAAGCTAGTTTCCCTTCCCCTGCCACCAATTTCCCTCCAACACAATAAAATCTAGGATTGTTTTTATAAAGTGGCAGGGAAAGCAATATATTGGGGAGGGGAGAAAGATGCAACTTTTTGTTCCCAATGCAATTAAAATGCAACTTGTACCTTAGGCAAAAAAATCTGCCCTAATTACTTTCACTGAAAAGGAGAACCATTTAAGGAGATTTGGAAGGGAGGGGGGAAGGGAGAAGAAGAAATGTGGAGGACAAACATTTAAATACATTGCTGTGGCAGTCATTAACCCTTTGAGCACTGACACCTTTTCATTTTCAAACTATGGATCTTGTCTGGAAAATGTTCAGAATCCAAATACTTGCCAGGTTTCTCTAGCAACTCATTGAAAGATAGTTTTGGGAAATGAACAACACCATAAATCATCTTTCATAGTATTCTTAGAATTAACTAAAAAAAAAGTAACTTTCAATTGTGTTGCAGAAATACACCTGCAGTGCTCAAAGGGTTTTAGGTTTTCTTTTTGTTGGACTAGCAAGGCTGCATTTCAAAACAATCAAATATACAAAAGATACAAACAATGACAACTATCATAAAACCCGTGAGATTACATTTAAAACTTAATTAAAAGTTAGCAATGTAACATCTTAAAATTATGATTTATTCCCCCATTTTAAACACAATGTTGAAGTTTACTACAATAACCTGAATTTATAATATCAATCCAGCCTATTTAGACCTAAAAAAGGACTCTTGAAAGCTGCCAATTTACATGAGAAAGTGAAGCATAATCTTACTGTTACTTAAACTTGAATAGTAAGAGATAGTCAGGACCCATGGAGTCAGCAGAGCACCTGCAAGTAGGAAGACAGCAAGAAACCACAAACAAGCCAACAAAAACCCAGCCAAAGAAAATGAAGAAAGCTTTTAAGCAGTTCACCACATGCACAATTAAATAGATTTAATTCTTTAACAGTCAACATTGTAAAACAGATTATTTAACAGAAATAAAACACATGTTGATAAAAGTTTACTTAAATGATTTGGGGGTTGAGCTTTCTGGGCAGAGGGGGAATTAGCACTTCCTCTTTTTTAAATAGCCATTTTGTTTTCTTTTCCTAACAAATTTCTTGCATGATGCACCATTCACAGCAGAGGGGTTAAAGCGGACCTGCCCCCAGGCATCAGCAAACTGTGCTATGTAAGCATCCACCAGAAGCTGGATGACAGCAACTCAGGGATGACTTTTCCTGCTTTCTCTCCAACAGGGAAAAGCAGCTCATCTCTTGTGCTTCTCCATAATGGCATGGCTGAGATCAGGCACTTTGCACTCTTAGGATAAACCTACATCCCATCACTCTGGGGCACCACACTGTGGCCCAATGCAAACAGCACATTTCCAATATTACAGCATATAAATCGTTCAACTTTGCTTTGAGCCTCAGTGAAACATTTTCAATCAATTATCACCAAGATCACAAGATGATTATTGATGAGGAAAGCAATTCGGCCCATTTGACTCATGCATAGGGAGATCCCAATGCCCCTCTTTCTCCCCCCCACCCCAGCCCAAACCCCATTTTAGCAGCCAATTATTTCTTAAATGATTCCAGGGTTTTTCTTCCACTACTTAATCTAGAATTTTATTCCACATGTTGATCACTCTTCATGTGAAGAATAATTTCTTGATATCCGTCCTGAAAGTACCCTTCTCTAGTTTGAATGTGTTCCCAAGTTGTACTTCTGCAGTTTAATTTGAAGTAATATGCCAGGTTATGTTTTCCTACACCCTTAACAATTTTATTCACCTCTGTAAGATCACCTCTCGGATAACAACTTTCCATGCTGAAAAGGCAAAATTTCTTCAGTCTTTTCTCATAACTCATACTTCTAAAACTGGGGCCTGGCCTTGAGACACTTCTCTGCACTGCCTCCAGTGCTTGAATGTCTCTTTTCTTGTGACCAGACTTGGACGCAGTATTCAAGGTGTGGTCTGACTAACGCACAATAACGTTTGGTCATTACTTCCTCCTACTGTTTTGGCTATGTAGTTCAACATTATATTGGGATGTCTTGTTGAAGTTGGGATGTCTTGTTGAAGTTGTACAGGGCATTGGTGAGGCCACACTTGGAGTACTGTGTACAGTTCTGGTCACCCTATTATAGAAAGGATATTATTAAACTAGAAAGAGTGCAGAAAAGATTTACTAGGATGCTACCGGGACTTGATGGTTTGACTTACAGGGAGAGGTTAGACAGACTGGGACTTTTTTCCCTGGAGAGTAGGAGGTTAAGGGGTGATCTTATAGAAGTCTATAAAATAATGAGAGGCATAGATAAGGTCGATAGTCAAAATCTTTTCCCAAAGGTAGGGGAGTCTATAACGAGGGGGCATAGATTTAAGGTGAGAGGGGAGAGATACAAAAGGGTCCAGAGGGGCAATTTTTTCACTCAAAGGGTGGTGAGTGTCTGGAACGAGCTGCCAGAGGCAGTAGTAGAGGCGGGTACAATTTTGTCTTTTAAAAAGCATTTGGACAGTTACATGGGTAAGATGGGTATAGAGGGATATGGGCCAAGTGCAGGCAATTGGGACTAGCTTAGTGGTATAAACTGGGCGACATGGACATGTTGGGCCGAAGGGCCTGTTTCCATGTTGTAACTTCTATGATTCTATGATTCTATATTGGCTTTGTTATCTGCTGCTCTGCACTGGTTGGATATATTCAGCATCAAGTCTAAGACTCCCAAATCTCTTTCAGCTTCACCCGTAGCTATTTCAGCACCATTCATGGATTATGTGTGTCGACTATTTTTGTTTCCTATGTGTGCCACTTTACATTAGTCTGCATTAAATTGAATCTGTTATTGTTCAGTTTGCTTCCATATCTTGTTCAACTGATTATGTAGTTTGTGGTGCCTCTTCTGATTCCATTGCCACTCCTAGTTTGGTCTCATCTACAGATTTGACCATTTTGCATTGCGTTTCTGAATCCAAGTCATTTATGTAAATTAGGAACAGTAGCAATCCCAATACTACACCCCAAAGCACCCCACTCAGTACACCGTTATAGGGCTCACTACAATCTGCCTACGTTGTCATTTCCTCAAAGTCGAGGAGGTTGGTCAGGCAGAATCTTCCCCTTCTGAATCCATGTTAGTTGCTGTTTGCCAGATTGTTATTGTACAGAAAGTCCTCAAGTTTAGTCCTGATAACTGATTTCATTATTTTATATGGACGACTAATGGGTCTGTAACGGTCTGTGTCTGTTTTATCATCCATTTTGAATATGGCCCCATGTTAGCCTGTTCCCAATAATCTGATACCTCCCCAGTGTTCATTCACTCCCTCATAACAATTGTCAGTGCTTCCCAAGTCTCCAAGCACTCTGGGGATTTAATTGATTTGAACCCAATTAGATTGTTGAGGACTTCCATCTCATTTATAACAAAGTAATTGATTTTCCTTGGAATATTTTTTTTGAGGAGGGCATGTTGCTCATGTTTTCCCTTTTGAATACTTGGAGGAATTGTTTATTATTTTGTGCACAGTTTCAAGCTCACTTTCATCCTTTATCATTTTCATCCCTGCTCCGACTGCCCTCTTGCTGTTGTGATACTGATAGATTTTTTTTTACTGTTAGCAGCTGACCCTCAGCTGCTACGCTTTTTTCCAGATCGCTCTTTGCCCCTCGGATTACCTTTCTCACGTGTTTCTGCAATTGGTTGCATTCATCCCAATGGGCACTTTCTTCCTGGAGGATTTCTACATGCCATTTTTCCTTTTTATCTCACTTTTAATTTGTTTGCTGATCCATTCAAGGTCACTTTTGTTTAATCTGAGCTCAGCATAGTCAGAGAACAGCCAAGGTGGTATATGGTTAAGATTAAGATTCATATAAACTGCAGATTTTAAATTTTTTTTTAATAAAGTCAAATTGTAAGTCTTTTTACTGCAATCCATTATTCACTTACTGAACAATTCAACATCAAAAAAAAAAACAAAAACAAAACTGGTTTAACTTCAAAATATCTGAAATGGAATCTTAGCTGGACTTGGCGCACTAAGCATAAAAATGTAACAACAGGAATTTAATTATTGACTTTGGATCAAGAACTCCATGATGGGACATGATTTGGTATATTGGAATTCAGTGCTTGCATTTCATGTTCATTTGGAGATTGCTGTAAGATTACAACAGTGACTACACTTCAAAATTCTTGTTAACCGGGAAATAAAACACTCTGACCTACTCTTCCTGCCATGTGATGCTCTCTCGCTATGCATGAATTCCAACAGCAAAACATATTTTAAAGGGTAACAGATGATATAAAAATGTGCAACAAAATTTGGTAATACTGGCAAACAGTATCCCATTCTACCTTTCAACTGTAGTAGATAGACCCAATCACTGCGCTTTTCTTTCGCCTCCCAAAAAAAGCTAGGTGTTGCCCTTTTAGCACTTTTTAAAATCAGATCATTCACTGTATTTAGTTTTATTATAGTTCTTTTATTTATTTGTTACACTTTTCCTCATTTGGATTAATTTTCCTCTTCTCAATCACTCATAATTGCTTCTTCCGAAGTGTTAAAAGTCAGTATTGAAGAGTAGAGACAATAGTTGTACGTGACCAGCCCATTTCAATGGCATTGTATTGTGGGGGAGGAAAAGAGGAAAATGGTAGTCCAAGTTGGGGAGCAGGGCGAAAAAGAGTGAAATGGGGGAGTGAGAGGAGCGCAGTTGGAAAGGCAGAGCAAGATGAATACGAAATTCTGCTACTGTCCATTTTTCCTTGAAAATTGCAAATCAGTTGCTTTGATTAATATATATTCTTCTATCTATATACCCAATTGGAAAAAAGGCCCAGATACACAGGTTGGAGGCAAGTACCTGTCATTCAGCAGCATTGGGAAGGGAATGTGTCTTGAAGATTAGCAGGACTTGGGTGGGTGGCACGGGGGGAATGTTGTGGAAAAAGAGGGAGGGATAAGAGAGAGGTCCTGTTCTCTGGAAGGAGATTTGTTCTATCACTGAGACAAGTAGGTAGATTAAATTGTAAAAGCAAGCATTTCGTTTTTAAAATCTGCATTTAGCATCGAAGTTACACATGAACATCAATCAGCATTTTGTAGTTTGTCACAACAAGTAGCCTTGTGCAGAACTGGATGCGAACACTGAAAGATGTCTGTAGAACAGAGTATCAAAACCATGAGGCTTGGAATATCAAACAAAAATTTAAATCAATGAATCATTTAAAATTTATATGCACAGTCCTAGTTATGATACACAAGTGTAGTCATATTAGGAGTTAAAGTATTAGGGAAAAGTATTACCTCCAATGCAGCCTTCTGTACGGTAACCTGACTATAAACACGAACACCATCTTCAGGACAAACGGTCTTCAGCTCATCCTTGTTTAGAGAGAACAGTTGCGCTCCTGAGAGTACTCCCAAACTGTTCACAGTACTGGAGCACAAAACAAAAAGTTAAATTAGAGTGATACGTTGCTTCCTAAGCTGACACTTCAGTGCGGTACTGGGTGAGTGCTGCATTGTCAGAGGTCGTGTCTTTCGGATAAGACTAAACTGAGGCCTCACCTATCTGTTCAGATGGATGCAAATGACCCAATGACACTTTTAAAAACAGCTGGGAGTCCTCCGAGTATCCTGGTCAACACTCTGCCCATCACCAAAAACTGATTAACTAGTCAGTCATCTCATTTGCAGTTTATGCGACCGAGCTGTGCGCAAACTAATTGCTACATTTGCCTGCAAAACAAGTGACTACACGCCAAAAATTATTCATTGCTCATGACGTGCTTTGGGACAATGATTAGGAATTACAGAATAGCAAGTTCTTTGTTGAAATGTCACAAAGATGAAATATTAATTGTGGTAATCTTCTGTTCATGTTTAAAGAGCATCATTTTAATTATACACAAAGACTATCAAATCAATACAAATTCTTGTGCTCACAGATTTACTGCTGAAAAGGGAACTAAAAATGGAACTAAATAGTTTTTAAAAAGCTTAAAATCAATAATTATAATAGATTATAAACCAATAATTATAATGGATTATTAGGGGTACGGTAGCATAGTGGTTGTGTTACTGGACTAGTAATCCAGAGGCCTGGACTAATAATCCGGAGTCATGAGTTCAAATCCCGCCACGGCAACTGGGGAATTTAAATTCAATTAATTAAATTCAATTAATTAAATAAAATCTGGAATTAAAATACTAGTATCAGAAATTGTCGTAAAAACCCATCTGATTCACTGATGTCCTTTAGGGAAGGAAACCTGCCGTCCTTACCCGGTCTGGCCTAAATGTGACTCCAGAGCCACAGCAGTGTGGTTGATTCTTAATTGCCCTCTGAAATGGCCTAGCAAGCCACTCAGTTGTAAAATCTCGCTAAAAAAAGTCACAGCAACAAAGACCACCCGGCATCGGACACGACAAAGGCAAACCAAGCCCAGTCGACCCTGCAAAGTCTTCCTCACTAACATCTGGGGACTTGTGCCAAAATTGGGAAAGCTGTCCCACAGACGAGTCAAGCAACAGTCTGATATAGCCATACTCACAGAATCATACCTTTCAGCCAACATCCCAGATTCTTCCATCACCATCCCTGGGTATGTCCTGTCCCACCAGCAGGACAGACCCACCAGAGGTGGCGGTACAGTGATATACAGTCAGGAGGGAGTGGCCCTGGGATTCCTCAACATTGACTCTGAAATCTCATGGCATCAGGTCAAACATGGGCAAGGAAACCTCCTGCTGATTACCACCTACCGCCCTCCCTCAGCTGATGAATCAGTCCTCCTCCATGTTGAACACTACTTGGAGGAAGCACTGAGGGTAGCAAGGGCACAAAATGTACTCTGGGTGGGGGACTTCTATGTCCATCACCAAGAACGGCTCGGTAGCACCACGACCGACCGAGCTGGCCGAGTCCTAAAGGACATAGTTGCTAGACTGGGCCTGTGGCAGGTGGTGAGTGAACCAACACAAGGGAAAAACATGCTTGACCTCGTCCTCACCAATCTACCTGTCGCAGATGCATCTGTCCAGACCAGTATTGGTAGGAGTGACCACCGCACAGTCCTCGTGGAGATGAAGTCCTGTCTTCGCACTGAGGACACCATCCAACGTGTTGTGTGGCACTACCACCGTGCTAAATGGGATAGATTCAGAACAGATCTAGCAGCTCAAAACTGGGCATCTATGAGGCGCTGTGGGCCATCAGCAGAATTGTATTCTAGCACAATCTGTAACCTCATGGCCCAGCATATTCTTCACTCTACCATTACCAACAAGCCAGGGGATCAATGAGGAGTGTAGAAGAGCATGCCAGGAGCAGCACCAGGCGTACCGAAAAATGAAGTGCCAACCTGGTGAAGCTACAACTCAGGACGACATGCACGCTAAACAGCGGAAGCAACGTGCTATAGACAGAGCTAAGCGATTCCACAACCAACGGATCAGATCAAAACTCTGCAGTCCTGTTACATCCAGTCGCGAATGGTGGTGGACAATTAAACAACTAACGGGAGGAGGAGGCTCTGCAAACATCCCCATTCTCAATGATGGCGGAGTCCAGCACGTGAGTGCAAAAGACAAGGCTGAAGCGTTTGCAAACATCTTCAGCCAGAAGTGCCGAGTGGATGATCCATCTCGGCCGCCTCCAGATATCCCCACCATCACAGAAGCCAGTCTTCAGCCAATTCGATTCACTCCACGTGATATCAAGAAACGGCTGAGTGCACTGGATACAGCAAAGGCTATGGGCCCTGACAACATCCCGGCTGTAGTACTGAAGACTTGTGCTGCAGAACTAGCTGCGCCTCGAGCCAAGCTGTTCCAGTACAACTACAACACTGGCATCTACCCGACAATGTGGAAAATTGCCCAGGTATGTCCTGTCCACAAAAAGCAGGACAAATCCAATCCAGCCAATTACCGCCCCATCAGTCTACTCTCAATCATCAGCGAAGTGATGGAAGGTGTCGTCGACAGTGCTATCACGCAGCACTTACTCACCAATAACCTGCTCACCAATGCTCAGTTTGGGTTCCGCCAGGACCACTCTGCTCCAGACCTCATTACAGCCTTGGTCCAAACATGAACAAAAGAGCTGAATTCCTAAGGTGAGGTGAGGTGAGAGGGACTGCCCTTGACATCAAGGCAGCATTTCACCGAGTGTGGCACCAAGGAGCCCTAGTAAAATTGAAGTCAATGGGAATCAGGGGGAAAACTCTCCAGTGGCTAGAGTCATACCTAGAACAAAGATGGTAGTGGTTGTTGGTGGCCAATCATCTCAGCCCAAGGACACTGCTGCAGGAGTTCCTCAAGGAAGTGTCCAAGGCCCAACCATCTTCAGCTGCTTCATCAATGACCTTCCCTCCAACATAAGGTCAGAAATGGGGATGTTCGCTGATGATTGCACAGTGTCCAGTTCCATTCGCAACCCCTCAGATAATGAAGCAGTCCGAGCCCGCATGCAGCAAGACCTGGACAACATCCAGGCTTGGGCTCATAAGTGGCATGTTACATTCGTGCCAGACAAGTGCCAGGCAATACCATCTCCAACAAGAGAGTCTAACCATCCCCCCTTGACGTTCAACGGCAATACCATCGCCAAATCCCGCACCAACAGCCTGGGGGTCACCATTGACCAGAAACGTAACTGGACCAGCCATTTAAATACTGTGGCTACAAGAGCAGGCCAGAGGCTGGGTATTCTGCAGCGAGTGACTCACCTCCTGACTCCCCAAAGCCTTTCCACTATCTATCTACAAGGCACAAGTCAGGAGTGTGATGGAATACTCTCCACTTGCCTGGATGAGATCAGCTCCAACAACACTCAAGAAACTCGACACCATCCAGGACAAAGCAGCACGCTTGATTGCCACCCCATCCACCACCCTAAACATTGACTCCCTTCACCACCAGCACACAGTGGCTGCAGTGTGTACCATCCACAGGATGCACTGCAGCAACTCGCCAAGGCTTCTTCGACAGCACCTCCCAAACCCGCGACCTCTACCACCTAGAACAACAAGAGCAGCAGGTACATGGGAACACCACCACATGCACGTTCCCCTCAAAGTCACACACCATCCCGACTTGGAAATATATAGTCGTTCCTTCATTGTCGCTGGGTCAAAATCCTGGAACTCCCTTCCTATCAGCACTGTGGGAGAACCTTCGCCACAAGGTCTGCAGCGGTTCAAGGAGGCGGCTCACCACCACCTTCTCAAGGGCAATTAGGGATGGGCAATAAATGCCAGCCTCGCCAGCGATGCCCACATCCCATGAAGGAATTAAAAAAATTAGAAATTGCATTGTACTCTGTAGTGAGACTATTACTAAAAGCAAAGGTTCATACGGTAACCTTCATGTAGAATGCATTAGTTTCATACAAGCTGGAAAAGCGTTGTCTCCCACACAGATCTGTCACATGTTCAGCTTGTGGGTACACCTCACAAAGAAAACTTCAATTTAATGTTATGTACTGTAAACTGTAAATACTTAATGAGATGAGTCCCAATTAATATAAGTAAGTTTACTAATTCCCATTTACAAGGCTCTGTTTCAGAACTACAGCACATGTGTTAGAAATGCAGAGGTCATGGGAATCACTTAGATTATGTCAGCAAACTCGGTCTCCACATATTTACTGTGTTTGAAACCAAAAGTAAAATAAAAGCTGTCTAACAGACCAATGATTAGACAGTGACTTGCTGTAAGGTGTTACATGAACTATATCACTGCAGCATATCTACTGCACTCAAGCTACTGAAATTAGTATTACGTGGAAAAGTCCAGCAAATGGGAGCTTTTTATAAAAAAAGACCTGAACGCCCTATCCAGAGTTAGATTTTGCTTATTCGGCAGCACAAATTTATTTTAATAAGTTTTGTCATGCATGTCAAAGTAATTTTTGAAATATTTCATTGAAGTTTCATCCATGTAGGATTAACATTACAGGTTGCGTGTTTTGGGCTCCACAAATAAAGGCAGAAAAGGGTTTTGAAAATGCCACAAAAAGCAGACTAAATGTGATAAAGGTGCACAGACATGCAAAAACTACTACGGCCTAAAAATTGATCTATTCCATCGAAGAGCTAGCCCTGACTCAGTGTTAACATTCTTGTCAGTCAGAAGGCTGCAGGTTCAAGCACCACTTCAGGAGTTGAGCACATCTAGACTGGTACTTCAACAACAACTTGCATTTATACAGCACCTTTAGCGTAGTAAAGCATCCCAAGGTACTTCATATGAGCGACTTATCAAACAAAATTTGACACCGAGCCACATAAGGAGATATCAGGACAGGTGACCAAAAGCTTGGTCAGAGAGGTAGGTTTTAAGGAACGACTTAAAGGAGAGAGATAGAGGCGCAGAGAGGTTTTGGGAGGGAATTTCAGAGCTTAGGGCCTAGGCAGTTGAAGGCACAGCCGCCAATGGTGTCGCAATTAAAATTGAGGATGTGCAAGAGGCAAGAATTGGAGGAGCGCAGAGGTCTCTGAGGGTTGTGGGGCTGGAGGAGGTTACAGAGCTAGGGAGGAGCGAGGCCATGGAGAGATTTGAAAACAAGGTTAAGAACTTTAAAATCGAGACGCTCCCGGGCCGGGAGCCAATGTAGGTCAACGAGCACAAGGGTGATGGGTGAACGGGACTTGGTGAGAGTTAGGATACGGGCAGCAGAGATTTGGATGAGCTCAAGTTTGTAGAGAATTGGAGGCCGGCCAGGGAAGTCAAGTCCAGAGGTAACAAAGGCATGGATGAGGGTTTCAGCAGCAGATGAGCTGAGGCAGTACTGAGGGAGTGCTGCATTGTCAGACGTGCTGTCTTTCCAATGAGATGTTAAATCAATGCCCCATCTGCCCTCTCATGTGGATGTAAAACATATCATGGCATATTTGAAGAAGAGCAGGTGAGTTCTGTGTGTCCTGGTAAACATTTATCCTTCAGGCAACACCATCAAAAAGATTAACTAGTCATTCAACTCATAGTTGTTGCAGGATCTTGCTGAATGAAAACTGGCTGTAGCATTTGCCTAGAAAACAAGTGTGACTACAGTTCAAAAGTAATTCATTGGCTGTAAAGTGCATTAGGATATCCCGAGGATGTGAAAGGCACTGTATCAATGCAAGTTTCTTCTTTCTTTCATTTTACTCAAACTGTATTCCATGACCTGGGAGAGTAGGGTGGGGAAGGAAAAGAAAAATGTCTGATGAGACAAGTTCCATTTACAGATCAATTCTTTGACTTCGAGCCTGGAATACAGCAAATACATGGAGGTTGGTTATATTGTAAAAAGATTACAATGTTCACCTGACAAGAGCACCAGTTGTCTGGACAAAGCCTACAGTTTGCAATTACTAGCAATTACCATTTGTAGACATCTTTTTGTAATATATTCTGTCAATTATCAGAAATTCATGAGACCTTCCTTTTGAGAAAGTAGGCACAACCTGCTTTTCAGCGTCTGCCAATACTGCACGATAACTGGCTACACAAGGTGCTACAGGTTGATTTGCCTTTGAATTCTTCTCCTTCAGATAAGTGCTCCGTGTCCACTCAATGCTTAAACCAAAACAGTTTGAACACAATAGGTAAATTATTGAGAGCGTCATGGAGATGAACCCAACATTACAAACAGATTATCTGTCATTATCACATTGCTGTTTGTGGGATCTTGCTGTGCACAAAACTGACGGTCATGTTTCCAACATTACAACTGTGACTACACTTCAAAAGTACTTCATTGGCTGTAAAGCGTTTGGGACGTCCTGATGTTGTGAAAGGTGCTGTGTAAATGCAAGTCTTTCTTTTCTTGTTTTCTAACTCTGTGGTGCAGAAAACAATCTTTACAGGTGTGAATACAAATCATTTCCATGAAAGGAATGTAGAGTCAAATGAATGCAAGTTACTCGTATCTAGTTGAAGCTCAAACTGGACCTTTCAAACAGTTGGTGATAATTTAGTACTAATGGACTGAATAAAAATAATTCTTTCCCAAAACTAGGAATAAAATGTCACAGCTTGTTGGGATACTTTACCAACTAGGACTACACTAACCAGCCGACTTGTTTCAAATATTTCTGTATTAATAAACATAAATCAGGATTAACATACAGCAGTACTTACTATAGATGGACCAGTTCACTAATTTTGTTTCATGGGGTTGGATCATTTTTGATTCATGTTTGATTCTGATGGGTACTTACACAGCATTAAATCCCTTAGACCGTAACCACTCTGTTACTTCCTCTGGGGATGAATCATAGGAAATGCCAACTGTCGAACTGTTGCTTCGCAACACTTGGAATTTTTTCTGTGCAGCACTGCGTCCAATTGTAAGTCTATGTGCCAATTCATCCTGCACTTCTTCCATATAAGATTTCCGACCTATAGTTAGTTTTACAGAAAACATCTTCAGTTAAGACTGTCATCTTTCAGAAGCAATGCAGCTCTTAATACCTTTGCAAATGCTAACTTCAAAAAAAAAATTGCAATACAATGAAGTCTCCTTGATTTCAATGATAATTTAAAATAATTGCTCTTAAGCAGGATTTTACTTTAGCCGATCTGCCTTGCACAATGAAATTTCATTGAGCAGCGGGGTACAGGTGTTTGGACATTAAAGAGATTTTCAACAGTCTCCTGAAAACTAGGAGTTACAATTATAATGCAGGTTATGACCTCACTCCTTAGCAAAAAAAAGACAACACATCATTGCTCCTTTCAGCACCCAAAGACCCATTTCCAGAAATTACAAGACCCAAAAAAACAAACAATGGAAATGCAAATACTACAAAGAGGCAGCTGCCATCTTCATATCTGTTGTCAGAAAGCAGTAGGGAGAAGGAGGGATCTTATTGCACATCATAGCACTACATAGGATCTACAGCACACTAATGGGCCATTCGACCCAACTGGTCCATGCCAGTGCATATGCTCCACACAAGCCTCCTCCCACCCCAATTCATCTAACCATATCAGCATATCCTTCTATTCCTTTCTCCCTCATGCACTTATCCAGCTGCCCCTTGTATGCATCTATGCTATTCACCTCAACTACCCCTTATGGTAGAGAGTTCCACATTCTAACCACTCTCTGGGTAAAGAAGTTTCTTCTGAATTCGCTATTGGATTTATTGGTGACTATCTTGTATTTATGGCCCCTCGTTTTAGACTCACCACAAGTGGAAACATCACCTTAATGTTTATCCTATTGAACCCTTTCATAATTTTAAACATCAGCAAGAACTGGAAGTTGCAATTTCCTGACAACAAAAATTGCCATACCAAATCCACTGAATATGAACAACTGCTGCAAGGGGATCATCACATGGAGAATTTAACACTTATATTTTAAATACCAAAGTAATAACCATTTTGTCTTGAAGATGTCAAGCGAAAGGGTTAAAGTTACACTGCAGTCACAATGTCCTCAAGAAAATAATCTGATTAAACTGTAATATGGGAAGGCAATCAAACATTAAATGGCCACAAGCAAAATTACTGGTCTGTGGTGATTTTAACTTGGCCTAATTTTTGAGATTGATCTGGTCATGGTATTTGATGTTTCAATAAATGGAAATGTATTCTAAATGCAGAGATCTAAAGTAAGCTCGAGGACCTGTGACCGATTGATTCACGGAGCAGTACATCAATGCACTAACAAATGGCATCAGATTTTCTGGTTGATCAATGGTGCAACGGTTAACAAATATTCTATTTTTTTAAAAACTTTGTACATTCAGAACTTCTGAATGGAGTGCAAGATGAGAATTATTTGTTCATAACTAAATAATGAAGATGGAACTGAACTTTGCTTTTCTTAACTTACGATTCAGTGGTGTGTGCCTGTCCCTCTGAACATCCTTTTGTGCACCAGTGCTCTCAATAGAACTGCTACTGTTATGACGACTGACATTCCTAGAAGATCCTTTAACTACACCACCTGGAAATGAGGATGTAGGAGAGGCAGAAATATGTGTAGGTGGGGGTGAAGGAGCAGGGGGTATTGGAACGGGAGATCTTGTGACGTAATCCAACTTTTGTTTCTGTGGATGAGAAGGATGTTTACAATTATTGTTTTCCCCAAAGAAGTTACGCAGATACCTACAATTTAAAAAACCATAATGGAAAATTTCCTGATTTATGCGGCTACAAATAACCTATTAACTACCACTGTTCCTGAATGTTACGTTTAAGATTTGAGATCCCAAAGGTAAGATTTGGTACATCTAAACACAGTTCAAATAACGAAGGCCAGTGTTAGCGTTTCTAGCATAGGAACAGGAACAAAAGAATTGCTAGACGAAAAAAGACCATCCAGTTTGCCTTCTACCATCCTGGTGATACAGTGGTACCATGATGCAATGATAATGCAGTTGTTGGTGAATCACAGCAATCAGTCTCTATCAATTAGTCTACAACAGACCCAGAAATGTCAAGAATAATACAAAGTGGTGGAGAGCTTTGGGAACCATAGGTCCAAAGTCACCTTTTTCCACCCACACATGTTGCACTTACATGTCGTCTCAAATTACTCACACTGTATCCAAAATGTCACTTTCTAAAAAGAAATATATCTAATTTGCATTTGAATGAATCAAGACTAACTGCTTCCACCATCTCATTGGGAGTCTGTTCCATAGATTGACCACTCACTCACTGAAATATTGTTTCCACGTCAGTTTTGACTTTACCCCTCCTGCAAGTGCAGGCTGTATCCTCTGGTTCTGGACAAGGTGAAATAGCTTGTCATGGTCCACGTTATCTAGTCCCTGTAGAATCCTTAAAACAGCAATACTACCTCACAACCTTCTCTTTTCCAGTGAGAACATGCCTAATTTACATAATCTCTCCTTATAATTCAATCCCTCCATCCCCTGAATCATTCTGGTTGTACTCTTCTGTATCCGATCAATAGTTACAATATCCTTTTTGTGCTGTGACCAGAACTGTACACATTATTCTAAGGGTGTACCAATAATTTACAAAGTGGCAGGATTACTTCACTATTTCAGCTCACTATTGACCTTTTAATACTTCCCAACATCTGATTTGCTTTACTCACTGCCACTGAGCATTGTTACAACAGCTTCAATTTATTGTCAATCAGGCTCATTATTTTCTTTCCATTCCTGTAATAGTCCCTTGCTGATTTTTTGTCCCCACGTAGAAAGGTTACAGCACGGAAGGAGGCCATTTGGCCCATCAAGTCCGCGCCAGCTCGATGCAAGAGCAATCCAGCTAGTCCCGCTCCCCCGCCCTATCCTCTAGCACAATCAAAGCACTTTGTATTTAACTACATTGAATTTCATCTGCCACCTTTCTGCCCAATTACCAAGTATATTCAAATCCTCCTGTAGCTTATCCTGTTTAGCTTTGGAATCTACCACCTTCATTAGCTTTGTATCATCTGCAAATTTAGTCACTATGCTCGTGACTCCTAGCTCCAGATCATTTATAAAAAGATATTAAACAAAAGAGATCCAAAAAACAGACCCCTGTGGGACCCTACTAGCAACATTCTCCCAGGCTGATAATCTTTGTACCACTACCCTCTGGGTTCCGTTGGTCAACCAATTATATATCCATTATAAAATATTTCCACTGATCTCAATTTCTTTATTTTCAGTGCCAGCCTTTCCAGAGGAATTGTATCAAAAGCCTTACTGAAATCCAAGTACACCATGTGCACTGTCCTACCCCCATCAACCTCCTTTGTCACAGCCTCAAAAGAAAACCAAGAAGTTAGATTGGCAAGACCTCCCCTTTATGAACCCATATTGGTTAACCAGCTACACTGATCTGGCAAACAAGGAAACAATCCTGTTATTTTCCATCACATTTTATTCAATAATTAATTTCTCACCCGTTATTGCAGATACCATGGGCAATTTCCTAATTTGCATTAGCAAGCTTGGCTGCAACATCTAATTGAGAATTTAAAAAACCCAACTATCAAAGCTGCAGTATTTGCTGTTGCCTGGGAACAGAAACTACACAATCAAGGAGCATCCTTAGTAGCACAAAAGAAGCAAGTTGAAAGCAAATTGAAACTTCATACACTTAGAAGTAAACAACTCCAAGCAGAGGTTTAACTGGACACGTGTGCTGGTACTGCAAAGTTTTACTGAGCCAAAATTTATAATTGCATTAACAGGCAAGTCCAGGGGGGGGAATAAACAAATCTTAAGTCAGCAGGCTTCTCCAAATTGTCACATATCTTAATGTACAAGTCTTTGCTATAGGTGTCGACAGCTCAGAACTTGATTAAACGAGCACACAGTGCGCATTGTATACTTAGGTGTACAATCGCACACATTTTCTGTGAGTACACATTTCCATGCAAAGTTTAATGAAGTCATTGCACATCCTGAATGTATCGCCTGGCTGCTTGCAATGGCAACAATGCAGGATATTGGGGAGGGGGGAAAAAAGGGCGAGATAGTTTGTTTGGCCCTGAATTTAGTTAGGGTTGGAGACAGTACGGAGACGTTCTGTGTACTGGTGATCGTGTTCTTTAGGGTTGGTGGACGAGTTGCTGCACTGAAATGGTAGTATGTGATGTGAGCTCCCTTTTTAGAAGATATCTTATCCACTCTTGCTTTCTTGGAGAGGGCATTTGTATGCCACATACAACCTTCTGAGATATTTCTGAAATACTAAGATGCCTAAATCCAATGACTTTGGCCTTAAGTGAATCGAGATGGAACAGTAACCCATAGTCTTCCCAACATCACAAAATAAAAATATATACAGAACACAGTTCACATTGCTGCCTAAAACGCCAAATAACGTGTATTACAGACAAAGCAGTTAATCAACAGCTGAGTTAGCACCGTGCCAAAGATATAAACACATCTGTAGTCAGGATTAAAAGTTAATCATTGACAAAGGATTAGCATACTCACTTAACTATTAAAATTCAAATGAAACTATATTTGCTAACATTTTCACAAATATTAAAATAGACCGGATGTTTACCATTCAGAACATAATCTCAGTCTTGAATGCCATGAGCACAAGCAGAACATAAAAATTACCTCAGATAGTTCTCCAAGTAATTGCTGTCAGGAAGTGATTGAAGCCAATGAGAACCGAAAAAAAAGGCATGAAGTGAAGATAAATGCATAAACTTAAATAATATGAGAAACCACTCTGGTTCACATGCCAGCAGTGATGGAGGAGAAACTTCAAACAGGAATGTTTCATTATGTTTACCCAATATCAGAACATGCACAGCAAACATTCAGGTATGAAAATGTAGATAACACACCAAGCTGCAGTTCCAGGTTTCAAAGCAGGTAACTGATGTACATGGAGACTTATATGTGCTGTGAGAAGAGATGTTTAGTGTTGTCAGGACAAAGTGTTTTCTTGTCTTACAAATCCACATCACAGCACCGTTAGAATGTTCATCGTGAAACAAACTGCATATGTATGCTCAGCATTACACAGCTGCTTTCAGTCATTGCGGGTTACTTGAAAATTACATAATACTAGCAGTGACAGCAGTAGCACCACACGTTGCTAAACTATTCCACTAATCTGGAAGAATTTGAACCAAACCTCAAATTGAAGGATTTTTTTTCATGGATTAATTGATAGAAATAGGCAAGAGGGGGGGAATAGGGCAACATTACTGTATTTGAGAAGAAAATAAATATGGTATTCTGAAGACTTGACTTGCATGAACACTACACCAGCTCTTCAAGGGAAGCTGCAGAGAAAACATTGCTTTTTAAAATACTAATTAACTCCATGTTTCCCATTTTGAGCCCTGTTATTAACCAATGCTATATGTTACAGGTCTAGGCCTTGTACAAGTGGCATCTGACTGGGGCCCAATAGGTTACAGAAATGTCTGCTAGTCATTAATAAATAGTACGGACAATGCCTGTGTCAATAATAGGTGGAATAGTTATCATTTGTCTAGACCAGCAGACGCACACATTGTCAAGAGGTTTGAGATTTATACTGTGGATTGAAGTGCCTAAATTGCTTTGACCCTAAATTTATAATTTAAGATCCATTATCCATCTAAACTCCATATGTACTAAATCAACTACCGGCGTCATACATGGCCCAAGGCCATAAGTGCTGGAGCAACATTTTGCATCCAGTAACTCTTGTAGCAAATGTAATTAAAAACCCTCTAAATTAAGAAATGGTCAGTGATTCTTCTAATTCAGTTGAGCGCTTGAGTTTGTTTTGTGAAAGTTATGAGGGAAAATCCAGTACACCATGTTATGCCTCACTACACTTCTTCAAAGGAGCTTAGCAAACGATTGCGCTGAGAATTTTTTTAAAACCTAGTTAAATTGAAATTTAAAAGCAAGGCCAAACATATCAGGTAGTGTGGATCATGCACATGGGACTTTTTTTCTCCCCCCCCCCCCCCACCTAAAAAATTACTGTTTGACCAGGGATATCACTCCAAATGCAACTTAAATACTCAACACCAATACTTTTTGTTGAGTAGTCAGTCATTCAATACATCTTCAGTGCCATACTACCGAAACTGCAATGACATCAGCACACTACATACTCAAAGGAAAAAGTAGCCTAAAACTAAGTGTAGCTTATTTCAATTAGACTTCCAACACCCTTGGCCTGGCTTCCTACAGCAGTGATGAGTTATTTTTCCTTTCCCCCGCCCCCCCATCCACCCATCAATTTAAATTTTTTTTGTATTTTTACATACACTACCACCATATGCCATTTCCCCAGTCAAACAAATGATCTGTTCTAGGTTCAAGTCTCTGCCACTCGGGATGGGTACAAAACGATCAGAGAGATCTTTGGTGGCTTACCTACAAAATCTTTCCTCCCTCTCCAATGGGATCCCATTTCCAGGAATCCACCATCTGGAGAAACTGAACAAAAAACATTAGCCCACCATTCCATGGCATAGCAGATTGCAGTATTAACGTCTTGTACCATCTTTTACTCCATTCAAATTAAGTCAAAAAGGTAACTGAGGCAAACTGCAACCATATTATTAGTTAAAGAAATCAGGCCAAAGGTTACAGCTAAGAGCATAAATTGGGAAGCTTCTATAGGATGTTTTTAAGCTAGAGGACTAGTAAGGATCAGATAAAAAAGATGTTCAGGTTTGGAAAAATTCACTCATCCAGGGCAAACCATGGCCCTACCTTAAACAATTCAAATTCCTTCTTTGGCATCAACAGCTGCCGAGACAGTAGATAAAAACATAGTTAACTGGATTATTTGAACGTCTGGGAATGGGAGAAAAAAAGATATAGGATGCAACGTTTACCTGAATAGTCTGATTGTAAAGGCCTTCAGGCACTCCTTCACCAGGCTCGTGAGGGTCCCTCATTAGATCCAGAATGTTGTTTGGCACATACCCTGACATTCCACTCTGGTTTTTCACTTTCCACCATTGTTTCCTGTCATCAATGATCTGTAGCAATGTGACAATCATATCAATGCATTCCACAAAACTTGCAACAGGAGAGCACCAGAATTCAAGCATGCCCAGTTTAACGTTTAAAACATTAAATACGCCTCACATTGAAGAGTACACCCGAGCCTGTGTCATTGCTGTTCTCTGTAGCAAACTAGAAGGTGGATTTCTTGTTGCTCATGAGTTAAAATTACTGGGCACAATGTAATTGAAATAGAGCCAAGGAGGATTTATCTCCACACTACTCATTTATATAGGACATAGATTTTCTATTGCATTGCTTTAAAGGTGCAAAATATGTTGCAGTACAAAAGCACTAATGACATTGTTTGCGCATAACAAAGCATACACAGATATGGTTATGAAATACTATCTCCCTGAAGCCCAAAGCTAAACAAATGGCTGAAAAAGTGTATAGGACTGGTCTTACCTCCAGCAGGTCATCTTTCATAACGGACAGTTCATTGCTGTTTCTCGCTACAAAATCATACTTTGATTTGGCAAATTTCTTAGGCTCCACGTTCACATGAGCTTCATAATTTCTTTTAGAAATAAAATGAGAAATACCACATAAATTGGAAAACACGGCTTTAAGTTAATGATTATACACTAATCAAAGTGTAATAAACAGAAGGGCATTAAACAGCTTTACTGACAGCCATTTCAAGTTGTCATTGTTCATGTGGCTGTAATTTGTGTAGAACTGAGGGTGAACATGCAGTCTAATCCAATCCAACTCAAATCATGCTTTCATTTTGGGAAGTGACAAGTGTAAAATATTCAAAATATTGGTGTCAGTCAATCAATCCCCTGAAAAATAACTACTGAAATACAAAATTAAATGTCAATGCTAAACTAGTATATAAAGAAAGCGTGTCTAAATTAGTTCATTCTGTACATATCACTACTTGTTTGTCCTTAGTTTGGTAAATTTTGCGTCAAAGGGCTATTTGCACAGACAACATCCATTGCGTTCTTGATACCATCGCCACAAAAATGAGACCAGCTTTTAATTTATGACAACGGTGGAATGAGAAAAGGTCAGTTGGCTCCTCAAGCCCACTTTCTGCGTCGATTTTACAATCTATATCCATCATGGACTCTACCCCACCCATGTAATCTCCTGAATACCAAATGGAAAAACTCCATGATCTACAATGGTAACCATCACACCTCCAGGACATTCATCCCAACATCCCTACTATTGAACTAAGACCCGCAGCTACACATGTCAACCACTGCATTTCATTAGGTGCTTAACCATCAAGCTATACATAACTATCTTAACACAACTTACTTTGCTAGGCATCAAAGCTATTTCACTATCAATGAAACAAAAGAGATCAATGCAGAATCATTTAGGATTTCCTAAATTTTAGAGACTAGTATCTCAAGCAGCACCTCTGCAACAAAATGCAATTAAGATGTATATAGTTACATTTGAAGTGCTGATTACCTTACCACTTTACAATATGTAGATATTCAAAGATTAAGAATTTACAGAAGATCATGCAGCACACTTGATCAAAGTAGAGCACAGTTCTACAGTGCCGGTACTAAATTGAAATTTGGAGCTAAACAAACAGTTTACTTTTTAAATCCAATGGAAAACAAAAGAAACTGATTGTCAAACCAAGTGTGATCTGTACAACAGAAATTCAATGCCAAAGCTCCAATGTTTAGTATGCCAGACAGGTTATTTGTAAGCATTCAGGCCACTGCAAAAATGAAAATATTCAAGTTAAATTCAAGCCTTTTTTTGGCAAATGTGTATCTACTAAATTACAAAGTACTATGGAAAGCAGTTTTGACTTTGTCTGAAACACACACTGCACCAGCATAAATCAGGAGACTCTGAAGCAGCAGCAGAGAAAAAGTTCAGGTTAGAAAATGGAGCAGATAAAAATTAAAAGTTACATGCATATGCTGGAGAAACAAAGCAAGCTATTATTTAAAACAAGTGAGCCAAAGGATCTTAAAGTGTAAATCCCTGTTCTTAATTCTATCACAGGAAAAAAAGCGCACCGTTCAGACACTGATCTGTGGTGCACGCCAAGCTGTTAGTAAGATATCACATGCCTCAAATTTACCATGCATTTGAATGGTAATGCAATTTAAGACTTCAGAAATGGAACACAAAAATACCTTTTATGCATTGGGATTGAACCTCATTTTGAAGTGGTTTGCTTAGTATTGAATAGAAAGCATACTGAAATATACATTACCAGCTTTGCTGAGAAAATGTTCGCTCCTTGCCTAGGTGTCAAAAAATCCGATACATTTCATGAATTTGCTAAGATTACTGAAATATCTGAAGCAACAGCTTATTTTAAAGGCAAGACATTTCAATGATTCTTCATTGTACAAGACATTGATCATTTACCCTAATTATTCTATTCCATCAACAGATTCTACCCCCACCCCTTTCTGCTGCCTGAATGGTTGAATGTTTCGAGCATTTTCTGTTTTTATTTCAGATTTTCAGCATCTGCAGTATTTTGTTTTTGTCTCTTTTTAATGTTCTCACCTTCTCACTTGAAGGGGATGCATCAAGCTAGATTAGAGTAGTGTTCCATAGATAGCAGTGGTCCTCTGATACCTCATATCAATGGCTAGTCTTGCATGAGCCTACAGAGTGACTGTTGATGGGCTCTTTGATCCTCAAAAGATCATAAATGCAGACTTTCCAGCAAGGTCACTAGACAAAATCAGGATCAGGAGCCCGAGCTTGTTTTTCACCCCCTTCTAGGCTGAGGGACTAATTATGTTAGCTCCACCACTGACATGTTTCCTAACCATCAGTATTTCACGTGAACAAGCAGCATTCCCGGAGCTTTGTCCACTGGCAAAAATCAGTACACAGCTCCGAAGTCACAGAATCTATAGCACAGAGAGCAGGCCATTCAGCTAATCGTATTTGTGCAGGTGCTGGCTTTTCAACTGGAGCAATTGACTCTAATCCCATTTTCCTTCCTTTTCCCTGTATTTGGTTTTATATTCTTCTGTTTCAAAATCTCCTTTCAATAATGTTACAGTCTCTGCCTCTATTGAGTAAAACATTCCAACAGGCTTGAAACTTTGAAAATCCCCAGGACATGGTGTACCTAGATTTCCAAAAGGCATTTGACATAATTCCACATGAAAGACCATTAGTTAAACTCCAAGCCATGGGAACTCAGGATAAAACCTGACAACGGAGAAGAAATTGGTTGCAGGGTAGAAAACAACAAGTACTCTTTAGGAGGATTTATGCAAGGGTGGTGGAGGGAAAGTATCGAATGGGGTGCCTCATGGCTCACTGTTGGGACCATGATGGTTTCTAACTTATATAATGCCTTGCATTCAGATACTCAAAGCAAAAAGATCAAATTTCCAGAATATGCCAAACCGGGAGGGCCAGTGCAATCGGAGGCAGCTCAGAAATTAAAAATTGAGTTGGATGAAATATATAAGTGGACAGAGCAGTGGCAGAAGAAATTTAATGCAGACAAACGTAATGCATCAAATGGATGAAGCCAAAAAAGACTAGAGTCTTATTCGACTCAATATTTAACATATCCAACAAAATGGAGAGCAGCAATCACAAACCAATAGAATGTTGCACTGCATAGCCAAAACAGGAGAATACAAGTCAGAGGCAGTTGTGACCAATGTGCATAATGTTCAAATCAGACCAGACCTTTCATAGTGCATCTAGTTCTGGTCACTGAAGGAGGCATTCAAGCACTGGAAACAGTGGAGAAGAACCACAAGGTTGATCCCTATTGTCAAAGGTCAAGGAAAGACTGGAGAAACATGGGCTTATTAGCCTGAAGAGGTGCCCGAGAGGTGGTCATATAGATATACAAGGTAGTTAAGGGAATGCCAAATGGAAAATCTGGAATATTACCTTAAGTTAAATTGCAAGAGTAGGGCAAGAGGACATAGATTCAAACTAGTAAAGGGTAAATTGAGGATCGATGTCAGGAAATTCTTTATTACACTAGGAGTATTCAACATACTACTTTCGCTAGTTTTCTAGGCTGGCATGTATGCTGACTGAACCTGAAGTCTTCCTGGTACCACTATGTTAAATAAGTCTTTGTCATCCCCTTGTGCTTTGAGTGGCCCAGCACCACACAACAGTGCATTTACTCATTAAGCCAACTGGAGAACCAAGACTATTTGTGATCATATCTGGGTGCCCATTGATTTGCAAAGAAAGATAGAGAAGAATTGTGGAATTTCATTTCTAAAACACTGATAAAAATTCAACAGTTCATTACATTTACTAGCTTATTCAGTCACCATAAACCAATTGCTCTGATCGTATGTTAAACATACAGTTCAAAAAAGAAAAGTGATGACATTTTCAAGTCTGTAATATTAACATGAACCATACTAAAAAGTTAACATACGACTGGTTAACTCTCAAAAATTGCATAGTGCAAATTACAAAAATAAATGATATGATATCACTTATCAAACTTACTGAGTGATACAGTTCTATTAAAGCTTTCCCTCAATTCTCCAACTTACATAAAGACTTGCGCTCCCTTTAAACTTTGGGAATTTTTATAAAGAAAAACCACTTCCTATAATTCACACC
Source organism: Heptranchias perlo (assembly GCF_035084215.1). Classification (NCBI taxonomy): domain Eukaryota; kingdom Metazoa; phylum Chordata; class Chondrichthyes; order Hexanchiformes; family Hexanchidae; genus Heptranchias; species Heptranchias perlo. The sequence goes on along the minus strand of NC_090348.1, from coordinate 12,256,220 downwards.
TTTCTCCAGCACATTTGGTTTGTCCCAGCACTTCTCTTGTTACCATGTTCGTAACTTACATTTTTTCCACTTTCTGCACCCAATACAGCCTTAAATTCCAAACCCCCTTTTCAGACAATAGGCCAATCAGGAACCAAGGTAGTAAAAATTGAACCAATCATATTACAGTTTGTCAGTCTGAATAAACTGAACTTCATACACATTAAAGAAGCAGCGAATTAAGAGTGTATTTACATTACAAGTTTAGTGTCAATGAGAAGTGATTTTGCAAGTGCTAAACAAGTGTCGTGTGAATCGGATGTTAAAGCACAACCCGATGCCAAAATGAAGCAGAATGAAACTCCCTCGTCTGGGGAGTCTTGCTCCTCTTTGCTCTGATATCAGGCTGCATTCACACTATAATTTCAGCATCAGTACTAAGCAAAACCACTCTGCAATGACAGTACGGTTGTACTGTTAATGCATCTTAAAGAAATCATACAGAAGAGAGGGCAGAATTGGAGTTTGAAAGTAGCACATCATAACCCTGGGTTGGTTAATGAGTATTCTGGGTTAGTCTTTGAGCAGAAGCCTGGCACTGAAGTATTTTTTTAAAACAGTGAAAAACATGCACTGCATTCAACCTGTACGTTTAATATTGAATGAAAATTTTCTAGGAAATGTGAGACAGGATTAGGCGTTGAGATCTAATGTTCAGCACAATAGAAAAAAAGGATATTAAACATTAGTGTTGCAGGTTTAGTATATCACACACTGTTACATTATTAGTGTTTAAAAAAAGTTCTGGGTACCGTAGCAATATAGCTGACAACAGCATCACCTAGAGTCCCAATATAATGTAACGATGTTCTACAGTGAGTAGTATAATAGCAAGCATCAGATTTAAATTGCAGTTTAAAGGATTAAGAAAATGAGAAAGGAAGAGGACAAGAAATCCTCATGCATATAGGCTTTTTATAACAAAGTCAAGACAACTCTCCACAGGACAATGCATATATTCTATCAAATGTTACCTAGCTACATGTCGGCTACTACTTCTCTTAAAGGCAGCATCAGCTGTCCCTTGTTGCAGCAGAGATCGCCTCTTATAATTTGAGTTGCTGAATGCATACCCGTCAGCTGGAAGATGGTCCTGTGAAATGGCTTGCTGAAAGACAGAAAGCAATGAAGCACAATGATCAGATATTGAAATGATTTAACTCCAGCAACAGACAATCTTAATATCTAAGGATCTAGCAACACACTCCGCCATTCAATTGAGGTCGAAGATCAGCCATTGAATGGCAGAGCAGGCTCGAGGGACCATATGGCCTACTCCTGCTCCCATTTTTTATGTTCTTATGTTCAACAGTACCATGTACATCACCTTTGGTAATAAAGGATTTACAATAGAGGTCAGTGAAATCTCAAGTCAAAAGGACCCATAGTTGCAGACTGGAGTCATTAAAATCATTTCACTGCCTCCACAATTTAATGCATCTACGGTCTCATAATAAATGTTTTACAAAATTATGTTTCAATGAGGGCTGCTCCAAGAATAGAAGATTCTCTTGTATTTCATGTTGAAATGAGTCACGGCTGTAATTCAATGTTGTTACTTTTGCTGAAACTGGGGTAACACGGTGAAATTCAATATTGGAAGGTCCTCGCATGGTGAGCAGGAAACAAAATGGTTTCTTTACAGATAATTAGCAGGTGCCAATTCATGCTCACCCACTGGCCAAAGAGCTCAAAAAAATATTTCTGAAAGATAAAATGAGGCAATGGGCTTCAATAATGTAACTGCCTAGCATATTGTTTAAATAATATATACAGTTTTTATCTTTGAGTTGCTGTCCACCAATTCTAAAATGTTTGAGAGCTCCATGTCAGCTCAGCAACTGGGCATGAAATTGATTTATCTAGATTTTCAAAAAGAACTCTTTAGTTTTGACATAAGACAGACTAGGAGGCAACAGCATCCCCTACTGGCAATAGTGGTTCACATTTTAACAGTATATTAAAACACTTACCACAATTTTACTGTACAATATTATATTTCATTATTTTATTTAATTCACATGGGCACACATCCAAAACCTGCACAATTTCCTCAATGTACAGCTCTCCAATTACAAAGTTGCTTCAAAACACAATACTCAGATAAAGAGTCACAAGCAGCTCAAGTTCATTCTTCAATTTTGAATACTAAGCAACATTTATATATCAAAAGGTGCTTTATAATGGTGTACTCTTCCAAGAATATCAGTATTTCAAAGATATTCAGTACAATTTCTAATTATACCAGAATAAACTCAACTGCATTCAATATTACCCACAAACCCCAACATAGTATTTAAAATTTTGAATAAGTGTAGAAAATAACCATCTTATTCACTGATGGCTTTAAGTATGAGATAAAAATGTATTTCTCCATTCCAGTGCAACAAATTTACTGAATTGTGTCATAACTTAGTGGTACAGGAATTGATTTTGGATTCTACATTGAGAAAAAAAGAACTTGCATTTATATAGCGCCTTCAACAACCTCAGGGCACCCCAAAGCCAATGAAGTATCTTTTGAAGTGCAGTCACTATTATGTGGGGAAATGCAGCAGCCAATTTGTGCACAGCAATGAGATAAGTGACCAGATGATCTGTTTAAGTGATGCTTGTTGAGGGATAAATAATGGCCAGGACACCAGGAGAATGCCCCTGCTCTTCTTCGAATAGTACCATGGAATCGGTTACATCCACCTGAGCGGGCAGATGGAGCCTTGGTTTAACGTCTCATCCAAAGTGTCAGCCTGGATTGCGTGTCTCTGGAGTGGGACTTGAAGCAGTGGGACTTGAAGCAGTGGGACTTGAAGCAGTGGGACTTGAAGAGTGGGACAACATTCTGACTCAGGCAAGAGTGCTACCACTAAGCCATGGTCGACACCACCACTAAATTATTCTACCATTACATTAGTCAAGTCACAGGAGGAAGTTCCATTAAACCAATGTTTAAACTGCTACCTATTTTCCTAAAAGTTTAGTTGTTGGAAGGCCTGTCCAAATATTCTGACACTCTTGTTTCCACAGGTGTCCTCCTTCGCCCAGTCTGATCAGTCACATAAGTGTTCTTTCACTATTACAACAGTTTCTATCCAATTTAGGGGATCCTATGTACATAATGCTGGTCAGTAGCATTTTCAATTCTCTCTCGGACCTGTCAGCATAGTCATCTCAATGTTGTAAAATTACAGATAAACTTGCAATATGATCTTTCACAGCTTCTGTATATTTGCCAGTAAATATCCTTGTAAAACAATTTAAGTAAATTACCCTTCATGTTACACAACAGGAAGGGGAAAACTGTGTGTGCAGGTGTGCGTGATGTTGTAAGCTGCCATGCAAAACAGGATTCTGATACTGTGATTAGAAACCAGCTGCCTCACCAAGATTTGGAGCACCTGAACAAGGAAATTGTATTACCATGTTTAACTCAAACAATTCATCTTTTACTTCCTACAAAACAAAATCTTGATTATACACAGCTGAAAGAAATTACTTCATGTTGAAACTAAGCACATTGTCATAACAATCTATTTTAACTGATATGCTAACCAGTAGTTGAGGTTCCCTCCTTTGAAAACAAAGGAATATATAACTGTACATACAAAATATGCTCTTAATGCACAATTATCCTTTCAAGCCCATAGTTTTCAACAGCATTTTTTTCATCTTTATTTAGCTCTGGCATTCAAAAGGCAAAGTGCTTTCCAGATTTCTGCAAAAAGAAACTATCAGCTGTGATAAATTCATGGCTTGAAGATATAATTATGCTGAAAGACATTCCCAGATTAAGCCAGTGCAGGTACGTACCTCTTCACTCAGTCTCCTCTGCTCTTCTTGCCTTCGCTGATGCTCTGCATTTGCCACCGATTCAGCTAAATTATTCAGTTCCTGTTCACACGGTGTGCCCAAAAATGACAATAAAGGAGGTTCCCACCCATTTCTAAAGTGAGGCACGTAAGGGGGAATAAACTGATCTTTAGGCCACTCGGATCTGCAACCGATAAAAGTAGAATGTTAGTGAAAGGAACAATTCCTTCCATATGAAAAACTCACACATTGGGACCATGTGTACATCACAAAGATGAAGAGTGATGCACTAAAACTGAGTTATAGCTTCTATTTTATAACTCTTGTGGGATGTTAATAGTTTTTAATGGGTTTAACATTCATGTAAATAAAACATTTTCTGTCAGCATTTTTGAGTTTTAATGCAAGGAGGATATATGATGCTGAAGTCATTAGACATGCTGTAACATACTTTGAAATTCATTTAGCATTGTATATTGAGAGGACATCCTAATACAAGTTTATGTAACTACAAGATAGACTAGCTCAGAGACCTGTTTCGTTGTATACAAAAAATGGCACAGGTCAGTGCTTTGTTAATGTAGGACAGTTTGTTTATATGAACAGAATGAGTTATTCTGGTCAAATTATAGTAATGAGCAGCTATCTGAAATTGTGCTACCTTATTTGCAAAATACTTTAAAAAGCAACAGCCACCTTGGATTCTTGCCGAACCCACTTTCTAAAGTTATTCACAGAACAAACAGACAAAACATCGATAATGAATTTGATGATTTCTCAAGTTATTGAGGGAACAAACATTCAATCTCCTAGATAAAACTGAAAATGCGAGTCCAGTGGTGCAGAATTAAATATTTTGCCACAGCTGACAGTAGCTAATCATTTTCTGTAGCCTTTTGAGGCAACCTTGAATTTGGAAAAGTCCCCAGTAGAGCAAAGCCTGTTAATATGAGCAAACTAAACAAGATAATTTGTTAATTTATTGATCAAATTTTTCTGAAGAAGTGCAACTTACAAGACCAGAGAGCATATCATTACATTATCTTTAAATATGTGGACTGGGGAAGAACTGATGTTGTGCTTAGAACAGAACCTTGTTGCTGAACTCAGGGCAATTAGGGATGGGCAATAAATGCCGGCCTTGCCAGCGACGCCCACATCCCGTGACGCCCACATCCCGTGAACGAATATAAAAAAAACTCCTCCCCCCCCAGTAACTTTAAAAAAAATTCGTTCATGGGATGTGGGCATCGCTGGCAATTATTGTACATCCTTAATTACCCTCAAGGTGGTGGTGGTGGTAAGTCGCCTTCTTGAACTGCTGCAGTCAGTGTGGTGAAGGTTCTCCCACAGTGCTGTTAGGAAGGAAGTTCCAGGATTTTGACCCAGCGACTATGAAGGAACAGCGATATATTTTCAAGTTGGGATGATGTGTGACTTGGAGGGGAACGTGCAGGTGGTGTTGTTCCCATGTGCTGCTGCTCTTGTCCTTCTAGGTGGTAGTGGTCGCGGGTTTGGGAGGTGCTGTCGAAGAAGCCTTGGCGAGTTGTTGCAGTGCGCCAGTGGTGAAGGGAGTGAATGTTTAGGGTGGTGGATGGGGTGGCAATCAAATGGGCTGCTTTGTTCTGGATGGTGTCGAGCTTCTTCAGTGTTGTTGGAGCTGCACTCATCCAGGCAAGTGGAGAGTATTCCATCACACTCCTGACTTGTGCCTTGTAGATGGTGGAAAGGCTTTGGGGAGTCAGGAGGTGAGTCACTCGCTGCAGAATACCCAGCCTCTGACCTGCTCTTGTAGCCACAGTATTTATGTGGCTGGTCCAGTTAAGTTTCTGTCAATGACGACCCGCAGGATGTTGATAGTGGGGGATTCGGTGATGGTAATGCCGTTGAATGTCAAGGGGAGGTGGTTAGCCTCTCTCTTGTTGGAGATGGCCACTTGTCTGGCACGAATGTTACTTGCTACTTATCAGCCCAAGCCTGGACGTTGTCCAGGTCTTGCTGCATGCAGGCACAGACTGCTTCATTATCTGAGGGGTTGTGAATGGAACTGGACACTCTGCCAATCATCAGCAAACATCCCCATTTCTGACCTTATCATGGAGGGAAGGTCATTGATGAAGCAGCTGAAGATGGTTGGGCTTAGGACACTGCCCTGAGGAACTCCTGCAGCAATGTCCTGTGGCTGAGATGATTGGCTTCCAACATCCACTACCATCTTCCTTTGTGCTAGGTATGACTCCAGCCACTGGAGAGTTTTCCCCGATTCCCATTGACTTCAATTTTACTAGGGCGCCTTGGTGCCACACTCGGTCAAATGCTGCCTTGATGTCAAGGGCAGTCACTCTCAGCTAACCTCTGGAATTCAGCTCTTTTGTCCATGTTTGGACCAAGGCTGTAATGAGGTCTGGAGCCGAGTGGTCCTGGCGGAACCCGAACGGAGCATCGGCGAGCAGGTTATTGGTGAGTAAGTGCCACTTGATAGCACTGTCAACGATACCTTCCATCACTTTGCTGATGATTGAGAGTAGACTGATGGGGCAGTAATTGTCCAGTTTGGATTTGTCCTGCTTTTTGTGGATAGGACAAACCTGGGCAAGTTTCCACATTGTCGGGTAGATGCCAGTGTTGTAGCTGTACTGGAACAGTTTGGCTAGAGGCGCGGCCAGTTCTGGAGTACAAGTTTTCAGCACGATAGCCGGGATGTTGTCGGGGCCCATAGCTTTTGTTGTATCCAGTGCACTCGGCCGTTTCTTGATATCACGTGGAGTGAATCAAATTGGCTGAAGACTGGCTTCTGTGATGGTGGGGATATCGGGAGGAGGCCGAGATGATCATCCACTCGGCACTTCTGGCTGAAGGTGGTTGCAAACGCTTCAGCCTTGTCTTTTGCACTCACGTGCTGGACTCTGCCGTCATTGAGGATGGGGATGTTCACAGAGCCTCCTCCTCCCGTTGTTCTCTACTCACCCCCTCCTAATTAAAATCGGTCAAGTTGAAGTCCATCACTCTGTATAGCATGTATCTTTACACCAGAGGTCAGTAAATAAGCATTTCAATTGACTTGCCTTGGTTTAGTCCACGTTTCACCCAAGGAAAACCAAATTTCTCGTTCTTCAGGTGTGACACATGTATTCAGAAAGTCTATAGCATCCTTTGTCAAGAGGGGAGAGAGAACAGAACTACCCATTTCAGGTCCACCACTGGTTTGCATGACCTGAAATAAAAGAGTTTAAAGCAAATAATGAAAATATGCACTGCACTATGACTGCGTTCTGTCTGGTGCTCCCAATAGAATAGTGGAAGTTAGATGAGTTTATACTGCTTATTCTATTTGATCAATCCTGTATCAAAGAATACAATATAAGCAATATCAGTATTCTAAAACAGCTTGTACAGCCACAAATTTGTAATAAAAGTAAGATGACAAACTGTCACAATCAGGCTCTTGAAAGAATGAAGTTACAATGTTCAATCTTTCCAAATTATTCTCCAGTTTCAAAGTCAACTTAACTTGAAAAAAAGCAAAGCCTACAGGCCCAGGGTGAGCCTTTCCATTTCCCACACATGGCCACCAATGTCTGCCAAATTATAAGCAGCATTATTCTGTCCATTCATGTCAGTTACAGACTGGATTAGGACGGTCCAAACCCATTTCACTCAAAACCATGACAGCTGGTAGAATTTAATTTTATGCCTTCAGATTTAAACTGAAGTTGTAGAAGTGAACAAATGGTATGCTAATCCATGAAGCCATCCAGTGCCCCAGGTGAGGCTTCTTTGTTAAGAATCTGTAATTTTTTTTTGTCACTGCAAACATCCCTCCAACTTGGAAAAGTAAAAATGAGCTCTCATGTATTGGTGCATCAGGACAGAGCGAGGAATACTACATGAAGTAGTTTTCCAAGCTCAGGACAAAAGTCCCATATTCAGCGATTCTCATATTAAATGGAATCTGACCCTCGTTGCCCCCAATGTTGAAACTGACATTTTCAATACAATAACAAGATTTTCAAAAAGCTGTTGACCCTACCGTACATCTTCAACTAAACTATCCTCATGAATGCAGATTAGTTTGGCTGCAACTAGAGTACTATGTACAGTTTGGGCTCCCCATTATAGGAGGAATATAAAAGCAAGAGAAAAGTTGCAATCTAGATTCACTACCATCTTACCAGTGATTAGGTATTATATTTACGAAATCTTGAGAAGTTAGGCTTTTTTCCACTAGAGTGGAGGTTAAACAGTTACCTGATGGAGGTTTTTCCAAGGAGGATGCTGATAAAATTAGTGACAGATTGTTTTCACTGAGCAGTGATAGGGTAACGAGAAGGCACAAATTTAATGCAACCACAAAGAATTAAATGGGAAATTAGCAAGAAAATCGTTACACAAAAGGGTGGTTAGAAAGTGGAACTCTGTCATAAGCCATTGTTGAAGCAGGGCCCACCAATTATTTTAAAAAGGGAATTAATTGTTTAGAAAAGAATATTAAAGAGTATGGGGAACAGGCAGACGAGGGGGATTAGATTAGGTGATTTATAAGGAGAAAAACACTCGTGCAGATTGATGGACCACATAGCTTGTGCCTGTACTACAATTTTAATGATATTCCAAGTAATTGCATTAGTGGAATGTGTGTCATGTTTTGAAATTTTTTGACCAGTTTTCCACAGAAAGGATTTGGAAATAAGTTACATTTCAGAGCTGTGTTTTAAATTGAAGTGGGTACACAGGTTTGGAATTCTCCTTATAGCTATATGCTGCAGTCACTGAGCCAGTACAGTTTATGTTATTAAGCCAATGTAAGAATATTGGAAATAGGAAAAATTGACATCTTTTTCTTAAAGCTAGTAACCATCATGCTCTGCAGGTTGTGCAATGTATTTTGCTGAATTGAAACCTGTTAACCTTTGACTAGTGACTGACCCTTGTTACCCTCATTGTGAGGCAAGGCAGCTACATGATAGAAGAGGAACAATGACCTAAAAAGCGGAATAATCCAAAGATAGCGATAAGACCAGGACCATGACCAGCTAGCTGGACAAGTGTGGTCAAATAAACTGGCCATCTTGAAAAACTACCTTGCAAAGGGTCTTGTGGCTAAATGAGTAATGTTAAAACAAGCTGACCATCTTGAATTCTTTGAAAAACTACTTTGTTCATCTACAAGGGTCTTATGAATATTGTTCCATATATGGTGAGAGTTTCCTGCCAGGGGGGACATAAAAACCCAACATCTTTTGAGCTCAAGGCAGAGGCATTAGCGAAGTCCACCCAGCTGTCGAAAGAACATTTAGCTATCTGAAGACGACACCGCTGTCAGAAGAACACCTGACTTTCAGAAGACTACCTGACAGAAAACTTGAAACGACCACATCGCTAACTTAAGTACAATCTCTGCCTAGAGATCAAACGGGGTAGTATTGTTTTGATCTTTGTCTAAATATTTGATGCTTTTACAGGTTTGATTTGACTATTAATAAATGAGACACAGATTACCAATTGGTGTCATGTCTAATGAATCTGTTACACCAAGCTTTGAAAATATGGCTAAACCACCAGGGAAAAAATTAATTTGTTATCTTTTCACAAGCTCCACACATGATCACTGGGATGATCCATGTGTGAGCCTAGCGTGGGGTATCTGCCGAGAATCCACTGTATTTTTTTTTTATTCGTTCATGGGATGTGGGCATCGCTGGCAAGGCCAGCATTTATTGCCCATCCCTAATTGCCCTCGAGAAGATGGTGGTGAGCAGCCTTCTTGAACCGCTGCAGTCCGTGAGGTGACAGTTCTCCCACAGTGCTGTTAGGTAGGGAGTTCCTGGATTTTGACCCAGCGATGATGAAGGAACGGCGATATATTTCCAAGTCGGGATGGTGTGTGACTTGGAGGGGAACATGCAGGTGGTGTTGTTCCTATGAGCCTGCTGCCCTTGTCCTTCTAGGTGGTAGAGGTCGTAGGCTTGGGAGGTGCTGTCGCACAAGTATGGGGTGGAGACAGCCAATTTTATTGACAGGCTTACTGGCGAATCACTGGACGTGGATGAAGTTGGAGGGGCAGCCGACTGGTCAGATACAACAAAAAGAAAACCCATGTTAAGGTCAATCAGTCCAGTTAAATCTGGGATGGGAGCCCAATCTCATGAGGGAAAACTCACTCCTCTTAAGCTTAGAGCCAAGTCAGAATCAGAAAGCTGACCAGAAGTTAATTTAACACTCCCAAATGGGATAATGTGGTCTGGTTGATTACTTTCCTTATTAACGAGGAAGATTTGAAGCTAAGCGAAGTAAGTGAGGTTTAATTTTACTTGTCACTCCTCTGTACGTTCACTTCTTGTCTGTAAAATAAAGCAGCTTAATGATTTGTATCTAGCCCTCATCACAAAGTGTTTTCGATCCTCCTGCTAAAGGACTGGAGAAGCACACTTGAAATATCCAGATCAGGTTACAAGGGTATACTATTGCTACACACCCGGGTTATCCTATCGTATGATTAGATATTGGGCAGTAAAAAAGGGATTAAGCAGCACTGCTGAACCTGATAGAATACCTAAGGCAGACCTGAAATTTAGAACAACTCATTAGTTAAAACCCAGATGTGCATGATACAATGCAAAAAACCTATACTCAGCCAATCTATAATTGTTCAAATACTCAATATTAAACAATTTTGATAATTCTCAATGAAAGGGTGCTGTTGGGGACTCAAAGCCTTGTGCTACATCGCCAATATCTGAATTAGAGGTGGCTTGACTCAACTGAATTTGTTATTTGTGAAAACATTGTGTTCTTGTAGCAGAGCCTACTATGCTAGTCCAAAGACACAAAAGACAAAAAACAAATCCATTTCAGCAGCTAATTATCCAATAATCATGATTTCTGCACAACGCAGATCTCTGAATTTTCAACTTTTTATAAAGTGTTGAAACTTGTGAATGTGTGCGTATCAAATAGCCGTGTAGTATCAGTTCGTAATGTAGCGGCTGCATTGTACAGCATTCATTATCTTACAATTGTTGAAATTGTAATACCCTGTAAAATTGCCAAAGGATTGCCTTCTAGATTGGTAAGGGAAATACCCTGTAAACTGCCTGAGGATAACAACACAGCATGGGAAGTAAATAGTTCATATGGGCTTTTAAGCAATTAAGTCGTAAGGTCATTATCCCTGATTCACATCCAGGGAAGAAGCACGTCCAGGGAAGAAGCACTTAGTGAATCGTAAACTGGTCACAGCCCCTCACATTTGTATGGCTCCCTTTGTTAAAAGTAAAGGTGTGTTATAATAGTGGAGCCGACTTGTCTGTAATTCCATGCTTCAGTACTGACTTCGTGGAGGTGATTAGCACAAAAAGGAGCGAGCCCTTCTGACACATGGATCACTTAGAAGCAGAGATTTTCTTTGACTTTGGTCTCTGTGTAAATCAGGAAAAGACTTTCATCGCCTCTATTCTTCTTCAGTAGGAACTTTTACCTAGCAGGTTTTAGTGGTATCCTTATGAGTACAAGGTACCTTTAAGAACAGAGTGTCAGAGGTTAAAAGCTAAATTGTGACTACACTAAACCATTACAGGCAACAACAAATTGCATTTATATAGCGCCTTTAACATAGTAAAACATCCCAAGGTACTTCACAGGAGCGTTGTCAAACAAAATTTGACACCAAGCCACATGAGGAGACATTAGGATAGCTTGGTCACAGAGGTAGATTTTAAGGAGTGTCTTAAAGGAGGAAAGAGAGGTAGATAGGCAGAGAGGTTTAGGGAGGGAATTCCAGAGCTTAGGGCCTAGGCAGCTGAAGGCACGGCCGCCAAAGGTTGAGCGATTAAAATCGGAGATGTGCAAGAGGCAAGAATTGGAGAAGCGCAGAGATCTGAGAGTTGTAGGGCTGGAGGAAGTTATAGATAGGGAGGGGCGAGGCCATGGAGGGATTTGAAAGCAAGGCAGAGCTAAAAGTGTCACTGAATTGCGAGTAGTTCGAGGTCGAGTAAAAGGAGAGGGAAGCCAGTTCATTTGGCGTCACTTGTGCGTTAGGTGGGTTCAGTCAGAACTGAAGAACCAAGTGAGACAGATAACCCACTGCGAAAGGATTTGTCGACTCAACACCCCAGAAGTTAATGCCTGCATCCCAGAGAAAGAAGGAGATTGACTCAATGTGTCGCTTGTGAGGATGAGGTGGTGTAAGCTCTGAACATTGTTAATCTCACGTAGACTTGAGCTATTTGACAGCTGGCTATTCAAAGCTGCTAACTTGTCAGCTATCTAAGGAATCACAAAGTAATCTCACAAATTTATAACCTCAGACTTCGGTCACCACTATAGTTAACAGTCAGCTTACGTCAGCACTGATTTACTGAATTGCTTGTGTATCCTTTGGTACTCAGTTTGTAAAGTATCTCTGTCCATTATGACTTGCTACTCAATTGCTGGTAACTCTGATTACATTTATGCATGTCTATTAGCATTTGTGTACCGAACTTTAACTTTAAGTTGTGATTTGTAACCAATAGCATTTAGTGCATCACTAGTGGTCTGGCTTCTTCCTTGGCTAGCAACCTAATTAAATTCATTTCAATCCAAAGTGGATAAATGTAAGATGGTTAAATGTAAGCTGGTTTGGCGAGCCGAGTCAGGCATCACACATCCCTAGACCTATGCTGAGAAATAAAACCCCAGGTCGTTCCTTGGTAAGGAATTGAAGGAGGGAATTAGAAATTCGTCTGATTCCTTGGCATACATTTGCAGGATACCGAAACCCAGCTTCCTTACACAATCAGGTGGAATATTGTACGATTTAAGTATATGCTTTATATGAATACCAGCATCTTGTAAACTTACCATATTCAAAGGTGTAAACAAGAAGTGTACCAGGTCTACTGCACTAGGGTTCTGAATGTGGGTTCTTAGTTTGGCCTACAATGAAAGAAGAGAAACAGTAAGTGTGCAGCTAGTGAACAATAAATCCGAAGAGGTTATAACTTGTGCATCAACCCTTTTAAGGTTTTAGAAGCTGAAAAGGATGTTGACACGTAATACTTATCCCATGGCAGCTTGATTTTTAAATGCAGTATTTGTACTACAGTAAGCATATGTAGAAGACTGCTCCTTACTGCTGCAACAAAGTGGGGTTCCATAACTGTCTGAACCACAGTGCAGATATCACAGTTTGTAGTCAGGGATTTACATCACAATCAGGCAAAAATAGTGACAACACAGGACTTGCCTAATGAGTACTAAGAACATAAGAAATAGGAGCAGGAGTAGGCCAATCGGCCCCTCGAGCCTGCTCCGCCATTCAATAAGATCATGGCTGATCTGATCCCAACCACAAATCTAAAGAACACAAGAAGTAGGAGCAGGACCCGGCCACTCAGCCCCTGGGCCCTCTCCGCCACCCACAGGGAATTGACCGATCCGAACTCAGCTTCATGTCCAATTTCCTGCCCGCTCCCCGTAACCCCTAATTCCCTTTACTTCTAGGAAACTGTCTATTTCTGTTTTAAATTTATCTAATGATGTAGCTTCCACAGCTTCCTGGGGCAGCAAATTCCACAGACCTACTACCCTCTGAGCGAAGAAGTTTCTCCTCATCTCAGTTTTGAAAGAGCAGCCCCTTATTCTAAGATTATGCCCCCTCGTTCTAGTTTCACCCATCTTTGGGAACATCCTTACCGCATCCACCCGATCAAGCCCCTTCACAATCTTATATGTTTCAATAAGATCGCCTCTCATTCTTCTGAACTCCAATGAGTAGAGTCCCAATCTACTCAACCTCTCCTCATATGTCCACCCCTTCATCCCCGGGATTAACCGAGTGAACGTTTTGTACTGCCTCAAGAGCAAGTATGTATTTTCTTAAGTGTGGACACCAAAACTGTATGCAGTATTCCAGGTGCGGTCTCACCAATACCTTATATAACTGCAGCAATACCTCCCTGTTTTTATATTCTATCCCCCTAGCAATAAAAGCCAACATTCCGTTGGCTTTCTTGATCACCTGCTGCACCTGCATACCAACTTTTTGATTTTCTTGCACTAGGACCCCCAGATCCCTTTGTACTGCAGTACTTTCCAGTCTCTCGCCATTAAGAAAATAACTTGCTCTCTGATTTTTCCTGCCAAAGTGCATAACCTCACATTTTCCAATATTATATTGCATCTGCCAAATCTCCGCCCACTCACCCAGCCTGTCTATATCCCCTTGCAGGTTTTTTATGTCCTCCTCACTCGCTACTTTCCCTCCCATCTTTGTATCATCTGCAAATTTTGATATGTTGCACTCGGACCCCTCCTCCAAATCGTTAATATAGATTGTAAAGAGTTGGGGACCCAGCACCGACCCCTGTGGAACACTACTGGTTACTGGTTGCCAGTCCGAGAATGAACCATTTATCCCAACTCTCTGCCTCCTGTTCGATAACCAATCCTCCACCCATGCCAGAATATTACCCCCAATCCCGTGATTTTTTTATCTTAAGTAATAATCTTTTATGTGGCACCTTGTCGAATGCCTTCTGGAAGTCCAAATACACTACGTCCACTGGTTCCCCTTTATCCACCCTGTACGTTATATCCTCAAAGAACTCAAGCAAATTTGTCAGACATGACTTCCCCTTCATAAAGCCATGCTGACTTTGTCCTATTAAATTATGCTTATCTAAATGTTCCGTTACTGTCTCCTTAATAATAGACTCCAAAATTTTACCCACCACAGATGTTAGGCTAACTGGCCTATAATTTCCAGCCTTCTGCCTACTACCCTTTTTAAATAACGGTGTTACATTAGCAGTTTTCCAATCTGCCGGGACCTCTCCTGAGTCCAGGGAATTTTGGAAAACCATCACCAAAGCATCCACAATCCCTACTGCCACTTCCCTCAAAACCCTAGGATGTAAGCCATCAGGTCCAGGGGATTTATCCGCTTTGAGTCCCATTATTTTACTGAGTACCATCTCCTGAGTGATTTTAATCGTATTTAGCTCCTCCCCCCGTAGAGCCCCCTGTTTGTCCAGTGTTGGGATATTCTTAGCGTCCTCTACCGTAAAGACTGAAACAAAATATTTGTTCAGCGTTTTTGCCATCTCCATGTTTCCCACCATTAATTTCCCGGTCTCATCCTCTAAGGGACCTACGTTTGCCTTAGCCACCCTTTTTCTTTTTATATAACTATAGAAACTCTTGCTATCTGTTTTTATATTTTTTGCTAATTTCTTTTCATAATCTAACTTCCCTTTCTTAATCAATCCTTTAGTTACTTTTTGCTGTCTTTTGAAGACTTCCCAATCTTCTATCCTCCCACTAAGTTTGGCTACCTTATATGTCCTTGTTTTCAGTCGGATACTATCCTTGATTTCTTTACTTAGCCACGGATGGCTGTCATTTCTTTTACACCCTTTTTTCCTCAGTGGAATATATTTATTTTGAAAGTTGTAAAATAACTCCCTAAATGAACACCACTGCTCATGTACCGTCTTACCCTTTAATCTATTTTCCCAGTCCACTTTAATCAATTCCGCTCTCATACCATCATAGTCTCCTTTATTCAAGCTCAGTACGCTTGTTTGAGAATCAACCTTCTCACCCTCTAATTGGATATGGAATTCAACCATGTTGTGGTCGCTCGTTCCAAGGGGATCCTTAACTAGGACATTATTAATTAATCCTGACTCATTACACAGGACCAGGTCCAAGGTTGCCTCCCCCCTTGTAGGATCAGTTACATACTGCTCAAGAAATCCATCCCTGATGCACTCAATGAACTCTTCCTCAAGGCTGCTCTGCCCAATTTGATTTGTCCAGTTAATATGATAGTTAAAATCCCCCATAATTATAGCTGTTCCCTTATTACATGTCCGGACTATTTCCTGATTAATACTTCTTCCAGCAGAGTTGCAACAATTAGGAGGCCTATATACTACGGCCACTAGTGTTTTTTTCCCCTTATTATTCCTTATCTCTACCCAAACTGTTTCATTATCTTGATGCTTTGTCCCAATATAATTTATCTGTATTACAGTGATTCCTTCCTTTATTAACATAGCCACCCACCTCCCCTTCCTTCCTGCCTGTCCTTCCTGATTGTTAAATACCCTGGCATATTTAATTCCCAGTCGTTGTCACCCTGCAGCCATGTTTCTGTAATGGCCACAAGATCATACCCATACGTAGTTATTTGTGCCGTTAACTGGTCCATTTTGTTACGAATGCTACGTGCATTCAGATAAAGAACTTTCAAATCTGTTTTGTGACGCTTAGTTCCTGCTTTTTCCTTTTTTTTTTTAACACTTTACCTATTACTCCATACCTTCTGTCCCTTCCTGTTACGCTTTCCTCTGTCTCCCTGCTCAGGTTCCCAACCCCCTGCCACTTTAGTTTAAACCCTCCCCAACAGCACGAGCAAACACTCCTCCTCGGACAGCGGTCCCGGCCCTGCCCAGATGCAGACCGTCCGGTTTGTACTGGTCCCACCTCCCCCAGAACCGTTTCCAGTGTCCCAGGAATTTGAATCCCTCCCCCTTGCACCATTCCTCTAGCCACGTATTCATTTGAAATATCCTCCTATTTCTACTCTGACTAGCACGTGGCACTGGCAGCAATCCTGAGATTACTACCTTTGAGGTCCTATTTTTTAATTTACCTCCTAACTCCCTATATTCTGCTTTTAGGACCTCATCCCCTTTTTTAACCTATATCGTTGGTGCCTATGTGCACCACGACAGCTGGCTGTTCGCCCTCCCCCTCCAAAATGTTCTGCAGCCGCTTCAGAACGTAAAAAATCAACTACTTAAAATAATACGTAAGCCACATTTCTTTGTTTAATTTAAAATTTCTAAAGAGCCTTAATCAAGCTTATACTCTAAAAATAATGACTTACCAGGAGGTTAAATGCATGCTTGAACTTCTGAAAACAGTCTATGAACTCATCCTGTGGAGGTGGCTTTGCACGGAGAGTCAGAACACCTTCTATTGAAGAGGGGGGGGGGGGGGGGGGGGAGGAGGAGGAGGAGGAGAGAGGGGGGGGAAATAGACTGACATTAATACTTGATGTACTGTATGTATGTGGAGAAAGGGAGGAAAGGGAAAAATCCACCTTTACACAAACTTACCAATTTCTCAGTAGTCAATGAAGTATTTATTCATATCATTACATTATAAAATCAGAAGTACTTTTGAGTCCATTTAAAATTCACTTTTCAACATCCCTTACAAATGCCCCAAATACTAGAGATATTGCTTGAGAACAGTTCTTAATTTCTTCAACAGATGTTGTCACGAATGCTAGTTAATAAATAAAGAAACCTTGAACACAACCAAAGCAGAATCATCCTCGAGTGAACCACAACGAACTTTGTTTTCTGCAGAGAATTTTAAAAGTACTCCTGGCGAAGTACCAGACTTAGGCAACTTTTTCTTTTGGCAAAGTTTACTCATAACATTTAAAAAGAAGCTGCTATGTACACACTACCACACTCCCTCAAATGCCCAAATAATAAATAGGGTTCCCTGCTTTAGACATTATACAGACAAGCCTCAAATACTACTCACCTCCTGGTCCTTTCTTTTTGCTTTTCTTTGATTTTTTACGTTGTGAAAGCTGAGAAAATGCTTCAGCAGCCTTCTGAAGTTTAATAACAAAAGCTTCTACATCATCCAAAACGTGGTTCAAAATTTGCTGTTGCATAGAAAAGTTGAATACACATTTATAGAAAAACCAATGTACAGTTATAATACAAGCACAATGTTCTGTATTTCTGCCGTAGATTGATAAGTTAGTAACTGAATGAAGCTTTACATTTAGGTTTCACAAGTCCACCCAAAAATAATGTACAATTTCCTTTGTGTGACCACCAGTTAACAAACATTGCCTGACGAATGCCAAATGGAAAGATGCATCGGATCAGATTTCCCCTCAACAGGTATGTACATAAACACTTCAAAACTGATACTGGCTTGTTCCAAATTCAAAGTGCATTCATATTGGATGTAGTTATATTTAGCAATACAGCAGAAGCTACTGTGTGTTGACTCATTTGTTACAAATTTTATCTTGAATAAATGTTTTGTGTCTGTCTCCCTGTGTGAATTAGTTGCTGCAAGGATGTCAGGCTCAATTTCATCCATCTACATTTACAAAGTTTTCTCTTCTTTTGCCTGTGGTTATTCACTTCCCTGGGGAGATTAAATAAATTGGACAGAGTGCACAACAGAACAAGTGAGCTGCTGGAACAAAGAAATTCAATGGGCAATTAATCAATCCCATCTTAACCAAAACAGCAAAGAAAACTGTAGTGCACTTTCACCCAATACAAATACCAAGACAACTGAGCTTGTAATTGGGAATCAGTTACTATTGGATACTTATTGGCAAGTGGCCATAGGTCATCCTGTGGGAAACAAAGTTTGAAGTATTTGAAAGACGGGATGAGGCACTGAAGAATGAGAAATCTGGATTAGATTTAAAGAGAGGACTCAAAGGCTGTTAAAAGATGCTTTATCTCTAACATGGAGGAGTATTTCCGATGGACTTTGATAGTTACAATTCTTGCAAAAGGAAAATTTAAGTACAGGGAGTTTTCCATGCTGGAAGCAAAAAATTTCAACAGACAGGAAGAACACATAAAAATGCAAAAGGCCAAGCTGGAGTAACTTTTCAGACAAAGGCAACAAGCATCAAAAGCTATGCAGACAATTCAAAATGGACTGATGAACAACTGATCGAAATTCAGAACAATTATCCAAATTTTATTTCAAGAGCTGGTTAGAATTCCAAATTTTTAAGTTGGATTAAGAGCTAAAAACTAACTACACAGCAAAAAATAACCCTGTAATCAAAAACAACTGGAGTGCTATTTCAGTTTCTTGGAGTATCATTTAACGTTACGTGGAAGAAAAATAAATCTTCGTGGAATTTAAATTAAGCTGTGTGAAAACAAAAGATTCAGCAGCTGTCCAGTACAAGATGTCGACTGTATCACTGACAGGCTACATGGTAAAATGTTTGTGTACGGTAATAGCGCTCTATGCTACTTAGAAATTTGTGGTTGGCCGTTTCATGGTCTAACCCAACATAAAATCCGTCTCCAAAACCTCAACAATAGAAACAGTGAAGTGAGTAGAGTGGTAAAATTTAGTAGTTTTATGAGGCACCAATGAAGCTACATAGAGAAGACTGAGTGTTATACTGTTCTGAGTGATGCAGGTCTGGTTGACACAGGTCACACTGTTGGCTCTGCTTTGCACTTTGCCTCTGTCAGTTAAATTTTAACATTCAAGAGCTGAAGGACCAGTTGGCTCTCTGGTAACAGAAAAAAAAACTTTGCTTTGTATCAATTTGCAATTTAGAGTCCAGAACAGGCTTCTCAGCAACAACTATTTGCATTTATATAGTGCCTTTAACATAGTAAAACATCCCAAGGCACTTCACAGGAGCGTTATCAATTAAAATTAGACTCCGAGCCACGTAAGGAGATATTGGGACAGGTGAAAGGTAGGTTTTAAGAAGCGTCTTAAAAAGGAGGGGGGGGGGGGCGGGGGGGGGGAGGTACAGCGGCAGAGATGTTTAGGGAGGGAATTCCAGAGCTTAGGGACTCGGCAGCTGAAGGAACAGCCGCCAATGGTGGAGCGATTAAAATCGGGGATGCGCAAAAGGCAATAGTTGGAGCGCAGAGATCTTGGAGGGTTATCGGGCTGGAGGAGGCTACAGAGATAGTGAGGGGCGAGACCATGGAGGGATTTGAGAATAAGATTGAGAATTTAAAAACGAGGCGTTCCCAGACTGGGAGCCAATGTAGGTCAGTGAGCGTGACTTGGTGCGAGTTAGGATATGGGCAGCAGAGTTTTGGATGTGCCCAAGTTTATGGAGGGTGGAAGATGGGAGGCCAGCCAGGAGAGCACTGGAATAGTCGAGTCTAGCGGTAACAAAGGCATGGATGAGGGTTTCAGCAGCAGATGAGCTGAGGCAGGGGCAGAGGCAGGCAATGTTACAGAGGTGGGAGTAGGCGGTCTTGGTGACAGAGCGGTTATGTCGTCGGAAGCTCATCTCGGGGTCAAATAGGATGCCAAGGTTGCAAGCGGTCTGGTTCAGCCTCAGACAGTGGCCGAGAGGGATGGAATCGGTTGCTAGGGAATTGAGTTTGTGGCAGGGATCAAAGACAACGGCTTCGGTCTTCCCAAAATTTAGTTGGAGGAAGACAGTAGACACACAGTGTGAAAAAATTTAGGGGAGCATTATAGACATTTGAGGGAGTGGCTAATTGAGGGTTATTAGTTTTTCAGACCAGCCAGAAACACTTTCCTAGTCCTGCACCATAATACATTTAAAAAATCAACACGTATTCAGGTTATTCATGGTTTCCAAAATTTACACTTTGCTTTGGAGGTACACTTAACTGAATAGCCATTTTGTATCATCCCAATATAATCATCGCATTGAAGAGTTCCCAATGTTTATCACACCAAGTACTTTCCACAGTGCAGTTAAACCATTTCACTAAATCATGATATACACAAGCATAATGCCCAAGTAAAAAAATTAAACCTCCAAGTCAGTACTTTTGCTCATAAAATGCCAATTCATCTTTTAATTTTTAATATTTTGTATTTAACAAATCCAAATGAAAAGATAAAAACAATTTAATATTCTTTCATACCACATCTCTGTCAATCCTGACTGCTGCCATATCTGAGGTTTCTTCAGGTTCATGAGTAACCTTCTGTTTTTCATCTGTTAAGAGCACAATGTTTTAATAGAAATGTTTTATGTACATTTTTCTACACCACTTTTGGAAAACTGGCATTTTTATATGGTGACTGTCTCTTTGTAGCTCAGTATATAGTTGATAGGTTACTGCTGTATTGAATAGTAATAATTTCCATAACAAAATACAGGTGGTATAATTCACTTTGGAGCAAGTGGAGGTTCTGGTCATGGGTTTGAGATAGGAAAATACAATTTTTATTTTTTTATTGCGTGATCAAAGTAAGAATTATTACTGCTGATTAACAAAATGCATTTCATTCCAGGCACCCAATGTCAGTTTTAAATATTCCCAGTCAGGTACAACACAAGTAGCTACAGAGGATAGCTCCCTTTACTTTAGTGCAGCAATGTACCTTGGCCCCTGTGTTTTCTTGGACTACACAGAATATTTATAGACAGAGAAAACTATTAACACAGCAATGTGGGCTGGCTTTGAACCCAGGTCCATGTGAAAAGGCAGTCTCTAGTTCACAGCATTACCTAGTCCCCTCTGAAAAGAATTATTTTTAACTGTGTGCATGACTGGATTTTGCAACCCAAGAAAATTAAAAGCTAGCTTATGAGGTCACACAACATTAACAACATTTTTTAGGGTGTATATTAGGGAAGATCACAATTATTTCACAAATCAACAGCATTTGACATTCAACAGCATTACCATCGCCAAATCCCCCACCATCAACATCCTGGGGGTCACCATTGATCAGAAACTTAACTGGACCAGCCATATAAATACTGTGGCTACGAGAGCAGGTCAGAGACTGGGTATTCTGCAGCAAGTAACACACCTCCTGACTCCCCAAAGCATTTCCACCATCTACAAGGCACAAGTCAGGAGTGTGATGGAATACTCTCCACTTGCCTGGATGAGTGCAGCTCCAGCAACACTCATGAAGCTGGACACCATCCAGGACAAAGCAGCCCGCTTGATTGCCACCCCATCCACCACCCTAAACATTCACTCCCTTCACCACAGGATGCACTGCAGCAACTCGCCAAGGCTTCTTCGACAGCACCTCCCAAACCCGCGACCTCTACCACCTAGAAGGACAAGAGCAGCAGGCACATGGGAACACCACCACCTGCACGTTCCCCTCCAAGTCACACACCATCCCGACTTGGAAATATATCGCTGCTCCTTCGTCGTCGCTGGGTCAAAATCCTGGAACTCCCTCCCTAACAGCACTGTGGGAGAACCTTCACCACACGGACTGCAGCGGTTCAAGAAGGCAGCTCACCACCACCTTCTCAAGGGCAATTAGGGATGGGCAATAAATGCTGGCCTCACCAGCGATGCCCACATCCCATGAACGAATAAAAAAATCATTGGAGGATCTGTACAATTTTTTGTAAATCATCAAAATAAAATTGTGCTCAAAGGCACTGCCTCACTATACGAATCGACAGCAGTGCACAAGTGAAGATATTTAGTGACTGTTTACTAGGGTGTGTACGATAATATAGGTTTCCTCCATGTCATTCTAATTCTTTAACAAGAGTGGAATATTGATAGTTTACTCCTCTTAAGTCGGAGTTGCCTAATTTGAATTATCTGTTAATTCAAACTGAAATTGTGCCACAAAACCGGTTTCATTAAAATTGCTTAATTCAAAATTTTTCAAGCAATATTGGCTTTGAATTAACAGGAATATACTGAACCAGTTATCCCAACACAAGGATACATATGCATGCGGTGTATAAATACAGCAGTGATGGCTGTGAAACCTGAAATATAGTCAGCGGTGTAGTGTGTCTGTGGAAAGGCTACACACGATTGAAGATTGGCTGCACTTGGCTGTCAACTTGTGCCCAAGCTAAGAGGTCACCCTGCTAGATTCTTTCTCGTATCAATATTAATCCTCAAGTTAGGTGTAGCATAGGTTAAAAATTCAACATTCCCTCTACACTGCATCTCTAACAGCATCCCAGTCCATTAGCATGTCCATACTCAATATCTCGGCACAAAGAACTATAGGCAAATCAGGACAAATAGTGGGGTACTGCCAGCTCATAGAACTGGTAGAGGGAAAAATGTGCTGATTGCAAGCAAGGAAAGTGGCTTTGAGGCATTACTGAACCTACCAATACAACATTACTAAACAGAATTGACATGAATCAAATGTTTACTATGTTCTCTCTGTTCCAGTACATAGCATTTTTGTAATTTTGTCTTCTTGAATTATTTTAACCTTATAATGTGTCAAACATGGCCAAGGAATCAACTTACTCCTTTGATTTTATAGCAAAATAAGGTTGTTCCCAGAAGATATCAAAATGTGCGTGTGAAAACCTTCGATTACCTTGTTCAACAGGTAAAGCCCAAGCTGACCAGGCTGCTACTCGGCTCCTAACATCCACCTGTGTAACAGTTCCTGGAGGAACAGGAGCCGGGGCGCTTGGAGGTGCAGGGATGGAAGAATTATCTGCATTTGTAATCATCCTATAATTTAAAAAAACAACTTAGTATTCCTTAGGTTAAAATAAATTGCACTATGGAAGTCCATCAGTACATTACACCTTACAATAATATAATGACAGTTTAAGTACATACTTAGGAAGCACATTGTCAGCATTTTTATTGAACTAGCATCACCAAAAAATTATCTGCAAGCATTACTTAAAAAGAAATTACTTAAAAAGAAAACAAACAAGTTATACTCAAACTCTTACCACATCCATGTGCTTTTGTTGTATTACTTCATTATATCTGGTGTTCAATTTTAAATACAATAGATCCTTAGTCTTTTGGAATGGCAGGATTTAAACACAAGATTCCCTGTCATCTCAACACAGCTCATCAATCTTACTAGCATATGGATTGACTATATAGGCACAAATTGGTAGAGAAAAAAGCACTCACTTGGAATTTTGAACAGGTTACATGATATTCTGCTCATTGAGGTACACTGTGTATCTCGAACATTTAATCAGGCCAGAGTTTTACATTACAGGTTAGCTGGACAATTTTTTTTAAAACCAGAAAAAAGGATAGCTTACGGTTAAAAGGAAGTCCAAATAGATGACCAAGGATACTATTTAATGATTAATATCCATGTGTCTTTGTACCTCAGAGTATCAGGCCTTTTCTTCTGTTTGCTACCTTTACTGTCACTGATTGCACTTTCAATATCTGCATGGATCAGATCAGCCTGCAAAAGAAGACCTTGAACTAAATCACAGCAATCGTGCCACTTAAAGTCTCTTATTACAACACTTTCTCACAAAAAGTGTTGAACACACTTGTGGAACACAAATACCCATGAACCTATGACTAACTCCATTACTGCCTTTGGTTAGCAGCTGCTTTTAAAGTGAACCTATTGCTTTTTAGTTAACTTTTTAATTTGTACTGCAAGACCAGCTGACATAATTATGGTTTATTCTTTCAGATGTAGGACAGCAATGTCTGAATTATCAAGATAGATACATAATCCTTTTCCCGAGATATTATCCAAAACATTCACAGGGATCATCCAGTTTACCTTAAAAAGAATATTTAATAACATTTCTGGCGTCACTGAAGGATCTACTAAACACCACAGGTCAAAGAAAGTACATTAGACAGTATAACTATTACCTATGGCATTATTCTAAACGATTACAGAATTTGTCCTGAAGGAAAATCAGCTGCAAGTAAATTGCCAGTTAACCATAATATGCAGTTTCAGAGGGGTGAATAATTGAAAGAATTCACAGAAAACAGCTTCAATTAAACCAAGTACTCAAAAAAAAAGCTATGGGCAGAACATTCAAGAGCCAACAAAAAGTATATATGTTGATACAACACCTTTTGGGCTTGAGTTGCTGTCCCTTTAATAAAACCATTTAGCTCAAAGACTTTGCAATTGTTTCCCATTACAATGCAGTCATACATTCAGAAAAATTATGGCACAGTATAGAGACTGGTTTGATGTACATAATACAGCTTGATACGGAATAAAGCTCAGTCAGCTGAGGACAGGTTTTTGGGCACTGTCATTTTTTTAAAGATATATTGCTGTGGCCGTCAGTTTCAGTACCAATAGTTCTCTTAGCTGCATCGTTATAGCTTTGTAAATTTGAGGAGAGTTAGCACATGCCCTTTTTTTTCCCCTTTTGAAAGGCACTTCAGCTATATAAGTGCTACTGTTGAGGTGCCAGGCAGCAGGGCACAAATGGGGGCCATTTTCACAGAAAACAGCTTCAATTAAACCAAGTACTCAAATAATTATGGGCAGAACATACAAGAGCCAACAAAAAGGAATACATGTTGCTCCAACACCTTTTGGGCGTAACTATTTCCCCACTAAAACATTCTGTAACGGTTTGGTTTATTTTGTGAATCAATAATGAAGTGCTGTTTTCTTCAGGAAATTGCTACTTTTTAAAATACATATTCTCTTACCCGAGTTTCTATCACACAGAAGATTTTGTTCACCAATTAAATTGTGAAAACAAAGCAGAGAAAGAGTTAACCCCAAGTTATATTATAGGATTAAGCCAATGCTCTCAACCAGAGCTTTAAATACACACAGGATTTAAATATTAACACAAAGTATGCAGTCGCAACTTATTTGATCAGCAGGCTAGTTAAACGCAGTATTACTTTTTATTTTAGGCAATCTGCCTGAGAGAGGTACCAAGTATTAGCCAAACCTAGAATTCAAGACCACCTGGGCTACTCTCGCCTTTTTCCCCTCACAGCGCTCTTGGCAGAGGTCTGGAAAGAATTCACTTCCAGCATCTTGAACAAGTTATGGTGCACATCACCAGTGGGGTTGGGGGAAGGGGAAAGAAGCACCCATTGATGCAGCTCCAAATTATTTATAAAATGGGGTGAAGAAAGTATGACAAAGTAAAGGCATTTAAGTTCCTTATTACCACTCTAACCCCAGTATAAAGAAATTTGCTACATATGTAGAAAAATGTATTAGAGGAGTCTTAAAAAGTTCATGTCTTACATGGATTGGTAACATGAATATACAATCAAGCAAATACTGTAGAAAGTAAAATATTTACCAACCTTAACTTCATCACATTGGAAAAGATGAATGTCAGGTTTGCCTTGGCCGGGTTCCTTGCAAACGAGTGCCAGAATGGAGTCATAGTTACAGGCATTCATCACAGACTGGCAATGCTGAATTGTGTTAAAGGGAAAGTGCTCCAACTCATTCTACAAAGAAAGCACATGGAACCTTTTTGTATTCTTGGATGTTATGGTCCATTTTGAGTCACTCCCTGCATTTTGTGCCCATTTTTTCCCCTCTTGGTCTTTTCATACCATCACTAGCTACAGCCAAATAGGCAGGACAAGGACATCCATTCCCAGGCCTCAGCCTGTACCACTCTGAACTAACTGCTAGGAGTTGCTTGAAATCAACCCAGTGATAACTGCCTATGAAGTAAATCTAAACTTTAATCTTTCTCTTCTCACCAAGTTCACCCTCTTGTAGAATTTGAGACTGCAAACGTATTAAGGTTTTGTTGTGCTCCTGAAGATTTCACTCCCCAAGACTTCCCTTTTCAAGTGCAAACATTCACAATTTCTGTATCCTCTCTTCGTAGCCACAGCTGTCTAATCTCTGGCATTAATTCAGTTCCTTTTGCCATGTCCCCTCTGAAGCCAAAATGTCCCTACAGTCATGCATCAACCAGAATTGTACACTGTATTCTAAATGGAACCAAACCGATGGTCTTGGCAAACTCATCACTACTTCTTGGCATTTACGCTCTATCTCTATACACCCCAAGGCTTTGCACTTTTTTGCTGCTGCACATTCTATGCTGACTGCTTCAGATTTCTCCCATCAGCACTCCCAAATTCCTCTTCTGGATTATATCCAGTAAGCTATTATATCCCCATTGTTTATTCTCCTTCCCCAGTGTCATCACTCTACGTATATTCATTAAGAGACATTTGGCAATTGTCATGATAGATTCTGAATCCAACAAAATCTCTATTTGTCTGCTTGTTCCTTGATTGGAGTTGTTTCCAGTTACAACGCAGTCATGCATTCACAAATTATGGCACAGTACAGAGAGACTGGTTCGGAGTACATAAAACAGTAGCACAGGTTGATATGGAATAAAGCTCAAAGGCTGCAGAGGACAGGTTTTTGGGCAGTGCAGTTTTTTTTAAAAAAAGGTATATTGCTGTGGCTGTCAATTTCAGGTACCAATAACCATTGGCTCTCTTAGCTGCATCGTTATAGCTTTGTAAACTTTTAAGAGGAGAGTTAGCACATGCCCTTTTTTTCCCCTTTGAAAGGCACTTCAGCTATATGAGTGTTACTGTTGAGGTGCCAGGCAGCGGGGCAAAATTGAAGGCCATTTCTCAAGAATTTACCCTGGGTCAGCCTCGGTCAGTAGATTGTTTTTTCCAGATTGGACAATTTTGTGGCTCAGCAAGTGATGTTGACTGGGGTTTTGAGAGCACCTGCCACAACTTCAGTGGGATGCACAGTTGTGCTGCAATTAGGATGAAAGTCAGGAGTTTGACCATTTCTAAGTTCAGCATGACCACTGTGACAAAAATGAAGCATGTTTAAGATTCAGCTTAATAGCTTTGTAAAATATCATGGTATCTTACAATTTTTATACTCTCTTTGGGTTCAGTGTTACTAACCGCTTGTCTAAACAGATCTTGTGTCCTTCATGAATCAGACTGTGCCTGTTCCTCCCCAATATGTAGGTATACATAGCAAGAGCCAGGGGTCAAACAAAGAACCCTCAGCGCTGCACTCCGGCTTACTGGAACATATCACGATTCCCACCCCATCCACCTTCAGTAACCTGAATACCAGATTGTGGCTCAGGAAATCAACAGAAATGTATTGAACATTAAACAGGTAAATGAAACGTATTTGGTGCAAATAGTATGTCTACAGAATTACAAATCTCACTGTTATCCTGAAATCGCAAAGAAGAACCTTCTCCGACAATAACATTCAACAAAAAGTTTACCCTTGAAACATGGTCGCTACTTAAGTGGCTATATGCTACCACGGAGCTCTGATTATCTCGATAACCCTGATGGCCTCAGGTGAGCAGTCACAGCCAAATATAAGCCCATAATCAGGAGCTGCTAGCTATAGTGCTGTGCGTCAAAGGGATTACAAAGAATCATGGCCCTCACATCTTCACCTCAGACATAGCTGTTAATCAAACCCATCACATCAAAAAATATCCACATGATGCCACTCACGTTGCATGTTTGAAATAAATGGCTTGATCCTTCAAAAAAATCCACTGATTTGTTCCAATCATATTGATCAGCCTGTGATTGCAACAAATTAATACTTGCCCAGATACGAGATATGCTGTTTTGGACAAAATAGAGCAGAAGTTCTGCACATAACACACACCAGCATATTTTACAACCACCTAACCTAAAGGAACCAGGTACAGACATAACACCACTTTTGGTAAAGCAGACCGTAATGTATATTCTCTGCAGCTTGAAAAAACAACTAGCAGCACAATTTTAATGGTACACTGTGACTCCAAGAAAAGGTAATAAAATAATACGCCATGGACAAAATGCTTCATTTTTGTCGTAGTACATAGATGTTAAAAACTAGCTTTACTATCCAAAATATTCCACTTCAACCGGATATAATTATTGCACAGTTTGTCTGAGACAGATTTTTCAGGGGACCAAGCCATTCAATTCAAATATAAACATCTTTTGAGAGTTTTTCAAATATGTATTTGATTGGCTGTCTTCTTTCGAACTTTCATAGAATTATTTACATCTGCTGGATTTCAGTCACTTTTTTGAAGGTATTTATCATCCCATATTTTTAACAATCTGGGAATCTGCTTGAAGTCTTCAATGAGAGATAGTTAGGCCCAATTGCTTCTGCTGAGGGCGAGAAAAGGAGAAGACTCAGTGTGCAAGAACATTACCTATCGCTTAGCACCTCAGTTGCAAACTCTTCATTTTCCACTACAGAAGGAACTTATAAGTTTAACCGCTGTAAAAATATATGTTGTGTAGCTGTTACTCTATTTGTTTCCTTGGCACACAATGAACGTAGCTAGATACTGGAGCAAGTGAAAACACCATCTACCAAGCCTTTCCACCATCTACAAGGCACAAGTCAGGAGTGTGATGGAATACTCTCCACTTGCCTGGATGAGTGCAGCTCCAACAACACTCAAGAAGCTCGACACCATCCAGGACAAAGCAGCCCACTTGATTGCCACTCCATCCGCCACCCTAAACATTCACTCCCTTCCCCACCGCGCACTGTGGCTGCAGTGTGTACCATCCACAGGATGCACTGCAGCAACTCGCTAAGGCTTCTTCGACAGCACCTCCCAAACCCACGACCTCTACCACCTAGAAGGACAAGGGCAGCAGGCACATGGGAACACCACCACCTGCACGTTCCCCTCCACGTTACACACCATCCCAACTTGGAAATATATCGCCGTTCCTTCATTGTCGCTGGGTCAAAATCCTGGAACTCCCTTCCTAACAGCACTGTGGGAGAACCTTCACCACACGGACTGCAGAGGTTCAAGAAGGAGGCTCACCACCACCTTCTCAAGGGCAATTAGGGATGGGCAAGAAATGCTGGCCTTGCCAGCGATGCCCACATCCCATGAACGAATAAAAAAGCTAGGATTCACCTATGAGTCAAACACAGAAGCCAAAAATATCTGAAGTAGAGAAACTCCAAAAGTGCAACCACTGTAGGAATATTCAGAAAGCAATATGCTGAATCTTGCTCAATTGCGTGTTTGATGGTCACTTGGATTCCACGAACATCAAGCGGGATCTCTGGCTATTAACCACCTTTCTAGCATCACGGATAAGTCAGCGTGTCTGGGCGCTGCTGGTGAACACACTCAACAGGATAATCATGCCAATTTGCTTTATGACGTGCCCATGTCAATTGACTTAAAGATAACAACAAATTGCATTTTATGTAGCGCTTTTAAAGTAGTAAAATGTCCCAAGGCATTTCACAGAAACGTAAACAGACACAGAAATTGACATCGAGCCAAAGGACACATTAGGATAGGTGACCAAAAGCTTGGTCAAAAAGGAGGTATGTTTTAAGGAGTGTCTTAAAAGGAGGAGAGAGTGGAGGAGGGGTTTTGGAAGGGAATTCCAGAGTTCAGGGCCTAGGCAGTTAATAGCATGGCCCCCATTGGTAGAGAGAAGGAAGTTGGGGATGCACAGACGCCAGAATTGGAGGAACACAGTTCTCAGAGGGTTGTAGGGCTGGAGAAGGTTAAAGGGAGAGAGAGGACAGCAAGGCCATAGAGGGATTTTTGAACATGATCATTTTAAAATCGAGGTGTTTGGGGACTGGCAGCC
Organism: Heptranchias perlo; assembly: GCF_035084215.1. Classification (NCBI taxonomy): domain Eukaryota; kingdom Metazoa; phylum Chordata; class Chondrichthyes; order Hexanchiformes; family Hexanchidae; genus Heptranchias; species Heptranchias perlo. Next base: position 12,226,302 of record NC_090348.1, on the reverse strand, counting down.
AATATAGGTCAGCGAGCACAGGACTTGGTGAGAGTTAGGATATGGACAGTAGAGCTTTGGATGAGCTCAAGTTTATGGAGGGTGTAAAGTGGGAGGCCGGCCAGGAGAGCATTGGAATAGTCGAGTCTGGAGATAACAAAAGCATGGATGAGAATTGCAGCAGCAGATAGGCTAAGACAGGAGCGGAGATGGGTGAGATTATGGAGGTTGAAGTAGATGGATATGGAGTCGGAAACTCAGCTCAGGGTCAACTGGGACACCGAGGTTGCGAACAGTCTGGTTCAGCCCAAGACAGTAGCCAGGGATGGAATGGCTAGGGAACAGAGTTAGTGGCTGGGGGTGAAAGACAGTAAATCTGCTCATCCAGGATTGGACATCGGACAAGCAGTGTGACAAATCGGAGGCAGCGGAGGAGTCGAGAGAGATAATGGTGAGGTGCAGCTGGGTGTTATTAACATACATATGGAACCTGCTGTGTCTTCAGATGATGTCGCCGAGGGGCAGCATGTAGATGATAAATAGGATGGGACCAAGGATAGATCCATGCTGGACTCCAGAGGTAACTGTGTGGGGGTGGGATGTGAAACCACTGCAGGAGATTCTCTGGCTACGAATGGATAGATAAGAATGGACCCAAGCAAAGGCAGTCCCACTCAGCTGGACAATGGAGGAGGCGCATTGGAGGCCTGCACTCAAAGCAAGTTTCCAATCAATGAACATCCTTTACCTTCCTCCCACTTACAAAATGGATTGGGTGCCAAGAAAAAGAAGAAAGGCAAAAGATTTTCAAATTAATTCTTAAGAAAAATAAATTGAAAGTACACTAACTTAAATTAGTTTAAAAAGTGGAAGGAATTGAGAAAAGAAAAGCAAAATTTTAGTTGTTAAAATTTTTTTTTAAATTATTCTAATTGTGACGCGAGTTCCAGATAACATTGGAGCATAACTATTACCATAATTAGTACTTATTTCAAAATCTACGAGCGCGCTGAAATACTGCCCTCGGATGGTCATTTCCCTGAACCTGTTAAGTGATGTCGTCTAAGGGTTAAATACATACCTACACGTGCTCCAGTTAATGATGGAATGCAAGAAAAGGTTTTTAAAAAAAATTATTTGCATAGTCTGACCAAAGTGTATGCAGAGTCATTATTACATCGAGTTATTTCGAAACTACAGCACAGAAACAGGCCATTGTTTGCAATATGAAAAATTGAAAGATTGAGCATCAAGGGCCCTCTTCCACAAGATAATTTAACGCAAAAAAAATTGTACATCCTGTAAAATACATTGTTAAATAGCTGAACTGTAGGGTCTTGGACACAGCACCAGAGGACAGCATTCAGCTGAAAATGTTAAACCAAAAACCCCCACTGCATATGTCATAATGTATTCCTCTTGATGGACCTTGTGAATATTTCATAATTGAATCAAGGGACAGCAAGATGCTAATTATACATCTACTTGCAATACTATGCTATTTACGAAATGATATATACCTAAACTCTTCGAGTATGTCAGACTGAAGTTTTCAATTACCTGATGTGATTTACCTGCATTTTGTAGTCAACCAAGAAAACCAATTACACTTTGCTTGTTTAAAAGAACAACATTTTATTGCCAGAACACACAAGATACCTTCATTTATTCCAAATCTAGCCTTCAAGTTAATATGGTGAAATTTTATTGTGCATGTAAAAGTGACTTCAGCAAATGCGTAATGCATGCATGCAGACACTCGAATGCCCTATAGATGGTGATATATACTGTGTTATGCACAGTATAAATGTACTTCTATAGAAATAAAGCTTCTATCAACTAACTGCTCAAGAAATGGTAAAATTATTTTGATGGGCAGTAAATTTACAATAAATTTAAATCAACACTGATGCATGCTATTGACAAACTTAATCAACTGTTATAAAATTAAATGACATTTGTGTCACAATTTGCTGGAATCATTTAATACTATATGAACAAATACTAACAAATGTCATTCAACTAAAGTCAATTTGTAAAGTATTCCAAATAAATTTTGTAATTGGGCGTTTTAGACAAGGATTCTACTACACCTGTGCAATTTCAATTTCATATCACTTAAATGCGTTGATGGCTCGGTCGGCAAATGCACCAAATTCTAGTACTGAGTCACACGGGTGTTAACTGGTCTCAGCTGAAGTGGTGATGTGGTCAGCACAGCTATCCTTTAAGTACCCAGTGGAAGATGGAGATGGAGAAAACTTTAGTCAGGATTTCAACTCCTGATTGTCCAGTGATACTTGTTGGAAAGTGGACCTCAAATGAGAACAGAACGAACTATGTTGTGATGCCACTGCCCCAACTCAACATTAGGCTCCTACAGCTTAGGCCATTTACAGCAAAGATTCAACTAATTTGAACTTTGCGTTTCCCAACCTGGAATCAAACCAATTTCTTACCAATTAAAGTGGCACAATCACAACTTGTTACATCAGTTACCATACACTGTGTCCATTTAATCCCACTTAAATGGGTAAACATCATTTTGCTGCATCTAAAATCAGTTGATGCACAATTTTGCTGAGAAATTTACTTTGACTTACGAGACTTACTTTGCTCTCCAGATCAATCAAGCTGACAGCTTTCTCATCCACCTGCAGTAACATGTCCTGGGTCCAGACCTTGCCTTTGGCATCGAGCAGTTTTAGTTTTCTTATACCATCATCTACTGTTATCATGGCATCCTTCCGATCCACAACAAAAGTTGCGAGGTGCTGTTTTCAAGACAGAAATTAAATCTTATAAATTGATCACATATCAATTTTGTACTGTTTCAGTTGTAAAATGTAATCATACTACACAGCACTGTCTTATTTCAGAGATGATCACAATTGAATCTTTTGCTGGTACTTTTACGAACAGAATCTGCGTTTGAATCTGGAACCAAATGCAAATTTATCCGTAAAAGGAGTCACTATTGCTATCAAAGGCGGTATGATTTTCATTAAAAAATGTCAATCTTTTTGAACTGCAAGTCTTATTTTTGGTAATGTTAAACTAGATTAAATCCCATGCATCAAAAATACATATTAAAATGTACATAATTAAATACCATCCACATTAACAAGCAGATTACCGATACTGCTTCCAGCATTTTTATGAATTGGTTTAAAATTGATCCATCCTACATGAAATGACTAAATCTGACATAAGTTATCAAACAAGAAAATCTAATTACCTCAACACGATACTGCGAGGTCTCTGACATTACCACAGTTGATTTTGCATAATTCTTTCTTTGCTCTGTAGAATTCAAAAAGTTACATTTTATGATGAATATTATGATGAATATTACATTCCATTCAACTTTTTCAGAGTGCATTTGTTTTACAGCAATTCTTCATTTTGTACTGCATAATAGTTCACCTTTAATACTGTCTTAGCACTTCTGATTTACGCAAATCGCCAAAGTAAGCATTTAAAAGTTTCTGCTAAAATCATCAAAAGATTTACATGAATGTATGGAGCAACTTAACATTTCTTAACACTACAGTACAGCATTCTCTGGTTAGAGAAACACGGGTGCAGAATGCCATACCATTTCGTAAAGGGTACAGCACAAAAATCAAACGGTAATCCAGTACCTGAATATCTTCACTTGTACAGATCATAAGTGTGTAATTCTATTAAAATTAAATACTTAGGGGGTGAAATTGGACTTGGGCGGGGCAGCGAGACAGGTGCAATCGCATTTGCCGACCATTATATGACACACCCGATACGGAGTTCTAATGAAGTCAATGGGACTGAGCATTGGGCGCGTGTACACAGGTGGAGAGTAGAGCAGGTGACCACCACCATACTGCCCGTTTTGTGTCTCCACCCATGTCCAATTTCACCCCTTAGAGATTTTCCTGAAAACATACAACTCCATGAAATTAATCTGCAATACTGAGCAAGAACAGTACAAATCTGCTTCTTCTCTGCATTGTAATTACAGGTTGCATACTGATGCTAGTTTTTTTTCCAATGAACATATAGCCAAACATTTCTGGACATTAGAGTCAGACCAGTTTTGGGTCACTGTTACATCAACAATTTGATGAAGTGCACATTAAACAATGACAGCTTCTCAATGTAAAACTAGTCAGTAAGATTTGGTAAAGAATTCCTGTTTACAAGGTAACAAGCAAGTCCTTACACAGTTGCACTATTCCATATTATGAGAGAATTAGCCCCACAATGAAAAGTGAAACAGATGTACAAGATAAATTAGGACCAGTACATCATTTTTTATTGCCACGAGGGAAATGACATAACAGTTTCATGCACAAGCGAGTTATCATTGGTTCAAAAGTGGGAAGAAACAAGCTAAATCACTTGCTGGATTCTTAAAAGCATTTTCTCGAATTTTCAAAATGCATTGTCCTGCTGCCTTCAGGTATGGTCATGCTACATACATAGATAGAGAAGGGAGGAGACTTGCCCCGGACCTCCACTACTCTTGCACTAACTGTAAGCAGATGCTCTAGAATGCTCTTCAACTTGCTCAATGATGTTCCCTCAGTCCTGTAGAGTACTCTCCTGTCCCCAACAGAATTGCTGGTTAGGAACTGATGATGTGCCAATCCTTGCCCTGTGGCATACTACTCAAAAAGTCTAATGGCCTCTTACTTACACAGCGCAGAGACATCTTACAGAGGTGGGGCTAGCTGTCATCAGTAAGCAACTGGAAGCTGTCTTCATGCTTCTTGATGTCACTGAGGGGGCACGTATAGATATGGAAGGGGAGGGGACAGAAGATAGATCCACAGGGCATTTCCAGAGATGGTGATGCTGGAGGGGGAAAGAAGCCAGTAGTGGAGATGCACTGACTATGTTCCAATTTGTACAGCTGGAAATATGCAAAGGCACTCCCAAGAAGATGGGTGACAGAGGAGACGCACTGGAGGAGGAAAACATGCTCTACCAAGCTGCACAAAAATCAACAAAGACGAGAAGGGTAAAGCACCATGGATGGTCACAGAGAATGCCATTCATGACTTTGGTTAGGTTCATTTTAGTGCTGCGAACAGAGTGGAAACTGGATGGAGGGGATTTGATCAGTTAGTTATGGGCTGTATGGTATAGAAATGCATGCTTCATCATTTCACATCTCTATGTTGGGCAATAAATTGATTGACAGTCCCTGCATATGATGGGATGATGTTAGCAGTGTTGAATTTTGCAACATATACACTTCAGACTTCACACAAGCACTTTAAGAAGTTTTTCAATGAAGCGCGTTGTAGGAAAAGACAGTTCTCAACTTATCACACTCATTCTAATGCCACACATTGAGAACAGACCATCCTTCATGGCATTTGATCATAATGCTGGGATTCTATGGAACATTAGCCACTGTTTCTAACCAGTTCCACAGGGCAATAACTGCTATTGAAGAAATTTAAATGTACCTTTTAAATATAGCCTGCAGATAGATCACATACATCAGTAAATTCCTGATGACCCACAGAGGAGAACAAAAGTTTATTTTTTCCTTGCCTCCTGAAAGCAGTGACTCATGCTGCAGTACATTTCCAAGACTACCAGCAATTCTCTGTTACCTTGCCCAAATAGAAATTCTTCATGTGCAAAAGACAGCAAGTATCAGAAAGCGAATGAACTATATTGGCTTCACAGTAGAGCCCAATTCTGCATTTAATCAATGAACATAGGATCAGAAATGTTATCATCTGGCCCATCTTACTTGTGCTGGCACCAAATGCATGTTAAAGCTATCTATTCTCATTTCCCTGTATCCTTCAATGTTTTTGTTCTTCATCTAATTATATGTCCCATATACATTTTCCAGCAGGTGTTACAGGACAGAAACCATGAGGAACCATGGACAATTTTTCTCTTCCCTAGCCCAGCGGCAGATCAATTTAACCAGCACTACCATTCCCCTGGCTAAGATCGGTCAACTCAATAAAGGCCAAGATGATAATATGGGGAAGGGTCATCAGGTTCCCCTGATTAATCATTTAATAAATAGACCTAACCTGGAATCTAGCAAACCTGCACACTAGTAATACGAGAGTATGAAAGTCAGTTAAATCTTACTTGTGTCTAAAGCTACAATTCAACTGCCTTTTCCATCTCAAGCTAACTGCCAACAGCTGTAACTGTTAATGAATTAGCAGTAAGCAATGAACAGCCATAGGTTACTTCATATTAAAATGATTAACTTGGCTTTGTACTTAAAATCATGCACAAGGTGAAACATTACAAGTCTCACTAACCAAATTCTTAAAAGGTACAATAATCACATGCAATTAGTGATGCAACAGACCGTTTCTAAGTGACCAAAAAGAGAGATGGAAAAGGCTATGGAACATCTAGAGTTAGCAGGCTTAAAGCAGGTGAGTAGGAACTGTTAAAACAGCTAACATAAAAGGAGATTTTATAAAAGTGCATTGTAAAACCAAAAATACAAGGAAAACTTTCTTTAGCAACTCAAAAGTTCTTCACCAAATAAAATAATACATTTGGATAAATGGCATAGAAACAACTGTTGAAAATGTACAGTATGCCAAAGGACTTGTTCATATCCCAATCTCAAAAAATCTGCCTTACTTATATCAAAGTGTAATAGTATTGTTTCCTTAGACTCTAGAACACAAGTGAAATATATTACTTTCACCTGCCTACAGCACCATGTTGGCAGCCAAAGGCACTTCAATATAAATCTTGAGGCAGGTAATTCCAATGAAGACAGTGAAACCTATTATATTGGGGCTGTCGATGTATCTCCCCAACACAATGCCTTACCTTCTGCAGCACACGTTGGGTCAGCTACAGCATGCTGTCCTCCTACATGATCAAGCTGATTCAGCCATTACATGGGGCTTAAATTCTCAGCACAATTCATGCAGCATTTGGCAGCTTCCCGGTGCTTTTGTATTATCAGCATTTTTTTCCTCCCATCTAAGAGGCTCAAAAGTATGTCATGGGTCAATGGTTTAGCACATGCACATTACATGCATGGACAAGAGGAGTAATTTTAAGAAAGAGCTGGCATTTATAAAATGCCTTTCACATCCTCAGGACACCCCAACATTCTTGACAGCCAATTTAAGGTGGGTGAATGTTTCTTGAGTACAAGTACAGGAAGCGGTTTCCATAAATCAAGTGTCATCATTTGAGAACAGCTCCCATGCCTTCAAAGATACGGCATAAAACGGGCCACAGAAAGCAACGACCCAACTCCGTGAGACCCCTCTGCAGCCGGGGGCCTTGAAATATCCCTGAATCAGTTGAACTTGAGGGACATGACCAAATTATTCCAACCTTCAAACCATGTTCCTCCCATTGAGCATTTAATCCCAACAATTGTATGTGGCTTCACAAAAGAAAACAAAAATGTGAAAAAAAACTCAAGTAAAGAAATGCAAATACATCAACACATACAAACATGCATTATATATGATATATAATAACCGCACAGTCCTCCTGGAGACGAAGTCCCGTCTTCGCACTGAGGACACCATCCAACGTGTTGTGTGGCACTATCACCATGCTAAATGGGACAGATTCAGAACAGATCTCAGCTCAAAACTGGGCATCCATGAGACGCTGTGGGCCATCAACAGCAGCAGAATTGTATTCCAGTACAATCTGTAACCTCATGGCCCAGCATATTCCTCACTCTACTATTACCAACAAGCCAGGGGATCAACCCTGGTTCAATGAGGAGTGTCGAAGAGCATGCCAGGAGCAGCACCTGGCGTACCTAAAAATGAGGTGCCAGCCTGGTGAAGCTACAGCTCAGGACCACATGCATGCTAAACAGCGGAAGCAACATGCTTTAGGCAGAGCTAAGCGATTCCACAACCAACGGATCAGATCAAAGCTCTGCAGTACTGCCACATCCAGTCGTGAATTGTGGTGGACAATTAAACAACTAACGGGAGGAGGAGGCTCTGCAAACATCCCCATTCTCAATGATGGCGGAGTCCAGCACGGGAGTGCAAAAGACAAGGCTGAAGCCTTTGCAACCATCTTCAGCCAGAAGTGCCAAGTGGACGATCCATCTCGGCCTACTCCCAATATCCCCACCATCACAGAAGCCAGTCTTCAGCCAATTCGATTCACTCCACGTGATATCAAGAAACGGCTGAGTGCACTGGATACAGCAAAGGCTATGGGCCCCGACAACATCCCAGCTGTAGTGCTGAAGACGTGTGCTCCAGAACCAGCCGCGCCTCTAGCCAAACTGTTCCAAGTACAGTTACAACTCCGGCATCTACCCGACAATGTGCAAAATTGCCCAGGTATGTCCTGTCCACAAAAAGCAGGACAAATCCAATCCAGACAATTACCAACCCATCAGTCTACTCTCAATCATCAGCAAAATGATGGAAGGTGTCGACGACTGCGCTACCAAGTAGCACTTACTCGCCAATAACCTACTCACTGATGCTCAGTTTGGGTTCCGCCAGGACCACTCGGCTCCAGACCTCATTACAGCCTTGGTCCAAACATGGACAAAAGAGCTGAATTCCAGAGGTGAGGCGAGAGTGACTGCCCTTGACATCAAGGCAGCATTTGACAGTGTGGCACCAAGGAGCCCTAGTAAAATTGAAGTCAATGGGAATCCAGGGGAAAACTCTCCAGTGGCTGGAGTCATACCTAGCACAAAGGAAGATGGTAGTGGTTGTTGGAGGCTATTCATCTTAGCCACAGGACATTGCTGCAGGAGTTCCTCAGGGCCAACCATCTTCAGCAATGACCTTCCCTCCATCATAAGGTCAGAAATGGAGATGTTCGCTGATGATTGCAGTGTTCAGTTCCATTCACAACCCCTCAGATAATGAAGCAGCCCGTGCCCGCATGCAGCAAGACCTGGACAACATCCAGGCTTGGGCTGATAAGTGACCAGTAACATTCGTGTCAGACAAGTGCCAGGCAATGACCATCTCCAACAAGAGAGAGTCTAACCACCTCCCCTTGACATTCAACAATATTACCATCACCGAATCCCCCACCATCAACATCCTGGGGGTCACCATTGACCAGAAACTTAACTGGACCAGCCACATAAGTACTGTGGCTACAAGAGCAGGTCAGAGGCTGAGTATTTTGTGGCAAGTCAGAGGTGTGATGGAATACTCTCCACGTGCCTGGATGAGTGCAGCTCCAACACCACTTAAGAAGCTTAACACCATCCAGGACAAAGCAGCCCGCTTGATTGGCACCCCATCCACCACCCTAAACATTCACTCCCTTCACTAACAGCGCACTGTGTCTGCAGTGTGTACCATCTACAGGATGCACTGCAGCAACTCGCCAAGGCTTCTTAGTCAGCACCTCCCAAACCCACGACCTCTACCAACGAGAAGGACAAGGGCAGTAGGCACATGGGAACAACACCACCTGCACGTTCCCCTCCAAGTCACCCACCATCCCGACTTGGAAATATATCGCCGTTCCTTCATCGTCGCTGGGTCAAAATCCTGGAACTCCCTTCCTAACAGCACTGTGGGAGAACCTTCACCACACGGACTGCAGCGGTTCAGGCGGCGGCTCACCACCACCTTCTCAAGGGCAATTAGGGATGGCCCCACATCCCATGAAGGAATAAAAAAAACACACACAATATTGTATTAATTGATTTTTTTTTGTTCATTTTAAATTCAAAATATTATTAGTTTGTTCCATATTGCTGTCAGGATAAAAAGAAATACATTTCTTGAATAAAAAGGGGCAATTCAGCAATTTCAGTTATACTAGATTTGAAGTGGGAATGTCATAACTGCTATTCTTATCAATGCTCCTTTGCATACATGAATTTGCTTCTTTGCCTTATAGGGCATAGAGAGTACTTTCATATAAAGCAGCATTGGAATAAAACTGCTGCCAGTAAAGAATGAAGGTCATGAAATATCATCCAAATAACTATTTTTGGGAACATGAGAAAATGTTCAGCAGTTTGTAAAGTTATCTGCCAACTAGCTTCCTTTTGTGACTAATATCCGAGTGGGACTTCTTGTAACAGCTGACTTGTAAATCATGAAGTATTTAGAAACAAGTTACAGAGATTTTAATGGCTACTCTTAAAGATTGTCTTTAAAAATGCAAAATCAAAATAGATTATGCACTTTACCGATATATGTAAGGGAAGTTACCAGCAAGAGCCATCCGGCAGAGTGCTTTAAACTGCAATTATCAAGTTGTTGTATTCTATCACATACTTGCACACTTTAGTTAGATACTACTGATTTCATTTAACAACTTATCAGAACTAACCAGCCTCATCATTTAATACATGATTGTCAAAAAGCTTAGTTATTTTAGACATTATGTTTTTGTTTTAAAACCGTATCAACTTATTTCACAACACAAAACAAGCTTGACACATTAATTGGGGAATATTTAGAAATAACTATTCCGGTGTCCCCATGGTACATCAAATTTATCCAGTGAGCACCTGAGCTATACAAACCAAGGAAATCCAGAGGTTTGAGCCCCATCTGTGCTGTATTAGCTGATCTCAGGCAGAGCAGCAGTGCAAAGGCTACAGTTGGCTTCAGACCCTGGGATGGTGAGGGCAGGGTGTGCGGTTTAGAATAATCTGTCATGGCTCTTGCTTCTGATCTTTATCTAGTTATACTTGCTGATGTCGGTGAGGTCAGGCTCGGCCATGACAATCTTCTCCCCCTCCCAGTGTTCAAATAGTCTGCCAGAACTCTTCAAGGCTAACAAATAAATTACTGCCCCTAGGGCAAGACAGCCGAGGGTACCTGGTGCCCATAGAATCACAACCAAGTAAGGAGTCAATACCTTTAGAAGTGGGGGATATGAGAAAAAAAATAAAACAATTGATACTGTTTTATACATTTTATAAATTAATTTTGTAATAAGACTAATGTTACTTGCAGCATTAAGGCACCACTGAAGTAAAAATTTGACCTGCTAAATACAAATTAATTTTCATTGTGGGTTCATTTTGTTGAGTTAAAACTCTTTCCTGGGCAGAAAGTGGCTGCTTGTGGCATTCAAATCTAAAGGCCAAGAAATTCCCTCCCTAGATGAGTGATACAGTTGGAGAGGAATGAAAGAATACAAGATTATTTTAAAGGGGATCTTTTACACTATAGGAATATAGTTAGCAGCAGATCCCAGGTTCTCATCAGTTGCACAGCATAGTGGCTCCATGAATGTACCAACAGGTTAAGGCTACCAGTTTCATTAAACACAAGGAGGTAATCCTGCATGTTTGCACCCTGAATCTCCTTATGGTGGAACCCAGCAATGTTATAGACATGCCTCCAATGTAGAGAGCAAAAGGGGAAGAGTGGTTACTGTCTGAAAATAAGAATCAAAAATCTGGTAAAATGGTAAGTTCTTCCCTCATCTGACATCTGGATTCTTCACAACCCCTTCCCCCAAATCAGACTTGAGAATGCATATCTAAAAGTAGCAGCATCATTAACACACAGCAGAGACCACTGGACAACTGTAGAATCTTGAAATTACATTGAGGATTTCATTAATACGATGCCCACCTCCAACATATACATATAGTACAAAAATCCTACCCTGCCATTAATCTGATGGAGTCAGAGTACAACTTGTACGTCACAAAATTGCATTAGTTCTGTCAGACGTAATGCTGATGCTATTTAACAATGGTGTTCTCCATTAACTTGAGTGGTATATTTCAACTTGGAGACTTTTAAAAGTCAGTGGCCAGATTTTTAAACACATTTCTTGCTGAACAAGCCCTTTAAGCATACTGTAGTAATAGTTACCTTCCTGTTGAAAATCACCTTAATAATTGAATATTTTTGGTTTTTGCACTTTGGTGCACAAGGAAAATTCACACAAATAGACAAAACACAAACCATCTTGGGTTTGTTTCTACCTTTCTTCTTATGTTTTGAAGAATGTAAGAAGTACAGTCCATCACCTCCTAAGACAAAGAAGGGAAGCAAAATACTGAACTCAACAGAAGACCATGCCTAAATTAAATTAATGCACATCAATTGCTCAATCATTGCAATTTTAAAAACAATCAAATGGCCTTTAAAACGTGTGGACACTACATTTTTTAAAAAACATTGGGAAACAAAAGAAAATATTTCTTTTTGCAAATACCTTTTATAAAAATGCTGAATCAGGATCACAACACACCAACTCCCACCATACTGCCATTACCTTTTTCTGTGCAGCAAATCATTTTTAAGCACAATGTCATTGATTTTAAAAGGACTGCCAGCAGGACTGTTAACATGGCAACAGGGGTTAAATTTTGTGGTAATGCAGATTTTTGGTATGCCATGATCAAGCCATTAAAGCTATAAATAAAAATATAAATGTCTCAAAACTACTTCAATAACTCAGATATCGGATCACTGTTTGCATGGTGATGGGGCACTCAATTCAATTGGCAATTCTTGCAATTTTATTTACAATGACAGAATATATAAAGAGAAAGAGGCAGAGACTTGCTTATAAAGCCATGCTGTACATGTGACAATGAACACAGTTTCAGTCACTGTTCAGGACATTGGCAATTCATAGTTCCTGTATACTGTAAAATGCTATTCGAGACTTAGCCAAGTTTCATTACAAAAAAATTTCATTTGTCAGAAATGATCAACTAATTTTGAAAACATTTAAGTGTGGTTATTCATTATCTTCTAAGATTATCTAGACTGGTATGCAGTGTGTGTTGACTGTTCATTTTATTTTTGCCAGTGATCACTGTTTGATATACCATTCTATATTTAATATACTCTTGTAACAAACACCTCCACCCCCCACAAATAATTGCCACTCTGGCTATGATGCAATAAGTTGACTTCAGTTTTTTTGTATCAAAGAGTAATAGTTACATTAACTAGATATTTCAAAACGTAACTACTGAATTTTACCTATAATACACATTACTGCTCTAACAACTTCAGCAACAGGCAGCTTACTGGTGCATTCTGCTTGTATACCATGGGCTCATACCTCGGCCTTTCATGTCTACAGATTTTCAATACAGCAAAGTTCCAAATTCAGCTACCCAAAATTTACTAGAGTGGGGGCTTTTTAATCCCCAGGACCAAAGTACAAGACCAGAGAAAATGAATTAAATTCAAGTTCATTCTTGTGAATCTCCTGCCAAACAGATATAGATGTGATTAACTGGAAACTGTTCCACTACAAGAGCTCAAAACACAAAAATAAATTGAAATGACTAATCTTTTCCAACAACTGCAATTTATTGAAGTAAACTGATCAAGAGCTCTGGAGAGATAATTCACATGGTAGTTCTTTTAACTTTGTGCGAGAAAGAAACATTTATTTATCTGCAATAGAATCCAAACCAAAGTCCATACATGGCAATGTGAACCCATCTCCTTTTATTACTGAAAAGCATGGACTGCCTCCAACAACCTTAAAGTTGTTGTGTTTACATACAGAGCATCATCATTTATAGCACGTTGTCACAAAGTTACCACAATGGTACATTTTTGACTGCTTTCAACTGAGAGCAAGAACTCAAACGGGGAATGGAGCCTTTTCTCGGATTGTGGGCTGGTCACTACTGTAAACATGCAGAGCCCTGACTGAAGGCCCAAAATTAAGCATGAGAGGTCGAGCCACATCATCGGAGCCTCCTCCCCTCAAAGCTTCTGTAGACGAGCTCTCCTCCCAGCACTGCCAGATCTCGCAACATTACACACGCTGCACCCAAGGCCTAAGGTCCCCGCCCCAACCTTTGCAGTGCTCCCACCCATCATAACTCCCTCCCCAAGTCTTGCAAAAAGACAAGTGGCAGAAATTGAGTGCATTAGTAAACCAATATATCTTAAATCAAGACAGCTATTTACAGTTTTCATGGAAAAGCAGTTGTAGAATTCAATCTAGAGGACATTGGTAAAAATTCCAAGCGACCATTTAATAAAAACATTTTCACTGTTCAAACATATTAAATCGGTGACTCATAATTTAACATTACAAGATACTCAGCCTTCACAGAAAACTTAAATATGCTTGGCTGCAAGTTCCAGTGCTGATAAGGAATTTCAGGATCCCAGTGAGTCAAAATCAGTATTTAAAACAATTAGCTATCTATGTTTAATAAATAATATACCTCCCCAACACCACATAATAGAACATTTATAAAGTTCCCTGAATGTTTACAGCAAACATAAAAACAAAGTTGAGTTAAAATTCTTTGGTATCCTTCATACAGCCAATATGATCACAAAATAAGTGTGTATAAATGTATAGTTTACATGCATCTGGTGATTTTATTAAAAATGTCACCTCAGAGCAAGACAGATTCCCAGAAACAAAAATACTTCTGTGATATTCTCTATAATTGTAAAAATGGCATTGCATTTTAACATTTGTTGAATCTGTTTAACTAAGCTAAGTATCACTAACCTTCTATGCTGCTTCAAGTTCAGCTTGGACCACAATGTCTGATTTGTCATCATTAACAGATTCTCTTACTGCTTCAGGTTCTATGGGGCTTCTCCCCCTTCTCTGCAGATCAATGACCTTAGCTGAGATTAAAGTTACAGTCCCCATCGCTTATAGCGAGCGCCTTTGTGTGAACGCGATTTTTTTTTTTATTCGTTCACGGGATGTGGGCGTCGCTGGCAAGGCCGGCATTTATTGCCCATCCCTAATTGCCCTCGAGAAGGTGGTGGTGAGCCGCCTTCTTGAACCGCTGCAGTCTGTGTGGTGACGGTTCTCCCACAGTGCTGTTAGGAAGGGAGTTCCAGGATTTTGACCCAGCGACAATGAAGGAACGGTGATATATTTCCAAGTCGGGATGGTGTGTGACTTGGAGGGGAATGTGCAGGTGGTGTTGTTCCCATGTGCCTGCTGCTCTTGTCCTTCTAGGTGGTAGAGGTCGCGGGTTTGGGAGGTGCTGTCGAAGAAGCCTTGGCGAGTTGCTGCAGTGCATCCTGTGGATGGTGCACACTGCAGCCACAGTGCGCCGGTGGTGAAGGGAGTGAATGTTTAGGGTGGTGGATGGGGTGCCAATCAAGCGGGCTGCTTTATCTTGGATGGTGTCGAGCTTCTTGAGTGTTGTTGGAGCTGCACTCATCCAGGCAAGTGGAGAGTATTCCATCACACTCCTGACTTGTGCCTTGTAGATGGTGGAAAGGCTTTGGGGAGTCAGGAGGTGAGTCACTCGCCGCAGAATACCCAGCCTCTGACCTGCTCTCGTAGCCACAGTATTTATATGGCTGGTCCAGTTAAGTTTCTGGTCAATGGTGACCCCCAGGATGTTGATGGTGGGGGATTCGGCGATGGTAATGCCGTTGAATGTCAAGGGGAGGTGGTTAGACTCTCTCTTGTTGGAGATGGTCATTGCCTGGCACTTATCTGGCGCGAATGTTACTTGCCATTTATCAGCCCAAGCCTGGATGTTGTCCAGGTCTTGCTGCATGCAGGCTCGGACTGCTTCATTATCTGAGGGGTTGCGAATGGAACTGAACACTGTGCAGTCATCAGCGAACATCCCCATTTCTGACCTTATGATGGAGGGAAGGTCATTGATGAAGCAGCTGAAGATGGTTGGGCCTAGGACACTGCCCTGAGGAACTCCTGCAGCAGTGTCCTGGGGCTGAGATGATTGGCCTCCAACAACCACTACCATCTTCCTTTGTGCTAGGTATGAGTCCAGCCACTGGAGAGTTTTCCCCCTGATTCCCATTGACTTCAATTTTACTAGGGCTCCTTGGTGCCACACTCGGTCAAATGCTGCCTTGATGTCAAGGGCAGTCACTCTCACCTCACCTCTGGAATTCAGCTCTTTTGTCCATGTTTGGACCAAGGCTGTAATGAGGTCTGGAGCCGAGTGGTCCTGGCGGAACCCAAACTGAGCATCGGTGAGCAGGTTATTGGTGAGTAAGTGCCGCTTGATAGCGCTGTCGACGACACCTTCCATCACTTTGCTGATGATTGAGAGTAGACTGATGGGGCGGTAATTGGCCGGATTGGATTTGTCCTGCTTTTTTTTTTGTGGACAGGACATACCTGGGCAATTTTCCACATTGTCGGGTAGATGCCAGTGTTGTAGCTGTACTGGAACAGCTTGGCTAGAGGCGCAGCTAGTTCTGGAGCACAAGTCTTCAGCACTACAGCTGGGATGTTGTCGGGGCCCATAGCCTTTGCTGTATCCAGTGCACTCAGCCGTTTCTTGATATCACGTGGAGTGAATCGAATTGGCTGAAGACTGGCTTCTGTGATGGTGGGGATATCGGGAGGAGGCTGAGATGGATCATCCACTCGGCACTTCTGGCTGAAGATGGTTGCAAACGCTTCAGCCTTGTCTTTTGCACTCACGTGCTGGACTCTGCCATCATTGAGAATGGGGATGTTTGCAGAGCCTCCTCCTCCCGTTAGTTGTTTAATTGTCCACCACCATTCACGACTGGATGTGGCAGGACTGCAGAGCTTTGATCTGATCCGTTGGTTGTGGAATCGCTTAGCTCTGTCTATAGCATGTTGCTTCCGCTGTTTAGCATGCATGTAGTCCTGAGTTGTAGCTTCACCAGGTTGGCACCTCATTTTTAGGTACGCCTGGTGCTGCTCCTGGCATGCTCTTCTACACTCCTCATTGAACCAGGGTTGATCCCCTGGCCGCATGGTAATGGTAGAGTGAGGAATATGCCGGGCCATGAGGTTACAGATTGTGCTGGAATACAATTCTGCTGCTGCTGCTGCTGCTGCTGGCCCACAGCGCCTCATGGATGCCCAGTTTTGAGCTGCTAGATCTGTTCTGAATCTATCCCATTTAGCACGGTGGTAGTGCCACGCGACACGTTGGATGGTGTCCTCAGTGCGAAGACGGGACTTCATCTCCACGAGGACTGTGCGGTGGTCACTCCTACCAATACTGTCATGGACAGATGCATTTGCGACAGGTAGATTGGTGAGGACGAGGTCAAGTAAGTTTTTCCCTCGTGTTGGTTCGCTCACCACCTGCCGCAGGCCCAGTCTAGCAGCTATGTCCTTCAGGACTCGGCCAGCTCGGTCAGTAGTGGTGCTACCGAGCCACTCTTGGTGATGGACATTGAAGTCCCCCACCCAGAGTACATTTTGTGCCCTTGCTACCCTCAGTGCTTCCTCCAAGTGGTGCTCAACATGGAGGAGGACTGATTCATCAGCTGAGGGAGGACGGTAGGTGGTAATCAGCAGGAGGTTGCCTTGCCCATGTTTGACCTGATGCCATGAGATTTCATGGGGTCCAGAGTCAATGTTGAGGACTCCCAGGGCCACTCCCTCCTGACTGTATATCACTGTACCGCCACCTCTGGTGGGTCTGTCCTGCCGGTGGGACAGGACATACCCAGGGATGGTGATGGAAGAGTCTGGGACGTTGGCTGACAGATATGATTCTGTGAGTATGGCTATGTCAGGCTGTTGCTTGACTAGTCTGTGGGACAGCTCTCCCAATTTTGGCACAAGTCCCCAGATGTTAGTAAGGAGGACCTTGCAGGGTCGACTGGGCTTGGTGTTTTGCCGTTGTCGTGTCCGGTGCCTAGTGGTCCGATGCCGGGTGGTCCGTCCGGTTTTATTCTTATTATGACTTTTCGTAGCGAGATTTTACAACTGAGTGGCTTGCTAGGCCATTTCAGAGGGCAATTAAGAATCAACCACATTGCTGTGGGTCTGGAGTCACATATCGGCCAGACCGGGTAAGGGCGGCAGGCTTCCTTCCCTAAAGGACAGTGGTGAACCAGATGGGTTTTTACGACAATCCGGTAGTTTCATGGCCATCATTACTGATACTAGTATTTTAATTCCAGATTTTTATTTAATTAATTGAATTTTTAATTAATTAATTGAATTTAAATTCGCCAGCTGCCGTGGCGGGATTTGAACTCATGACTCTGGATTTTTAGTCCAGGCCTCTGGATTACTAGCCCAGTAACATAACCACTATGCTACCGTACGCAGTGGCCGGTATAACAAACAAATGATCGTGTTGAAGTAGTGGAAGCATAAAAGAACTAAGGATGATTCTGTTCAGCACATACAGTGGGCGATTCAGAAGCTTGCACTGACAGCCGATGAACATCAATTTTGCTGAGATTAAAGCTTTGGAATAATCGGGTGTCTGTAGGAGGTCAAGTTAAACGGGCCGGGTGTATGCTCTCATTTTAAAACGGAGCCGGAATGCATCACTTCAATTCTTTGTTAATTTTTTTTTTTAAGTTGGATCATATTTAACCTCAATGAGAAAAAACCTCTTTCAAAAGTTTAAAACAGAGCCAGAGTGTGTCCAGGCAAGAAGAGCTCACAGCAGTGTCAGGAGTTCTCGAGGTCACAGCGAGTTAGGACATAATGACAGGTAACCACGAGGTGCGAACAGTTGTTTGAACTGCCCGTAATAGCCGGCTGGTTTAATAGAGTTTAAGTGGCGCCTTTGTAATTGACACTTCTGGTAATAGCAAGTGGCCAGACTCATTTGCTCGGTATAGGCAGCTGTCTGGGATAAACAGGGTCGGTGAAAATGGTGGGGACTCTATTCAGACAGAATATGCCACTGTGAAAGCTACTTTTGCTGCAGAGTATTACAAAGATTGTTGATGACTGTTTTGACACCACAGAACCGTCCACCCAACACATAACTGGGCACCTTAAAAGAGCAAAGTTAATTTCTTTGCAGTAAAAAGAGCAAGTGCGAAATCGATAATCTGGGTAACCAATAAATCACGCTTTTTGGAATCCCAGAACTATGATCCCGATTATTCATGCAGTCTAAGACCTTTGTGTGGTGAGATTTTTTTTAAAAAAAACTATGTTGGGGGGTTGGAAGGAATTGTGTTAAAATTTACCCACCTCCAAATTGATGATATTCTCAAGTAAGCCTGTTTAAAATCATCACGACCATTCTTCTGTGGACACCAAGGCATTTCTTGGAAGAGAAACGCCCCCTCCCTCCTCTAGTCTCAGCCTTAATTATACTTGCTTTTAATATTTCTACCTGAAAGTGACACCTGCACGATGTTCTGGCTAACTGTCTTGGATTGCAAAAAATTACTCTAGATTCCCACAAGGAAGGGTCCAAAGAACAAAGAAGCAAATGTGCCATTCTGATGAGGACAAAGCTGAGTTAACAGAGTCTCTGGGTTTACGATGTTCTTCTCTTCCTGAGGTTCGCCTGCTGTCAAGACAGTTACGGTTAACAAAGTTTAATGCTCTGAATTTGTGCTGCATATAGTTGCCTAATTTAGTGCCTTTAATATTTTTTGTTGAATTGCTGTTAGTTTGCTGGCTCAATTTATGGGATAGTTCTTTGAGTAGCATTGGCATTATGGTTAAAATGACATGGTTTGTTTAGAACACTTAAGATGTTTGGTGTTTGGAAATTTACCTGCAAACCTTTGTTCTCCTAGAATATCCGTAACAGATTATACGAGTAATTTGATACATGACAGGTGGTAAGTGTAGCATGCTTGAGGGGAACAGGTGACTTTGGACCTATGGTTCCCAAAGCTCTCCACTGCTGAGGTTTTTCTCCTGTCACACCTGGGACTCTTGTAGATTAATTGATAGAGATTGATTGCTATGATTGGTAAACAACTCCATTATCATTGCATCATGCCATTACCAGGATTGAAGATAGCAGATTCAATGGACCTTTATCTTTTTTTCATCTAGCAATTCCTACATATAAATTTATTTAACATGGCCTAGCCATAAGCTTTCTAAGATTCTATTTAAAGTATTCTGCTGCTAGGCTGCACTCTTGGAATGGGGGTCAAAGCATGGAAAAGGAGAATAATTAATTCCTGGGGTTTGAATCTACACAATAGCTTTAGTTATTTAAGAACATAACTTGGCCAAGGAGAGAAGGTGGGAAAAAGGGAGGGAGTGGAAGAGGGGAGAGGTGTGCATGAGTGCATAATATTTTTGTATTTCTCTTTGGCACTTAATTGTGCTAGCCTTCAATAGTTGAGTGATGGAAATTAAATCAGAGTGAGAAACCGGTTATTAGAATATATTTTAGCAATCTCCCATTGGATTATAAAGATGAACCCATTTATACTGTCATTCCTCAAACATGACTTACAAATGGATATTCTCATTCCTCTAGTCACCACTGATGACAAAATATTTACATCTCCGCACAGATGTAGTAGCATATATATTTACACAATTAGTAAGTGACTGACCACTTGACAAAGGAAATGCATTGTAAAAATACATCAATTAAACTAATTTTTGCACCATCAGCACAAAGATCAGAAAAAAAAATAATTTTGCCAAATTAGATGAACAAATCCAAAGACAAAATATCTTTGAATCAAGCTACTACAGAAAAGAGGAAAGGAAAGGGAAAGGGCAAGGGCAGGAACAATGACTGAATTATAAACAGAAAACAAAAATCCACTTACACACCAATTATGTATAAAGCAGCATTTGTAAAATGATTTCATAGTTAACTCACCATACAAGGCTTTTCCACTTGTCTTCGATGAAGTATTGTCCATCGCTGGTTGGGTCACTATTTGAGAAGCATAGCCACTATAAAAATAATAAGAACCAGAATGTTGAATCTGACAGCGTTCTCTTTTCCACCCCTCTCAAAAATTGAAGAAAATTATACATAACAGAGCAAGTTTTTAAATTTGTATGGCAGGCATGTTGGAATTCATTTATTTTGCATAATCTCCATCATTTTATCATCTCAAAGCACTTCTTAAGAAATCAAAAGTGACATCAATGTTTTTGCTGCATTTTGATGTGATGGAAGTGCATTTAACATATTTAATACATCTAAAATGGATGACTGATTTTGAATCTCAACAGTAGTTAACACAATCAATTTGCGTATATCATGCTGCGGACAAGTTCCATAACAATCCATTATACCCAAATTGAAATTAGTGAAGAAAATAAATAACGATTAACTACCTTCAACATAGGCGGTCTTGGTCTTCGAACATGGATTTATCCTTCACATGCATTCTTGATGTGTGGAGTGCATTTGGGGGAAATTATTGAGAAAGTTTCTAACCTAAAGTCACGAGAATCATGACAACTTGTCCAATTGCATACTTCATAGAAGAATCTTGTACAAAACAATCTTTGTTTGACAAATAGCCTGCAGTGTAGGCTATGATCAGAAGGCAAAACACAGTTGAAGCTACAGTTACAAACATTAGGAGGGAGAATGGGACTCTTGTATGGGAATAAGGATAAACTACTTTCAGAGAATGAGGAAGCCTATATATAAAAAATAGGGAATTTAATTTTCTTTATAAGTCATTTATTCTCCACACATTGAGTGTACCAAACTAATGCCGGAAAATGTGTAGGTTGACAATGACATTAAGACCTACCTTGAAGACCAACGCCTCAAAGAGAGGCTCTTTGGGAGAAAGAAGGGGAGGAAAGAAGTCTAAACGATGAATGAGTACTAGCGAAGGCAGGGAGATTACTTCATCAGGTCATGACATGTAGAGTCAAGAACAACTCGACACTGGTCCCAGAACTGCAGTTTAAGTGAAATGAGCTGATATTTCAACTGATGCTGATCAAACATGCTGCATCCCACTAAGTATTGTTACTTCATGAGATTGCTTAATTTTTATTGACATGCAAAAAAGCATCTAAATCTATGTAAATCTCGAGTCCTGTTATACAACATCAAATCTTTAAAGATATATATGCAGCGCAATCTTCTTTCAAACTCACAAGAGCACAGTGGAGAAAAAATATTCAGCTCCAAGTGTATTAAATTGGAAATCAATGCAACTTAAAGATTAAAAAGCAGATTAGGTCTAACAGCAGCTCAATCAGACAAAATATAGTGGATCTAATGGGAAAATATGAAATTCATAACCTTTAATTTAAGCACATGGTTTATGACTGTCTTAAGTACTAGAAGTTGAAGGTCACAGATAGTATAGACAAAGTGAAAACATAAGATTATTGAGAGCAAAACTAAGATGCTAGTGGGATTGAGGGTCCAGGAACCCTCCATTAATCTTCCTGGAATTTGATACCAACATTCTCCTACGAAATTTGAAGTGATTGAAAAGCTCTGACACAAACTCAAACAAAACTACATTTTATATTACAAATAGAAGAAAAGCTGTCAATACCACAAATCTCTTTCACTTACATTACACACTCACCTTAAAATGGGATATTTCCTGTCTGCTTCAAGCATGCCCAAGAAGGAAAGTCAGTTTAAAAATCAAGTCTTTGGATAACAAGCTGTTTCAGTCATCAACTGAATCAGTTTTGAAAGGTCCAGAGATCTACTCTTACACCCTCCCGAAGCAAAACTACTACCAGATTGTGATAAAAGAGGAAGGGAAGGGAAAAGGCAGGAACATTGACTGACATGGGCAACTTAAACAGGTCCAGCCCTGACTAATGACAATGACTGTGACTGTGACTCTGTTGCACCCATCAATCTCAAGTCCAGTCACTGGAGATTGGTTATGCAGTCAGGGAGTAAGAATAAGGTACTGCAGGCTATGAATTGAAAGAAAAGAAAGAGTTTGCATTTATATAGAGCCTTTCACAATCTCAGGATGTCCCAAAGCGCTTTACAGCCAACTAAGTACTTTTGAAGTGTAGTGTAGTCACTGCTGTAATGTAGGAAACGCGGCAGCCAATTCCCACAAACATCAATGAGATAATGACCAAATAATCTGTTTTAGTGATACTGGTTGAAGGATAACTATTGGGAAGGACACTGGGAGAATTCCCCTGCTCTTCTTCGAAATAATGCCATGGGATCTTTTACGTTCACCTGAAAGGGCAGACGAGACTTCGGTTTAACATCTTATCCGAAAGACGGCACCTCCGACAGCGTAGCACTCCCTCAGTGTGGCATTGGAGTGTTAGCCAAAATTTTATGCTCACGTCTCTGGAGTGGGACCTCAACCCACAACTTTCTGACTCAGAGGCAAGAGTGCTACCAACTGAGCCACAGGTGACACAAATGAGCAGGAATGGGTACATATAAAACTTTAGCAGATTCATATCTAACTGGTATAACAGGTTAAATGAGCGGGCAAGAAAGTGGCAGATGGCTTATAATGTGAGGTTATTCACTTTGGTAGGAAGAATAGAAAAATAAAATATTTTTTAAATGGTAAGGAACTAAAATGTTGATTTTCAGAGAAATTTGGGTGTCCGTGTACAAGAATCACAAAAAGTTAGAGTGCAGGTAAAGCAAGCAATTAGGAAGGCAAATGGCTGCAGGCCTTTATTGCAAGGAGGTTGGAGTACAAGAGTAAGGAAATCTTACTACAATTGTACAGGGCTTTGGTGAGACCTCACCTGGAGTACTGTGTAGAGTTTTGGTCTCCTTATCCAAGGAAGGATATACTTGCCTTAAAGGATGTGCAATGAAGGTTCACCAGATTGACTCCTGGGGTGACAGGGTTGTCCTATGAGGAGAGATTAAGTTGAATGGGCCTATACTCTCGAGTTGAAGAGAATGAGAGGTTATCTCATTGAAACATACAAGATTCAGAGGGGGCTTCACAGGGTAGATGCTAAGAGGTTGTTTCCCCTGGCTGGAGAGTCTAGAACTAGGGGGCATAGTCTCAGGATAAAGGGTCAGCCATTTAGGACTGAAGGAATTTCTTCACTCAAGGGGTTGAGAATCTTTGGAGTTCTCTACCCCAAAGGGTTGTGGATGCTCAGTCATTGAGTATGTTCAAGGCTGAGATAGACAGAATTTTGGACTCTAGGGGAAATCAAAGGATATGGGGATCGGGCAGGTAACTGGAGTTGAGGTCGAAGATCAGCCATGACCTTATAGAATGGTGGAGCAGGCTCAAGGGGCCCTACGGCCTGCTGCTATTTCTTATGATGTTGCGCATTACAAATTTAGTTCAGTCCCACCCCTCAAAAATCAGAAAAAGGGGCGTGTGTGTTAGTAAGGGTCAGAACACCTTTAAATTATCAATTGAAGCAGTCAGATGGCTTTGATGACACTGCCAGAGGAGTGGCTTAAAGCTGGTGGCAATGGCCTTTATGATAGAGAGTGTCAAAGCAAAGCTTGTAGTGATTCGTTAAACTAGTGTGTGTGATGGCAAATCCTAACAGTTGCTGTTACAAAGGGAAATCCTCCATGTTGGAAATCTTCCCTATGGGAGTGGATATTCCCTATGGAAACACTTCCAGAGCGGACTAGCTCCATGAGGTTTGGAAGCTTCAGCTTCAACCAGTTCTTCATCTGAGACTGAAAAGGTAAAATTCAAGATCATGCCATGAACATCCAATAGTGCTTCTGGCAGCTTTAAGTCACCAAGAGCATACATGCTAACCAACGTTCAAGGATGTGTTTGGTAACACGATTGTCCGTTGGGTCCACTGTAGCTCTAAATCATACATGCCTACGTTAATAGCCTCCTAGCCAAGGCGTTAGAGTTTGACGTGACATCTGTACCCTTGGCCTAGGAGACAGAGGCAGATGATCCAGCACCATAAAAGTATGAAATCGATCAATTGATTTTGAGCACCAAAAATCAATATGTCTCTGCACCTACTGATGCTCCAGCGTTACAATACAAGGTAAAAGAAGTGTGGTGTGGAAGAACCTCCAGCAACAAATCGATCTTGTGCTTGAACAGTAACCTAAACTGTCTGTACTCCCTTTTGAGTGCAGACCCAATTCCTGAGACTAACTTAATGACTGGAGGTATTATACCAAAGTCATGTGGTTGCCACAGACCAATCAAATACCAGAAAATGGGGCTTCAGCAATGAACAGATGGATTCAATATTTTTTAAAAAAAATAACTGCTCATGTGAAAAAGTAACTTGTCTGTAGATGATGCATTTAATCCTTTGTCTAACAAATTCTCATTCCTCGAATTTGGTTGAGAAAATGACTAATACACACTACAGTTAAAATGCCTTTAAAATACTGAGCAAATAGTTCTTTTCAGCCGAATTTTTTTTTAAAACAGAGCTGCCATTATTTGAAGGGAGATTTAGAAATGGCATTTAAAACATCTTTAGAAATGCACATAAATTCTGAAGATTTTCATGCTTCAGCAGAGTACAGGATTTCTACACAAAACCAGCTCTGCCTCAGTGATGAGCATGTGTTTATACACCAGTTGGGTGTTCCAACTTGGGATCAATCTTTTACCTAAACATTCTTGTATAACTTTAAACTATCAACATTTTTGCACTGTTTAAAAACAAAACTAAACAGCCTAAAAAAAATGGAAACACTGAATTTGTTATTATGCTAAGTAATAAATACTATCTGTTCCAAAGTAATAATTCACCCAATGTATATGGTGGGGCATTAATCATTTTGTATGGAGCACATCTCACTGCTTTCAGATAGGAGGCATCACATCTGCAGACCTAAATCAATAGTTGGATGTCGCACAGGAATGTCTGTAGCTCATAATCCCAATCAGTACCCACACTCCCTGCACCTTTTGATCTGAATACTAGATGATGAGGATTTGACATTCAAAACAAACAAAAAGACAATAAACCCACAATATTAACTTTTTGTTTTCTTCCCTTTTCCATGCACTGATCGTGTGAGAGGATATGCAACAGGTTGCATGCTCCCTGAGCCTGATAATACAATTCTACGACTGGCTGCTTGGAGGCATGCAGAGTAATCTGGGATTAACTTGCACTCTGAATATGGCTTACTACCATGACTAAACTTGGGAGAGGGAGGAAAAGAAAAGGGGGGAGAAAAAAAGAACTTGCTTCCTTCGGAAACTCTAATTCACTCCAGTTACTCTGTGGGTCACCAAGCTTTTTTAATGGTACTGAACAGGAAAAATTAAAGCAAGTCATGTCAGTGGGCATGAACTGTAACTATAGCTAAATTGAACTGTTCGGTTGTTCATCTCAAGTTTAAAAAAAAGCAAAATAGCTCAAAGCCAAGGCGTGGTTATGTGTGAGAGACAAACACTAACTTCAAAATTTGGCAAACGTACTTCAATGGAGAAGAGTAGGACCCGAATCCTTCCTGGTGGTAGCTCGAGAGATGTCCATTCATTTTTCGTCTCGTCTCAGAACTGTAATTTGAAAGAAGCAGCAATAATGTCTTTGTGAACCGAATGAAAAGCATTATGTTTGCATAACATACAAAGCACCGTCAACTGGAATATACAAAGAACCGATAAATTTCCTCCACAGTTTATATTTATAAATGGGGTATCACAATATTGTACCTTGTTTTCATTAAAGGTTTAAAAATTGATGCTACCCAAAGGCAATTTACATGCCTGCTGTACTAACAAAACAAAAATTCATGCTGTTGCCATTTCATAGCACTTAATCTACAGGGATTGAATTTTGATGACTACAGACCAACAAGGAGCTAATTGTTTACTCAAACACTAATTGTTTGCATATCACACACACCTGGGCTCTGACTTATTTTCTAATGTAAAATAGAACTCACTGTATGTGGAAATCAAAGTTTTGCTTTTGTAACCACTTTCAAATTATAAACTATGTAACCGGGTGTCATGCCAATTTACAAAGTTAAAAAATGCAAGCTTTATGTGAAAAAAATCAGTCAACATTAAACATCATTTCATGCAATCCAAACCAGGCAATGTAGCCCAATATCCTGCCCCAAGGATTCACCTGTTGTGCATCTCCGTGAAATTGGACAACATATACACACAACCCAACAAATTTGGGTAATAGTTCAGTCTTAATTCACAATCTGCGGTAGCAGATCGTGGTCCCAGATGCACAATCAGCTACACCTTGGACTTGAAAAAGCATCACAGCTGTCATATGAATAAAGTATGCAGGACCTATGCAAGTATTGCAAATACAACTTCAATGACTTGTCTCCTAATTACCTTAAAGTTACTCTCAAGATTGCTTTGCACATGAAAATAATATTCCCAAGTTTCCAATGCCGTTTTTCTTTAATTCTCTTCAACTTTGAATCATCTACTCATTTTTCCACTAGTTTTCCAGCACATGAAAAAGTTCAGTAACTGAATAAATGAAAATCAGTAGGGACAACTTTTCCCTTTAGGGATTGTCCTTTTAGACCACGGCACCATTCGCACATCATGGCATTCCCATGTGACCTTTTGGAATGAAGGAAGCCAAGTAGCACAAGGTTATTACCAGAAGCCCCAATCAAGAATTACATCCTTTTGATGAACTCTTACCAAATGAGAAATAAAACAACCAGAACAATGAAACACAAATAGTTAACATTTCATTATACTCATATTGTGTAAGAGAGATAAACTCTCTCAAGTCCAATGAGTGATAAGGTTGTTACTTGGATAACAAAAAAGGAGTAGAGCACCTAATTATGTAATCCACCATTCCTTTTCAATGCTTAATCCCATGTACAATTCTTACCAAGTAATTTACGAAGTAAGGTGAGCTTAGGAACAAAAAGCAAAACACATCTGCCAAAACACACATTTTTTGTACTTGTTGGAGACTTCCATCTGCATTCAACGCTGTGAGAAAGCTGGCTTCCAGATCTCTGCTGCTGACACCATACCGAATTGCAAGAAGATGCATTACAGCAACTTCGAACAGACAGCTCCAACACCCAGCACAATTGTGCATCCCCATTCACAAAGTTGAAGTACTATTGAAGGAACATGACTACCATTATTCCACAAAACTATACATTGTGCAAAAATTTAAAAAACATCAAATACTAATCTTGCAAAGTAAGTTTCCATCATGTGAATGAACTATCTGGGAGATAATAATCAGGAGCATTCTGTGCTAGCAGCAGCACTACTGACTCAGGAATAGCCTTGGACTACAACTTCTGCCCACTTCTCCAGAAACACTGGCGCCATCTCATCTACATTATAACATTATATCTGAAGTTGGGACTCGTTGCCATTTAGGTCCCACTTACATTGCAGGTAGCAGTGAAGAAACATACAGACAAATCACAAATGTCATTGTTGGTTGCAGACCTTCTCTGATTACTAGTCTGCCTGGGCCTTCCTGAGTTATATAAAAACCACATCACTGTTTACACTGGCGAACAAAGTGCTCAACCCTTCGACCAGAAAAAGTGACTGGCATTTTACATATGCACGATTTTATTCTCGCAAACTGCTGGTTTTGAACACAGCCCATCAGTAGATGTTTTGTGCAGAATTTTCTGTGCAGCGATGATGTAACTGAGAATGGCACTTTGCCATGCACATTGGAGGAGATGGGATTTCGATCCAAAAATGTCTGTTCTAAGGCTTCCCCAAACTAGCAGTTTAAATAGTGACTGATGCTAAACTGGTCTGTGTGTAACAGCACATTTAAAATGGCAAATGGATCTGGTCACAAACAAAATGAAGGAATCTGGAGTGCTGTCTCAGTCAGCTCCAAAAGTTTATAGTTGCTTTCATGATTGGGACCAGGTGGTGGTCCAGTTATGAAACTAAAAAAGCTAATTACAGTAAATATACTGAACTAATTTTTTTTTAAAAAAGGAAAATATTTAATAACCTGCATTTTAACTCATCTGCAGAGGAATGTTGTAGTTCTGTGGTGATAATGTAGTTTGTGGATTTTAAGGATTTAAAAGAAATGAGACTGAATGCACCTTTGATTTTTTTTAAATAAGTTTTTAAAAAAAGATCTATTTGAGCATCAGTATTAATGTACTTGGCGCTATTTTTTTTGAGAAATTTGAAATAAGCAACAGCAGCAATGAGATACCTGGTCACATGGTGGTATTTGCCGTGGCAGAAAGTGGTCTATTTTTAGTATCACACTAATGCTGAGGCTACATTTACTGTATACAGTAACATGCAGCAATTAAGGCAAACCAGTGAGTGCGCAATTAAGCCTTCACATTACAATAGTTCAATAGATCATACTTTCACCTTCGAGAAAAAAAATCCACCAGATGTTCTAGACTATTAAGCCTACTTTAACCCATTACCCCCAAAATACCAGTAAAACAATAATTCTGCCTTTCAGCACAATATATTCCAGAATCTGAGAACACAAAACCTGCCACAGATTGCCACATAACTATTTTACGTAAATATAAAACTTGCTTGCGATCTGGCCATTGTTTTTTGAAGTTGGTCAAAATGGCTCCTGAGTTCATCTAGTGAGTAGCTGAACCTTATAGACCAGGAAGGTTGAAGGTGATTCATGGCCTGTGTTGAATTAGCTGATGACAGCTGGGATGCCAGCAGGATTCTTATCATTGGCCTCAGTGCCCTCAGTTACGGTAGGAGGGGGAAAGTCAGCCAGAACGCATCACTTTCCAGGAGCTCCTGCTGGAGGTACATGTGTATGGATGGTGGGTGAGGACAGGAGTGGATTCAGCTCCTCCCCTGCCCCCCCCTCCCCCGCCAAATAGCATGTTGATAATCATCAAGGCTCATACGTGAATAATGGCTACTTGGATGAGGTACTGTAGCCTGACAATTCAAAGACTTTGGGAAGGGAAAAAAATTTGGCAAGAATGTGATTTCACAAATGAAGCTTACTTAAGCAATGTGTGCATCTACAAATTGGATAACATACATTAGATGTTTTCTTCATTTACCACAAGCATGTATGTGGCACTCCAATGGTACAATTTGGGTACAATGAGGGAAACAAGATAGTTGCATCTGATTGAAGATGGAAGCTAATTCTGATTTGGGAATTTGAAATTTTGCTGTCTTCCCATTCCTGTGCAGCTGTTAAGGGAGATCTGATAAATCCATCAGTTTGGCCACAGGCAACGAGAAAATGTTCTGTGAATTTAAATTATCGTACAATATTCAACTGATGATTAGATTTATACTGACAACTGACTGTTAATCATGAGTTTCTGAAACTGATTAATATTGCTGAAAACATCACTACAAAAAAACCCACAGATTATCTGGTCATTATCACACTGCTGTTTGTGGGACTTCGCTGTGCGCAAATTGGCTGCTGCGTTTCCCGACGTTACAACAGTGACTACACTTCACAAGTACTTCATTGGCTGTGAAGCATTTTGGGACATCCTGAGGTCGTGAAAGGTGCTATACAAATGCAAGTTAGTTCTTTCTTCCTGTTCATTTGTACATCCTGTCAAGGTTCTCAAACGAGTTTGAAGCAGCTTTCTTTCAGTACTGTTTTGTTGATGCTCACTTCACTGGCTTCTAAATATAAGATTTCTTCCATGGCCAAACTTCAGCTGGAAAAAGGACATTAAAACACTGAACATAACACATGCAAGAGAATCCAAATTTCACTTGTTTCCAAAAATAAATGCTTCTGTTTGAGCTTCAAAGATTCCTTTATTGATCAATTCCAACAAGTTTTAAATTCCCTTCTATGGACAAGCCAGTCCATGTGTCACACCTGAATGTAATAAATAGCTAAAACTGTTGTTGGCTTCTAGGATTCTAGCAAACAGTCTACGATTGTATCAGAAAGTTGGAATGGATACAACCTAATACAACAAAATCTTACCTAACAGAAGAAAACCAAAAGGAAAGTTACAAATCAGAAGAACCCTGAACAGGATCTGAAATTATGAAAACAAGGACTGAAGTGAAATTGCATGGGAAAACTTTGATTTTACCAAATTTTTAAATAAATTTATGTAAATAATCTAGGTCACATTGCTAATGTTTAATTTAAAATTACTTTTAAAATTGAAATTCACAAAAATATCTAGCAATGATTTTATTTGTCTGCACAGTTAACAGAGCTCAAGGAGTCCATCAGTCTTTGACCTCATTCCCCCAGTACATAGGCCATCTCATGGTACAGTTCTCGTGTTCGACCATAGGCTTCGGGCAGGAGCCATGCAGTGCAGGTGCATCTGAGCATCGTAGTGGCAGTGTATTAAACGACAAATGAGTTTATGGTTAAGGCACCAGGGACTATTTAAGCCAAGACTTCATTTCATACTAACTCTTCAGTTTCCCATCAAAGCCTGCTAGTATGCACCACTTACATAGATATGAGTGAAATGACAAATCAACATATTTGTCAGGTAAGCACTTATAAAAATTGAACCTTTAATGTGAAAGGCTGTCAATACAACCAAGCTTCCTACTTAGTTGTCGTCATTTGAAGTTTCTGGATGGATTTTAAGATACATTAAAAAAAATGTATTAAATTAGCCATACAATTCAACTTATCAGTACCACGTTAACAGAACAATAGCTGTCTTATTCACAAAATCCCAAATCTAGAAGAGTCAAGTATTTTGTACTCGTGCAAATGTCCACACATGATTTAAAGTCCATTTAAGGAAGTGAAACACTCACCCAGTAAGGATGGTGGTGAGATACAAACAGAATTTCAAATCTCAGTTTGTGCACACCAAACCACAGCAGGTAATCATCTAGCAGTTTACGAACCAAGCTCCAAATGTAATCACTGCCTTCAACTCAAATGTTACTTTTGATAATGAAGCCTGCAGTTCATTTTAAAATTGAAGTTCAATTTTTGTTCTACCATAATGGAAGCAGACAGGTAAAGGCAGCAAAAGGAGGTGGAAAGAGTTACAAAGATAACAGTAATGGAGCTGGAGATATACATCACAGATGGAACTTTTTCCTCCTTTCAGCAAAACGCAAGAAAATTTATTAGCATTTAATCACAGCTCATTAATAGTTACAGGAAATTCTCTCAGGCTTAAAATTTTGTCAAAGTCTCCTCAGGGCTATGCACTGAGAGGCAAGCCAAATGAGCTGCTTTCTTTGTGGGATGCATATGGTTATCCAACAAGCTTTTATCAAATGAAGACATTTTGACCGACGAGATAATATTGATCTCAGCAGTGTTGCCTACCACATCTCGAGGATTCAACCAAAAAACTGCCACAATATGTGATCAACTCTGCAATGAGCATTTCAAGCTCAAAAGGACAATGATGCTGAGTGATTAATACAGGTCAGTGGACCCAACATTAACCCAGTGTCATAATATACCAACTGGAAAAAAAAATCAACCCCTTTTCAACTCCCATTATAGTTCCTGTTCCCACTGGTCAATCTTTCACACCCACATTTTGCTAACTCCACCCAGCCTCTCACCACCCACCCTCCCCCTGCATTCCCTTCTTCCTGGTGAGGCCTGCCGAGTGTGGGAGCCCCTCTACAATCTCCAATTCCCTGTAATATGACCTCCAGCCTGAAAGCTCTCTTCTAACCCCCCCCTACATTGCCCTCCCTCACCAATATTGCAATGGACAGCCACTGGCCTGAAAACTTCCCCCTTCCCCACCCAGATACTGAAATGTAAGGCACATTTCAAGAGATTCCCAGTTACATAAAAAATCCTATGTTAAACAAGTTACAAACTTCTGGCTTGTTCCAATATATGAATCAATTTCATATATTGACAACACATCTCTAGGATGAAGTACATATGGTACACTATTATTGTTAGCCCGGTTTAATCGATGATGACCCATGTGATGGGCTCAAATATCTGTCCTGTTTGTTATAAAATTTCCACATTAGAGCTTTTCCTATGAATTTTTAGTGAGGCCAAATATTAGAGATTTAAACTGGGTTTCTGTTAGCAACGCTCTAAAAAGATTTTGTCTGTGAGCAGGGGAATACACAAAACACTATGAAGAGTAGCTGCTAGCTTCAATGAAATACTAAATCAGGCTCAAGTTGTATGGGATTGCCACCACTAAAAGGGGGGTGGGGGGGGGGGAAAAGAGGGGCTGGTCATACAGATTGGAATTCCAAAAACCTTATAGTTTTAGGCTTGATCTGCTGAACATCACTCCAGATAACAATGTTACTATCATCGACATCCACAGAGAAATAATTATAAATTATTGGCTGGTGAGGAGAACCAGGTGCCTCTTCAAAAAGGGCATGCTGAGCACGAATGGTCTCCTTTGATCTGCAGTATTAAAAGCCTGCTTAGACAGTACAAGTGCAGCTGGCTCTCCTTGTTCTGGAGTTCACTTGCTTACTCAGCTTACTTCTACATCACAATGGTGAGACAGAACTCTGTGGGAGCAGAGGCATGCACCACATAAGGATTCAGAAGAAAAATTCTTTAATAGTACTCAAGACTTTGGAACACCATTGTAAGGCAGGATAACAGTATGCAAATTTAGCAGATTTGGTTCTGCTGTATTAATTTTGCTTAGGCGTAAATTTAATTCTCAAATAAATCTGATTTGTAGCTTAGCCTGCACAATACAACCCGACAAGCTCATGTTCCCCACCCTTCAGAAAGGATAAGTGTGTGATGAGCACCCCGGATAAATCTCTGCGAAATCCAACAGTAAAAGAGTAACTGTGAATTCTGCAGCAAGCTATCTCATTCAGTTAACAACTAACAGCTTCAAATCATAGGAACTGCACATCAAACTTCAGAGGTGCCTTTTGTTATGAGCACAAATGGAGTATGTTGGGAGGAATCTCATTGAAACACACCCTTGTTGGAAAGAATCAGTCCAGTGTCCTGATGACTTATGCCCAATATGAGAGGGACAAGCTCTTGTACATTTCACAGACAAAATGGTCAATCGGCTGTTCTCATTTCCAATGGTGCCATTTCACCATTGCTCCTCGAGGAGATCTACACACTTGCGTAATCAGCTTTTCTTTTATTCGTTCATGGGATGTGGGCGTCGCTGCCAAGGCCAGCATTTATTGCCCATCCCTAATTGCCCTCGAGAAGGTGGTGGTGAGCCGCCTTCTTGAACCGCTGCAGTCCGTGTGGTGAAGGTTCTCCCACACTGCTGTTAGGTGGGGAGTTCCAGGATTTTGACCCAGCAACGATGAAGGAACGGCGATATATTTCCAAGTTGGGATGGTGTGTGACTTGGAGGGGAACATGCAGGTGGTGGTGTTCCCATGTGCCTGTTGTCCTTGTCCTTCTAGGTGGTAGAGGTCACGGGTTTGGGAGGTGCTGTGGAAGAAGCCTTGGCGAGTTGCTGCAGTGCATCCTATGGATGGAACACTGCAGCCACAGTGCGCCGGTGAAGGAAGTAAATGTTTAGAGTGGTGGATGGGGTGCCAATCAAGTGGGCTGCTTTGTCCTAGATGGTGTCAACCTCCTTTAGTGTTGTTGGAGCTGCACTCATCCAGGCAAGTGGAGTATTCCATCACACTCCTGACTTGTGCCTTGTAGATGGTGGAAAGGCTTTGGAGAGTCAGGAGGTGAGTCACTTGCCACAGAATACCCAGCCTCTGACCCGCTCTTGTAGCCACAATATTTATGTGGCTGGTCCAGTTAAGTTTCTGGTCAATGGTGACCCCAGGATATTGATGGTGGGGGATTCGGTAATGCCATTGAATGTCATGGGGAGGTAGTTAGACTTTCTCTTGTTGGAGATGGTCATTGCCTGGCACATCTCTGGCGTGAATGTTACTTGCCACTTATCAGCCCAAGCCTGGATGTTGTCCAGGACTTGCTGCATGGGGGCACAGACTGCTTCATTATCTGAGGGGTTGCAAATGGAACTGAACATTGTGCATTTATCAGCGAACATCCCTATTTCTGACCTTATGATGGAGGGAAGGTCATTGATGAAGCAGCCGACGATGGTTTCATTCGTAATAAGATAAATAAATTGACGGCACAAAGAAATAAATGGGTATGATCTTGTGGCCATTACAGTGATGTGGTTGCAAGGTGACCAAGGTTGGGAGCTAAATTCCAGAAGGATAGGAAAAAAGATAAAGGTGGTGGGGTAGCTCTGTTAATAAAGGATGAAATTGTTGTAATAGTGAGAAATGATCTTGGCTCAAAAGATCAAGATGTCGAATCAATTTGGGTGGAGGTAAGAAATAGCAAGGGAAAGAAATCACTGGTGGGAGTAGTAAAAAGGTACCCTAACAGTAGCTGCGCTGTAGGGCAAAATATAAATCAGCAAATAAGGTGGGCTTGTAAAAAAGGTAATGCAATAATCACGGGTGATTTTAACTTTCACATAGATTGGACAAACCAAATTGGCAAAAATAGCCTTGAGGAGGAGTTCATAGAGTGTATTAGGGACTGTTTCTTAGACCAATACGTTGGGGAATCAACCAGGGAACAGGCTATTTTGGATCTGGTAATGGAGAACAGGATTAATGATCTCAAAGTAAAGGATCCCTTGGGAAGCAGAGATCATATCATGATGAATTTCACATCCAGTTTGAGAGCGAGGATCTTGGGTCTGAAACTACTGTATTAAACTTAAAAAAGGGCAATTATAAAGGAATGAGGGCGGAATTGGCTAAAATGGATTGGGTAAACAGATTAGATGGTATGATGGTGGATAAGCAGTGGCAAACATTTAAAAAGATATTTTATGACTCGCAACAAAAATATATCCCTGTGAGGAGGAAAGATTCCATAAAAACCATGGCTAACTAAGAAAGTAAAGGACGGTATCAGGTTAAAAGAAAAAGCATACAACATGACAAAGATTACTGGTAAGCCCGAAGATTGGGAAAACTTTAAAAACCAGCAAAGGATGACTAAAAGAATAATAAAGAGGGAGAAAATAAATTATGAGAGTAAACTAGCAAGAAATATAAAAACTGACAGTAAAAGCTTCTACAAGTATATAAAAAGGAAAAGGGTAGCTAAAGTAAACATTGGTCCCTTAGAGGATGAGACTGGGGAAATAATAATGGAAAACAAGGAAATGGCAGAGGAATTGAACAGATATTTTGTATCTGTCTTCACAGTAGAAGACACTAATAACATACCAATAATAGTAGAAAATCAAGGAGCAATGGGGAGGGAGGAACTAAAAACAAACACTATCACTAGAGAAAAAGTACTAGGTAAACTAGTGGGTTGAAAAGCTGACAACTCCCCTGGACCTGATGGCTTGTATCAGAGGGTCTTAAAAGGAAGTGGCTACAGAGATAGTGGATGCATTGATTGTAATCTTCCAGAATTCACTAGATTCTGGAAAGGTCCCAGCGGATTGGAAAACCGCAAACGTAACACCCCTATTCAAGAAGGGAGTGAGACAGAAAGCAGGTAACTATAGACCAGTTAGCCTGACATCTGTCATTGGGAGAATGCTAGAATGCATTATTAAGGAAGTAGTAGCAGGACATTTGGTGACTCATAATACAATCAAGGAGAGTCAACATGGTTTTATGAAGGGGAAATCATGTCTGACATTCATTAGAGTTCTTTGAGGAAGTAACAGGCTGGGTGGATAAAGGGGAACCAATGGATGCAGTATATTTGGATTTCCAAAAGGCATTCGATAAGGTGCCACATAAAAGATTACTGCACAAGATAGGAGCTCATGGTGTTGGGGGTAATATGGATAGTATGGATCGAGGATTGGCTAACTAACAAAGAGTCTGGATAAAAGGGTCATTTTCAAAATGGCAATCTGTAACTAGTGGGGTGCCGCAGGGATCAGTGCTGGGGCCTCAACTATTTACAATATATATCAATGACTTTGATGAAGGAACAGAGTGTCTTGTGGCCGAATTTGCTGATGATACAAAGATAGGTAGAAAAGCAAGTTGCGATGAGGACACAAAGTGTCTGCAAAGGGATATTGACAGGTTAAGTGAATAGGCAAAAATTTTTGGCAGATGGAATATAATGTGGGAAAATGTGAAGTCATTCATTTTGGGAGGAAAAATAAAAAAAGCAAAATATTATTTGAATGGAGAAATACTACAAAATGCTGCGATACAGAGGGATCTGGGTGTCCTTGTACATGAAACATAAAGTCAACACACAGGTGCAGCAGGTAATCCGGAAGGCAAACAGAATATTGGCCTTTATTTCTCGGGGGATGGAGTATAAAAGCAGAGAAGTCATGCTACAACTGTACAGGGTGCTGGCGAGACCACACCTGGAGTACTGCATACAGTTCTGGTGCCCTTATTTAAAGAAGGACATACTTGCATTGGAGGCAGTTCAGAGAAGGTTCACTAGGTTGATTCCGGGTATGGAAGGGTTGTCTTATGAGGAAAGATTGAACAGGTTGGGTCTATACTTATTGGAGTTTAGAAGAATGAGAGGAGACCTTATTGAAACATACAAGATTCTGAGGGGACTCGATAGGATAGATGATGAGAGGATATTACCCTCATGGGGGAATCTAAAACTAGGGGGCATAGTCTCAGAATAAGGGGTCGCCCGTTTCAGACGGAAATGAGGAGGAATTTCTTCTCCTAGAGGGTTGTGAATCTTTGGAATTCTTTACCCCAAAAAGCTGTGGAGGCTGAGTCACTGAATACATTCAAGGCTGAGTTGGACAAATTTTTGATCAGCAAGGGAGTCAAAGGATTTGGGGAAAAGGCAGGAAAGTGGAGTTGAGGTAAAAATCAGATCAGTATGATCTCATTGAATGGTGGAGCAGGCTCGAGGGGCCGAATAGCCTACTCCTGCTCCTATCTCTTATGGTCAAGCCAAGGACACTGCCCTGAGGAACACCTGCAGCAATGTCCTGGGGCTGAGATGATTGGCCTCCAACAACCACTACCATCTTCCTTTGTGCTTGGTATGACTCCAGCCACTGGAGAGTTTTCCCCCTGATTCCCACTGACTTCAATTTTACTAGGGCTCCTTTGTGCCACACTTGGTCAAATGCTGCCTTGATGTCAAGGGCAGTCACTCTCACCTCACCTGGTGCCATCTGCACCCTTCAGAAGTGCAGTTTTGGTACTTAAGTCTTTCACCTCCATTAGCACATTAAGGAAGTGCCTTGTCTCATTCTAGTCTGCACAGAATTGCATTTAATCAGTTTTATTGTCCCACTAATAGATTTCATTTGTCGCAGCTAAGTTTGAACTGGAGCAATAATATTTTTGCAACAAGTTTTATGCACATATGAACATACAAATATGATGGACAGGAAAAGGCCAGCTGGTCCATCAAGTCCACCTCACAGTCATGATGCCTTCAGCATAACAATTCCCAACATCCACCACCCACCAGTAGTCATGTAATCTCTTGGGAGAGGCAAAAAAAGATTAAAAACCCAAAGCCAATTTAGGGAGACAAAAATCTGGGAATTTCTTTTCTGATCGCTTAAGGGGATCAAAAGTAGTCCAGGAGACCACATTGACAGTGATTTATATTATTTAGTATCTCACCTTCCTTTTATACTAGATACACTAATAACTGAATAATGCAATAGCTGTTACCAGCTACAAGCAGAAAGGAGAGAAGGGTGAGTTTTGCTTCTCTCTGTACCTGGGAAAATACTCGTGTTTCTTCTTTGCCAGCTTGAAAAATGTCACTGATTCATTCCTACAGCACAATTGCAATCAGACAGTGGTCTGCCAAGTGCTCTCTCTTTCTCTTCTGTTGGTGATCTGATTGGGTGTTCATTCTCATCAAAACAATCCTGATGCTGACACTTGGCAACGGCATGCATTTCTGCATGAGCTTTTCACGCAATGTCTTCTACTTGCACTCAGATTGATCCGGAAGTGTTACACACTGGTGACAGTACTGTGTACTACAGCTCATGTTTGCTGTTTGGGTCCTTCAACAGCTTTACTGAACTTGCTAACAGTTCTGCATCAACATGGTTACACTGTGATCGATAGCTTGGAGTGCATCAGTGAAGAAAAGCTACACCACCAGGCAATCCCTCTCTGACATACGAATACGTATACTTGGAGTACTATTACATCTCCAAGACCTTCTCACTTCTGAGTCAGTGGAAGGAAACCAGAGTTTGTTTGTTTGTGCCTTCTAAAAGTCAGGACATGGTTACCAGTTGTCTTCTGAGTTTTCTTTTGTTTCAGCTAATGTAACATACCAGACTTGATCGCATTTCAAAACTATCCCAAGGATCAGTGCTGGAGCCCTTATTCTTTTTAGTCTATATAAACAGATGGATGCAGATACACAAAGCAAGTTTGCAGATACTAAACTTGGGGGAGGGGAGCAGTTATGTCTGATGAAGCAGCCAAGGAAGTACACAAAGACCTAGACAAAATTTACAAGTGGGCAGAACATCGGCAGACGAAATTCACTATATGTAAGTGCAACACTTTTCATACTGGAGGAATATAATGGGGGCCATGCTTAATGAATGTTGTTGAACTTGCTACAGGAGGCAAAGATAGATCTGGAAGTGACAGTAGACTGAACACTTACCAGTCATCATGGAACAGTAAACAAAATAAGACATATTGCCAAATCAGTGATTATCCTGGGGTCATCACACTGAAGTCATATAAACACTCTGTTCAAGCCACACCTTGAATAGTGTTCAATTGTGGCCAACAAAGTATGTGGGGAAACATCCAAGCCCTGGAAGTAGTGCAAAGGGAAATGAGGCTGTTCTATACTGTTAGAGAACAGAGTTAGAAAAAAAAGTTAGAAAAACTCTGACTTTTAAGCTTCCAAAGGAGGTAAGAGAGTTTCTTTATAGAGGTATAATCTAAATGAAATAGAAAAGGTTAATGCTAGAACTATTTCAAGTTAAACCAGGGCTGTAGGTCAAGGAGACAAAAAGGTACAAACTGGCAAATATCTGAAAGAAAATCTCCACACAAAGATCGATACCTGGTTGACAACTGGAAGCAAAACTCAAATTAATTAAGAGGCAGTTGTGTGTTGTGATGGAGATGTCTGCACGTACTCGGTACCACGTGGAAGCAGAGTTTAAAGTGACCCAGGATGCGATTCTGGTTGTTGACTCACCGGGGACTTATCCATGTTGGTTCTTGATTTTCTCATGAGATTTCCGAAGTTGGCCTTTTTTCATTGGCCTCTGGATTTCATAAGGTTAGGAAGAGACTTTTGCTCTGTTTGTGGTTCTTTTGACAATGCCATACGCTCAGATAAACAATATCCTATTACTAGTGCAGGTAAGTCTGTCCTAGTCAACATTGCTACCAAACACACCACATTGTTGCCGCCAGCGTCAATACATAAAACAGCTCCTAGAATAAAATATTTCCAGTTAGAGTGGGCCAACGGTTAGAAGTAATTTATTTCGGGAGGCAACTTTCACAAAAAGGTGGGTATTGGATTTGACAGAAAACTCTACTATATGGGTTTGCTGGGGGAGGGGGAGGGGGAAAAGAGGAGAAGGGTAAGAAAATCTGTTACAAGAGCCAATGTGTTAATTGAAATGGGCCATTAGTCTTGCTGTCGTTGTTGGTTCCCAGGAACAAAAGCTGCAGTGGTAAGGGAGAAGAGGCTCACAAGTACCCCTCAATAAATTGCACTTCAACCACTATAGCCTCCTTGATCTGTACTTGTCCAAGTTTAATTTTTGTGTGTGTTTGGGGTGGGGGGGGGGGGGGGGAAAGAGAAGGAATAATTATATACAGATAATCCATGTAAAAAAAAGTGCTAAACAAGGCTATGATGAAAGATCAATATTTCAGCAAGAAAGCTTCCTCCGACTGTTCACGACTACTCGTGAATTAAGAGCTGTACTAAAACCTGTAGACTCAAGCCTGTTAAGGACAGATTTAAGATAACCTAAATCCATCAGTGACCATCTGCCAAATGTAAACTGAGTGCAACAGGAGCACCTTTTTAAAAAGGTAGTTAGAAAAAGGAGTAATGCTGGTGCTAGACAGCAAACTACTGGACGTATTTCTCCAAATACTGTATGAAGTATGGCATGTCCAGCAATAGATAGGGTCACTGGAACAAGAAATGTCACACACACTTTGTAACTTACCACTCAATAAAAGCAACAGAAAAGATTTCATGAAGCCTTGCTAATTTTGTTAAACATTGATATCGTCTAGCAACAACCTGTTTAGATGACAGTCACCAGCAAATATTTTGGGAGTATGCATCTAAAGCCTTGCCTGTTTCCCTGCCCCTCCAGCCCCTCACCCACCCACCCTCCAGGCATCCAACCAACAAAACAAAAATGACCAATTGCGCTGTTTATCTGCAAGTTTAATAGATGCTTAAATTTCCTTTGATATAATCCCAGTCTGGAGTAAAGCTAATTTGTACGTTACGTTCAATTTGAACAGATAATCTCCCTCCCCCCACAGCCCTTAAATTCAATGATGGGATGTTGCTGCAAAAAAGGACATCTGATTGGACAGAATTGGAAAATAAAATCGGACAGCTATACCCCCCTTGTCTCAAAAACAGCCATGCTGTTTCAGGACTTGCAGATAATGGATAATTAGCTGGGTCCTCGCCCTCCCATAGCCATCTTCACATCTGCAGAGCAGTTTATTCCCCTCAAACAGCAGAAAACAGGTGCCAGCATTTTAAAAAGACAAGTGTTATCAGCTTAGATTGTCATATTCAGACCAATGCTTTGTAAAAACACAAATGATTCAATTTCACTGCCTTTACAGCAAGAACCAAAACAATTGGCACCCAATAAAAACAAATGTTTGCTAGTTTCTGGAAAGCAGCGGGCTTGACTATTTTTGAAGCTTACCAGAATTAATGTTCCTTTGGATCCAGTAATTTGTGTTAAGTTTACCTTCAGGAATGAACTCCACTCCCATCACGATGGCATTGTGAACAATTTTAATTGTAACTCATAAAAGCACCGTTGTCCCATGGCTCAGGGAAAATCCTCCTACAATGATAATGTAACAGAGATTACTGTGAATTACATGGCTGTCCTTGGACTTAGGATCCCTTATTAATTGGGATATATGTTCAGCTATGAACGCAAATAAGTGATCATAATTCAGATAGACTTAGTATAGTTATGGAAAATGACAAAGATGGAACAGGAGTAAAAGTTCTAAATTGGGGAAACACCAATTTTACTAAGTTAAGTGATTTGGCAAAAGTGGACTGGAACAGCTACTTGAAGGTAAATCAGTGTCAGAGCAGTGGGAAGCATTCAAGGGGGAGATTCAAGGGGTTCAGAGTAAACATGTTCCCACAAAAAGGGTAGGACTGCCAAATCTAGAGCCCCCTCTAGAATGACAAGGAGCATTTGGGGTAAGATAAGGCAAAAAAGGGAAGCTTATGTCAGACACAGAGCTCAATACTGCAGGAAGCCTAGGGGAGTATACAAAGTGCAGGAGTGAAAATAAAAAAGGAAATTAGGAAAGCAAAGAGAGGGTATAAAAAAATACTGGCAAGTAAAATTATGGAAAATCCAAAAATGTTTTATAAATACATAAAGAGCAAGAGGATAACTAAGGAAAGAATAGGGCCTATTAGAGACCAAAAAGGTAACCGCTGCGTGGAGGTGGAAGATGTGGGTATGGTTCTTAATAAATACTTCGCGTCTGTCTTCACAAAAGAGGGCGACGATGCAGAGTTTGTAGTTGAGGAGGAGTGAGAAATATTGGATGGGATAAACATACTAAGAGGGAATATTAAGGTGTTTAGCATCTTTGAAAGTAGATAAATCGCTAGGCCTGGATGAAATGTATCCCAGGCTGTTAAAAGAAGCAAGGGAGGAAATAGCAGAGGCTCTGACCATCATTTTCCAATCCTCCCTGGCTACAGGTGTGGTGCCAGAGAATTGGAGGGCTGCTAACGCTGTACCGTTGTTTAAAAAGGGAGAAACATAGACCTTGTAATTACAGGCCAGTCAGTCTAACCACAGTGGTGGGCAAATTATTGGAATCAATTCTGAGAGACAGTATAAATCATCATTTAGAAAGGCACAGATTAATCAAGGACAGTCAACATGGATTTGTTAAGGGAAGGTCATGTCTGACCAACTTGATTGAATTTTTTGAGGAGATAACAAAGAGGGTTGATGAGGGTAGTGCATTTAATGTAGTCTACAGGTCCCTTGCTTTTTGTGATATATATTCATGATTTTGACTTAAATGTAGGAGACATGATTAAGAAGTTTGCAGATGATACGAAATTGGCCGAGTGGTTGATAGTGAAGAGGAAAGCTGTAGACTGCAGGAAGATTTCAATGGACTGGACAGGTAGGCAGAAAATTGGCAAATGGGATTCAATCCAGAGAAGTGTGAGGTAATGCATTTGGGGAGGTCAAACAAGGCAAGGGAATACACAATAAATGGGAGGATACTGAGAGGTGTAGAAGTGAGGGACCTTGGAGTGCATGTCCACAGATCCCTGAAGGTAGCAAGACAGGTAGATAAGGTGGTGAAGGCGGCATACGGTATACTTTCCAGTGTTAGCCGAGGAATAGAATGTAAGAGCAGGGAGATTATGCTAGAACTGTATAAAACGCCAGTTAGGCCACAGCTCAAGTACTGCGTACAGTTCTGGTCACCACATTACAGGATGTAACTGCACTAGAGAGGGTACAGAGGAGATTTATGAGGTTGTTGCCAGGACTGGAGAATTTTAGCTATGAGGAAAGATTGAATAGGCTGGGGTTGTTTTCTTTGGAACAGAGGCAGCTGAGGGTTGATTTAATTGAGGTGTATAAAATTGAGGGGCCTAGATAGACTGGATAGGATGGACCTATTTCCCTTAGCAGAGAGGTCAATAACCAGGAGGATAGATTTAAAGTGGTTGGTAGAAGGATTAGAGGAGAGCTGAGGACAACATTTTTCACCCAGAGGGTGGTAGAGGTCTGGAACTCACTACCTGAAAGAGTGGTAGGGGCAGAAACCCTCATCACATTTAAAAAGTGCTTGGATATGCACTTGAAGTGCCATAACCTACAAGGCCATGGACCAAATGCTGGAAAGTGGGATTAGACTCGGTAGCTCTTTTTCGACTGGCACAGACACGATAGGAGGCCGCCATTCGGCCTGTGCTGTAAATTTTCTATGTTTTTAAGTGAGAACAAAGGATCGGTGACTGTATCCACAGAATCACTTATTCCTGAATGGCCTCCCAAGAGTGCCATTATATTCATTTGGAAGGAGGAGACCAAAAGAACTTCCTTCAGACCCTATCTTCTAAACTTATTCACCTGCAACTCTACAGCCGAGGTAGTTTATATGTTGGATAAGTTTAATTTTGGACATAACATGCTGGTTGAAAAGATGCATGGATACTGTATTTTGGTTCAATAATTTAGCTCAACATATTGGTAATGCATAATCATTATTCTGGACTGCACTGTAAAAAAATAAATTCTGCTGCTGAAACTTGGCACCTCCAAGTGGTGGAACCACTTCATTAATGGGGTAGGATGGGTATTCATGCTGTGGTGTGGAAGATGGTGGCAATAAATTCGCACGTATAATGAGTTCCACGACTCACGACACTTGAGTTTTGGGGGAGAGGGGAGGGGAGAGAGAGAAAAAAATGAGGCAGGAATGAGAAGCAGGTTAAGTAGAGTCTGTGTGGTTGAGTTGGCTCCAAGATGATATTCCTGGTGATGGAAGATTGGTGCTAAGCCAAACCTCCATTACAGATTTACTAATCTGACTGATGTGGCAGTCACACCTTGATTGACCAGCCTTGCTCATAATGGGCCCTAGAGATAGACCAGTTACTAGAGGCTGGGATTCTTTACAAATAATCCTGCAAACCAATCGATAGGGCAGCCCTGTCTTGACAAGCAGTGGGAAGCTATCCACTACCTCATGCTCGTAAACTGTATGGTTTTAGCTTGTTAAGCTTCAGCAGTGCCTCTTCAAACACTTCAGGGCTCCCTTGCTACCTGCATCTAACCGCTTTAGACTTATTAAGTATGATGTGTCCCATCAAGGAGAGAGTGTACACTTCATACAGGGCAAACAAACACCTATGTGGATTTTTTGGAAGCTTGGT
This sequence comes from Heptranchias perlo, assembly GCF_035084215.1. Lineage (NCBI taxonomy): Eukaryota > Metazoa > Chordata > Chondrichthyes > Hexanchiformes > Hexanchidae > Heptranchias > Heptranchias perlo. The sequence goes on along the minus strand of NC_090348.1, from coordinate 12,181,788 downwards.
TTAGAGATTCTTCAACATAGTGAAGAGTTTTCATGCGTGCTTGACATCGGGTTAACAAAAAAAGTGTCATAATTTATGCCATCAAATTTTAGAGCCTTACTATCAGAGATGTCCTTTCACAAAGTAATGAACAGGGAAGTTTACATTTAAGTATGTGCAGTAAAGCAATTCCTCATAAGAAGTTAATTTTAACGAGCTGAAGCAAATCACAAGATATACTATACAGGAACACTCGTTAACAGACTTCATCCTTATGGAAACATCTGTTTGCCAACTCACTGACTAGCAGTAATAAAATCACTTCACTTATTGCATTGTTTTATGGTTAACTGGGGTCCCCATCACATTCCTACTACACTTAGAACAGATTTGTGAAGTTAATTTAAGCTCAATGAAAAGTGTTAGTTTTAGAGTCTTGGAAAATCAACATATTGCAGCCCTGGGCAAATCTGTCCTTATTGTAAGGAATGAATTATATTCCAACCTTATGGTTCAAATTTCCTGAGGCTTGACAGTCAAGTATTACTACAGTCTACAACAAGCAAAACCACACCTTTATAGATTACAAGCCGAGTGAACGCAGTTTTGGAATAGACTGCGCAAAAACTAACACTGCACAGCAAATTTTTTTAACCCCTCCTCCCCCCGCCCTATATTTGGGGAAGAGAAACAATACAGAATACATTCGAGCCTCCCAAGGTAAAAATTCCAATAAACTGCTGCCACAACTCAAGCTCTACCGTATATTTTGCTCCTTCCTTTGTTTAGCTCCTACTGGCCTGTGTCGGCATGTTAGGTAATTGCTCAAATACGAATTTCACTGCATCTCCTTACCCTGTGAATCGGATAAGCTATCAACTTTCTTTGGACTCAGTGCACAACACATTTGACGATTTCAGTTTCATATCTCAAACTTGATAAATCATAATTCAAACAGAGCACAGGATGCATACCTGTGCAGTCCTATATCACATCTGTTTGTGATATACTGACGGATGAACCCTTCATGCGTTTCACATTATTAAAAGTTAATGACTAAGCCAATATATCTCATCACAGGGTGGCTGCCAAGACCAGACTGTGGTATTGCACGGTGGTAAACAAGTTTCTTCAAAATACCCAAAAGAAAATATATACATTGTTCTACCATGCAGATTTTAAAAATCCATTCAATATTGTCAACATTTAAAACAAATTCTAAATCATAAAAGCTAAGGGAAACATTAGAAAAGGAAACGTGTTTACCGCAAGAACTTATTGCTATTTAATGCAAGTTAATTCCAAAAAAAACCTCCCAAACTGCTGAGATTTAAAGCCAATAAATGTTTCAGGATTAGTTTACTATTTTTTCTGAAAGTTTTTTTTTTGTTTGCACTCCAATATTATCCCCTCCTTACCTGAAGGAGTTAATTCATGTTGGGGTACAGTTCTGTGTAGTTGGCCACCCTCCAGTACCTCATCCAGCTGGCCATTTTCACTGTGAGCCTGGAAAAGTGTTCGCAGGCTATTCAACTATGGTGTAGGGCACTGCATCAAAGGCAGTTTCTGTCCAGTGGGAGTTGTTGAATAATGATCGGCAATAGGAATCTTGGCCAACATTTCTGCTCCCTAGCGCAGGGGGCCAGAGACCAGTAGCAGCATCTACTGCCACCTTGGCAGAGATCAGCTAACTGAGTGCACATAGGGGATTGAATCAAATTCCTTCTTGTTTGGTAAAATTCCACAAAGCCATACGAAGTTCAAAACTCAAGCACCACCTGCACAACCAGGGCAACATTTTATATTTAATTCTTTCAAATGTTAGAATCACTTCTTTCTGTCGTCTTTGTTCCACTGTTCTTTTGTTTCATCTTTTTGTTGCGCTTTCATTATTCAACTATGTTTTCTATACCTTATTTCCACGCTAGTATTTTTCTTCCTTTGTTTTCTCTTGCTTCTCTATTTCTTTTTTTGAATAGTGAATTTTTAATTGCAGTAAAATGTCAATGACATTCATAATAGCGAGCCAAATGCTAGACAATACAACAGATATACCAAAACAAGGTTGCACAATGAATGCTGCTCAAGAAAAATTTGGAGGAGTTATGTTTCTTTGGCCGGGGGGGGGGTGGGGGGGCGGGGGGAAAGAGAGGAAGAGGAGAATCTGAAAAATGAGAAGAAATAATACTATAGAGCACAAAGTAACAGCAGTGGCCCAACAGCAATGTCTAAGCATCTTTGTTATTTGTCCCCGACCAACATTCTCCCTTCCTCTGCTGAAGATGCTCGATGGAGTCAGTCCACAGGGGCTTATTGGGCTACGGTGCACAGATGTAATTCAGTCCATTTTGAAGTCACACATTACTATATCACCATTTACTGAGTACTAAATAAAATGAAATCCCATCTGGGTATCATTCGTGGTTTTGAATTAGTTTCCTTCATTATGCACTATTACTATGCTTAGTTGGAAGGTGGGTCAAAAATTTAAGTTTGAAAGTCATCAGGCTGCACATTAAACATTAAGTTACTTTCATGGTAAAATCTGTGTTTACCCAACTATCTTCAGTGCAGAAAACAAACTGAGCGCTTATCAGGTACAAAACTTAATCACAAAAAAAATTCCTCAAATGTTAGGACATCGCAATGCCTTTTATTTAGCATACTGAGGCGCCCAGAAGAAATTGAATATAATTAATTGGGGAACGGGAAATAAATGAGATTACATTCAATACTGGCATCTCGCCAAAACTGATGCGTTTGCTGCACCTTATGGCATTCTCCTGTACCTAAAACTTAAGCTCAATTTATTAAAAATACTAGAGATGCCAAAGCTTTATAAAATGGAGGCTGATTAAACCAGATGACTGGTATCTTGGTAATACAGGTTATCTACTGTAAGTAGGTAATGTAGCACAATGTATGGTAAATATGATATACTCCTGAATGACCAAATAAATAAATCCCAATATCATTTTTAGCTTTGACAAATGATCCACAAACAGAAATCAACCATCTGGGATCCATAACATGACAACTCACCAGCAAAACAAAACGCTGACAAACTTAAATACAAGTAGCTGTATGAACATTGGCACAAAGTTTGTTGGGTTTGATTTGCATTGTATATTCTGTAACAAAGAAGTAGTTTCCAGGATGAATATAGACATGAGGACTTGTTCTTGCTTTACATATAATCTTTTCACCACTCAACTGTAACAAGTGAACAACTAGGGCAAAGTATAGAATTCCTTCACTATTGCAAAGCAATAATTTAATTATGCTCATACAATTTTTTTAAACTTTGCGCTTACACTATGTCAGTCCTACTGTCTATGTCTATTCCACTTGAATTCACGATGCACCAGATCTTAAATTAGCAATGTTAATTTGTGCAGACAGATGACTTAGAAACCGCAAAAATGTTACTGGAAAAACTTAAGGGAAAAAAAAATCACCACCTGTTTTCCAAAGAAAAAGCACCGATTGCCACTTCTCCACCCTCCCTTGGTAGTCCATCTATTCCCATAGAGAAAAATTACCAATGCATTCTTTTTTTAGGATCAGACCATTTTCTGGCATATGTAGAAACCCATCATCGTACTCCCAATACAAGCTGAGTAATCTACATCCATCTGCAGGGTGTGGTTGCCTAATATGGAGAGCTCTTCCTTGTAAGGACACATCACACTTCCACAAGCACAGAAAGTTTAAGCACAGGTTGGCAGAGCCAGGGATTAGGGACCATTCCTTTCCGCTTTCCAAGCCACCCCCCCCTCCCCAGCCAGGAGTACTGCTAAAATGAAATCAGCTAAAATCGTGCGGCTTACTAAAGCAAATCACTGGAAAGCTTCCTATTGCTTGTGGCACTACTTTACCCACTACTGCTTTGGCCTGCAGGATTATCTGGAGTGGCGTGAACCGCAGCTCAGGTACTATTATTGAGTAAGGCTCGCTGGTGCAGGCCTGCCTAGCTCAGGTATCTCAGTACCAAGCCAGCCATGGAGGGTTGACTTGGTCCCAAACTTCCATTAATCAGATGTGTCATCTCGGAGGCACCTTCACCCCAAAGAAACTGGCCTGCCTGCCTACCTCTTCCTCCCCACAAGGATCATCATCATCATCACCACGAGTTGTTCATTAACCAATTAACAAGTCATATTTGAGGTCTCACTTGGTGGACTGCAGGTACCTCATGAGTTCCTCGTGAGCAGCATGGTGAGAAGCACAACTTTCCATAAAATGCAGGAGAGAACAGAACAAACAATTTATATAACAAAAACAGGCCATTCGGCCCAACCAGTTCGTGCTGAAGTTTATCCTCCACATGAGCAGTAGTCCCAGTTCCATGTGCCCAGTCTGTTCACATATCACTTTATTCTCTTTTCCTGCAACCAACTATCTAACCTATTCTTAAATGGCGATATGGTCTCTGCTTCAATCAACCACATGCGCAGAAAAGTTTCTCTTGCTCTCCATTCTAAATCTCTTATATTTAATCTTGTATCAATGTCCCCTCGTTCAACAACTTTAATTTATATAGCACCTTTAACATTGTAAAACATGATGTGGAGATGCCGGTGATGGACTGGGGTTGACAATTGTAAACAATTTTACAACACCAAGTTATAGTCCAGCAATTTTATTTTAAATTCACAAGCTTTCGGAGATTTTCTCCTTCCTCAGGTAAAAACATGCCAAGGCACTTCACAGGAACGTTATCAAACAAAATTTTACACCAAGCCACATAAGGAGATATTAAGACAGGTGGCCAAAAGCTTGGTCAAAGGGTAGATTTTAAAGAGCATCTTAAAAGGAGAGGGAGGTAGAGAGGCAAAGAGGTTTAGGGAAGGAATTTCAGAGCTTAGGGCGTAAGTAGCTGAAGGCACAGCCGTCAACAGTGGAGTGATGAAAATCGGGATGGACAAGAGGCCAGAATTGGAGGAGCGCAGAGATTTTGGTAGAGCTGGAAGAGGTCAGAGATAGGGAGAGGCAAGGCTACGGAGGAATTTGAAAACAAGGATGAGAATTTTAAAATCAAGGTATTTCCAGGCTGGGTAGGTCAGCGAGCACAAGGGTGATGGGTGAACGGGATTTGATGCAAGTTAGGATACTAGGCCCTCAATGACTGGAATTACTCTTTCTATCTGACTTATCCACCCTTTATAATTTCAAAGATATCAAATTATCCCATAATCTCCTCTGTTCCAAGGAAAACAATCCCAATCCTTACGTCTTTCTTTGTATTTCCTCATACCAGACAACAACCTAGTGAATCTGCACTATATCTTCTCTATCGTCTAAACATCCTTCCTGTAGTGTGCAGCCCAAAACTGCGCACAGTACTCCAACCGTGTTCCAACTGAAATTTTATATAAATTCACCATTACAGTGCAATACCATCATCCACCTGATGACAGCATGATCACACACCACAACCCAAATGAATGGTGGTTCCACCAGTTGGAGGTGTGAAGCTTCAGCTGCAGCTGCTGGTCTCTGAAAACCCAGCCATGGCAGGTACCAAGCCCTGCATACATGTTTTGATACCCCACCTTCAGGTAACACCTTCCAGAAGCTATCATCTCCAGTTTCAGAATTTCGTCATTCTTCTTGACCCAGACAAGATGGCCTGTATCAGGCTAGCCAAGTCCAATGCCCTTCATGAGGCTTACTCATCACTAATTGCTTAATCCAGGTCCTCATGAAAGAGACTTTGCCACAAGAGACATGCCCACTGTGAGGCTGATTCTCCTTTCATAACTGTTTTAATCAGGACAAACATGCATGTTCATATTTATCCCCTGCAGGTTTGTTTATTGGTACCTACTGGTTACAATTAGCGCCGTAGTGTCCTAAATTTCTCAGACCTGAAAAACTACTAACTAGCTGGCTGTGAGAACACAACATATTCACACAAGATATTTTGAATCTAACCTACTCCCATAGAAAGACTGATTACTTGTCCTAATTTTATTGAGAATTGCGACACAAGTAGTTAACACAACATTGAGCTGGGGAAAACATGCCAGGGCAATACTGCAAAGAGGTTCTGGGGCGTTATTCAACATAGGAGTAGGAGAACAATGTAGCAGCCCCCATCTGCAACTTCATGACAATATTTTCACATGCATTCAAAATACAATGCTGCCCCAGATAACAAGATGGTTAAGTGACGGGCTCTTTCTTTCTAACCAATACTTGCCACAAGCAAATTTTAAATTTTGTTGTGAATGTAATTTTGCCAGACAGGTCTTTTTTGGGGTCGGGGAGTAGAGAGGGAAAATTTAGATTCTAACATTTCTGTCTCAGACGAGCCATATCCAAAACAGACTCAAGTCAAAGAATAATTCTTAAAAATCTCATACCTCAATTTGACAACAAGCTTCACAGGATATCCAAAGTAATTAATGCACATGGGATTTCTTAATGGGGATGTCTATTACACTGTTATTTTTAGGCTAACTATATGCAAAATGAGTCAGTGTAATCTGATTCAAGCCTGTTTGCTAAGCTGCAACTCAAGAACATGTGGCCCAACAAGCCTGCCCATTTTTGATCAATCTCAACCCCACCAGCCTGCCTTCCACCATATTCCTCAATCTCTACTCCAGAAATGCATCCCATTGTTTCTTTAATCCATTCATGCTGTCTACTTCAATGGCCTTCAGTGAACCTTATTCCACAAGTATATTTGATGGTGAATAGTCCTGCTCAACTAACCTTCTTACTCCTAAAATCCCAATTTTTAAACTTGTGCCCCAGTATTTGGATCCTTCATCGTAGTGAAGGACTTCCCTGGCCAACTTGCTCAATGTCAGTTAGGTAACTCAAGTGTCCTGTTTCCCCAACCCCCCTCCCAAAAAGACAAGCCCAGCTACCTCAAACTTTCCTCCAGTTGTACCTCTCTGCTAAATATGACTGATTTTACAATTTTACATACAAACATTGTGAAATACAATGCACATTACTTGCCTTTTACTGCAGTGAACTCAGTTAACACTTCAATAGATTTATCCATTATAAGTCCCAAATCTGTGTGGAATGACATGTATTATATTAAGTTATAACACAGCAATCAACTGCAGCTGATTTATTGAATCATAAGAATGTCATGGCCAAGAGCCAACAAGAATGCTCCATTCGGTTGCAGCATGGCAACATCCTCAGTGAAAGACTTTTAAGTGATCCAATTCAGATAGTCTTGCAATAAGCCCTCACAGCAGATTATGAGACCACTTGGAGTTTACTTTCATATGTTGGTTGGACCAGGACAGAGGAGATTTCCCCCAATAACAAAAGCAAACCACTCAACACATTGTGGAGAAAACCAGTGGCCTAGACCTGTTTCTGTGCTATAACATTTTATGATTTAATAAACCAACCGCAGATGATTGTGTTGAATGACTCATTTCTGTTGCTGGGTGAAATCCTCCAATTGGAGGCTCCGATGCCAGGAATGTGTTCCATAAATGGCTATGTTTTCTTCTAGTAAAGCTCTCTAGTATTCTTAGCTGAGAATACTAAATCCAAACCCTGTTACTTGGCTCTCTAATACTAGACTCAATGCAAGGAAATAGATCAATATTACACATGAGCAGTACATCAAGCCCATTCCTTCTAGAGACTTTGTGCAAATCTCCTCAGCATAGACTCTTAAAAGCCCATGCAATCTCCTGAGGATGACAACTACAGATAAAACCCAGACAAGAAGCTGTGAATTTTCTCCACACTCATCCAACTAAGTTCGAGGATGCTAATCCAACCTTAAACCCACTTTTATAAGTTGACCGGTTGCCTTATCCATGTACTAGGGCAGCATGAACCATGATCCGTAGAGGATTTGTTCATTTTTGTCTGACCATACAACCTTAAAATCTATTCTTAGATAGATACTTTTACTTTTAATGAAATCAATTAAAGTATTTATTGCTTTGCCGCATTCTAGTCAACATATCCATTAATCTGCAGGGGAAAAAAATTCTCAACTCATCTTATTAGAGCTTGCTAATTTTACACTTATGTCCCCTAGTTTTGCACTCACAGTCCAAGTTTAACAACCTACTTAAATCTACATTATAACTTTCATACTTTGAAACACCAGAATCACATCCCCTCTCATACTTAATGAGATGACTGGCAAACCATTCATAAATCTACCAGTTATAGAGCAGAGGTCAACAGATAATAAGTATTGGCTTTTTTCCACTGTGTTTCAGTACCAGGGTGGTGGAAGCAGATTCATTAGTAACATTCAGAAGGAAACTGGATGTATACTTAAAGGAAAAATTTGCAGGGCTATGGGGAAACAGCAGGGGAGTGGGACTAATTGAATAGCTCTTACAAAGAGCTGGCACAGGCACAATGGACCGAATGGCCTCCTTCTGTGCTCTATAATTCAATGATACCAAATAACTTCCAACTCTGGAGGTTGATCAGACCATCCCATCTCACTTTTCTCTCGAGTTTTACATTTATTTGCTCAGATATTGACAGCACATTACCTTGCTCATCAGGGATGAATAGATTAGCAACAGATACTGAGAAAGCATGTCAACATTTGGTTAGTAAAACAAATAGTCTGAATCAACACAGTTTTAATGTACTTGTTTTGCTGTACTTAAGAGCAAAAGTCCTTTTGCATTTTAGGATAGTGAAACTAATTTGAATTTTGAATTAGGAAATAGTGATTTTTCTCTCCAGTTCACCTAAGACAGAAAGTATGCAGCCTAAATAGACTTTGTAACTTCATTAGGTACAAGGATCAACATTGAAGGTGCATCAGCAACATAGAGGAAACTTAGAACGGAAGAAGAGATTTAATGCTTAATCTCAAAATACCTTTCAGTGAACAATTTTAAAATGTAATAGGTATTAGATACAAAAGCTGTATTTTACACAATCTACAGCTAAAACAAGTTGATTTTAAGCATCCTCAAAACCTGCTTTACAAAACGCCAATGCATTGGGCCTCTGAGCTGCTGGGTAGTAAGTTCCCTCATTTCTGGTATGAATGAAAGCTGAGCTTTTAAACAGTGACACTGCAGCTTAGGTCAGCCTTATTTCTAACTATGTCTTGAATATTGAAAGCTGTTGCTGTTCAGAAACCCTGAAAAAAGATGAACGCCAGCAAGAAAAGATAGTATGAGAGAAAGAAAGAAAATAAGTGAGCAGTGAGCAAAACCACAGAAGGTTAGTTAACTGTGCAAGAGTGTGAGACAGTGTCACGTAGTTTACATGTATGCAAAGATTTGAGGGGGAAAAAATCTGATTGATGAGACTAAACAAAGACACTATTCACAACCTAGGCATTATATTTTCTGTGATGGTGTGCAGAATAGAAAGAAGCAGGCTGGGAGACAGGCATCCATAGCTAACCTTGCTAGAAATTCCCAAATTCTTAAAACTGTCAACAGCATTTTTTTTTTAATGTACCAATTGTAATCATCTTTAGTCACAGTACAGTATCATTGTATGCTACAACACAGGAGGAGGCCATTTAGCCCATCGTGCCTGTGCTAGCTCTTTCAAAGAGCTATCCAATTAGTCCCACTCACCTGCTCTTTTCCCATAGCCCTGTAAATTTTTTCCCCTTCAAGTATTTATCCAATTCCTTCTTGAAAGTTACTTTTGAAACTGCTTCCACCACCCTTTCAGGCAGTGCATTCCAGATCATTACAACTCGCTGCGTAAAAAAAATTTCTTCGTGTCGCTTATGGCTCTTTTGCCGATCACCTTAAATCTGTGTCCTTTGGTTAACAACCCCTCTGCCACTGGGAACAGTTTCTCCTTATTTACTCTATCAAAACCATTCATGATCTTGAACAGCTCTATCAAATCTCTCCTTAACCTTCTCTATTCTAAGGAGAACCACCCCAGCTTCTCCAACCTCCCCACGTAAGTCCCTCATCCCTGGTACCATTCTAGTAAATCTCTTCTGCACCCTGTCTAAGGCCTTGACATCCTTCCTAAAGTGTGGTGCCCAGAATTGAACACAATACTCCAGCTGAGGCCTAACCTCTGTTTTATAAAAGTTTAGCATAACTTCCTTGCTTTTGTACTCTATGCCTCTATTAATACATCTGTAACCAGTCAGCCCAGCTGGTGGTATAACCAAATTGACATCGCATTGCACTGACACGAATTCCTTACCTGCTAACAATAAATGACGATAGGAAGAATCCATTATTAGTACAGCATGTTAACATAGCAAGGCATTTGGCCATGGATTCCACAGAATTGTTATCTAATCTTGCCCTCAATCAGTTTGTTTTCCCCTCGAACCACAAGTATATGGCAGATGGAATTTCATTTTTGGTCGTGCCTATCGCTTCAATATCACAAATGGGGGTAGCTTCCTGCAATCAACCTTAGCTGTCAGCGTTACTGTAAATAGTTGTTTTTCACTCCCTGCAGAACAAATGGAAATAATGAAGGCTCTTTGTTCACTGTGCTGTTGCTAGGCATATCATAATACATAGAAATTTGCATTGTTCATTTGGTCCAAGGCTTAATACCATTTATGCAACCATATGACGTAGCCAAGCACGCTTTGTCTTGTAATCATCCAGCAAGAATTGGTTGACTTTTGCCTGCCATTCTAAGGTAAAATTGGTGCTAATGAGATGGTCGCCATCCTTAGCTGACTGAGCACATAATTGATATTTTTCATGCAGTTTACCATGCTCGTGCCTGAATAGCCTCAATTATTACGTCAGCCATTCTTCTACATTTCTTGCACAAACTGGTCACTTCACTGGCAATTTTTGGGTTGACCCTAAACTTGCTTTTCAAAATCATTTATGAAGTGACAGTCAGTTTGTCCATTTACTTATTTTCTCTGCAGTCCAACTTCATTGATAACATCACAACTGCTTTTTTCCTTTTTGCAAAAGGAACAGCTTGCAGTTTTTCTACTCAAACAGGTACCTGCCGTTGGCATCTTCAAATGCTTAGCTGTTTGTTTCAATGTTTAAACACCACTCATCAAGTCAGCATCACTAAAGTAGGGGTTACAGTATGTTACATCAGACAGGGGAAAAAAAGTAGTCAAAGTTGAACCAGAGTTTATAGGATGCATTTCGAACTCAAAATGTTATTTTTAAATCAAAAAGTGCACCCAGATACACTTCAATGCAGTGTACCTGTTGATCTTGATCATTACCCTCCAATGTTTCAGACCACAGATATGCACAACTAATAAATTTGCACCTTTCACAAGCTTAGGATGTTCCAAAGCACTCTACAGACAATTAAGTACTTTTGAAGTGCAGTTGCTGTTGTAATGTAGGGAAATGCTGCTGGCGGTTTGCACACAGCAAGGCCCCACAAACAGCAATAAAATGAATGACCAGATAATTTTTTTTTAAAAAGTGGTGTTGGTTAAAATATAAAAATTGGCCAGAACATGGGGAGAAATCACCTGTTCGTCTTCAAAATAGTGCCATGGGGTCTTTCATGTCCACCCGAGCGTGCAGACGGGACCTCGATTTAGTGTCGCATCCAAAAGACGGCACCTCTGATAGTGCAGTACTCCCTCAGTACTGCACAGAAATGTCAGCCTGGATTATGTGCTAAAGTCTCTGCAGTGGGGCTTGAACCTACGACTTTCTAACTCAGAGGCAAGAGTGCTACCAGTGAGCCAAGGCTGACAAAAACAAATATGAATGAGCTTGGATTTAAAAGTATATTAGATTGGCATTTCACTGGGTATTATGTCATGAAGTTTATTAACTTTTTGTACTAATTCTATAAAAGAAGGCTGTGAATGGAATTGTGGCCACAGCACCACAAATTCATGATTAAAAGTATTTGAAATATAAGCCAAAAAAAGATTAGATTTTGGTTAGCAGTTAGAACCACAGTTTGGAGTTCTCCAAGCAGTTTCCAGCTGCCTCCAATAGAAAAGCACAATAAGCTGAATGCCCTAATTCTTGGATCTCTCAGTCAAAATGAAAACAGCTCATACCAAATTAGGATAGTGACAGAGCAACATTCAGCAGTCTACCATCGTTCTCAAAATAGAAATTCTCTCAAGCCATAAAAAGGTACTGTTCATGAGTTATTTTTTTAAATCCATTCAGAGATAGAAGACCTTAGTAGAATTATATGGTCTGAAACTGAAGAGCCATTTCAAAATGCCAACTTTCATGAGCCATCCATTGGGGACCAAGCAGAGCACTGCATCAGCACAGTACATTTTCACCTCCAAGATTAAGTTCAACCCAAAAGGTATTATAAATAACGTGTTTATTAAAATTTATATTTCAGCCAATACTCTTCCAAGTCCCAAAATCACCTTGCCAGCTACTTTTGGTACAGTCTATGCCATTTTCAACTGCAAAGGCATACTTATGACATCCAGCATTGAATGAAGTGTGCACCCAAGGATCAATTAAGTTGAATCAACATTACTCACATTTTCATGCAGATTTCTTTTAATTATTCTCTCACAAACCAAGGAAAACAATATTGAAAGAATAGTGTATGCATTCTGCAATGCCTGAGTTAAAAAGTATACATTCTTGTGTCCCAAGAGATCCTTTTAACAGAGAAAGCATCCACAGTCTTGTATATCCATATGTTGCAAATTAAAACACTGGTGCCAGCCTGAGCTGACCTACCAACCATCATCGAAAACATGAAAGCTTTAAGGGATTGTACAGCAAAGATTCACCAGGATGATACCAGGAATGAGAAGCTATATAATTACGAGGAAAAATTAGAGATGCTGGGAATATTTTCACCGGAACAGATAAGGCCAAGAGATTTTTAAATTTATAAAGGATTTTAATCAGGTGAATAGAGAAAAAGTATTGCTTCTGGTTGGGGAATCAGTGACACAGGGTCATCAATTTATAATTAGCACTAAAAGTGAGGAGAAGTGCAAGGAGAAACTTCTTTACACACAGTTGTTGAATGATGGAATAGTTGAAGCAGTGACCATTGGATCTTTACAGCAGAGACCAACTATTCCCTTTAAACAGAGGGGTCTGTTTTCTGTTAAACACTGTTGGTTGAATGACATCTTTGAAAGGGATCCATGTGGTTGAAATTGGTCATCTTGATAGGGGGCCACAGAGCTATTTAACTTTATACTTTGCCCACCCATATAAGATTTTAGATTTCAGGTGGTTTTCAAAACAGTTAGGTTCCAGAAAGCTCTAGTGAGCTTTCAAAGATTCCTGAAAGTTGAGAAAGTGTTTAAGAATGAAAAAAATCAAAGGGTTAACAGTTTATTCTAAACGGAAATAAAAGTCTGTAAAATGTATAGCAATAGTTCATTTATTAGCTTCAGTTCCTAAGCACAAAGTGCAGCATAACAGCAAAGTACATACAAGGTTAGCAAAGCAAGGAAGAAAAGATGACCATGAACAATAAATTACTGCAAAGCCAGAGTACCCCAAAGAAGGTAGAATGGCCCAACAGCACCGTAGCCAACTAATGAGGGAGAGGTTGCATGATCTTATACTCGTATCACGAAAGGGATAGCCTTAACATTGAATTTTTTTAAAATGTTCCCATTCATGGGGTGTGGGTGTCACTGGCAAGGCCAGCATTTATTGCCCATCCCTAATTGCGCTCGAGAAGGTGATGGTAAGCCGCCTTCTTGAAGTGGCTTGCTAGGCCATTTCAGAGGGCAGTTAAGAATCAACCACATGGCTGCGGGTCTGGAATCACATATAGGCCATAGAAACATAGAAAATAGGAGTCGGCCATTCGGCCCTTCGAGCCTGCTCCGCCATTCAATATGATCATGGCTGATCCTTATCTCAATACCATATTCCTGCTCTCTCCCCATACTCCTTGATGTCTTGTGTCTAGAAATCTATTTAGCTCCTTCTTAAATATATTCAGTGACTTGGCCTCCACAGCCTTCTGTGGTAGAGAATTCCACAGGTTTACCACCCACTGAGTGAAGAAATTTCTCCTCATCTCAGTCCTAAATATCCCACCCCGTATCCTGAGACTGAGACCCCTTGTCCTGGAGTCCCAGCCAGGGGAAACATTCTCCCTGCATCCAGTCTGTCTAGCCCTGTCAGAATTTTATATGTTTCAATGAGATCCCCCCTCATTCTTCTAAACTCGAGTGAATACAGGCCGAGTCGACCCAATCTCTCCTCATACGACAGTCCTGCCATCCCAGGGATCAGTCTGCTGAGCCTTCGCTGCTCTCCCTCTATGGCAAGTATATCCTTTCTTAGGTAAGGAGACCAAAACTGCACACAATACTCCAGGTGTGGTCTCACCAAGGCCCTGTATAACTGCAATAACACATCCTTGCTCCTATACTCAAATCCTCTTGCAATGAAGGCCAACATACCATTTGCCTTCCTAACTGCTTGCTGCACCTGCATGTTGGCTTTCAGTGACTGGTGTACATGGACACCCAGGTCCCTTTGTACATCAACATTCCCCAATCTATCACCATTTAAATAATACGCTGTCTTTCTGTTTTTCCTTCTGAAGTGGATAACTTCACATTTATCCACATTATACTGCATCTGCCATGTATTTGCCCACTCACTCAACTTGTCTAAATCGCCTTGAAGCCTCTTCGAATTCTCCTCACGATCCCATCTAGTTTTGTGTCGTCAGCAAACTCGGAAATATCACATTTGGTTCCCTCATCAAATCATTGATATATATTGTGAATAGCTGGAACCCAAGCACTGATCCCTGCGGTACCCCAATAGTCACCACCTGCCACCCTGAAAAAGACCCATTTATTCCTACTCTGTTTCCTGTTAACCAATTTTCAATCCATGCCAGTATATTACCCCCAATCCCATGTGCTTTAATTTTGCACACTAACCTCTTATGTGGGACTTTATCAAAGGCCTTCTGAAAATCCAAATAAACCACTGGTTCTCCCTCATCTATTCTACCAGTTACATACTCACAAAACTCCAGTAGGTTTGTCAAACATGATTTCCCTTTCATAAATCCATGTTGACTTTATCTAATCCCGTTGATATTTTCTGTGTGTCCTGTTATCACATGCTTTATAATAGACTCTAGCATTTAGCATTTTCCCTACTACTGATGTTAGGCTAACCGGTCTGTAGTTCCCTGTTTTCTCTCTCCCTCCCTCCTTTTTTAAATAGTGGGGTTACATTTGCCACCCTCCAACCTGCAGGAACTGTTCCATAATCTACAGAATTTTGGAAGAGGACAACTAATGCATCCACTATTTCCATGGCTATCTCTTAGTACTCTGGGATGCAGATTATCAGGCCCTGGGGATTTATTGGCTTTCAGTCCCATTAATTTCTCCAGCACTATTTTTTTTTTACTAATACTAATTTCCTTTAATTCCCCCTTCTCACTTGTCCCTTGGTTGCCTAGCATTTCTGGGAAGTTATTTGTGTCCTCTTCCAGAACCAAAGTATTTGTTAATTGCTCTGCCATTTCCTTGTTCCCCATTATAAATTCTCCTATTTCTGACTGTAAGGGACCTACATTAAGTCAGACTGGGTAAGGACAGCAGTTTTCCTTCCCTAAAAAAGGACATTAGTGAATCAAATGGGTTTTTATGAAAATCTGGTAGTTTCATGGTCACCATTACAGATACCAGCTTTTCATTCCAGATTTTATTTAATTAACTGAATTTAAATTCCCCAGATGGCAGGGCAGGATTTAAACTCATGTCTCCGGATTATTAGTCCAGGCCTCTCTATTACTAGTCCTGAAATATAACACTATGCTACCGTACCATAGCAAAAATATGTTAATCAGAATGTAAACTTCAGCTGGTCAAATCTAATGTAGTCTTAGGCATCAAGCATAACTTTTGCTATAAGTGATGCTAAGCAAAACCCAGTAATGGCTCAAGTTCTGTTGCGATTATCTAAATTCTTTTGATTACAATAAGTAGACTGATCCTTGATGTCAATCATCAATGCAGAACCTTGTGATAGTACGAAAAGATGTTGCTAAATAAAGTAGTTTTAGTTAAGGCACCTGTGTCTAACTCAAACTTTGACACCTCTGCCAAATACGAGTTAAGTTACACTTCAGTATTATGCTGTTGATTGATGTAGCTTGGTTATCAATATCAGACTGAGGTAGATAGGACAGCCCAAAGCAAGCAAGCAAATGAGATTCATCTGATACCCATCAACTAAAGCAGGCTACATATTTGAATTTCCAATATAATAATTATTTATATTGTGGAGGGTTTTGCATTCATCTATGCTCCAATATGCCATATCTGTTATATCAATTTACTTTTGAATGTTGACAATTCACGTGAAACCCCAACATACTACACTAAACTATGTCCAGGAGCTACTTTGATACCCTGCTCATCATTCAACCACTAATATTGTCAGTGTGCATCACATCATATAATTTGCTGTACAAGATGGTTTCTCTACTCATCTGCACTTTTACAAAAAAAGCAAAATTTTTAATTGAGCAAGTTGGAATTTGAACTAATGGTTGAATACAAGCATTTTCCACATCTCAAAACATCAGCTATTACTCTAGTGTGTGGAGTTTATGGATGTTGTGTGTGCCACTAGCAGTATTAGTATACAACACACTATTTTGCTTGAATATATTTGAAGTAGCTGAAAACCACATCCATTTCAAACACAGAAACCAATGGTCGAATACAAGAGGATTAAGGTGGACCAAGTCACAGGAGGATAAATCATTCTACGTGATCAAACGTCAATGAATTGAGAACATTTTTCCTGATGTAACAGAAACTATTGCCAAATTTATTGTCATACTTCAATAAACACCAATTATTCTGGTTCCTTGCCATTATAAAAATTCCACTAAATAACGAGATAAATTAGCCAACTTCCGCTAGGACATTTTTTGCACTCTGAAGGAGCTTTAGAGCCATTTTTTGACGTGTTGCTTTAGGGTGCAAAAAACACACCTTGGCTGTGCCTAGAGTTGACTCATTTGCACCAATAATCAAAGATCAATATAAAAAGGTTCTCTAGCTCCTACAGTACATAGCCAATATACAACGAGCCAGATATTTTCTACTTTTCAGTTAGAAGCACACCTATAAAACAATTAAGAGACATGGCATCTGTAAAATCTATGAAATAATTGCTAGAGTTAGGAAGGGTTTACACATTTGCCCTGAGATTTCTAAATACAGCTTCCTCAAAATTATCAGTTTCACCTATTTACATGGATTATGCTTAAACACTGACACCTGCAAATGATTAAATACCAATTGTTCACAAGGATTGGAGTAATATGGGCAACATCTCCTGCTAATTGTAAAACCTAGTTCTGTCTGAGCATTTAGGACAGTCCACAATAACCAAAATTTATTGGCTTAAGATGTAGTGATTTTGAAGAATAAACATGTTTTAACTGCATTAACTACTCCCTTTTGCATACGCTACTCCTAATTTAATGACTCACTTTAAGCAGATGTTAGATGCACTGGACCATATATAAAGCTGCCTTTGTGAACTAAGAGCTTTACATTATAGTGCAGGGCATATCATGAACAGGATTTTACTAAATAAGTATTAGTTCTTCACTACAGAATACTAGGAAGTTGTATCAAGTGTTATATTTTGTTAGAGAATGTTATAATAAAGGATCCACCATTGCAAATTTCAAGCTAGGCATATTAAATTAAATTGTAATATTTATTTATTTCTCAAAGGCATCAAAAGGCAACAGTTAAATCCACATGAAACTGAAATTACTCTAAACAAAATAATTTGAGATCTCAGTTTACCCAACAACAGATTGATCTCTGGTTCCTTATATCTTAAATCAATAACTTTCAACTCTGAAATTTTGTAACAGTTTTTAGCAGACTGAATGTATATGCTTTGGTAACTATTACTGAATGCAGATTACATTGTGTAGGTATTATCTCTCAATGCATTTCAACCTCGGCACACAAACTTTGCCATCAAACAGAGGAAATAAACCAAGGGACACCTTCCAAAGCACGGCACTACAATGGTCAATTTACACCCAATAAAAAATTTGGTTTTCAGGGCCTTCCCTGTAAAGGCGATTTCCTATATTTGGTCTAGATATAGAATGTTATGGGAAGGGGGAAACTAACATGCTAGGTAAAGGTAATTCCTCAACAGTTAGACTGATTGATGTATTTGGCCTTGGAAAGACTTAAACACTTCGATCTAAGTTTTGCCCAATTGTTCTGCGGGAGTTCCACGTAGCTGTGGTTGACGAAAACTCAGCAATATACAACAGATTAAATTTCGATTGGCATTTGGATTCTCAGGGATATAAAGCTCCAAATGGGAGACAATAAGGGAACTGAAGAAAAGAGAAGTCGCAAGGACCCAGTTTTTAAGATTTGAGGTTCATCTTTACCATCACATTCTTCTCCTTTCCCCCACAGCCAAGTTTGTCATCCATTTGAGGATTTCAACAGATTCCAGTAGCTTCAGCCATTTAATAGCCAGCCTACACCCAAGCAGGCAGAACTGGCATCAACGAACAGCAGGGAAAAGACGCATCAAATCCTCCCATTAACTTTGGCCCGTTTGTCCTTGCCAAATCTCAAGCTACATTATCCAGACCCAACAGGAATGCAACTTTGATCACTACTGGTCATCTAGCAATTTCATTAGAACAAGCGGCCATCCACACCAAAGTCAATGCATCCAATGTAGGAAGATTCCAAGCACTTTCCAGGAACGCCAGTCTTGCATCTGAAGCTGAATGATCCAACAGCCCCAGAAAACTCTGCCTCCTGAAACAATGGTTCAGCCATTGCTACATTTTTGTCTTGTTCTTTGGAATGATGCCGATCTGCACTGCTTTCTATTTCGGAAAATGCTTCTTAGAACAACTGGGATTTGATATTTCTTTCCACAAAGGACCAAGGCCTCATGCACAACAGGAGTAAGGAAAAATTTGAGTACGTAATGGCTCCACATGGCACCAAGCTACTAAAGGACTGTCTACTTGTATAGGGCAGTTGAATTAATGAGGAAGAACTCCTTTATAAACAATTTAAAAGGAGTGAGCAGTTATATATCAGTGTGGATGTAAAGCAGCTCTTGTGAAGGTCCCAAGAACATCAAAAGGGAAATATTGGGACACTCAATTCAAAACAGAATCCTGTTTTAATAACTTTACTAAAGAAAAGCTTTGCCATATGCACTAGAAAGGTTACTAAAACAAAGCTTTGCCATATGTGCGAGTGGGGAAAAATAGTCATTCACCAGCTATTAACTGACACCTCATGCTGTGCACACACACACACACAGAGAAATTAAGTCTGGCTATAGACTTAATCTTTTAGAACACACAGGGCACAGAGAAAAGTCCAAAAAGAGTGCTCCCTCACACACAAACACACATTAGAAGAAAAACATTCAGATTGACTGGCTGGTTTCCTTGCATTACCATCGTGATTTCTCCAGTCAGATATGAATCAGAGATACTGGAAATTTATACTCCATCGCAAGCACTGAAGCTAAAATAATTTTGCCAGCAATTATTACCATATAGACATTACTGTAAAGGGTGAGTATAACAAATATTTTTTAAATGACCCACTTTGGAACAGATCAAACTTTACAAAACAGATTAATCATCCTTAGAAACAGTACATTTCAGAGGAATGATTATGAATACATGTGGTTTAGATTTATTTCAGAATATGAGCCCTTGAGTTCACTTCATACATCAGCTTGCCTCAGCGATGGCACTCTCATCCAAGGAGGTTAAGGGCTCAAACCCACACCCGCTGCAGGACTTGAGCACTTAAACATAAACTAATACTTCAGCAGAGTGATTAAAGGAGCACTGCATTGTCAGAGGTACCGTCTTTCGGGTGAGACTTCAAAGCTGAGGCTCAACCTGCCCGTTTAGTCTACCTGAAAAGATCCCATGGTTTTTTTTTCCACCAGAAAAGGAAGGGAATTCTTCCAGTATCCTGGCGAGCATTCAACCCTCAATCTCAACACCAAAACAGATTAACTGGTCGTTCATCTCATTACCATTTGAGACCTGATGTGTGCAAATTGGCTGCAGTGCTTGTCAACATAAACAAAAAAATACACTTAAAAGCAATTCAGAGCTGTGATGCATTATTGGATGCCCCAATTATGCAAAAACCACTATATAAATGCAACATCCTTTTAGCTTTTCTATTTACTTCAATAAGTAGTCTAAATTTGAAGTAATTTCTTGTTTTCTATCCAGCTGGCAGAACTGCACAATGCTTTCAAGTGTGCAACGCACTGTTTCCTTGTTTCAGGAAGTCCAAAAATATTCCTATTGCATATAAAATTGGTCTGGAATAACCATAAAATGCTGCAAAGGAAAGAAAAAGTTTTCAAAATGGTCACAGTCAACTGCTCTGGATCAAAGTCATTTTCTTCTCGATTTCCAGGGAGAGTATTTTCTATTGGATTCTGGAGGATTTCAGTCCATTTCTGTACCAAAATTAATACTATTGATTCCTTTCCATGTCTGCTATCATGTGGGTCAGTAAGAAAAAAAATGTTTCTAATCTCTAAACTTGCTTTGGCGTGTGAATTTTATGCTGGTCTCCTCCAACCTTAGGCTCAATGCCCAAGTTGAACAACTTGAATCATATCTTCTTGCTCAGTCTTCATTTCTCACAAAGAAAGTCTAGGACTCAGACAAAATTACTAAGTTCAGACAACAAGATTTGAAAAACCCCAGTAGCCAAACTGCGATGAAAGTAAAAAACTAAATGTGGGGGGGCGGGGGGGGGAAGAGAGAGAGAGAGAGAGAGAGAGAGAGAGAGGAGAAAAAAAAGGAACAAATGCCTGACTTATTTACAACTAAAAAGTTGTAGATTAATGAAAGAAATCCCAAAAGGGACCAAGGCTTCTCATGGGTGCCAGCTGCCTATGTACGCGGATCATAAATTTACATTACATAAACACTTGGGCCTTCGAGGCACAATTCTTCTTTTCCTTTGGAGCACATTATAGCTTTTGACAATCCCAATGTATCAGCTGTCTGTAATGATTCTTCATGGTCCAGATAGTGTAGCCATCGTAGCTATTTTTGTCCAGCTTCAAAAGATGCTTAATTTCAAACACTATGCTATTGGAACCTATGCTTCGAATACAGTTCCAATATGAGGTGTGGCACAGACAAGAGTGGAACTACATTCAAAGAATGGTTTGGCAACACTGGATATCAAGCACCTTTGAAGGTTTTTGGACCACAACAGTCGGGGAGAAAGTTGTGATACATCCCAATAGAAGTTTACAGCACAGAAAGTCATTTGGCCCATTGTGTCTATGCCAGCTCTTTGCTACAGCAATCCAAAATTAAATCACACTGTACTGCTCTCCCTATAGCCCTGTATAGAACCACAGATACCAGAAAAAAGAATGAGACCATTTGGATTCAGGCCAAGTATATCATATTCAATGCCAAAGAGTACCATATGCCAGCAGCTAAACACTGGATTAACAACCCCATTGATAGTACTGCAGCATTGACGAAAAAACAAAAAGTAGCTTTGGAAGTTTTCTATTTGGGTGAGAGTAGAGAAGTCAAACAAAATGTTTGAGAAGCTATTTCTAAGCATATTGAGCCAGAAACTCCAACACTATAACCCACTGTTCAGTTTGCCTGATATACTCTTTCGGACTGAAGAAAATTATAACATTATACGTACTATAACGATAGGGGATTTTTCCTTCGAGGCTTACAAATGCTTCAAGACAGAACAGGTAAAGTTCAATGTGGGAAAGTGTGAGGACCCAAGAAAAATAGATCAGAGTATTTTCTAAGTGGCGAGAAGCTGGGCACTGCAGAAGAGCAGAGAGATTTAGTACAGAAATCACAAAGCTAGTGGACAGGTACAAATAAAGTTTAAAAGGCTAATAGAATGTTGGCCTTTATCTCATGAGGGCTGGAATACAAAGGGGTGGAAGTTATGTTACAGCTGTACCGAGTTCTGATTCGACCCCATCTGGAGTACTGCATTCAGTTATGAGCATCGCACCTCAGGAAGGATATAATGGCCTTGGAGGGGGTGCAGTGCAGATTCACCAGAAATGATGCTGGGGCTAAAAGGGTTACATTATGAGGACAGGTTGCATAGACTCTGCTTGTATTCCCTTAAATGTAGAAGATTAAGGGGTGATCGAATTGAGGTGTTTAAGATGATTAAATGATTTGATAGGGTGGATAAAAACTATTTCTTCTGGTGGGGGGGGGGGGGGGGGGGGGGGGGGGGAGTCCAGAACAAAGGGGCATAACCTTAAAATTGGACAGTTTTAGAGAACCATAGAATGGTTACAGCACAGGAGGCCGCCATTCAGCCCATCAAGCTTGTGCTAGCTCTCTGCAAGAGCAGTTCAGCTAGTCCTACTTCCCCATGCTTTCCCCGTAGCCCTGCAATTTTTTTTCCTTTCAAGTACTTATCCAATTCCCTTTTGAAAGCCACGATTGAATCTGCCTCCATCATCCCCTCAGGCAGTGCATTCCAGATCATTACCACTTGCTGCGTAAAAAAGTTTTTCCTCGTGGTGTCTTTGGTTCTTTTGCCAATCACCTTAAATCTGTGTCCTCTAGTTCTTGACCCTTCTGCCAATGGGAACATCTCTCTCTATCTATTCTGTCTAGACCCCTCAATTTTGAGCACCTCTATCAAATCTCCTCTCAACCTTCTCTGCTAAAAGAAGAACAACTCCAGCTTCTCCAGTCTATCAACAGAACTGAGGTCCTTCATCCCTGGAAAAATTCTAGTCAATCTTTTCTGCACCCTCTCTAAAGCCTTCACAAGCTTCCTAAAGTGCGGTGCCCAGAATTGGACACAATACTCCAGTTGTGGCCGAACCAGTGTTTTTATAAAAGAGACTCTATGCCTCTATTTATAAAGCCCAAGATCCCGTATGCTTTTTCAACCACAATCTTCAAAACTGAATCACGAGTGATTGAGCCTTCAAATTTTTACCAGGCGAACCAATGTTTTTGAAGCAAGTCGCTTGATAAGCAATGCATATAATATCAAATATCAGAGAGCATTTGAGATAGGCTGCTGGATTCAGAGGATTGGGAACGACATCAGTCTTCAAAATTCTCGTTATCTTCACTAATTTCATTATTTAATTCAGATTCAGGTAGGCTCAAAGCTTCTTGCACATATATCCTAAGCCCTAGAATGTACAGACCTTTTGACTCTCAATGATGTTGTTCAAGGATGAGTTTCTGGACTGATTTTCCATAATGAGAGGACTTAGAGAATGAATGCAGTATCCACTTCTGGCATCTGATTTGGAGTGTCCATGAGGCTGGGGTGTATCCTATATAACCAGTCTAACCCAAGGATAGAATCCAAAAGCTACCCTGCATCAGACTCTCCCGTAATGTTCACTCAAAGGGATGAGGGCATGAGAAACCCATTAAATGTGACCAGCGGTGCCTAGGTTAATCTCTGAAGATCAGGCTCTATTTGGGCTACTGGATCTGCAGGAGAAACAGAAACTAGCCACTCGGGGAGCAAACCTAATGCTTAATGCTGTTCTCAAGCACACCATCACTCAATATTTTCCTCCTAGTTTCCCTACATCAATCAATAGAGGTTAAATGAATGCAATGAAACTAGCAACAGACTTATAAATGGAAAGAATTTGCTTGATCAAGCATTAGCATTCAATTATAGCCCTCCCACCATCTAATTGACCCCTTCCCTCCATTGGGATGAGGCCTACTGCAGTTGGGTGCTCCTCAGCATCTGAAGTAAAGATGTGGAGAATGGAGTGTGGTGCAAGGTGAGGCAAGGATATCCTGACTAGTTGAGCACCATATCTGCAAAGCCACTCATTGTCTTATCCAGGCAATAGTCAATAGAATCTAAGGGAGTGGCATTCTGCAGCGATTGCTTGTACTCAGGATGCCCCAATATATCCTGTGTGGTGAAAAAAAAAAGCTGAGCTAACTGGCTGGGTGCTCAAGGCACCCAATGCTCACTTCACGAAAATTTTAGTTTGGATGTTCCCTTAAGGGTGGAAATAGGGCTGGAATGTAGGATGGAATGTCCTGCACTGTTTGACATCTTTCAGAACAACAGGGCAAGCATGTCTCCCCATCTCCAAGTTCTGGGTCAGGTACAATCACAGCTCATACATGGATTCAAACAGAGTTCAGTCCCAGTCCACCACATGCGCAATTATTGTTTAGTGTTGGTAATGCCTCTGTGCAATATATTCTAGTTTATTTTATTTGGAAATTAAAACATGGCTAGGTGAAAAGTCTTGTACACCACACCGCAACCAGAAAGCGACAAGGTGCGAGGAAGCTTCTCTCTACAACAGGCTACAGGATACACTGTTTGCTGGGTGTGGGTCTAAACAATAACTCAAAGATCCCACCCAGACAGTGCAATTATTTTTTTCTTCCTCCTCAAACGTCAAGCACAATAAGCAGGGACCAAATGGGTGCACCTAAGGGACCAATATATTGAGCTCTATCATGGGAAGGACAGGGGAGTATCCACCACCAGGTTTAATGTCTCAAGAGATAAACTACATTCTGGAGATGTCACTGGTGAAACAAGAACACCTCCGTTGATTTTTCGGAGAATCTGGAGGTATTTTATTACTTTATATACTTGGCCTGCTGAACGTACAAGGGGATAGCTAGCACTTCAGCAGAGAATCTAATAAGAACAATGACAATTTTGCGAGATTATCTGTGACAAAAAAGATTTATGTCTTGGGAGTTATTGCAAGGAGTCAGCCTTTGCATCAAGCTCTCAGGTGAAGAATCAACAAGAAGAGAAACAGATAAGACTGGTAAATGTATAACTAAGCACAGGAGAGTCAGAATCCACATCTCTCTTTCTCTCTCTCCCAAAAGACTCAAACTTGAGGGCCAAGCTCTGGAAGGCTAATAAAAGCGATGCTGGAAGTTTAGAGAACCTTCTTACAATTGGCAGAAAAATATCACACGGATCTTTGTACAAAGTGGGAGACTGGAGTTACAATGGGTGTGATCCTAATGTCAAGACAAATAAAATATGCAACTAAGTTTCAACAAGTTCCTACAGGGTGAGGCATCCCTCAATGAAAAACAAATGTCTAACGCAAACAGAGACTGGTCATGGAAGAGTTTCAGTAAACAATTAAGGTACAGAACAGAATATAAGACAAATTCTCACATTTTTACGCATCTTATTTTATACAGTAACTTGGAAATGCAACATTCTATAACTATGTGCTGCATGCACGCACTAACTAGTTCAGTGATTATAATGAAATGTAAGTGTTTCCAACAGAGATCTCAAAAATGAACATTTTGAAATGAACATCAAGAGTGCAACTAAGCAGGAAAACACATTCTTGGGGTACTATTATTTGGTGGTTAACCTTGCTAAAGAGTTTAGCAATAAGATTGTTGTCTCACTATTAGCATTTGGGGAATTTATGTTCTGGCTCCCCCATCATCCTGACCAGCAGGGAGAGGGAGAGATCATTGAGCACCAACATTTACATGTATCAGCAAAAGCAAGCCAAGAGCGGCGATAAAGAAGGCGGCCCACCACCTTCTCAGGCAACTGGGGATGAGCATTTGACCTACGCGGCTGCATCTACTGCCATCGCTGTGACGGCAGTAGCACATTCTGGTATTGCTACCGACAGGATGTGGGAGGAGAGTACTCATCCAAACCTTTGTCTGGAATGTGTAATTTGATCCAGTCATGGGAGCGCACGCCACCGAGCGCAGGGAGCGCACGCCACCGAGCGCAGGGAGCGCACGCCACCGAGCGCAGGGAGCGCACGCCACCGAGCGCAGGGAGCGCACGCCACCGAGCGCAGGGAGCGCACGCCACCGAGCGCAGGGAGCGCACGCCACCGAGCGCAGGGAGCGCACGCCACCGAGCGCAGGGAGCGCACGCCACCGAGCGCAGGGAGCGCACGCCACCGAGCGCAGGGAGCGCACGCCACCGAGCGCAGGGAGCGCACGCCACCGAGCGCAGGGAGCGCACGCCACCGAGCGCAGGGAGCGCACGCCACCGAGCGCAGGGAGCGCACGCCACCGAGCGCAGGGAGCGCACGCCACCGAGCGCAGGGAGCGCACGCCACCGAGCGCAGGGAGCGCACGCCACCGAGCGCAGGGAGCGCACGCCACCGAGCGCAGGGAGCGCACGCCACCGAGCGCAGGGAGCGCACGCCACCGAGCGCAGGGAGCGCACGCCACCGAGCGCAGGGAGCGCACGCCACCGAGCGCAGGGAGCGCACGCCACCGAGCGCAGGGAGCGCACGCCACCGAGCGCAGGGAGCGCACGCCACCGAGCGCAGGGAGCGCACGCCACCGAGCGCAGGGAGCGCACGCCACCGAGCGCAGGGAGCGCACGCCACCGAGCGCAGGGAGCGCACGCCACCGAGCGCAGGGAGCGCACGCCACCGAGCGCAGGGAGCGCACGCCACCGAGCGCAGGGAGCGCACGCCACCGAGCGCAGGGAGCGCACGCCACCGAGCGCAGGGAGCGCACGCCACCGAGCGCAGGGAGCGCACGCCACCGAGCGCAGGGAGCGCACGCCACCGAGCGCAGGGAGCGCACGCCACCGAGCGCAGGGAGCGCACGCCACCGAGCGCAGGGAGCGCACGCCACCGAGCGCAGGGAGCGCACGCCACCGAGCGCAGGGAGCGCACGCCACCGAGCGCAGGGAGCGCACGCCACCGAGCGCAGGGAGCGCACGCCACCGAGCGCAGGGAGCGCACGCCACCGAGCGCAGGGAGCGCACGCCACCGAGCGCAGGGAGCGCACGCCACCGAGCGCAGGGGAGGGATTTCAACATGAGGAAGTGAATTTTAAAATCAAGGTGTTGGTGGACCAGGAGCCAACGTAGGACAGCGAGCACAGGGGTGATGGGCAAACAAGACTTTCTGCGAGTTAGGATACGTGCAGCAAGAGTTTTGGATGAGCTCAAGTATATTGAGAGTGGAAGATGGGAGACCAGCCAGGAGACCAATGGAATAGTCAAGTCTAGGAGGGAACAAAGGCATGGATGAGGGTTTCAGCAGCACAGGAGCAAAAATGTGAGATGTTACGGAGGTAGAAGTAGGGGGTCTTGGTGATGGAGCGGATACGTGGTCAGAAGCTCATCTCAGGGTCAAATAGGACATCAAGGTTGTGAACGATTGGGTTCAGCCTCAGACAGTGGCCAAAGGGAGGGCTGGAGTCGGTGGCTAGGGAACAAAGTTCGTGGTGGGGACCGAAGACAATGGCTTAGGTCTTCCCAATATTTAATTCGAAGAAATTTTTGCTGATCCAGTACTGGATGTTGGACAATCAGTGTGACAAATCAAAGACAGTGGAAGGGTCGAGGGAGGTGGTGGTGAGGTAGAGCTGGGTGCTGTTAGCGTATATGTGGACCCGGACATCGTGTTTTCAGATGATGTCGCCGAGGCTTAGCAAGCAGATGAGAAATAGGAGGGGGCCAAGGATAGTTCCTTGGGGAACTCCAGGCGTAACAGTGCGGGAGTGGGAAGAGAAGCCATTGCAGTTGATTCTCTAGCTAGGACAGGATAGATAAGAATGGAACCAGGCGAGGACAGTCCCACTCAGCTGGACGACGGAGGATGATGGTGTGGTCAACCGTGTCAAAGGCTGCAGACAGGTCGAGAAGGATGAGGAGGGATAGTTTACCATAGTCACAGTTACGTAAGATGGCATTTGTAACTTTGATAAAGGCCGCTTCAGTACTGTAGCAGGGGCAGAAACCTGATTGAAGGGATTCAAACATATAGGAAAGATGGGCACAGATTTGGGAGGAGACAATACATTCAAGAACTTAGGAGAGGAAAGGGAGGTTGGAGATGGGGCAGTAGTTTGCAAGGACAGAGGGCTCAAGGGTGAGTTTCTTTTAAAGGGGGGTGATGACGGCAGATTTGAAGGGATGGGGGTACAGTACCCGAGAGGGAACCATTAAAAATATCAGCTGACATTTGGGGGTGGGGGGGCAGGAAGGGAAGTTGGTGGTCAGCAGTTTGGTGGTAATAGGGTCAAGGGAGCAGGAGGTGGGTCTCATGGTCAAGATGAGCTCAAAGAGGGCATGAGGGGAGATAGGAGAGAAACTAGAGGAAGATGCAAGTTCATGGCTAGGGCAGGGGGAACCGTAGGGGACGTTTGGCTTGGTGGGCTGGGGAAAGGCAGTGAAGTAGCTGTTGGCCAGGGGCTGCAGAAAGTAACCTGAGACATCGGCTGCTGACACAGGCAAAAGCAACTTTTGAACTGAAGTAACCTGAGTTCAGTCGCTGGCCTGAGCTGGCTGGAACCAGTTTAATTAGCTAAGTTTTGTGAAAGACAAAGGAGATGTGATAAGACACAAGTCCTTATTTAGAAAAGGAGTAAGGAGGTAATGTTACCTAAGTCATAGGGACAGAGCCAATAAGGAGAAGACACAGGCTGGCGAGCAAGCCTAAACCATAGGGAGAGAGAGACAGCTTGAAGAGATAAGATTCGGAATAAGAATGAAGAATCTGGGGCGTGGAGCCAGAGCAAAGACTCCGGAGACCAACTATCGTGGAAGTGGAAGAACCTACGTCAGGGACGTAGAGACGACGTCGAAAGAGAGAGAGAACGGAATGCCTGGCCAGCATCAGCTCTCCTTTTCGGGTATTATCCTTTATATTCTGTGACCACTCGGAGTGTCAGAGAAACCTAGTGGGTGTGCATTTAGATCTTAGTTTGGGTATAAAACTGTATAACCTGGTGTAAACTGCATGTCTATATCTAACCAGACGTATAAGCTATATGTATATGATCTAACGGCGTGAATAAAGTGAATTGAGTGTTAAGACAGAATTGACTCTTTGTACTAAGCCAGTAACGGTAACCTCCAGTCAACACGGCAGAGGCAGCCGAAAGGATGGTCTCAATCTTAGTGACAGTAGTACATGAGCTCCTCGCATTTGTTGTTGGAGGTGAGGGTGGAGGAGACAGGGGAGAGGGGTATAAGAAGATGGTTTGTAGAGAAGAGAAGACGGGGGGGGGGGGGGTTATCTTTGCATTCCAAGATGATCATGGACTAGTAAGCAGTTTTGGCAGAGGAGAGCAGGACCCGGATACAAGGTGTTCAGGTAAGATGGGGAAGGGAAAAAGAAGTGGGGGGGGGGGGGGGGGGGTGAGGGGTGGCGGTGGCGGTGGCAGTATTGATTAAGGAGAATATTGCAGTCCTGGAGAGAGGATGTCCTTGAGGGGTCAAAGACAGAATCTATTTGGTTAGAATTAAGAAACAATAGAGGTGTCATTACACTACTGGGTGTATTCTATAGGCCACCAACTAGTGGGAAGGATATAGAGGAGCAAATTTGCAGGGAAATTACAGAGAGGTGGAAGAACTATAGAGTTGTGATAACTGGAGACTTCAACTATCCTAATATAGACTGGGGTAGTAATAGTGAAAAGGGCGAAGAGGGGGAGTAATTTCTGAAATGTGTTCAGGAGAACTTTCTTGATCAGTATGTTTCAGGCCCAATGAGGAAGGAGGCATTATTGGATCTAGTTCTGGGGAATGAAGTGGGTCAAGTGGAGCAAGTGACAGTGGGGGAACAGTGATCATATTATCATAAAGGTTTAGATTAGTTATGGAAAAGTACAAGGAGCAATCTAAAATAAAAATACTTAATTGGAGGAGGGCCAATTTCAGTGGGTTGAGAACGGATCTGGCTTGCGTAAATTGGAATCAAAGATTGGCAGACAAAACTGTAATTGAACAATGGGCGGTCTTTAAAGAGAAGATGGTTTGGGTACAGTCTAGATACATTCCCACGAGGGGGAAAAGGTAGGGCAATCAAAAGGCAGAGCTCCGTGGATGACAAAAGAGATAAAGTAAAATGAAGCAGAAAAAGGGTACAGATGTCAGGTGGATAATACAAGTGAGAACCAGGCAGAATATAGAAAGCTCAGAGGGGAAGTGAACAAAGAAATAAGAGGGGCAAAGAGAGAGTATGAGAATAGACTGGCAGCTAACATAAAAGGGAATCCAAAAGTCTTCTATAGGCACATAAATAGTAAACAGGTAGTAAGAGGAGGGGTGGGGCTGATTAGGGACCAAAAAGGAGATCTACGCATGGAAGCAGAGGGCAAGGCTGAGGTACTAAATGGGTACTTACCAAGGAAGAAGATGCTGCCAAAGTCACAGTAAAAGAGAGTTGATATACTGGATGGGCTAAAAATTTATATAGAGGAGATATTAGAAAGGCTGGCTGTATTTGAAGTAGATAAGTCACCCAGTCCGGATGGGATGCATCCTAGGTTGCTGAGAGGGGTAAGAGTGGAAATTGCAGAGATGCTGGCCATAATCTTCCAATCCAAAAGGCAAATTGTGTTTAATTTGATTCAGGGATGAGGAGGGTAATGTAGTTGATGTTATGTACATGGATGTTCAAAAGGCATTTGATGAAGTGCCACATAACAGGCTTGTCAGCAAAATTGAAGCCCATGGAATAAAGGGGGCAGTGGCAGCATGGATACGAATTTGGCTAAATGACAGGAAACACAGTAGTAGTGAACGGTTGTTTTTCAGACTGGAGGAAGATATACAGTGGCGTTCCCTAGGGGTTGGTACGAGGACCACTGCTTTTTTTTAATATACATTAATGACTTGAACTTGGGTGTGCAGGGCACAATTTCAAAGTTTGCAGCTGACACAAAACTTGGAAGTGTTGTAAACAGTGAGGAGGATAGTAATAGACTTCAAGAGGACAGACAGGCTGGTGGAATGGGCAGACACATGGCAGATGAAATTTAACGCAGAGAAGTGCGAAGTGATACATTTTGGCAGGAAGAATGAGGAGAGGCAATATAAACTAAAGGGTACAATTCTAAAGAGGGTTCAGGAACAGAGACACCTAGGGGTTTATGTGCACAAATCTTTGAAGGTGGCAGGACAGGTTGAGAAAGCGGTTAAAAAAGCATATTAGATCCTGGGCTTTATAAATAGAAGCATAGAGTACAAAAGCAAGGAAGTTGTGTTGAACCTTTATAGAACGCTGGTTCAGCCACAAACTGGAGTACATAGGAACAGGAGTCGGTCATTCAGCCCCTCATGCCTGCTCCACCATTTGATACGATCATGGCTGATCTGTGATCTAACTCCAAATACCTGCCTTTGGCCCATATCCCTTAATACCTTTGGTTGCCAAAAAGCTATCTCTCAGATTTAAATTTAGCAATTGAGCTAGTATCAATTGCCGTTTGCGGAAGAGAGTTCCAAACTTCTACCCTTTGTGTGTAGCAATGTTTTCTAATCTCACTCCTGAAAGGTCTGGCTCTAATTTATAGACTGTGCCCCCTACTCCTAGCATCCCCAACCAGCGGAAATAGTTTCTCTCTATCCACCATAATAGTGTCCAATTCCGTGCACCGTACTTTATGTGAAGGGGGTGCAGAAAAGATTTACTAGAATGGTTCCAGGGCCGAGGGACTTCAGTTATGTGGACAGACTGGAGAAGCTAGGGTTGTTTTCCTTAGAGGAGAAAAGGTTGAGAGGAGATTTGGTAGAAGTGTTCAAAACCATGAAGGGTTTAGATAAAGTAAATATAGAGACTGTTCCCATTGGTGGAAGGATCGAAAACCAGAGGACACAGATTTAAGGTGACATAAGGAAATACTCTTTTACGCAGCAAGTAGTTATGATCTGAAATCCACTGCCTGAAATGGTGGTGGAAGCAGATTCAATTGTGTCTTTCAAAAAGGAACTGGATGAATACTTGAAGGGAAAAAATTTGCAGGGTTACAGGGAAAGAGCAGAGCGCTGGGACTAACTGGATTGCTCTTACAAAAAGCCATCTCAGGCTCGATGGGCCAAAATGGCCTTCTTCTGAACTGAACCAGTGTGATTCTATGATATGCTCAAAAGGAGGAGAAGGTGCCATTAGAGTAGGGGGACAGACCCCAAGCTATGATTTGGTGATATGAGCCACACCGCCACCATGGAGGTCTGGACAGGGCAAGTGGTGGAATATATAGCCAGACAGGGGGGGGCTTCATTAAGGGGGAAGGTATCATCACCCATCAGTAGGTTTCCGTCATGATGTTGATGCAATCATCCACAATAAGCTCATGGATGGCAAGGGCCTTGTTCACAAGTGAACGGATGTTCTGGAGGGGGATGCGGTGATATCTGATCCGCTGGCAGAGTCCACAGGGTCAGTGCTGGGAGGGGTGAGTGGGGCAGGAAGGAGATTGGCAAGATTAGCCTCCATCGGGCACGGTTGGTGGCAAAGTCAATGTGAGTAGCATGGGGCAGTTGGAGTTGCTGCTCGTAAGGAAGCAGTGCCTCGATGGGCGCTTTGGAGGATGCCAAGAGAGGCACAGAGGGAAGCTGTAGGCTTATCTAAGAGGGAGTCAAGTCTGGAACGGCAGCAGGAGAGTAGGAAGCTCGAAGAGTGCTGAAGGGTTGGGGTAGAGGTTTGCGGGGTGGGAGGGTGCGCAGAGTACTCGAGAGGGGAAAAATGAAAGGAGTCATGATGTCAGGAGAGAGGGGCCTTGGAGGGGTAAAGAGAGAAGAAAAAAGGGGAAACAGAAGCGATGGGCTCGGGTCTGGAGCAGCAGCCAAAACGTGAACTCGAATGGACGCAGGGAAACTCAAGTTACATAGGCGTGGTTACATAGCAAGATTAGGATAGATATGTCCTGGTAATAAACAGGGAAGAGAGGAGACAATAGGAGGAAGTCCAAAGTTAAAGTCAGAGGTCCTGTGGTGGGATACAGTTGGCGTAGATAAGGTGGAGTCAGCTTGGAACATTGACAAACTGATGTCCAGGTTCAGAGACAGGTATGGAGGATAAGCCAGTGGGTTGCCTCCAATTCCATGCGCTCTCATTTTTGTTAACAGTCTCTTATGTGGAACCTTGTCGAGTGCTATCAGCATGATCTGTAAAAACTCTCATCAAACTACTGTCTACTGGAGGAGTGAGGCCACCACATTGAGCAGCCTCCCACCTTGCTTTGACTCTGAAAACACTCCACGCCAGACCAATCCAGCAATTGACTTGTGGGCCCCTTCAAATATGTGGCCCCATAAACAGACACTGCAAGATCATATGGGGGGCTGTAGCAGTTTCTCTGAGGCTGAATTTGATAAATCCACAGCATTGACTATTTTACATAATTTGAGCTGTAAGGTTGGTTTAGCAAGAGCACATTTCATTCAATGAGAACGGGTGAGAGCAACATCATTGAAAGTGAGGTCACTAGCAGAGCCGTAGCTTTTTAGCATGCGCTGCAAGTGACATCATTGGGTGGCCTGGCGCTTGCACAGGAGGATCTCACATGTCAATTGAAAACCAGAAGTGTACACACTGTCGCTAATCACTCGGGTCAAACTAAATACCTTGGGAGAGAGCTGCGGTGACTGATGGGGCATTGTGTGTGGGCCATAGGTTGTTCACAGGTTTATTGGGTAGAAAGGGGGGCGGGTCACCTTTTACATTACAAAGTGAATAGGGACACTGCGTCAGATGATGTCACTTGCCAGGCATGCACCGGGCTTTCCGAGAAATCAACTTGCTGCTGTTCATGCTCAACACCGTGATCCAGATCCGGGAGAAGGGGATGTGCGGGGCGGAGGAGAAAAAGATCCATCTCCCCGTCTAGACCACATTCTCCGTCTTACTCCCACCTTGGACCTGGATCACATTCTCTCCTCTTTTCCCCCCCCGCTCTGCTTCCCCACCACCCCTTCGTCTGCTGCTTCTGCTTCCTTCTCCCTGCTGTTTCTGCTTCCCCATCCCCTCTGCTCTGCTCCTTCTTCCCGCACTGCTTCTCCTTCACCTTCCACCTGCTTCCACTCTCCCCATCTCCCCGCTTATCCTCTTCCCTTGCTGTTTCTCCTTCCGCCCTGCTCCCCTTCCCCTCTGCTTCCCGTACTGCTTCTGCTCCCCCTCCTCCCCCATCCTCTCCTTCTTGCGCTGCTTCTGCCCCACCCCGACGCTTCTCCTCTTCGCCCTTCCTCCATTTTCCACGCTGCTTCTCCACCCCCCTCGCTTCCCACACAGTTTCTGATCCCTCTTCCCCCTGCGTCCTGAGCTGCTTCTGCAGCCCCCATCCCCCTGCTTCCCGCACTCCTCCCCTTCCTCTGGGCTCTGCTCTCCAAGTCTCCCCCCCCTTATGACTACCTGCATTTTTGTTGCTCGTTCTCCAGTCCGTGCTTTTAGCGAATGGGCAGCAAGGGCAGGTGGTGACCTACAATGCACGGCCTAATGCATCAGGCTGCGCATGCGTGGCCGGGGCTCGAGTGCGCACGCGCTAGTCTGTGGCAATAGTCACTCCGATAAATGCTAGTCTTGCCAGCCATGCCCATATTTCGAGAATGAATAGAATAAAAAGTTAACATATATTAACATCGAATTAAAATACAGAAGCAAAGCGGGCACACTACCCTAAACAGACCAATTTTCGTACTATAAATATGATAATCCAGTGTGGCTGGTATAAAATCATTGATTTATCAGCTTTACACCGGTTACTTTCAGTGAATGTTCAACCACTAAACGTTTTTCGTTTGCCAGTGTATACCCATGCATGCTACATATGTTCCACATTTTCTGTACCAACATCCTTCTGTTATTACTTAGTCCTTACACTTAACTTGTGTTCAGATTTAAATATTACCTATCCAGTTCTTTGGATAGCTCTGTGTTTAGGTATTGTGCCACTGATTATACAAGAGAGTTTGGTGGAAAAATACAAATGTCACTTGCACTAGTGGCCTAAGAAAACTTGGAATTCCTTGGAACTGTTGTTGCTAGTCTAAGGGTTACTGGTACTGAAAACACCCTCTCCATATGGGAGACATATGGCATAAACAGCAAAGCATGCAGCATACCCTACAGAACTTCCCCCAAAAGACTCTTACTCATTTCTAATAAAGCATTTTTTTTCAAAAATTAAAAAAGGAAACCTTTCTTGTTTGTGCCAATGAAGAGAAGGTAGAGCAAAGATAAAAGGGCATCACCACTACAGCTCCAACAGAAATGAAAAAGACTTGCATTTATATAGCAACTTTTACAACCTCAGGACACCCCAAAGCACTTTACAGCAAATGAAGTACTCTTGAAGTGTAATCACTGTTGCAATGTAGGAAACGTGGCAACCATTTTATGTACAGCAAGATCCAAAAATCAAAAAAGTGATAATGACCAGATAACCTACTTTAGATGTGATGTTGGTTGAGGGATAAATATTGGCCAGCACACCAGGGAGAACGTACCTGCTCTTCTTCAAAATAGTGCCATGGGATATTTTACCTCCAACCGAGGGGGCAGGCGGGGCCTCAGTTTAACGTCACATCCGAAGATTGGCACCTCCAAAAGTACAGCACTCCCTTAGTACAGTACTGGAGTGTCAGCCTAGATTGTATGCTCAATTCTCAGGAGTGAGATTTGAACCCACAATCTTCTGACTCAGAGGAGAGTGATACCAACTGAGCCACGACTGACACCTGTTTGGTTACTAATGGCCTTCCAAAAGCATTCTAACTCAGGTGCAGACTCCAAGCGATGAGGTGGTTGCACCACAAAGCCACATTTGATCACAGTGCCTTACACTAGAGTCCAGCTAAAACCCTCAAGAGCAGTGCTGGAGTGCATGGAGTAGAAGGTAAGTTAAGAAAATTAGAAGACGACCTGAAGAACCAAAATTGGGGAGCCAGGGGAAAGGTAATGTTTTTACAGGAGTGAATGAGAAGCTTTGACATGAGATTTTTTTTTAAATCTAGCTTTAGTTTGGTGCTTGTTCTTTAAATGCAGTCACAATACACAGCAGTTTAAAAAAACAATGACAGTTCAGATTCAAGTATCAAGGCTACTGCAAACAATTGTTGCAAGTTTCATCAGTTAAAGGCATGCTTTTTGATTGGTTCAGTTTGCATATGACTGAAATTTCATTTCTAAGATTGAGTGGTGGAATATTCCCAATTCAGGAAAGTCCTGGTAACCCCTTTCGAATTATATTAAAAAGAGCTGTTCTATTCAAATCAAGAGAGTCTGGTAGAAAATCTCAAAAGGAACCAGTCAATTTGAAACTCGTAAACAAGAAAATTTAAATTACATTTGGTAAAATGTCTTGACACTGAAACCTAAGAAATACTAGCATTGGCAAGCTTATTATTTTGGCCATTCAAGAAATTAGATAGAACAATGTCCACTGTAAACAAAAACTACTTTATGTCTGTCATTTTTGTGTGCTTGCTGGCTTCTTTGCAAAATAAGTTTGCTTAATATTTAGAACTGAAAATGAGATCTGATATGATGCTCTCATGCTTTCGAAGACTGGAATATATTATGGAGGCATCGGTAGGTCAAATAGCTAAAAGCAATTACCAGACAGGTTTGTTTGTCAACTTGGCAAGTTACCAAAAGCTTACCTAGATTTCAAGACAAGGTTAGGTGTTGGGATTAGCTCATGAGTGATCAAAGATACAAGAGCTGAAATAATCTAGGGTAAGGTTTGTAAAGACCAAGAAGCCCAACACAGGGCAGGAGAAGTAAGTCATAATATTCTTTTGAGATTTAGGGTCGTTAAGAAGCAGCACTGGTTTTATCTCCGTTACAATGTTTTCAGGCTCCTATTTCACAGAAGAAGTGGTTGAAATGTTCAGTCCAGATATCTTGGCTGACTGGACTGGGATTGTGCCCAGCTCAGAGCTGTGGCTATCTTGGCAGGAACATCATGGGTTACAGTGCTCCTAGAATACAGTATTTCCAGCAACATGCTGAACATGGCTGTCATCAAATTTAGGTCAAATACTAGCATTTCCAAGACAAAGAACTTCAAAGTCTTAAATTAGGGCAAAGTCAAGGGTAACAGACTTCATGATATTGGGGAAAATTTGCAATGTACCCCATAAGAACACGAGAACACTAAAATGTAGTACCTATAAATACTTTGCAACTCTCTTGTGGCACAACAGGGTGCAGCCAGAGGCAACTATATCAAGTACAGTACTTGTTATTCATGAATTTGACCCGTGATTGGTGGAAACACAAGACCTGCAGTAACTATACTGATTCTAATACATGCTCCAACACCCTGGTTCAGGAATCAATGGTTAAAACTAAAAGAATCCATATGAAAACAGTTAGAGTTCCATAACAGCAAAATCTATGTGCAAAGGTTTAATGCTTATATTTTGTGTGGATACTTTGGATTGATAGACTGGTACGATCAATCATGCCACAGCATCTTCTATCCCTGGCAAATACTCATCTTCAGGGACATGTATATATTTGAACCCCTAGGTCTCATTATTCATCCACACCCTTCAAGCAGGCACCTTTCCACTGAGTGAAAACTCTCATTCCTTGTTTTTGCTCCAAAATGTATGACTTCAGTTACCCTATGAAACTGCATTTGCCACTTGTCAGTCCATTCCACTAACCTGTTGGCCTGAAACCTTCCACAGTCCTCCTCCCTGTTGGTCAAACACCTTGCTTGTAT
This sequence comes from Heptranchias perlo, assembly GCF_035084215.1. Classification (NCBI taxonomy): domain Eukaryota; kingdom Metazoa; phylum Chordata; class Chondrichthyes; order Hexanchiformes; family Hexanchidae; genus Heptranchias; species Heptranchias perlo. The sequence goes on along the minus strand of NC_090348.1, from coordinate 12,144,396 downwards.
AATCAGCACATTTTGAGGGTGTGCCCAAATCATCTGTGTGTGCTGAGAACACAAGTGGACCTAGCACTGACCTCTGGAATACATCAATTCCAACCCTTCTCCAATCTGGAAAGAGCCTATTTACCCTACCTCCTCTGGGTTTCCTGTCAGTTAATCAACTTTCTGTCTATGCTGCTGCCTATTTCCTTTTATACCATGCACCTGACTTTTTTTTGTGTTCTGCTCCGTGATCAAAAATTAAATGCACCTGGCTTAAATGAAGTTATTTGAGTCGACAATGGTAGCTTTTTCTGAAACTGTAAATTGACTTTTCCAAACTTGGACAAAAAAGATTGTTGGTACTTAACAAGGGTTAAAACTTAAACATACATTAAATTAGCTACCAAGTCACATCTTCAGCTTTCAGTGCACAACAAAAATTCAGATCTGACCATATACAAATGATTGGGACAAGTGATTCTACAGGTTAAATTTAGTTTAGCTTCTTAAATGCAGTACACTGCAAATACAAAGTGATTAATTATATATTTTGATGCGCATGTATATGTAAACATCATTTCTGAAAGCATACCCATCAACAAAGCCAGGGGTCACAAATAATAAATAGCAAATTAAAATCATGAAGTCTCTGTTTGAGTGGATATAAAAATTTGTAATGTTAAAAACTAGGCCAAAAATTCTGCCTTTTACAAAGAAATACATTACCTTAGATTCAAATTCTGTCATTTGTAACTGCAGTTAAATCCTTATTAAAATATTATTTCTTCCACATTTCTTGCAAGCTTCTCTCCTTAAGCAAACAAGCAAAGGCAAATGATTATCAATTCGATGAGGCACACTCCCCATCTAAAAGGCATCAGCAGGTAGCTTTGTAAGCGACAAGCTACCACGCTGGCTAATGTCAGAAAGAGGTTATCTGTGGATTAACATTAACACTATTAAAGAAACGGTAACTCTACAAACAGTTGCTAAACCCTCTAATTAATCTCTCATATACAGAGAAAGGTCCAGAAGCTGTAACCACCCCACAGCATATTTTAACCCAGCAGCTACAACCACATGCCAGGTTGAATGTTTTGTCACCACAGCAACCAAGTGAAACAAAGATGGTGGTCAATTTAGAATCAGTCTCCAGCAGAAGATAAAGCAACAGCACAAAATACACGCAATTTGATTAGCAGCAATCAGTCTCACTCAGCAGCCAAAAACAGATCAGTAACTTCAGAAGCATCACTGGGAATTAAATCCACATTCTCTCCACCAGTGTTTACCACTTTTGAAGAAAATGTGCAAGTCTAGAAATCAGAACACAGTCTCTTAAGCATAGCCTTCCAGTAATTTCCCTGCAATTATTCATGAATAAATACTTGACTGTAAAAAGCCACCTATTGTTCTAATTCCATGACAAAACAAACACCAATTACTTATGCTGTGGCTGATAAATTGGTTCTGTCACTTTCAATCATGCTAAGTACCTCCCTTGACTGCTATCAACTCAGATGTTCATTATCAAGGCTATGCACCTTGCTCTGAAATATCTGCAGCTCGATAAATCTAACCACACACAAAAGAACTTCAGTCTTCAAGTCAAGATAAAGATGACAAATCTTAATGAACCAATAATTTCTTTTCTTTCAATTCAAACCAAATTTTCTACAATATTAAACAAAACTCCAGCTACAGTAAGCTCAGTGAACCTTCTGGGATCCATTTTCTCATATACTATGCCAAAGTTAATGGAATGTTTTACAACCAAAGTACACGTTATGCAATTGCCTAACATATTGGAAATGTTTCAGTGATCACTTATTCTGATATCAAATCTCAAGACACTATCTTGCCTAATAATAACCTTTCAAGCTGACAATAGTACTGTGTTGTTTTACCGACCCCATCTTGGAACTCCAGTCTGGGCTATGTTGCCCCATTTAGTAACCATATCTACACTCATTTTAGAACAATACATAACAAATGGTCCATAAGCCATCAGCAGTTTCAACTACACTAGTTAAACAGCTTGTCACCATATATATTAATGATTTGGATGAAGGAATAGACAGTTGTATATCCAAGTTTGCAGATGACACTAAGTTAGGAGGCACAGTAAGTTCTGAGGCTAGGAGCAGGAAGTTAAAAGGGACATAGTCAAAGTGAGTGGGCACAACTATGGCAGATGGGGTTCAATGAGGGGAAGTGTGAGGTCATCCACTTTGGTTCAGAAAAAGACAAATAGGACTATTTGCTTAATGGGGAGAGACTAGGAGCTGTGGAGGAGCAAAAGGGATTTAAGTACAAAAAGCAATCAAAAAGGCTAATGGAATGTTGGCCTTTATCTCAAGGTTGCAATTTAGAGGGGAGGAAGTTATGCTTCAGTTATACAGAACCTTGGTCAGACCCATCTGGAGGAACTGTGTTCAGTTTTGGGCACCGACCCTCAGGAAAGATATAGTGGCCTTAGAAGGGGTACAGCATAGATTCACCAAAATTATACTGGGGCTGAAGGAGTTAAATGATGAGGACAGGTTACTTAAACTTGGCTTGTATTCCTTTGAGTGAAGTCTGTAGTTTCTCACATTTAAGCACAAGAGTGTGGTTTAAAAAAAACAATTTTATTCACCGCTGAAATGATTTTATGATTACAATTAATTGAATAAACAGACTGGTCCACTGGACTGGGTTTTATAGTGAGCATTAAACTGAAAAATTTCAAACTAATTTCTATCTTCCTTCTTCAAACAACTCTGCGGTAGTAATTATTGTTCCCTTATGTTGAAGATTTTAAACGAAAGTTGAGTAACTTTAAAGGGATAGAGATATCCAGAGGTATAACCCCCAAAAAGAAAAGGTCCAAGACAATAGCAACTGAAGTCCCCATAGTAAGGGTACGCAGTGGAATTTTCAAACTCGAGTCTTGAAGAAAAATCACAAAACATTGCACGTGTTACTGAATTATGTTAACTGTTAAGTAGCTTTTTTTCTTATCAGTGCATGTCTACTCTGATTACATTAACACTTTCGGGTGGAAGCAAGCTTTTCCAATAGTCTACTCTTAATTCGAATCATCTATGAATTTGAATTGAAATTGTACAAAAAAGATCTCCTGTGCTGTTTTATTAAGGTAGCTTAATTCATACCAATGGGTAACTGTATTTTTTTGCCTCTGAATCAACTTACGTTTCTTTCAAAAATACTTGGCCAGATCCTGTTACACTTAGTCAAATTCTCAACACTGCTTCTTTACTGTTATAACTGAAGCACAAGCTTACTGAAATAATAAACTCGAGACAACAGAAAAAATATTATATTAAGCCTGAAGAGGAAGAAAATCTATTAGCTGCTTAAATAATGTGCAGCAAAATTGTTCTCAGTCTAAGAACATCACTAAAATTAGAGAACACAAGTAAAAATTGGCTCCCTCTATCCTATCCGACAGAGCCAGTGGTTAACGAGCCTCGCAACACTTACTGAGTTTAAGCTCACGCAGAAAAGAACACCCACTTGGGTGAGATACAGATAGCAGCCAGCACCAGTGGAACTGTAAGCTGCACAATAGAAGATACACCTTCAAAAGGGGAAGGCAAGAGTAGGAGAAAATTAGGGGGAAAATGTGATGAGTGCACCAATATTTTGCATCTATAAAGTAGTTGTTTTCTTGAATTAAGAAGCCTATTGGATGCAATGGGCTATCCAATTCTAGTTCAGTAGAAACTTTTTTGAATACTGAATAAACCAATGCTGCAAACAACAAATGAGTTCACATCATTCAAAAGCACAGAACTTTGCAGTCCACTAATAAAAGTTCATATGGATGCTGCTATTAACATGCATACAACTATCTGCATTTATATGATGTGGAGATGCCGGTGATGGACTGGGGTGATGGACCTCACGATGCTCCACTTTTCCAGCTTCCACCCCAACCATGTCAAAGAGGCCATCCCCTATGGACAGGCCCTACGAATACACAGGATCTGCTCAGACGAGGAGGAACACGATGGACACCTACAGACGCTGAAAAACGCCCTTGTAAGAACGGGATATGACGCTCGACTCGTCGATCGACAGTTCCGACGGGCCACAGCGAAGAATCGCATAGACCTCCTCAGAAGACAAACACGGGACGCAACCAACAGAGTACCCTTCGTCGTCCAGTACTTCCCCGGAGCGGAGAAACTACACCATGTTCTCCGCAGCCTTCAACGTATCATCGATGACGACGAACACCTCGCTAAGGCCAGCCCCACGCCTCCACTACTCGCCTTTAAACAGCCACCCAACCTCAAACAGACCATTGTTCGGAGCAAGTTACCCAGTTTTCAGGAGAACAGCGTCCACGACACCACACAACCCTGCCACGGCAACCTCTGCAAGACATGCCAGATCATCGACACGGATACCACCATCACACAAGAGGACACCACCCACCAGGTGCATGGTTCATACTCCTGTGACTCGGCCAACGTTGTCTACCTCATACGTTGCAGGAAAGGATGCCCCGGAGCACGGTACATTGGCGAGACCATGCAGACACTGCGACAACGGATGAACGGACACCGCGCAACAATCGCCAGACAGGAGGGTTCCCTCCCAGTCGGGGAACACTTTAGCAGTCAAGGACATTCAGCCACCGATCTTCGGGTAAGCGTTCTCCAAGGCAGCCTTCGAGACACACGACAACGCAAAATCGTCGAGCAGAAATTGATAGCCAAGTTCCGCACCCAGGAGGACGGCCTCAACCGGGATCTTGGGTTCATGTCACGCTACACGTAACCCCACCAGCAAAAAGGGGGGAAAAAAATTATGTTTTTTAATATTCTCTCTCTCTCTGCCATTTTGGGTTTCTTTCTGCCTGTCTGTGTAATTGACACAATGTATATCCAGTCTACTGGGACGTGCTGTTCTCTGTGACTGGCCTGTTTGAATAACAACGACACCTTTTGATTGGTGTGATGCTGTCCCAGCCTAGTATAAGATATGCGATTTGAGAACCTTTTCACTCATTCATCTGATGAAGGGGATAATCTCCGAAAGCTTGTCATTTTAAAATAAATTTGTTGGACTATAACCTGGTGTTGTAAGATTCCTTGCATTTATATAGCACTTTTAACATAGAAAAAACATCCCAAGACCCTTCACAGAAGCAAAAATCAGACAAAAAAAAAAATCAATACCAAGCCACAGAATGAGATATTAGGAAGAGGTGACTAAAAGCTTGGTCAAAGAGGTGGGTTTTAAGGGGGATCTGAAAGGAGGAGAGGGAGGTGGAATTCTAGAGCTTGGGGCCTAGACGGCTGAAAGCATGGCCATCAATGATGGGGCAAAGGGATTTCAGAGTGTACAAGAGGCCACAGTTGGAGAAGTACAGAGTTCTCAGAGGGTTGTAGGGCTGGAGAAGGTTACAGATATAGGGAGTGATGAGACCTTGAACACAAGGTTGAGAATTTTAGATTTGAGGTGTTGGGGGACCAAGAGCCAATGTACATCAGCAAGGACGGGGTGATGGGTGAATGGGACTTGATGCAGGATAGGATACAAGCAGCAGAGTTTTGGATGAGCTGAAGTTTAGAGGGTGAAGAATGGGGGAGGCCAAGAGCATGGGAATAGTCGAGTCTGCAGGTGACAAAGGCACGGACGAGGGTTTCGGCAGCTGATGGGCTGAAGCAGGGGCAGAGACGGGCGATGAAATGGAGATGGAAGGAGGCGCTATTTCTGACGGAGAAGACTTTAGGTCAGAAACTCAGTTTGGAATTAAATAAATCGTTAATAGTCTGGTTCAACCCAAGACAGTGGCTGGACAGCGAGATGGAATCAGTGGCAGAGGCCGAAAGTGATGGCTTTGGTCTTTCCAACTGGACCAAATTCCGGCTCAACCATGACCGAATGCCTGACTAGCATTTTGACAACACAGAGGCAGTGGAGGGGTCGACAGAGGTGGTGGAGAGGTAGAGCTGGGTGCCATCAGCGTACATGTGGAACCTGACTCCCTGTCCCCAGATAATATCAAAAAGAGTAGCATGTTGATGAGAAAGACGAGGCTTTAGACATATCAGATCTCAGTCGCACTCAGAAAGGTGATCAGTTATGTTACCAGTCTGGTCAGGGTAAGGAGATCTTCAGTTGCCCGTCCTTTTCGTCTCCTTCCCTCCGCCCGCCCATACACATTGAGATTTACAGCTAATTAACTGGGATAGGTGTGAAACAGAAGTCAGCACTCGCTTCACCCCTTGTTCATATACCTTTTATGACCACACCTGGAAGTTTTGGGAATTTGCCTCAATAAATATAAAACACTGGACTTTCCTAGCAGAGCAGCAATATACAGTCTATCCACCTGCAAGAATCTGAATTTTGTACTCAGATTATAATACCAGGTAGTCATGCCTGGTCCATTGGTTTTCAATGGGGAAATGCTGCCTTTCAGATGAGAAAACGACTTGCATTTACAAGGCACCTTTAATACAGAACATTCCAAGATGCTTTACATTAGGGTGGAGGGGGAGAATAATATAGATTAAAAAGGAATAAAACAGGCAGACAACCAAGCCATGGTTAGACTTTAAGAGGCAATTGAAAGCTTGGTCGAAAAGACTTTGCAGGATAGAGACACGAGTAAAGAGGCAGAAAGGTTTAGGCAGGGAATTCCAGAGATGGGGCCAAGGCAGCAATGGTTGGACAGGGGGCGGGGGTCGGAAAGAAGGGGAAAATGCAAAAAAGGCCATTGTGCATGCTTCAGTCTGCCATGGTGTGATGCAAGGCTGGAGAAGGTTGCCTAAATAAGCTACTGCAAAACCATTTAGTGATTTGATGATGGGGATTTTAAATGGAATACATTACGGGACAGGAATCCAACTTTAGTCAGTGAGGGTGGTGAGACTTAATGCAGAAGAGGATGCAGGTTGCCAATTTTGAATAAGTTGGAATTTATGGAGGATGAATGGCCAAAGAGGACAGTGGACAAAGAGCCTAGAAGTGGCAAATAGCTACAGTGGAGCAAGGTAGGGGTGAAGGCAGGAGATATTGCAAAAGTGGAAGTAAGCAGCCTTGATAATGGACACGATTGTGAGGTTTAAGTTCAGTTCTGGGTTGAACAAGACACCGTGGTCTGATTCTACCTAAGTTGGTGCACAGGCTGGAGTCATTGGAAAGGGAATGGAGGTGATAACAGAAGACCAGAAATAAGAGCTTTGGCCTTTTCCATGTTCACAGGAGCATAGGAACAGGAGTAGGCCATTCAGCCCCTCGTGCCTGCTCCACCATTTGATAAGATCATGGCTGATCTGTGATCTAGCTCCATATACCTGCCTTTGGCCCATATCCCTTAATTCCTTTGGTGGCCAAAAAGCTATCTCTCTCACTAGCTCAATTGCTAAATTTAAATGTATCAATTGCCGTTTGTGGAAAAGAGTTCCAAACTTCTACCACCCTTTGTGTGTAGAAATGTTTTCTAATCTCACTCCTGAAAGGTCTGGCTCTAATTTGTAGACTGTGCCCCCTACTCCTAGAATCCCCAACCAGCAGAAATAGTTTCTCTCTATCCACCCTATCCGTTCCCCTTAATATCTTATAAACTTCGATCAGATCACCCCTTAACCTTCGAAACTCCAGAGAATACAACCCCAATTTGTGTAATCTCTCCTCGTAACTTAACCCTTGAAGTCCGGATATTATTCTAGTAAACCTACACTGCACTCCCTCCAAGCCCAATATGTCCTTCTGAAGGTGCGGTGCCCAGAACTGCTCACAGTACTCCAGGTGCGGTCTAACCAGGGTTTTGTATAGCTGCAGCATAACTTCTGCCCCCTTGTACTCCAGTCCTCTAGATATAAAGGCCAGCATTCCATTAGCCTTACTGATTATTTTCTGCACCTGTCCATGACACTTCAATGATCTATGTACCTGAACCCCTAAGTCCCTTTGGACATCCACTGTAATTAACTTTTTACCATTTAGAAAGTACCTTGTGTTCTCCTTTTTTGATCCAAAGTGGATGACCTCACATTAGTCTACATTGAATTCCATTTGCCACAATTTTGCCCATTCACCTAATCTATCAATATCGCTTTGTAATTTTATGTTTTCATCTACACTGCTTACAATGCCACCAATCTTTGTGTCATCGACAAACTTAGATATGAGACTTTCCATGCCTTCATCTAAGTCGTTAATAAACATTGTGAATAATTGAGGCCCCAAGACAGATCCCTGCGGGACTCCACTAGTCACATCCTGCCAATGTGAATACTTACCCATTATCCCTACTCTGTCGCCTTTCGCTCAGCCAATTTCCTAACTAAGTCCGTACTTTTCCCTCGATTCCATGGGCTTCTACCTTAGCTAACAGTCTCTTATGTGGGACCTTATCACATGCATTCTGGAAGTCCATAGAAATAACATCCATTGACATTCCCGTGTCCACTACTTTAGTCACCTCTTCAAAAAATTCAATCAGGTTTGTCAGGCACGACCTACCTTTCACAAATCCATTCTGGCTCTCTGATTAACTGAAAATTCAAGGTGTTCAGTCACCCTATCCTTAATTATAGACTCCAGCATTTTCCCCACAACAGAAGTTAGGCAAACTAGTCTATAATTCCCCGTTTTCCCTCTCTCCTTTCTTAAAAAGCAGAGTGACATGTGCAATTTTCCAATCTAGAGGGACAGTTCCTCAATCTAGAAAACTAGGGCATCTGCAATGTGCTCACCTACTTCCTTTAAAACCCTGGGATGGAAACCCACTGGTCCTGGGGATTTGTCACTCTTTAGTGCTATTATTTTCTTCATTACTGTTGCTTTACTTATGTTAATTTTATCGAGTCCCTGTCCCCGATTCAATATTAGTTTTCTAATTCAGTGGAGGACATTTTGACTCATCACTTGATGTCTGACAAGCAGTCTGACAGCACATCGGTAGTCATTGGGCCAAGGGCAAGGGTTGGGAGACATATAGCTAGAAGTAATCAGTGTAAATATGGAAGATGATCCCGTGCCTGCAGATGATGTCACTGAGGGGCAGCATGTGAAAAATTGTGGGGGGGGGGGGGGGGGGGGGGGGGGAAACTAAGGATATATCTGTGCAAACGTAGAGCTGACAGCACAAGGGCAGTAGAAGCCATTGCCGGTTAACACTTGAAAACCTCTGTAGGAAATTTAGCAGATGTCTTGGGTTTACACAAGTCCTTTTTTGTCTGGTTATTCATGTTTCCCTAGGCAAGTATTATAAACAGTGATCTCAATTTTTCCTCAAAGTGGAGCAACAAATTTGTAATATGGATGAAATTGTTTTTCCTTTCCGACAAAAAAAAAATCACATTGGGAGTTTGGCTTCATACAGGAGATCTACATAGCATGTGACCTTATTGACTGATTCCTTCCTGCTTAGCAAACTATTTGCTCTCTCGATCTCCTCCCGACTCCGCTATCCCTCCTAACCCTGATACTTGCTAACCCTGTAAGTAGCGCTCTTTGCTTGGGCATTGTCCGTTTCCCTTTTTAGAACTACCGTAACCACCACCCATGAGCCATGCCTGTTCTCCAATTACGGGTAGAAGCCATAGCCAAGTGTTGCTACATTCAGACAGGTAGAACTGAAACCATGCAAGGGCTGCCTGATGAAGCTGGACAAGGGAAGACAGGCAATGGAGAATGGCATGGTCAACAATATCAAATTCTGTGAGGTTGAGAAGGACTAGGAAGAATATACCTTGATCACTGTCAGAGAAGTGGTCATTCGTGCCTTAGGTCAAGACAGGGGCAGTTGGACTAAAGTGATCCGAACAGGAAGTTTTAAGAGAATGACAAGGAACTAGGAGGCAACATTAGAGAATTACAGCACAGAAATAGGCCATGCGGCCCAAGAGGTTCATGGCGGTGTTTATGCTCCACACGAGCCTCCTCCCACCTTTCTTCATCTAACCCCATCAACATATCCTTCTATACCTTTCTCCCTCATTTGTTTACCTAGTTGCCCCCTTAAATGCATCTATGCTAGTCGCCTCAACTACTCCCTCTGGTAGCGAGTTTCACATTTTAACCACTCTCTGGGTAAAGAAGTTTCTCCTGAATTCCCTATTGAATTTATTAGTGACTATCTTATATTGATGGCCCCTAGTTCTGGTCTCCCTCGCAAGTGGAAACATCTTCTATACGTCTACCCTATCGAACCCTTTCATAATAATCTTAAAGACCTCCATCAGATCACCCTTCAGTCTTCTCTTTTCTAGAGAAAAGAGCCGCAGCCTGTTCAGCCTTTCCTGACACGTATTCTCAGTTCTGCTATCATCCTAGTAAATCTATTTTGCACCTTCTCCATTGCCTCTTTATCCTTTTTATAATATGGTGACAGAACTGTTCACAGTATTCAAAGACTTTAGAAAGGAAGGTAGGCTACAGTTGTACCCGTAATTGGAGAACAGGCATGGCTCATGGGTGGTGGTTACGGTAGTTCTAAAAAGGGAAACGGACAATGCCCAAGCAAAGAGCGCTACTTACAGGGTTAGCAAGTATCAGGGTGAGGAGGGATAGCGGAGTCGGGAGGAGATCGAGAGAGCAAATAGTTTGCTAAGCAGGAAGGAATCAGTCAATAAGGTCACATGCTATGTAGATCTCCTGTATGAAGCCAAACTCCCAATGTGATTTTTTTTTGTCGGAAAGGAAAAACAATTTCATCCATATTACAAATTTGTTGCTCCACTTTGAGGAAAAATTGAGATCACTGTTTATAATACTTGCCTAGGGAAACATGAATAACCAGACAAAAAAGGACTTGTGTAAACCCAAGACATCTGCTAAATTTCCTACAGAGAGGTTTTCAAGTGTTAACTGAAGCTTGCAAGGATTAGATGGAACTTACCACTTGCTTGAGCAGGGCTTTACAAGGAAGGTATTGCCAAGAGCAAGTGGTTAGTTCAGGATTCAATTATTCACTTTTCCAGAAATAACAGCAAAACTGATGGCAACATGATATGATGCCAATTCAAAGGTCCCAAAATCAATAATCTGTATTGCATTTATTCCTACATTTCAACAGTGACTACACTTCAAAAGTATTTTGTTGGCTTTAAAGGGCTTTGGGACATCCTATGGTCACCAAAGGCACTATATAAATGCAAATCTTTTTTATTCAAAATTGAGGCTTGTGCAATAACTGTTTCTCCCTCATGAAAGTTTCACAATAAACTTAATTTTTTAGTAATACACCACTGTATTATTAAAATACAATGGTGTATTGCATTTTAGTAATACAATACAACACACAATTGTATGGAACCAAATTAGGCAGCCATATAAAAACCAAAAGTTGGAAAATGCATAAATCAAAATACTGATGCACGACAATGTGTCTCTACCAATGAAAGTGACCAATTATGTTATTTACTAGTTAGTCAACTTCACCTAATATTCCTCAACTGCCATCAGTCATTATATTACTGATCTGTAAACTATGGAAGCTCAAATTTTTTTTGGCAGCATGTAATGTTTTGGAAAGCTTTCCCAAGACAGTGTATAATGCATGCACATACAAATATGTTCCATTACGTGTGTCTGCAATTTCTAGATGCCTCTGAATTTTCAGTTGCAGTCTTTTTTCAAAACCCGTACAATAACTGTCTAGTTTTATCTTGTGTACAAGCAAAAAAAAAGCCCCGCAAGACTTGCATTCATGCTGTTTCACTAAACGGATCAACTCACAAGAGTCAAGTTGGGAGGACAATATTTCCAATCATTAGTGATGCTTAGTAGGATGATGCCACATGCTTCTATTTAATATCATTTTTCAAAAACAGCACTTGCGCCTGTGGACATGAAATACAATGCCTCCTCTTTTGTGAAACATTTTTGGCCCAAAACAATTTGCTGGGCCTCCGAATGCATTAAATGCTATTTACAATGGTGCTGCATTGGCTGTAGAAGGACCAATACATTAGAAATTGCAATTTGGTGTCACTCCATAAAAATTGTGTTGTGCAACAAGAACATATGCACATGTTGAGTGAAAAGCCACAAATGCGAGGAACACAATAGTTGTGGTTAAATATGGACCTAGTAACATCCTGCAAACATTAAAAACATTCAAATACAAGCATTCACTATGCTGAGTTTCTCAGCACACTTAAAGAGCTATCAAATCAACTTGAGATTAATGAGTGCATAAACTTTTATGCTTCATTAATAACTGCATTTTTCGATAGGGATGTGAATTAAACATGAGTTACATCACAACTACAATCAAGTGAATCACATGGCTTCAAGCATGGCAGCTCATTTTCTACGAACATACGAAAATGACAGACAGGCAAAGACCTACTGGTCCATCCAGCCTGTCCCAGAATTACACATCTACGACCCAAATGGGGAAAGAGTTTAATACTCTTAGTGCTGTTTGACCTTTTCTCCGACAGGATATAAAGAGAAAAAAAGACCCCCTAAACTCCCTCCATCACATGAAGCTATAGGTATCCAAGTTCAACGGCATGAATTACACCATAAATAAATTTAAATTAATACCTAAATATTCATGTTACAACTTACAGAATGGCTCAGAACAGTCAGCCTGATTCAAATAGCATAAATTAATTACATCTCAGTTCCCACTGCTTAATGCTGAAACATTCCATAAGTGGAGGCATTCACTCCGCCCTCTTCTCATTAGCTTTTTTTCCTCCCTTCTTAAAAGGCAAAGACTTCATGCTGGGGTACAGTTCCACAGTGCCATCCAGTATATTTCCCAAGTGGGCATCAAATCATTTGAGTGTCAGCAGGCTATTTGATTGCAAAGACCATCACAGTTAAGTCTGATCCTCCCTCACCTAATGTCTCCACATATGATTTTCAGCAGGCATCGTTGGATATTAATCAAAGAACTTTGGCTAATTTTGCCATTCCGTAACCTAGGAACGTTTTGGCCAATTGCAACATCCCAATTGCCATTTCCCTTCTCTGTCATTAACTAACTCATCACACACCAGGGACTGAACTTGGAACCTTCTTGAAGTGTGTTTGCTCAGCTACTCACTAAGTAAAGTGAACCTTCACGACAGCCCACAGTTCAGCAAATTAAACACTTGTCTTCCATCTTCCATACAAGCTGCTTTTAAACAGCACTCGTTGGTGACTCACTCCTTATGCTTTGATTCTAAAGCAGCTTTTATATTAAGTGCAATATTAATGCCACCAACTCACAATGCAGGGGTCCAAGGCAGCCAGTGGCAACCCCAAATTAAACTTCTAGGATTTGCCAGGGCTGGCTGCCTCAAGACTCAGTCAGTATATATATCAATATAAAAGCAGCTTAGGCATTATTTAAAACAACATTTAGAGCATGTTGTATGCATGACTGTTGAATTGGTGCCATTTAAAAATTCTCCTTTTAAAAAGAAAAAAAAAGAGGCAAGGGAGAACAAGCAAAACTAACAGGTAGGTTCACGACAATTGTTTGAACAGCAGCTGAAACACTAGAATATCCTCAAAATTCCTTTCTGCACAAAAATTTTGACATTATGTACCTTATAAAGAATGTCGTGTCACATTTTGAGATTATGACTTGACCCAAGTGGAATTTGGGGTAATTTAAGATATTGCTATTAAATTACCTTCAGCTCAAAGATTAAATCTATTTTGAGAATATGAATTATCTCCAATTAAATTGAATTTGGCATAACACCCGAGTTCGTTAACACATAGAATCATAGAAAGGTTACAGCACGGAAGGAGGCCATTTGGCCCATCGAGCCCGCACCGGCTCTATGCAGCAGCAATCCAGCTCATCCCAATCCCCCGCCCTATCCCGATACCCCTGCAATTTTTTTTTCCATTCAAGTACTTAACCAGTTCCCTTTTGAAGTCCATGACTGAACCTGCCTCCTCCACCCCCTCGGGCAGTGCATTCCAGATCCTAACCACTTGCTGTGTAAAAAAGATTTTCCCCCATGTCCCCTTTGGTTCTTTTGCCAATCGCCTTAAATCTACGTCCTCTGGTCCTTGACCCTTCCGCCAATGGGAACAGTTTCTCTCCATCTATTCTGTCTAGACCCATCATGATTTTGAACACCTCTATCTCCTCACAACCATCTCTGTTCAGAGAACAACCCCAGCTTCTCCAGTCTATCCACGTAACCAAAGTCCCTCATCCCTGGAATCATTCTAGTAAATCTCTTCTGCACCCTCTCTAAGGCCTTCACATCTTTCCTAAATGCGGTGCCCAGAATTGGACACAATACTCCTGTTGTGGCCAAACCAGTGTTTTATAAAGGTCCTTCATGACTTCCATACTTTTGTACTCTATGCCTCTATTTATAAAGCCCAGGATCCCTTATGTTTTTTTAAACCACTTTCTCAACCTGCCCTGCCACCTTCAATGATTTGTGCACATATACCCCCAGATCTCTCTGATCCTGTACCCCTTTTAGAGTCGTGCCCTCTAGTTTATATTGTCTCTCCTCATCCGGCCTACATTCTAGAAGAAACACAGAGAGTGCATGCGAGATTACTATATCCGGTGCGCATAAGAAGTTTTATTGTTATGACCGCTTGGTCACACTATCGTATTGATTGGGCAGTCAAGGTAAACTCTTGATTGTAGGGGACTCGGGGTTTGTTGACAGAAGAAACCAGTGACACCGAACCCAAGAGAATAGTGCAAATGCAGAATTTTTAACAAGGTGCGTATATATACTTAAAATCCATCTTGGCATTCGGGTAATGTTAATAAACTGGTACGCTGGAATGTCCTTCAAGATTCTCAATAAGTCATCATTTTATAATATTCCTAGGTATCTATTACTTTTAGATAATGGGTAACTGGTCATCTCAATAGAACGCAAAGTAATCCAAAGTATAGTCTTTACATGTAACTTCTAAAGACTGTAATCTTCGTAGCTTGGCCTCAGGCTAAACACCAGCACCAAAATTTATATGCTTCAATACTGACAGCATAATAAGTGCCAACTTAACACGGCATATATTTTTAGAATTTATGATTTCCACATTGGATTATTTTTCAAAATGAATTGCTCATTTTCTTGTTACAATTTAAATTTATTATAAAAGATCAAGTTTTGCACCTTCCAATACATCACCCCAAGTCGGCACTGACCCTAGGCTGCGATTGGCTGCATACGGAGCTATTTCAGAAAACAAAAAAAGTGGATCTCAACTGCTGTTGAAACAAGGTAGATCAAGTCAGTTATAATTATGGTCAATAGTAGGAAACCATGCCCTTAGCATAAGCTGCAGTCTCCTAATTTAGAAGTACTTATATTCTTGTTTATTACAGAGCTCCCTATTAAAAGCCAGCTCAATGCAATTAAATGAAATTCCACTCAAGCTACAGAGAGAAGTGATAGAATGCGTGAGAGCTGCTTAGGAGTTCCAGTGATAGTAATAAACTCATTTAGTACACTTCCTTTCACCCCATTCCCCACCCCCAAAAAACACCCCACAACTAACCTCAGCCTCGACTCCTATTCAAATTCATCCACCATTTGTCAGATCAGCATAATGAACATGCTGAAGGCAATGTATTGCTGTTGAATACTAATTCATTTTCACTGCCCCAACCTACTAGGAAAAAACAAAAAACTGCAATTTTTCTTCTCTCCTCTCTTGGAAGCCCTAATTCACACTGAGTTATGGATCCATAGCCTTCATGTCTGCACCTAGACAGTGAACATCAGCAGCCTATTCAATCAGGGAATCACTAGAGCAGAGCACAAACCTGCCCTCATCCAACCTCCACACCTGTACTTTTCAGATCGGATCACAAAACAGAAGCAGAGACTCTGGCTGATTTAATCTCCCAACCCTAGCTGAGGGGCACCGTGGCCAATTGTAGACACCGAGTTCAGCTAAATCAGCAGAGACGCTAATCCCGAGACCTCTCCAGATCAGTAGGCTGTAGCGAAAGACCAAGTACTTCAGCTGGCTTTTAAGGGTTTACAAAAAATACTGGACTCTTTTCAATTAGCTTGATATAATGAAAAAAAATGTGAACTGCTGAAAGCTATTGCTGACTAGTTTAATCTTAAACTGCTATTTTCTTGCTATAGTTTTGTCCACTTGGAATGAGAATCAAGTCAAGTATTAATGTAATTGTTTTCCCCACACACAAAAGACATGTCAGTGCACTGTTCTCAAGGTGGCTATTTCAGATCCAGTAAAAGAAAACTGAAAATAAATTTTACACATTTTTATTTGAACTGTTATTAACAGAACCTGCAAAACACCAAATACACTGGATTCCACAGATATTATACACCTGTGTATTTCACTTGACCCTGATAGTTTTAACGTGGTAGCCATTTGCTTGGCAGGATAAAGGATTGCAACAACTTTTATGTAGGAAGTTTTTGCTCTCTGCAGGCACTCTTATTTATGAACACAATGCACAAACAGTAAAGGAAAGAGTTCATTCAAAAGTTACATACTGGATGAACAAACTTATTACAATTAACTAAAGAATGTAAATGGCCCTTAAATATTTTCTCAACTAGTAACAGACAACTAATAGGGTTGTCCAGTATTTGTCTTCCCTATGTGAAACAAGAGCTTCTCAAGGTGCATTTGTACTGCACCAAGCAAACAGATCAAATCATTCCCAAGTTCACTGCAGGTTTGGAGAGCCTCCAAAACTCAATTTCAACTCCAGTTTCAAATCTGTATGAAACTTGTAGACATTGCAACATGACATGCAGAGTACATGTATTCAGGAAGAAAAAGTCTGAATTTTAAAGCTTTTCTGTCAGTCATATAAGGAAACTATCTACAAATTGCTAAGTCAAAAAGGGACATGGAATATCGCACCTGATGGGAATGTGCAGAGCTGTGAATAAAAGAAGTCAGTTTCCAGCATTAAGTAGGTGAAGTTTAACAGGCAGATGATATTACACTATGACTTACCAAGCATTGCCTCAACTGCATTTTGGAACTTGAAGTACAGAGGACTGAATTCAATTTGTAATCTATAGGTCATATGCAAGACCACCAGCCTCTGGAGGTTTCACTTTGCATTCTACAGCGTGGTCACTGTCAGGTCACCTAAAGATGCACTGACACTAATGGTCAAAGGCCAGTAACTGGAGTTCAGTTTCCAGCCAGTGAGAACCTCAATTACTTTGCCTGGTTCCTGCCTGGCTGCATATCTTGTCCAGGAGAGAGATGTGTGCATGCATGAATACAAGTGTGGACAATGCGCTCCCTCTCCCAACAGTTGAAAATGTAAATGGTTAGAAAGCAGAGAGAAGAATCCTTACTTGCAACACTTAAAGCAGGTTTACAAAGTGCCCAGAGAGAGGTCCAAAGAACCCCTGAGCACTTTGTAAACCAGGTTTAGCTGCCAACTGGATTTATATATGGTGCCAAACAGAAGAGACTCACTCCACTTCAATCAGGAGTCAAGTCAGGACCTGAATCAGGATTTACA
This sequence comes from Heptranchias perlo, assembly GCF_035084215.1. Taxonomy (NCBI): domain Eukaryota; kingdom Metazoa; phylum Chordata; class Chondrichthyes; order Hexanchiformes; family Hexanchidae; genus Heptranchias; species Heptranchias perlo. The sequence continues at coordinate 12,126,980 of NC_090348.1, read as the reverse complement.
CACCCAATAATTATTTGTGTAAAGCCCAAGAATCGCTTCACATTGATGCTAAACTAGAATGCTTAAACTTCCAACATCGCTTTTCATCTTTCAGCTCATGTAGCCTTCAAGTTCTATGTTTTCCTTGACAACTGTCTTTACAACTAAATTGCAATCTCAGTGATCCATTGTTAACCAACCTCAGTGTTCCTTTGATTTATTTTGACATTCTATAGCAAAAGCTATTAGTCTCAGAAAAATCTTTAGATTTGTAAGTACATCAAAAACAGGTCGGTGTGTGTGTGTGCGTGCGTGCGTGCGTGCGCGTGTGTGTGGTATTATATACACACACTGAAATTAATATTTTCAACATAATAGAGTACAAAAGAGGTCAGTATCCACTAACTGTTAAATGGTTTTGTATCATACAGTACACATTTCCTAGAGTCCATGGTTACATCAGTACTTATGCTTGAATTTAAAAAAATCACTGACAAGTTTTTCTTAACAAACACGACAGAAGCATGAAAGTGCAATTCCAGTTTTAACAAAATGAAGGGCAAACTAAACTAACTGGACCAGTTGGTCCAAAAGCACTGAAGTAAAACACAATTTGAAAATGACTCATCTCCCCAGCAACCAGAACCTTTGGCGCTCTAACAAATCATTAATTGAAGCCCTCTGTTCTATTAATGTCAATATTCTTGCTGTCAAAATAAACTCTACAAGTTCCAAGTCCATATTTGTTCCTTTAGAAAACAGATTAAAGGTCAGCTGCATGATTTGCTCTTGGAAACCCATCATATTTAAGAATGTCCAAATGAAGCTGGTGAGAAATCTACACCTACCTGTATGGTTTCTATTTGCCCAATAATGGAATCCACATTCTTTCCCTGCAGGCACACATCCCAATTATCCAGGTACAAAACACTAAGGCACAGACTGGCACACCCCCAAGCATGCACAAGGGTACTGCTGGAGTTCAACCAGTTAAAACTGCACAGCTGCTTGGCCAGCTAGGACCATTCTACCTGTTGGGTTATTGGCAGGCAGCTACTATCTGGGTTAGAGTGCAAAGGATCTTTGGTTCCCACCAACGAGTTTCATTAATGGACCAGGCTGGCTGCTTGAATATCAACAGTGCCCTGGAGTACAGTAGACCTGTCTGCTTCAGCTATCAGATGACTGAATCCACTACATGGGATTGATTTGGGTTCAAACTTTCATCACCAAGTGTGTCATCTTGGAGCCACCTTAACTTCAAAGAGACCACGCTTACCTCACCTACCACCCCCTTCCCAAGAGGGAGGATAGGAACTGTTGACAGAATGTCACCCTATCCTGTCCACAGCCCCTAGTTTGAGAGGCGGGGCAGGGGGCACAGACTGCTTTGGAAAGTTCTGGGTGATTTGCATTTGTTTACTTTTTACAATTTTAGAGCAACATTCAAATGCTGTTCTGGATTCCATTTCAATGAAGGGCAGGAAAAGCTCCATATTAGCAAATAATTTAAGTAGAACCACAATACCTGCAAGTCTTTCATTAGTTGCATCACACCGTAGTGACGTGACAATGTTTATTTGCCGCAATTCATAATTGTCACATTCAGGACTGTTTGCAAGGTTTTCCTCAAGGTTGTTTCCTTTAAAACATACATTTTGTTTTTTCATCCAAAAGGAAGAGACTATAGTATTAAAAGAAACTTAACTGCCATGACTCCCAAGTCAATCTGAAACAACAACATGCATTTATATTGCACCTTTAACATAGTAAAACACTATACAAAGCTTACAGAAACACACAGCTCTAAAGAGCACAACAGATGACATTTATCCTCAGCAAGTCCTTGAAAATGCTTAAATACATCCATTTTTTAAAAAATCTATTGGAAAGGATAGTAAATATTCCTTCAGCAGAATGTAATTTCAGAATATCAACTGATTTTATCTTTTTCAATATACCAGCCATTTCACACTTCATACCTAGCAACATCATCTGCACAATAATACTGTCAGGCTAATGGACTCCAGTTTTAGTATGTAAAGGAAAATTGCACATTAATTGGCCTAATTTAAACAGCTCATGACAAAAAACTATCTGATTCAGACATGTTCAAATTTGAAATTGTTCACACAAACCAGTTTATTCACTAACCCTAATGCAAATTTTATTTCTTTAATAGGATTGCAGTAGGTACTCATTTTCAGTTACAAAATTTAAAACTGCACATTCGTTCCTCATTAGTACCAAAGGTGTACACTGTTCTATTTTAGGTTTCGTTTTCTGAAGTTGAAAGCTAAGTGCCAGTTATTTTCGCATACAACTGCAAACTTGTCCATTTCTTATCTCCCAGTATATTTTCATATACAGTAATCTGTTTTGTCAGGCTTACTGTCTGACACTCCTCACGTCTTCAGCTGAGTGAATTCATGCCTCAGGGGATTGAAACAAGTCAAAGGACAAGTCTACTCTGAACACAAGAGTCCAAGTCCACAGTATTCTCATGAAAGATGATTGAAAAGGGAGTGTCATTTCCATAATCTATATTTTCAACAGAATGCTAAATTAGCAACTCTTAGCCTGATCAAGAAATTGTTTTACAAGTCAAATATTCATAGTATGCTATAATATGTATTGGGCTAGGTTATGGTTTGGCAAGTTGAATCGATACCTAAATTTGATCTACCACTTAGCTTTCAACTTCAGAAAATGAAACCTACAATAGAACAGTGTACACCTTTGGTACTAATGAGGAACTAATCAAGCAAGGCAAAGATGATTAGCAGTTGCCCACAAGAAAGTGAAGAAACGACTAGATGGATATACATTGCTCTTGCAAGTTGGTAAGTTAGTTTGGTTCCAGCCCAGCAATATTTTCAATAAAGCTACAAAGAACCATTTGGTAAAAATGAAGATGTGCCCCCTTTCCTTTGGATCCTAAATTCTTCACTGACTCAGTATACTTGGCATTCACGTGACATTTATTATTGAAGCATGAGAAAGCATCAAGAATTCACTTCACAATTACTTCAGCATTCAATCTTCCTATACAGTTGATAGGGTGCTTAAAAAAAAATGTTGTAGAACAATAAATGAGATCAGAAATTTTTCGAACTTCTCTACATTTACACCAGAAAGTTCCTCACAGCAACTAATACATGTCCTTGGGTAGCAAGATCAGTTTGCACAAGGAGTAGGATAACAAAAGTAATCAGATAGAAGATAGGAAATCAAATACACACCAATAACAGTTTTCATATATCAAGACAAAAGTCCGATTGTGACTGATCCACAGAGAACATTTTATAATCGGGGATTTTCTAATTAAAGCCAACAAGACTTGACCAACTGGGCTTGGCCATGAAGTTCATAGGTTTAAAAAGTCTGTAAATTGCTTTTATATTAAAAACAGAGGTAGCAAGATCAAGAATCACCTTATCCCCTTTACAAAAATTCAGGACACATTCAATTTTGTTTGACATGATTTTTCCTTTGTTCCATTTGTTTTACCTCAGTTTATATTATAGTGCACAACATTTACTATTTTATTGTTGTACCACCTGAATCATCTTCTCACAAAGGGATCGCCATAACAGGGAGATACAACCTGTATACAAGGGGAAAAAAACAAAGAAAAAGAAAAGTAAATATAACCACTGTACCATGTTTGCCTCTAGATCAAGACAACACAAAAAACCTGAAGGAGACTGGGAGCAAAACTTAAGCTGCCAGAAACAGAGAAGGAATGGAGAGAAGTACAGCAACAGACCTTTGCAACTACCACCTGTAGCACAAAGCACAAGGGTCAGCTGAATCATAATACACCAAGCATACAGCTAGACCACTTCCAACCCTCTGACCCCACCAATGGATCAACAGTCAATGTCCCACTCCACATTGCCTACCAGAATGATTGTGCCCTCTCAAACAAGTCCCTTGTTACGCACAACCTTATCATGAATGAAGCCATCGATATCCTGGCTCTGACAGAAACATGGCTCATAGGCAGCATCTCCTTCCTCCAGCCTCCTGTCTGTACATACATTTCACCCCAACAACGTTATAGCTCTGATTGGCCAAGTCACGTTGGCTTCTCCCCATATTCATAGAAACATACTAAATAGGAGCACTAGGCCATTCGAGCCTGCTCCACTATTCAATATGATCATGGCTAATCATCTATCTCAATACCATATTCCTGCTCTCTCCCCATACCCCTTGATGCCTTTTGTGCCTAGAAATCTATCTAGCTCCTTCTTAAATATTTTTTTTTTAAAATTCGTTCACGGGATGTGGGCGTCGCTGGCAAGGCCGGCATTTATTGCCCATCCCTAATTGCCCTTGAGAAGGTGGTGGTGAGCCGCCTTCTTGAACCGCTGCAGTCCGTGTGGTGACGGTTCTCCCACAGTGCTGTTAGGAAGGGAGTTCCAGGATTTTGACCCAGCGACAATGAAGGAATGGCGATATATTTCCAAGTCGGGATGGTGTGTGACTTGGAGGGGAACGTGCAGGTGGTGTTGTTCCCATGCGCCTGCTGCCCTTGTCCTTCTAGGTGGTAGAGGTCGTGGGTTTGGGAGGTGCTGTCGAAGAAGCCTTGGCGAGTTGCTGCAGTGCATCCTGTGGATGGTGCACACTGCAGCCACAGTGCGCCGGTGGTGAAGGGAGTGAATGTTTAGGGTGGTGGATGGGGTGCCAATCAAGCGGGCTGCTTTATCTTGGATGGTGTCGAGCTTCTTGAGTGGTGTTGGAGCTGCACTCATCCAGGCAAGTGGAGAGTATTCCATTACACTCCTGACTTGTGCCTTGTAGATCGTGGTAAGGCTTTGGGGAGTCAGGAGGTGAGTCACTCGCCGCAGAATACCCAGCCTCTGACCTGCTCTCCTGGCCACAGTATTTATATGGCTGGTCCAGTTAAGTTTCTGGTCAATGGTGACCCCCAGGATGTTGATGGTGGGGGATTCGGCGATGGTAATGCCGTTGAATTTCAAGGGGAGGTGGTTAGACTCTCTCTTGTTGGAGATGGTCATTGCCTGGCACTTATCTGGCGCGAATGTTACTTGCCACTTATCAGCCCAAGCCTGGATGTTGTCCAGGTCTTGCTGCGTGCGGGCTCGGACTGCTTCATTATCTGAGGGGTTGCGAATGGAACTGAACACTGTGCAGTCATCAGCGAACATCCCCATTTCTGACCTTATGATGGAGGGAAGGTCATTGATGAAGCAGCTGAAGATGGTTGGGCCTAGGACACTGCCCTGAGGAACTCCTGCAGCAATGCAGTGACTTAGCCTCCAAAGCCTTCTGTGGTATAGAATTCCACAGGTTCACCACCCTCAGTGAAGAAATTTCTCCTCATCTCAGTCCTAAATGTCCTACCCCGTATCCTGAGACTGTGACCCCTCGTTCTAGACCCACCAGCCAGGGGAAACATCCTCCCTGCATCCAGTCTGTCTAGCCCTGTCAGAATTTCATACGTTTCAATGAGATTATACATTTCATCTTCTCCTTCGAGCTCCACACCCTCTTCCATGCCTTTTGCCTTCAACTCAAAATTCTCATTGTTTACTGCCCTTCAAAGTCCCACATTGTTCTTCAGATATCCTCCATTTTATCCTCCTTTAGCTTCTGCATTGAGCCTGTACTCATCCTGAGATTTTAACCTACATGCATCTATTTCAAATTAGCAATTAAGTTATACAACATTAAAATAACCTGTTTCAACTCAAGTACCCACAAGATTCATCCCATTAACCCATTACCCAGGTTGACTACAGTATATACTTTATGAAAGTGTTAATAATCACACCCAAATCATGTGTCAACAACCATTTGCTTTGTACATGTTTCACATTTTCTCTCTCAATCTGCTTCATTATATATTTATCCACTAACAAAACAGGCTTCTCTATCTCCAAAATGTTTGAAGTACTGTAGTGACTCCTAATGTCACTTAGTGCAATCTCTTCAAATGCAAGAATTCATACATCAGAGATAGCTTTCTCCATCCAAATTTGGCATAAAAGACCAGTCTATCAGATTAGGTACAGCTTTCCTACACTTTTTCAACAGGGACAGAACTACAACATTCTATGATTTTACATTAGCACAGAAATCTCCAACATGAATAAACTATAGCTACAGTCTAGAATTTCATGCTACAGATACAAAGACTGTGCCACTTCTAACCCGACAATATGTCCCTTGCTGCATGCACAGCCTAAACATGCCGAGTAGTCATTGAGCGATCCATTGCAATGGTATGGTTGAAATGCAATGAGATTTAATTCATTCATGGCTTGAAAAATACACAAATCTCAGATTTCATTTTGAATAATAAGGCCCGAGGGATTTTAAGATCAGAAATAACTCAAAGTGACTATATAGCCAAAACAAAATGCACACCTAATATGGTGAATGTATTGCTGAAAAAGGTAAACATGATGAAAATGTGATCTTACAAACTATGCAATAATTCTACACAAACACAATACATAAGATTAAGTTACTGCCTACTTACAAAACACATGGCCACAAGATGTTTAAAATGCTTTTAACATTTTTTTTAAAAAGGCAGTTCATAACATTTTCTTCATAATGTGCCCTACAGGTTATTCCAACCCTGCTGGGCACATAAATAATGTGGACTGCAAACCCTGTTAAGTCTTCAGTGACTTACTATGAGTTGTCTGTAATGGCACAACTGAAATCACTTTCACTGCATTGTCAATGAAACAGGCCACACCAGACGTTGCAGGGTGATCCCAACAAAAGCTGCTTTTACATTGTTTTTCAGCCACCGGCCTTCCAGCAGCCATCCTTTGATCTGCAGGAGATGGATCTGAATCCAGCTCATGGGATGGGATTTACATCTCCTGCCTCTGTGCTCTGTGACAATAGTGTGCTCTGGAGGTTTGGCTCAAGATGCACTGTTGCAGCAGCGTACAGCAAGCTTTGCTCTGCATCTGGCTCATGCCATCCTGACCTGGGAGTGATTGATGCCAACACTAGATGATAACTGGAGGAAAAAAATGTTCTATTCACCATCACCGACATTCTGAGTTCTGTTCAAACACATTTACCCAAATATGTGATGTCGAAAGTATACTTTAGCAAAAATTGCAGAAAAGCACTACAGTACATTTCCTCACCACCACCAATTTTCAGCTGCAGCATTTCATGTTTCTAAATATTAAACGATCAACAAAGCTACCAATTCCAACAAGCACCAAATCAGGAATAGCATGAGTGAATACAGAATGCTAAAAGTCAGGCAGGTCTTTTAAAACAGGGAAATCCAAACTGCAGCCCCAAGCCCCGACAATCCAGCCTTTGAAGCCCAGGCAACTCGGTTCCATTTGCCTGACGAATTTTATATTCCTGTCGGTTGGCGAAGGCAGTTTTATAGCGGTTGGTGAATAAATTGTAAACCAGAACATCAAGATCTGTTAGTATCAGCAACTTGGAGTGTATGAATGAATTACAACTTTAGACACTCGAGTCTCCATGGTACACACCTCTGTGGCTCATCGAAACAAAGGATTGGACACAATGTTTTAAGGGATAGGCCCAGCAGCTTTGTAACAGGGAAGGTAAGAAATAGCAGAGGTAATCACATCAGTCAAATGAAGCCTGGGCAAATTCCAGCAGGAATCAAAAGCACATACGGGTCAGGAAGGTATTATGATGAAATGCAAAACATTAAATAATGCCACAAAGCAGACCAGACAAGATGAATCATTAATAGTGTGAATCATTAAGAACAGTGGTGAAGCCAGTGAGATGTCAGGGGCAAAGTGGGGGGGGGGGGTTGGTTCCCTTCCTGCCAAGTCAACCCCAAGTATGTAATAGCAAAGACAATGACTAGCCATACTCCCATAGAGTTAGGCTTTATGAGTTCTCTTTTACACCTTCAAGAACCATTAAAAGGGCACTATAGCAACATTACATTGCAATAGGTGATAATATCAAGCAAAGTGCAGCAAAAACTGACAAATGTGGTCAACAGGTAGATCTATTTTCATAAGTAAGGATAAAGTAATACATATTGGTGCAGGAAACATGAGTGTAAATTGGTAAACGGTGAAAGAATAAAAAATGTGGATACAATTGATAACAAATGAGTTATGATCTGGAATGCACTGCCTGGAAGCAGATAACTTTCAAAAGAGAATTGGAAAAATACTTGAAGGGGAGAAAATTGCAGGGCTATGGGGAAAAGCAGATGATTGGGACTAATTGGATCGCTCTTTCAAAGAGCCGGCATAGGCACGATGGGCCAAATGGCCTCCTTCCGTGCTGCAAGATTCTATGATTCTTAGGGAGCATCAAGACAATGTCTCTCGAGCATTTGAGAAACCATAATAGCTCATTTAAACATTGCATAGCAAGGTCACACTTAGAATATTGCTTGAAACTCTAGGCACCACACCTTCAATAGGACACTGATTCATTGAAAAATAAAGAGCGAGCAACAACAATTCTTGGAGACAAACACAGATACTCAGAAGTGAATATAATTAGAGAAAAGACCAAGAATAGACATAATTCAATTGCTAAGTGCTAAAAATTGACAACAGATCCACAGGACACAACTGGAAATAAGAATTCTGCCACCATCACTAAGAGATATGTAAACTCTCTGAATTAGATACTTTCAAGTCTCATTTAATCTCTTTGGAAGCCAGTGCAGAAATATCTGATGAATAATGGGTTCAAAAGTTACAAGGATGTCAGATACTCTTACGGGATGTTATCGGTGCAGTCTTGTTGGGACTATGAAAATTACATCTATGGAGTTTAATCCAAGGTGCATGTAGGCTGACATCCTTAGGTTTTTGCTTAACCACATTCAGAGAAATCTCACTCACCTTCCTGGTTGTTATCCATCTCCCTCAAGAAATTAACTAAACTTGGATTAACCCAATAAGCACAAACTTTCAGAAAGGATGATACTGATGGGTCAAATGGCCATGTCTTTTTGGTGGCAAATATGTGCAGAATCACATCATTCCAACAATAAGGACCAATGAAGTATTTTATGTTTTCCTTCATTATCCTCCACTTAGCAAAGCTTTATATGCAGTAGTTAAGAAATGTAAAAGGAGTTTCCAAATTTGAAGACTGACCTCCCAAATGGCAGATCATCTGGTGCAGAGAGCAAAACCAAGAGAACAAATACAACAAAACAACAACCTTTATGAAGCAGATCAACTGTTACAGTGGCTCTCTAAACCATTTAAAAGAGATTGTCGCTTTTAACTATCACCCATCCAAAACACAATTCCTGCTTAGTCTTAATTTAAATTCTCAGCATGAGCCCACATTACTAATCTTGATAGCTCTTAATCCAAGCAATTGACAGCTCCCAACCCAATGGTCCAATTCATGGTACCTGCAGATAACACTTTAGCAGGTCCACTGCTTGAAGTGCAGTAAAGTAACTTCTAACCAAAAAGAAGTTTGAGAAATGTTACCCACACATGTACAAATGCTGAATGGACATGACCTGCTGTGACATGAATCAAAATAGTCCCACCCATAACATTACATGATGTCAGTCAGAGGGGGGCTTTCAATAATGTCCATCATAAAACCAACCTTGAGAACAAGGAAATAAAGTGGAAAAAACTACAGCATAACAGTTAAGATTCCTAAAGTAATTCTCCCCCCCCCTCCAAAAAAAGTTTTGCTATGATGCAGTCTGTTTCCAAGTTCACCTTCCCACCCAATTCCACTCCCACATTGAGAGCTCATTGTCAGAAAACAGTCAGATATCAAGAAACTTCAGATTTCACACAAATTTCTGCATTTAGTTTACCAAAATTCAACAGTTTCACTAACCAGTCATATATTTTTAAAAAGTTATTTTGGAAAGATATCAAGTGCTTTCTTACAAAGATGATTTAAAAGGTAATACAGAAATGTGTTTTCCCTTTTTGTCAGCATTTACATGAAGAAAATAAAAGCCACACCAAGACCCACATTAGGTCTTACAGCTGAAAAAGACCTCCCTGGATAGCATCTAACTCCAGCCAGCTGCCATTAAGTTGAGCAAATCCAGCCAGCACTGAGGTCTGCAGTTTAATTAGAAATTACTCTGAAAACACTACAAAAGTTTAAACAAAAATATTGCCATTGACTTCAGAGTTTTCAAATATTAACTTTCTGAATGTCAGCATCACAGTATTTTGTATCAGCTGTTTACAATACCACACTGAAAGATCTTCTGCAACTCCATAACAATCTAACAAAAGCTGGTGTAAAACCAGATTACGATATTCCTACTCAATTGATGTACTTTTTAAAATACGGTCTGGTAATGGAAACATCGTATACCTATTTTGCAAACTTGCATTTTGAATAGAGAGGTTGTCATAAACCAGGAGTAGAAAAATGTTTTGAACACCTCGTTGAATTATTGCTGTTTGTTTCAGTTATTCCTATTTAAGGCGATTGTGTCATTGGCAGCATGCAAATACACTCATACATCCCTGATACGCAATAACATTGGCAGAATGTTACTAACAACCAGACTTGCTCTATTTTGCAGAGTGCCATCACACAAGAAACAACAAGATAGCTACAGAATATCTTCGTTAAAGAAATACCATTCACATAAAAAGTTAATCAAGCTAATCCGACACGGTTCAGTTCAAACGAAAGGTGCAGAGAGGCACACCGCCAGTTGACTGGCGAGAGTCCAGGGGGCCCTGGTAACTACAGTAACCCCCGGCCAGGTGCCTCCAAACGGGAATATCACCTCTCTTCGTCCAAGGGCAACACACACAACAAAAAGACTCGGCTCCAGCTCCGCATTCGCTCCGGATTGTCGAAACCAAAAACTGGGTCAAAGTTTTACCTGGAGCCGGACTCGCCCTCCCCTCCGGGTCCGAAGTTCCCAATCTCCCCGGGGGACAAGAGTCCCAAACCTCCGCCACCTGCACAACGGGAGGAGCGGGCTCCTCTCTCCACCCCACCCCACCCCACGCCCCGCCGCCCCGGGTCCCGGCCGGGGGAGGGGAGGGGGGGGGCGACACACCTCCCCCCCCCCCCCAACTTCCACAGACCCTTCCCAGCCGCCGCAGGAAGCGGTCCCGAACCGGATCGCGATCTGGAGCCGACCCCGTGCCCTCCCCCGCCCGCTCGCCCGCCCGCCCGGGCTCCGCTCCCACACGGTGGTTTTGGCCGCCCGACGACCCGCTCCCTCCCCATTATTATTATTATTATCGCCGCCTCCCTCCCGGTTTCTCTCACCTCAGCGACCCGGGCACTTCCCGCCGGTCACAATCCCGACTCTCCTCCTCCACCACTCCCGGTCTCCGCCTCACCTTCTCGAGCTCCGGGGCTGGACTTTCAGTTACCAGCGCGCGCACCCGTGACACCGCCGCGCGAGCGAGCGCGCGCACCCGTGACACCGCCGCGCGAGCGAGCGAGCGCGCGCACCCGTGACACCGCCGCGCGAGCGAGCGAGCGAGCGCGCGCCTCCCGGGCGCCATCTACCGTCCAGACCCGGTCTCGCCGCCGCCGCCGCCGCCGCCACCACCGGCTCCTTTCTGTTTCATTCAATCAGCCCGTGGGCATCGTTGGCGAGGCTGACGTTTCATTGCCCAGCCCTAGTTGCTCTGGAGAAAGTGGTGGCGAACCGCTGCGGTCCGTGTGGTGAAGGTGCTCCCACAGCGCTGTGAGGTGAGGAGTTCCAGGATTTTGATCCAGCGAGCAATGAAGGAACCACCAATACATGGCCAAGTCCGGGTGGTTTGTGACTTGGAGCAGAACTTGGAGGTGATGGTTGTTTCCGTACACCTGCTGCCTTGTCTTTCTGGGTAGTGGCGGTCGAGGGTTTGGGAGGTGCTGCCAAAGAAGTCTTGACGAGTTGCTGCAGTGCATCCTACCGATAGTACACATTGGAGACACTTTCTACCAGTCAGCCAGATCAATCCCGCTGCCTGTCAAGCCCCAAATGCTTTCAGTTGCAGGAGCCCACCATCTACCACTTGTGGGATGTCCTTGACACGCCAGCCAGTTGAGAATAACTCACATTTCTAGAGCGCTCCTCGGGTGCAGAGAGACCTCTTGAAGCATGTCACAAGGAGTCGATACTAGTGGGCAGCAGGCAGGAGAAAAGAAAGAAAGGAGATGGGAAAAGAACAAAAGTAAGGTGGAAGGGAAGGATTTTGAAAGGACAGAGAGTGGCGGCAAAGCAGAGGTTTTGAGGGAAGGAGTTCCAGAGGGCAGAGCCGCGGTGATTGGAGGAGCACTGCTGGTGGAGCAGAGAGCATGGAGAACAAGGGTAGTGTGGGAATACCTGAGGGTGTGCACAGGGATGTGTGACTGGAAAATTGCTGAGGTAGAGTGGGATCAGGTCATGGAGGTATTTGAAATCGAGAATAATGCATCTTAAAGCTGATTCATTGGGATAGATGGGGGCCAATTTTCGGACGGCCGAGCGGGTGCGTTGGGGGCGGGTAGGCTCCTAAAATGGCGGAATCCCAGAGCGGGTTCGGAGCCCGGCTCCAACCCGCTGACTTCCGGGTTCCCCAGTGACGCATTCGGGTGCGCGCAGCTCCCGAATGTGGGATTCCCACTGGCAATTAAAGCCGGCGGGATGCTGCTTTAGATAGTCAGATACTTGAGGTACTTGACAGACCTCATTGAGTGGAGATTTTGGCAGGGGTGCAATTTTGAAGGATCCTCAGCGTGTTTCCCGTGCTGTGGGAAACACTCCCTGTTGGAGCAGACGTGTTTCAGCCAGCAGCCAGTGGGAGATGCAAAGGATTATTTGACTGTTGGGGGGAATACCTAATTTATTGCAGCAGGGCACTCTGTCACATCAGACAAAGTTTTGGCTGCAACACCTTTGTCTTTCCACTCAAAGTTATTAATTTATACCCTAAACTCTGCAGTGCAAACACATTTACCTACTTTGCAGACCCCCTCAAACTCACACCGTCAGGATGGGGGGGCGCCATAGCTGCATTCATCACTTCATCCGAGGATGAGCAACATCACCAGCCTCGCCAGGCATGCCGTCCACCTCCACCATGTGGAGCTGCACAACACAGTGCTGCGCAACAGGCACCTGCACAAAATAGCCCTGCAACTACAAATACACCCACTGTCGGGTGACCCAATGCGTGGCATCAAGTGTGGGTGTTCATGGTGAACTTCATGAAAGGGACATATTACACAAGCCAGTCAAGAATGGCCAAGTCGTGGCAGTAGTGGTGACAACAATAATATTTAATGTGCCATTAAAAAAAATCAAATATAAATAAAAAACATGACAAACCGTCAAATGCCCTTGTGCATCCTCTTTGTGCCCACAAAACCTTCGCCTTACGTTTACAAGTACTCCTACATGGTGCCTCCCCTATGGCTGCAGCAGAGGTAGTGGCAGGTTGCTCTTGTTCATGCCCTGACCGATTAGATGCTTTGGGCCTCGCCCTCTGGGTTTCGGTGCCCATGAGGGCCCCTCCAAAGACTGCTCTCCACCTGCACCTGTGCAGGGGCAGACTCGGCCACCTGGAGAGGAGGCAGCCTTGCGGGTACTGGTTGAGGGGGGGCAATGGGTGAGATGTGGGGGCGCTTTGAGTGGCGTCCCCACTTCCATGTCCCCTTTCACCATCATCCCTCTCCTGGGCCAGGCCCACATCACTCCTACCACCCTGCTGGACAACAGTTTGGAGGACATGTGTGAAGCCTTGTAAGGCCAGTGCCAGAGTATCTGCCTGCCTGTTTAAGGCGGAAGAATGTTGCTCACCCTGAGTCTGAAGGGCCATTGTCAGGGCCTTAATGGACTCATTGGTGAGCCGTGCTTGAAGCTCGATGGAGGCTAGCCTTCCCTCCATCGCAGACGTTCCCGCACTTACCCACCACACTATCTCAGAGATGCCCTCACGTCCCTGTGACAGTATCTCAGAGATTCCCTCCTGTACTTGTGCCACCATTCCACTCATGCAGGAGTTGGACTCCTCCATCCTCTGCGCGATTGTGGAGAGTGTGCGCGGCACTTGTTCCAGCACCTCGCAAATGTGCTGCTGCCCCTCGATCATTCTTCTTTTCATGGATGACCCCCAGGGTTCAGCATCTGTGTCCAGCTGAGCAGACCCTGTAGAAGAGTGTTCCCAGCAACGTGGACTCTCCACAGCTGCCCCTGCCACCAGTGTCTGCTTGTGCTCACGTGTGTGTGGTGACTCACCATGTGCGACCCCAACTAAGTGAGGACGGGGACCCACCGAGGTGTGTGTATCTGCGCTGGTGGATGGCTCGCTCAGATGTGACGGTGCCCCCTCAGAGGCCGGCTGGTCCTCTGAGGAATCGGCCTCCGCCGTCACAGCGGTCGCTGAAGGCCCTGTAAGAGAACGGAAGGCAATATTAAGCATGATGACAGATGTTAAGGTGCGGAAGATGGCAAGGCATGTTAACATCACTTGCTATTGTGAGTGCTGAATGTTAAAGTTCTATCACCAGCCGTTTGTCGGGCGGCAGTCTTGGCGTCCCCGACGGACAGGCAATCGAGGGTGCGGCTTAGTTCCAAAGCCTCCTGCTCCGTGTCCATGAGGGCGACCAGATGTTGCGGCCCCCCCTCCGGTCTTCGCCCTCTCCCGTGCATTCTAGGCTCTTTTCTATAAGGGGAGAATGTAGAGAGGCGTGAGTGAGGGATGGTGACGTGGCCAACCACTGAATGCATTGGTTTGGGTGAGGCTGACCATGGAAGAGATGCATCAGAGGGTGAGTATGAGACAGAGCCATGACATTGTATGAGGATTGGGTTCAATGCTAGTACTGGGATGAGTACGGGGGAGGTGAGTAAATGCAGGTAAGTTGAAGATAAGGTTTGAGTGGGTGTGAGGAGTGATGTGATAGAGTAGTCTTGGCAGTGCAGGAGGAGTTGTGGGGTAGGGGCGGTGATGTGGAAGATGGAGTGTAGGAGAATGAGTAAGTGTACTCACTTTGGCTGACCGAGTTAAGTCATTGAAGCACTTCCTGCACTGTATCCATGTGCGGGAGATGTTGCTGCTGCTGGTGACCTCCTCTGCCACCTCGAGCCAGGCCTTCTTGATGGCAGAGGCAGGCCGCTTCCTCCCGTCCGCTGGGTAGAAAATACTCCTCCTCCTCCTCACCCTATTCAGTGGGACCTGGAGTGAGGCATTGGTAAATCTAGGAGCAGCCTTTCCCCTGGTCTGCTCCTTTGTATAAATTGGTTGTTTGCTGCAGGAGCAGCATTGGAGGACTGCCCCTTTAAATAGGGCTCCTCCAGCTGACAGCCTGTGATGCGGGTGCGCAGTCCGCCCACTGCGCAGGTAGACGACGGGAAACCCGGAAGCCACGGTAAGGGCTTCAATTTACCTGCAATCGCGTGGGGAAAAGACCGATTTTACTGGGTGGGTTACCCACACGCCCAGTCACCCCCCCCCAACCCCCGCTGCCATCCCGCCTCCCTGGTAATATCGGGACCATGGAGTTAGTGAAGCTCGTCAAGGGTCGAAGTGATAGAGGTGCAGGATTTTGTGCGGTTGAGGACATGGGCTGCAGCATTCTAGTTGTAGTTTGTGCTGTGTAGAGGTTCAGGGGCTACCAAGAAAGCATTGGGGAAATTGAATCTTGTTGGGTAAAAGAGTGGATTAGAGTTTTAGTGGGAAAGGGGAAATGCAGAGGCAGTGGCAGATGATGTTTCAGAGATGGAAGGAAGTGGTTTTGGTAATTGATCGGATGTGGCAGTATACCAAGATTCTGCATCTTTAGGCTGATTCCAAGGTGGCAGGTAGGGAATTGGTGAATTTGTGCCCAGAGGTACATAGTTGTTTGTAGGAGCTGAAGAGGATGTCTTTGGTCTTGCTGACATTTAACTGGAAGAAGTTGTGTCTCATACATGTCTTAATGTCAGATAGGCAAACAAAGAATGGCAACAGCTTTGGGGGATGGAAGAGGTGGAGGGATGAAGTTGGGTGTCACCAGCATACATGTGGAATCTGAACTCATGTTTCTGATGATGACGCCATTGTAAAGCAATAGCTGCTGAAGAGAAAAGGACCAAAAATGCAGCCCTGGAGTACACCGGAGATGATCGAGTGGACACAGAAGGATAATTAATTAGAGGCAATGTAATGGCTACAAGGTAGGAGTTGAATATGAGAAAGTGGTGCCATTGAAGTGGACTGTGGTGGAGAGATGTTACATTAATTTCAGTTTAGTTAGGATGTTTATATTTCAAGCTGAAACCATTTTTTTTTCTTTATAGGGTTTCCTGCTGAGTTTTGTTTTGTTCCCTACATTACAACATTGACTACACTTCAAAAGTTCTTTCTTCCTTCTAAAGCACAGCATTAAAAATGAAAAAAAGCATCTTCTGACAGTTTATTTTAAAAAAAGAGATCAATTAAATGAAAATCATTGTGGCTGGCAGACCTGATCCACGAGGATCTCTCTGCCCAACTTCATCACAACGCACCCTTTCATTGAAAAATCTGTGTTTTAAGCAACGAACAAGAGCTCTTCAACTGCTTTTCACTGCAAAAAATAATTTGTTCCATAATAATGTGCAATTCATTGAGGAGATAAACCTTGTTTGTTAAGGTCAATCCACACAAGTGATCTGCAAAGACAGATCAGCGTTGATGGCAGAGAAGCAGCATGAGAAATATAGATTTTGAGTCCAGTGGATAAGAATTTGTAAGAACTCTGCATGCATGAAATGTTTTTATTTAACAACTCAAAGAGGAATGTTCTGGATTGAGATAGATTGAGAAAACTAAAGATGGTACTAAACATCAAGCAGGGCAGCCTCAGACTGCTTGATTCACTAAATTCACTTATATTCACCAAAATTTCAAACTAAGGAACTCCTCAGCTGTTGAAGAATAGAATTTGGGGTGGGTTGGAATCCAGAGGCAGAAATATACAATAATACACAATAATAATTCTTTAAAAGTCTAATTGAGGAAAGAGTCCAGTGGACAGGAGCAGTGAGGAGAGAAGGAAGAAATGAATAGCAAAAGAAATAAAAGAGCCAGGTGAGTATTCTCCACATGGTGAGAAAAATACTGACATTTATTTTCATTATTCATTCTCGGGGTGTGGGTGTCGCTGATTTATGTGGCTGGTCCAGTTCAGTTTCTGGTTAATAGTGACCCCGAGGAAATTGATGGTGGAGGATTCAGCAATGGTAATGTCATTGAATGTCAAGGGGAGGTGGTTCTGCCCTCTCTTGTTGGAGTTGCCAATTGCCTGACACTTGTGTGACTCGAATGTTACTTGCCACTTATCAGTCCAACACTGTAGGAACAAATGTGCACAGCACCAAAAATAATTGCTGTGGAAAGACTTCAGGAAAATAAAACTCAAAAGAGAAGACATGGTAAACAGGGCAAGAAGCATAATTTTGTTAAAACAGGACTAACATTGAAAAGTCATAGAAAAAATTCTACAAGAAGGTTCTAACAATTAATAAAAAGAAAGAAACAGCTTGCATTTATATAGTGCCTTTCTCAACCTCAGGATGTTGCTTTACAGCCAATGAAGTACTTTTGAAGTATGGTCACTGTTGTGATGTAGGAAATGCGGCAGCCAATTTGCACACAGCAAGATCCCACAAACAGCAAAGACATAATGACCAGATATCTGTTTTAGTGATATTAGTTGACGGATAAATATTGGCCAGGACACCGGAGAGAACTCCCCTACTCTTCTTCAAATAGTGCAATGGGATCTTTTACATCCCCTGAGAGAGCTCTCACCTCTGAGTCAGCAGGTCATCGGTTCAAGTCCCACTCCAGAGACTTGACCACAAAATCTAGGCTGACACTCCACTGCGGTACTGAGGGAATCTGCATTGTCGGAGGTGCCGTCTTCCGGATGAGACGTTAAACCGAGGTCCCGTGTGCCCTCTCAGGTGGACGTAAAACATCCCATAACACTATTTCAAAAAAGAGCTGGGGAATTCTCCCTGGTGTCCTGGCCAATATTTATCCCTCAACATCACTAAAACTACAGTTTAAAGAACTATTAACTTTTACACATCTTCCTAATGAAGAGGAACTGTGCTCTTGAAGATAGAAAACAGGATTGTCTGTGTTTTTCAGAACCCTGCCCAGCTGTGATATAGTGAAATTGCTACAACAAAATCATTTTTATCTATGGGAAATGGACAATGCTGCATTTTTATTGCCCATCCCTAGCTGTTCTGAAGCAGTTATTTGTATAACTGAGTGGCTCGCTCAGCCACTTCAGAGGGTATTAAGAGTTAAAGCTGTAATGTGCATTCGAGTCACCTCCTAGCCCACAATTTCCTAAATTTATTGAATTCAATTTTATAATTTACCATGGTAGGATTTAAAGTCATGAATTCTGAGGTACTGGTCCCATAACCACTACACTACCGTACTCATTGTGGTATGTGCCGTGTAGTTAGCAGTAACATGTCCCCTAAATGTACAAGAACTAGAGTTGCTAAATTGAAGCAACTTTGCATGTTGTGACCAGAAGGTGTAGAACTGTTAGGATGGTGTGTACTGTATAGCGATAGCAGAAGGTTATTCAAATTAAAGTAGTATAATTATACTTCATCTGATATTGACAAACCTAATCAGTTCCCATTAAAAAAGGTCACAGTACTTGGTGAACAATGTATAAATAGTGCAATACCCTCTGACATCATTCCAAAGTTAATTCATTTCAGCCTAAAACAATTTGCTTGTACCCATCACCTTAATCTGAAATATGGCTGGAATGTGACCCAAAATGGCATGGGTGAATGGATCTATTAACCTCTCGGTATTGCATTTCAGGTTGGATTATCACTGCTGAATTTATGGCTGGCTGCTGAATTCTGCTCAAAACAAGCTATGTTAAAAAAAAGGGTGCAAACAAAATCACAAATGACAACATATGGTAGCTTATGCAACCATAGGAATCATAATTTATTTACAATCTAAATGCTTGACAAAACTGTCATGTTTATTGTAATACTGATGACATTGCAGTGCTGTGAATTATATGAAAATTTTTTGTCTTCAATCAAACAGATATGTTTCACTGTTTATAGAATTGAAGTATTTGAAGTGTCATCCTTTCAAAGATAGGATGTGCTGAAAGTACAACTTTCACCCATGTTTTAAGCTTTTCAAATGCATTGTCACTTACCACAGAGTGTGAATCCTAACAACAGACAGTAAAATTTTTTACAGGAAAAAAATCTCAGATTAACATAGTAATTTAGGAACATAGGGATGGGGGTAGAGGGCTGAATGACTTCCTGACTTCACCCCTAAACAATCTAGCTGTATTGTTAATGTTATGCCCTCTTGTTCTGGACTCCCCCACCACAGGAAATAGTTTGTCTATATCTACCTTATCAAATCCTTTAGTCATCTTAAACACCTCAATTATATGTCCCCTCAATCTTTTATACTCAAGGGGATACAAGCCTAGTCTATGCTTATCTATAGAATGCTTTTAAGCAGAACTATGCAAACATAGTTAAAAAAAGGTTTTGAAGGATATTTTTAGTGATGGAAAAATTAAATGTAACAATAATAAAAACAACAATAAGGATTGTGTTGAAAGTGAAACAAATTACGAACAGAAGGAAGACAGTGTGGGACATTCGTTAGGACAGACCCTGTGGAGTAAAATTGTAATAGGAGACTTCACAATGCCACAGAACACATATCATATGTTGCGTAAATCCTTGCAGTCTTTTTTAAAATGTCACCTCACACAGGTAAAGGTGATAGCAACACATAGACTGAAAGATGATCAGAAAGCAGAAAACAACTAATAATGGGCTTGGATGCTAAGGCCAAACGTAATTTAATTTGAAGCAAGAGAAATTCCTCTAGTTCTAGTCTTCCTTCATGGCTTATTGCTAGCAGCAGACAACAGCAACATCACTCCTCTCCACATAAAGGCTATCAATAAACTGCAACAGCACATGAGACAGCAGCCCCCCATTCCCAGGGCAGCCACAATATGAACTAACACAAGCTGCCAGAGTTCTTCACATGCTACATATTGCTTTATGCTATGTCCCAAGATGTACCATAATACAGCTTATATTCACACTGTACGTGAAATATATAATCTATCTTGACATTCCAACTTCTATAAAACTATTGCAGACATTTTCTAATAAAGGCCAATTTCCTACATGGTGAGTTCCCAATTTCTGATGTATCAGCAATTGGAGGCACAAAACAAAGGCTGGGGGCGGTGGTGGATCAGAGGTGGATCTGCTTTGTTTTATTTCATAAATGACTTTATTTAAATATTTCTTTATGGGAATTGATTGGTCGGGAGTATTGTGACAAATTTAAAATGTTATCTTTAGTTTCTGGGAAAGCAGTCCGTTTTCCCGTATCACATCCTAACTAATGTGTCAATGTCATTTCAGAGAGGGTCACCTGACACTGATGAGATAAAAAACTACTTAACAACTATTACAGACGACTGCCATTATTGGTGCTGGCCAACCCACTGGACGGAAAGTTGTCACTCTCTGTATCAGAGATGCTTTGTTTTGCAGGTGCAAACGTTGGTTCGGAATTTCCTGAAAACTTGCACCATAGTGATGGCGTATCTGCGGCGTACACCATTATATCTAGCGCACAAGTCCCAGGAAATTATGGCGTAAGTGACTTACTCGATTACTTACACTACACCATAATTTCCTGGGACTTTTGCGCCATCTGCCATTTCCCTCGCCATAAACAGTGAACTTAATTATAATAGCTCTGCCCCCCCTCCCCATTAAAATCAATGGCGATCGCGAATTTGCTGAATGAACGCTACTTTGATCACCGCTGCCACTTAGACTTTTAAAAAACGGTGCTGGTTGCCTGGCAGCGGCGTGATTTATTGCTCCTAGATCAGTTCCAAAGCCTGTATACATTATTTATCATCAGCTTCAGCAATAGCAGTTGGGATGGAAGCTTTGCGTCTGTGGCTAGAAAATAGGCTGAGCGTATGCTTTGTCTAATGTTACTACTTGATCTTGCAAGTTTTGGTATCAGAGCCTGCTTCTTCCCTATAATCAAAAAGACCTCTGAAGTTCGAAAATCCCAACCATCATCCTCCTCTTCTGAGGTGTAGTTTGCTCCCCTGGGACTGTATGTATCACTGGGAGGATTTAAGTTTATGTTCCTGTTAGACCTCCTTAAGTATAATTAGGAACATTTTATACAAGCATGTGGAAGTTTAACAACCCCTCTTCCCTCTTGTAGGTTGGATACTTTTTCATTTAGTTGGAAAGACTTGTATTTTCAGTTGTTTATAAAGGAATCATTCATCAAACACTGGGACACCAAGCTGTCTTTTGTGGTGCCTGAACTCAAGCAATAATTTTAAAGTCCCTCTTTTGTAAATTTTAATGTATTAATCCAGAAGTCAAATCTTGGACGTATGTTAACAGTTATTTTCAACGGATGAATAATACAATACTGTTCAACTGATCACAATCGCGATTGATCTAGCAAACATTGGCCATTGGCTGCGCTGCTTATGATTCGCTGTTACAGTCTCTGCGGCGTATTCTAATTAGAAAACCAGCAAACTTTGGAGTAAGTTAGCAACAACGAGATGGGCGCACTAGACAACAAAATTGACACCGTGCGTCGCCAATGTCGCCGTTGCAGGAAGTCCTGTGCCATTATATCAGGGCAAACTCTCAGACAGTTTCTGTCCCTTTGACCAGCACTTTGATTGGGAGAATCACAGTGATTTATCTAACAGCTGCTGTTGTTACTTATCTTTCAGTTAAATTTATTTCTTGATACAGAAATAAATACATTTATATAGTCCCCTTCACAACCTCAGAATGTCCATATTCGCTTTACAGCCAATGAAGTACTTCTGAAGTGTAGTCACTGTTGTAATTTTGGAAATGTGGCAGCCAATTTGCACACAGCAAGGTCCCACAAACAGCAATAGCATAATGACCAGATAATCTGTTTTAGTGATGTTGGTTGAGGGATAAATATTAGCCAGGACAACGGGAAGTACTCCCTTGCTCTCCTTTGAAATAGTGCTGTGCGATCTTTTACGTCCACAGGAGAGGGCAGTTGCAGCCTTAACGTTTAACATCTCATCTGAAAGACGGCACCTCTGACAGTACTCCCTCAGTACTACATTGAGAATCAGCCTAGATTATGTGCTCAAGTCTCTGGAGTGGGACTTGAACTCACAACCTTCTAACTCAGAGGCAAGAGTGCTGCTGACTGAGCCATGGCTGACACCTAAACCTGATTCGTGGTTATAGCATGTGATATATAGTCAGATTGTTATTTGTCCATCAGTCTGAGAGGGTCTGTGTTACTGTTTCCAGTCTACATATCGAACATGAACAGAATTATTATTGACCCGGGCCCTGCTACCTCCTAGATTACTTTGTGCATAAGATCACGGTTTGGTTCATAGGAACTGTGAGCTTCCAAAAGAAGTTGTCTTTTGTGCTGGGAACAAGAAAAAGCACGTGGAGGGCAGCAGAATCACTGCACGGAATTCCCATAGGGGAAAGAAAACTAAGAAGGTCGGTCACACCTGGCTACTACCATGATATATATTTATAGTTTGAATGGGCCACTTGTTATGTATTAGTAGTGCCCTTCCCTCAGAGGGGATGGTTACTTGTCATTGTCCTAGTGACATTGGGCTCACACCCGGTGTTACTCAGTCAGCCCACAATCAATATAGTACCATGTATATAATAAGCTGTCTCAACAGTAGTTTTGGCAGGAGCCTGGAACCAGATATTCTGTCCAACTTCCTATTCAGGGTGAGGCACATGGCCCAGGGATATCTAAAAAGAGGGGGGAGGGATTAAAGATAACTTTAAAATGGAAACAAAAAGATCAAAACGGCTGCACAGAAACAAAGCTTTTACTCTGCTCAGCAGTCATATTAAAACTGATACCAATCAAAATTGGATGGTGAGTGCACAGCAAAAGATAGGTGGATGAACCTCCAAATTTTCTTTGAAAAAAACATTCTAAAAAGGTTGTTGTACTGAGGACAGGAGTTTATTAGGATGGTGTGTACTGTAAGTGATTTTCATTTACTTTCCTTTCAAACTGTATTTACATAGGGGAAATTGTCTTTGAAGTGATATTTTACATACCAGACAGGGATGTGCATCCTCTCCAACATGAGGAAAAGAAGATAGCCGTAAACAAATCCAGAGTAGCAGGATGCTGTGATTTGCCTACGACTCTGAGTTCCTGATTTCAGTTGTGGAGGATGCCAAGCAGAGGCCATGTATGATAGTACAGGGAGGGAGAAGAAAATCAGAGGGAAAGCTATTGTAGGATCACTCTTGTACTCCTGATATAGGTCTCTTCAGTGAAGCACTGACAGAAACAAAGAGGCAGATTCCCTGTCAATCTGTCTTTCCTGCAGTTGTTCAATGGCTTAGTGAAAGAAAATTGGGGCGAACAATAGAGGGAGTTTACCATTCAATTTCAAATAGACCCGGAAAAGACTGGCACGGTCCGCTGTGCTTCAACTTGGAGTGGAAGTTACCTTAATATAATGTGCAAGAATAGGAAGTGTTATCTGAACATCCTTAAAATTACAATAGATAATGCTGAACCCAGATAGGATCCATTCTCTGAAACACGGAATACACAGAAGTAAGGGAAGGTTCCCAGATCCCAACAGGCCTTTTGCAAAGAAAGTCCCTGTGTTACTTAGTTCAAAGTTTTCTTTGTGCATTTCCTGTGTGCTGTCATAAATTGAAATCCACCAAAAATGTAAAAAAAAAATTGCAATCATGTTGCTCTTCTGTTAGACAACAGAGAAGTATAATCCAGAGGGGTTTAACTTCAGTTCTGGTCATTTCCCTTGCCGTGCTGATTAGAATTTGCATTGATGATTGGAAGTGAATGGTATCAAAGGGTCAGTTCATTTCATCACCTGTGGACCCTGATGCTTATCAAAGTGCAGGCTTCTTGTGGAAGAACAAGCAATGGTACTCCACTGAGGTGCGCTATCCAGGTGGAGTGTGGGTAATGGCTGTCCAGAAGTGATTACAGGTTTGTTATTGCAGAGCTAATCATTAATAACCCACGCAGTGGTCAATGGCACTATCCAACAGTTATGCCCTGGATCGAGGAGTAACCAAAGTCTGACCATTACACTACTGCCTATGGATGGAAATGATCCTCCATAATAGCTATTAAGAGGAAGGAGGTAGCTAACTCCTAACACTTAAAGGCCGTTGTTTAAAAAGGGAAAAAAAAGGGAGAAAGGGATAGACTGAATAATTACAGGCCAGTCAGCCTAACCTTGGTGGTGGGCAAATTATTGGAAACAATTCTGAGGGACAGTATTAATCATCATTTAGAAAGGCATGGATTAATCAAGGACAGTCAGCATGGATTTGTTAAGGGAAGATGGTGTCTCACTAACTTGATTGAATTTTTTGAGGAGGTAACAAGAAGGGTCGATGAGGATAGTGCATTTGATGTAGTGTACATGAATTTTAGCAAGGCTTTTGACAAGGTCCCACATGGCAGACTGGTCAGAAAAGTAAAAGCCCATGGGATCCAAGGGAAAGTGGCAAGTTGGATCCAAAATTTGCTCAGTGGCAAGAAGCAAACGGTAATGGTCAACTGGTGTTTTTGTGACTGGAATGCTGTCTCCAGTGGGGTTCTGCAGGGCTCAGTACTAGGCCCCTTGCTTTTTGTGGTATATATCAATGATTTAGACTTAAATGTGGGGGGCATGATTAAGAAGTTTGCAGATGGTACAAAAATTGGCCCTGTGGTTGATAGTGAGGAGGAAAGCTGTAGACTGCAGGAAGATATCAATGGACTGGTCAGGTGGGCAGAAAAGTGGCAAATGGAATTCAATCTGGAGAAGTGTGAGGTAATGCATTTGGGGAGGCCAAACAAGGCAAGGGAATGCAAAATAAATCAAAGAATCATAGAAAGGTTATAGCACGGAAGGAGGCCATTCGGCCCATCGAGTCCGCGCCAGCTCTATGTAAGAGCAATCCAGCTAGTCCCTATCCATATAGCCCTGCAAATTTTTTCCTTTCAAGTACTTATCCTGTTCCCTTTAGAAGGCCATGATTGAATCTGCCTCCACCACCCCCTCTGGCAGTGTATTCCAGATCCTAGCCACTTGCTGTGTAAAAAAGTTTTTCCTCATGTCACCTTTATTTCCTTTGCCAATCACCTTAAATCTATGTCCTCTAGTTCTTGACCCTTCCACCAATGGGAACAGTTTCTCTCTATCTACTCTGTCTAGACCCTTCATGATTTTGAATACCTCTATCAAATCTCCTCTCAATCTTCTCTGTTCCAAGGAGAAAACCCCAACTTCTCCAGTCTATCCACGTAACTAAAGTCCCTCATCCCTGGAATCATTCTAGTAAATCTCTTCTACACCCTCTCTAAGGCCTTCACATCTTTCCTAAAGTGCGGTGCCCAGAACTGGACACAATACTCCAGCTGTGGCCGAACCAGTGTTTCATAAAGGTTCATTGTGACTTCCTTACTTTTGTACTCTATGCCTCTATTTATAAAGCCCAGGATCCCGTATGCTTTTTTAACCGCCTTCTCAACCTGCCCTGCTACCTTCAACGATTTGTATACATATATCCCCAGCTCTCTCTGTTCCTTTACCCCTTTTAGAATTGTGCCCTTTAGTTTATATTATATAAATGAGAGAATGCTGAGAGGTGCAAAGGAACAGAGGGACCTAGAGTGCATGACCACAGATCCCTGAAGGTAGCAGGACAGGTAGATAAGATGGTTAAGAAGGCAAATGGGATACTTTCCTTTAGTAGCCGAGCCTTAGAATATAAGAGCAGTGAGTTGATGCTCGAATTATACAAAACACTAGTTAGGCCACAGTTTGAGTACTGCGTACAGTTCTGGTCACCACATTACAGGAAAAACGTGATTGCACTAGGGAGGGTACAGAGGTGATTTATGAGGATGTTGCCAGGACTGGAGAATTTTAGCTATGAGGAAAGATTGGATCGGCTGGGGTTGTTTCCTTTGGAACAGAGGAGGCTGAGGGGAGATTTAATTGAGGTGTATAAAATTACGAGGGGCCTAGATCGAGTGGATAGGAAGGACTTATTTCCCTTAGCAGCGGGGTCAATATCCAGGGGGCATAGATTTAATGTGATTGGTAGAAGGATTAGAGGGGAGCTGAGGAAAAATGTTTTCATCCAGAGGGTGGTAGGGGTCTGGAACTCACTGCCTGAAAGGGTGGTAGAGGCAGAAACCCTCATTGCATTTAAAAGGTGCTTGGATGTACACTTGAAGTGCCGTAACCTACAAGGCTACGGGCCAAGAGCTGGAAAGTGGGATTAGGCTGGCTGGCTCATTTTGGGCTGGCACAGACATGATGGGCTGAATGGCCTCATTCTGTGCCATAAATTTCTATGATTCTATGCCAATAACTTTCCAAGAGAACTGGTTGACTTCCTCTGAAGCATAGGTTATTTGGGTTCCCCAACACAACCTGATCATAGCTGAAGAATATTTTGCATTGTGGCTGGCTGGTTGATGAAAATTTCCTCCGCGTGTTATGTGTGTAGTAAAGACACGGATGTGTTCTTTATAAAGGGGTTTATGTTTTTTTTTACATGTAGTGCACAGAGGAAATATTGCCCCATTAGTCCAAATTCACTAAATAGAAAGCTGAGAACCAACGAGACTAATCAAAAAGGCTAATGGAATGCTGGCCTTTATCTCAAGGAAGTTGGAATTCAAAAGTGAGGAATTCATACTTCAGTTGTATGGAACCTTGGTCAGACCCCATCTGGAGTACTGTGTTCAGTTTTGAGCACTGAACCTCAAGAAAGATATGTTGGCCTTGAAAAGGATACAATGCAGATTCACCAGAATGATAGCATGGCTTAAAAGTTCAAATTATGAGGACAAGTTGCATAAACTTGGCTTGTATTCCCTTGAGTTAGAGGGCTGAGGGGTGATCTAATCAAGGTGTTGAAAATTATAAAAGAATTCGATATGGTAGATAAGGAGAACCTATTTCCTCTGGTGGGGGAATCTTAAAATTAGAGCGAGCCCATTTAGGAGTGAAATCAAGAAACACTTTTTCACACAATGTTTAGTAGCAATCTAGAACTCGCTCCCCAAAAGGCTGTTGGTGCTGGGTCAATTGGAATTTTCAAAAATGAGACCGATAGATTTTTGTTGGGTAAGGTATGAAGGGTTATGGCACAAAGCCGGGTAAATGGAATTAAGATCAGTCATGATCGAATAGAATGGCGGAACAGGCTCGAGGGACTGAATGAGATACTCCTGTTCCTATGTTCCTACTAAGACAAGAAACATGCAGTAAGAAATTATAGATTCACCTTTTTATTTGGCCTTCATGCAGAATAGTGCCCCAACATTAAACTTTTTTTTACATAATAGCCATTTGCTGTTGCACAGTAAAAGGCATTGAGTTTGATATCAAAAAACTTTTGCTTGGTAGCCTATTTTTGGAATTTCATCCCAAATGTCAACGTGGCAACATTTTTTAAAATCCTTTTTTAAAAATGTATATAAGAAGCTTCCATACTCTCAGGAAATGGTTTTGTACAGTGTACATTTTATAGAGTATGCTCCCCCAAACTCTCTGTTCTTCTGACTCTGACCCCTTGTGCATTCTCTCCTCCCTTTGCCCTACCGTTGAGGTGGAGCCCTGCCGCCACCTAGCTCCCATTCTCTAGAATTCCCCCTCTAAACTTTTCAGCCGCTCCACTTCCCTCTCCTTCTTTAAGGCCCTCCTTAAAACCCACCTCACTGATCAAGGCTTTGGTCACCCCTCCTAATATCTCCTTCCTTGGCTCAACACCGGTTTTTAGATTACTCCTTTGTGAAGCGCTTTGGGACATTTTTCTACCCTAAAGGTGCTATTTAAATGCAAATTGTAACTGTTTCACAATACCTACAGGTAAATGTAGCGAGGGTCTTACATATTTATACAGTTCTGTATTTTAAAGCAAGGGGTACTCAGTGACAGGGTGGGGGTCCTCCCTGCTCAGAGGTGCTGGAGGCTTGCAGGGAGAGAGGGTAAAATGTTGCACTAGGCTACAGCAGCAACCAGTTCTTGTCGGCATTCCACAGGGTGCTAGGCACTCTCTCCTCAACAGCTAGCTCTGGGGCTGGTCTGATTGTGGGTGCTTTGGGTAGATGAAAAGCTTCCCTGCAGGAAGGGGTCCCATATCTCCTGGAGTTTCTCCAGCTCCTTGCCCCACCCATACATTACTCACTCTAACTGCTGGCAGATATTTTAATAGAAAGGGAATGTTTATACAAGATTGTGCTTCCATGATATTTTAGAAAGCTAGCAGCTCTACAACACATCACTTGTTCAAGAACATGATATGGTTATAAAGAAAGCTTTGAAACTTAGGGCTTCTTTCATTCGAACAGAGAAGGTTAATGGGGAAATCTAGTAGAGGTTTTCAAAACTAGAAAGGCTTTGAGAGGATAAATAGGCAATGATTGTTTTCACTGGTTGGTGAATTGGTAACAAGTGTGATAGACTAAAGATTATCGCTGGAAGAATGAAGGGGAAGTTGGAAATAAAAATTCACACAGAGGGTTATTAGTACACAAATTTACCACTAATCGCTATTGAGGGAGAGATTATAACATTGATCAAGATTTTCCTCGGAGATACTGCCGATCTGCCACTGTCACTTCACTAGACATGCGGGGGAGTTACAGCAGCGGACTGGGAGAAGCTCCAAGGAAGTTCCCATTTCCCAGCCATCATTTGCAAGGGAAATTGGATAAATATTTGAAAAGGAGGAATGTAGAAAAACAAGGGGAAAGGGCAGGTAAATTGGAGTACATTAGATTAGATTTGATTCGATTCGATAAAATAGATTTAGCTAAAGAGCGAGCACTCACACACAATGGGCTGAATGACCTCTTCTCTGCTGTAAATTCTACTCTCTTATGGTACAGGCAAAATTTTCTCCTTGAGTGACACTGTTACCCTAGGAACAGAAAAGTAACAGGTAAACACTCAGAGGATTTCTGACAAGTGAAGATGGAAACCTAGTTAAGGACTATTGATCACATCTAAAAGGTTATCCCTTGGTGTCAGGTAATGAAAAGGACACTGTCTATAGGCTTACCTCAGGCATAATCTTCCTTTAATCATAGAATCCTTACACTAAGTTGTAGAGGAATGTAACTATTAACTAAATACATATGTTAAATCAGGTATAAATATGCAAATTAGCATTCCATTTTGCCATCCCCACTACCATCCAGGTTTGTTTCTAATATTGTACTTTCTGTATGTCGCACATTTTGTCAGGGTTTAGGGGTTTAGCTGGCGGGACGAGCTCTAGTACTGAACAGAGATGGCAAACTTCTAAAATCATTTTGTTGAATTTTCAAAATAGTGGAATAGATTTACACGTAACGGAATGGTGCATTGAGTTAGCACAGTGCCTGAGGCCTGGATTTGAATGTAGCCCAAGATGAAATGAAAATTTCCTCTGACTATCAACTATAAGGCTCCTAATCAGAACGGGTACAGTATTAATGCAGTTTCTAGTGGCCAGGAATTCACAGGGACAAATTAGTCATATTTTTGGACTAAAGCATGTGTCAGTCACAAATTTTACAGGGGATGGCTGATGCAGGAAAGTGAAGCATCACATGGTGGAGAGCAAAGTGTTCTTCTGAAACTAAGATTAAGGCACCAGTTCAGGCAGCTACACTCTGCATTAGACCTGTGTGATAGTGTGTACCGTACAAATCTCTCAGAAGGATTGCAGATCACTCATGCCAGCCCTCAATCCTCAAGTTGCAGGGAGGACATTTGCTTGGAGCACTGGGGTTCTGGTCTGGCACTGGTGACCTGTGTTCTCCTGGAAAGATTGGGAGACTTTTGAGTCTTGACTCAGCAGGTAGCACTCTCACCTCTGAGTCAGACTGTCATGGGTTCAAGCCCCATTCCAGAGACGACCACATAATCTAGGCTGACACTTCAGTGAAATACCGAGGGAGTGCTGCACTCTTGGAGGTGCCGTCTTTCGGATGAGATGTTAAACCAAGGCCCTGGCTACCCTGTCAATAGATGTAAAAGATCCCACGGCACTATTTGAAGAAAAGTTGAGGAGTTCTCCTGGCGTCCTGGCCAACATTTATTCCTCATTCATCTCAAAGACGGCACCTCCAACAGTGCAGCACTCCCTCAGTATTGCACTGGAGTGTCGCCTAGATTATGTGCTCACTGGAGTGGGAGTTGAACACATGTCCTTCTGACTCAGTGGTTAGAGTACCTTGTAAAGAACAGGTGATAGCAATTAAGGTTATTCAGAAAGTTCAGTGTTTTTGCGATAGAGTTTAATATATACTATAGAGAGTTAATGCATTGATTTCTCAAAACAGCAGTGCATTATTCAGAGTTGTGATGAGATACTGGGCCTGATTTTAGCAGGTCTGCGGGTTTCCGGCGGGTTGGGTTTCGGGTGCGTGGCCTCCGCGCCCGGTGAAATTAGTGGGTTGCCCGCGCGATCGTAGCAGGCAAACCACTAATGGGATCCAATTACCTGCTCCTCCGGGCTCCGCGCTGCTGGTCTGCGCGTCGGGCGGGCTGCGCATGCGCAGTACGATCTGTCAGCTGGAGGCTCTCTACTTAAAGGGGCAGTCCTCCATTGACAGATGCTGCAACCAATGGAACAAATTACAGCATGGAGCAGCCCAGGGGGAAGGCTGCTCCCAGTTTAATGATGCCTCACCCCAGGTATCATCAGATGGGGTGAGGAGGAGGGGGAGGACACAGATCTTCCCCCCGGCGGGCGGGAGGAAGCGGCCTGCCTCTGCCACCAAGAAGGCCTGGCTCGAGGTGGCAGAGGAGGTCACCTGCACCACCAACATATCGCCCACCTGCATACAGTGCAGGAGGCGCTCCAATGACCTCAGTAGGTCAGCCACAATGAGAACACGTAGTCTTTCCCCTACACTCCGTCTGCCACAACACTGCCCCCACCCCACATCTCCTTCGGCACCGCCAACACTACTCTGTCACATCACCCCTCATACCCACTCAAACCCCATCCTCATCTTACCTGCACCTACTCACCTCGCCAGTACTCACCCGCCACTAACACGCAACCCAATCCTCATACAATCTCATGGCTCTATCCCATACTCACCCTCTCGTGCATCTCTCTCACGGCCAGCCTCACTCAACCTGCCACCACCTGTGCTGCAGCCACAGGGCATGCATCGCATATGTGCAGTAGGCAGCGTATGGCAAACATGTCGTGAGCATGAAGGGGATGCACAAGGGTGTTTGAGGGTTTGCCATGGGTGTTACCTATATTGAATTTCAGAGCAACAAACATCACACATTATATTGGCACCACCGCTGCCATGTCTCCGCGAATCCTGTCTGTTGTGTCCAATAATGCCCGCTCCTGGGTATCACTATGAGGACCCACCACTGATGCCACCCATTGTGTCACTGCAGAGTAGGTGCAGGTGTATTTGCAGGGCTCTTCCACGCAGACGACTGAGAGACATCAGCGGTGTACCCGGCTGCACCCTGGAAGGATGCGGAGGAGAAGTTGTGGAGGGCAGTGGTGACTTTGGCAGCGACAGGTAAGCAGATGGTGCTGGGGCCAGCCAGGAGCAGCTCGGCATGAAAGAGCCTGCAGATCTCCACGACTACATGTCGAGTGAATCTGCGCCTCCATGTGCACTGCTGCTCAGAGAGGTCCGGGGAGCTGCGCCTCGGTCTGTGGACCCTGTGCGGAGGGTAGTGCCCTCTGCGACGCATCTCTCTCTGCGGTAGCCCTCCCTCCTGCTGTACAGGTGGATGTGTCACAGCTCTCTGTTGTGGAGCTCCACTTGTCAGAGGTGGACGGCGTGGACTGCGAGGCTGCTGGGGCTGGTTATGCTCTTCGTCCTCCGAGGATGTCAACGCACCACCCATCTGGCAGGTGTTGGTCTGAGGGGTTGTGCAGGGTAGGTAGGTGGTTCCTCGCACTGGGGCTGCGGTTTCACGTCGGTCTGTCCTCTGGCTTGGCGGGGGGTGGTGGAGGGCAGGGGTTGCCCTACGTGACGCGGTGGCCTCCTGCGTGGGTGAGGGCTCTCCCACCCGCTGTGGAGTGCACCTTGGCAGCTGCCACAGGCTGCTGGCTGGAACACGACCGGTTGAAGGGAGACTGTTTCCCCCAGTGTGTGAAACTCACTGCCTTGAAGCTAAAATCCCACACTTCCTGTTTTGACAGCTGCTTCAGCTCATTTAATGATCTCAACAAGCAAGGTAAGTACACTCAAGTGGAACCCCGCTGGCTTTAATTGCCTGCGGGATTCCCACCAGCGGGGCCTGCGCACGCAGCCCCGCACGTCAGCGCGGCACCCGGAAGTGGCCGGGATCTCGGCGCGATCCGGTCACGTGACTGGATATCGGGATTTTCGGGGCCCCCCCGCTGGAAACCCGCAGGAAACCCGACGCTAAAATCGAGCCCACTGTTTCAGTGTGTAGAATGCGCCATAGAAGGGTTTTAATCTACTCAATGCCACAATTGTTGCATGCCCTGCTTATAGAAAACAACGTATTGCATTTATATTGTGCCTTTAATGTGGTAAAAAGTGTTTATATACAGTACAAACCCTATGGTCCTTGGTTGCTGTGTCCCAATTATAAATGACAAGCACTCATGCACTCTCCAAGTTTCGTTCTTGGTGCACATCGATGAGCTCCTTAGGTACTAGCTGATGTGAAATCTAAATATAATGAACAATGCGGTGATCTGCTGTGGTGCTCAGAGCTCAGCTATAATAGCTATTGTGCTAGATCATTTCTCAGTTTGATGTCGTATTCAATGTGACTGGTCTTATAACTGATACTAATTACATTTCTTGTTGGGCATTTATCTATGATCACATTCATCTGTGTCTTGTAAAAAAAAATGTAGGTAAGATTTTAAAAACAGTGACATTTTCCTGGAGCCATTTTCCTCAATGCTCCTAGGGGCTGTGACATTGGTTTTCTTCAAAGGTTTTTTGACCCAGTAATGCTTTAGGTTTGGACTAGCAACACCTCCTCTTCACAGCACTTCTACTAACATGGCAGGTAATTCAAAAGATTATTTGCCGATACCAACTTGAGGCATAAAGGGCCAATTTTCCAACATAAATGGTTGGAAAAAATCATGTGCAGCCTGCCTCCAAATTTCTGATCTGTTCTCCTGGCAGCCACGGCTCCCTGCAGAGAGTGCAAAATCGAAAAATGACCCCTTTTGAGTACACTTATTACATGATCACTACCAGTGTATTAACAGAATGTGAGTTGACTTTTCATCTGTGTTTATTCACATTGCAATTCTATTTACAGGTCTCGACGGGTCATTTATGTATAATATTGGAGTGTTATTGTTTTCTTTGACAAGTTGACAGTGTTTTGCAGGGTGCAGTAGTGTTTCCACGCTTGTATTGCGGCCTGTCCCTTTTGAAAGTGCCATGAGAATACAAACCATGTAGTAATGCATATCCCATTGCAACAAGAGCAGACTATGAAACCAGCAGTCTACTGGATAGTAGAGATGTTGATTGTCCTCTTTTTTCCTCTTTTGGAAGAAAAAAAGGCAAATCAGAAGATAATATCTCCTGCTATCTTCTTAAGCTACATAAAGTCATATTTGGCATCATCTTGAGTGAGTGAAACTGCCTGCAATCTTTGGCTGCAGTGGCTGTCCATTTTGACTGTATTTTTCTCCCTCTGTTGGAAACAGATTAAGGAATCATTCTTTAGTTTAGAGTCACTTCAGGGGGAAATCTTCGGGCTAAGATTGATCTCTTTTTTGTGAACAGTGCATAGACCTCAGCCAGTTTGCTGCTTCATGACCTGCATGGTCACATCAAATTAATCACTAATACTCTTCAGCTATCTGAATCTAAGTGCAAACTTCCATAATAATAGCATATCATTTCTAAAAGTGGAGCAATGGAGTAGTTCTATCCATCTAAAAAGGTTAATGTTTATGATAAGCACCAGTTAAGGCTATCATAACTATGCATTCCCACCGTCTCACTGACTCACCAATAACCTATTCACCGATGCTCAGTTTGGGTTCAACCAGGACCACTTGGCTCCAGACCTCATTACCGGAATTAGGGATGGGTAATAAATGCTGGCCTTGCCAGCGACGCTCACGTCCCATAAATGAATTTTAAAAAAGGTATGACTATGGTAATACCATGAAAGGGCAGGGACAGATTGAGCTAATGGACTTATTGCTTTGGAACTCCTGCAGAATAACCATCCTCCAAGGGCACTGGGTTAATTGGTTATTAATACTCAAAAATTAGGTATACTTTAAGGGATGATACCTTGAACGAGCACTCCTAGGGAACACAGCTCGGGAAATTGTGCATACAATTTAAAGGTTTTTATGTGTGGAATATTGTTATCATATAAAATAACTCATGTTCGTATCTTGTTTGCCCATTGGGAAAGACTCTTCTTTTTGTCCAACAATGTAGCTTTTTAATGTAGCTTTAGTTTTTTTCTCTCTTTCTCTCAATCAATCTGCTTGATAATTTTCAAGGATAAGGACAATCCCAAACTCCCCTTATCCACTACAAACCTTCAACTTCCTTTCCCTACCCATCCATTCTTACCTATTGCCACAAGTGTGAGGAGCTCATGAATTTCTTCACCTCCAAGATTGCAGCTATCCACTTGGCTGCCTCAGCATCCTCTTCCTAAATCAAACGTGAGAAGAAAATATCCCATATTATCTGTTGCCTTTCACTGGCCACGTGTTAGTGCCCCGAACCTCTTTCCAATGATTTTGCCTGATTAATGATTCAGATCTGGAATATCAAAATAAAATTTATTCAGGATGCTAAATAATTTGTGCTCCTAGCCCTAAACTTGGCATCCAGATTGTTTTAGTCATCTTGCATTAGGATGATGATATAAGTATAAGTTCAATAAATTAGTTTGCTTCTTGAACAAGTTTTACTGTAGAAATCCAGAGGTGAACCATTACAACTTACACTTTTTTAGCACTATCGTGATGTCCAGAGGAAGGTAACAGGTAGTAAAGGATAAGTCGTCCTTATATTTGATTTTGAATTTAATGAGACCACAAGGGGGCCTTTTCTTCATTGCCCAGGGAACAACGTTTAGCATGTGTTAAAGCTGAAGAAGGGGCTTACTGTCAGGCTGTCATTATTACTGTCTTCTGTAATAATCCTATTGCTTTATCCAGCCCACAGGATTGTTTCAAGACATACAGAATAAGTAGTTCTGGCAAAAAGCCAAATCAAGTAATCGTTAGAGTTGTGTCTTATTTCTTTTTCCTCTTTCCCCCCCAAGACATTTCTGAAGAAAAAAGTTCAGTCCTCCTTGTCATTTTTTCTTGATCGTTTTCCTCCTTCAGGATCTTCAAGCTGGTGACCTCTTATTTCAAATTCCCTTTTACCCATTCATCAATGTCTGTTTATCTTTGAAACAATTCAGGCATCACCTCGTACCTTGGAGTGAGTCACAGAGTCCCTGGGAATTCACTTCAGCCTGTTCAGTCATATATTAGAAGCTGAGGTTCAAAGGGGAACCACTGTTCAACGTTCAGAGCCTCAATAATTTGAAGGTTTCTATCCTTTTTAACAATGCTTTTTGTGAACTTTGTGCTGGTCAAGGTGAGGGGTGTTGGTGCTGGGGAATGCAAGATTCCATCTTGCGTACCCAGTGTGAGGATCAAGCACTCCCAGATCAGGTGTAGTATGGCTAAATGCAGAGTAAAAATCACCCTGTTCTACCTGAACAATATATCTTGGGCAAACCTTAGAAAGCTAACCCGACTGCACCAATGAAATTTTTGCATTTCCTACACCAGCCATCTTATAGCCTTCTGTGTGGGAGTGCCAAGTGAAGGAAAATGATTGCTTTCGACCCTGTAGGAGCTGGATTAATCCTTGATCGAGTACCCTTAGGCCACCAGAGACCTATTCTTATTGGACCAATAGAGGTGGCACTGAGTTGTCCCAGTGTCACCTGACAGAAATCAGCACCACAAATGCCCCTTTTTTTATTCGTTCACGGGATGTGGGCGTCGCTGGCAAGGCCAGCATTTATTGCCCATCCCTAATTGCCCTCGAGAAGGTGGTGGTGAGCCGCCTTCTTGAACCGCTGCAGTCCGTGTGGTGACGGTTCTCCCACAGTGCTGTTAGGAAGGGAGTTCCAGGATTTTGACCCAGCGACAATGAAGGAACGGCGATATATATCCAAGTCGGGATGGTGTGTGACTTGGAGGGGAACGTGCAGGTGGTGTTGTTCCCATGCGCCTGCTGCTCTTGTCCTTCTAGGTGGTAGAGGTCGTGGGTTTGGGAGGTGCTGTCGAAGAAGCCTTGGCGAGTTGCTGCAGTGCATCCTGTGGATGGTGCACACTGCAGCCACAGTGCGCCGGTGGTGAAGGGAGTGAATGTTTAGGGTGGTGGATGGGGTGCCAATCAAGTGGGCTGCTTTATCTTGGATGGTGTCGAGCTGCACTTATCCAGGCAAGTGGAGAGTATTCCATCACACTCCTGACTTGTGCCTTGTAGATGGTGGAAAGGCTTTGGGGAGTCAGGAGGTGAGTCACTCGCCGCAGAATACCCAGCCTCTGACCTGCTCTCGTAGCCACAGTATTTATATGGCTGGTCCAGTTAAGTTTCTGGTCAATGGTGACCCCCAGGATGTTGATGGTGGGAGATTCGGCGATGGTAATGCCGTTGAATGTCAAGGGGAGGTGGTTAGACTCTCTCTTGTTGGAGATGGTCATTGCCTGGCACTTGTTTGGCACGAATGTTACTTGCCACTTATGAGCCCAAGCCTGGATGTTGTCCAGGTCTTGCTGCATGCGGGCTCGGACTGCTTCATTATCTGAGGGGTTGTGAATGGAACTGAACACTGTGCAGTCATCAGCGAACATCCCCATTTCTGACCTTATGATGGAGGGAAGGTCATTGATGAAGCAGCTGAAGATGGTTGGGCCTAGGACACTGCCCTGAGGAACTCCTGCAGCAATGCCCTGGGGCTGAGATGATTGGCCTCCAACAACCACTACCATCTTCCTTTGTGCTAGGTATGACTCCAGCCACTGGAGAGTTTTCCCCCTGATTCCCATTGACTTCAATTTTACTAGGGCTC
This sequence comes from Heptranchias perlo, assembly GCF_035084215.1. Classification (NCBI taxonomy): domain Eukaryota; kingdom Metazoa; phylum Chordata; class Chondrichthyes; order Hexanchiformes; family Hexanchidae; genus Heptranchias; species Heptranchias perlo. The sequence continues at coordinate 12,089,873 of NC_090348.1, read as the reverse complement.
CTTGGTGCCACACTCGGTCAAATGCTGCCTTGATGTCAAGGGCAGTCACTCTCACCTCTCCTCTGGAATTCAGATCTTTTGTCCATGTTTGGACCAAGGCTGTAATGAGGTCTGGAGCCGAGTGGTCCTGGCGGAACCCAAACTGAGCATCGGTGAGCAGGTTATTGGTGAGTAAGTGCCGCTTGATAGCACTGTCGACGACACCTTCCATCACTTTGCTGATGATTGAGAGTAGACTGATGGGGCGGTAATTGGCCGGATTGGATTTGTCCTGCTTTTTGTGGACAGGACATACCTGGGCAATTTTCCACATTGTCGGGTAGATGCCAGTGTTGTAGCTGTACTGGAACAGCTTGGCTAGAGGCGCAGCTAATTCTGGAGCACAAGTCTTCAGCACTACAGCTGGGATGTTGTCGGGGCCCATAGCCTTTGCTGTATCCAGTGCACTCAGCCGTTTCTTGATATCACGTGGAGTGAATCGAATTGGCCGAAGACTGGCTTCCGTGATGGTGGGGATATCGGGAGGAGGCTGAGATGGATCATCCACTCGGCACTTCTGGCTGAAGATGGTTGCAAATGCTTAAGCCTTGTCTTTTGCACTCCCGTGCTGGACTCCGCCATCATTGAGAATGGGGATGTTTGCAGAGCCTCCTCCTCCCGTTAGTTGTTTAATTGTCCACCACCATTCACGCCTGGATGTGGCAGGACTGCAGAGCTTTGATCTGATCCGTTGGTTGTGGAATCGCTTAGCTCTGTCTATAGCATGTTGCTTCCGCTGTTTAGCATGCATGTAGTCCTGAGTTGTAGCTTCACCAGGTTGGCACCTCATTTTTAGGTACGCCTGGTGCTGCTCCTGTACACTCCTCATTGAACCAGGGTTGATCCCCTGGCTTGTTGGTAATGGTAGAGTGAGGAATATGCCGGGCCATGAGGTTACAGATTGTGTTGGAATACAATTCTGCTGCTGCTGATGGCCCACAGCGCCTCATGGATGCCCAGTTTTGAGCTGCTAGATCCATTCTGAATCTATCCCATTTAGCACGGTGGTAGTGCCACACAACACGTTGGATGGTGTCCTCAGTGCGAAGACGGGACTTCATCTCCACGAGGACTGTACAGTGGTCACTCCTACCAATACTGTCATGGACAGATGCATTTGCGACAGGTAGATTGGTGAGGACGAGGTCAAGGAAGTTTTTCCCTCGTGTTGGTTCACTCACCACCTGCCGCAGGCCCAGTCTAGCAGCTATGTCCTTCAGGACTCGGCCAGCTCGGTCAGTAGTGGTGCTACCGAGCCACTCTTGGTGATGGACATTGAAGTCCCCCACCCAGAGTACATTTTGTGCCCTTGCTACCCTCAGTGCTTCCTCCAAGTGGTGTTCAACATGGAGGAGGACTGATTCATCAGCTGAGGGAGGACGGTAGGTGGTTTCCGTGCCCATGTTTGACCTGATGCCATGAGATTTCATGGGGTCCAGAGTCAATGTTGAGGACTCCCAGGGCCACTCCCTCCTGACTGTATATCACTGTACCGCCACCTCTGGTGGGTCTGTCCTGCCGGTGGGACAGGACATACCCAGGGATGGTGATGGAAGAGTCTGGGACGTTGGCTGACAGATATGATTCTGTGAGTATGGCTATGTCAGGCTGTTGCTTGACTAGTCTGTGGGTCAGCTCTCCCAATTTTGGCACAAGTCCCCAGATGTTTGTAAGGAGGACCTTGCAGGGTCGACTGGGCTTGGTGTTTTGCCGTTGTCGTGTCCGGTGCCTAGTGGTCCGATGCCGGGTGGTCCGTCCGGTTTTATTCTTATTGTGACTTTTCGTAGCGAGATTTTACAACTGAGTGGCTTGCTGGGCCATTTCAGAGGGCAATTAAGAATCAACCACATTGCTGTGGGTCTGGAGTCACATATAGGCCAGACCGGGTAAGGACAGCAGGTTTCCTTCCCTGAAGGACATTAGTGAACCAGATGGGTTTTTACGACAATCCGATAGTTTCATGGCCATCATTATTGATACTAGTATTTTAATTCCAGATTTTTATTTAATTAATTGAATTTAATTAATTAATTGAATTTAAATTTGCCAGCTGCCGTGGCGGGATTTGAACTTATGACTCTGGATTTTAGTCCAGGCCTCTGGATTACTAGCCCAGTAACATAATCACTATGCTACCGTACCCTTTTGAAGGGCACCACTAACACAATAGTTTAACATGTGGTCCAATTAAACTGAGAGAAGCTCAAAATAAAATTAAATCAGGATATTGTCAAAATCAACTATACTGAATATGCCTTTTTTAATTGATCCATAAAAATGGCACTGGGTTGCCCGAGCTTTGTTTTAAGGATGCACAATTAATAAAAGAATTGAAACATTAAGTCCGATTTCAATAGAACCAAAAGGAAACTTATAAAAGTAAATCAGGTGCCACTCTATTCCCTGTGGTGCCCACCAGTCATGGAAGGTAAAGCCACAAGAGGAGACTTTCATCTTATCAGTTTTGTCTGGATTCAAACCAAGGTCTAGTTTCTAACCCACAATACCACCGAATCCCTATTGAAATTTTTTATTCAGAAACAAATCCTAAATGAAGACAAGTTTGAAAAGGCAATTCTAATGGACTTTTTCATTGCCCAGGGTGTTAGCTGTGCTCAGAGCTAAAACATAAAATATATTACATTATGTTATGTTAGGGTCTAATTGTGGATATTCATACAGACTAATTGTTTACAGGCCTCCTAATGGCAACAATGAAGTGGCAGAATGTATTAATCCAATGATTAGAGAGGCTTGTAGCAAAATCAGCATTGTTTTAATGGGAGACTTTAATTTTCATATAGATTGGGAAGAGCAGAGTAGCTTAAGTCAGAAAGGCAGTGAATTTCTTGTGTTCATTCAAGATAGTTTTCTGGTGCAATATGTTCTAGAATCAACAAGAGGGCAGGCCATTCTAGATTTAGTAATGAGTAATGAGCCAGACTTGGTTAACAATCAAACAGTAAGAGAACATTTCTCTAATGGTGATCGTAATATGATCGAATTCAGTGTTAGGTTTGAAAAGGAGAAACTTAACACACTTACTATGATTCTAGATTTTGGTAAGGCTAACTTTAATGGGATGAGACAGAAACTGACAACAGAAAACTGGTCAAAATTGTTATTGGGTAAAACTACAGATGTACAGTGGGAGGTGTTCAAACAAGAATGTAGCTTAATACAGGACTAGTATATATCCCTAAGGGACAAGAGCTCTACTTACCAAATAAAACAGCCATGGTCAACAAAAGAGGTGAGACATAACATAAAACTAAAGGAAAGAGCGTACAAAAGTGCAAAGAATAGTGTCGATCCAGGGGACTGGGAGAGATATGAAGAACAGCAAAGGAAGACAAAAAAAATAGTAACAGCTGCAAAAAGGGAATATGAAAAGAAAACTTGCGAGGGATATCAAGATTAACACCAAAAGACTTTACAATTATATTAGAAGAAAAGGGCAGTTGAGGGTAATGTGGACCCTTTAAAAACAGATGTGGGTAATATTGCAAATGAAAATAAGGAAATGGAAGATTGTTGAACAATTACTTTGTGACAGTTGAGGAAGGGGATAATATACCTGACATTCCAGGGAAACTAATAATGAATCAAGGACTGCAACTCACTAAAGTCAATGTAAGTAAGAAAACAGTATTAGAAAAAATAATGGCACTAAAGACTGACAAATCTCCAGGAGCTGATGGCTTTCACCCCAGGGTTTTAAAGGAAGTAGGTGAGGAGTTTGCAGATGTTTTAGCCATAATCTTCCAAAGTGTGCTCGATTCAGGAATTGTTCTTTTAGATTGGAAAATTGCAAATGTAACTCCATTATTTAAGAAAGGTGATAGAGAGATATACCAGGAAATTATAGACCTGTTAGTCTAACATCTGTTGTGGGGAAGTTATTGGAATCTATAATTAAGGACAGAGTGACTGAGCACTTAGAGAAATTTCAGATGATTAGACCGAGCCAACATGGATTTGTAAAGGATAGGTCACGTCTAATGAACCTGATTGAATTTTTTGAGAAAGTAACTAAAGTAGTAGATAGGGAAATATCTACGGATGTAGTTTATATGGACTTCCAGAAGACATTGGCTAAAGTATCACATAAGAGACCGTTAGGTAAAATTAAAGCTCATGGAATTGAAGACAAATTATTGGCCTGGTTAGGAGATTGGTTAGGTGGTAGAAGACAGAGAGTAGTGATAATGGGTATGTACTCAAATTGAAAGGAAGTGAGTCGTGGTGTCTCACAAGATTCTCTGCTGGGGCCTCAACTATTCTCTATATTTATTAATAAATTAGATAACACAATAGAGAGCCATATATCCAAGTTTGCTGATGACACAAAGATTGGTGGCACAGTAAGTAGTGTAGATGGGAGCATAAAATTACAAAGAGACATTGATAGATTAAGTGAATGGGCAAAACGGATGAAGATGGATTTCAACACAGGTAAGTGTGAGGGCATCCATTTTGAACCAAAAAAGGATAGATCAAGTATTTTTTAAATGGTGAAAAGCCAATAATAGTGGAGGTCCATGTACACAGATCACTAAAATGTAGTGGTCAGGTACAAAAAATAATCAAAAAGGCTCATGAAATGTTAACCTTTATAACTAGATGGCTAGAATATAAAGGGGAGGAAGTTTTGCTACAGCTATACAAAGCCCTGGTCAGACCACATCTGGAGTATTGTGTGCAGTTCTGGGCACCGCACTGTACAATGGATATATTGGCCTTGGAAGGAGTGCAGATTCACCAGGATGTTACCAGGGCTCCAAGGGTTAAATTGTGAGGAGAAATTACAAACTAGGCTGGTATTCCCTGGAATATAGAAGGTTAAGGGGTAATATGATTGAGGTTGTTAGGATTTTGGAAGGAATTGATAGGGTAGAGAGAAACTTTCTCTGCTGGTGGCGGAATCTAGGACAAGGGGACATAGCCTTAAAATCAGAGCCTGGCCATTCAGGAGAGAAGTTAGGAAATACTTCTTCACACAACGGGTGGTAGTAGTGTGGAACTCCCTCACACAAAAAGCAATAGATGTTAGCTCAATTAATAATTTTAAATCTGAGATTGATAGATTTTTGCAAGCCAAGGGTATTAACAGATATGGAGCCAAGTCGGGTAAATGGAGTTAAGATACTGAATGGTGGATAGGCTTGAGGGGTTGAATGGCCCACTCCTGTTCCTATGTTCCTAATTCCATAATACTCTTTTGATCTTGTCAAAAAGGTTCCTTTTCTGGCCTGCAAATTAAAGTCATTACAGATTGGGATTATTACAAAAAAAGAAAGTATTATGATAGGAAGTCTTTATATTTTGCAGGTAGATTCCATGTTAAAATTTGCATTTGGGTTGAACAAATAATATGAATGGAGCGGTATTAATCCAGCTGCGCATGCGCAGCTGGTGCCCTCGTCACGCGGCGCCTGACATCACTTCCGCTGCAGCCTCGCCGGGGAATCGCGTCACCCGAGTCCCGGGCCTCGCCGACCTCCCGCTTCCCACCTCCGAGTCGGTAAGATCGTGGGGCCCGGGGCGGGTGGGAAAGGGGTGAGTCGGGGCCTCTGTTGCCGGGGCGGGTGGGTGAGTGAGTCGGGGCCCGGGGCGGGTGGGTGGGTGAGTCGGGGCCCGGGGCGGGTGGGTGGGTGAGTCGGGGCCCGGGGCGGGTGGGTGGGTGAGTCGGGGCCCGGGGCGGGTGGGTGGGTGAGTCGGGGCCCGGGGCGGGTGGGTGGGTGAGTCGGGGCCCGGGGCGGGTGGGTGGGTGAGTCGGGGCCCGGGGCGGGTGGGTGGGTGAGTCGGGGCCCGGGGCGGGTGGGTGGGTGAGTCGGGGCCCGGGGCCCCTGGTGGGTGAGTCGGGGCCCGGGGTCTGTGGTGCCGGGGCGGGCGGGTGAGTCGGGGTCTCTGGTGCCGGGGCGGGCGGGAGGGTGAGTCGGGGCCCGGGCTTTAACCGTTCCTCTCTCTCTCTCTCTCTCTCTCCGGTTCTAGGTTGCCGAGGAGCGGAGCCGCGCTTACTGGTGGCCGCTTCCCGGGGGCTGGAAATGGCGATGAGACAGACTCCTCTCACCTGCAGCGGTCACACGAGGCCTGTGGTCGATCTGGCATTCAGCGGGATAACGCCTTATGGCTACTTCTTAATCAGCGCATGTAAAGGTAAGGCCAGGCCGCGGCTCCCCGACTGAGGGCAGTGCAGCGGCTCAGCGACATCGTGGTTTGAAGTGTTGGATCCACCAGGCCTGTGGGGAAAATCAACAGTAGCTTCAGTGTATTGACTTGGAGAAGATGAACAGTGTCCTATCTTTCAAATCACATTTTATGTTATAATTACTGGGCACGGGCAAAGCACCGGAAATGCTTTCAGACTCAGCAAGTTTGAATTCTGCATTTTCAAGTCCCTTCAATGGCCATGCCCAGCCCTTTCCCCGCACTCTTTGGTTCTCTAGTTTTTGCTGTTAGTGTGACTTGCTCTCCTGTTGCACCATCGTTGGTGACAGAGCCCTCATAACTTTGCCCCACCTCCTTTTAAAAACCACCTCAAAATCCTCTTTCGGTCATTCCTGTCTGTTTCCATTTGTAAAATGCCTTGGGATATTTGTTTTAACATTAAAAGGCACTATAGAGATGCAAGTGTGTGTTCAGTAAGAATGAATAAAAACTGTGTTTTGTCACATCCTCAGTGTACCTAGGTGTTTTAAGTAATTACTTTTAAGTGTAGTCACACCAGTTTGCAAATACAGCAGCCAGTTTGCACACCAGTTTGTAATTTTTAGACTGACTTCCAGCAGTTGAGTTTTTTTCAGCTATCCAATGTCTGAGCTATCATTCGACATTTGTGTTTATGTAGCTGATTAAAAATCTACATTGGAGCTGGTGGCTCTGAATTGGTGATTTTGGGTGAGTGAAGCTATTTAATTCAATGGCTCTGGATAGAAGCAGTCGTTTGAAGTAGCCTCTGAGGGCACAAGATGAAAATAAAAAACTGGAAATTTAAAATAAAAATCCTGGATATACTCAACGTGTTCAAGTGGGTGGGGGAAAACCCAACATTTTGGGCATAGACATTAAATAATCAGAAGATAAGTGAGCCTTGCAATGGAAATGAAAAGGGGTTGGAGTGTGATTAGTAGAATGCTTAGTTTTTTACTTGAGATGTGAAAACTGGTGATCTCAACAAGGGTAGTATAAGACACTAAAAGAACAAAAGGTGTTGAAATACAAACATGCTGGAATTACCCAAAAGCCTTGCTAACATCCAAAGAGAAAACACAAATTACCACATGTTGGGAGGACCTACAATGCCAACCTACTTCTTTAATCTCTTCTCGCTTGCCACCTCTCTGCCAATCTTCAGCAACCCAGCCTCTGAGAAAATGGAATGGGTAGCTGTCTAACGCTAGTCAAGTCAGTATTCGTGCTAGAGAGCTGCAGGATGCCCAGGTGAAAGATGGGATATTTGTTAACTGTATGATTTATATCAATGAGTGTTAATTGTATTCAGGTGGGTATCTATTGGTGACTCTCGTATCCTTTTTATAGGAGAGCTTATCTAGGGTGTGGTGTGTGTAAGGGGACTCTTGATGAATAAAAGCTTGGAAGTAACTCAAGACCAGGCTCTAGTATTCTATATTCTTGTGCATCCCTGATTTCCTTTGCTCCACCATTGGTGGCCGTGCCTTCAGCTGCCTTGGCCCTAAGCTCTGGAATTCCTTCCGCTTCTCCTTTAAGTCGCTCCTTTGAACCTGCCTCTTTGATTAAACGTTTGGACACCTGTGCTAATATCTGTGTGGCCCGGTGTCAAATTTTGTTTGCGAACGCTCCTGTGAAATGTCTTGAGAAGCTTTACTAAGTTAAAGGTGCTGATAAATGCAAGTTATTTATTGAGACCGTAGCTTTTCTTTATTCATTCATGGGATTTTGGCGTCGCTGGCGAGGCCGGCATTTATTGCCTATCCCTAATTGCCCTTGCAGGTGGTGGTGAGCCACCACCTTGAACTGCTGCAGTCCGTGTGGTGAAGGTTCTCCCACAGTGCTGTTAGGAAGGGAGTTCCCGGATTTTGACCCAGCGACGATGAAGGAACGGGATGGTGTGTGACTTGGAGGGGAACCTGCAGGTGGTGTTCCCATGTACCTGCTGCCCATGTCCTAGGTATGATATGGAGATGCCGGTGATGGACTGGGGTGGACAAATGTAAGGAATCTTACAACACCAGGTTATAGTCCAACAAATTTATTTTAAAATCACAAGCTTTCGGAGATTATCCCCTTCATCACCTGACGAAGGGGATAATCTCCGAAAGCTTATGATTTTAAAATAAATTTGTTGGACTATAACCTGGTGTTGTAAGATTCCGTACACATGTCCTAGGTGGTAGAGGTCGCGGGTTTGGGAGGTGCTGTCGAAGAAGCCTTGGCGAGTTGCGGCAGTGCTTGAGTATTGAATAGGCTGTGGTAGATTGGAGGTAGTGCATTCAAATTACACCTGCGTTGAAGTGCTTAGGAGCTCTGGGAAGAAAAGTTACCCAGGTAGTTGTTTGGCTTTTAACAGATGTCTGTAGAAAGCTCATTAGCCGTAAATGAACAGTCAAGTCAGAAGGAACAATGTGAGATGGACCACACAAGTGAGGGAAGGATGGAAATTGGGAACACAATTAACAAAATTCTTGAAGAATAACAAGAAGCAGGAGCAACACGCATCAGTGCAACTGAGGAGGAGGAGGGAGGGTGGGGGGGTCAGTGTTCCACGTACCCTACCCTACAACAAGACAGATATGTGGAATCCCGCAGCGATAGTTTTTACTTGGAGGAAGTCAGTGCAGTTGAAACATAGTTGTTTTGGTTGAGGACAGGTGGGGGAGGATGATGTTGGATGGGAAGTGACTGGGTAACTGTTCCAGGAAAGAAGTACTGGGTCTGGAGGTGATTCCGTTGAGGAATGGAGATGTCGAGGGACCATGGTAACCATTGGGGTTAGTGAACCTGAAATCGTTAGTGGCAGAGGACATCAGAAGAGTGATAGATACAGGTAGAAACGGTGGACGAGGGTAAGAAAAATAGTTAAGGTAAAAGGAGATGAGTTCAGTGAGACAGAAACAAGCTGAAATAATGAGCCTGCCAGACAATCCTGTTTGTGTCTTAGCAAAGAGGTAGAAATGGGCTGGGTGGGTTTGGCAAACAATGACACTGGGAATATTGGAAGAACATTTCAGGTTAACTAATGGTCCAGAGTAGTGTGAGCCAGGGACAGGTCTCTCTCTCCCATATTTGTCAGTAAGTTTGGGGTAGGCACTAAAAACAAAAGATTACATGAGACTTCAACTAGCCTTTTCTGTTTTGAGGCTGGCCTGTGTATTTCCTATATTTGCAGTTTTCTTTCCATTTTCTCTATACAGTATACTTTAAATGACCTGTTTTGTGATTTGAGTGGAGGTAATGCAGATTGAAGGGCATGTATTGCTATTTGGACCTTGTGTATGTTGTCGTCAGAAATGCCAGATTTTGCGGGGGGGAAATAGAGATCTCCAAATAGGTATCTGGGGACCTTGTGCCCTGTGCTTTAAACAAAATCATGGAAAAGAGGAATTTAGTTTGCGAAGCCTTTCAGATTTGGATTTAATCTGAAATATACAGGCATTCATTTGCATGTACTGAACTGTACTCGGATGCTGCTTGGAAAATTGTCTTTCATATTTTAACTGCGTCTGCTTTGTAAAATTGTAAAGCATCCTGAAAGATTGACAACTTGGATGAAATTTGGCCAGTTAAAAATTGAGTTGTATATCAGGAAAAGCCATTTCAAGTGATGCTGAGTCAGAGCCTGTGGAGCAAGGCCAGGACTGGGTAGGACTCAGGCCTGCAGAGTAAGAGCAGGATCAGGGTGGGACTAGGAGACTGCAGAATAAGGGCAGGATTCAGAGGCCGAGAGTTACATTTGCATGTTTTCCTAGTTTGGGATTTCAACTCTGATTGAACAGCTGGGTTTTGCTTAAGATCCTGGAGTTGCCATACTAAGTATGCCAAGTTGATATGTCTGTAGCAGAGGTTTGAATCCTGCTAATCGTTTTGGAATTTTAAGAGGTCTATGCCACAAAAAGACAGAAAAATCACATTTTTTCTTAAAGATCTTTGTAAAATCAATGTATATTGAAAAATAATTTTATCCCTCGTTGAGCAATCTGGGTTAAATCTGCCCTGCCCTCTAATAGTTTACTCTTGATTTCAAGTTGCTTAATTCAAATTATTGGATAATAATTTTAGCACAGGCCATGACTTTGAATTCAGGAATAGATTTGTACAGGCGTATTGAACACAGTTAACATTTGGCAAACAATGCATGTGGTTGCAAAAGGCAGTGTTCCATATTATGCTGTAATGTTTGCTTAACATGGCATTAAGGGTGTTATAATCCTATATCAGCTGATTAAGGTACAATGCCACAAGTATTTTGGGAATGAATATTTTTCAACATCACTATCACACTAGTTTTAGAACTGGGATGTCTTTGTTTAATTTCTGTAATTACAATTCATTTTAATGTTTGTTATCCATTCAGATGGCAAGCCTATGATGCGCCAGGGTGACACAGGAGACTGGATTGGGACGTTTCTGGGTCACAAAGGTGCTGTCTGGGGAGCCACGTTAAATAAAGAGGCCAATAGAGCGGCAACCGCAGCAGCAGATTTTTCAGCGTGAGTACCTCTTGTATATCGTGGTATAATTAGTTTGTCACTGAAGACAATTAATGACCTTTTTAATCAATAAGTATATTACAATGAGCTCAAAAAGAGGTCGCAGATGTGGCTTTTTTTAAAAAAAACACTTAATGCACAGAAAAGAGAAAGTTAAGCCAAATGGAAACAATTATTTGATTCTTTTGCCTTGAAATTCCTTTCCATGCATTCTGATGCCAGGATGGGAACCTAACATTGCCCTGTGGCTAGCCGCATCGGTTGCTTAGTTCTCACGCTGTTTTTTATTTTAGAAGGGCAATTCTGCGTTGGCTAGAGGCGTGCAAATGACATCCCGTGACCACATGGCCGTTCACCGCTGGCACTTCTGTCCAATCCCAGGCAACTCTGTTTTGTTTGCACTTATATTACTTGATGGTTTGTCCTGTGAGCTTGGAGATATGGAAGGGCTATTTGTAAAGCTATTGCCTCTTTAGTGGACAATCCTAAATCAGAACACCAAGATCTTTTAGTATTAGCAAATAGAGGGGGACGCAGATGTAAACTTGAAATCTGACTCCTAAGACTCCTTGTGATGCAGCTATGTGACCCACAGAGACAAGCTCACCGTCACTGGAGGTTTCCGATAACTTAGCCACGGTCAATGGCTTGGTTGGCTGGATGAAGCGTGTGTAAATGTCAGCCACGGCTGGGGTTAAACTTGGGTCTGTCAGTTGGTGTTCAGGAAAACTTAAGTGTTTCAGTAGTCGTATGTTTATTTTCATGTGGCAAATGAGTTACTTCACTGGAGTTTGTCCATTTTTTTCAGCAAGGTGTGGGATGCTGTGACAGGTGATGAAATTATCACTTTAGCCCACAAACACATTGTCAAAACTGTGGACTTTACTCAGGTAAAACCTATTTCTAATTCAGTTTGTATTTCTGCCTATGATTTTTAGAACCTATTTAACTTGATTTTTCTTTGCAGGATAGCAACAACTTGTTGACTGGCGGACAAGATAAAGTTTTGCGTATTTATGATTTGAACAAACCTGAATCAGGTGAGGTGTAGTTGCTATAGAAATTGCTTACTGTGGGTCGTGTGTAAAAGGGAGTTTTATTTCAACAGCCCTTTTGCTATGTTGCTGAAAAGAAGTAGCAAAAATGTATATAGCAATTAGTGTTGCTTGGGCAGTAATTACTGGACTACAAATGTGATCAGCTAAATCTTTTGTGGCGATTTAGTGCTTAGAATGGTAGTGAAGAAATGCCCCATTTATGTAATTTTTAAATGAAATGTTAGCGATTGTGGGGAAGTTAAACCTTTTTTTAATAAAGGTTGATGGTTTTACATGTTGCTGGTTAGAACTTATTACATCGCAACTACAGCACAGAAACAAGCCATTCGGCCCAACTGGTCTACGCCAGTGTTTATGCTCCACATGAGCTTCCTCCCTCCCTACTTCATCTAACCCTATCAGCATACCCTTTTTCCCTCGTGCTTATCTAGTTTTCCCCTTTAAAGTATCTATGCTATTTGCCTAAACTATTCCTTGTAGTAGTGCTTTCCACGTTCTTACCACTTTTTGGGTAAAGAAGTTTCTCCAGAATTATCTATTGGATTTATTAGCGATTACTGTCATGTCTAGTTGGTTGCGGAGTTGCTTGTTACACTAGTTTGTAACATTGTCCACCTCCTGGATTAAGTATAGACTGACAAAGAACTTGAACGGCTGTAAGATTAATACGACCTGACACCAATTGGTTATAGTAGTGATCTTTTATTTGAACTAAAGTGAGGATCAATGCCTACAAGAATTTAAGTGGTAATTATCAAACAAGGAATTATATTACCCCATTGTCTTCTGGATAGAGATTGGACCTGATGAAATGTATCCCAGGACGTTATGGGAGGTTAGGGAGGAAATTGCGGGTCCCCTAGCAGAGATATTTGAATCATCCACCGCTACAGGTGAGGTGCCTGAAGATTGGAGGGTAGCAAATGTTGTGCCTTTGTTTAAGAAGGGCGGCAGGGAAAAGCCTGGGAACTACAGACCGGTGAGCCTGACATCTGTAGTGGTAAAGTTGTAGAGGGTATTCTGAGAGACAGGATCTACAGGCATTTGGAGAGGCAGGGACTGATTAGGAACAGTCAGCATGGTTTTGTGAGGGGAAAATCATGTCTCACGAATTTGATTGAGTTTTTTGAAGGGGTAACCAAGAAGATAGATGAGGGCTGTGCAGTAGACGTGGTCTACATGGACTTTAGCAAAGCCTTTGACAAGGAACCGCATGGTAGGTTGTTACATAAGGTTAAATCTCACGGGATCCAAGGTGAGGTAGCCAATTGGATACAAAATTGGCTTGACGACAGAAGACAGAGGGTGGTTGTAGAGGGTTGTTTTTCAAACTGGATGCCTGTGTCCAGCGGTGTGCCTCAGGGATCGGTGCTGGGTCCGCTGTTATTTGTTATTTATATTAATGATTTGGATGAGAATTTAGGAGGCATGGTTAGTAAGTTTGCAGATGACACCAAGATTGGTGGCATTGTGGACAGTGAAGAAGGTTATCTAGGATTGCAACGGGATCTTGATAAATTGGGCCAGTGGGCCGATGAATGGCAGATGGAGTTTAATTTAGATAAATGTGAGGTGATGCATTTTGGTAGATCGAATCGGGCCAGGACCTACTCCGTTAATGGTAGGGCGTTGGGGAGAGTTATAGAACAAAGAGATCTGGGAGTACAGATTCATAGCTCCTTGAAAGTGGAGTCACAGGTGGATAGGGTGGTGAAGAAGGCATTCAGCATGCTTGGTTTCGTTGGTCAGAACATTGAATGCAGGAGTTGGGATGTCTTGTTGAAGTTGTACAGGGCATTGGTGAGGCCACACTTGGAGTACTGTGTACAGTTCTGGTCACCCTATTATAGAAAGGATATTATTAAACTAGAAAGAGTGCAGAAAAGATTTACTAGGATGCTACCGGGACTTGATGGTTTGACTTACAGGGAGAGGTTAGACAGACTGGGACTTTTTTCCCTGGAGAGTAGGAGGTTAAGGGGTGATCTTATAGAAGTCTATAAAATAATGAGGGGCATAGATAAGGTCGATAGTCAAAATCTTTTCCCAAAGGTAGGGGAGTCTATAACGAGGGGGCATAGATTTAAGGTGAGAGGGGAGAGATACAAAAGGGTCCAGAGGGGCAATTTTTTCACTCAAAGGGTGGTGAGTGTCTGGAACGAGCTGCCAGAGGCAGTAGTAGAGGCGGGTACAATTTTGTCTTTTAAAAAGCATTTGGACAGTTACATGGGTAAGATGGGTATAGAGGGATATGGGCCAAGTGCAGGCAATTGGGACTAGCTTAGTGGTATAAACTGGGCGACATGGACGTGTTGGGCCGAAGGGCCTGTTTCCATGTTGTAACTTCTATGATTCTATGTAACTTTTGGTCCTGTTCGTACACTTGCCCTCTTTTCCTCTAACTTCTTCTCACTTTCTTCTCTACCCTGAGTTTGAGTAGGAGCTGGCTACTTACACACTGAGTTAGTCCCTGCAGCAAATTTAAGCCACTTAGATGGTTCCCTTATCAGCACTTTTAGGAGCCCATCAATCATTCTTCCTTCATTCTGGAATGTAGTTGCTTAGCGACATGTTCGGACATGTTTGTTATACAGACCCACCTTTTGTTTCACTTGTTTTTGCTTCAAATAGCATGATTGTGTTTTTAATCACGAGTGTCACTGCACTAAGGCTGGTTCCTGTTGCTTCTCACTCATAACCCTGTTAAGTCTAACCCTTTGAGTTCCTTATACATTTGTGCGAAAACTATATTCCTTTACATGGCATCTTTCACGACCTCTGTGTCCCAAAATGCTTTAGTCAATGAAGTACTCTTTAAGTATAGTTGCTGCTGTAATGTAGGAAATGTGGTAGCTGATTTGCAAACAGCAAGATCCCACAAACAGCAATGTGATAACCAGATAATTTGTTCCAGTTGTATTGCTTGAGGGATGGGCACTGGGGCGATCTCCCCTGCACTTAGAAATAGTGCAGTGGGAGTTTTTAACATCCACATGAGAAGGCAGAGAGCGCCTTGGCTTAACGTCTCATCCAGAAGATGGCGCCTCCAATGTATAATGACACTACTGATTTGCAAGTAGGCATATTATCGTAACAAACTGAAGAAAAACTCCAATTTGACTTTTTTTTTTAACGCTCTTAGAAAAGGGAGTGAGCACAAACTGCAGGAATTTGCTGTGCTTGGAGGAGAGGCTCGACATTGTGAATGTGTCTGGCTAGAAAAACACATACTTAGTACTAACACAGTATTTGACACTTAAGGGCATTGAGGGGAAACAAGTATCAAAGCAGTGATGAAGCTTAAAAGCACATTTAGAAGTGAGTTGAGAGAGAGTGAAATTGAAGAGTCCCCAAGTTATTGTATAGATGACAGGTCTGTATGCTATGCCATCAGATGTTAAATTTGTTAAACGGTTATCATTCTTGGAATGAAAGGTGTTCACTTGCCATTGTTGAATATGGGGTTCTCATGTGCATTCTGATATTCTTCCTCTGTCAGAGCCTCTAGAGATCAGTGGCCATAGTTCTGGTATTAAGAAAGCACTGTGGTGTAATGGGGACAAGCAGATACTTTCGGCAGCTGATGACAAGACTGTAAGGTAAGGAGCTTTGCTGAAAAGTAGTCAAGTTCGAAATGACTGAAGGACAAATGTTCACTTAAATATTTTACAATAAGTAAAATCTGTGACCTCATTGGGGGAAAACTGGGAGGGTTTCTGAGCTTGACTGGAAAAAAATGCACATTCAGGTGACGCTGATTCAATTGTGTGTATGCTTACATGTTTCTGCTCCTTCACATGGCTAGTCTCAGTAACTTCTCCCAGATTGATTTACTAATGGAATTGACAATTGTTAGCCTGCTCTTTGTAATTACCCTTTTATATATTAAAAAGTTTGAATTCTTTAATCAAAAAGCAAAAAAAACTAGATGCTGAAATCTGAAAAAAGAAAACATGAAATGCCCAACATATCAGTTAGTATCTATAGAGAGGGCAGACAAGTTAATGTTTCGTGTGTATGTCATCAGAATTGAAAGAAATTATAGAAGAGCATTTAAAAGGGAATAAACCAAAGGGTGGGGAGGGGAAGTGCACACACGATATTAACACAAGACTGAGGTTTGAGAGAAATTAAAGGCATTTACAAGACATGGGGAGCCTTTCTGTAATGTGGGTGAAAGAAAGAATATTGCATTAGAAGGCAAAATGATTTGTGCTGAAGGGGGCTGTATGCAGCTGAAAAGACTTAAATGGATAATTTACTTAAATATCATTTTGGTCAGTGGAATTGAGACTGCTCTGGTCCATATATTTCCAGGAAACGAGAGTTGTTCATTTTTAGGCCCCAATGTGCGCATATTCAAATTTGGAAGTTGAATTTTAAGTATCGTTTTGAAAATATTGTTTCAAAATGGTTTAACTTTAGAGCAGATCCAGCTGAGGTGTCAAAGAAAGGAGTCAAAGGTTATAGTGGGTAAATGGGAAAGCAGGGTTGAGGTCACAATCAGATCAGCCATGATCATATCAAATGACAGAGCAGGCTCGAGGGACCAAATGGCCTACTCTTAATTCATATGTTCATATGAATGCTGTTTGCACCAGAAGGAAACTGCAATTCCAATGCAGGATAGGTGATTTGAGGCACTTGTGTACAAATCCATCTGTATATTAAGAAATCTGGTAACATAATTTTGTGGGATCTGATTAGTCTGCTCCATCACAAACAGGTGGCCATTGATTTTATTGGTCCATACCTCTTCTCCACAGCCTCTGATTGCTGCAGATTGGCTTTAGTCTGTTGGTCTCTGCCACCTTCCCGCTTCTCCCACACATCCCGCCCCGAGCTCCGCTGACTTTTTCAGGCTACTCTTCAGAGTTGTGCCTGGAGACCTGTGCAAAGTCGCTTAATTGAAATAAGACTTCACATGTGACTCCAGGCTAGAGTCGGAAAAAGGATCTGGCAATGTAAACAGAGCAGATCCTGGGGTAGTTAAGGTGCTGTGGAGAACCCAATTGCCCGAGACTACGGAGCAAAAGCTGGTTAAGGATGCAGGACTGAAGTTGTAAGTGGAGTCTTGGGACGGGGAGGTAAAACACTATTGCGAGGTTGGGGATGTGGAGAAGAAAAATTTGCAGAAAGTGACAAACAAAAAGCTGGGGGCAAGCTAAATCTAATATATGGGAGGTCAAGCAAAAGGGTGAGGTGAAGGGACAGAAGTTAGGGTGTATCTAGCAGGAGAAAGAAGGGGGAAGAATGGTGGGACAACAAAAAGGCAAAGCTTAAAAATAAATGTACAACTGGACAGGGGTGCTATGATTCACTGGATAGGATGAGAGAATGCCAGCAAGCAGTTGCTTGGACACAGCTTGTGTGTAACTGACCAGCTGCTGTAGTGGGACAGGGCCCAGGGGAATACAATGACAACAGCTGCTCTGCCTACTGGTGAGTTGTGATGTGGAGATGCCGGTGATGGACTGGGGTTGACAATTGTAAACAATTTTACAACACCAAGTTATAGTCCAGCAATTTTATTTTAAATTCACAAGCTTTCGGAGATTTCCTCCTTCCTCAGGCAAATGTTTCAAGAGCTCCTTGAAGCCTACGCATTTATACATATAGAACAATACATGGTGTTTACAGACTGCCCCTGCAACTGCCCGTTGCCAAGGCAATCACCGTGTTCAGACAGAGAGGTGTCACCTGCAGAACCCCCGAATACACATTCAACAAAAAAACAAACAGGGAAAAAAAAGAGAGAGAGGCAGAAACATCCGGAAGGCAGAGAGAGCCAGCAAATGACCCATTATATTAAAAACAGATAACATTTGTTCGCTGGTGGGGTAACGTGTAGCGTGACATGAACCCAAGATCCCGGTTGAGGCCGTCCTCATGGGTGCGGAACTTGGCTATCAATTTCTGCTCGACGATTTTGCGTTGTCGTGTGTCTCGAAGGCCGCCTTGGAGTACGCTTACCCGAAGGTCGGTGGATGAATGTCCATGACTGCTGAAGTGTTCCCCGACTGGGAGGGAACCCTCCTGTTTGGCGATTGTTGCGCGGTGTCCGTTCATCCGTTGTCGCAGCGTCTGCATGGTCTCGCCAATGTACCATGCTCTGGGGCATCCTTTCCTGCAACGTATGAGGTAGACAACGTTGGCTGAGTCACAGGAGTATGAACCATGCACCTGGTGGGTGGTGTCCTCTCGTGTGATGGTGGTATCTGTGTCGATGATCTGGCATGTCTTGCAGAGGTTACCGTGGCAGGGTTGTGTGGCGTCGTGGACGCTGTTCTCTTGAAAGCTAGGTAGTTTGCTGCGAACGATGGTCTGTTTGAGGTTGGGTGGCTGTTTAAAGGCGAGTAGTGGAGGTGTGGGGATGGCCATAGCGAGGTGTTTGTCCTCATTGATGACATGTTGAAGGCTGCGGAGAACATGGCGTAGTTTCTCCGCAACCATCTCATACACCAACTCTACAGCAGACGCCACAACCTCGAAACCAAGATAGAGTCCATACTCTCAACCTGTACTCAGGACACAGCAGACCAGCTACGTTATACCGCCAAACAGACGAGGCAACGGAACTACGCTGCCTACATGAAAACCAAGAGCAGGAAGCTTGAGAAACTCGGCATCACCACCAGCAACGACCAAGCTTCCCCTGGTACCACGGTTGCAACCACAGGGAAGTCTATTGTCAATTTATCCGACCACACCCTTCAACCAGACGAAATCGAAGTTCTCAGCCGAGGGCTCAATTTCTGCCCCACTACCAAAATGGACCCCACTAGTCTCGCGGCGGACGCAGAGGAATTCATCAGGAGAATGAGGCTCCGGGAATTCTACCACAAACCCCAAGATTTCAGCAGCGAACCCAATGAGACAATCGACGATCCGGAACAGCAGACAGAGGGATCCGCGGTACAGCAACCGAAGAGGAAAGAGTCAAACTGGACTCCTCCGGAGGGTCGCTGCCCTCAGCTGGACATGTATGCTCAAGCTGTCAGGAAATGCGTCAATGCCAGATTCATCAGCCGCACTCAGAAGACAGTCCAGAATGTCACCCGAGCACAAGGCAACGCCATCAACGCTCTCAAGACCAACCGCAACATCGTCATCAAACCAGCGGACAAAGGAGGAGCCATAGTCATACAGAACAGAACAGACTATTGCAAAGAAGCATACCGACAACTGGACAACCAGGAACACTACAGACGGTTACCCGCAGATCCGACCAAAGAACACACCCACCAGCTCAACAAACTGATCAAGACCTTCGATCCAGACCTTCAAAGCATCCTACGCATTCTCATTCCACGTAATCCCCGCGTGGGAGACTTCTACTGCCTCCCAAAGATACACAAAGCCAACACACCCGGACGTCCCATCGTATCAGGCAACGGAACCCTGTGTGAGAACCTCTCTGGATACATCGAGGGCATCCTGAAACCCATCGTACAGGGAACCCCCAGCTTCTGTCGCGACACTACAGACTTCCTACAAAAACTCAGTACCCACGGACCAGTTGAACCAGGAACACTTCTCACCACGATGGACGTCTCGGCACTCTACACCAGTATCCCCCACGATGACGGCATCGCTGCGACAGCATCAATACTCAACACCAACAACAGCCAATCTCCGGAAGCCATCCTACAACTCATCCGCTTCATCCTGGATCACAATGTCTTCACCTTCGATAACCAGTTCTTTACCCAAACACATGGAACAGCCATGGGGACCAAATTCGCAACCCAATACGCCAACATTTTCATGCACAAGTTCGAGCAGGACTTCTTCACTGCACAAGACCTCCAACCAACACTATACACCAGATACATCGACGACATTTTCTTTCTATGGACCCACGGCAAGGAATCACTAAAGAGACTACACGATAACATCAACAAGTTCCATCCCACCATCAAGCTCACCATGGACTACTCCTCAGAATCAGTTTCTTTCTTGGACACACGAATCTCCATCAAAGACGGGCACCTCAGCACCTCACTCTACCGCAAGCCCACGGACAACCTCACGATGCTCCACTTTTCCAGCTTCCACCCTAACCACGTCAAAGAGGCCATCCCCTATGGACAGGCCCTGCAAATACACAGGGTCTGCTCAGACGAGGAGGAATGCGATGGACACCTACAGACGCTGAAAGACGCCCTAGTAAGAACGGGATATGACGCTCGACTCATCGATCGACAGTTCCGACGGGCCACAGCAAAAAATCGCATAGACCTCCTCAGGAGACTAACACGGGACGCAACCAACAGAGTATCCTTTGTCGCCCAGTACTTCCCCGGAGCGGAGAAACTACGCCATGTTCTCCGCAGCCTTCAACATGTCATCAATGAGGACAAACACCTCGCTATGGCCATCCCCACACCTCCACTACTCGCCTTTAAACAGCCACCCAACCTCAAACAGACCATCGTTCGCAGCAAACTACCTAGCTTTCAAGAGAACAGCGTCCACGACGCCACACAACCCTGCCACGGTAACCTCTGCAAGACATGCCAGATCATCGACACAGATACCACCATCACACGAGAGGACACCACCCACCAGGTGCATGGTTCATACTCCTGTGACTCGGCCAACGTTGTCTACCTCATACGTTGCAGGAAAGGATGCCCCAGAGCATGGTACATTGGCGAGACCATGCAGACGCTGCGACAACGGATGAACGGACACCGCGCAACAATCGCCAAACAGGAGGGTTCCCTCCCAGTCGGGGAACACTTCAGCAGTCATGGACATTCATCCACCGACCTTCGGGTAAGCGTACTCCAAGGCGGCCTTCGAGACACACGACAACGCAAAATCGTCGAGCAGAAATTGATAGCCAAGTTCCGCACCCATGAGGACGGCCTCAACCGGGATCTTGGGTTCATGTCACGCTACACGTTACCCCACCAGCGAACAAATGTTATCTGTTTTTAATATAATGGGTCATTTGCTGGCTCTCTCTGCCTTCCGGATGTTTCTGCCTCTCTCTGTTTTTTTTCTCTTTTTTTTTTCCCTGTTTGTTTTTTTGTTGAATGTGTATTCGGGGGTTCTGCAGGTGACACCTCTCTGTCTGAACACGGTGATTGCCTTGGCAACGGGCAGTTGCAGGGGCAGTCTGTAAACACCATGTATTGTTCTATATGTATAAATGCGTAGGCTTCAAGGAGCTCTTGAAACATTTGCCTGAGGAAGGAGGAAATCTCCGAAAGCTTGTGAATTTAAAATAAAATTGCTGGACTATAACTTACTGGTGAGTTGTGTGGGGATTCCCAGCCTGGAGTGCTGGGTACACTCATTACACCAGTTATAGAAGCCGAAACCTTATATTTTAGTGGTGGACCAGGGAATGTGGAAGATGTGTGTATTCTTAATGCATCTAAGAACAACTTATGGTTCAAATCTATTCCAACATCAATAAGTGTGAAACAAGCATGTGTTCTGTTACCTTAGTGCCCTGCTCACCTGTTCTCAGTATATCAGACCTGTCAAAATTCCAGTTCTGGGGCTCCTGGACACATTGTTCTGATAAACTTGGCTGTTATAGATAAATTCAACACCTTTTATAGAAGTTAAAACTTATTGTAAATTCTAACCTCTGAGTTCCAGAACCTATTTTTGAAAAGGGTACAACGTTAACATCTATGAGGTTGTCTAGTAACTTGACAATAAAGCCTTAAGTTAATTTTGATTTTTGACTTCCATGGTTCTAAAATTATAGTATTTTCTTCAATGTTGTGGAATGCTTAAACTTAAAATGAAGATGGTACTAACGAAGGGAGAATTTTCCCCAAGCCTATTTAAACTGTAGATAAAACTTGATGGTGTTTGTTTTTTTATTTGTATAGGCTGTGGGACAGGACTAGTATGACTGAAGTGCAAACTATTCATGTTGGATCATCTGTAAGCAGTGTAGAGTACATACCCGATGGGGAGATACTGGTTTTAACCTATGGAAAAAGGATTGCTTTTTACAATGCACTAAGGCAAGTTAAATCAGTTAACATTTGGTATGTTCTTGTGTCTTCATTTAAGAAATATGCTGTCTTTCATGGAATGTCAAAATGGTGTATGATCCTGGTATTTGTAGTGAAACCTGAATTATGAATCAATTCAAGCTTGATAAATGTACTGTTGTGCTTATAAAACTGATTCACTGAAAATTTTTTATTATAATGGAATGAGAAATGTTACAAGTCATTGAACTTTTCTTTATTTTGGTACATCTTGCATTTATATAGCATCTTTTTAATATGAAAAACATCCCACAAAGCTTTATAAGCATAAGGAAAATTGGGCATCGTGCCAGATGGGGTCACCAGAAGATTGGTCAAAGAAGTAGATTTCAAGGAGGGCCTTGAAAGAGGAGGAGAAGTAGAGGGTTTTAGGAAGGGAATTCTAGCGCATAGGGTCTAGGTGACTGAAGTCATGACTGCCGATGGTAGATGAAGAGAGGGTGGGCTTGTACAAGGAGGAATGGAGAATTTGGGGATGGGAGTTGTAGGACTGGAGATTAGAGATGGGGAAGCGCAAGGCCATGAGGGATTTGAACAAAGATGTGAATTTTAAATGTTTGAATGAGCTGAAGTTGAGGGTGGAGGATGGGAAGCCAACCAGGGGAGCATTGGAATAATCTAGTCTGGAGGTATTAAATGCAGGACTGGGTTTCACGGGTGGAGGTAGGGCATGTTATGGGATGGAATTAGAGATTGAGGTTGGAAATTCAGCTGAGTTAAACAGGATACTGAGGTTGCAACAGTCTGGTTCAACCTGAGATGTATGGAGGGAGGGATGATATTGAATTTGAGGCGAGGGTCCCAAGATGGTAACTTCAGTTTTCCCAATACTTAGCTGGAGGAAATTATAGCTCATCCAAGCTGGATGTTGGTCAGAGACTGTGTGGAGGTTGAGAGAGGTGGTGAAAAAGTAGAACTGGGTATCATTAGTGTACTTGTGGGAGCTGACCGCACATCTGCCTGTGGTTGATGTTACCAGAGGACAGCATGTAATGAGGAAAAGGGGGCCAAAATGGATCCTGTGGGTCTCTGGAGGTGACTGCCGGGATGGGAAGAGAAGCCATTGCTAGAGATGCTACAGAATTGGTGCAGTTATGCAAGAAGAATTTAGTGTAGTTTCTGGTACACACCAAGTTTAAAAGCAGGCAGGTACATTAGAAACTAGTTGGGGCATGTTGGTAAACTTAAGTTTTAAATATCTGAAGATTGTAAGATGATGCAGAGACTGAACATAGTGAGAAGTTCTGAAATGTTAGACCATATAGACAAGGACAAACCCAGGCTTGATCCATAATCTAGGACATAGACTGGTGAAATGGGCCGATACATGGCAGATGAAATTTAATGCAGAAAAGTATGAAGTGATGCATTTTGGTAAGATGAGGCGAGGCAATATAAACTAAATGGTACAATTTTAAAGGGGGTGCAGGAACAGAGACCTGGGGGTGTATGTCCACAAATCTTTGAAGGTGGCAGGACAATTTGAGAAGGTTGTTTTTTTAAAAGAAAAACATATGGGATCCTGGGCTTTATTAATAGAGGCATAGGGTGCAAAAGCAAAGTTATGATGAACATTCATAAAACACAGGTTAGGCCTCAGCTGAAATATTGTGTTCAATTCTGGGCACCATACTTTAGGAAGGATGTCGAGGCCTTGGAGAGGGTCCAGAAGAGATTTACTAGAATGGTACCAGGGATGAGGGACTTCAGTTATGTGGAGAGATTGGAGAAGCTGGGGTGGTTCTCCTTTTAGAATAGAGAAGGTTACGGTGAGATTTGATGTAGGTGTTCAAAATCATGAACGGTTTTGACAGAGTAAATAAGGAGAAACTGCTTCCAGTGGCAGAAGGGTCGGTAACCAGAGGACACAGATTTAAGGTGATCGGCAAAACAACCAGAGGCGACATGAGGAAACTTTTTTTTACACAGTGAATGTAATGATCTGGAATGCACTGCCTGAAAGGGTGGTAGAAGCAGATTCAATAGTAACTTTCAAAAGGGAGTTGGATGAATGCAGGAAGGGAAGAAAGTACAGGGCTATGGGGAAAGAACAGGGTAATGGGACTAATTGGATAGCTCTTTCAAAGAGCTGACACAGGCATAAAGGACTGAATAGCCACCTCCTCTGCTGTACCCACTATGATATTGGCAGTCCAATGTGTAATTGGCTCCAGTACGTTGGGCTACAGAAGGGAGCATTTAACTTGTTTCTGCTCCTGATTATTCAATGGCCAGTGCTGGGATTTGCACCTATTGGTGTTGGCTGAGGCCTGGATGAAGTTTTGCTGCTGTTTCCGTGGTCAAATAGTTTGCTGCTGCCTGGGTTTGGACGTGAAAAATGGCTGCCTAGATGAGGTGTGGGATTCAATGTGTGGAATCGAAGTTCAGCAGTGGAAGCTCAGTAGCCTTTCAACCAAAATATAATTTTGAATCCTCCTGTCAACTGATACTTGAAGTTTCCTGGGGCACTAGGTTATGACTGTGTAGTGTAATGAGGTGAAGGAAATTAAAATCAATATTTCCCTTTTGGTCCATTGGGAACCAGTACTGATGTCTGGACTTTCTCATCCTTATCTAAAATGGGACTCAGCAGTGAGTGGATAACACTAAATAGGAAAAGTTCATGTTCATTGCAGAGGTCATAAACTTGTCTTAGTTTTGATGCCAGCAAGTTTCTCACTTATTAAAAATGAAGTATTTTTTCAGTAGTTAACATTTTTCAGCATTGTACTTGAACTCTGAATTGTTGCTGAGTACGGTACTTCCCTCCTTCATAGCTCAGCACAGCATCTAGTATATTAATGCTATAATTAACTAGTACAGTGCTGAAATCCTGTCACATAAAATGTCTTTTTAAAGTCACTAAATAATTTGCTCAAATACTGATTTCTTTTGTACTTTACCATGACTTATCTCTGCATCCAATCTCCAGAAACTGCAAAATGTCAGATAACATCAACAGTGTTTTTGTTTGTAAAACAGTTTAAGAATTTTGTACTAGTTATTTAACTTGTGCTGCTTTTGTAATCTGAATACACTTGTGGCTAATTCTGAAAATCATTGCTGCACTGTGACTTGGATTAGGGTATTTTCCCAAGTATAATAGTAGATTCAAAAGTTCCCATTTTAAACAAAGTACAGTGCATACTGGATAATCTGATATTAAGTACCAATTTTTGCAAGTAGAGATTTGTAAAGAGATTTTTATTTGGTTTCTCATGCATCGTAACTTGGATTGAGCTTAATTTTTCAAGTTCTGTTGGCTACATGTGGCAAAGTAAAATGCACACTTGAATAGTTTTAATGTTAGTTAAAAACTTTTCAAAAACAGCATTTGCTGTGGGCAACTACAAAACTTAACTCAAATTCAAAGCAGTGGCTAGGTTGAAACAGGTAGTACAGTAGGTCCTATAGTAGTGTGTAAAGGACTTGTGAAATGAATTGAAGTAACCGGCACCCAGTTCCTAGTAGGCATAGCCCAAAACTGGGCCTAATTTGGTACTGCTTGGCATTAATGAGGCCACAAGATGGTTGGTGTCAAGAATGGAAAATGTCATCCTGGATTCAGTATGACATTTTCAATGGTTGGGCTAAAGCATATTTGGGAGATTTATTCTGCATCTAATTGGCCATATCGTTTTTGTAATTTCTACATTATTATCTCTCTGCCTCCTCCCCGAATAAGTTTGTGGGTTCTCTAGTGGAGCTGGTGACGGTGCCTTGTGGTTCAAACCAGTCATATTTAGGAATCCAATTTTGTACTCCAGGGTATCGGTGTTTTCAGGCTTTTAAGAGTACAATTGTAGTAACCAATAATATTTGCACTTGCTGAAATGTGTAAAGATTTTAGGTGCATTCTGAGAGGTTAAATACTGGTGTTTTTACAGTCTTGAGCTGATCAAATCTTTTGATGCACCAGCTTCAATCAGCTCTGCTTCTCTTCACCCTGAGAAAGACGTCTTTGTTGCAGGAGGTGATGACTTCAAACTGTACAAGTTTGACTACAATACAGGCGAGGAGTTAGGTAGGTCTTCAAGCCTTTTTAAGTGAATTAGTTGCTTTGAGTGTTAATTTGTATTTCAAATCACAATCTTCCGTGCTTATTGCATGATGCTGAATGTCCTGTAACAGCAGATCCAGTGTATAGAATGGACTTTTGAAAATTGAAATTTACCTGGCTCATTATTTTTTCCATTAGTAAATGTTGAATTGGTCCAAAACTCAAGTGTGTGTTTGTTTTGCATTTTTTTTATTAAAGTGGATCTCAAAAGCATATTTGCTGCAGTCAGCTGGTGTGCGTCCAGGTCCTTTCTGGATCACTCTTCATTCATTGCTGCAAGTCTTCAGAGCTTGACCGGGCATTCCATGATCGTACTGAGGGTAGGGTTGCTGCAAATTTGAGTTCAATTACTCCATTGAAGGGGTTGCTCAATTGCCTTTGAGATTGAAGACTACTGAGAGCAGCAGCAGCATGTGTATAATGTGAACAAATCCATGTAGGATTCATAAAAGAATGACAAAAACCTCCTGTGCTTCTACGACAAGTCTTTGCTGATATTTGATTGGAAATTGGATACTTCAAAAACAGTACATAAACTCAAACTAACCTGCCTTGGTTAATTAACTTTTGTAACTGATTGATCAGTGCTTGCAGTATGAGCTCTGGTGGAATTACTGAAGATGGGCCCCTACAGTCTTTGGCCCTCAGCTCTGGAGCTGCAGATTGAACATCCCTTCTGGGTTAAACTGTATGGCTGCCAATTCTCAAGTGTAATAGCAATACTGTACATGAAACACTGGTTGGCTTTCAGTTAGACTGGTAGCTACCAAAATGTAAAAGCTTTGGAATTTTACAAATTAAATCTAGTTTCCTGTCTGAAATGAGACCTGACTTCATGACCAACTTTAATCTGATGGCACCACTAAGAACAAAAAAGTAGCAGTGTCGCTTTTGCACCATGTTATGTGAAAATATTTGCTCTCCTAGTGTATGCAGTGTCTGGTATGCTGGCTTATTATGTGCCTTTTGTGTTAAGTTTTCTGTACTAAATACTTGGGCTGTATGCAGTTGTTTAAGGATTGTAGTTTTGTGTAATGAAGATATCTTTGCATGCTGACAAATTAAAAATGAGTTAGCAATAGGCATAAAGGCAGTTATAAAAACAAAATGGCAGGTCAGCCAGCATCTGTGAAGAGAAGTTGTGATTCTTGTCTGTTCACGTGTAAAAATTGAATCTTCCACTGTTGCTCACGGTTAGTTGGAGAAAATGGTATGCCTTTTAGCTGTTAGTTGATGCTGGCTGAGAGGTTAACAGTACCACCTCATGAAGCAAGCGAGAATAACATGCTCTTGAAAACTCTTTTTAAAGGTTGCAGTGCCACCTCTGGAGAAAGCAAGAACAGGCATTACCATGACAGCATTACCTAGGCTTATCAATACCATCAATTTACTAGGCTTAGAATCGTGTTATCAACCTACGGATTTTAATATAGATGCAGTTATAATCTCTGCTCCTGATAACTCTATTGCACCAAACAAACTTGAATTTTCCAGTTGTTTGAATTTTACAAAGCAAAGAGCAGCAAAATAGGAATTTAGAGCATAAAAAATTTGAATCTATCAATTATTAACAGATCAAGATGTAACCCACCCCTGATCTTTATGATCACCCTGTTCTAAGACAAATACAAATCCTTTTGTTACAGAGTCATACAAAGGGCACTTTGGTCCAGTCCACTGTGTAAGATTTAGCCCCGATGGAGAATTATATGCCAGTGGTTCTGAAGATGGAACTCTTCGTCTCTGGCAGACAACTGTTGGCAAAACCTATGGGTTATGGAAGTGTGTACTCCCTGGTAAGTACATTTTGGTGTCTGTTTAGCTGCGATGTCTATCTATTTCACATCTTAAATCTGCAGCAGTGTGAGCCTTTGTCATACAGAATCTCGTGATTTTCTGAAGGAACAGTTTTAGGTTAATTCTCAGATGGTGTTTGATCTCCATACTCAGCAATCACCCCTGGGTGAAAATACTTGTAACCAATCTGTCATTATGGTGAACTGCATGTATTTTACACTTGTTTCTTTGAATTACAGAGGAGCTTGGCTCTGAAAACTCCGATTCTATCTATGGCACCCCTCCAGAGGTAAAAGCTTGAACTACCAGCTTGAGAAAAACAAACATGCAGCATTCAGAGGAATTGCTGACAAACTGGAAAACAAAGAGCAAGCCTTCCATTGTATATGGTTATGGCAAATGCAGACATCTAAATGGAACCATATCAGTAATTCAAAAGCTGAAGACTACAGTAGTTAACTGTCTGAAAGCCAAGCACCTGGTGTCTGCAAGGAAGGATAGTAGACCTGTGCGTGTTCAGTGCAGCTGCCTCCCGTCTTAGTGTTGGTTTAATTGAGCCTGCCCAGTAACATCTGTATATATTTTAAAGTATCTTGGCAGAAATTTCTGTTGGTATGGAGGAAGAGTGGTAGTTACAGTTGTAACATCATGGATTTAAGTATGTTTTCCTTATAAAAGAATACATTGTTCTTTTTCCCTCCATAAATTCAGTTGCTAATTTTGGTTTAAAAATAAAAGATTATTTGGTCTGTTCTATTCATTTTAAATGGTCTGCAATCTGTCACAATTTACAAACTCCTATTTGATTGATGCCTCAAGCAGTATTAAACTGGCCCACGCATGCACTTGTACAAAAATTATTAAACAAAACATGCTTAGAGATCATTTGTACTCTTCAAATTGAGTATTTACACCTTTAAAATTATTGTGCTACTGTGTACAACAGTCTTGATCTATAATTAAATGCATGTTTATCCAGAAATACATTGATCTGGATATGAGTGCTTACTGAAATAGATACTTTATTGTCCTCTGCACAAAAAAAAATTGATGGGCAGTGAATATTTGCATCAATTACATTTTTCTGGTTAGGAACTATATTTGGTATTATACCTCATGAATTACAATGTAGGTTGGCAATGTTGCATGGTTCACTTCTATAGCCAACAGTATTGATAGATTATATACAGCATTATAGGATCAGTGAGTGTCTTGCTCAACTCTGGTTATGTTTAATGCTGCATCCCAATCATGGGATAGTGACCTTTTATGAGTTACTGCCTGATCTTGATGTGCCCATTTTTTTTTTTCTGATTTTCCCACTTTCAGCATTGTGTTGGGTTATAATGCTCTATGAATATGTTTTGTAACACTTGTCTCCTGATATAAAAATCAATAAAAGTGGGTGAAGATATAAGCCTACTTTTGCTTTGATAGACCATGTTCAATATTGCATTTTAATGCTGACTAATGAGAAGCAAGTTTCTCAAAAGCCATTAATTTGGTGTCTGAATAGTAGATTGTTGCACAAGTCTTACTAAATTGACTGTCCAAAATGGTAGTTATTCACAGATACTTTTTAATTGAAGTCAGTATTTTAGAATTCCAATGGGGAATTCTCAAATGTACAATTGCTGACTTAGTGGTGAGATGTGGAAACAATTTTCCCTGCTCTTGTTCCTAATCTCAGCTATAACTGCAGGGAGATGCTGAGTGAAGTCTAAGTACCTATCCACAGGGAAAGGAAAAATCAGATTATCACTGAACCCATCTTGTATTTTCTTTTAAAAACAAAACACTGCCCTATTCCTTACTTAAGCAGTCTTGGTACAGGCCTTTTGAGTAGCTGCTATAGAGCAAAGAGAACAAACTTGGAGGAGCTGGTGGAGAGGAAATTGAAGATAATGTACCCTCATGATAGATTCCTTACAGCACTGTTGATGCATATGGGAAGATTATATGGGTGACCTTATTCTGTATTATATAGAATTTAATTTCAAACCATTTGAGTGTTTTTAGTGCCAGAGCTTTGATCTGATGTGGGTTAATGAGCCACAAGTAATTCACTGCAGATGAAAATGAGTTCACTACTTGACTGATTCCAGATAAGACAATTAAATGGCCTGGCACCAGAATAGTGATGCTTCAGAATAGAAATAAAATTGCATGTGAATAACTGACATCAATTGAACATTAACTCTAAGGGTTTCATCTTTTGGCACAAGATATATTGCTGAATTGCTTTTAAAAATTAGCCATCTCTAGATACGGCAGCAGTATCTAGTGTGGGAGGTTTAACTAGTATTTCTTGATAGGTTTTAAAGATGATAAATAATACATTGATATAGTCCCAAACTGAGTTAGGTAGGAATTACATTAATGCTACTTGAGTTCAAATGGGCTGAACGGTTACAGGTTTAAGCTGAACCCAAATGTTAACTTCTGTATTTAAGTTTTGTCATTTCAGTTCATTTAACTTTGCTAACTGTTGCCATATGGGGTATCACAACACTATAATTTTGTGTTCTCCACAAAGTTATGTTTCAGACTTTCAGGCTAGAATGCCAGTAGCTTTTGACGTACTGTGCCAAGATTTCCCCCTAAATTTTTCCAACATCAGCTTATGGTTGTGAGAGCTCTAAATACATTGGCCAATTTTTGGTACAGTTCAAAACAGTTAAAATATAGTGTAGAGCCTGCTTCCAACCTCCATGTTCCCTTCACAATAACTATAGTTTCACTTTGTCTCTATTCCATTAATTCAGAATGCAAATTTCTTCCAACTTACCTGCCAACATGGGCACCAGCTTTTCAAGAAAGTTGATTAAAACAAACCTAGTAACTACAGCCCTATTAGTCTTGCATGAGTAATTGTCAAAATAATTGAATTGACCATTTAGGAATAATGAGTATCTCCATGAAAATAACTTCAGACTCTTGGCATTGCTGAAGCTGTATGGTGAATGTTAGCTTGCACCTTGAGTACTGTGCACAGTTCTGATTGAAGTGAAAACTGGAAATAGTGCAGAAAAAGACTGAGGGTGATTCCTGGTGTAAATGGGTTGACTTGTGAGGAAAGGCTGATGGTTTTCCTATGTATCCGCCCATGGTTGATAAGATGTGTTCTATACTGTGCACTACCCATAATTGATGGGTTTTATAATGTGTACTCTAATCATGGCTGATGAGGATGCTTCTATAATGGGCAGTCTATCCATGCCTGATGATGGGTTCTATAATGGGCACTTGCCCAGGCCTGATGAGAGGGGTTCTATAAATGGGCACTTACTAAAAGCTGATGAGATGGGTTCTACAATGGGCACTTACCCAGGCCTCAAGCAGTTGGGTAGTCTACCCAGGGTGGATGAGGGTTCCAAAATGAGTGGTCGACAGAGGACTGATGACATGGGTTCTATAATGCAGTCTAGCCAGGACTGGTTATATGGGCCAATAAAGGCAGTCTACCCAGGGCTGATATGGGTTCTATAATGGGCAGTCTACCCAGGGCTGATGACATGGGTCTAAAATGGGCAGTCTACCCTGGGCTGATGACATGGGGTTCTATAATGGGCAGTCTACCCAGAGCTGATGACATGGTCTCTACAATGGGTGGTCTAAATAGGACTGATAACATGGGTCTTATGATGGGTGGTCCACCCAGGGCTGATGACATGGTCCTTACAATGGGTAGTCTACTCAGGGCAGATGAGAAGGGTTCCATAATGGGTGGTCTACGCAGAGCTGATGACATGGGTTCTATAATGGGTACTTACCCAGGGCTGCTGAGTTGTGTTCAATAATGGGCACATACCCAGGGCTGATGAGAAGGGTTCTATAATGATTGGTATACTCAGGGCTGATAACATCAGTTCTATAATGGGCTGACTATCCAGGGTTGATGACATAGGTTCTATAATGGGTACTTACCCAGGGCTAATGAGAAGGCTTCTATAATGGGCAGTCTACCCATGGCTGATGATATGGCTTCTATAATGGGCTGTCTAACCAGTGCTGATGTGAAGGGTTCTATAATAGGCAGTCTACCCAGGGCTGATAACATGGGTTCTATAATGGGCAGTCCACCCGGTGCTGATGACATAGGTTCTGTAATGGGCAGTCTACCCAGGGCTGATAACATGGGTTCTATAATGGGCAGTCCACCCGGTGCTGATGACATAGGTTCTGTAATGGGCGGTCTACCCAGGGCTAATGAGAAGGGTTTTATAATGGGCAGTCTACCCAGGACTGCTGACATGGGTCCTATAATGGGTGTTCTACCAGGGCTAATGACATGGTTCTGTATTGGGCAGCCATACAGGGTAGATGAGAAGGGTTCTATAATGTGCAGTCTACCCAGGACTGACAACGTGGGTCTATAATGGGCGGTCTACTCAGGGCTGATGACATGGGTTCTATAATGGGCAGTCTACTCAGGGCTGATGACATGGGTTCAATCATGGGCGGTCTACCCAGGGCTGATGACATGGTCTCTACAATGGGCAGTCTACCCTGGGCTGATGACATGGGTGTATAATGGGCAATCTACGCAATATTGATGACATGGGTTCTATAATGGGTGGTTTACATAGGACTGATGACGTGGGTTCTATGATGGATGGTCTACCCAAGGTTGATGAAATGCGTTCTATACTGGGCGGTCTACCCAATATTGATGAAATGCGTTCTATACTGGGCAGTCTACCCAATATTGATGAAATGCGTTCTATACTGGGCAGTCTACCCAATATTGATGACATGGGTTCTATACTGGGCAGTCCACCCAATATTGATGACATGGGTTCTATACTGGGCAGTCTACCCAATATTGATGACATGGGTTCTATAATGGGCAGTCCATCCAATATTGATGACATGGGTTCTATACTGGGCAGTCTACCCAATATTGATGACATGGGTTCTATACTGGGCAGTCCACCCAATATTGATGACATGGGTTCTATACTGGGCAGTCCACCCAATATTGATGACATGGGTTCTATACTGGGCAGTCCACCCAATATTGATGACATGGGTTCTATACTGGGCAGTCCACCCAATATTGATGACATGGGTTCTATACTGGGCAGTCTACCCAATATTGATGACATGGGTTCTATAATGGGCAGTCCATCCAATATTGATGACATGGGTTCTATACTGGGCAGTCTACCCAATATTGATGACATGGGTTCTATACTGGGCAGTCCACCCAATATTGATGACATGGGTTCTATACTGGGCAGTCCACCCAATATTGATGACATGGGTTCTATAATGGGCAGTCCACCCAATATTGATGACATGGGTTCTATAATGGGCAGTCTACCCAATATTGATGACATGGGTTCTATACTGGGCAGTCCACCCAATATTGATGACATGGGTTCTATACTGGGCAGTCCACCCAATATTGATGACATGGGTTCTATAATGGGCAGTCTACCCAATATTGATGACATGGGTTCTATAATGGGCAGTCCACCCAATATTGATGACATGGGTTCTATAATGGGCAGTCTACCCAATATTGATGACATGGGTTCTATAATGGGCAGTCTACCCAATATTGATGACATGGGTTCTATAATGGGCAGTCTACCCAATATTGATGACATGGGTTCTATAATGTGCAGTCTACCCAATATTGATGACATGGGTTCTATAATGGGCAGTCTACCCAATATTGATGACATGGGTTCTATAATGGGCAGTCCACCCAATATTGATGACATGGGTTCTATAATGGGCAGTCTACCCAATATTGATGACATGGGTTCTATAATGGGCAGTCTACCCAATATTGATGACATGGGTTCTATAATGGGCAGTCTACCCAATATTGATGACATGGGTTCTATAATGGGCAGTCTACCCAATATTGATGACATGGGTTCTATAATGGGCAGTCCACCCAATATTGATGACATGGGTTCTATAATGGGCAGTCTACCCAATATTGATGACATGGGTTCTATAATGGGCAGTCTACCCAATATTGATGACATGGGTTCTATAATGGGCAGTCTACCCAATATTGATGACATGGGTTCTATAATGGGCAGTCTACCCAATATTGATGACATGGGTTCTATAATGGGCAGTCTACCCAATATTGATGACATGGGTTCTATAATGGGCAGTCTACCCAATATTGATGACATGGGTTCTATACTGGGCAGTCTACCCAATATTGATGACATGGGTTCTATACTGGGCAGTCCACCCAATATTGATGACATGGGTTCTATACTGGGCAGTCTACCCAATATTGATGACATGGGTTCTATAATGGGCAGTCCACCCAATATTGATGACATGGGTTCTATGATCGACACAGAGCCGGAAGTGATGTTTCGAACGGAAGTTTTCACATTTCTGGTCGGGCTCGGCGCCATGGCACCGATAAATTGCGGCGTCTCGCTGGGTAAGAAGCGGGGCCGGGGCGGAGAGTTGAAGAAAGGCCGGGGGCCGGGGGCCGGGGGCCGGGGTTACTCCAAGTGAAGCTGGAGCGGGAGGTGAACTTTGTTGTGAGAATCAGCGAGAGCTTCAGTGAAGGATTAACGGGCGGGGTCACAGGTCACTGACCGTTGTACAAGGAGCAGAATGAGCCGGGGGCCGGGGGGCTGCAGGGGCTGGGGCCGGGGCCGGGGGGAGGGGGCCGGGGGGAGGGGGCCGCCGGGGGGAGGGGGGCTGCCGCCGGTGCAGCTCTAGGTCTCTGCTTGGAGATAAGTTGGAACCACAGTGGGTTTGGTAGACGGAGCATTTCACACATTAAAATGCAGCTGGGCCCAGGAATGAAGGTGGAGATTACAGGGCAGTGTGGCTCAGACTTCAGAACTGTCCACACTTGAACCAGGACCAAAGGACAACATTCATGAAGCTAAAATGACATAAATAGTCGGATTAGATAATGCCATGAAGCTGTATGAGTTTTATTTTTCATCTACCCTCATTCTCTTTAATGGAGTCAGTTAGTGGGAATGGAACTTCGTTTACTCATTGGGCAAAATGTTGGATGTAGTGGGGCAACGCAAGTACTGTTCTACTTCTAATCGAATAAAG
This sequence comes from Heptranchias perlo, assembly GCF_035084215.1. NCBI lineage: Eukaryota > Metazoa > Chordata > Chondrichthyes > Hexanchiformes > Hexanchidae > Heptranchias > Heptranchias perlo. Next base: position 12,055,141 of record NC_090348.1, on the reverse strand, counting down.
AAGTTACATATTTTACACACTATTGTTAGAATCCCAGTATTTGCGATTTTAGCCCAATAATGACAAAGTGAAGCAGCCATTTCAAAGTGAGCAGCGAGAGAACTCATCCATTTAAAATTGATGCAGAAGTTGTTTGAATGTGTATTTTCTTAAAGAACAGTGCATCTGTGTTAATGGCAATTTTATTATGAAATGCAAATTGTTCTCATTCCAAAGAATTTAACCTTGAACATGTATGATCTACAATGAAATAGAAAGACTGGATTCACACAATGAGATTACTATTGATGAGAAGCAGTTTTGGCTTTGCATCAATACTAAATTGATGTACTCTCATTTGAATTGAAAGTCCAAAGTGAAGCAGAGTGAGACTCTTTCCACAAGAGATCTCTCCAATTCACTCCCATGTCAGGTTGGGCCCTAGCTCTGGATTCAGAGTAGTGATAGATAATCCAAATAAGTGAAAGTAATGATTTTTGAACCAGTGCAAAAAGATCGCGGAAACTCGAATTACGCCCACCGTGAATAGAAATTCCTTGATCTTTTGCACTGGTTCAACCAGATGGCGCTGATAAAACCAGTGCAATCTAGCTGAAACTCTACCCTGTAGCGTAAATGCAGCTTAAGTCTAGGAGCTGGTACAGGTGAGCATCTTGCATAATATCGAATGTTATCTTGTTCCTGTTTTGTGTGTAGTTGTGGGGAGTATCGAATGTGGATGTGATTTATCAAGTGTCTATAGACAATCATAGAAATTAGGCTTCTGTGATAGAAGTCTTACATAGAAATTACAACATTGAAACAGGCTGTTCAGCTCAATCAGTCCATGTTAGGTCAATCAGTTAATGGACGTCACTAAGTTCAGAGAGCTTTCTGTTACTACAGGCTGAACCTTACACTGCAGATATTTCTAGGTCACTTATGGATTTATTAATTTTGGATCAATAATTAAGTTTTGCAGAAATTGGTTTGTACTTTGTTGGCAGTCCCTTATAACTCTGTGTATTGAGCCACATGTATTGCTTCACTGAGCTGTTACAGCTATTTAGATATCGCTGTAAGCTAAAGCACGAAAAGAAAGCTCCAAGCTGAACAGTTCTCTGAAGTTGATAATGAAAAGGTATTGGTCCAATGAGAGTCTTCAGCTTCCAGTATGTTGCTGGGGGAATCAACCAGAGGTAAGGGGAAAAATAATACGAATTAAATGAAAAACTTACAAAAAGGGAAAATTGAAACAGAAACATCACGTGGATCCTTCACCAAATGTATGTATTTTGGGAAGGAGTAAAAAATGTATGGGTCAGCTCTTTCAATTTATTTGTTCCAATTTCAAAATCATATCTATTGATTTTCACAGGAACTTATTCTTCTGGTCTGTTTATACTGAGTTTACTAAAGTAATAAGTCAGTACGTGGTGTGTTTTCTTCCTGTTGAGAAATCAAAGCGAAGGGCCCTCTATATCTGAACACCACAGAAGTTGAGACGAGGAAGAGAGAAGATGCAGTAAGTTGGGGAATAGTGATGAGATGACACCAAGCTTGGGTTTTTGTGGTAAATGCACATTTAAATGGCCAGTAAATGCCCCTGTTTCAAATTTTGTTTCTTGCACATGGGAAAGGGAAGATTTATTTCTGGGCCCTGTGATGACCTACAAGCCTGATGTTAAAATATTCACCTTCCAAATGTTTTTTTACAAGTAGCCGGCACTAAACTGCTGCAGTACCAAGTTTCTGCAACTTGAGGTTCTGAGAATACTTTGGCATCTCCCTCTAGTGTACAAAAACAGTACAGCAGCATTTAATCGTGCTCCAGTCAAAAAAGGGTCATTTTTTCAAAAGTCACTGGTCATGGGATAGGTTAGGAAAAAAAGTTGCCCAGTATTCATCTGAGAGGGTGTTGGCACTGCAGGTGTTCCTTAGGTTGGGGATGCAATGTACCAGGCTTAATCCAGCTGTATAACGTTTAATGTTGGTCTGTGAGCTTTTTAATCTAAACATTTCTGTGAATCCCTGAATATCAGTATGATTTATTTTCTAACATTTGTAAATTTTAGTTTGTTTTTTAAAAATGTGGGTTGCTGTGGTGTTGTGTGAAGTGCATGATGGGACAACCACATACTTGGAGATCCTATTCCAAAACGGCACTCCCGGCAATGTTAGGCAGAGATGCGGGTAATGAAGAAACAGATTGCCCAGGCATGGTCTGTGACTTGTAATTATGCCATGATGCTCTCTTCACAAGTTAAATGGAGGAGTGTCTGTCAGAGACGAGGATATTATGTAAAGTACATCCTGCTGCACAAGGTCAGTCTGTTACATTACAGCCTGTGTATCAACCGTGTCGGAACTAACCTGTGACTTTATTATTCGTTTTAAATTTGATTCCAGGAGCATAAATCCAAGGCAGCTGAAAGATGCAGTGTTGTAGAGCTGACGGAATGCACTTGAAATGAGTTAATTTGGGAACTGTACTCGTTCCAGGGCCTGTTCAGCGTAGAGTGATGTTTCATGTGCACAGAATCCTAGAGAACAAAGGTGTTCAACATTGAAAGCCACCACTAGAATTTCAGTGCACAGTGCCATGCCAACAGAATCTGGTGAAGTGTTATACTGGCCTTTGAGAAAGTCGCATTACATCATAGGAGGATTGTTGGCATTTTAGGGAGGTGAAGAATGTAGTCACTTTCATCGATGGCACATGGTTATTAAAAGCAAAAATGCTGCAGTGATTTTATGACACCTATGAGCTAGTACTACACATTGGTAAATGTAGCTACAAAGCTTGGCTAATAACCTTTCAGAGTCAATGACTCCCATGGACATCGGGCAATTTTTTGAGTCTGCACTGCCAGGGGCAAGGATTCCCACCAGCGGTGCAGACTTGTAACATTATCCCTAGTGTGTCAAGGTGTTATTGCTCTTTTGAACTTTTACAGATCCCAAGCCAGCTTTTAGATTTTGGATTAGTTTTGTGGCAACCGGCAGTAAATCTTTCGCTTCAAAATCACAAGATAGATACAGATGAGGAAGGCGTTTCAACCCATCTTAGCTAATCCATCCAGAATACCCCCAGCATGTTGGTGCACCCGTGTATATTGTGACATGGGTGCCATGATGGTGCACTCGTGTATTGTGACATATAGATGGCATGTTGGTACACCCATGTATTGTGCCGTGGATGGCATGATGGTGTATCCATGTATTGTGACATGTAGGTGCACCCATGTATGTACCGTGTGGATGGCATGTTCGAGCACCCATGTAGTGTGCTGCGTGGATGGCACGGTGTACACATGATGTGTAGATAGCATGTTGGTGCACCCTGTATTGGGCTGTGTGGATTGCATGCCGGTGCACCCATGTATTGTGACATGTAAATGGCATGTTGGTGCACCCATATATTGTCATGTGGATGACATGTTGGTGCACACCTGATGTGACATGTTGATGTGATATTTGTGCATCTATGCACTGTGAGCTGGATGGAATATTGGTGGACCCTATATCTGTGACACCTAGATATGTTTTTCAGGCTTTTGTTAGGTGAATTATTTGCTCTTAAGATCCAATTTCAGTATTAGCAACTTTTTGATATTGAACGGTCGGTGGATACAGTTTCCTTCAACGGTTGACAGCTTGCCATTGTTTTAATTTGTGGATTGTACTGTTTTGTGTGGGGAAGGAAAACATGTTTTCAAGGTCTGACTGTCCTTTTAGATTTGGGCTGGATATCCAGAGTTCGAGTGAATCAACCTGCTGTTCTGAGACGTGCAGAACAAATACAGACAAGGAGGAATGTGTCCAAGGAGTGGCAAGTAAGTATTCAACGTGATTTTTTTTCCTCACCAATTTTGTTATCAAAATTGAAGCCATGGGGATTAAAGGGGCAGTGGCAGCGTGGATACGAAATTGGCTAAGAGACAGAAAGCAGAGAGTAGTGGTGAATGGTTGTTTTTCAGACTGGAGGGGAGTATTCAGTGGTATCCCCTAGGGGCTGATATTAGACTACTGCTCTTTTTAATATATATTAATGATCTAGACTTGGGTATACAGGGCATAATTTCAAAATTTACAGATGACATGAAAATCAGAAATATAGTAAACAGTAAGGAGGATAGTAACAGAATTCAGGAGAACATAGACAGACTGGTCAAATGGGCAGACGCATGGGCAGATGAAATTTATTGCAGAGAGAAGTGTGAAGTGATGCATTTCACAGAATCATAGAATGATATAGCACAGAAGGGGGGCATTCGGCCCATTGTGCCTCTTTGAAAGAGCTATCCAATTAGTCCCATTCCCCTGCCCTTTCCCCATAGCCCTGCAAATTTTTCCCCTTCAAATATTTATCCAATTCCCTTTTGAAAAGTATTATTGAATCTGCTTCCACCACCTTTTTCTGGCAGTGCATTCCAGATCATAACAACTCGCTGTGTAAAAAAAATTCTCATCTTGCCTCTGGTTCTTTTACCAATTATCTTAAATCTGTGTCCTCTGGTTACCGACCCTTCTGCCACTGGAAACAGTTTCTCCTTACTCCTATCAAAACCTTTCATGATTTTGATGGGTTTGATAAGGTGGACGTGGAGAAGATGGGCTCAATTTTCGGACGTCCGAGCAGGTGGGTTCGTGCGGGGGGCTCCGAAAATTGAGGATTTCCCGGGCGGGTCCGGAGCCCGGCTCCAACCCGCCCACTTCCAGGTTCCACAGTGACGCGCTTAGATGCGCGCGCAGCCCCCGCATGCGGGACTCCCACCGGCAATTAAAGCCGGCGGGATCCCACTTAAACCAATTAATTTGATAGTTCAGGTCGTTAGCAGACCTGATTTGTAGGATTTTTAGGAGGGGTGGGATTTTCATCTAAACAGAGAGTGTTTCCCGTACTGGGGGAGATACTCCCAGTTGAAATGGACGTGTTGCAGCCACCAGCCTGTGGCAGCTGCAAAGGTCCATTTGACAGGTTGCGGGGGAGACCCTCACTCATTGCAGGAGGCCACTCTGTCACTTTGGACAAAGTTTGACCTGCACCACCCTCCTCCTAACACTAAAATTCACCAACTTGCAACATCAGCCCCGGTGTGCAGACACATTTACCTACCTTGCGGACCCCCTCAAACGTATATCTTCCGGATGGGGGCCGCCATAGCTGCAGTCATGACCTCCTCGGAGGACGAACAGCATCACCAGCCTCGCCGGCCACGCCGTCCACCTCTGACATGTGAGCTCCACAACACAGTGCTGTGACACATCACCTGCACAGCAGGAGGGAGAGCAACCGCAGAGAGAGATGCGTTGCAGAGGGCACTACCCTCGCCACAGGGTCCACAGACCGAGGCTCAGCTTCCTGGACCTCTCTGAGCAGCAGTGCACACGGAAGCTCAGAATCACTCGACATGTAGTCGTGGACATCTGCAGCCTCCTTCATGCCGAGCTGCTCCCGGCTGGCCCGAGCACCATCTTCTTGCCTGTTGCTGTCAAAGTCACCACTGCCTTCAACAACTTCTCCGCATCCTTCCAGGGTGCCACCGGGGACATGGCCGATGTCTCTCAGTCGTCTGCACAAAAGAGCCCTGCAAATACACCTACACTCACTCTGCAGTGACACAATGGGTGGCATCCGTTGTGGGTCTTCATAGTGATCCTCAGGAAAGGGCATTATTGCACAAACCAGACAAGATTTGTGAAGACGTGGCAGTAGTGGTGACAATATAATATGTAATGTGAGTTGATCAGAAATCAAATATAAATAAAAACCACGACAAACCCTCAAACACCCTTATGCATCCCCTTCATGCTCACGACACGTTTGTCTTACGCTTCCTACTGCACATATGTGATGCATGCCCTGTGGCTGCAGCACAGGTAATGGCAGGTTGGGTGAGGGTGACCGTGAAAGAGATGCATGAGAGGGTGAGTATGAGATAGAGCCATGAGATTGTATGAGGATTGGGTTGAGTGGTAGTGGCAGGATGAGTACTGGCGAGGTGAGTAAGTGCAGGTAAGATGAGGCTGAGCTTTGAGTGAGTGTGAGGAGTGATGTGACAGAGTAGTGTTGGCAGTGCAGAAGGAGATGTGGGGTACGGGCGGTGATGTAGCAGACGGAGTGTAGGCGAATGAGTAAGTGTACTCACTTCGGCTGACCTACTTAGGTCATTGAAGCGCCTCCTGCACTGTATGCAGGTGCATGGTATGTTGATGGTGCTGGTGACCTCCTCTGCCACCTCGAGCCAGGTCTTCTTGGTGGCAGAGGCAGGCCGCTTCCTCCCGTCCGCAGGGTGGAAGATCTCTCTCCTCCTCCTCACCCCATCCATTAAGACCTGGAGTGAGGCATCATTGAACCTGGGAGCAGCCTTTCCCCTGGGCTCCATGCTATAATTTTTCCTATTTTCTGCAGCATCAGTCAGTGGAGGACTGCCCCTTTAAATAAGGCTCCTCCAGTTGACAGCCAACGATGTCGGTGTGCAGTCCGCCCGCTGCGCAGCTTTCCAGCACGAAACCCGGAAGCCAAGGTAAGTGCCTTCAATTAGGCTGCGATCGCGTGCGGAGCTCCCCGAATTCACTGGGCACGTTACCCCCCGCTGCCAACCCGCCTCCCTCCTAATATCGAGCCCGATGTTTCCATTTGCAGGGGAGACCAGAACTAGGGGCCATAAATATAAGATAGTCACTAATAAATCCAATAGGGAATTGAGAAACTTCTTTACCCAGAGAGTGGTTAGAATGTGGAACTCGTTACCACAAGGAGCAGTTAAGGCGACTAGCATAGATGCATTTAAGGGGAAGCTGGATGAATACATGAGGGAGAAAGGAATAGAAGGATATGCTGAAAGGGTTGGATGAAGTAGGGAGGGAGGAGGCTCATGTGGAGCGTATGCACCGGCATGGACCTATTGGGCCGAATGGCCTTTTTCTTTGCTGTATATTCGATGTAATTTTATGTAACACCTCTATTACATCTCTCCTTAACCTTCTCTGCTGTAATGAAAACAACCCCAGCTTGTCCAGTCTCTCCATGTAATTGAAGTCCCGCATCCCTGGTACCATTCTAGTAAATCTCCACTTCACTCTCACTAAGGCCTTTACATCCTTGCTAAAGTGTGTTGGCCAGAATTAGACACAATACTCCAGCTGGGGCCTAACCAGTGTTTTATAAAGGTTTAGCATAACTTCCTTTTTTTTTGTACTCTATGCCTCTGTTTATAAAGCCAAGGATCCCATATGCTTTTTTAACAGCCTTCTTAACTTGTCCTGCCACCTTCAAAGATTTGTGTACCTACACCCCAGGGGTCTCTGTTCCTGCGCCCTCTTTAAAATTGTACCATTTAATTTATATTGCTTCTCCTCATTTTTCCTTCCAAAAAAGTCACCCAGTCCAGAGATGGGATGCATCCTAGGTTGCTGAGGGAAGGAAGGGTGGAGATATTGAGGCTTTGGCCATAATCTTCCAATCCTCCTTAGATATAGGAGAGGAGCTGGGATTGTTCTCCTTAGAGCAGAGAAGGTTATGGGGAGATTTAATAGAGGTGTTTAAAATTATGAGGGGTTTTGATACAGTAAATGGGGAGAAACTGTTTCGACTGGCAGGAGGGTTGGTAACCAGAGGACACAAATTTAAGATTATTGGCAAAAAATCCAGGGGGGAAATGACAAAATTTTTTTTATATGCAGTGAGTTGTTATGATCTGGAATGCACTTCCTGACAGAGTGGTGGAAACAGATTCAATAGTAACTTTCAAAAGGGAATTGGATATATACTTGAAAAGGAAAGATTTGCAGGGTTATGGGGAAAGACCAGTGGAGTGGGAATAATAGGATAGCCCTTTCAAAGAACTGACACAGACCTGATGGGCCAAATGTAAGGAATCTTACAACACCAGGTTATAGTCCAACAATTTTATTTTAAAATCACAAGCTTTCGGAGATTATCTCCTTCGTCAGGTGGGTAGTGAATGAGAGGTTCTCAAATCGCATATCTTATATTAGGCTGGGACACCATCACACCAATCAGAGGTGTCGTTGGTGTTCAGACAGGTTAGCCACGGAAAACAGTAGGTCCCAGTATGCTGAATACACAATGGGTCAAATTACACAGACAGAGAGAAAGAGACCCGAAAGGCAGAGAGAGAGAGAGAGAGAGAGAGAATTTCCAGTTGTATTAAAAACAGATAACTTTTTTTCCTTGCTGGTGGGGTTACGTGTAGCGTGACATGAGCCCAAGATCCCGGTTGAGGCCGTCCTCATGGGTGCGGAACTTGGCTATCAATTTCTGCTCGACGATTTTGCGTTGTCGTGTGTCTCGAAGGCCGCCTTGGAGAACGCTTACCCGAAGATCGGTGGCTGAATGTCCTTGACTGCTAAAGTGTTCCCCGACTGGGAGGGAACCCTCCTGTCTGGCGATTGTTGCGCGGTGTCCATTCATCCGTTGTCGCAGTGTCTGCATGGTCTCGCCAATGTACCATGCCCCCAGCTTCTGTCGTGACACTACAGACTTCCTACAAAAACTCAGCACCCACGGACCAGTTGAACCAGGAACACGTCTCACCACGATGGACGTCTCGGCACTCTACACCAGTATCCCCCACGATGACGGCATCGCTGCAACAGTCAGGAGCAGGAATCCTGAACCCGCTCCCCCCCCCCCCCGCATAATCCAGAAGTTGAGATCTACATACTCAAAACAGACTGAGGATTGAATCTGGAACCTTTCTGGTCTGCATGGCTCAACCACTCACTGGATACACTTGCTAAACCATTAGGGTTAGCTGCATTGAGCCCATTCATCAGTTAGAATTACACTATTCCTCGTACCTTACAAACTGATTATTGATTGGTGCCACAGAGAACGCTTAAGCCAAGCCTCCAATGTGCTGTTCTGTACCAGCCCAAGAAATCTGAATATCAAAGCAGTGATGATGCTTCATACACCATATTGAACCTAGGACCTTTTAAGTCTGCACAGCTCTGTATAATGCTATGGGGCCAAAAATAAGTTTATTTTTATAATGGCTGGAATGCCTATTTTTTTGCTGGGATTAACAAACTGCTAATGAAATTACATCAATCCTGAGGTTGCCTGGAACTAGTTTGAACCTGCATCCTCTTGTCCTACTGTTCTGCCTTAATTTAAAATAATTTTCCAAAACTACCTTTTCCATATCACTTACTATTTTCTATACCTCTAAAACTTCACCTCTTAGTTGGCCCCTTTCAAGGTTGAAAAGCCTAAGTTTCTCCAGTCTTTGCTTGTAACTCAGCCCTCTGAAACTAGAGATGAGTCTTATGGCTCTTCACTGAACCTTGGTGACAGGAATTCAATGCAGTACTCGAGGTATGACATGAGCACTGTAAGATTTGAGCATGGCTTCCTTCGATCTACACTCACTTCACAATTCAGCTTTACTGGTTGTTGCTCAACATTATTTGGACTTGCTAAGAACTCAATGGTTTTCCTCTTGCCCCAGGCTGTAATTAATTGATAACCTGCTTTCAATTAATTAATTAATTTCAATTTAACCCATTTAAGAGGTGGGAGAGGGGTTCACAAGACAAGGGGCAGCATTTTAGCACCCACTATTGGGTGCGTTCCTGGCGGGGGCCCCGAAAATTGTGAAATCCCGGAGCGGGACCGGAGCCAGCCTCGAACCCGCGCACTTCCGGGTTCCCCGCTGGCGTGCGCGCGCAGCCCCCGCTGGTGGGAATCCCACAGGCAATTAAAGCCAGCGGGGTTCCACTTGACGGTATTTATTTTGCCTGTTCAGGTCATTAACTGACCTGATTAAGGGATTATGTGCGGAGGGGTGGGATTTTAGAGCAAACTGGGACTGTTTCCCACACTGGGGGAAACACTCCGAGTTCAAATGGACCTGTTGCAGCTGTCAGCCTGTGGCAGCTGCAAAGGTCCATTTGACAGGTGTGGGGGGAGACACTCACTCATTGCAGGAGGCCACTCTATCACTTGGGACAAAGTTTGGCCTCCACCACCCTCCTCCTGACAGTCAAAGTCACCAACCTGCACACTTACCCCGGGGTCCGGAGACATGTACCTACCTTGCGGACCCCCTCAGATGTACATCTTGCGGATGGGGGCCTCGGTAGCTGCAGTCATGACCTCCTCGGAGGGCGAACAGCATCACCATCCACGCCGTCCACCTCTGACACGTGGAGCTCCACAACAGTGTGCTGTGACACATCCACCTGTACAGCAGGAGGGAGGACTACCGCAGAGAGAGATGTGTCACGGGGCACTACCCTCGCCACGGTGCACAGACCGAGGCTCAGCCTCCTGGATCTCTCTGAGCAGCAGTGCACACGGAGGCTCAGAGTCACTCGACATGTAGTCGTGGACATCTGCAGCCTCTTTCATGCCGAGCTGCTCTTGGCTGGCCCGAGCACCATCTTCTTACCTGTCGCTGTCAAAGTCACCACTGCCCTCAACAACTTCTCCGCATCCTTCCAGGGTGCCACCAGGGACATCGCCGATGTCTCTCAGTCGTCTGCGCAAAACAGCCTTGCAAATACACCTACACCCACTCTGCATTGACACAATGGGTGGCATCAGTTGTGGGTCCTCATAGTGATCCTCAGGAGAGGGCATTATTGCACAAACCAGACAAGATTTGCGAAGACATGGCAGTAGTGGTGCCAATATAATATGTAATGTGAGTTGGCCAGAAATTCAGTATAAGTAACAACCACGACAAACCCTCAAACACCCTTGTGCATCCCCTTCATGCTCACGACACGTTTGCCTTACGCTGCCTACTGCACATATGTGATGCATGCCCTGTGGCTGCAGCACAGGTGGTGGCAGGTTGAGTGAGGCTGACCGTGAAAGAGATGCATGAGAGGGTGAGTATGAGATAGAGCCATGAGATTGTATGAGGATTGGGTTGAGTGGTAGTGGCGGGATGAGTACTGGCGAGGTGAGTAAGTGCAGGTAAGATGAGGATGAGGTTTGAGTGGGTATGAGGGGTGATGTGACAGAGTAGTGTTGGCAGTGCAGAAGGAGATGTGGGGTGGGGGCGGTGATGTGGCAGACGGAGTGTAGGGGAAAGAGTACGTGTACTTACTTTGGCTGACCTACTGAGGTCGTTGGAGCGCCTCCTGCACCGTATGCAGGTGGGCGATATGATGGTTGCGCTGGTGACCTCCTCTGCCACCTCGAGCCAGGCCTTCCTGGTGGCAGAGGCAGGCCGCTTCCTTCCGCCCGCCGGTGGGAATATCTCTGTCCTCCCCCCTCCTCCTCACCCCATCTATTGAAAGCTGGAGTGATGCATCATTAGACTGGGAGCAGCCTTCCCCCTGGGCTGCTCCATGCTGTAATTTTTTCTGTTTGTTGCAGCATCTGTCAGTGGAGGACTGCCCCTTTAAATAGAGCTCCTCCAGCTGACAGATCTTACTGCGCATGCGCAGCCTGCCCGACGCGCAGATCAGCAGTGGGGAACCCGGAAGACCAGGTAAGTGAATCCAATTAGTGGATTGTATGCTACGATCGCGCGGGGAGCTGACTGATTTCGCCGGGCGCGTTACCCACGCGCCCGATAGCCCCCCCGCCAAGAACCCGCAGCCCTGCTAACATCGGGCCCAAGATGTTTCAACCCTGAGTACTGAAGTATCTGCCAGCAGTGTTATGGAATACCACTTGTGATAGTTAAATAAATTAATGCCTTTTGGATGAGACGGTAAACCAAGGCCCTATTTGCCTGTTCAGGTGGACGTTAAAGTTTCCATAGCACTATTTGAAAAAGAGCAGCGAGCTCTCCCAATGTCCTGGCCAACATTCTTCCCTCAGTCAACACCAGATGAAATGGTCATGCATTCATTCACTGGGACCTTGCTTTGTGCTATTTGGCTGCTGATTTACCAGCTTTACAACAGTGACTGCACCTCCAAAAGTAATTAATTGGATGTTGTCACAAGTTTTCTCTTGGGTACAATGCTGTTGATCACTCCATTAAGCGGTCTGAGCATCTTCTGTTTAGGACAGTGCCTGTACTGCCCAATATATCTAATCATATGATCGCGTAACCCAGGAGTATAACAGTACAACTGAACTGGATGTTGTGACCTTCACTCGTGCCCTTGCGTGCGCTTTTCTGTTTTTTTCAAAGGTGGACTGAAACACTTGGTGAGATAAGCTGCTTTATTTCATTGACAGAAAGTGAACATACAGCAAGCTCAACTTAACTCAATTTCACTTCTGTCCTTAAAAAGTGGAAAAATATAATAAAGCACGCGCTCTCTCCCTTCTACATACGAACATACAACTTAAGAGCAGGAGTAGACCATTCGGCCCCTTGAGCCTGCGTTGCCATTTGATAAGATCATGGCTGATCTGATTGTGACCTCAACCCTACTTTCCCATCTACCTACTATAACCTTTGAATCCCTTGTTAATCAGGAATCTATCTGACTCAGCTTTAAAAATATTCAATGATCCTGCCTCCACCACTCTCTGGGGAAGGGAGTTCCACAGACTCACGACCCTCTGAGGGAAAAAATTTCTCCTCATCTCCGTCTTAAATGGGAGACCCCTTATTTCTAAATTGTGGGCTGACTTGTCTTTGGCATTGCTTTTCTTCCTGGTTAATGTCTTAACTGCAAAACCTGACCTGCATTTTTAGCTACCAGTTCTGGGCCAAGGAGTGTGTCTGTCAGTTCTTTGTTCAAAACCTGACTAACCCCAACCATGGGTTTTTCCTTTTCTGTTAATTCTGACTTGAGGGAGCAGATAGCTGGTGTCTAATACGTTCTCATCAGGGATTCACCAGCAGGACTGTCGACCCAACCAACTACCCGCTCTCCCAGGAGTATATCATCTGCTGACACCCAATGCTTTGCCCACATGAATAGAATTGTCCTCGCCACAGTGGTTGTGAATGTTTATTGGCCATCTGAGACAAGATGATGAATTGCTTAATATCCCTGGTCATCTTGGCTAATGGGCCTCAGTTTGAAATGGACTGTGAGTTGAGATATTCCCCAAACGGGCTCATCTGGCTTTAACGCACATCGTCAGTGCCTTGCAGCCTGTGACCTTTCATTTTAAACCTGTGTGAGTTCATTTTGTTTTTAAGAAAACAACACTTAAGCATAATTCAATCCCAAAATCTTTTCCTTGAAGGGGGAAAAAAAAATCAAAATCCCAAAATGTGACAGATGTGAAGGACTTTGGGATGTCTTGGGAATGTGATAAGGTGCCATATAAATGCAGGTTCTTTGGTCTGGTAGAGATAATTGGCTTACCATTAGACAGCAAGAGGCCAGGATTTATCCTGAGCTGTAATCGGTAGAGCCCTTTTCAGGGATGTGCACTGTTTGTCTTGTGTGCTGTCACTATAAATTGCAACAATCATTTTAGCGAAATTCTCTCTTTTCCGTGTAGAAAGTTTTGACTGAATCAGCAAATTGAGTTTGTCTCTGACCTGACCCAACAATCATCATAATGAGAAAAACAAGGCAGCGAAGCACACGCAGAACGATAATCAGTGCTGCTGAAGAGCTGTGCCGTTGAGAAATGTTTACATGGGTTCACCACCCCATAAACATGATGCACAGTAATTGCACAGAAGTGCCACAGTATTTGATGCAGCACATTTGCATGAAATTCCACCAAAGGTTTGAGGCTAAAGATTGCCTGTGGATTATCACCGATTATCCACAGTCAGCAATACTATTTGGCGAGGAAGAGTTCACTTCTGCGTTTTATTCAGTAGTTTTATTTGAAATAAATGATCTTTCAAACTTTTTTTTTGCGGTGAATTTTGACCATGACTGTTAACAAATTGCTAATTATCTAGAAAGTTCAAGCATTTTAAACAAAATGAAGCAGTCCCAGCAGTCATAACAGAAACAGGTTGAAGTAGAAGACCATTTTGTACACAGGTGCACTTTCAGCTGTTGCAGGCAAAGTCATGGTATACAGATCATTAGTATTGGTCACGTACGGTCTATACGGCATTGAGCAATGTATGATAATGATACTGTTAGAAATGTAGACTTGTGTTCCCCATCTTGCTGCGAACTATTATTTAAAACCTGTTCAATTTTACGTGGAAAGGACAGGGGAATGGGATTAGAGCAGGTAACTCTGGTTGAAGAACTAGCATCGGAACAGGTGCAGTGGGTTGAATGGCTACCTTCTGTGCTGTAATTTCGATGATTTTATTCCAGCCTACTTTGCTAAATATCCTTTTAGTTTGAGGCTCTAGCTGATTTGAGTTGCACATGAGCTGAGGCTTTGTAATGGTAAGTCCTTCTGTAAACAGGCCTGTGCACATAGCTTCTGTGGTTTATTTCTGATTTATGTTAACAGGCCTGTGTTGCTGTGGTACACACTCGGTTTTTTTCAATGTCACTTTCTTCAGTGCTGTAAACGGACGGGTCAAAATTGATCTGATGGCGTCTGAGAACCAGACTAGTCAAAAGGCCAAAGTTCAATCCAATGGGCAGTTTCAAGAATGCTTTATTACCATCTATACCCTAGTTAGAGGATTAAAATGTAATGGTTTGCTCAGCCTGTTATAAAACGTCTGTTCTAACTGGTCTGTAATAGGATATTTTTACATACTTTGTTAAAATAATAGTGTGAAGCAGAGATTGAGACAGAAAGCATAAAAATGTTCTCTTACCGTCACTCTACCCAAATGGATATTTCAGCAATGCTGCTGTAACTATCTTTGTCAGAGAGAAGGGGAAGGACTCTGATCCACAACCTTTTTGGTGCCAGGAAATTCAGACCTGGAGTCCCAACAGTCAGGACTGTGTTGTGGTCCTGCCAGTCAAAGCTTTTGGTGACTGTTTTGAATGTAGGTACTCTGTCTATTGGCAAAACATGGGTATTGCCGTACTTTTTCTTCTGACGAATCATGCCAGTCTGATTTTTCTTTGTCCCTCCCCTTCACCTTTTGTTATTTCACAGACTGCATGGCTCCTGAAGGCTGTCACCTGTATTGACCTCACCACACTGAATGGTGATGACACACCTTCAAATGTCCACAGACTCTGCTACAAAGCCAAACACCCCATCAGGGAAGACCTGCTGAAGTGTCTGAACATGAGCGATAAAGGTAGCTGGATTCAAACAATGTTGAATGCTTTCTGCTGGTACTGTTTATTTTAAAATAATTAAGAAGCCTGTGACCTGTGACCTTTGGGGCCAAAACATTGGATGGAGGTGGCCATTTCCAGCCCTGTACAGTCCTACATTCCTAAGGAAATTGGGACATGAGGTGGGGAGGTGGCATGGGGGTTAGTTTTTATGTCTAGTGATGCATCATAAGTAGCCATGGTCACCTAGTGTTTAGAAGTCAGAGAGGAATTTCCTGGAGCTTTTCCTGAAATTGGCCACTGGCTTTTATTGCCTTTCCCCAGGAGTCATTGTTACTAATGGTTGGACATGGTGCATGAGATTGCACCTTCTGATAGGCTGATCCTACCCTCTTCAATCCCCTGCCTGTTCCCCAATCCCTGCATCCTTTTACGCATGTTTGTGTCAAATAGTGGTAAACAGTTGTTGTTCAGACTGGAAGGGAGTATACAGTAGTGTCCCCCAGGGGTTGGTATTAGGACCACTGCTCTTCTTGATATATAATAATGACCCGGACTTGGGTATACAGGGCATAATTTCAAAGTTTGTAGATGACCTGAAACTCAGAAATGTATTGAACTGTGAGGAGGATAGTAACAGACTTCAGGAGGATATAGGCAGACTGGTCAAATGAGCAGACACATGGAAGATGTAATTTAACGCAGAGAAGTGTGAAGTGATGCATTTTGGTCGGAAGGATGAGAGGCAATATAAACTAAATGGTACAATTTTAAAGGAACAGAGAGACCTGGAGGTGCATGTACACAAATCTTTGAAGGTGGCAGGACAAGTTGAGAAGGCTGTTTAAAAAAAGCTTACGGGATCCTTGGCTTTATAAACAGAGGCATAGGTATAAAAGCAAGGAAGTTATGCTAAACCTTTATAAATCACTGGTTAGGTCCCAGCTGAAGTATTGTGTCCAATTCTGGGCGCCACACTTTAGGAAGGATGTCAAGACCTTAGAGAGGGTGCAGAGGAGATTTATTAGAATGGTACCGGGGATGCAGAACTTCATTTATGTGGAGAGACTGGAGAAGCTGGGGTTGTTCTCCTTAGAGCAGAGATGGTTAAGGGGAGATTTAGCAGAGTTGTTCAAAATCATGAAGGGTTTTGATAGGGTAAATAAGGAGAAACTGTTTCCAGTGGCAGAAGGGTCGATAACCAGAGGACACAGATTTAAGTTGGCAAAAGAACCAGAGGCAAGATGAGGAGAAATTTTTTTATGCTGCAAGTTATGATCTGGAACGCACTGCCTGAATGGGTGGTGGAAGCAGATTCAATAGTCATTTTCAAAAGGGAATTGGATAAATATTTGAAGGGGAATAATTGTCAGGCTACGGGGAAAGGTCAGGGGAGTAGGACTAACTGGATAGCTTTTTCAAAGAGCCGGCACAGGCACGATGGGTCAAAGGCCGCCACCTGTGCTGTATCATTCTATGATTCTAAGCTCTGTGTAAGCAATCCCTGATCGTCAAAAGTAATCAAACCAAGCTCCACAATATCACCTATCCTTACATCGCCACCATTTCAACCTCCCCCCGCCCCCCAACCTGTGGCCCCAACAGCAAAGGAACAGATATGTATTAGGAAAAGATGTGGGGACTTTATGAAACTGGAGCTCTTATTGCAGTGAAGAGCAAGCTTTCTTTTTTCACTGACTGCGTAGGGGGACACATATAAATTTGAAGTCCATGTTCCTGCTATTCTGTATAGATCTCGAGTCACTGACGCTAACAGATCTCAGTGTTTTGATTTAGGATTTATCCAATTAGTGAGGCAACAGAGCAAAGAACAGCCTTTGCAAGCATCCAGTCCCATGAAATTCAAACAGCGAGCAAGAAATACAATTATGAACAGGACTGAGTTGCCTGGGCATTGAGGGCTGGATTGTCAGGGTACATGGCCCATAGACTGCAATGTGCTCTATTATATGTGTATCTTTGGCAAAGTATTTGAGATTAAAATAACGTGAAGAATTCATAGAGCACTTCTGTTTTAACAGAACGTGTTAATGTCCTAGCTGTGGTGTATGAGGGTACTGTTGGGTTTATTTTCATGGTATATGTAGTTTACTCATGCATAATCCTGTTTAAAGTATTAAAGAATGTATAGGTGATCTGTGCTATTTTTTGTAGGTATTACTACTGGTGCAGTGTGTGTTTACCCATCTCGGGTAGCTGATGCAGTGCAAACATTGAAGGCTATACAGTGCAATATCCCTGTTGCCTCGGGTATGAAAGTAAATTGAAACCTTTTTTTGAAATTACAGTGAAATATGTTTAACTTTTAAAAAAATGTTCAGTAAATATTATTTAGGCAATGATTCTTATGCAAATGATTCTTATGCAAACCTAGATTTTCCGATTGGTGTTATTTGAAATGGGCCACTGCTAGTGTGAAAATAATGCCAATTACAAAATTTCGGCTAGTACATTCTGCTGTTATCACTAAGTCATGCTCGGCTTACTCTCCTACATTCACGTTGTCAAAATTGGTTTCATCCTCCTCTGCAGCAATTTCCGCCTCTACCCATTTCACTTCCCTCCTGCTGCTGAAACCCTAATCTAGCCCTTCGTTAACTCAGGGCTTGAATTATCCAATACCCCGCTGTCTGGCCTCCCTGCAACGACCCTCCACAAGTGTCAACTCATCCAAACATGCTGAGCTCACGTTCTTCCCTGCAGTAAGTTCCACATTCCCATTGCCCCGTCCCTCGTCCTCTAGCTTCATCCACCGCAGCATGTTAATTTCAAAACGTGCGCTTGATTTCATATTACCCCCTGGATTCACCCCATTCCTACCAGAGTGATCTCCTCCTGCATGCATCCCTCCTCTAACACTGGACTTCTCCTTGTCCCCTGCTCCACCATTGGCACCCTCTCAGCTATGGCCTTGTCCTCTGGAATTCTCTACCTAGTTCCCAACTATTTTCGGAAACACTTCTCTTTGACCGTGCCTTCGGGTCCCCAATCTGGCCTCTTTGTGCCCCGTCCTTCTCCCATACTCGATTTCCATGGATTCCCTTTCTTCATTACAAAGTACTCTGAGATGTGTTCTTGCATGAGAGGAGCACTATAGAACTGCAACTTGCTTCTTTGTCTCAATCCAGCTTCTGTTATGACAATGATTTTTTTATATGTAATCAGTGGCAACTGGTTTTCCGGCTGGACAGACGCCACTGACGGTACGTTTGCAGGAGATAACAATGGCTATTGGTGATGGCGCCACAGAAATTGATATTGTAATCAACAGAACTTTAGCGCTGAAAGGCCAGTGGGAAGGTAAGGGCTGTTTGCTCTATTATATGCAAATAACAACTATTTAGATGGTGCTTATGTTTTGTTTAAAAATAAATTGAAATTTGTACTGTTGTGACTACCTGCCTGCATTCTCTTCTGAGCCAAACTCTATAAAAGGAGCTGGTTCTATTGTGTCCATTATATAAAATGCCGTTACCGTTGAGGCCAGGTCCTATGTTAAACGGATAGAGGGTGTTTTTCGAGGCTCCACTCCTGGCACAGAGCCTTTCTACTGGTGACCGTGCATCAGAAAATTGGGACTACCACACTCGCCACAATATTTTCCCTGTAATTTCATCGTTCTGATCCAACTGGGACATTGGTCGGAGCGAAGGGAAGGTACTTTCCCAGAAGCAGGAAGGAAAAAATTGAGGGTGAATTGTCTCGCGTTAATTTATGCCCCATTTGTAGATAATACAAATGTCCTGTTGGATACTTCATTGTCTCTATTACTAGGTTAATTCTCAGATCTGCAGGAAAGGGTTTCATGCTTGGCATTTACCTTTCAACTTGGAAGTATATTTTCATTGGTTACGGTAGTGTAGTGGTTAGGTTACTTCATTGGTAATCCAGAGACCTGGACAAATAATCCAGGGAACATGAGTTCAAATCCCACCATGGCAGTTTGAGAATTTGAATTCAGTTTTAAAAAAAAAACTGCTATCAGTAAAAGTGACCATGAAGCTGTCGGATTGTCATTAAAAACCCAACTGGTTCACTAATGTCTTTTAGGGAAGGAAACCTGCCGTCCTTACACAGTCTGGTCTATATGTGACTCTAGTCCCACACCAACTTGGTTGACTCCTAACTGCCCTCTGAAGTGGTGTAGCAAGCCTCTCGGTTGTATCAAACCGTTACAAAAGTTAGTATTGTGGGAGTACCCTCACCACACGCACTGCAGCAGTTCATGAAGAAGCACATCAAAGAGAGAGAGTGAGAGCACCATATCAGGGATAGCACATTGAGGAAAGTGGGAGCAGCATATCAGGTATAGCACATGGTCATACTTGTACATTGCAATTTGAAGCTTAAAGCTCTTAACATGTATGGTGTTTCTAGAGCTGTATAAGGAGATCCAACAATGTCGTGATGCCTGTGGAGAGGTCCATATGAAGACCATACTAGGAACGGGAGAATTGGGATCATTGACAAACGTCTACAAGGCTAGTCTTGTAGCGATGATGGCAGGTAACTTTGAATTTTGTCTGTTGGAGTCTTACAAAGGTTTACATAAAGTTCAGTGTCATTTTGACTCAGTTGGTAGCACTCTGGCCTTTGAGTGTGAAAGTGGTGGGTTCAAGCCCACTAATCGAGATTGACACTCCAGTACAGTACAGAGGGAGTGCTGCATTGGCAAGATGTCAATCTTCGGCCGAGAGTTCAACTTAGGCCCTGTCTGTCTATTCTGGTGGTTCAGATGAGCATTAAAGATCCCACGGGTTTAACCAGGAATGAGCAAAGCTTTGTCCTGACCAATATCTCTCCTTCAACTAACTGTGCCAAAAACAGATTATTGGTGTTTGTGTGATCCTGCTGTGTGCAAGTTGGATATATTGCACTTTATTGTTTGTGTAGCACTTGAAGACCTTTCTGACAGATGTAATAAGGTGCTACATAAGTACACATTTTTCTATTTTTGTTACAATTTCACTTTTATGTTTGGACAAAATTGGTCCAAGACCACACCCTTTAAAAAGAAAAATGCAGTGCATTGATATGCCGATGCACTGTCACAAATTATCAAAACATAGGATCACGACTGTAATATTCTCCTCACACCAAGTTTCTGGTCTTAGCTGAACTTTTCAGTGAAGCAAAGTGCTTTTCCACAAGGAGTGAGAGGAAATCATCAGGCTGGTCTCGTATCTCTTAGCAGCTTGCTCACTCTGCATTGCCAGAGGCTCAGGAGGATTTCTCATGTGTCTGACATTTTGCACAGAGAATGGTGTGATTTAAATTAAAAAGGGGTGATGTGGAAAGTACAGAAATTTACATGAGCTGTTATGTATAATGTTAACATTAAAATGATTGTCTAACCAGGCAACGTAGTGGCGCTCCAATGTGTCTTGCCTTAGAGCAGTAGAATCTTACAGCACAGAAGGAGGCCATTCGGCCCAAAGTGCCTGTGTCGGCTCTTTGAAAGAGCAATCCAATTAGCCCCACTCTCCTGCTCTTTCTTTATAGCCATGCAAATTTTTCCTTTTCAAGTATAGATCCAATTCCCTTTTGAAAGTTAACATTTAATCTGCTTCTACCACCCTTTCAGGCAGTGCATTCCAGATCATAACTCGCTTCGTAAAAAAAATTCTCTTCATCTCCCCTCTGATTCTTTTGCCAATTATCTTAAATCTGTGTTCTCTGGTTTACCAACCCTCATAGAGTCATAGAGTTATACAGCACGGATAGAGGCCCTTCGGCCAGTGGAAACAGCTTCTCCTTATTTATTCTACCAAAAGTCCTCAAAATTTTGAGCACCTCTATTAAATCCCAATAGTATGCGAGTTCACGCTAACAACTTCCTCACACAATGAACTTTCTGACCTCGGTTGTGGGAAAATGTCCAAAACAGGGGGCCGGCACTACTGGACAAGGAAGGATGATAAACCCTGAGAGACAGGCACCCAAGGCTGCGCCTACGCTTCCCCAGGCATGGCTTTGAGAGCAGTTATCAAGCCTGCTCTTTCAGCTTAGGAAGTGCATGGAATGGTGAGACTTCATGAAAGAAGGTGAGAAAATAAGAAATGGTTGGGAAAAAAAATTCTGCTCACACAGCGATTACAGCTGACTATAGAATCATAGAATTTTACAGCACAGAAGGAAACCATTCGGCCCATCGTGACGATGCCAGCTCTCTGAAAGAGCTATTCACTTAGTCTCAATTCCCTGTCCCTTCTCCACACCATTTTAATTTTTACTTTTTAAAAATATTTATCCACTTCCCTTTTAAAAGCTATTATGCATCCTGCTTTTGGTAAGGAAATAGTGGCCCCTCTCCAACCACGCAGACAGCTGATCCAAACTGCTAGCAATCTTGGCATTCTGTTTGAGCCTGAGCGGAGCTTTAAACCGCGCCACCATCACCAAGACCATTTAATCGACCACTGCAATATTGCCCACCTCTGACCCTACCTCAGTCTATCCACTGCTGAAACCCCTGAAAATACCTTTTGTCATCTTTTTTTCTAGTAGTACAAGGGAGGAGTTGCATGCATTGGGGATATATGAACAATATGGTCCCAGACATCTACTGACTTTTACTATCTCTGTAGACTGCCTTTCCATGCGAGGGTGAGAATGAGGGCAAGATAAGAGAGGAGATAATCAATTCAGTCTCTACAGTGACTATAAGACCATGTATATTGTATATATTTAAAAACTATAAGGCAGATAAACAAAGAATGTGGATTTCTATAACACCATATCATGTCCCTGGTCCGTCCCAAAGTGCTTATCTTCCAATAATTATTTTGAACTAAGTCCTGTTCTCCCATCTCCCCTGTGCTCGCTGACCTACATTAGCTCGGGCCCGGTCTGGAAATGCCTTGATTTTAACATTCTCATCCTTGATTTCAAATCCCTCCATGGCCTCGCCCCTCCCTACCTCCAGCCCTACAACCCTCCGAGATCTCTGTGCTCCTCCAATTCTTGCCTCTTGCGCAGCCCCGATTTTAATTACTGCACCATTCGTGGCTATGCCTTCAGCTGCCTAGGCTCTAAGCTCTGGAATTCCCCTCCTTAAATCTCTCCACCTCTCTCTCCTCCTTTTAAGACGTGCCTTAAAACCTACGTCTTTGACCAAGCTTTTGGTCACCTGTCCTAATACCTCCTTATGTGGCCCGGTATCAAATTTTGTTTGATAACGCTCCTGTGAAGCGCCTTAGGACGTTTTACTATTTTAAAGGCGTTGTTTGTTGAAGAGCAGTCATTTGCTATCTATGTATTGGTAATATTTTGCTATTCAGTACCTGTAGAGACAGCATTAACCATACAGGATTTGAATATATTGGGAGGGCGAAATGAGCTTTTATTTTAAATAAGGTGAACTTAAAGGACATTTATATCAATTTTCAGTTTGGGGGAATCGCGCGACAGCCAGTGTTTGAATGTATCACTTTGGGTGAATCATAAATTAGGGTTGCAGTTTCTTGATGTTGCAGTAGGTGGTGCTGTTACTTATAGTGTCAGTATCTTGTAAATCAGAATTAGATGTTATTATTTAAGTGGCGTTTAGTAGGTTATAACCAGGGTCAACAAGAACATATAGATATGGATTCTACAGATTTTATGTAATCCAAATTTATTTTTTGCGGCCAATTAATACTTTTTATCCTCCTGCCCATGCCCCCCTTATATCTTCATCTATTATACATTACCTCCTAACCAAAAGGACAGGAAGATGATATGGCCCCAAGCTACCTTTCAGTGCATCTCCTAATCTGTCCACTAAAGCTGCCTTTATATTGTGCAAGACCTGTGCCACTGCAGCCAGGTTACTGAAGTACGGCTCTTGTGCAGCTGGCTGCAATGCAAAATAAACCTGCCGAGACTCACTAAGGCCGGCTGCCGGGACTCACTAAGGCCGGCTGCCGGGACTGGAGTTTTTAGCGGGTCTGCTGGGCAGCCAGCCTTGGCAGACTGTGCAAGACCTGCGTTTCAGATACCCAGGAGCATCAACATAATATAAAAGCAGCTTTGTACAAGTGTGGCCTGGGATGACCTTGCCTCTAAGATTGACCCCTCTAGAAAGAAAAATATAGGCCTTCTATTCAATTACATGTACATGATCCTGTGACACTACTTGAAGAGGAGCAGGGGAGGAAGCTCATCTCAGGGTCAAATAGGACGCCAAGGTTGCGAACAGTCTGGTTTAGCATCAGGCAGTGGCCATGGAGTGGGATGGAGTCAGTGGCCAGGAAACGGAGTTTGTGGCGGGGACTGAAGACAATTGCTTCGGTCTTCCCAGTATTTAGTTGGAGGAAAGCTTTGCTCACCCAGTACTGGATGTGACAAATCAGAGACACTGGAGGGGTCGAGAGAGATGGTTGTGAGGTTGAGCTGGGTGTCATTAGCGTACATGTGGAACCTGTCGTGTTTTCGGAAGATGTCGCCGAGGGGCAGCATGTCGATAAGAAATAGGAGGGGGCCAAGGATAGATCCTTGGGGGACTCCAGAGGTAACAGAGCGGGAAGAGAAGCCATTGCAGGTGATTCTCTGGCTACGACTGGATAGATAGGAATGGAACCAGGCGAGCGCAGCCCCACCCAGCTGGACGACGGAGGAGAGACATTGGAGGAGGACGGTGTGGTCAACCGTGTCAAAGTCTGCAGGCTGATCGAGAAGGGTGAGGATGGATAGTTTACCATAGTCACAATCACATGGGATGTCATTTATGACTTTGATAAGGGTCGTTTCAATACTTTGGCAGGGGTGGAAACCTGATTGGAGGGATTCAAATATGGAGTTGCAGGTAGGATGGGCACGGATTTGGGAGATGACAACATGTTCAAGATCTTTGGAGAGGAAAGGGAGGTTGGAGATGGGGTGATAGTTTGCAGGGACAGAGGGGTCAATGGTGTTCTTTTTTGAGGAGGGTGGTGATGATGGCAGATTTGAAGGAGAGGGGGACAGTACCTGAGGAGAGGGAACCGTTAACATTATCAGGTAACATGGGGGCCAGGAAGGGAAGTTCCTGATGTGACTGCACATCAACAACAATTCATTGGCTTTGAAGTGCTTTGTGATGTCCTGAGGGCCTGAAAAGATGCAATATAAATGCAAAGTCCTTTTTTCTTCTTTCCTGCACGAGAGCCAACTAACCAATGCTGAGCATGACAAATTTGAGAGAAACTGAGAGCTAGATTCTCTTCTCTTACCCTCCAAGTAGCCATCCTAATGCACAAAGCTCTCTCGCTGCTTTTCAGACCTATGACACGCGTTGGTCTGACTTTTTTTAATGTAAGATTTGGCCAGTAACTTGCTCAGTACTAAAACTACGATTCGTGTTTTTAAAATGCTTTTTAAAATTCTTGTCTGGTAATTTAATTTCACTTTATTACACTCACTTATGTTTGTCTGAAGCTTTTTATGGCTGTTTAACGTGCCCTGAGCAAATGAACAAATGGCCTTTATTTTGTGTGTAGAGCAAACAAATTGAGATGGAGATGATAAAACTGTTGTGAAGGAAGAATCACATTATAATTGGCCTGGAAATAAACCGTTTCTAAATAGACTGCTTCCCTTATGCAAAGAGCAATACTACATTAACTAAACTTTTTAAATTATGTCTTATAAGTAGTTCTAAGGATTACATTGCAACTCTATGAAAAATTATTTTTGTGTAGGTACATGTGTTTTGCTAGCAATATGTAACTTATGTTTGTCAGGCAATAGTTTATTAAAATGCTAATAAACCTAATTTATTTAATGAGTGACACATTCATCCTTCCTCATTCATTTATTCTCTATAGACGATTGGATAATGCTGCCATCAGAAAGGGGAGGGTGGTCACAGATTCCTGCCTGTTAAGAGATCTTTCTTACAACAGCCTTGTGAGATCCTTATGGTTTCTCCTGCATTGTAAAGAAGGACTTGTTTAGCACCTAGTGTACCAACACTGGTTCCTTTAGCCAGAACCCCTACAGTATCATATCTTTGTTTCCATGGACATTGCTGTGTCCTTTCTGCTTCAGTCAGTTGAGGCATTCAAAATGCTTGAGGCTCAGTCTGATGTCGAAGATATTTTTAGGCCCTCAGAGTTAGAGGATGAAGGGGTTCACTTGAATGGCAGTTTTTGTTCACCACCTGAGTTGTACGTCTTTTGGCTGGTTCAGTACCCAGGACTCATCCCCCTAATAAAAACAGAAAATACACAGCAGGTCAGTCAATATCTGTAAAGAGAAAAGACAGGTTAATATTTCGGGTGTGACCCATCTCCAGAACTGAAAACCTAAAAGCAAGCGAGCATTTTAGTAAGGTTGGAAAAAATAGCGAGAGAATAAAGGGCGGGTAAGAAACAGCAGACAAAGGGTACACACCCCAAAAGTTAAACCATGTTTTCTTTTTTCAGGTGCTGACTGACTCGCTTGGTATTTCTAGCATTTTCTGTGTTTATTTTGGATTTCCATAATTTGCAGTTTTTTTTCCTATATTTGTATTCCAGTTTCTGCCAACTCTGTTGCTGTTCAAGACTCCACCCTGGACTCCCCAGAACCCTTCTTCCTTGGGGTTTCTCAGATTTCCATTCAAACGCTTCTGTGGAATTCCACAGACTTGGCGTTGGAGAATTGAGAGTGACTTAGCCTCAGCCCGGTTGCGTGTTGTGGATTCCTCTGTGATAACCATTCAGATGAAGTGTGGGCAGCTCGCCAGTCCAAGGGAGGAGCTTTTTGCTCCTGAGGACGTCAGACAAATCACGGACATTTATTCATGGTGGTAGGGGGGAGCGGTGTGGAGGGAGTGTACTCTCAAGGCTTATTACAGACGCAAGTGGCTGCTTATAAGGGCATAATGGATGAAGTTCTGTGAGCAAAATGGCTCAGATCTTGTTTGTAACAAATAGTTACATTGGGCTCGATGTTAGCAGGGCTGCGGGTTCGCGGCAGGAGGGTTATTGGGCACGTGGGTAACGCGCCCGGTGAAATTAGTCAGCCCCCCGCGCGATCGCAGCCCATTTGGATCCACTTACCTTGTCTTCCGGGTTCCCCGCTGCTGATCTGCACGTCGGGCGGGCTGCGCATGCGCAGTAAGCTCTGTCAGCTGGAGGAGCTCTATTTAAAGGGGCAGTCCTCCACTGACAGATGCTGCAACAAATAGAAAAAATTACAGCATGGAGCAGCCCAGGGGGAAGGCTGCTCCCAGTTTAATGATGCCTCACTCCAGGTATCATTAGATGGGGTGAGGAGTAGGGGGAGGACAGAGATCTCCCCCCCCCCCCCCCCCCCCCCCCCCGGCGGGTGGGAGGAAGCGGCCTGCCTCTGCCATCAGGAAGGCCTGGCTTGAGGTGGCAGATGAGGTCACCAGCACCACCAACATATCGCCCACCTGCATACAGTGCAGGAGGCGCTCCAATGACCTCAGTAGGTCAGCCAAAGTGAGTACACTTACTCATTCCCCTACACTCCATCTGCCACATCACCGCCCCCACCCCACATCTCCTTCTGCACTGCCAACACTACTCTGTCACATCACCCCTCATACCCACTCAAACCTCATCCTCATCTTACCTGCACTTACTCACCTCACCAGTACTCATCCCGCCACTACCACTCAACCCAATCCTCATACAATCTCATGGCTCTATCTCATACTCACCCTCTCGTGCATCTCTTTCACAGTCAGCCTCACTCAACCTGCCACTACCTGTGCTGCAGCCACAGGGCATGCATCACATATGCATAGAAGGAAGCGTAAGGCAAACGTGTTGTGAGCATGAAGGGGATGCACAAGGGTGTTTGAGGGTTTGTCATGGTTTTTACTTGTATTGAATTTCTGACCAACTCACATTACATATTATATTGACACCACTACTGCCACGTCTTTGTGAATCTTGTCTGGTTTGTGCAATAATGCCCTTTCCTGAGGATCACCATGAAGACCCAGAACTGATGCCACCCATTGTGTCACTGCAGAGTGGGTGGAGGTGTATTTGAAGGGCTCTTTTGTGCAGACGACTGAGAGACGTCGGCGATGTCCCCGGTGGCACCCTGGAAGGATGCGGAGGAGAAGTTGTTGAGGGCAGTGGTGACTTTGACAGCGACAGGTAAGAAGATGGTGCTCGGGCCAACCGGGAGCAGCTCGGCATGAAGGAGGCTGCAGATGTCCACGACTACATGTCGAGTGACTCTGAGCCTCCGTGTGCACTGCTGCTCAGAGAGGTCCTGGAAGCTGAGCCTCGGTCTGTGGACCCTGTGGCGAGGGTAGTGCCCTCTGCGACGCATCTCTCTCTGCGGTTGCCCTCCCTGCTGCTGTACAGGTGGATGTGTCACAGCACTCTGTTGTGGAGCTCCACGTGTCAGAGGTGGACTGCGTGGACGGCAAGGCTGGTGATGCTGTTCGCCCTCCGAGGAGGTCATGACTGCAGCTACGGCGGCCCCCATCCGGGAGATGTGCATCTGAGGGGGTCTGCAAGGTAGGTAAGTGTGTCCTCACACCGGGGTTGCGGTTCCAGGTCGGTGAATTTTCTTGTCAGGAGGAGGGTGGTGGAGGCCAAACTTTGTCCAATGTGACGGAGTGGCCACCTGTCGAATGCACCTTTGCAGCTGCCACAGACTGCTGGCTGCAACACCTCCATTTGAACTGGGAGTGTTTCCCCCAGTATGGGCAACAGTCTCAGTTCAGTGTAAAATCCCACCCCTCCTAACAAAACAGCTCAATCAGGTCTGTAAACGACCTGAACGAGCAACCTAAATACTTTCAAGTGGCTTCCCGCTGGCTTTAATTGCCTGCGGGATTCCCACCTGCGGGGGCTGCGTGCGCACGCCGGCGCGTCAGTGGGGAACCCGGAAGTGGGCGGGTTGGAGCCGGGCTCCGGTCCCGCTCCGGGATTCCCCGATTTTCGGAGCCCCCCCAGCCAGGAACGCACCCGATAGCGGGTGCTAAAATGATACCCATTGTGTGCATGTTGTGCAGACCAAAAACCTATAACAATTTGCAACAGTAACATAAGCCTGTTACGTGGTTGTATACTAGGGTGTAATAATCTTCCATTTTGACTTTAAAGTGTTTTGGCCTATAGTTGAAGCACTTCGTTCGCCATTTGGCTTTAATTGCCTCCTGCATTATCTTGTAATCAATTTTTATCACAATGCATTAAAGCCATATGATATTGAACCTGTTCTATGGCCTTTTGAATAATTCCCACCCCCCAGCACTATTGAACAAGATATTTTTCATTGGGGAAACTTGTTCTTTTCAGTAACGTGAGAACAAAATCACGTGTTTTGGTTGTCAGTTATGAAAAGGAAACCTAGTCCTCAAAAGAACTGAAATACAATTTCTGTATTTTTATCATAATTGCAGATAAAGCTGATTATAACTAATTGCATACTGATCTACTTTGGCAATGAATTTAACACTTTTTTCCAAATAATAGATTTTCTTGGTCTTGTCTTTTCTCATTAAATAATCTGTGGCTTAGAATTTAAAAATTAGAGTAATAATTTGATACATTAATCTTTGGAGTCAGTAATTTTATATCACTCTTCACACAGTCTTTTGGTTTGCAAATGAATAGTACTTTAATTCTGGAAAATGTATTTAAAAAGCATTAGCCATTACGTGATAATTAAGAAAGATGAGTACAAAGGAAATAACACATGGAACATTTCTTTAATGAACTGAAAAATGTTAATCTTGTCCTGTTTAGTGATGAGGTGCAGAATTGCAGCTAAAGCCCTTGGAGAATTGAAGCAAATGAATTTAGTAGTGGATGTAATTAAGACACATTGTGAAGCATCGAGAATAAGAATATTATCTATCTTTTTCATCAAAAGCTGATTATTAAATGTCAAAAGAAAATAATCTGATTATAGACTGCATGAAACAGTCCTAAGATGAATTTGTCTGTGCTAAAATAAAGCCTTACTAAGGCCACATAAAAAGTTATTCTACATTTCTCAATTGAAAACCCCTACAATAGAAATTTTCATTTATGTTTTGAAAAGTTGTGTTTGGGTTCCATAGAGGTGAGAACCATGTACATGTAGTTGTATCATTACCTATAATTGGGGGTGCCAAATTGGTATTTCAGACCTGTGTGTTTTTCAGTGAATCTTAAAAGGATTCCTCCTCTATCTGCATACGTGTCTCTCCTATCTAGACTGATAGATTGGAACAGTAGTTGATGTCTCTGTGCAAGGATTTGAATTTGAGATGGGCAGAGTGGCAGGTCTGGGCAAAACCAGCACTCGGGTATCTTAATCAACACACTGCTCAGAGCCTAACGGTGTTGTCAAGATGTAGATGGTCCACTTGTTTAACATGTACGCATAAGCCTAAATTTCCCAAGTACTTGCCAACAACGAGGAGCTTTGTCCACCGCCAAGATATAAAATCGTGAGCACACTTCCCATGATTTTCCAATATGTGCTGACGGTGAGTGAGGAGTCGTGCCCCTGACAAACTTAGAAAATTACCCTCATAGTGTCAACTTATGGCAGAGTCATACAGGCACCCCTCCTCAATCTTTTGTGCTGGTGATATTCCAGTTTGTTTTCTACTCTTAAGAGTTTTGAACCGAAAGAAAAAGCACAATGAAATTATGTAATCCCTTGGAGTGACGGTGCATTAAAAAATGTGTTGCCAATCCTTTGTACCCTGAAAATGTTTGAGAATGCCTTGTATGTATATTATCAAAAGTAACAGAATTTCCAAATCTTAGGCTTTAATTGCAAGGCTCGGAAATAAATTGTTCATCCTGCACATTTACAAAGAATTAGGCTGTTATCAAAATGGAGACGATCACAGGACACTACCTCATTAATAATTTTTTTGCAATACTTTTCAGCCAACCATGTGATCTACCCTGTCTGACTCCCTCCTCACTTCATTTTCTCCCATTGTCCACACAGGTGTATCTGCTTTTCCAAATAAAAATGGTAATTTTGAAGGCTTATTCTTCAGAATCACTTTGAAGTCTGTTTGTGGCCAAATCCCAACCATTTTACTCTTACAACATTATTCTCCAGAGCTCTCGCCCAAATCTTTAAGGCTTCAGTTGGCAGCCATAGTGACCCACCAGCCTCCTATGGAGGGACAGGCTGGTGGACAGCATCCACTGGTATGAAGACTTATGAAAGCTGCTTGGGAACACAAGCCCTTGGTACCAGCTGAAATCTTATCTTTCACAGACTGACATATGCTCCCTTTTGAACAGATGGCTTCATGTGACCTCAGGTTTCTTGCACTAAAAACTGTCACTTTGCACTCATTTCTGCATGCTGAGTAAATGAGTTTCACTCTCTAGTGGGGGATCCAATAACATATTGCATTTGGAACTTGGAAAGGGCCGTTTTAGGACCTCGTCCAAAATGCTTGCCCAAAATAATTTCTCAAATTATAATGTCTGCAGAAATGGTGTGTAGATTTTCCCTGCCCCACATTTTGCTCAAATTGAAAAGATTCCACAATGCTAATGCTTTTAGAGCCTCCCATTCAATACAGATAAAACCAAGGATGTAGACCATCCCAGGCACCCACTTGTTTATTTTAAAAATACAACTTTAGGTAACCTACTTGATATAGAGGCTGAACTTCGTAAGAACAATAGAAAAACCTGAACAGCAGTTTCACTCTGAAAGTAGTCTTTATTGTTAGTTTATTATGAATCATCTATAAAGAGTAATTTTACTACTGACTAATTTGCATATATGATTTATTTAAAGCTGCCTAAAACATTCATTGCAGTACTCCATTGTCATGAAATGTATTGTCCTGTCTGCAAGTAAAAGAAAATAATTTGTTTATAAAGCACCTCATCATATCCTCAGGACATCTCATAGTGCTTCACATTTAATCAATTACTTCAAGTGCAGTCACTGCTGTAGATAGATGTGGCAGTGAATTTACACACAGCAAGATCCCACAAACATGACCATTCAGTTCATTTTTGGCGGTGTTGGTTGAGGGACAAATACTGGACAGGGCACAGGGAGGACTCCCTGCTCCTCTTCAATAGCAACCAAAGAATCATCTTGTTTCATATCAATTACCTATTTTGTTTTATAATTGGAGCCTCATTTTGCCAACACGAGCGTCATTATTTTGGGACCTTTTGCATCTCGCTAAACAGGGCAGCCGGGGCCTCGGTTTAACATCTAATCCTAATGATGCACCTCCGACTATGCAGCACTCACTCAGTACTGCACTGAAGTATTAGCCTAGATTATTTGCTCAATCATAGTGGGGCTTGAACCCACAACCTTCTGATTCAGATGAGAGCGCTACCAACTGAGCCACATTGACATACCTTGATACTTTCTCACTATCGTCCTCCTCCTCTATTGTTTTTTGATATAACAAGTGAACTTTTACTTCTCCTAGTTTATATTTACTGCATTTCTACACGACATGCATATTTTCTCCACATTTATTCTTCATTTTTTGTTCCTTTTTGGTTGTCTCTATGGTTCATTATATCATTAGTCTCTTGCAGAAAGTCAGAGTTTTCGCAATGAATTAATTTTATCAAAATATGGCAATGACGCTATTATCCCTGCTGTTGGAAAGTAACTCCTGCAGCCGATCTTTGTGAACAGTTGTGCAGAGAATTGGACCCAAAAATTTTTGCGAGTCGGTGGCTTTCTATTAAATTCTCTCTATTTTAAATGTCACTTATTTTTTATATATTTCTTTTTTTAGGTTCTGATTTTATTAAAACCTCGACAGGAAAAGAAGGGGTGAATGCAACGATCCCGGTTGCCCTAGTGATGGTACGGGCCATAAGAGACTATTGGGGGAAGACCGGTTGCAAGGTACACCAATATTTGGAAAATATTTTGAAATATAATTTCTAATATGATTTGTTCAGCATTGTCCCATGTACCCTTCAGAAAAATGATTTGTTTGCCTAAAAATGAAGGTCACGTCTACTGCCACCACTATGGCGGCAGTAATACATTCTTATTTTGTCACTGACGGGATGTGGGAGGATAATACTCATCCAATCCTTTGTCTCAAATGTGTAATTTGATCCAGTCTGCTGCAGAGTAATTCAAGTTCTCTGGATTGTGTCATTTGATCCAGTCATTGTCAGGCAGGCTACAGAGTTCAGAGAACACACAGTGCTGATACTACTGATTTCAGAGAACAGACAGCGCTAATGCTTCCAAGTTCAGAAAATGCACAGCGCTGACACTACCGAGTTCAGAGAGCGCAGTGAGGGCAATTGGTGACCTACAATGCACATGTGGGGCCCAACACGCATGCGCATCGTCAATGTAGTCCCTGGCGCTAGTCACAGCGAAAAATGAAAGCACATTGTAATGAACAGGAGCAATGAAGATTTGCAATTTCATAAGAAACACAAATGTGAATGATTTACTTGGATTGAAAGAATGGATTGGATTCTTTAAATGAGAATATTCAGAGCTGCTGTGAAAGAGACACAAAAATCAAGTTTTCTATTCCGGTTTAATTGAAAGATCAAGGACCCCTTTTGAATGGGGTTGTGTCATGAGCCTATCCACTTCTAAGTCGTATGGACAAAAAAAATGTAAAGTTACAGGATGAAAGTGCAGTTCTAGCAAAGATTCAATGATGGTATTACAGAGTCATAGAACAGCACTGGAGTCAAATCTGTATGCAATTAATAATGTAATTGCTTGCTTGGAGCTTGTATCCTTGACTCAAAACAGACTGTAGCAGAGTGCACTTAGCGTAAAACTGTACATGCTCTATGCTTAGCACAGCATTCACCAGAAAACGTCAATGTTGTAGCCCCATAATGTGGCATAATCCACTCTGACTGAACCAGTGAATTGTTTTATGCACAAAGATAAGTGATCACCTTTCCACTAACCCTCAGCACTGTTAGTTTAACAAGACTAATAACTCTTGAATGTTTCACTGTGTAACTTTTCGTACATATCACTTGTCTAAAGACTCTGTGTTTACGCTTAAGACTCTGGGTCTCAAGATGTTAATGTAGCAATATTTTTGAATGCCATTTTACTTTTAAAAAGACACTTCCTATTTTTTCCCCTTTATCACGGATGCTATTGCAAGCATATTTAATCGTTAAAAGCACATATATCACTTTGCAGAACTCTTTTGGTTTCCTTCTGTTTGTACAAACAAGTTTCTAACATTAATTTAGTAGGTGTCGGGATAACATTAACAGCAACTGAAAAGTCAGCTTGTTTCATTTTGAGTGCAAGTAGCTCTAACCAGAGGAGTGTACGGTGCTTGTCCTGTGCATTAGAATTGGGTCCCCTAGCTCTATATTACTGATGAACATTTAGGTGTCCTGTGCAGTATTGTATTGGAGCATTTGAAAATTAACTCTTTGTGTGATTAGGATCAGTTGTAATTATTTTTAGAAATAATTGTCAGTAATGAATCCAACCCGTGCTATTTTGTTAGTCAAATGGTCTGCATGCTAATGATGCATACTTTCTACATCCATATGAATTTTAAGTTTAAATTGTAATAGCAAGTGTATTCTCCCTGGTAAAACTTAGATACTTAATTGATTAATTGTTCATTTACACATGGTATTAGCACTGCCATTTTAAATTTCTGCAGACTGTGGGAACTGCAACAGTGCATTCAGACTGCCTGCACCCTGGCCCAGTTTCCCAGACAGAAAGTTATAGACCAATGCAGCAGGTTCATTGCCATCTGCCTGTCTTGGAGACAGGCTGGAAGGAGCTGGAATCAGCTAAGATAGATTTTCAACTTTATTAAGTCAGCCAGTCATTTAGAAATTGCTTCAAAATAGATGTTGATATTTTTTGTATCAGCCCTAGATATGATGGTGTTGGAGTGGCTGGATCCTGAGAAGATGATGTATTGTTCAACACACTACTTGCACATTACAAGAAACTAGGCACAGTAAATGCATAGTGATACCTCGTTGCAAAATCCGAGAATGGTGATTCAGTCTTCAGTATTTCGAATGATCTATAATTTTTTAGTACCTACTAGTATCTTGATGTTCACAAAGAAGGTTCTTACTTTTGAACAAGTGGAATTTTCCTTTCACCTGCCTAAACCTGTTTTTAAGTTTGAACAAACTGCATTCCACTTGGCATTGCCCAATGTCCATAGCTTGAACAAAACTTCACATCTGTTGTATTCAGACAGTTGGATGCAATTCAGCAAGATGTTTTTGTTAATTGATTCACAACACCCAAGACTTGGTGTCTTGCTGACAGCTTCATCACAGCTGACCAGGTAAAGAGTTAAATGAATACTGACCAGGGGTTATCTTGTAAGACAATTGACAAGGTAAGAGAGTTAAGTGAAAGCTGCCCAGTGGGTATCGTGTGGGAGGAAACTTTTAATTACAGCAAATAGAAGTTGACAATTTAAAATGATGCGTTTTGAGAGAATGCCTATTAGGGTTGCAAACACTCCAGGATTGTCCTGGAGTCTCGAGGAATTAAGGATTAATTTCTAGGACACTGCTACGAGCAACCCAGGAGAAAAATCATAGAGACATTTTTTAAAAATCGTTTGTGATTTTATTCATTGAAAACTTACTAGTTTTTAAAATATTGGAGACGGGATAAAAGGGCTGTTTGAATGATAGTGAAGCATCATCCAATCGGGTGATTAAGAGCCTGTTCACTTTCCAATTAGCACTGCAAGGATGGACATGTTGGGTGACCAATGGCATGAGCTTGGGGACAGGGCATGAGATCATGTGACGATACCTTCAGGAACACATCCAACCAGAGTTGGCAACCCTAGTGCCTATACACCTGATCTAAAAGTTCTGATGTAGCTCCATAAGCATTGTATTCTGTTTTGCAGGTTGGGTTTAAGCCAGCAGGTGGTATTCGCACTGCGAAGGATGCACTGACCTGGCTGTCACTGATCAAAGAAGAGCTGGGCAATAACTGGTTAAAGCCAGAATTGTTCCGACTAGGTGCTAGCACTTTGCTGACTGACATTGAAAGACAGGTTAGCATTCTGACAGCAAACTTTTTTGTGTTTCTTTTAAAAATTCTATTCATACTAGTTTTTGTAATTTCTTCTAACTGCTGAGATTTTTTTTTAAAGCTGAGTCAAGATGATTATGTGTTTTAAATATACTGAATTCTATTTAATTCTTCATCAGATCTATCATCAAGTGACAGGAAGGTATGCAGCAGCTCATGATTTGCCAATGGCTTAAAAGAGCACGTGTTACTGCCAGCCCAGGAAATGGTCCCGGATTTTAATTCCCTGCATCATACCTTTTTTCCCCTCCATCTCTGCATATGTTACTTTGGCTGGAGGTTTGAAAATGTATTTTTTGTTTTGTTCCAATTAAAAAGAATCAATTTTGCCATTTTTCACATCAATTTTAATATATTGCTACATTCTGATTAGATCCAACTGGGTTGTTAAAATGTAAATGTTTTAAATACAATTTGATCTGCGTCTGTGAGGTTTAAGAAATTTTCAATTTTTCATTGTTTGTTATTTTATACTAAAAGGGGTAGAGTTTCCGCTACATTGCACTGGTTTTATCAGAGCAATCCGCCCGATCCAGGGTAAAAGATGGTAAAAAAATTGCGGAAAATCATGCGCAATTTGCGTCAGGCGTTAACTGAGTTTCCGCGAACTTTTGTGCTGGTTCAAAAAGCACTGCGCCCGAATCTGGCCCCGCCCACAAAACTGGCCACGCCCCTGATCAAAATAATGAGGATGGGGCGTTTCCATCGATATCGCCCGTTTGTGGCCGCTCGAGAAGGGTCTTCAAATTAAGCTCGTTTTCTTGGGTGCACAGGCACTAATAGACACGTTTTAAACGTATTTACATCTTAAAAAATATTTAATTTACTAAGAAACTGACTAGTGTACACCAATTAAAGTAGTAAGTGGTTCAGTATAGACCGGACACACTTATTAAAAATGTTTATTTTTTGCGATAAACCCATTTTCAGCTAAATTAAAATAACGGCACCACATCAATTAATATTTTTTATTGCAGAGAAAGAAAACTGATTATGTCCTGTTACGCTGCCGGATTGTGCCAGTTCATGGAGGATTTTACGTTTGTGATTACGTTAATGCATTTTAGCGGAAACTTGAACTGTAACCTAACCAGCGCAATTTGCGCCCACTTACCGATTGTGCCCAAAGCGGAAACTCTACCCCAAAGTATTTAATCCTAGGTTCTGCAATAATTTTCAGTTCTAAGAATATACACTGAATATCAGGTTAACATACGCAACAAACAATGATAAATGTTGATATAAATTTTATTCGAAGCTTAATAAAAATGAAAAATGTAGATATTTCAACGATCAGCTTTTTTCCTAAACTTCATTCATTTCTCACTTTATTTTTAATCTCAAATGTTAAGCTGTGGCATTTCGGTAGTGTCAAACATGCACTTTATTTGAACCAGGCCGTTCAAACCCAAATAAGAGAATTTTGCCAAGATTTGTATGGTACCTTTTTAATTTAAAAAAAGTCTTTGTGGATGTTTGGACAATATTAGTGAAAGAATAATTTGCTATCGCAGCACCAGTGGACTGATGAGGTTTTACACCCTCTTGGAAATAACTGATGGCGAATGACCAGCTCAACACCTCCTTGAGCTTGTCAACTCAATGGACCTCTGTTTCCATGGCAATTCTTTCCTCTGTGCTGCGAGAGATGGTTAGGAGGCCATGCCCTGCCAGCTCCCAGTTTGAAGTTCAAGGGCAGTTGGTAACCAACTTCATTAGGGAATTAACAAGGAACGTTGCATAAGACCCCCTTTTGATCACGGGCATAACACGTTCAGTGCAAAAGTAGCCTGGAGTTTGTTTGGCAGCTCCAGAATGCTCTTCCCCAAGAGTTGATCCACAGTTTCAGTTCTCACAAAGGCCTGCTTCTTTGACCTTTTGGGGGATTTGCTCTTGCAACGTACTTTTGTCACAAGGAGAGTTTGGCAAGGCATAAGCCAGCAGCTGTCTGACAGCCAATGTATGGAGTCCACCGACCCAGCTCAGAGCACTGTGTGCTGCTCCTGCACACCACACAGCTGTGGCCATCAAGTTCACCAGAAGTCTGAAAAGGCACTTCCTCACAGTAAGAAATCCTGTACTCTAGACAAGGAATCCAAATGAGGTTACATGAAGATAAACCCACAATATGCATTGGGCAGAAATTTCCAGCTTATCCCAGATTTTATCTATTGTTAAAGGAACTACTTCAGCAGCAGGCTAGGTTTTGACACATGAGGATGTTGCAGTTTGAGCTTTCAGTAGCACCCTCCACTTGTGAACAGTTTAACAACGCGTTCCAAAAACAAACTGCTTCCTCTATGAAGGGAAAACTGCATCTTTTGCTATCTGTTGTATTGAGACAGCATCGTCTGGGTCTAGCATTTAACCCCAATCATAAATTGTTTGCCGGTGAATATGAAGGGTGCTCACTGCCTCCTGTCAATTCAAATGATAGAAAATTGTACATCATTGGACCACTTAGTACAGGCTAAACTACTGAATGTGTTTATATTTGCAACTCAATTATGATTCCTAGAAGCAAAACTAGATACTACAAGGTGCAATCCACGATTTATACTACGTACAAACTGTTGACTTTAAAACAGTCCGCAGTTCTTCCAGCTTCTCTCGGCAAACTCGAGAAGACACGGGGTAATTTTGGACTTGCTGCGCGGGCATTGCGGATTAGCCGCCCATTACAGAAACTGCTCAATATTCCTTTGCATTGATATCGATGTCTCTGGTACAGAAGCACTGCTCGCAGAACTCCGTCCTTCTCCACTTGTAGCTTTACAACGAGCAGGTACTGCAGGATATTTTCTCTTTCAAGTTAAAGCAATTTCTTTGGGGTCATACAAATAAAACGTCAACAGTCCAGAGATCTTAGTCAACGATGGTATAATGACCTGCGTCTGTTGCATTTCCTCTTGTTTTAAAAACAATTTGATCTGCATCTGTGAGGTTTAAGAAATTCACAATTTTTCATTGTTGGTTAGTTAACTTATATTAAAAGCAGCACAGTTTCCGCTAGATTGCACTGATTTTATCAGCGCAATCCGCCTGCTTATTTTAACGCCCGATGATGATCGGAAATCACATTTTTCATCTGGCTTATCGCATCTGGAGGGACGCAAAAGAGCAGATCCTGTTTGATCAAACAGCATGCTCCAGCTGCAAGTCGGGCAAAGTGTCTCGAAGAGGTCATTTTAGTTTCCAATAAAGTGCCTGCAGTCCCTTTTAGAAGTGTGTTACCACCGCTTTTAAAATGGCATACAAGATATACACACACTTGATTGAATGAAAATTCTATTTTGCAAAGACATCCTGCCCAAACAGGCCCCTGGCAGACTGCAGACAAAGCTAGTGGAGATGCCTGCAATAGAAAGTGGCTTTATGGTGATTGATGCTCTGTAGGGATGAGTAACAAAACCTCAAGGCTATCCGTGAGATAGGTGCAAGGAACAGATCCAATTTTCATGGCTCATGCAGACCCAATGTATAGATCACAATAGACTCTATAGTTGCTGTAGTCAGTTTAATATCTCATCTGAGGATGGCACCTACAAAAATGCAGTACTCCCTCGGTACTGCACTGGAAAATGGACCTGGATTATGTGCCCAAGTTCTGGAGTGGGTTTGAATCCACATCCTTCTAAGCAGGTGAGAGCACTGTCAACTTTGTCAAATTGACATCAACCATTTAGCAAGTAGTTACATAATTATATTATGAAATCCTGTTAATTTCAAATCATTCTTAATTTTAACGTAATCAAAAAGTAGTTAGCTCAATTAACAGGAAAAACTAGTAACGCAAGAGACTTATCTACCATTGGTATATCACAGGTCACAAAAATAGCTGTTAATAACTAGACTTGGTGGACTCCTGATATGGTTTTAATTAACAATTTTAGACAAGACTGCTGATGCTGTATTCTGATAGCAGGTTCAGGTCAAAAGTCGAGTTTATCCAAATCACATAGTTCACTGAGCCTGGTAGGTGAGACCAAAGCTATTTGTAATAGAGGCTATTGGCTGTGAGGAAAACGTGTGAATTCAATTCTAAGATAAAAGTGGTAACCTTATGAGATAAACCTTAACAATAGAAGATGCTGTACTAGTGAAATCTCTCACTCTCCACCCGCACAAAAAGAATACATGGGGAGGATTATCTGGCTCTGAATCAAAAGTGGAAGTGCTAAAGTGCTAGCTGAACTATTCTTGGCTCCGGTGTTTTTGATGTGCTATTTGGTTTCCTGGAGTGACCAAATATTGTGCATTCACTTGGTTCCTAGATGTGCTTTCTATCCCGTCAAGCAAGCATCTAGAATTATTGCAAGGAATGGCTGTGGTTGTATATCATCCCTGAGTCTACCATACAGAAGTTTCTGCAGATGCTGCATAGCTCTTGCTCGTTCTGGGGTGGGTAGGTGGGGTGAGGGAAAAGGGGGATGCTTGAACAGGCACTTCATTAAACATTTAGCTGAAATGGCTTCCTGACAGTATGGTGTACTACACCACAGCATAGAGGCAGTCATTCATTTAAGAGTCCTGAAGCAAGCTCTTGCTGTGCTGTATTGCTGGTGTGAATAAAGCCATCTGCTTTTAAAATTTCCACAACACATCCTGGTGACAGGTAAGCTTATCCTTCGTACTAGTTCGAGCCTGACTCTTGTGAGCCTGATGACCTGAGAGGGTTCCATATAATAAGGTGAGAAAATAGGAGTGAAAGTGAGATGGATGTACTGTAGCCGTCATAAAGTCATCTCAAGAAGCAGCTGAGCAACTCCGTAAACTTGCGCTCATCCAAAACTCTACTGCCCACATCCTAACTCGCGCCAAGTCCTGTTCACCCATCACCCCTGTGCTTGGTGACCTACATTGGCTTCCGGTCCGGCAATGCCTCGATTTTAAAATTCTGTAACCTCTAGTCCTAGATCTCTGCACTCCTCCAAGTCTGACTTGTGCATCCCCGATTTCTATTGCTCCACCATTGGCGGCCGTGCCTTCAGATATCTAGGCCCTAGGTTCTGGAATTGCCTCCCTAAACCTCTCCACTTCTCTACCTTTCCTCCTTTAAGTCGCTCCTTAAAACTTACCTCTTTGACCAAGCTTTTGGTTACCTGTCCTAATACCTTTTTGTGTGGCTCGGTGTCAAATTGTGTCTGACACTGCTCCAGTGAAATGCCTTGGGATGTTTTTAGTATGTTAAAGGCACTATATAAGTGCAAGTTGTTGTAGTTGTTTGAGCAGTGGCCATGTTTCCCCCAGTCTGCATATAAAATGGCAAACGGCAGGAGTC
Organism: Heptranchias perlo; assembly: GCF_035084215.1. Taxonomy (NCBI): domain Eukaryota; kingdom Metazoa; phylum Chordata; class Chondrichthyes; order Hexanchiformes; family Hexanchidae; genus Heptranchias; species Heptranchias perlo. Next base: position 12,014,811 of record NC_090348.1, on the reverse strand, counting down.
AGAGTGGAGGCAGAAAAAGCAGGGCAGAAAGCAAAAGCAATTAACAGCCTACATGACTGATACTCCCCAATAGAATACTAATATAAAGAAGCTTCACAATGTCTTAGCCTCATTAATCTTTATCCGTTAGAAGTTCAAGGGTTACCACAGGAGGCCCTTCGTCTCCTACTATCCCTGGTTGTGTAATTTCTGGTGCTGGCGTTCAATCTCAGTCTTTTTATTGCGGAATTCAAAATGGCGTACAATGCCCATTTAAAGTGCCAAAATAGTAATGTGCAAATTATCTGTGATGGGCATAATCTCATGGGTTCAATGATGCAGGCTGTCATATAATGTGCACTTTATTTGTCATAGATTCATAGAAATTACAACACAGAAGCAGGCCATTCAGCCCATCATGCCTGTGCCAGAGCTAGCTCTTCAAATGGAACTGCTTATTCTAGTATTAATTCTGAATTAATGTCCTCTCATTACCAATTCGCCAACCAGTAGAAACAATCTTTCACAAGTTATCCTCTTAAAATCATTCATAATTTTGAAATCCTCTCATAGATTACCCCCTTAATCTTCTCTATTCCAGTGAAAATGACACCATTTTTTAAGTCTTTCTCCATGACTAACCTCTCGTTCCTGGTGTATCATTCTAGTGAATCTTTTGCTGTGCCTTTCCAATAGCTATAATATAATTTCTATAGTTGGGTGCCCAGAACTGTGGACAATAGTCCAACTGTGGCCTAAACTATGTCTTGTATAAATTCAACACCACTTCCTTGTTTTTATATTCAGTGTCACTATGTAATAAAACTAGAATCTCATCCAACTATTTATAATCTTCTCTACCTGCTCTCTCAACAATAAAGACTGATGTATCTTCACCCCTCGATCTATCTTGCTCCACTCTGTCTACTTATAATACATATATTTGGAGCTTTTCATATACAGGGTGATTCCACAATCCTAGAGGAGAGCAGCATTTGCAGGCAGTGCATCTTGGGAAGCTGTGAGTGTCCATCCTGTCATATTTGAGCCATTTTAATGGCTGGGTGCCTGTGATTTCCTGAGATACGTTCCATGTGAGCACTGCTCCCTACAGGAAGCACCAGATCATGTAATCACCTCCAAAACCCAGATACCTCTGACACTCCAGTAATGCGTAGTCACAGTGCAATATGCAATTTAACCTGTAAGTGAAATGTGTGGTGACCCAGACCATTAAATTTCTTTCAGCGAGTAGAAAGCCATATGAGAGAAACCAGTGTTCTGTTTTCTCATTACCTTACTTTCCCTAAATAATTGGGCAGCATAAATGATCTAAAAGGCACCCAATGGCACAAGGAACAAGATTGTTATCATACTAGTAGTAATATTTTCTTCGGATGATTACAAATGGTCTTTGGCATTATATGCTTATGAAATAACTTAAAGTAAGCTCAACTAATTTAAGGTAATTTTCAAATTGTCTTTGATATTAAATCTATATTTCCTGTTTGCCAAACCGGCAACTGCAGAAGCTACACTACAATTTAACACTAGCTTTGTATTCAGGCTGTTGGCTCAAACAGAACCCAGGATTGTATGTTGCAAAGGTTCTGTAAAAACTAACAGTTCACACACAGAGTGAAATTTCAGAATTAGAAACATAAACTGATGAACTAAAAGTAATCAGCATACTAACTAGTAGCGTGTCACCCTTGACAGAATGTTCTAGAACTAAACTTGATGACTTTCATATCATTTGAAAGGCTGAAAGGACTCAAAACTGCTAAAATAACCAGTGACGGATGGTATAGACCCAAGGGTGCGAAATGAGACGAGGGACAAAATCTACAGTGCTCCTGATGATCATGAGGGAATCAATGAAGACAGGAGGTGCCACTGGATTGGAAACAAATTTTCCAAAGAAGAGGTGATTCTTTGATGATTGAGAGGTGATCTGATCGAGGTGTTTAAAAAGTTAACAAGATTCGTAGATACAGAGAAAGTATTTCCTCTGGTTGGGGAATCAAGAACGAGGGGACATAATAAAATTAGAGCTAGGCCATTTAGGACGGAAATCAGGAAGCACTTTTTCACACAAAGGATAGTGAAAATCTGAAACTCGCTCCCCAAAAGGCTGTGGATGCTGAGTTAATTGGAATTTTCAAGACTAAGATTGATAGATTTTTGTTGGGTAAGGGTATCAAGGGATATGGAACTAAGGCAGGTAAATGGAGTAGAGGTACAAATCAGCTGTCATCTAATTGAATGGCGGAGCAGGCTCAAGGGGCTGAATGGCACTCTCCTGTTCCTAATGTTCCTTTGTGACAAAACAAACCAGGGTAACTGCAACCCATTAGTCTTGCATCAAAAGCTGGCCATAATCACTATACCACAATATTTATATAGACTGACAATTCAAAATTATTCACCAATAATGTATTGATCCCATTTTACTGAAGTGACCTTAAAATGCTATTTTTAAAAATGATTTTCACTTGTTCAAACATCTTCTTTGCATAGAATGTAGTTAACTTAGCAATTATTATTAACCCATGGTGAATCTTAGCAAATTTTATATGGAATGCTTTATTTCTGTAGGAATTCAACTTGAAATGGTAAATAATTGTTGGGATGGAAACATGGTTGCCATAGCATTAAGTATTAACATTCCATTTTGGGCTAATCTCTTTTATTTTTCACTTGCATTAAACATGTTTCTTTACCTTTAAGACAAATCGGACTCCCATTCAAAGGGTCTGAGCATGAAACCCAGCCTCAACAGATATTTGGGGCTCGATTTTTGGATGTCCAAGCGGGTGGGTTTGTGGCGGAGGGGCTCCGAAAATTGGGGATTCCCGCGGCAGGTCCGGAGCCCGTCTCCAACCCGCCCACTTCCGGGCTCCCCAATGACACGCTTAGATGCTCGCGCAGCCCCCGCATGCGGGACTCCCGCCGGCAATTAAAGCCGTTGGGATCCCGCTTAAGGGGGAAACACTCCCAGTTGAAATGGACGTGTTGCAGCCACCAGCCTATGGGAGCTGCAAAGGTTCATTTGACAGGTTTGGGGGGGGGGAGACCCTCACTCATTTCAGGAGGCCACTCTGTCACTTTGGACAAAGTTTGGCCTGCACCACCCTCCTACTAACAATAAATTTCACAAACTTGCAACCTCAACCCCGGTGTCCAGACACATTTACCTACCTTGCGGACCCCGTCAAACGTACATCTTCCAGATGGGGGCCGCTGTAGCTGCAGTCATGACCTCCTCGGAGGACGAACAGCATCACCAGCCTCGCTGGCCACGCCGTCCACCTCTGACACGTGGAGCTCCACAACACAGTGCTGTGACACATCCACCTGCACAGCAGGAGGGAGGGCAACTTCAGAGACAGATGCATCGCAGAAGACACTACCCTCGCCACAGGGTCTACAGACCGAGGTTCAGCTTCCTGGACCTCTCTGAGCAGCAGTGCATATGGAGGCTCAGAGTCACTCGACATGTAGTCGTACACATCTGCAGCCTCCTTCATGCCGAGCTGTTCCCAGCTGGCCCAAGCATCATCTTCTTACCTGTCGCTGTCAAAGTCACCACTGCCCTCAACAACCTCTCCTCCACATCCTTCCAGGGTGCCACCAGGGACATCGCCAACGTGTCTCAGTCGTCCACACAAAAGAGCCCTGCAAATACACCTACACCCACTCTGCAGTGACACAATGGGTGGCATCAGTTCTGGGTCTTCATGGTGATCCTCAGGAAAGGGCATTATTGCACAAACCAGACAAGATTTGCAAAGACATGGCAGTAGTGGTGTCAATATAATATGTAATGTGAGTTGATCAGAAATCAAATATAAGTAAAAACCATGACAAACCCTCAAACACCATTGTGCATTCCCTTCATGCTCACAACACGTTTGCCTTACGCTTCCTTCTATGCATATGTGATGCATGCCCTGTGGCTGCAGCACAGGTAGTGGCAGGTTGGGTGAGGCTGACCGTGAAAGAGATGCATGAGAGGGTGAGTATGAGATAGAGCCATGTGATTGTATGAGGATTGGGTTGAGTGGTAGTGGTGGGTTGAGTACTGGCGAGGTGAGTAAGTGCAGGTAAGATGAGGATGAGTTTTGAGTGGGTGTGAGGAGTGATGTGACAGAGTAGTGTTGGCAGTGCAGAAGGAGATGTGGGGTGGGGCCAGTGATGTGGCAGACGGAGTGTAGGGGAATGAGTAAGTTTACTCACTTCGGCTGACCTACTTAGGTCATTGAAGCGCCTCCTGCACAGTATGCAGGTGCGTGGTATGTTGGTGGTGCAGGTGAGCTCCTCTGCCACCTCGAGCCAGGCCTTCGTGGTGGCAGAGGCAGGCCGCTTCCTCCTGTCTGCCAGGTGGAAGATCTCCCTCCTCCTCCTCCTCCTCCTCCTCCTCACCCCGTCCAGTAAGACCTGGAGTGAGGCATCATTAAGCCTGGGAGCAGCCTTCCCCCTGGGCTACTCCATGTTGTAATTTTGGCTCTTTTCTGCAGCATCAGTCAGTGGAGGACTGGCCCTTTAAATAGGGCTCCTCCAGCTGACAGCCTATGATGTGGGTGCTCAGTCCGCCCGCTGCGCAGCTTCCAGTGCGAAACCCGGAAGCCAAGGTAAGTGCTTTCAATTAGGCTGCGATCACGTGGGGAACCCATCGATTTTACTGGACACGTTACCCACACGCCCAGTCGACCCCCCGCTGCCAACTCGCCTCCCTCCTAATATCGAGCCCTTGATCTTCCATTAACACATTTTTGTCAGTTCTTAACCTGCACAGTATTCGCGATTTATAGTATAATGTGATAAAGTTTGAACTTTTCCATCAATGAACTTTCAAAGGAAAGTAGTTCCAGTAATTAGAATGTAATGTGATGTCTCCATGAATATGAAAAATATTTCATAGATTTGGCATCATCACATGGCAAAAAGAAAACAATATCAAACAATATAAAACACAGCACAACTTTAGTATTAACTGTGTACCATTTTAAACCATTCTGTAAAGAGGGAATTGGGTGGTGTAGTGGGTTAGTACACTATCATTTCATCTCTGGGAGTTGGGTTCCAATCCCACCGAGCCTAATGGGATGAAGGTCTCTCGGCTGTGTGTAGCAGTCCTGCATGAAATGAGTTCGAGCAGTTTCACTTCCTAATAGGCATGAGAAACTGCACACAAATTGGCATTTCACTCATAAGTAGGGCTAGTGTAAGAAATGGAAAACTTCAGAATGGTGCAGTTTTGAATTAGGGCATGTTAGAGGGAGCTCTTGACTATGACATGAGAGTGCTTGATTGTGAGACTGGGTTTCTAAAGTGGAAAAGTGTTTTACTTCCAGTGTTAATAACCCTGACCTACACCAATACAAAAAGATCACCAAAAATAGTTCAAATGTGAATGAATAAATAAATCTTTAAACAGATCTGTGTTATCTTCCAGTATCTTCTTGATCAAAGACATTTTAATTGATGCAGTATAACATCAGAAGATGAAAATTTAAATTGGCGAAGTTCGCGTACAAACATTTAACACACTCGTACTACATTCCTGTGGGCACTGTTTTTACACAGGCGTTAATGGTGTTTATTTAAAATTCAGTGTAAAAATAGGCCCCCAGGACTGTGGTTCGAATGCATTACACATTTGTATGTGAACTTTGCTGATTGGAATCTCTACCCTCTATACTTCTGGCACTTTTTCAAAAATAAATCTTATCATATTCCACGTACTGCTGCTTTATTCCGTGCTTTATGGTGTTGGGGACAGAATATTTTGAGTGTGCTTTTTACAGCTACAAGTCTTCAAAAAAATATCAATGTTATTGCTAAGATAATATGAGGCAGGAGAATGTAAAATCATTGAACTGTTGAAACGATAGAGATAACCTCGCTCGACGATAAGGATGAGAGTACTAAAGTCTGATTAGGTTACTGTTCGCTAGTAACATTTGTGCTCGACAGGCTGGTAAAAGCTTTGAAGAGATCAGAGACCTGAACTTTTTAAAAATCGCGCATTGATGCAAGGGTGTGAAAGGCTGGCCCAGTAAGAAGCAAGTAACCAGACTGTGCTGAAAAATCACTGTGGTAAATTTTTGTTGTTGCCAACTGGGCGCTAAGAATCGTCTGGAAGACGCTCAGAAAAGAAAATCTGGAGGGGAGGATTGCACACCGTAACAGAACGGGCCTGATTTCCCTTCCGTTGAAATGAATGAAAGGAAAATCCAGCAGGTTGTGTAAGGAGGGTGCAAAATTTCCTCCCAGGCTTTCCTATCTGTGCTCTGTCCAGGCGATTTCTTAGCAGTAACATTGAAAATCTTCTAAGTTAAGAACATAAGAACATAAGAAATTGGAGCAGGAGTAGGCCATACAGCCCCTCGAGCCTGCTCTGCCATTCAGTAAGATCATGGCTGATCATCTACCTCAACTCCTGTTTCCCGCCCGATCCCCATATCCCTTGATTCCCTTAGAGTCCAAAAATCTATCGATCTCAGCCTTGAAAATACTCAACGACTGAGCATCCACAGCCCTCTGGGGTAGAGAATTCCAAATATTTACGACCCTCTGAGTGAGACGACCCGAGAGCGGGAGACTCACAGAGACCGGAGCGGGATCGGATCGGAGGATAAAAGGCGAGGCCCGAGAGCGGGAGAATCACCGAAACCAGAGACCGGAGCGGGATCAGATCGGAGGTATAAAAGGCGAGGCCCGAGAGCGGGAGAATCACCGAGACCAGAGACCGGAGCGGGATCGGGATCGGAGGATAAAAGGCGAGGCCCGAGAGCGGGAGAATCACCGAGACCAGAGACCGGAGCGGGATCGGGATCGGAGGATAAAAGGCGAGGCCCGAGAGCGGGAGAATCACCGAGACCAGAGACCGGAGCGAGATCGGGATTGATCGGAGGTATAAAAGGCGAGGCCCGAGAGCAGGAGAATCACCGAGACCAGAGACCGGAGCGAGATCGGGATCGATCGGAGGTATAAAAGGCGAGGCCCGAGAGCGGGAGACTCACAGAGACCGGAGTGAGAGCGGGATCGGGATCGATCGGAGGTATAAAAGGCGAGGCTCACTCTGAGACCGAGACTCTGAGACCAGCGGCAGAGTTCGGGGTGACGTCACCAGTCAGAAAGTGACGCGGCACAGAGGAGGCAGCTGATTGGTGAGTAGGTTCAGGTGAGTATTTCTACCATTTTACTGTAAGTAAAGTAATAAGAAAGGGAAGGTCTGCAGGTTTTATAGCAGGTAGTGTTTTTTTTAGTGAACCTAGGTCCCTAGTATAGTTAACATTTTCTAATTTCAACGTAATTTAAAAAGGGTAACTAAGCTAAGGCAAGTCATGGCAGCAGACCTCGCACCCGTGATATGCCCCTCCTGCAAGATGTGGGAAGTCATGGACACTACCAGTGTCCCTGCCGACCATGTGTGCAGGAAGTGTGTCCACCTGCAGCTACTGACCGATCGTATCTCGGAGCTGGAGCTGTGGGTGGACTCACTGTGGGGCATCCGCAATGCAGAGAAACTCGTGGATAGCACGTTTAGCGAGTTGGTCACACCGCAGGTAAAGGGTGTACAGGCAGGAAGTGAATGGGTGACCACCAGGCAGAGTAAGAGGTGCAGGCAGGTAGTGCAGGGGTCCCCTGTAGCCATCCCCCTCTCAAACAGGTATACCGTTTTGGATACTGTTGTGGGAGATGGCTCACCAGGGGAAGGTGGCAGTGGCCAGGTTCATGGCACCGTGGCTGGCTCTGCTGCACAGGAGGGCAGGAAAAAGAGTGGCAGAGCTATAGTGATAGGGGACTCGATTGTAAGGGGAATAGACAGGCGTTTCTGCAGACGCAACCGAGACTCCAGGATGGTATGTTGCCTCCCTGGTGTAAGGGTCAGGGATGTCTTGGAGCGGCTGCAGGACATTCTGGAGGGGGATGGTGAACAGCCAGTTGTCGTGGTGCAGAAAGGTACCAACGATATAGGTAAAAAACGGGATGAGGTCCTACAAGCTGAATTTAGGGAGTTAGGAGTTAAACTAAAAAGTAGGACCTCAAAGGTAGCAATCTCAGGATTGCTACCAGTGCCACGGGCTAGTCAGAGTAGGAATGACAGGATAGCTAGGATGAATATGTGGCTTGAGAGATGGTGCAAGAGGGGGGGATTCAAATTCCTGGGACATTGGAACCGGTTCTGGGGGAGGTGGGACCAGTACAAATTGGACGGTCTGCATCTGGGCAGGACTGGAACCAATGTCCTAGGGGGAGTGTTTGCTAGTGCTGTTGGGGAGGGTTTAAACTAATGTGACAGGGGGATGGGAACCGATGCAGGAAGTCAGTGGGAAGTAAAGTGGTGACAGAAACAAAAGGCAGTAAGGGAGAGTGTACAAAACATGACCGGACAGATGGTCTGAGAAAGCAGGGCAAAGACCAAGGGAAGTCTAGATTAAACTGCATTTATTTCAATGCAAGAAGTCTGATGGGCAAGGCAGATGAACTCAGGGCATGGATGGGTACATGGGACTGGGATGTTATAGCTATTACTGAAACATGGCTAAGGGAGGGGCAGGACTGGCAGCTCAATGTTCCAGGGTACAGAAGCTATAGGAAAGATAGAGCAGGAAGTAAGAGAGGAGGGGGAGTTGCGTTCTTGATTAGGGAGAACATCACGGCAGTAGTGAGAGGGGATATATCCGAGGGTTCGCCCACTGATTCTATATGGGTAGAACTGAAAAATAAGAAGGGAGAGATCACTTTGATAGGATTGTACTACAAACCCCCAAATAGTCAACGGGAAATTGAGGAGCAAATATGTAAGGAGATTACAGACAGCTGCAAGAAAAATAGGGTGGTAATAGTAGGGGACTTTAACTTTCCCAACATTGACTGGGACAGCCATAGCATTAGGGGCTTGGATGGAGAGAAATTTGTTGAGTGTATTCAGGAGGAATTTCTCATTCAGTATGTGGATGGCCCGACTAGAGAGGGGGCAAAACTTGACCTCCTCTTGGGAAATAAGGAAGGGCAGGTGACAGAAGTGTTAGTGAGGGATCACTTTGGGACCAGTGATCATAATTCCATTAGTTTTAAGATAGCTATGGAGAATGATAGGTCTGGCCCAAAAGTTAAAATTCTAAATTGGGGAAAGGCCAATTTTGATGGTATTAGACAGGAACTTTCAGAAGTTGATTGGGAGAGTCTGTTGGCAGGCAAAGGGACGTCTGGTAAGTGGGAGGCTTTCAAAAGTGTGTTAACCAGGGTTCAGGGTAAGCACATTCCTTATAAAGTGAAGGGCAAGGCTGGTAGAAGTAGAGAACCTTGGATGACTCGGGAGATTGAGGCCCTAGTCAAAAAGAAGAAGGAGGCAGATGACATGCATAGGCAGCTGGGATCAAGTGGATCCCTTGAAGAGTATAGAGATTGCCGGAGTAGAGTTAAGAGAGAAATCAGGAGGGCAAAAAGGGGACATGAGATTGCTTTGGCAGATAAGGCAAAGGAGAATCCAAAGAGCTTCCACAAATACATAAAGGGCAAAAGAGTAACTAGGGAGAGAGTAGGGCCTCTTAAGGATCAACGAGGTCATCTATGTGCGGAACCACAAGAGATGGGTGAGATCCTAAATGAATATTTCACATCGGTATTTATGGTTGAGAAAGGCATGGATGTTAGGGAACTTGGGGAAATAAATAGTGATGTCTTGAGGAGTGTACATATTACAGAGAGGGAGGTGCTGGAAGTCTTAACGCGCATCAAGGTAGATAAATCTCCGGGACCTGATGAAATGTATCCCAGGACGTTATGGGAGGTTAGGGAGGAAATTGCGGGTCCCCTAGCAGAGATATTTGAATCATCGACAGCTACAGGTGAGGTGCCTGAAGATTGGAGGGTAGCAAATGTTGTGCCCTTGTTTAAGAAGGGCGGCAGGGAAAAGCCTGGGAACTACAGACCGGTGAGCCTGACATCTGTAGTGGGTAAGTTGTTAGAGGGTATTCTGAGAGACAGGATCTACGGGCATTTGGAGAGGCAGGGACTGATTAGGAACAGTCAGCATGGTTTTGTGAGAGGAAAATCATGTCTCACGAATTTGATTGAGTTTTTTGAAGGGGTAACCAAGATAGATGAGGGCTGTGCAGTAGATGTGGTCTACATGGACTTTAGCAAAGCCTTTGACAAGGTACCGCATGGTAGGTTGTTACATAAGGTTAAATCTCACGGGATCCAAGGTGAGGTAGGCAATTGGATACAAAATTGGATTGACGACAGAAGACAGAGGGTGGTTGTAGAGGGTTGTTTTTCAAACTGGAGGCCTGTGACCAGCGGTGTGCCTCAGGGATCGGTGCTGGGTCCGCTGTTATTTGTTATTTATATTAATGATTTGGATGAGAATTTAGGAGGCATGGTTAGTAAGTTTGCAGATGACACCAAGATTGGTGGCATTGTAGACAGTGAAGAAGGTTATCTAGGATTGCAACGGGATCTTGATAAATTGGGCCAGTGGGCCGATGAATGGCAGTTGGAGTTTAATTTAGATAAATGTGAGGTGATGCATTTTGGTAGATCGAATCGGGCCAGGACCTACTCCGTTAATGGTAGGGCGTTGGGGAGAGTTATAGAACAAAGAGATCTAGGAGTACAGGTTCATAGCTCCTTGAAAGTGGAGTCACAGGTGGATAGGGTGGTGAAGAAGGCATTCGGCATGCTTGGTTTCATTGGTCAGAACATTGAATACAGGAGTTGGGATGTCTTGTTGAAGTTGTACAAGACATTAGTAAGGCCACACTTGGAATACTGTGTACAGTTCTGGTCACCCTATTATAGAAAGGATATTATTAAACTAGAAAGAGTGCAGAAAAGATTTACTAGGATGCTACCGGGACTTGATGGTTTGACTTATAGGGAGAGGTTAGACAGACTGAGATTTTTTTCCCTGGAGAGTAGGAGGTTTAGGGGTGATCTTATAGAAGTCTATAAAATAATGAGGGGCATAGATAAGGTAGATAGTCAAAATCTTTTCCCAAAGGTAGGGGAGTCTATAACGAGGGGGCATAGATTTAAGGTGAGAGGGGAGAGATACAAAAGGGTCCAGAGGGGCAACTTTTCACTCAAAGGGTGGTGAGTGTCTGGAACGAGCTGCCAGAGGCAGTAGTAGAGGCGGGTACAATTTTGTCTTTTAAAAAGCATTTGGACAGTTACATGGGTAAGATGGGTATAGAGGGATTTGGGCCAAGTGCAGGCAATTGGGACTAGCTTAGTGGTATAAACTGGGCGACATGGACATGTTGGGCCGAAGGGCCTGTTTCCATGTTGTAAACTTCTATGATTCTATGATTCTATGAAGAGATTCCTCCTCATCTCAGTCCTAAATGTCCAACCCCTTATCCTGAGACTATGTCCCCTAGTTTTAGACATTCCAGGCAGGGGAAACATCTTCTCAGCATCTACCCTGTCAAGCCCTCTTAGGATCTTATGTTTCAATGAGATCACCTCTCATTCTTCTGAACTCCAGAGAGTTTAGGCCCATTCTACTCAATCTTTCCTCACAGGACAACGCTTTCATCCCAGGAATCAATCTAGTGAACCTTTGTGGCACTGCCTCTAAGGCAAGTATATCCTTCCTTAGGTACTCCAGGTGTGATCTCACAAAAGCCCTGTACAATTGCAGCATGACTTCCCTTCTCTTGTACTCCAACCCCCTTGCAATAAAGGCCAACATACCATTTGCCTTCCTGATTGCTTGCTGTATCTGCATGTTAACTTCCTGTTTTTCATGTACAAGGACACCCAAATCCTTCTGAACACCAACATTTAATAGTTTCTCACTATTTAAAAAATATTCAATTTTTCTATTTTTCCTACCAAAGTGAATAACCTCACATTTCCTCACATTATACTCCATCTGTCATGTTCTTGATCACTTACTTAACCTGTCGATATCCCTTTGCACTCTTTGCATCCTCCTCACAGCTTACTTTCCCAGCTAGCTTTGTATCATCAGCAAACTTGGATACATTACATTCGGTCCCTTCATCTAAGTCATTAATATAGATTGTAAATAGCTGAGGCCCAAGCACTGATCCCTGCAGCACCCCACTAGTTACAGCCTGCCAACCCGAAAATGACCCGTTTATTCCTATTCTCTGTTTTTTGTCTGTAAACCAATCCTCAATCCATGCTAATATATTACCCCCAATCCCATGAGCGCTAATCTGGTGTAACAACCTCTTATGTGGCACCTTATTGAATGCCTTTTGAAAATCCAAATATACTACATCCACTGGTTCCACCTTATCTAACCTGCTAGTTACATCCTCAAAAAACTCTAATAGATTTGTCAAACATGATTTCGCTTTTATAAAACCATGTTGACTCTGCCTGATCATATTATGATTTTCTAAGTGCCCTGTTACTACATCCTTAATAATAGATTCTAATATTTTCCCTACTACTGACGTCAGGCTAACTGGCCTGTAGTTGCCTGTTTTCTCTCTCTCTCCTTTCTTGAATAATGGAGTTACATTTGCTACCTTCCAATCCACGGGGACTGTTCTAGAATCTGGGGAATTCTGGAAGATCAAAACCAAAGCATCCACCATCTCTACACCGACCTCTTCTAAACCCCTAGGATGTAGGCCATCAGGTCCAGGGGATTTGTCTGCTTTTAGTCAAATTAATTTTACTAAAACTTTTTCTTTACTAATATTAATTACTTTTAAGTTCCTCCCTCTCATTAGACCCTTGGTTCCCCACTATTTCTGGAATGTTTTTTGTGTCTCCTATTGTGAAGACAAATATAAAATATTTGTTTAACGTCTCTGCCATTTCCTTATTCCCCCATTATTATTTTTCCCGTCTCTGCTTCCAAGGGACCCATGTTTATTTTTGCTAATCTCTTCCTTTTTATATACCTGTAGAAACTCTTACAATCTGTTTTTATATTTTTTGCTAGTTTAATCTCATATTCTATTTTCTCCCTCTATCAGTTTCTTGGTCATCCTTTGCTGATTCCTAAAACCCTCCCAATCCTCAGGCTTACTACTCTTTTTGGCAACATTGTAAGCCTCTTCTTTTAATCTAATACTATCCTTAACTTAAGGGGAGATTTGATGGAAGTGTTCAAAATCATGACAGGTTTTGACAGAGTAAATAAGGAGAAATTGTTTCCAGTGGCAGAAGGATCGGTAACCAGAGGACACAGATTTAAGGTGATTGGCAAAAGAGCCAGAGGTGACATGAGGAAACATTTTTTTATGCAGCAAGTTGTAATGATCTGGAATGCACTGCCTGAAAGGGCGGTAGAAGCAGATTCAATGGTAACTTTCAAAAAGGAATTGGATAAATACTTGAAGGGGACAATTTGCAGGGATATGGGGAAAGAGTAGGGGAGCGGGACTAATTGGATAGCTCTTTCAAAGAGTCAGCACAGGCATGATGAGCCAAATGGCCTCATCCTGTCCTGTACCATACTATGACATTATGATACTATGAAAATCTACCCCTGCTTTGTTTGACACACATAGTTTAAACTGTAAACGTGGAAACCTCTGCAGGCAGTTTGTCATATTTATGGTGGGTTGTTCTGAAGAACATAGATTGGGTCAGTTACAGCTAATCGGCTCTTATGTCTGGAACTTATACTTGTCATATGACACCTCATCCTGTCACAAACAAATGGTTTGTTCTAAGGCGCAAGCTGTACAGATTTAGGAGTTACAGGAGTTAAACCGCATTCTTGAATTGTGACGTAATGAAAGAAAAATGCCAATAAAATTGCAGTTGATTGTTTCCTGGATGTGCACCAGGTCCTTTACAATCAGCTGAAAGAGGAGAGTTCCATGCACCAGAACAGAGGCTGGAAATTCTGAATGGCGAAACTCATGTACAAACACGTGATGTGCTTATACTACATTCCTGTGTGAAAGAACATTTTGTTCAAGTACTGATTCATTTCTCACATTCACTACAGTCTTGGCTTAACTTGAATATTTGGATAAAGGGTATGTTTTGCTCATAGTGTTCAGTTGGATATAAAAGATCCCATTGCACTGGTCAAAGAAAAGCAAGGGGTTTTCCCAGTGTCCTGTCTTCCCTCAACCAGCATACCAGAGAGAAAACCCCCCAGAGTAATTGATTATTTATCTTATCTGCTCTTTGTGGGATTTTGTTGTGCGCAATTGGCTATTGTGTTTGTGTGCATAACGGCAGTGCCTGTTCAAAATTAATTCATTGGCTGTGAAGCACTTTGGGATGTCATGATAAGGCAATTTTTTTGTTCATGGATTAGTAAAATCTGGTAAATGACAATATATGATAAGCCTACACTAATGTAAACATCCTGATCTACACATCTTCTATAGTGTAGTGCAAAGATGTCTTTGCACGTTGAGCAGCAAACCAAATCTGTGCTCTGAGCTGAAGAACTAAACAGTGATGTAACGTTGTTTAATCACTGTGGTGTTTAAGGTGTTTAGCCTTTCTGAATGGATACCTCATACGAACATACGAACTAAGAGCAGGAGTAGGCCATTCGGTCCTTCGAGCCTGCTCTGCCATTTGATAAGATCATGGCTGATCTGACCTCAACCCTACTTTCCCGTCTACCTACTATAACCTTTGACTCTCTTGTTAATCGGGAATCTATCTAACTCAGCCTTAAAAATATTCAATGACCCTGCCCTCCACCGCTCTCTGGGGAAGGGAGTTCCACAGACTCATGACCCTCTGAGAGAAAAAAATTCTCCTCATCTCTGTCTTAAATGGGAGACCCCTTTTCTTTAAACTGTGGCCCCTAGTTCTAGACTCTCCCACAAGGGGAAACATCCTCTCAGCATCTACCCCTTCTAGTCCCCTCAGGATCTTATATGTTTCAATAAGATCACCTCTCATTCTTCTATACTCCAATGTATGCAGGCCTAACTTGTCCAACCTTTCCTCATAAGATAACCCCCTCATCCCAGGAATCAGTCGAGTGAACCTTCTCTGAACCACCTCCAAAGCAATTAAGTCCTTTCTTAAATAAAGAGACCAAAACTGCACACAGTATTCTAGATGTGGTCTCACCATTGCCCTTTACAACTGTAGCAAAACATCTCTACTTTTATATTCCATTCCCCTTGCAATAAATGACAACATTCCATTTGCCTTCCTAATCATCTCCCAGTCCTCATCTTAGATACATCTCAGATGCACTTATTGGATAAGTAAAAGGGCACTTGTTCTGATTGATTTTTTCTTTGTGCCAAGCTTTGTGGTACTATACACTAATCATACAGTTCTTGGCTTCTACCACTATTGTTTGGTAGACACAAATTTCTAGTTGCACACTTTCTCTGGGATAGTTAACAAAAAAACTGTAACAGGAAACTCCATCACATTTCCATCATTATTTATGAAGGAAAGTCATTGACTCAATGACCATTGCAAGTTCCTCGAGTGTTGATGAAGATACGTTTTAAGAAATTCTGATGGACTAGCAGCAAACAGGCCCTCCCCACAAGAAATAGTTGCCACCAGAAGGTCTTCTGCATAGCTATGTGCTGCATTTCCGGGGAAAAGGCACGTAACTAATGGTCACAGTGCCTAGATATAAACAGAAATTGGCTGTAATGGTAATTGATCCAACCACTCATCTAGAACTGTAATTAGCACTGAGCTGTAAACGGCATGTGTTTTTTGCGTACAGAGTATTCTATCATAGCTCCAGTCATTGTGAAAGAACAAATAATAATAATACACGTGTGAACAGCACAACTCAAAGATTTACTTTTGAAACTGAATGGGCTCAACAACACCAGACAGCTCCTGAACTTTCGGTATTTGGAATTGACAGCAGTACTAGCTTTGAAATAGTTTGCATTTATTTTTAACTTTTTCCATCATTGCAATACAGACCAAACATTAGTAGTTTCTAGATTAAACTTTTTTTTGTATTAAGAAATGTAATATTTTTACGTAACATGGAAAAAATACCAGATGCAAATGAAATATTATTCTTTGATGTATTAAACTATAATTATATAAATCTACACTGTACAAAAATATTTTTTTACTTCCCCAAATATTTAATTTTGTTTTATTTGTAAAATTGCACCACAAGTTATTTCAGTTTGCCATCCAAAAAAAGTAAAACTAAATAGGAAATGACAATAGCAGGCCTCTCATCCAAGATGCTGCCAGTTTATTCTGAGATTTTGCACTGACTGGTACTGACATTCCTTGGAGAATTTGATTGCGTTTCCCATTTTTGGGGGGCAGGTGGAAATATCTGCATTTGTGAGAATAGACAGGCTTTCGCAGAACTGACAACACAACCGTGAAACTGATATCAGATTACAAACATTGGAAACTACTGCATTTAAAAGAACTGGTACTTTAGAATAAGACGACAAGTGACATGTAATAACAAAAGACTTGACAAGCATAGTTATACAAAAAAAATCGGGCATCTGTTCCTTGGCACGTTTTATAGCAATGCAAATTCAAGAGAACCAGGTTGTCTGTTTAAACACAGGTAATGCCAGCACTACCCACTTTGGATTTGTTCTCATAGAACTGTCTCCACAGGATACAAGGTGGAAGAACATTCCAGAACACTGTCGTAGAACTTCAGAGACTTCTCGTGTTCTATGAGTTTCTCCATAAGACCCCCTTTAATACACTGGTCGTCTTCCTGGTGAAGGTCTCTGTACCTGTGCGACATGGCAAAGATATTACATGTCTGCAACAAAACAAACGGAAACATGTATTTTCCTCTCAATGCAATTACCTGTGAGAAATTCGCCAGAATCCCAGAAGATTTAGAAGCATGAACGCAGCCATGAGGAAAAAGAATTTGTCCAAATTTCCAACATTCACATTATTTGGAAACCAATCACCTGATGAGGAAGCAATAATCAGTGTAAAAGGAAACAGACAAGTAATGAAACCGACTTAATAGATCTATCCTCGATCAGAATGTATCACCTATATGTTGCACATTCAAGGAACACCATCGTTAAGGCTGTTCTAGTTATCTTTCTGCATAATTTTGATTCAGAAGATATCTCCAGCCAAGAACAGTTGAAACAATTAAAGATGAAGAAAATGTATGATCTAGTACAAACCTTTTAATAATGAAAATACCATGAGCAAAACATTCCCTTTATCCAATCATTCATATTAAGCAAATACTGCAAAGAATGTGGGGAATGAATCAGTGCCTGAACAAATGTTCTTTTTAAATGAATGTTCCCATTAACAAGATGCTCATTAACTCAATGTATGGTACTTAAACTGACATTTCTTCTGAAAAATGAAATGGCCATTTAAAAATTAGACACTTAAAAAAATTATAATTTAAAAAAAAATCTACATATTCATCTTTTCTTGGTGAGTATTTTTGGCTGGTTTAAGTAGGTTTTTTTTGTTAAAACTGTTGCATTAATAATCATGTTTAATCCAGGTTCCCTTTAAACACAGCGCACAGCTGTGGGGTGAAGGATGATGTTATAAATGGGCTAACAATCTAGCTGAATAAGAGGATACAAAGGGTAGTGATCAATGTGGTCATTCTAATTGGACAACTGTGACTGGTGAAGTTCTCCAGGGATTATTCCTGGGGTCTCTGTGAATCACAGAATATTTCTAAATCATCCTGACTAAAGTATTCAAAATTAAAGGTCTAAAATTGCAGATTATGCCAAATGAAGTGGGAAAGATCAGAGGAAAAGGACAAAATTCAAAGGAATGCACAAAGGTTTTGCAACTTGGCAGGCGAATCAGAAATGGGATTTAATATTGATAAATGTGAGGTAGTATGATTGGTACTAAAAAGTATTAAATATGATTACAAAAGAAGGATATATAATTAAATAAGGTGATTCCCAACACAATCTAAATATAACATCTGACTAAACACTGAAATTATTTTCACAGTGCATGGCAGCAGTTGCAAAGGTTAAAACAATGTTGGGGTATTTAAGTAGATTCAGAGAATATAAATCCAAGGAAGTGTTGTTGACACTTCATACAAGGTATTAGCGAGACCAAATATAGAATATTATCTCCAGCTGGGTCCCTCTGCTTCTGAAAAGATGTAGAGGCCGTGAAAAAAAATCAGAGAAAGGCAAGAAAGATCTTGGGCTCTATTTTAGCACCCGCTATCGGGTGCGTTCCTGGCGGGGGGCCTCCGAAAATCGGAGAATCCCGGCGCGGTACCGGAGCCCGCCCCGAACCCGCGCACTTCCGGGTTCCCCGCTGACGTGCCGGCGTGCGCGCGCAGCCCCCGCTGGTGGGAATCCCGCAGGCAATTAAAGCCAGCGGGGTTCCACTTGAAGGTATTTATTTAGGTATTTCAGGTCATTAACTGACCTGATTAAAGGATTATGTGGGATTTTAGAACAAACTGGGACTGTTTCCCACACTGGGGGAAACACTCCCAGGTCAAATGGACGTGTTGCAGCTGTCAGCCTGTGGCAGCTGCAAAGGTCCATTTGACAGGTGTGGGGGGAGACCCTCACTCATTGCAGGAGGCCACTCTGTCACTTGGGACAAAGTTTGGCCTCCACCACCCTCCTCCTGACGGTCAAAGTCACCAACCTGCACACTTACCCCGGGGTCCGGAGACATGTACCTACCTTGCGGACCCCCTCAGATGTACATCGTGCGGATGGGGGCCGCCGTAGCTGCAGTCATGACCTCCTCGGAGGGCGAACAGCATCACCAGCCTCGCCATCCACGCCGCCCACCTCTGACACGTGGAGCTCCACAACAGAGTGCTGTGACACATCCACCTGTACAGCAGGAGGGAGGGCAACCACAGAGAGAGATGCGTCGCAGAGGGCACTACCCTCGCCACAGGGTCCACAGACCGAGGCTCAGCTTGCTGGACCTCTCTGAGCAGCAGTGCACACGGAGGCTCAGAGTCACTCGACATGTAGTCGTGGACATCTGCAGCCTCTTTCATGCCGAGCTGCTCCTGGCTGGCCCGAGCACCATCTTCTTACCTGTCGCTGTCAAAGTCACCACTGCCCTCAACAACTTCTCCTCCGCATCCTTCCAGGGTGCAACCGGGGACATCGCCTATGTCTCTCAGTCGTCTGCGCAAAAGAGCCCTGCAAATACACCTACACCCACTCTGCAGTGACACAATGGGTGGCATCAGTTGTGGGTCTTCATAGTGATCCTCAGGAAAGGGCATTATTGCACAAACCAGACAGGATTTGCGAAGACATGGCAGTAGTGGTGCCAATATAATATGTGATGTGAGTTGGTCAGAAATTCAATATAAGTAACACCCATGACAAACCCTCAGACACCCTTGTGCATCCCCTTCATGCTCACGACACGTTTGCCTTACGCTGCCTACTGCACATATGTGATGCATGCCCTGTGCCTGCAGCACAGGTAGTGGCAGGTTGAGTGAGGCTGGCCGTGAAAGAGATGCACGAGGGGGTGAGTATGAGATAGAGCCATGAGATTGTATGAGGATTGGGTTGAGTGGTAGTGGCGGGATGAGTACTGGCGAGGTGAGTAGGTGCAGGTAAGATGAGGATGAGGTTTGAGTGGGTATGAGGGGTGATGTGACAGAGTTGTGTTGGCAGTGCTGAAGGAAATGTGGGGTGGGGGCGGTGATGTTGCAGACGGAGTGTAGGGGAAAGACTACGTGTACTCACTTTGGCTGACCTACTGAGGTCGTTGGAGCGCCTCCTGCACTGTATGCAGGTGGGCGATATGTTGGTTGCGCTGGTGACCTCCTCTGCCACCTCGAGCCAGGCCTTCCTGGTGGCGGAGGCAGGCCGCTTCCTCCCGCACGCCGGGAGGAAGATCTCTGTCCTCCCCCTCCTCCTCACCCCATGTATTGATACCTGGAGTGAGGCATCATTAAACTGGGAGCAGCCTTCCCCCTGGGCTGCTCCATGCTGTAATTTTTGCTATTTGTTGCAGCATCAGTCAGTGGAGGACTGCCCCTTTAAATAGAGCGCCTCCAGCTGACAGATCGTACTGCGCATGCGCAGCCCGCCCGACGCGCAGATCAGCAGTGGGGAACCCGGAGGAGCAGGTAAGTGGATCCAATTAGTGGATCGTATGCTACAATCGCGCGGGAAACTGACTAATTTCACCGGGCGCGTTACCCACGCGCCCGATAGCCCCCCCCCCGCCGAGAACCCGCAGCCCTGCTAACATCGGGCCCCTTGGATCTATCAATTATGAGGAGAGACTAAGGAAATTGAATATACTCCCTATTACAAAGAAAAAGACTACGGGGCATATTATTTGATTTTGAAATAAGAGAAAAATATATGTGTGGGGAGGGGGGAGTGGCGGGGAGAAAATAACAAAAGCTCGAGTGATAGAATGGGCTGAATTTTGTCTTCTTGTACTTGGCTTATTGTAAGTGTTGGCTTGGTTCAGTGGTGGAAGTCCTCTCTCCCAGTTAGAAGGCTGTGGGTTCAAGGTGCACTTGAAGATCTGAGCATATAATTCAGGCTGACACTTCAGTGCTGTACTAAGGAAGTGCTGCCTATTGTTGGAGGCCCCGTCTGCCTGCTGTGAAAGATCCAATGGCAGTTTTTCAAAGAGCAGGGAGTTCTCCTGGTATCGTGTTAACTAGCACCATCAAAACTGGCTTTATCTCTTACTGTCAGTGGGACAAACTGGCTGAGCACAAACTGGTTGCTGTGTTTCCTACATTACAGCAGTGACTATGCTTCAAAAAAGTAATTAGTTGGCATTGAAGCACATTGGGACGTCCTGAGGATGTGAAAGGTGCTGTATAGATGCAAGTTCATTCTTGTAGGAAAAGCTTACTTTTGCCAAATTTGCTTTTTAACTATTCAAAGTGAAATCATGCAATTTTTAAAAAGTACATCCTGTAAACAAACTGCTCTTACCTCCAGATATTTGGTAGATAGTTTGAATAATAATTGCTCCCACAAAGCAGCCTGCACCATTGAAGAGAGTCATGAAATGCATGGCAATTCCTCGAATGCTCCTTGGAGAAAGTCTAAATGTAATCAGTGTACCTGTAAACAAAGATAAACAGAAGACTCAATGATTTAAAGCAACTAATGAACTTTCGGAGTGCTTTATGTTTCAATGCCACGGAACGTTGGTTCCTTTTTACTGCTGCATGCTTAAAATAGACCATTTTAATTAATATTTGTATTTTAATCAATTCATTTGTACATATAAGCATTAGCCAACCTTATATGACAAAATATGAAGTCTCTGTGGAAATTAAAACTGTGAATAGAATTCTTGTACATTGTAATTTTTTAGACAACAGTTTGATAATACAAAGTTAAATGAATTTCAGTGAGTTCTATTTTATAAGTGGTTTAGTTGCTATATTAAAAGATTTTTGGGGTGCACACTGTTAATGCTCTAAGTGCACTCATTGGGGGCTGTAAACAAATATATTATGGAGAGAACAGCATAGCTGGAATGTGAATTCACATATATTATATGTATAAACACACACGCACACCCACATATATATATATATATACAGTGAAACCTGTACAAAGGGACACCTCCAAAAGAGGGACACTCTGACAGTCCCAAATAATTTACTGTGCATGCAATAACCATTTTGAAAATAGGGGCACCTGCAAATAAAGGACACCTGATGCAAGTCCCTTAGGTGTCTCTAATTTACAGGTTTCAATGTATATATATGTTTGTATATTTTTATATATATATGTGTGTTTATATATATATATAACACATACACACACACACACATACATATACTGGGAATGATGTTCTAAGCTCGTGCTGGCAGCAGGGAGTCTTGGCCATCAGTCGCATATATCGGGTAAGTAAAGTTAATTGATGGAAAATCGTGGGCAGCACGCCCGTGATTTCCTGACGTGCACTGTGGTCGAGCGAGAACTCCTCCTTGGCCGCGCAACCTCAGAAAATCGACCCTAATGTTCTATGGGCGCGGCAGAAAGGAAATTGACCAAGTGCACCATCATCAACAGAGACCACTATTAACTGTACCCCACAATAACTTCAGTCACAGGGAAAATCATTTTGCATATAAAAAACACATTTCTTGAGATGCGGCTGTCACTTGCGAGGTCACATTTATTGCCCATCCCTGAGAAGGTGGTGCTGAGCCTTCCACTTTAACCTCTGCAGTACCTGTGATGGTGGCGCTTCCACGATGGTACAAGGCAGGGAATTCCAGGATTTTGACCCAATAACAATGAAGGAATGCCGATATATGTCCAAGCCAGGACTTGGAGGGGAATTTGGAGGTGTTCCCATGAGATTGCTGCTCTTGTCTTTCTCGGTGGTACAGCTAGCAGGGGAGGTGCTTGTTGAGTTGGTGCAGTGCATTCCTCTTCAGCAAGGCTCCACACCAGGAGCAGAGCATTACAAAATTACCCCCACTAGAGTAAGCATTCTTGTCATTCCTTCCATTAGAAACGTTTCATTTTTTGGAAGATTTTTAAGTAGGCAACATGTTAGCCTCGCTGTTAGATTTCAGCACAATCTCTTTCTAAAGAGCTGGGATGCATGTAGGTCTGTGCATGGAGTGTCAAACCGTAAAATCTACCCCGTGATTCAAAATTAGAACATTTGACAAACTATCGGGGTTAAAAAAAAATACTTTTGGAAATTTGCAAAAGAAAAGTTTTTGGAAATAAATCACTAATCTCATAAGAGTTTTGTACTTACAGGCAGGTGTGACCAGTGCCTCAGCAATTCCAAGCAAAAGGTACTGAGGAGCGAGTTGAAAGCAGGGCATTGAAGACACGAGGAGCACCTTTCCAGATAACGTCTGCTCCACCAGCAGAAAGTTCCTCCTGTGCGCCTCCGATATCCCAGCAACCACCATGGACAACACTGCACACAGGTGACCGATAACTGGAAGAAATAAAAAGCCATTGTGAGGAAATGACAAGAAGGGGAGTCCATTTCTTCCCAGTGCCTCCTCAGTTGCAGGTTCACCAAAAGCACTATCCACAAGTACCTATCTACTCCTCTTTATGTAGTTTCTGCTGGTGCCAGCCAAAAAGACATCACAAAGATGGATACAAATGAGGGAAGCCTTTTTTTCCCATATTAGAATTTTTGAAAAAAAACTTATATTCTCCCATCTCTTCATCTGCCTCTTGAATGAGTTTGAGGTTTTATCCTCCTTCACCCCATCTGGAAACCATGCCAAGTGTTGATCACTCTTTGATCATCACTCTGGTCAGATATCTCATTGCTGTTTGTGGGAGCTTGCTGTGCACTAATTGGTTGCTGTGTTTACCAACGTTATAACAGTGACTACACTTCAAAAAGACTTCATTGGCTGTGAAGTGCTCAGACATCCTGAAGTCGGAAAGGCACTATAGAAAGATGTAGGTTCTTTCTCTACTTAACTGACGATAATTCAGCATGCTGTTTGCTTTGTTTGTTGTCGCCCCACAGTGACGTATTAATTGCCAAATCTACTATCACCTCCAGATCCCTTTCAGCTCAACATTTAGCTACTTCTACCCATTGTACATTGTGATAGCCATTTTGTCTTCCAGTGACTTCATCTGCCACTGATTTGTCGATTTGCAGATTTTATTTAACTACTTTTGTAAGGTCCTTGGCTGCTTTCTCTGACTTAACTGCCCCGCCCACAGTTCAATGCCAACTGCAAGTTGACCATTTTGCATTGGGTTTCTGAATCCATTAATGTAGATGAGAAAGTAGGGGGCTCCAGCACTGAATCCCGTGACACTCTGCGTAGTACTTCCCCTCACCCTGGCTTCATTCCTCTAACGAGTACCCACCACTTCTTTTCTCTCAGCCAGTTCCTTATTCACCCTCTTGCTTTGCCTAGAATTCATAGAATCATAGAAATTTACAGCACACGAAGGAGGTCATTCGGCTCATCGTGTCTGTGCAGGCCAAGAACGAGCTATCCAGCTTAATCCCACTTTCCAGCACTTGGTCCGTAGCCCTGTAGGTTACGGCATTTCAAGTGCACATCCAAGTACTTTTTAAATGCAATGAGGGTTACTGCCTCTACCACCCTTTCAGGTAGTGAGTTCCTGACCCCCACCATCCTCCAGGTGAAAAAATTTCTCCTCAACTCCCCTCTAATCCTTCTACCAATTACTTTAAATCTATGCCCTCTGATTATTGACCTCTCTGCTATGGGAAATAGTTCCTTCCTATCCACTCTATCTAGGCCCCTCATAATTTTATACACCTCAATTAAATCTCCCCTCAGCCTCTTCTGTTCCAAAGAAAACAACCCCAGCCTATCTAATCTTTCCTCACAGCTAAAATTCCCCAGTACTGGCAACATCCTCATAAATCTCCTCTGTAACCTCTCTAGTGCAATCACATCTTTCCTGCAATGTGGTGACCAGAACTGTACACGGTACTCAAGCTGTGGGCTGTCTAGTGTCTTATATAGTTCCAGCATAACCTCCCTGCTCTTATATTCTGTGCCTCAGCTAATAAAGGAAAGTATCCCGTATGTCTTCTGAACCACCTTATCTACCTATCCTGCTACCTTCAGGGATCTGTGGACATGCACTCCAAGGTCCCTCACTTCCTCCACACCTCTCAGTATCCTCCCATTTATTTTGTATTCCCTTGCCTTGTTTGGCCTCCCCAAATGCATTACCTCACACTTCTCCAGATTGAATTCCATTTGCCACTTTTCTGCCCACCTGACCAATCCATTGAAATCTTCCTGCAGTCTACAGCTTTCTTCCTCACTATCAACCACACTGCCAACTTTTGTATCATCTGCAAACTTTTTAATCATGCCCCCTACATTTAAGTCTAAATCATTAATTATATACCACAAAAAGCAAGGGACCTAGTGCTGAGCCTTGCGGAACCCCACTGGAAACAGCCTTCCAGTCACAAAAACACCCGTCGACCATTACCCTTTGTTTCCTGCCACTGAGCCAATTCTGGATCCAACTAGCCACTTTTCCTTGGATCCCATGCACTTTTACTTTTCTGACCAGTCTGCAATATGGGACCTTGTCAAAAGCCTTGCTAAAATCCATGTAGACTACATCAAACACGCTACCCTCATCGACCCTCCTTGTTACCTCCTCAAAAAGTTCAATCAAGTTAGCGTTAGACTCGAATATTTGGAGCAAAACCAGACAGAGACGGAACTGCTGACAAAGTTAAAGTTTATTAGAAAGCTTTGTGCACAAAGGGAGAGTGGTAAGCTTCCTCAAGCTCGTGACTAACTCTCAAAGGAACATCAGCACTACAAGCATGTTTATACCTTTCAATAAGCAACACCCACCTGCTGTGGAAGGTGGTACAGGTTTCCGTGACTACAGTGGGTTTCATTGGGTGGTATAGTTTGCCACTCACTTGTCAGGGGCTACCTTGGGTCATCCCATGACATTAAACATCTCACATTCCTGAGGAGGACCCTTATCAATAAACACATAAGTCCCAGACATTGAAACTACACAAAGGGTCTTCACAAAGTCCTGAGCAGCTGCTCCTATCTGACTCCCTTTTGAGCTGGGGTAACCTTGGAGATACCCACCGCTCCTCCCTTAATCATCCGAAGTAGGATAAACAATGTCGGCTTCGGCCTTGGATAAACTTTCCCTAGTGTTTTCTGGAGATAAGCGAGGTGGTGGCCATAAATCCAACAAACCTGCCTTTGTCAGCTCTTACAGTGTAAGTTACGAACTGCTCCCATAATGGTCAAGTATCCCATCATGCTTTGCTGCTACCTAAATGCTACATGTGCGATTTAACTACTTATGTGTGTGAGGATAAGAGTGGCTAATCATTCTTTAATATATATATCAGGTTAGGTGAGGGGAGGCTGGAGGTTTTGGATTTCTGTTCACAAGCTTATTTTTCCAGTCCAACAGTAGTCAGACACAACTTTCCCTTAACAAATCTATGCTGACTGTCCTTGATTAATCTGTGCCTTTCTAAATGATGATTAATACTGTCCCTCAGAATTTTTTCCAATAATTTGCCCACCACTGAGGTTAGACTGACTGGCCTGTAATTACTCGGTCTATCCTTTTCTCCCTTTTTAAACAATGGTACAACGTTAGCAGTCCTCCAGTCCTCCGGCACCACATCTGTAGTCAGAGAAGATTGGAAAATGATGGTCAGAGCCTTGGTTATTTCCTCCCTTGCTTCTCTTAACAGCCTGGGACACATTTCATCCAGGCCTGGCGATTTATTTACTTTCAAGGATGTTAAACCCCTTAATATTTCCTCTCTCACTATGTTTATCCCATCCAATATTTCACACTCCTCCTCCTTAACTGCAATGTCTACATTGTCTCCCTCTTTTGTGAAGACAGACACAAAGTATTCATTAAGAACAATGCCCACATCTTCCGCTCCACACATAGATTACCTTTTTGGTCTCTAATAGGCCCTACTCTTTCCTTATTTATCCTCTTGCTCTTTATGTATTTATAAAACATCTTTGGGCTTTCCTTGATTTTATTTGCCAGTACTTTTTCATGCTCTCTTTTTGCTTTCCTAATTTCCTTTTTAATTTCACCCCTGCACTTTCTATACTCCTCTAGGTTATCTGCGGTATGGAGCTCTCGGTATCTGACATAAGCTTCCTTCTTTTGCCTTATCCTATCCTGTATGTTCCTTGACATCCAGGGGGCTCTATATTTGGGAGTCACACCCTTTTTCTTTGTGGGAACATATTTGCTCTGAACCCTCACTATCTCTTCCTTGAATGCCTCCCACTGCTCTGACACTGATTTACCTTCAAGTAACTGTTTCCAGTCCATTTTTGCTAAATCACATCTCAGCTTAGTAAAATTGGCGTTTCCCCAATTGAGAACTTTTACTCCTGGTCTATCTTTGCCCTTTTCCATAACTATGCTAAATCTAACTGAACTATGATCACTACCACCAAAATGCTCTCCCACTGATACTCCTTCCACCTGCCCAGCTTCATTCCCTAAAACTAAGTCCAGAACTTGTTGGGCTTGCTACGTACTGGCTGAAAAAGTTTTCATAAATGCATTTTAAGAATTCTGCACCCTCTATACCTTTTACGCTGATTCTATCCCAGTTAATATTAGGGTAGTTGACATCCCTTACTATCACTGCTCTATTGTTTTTGCACTTCTCAGAAATTTGCCTACATATTTGCTCTTCTATCTCCCTCTGACTGTTTGGGGATCTACTGGTCTCCCATTGGTCTCAGCAATCTTTTGTAAGGAATTTTTATGGAAGGTTTTTGGAAAGCTAAGTAGACCATGTCATATGGATTTCCACCGACCACATGGAAAGTCAATTCCTCAAACAATTCCTCAAAATTGGATAAGCAATTTTTGTGATTAGACACAATTTGTTATTCCAGTCATCATTTCCAAATACGTCAGCTCTGGGAAAAAGTTGTTTGAAGGAACTGGTAATACATAAAGCAAACAAGATGAATAAATCATTACTAACAGCTAGGCTGTATAATAAATAAGTTATTCAAGGGCAGATGTGACAGCTTAATATTGGCGCTCATCACCCGTGAGATATGTAGATATTAATCTTCAGTAGTATAAGAGCACAATATGATGTGTGCACCATCTGTTGAATAACTAACCATTACTCCCACTAAAGTCACCCTGGTCTGAAAGAATCATAAGATGTTTGTAAAATTCAGTGTAGGAGGGAAGAACCTGCATTTATATAATGCAATACAGAAATCAACAGGAAGCATTGAAAACTGAAGGGCCGGTCTTCCAAATGCCCATTAATGGTGCGAAGCTTTGCCCTCCGACCCCACACATCAAGAAATTGTCCATAATCTGTTCATTTCCTGATTTGTGCGGGTGGTAGGCGAGGCTTCCTGCTGCTAGTGCACATTCAGAAACTTGGCTCCTTGAGAATAAAGTATTTCCTTTCTTCCCTTCCTCCAGTTTTCTCCTCTTACCCCCTGAAATGCCTGAGTTTGCTGGGATACAGCTTCATGGGTGCCACCAACTCTCTAGTACCTCACCCAAGTGGCCAATTTTTCATATGAGCTAAGATGGTATCAGCAGGCACAGAACTCATCACTCAACCCAGTTCTGTCTTCACCCAATGTCACACATATGCATGTCCCAGCAGAGGAGAGGTCACTGAATAGAAGTCAGGAGTAGGAACCATTGCTGATCTTCTTCTCTCCCCAGTAATGAGAACAATTGTAGCAGCACATACTGCTGCTCAGGCTAAGATAACTAACACACCACAAATCAGAATCAAACCTGGAACCTTCTGTCCTGTGTGGCTCAGGAACATAAGAATTGCTAAACGAGAAAAGACCAAGGCCCATCTAGTTTGCTTTCTAGCATCCTGGTAGTCACATGGTACAATGATAATGGCGTTGTTGACTAATTATAGCAATCAATCCCTATCAATTAGTCTACAACAGACCCAAACATGACTGGAGGAAAACCAAGTGGTGGAGAGCTTTGGGAACCATAGGTCCAAAGTCACCTGTTCCTCCCAAACATGCTGCACTTACCACATGATGTATCTCAAATTACTCATATACTGTTTCCCAAAATATTATTTTCTGAAATTTTCTTAGTAAATAGAATTCACAGAAGCAGGTCATTTGGTCCAACAAGTCTATGCCGTGTTTATGCTCCACAAGAGCCTCCTCCCACCTTACTTCATCTCACCCTATCAACATATCTTTCTATTCCTTTCTCCCTCATGTACTTATTTAGCTTCCCCTTAAATGCATCTATGCTATTCGGCACAACCACTCCATGTGATAGTGAGTTCCACATCCTCACCATTCTCTGAGTAAAGAAGTTTCTCCTGAATTTCTTACTGGAATTGTTAGTGACTATTTTATATTTATACCACACCACATAGTTTATTTGTCCAATCGGCCATCAGGGGAGCTATTTCTGTGTTCCTAATAAATACAATTCAATTTGGCTCAGTTAAGAACAGTTACCTCTCCATGAGTCAGAAGGTTGTGGTTTCAAGCCCCATGACAGACTTGAGCACATAAGCTAGGTTGATACTTCAATTAGTACTGAGAGTGCTGCATTGCTGGAGTTGCCATCTTTTTAATGAGATATTAAACAAAGGCCCTATCTGCTTGCTTGGGTGGAAGTAAAAGATCCCATGGGACTATTCGAAGAGGACCAGGGAGTTCTGTCCGTGTCCTGGCTGGTTTTAATCCATGAACCAACATTGCCAAAAACAGATTAGCTGCTCATTCATTCATTTGCTGTTTGTGGGACCTTGCTGTGTACAAATCAGCTACTGCGTTTGCCTACACAACAACAGCGACTACATGTCAAATGTGAGCCTTTTGGGACATTTGAGGCTGTGACAGGTGCTATATAAATGCAAGTTCTTTCTCTATTATAGAAAGTCATCAGCCCAGTGTAGAAAAACAGTCTTCTGTGAAAAATGTCAGTATTGAGGCAGCATTAATAATGTGTTGACCACTTAACACCTACCCATCTGTGTCAATGGTGATATTGGGTCTCTACGAACAGACAGTAGGCAAGCTCCAATATATTCCAGGAAAGGTGCGAGCAGCAATACAGGAATGAGGCCTATTACATTCAATGCTGCTATTGGAAGGAGAAATCCCCTCAGGTTCAGATTGGAGTGCATTGTTTGTATGAAATATGCCGATGGGATCTGTGTTTATAAATGATAATGTTAGCAGTGATTTTGACGAGCCTTTTGTCTTGGAATACATAACCAATGTAAGCAAAGGTTTCTAAATATCGTTTTAGACATAAAATTCACCCGAAATGTTTCCTCTAATCAAAATACATATAGAAATATGAAATTTGCAGACTAATATTAGATATAACACCACTAGCTATCAGTAAGAGCAGAATCGTGGAATTCTACAGCACAGAAGGAGGCCATTTGTCCCATTGTAACTGTGCTAGCTCTCTAAAGGAGCTATCCAGTTAGTTTCATTTCCCTGTCCCTTCCCCATATCCTTTTAAATTTTTGTTTTTCAAGTATTCATCCACTTCCCTTCTAAAAGTTATGGATTCTGCTTCCACCACTGTCTCTGGTCGAGTATTCCGTGTCCCTGACAACTCTCTGAGTAGAAAAATTCACTCCCTTTGTTCTTTTGATGATGATTCTAAATTTATGTCCTATAGTTACTGACTCACTGAACGGTGGAAATAGTTTTCCCCCACTTATTTTATTAAAACCTCCCTTAATTTTGAATGCCTCTATCAGATCTCTTCTTAACCTTCTCTACAATGAAAAGAGCCTTAGTTTCTCTAGTCTCTCCTGGTATCATAGTGAATCTCTTCTGCATCCTTCCATGGCTGTGACATCTTTCCTAAAGTAAGGAATCTAAAACTGGACACAGTATTCTAACTGCAACCTGACCAACGATTTGTGTGGGTTTAGCATTACCTCTACTTTTGTACTCTACACCCATATTTTTAAAGCCTAGGATCCCATGAGCTATATTTTTACAGTTTTATTAACTTGGCCTGCACCTTTGAAAGATTTGTGTACCTGAACCCACAAATCTCTCTGCTCTTCTACTTCTTTTAAAGTTTTACTTTTTAGTGTATATTTCCACTTCTTATTCTTCCTCCCAAAATGTATTATCTCACATTTCTTCATAATCAATTTTATCTGACATCTATCTGCCTAATATACTAACCTTCCTACACACTACTGTTCTTGTTAACCATGCTAACTATTTTTGTGTAGTCTAAAAATTTAGATATTGTGTCCCTATACCCTAGACCAGATCATTTAAATATATATATTGGAAACAGCAATGATCCTTACACTGCCGCTAATTTACATCTGTCCAATCTGAAAAACATCCATTAATCTCTGCTCTTTACCCAACTTCCTAACCACACTGCCACATTCCCTTTAATACCATGTGGCACCTATCCAGCATCTTATCAAACACCTTTTGAAAATTTGTCATACATGACTTAACTTTTCCAAATCTGTGTTGGTTGTCTTTAATTAATCCATATCTTTCAAGGTCATTATTAATTTTATTCTGTATTACGGCCTCTAGAAGTTTGACCACTACTGATGTTAGGCTAACTGGTCAATGGTTACCTGGTTTATCCTTTTTTCCCTTCTTGAACAGAAGTGTTACATTGGCCAGTTGTCTGGCACAACTTCCATATCCAAGGAAGTTTCAGAGATTGTGGTCAGAGCCTCTGCTATTTCTTCTCTGACTTCCCTCGGCATTGTGGGATGCATGCCACCAGGGCCTGGCAGCTTTTCCACTTTGAACTCCACCCTTTTTTTCAGTACTACTTCCTTCCCTATCATTTTCCTATTTACTCATTCCACCTCCTCCTCTTGTACCCCTTCATTCCCAATATCATTCTTCTGTGAAAACCTGAGGCAATGTACTCAATTGGTATCTTCACCATTCCTTCATCCTCCATAACAAGATTTCCATTTTCATCTTTAATCGCCCCCACACTTTCTTTAACTATTCCTTTACCTTTTTAATAAAATCCTTTACTTTTCCCTTTATGTTCCCCCACCAGTCTTTCTTTAAACCCCCTCTTGGCCTTTCTGATGTTTTTACTTCCCTCTGTATTTTCTATACACAGCTTTGTTTTGATTTATATTATTAGCCCTAGTTTTGTCATATACCCCTTTTTTCTTTCATTTTGATTTGAATTTCTCTGAATGAGAAAGGGAGTGGTAAAGATTATAGTGGATAATAAGAAAATGGCAGACTTGTTAAATGAGCACTTTGTAACTGTTTTCACAGTGGAGGAAGAAAACCAAATACCAGCGGATAAAGGGAACTTGAAAATAAGTCAAGGGGAGGAACTTAGTTGACAATCCAAGTACCTCCGGTTTTTGCTGAACCCCCTTTACTTCTTGTGGGAAAGTCTAGTTTTTACCCTTAACATCTCCTGCCTGAGCATTTCCTGTGAAGGATTCATCCAGATTATTTGAATATGCTAACTGTTGCAAATTGTTGAAGAAGCTTACCTGGAGTATGCAGAACCTGTATAGAATCTGAAAGGCAAATAGTGGAATTAATCTGACAAGGCATTTGACATTGTCCACATGAGCTTCGCTGTACCAGCCACCATAGTTCTCTTTAGCGCGGTCCAACCAGCTGCTCACGTCGCCACTGATGTGACGGTATCTCATACAACACATCTTCAGAGCGTTCACTAAAACGCCAAAAGTTGCCATCAGGGAGCCACCTGCAAATAACGATTTATGGTAAAGAAATGCCAGGAATCGCTGTGACATGTAATGGTTACATCTGGTACTCTCTAACATCATGTAAGATGTTTGAAGCAAGCTTATGGTTCACTATAGAGCAGACGTTGCAAGTTAGGACTCTGCACACAGACCCTCGAGTGACAGGAGCGAGCATCGGGATTTCATGTGTGGAGGTCAGTGGGCTCTGCACAAGTTTCTATCCATAATGAGTGGAAGATCGTTAGGGGTACACTGACTTCCGTGCCCAAATTCCTTCCATATGCTTGCATTGCCTAAACACTGCACCAGAAGCAATAGTTTGTAAAATCTATGTCCTACACATTAGTCCACCTGCTTAAACCACAGTAACAATCGCTTGTTACACATCAGATTTTATCGTGTTCTGAAAGGCTATCGTGTAATGTGCCTCAAGACACCTTTTGTCTTGTTAAAGAGGAAGTCGTGGATTCTGAAAATATGCTGAGAAATGTTTTGGGTGGAATTATTCCATCACTATTAGCACAACTATGATCCTGACACCAATAGTGCCTTTCTGCACACCATGATACATAACCGGTACTTTGGCACATGCATTTCCATGTAATGCCCTTCTGCTATCATCAGAGTCCCAGACTGTGGGGAAGATGGGCCGTACATCCTAGAAGTACTTAATGATGCCAATTCCTCAGAGAACAACAAGGTTCAAAAAAGTGCTAAAAGTGGGCCTGAACATTCTGGAACAGGATTTCAGTTCTTCAACAAGAGAAATGAAATGTTCCAGAACATTACAGCCCCCTTTATCCACTGGTTGACAACTTCTAATTAATCTTCTACTGAAATGTTTTTTTTTATATAGCTTTAAAAATTTCTTTAAGGTGGTTACAATACTGGACAACAACCTAGAGGTCATGTCTTCAACTCCCTCTGTGAAACTGAATTCAATAAATCTGGTAATTTATGGGATGGTTGCAGAAAAAAATGACCATGAAAACTGATGGATTATTGTAAAAACCCAACTGGTTCATTAATGTCCTTCAGGGGAAGGTACCTGTCAGCTCTGCATGGTCAGGTCTACACATGACTCCGTGTGACTCCAGTCCCACACTATGTGGTTGACTCTTAATGGCCAGCAAATGCAAGGAAAACTGCAAATCTAATGGATTGTGAGAGCTATAAAGAGCAACAAAGGGATACAAAGAAAGTGGTAAGCAATGCAATATTAAAAATGAAAAAAGATTGCAAGGGATATCAAAGCTAACAGCAAAAGGTTTTATAAAATATATTAAGAAAAAGAGAGTGGTAAAGGGGAGTGTCATCCCATTAAAGACAGATGCAGGTGAGACTATAATGGATAATAAGAAAATGGCAGACTTGTTAAATGAGTAGTTTGTATTCATTTTCACAGTGGAAAATGAGGTCAAAGTACCAGTGGTACAAGGGAACTTAAAAATTAATCAAGGAGAAGAACTTAGTGGTTTTAATATGTTAAAAAATGGTAATGGTGAAAACAATGGGGCTTAAGATAAACAAATCTCAAGGACCTGATGGTCTCCATCCCTGGATATTAAAAGAAATAGATGAGGAAATTGCAGATGCATGAGTCATAATTTTCCAAAGTTCTCTAGATTCTGGAATTGTGCCTTTAGATTGGAAAATTCAAATATCACTCCATTCTTTAAGTAGGGAGGGAGAGAGAAAACAGGTGACTACAGACCTGTCAGTTTAACATCAATTGTGGGGAAGTTTTTAAAAATTCATCCTTGGGATATGGGCATTGCTAACAAGGCCAGTATTTATTGCCCATCCCTAATTGCCCTTGAGAAGGTAGTGGTGAGCTGCCTTCTTGAAGTGCTGCAGTCCGTGTGGTGAAGATTCTCCCACAGTGCTGTTGTGTAGGGAGTTCCAGGGTTTTGACCCAGCGACGATGAAGGAACGGTGATATATGTCCAAGTCAGGATAGTGTGAGACTTGGAGGGGAACTTGGAGGTGGTGGTGTTCACATGCGCCTGCTGCCCTTGTCCTTCTATGTAGTAGAGGTTGCGGGTTTGAGAGGTGCTGTTGAAGAAGTTACTGGAATCTAACATCAGAGAAACAGTGACTGAATGTTTGGACAAGTATAAGTTGATCAAAGAGAGTCAGCGTGGATTTGTGAATGGTAGGTCATGACTGACTAATCTAGTTGAATTTTTTGAAGAGGTCACTAGATAGGTGAGTGTCTATGGATGTTATCTAAATGGACTTCTGGAAGGCATTTGACAACGTTCTGCACAAGAGATTATTAGCAAAAATAAAAGTACATGGAATTGCAAGCTTATGAGTTGGTAATTGGTTGGGTGATAGGAGACAGAGTAGGGATAAACCGTTTCTTTTCTGATTGGCAGGATGTGACAAGTGGTCTTTCCCAGGGATCTGTACGGTGGCCTCAACTTCCCATTATATTTATTAATGACTTGCAAGGAGAAATAGAGAGTTGTATACCCAAGTTTGCAGAAGACACTAAATTAGGAAGCACAGTAAGTTGCGTAGATGGGAACAGAAAGTTACAAAGGGACACAGACAGAATAAGTGGGTGCGAAAAACTATGGCAGATGGAGTTCAACGTGGGGAAGTGTGAGATCATCCACTTTGGATCTGAGAAAGACAAATCGGCATATTTTCTTAATAGTGAGAGACTAGGAGCTGTGGAGGAGCAAAGGGATCGCAGTGTCCAGGTACACAAATCAATAAAAGCTAGTGGACACTTACAAAAAGTAATCAAAAAGGCTAATGGAATGTTGTTTTTTTTCTCAGGTTGTAATATAGAGGGGAGGAAGTTATGCTTCAGTTGTACAGAGCCTTGGTCAGACCCATCTGGAGGACTGTGTTCAGATTTGGGCACCAAACCTCAGGAAGGATATATTGGCCTTGGAGGGGGTGCAGCACAGATTCACCAGAATGATACCGGGGCTTAGAGGGTTAAATTATGAGGACAGATTGCATAAACTTAGCTTGTGTTCCATTAAGTTTAGAAGATTGAGGGGTGATCTAATTGAGGTATTTAAAATGACAAAGGGATTCGATGGGGTAGATGAAAGAATACCTGTGAATTAATGAAGGATTTATGGCTCTGTGTTTGTAATTCATGGGCCAAATTTTAGTGTTCCTCACATGGCTTTGCATGTCAAGAATGCATATTGGGAATTTGGATATGGGGATCGGCATACTTGATTCACAGCATGGATTTTTATCCATTCCATTGATCGCTAAGGCTGAATTCCTGATATCCACTTCTCATTTAAAGCATATCGGTAACCCTGTCACAGAGGGCAGTGGAAGTAATATATGGAAAATGGGCCGTGTATTGAGCCCCGCTGATCTCTACACTCGATGACTACCTAAGCCCCTCCCCCAGTCTGGCATCACTGGCACCAACGTGTCCCATGGATGAGTTACTTCTCAGCCTACACTTGTCTGCGTGTCCCAGATATTTATCTAGTTTTTTCACACTGCTATCACATTGTTCACACATCATTAAGATTGATCAGACTTTTCTCCAGACCGATTTCCCTCCCGGTCTTTCCTAGTTAGTTTTGCTGTATTTTTTTCCTTTTTGCCCACAATAGTGAAATGCACCAAAAATGCAAAACAATGAAATCGCTCTGTCACTAAATCCTAATTGAATACAGTATCGTTCAGATTGGCAAATCTAATTATTCTACAAGTGTCACAAAATGGGTGATACTGACTGAATATGACTAGTTTGGTGATGACTGCTTATGGAGGTTGCACATAATCCTGTGTAATTCACTACGACCTATTAATGGCATAACACAGCAGACCTCTCCCTGTCTCTTTTCCTTTCTCATTCCCTTGGTATTCCCTCAGTACACGGACACATTTTCCTGCAAAGTACGGATGGGGATATGTGAACACTGCTATCGCAGTTCTGAAAAGAGATCAACTGTATTTCAAGAATCACTGGTCAGTTTTTGTGCAGATTAATTAAACGATAGACCTGAAGGGGACTGAGTCCATTTGTTTTTCAAACTATATCCATTTACTTCTGGTTCCGCCCTCCTCCAATAATGCTGATGTCCTGTTGTATTAACATCGAGGAGCCTCAATATTTTATTTAAACGAGAATGAGAAGTCTTGCCTGAATTTAAACACCACATTTGGATATTTGCACGTCTGCACCAGTTGGTGGCAGCCAGTACCTATCTGAGAAATACAGTGAGAATCGGAGGAAGCATCGTCCTCAGGAAAACACCCAACAGTTGCTGTCTTCAGACATGTGCTTAGAACCCCACTGGTCTTAAATATCTCAAGCTCACAGAGACACTGGGAAAATCCCAGCCCCCCTCTCAATCCTTCCAACTTACAGCCACTGCAATGTGAATGTTCAGCCAATAGCTAGTGAGCAGGGTGGAGATCTTTCTGGAAGGGAGTCTTATTTTATCTTCAGGGTGGTTGGTGGATGTGCAAAGGGCAGCGGATCT
Source organism: Heptranchias perlo (assembly GCF_035084215.1). NCBI lineage: Eukaryota > Metazoa > Chordata > Chondrichthyes > Hexanchiformes > Hexanchidae > Heptranchias > Heptranchias perlo. Next base: position 11,978,212 of record NC_090348.1, on the reverse strand, counting down.
GGGCCAAGGATTTAGGAATCAACGGTATTTGTAGTAAGTGGGTTCATATTTGCTAAAGCCTGTCAGGAACTGTCTGAAATAGTTGTTTCCAATCGATCCACTATATAATTTTAATTCGTTCTCAGGGTGTGGGCATCATTGGCAAGGCTGGCATTTATTGCCCAGGCCTAGTTGCCCTGAGAAGGTGATGGTGGTGGATTTTGTTAGCAGTTTTTTGATACAACTGAATGGCTCGCTAGGCCACTTCAGAGGGCAGTTAAAAGTCAACCACGTTGGTGTGGGACTGGTGTTGCACAATGATGGCAAGTTTCCTTCCCTAAAGGATATCAGTGAACCAGTTGGGTTTTTTACGACAATCCAACAGCTCCATGGTCACTTTTACTGATACCAGAGCTAGGGCCTAGACTGCTGAAGGCACGGCTGCCAATAGTGGAGTGAAGGCCAGAATTGGAGGAACGCAGAGTTCTCGGAGGGTTTAGGGCTGGAGGAGGTTACAGAGATAGGGAGGGATGAGATCATTGATGGATTTGAACACAAGGATGAGAATTTTAAATTCGGGGCGTTTCTGGACCAGGACCAAATGTAGGCCAGCAATTACAGGGAGGATGGGTGAACAGGACTTGGTCCAGGTTAGGATATGGGCAGCAGAGTTTTAGATGAGAGCGAGATTACGACGGGTGGAAGATGGGTGGAGAGCCAGGAGAGCATTGGAATAGTCGAGTTTGGAGGCAACAAAAGCATGGATGAGGGTTTCAGTAGCAGATGGGCTGAGGCAGGGGTGGAGACGGGTGATATGACAGAGGTGGAAGTAGGCGGTCTTGGTGATGTAGTGGATATGGGGCTGGAAGTTCAACTCAGGGTCAAGCAGGACGTCGGGTTTGCGAACACTCTGATTCAGCCTCAGACAGTGAGCAGGGAAGGGGATGGAGTCGGTGGCTAGGGAACGGAATTTGTGGCGGGGACCGAAAACTATAGGGGGAGAGCTGGGTGTCGTCAGCGACCCTTTAATGACCTCTTTTTCTTGAAACGACCTAATTTCCTATTAAAATAATTTATGGACCCTGCTTCAGCAACAGTTTGTGACAGAGAATACCACATTCTAATCACCAACTTGTAGAAGAATTTTTTCTAACTCCCTTTAATTTTTGTTGTGATTGTATCGAATCTTTGCCCTCTCGTTACCATCTCACCAACCAGTGGAAACAATCTGTCACTATTAACCTAACATAACACTTCATAATTTTGATTATGTCATGTCACCCCTTAAGTGTAAAAAGCCCTAACTTCTCAAGTCACTCGGTGTAATTGTGAGCCGCAGAGAAAAATAATTAACAATTTTTTTGTTGATGATTATTTGGGTTCTGCCCGGACCACACATCATCCTCTGGCTGAGAGAGTCCACAAACAGTCTTCTCCCATCCATCTGGCAATGCCAGTTTGCTCTTATTTTATTCATTCCCGGGATGTGGGCATCACTGGCAAAGCTGGCATTTATTGCCCATCCCTGGTTGCTCTTGAGAAAGTGGTGATGAGCGTTCTTCTTGAACCATTGCAGTCCGTGTGAGGAAGGTGCTATGTTGTTAGGTAGGGAGTTCCAGGGCTTTGACCCAGTGACCATGAAGGAACGACAATATTTGTCCAAGTCGGGATGGCGGGGAACTTGGAGAGGAACTTGGAGGTGATGGTGCTCCCATGTTCGCGAGACTGGCCCTGGTTGGTTTTGCCCTCTGATTTCTCTTCCTCGCTCTGTGCCATTGCTTCACTTTGTCTAAGTGCTTCCTTTTGGCAGCCTGGATCAGATTGAAAACTGTGTGGACTGGAGGGGTGAGAGGGGCCAAGTCATAGGACAGAACTCGTGCCCTGTCACCTCACGTCGGACATTGTTAGTGCACCAACCTGCTGTGCCACTGCTCTGCTGCTGGGGAGTTTTTGTTTTTAATTCATTACTGTAGCACCATGTACCAAAAGCACAGCACTGATTGCAACCCAGGTAAAAAGGAGTTGCTACAACAAACCAAATACATAATTAATTTGAGGCTGTCAGCAGTGCCATTTGGCACAGTTTTTTGCAGCTCACTCCGCCTAAAATGCCAAGCACAATTTCCTTGTGCTGGGGTAATTCAGTTATTAAATACCAATTTGCAATGATATTCATATGTGCTACTATAAGTGAAATAATTTGAAATCAGATCCATTATCTGAGCTGCAAATAGCACTGACTTGGCAAGAATCACTATCAACATACCATCAAATTGCTCCCTGTGCTGCATTTAGTGACAGCACTGAGTGAACCTGGATCAGTTATAGTGCATGTTAATGACTAACTTCAATCTTCAAAAAGCCTGTTTAACAACTGTCACAGACTTTTCAGAGCTACGAAGACTGAATTATGGACATTTGATAGCTAGACTGCTTGTGACCAAACAGTGACTTTCAGAACTCACTTTAATTGACACCATTTGCAGGTAATTGTTACCGACCCTAACTAAGCTCAGATCCTCCGAACTACAGCGCACAACTTTAACCTTTCTGCCTTAACAATAACTTGTATTTACATAGTGCCTTTAATTGTGCCAAGGCGCTGTGCAGAGGTGTGAGGAAACTGGCCCTGGGGTCAAAAAAAGGGGGATTCGGAGGGGTGACCAAATGCTTGGACAAACAGGTGGGTTTTAAGGAGGGTTTTAAAAGAGGAGAGGGAGGTGGAGAGGTGGAGGGTTTAGGGAGGGACTTCCAGAGAGCGAGACTTAGGTCAGCTAAAGGCATGGCCCCAGTGAAGGGAGAGAGAGATGCACAAGAGGCCACAGTCAGGGGACTTGGGAGTTCAGGGGGTAGGGTTTGTAGGGTTGGAGGAGGTTACAGAGATAGGGAGGGGTGAGGACCTGGAGGGATTTAAACACAAAGATGAGAATTTTAAATTTGAGGAATTGGGGGACTTGGAGCCAACATAGATCAGCGAGGACAGGTGACTTTTTTTGGTGAGTCTGTAGCAGACAGAGGCAGAGCTGGAAAGCTGGTTGAAGGGGAGAGGTTGTTCTGCTGAATGCTTGCCTGTCCTCCAACTTCACCAGGCTGGTCCTATATCCACCCATATGTGGCTGGGCGTGTGATAAGTACATATTAATTTGCACTCTTTGAATGCTAGACGCTGGGGCCCCCCCTTGTTAGGCCATTCCAATATCGGTAAACGGGGCCCTGGGCCAAAAAGAGAAGATTTTGAGGGGTTTTGATAGAGTAAACAAGGAGAAACTGTTTCCACTGGCAGGAGGGGCTGTAACCAAAGGACACAGATTTAAGATAATTGGCAAAAGAACCAGAGGGGGAGATGAGGAGAATTTTTTTTGCACAATGATTTGTTGGACGAACATATGAAATTGATGGGCAGGAAAAAGCCAGCTAGTCCATCAAGCCTCCCCCACACCATGATGGCCAGAGCATCATGACTAGTCCCTTCCTCCCCACCTCCCTCCCCCACTGCTGGAATGCACTGCCAGAAAGGGCAGTGGAAGCAGATTCAATAGTAACTTTCAAAAGGGAAAACAATTTAGGAAAAGCTTAATTGTAACACGATCATAAGAAACAAAGATATTACCAGAGTGGGTAAACAGTTGCTAACAATTGTCATTTCATTACTAGTTCCTCTCACCTGTTTTGGGTCGGTGTATAAGTCTGTTCTGTACCATGTGAATGGTAAGCAGAGTCATCAGTATGGAAGTAAAAGGAATAAGGAAGCCCAGGTTTTTGGCTATAGACTGTTGAATGTACGCAATACTCACAAAAACAACTGCAGAATTCAAGTTCACAAACCAGTGAAACCTGTGGGAAGATAGATCAGAAGTTGGAGTTCAAACAATACTGCAGATTTTGGTCGAAGTTATTTCTCTAGTGATCTTAAAATTCTAATAATATTACTTAGCAGTGAATCATTGAAGCTTATAGCACAGCAGAAAGCCATTTGGCCCATCATGTCTCCTTGCTGGAGCAATCCAAAATTAGTGCCACTGCCCTGCTCCCATTCTCCAATCCCTTACTTTCTCCCAATCACAAACCCCAGTCACCCCCTGGCCTGAGCCTCAGTCCCACCTTCTCTCTCAATCATTCATGTTGCAGCACCTCTCCGACAGTCTCACCCCACCCCCACCTCATCTCAGAGCTAATATAATATGAAATAGTAAACACTCTAATGGCTGGCCTGTCTGGTGTTAGTGACCATCCTAGTCACCATTCTAAATGACTTATGTATCTCCGGGAGTTAACCCTTTGTAAGGTGAGCCGGACTTTATCTAAATAACATGGCATAAATCTGTGCTGTATGATTCTATGATTCTATGAAATCAAACCAAAATTCCTTCCAGACCATATAGGTAAAAATTCCCAAATATTACACAGGTATACAAAGAGAGAGGGAGAGAGGGACATACACACTGTCATACTCTCACATACATACACACACTGTCATACTCTCACATACATACACACTGTCATACTCTCACATACATACACACACTGTCATACTCTCACATACATACACACACTGTCATACTCTCACATACATACACACACTGTCATACTCTCACATACATACACACACTGTCATACTCTCACATACATACACACACTGTCATACTCTCACATACATACACACTGTCATACTCTCACATACATACACACACTGTCATACTCTCACATACATACACACACTGTCATACTCTCACATACATACACACACTGTCATACTCTCACATACATACACACTGTCATACTCTCACATACATACACACACTGTGATACTCTCACATACATACACACACTGTCATACTCTCACATACATACACACACTGTCATACTCTCACATACATACACACACTGTCATACTCTCACATACATACACACACTGTCATACTCTCACATACATACACACTGTCATACTCTCACATACATACACACACTGTCATACATTCATACACACACATACACAGACAAACTCATACATTCACATACACACAGTGTTATACACTCATACCCGAACTTACATACATACACATACTGTCATACATACACAGATACATAAACACTATCTTACATACAGTCATACTCACATACATACATACACTCACATACTTACACACACTGTCATACACTCACATACACAAAAACTGTCGTACACTCACATACACAAACACTGTCATACACACATACACACACTCACATGCACAAACACTGTCGTACACTCACACATACACACAGTCATACACTCACACACGCGCACACACCGTCATACACTCACACACACGCACACACCGTCATACACTCACACACACGCACACACCGTCATACACTCACACACGCGCACACACCGTCATACACTCACACACACGCACACACCGTCATACACTCACACACGCGCACACACTGTCATACACTCACACACGCACACACCGTCATACATGCGCACACACCGTCATACACTCACACACGCGCACACACCATCATACACTCACACACGCGCACACACCGTCATACACTCACACATGCACACGCTGTCATACGCTCACATACACACACTGTCATACGTTCACACACACACACTGCCATACGCTCACACACACACACTGTCATACGCTCACATACACACACTGTCATACGTTCACACACACACGCTGTCATACGCTCACACACACACACTGTCATACGCTCACATACACACACTGTCATACGCTCACACACACACACTGTCATACACACACTGTCATACACTCACATACGCTCACACATACACACACTGTCATACGCTCACACACACACACTGTCATACACACACTGTCATACACTCACATACGCTCACACATACACACACTGTCATACGCTCACACACACACACTGTCATACGCTCACACACACACTGTCATACGCTCACATACACAAGCTGTCATACGCTCACACACACACGCTGTCATACGCTCACACACACACACTGTCATACGCTCACATACACACACTGTCATACGCTCACATACACACACTGTCATACGCTCACATACACACACTGTCATACGCTCACACATACACACACTTTCATACGCTCACACATACACACACTGTCATACGTTCACACACACACACACTGTCATACGCTCACACACACACACTGTCATACGCTCACACACACTGTCATACGCTCACACACACACACTGCCATACGCTCACATACACACACTGTCATACACACACTGTCATACGCTCACACACACTGTCATACGCTCACACATACACACACTGTCATACGCTCACACACACACACTGTCATACGCTCACATACACACACTGTCATACGCTCACATACACACACTGTCATACGCTCACACACACACACTGTCATACGCTCACACACACACACTGTCATACGCTCACACATACACACACTGTCATACGCTCACACACACACACTGTCATACGCTCACACATACACACACTGTCATACGCTCACACATACACACACTGTCATACGCTCACACACACACACTGTCATACGCTCACACACACACACTGTCATACGCTCACACACACACACTGTCATACACACACTGTCATACGCTCACACACACACACTGTCATACACACACTGTCATACGCTCACACACACACACTGTCATACGCTCACACACACACACTGTCATACGCTCACACACACACACTGTCATACACACACTGTCATACGCTCACACACACACACTGTCATACACACACTGTCATACACTCACACATACACGCGAACAAAAGCAGCTCCTCTTGGTGGTAAACAAAAAATGGCTTTTATCAGGAAATAATATTCCCAACATTGGAAATAATTCAAAACTTCACACACAATAATGAATTCCACTTAGCCACTTAGCTTTAGGAATAATCCGTACAACACAGAACAATGCAGTCTTTTCTTTAGTAAGAGTGAAGCCAGTGACACCTGTAAACTTAACATGCTAACAGCAAGAGCACGAGGTCCCCTCAGATCACTGAGATCCTGAAAGAAGAATAATGTTTAAGTGAAGACCAACTTGTTTGTAAGAGGAACACAAATGTGGCATAAAGGAGTTCCTTTGGATCAATATCCACACCTGTAAAGGCTGGTTCCTTGCATGAAACATTGTTTGTTCTTCCATTAAATATACTAACACCAAACTGAGGGGTTCAGTTTGTTGATGCTTGTACTTTATTTTTCTTAAAGCTATGCCGTAATGAAATCAATCTTTTCTTTTGCCAACCTGTTGACTAAATGTAAGTTTACAGCAATCTGGGACAACTCCAGTTGTTGCAGGTTTTATGTTTTTGAAACTGCTGTTTTTGAAAATGATTATTATGTACTGAGGCAGTGTTGAGACAACTCTTCAAATTCTGCATCAGGCTTCTTCAGAATTCTCATGCTGTTCTTAGTAATGGTGGTTCTGTTGGAATGGTGCTTAGAGCTGTGTGAGGGGGTTTTACATATGTGCTAGGCTGTGATTTGTTGTGTTTAGAGCTTTGTTGGAGACAATCAATGTTGATTTTGATGTTGTTCATTGTCTAAAATTGCCAGTCCTGTAAGCGTTTATTCTATCTATTTTTCTCAGCCTTGTTTGATGGGGATTCAGCCTCATGCTTGATGGTGTGTGAAGTGTTGATCTGATCTTCTGCATAAAATTTGTAAAAAAATACCAGATAGATGGAATTTCACCTCTGAGTCAGAAGCTCATAGGGTCAAGTCCCACTCCAGTGATTTGAACACAAAATCTAGGCTGACACTGCAGTGCCGTACTGGAGTGTTACACTGATGGAGATGCCGTCCTTCAGATGAGACGTTAAACCGAGGCCCCATCTGCCCTCTCAGATGGATTTAAAAGATCCAATGGGACTATTTGAAGGAGAGCAGGGGAACTCTCCCCAGTGTCCTGGCCAATATTTAGCCCTCAACCAACATCATTGAAACAGATTATCTGGTCATTATCACATTGCTGTTTGTGGGACCTTACTGTGTGTAAATTGGCTGCTGTGTTTCCTACATTACAACAGTGACTACACTTCAAAAATACTTAATTGACTGTAAAGCACTTTGGGACGCCATGAGGACGTGAAAGGTGCTATATAAAGGCAAGATCTCTCTCTCTCTCTCTTTTTCGCTCCCTTTCTTTACCTTTCACTTTACTGCAGTGAATCCACATGATGAGGAAGGTGAAACGAAAGCAATGTTTTCATAAGCCACAGCTAAAAGACTAGCGCAATAAAGGAGCGCTCAACATCAACTAAATGAAGTCTCAGCGTTGTATATTTACCAGTAAAAATAAAAAAATGATTGGAAAGCACGTGAGACGTAAGCCCAGGAAGAGCACTAACCAGTTGAAGAAAGTTAGAAGTTCCCCTTGGTCGTACTCCTGTAGGTTGTAAGCACTGAATGGGCAGACAATGGCCCGGATTCCTCCTGAACCCAAAGATGCTGACATGAGGCCAATGTAAAACAGCACAGTCTGTTCCTTTTTAGCAAGAGCGTGAATGGTATGGTGAGTATCAATGTAGAAATCCTCAAAGGGGAACGCAACGACAGGCAGCATAACTGTACCTTTGGGAATCAAACAAAGAAAACCGACTTTACAGAGATAACCATCCCGTATTTCATTTATAGAGCACCTTATTACATCCTCAGTGTTATAAATTGGATAACCAGGTGGGGAAGGATAGAATACTAGAGCCCAGCCTTTAGTTGCTTCCAAGCCAATATTCACAAAGCTCCACATTACACCCACAACACACCCTAGATCAGCTCGCTTATAAATGGATACAAGAGAGTTCCCAATTGATACACATTACCTGAATATAATTAGCACTAATTGATATAAATCACATGGATACATTTAACAATCAGGACATCCCAAAACACTTTGCAACTGATGATATCATTTAGAAATACCGCCAGGCAAACATAGCAGCCAATTTGCATAAGGCAAGGTCACATAACCATCAAATGAGCCAAAGGACCAGCTAATCCAATTTCAGTGGAGTTGGTTGAGGGAGGAATGTTGGTCAGGATGCTGAGAGAACTCCCTACTCTTCCTCAATGTTATAAGTGGGATATTTGATGTCAATCCTGAACATGCAGACAGGGCTTCAGTTTAACGTCTCAACTCCAGTGACTTGAGCACACATTCTAGTACTGAAGGAGTGCTGCACTGTCAGAGGTGCCACCTTTCAGATGAGATATTAAACAATGGCTCTGTCTGCCCTTTTGGGTGGATGTAAGTATTCGAAGGAGAGCAGGGGGAGTTTTCCTGATGTCCTGGCCAACACTTATCCCTCAACCAACATCACGAAAACAAATTGGGGAAGTAATTAAATATTATTGTGCCTGTTTTACGCATTGATGCCGAAGTTAGCAGTGTGATGGCCCTCGCCTGATCTGTGCATGCGTTAGGACGACTGCTCAATTTGTCAGGGACTTTTTTTTTAGGTAGCCCTGGCAGTTGCCTAAACCAGGTTGTAGGCCCCTTGTATGTGTTAATGAGGTGCCTAAAGCCTGTTTAAAGACGTCTTGGAGAAATTTGTGAGCGGAGCAGGTGTCGGGCTTTCAGGAGTTTACTGAGGCCTAGTCATCGGCTGCCAACCAAGAGGTGAGTTTTAAAAAAACCATAAGACCATAAAACCATAAGAGATAGGAGCAGGAGTAGGCCATTCGGCCCCTCGAACCTGCTCCGCCATTTAATGAGATCATGGCTGATCTGATTTTTTTTACCTCAACTCCACTTTCCCGCCCTTTCCCCATATCCTTTGACTCCCTTGCTGATCAAAAATTTGTCTAACTCAGCCTTGAATGTATTCAATGACTCAGCCTCCACAGCTTTTTGGGGTAAAGAATTCCAAAGATTCATGACCCTCTGGGAGAAGAAACTGCGCCTCATTTCCGTCTTAAATGGGCGGCCCCTTATTCTGAGACTATGTCCCCTAGTTTTAGATTCCCCCATGAGGGGTAATATCCTCTCAGCATCTACCCTATCGAGTCCCCTCAGAATCTTGTATGTTTCAATAAGATCTCCTCTCATTCTTCTAAACTTCAATGAGTATAGACCCAACCTGTTCAATTTTTCCTCATAAGACAACCCTTCCATGCCTGGAATCAACCTAGTGAACCTTCTCTGAACTGCCTCCAATGCAAGTATGTCCTTCTTTAAATAAGGGCACCAGAACTGTATGCAGTACTCCAGGTGTGGTCTCACCAGCACCCTGCACAGTTGTAGCATGACTTCCCTGCTTATATACTCCATCCCCCTAGAAATAAAGGCCAATATTCCGTTTGCCTTCTGGATTACCTGCTGCACCTGTATGTTGACTTTTTGTGTTTCATGTACGAGGACACCCAGATCCCTCTGTACTGCAGCATTTTGTAATATTTCTCCATTCAAATAATATTTTACTTTTTTATTTTTCCTCCCAAAGTGGATGACTTCACATTTTCCCACATTATATTCCATCTGCCAAATTTTTGCCTATTCGCTTAACCTGTCAATATCCCTTTGCAGATACTTTGGGCAGCATTTTAGCACCCGCTATCGGGTGCGTTCCTGGCGGGGGGCCCTGAAAATCGGGAAATCCCGTAGCGGGACCGGAACCCGCCTCGAACCCGTGCACTTCTGGGTTCCCCATTGGCATGCCGGCGTGTGCGCGCAGCCCCCACTGGTGGGAATCCCGCAGGCAATTAAAGCCAGCGGGATGCCACTTGAATGTATTTATTTTGCTTGTTCAGCTCATTAACAGACCTGATTAAGGGATTATGTGAGGAGGGGTGGGATTTTATAGCAAACTGGGCCTGTTTCCCACACTGGGGGAAACACTCCCAGTTCAAATGGATGTGTTGCAGCTGTCAGTCTGTGGCAGCTGCAAAGGTCCATTTGGCAGGTGTGGGGGGGAGACCCTCACCCATTGCAGGAGGCCACTCTGTCACTTGGGACAAAGTTTGGCCTCCATCACCCTCCTCCTGACAATCAATGTCACCAACTTGCACACTTACCCCGGGGTCCAGAGATATGTACCTGCCTTGCGGACCCCCTCCGATGTACATCTTCCGGATTGGGGCCGCCATAGCTGCAGTCATGACCTCCTCGGCGGGTGAACAGCATCACCAGCCTCACCAGCCTCGCCATCCACGCCGTCCACCTCTGACACGTGGAGCTCCACAACAGAGCGCTGTGACACATCCACCTGTACAGCAGGAGGGAGGGCAACCGCAGAGAGAGATGCGTCGCAGAGGGCACTACCCTCGCCACAGGGTCCACAGACCGAGGCTCAGCTTCCTGGACCTCTCTGAGCAGCAGTGCACACGGAGGCTCAGAGTCACTCAACGTAGTCGTGAACATCTGCAGCCTCCTTCATGCCAAGCTGCTCCCGGCTGGCCCGAGCACCATCTTATTACCTGTCGCTGTCAAAGTCATCACTGCCCTCAACAACTTCTCCTCCGCATCCTTCCAGGGTGCCACCGGGGACATCGCCGACGTCTCTCAGCCGTCTGCACAGAAGAGCCCTGCAAATACACCTACATCCACTCTGCAGTGACACAATGGGTGGCATCAGTTGTGGGTCTTCATAGTAATCCTCAGGAAAGGGCATTATTGCACAAACCAGACAAGATTCGCAAAGACATGGCAGTAGTGGTGCCAATATAATATGTGATGTGAGTTGCTCAGAAATTAAATATAAGTAACAACCGTGACAAACCCTCAAACACCCTTGTGCATCCCCTTCATGCTCACGACACGTTTGCCTTACGCTGCCTACTGCACATATGTGATGCATGCCCTGTGGCTGCAGCACAGGTAGTGGCAGGTTGAGTGAGGCTGACCGTGAAAGAGATGCACGAGAGGGTGAGTATGAGATAGAGCCATGAGATTGTATGAGGATTGGGTTGAGTGGTAGTGGTGGGATGAGTACTGGCGAGGTGAGTAGGTGCAGGTAAGATGAGGATGAGGTTTGAGTGGGTATGAGGGGTGATGTGACAGAGTAGTGTTGGCAGTGCAGAAGGAGATGTGGGGTGGGGGCGGCGATGTGGCAGACGGAGTGTAGGGGAGAGAGTAAGTGTACTCACTTTGGCTGACCTACTGAGGTCATTGGAGCGCCACCTGCATTATATGCAGGTGGGCGATATGATGGTTGTGCTGGTGACCTCCTCTGCCACCTCGAGCCAGGCCTTCCTGGTGGCAGAGGCAGGCCGCTTCCTCCCGCCCGCCGGGGGGGAAGATCTCTGTCCTCCCCCTCCTCCTCACCCCATGTATTGATACTTGGAGTGAGGCATCATTAAACTGGGAGCAGCCTTCCCCCTGGGCTGCTCCATGCTGTAATTTTTTCTATTTGTTGCAGCATCTGTCAGTGGAGGACTGCCCCTTTAAATAGAGCTCCTCCAGCTGACAGATCTTACTGCGCATGCGCAGCCCGCCCGACGCGCAGATCAGCAGTGGGGAACCCGGAGGAGCAGGTAAGTGGATCCAATTAGGCTGCGATCGCGTGGGGAGCTGACTGATTTCGCTGGGCGCGTTACCCATGTGCCCGATAGTCCACCCGCCGAGAACCCGCAGCCCTGGTAACATCAGGCCCCTTGTGTCCTCACCGCAACTTGCTTTTCCACCTGTCTTTGTATCATCAGCAAATTCGGCCACAAGACACTCTGTTCCTTCATCCAAGTCATTGATATATATTGTAAATAGTTGAGGCCCCAGCGGCACCCCACTAGTTACAGATTGCCATTTTGAAAATGACCCTTTTATCCCAACTCTTTGTTTTCTGTTAGTTAGTCAATCCTCTATCCATGCCAGTATATTACCCCCAACACCATGAGCTCTTATCTTGTGCAATAATCTTTTATGTGGCACCTTGTCAAATGCCTTTTAGAAATCCAAATATACTGCATCCATTAGTTCCCCTTTATCCACCCTGCCCGATACTTCCTCAAAGAACTCTAATAAATTTGTCAGACGAGATTTCCCCTTCATAAAACCATGTTGACTCTCCTTGATTGTATTATGAGTCTCCAAATGTCCTGCTATTACTTCCATAATAATGGATTCTAGCATTTTCCCAATGCCAGATGTTAGGCTAACTGGTCAATCTGGCCAATCCAATCCGGCCAATTAACGCCCCATCAGTCTACTCTCAATCATCAGCAAAATGATGGAAGGTGTTGTCGACAATGTTATCAAGCGGCACTTACTCACCCATAACCAATGCTCAGTTTGGGTTCCGCCAGGACCACTCGGCTCCAGACTTCATTACAGCCTTGGTCCAAACATGGACAAAAGAGCTGAATTCCAGAGGTGAGGTGAGAGTGACTGCCCTTGACATCAAGGCAGCATTTGACCGAGTGTGGCACCAGGGAGCCCTAGTAAAATTGAAGTCAGTGGGAATCAGGGGGAAACTCTCCAGTGGCTGGAGTCATACCTAGCACAAAGGAAGATGGTAGTGGTTGTTGGAGGCCAATCATCTCAGGACATTGCTACAGGAGTTCCTCAAGGCAGTGTCCTAGGCCCAACCATCTTCAGCTGCTTCATCAATGACCTTCCCTCCATCATAAGGTCAGAAATGGGGATGTTCGCTGATGATTGCACAGTGTTCAGTTCCATTCGTAACCCCTCAGATAATGAAGCAGTCCGGGCCTGCGTGCAGCAAGACCTGGACAACATCCAGGCTTGGGCTCATAAGTGGCAAGTAACATTCACGCCGGGCAAGTGCCAGGCAATGACCATCTCCAACAAGAGAGAGTCTAACCATCTCCCCTTGACATTCAATGGCATTATCATTGCCGAATCCCCCACCATCAACATCCTGGGGGTCACCATTGACCAGAAACTTAACTGGACCAGCCATATAAATACTGTGGCTACAAGAGCAGGTCACAGGCTGGGTATTCTGCGGCGAGTGACTCACCTCCTCACTCCCCAAAGCCTTTCCACCATCTACAAGGCACAAGTCAGGAATGTGATGGAATACTCTCCACTTGCCTGGATGAGTGCAGCTCCAACAACACTCAAGAAGCTCGACACCATCCAGGACAAAGCAGCCTGCTTGATTGGCACCCCATCCACCACCCTAAACATTCACTCCCTTCACCACCGGCACACTGTGGCTGCAGTATGTACTATCCACGGGATGCACTGCAGCAACTCGCCAAGGCTTCTTCGACAGCACCTCCCAAACCCGCGACCTCTACCACCTAGAAGGACAAAAGCAGCAGGCACATGGGAACAGCTCCACCTGCACGTTCCCCTCCAAGTCACGCACCATCCCGACTTGGAAATATATCGCCGTTCCTTCATCGTCGCTGGATCAAAATCCTGGAACTCCCTTCCTAACAAAACTGTGGGAGAACCGTCTCCACACGGACTGCAGCGGTTCAAGAAGGCAGCTCACCACCACCTTCTCAAGGGCAGTTAGGGATGGGCAATAAATGCTGGCCTTGCCAGCGACGCCCACATCCCATGAACGAATAAAAAAAAAACTGCCTTCTGTCTCACTCCCTTACAACCAATGCATCCACTATCTCTGTAGCCACTTCCTTTAAGACCTTCGGATGCAAGCCATCAGATCCGGGGGACTTGTCAGCCTTTAGACCCATTAGTTTACCTCGTACTTTTTCTCTAGTGATAGTGTTTGTTTTTAGTTCCTCCCTCCCCTTTGCCCCTTGATTTTCTACTATTATTGGTATGTTATTAGTGTCTTCTACTGTGAAGACAGATACAAAATATCTGTTCAATTCCTCTGCCATTTCCTTGTTTTCCATTATTATTTCCCCAGTCTCATCCTCTAAGGGACCAATGTTTACTTTAGCTACCCTCTTCCTTTTTATATACTTGTAGAAGCTTTTACTGTCAGTTTTTATATTTCTTGCTAGTTTACTCTCATAATTTATTTTCTCCCTCTTTATTATTCTTTTAGTCATCCTTTGCTGGTTTTTAAAGTTTTCCCAATCTTCAGGCTTACCAGTAATCTTTGTCATGTTGTATGCTTTTTCTTTTAACCTGATACCGTCCTTGACTTCCTTAGTTAGCCATTGTTGCTTCACCCTTTTTGTGGAGTCTTTCCTCCTCACAGGGATATATTTTTGTTGCGAGTCATAAAATATCTTTTTAAATGTTTGCCACTGCTTATCCACCATCATACCATCTAATCTGTTTACCCAGTCCACTTTAGCCAATTCCGCCCTCATTCCTTTATAATTGCCCTTATTTAAGTTTAATACAGTAGTTTCAGACCCAAGATCCTCGCTCTCAAACTGGATGTGAAATTCTATCATGTTATGATGACTGCTTCCCAAAGGATCCTTTACTTTGAGATCATTAATTAATCCTGTTCCCCATTACCAGATCCAAAATAGCCTGTTCCCTGGTTGGTTCCCCAACGTATTGGTCTAAGAAACAGTCCCTAATACACTCTATGAACTCCTCCTCTGGGCTATTTTTGCCAATTTGATTTGTCCAATCTATGTGAAAGTTAAAATCGCCCATGATTATTGCATTACCTTTTTTACAAGCACCCCTTATTTCCTGATTAATATTTTGCCCTACAGTGTAGCTGCTGTTAGGGGGCCTATATACTACTCCCACCAGTGATTTCTTTCCCTTGCTATTTCTTACCTCCACCCAAATTGATTCGACATCTTGATCTTCTGAGCCAAGATCATTTCTCACTATTACACCAATTTCATCCTTTATTAACAGAGCTACCCCACCACATTTATCTTTGGCCGGATCTTGCTGGAAAAATAACAGTGTGTTAATGACGCGCACCGTTATTAATGTGAAAATTGGGCAGCAAGTTCAGGGGATTAAGAGATATACCATGTGCTGGGAATCTCTAGAACTTACTGGTCGATTTATGCCACTCCACCGTTTGCTTCCCACAAAAGGCATCTTGCCCTTAGCCTCCCAGTTATTTTTAAGGTCTTGCTGGATTTGCACATTAATTGCCCAATAAACTCGCCGCAGACAGGTAAGCCTGGAATTTAACAGTATAAGTACCCTTTTAACGACGTGATAGTTTTTAACGCAATGCCAATCAACTTCTTTGACGCAGAAATTGAACAATTTAAATTGTGGAGTCTCATTCCTTCAGGTGGTAAATTGTTAGAGATTTTAAAAATGTTAGTTTTAAATATTTAAATTTTTTTCTTACTTTTCTTTTCTGTCTCTTTTTTTCTCTTTCTCTTAATCCAATCTTTCTTTCCCTCTCTTTATTTCTCTTTCTGTACCTAATTTGACTCTAATTCACCCTCCTTCACCGTCGTTCCTCCGTTTCTTTCTCAATCCTTAAATCTCATTGGTTAAGGAGATAGACTGCTGGTCCTGCCGTTCACCAAGTTCCCAGCTGCCCCATTGCCCTCACCATGCCGTTATCAGCTCACACTTCCAGCAAGTTACGGTGCAAAAATTTTTTGTGCTGAAGGGTTCAGAAAAAAGTCTAACGGGGCATTCCGCGAGATATCCCACTCCATGCGGAGTAGGGAGGAGCAGGAGTGCTCATCCCTGATCCTCGGCACTAGAGCAGGCTGCTGCAGCCCACTAACGCCTCTCTCCTGTGCTCCACCACCCCCCCCCCCTTCCCCTGGGACTTAACTGAGGGCCTCTGCTGTGAGGCAAGTAGGCCCAAATTTGATGTGGCCACACGGACAAGCTGCCTCTGGAGGTGCGACAGGCGCCGGCAGCTCACCAAGTTTATCGCAATGATGCTTGAGGCCCAATTTCAATTGAACCTCAGGCCTCCTTGTTCAGGCGTGCACTGGAAGTATCCGGTCATTTATCCCATTGTTGTTTGTGGAGCCTTGCTGTGGGCAAATTGACTGCCATGTTTCTCCACATTACATCAGTGACTGCACTTCAAAACATAATTCATTGGCTGTGAAATATTTTAGGATATTCTGAGGACATGAAAGGCACTATATAAACACAAGTTAGTTCTTTCTTTCTTAATCAAAATGCTGCACCACCAACATTATATAATATTACATTTTTTTCTGGGTAAGTATAAATTAATATAACTGAATATCATTAATAATTACTAGATCATAAAAATACAGCATTTGTAATAGATTTTCAGTCAACAATTAACTATGTTGGCAGCATGCATCAACATTGTGACATTAAAAGAAATAGTATTATCGTAATAACTTTGAGTTATTTCTGTAACATTCACATGTGTTGAGCAAGTAGCGTGTTGGCAGTGGAAGGATAAAATTGAGTGTCTCTATTTCTACTTTCCCAGTGAAGAAGTCTGCCTGAAATATTTACACAATAAATTGTTCCACAATGCAGACTCAATTCTATCTGTGAAACCAAATACAGCAGGTGAAGAACATAGCCAAACCTTGCTTCACCAGAAATTCACTGCCCTGTAAACAATGACTTTACAGAATTAAAATACATGTAGCAAATAAAAAGTAACACAATTCAGGTAGTTAATAAAATATATTTTTTAAATTGATCACTCATTAAAATGCTAACCTTACATTTTTTACATTGTACACCAACACCACACTTTCCTTTGGCCTTACAAAATATAACAAATCACATCTAATGCAACGTGTCGTCCAGTCAAGGTTGTGAAAACTAGAGACCTACGCTGTTCACTCTTTTTATTTAGTTCGGCCTTCCATATCCGCACAATGCCAAGCCCAGAGACCTGCAGGTCAGCTGCAATCACGCTCCACAACCACCTTCTAAGTTGCCTTCTGGCCATTTGGCCTCTAACTGCCTTTGTGCCCAGCTGTGCTCCTCGGTTTCCTATCAAGACTGACAGTTATGGCCAGATCAGCTCAGCCTGTGATCTGGGTCTAATTTCTTCCTCTGTGGGTTGGCTGCGTTGCCGTTAAGCATCATTGTGTTTCCAAACCTTCTCAATTTTTCAGGGGTACCACTAATTTATTTGTGCAATTCCTGAGTTCTGTTGAACCGCTTCCCATTGAGACTAGATAGGATTCCTCGACAAACATGAAACTGATTTGAACTGAAATTTGCATTTCCACTGTTAATGCTCATCTAAAATGTGTATAGGAGCAATTTGCTCTTAAGCTATTTTAAGGAAACAAGTACAGAGTAAAACAAAGTAGTAATATTAAACAAAAAATGCACACCATATTACCAGCTAATACTGTGCACTTGATAGGTGACATTTTTTGGATAAATACAGTTAAGTATAAGCTCATAATACAGGCACTTTTGTTGGAAAATCTGAGAGTAAATTTTCCGGTTCCACACTCCCAGCGAGGAGCTATGCTTGAAGGGAGCACAAGTTGGAGATGGTTCTATGACACTGTTGGGCTGATTCTCCAACTCACATTTCCTTCAGGGGCAGCTTCTAGCAGGGAGTGCAGGATCGGTGATTTTACCCTCTTCCTTGCTCTTAGAAGAAAATAACCCCATATAATTCTCTTCAAAAGCACTAGGAGTACAGTTTTTCCACAGCTACTGGTCTGTAGAGCAATGATGGGATTGAACAAGGGTAGAGGGAATTTCAATATGTTTAAAGTTAACAGCTAATAATATATTAACATATTGTTTTTATATTCATTCTCAGGATGTGGCTGTCACTGGCAAGGCCAGCATTTATTGCCCATCCCTAGTATGTAGAGCGTGCTGCTCAACCTATAGATGCAAGTTATACTGCCAATTGTGCCTGGTATGGAACTCAGTGATAACGGACCTCTATGCATTGGTGCTTGGACTGCTCATTTTTAGTATCATAAGAGTGGGAGCATCTACATTATCTAAACATTAAGAAGTAACTCCAGAATGCCCCCAAGATGTCCAGGGTCTGACTGACTTGTTTAAAATGTGGTTCTCACTGGATTGGAATTATATTACACCCAGTGTGGTTGGTCACCCATATGATATGTAACCTTCCAAACCCACGACCTCCACCACCCAGAAGGACAAGGGCAGCAGGCGCATGGGAACACCATCACATCCAAGTTCTCCTCCAAGTCACACATCACCCCGACTTGGAAATATATCGCCGTTCCTTCATGATTGCTGGGTCAAAATCCTGGAACTCCCTCCCTAACAGCACTGTGAGAGAACCTTCACCACACGGACTGCAGTGGTTCAAAAAGAAGGCTCACCACCACCTTTTCAAGGGCAACTAGGGATGGGCAATAAATGCTGGCCTTGCCAGCGACGTACACATCTCGAGAATAAATAAAAAAACAATATGTTAATATATTATTAGCTGTTAACGTTAAACATATTGAAATTCCCTCTACCCTTGTTCAATCCCATCATTACATGGTGCACAGGGAACTGAAGTAGGAAACAGTAAATATACTTTGAGATAACAAATGTATATGTGACAATAAATCAATCAAAAATTCTGACACATCCAGTCTTACCTACAAAATGAAGGAGTGCACAGATGTAAACTACTTTGGTTCTTCCCATGCAAGACTCTACAAACCATCCCACCAAGACTGGAGTCAAGGTGCTAGCTCCAACAAAACACAGGTTGACAATGGCAGCTTGATAGTTCTTGTAGCCCAGTTTCACAGTGCAAAACAGAATCATGTTGCACACAATCCCAAAGTAAGTAAAGCGTTCACACAGCTCCACCGAAAGCAGACAGATCACAATCTGCCATTTCTTTCTAGAATACCGTGTCCCTGCACTCTGCTCTGATTTGAATCTTCTCTGTTTCCTTCTCCTCCATTTAGAAGGATTAAGACAATCTGTTTCTTGTAGATTTTTCAAATCCACCACTGCCATTCTGGACTGCCCCAGCGACAGCCGGGCCGAGGACCTATGCAGCAGATCTGACAGGTCTTTTATTATCCAATTATCACGCTGGTACGACTTACTGCTTGAATTCCACATGCAAGTGCTACTATTTCACAGCTTTTATCGCACCTTGGTGTTGTTGCATTGATAACCAAATGGTCATCTCACTATTTGAGCTTTGAGAAGTCGGATCTTCACTGCGCACTGTTTAAAATAATACCTTGTTAGGCCAGGGTTCTGACAAAGGGCCAGAACCGAAACATTCACCTGATTGGTTTCTTTACAGAGACTGACTGACCTGCTATAAATATCTAGAGATTTCTGCTTTTGTCCCAGATTTCCAGTGTTTGCAGATTTTTTCTTTTCATTTCAAACAAATTACTTTTCACCATCCTGTTCATCAATTTCAATGTTATGTCAATGCTTCATCTCCATAGCAAACCATATATAAAGTCAGAAGTAACATAAAATTTCCCTGTTTTTAATGCACTCTTTTTTAAGCAAGACTGTTCATCATAAACTTCAATATTGCAATTGTCTTCTCCGATTAATAAGGAAGTTCTTTTGCCAGTCTGTGAAATGAAAGGTGAAAGTTAGCAGGTGTGTGGCAAAATGGAATGTTTCATTTAGAGCACTAACGTCCTTTTGAATATTTAAAATGAGGTGTGGATCATGAGATCATCATCACACCAATATTTAGGGTCAGACACTAAACGGGATAACTATTTCAGCCCCTAGAACATATTATACTGTTCCTCATTATTTGTTCATATGGTCACAAGGCATTTGTAATTTAACTTTAATAACGATGATTAGAACCAAATGATTACAGCCCCATAAGATAAAGGTAATATACACATTAAACCCTGCCTGCCGGTATAAGTATGTGGCCTGTACATTGTTGTGCATGGACTGTGTGACTTTTCTGCCCCATTAGACCAGCCTTGACTGCCTTACAAGAGTTGGTCACGTACAGTCAAAGAGCTGCCAAATTCCAGGCAAACAGTTCGAAGACACTATTGGGTAGAGTGGAGCCAGCCCCACCCTGCCTCTCCGTCTAACCCCACCAAAAAATGTTTAGCTATTAGTTGCTAAAACCTCCAATTATCTCCGAAGTCAAAATGTTAAGTTTTACACACTTTAAAATGTAACGCACTAAGTGTAATGTTATAATGCAAAGCCATGTATTCAGTACCAGACAGAATCTCAAGATTTAAATAAATAGAAAAATAAACATAGAAAATCTGTGAGAATAGTTTCATTTAGATTCTGAGAATCCAAAACTGAGTCACCAAAAAGTCAATGATTTGCTACATATGTAAGTAAGTAAACAGTTTACTCAGATTGTGTCTTTGATAAAGGAATATTAGTTAAATTGGGATGAAGTGCCAATCTGTATCCCTGGGGGTGAGAGCATTGGCACTCAGTGCCAGTGCCAACTCCCTCCACATGGCACAAGTGACATTTTTGGTAGGTTTCCTGCCATGCACCCCCAACACTCTGACTCTCTCCCGTTCTATTTCATCAAGGAGGGTTCACAGGTCAGAACTCTGTGAAAATGTGGCATCAACTTCCCTGCCCTCATTCCTTCTTTGGCTGCCACTGCCATGGTGTCTTGTGTTAGACATTCCTGGCACAAAAAGCAGTAATGAGACGGCTAGCTGACAGTAAACTGACTGAGCCAAGCACTGTTCCCCCAGTCGACTGCTGTCATCTTCAGCCAGAACCATCTTCTTAATTTCTGCACTCTAATGTGCACCCCAGCACATTACTCCTGTTTATCTGAGTTTTACACCAATCACTACTCCGATGGATATGCAAATGAGTTAACCCAGGAAATTCTGGTGTAAATACGTCTCCAGTCTATCGGCTGGTGCAACTCATTTTCTATGGATCTAAATGTGGTGCAACTCACCATATGGAATTTCTAGGCCAACATCTTTTGTTCAGTCACTCTATCTAAGACTAACTGGCTTAATGCTTCCCTTTGTACCCCTTTGTAAACAGCCTTCATACTGCTTTTAAGAGTAAACAAGATATTGGCTTAGAAATATTTCCTTGCTCAAAGCCCACCAAATATTGGCCCTCGGGCCTCAGGCCTCATTTACATCAGACCAGCAAGCTGTGGACACCTGCAGGGCATACCCACGCAGCTTGCCCGCGAAGAGGATTCGAATTTGGGGTCGAGGCGTAGTTGGCAGCGGCCTTTAGGTAGGTCTTGGGAGATGGGGGGTATCGTCTGGGAGACGGAGGGAGGGGGATGACAGGAGAGGGAGAGAGGGGGCGGCTGGGAGAATTGAGCGATCAGGAGGGGGTTGACTGGGAGGGGTGGAGGGCGACCGGGAGTGGAAGGGAGGGGAGACAACCAAGAGAGGGAGAGAGAGGGTAACCGGGAGAAGGGGGCGGTCAGGAGGGGGGTAACCGGGAGAGGGGTGGTGAGGTCACGACTGGGAGGGGGATCGAGGTCATGATTGGAAGGGGGTGGTCCAGCAATGGCTGGCAGTGGCTTGTGGTTTTAATGTGGAGTGTGAGTGTGTGAGTGTGTGAATGTGAGTGTGAGTGTAAGTACAGCAACAATAACAACTTGCATTTATATAGCGCCTTTAAGGTAGTAAAACGTCCCAAGACGCTTCACAGGAGCGATTATCAAACAAAATTTGACACCGAGCCACATAAGAAGATATTAGGAGAGGTGAAAGAGGTAGGTTTTAAGGAGCGTCTTAAAGGAGGAGAGAGAGGTAGAGAGTTGAAGAGATTTAGGGAGGGAATTCCAGGGCTTAGGGCCTAGGCAGCTGAAGGCATGGCCGTCAATGGAACGATTAAAATCAGGGCTGCGCAAGAGGCAAGAATTAGAGGAGTGCAGAGATCTCGGAGGGTTGTAGGGCTGGAGGAGGTTACAGCGATAGGGAGGGGCGAGGCCATGGAGGGCTTTGAAAACAAGGGTGAGAATTTTAAAATCGAAGTGTTCCCGGACTGGGAGACAATGACATGGCATGTTGGGACTAGTAGGGAAACCTAAATATCGGAGTACTGTCACAGTACTGGCATCCGTATAGAAAATTACAGCTTAAAAAGTAGGAAAGGCAAAGTACCTTACTTGGCTCTTTAAATGGGCCAACATTTACTGAACGTTGTCCAGGGTAGATATGATCGTCCAGTCCATAAACCAAACTTCATTTCATTTTTATAACTTAACAAGTTATAACTTAACAAGTTTTTTTTTTCAAAATGAAACCATCATTTAATTTGCTGCTCATTATTTTAATGGAGGGAGTCACACGTTCAGCTTTTGTGTGATATATAACTGATAAAATGCTGTAAAACTAAAAATGTCAATATGCAGTATTTTGTCAGCTCTTTTCCCCAAATCCTCACACTAATATCTACCACTTTATGTAACGATTCAGCAATGCCGTTAAAAATAGATTTAGCACTTAGATCATTGTGTGAATAATGTGAAAATGTCTTGCTGGAGAACCAGATATTTTGTTGTACTTGCCTCAGATCTGTTTGATAGAACTGTCAAACAAAAAATAATATTACAAAAGTTTTCTTTTTCTTGCTTTCCTCACCTCTGCTGAAGGCACAGTCAAGCCTGATCATGTCCTTATCCACTGATCGCTGGCCTACATTGGCAATGACTCAAATTTAAAATTCTCATCTTTGTGTCTAAATCCCTCCATGGCCTCGCCTCTCCCTATCTCCGTAACCTCCTCCAGCCCAACAACCCTCCAAGAACTCAGTGTTCCTCCAATTCTGCCCTCGCGCTGGTGGCTGTGCCTTCAGCCGTCTAGGCCCTAAGCTCTGGAATTCCCTCCTTAAACGTCTCCACCTCTCTCCTTTTAAGACACTAAGGGAATCAAGGGATATGGGGATAGGGCGGGAAAGTAGAGTTGAGGTAGAAGATCAGCCAGGATCTTACTGAATGGCGAAGCAGGCTTGAGGGGACATGTGACCTATTCCTGTTCCTATTTCTTATGTTCTCTTATGTTCTTTATATGCTCCCTAATACCTACCCCTTTGACCAAGCTTTTGGTCATTTGTCCTAATATCTTCTTATGCTCGGTATCAAATTTTGTCCGATTACGCTCCTGTGAAGTGCCTTGGGACGTTTTACTATGTTAAAGGCACTATATAAATGTACGTTGTTGTTGCTGCTGCTGCTGCTGTTGTTGCTGTTGTTGTCTACCCACATGCAGGAGTTAATGGACGGCAATCAGGAGTCCTGGTTGATTGGGATGGGGTGGCGGGGGGCTGTGGGGAGTGGGGTGGGCGGTGGTGGTGGTGGTGGCAAGGCCAATTGAACCACCACTCCTGCCATTTTGGGATTGAAGCTGAGATCTTACTGGCCTGTATGGCTCAGCTACTCACTGGATAACCTCGCTGGGTCATGGCTTCTGCATCTGTTGCACTTGTTGCAAGGGACACCCTTTGCCATGGGCGTGTTATAAAACAAAAAAAAACTGTGTTTTATTTGCATGCATCCACGTTGAAATTTGGTAAAGTATTTGACATTTGTGTGACACTCTGTGCGACAGTTATAGAAAATATTTTTGGGGTATGAAATTTATATTTTATGCAATTTTGACCCTTTATGTTTAATTGACTGTCTTAACATTAAAATACAATAATAGGTCCAGGTGCCAGTGAATGACCAGTAACATGACTGTGCTTAGAGTTTCCTGGAGGAAGCCCATGCTCTCTCTGAACTGAAACATGATCTTATATGTATAGTAATCTTGGACCACAGGACCACATTGAAACCTTTTATTGATGAAGTACTCGCTGGAAACAGTACCTACATCTTAGAAGAGTTCACATGATGTTTGTAAAGTTTGCAAAAACCCATTTGGTGAAATACTGTAAGTGTTTACATTGAACTGAACTGTTACAGCACAGAGTTCAGATGACACATGGATTATCCTGTGCTTGCACAGGCAAACAGAAGCACCCGCCCCAACTGCTGCTCTGATTACCTGGCACTTCCTCAGAGTGGGCGCCTCTGTTGCACCTCCACAGGTATGGGCCACCTGCCCTAATTATTAAAATGACCCCCATTCCTGGGATTTGAGACAGGGTTAATGTCCTCAGCAGAGAGTGGCCATATGTCTCCCCCCCCCCCCCCCGCCCTCCCCCCCTCCACTCACTTCAGGCAGCGGAGCAGGGACCCTGAAATTTTGGACCCCACGGATTTAAGCACTGACCCCACGGTCCTCCATTTTGCACTTCTCCATCTGACACTGAGTCCTCATAAATACTTTCTGTCTCTTATTTTTTAAAATCTGGTTTCAGCTTATTCAGTACCATGTTCTACCCTGGATTCCCAAGGTCTTTAGTTTATTAGTAATCGCACATATGGAACCTTGGCAATGGCTTTCTAAAAGTCCAAATAAACCGTATCACGGGGAATACCACTATCTGCTCCATCTGTAATGTACTCAAAGCCATCAATGTTTTGTTGTACAGGACCTTCCTCTTGTAAGTCCATGTTGGCTGCTTCAATCTCAGCTTCTTCAGGATCTCATGCTATCGGGTGGATCGTGTTTCTAGGCAAAGATCAGAATGATGGCTTCCTTTACTCGCTGGTCACTGATGAGCCAGTGCAGACTCTGCCTGGATCTGTCTATTCGATCGCAGTCGGAGCAGGTTGTGGAATTATCAATAGAACATTCAGTGGAACACTCTGTCTCCATTTCAAGCCTTTTGTAACAAAGTATCAAAATTGTAGCAAACCCTTCAGTTTCCAAAGTAATCTGTTTGTTTTCACAGCTTTGATGAGTTTGTGAATCAGTGTTTGTTATAACTTCAACATTGTATCAAAGGGCCTGACCACACAATGGTCCATTGAAACTAAATGTTTCATTCCAGTGCCGCTTCCATTTTCATTCCTCGTAGTGCTCACAGTTTGAGAATCACTGACTTATGAAAATTACCTTCCATTTTTTGATAGGTATGTTGTACAGTCACACAGTAGTACAGCAGGTGCTGGAGGACTGAAAAATCGAGCTCAGATCCCTATTACTGGGTCTGCACCACTTTATCTCCAAGTGCAATCTCCTAGCAGGCTTTGTAGACTGGTTTAAAGCAGACCCTCCGAAAATACGCCATCACGATAAAGCCTCCTGCCATTTTTCATCTGCTTCTTCTTCCACATCTATTACCAGGCTGTGAATGTACCGGACACCACCTGGCCACCAGCTCCTGCCAGGCTTGCTGTGCTGCTGTCCTGTGTAGGGATGGTTCCCTAGAACGGGAACAAGATGCCATGGTGTTGTGCTTTCATATTAGATATTCTACTCTGATACAACATTACTGACCACTCCCACATGCGGACCTTGCTTCCCCTATGATCTGGAGTGTGCCTTCAACTATCCAATATCCAGTTAAATGTTAGCAAGATCCAGGGATTGAACAGAGAACCCTTACCACTGTGTGTCGGCTTACTGGAAAGAACCATATGCCACCACATCATTACCCTCATCTTTGCCAAGCAGATTGAATACATTCTATCAGACTGAGACTCGGGCTTATTTAAATAAAGCAGCTACATAAACGGCATACAGCATAAAACAATGTGTTATAAATGTTATTACTCTTCTAGGTATATATCAAAATATTAAAGATGCTGCTCCCTGAGCCATCTCTCACATGTATATTGAACATATGGAAATAGTTGTTCACTTCTTGTGTGGTGACACATATCATGGAATCAAGGACAAGCTCAGCTTGTTTTCTTGATGGAAAAATCTTTAGTAGACCCTCTGCTTGCTGAAGGCTGACTACAGCTTATCAACTGACCACCTGGCAACTGACTTCCCAAATAAACTTCTCCACAGAGATATAATTCCAAACCCTTTGCAAATATAAGAGATAAACCCCATATACACAGGACTGTAATTTCCACAATTTAATTAGAAGGCCACCCATTGTTTTATAGTGGGGCATAAGATGCTTGTCTTTGAATGTGATATCTCTGGCCATTTAAATAATGAATGCCTTAAACTTCCTCATAAGAACTAGTCATTACATTACAGTTTACATTTGTATGGCTCAGGAAACCTACACAAAGTGCCTGGTTTCTGAGCTAACTTTCTTTGAAAAATACCCAGTCACCTCTATGTAACGATAAAACTTTAACTCCTCACATGCTGTTTTGACCAAAAAAGGAATGCAAATCAAAAAATACATTTTTGTCACACAGGGCCATACGAGCCTCTTCCCACCTTACTTCATCTCACCCTATCAACATATCCTTCTCCCTTTCTCCCTCATGTACTTGTCCAGCTGCCCCTTAAATGCATCTATGCTATTCGCCTCAACCACTCCATGTGGTAGCATGTTCCACATTCTAACCACTCTTTGAGTAAAGAAGTACTCCTCACACCCACCTCACTTCACCAACCATCAAGCAGGGGTTTTGGGTCCTGTGCTTCATCATCATTTTTTTTAAAAATTCATTCACGGGATGTGGGCATTGCTGGCAAGGCCAGCATTTATTGCCCATCCCTAATTGCCCTTGAGAAGGTCGTGGTGAGCCACCTTCTTGAGCGAGATTTTACAACTGAGTGGCTTGCTAGGCCATTTCAGAGGGCAATTAAGAATCAACCACATTGCTGTGGGTCTGGAGTCACATATAGGCCAGACCAGGTAAGGGCAGCAGGCTTCCTTCCCTAAAGGACATTAGTGAACCAGATGGGTTTTTACGACAATCCGGTAGTTTCATGGCCATCATTACTGATACTAGTATTTTAATTCAGGATTTTTATTTAATTAATTGAATTTAAATTCACCAGCTGCCGTGGCAGGATTTGAACTCATGACTCTGGATTTTAGTCCAGGCCTCTGGATTACTAGCCCAGTAACATAACCACTATGCTACCGTACCCTTTTCAACAGACCTTGTTTTCTGCCTCCACATTTATTTTGCCTTCCCTTGGGTTTTGGCAGCCACCTCTGTTGCCTCATGCATGCTTTGAAAAAGTTGAAAAATTCAATTAGAATGTTTGTAGCTTTTGGAAAAACTGATTTTCTACTTCTATAATTGCCAATTATATTTAAGTGGTCACATCTCCCTAAAATTTTGTTGCAGTTATTCAAGGTCTGGCGATTCACATAATTTCCTCTCTCCACCCTCCCCCTCCACCCACCTCGCTCTTTGGCAAGGTCTCAATGCCAGGCCCAATATAAATATGTAATTAAGGTTCACCTCAAGAAATCCTACACATTTATCTACTGCAATATTTGTGAGTACTAAACTTGCAGTTTTGTTACTTTAGCATCCTTTTCTGAAAATTCATGCTGATACCCAAAACTAGGGGCCATAAATATAAGACAGTCACCAATATATCCAATAAGGAATTCAGGAGAAACTTCTTTACTCAGAGAATGGTTAGAATGCGGAACATGTTACCACATGGAGTGGTTGAGGCGAATAGCATCGATGCATTTAAGGGGCAGCTAGATAAGTACATGGGGGAGAAAGGAATATTGATAGAATGAGGTGAAGTAAGATGGGAGGAAGCATGTGTGGAGCATAAACACTAGTATAGACCTGCTGGGCTGAATGGCCTGTTTCTGTGCTATAAATACTATATAATACTATAGTATGTACTAAGTAATACTTCCATAGTCCCAGCGGCAGAGGGACAACCATGTTCCACACAGAATTTGATTCACTTCAACTGTACTTGAACCCTCAATTGCATTACTAAGCAGGTATTTACCCAGCTAGTTGATGCACAGTGAACTGTTTTATCTGGGAGTTTATTACAAATATTCAGGAGGTTATGGGAAGAAGAAAGAAAGAACGTGCATTTATATGGCACATTTTATGACCTCAGGACATCCCAAAGCGCTTTACAACCAATGAAGTACTTTTGAAGTGTAATCACTGTTTTACACATGAGGGGGCAGATGGGGCATCAGTTTAATGTCTCATCCAAAAGACGGCATGTTTGACAGTGCAGCACTCCTTCAGTATTGCACCGAAATATCAGCCTAGAGTTTGTCATTACGTCTCCAGAGTGGGACATGAACCCACAACCTTCTGACTCAGAGGTGAGTGTGCTGCCAACTGAGCCACGGCTGACAAGAACCCGTACAGTATTGTTGATGTAGCGAAACACCTCACGGCACTTCAAAAAGGGAGGAAGGAACAAAGGCCTGTTTGACGATTTATGAAGGTGGGGGGATACATAGCAAGTCAGAAGGGTTTAGGGATAGAATTCCAGAGCACAGCTGAAGGGAACACCATTGATGACGGAGCAGAGATAAGGAGCATGTACAGCTGGCCAGAATCATATGATCCGTGGGTATGAGATCAAACATAAAGGAGGCTTCAGAGATAGAGTGAGGTCATCTAGGGATTTGGAAATGAGGATGAGAATTTTGAAATTAGTGC
Organism: Heptranchias perlo; assembly: GCF_035084215.1. NCBI lineage: Eukaryota > Metazoa > Chordata > Chondrichthyes > Hexanchiformes > Hexanchidae > Heptranchias > Heptranchias perlo. Next base: position 11,949,052 of record NC_090348.1, on the reverse strand, counting down.
ACTGGGGGATGTGAGCTGTGGAGGTTGGCAAGGACAGGAGTGACAGGTGAGTAGGATATTACATTGGATAGGATGTGGACAGCGAGTGTTCAGGACAAGTTGGAGTTCATGTAAAGTGGAACTTGGGAGGCCAGTGAGGAGAGCATTGTAGTAGTCAACTATTGATGCTACTGGCTGTTATCAGGGGCATACGGCATAGGTGGGTATGTTCAAGGTGTTCAAACACTCCCCAAAATCTCTATAATTTTTTTTATCGGACTACTCCTTCTTTTGAATTAACATGCCTTAGATCACCTGACAGAACACAGAAACAACAGATGTTCTTCCAGCACTATTAAGTTCTGCAATTCCACCAGTGAAAACCAATTAGTTGTGCTTGAGCTTCTAAATGTCCATTGGGATATTGCAGTGAATAGTAGCAAATTACTGATAGACTAGCGACACATAACCGGACATTTGGACTTGTGCTTTAGTGTCTTTGTCTGACAAGATGGCCTTTTCCCTTTCATTTCCTTTATTTGAATTGTTAGATTAATGGAAGTGATACTGTTTCTATTTGAACCTTATCATGAAATTCCTATTTGAAAAATAGACCTTTTGAAGTAGATTTATTTGGTCTGGCAAGCTCATATCCAAATACCCCCCCCAAAAAATGCTGCCTATGCCACTGTGTTATATTATTACTATTGCACCACTGCAAAGTGATTTTGGATGCACATTAATAACTCAGAACACTACTGAGCACAGTAAAGTCATGATGTGTGTGGGGTGTTTTAACACGTGCAGTAAAATCAAACTTGAAACACAAATCTTATCAGCTGTCGGAGCAGGCCAGGCTCCTTAATTTGACATTAAGAGCCATGTATATTACCACAAGCAAATTCCACCTGTTTGTTTCTGGTCTTTTGACTGTGCTCTGTTCATCCTTAAAATGTTTAAATAACAGCAACTTTTACTTAGTACCTTTAACATAATAAAACATCTCAAGGCACTTCACAGGAGCGTAATCAGATAAAAATTGGTGCTGAGCCAAATAAGAAGATATTAGGACAGGTGACTAAAAGCTTGGTCAAAGAGGTAGATTTTAAGGAGTGTCTTAAAGGAGGAGAGGTAGAGAGGTTTAGGGAGGGAATTCCAGAACTTAGGGCCTGGATTGTCTTGGAGAGTTTTTCTTTTATCGTTCTATTTTACAGATGAAGCAGAATGCTTTGTTATCCCAGCATTGCCCAACCCTGACAGAACTCTGAATTTCCCTTTGACAGGCTCCTTCCTACTATCTCTGCTCACTACCCACATGAACATGGAACCACATAGAAATTGTTAAAGAGAGCTGCTGCTGGTTTTTCATGTCCACAGTGATGAAGTACCCTTACATATTTCTTTATATATACATTTTGGCTACAATAAAAAAATCAACATGTGCTTTACCGTAATCTTTTCAATATTTTCTTTCCTCTATTCATTCTCGGGATGTGGGCATCGCGGGCAAGGCCCGCATTTATTGCCCATCTCTAGTTGCCCTGAGAAGGTAGGATGGGTCTTTTTCCTGAACCACTGGTAGCAGTTTGATATATCTGAGTGGCTTGTAGACCATTTCAGAGGGCAGTTAAGAGTCAATCACATTGGTGTGGGAATGGAGTCACATATAAGGCAGGCCGGGTAAGGACAGCAGGTTTCCTTCCCTAAACAATTTGCATTTATATAACGCCTTTTACATAGTAAAACACCCCAAGGCACTTCACAGGAGCATTATCAATCAAATCAAAATAGACAGGATTATGGTAAAGCACATGTTGATTTTTTTATTGACATCAAGCCACAGAAAGGGATATTAGAACAGTTAGGTAGGTTTTAAGGAGCGTCTTAAAGGGGAGAGGTAGAGAGGATTAGTGGGGGAATTCCAGTACTAAGGGGCTAGGCAGCTGAAGGCACGACCATCAATGGTGGGGCGATGGAAATCGGGGATGCACAAGAGGCCAGAATTGGAAGAGCATAGAGATCGCGGAGGGTTGTCGGAGGTCACAGAGATAAGAAGGGGTGAAGCCAAGGAGGGATTGGAACACAAGAATGACAATTTTAAATTTGTGGCACTGCCTGACTGGGAGCCAATATTTAGTCAGCAAGTGCAGGGCTGATGAGTGAACAGGACTTAATGTGAGTTAGGATACGGGTAGCAGAGTTTTGGGTGAAGTTTACAAGGGTATTTAATTAATTAAAGGGCATTAATGTACCAATCTAGTAGCTTCATGGGAACTGATACCTGTTTATTATTCCACATTTTTAAAACTGAATTCAAATTGTCAAAGTTCCATAGTGGGATTTGAACTCATGTTCTCCGCAGTATTAATCCAAACCTCTAGATTATTAGTCCCGTAACTATGCTACCGTATCCCAGTATATGCCTAAATAGAGTTGTGCTAAGTGTCAGAAAGTGCTTTTTTAATGTTTAAAAATAAGTTGCATAATTAGTTTTAATTCTTTGTATTGGTGAGTGCAAACATGAATTCACTGCATCGGGTAGAGAGAAATGCACAATGACACAACATCATGTATGTCCCTAAAATTGCTACATCATTAAAAGTAACTTCATACGCAAAAGTTCATGTCACATATTTGTGCCGGAACTGATAAAGCAGCTCGGATGTTGTAAATTTCGCAAAACGAGTAAGCGACGTTGAAAGCAATTTTTCACAACAGGCAAGTTTGAAAGTAATCCGGTCTGAAAACGCCCCAGTGTGAAACCCACTTTTAAACTCTTATCAGAGAGCACTGTCCTCGCCTTTTCTTAGCAAGCTGGGAGATAAACATTCACTAACCAGAGCTACCAACATCTGTGACATGTTGGGAGTGAAAAATATATAAATAAAGGAGCGAGGTAAATTGCAAATACATTTAAACAGATGAGTGTCCTTTTCTCCCTAAATGTATCAAAATACAACAGCAGCAGTTCAGTATGGATCTTTTACAACTGATAAGAGGAACAGATACCTTCATATGGGAATTCACATTCATTCCCTCTTTGCAATGCCACTTATCAGAGTAGTTATTCTTATATAAAACAAGAAAACTTAATAACTGGGGGGAAAAAAATACCCTTGTGTTTAATAAGTGGTTGCTGCTGGGAGACTGCCCCAGAAAAATACAGTCTTCCAGTATCCCGTCGGGCCAAGCAGCACAGATCTGATCCCTGCCCCTTCGTTACTAAGTTGCAAATTGTGATTGAGGAGCGGAGTTGCTGCACAGACAGAGCCACAGAAAGGAGAGGTGCTCACAGGTCTTTTAATATATATTATATATGGAAATCAGCATTTTCTTTTTTTTTAAAAATTGTTGGGTGCAAACTTTTCAATTTGTTTTCGGTGCCTGAGTGAAGGTTTTAGTCGATTCGGCGCTTAATTTTTTTTTGAAAAAAATTTATAAATCGCATTCTGATTTTATTTTTGTTTTAATTTTCTAGCGTTTTTCAACCCTGGTTTGGAAATGTTCGAGCAGATTGACCGCGAGGTTTTCCTCGCTTATTCCACTTACACCACTATCGTGCTGCTGAAGATGATGTTTATGGGGCCATTGACGGGCTATTTCAGGCTGACTCGTAAGGTAGGGTCCGGCACCTGGAGTTAAAGAGAACTGATTTCAAATAGCAGCTACCCCTCCTTTTTTGCCCCCCTTCCTCCTCCGGTCCTTTTAGCCACTTCCTGAAAGTTGTGTGCAGGCATATGCTTTGCAATACTTAGTGAACTTCTTAGACTTGTGACAGTGACTCAGGGGTTTCGGTTGTAAATTTAAAGATAAGTTCTAATGGCGCTTCCTGTAAGTGTAATACTTCCTTGTTCTTCTATCTTCCCCTCCCCCGAAATGCAAAAACCCATTTGCTTGATGTTCCTACACCCTGGAACCTCTCCCCCCCCCCCCCCCCCCATTGCTCCATATCTGCAGGTCTATCCACCCCCTAAACCTCAGTGCTCCCAGATAGGAGTTTTCGCTTCTTTCCAGCTTTTCAAAAAAACTGATAAGTCATTTGACTCATTAACTCTGTGTGACAAGTTAGTATTCCCACTCCAATGCACAATCTCATCCAACCCTGGGAATCTCTCATTCTCTTCTCTTTCTCCCCCCATGTTGTCAGACCAACATGATCCTTTTCTTTTACCCCCACCCAAACAATTGCCATGTTTAATAAGCCTAACCCCAGAAGCTGTGTACTCCTAAACTCTAATGCCCCAGTCCTGAACAATCTCAGCACACCCAAATCAATAGTTCCAAGCTCCGCTATTATACCAGTTTTACCAAGCAGGGGAATTATTCCACCCCCCCCCCATCCTAACTAAGCTCGGAAGCCCTCTTTATCTCCTCCCTCCCCCCCCCCCAATCTTCTCAACCATCTTTCTGTTTCTTTGTTTTCAAAATGGCAAAAGCTAGAATTTGATTACATATGTAAATCAACCTATAATATAACTGATTACATTTTTCATGGAAAAGTTGTCAAAATCAGAGAATCTGGTCCCCAAAACAGTAGTAAAAATCCCAGAATACCACCTGAGAAAAATGCAATTTGGTTTATTTAATCAGAGTAAATCAATAGCCTTCATAAAACATTGTATATTAAATGAAATATTGTATTCTTGGACTCAGAGCAGCGCCATGTATAATAGGCATAGGTTGATTTTCCAGTTACAGATCCTGTGTGTGAACCAAAATGTTAACTTGTCAATTTTGGATACTGATGGATGTATGTGTATTTTTAGGGTATTCTGTTCTTATTTCATGGCTTTGTATTTTAACCCACCAAGCAGAAGTGTAACCACATTTAGAAAAATGGGAGGGGGTGGGGGGAGGGAGAGAGAAAGAAAGAAAGAAAAGAGAAACATCAGGGGCAATTCTGGGCTTTGGGGGGGGGTGGTGGGGTTGAGGAAAGAGGGACATATAACCCAGGCCAAAAAGTTTAAGTGGGCAAACACCCCATCTCATTTATTTCCTTTCCTCTCTTCACTTCTCTTCCCCCACACCAGCCTCTGGTTGTGCCTGGGTACAAATGATAACTATTCCCATTTAGCTCACCCCTTGATGTACCCTGAAGCTTGTTAATTGTCATGTGGAGTGGAGGCAAAGAAACAGGAGTAGGAAGCCAAGAGCTGGAGGAATTGGCTCTGCAGTTTGGAAGTCTAGTGAATTTTTAATTGTCTTATAGAGGAGAATCAGAGTGCCCTATTGTAGGGCATTAATTGAAATATATATTTAATAAAATTGAGAAAAATGACTGCATAGATGTGGCTATCATAAAAAAGGTGATGGGCATGTGGTGTGGAAGATGCAATATTACAGATTAACCTGCTAGACTTTGGTAATTGTACAGTTTCTGCAAATGCAAGTTTGATAAAATATTAAAGGATAACACCTGGTGTGTATAGTCTGAGATTTCATACAGCAACTGGACCATAATAACAGTGCTTTTCTTTGTCTTTATATTGATTCCCTGAGCTAAAACTTCCACGTGCCCTTAATTTTGTGCAGGAATATGTCCCATCAGTGGGCCTCTTGTGTTATGTTGTGATTTTGTTACTTTATAAATGATATTTGAGCTTGTGTGTATATGTGTATAATAGGATTTTTAAGGTGGTGGTTCAGACTGTTAGTTGTGGATTCAGAAATAGATCCTGGTGCTATCTTGTTACATAAACTGAGATAACAGAAGTTTAGCACTATTTTAGATTTACACATACCACAAGAAATAGTTTATACAGTGGAAACCACTGTACTTCTATAAAGATGTGACCCAGTCTATTGACAAATAACTTTTTATAAACAATATTTGTGAACAGGTGTTTACGAATCCCGAAGATGCTCGGGCACACGGTGGCAAAGATGAAGAAACCAAGAGAAAATATATGAGGACTGATCCAGACATTGAGCGTGTGAGAAGGTGAGACTTGTTACGGGATTTAAAAAAAAACTCTAGTGACTTCAGTGTAAACTTCCTTATTTCCATAATTCTGCTTTCCTGTTTTTCATGCCCACAATCAATCTCATTTTGCAAATATCAATTTTATAGCAAGCCAACAGTTGTTTAGCACCTGGGTTCACTATTACCTGTACCAATGAGCATTAGGTGCTTTGATAACATTATGTGTCTTTAAAAAAATGGTAAACTATAATGAAACATGTAGGTTATGTTGAGTTACAGGATAGTGACATGTTGAGCGGTTGAATGGACACACATGTTAAGGAGATAAATAACATTTGTACCAGTTACCTTATCGCACAATATATTCTTTCTGCAGCTGTTTACAGTCCAACTTTGAGAATCTATTGACTCCCCAGTCTGTTTTTAATTCTGCCTCTCCCCAGTACAGTGATTCTACCTTGAGTACATCAATTCTATTTTCCAGTATGAACTCTACATTTTAGTACACTCATTCCATATTTCCTCAGTGTAAACATGGGATTGTTAACTTCTGTTTGTTCAAATCAAATCTTAATGTTTGCTGCTTGTTTCTACTCCCTGCAGATGTCATCAGAATGACCTGGAGAACATTGTTCCATTCATTGGCATTGGTCTCTTGTATGCCTTCACTGGCCCTGACCCGAGCACAGCTTTACTGCACTTCAGAATCTTTGCTGGTGCCAGGATCTTCCACAGTATTGCTTATCTGGTGCCTCTTCCCCAGCCAGCACGAGGCTTGAGCTGGATGGTTGGTATGGGAGTGACCTTTTCAATGGCTTACAGAGTGCTGAAGATAGGAATGCATCTTTGAATGAAAGCACCAATTGTTTACACAGCATTCTATAACCAGGTTTTTTTTTTGCATTCCACTCTTGCATTTGTTAAAATGTAACCTCAGTAATTGGTGTTTAAGTGACTAAAATATAAGATTCATGTTTAATTTGTTTGAAAATGGAGGGAGGAATGGGAATACAAACCCAAAAAAAACCCAACTTTCCAGGTCGTGTGTGTGTACGTGACTAGCCGGTAGCAATGATTTGTCTTTGGTTCAAGTGGAATAACCTGTTTGGGAAGCGGCTTCTACATTTGTTATTCTTGGGAGCTGGTTGTGTGTCGGCCAGCTCCCAGGGTGCATGCTGTTATATCAGTCTTACCACAGTCTGTGGCGGTAGACCCAGTTTCACCTGTGGGCTATGAAAAACAGATTTAACAGCAGGTCAGGAGCCGGCTCATGGAATCCCAATTAAGTGCCAAAGCAGCTGACCAGGCAGTGCCTGAAATTAGCCCTACATTACATCCTTGTATAGTTTCAATTTAGCACGAGAGTATGTGAATATTCACACTCAGTTAAGGGCTAGGGTTGAATTCTATTAATTGAAGCTCCAGAACTTGCTTTTTGGGAATCTGACCTAATGTGTCCTAAGCCTGACATTTAAGATGTTTTTCTTTGCGGCTTCAGCAGTTCAGTTTGCAGGAAGATAATGACCAGGCGAGGTCCTCCTGTGATTATTATAATGTGAAAACCACTCTTTCACGCACCTATGATTCTGCATTTGGGATCAGGGCGGTTGTCTTAACAGCCGTGGAGAGCCGGGGCTCGGACTCTGTCACCCCACAAACTAAACTCCGGTAGCAGTAAATGTAAAGGCACTCCTTGAAGTACAATCATTAAAAATACAGTGCCTTGTAAATTCTAGTGCTGTAGAGTGTTCTGACATTTGAGCATGGTTGGGAATTTTATATTCCTGAGCAACAACCTCTATTGTCAGAAAGTGACCATAAGGATAGTGAACATGTACAATCTACCCTTCTCAATCTGGACAAAACCATTGTCTTTCAAAATCTGTCAGATTTGCAATGTTATTAGAATAACAAATTCAAGCTGACTGACCTAATACTGTACAAAAGACCCAGCAAATCATAACGCTTTTACAGTACAAAGAATCTGATGCAAATTTAACCTGCTATGCAGAGTTTTAAAATGTAACAAAAGTGCTGTGTGACATTGTCTTAAAGTGCTGTTGTACTCAGCCTTGTTGCTGTGCTGGCCTCTGTGTACACTTATATGCCTTGTTTTGGGAATGAATCCTGTTGCATCTCTTGAAAATTTATCTATCACTAATGAACAAATCATATGTGTACACACTAACCCTTCAAATTTATTATGAGTGAATGATGATTACAAGATGAAAACATTTAAAGTTATGTAGAAATTATGGCGGTTTCTACAATAAAATCCTGTTTGTGATGCTGTTCTTTTAATACGTATCAGAAATACTGAGAGCACACAGTCTTGGTGATGAATGGAGAGAGAACCTGTTAAGCAGAAGAGTTCTATAACTGCCACAAGGCTCAGTGGGTTTATACAATGAGTAGCTGAGCCATTTAGATGATCCCAGCATTGATTCCCAGTCTCCACTGAGGTGATCAGTTTTAGCCAGGGCTGATGATAGACACCTATAGTTAGCCTCAGCCACCCTCCACACCCCACAGGGAAAGAAAGATGGGCCAGGATTCCTGGTGCAGATCACCACTCAACAGCCTCAGTTAAAATTGCTTGTGTATTGATGATGGGTGAGGACAGCATTGGATGTGATGCCACCACAGTTGAATAGTCTGCTGCCACTTGTGAATAACGTCCACTTGTGCGAGGGCAACTGTGTCAATGGCACTGACCTCCAGCAGGGAAGGAAAAAAACTGCATTTAAGGTGTCTATTCAGTTGTAATTGAACAATTTTGCTTAAAGTCAAAACTTGTTTAGTTTTGATGAGGGTTGGTAATGAGTTCCAATCATTTTAATAGCTATTTGAATGTTTGCTTTAAAAGGGAATGTGGTATCTGTACTTCTAACAATTTTTCTTATCACGCATTTCTTAATGTATAACACTTTTTGTATTAATAAACTCTTGAAGTAAACCTGTTTTGTCGTGGTCATGTTTTGAATAAACCGGGACCTATCTTTTAAGTTACATTTATTTAGGTACCAGTAGAAAAATGTCAGCCTAGAAATTTAGTTCAGTACAAGGTTTATAAGGGAGGGATGGTTTTTGATGAAGAAATGTGATATCAAACTGTTTAAAAAGCTGAAAATGTAGTCTGATTCTGAGTTGTGATTTGCTGAAGAAACATTCCTAAATTTTATCCTAGTATAATTTTTGTTTATTGAATATTATTTTACTTAGAAATGTTAATCTGTTTTCATGTTAATTCTGCTAAGGTATGGTGGTTGGCATTGATTATATTGGAGGCGCTCTGTGACAGTGCTCCATAAATGTCCAATAAGTAATTTGTGGTATTGGTGACTTAAACAGAAAATGCTAGGATATAGAAATCGAAGACAGGTTCCAGGAATTCTCGCTGATGTTCAATGAAGCATTGGCTAGATCACCTGAGGACTGTTGCTTGGTTTTATTTACAAAAGGCATTGAAGTGTTAGAAAGGGTTCAGTGAAAGGCATTAAGAATAGTACTGAGTATTAATCAATAAAGACTGGTTGAGGAAACGCAATTGATTCTCGGGCAAAGGAAGATGGAGAATTTGGTTCAATTTTTAAAAATCATGTTAGTGGTGTAGATCCGGGCAGTGCATTGTGCTGAACTAGGAGAGCAGTACAGAGTGTAATTACAAACTGAAAAAAATGTCGAATTAATATATTACTTGAGTAGCCTCTTCATTGTTGGACCGTGGAAGCAATACAACCATAAGAATGACTGTTCACCCAATCACCAGGAAAACTGTCGTGAGCCAGATAGAGGCAGAGCGAGAGAAACACTGACACAGGTGAGTGAGAAAAGGAGCCATGACTAGAGAGTACAGTAGGTGAGAAAAACAAATGAGCAAGAGAACAGAGCCAGAACCAGAAAGATACTGTGGGATGGAATGAATGGTGACAATATAAAGGCATCCTTGGAGTTGATTGGCAATGATTGAAAGATAAGAGCTGGTGTTTGAAAGCCTGATGCTGGTTGATGAATGTCAGCAGGAGTTGGGGCAGCATTAGATGCACCACAGGCTTCAGGAGCAAAAAGAGATGGATTATTGGAGCAGCTGGTTGAAATATTTGTCAGATTGTACTGCCTGAATATTGTAAGGAACTGTGGCAGTTCGGTCTGGCAATGAAAGAAGAAATTTTATGGGAGGCGATGGTGAGGCACAAATATAATTCATTGGAAATTTAACTAGATATTATATGGGTCAGAAACTGAGGCTCCACTGCTGGTACAGAGCCTCGTGAGATGCAAACGCAGGTTGTGGAATTTAATTCATTGTGCCATAGAAAACCTATTGGTATGAAAGTAATGGTAAATAGCAGCATTGATCCTTATCTGGGGGGTTGAGAGATTGCATCCTGAAATCGTGGGATCACAATAGACATCCAGGATTGTAAGCCCTATTTAATGCTAATAAAATTATGGTTTATAAAGGGTATTAGGCCTCGACAGGTTTCTGAATATCAGCAATTTCATCGCTCACACCTTTCTATCACTTCCCTTTTCTACCCTAGTTATCGTCCCAGCTTGTCATGTGTGCAAGTATTAGGGCATAATACAGAAATAGCGAACAGGCCCAAATGCTGGATTACTCCGAGACAGCGAGAGGAAGTGTGTATATACAGGGTGATTCTAGGTCTAAAGCTCCACACACCAGGAAGGCATATTGAGTAATTGTGAATGCAAAGCCCATGATCCCCCGTCCATTAAAATTAATGGATGGAATATTATGGGCTGCAAAACCATGATATTCCAAGATGCACTCCTTGCCACCACCAATCCTCTCAGTTGTGGAATCAACTGTGTAATGTGCCAGTGGAAGTGTTACTGAATACATAAATCTATCATTTTCTGATTGCATTCTAAATATTTCTTGAATGGGCTCCCAGACACTCAAATGACTATTATGCTGAGTTTAGATCACATTGTACAGATCAGTTTGGTCACTCTTCAGTGTGGCACTTTTTAGCTCTATACAAACCATGAGGCCGAGGTGGGTAACTGCAGAGTACAAAGTGCAGCCAGAAAGACCCCCTTTATATTGTGGCTCTAAATTGCATTCTATCCACTAGGAAAGACCCAATCTGTGTGTGCTTACAGGCACATTAGGGGCTCTGCTCCCTTGTCAGTCTGAGTAAATTTTAAACTTGAAGTCTGGCAAGCAGTATCCACTCCCTGAAAACAATAAAAAGGACTCTGTCATCTCTCAAAAAATGTCCAGCAGGTTAAATATGCTGCCTGGCACTTTTAAAGTTCAGCTGGAGTTATACTCTCAAGTGGTTATAACACAACCTGTTCAGGGATGGTCTCAAACCACTGGAATGCAGTGCATCCTGGAATAGTTGCACTGCTGAACTTCTATAATTTGTGGAGATAAGCTTGATAAAATGGAATAAGTGATAAGAAATAGTTTTATTGGTCTCCAAAAGTTTGATGTTTGATTGGGGGCAACTGCGGGCAATGGTTCATGCACATCCAACAGTCTCAGAGCAGTCAAAATCGAGTTGACGTAAATCAGGTCCAGGGGGGCTGCTAGTGGGCAGTTTTAAAATCCCCATTTCATTATCTGACTATCTTGTTGTTCTGTGCTGTTATGTAGTAGCAGTTTTCCCAATCTGAATACTGACCATGTGAGATAGAGGGCTTTACACTTATAAAGGAAACCATCTTAAGTTTAGATAATACATTTATATAACACACAGTTGCCATGTATGTAACATTGCATCCTCTTATTAAATCTACATTGGTAAATATGTGCAAATCTATATTTATTAAAAATTGTATGTCTGTGTGCACTTCCTGTCTACAAAATCTTGCTTGCTATTGTCACTATTTTTGACACATTTCTATGGCAACCTTTGCCTTTATGATTCTTATGTCCACATTTATAGTGGAAACTGTCTATTTCAACTCATCACTCTATAATTGCGCAATCTGGCCACCAGGCACTGCTGCATTATCTTACCCCCAACAAATTATTCAAAATGCTTTCTGAAAATGTTTCAGTTGACATTTTTTCTTAGTAATGGAAATTGCTAATGTCCACATAAAGGTTTAAGCAAAATAACAATTCAAGCATCTAGTTTCACAGTAACATTTAATAATGAAGTTATAAATTTATCAGCTGAACTGTTTTCTGTGTCTTTTAATGCCTTCGGTAAAGTTTTTACTTGAAGGTCTCTGCTTCTCTTTAAAAGCCGAGCTTGGCTGTGATATTTTTGCTCAGAGTTGTGACACTGTAGTCTGAGCACATGCACTGATGGAATATTTTTATTGAGCTTCTAGCAATTTCTGGTTTGTTCAAAATTATTTGAAGAAAATCTAGAGTACAAATATCAAAAGCTTTTTTAGATAACATTGAGTTTCTTTTAAATAGTGGTTGTTTGTGTGAGAACAATAGTATTTTGTAGCTTTTGTTTTGTGTTCTTCAGAAAGTGCATTAAACTGAGAAAACATATTTCCTCATGCTAATAGTTCAGTTTCCAAAAAACATTCAATTGAATTTTGAAGCTGACTAGTTACTTCATCTGTGTTTTGTTGAGAATTAGAAAAAGTATTTGTTCTAATTGCTATACCTGAGAGAATGAGATTCTATTTACTACCACCTGTAAGACAGAGAAACACCAATCGAGGGGGAGAGTCTTTTTCCTCATTCTAATTTGTATTTTTTTAAAAAAACAAACAGTATGTTGAAATTTGAAAGCAAACAAAACCTCTGAGGGAATTTAAAAGGAAGATAGGGTATGAGGGGGAAGGGAAAGGCTGTGGGTGAGGTGTCCTATAGCCCCTCACCACCTACCCTTGGGAGGAGTGAGTGGGGAGGACTAGATGGAAGATACAGAGTGAGATGAGTGAGGGAAAGGATACAGATGCTGAGCAATTTTTCAAAGAGATAAAGGTAGGGCAACTGATTGGAATGAGGGGTGATAGGAAGGCGGAATGATAGCGGGCACAATGGGAGCAAGATGGTGGGGGGGATGTATGAGTGATTGGGGAGCAGCTGAGAATGGAATAAAACCACTGAGATCGACAGTCCACACCCAAAATGCATTCTGCAGCCATTGGTGGATTTTAATGTTGCAACACCCACCACATTCCACTCAAAAGTGAAGGAAGAGTGACCGAGAGAAACAGCAACATGAAGACAGCAGATACAGGTAATGAAAGAAAGGCTTGCATTTAAAACTAGCACCTTTTAAGACCTCAGGATGTCCCAAAGCACTTTACAGCCAATGAACTACTTTTGAAGTGTAGTCACTGTTGTAATGTAGGAAACACGGCAGCCAATTTGCAGCAAGGTCCTACAAACAGCAATGTGATAATGACCAGATAATCTGTTTTAGTGATGCTGGTGGAGGGATAAATATTGGCCAGGACCCCGGGGAGAACCGCCCTGCTCTTTGAATAGTGCTGTGGGATCTTTTACATCCACCTGAGAGACGTTAAACTGACGGGGACTCAGTTTAACGTCTCATACAAAAGTTGCCACTTCCGACAGTGCAGCACTCCCTCAGTACTGCACTGAAGTGTCAGTCTAGATTTTGTGCTCAAGTCTCTAGAGTAGGACTTCAACCCACAACCTTCTGATTCAGAGGTGAGATTGTGGCCACTGAGCCTTGGCTGATACCTAAGAGACCATCTTCCCTGATCTATCATGTGCAACACCATGGAAGATCCACCAGTAGTTTAAAACAATCCTTAGTTGAATAACTTTTACTATTTTACTATTACCAGTTCATGATATATAATGAAAAAAAAATTAATAGAAGTGAATATACAACTGCATTAAATAAATAACTGGTACTTGGAAGTGCATTATACAGAGAACAGTGATCATTAGGGATGATTTCAAAGTTGTGATTTAATCTAATCTAACTGAAACCAATTATACTTTGTACTTGTGGTTAATGATCATATCTAATCACCTCAAGAATAGTATCATAGTATCCATGATGTGGAGATGCCGGTGATGGACTGGGGTGGACAAATGTAAGGAATCTTACCACACCAGGTTATAGTCCAACGGTTTTATTTGAAAATCACAAGCTTTCGGAGATTATCTCCTTCGTCAGGTGAGTGAGTGACGAAGGAGATAATCACGAAGGACTCACTCACCTGACGAAGGAGAAAATCTCCGAAAGCTTGTGATTTTCAAATAAAACTGTTGGACTATAACCTGGTGTTGTAAGATTCCTTACAAGTATCATAGTATGTTACAGCACAGAAGGAGGCCGTTCACCCCATCATGCCTGTGCTGGCTCTTTGAAAGAGCTATCCAATTAGTTCCATTCCCCTGCTCTTTCCCCATAATCCTGTAAATCTTTTCCCTTCAAGTATTTATCTAATTCCCTTTTAAAAGTCACCATTGAGTCTGCTTCTACCACCCTTTCAGGCAGTGTATTCCAGATCATAACACTCTGCGTAAAATAATGTTTCCTCATGTCGCCTCCTGTTCTTTTGTCATTCACCTTAAATCTGTGTCCTCTGGTTACCTTCTGCCACTGGAAACAGTTTCTCCTTATTTACTCTATCAAAACCCTTCATGATTTTGAACACTATCAAATCTCCTCTTAATCTTTTCTGCTCTAAGGTGAACAAGCTCAGCTTCTCCAGTCTCTCCACATAACTGAAGTCTCTCATCCCTGGCACCATTCTACTAAATCTCCTCTGCACCCTGTCTAAGGCCTTAACATTCTTCCTAAAGTATGGTGTCCAGAATTGAACACAATATTCCAGCTGAGACCTAACCAGGGTTTTATAAAGGTTTAGGATAACTTCCTTGCTTTTGTACTCTATGCCTCTATTAGTAAATCCCCTTTTAGTAAAGCTTTTTTAACAGCCTTCTCAACTTGTCCTGCCACCTTCAAAGATTTGTGTACACAAATGTATTGGCAAAGAGAACCATTAAATTTGATCTTTTTTTCTGAAATTGGGACATAATTTCTGGGGACGGAAGGAATTGGAGGGCTGGTATGTTCCTTGAAAACTGTACTGAGATACGCCATTAATCTTGATCCTTTTTTTGGTCTAGGAAACGTAAACATAGTAAAGGACTTAATCACTTTATTCATTCTCTTTGCCAGCCCCCAGGTCTGTCTGTTCCTGTACCCCCTTTAAAATTGCACCATTTAGTTTATGTTGCCTCTCCTGCAGCTGGAAGGTTTTTTCCAGTGGGGTCTTGCAAGGCTCAGTACTAGGTCCCTTGCTTTTTGTGGTATATATTAATGGTTTGGACTTGAATGTGGGGGCCTTGATCAAGAAGTTTGCAGATGATACAAAAATTGGCCGTGTGGTTGATAGTAAGGAGGAAAGCTGTCGACTGCAGGAAGATATCAATGGACTGGTCAGGTGGTTAAAAAATCATACGGGATACTTCCCTTTATTAGCTGAGGCATAGAATATAAGAGTAGGGATGTTATGCTAGAATTGTATAAAACATTGGTGAGGCCACAGCTTGAGTACTGCGTACAATTCTGGTCACCACATTACAGGAAAGATGTGATTGTACTAGAGAGGGTACAGAGGAGATTTACAAGGATGTTGCAGGACTAGAGAATTTTAGTTATGAGAAAAAATTGGATAGGCTGGGGTTGTTTTCTTTGGAACAAAAGAGGCTGAAGGGAGATTTAATTGAGGTATATAAAATTATGATAGAGTGGATAGGAAGGACATATTTCCCTTAGCAGAGGGGTCAGTGACCAGGGGGCACAGATTTAAAGTAATTGATAGAAGGATTAGAGGGGAGTTGAGGAGAAATTGTTTCTCCCAGAGGATGTGGGGGTCTGGAACTCACAGCCTGAAAGGGTGGTAGAGGCAGAAACCCTCAACTCATTTAAAAAGTACTTGGATGTGTACTTGAAGTGCCGTAACCTACAGGGCTACGGACCAAGTGCTGGAAAGTGGGATTAGGCTGGATAGCTCTTAATTGGTTGGCACAGTCATGATGAGCTGAACGGCCTCTTTCTGTGCCGTAACTTTCTATGATTCTATGATTCTCCTCATTCTTCCTACCAAAATGTATCACTTCACACTTCGCTGCATTAAATTTCATCTGCCAAGTGTCTGCCCATTTTACCAATCTTTCTATGTCCTCCTGAAGTATGTTACTACCCTCCACATTGTTTACTACATTTCCGAGTTTTGTGTCATCTGCAAACTTTGAAATTATCCCCTCTATACCCAAGTCCAGGCCATTAATATATATCAAAAAGAGCAGTGGTCCTAGTACTGGCCCCTGGGGAACACCACTGTATAATTCCCTCCAGTCTGAAAAACAACCGTTCACCACCACTCTCTGCTTTCTGTCCCTTAGCCAATTTCGTGTCCATGCTGTCACTGTACTTTGTACTCACTCCTGTAATCATGATTTTACACTTCCAAGCATCTATTGCTTGTGTATTTTGTTCAAAATCCTCACACAGCATATTGTCTATCTAGTTCAAAGGGTAGCGTTGGGAAGAGGCCCAGTCAGCAAGATAAGAAACAATGCCAGTGTCACATTTTGGACTTTTTGATCATTCTTTTTCTTCACAAAGGATTTTGAGACTGAGTTGTGTTTAAGGGTCGTGTTTTAAAACAAAATGAATTTGCGCAGGTTTAAAATGAAAGGCTGGAAACTGTACATCAAAGCCAGATGATCCAGTTTGGGTTATGTCACCGCTCACTGCCGATTTCACACTGTGACAATGAGGATCTAATATCTCATCCGAGCTCCATTAGCCAGGATGACCAGAGACGTTAAGTAATTTATCATCTTGTCTTGGGTGGCCAAACACCGACAACCATTGTGGTGAGGATTATTCTATTCCTATTGACATGGGATGAGATGTCTATGGCGCACGTAATCCTCGGACAGGGGGCAGTAAGTGTTGTTGACAGGCCTGCTGGTGAATCCCTGCATGGGAAGGTGTCAGATACACCACACCTCCTCATTCTAGGGCCAGAATTAACAGAGAAAAGTGACAGAGGTGCACAGGGACAGTCAGGTTTATGAACAGAGGATTGCGAGACACAGCCTTTACTTTGGAGCTGGAAGCTATATTGCAAAAGTTTAGTTTTTGCAGTTAGTAGTCTGAAAGAGAAGTAATGCCAAAAACAAGTCCCCATGAAAGGGACAGAGCATATGCTTTATTATTTTTTCCCATCTTCTTGAGGAAAGAAGTGAGGTTGAGCTAAGTAAATGGATTTTTTTTGACTGTTACTCTGTATGTTCACTTGCTGTGTGTGAAATTAAGCAGCTTAACAATTCATGTATGGCCTCATCTTGCCAAACACTTCTCATTCTGTCTTTGAAAAGACTGGAAGAGGGCATCTGCAAAAGACACAATATCCAGTTGAGAATTGTTACACCCTGGGTAACGCTATTGTATATTGGGCAGCAAGGGGACACCCCTAAACATAAGACACTCAGATCACTTATGGGGGTGACCAGCCCTGCTGTACCATTAACTGTAATTCAAGTGGGGGTTACAGCACATTATGGGGCCAAAGTAGAGGCACTTCACTGTTCACCTGGCCCTACTTTGCCTGTAAGAGGACTGACTGTGCTGACACTGGGTATCTTAAATGGAAAATATATTTGCTTCCCCCATGTTGCAATCCCTCATCTTGATAAGCACAAAACTCAATAAAACAAAGCAATATTTTGTTTAAAATACTTTTGTGTTCAAAATATTTTAATAAAACTTTCTGATAATTTTAAAATTCTCCACCTTTCACTTTTAAGTTATTCCTAATTACGCTGGAACTGGAACTTGGAAAATAGGCCTACTTTGCGGCATTTTCTTCAGGTTGGCATTTTCTTCACATTGTGGTCTGCATAAACGATGTGTTTTTTCCAAAATTTGGTCTCTGATTGTTGGACCCAGAGCTTTGCTCTCAAATGTCATTGTTATTGCTTAAGTGCTTTTTGAATCGGAATGGTTTTTCACAGAGGTTTAATATGAGGCCTTGTGTGCTTCTTTAAAAGTTAAAAGGATTAAAATTCCAATGTGGAACTCCTTTAAGATTTTGATTGTCCTGTGAACTTTAGCCAATCCAAACAAATTCCTGGCCCTTGTAAATTAAAGGCTGTAGTGTATGGTTCTCCCGTGACACTACTTAGATAGAAAATGGGGTACTAATTTATTACATGCCAAGATGTTTGTTCATAGACTCCACAAGCACATCTTGAGTCAGATCTGAAGCCATTTAATGTCATGAATGCACTTAGCCGACAATGACTGGTGAGAAAGCAGCTGTAGTGTGGCAACAGATAGTGTGTTATTTGATCCAACAAACAGGGAAGGGCAGAGTTCTCACAGGCAGTTGATCAGACTCCAATCTCATTACCAGAATTCAATCATTTGAAGATAAAAAGGCAAAACTGCAAGTTCTGGAAATCTGTAGTAAAAGCAGAAAAAAGTTGGAAATACCCAGCAGATCTGTCAGCAACTAAAAGGAGTAAAGATAGGTTAATATTTTGATTAGAAACTCTTTAACATAGAATTTACAGCACAGAAATGGTCCATTGAGCCTATGCCTGTGATGGCTCTGCAACTGGAGCTATCTAATTTAATTCCACCTCCCTGGTCAGTCCCAGTAACCTTTTATATTCTTTTTTCAAATACTTATCCAATTTACTTTTAAATGATGCTATTGTCTCTGCCTCAATAGCTACTTGTGATAGAGCATTCAATATTTTAATAACTATCTGTGGGATTTTTTTTCTCTAAGTTCCCCTTTGTTCTCCTGGTGCAGATGCCGAGTCTATATCCGGCTCTAATATCCTTCCTCTAATGGATTGCCCAGAACTGCACACAATGCTGCAAGTGTGGTCTACCCAATGTCTTGTACAAGTTCAGTATCACTTCCTTGTTTTTATATTTTATATCACTATGTATAAAACCCAGATTCCCATTTGTTTTAATTTTTTTTAATCTGCACTTCAAACTTTAAGGATCTAATATCTACACCTAAAGTCTCTCTTAAGAATCTTAGTATTCAGGATACTTGCTGTCGTTGTTCTATTTTGCTAAATGTACTATGTCAGATTTCTCTGCATTGAACTGCATCTCCACCTATCTTCCCATTCCAATAATTTGTTGATGCCTCCTGCAATCACTTGCATTATTTCTCATTGTTGCTTAATTTCATATGATTGGTAATCTTCAACATAATTCCTCGTGCCTCTGTCCAGAGATACCAGTATAGATCATGGAGGGGGGAGACACCACTATCTGAAACCCTGCTAACTTGTCTTCAAGAGTTTTTCAACATGGCCATACCATGGGGTAGTCATTGGGCAGCAAGATGATGGGCATGTTGGATAAAGAACCACCAGGGTTTAAGCCGGTAGCACTATTTTCTTGTATAGTTCTTTGAGTTAAAAGAAAGTTTACATCACATTGGTCTTTCCAAAAGTACCAAGATGATTGAGAGCTGGCAAGGATTCAGTGGGTGTAGAATAGAGGGTACGGGAGATAATGCGGAGACAGTGATCTAATTATGCATCACTCAGATAGGGCAACAGTATTCGGTAGGTGTATGTACAGTGAAAGAACATTAACATGGAATGGAAGATGATCACTGCCTCAGGTAGTGACTGACAGTTTATTAACAAGAGAGACTCTTAATGCAATCTTTGTAGCTAGAGCCCTTCATTGGTGATGATGAATTAGACTGTAGATCAGCTTCATCTGAAGATAAACTGCTGGCATCACATGCTGAATCCAGATGCCACAGCGTCATTCACAGAGCAGAGAGTGGTTACCCTTGGTCATCAAAGGATTGTTTGAAATGCCACTTTCCCACGTAGTGTTCAGTTACCCACAGGTTTGCTTTTGCACTTAACTCTTCAAAAGTGCTAGCCAATGAGCAAAACATAAATTGTCAGTGCAGATCATCTTCTTGATGTGGTTCTGGGGATCTCACCAGTATAAAGTTTAAAAGATGTTGGTGTAAGAACAGGGTATTGTGGTAGCCTACTACAAATAATGAAGCAGTCCGAGCCCGCATGCAGCAAGACCTGGATAACATCCAGGCTTGGGCTCATAAGTGGCAAGTAACATTCGTGCCAGATATGTGCCAGGCAATGACCATCTCCAACAAGAGAGAGTCTAACCACCTCCCCTTGACATTCAACGGCATTACCATCGCCGAATCCCCCACCATCAACATCCTGGGGGTCACCATTGACCAGAAACTTAACTGGACCAGCCATATAAATACTGTGGCTACGAGAGCAGGTCAGAGGCTGGGTATTCTGCGGCGAATGACTCACCTCCTGACTCCCCAAAGCCTTTCCACAAGTCAGGAGTGTGATGGAATACTCTCCACTTGCTTGGATGAGTGCAGCTCCAACAACACTCAAGAAGCTCGACACCATCCAAGATAAAGCTGCCCGCTTGATTGGCACCCCATCCACCACCCTAAACATTCACTCCCTTCACCACCGGTGCACTGTGGCTGGAGTGTGTACCATCCACAGGATGCACTGCAGCAACTCGCCAAGGCTTCTTCGACAGCACCTCCCAAACCCGCGACCTCTACCACCTAGAAGGACAAGAGCAGCAGGCACATGGGAACAACACCACCTGTACGTTCCCCTCCAAGTCACACACCATTCCGACTTGGAAATATATCGCCGTTCCTTCATCGTCGTTGGGTCAAAATCCTGGAACTCCCTTCCTAACAGCACTGTGGGAGAACCGTCACCACATGGACTGCAGTGGTTCAAGAAGGCGGCTCACCACCACCCTCTCAAGGGCAATTAGGGATGGGCAATAAATGCCGGCCTCGCCAGCGACGCCCACATCCCATGAACGAATAAAAAAAAACCAAGAATGGTCAGCATCATCACCCAGCAAAACCCTGAAAGTGCAGTTGGTGAGAAGAATGGAAAGAAAATCAGCAACCTTGGCGTTCGGAATCACCTTCAATGGTCAGCTGTGATTCAGTAGTAGCATTCTCACCTCTGAATCAGAAGGTTGTGGGTTCAAGTCCCACTCCAGAAAATGAGCATAATATCTAGGCTGACGTTCCAGTGCTGTACTGAGGGAGTGCTGCACTGTCAGAGGTGCTGTCTTTCAGGTGAGGTATTAAACCAAGGCCCCGTCTGCCCTCTCAGGTGGATATAAATATCCCAAGGCACTATTTTGTAGAGAGCAAGGGAGTTCTCCCCAGTGTCCTGGCCATTATTTTTCCCTCAACCAACATCAATTTAAAAAAAAAACAGATTAGCTGTCATTTATCTCATTCCTGTTTGTGGGACCTTGCTGTGCGCAAATATCCTGCATTACAACAATGACTACACTTCAAACGTACTTCATTGGCTCTAAAGCGCTTTGAGACGTCTTGAGGTTGTGAAAGGCGCTATATAAATGTAAGTTCTTTCTTTCCTTTATTTAATTTAACAGACTGTTGACATTTTTTTTAATGTACACAGGCAACAAAGAAAAATAAATCAGATAAAAGCATTTGTATGATGTGCAGAGATATACAGAGCATGAACTGAAAAAGTAGATACAGAGAAACAGAGACAGACAGTGATAAGGATGGAAGAGGTAGAGAGTCACAGATAGGTGCACAAGACTCATTAATTAGGTTAACTAGCTTGTTTTTGTATAACATATAGGTTTATTTTGCATGAAAAGAAATAGATGAATGTATTTACTACTGAAGAAAAGGTTGGCTTTCGTGCCTCAGGGACATTAAGATTAATCGTCTCTTTAGATGGCAACAGATTCATATTGGACATATCTATTTATTCTGAAAGAAAATCTTTGTATTGAAAATGTGTAATTTTAGAGGTTGGGGACACAAGGGATTTCAAGACATTGGCGGGGAAACTATTAGTGGTGATTTTCTTATGTACTTAACTGACAGACTTGATTGTTATCATCTTAGTTTTGGTCATGAAATATGAATTAGTTTAGATGGTACAAACGTTGCTGTGTTTTTTTTGGTTGGGGGGGTTGGTTATAGAAGTTACACATGAGTCTAATTTAGCAACATTATCCCACTGCCAAACTCAAAAGGATTTGTTACATTTATCATTTCAAAAAAACTCCAGAGCATCATTGCAGTGAGAACAGTCGGGCTGGAATTTCCTCCATCCAACTTACGCCGAACTTGCCGACGGCAATTAATGCCGAAATTTCCTGAGAATCTCACCAGCATCCGTCTGAATGTAAAAGCAAGAGGAAATCAGCATGAACAATCAGGGGCCTAGGAAAGCATGGAACATACACAATAAAGTCCCTCTTTAGCATTGATTTAGGAAAATCAAAGTTTGAAACCATCAAACCATAATTTCTGCACATTACACACAGCATCTTTAAGAAAATACAATTGTGAAAGCTTTTCTCTTCTTAATGAAATGGATTCTGATGCTATTAAAAAAAAAGTATTCAAAGAAATAGGAAATACAGTGCAGGTTTCAGCAAGGAGAGATTTTTAAAAATGATTATAAAACACCAGAAGCAGTGACCTAGGTTCCTGTTTTGGGCGTAAATTTATGCCTGTTGAGAACTGGTGTAAATGCAGGAAATTTGCATTCTCTGGTCTTTTGCATGGGGGGTGGTGGGAGCTATTTTAATGAGTTAAGTGGGATTTCAGTGGACGTAACTCGGGAGCGGTGCAAAAATTCAAGGAAATTCACATACACCCTTTTTTGCATATCCTCTCATCAAAGAAGCTTTGTGCAGGGAGGCAAGGAATGGAGAGAGTGGAACTTCTATTTTAGAAACTGTCAACTTTAAGCACTCCCTCTCCACACTGAAATTTGATATCTTGCTAGTTAATTATTGTGTTGCTGTCTCTGCTGGTTTGAACTTTGTTCCTAGTTCAGTCTGTGATAACACTCCCCTCACTGCTGTCTGTACCTTGTGACATTACTCAATCCTCTGGACCTTGCAATTAAATATTGTCCCAGGTTTTGGCTCTTTGCTTAAAGATCCTTCTCTAAGACAATGCTTGTGCCCTCCTCTTAATCTCTCTCTTTCTCCCTACTGCTTGGTGGTCACTTGTACAAAGTACTCTGAGTGTGTTTACACCACAAGTTTAAAGTTGGTGTTAAGCAGTTTCAGCTTCAAGGCAATGTTAATCTTATGGACTGTAAATTCAAGTGTTACAGCCTGAAGTTACTCTGAATCTAAGCTGAGTGAGACTTCCGTCTCCATGGAGTCTCGCTCCACTTCGTTCCGGTGTCGGGCGGAACTCCGACTCCGGATTCAGGCTACGTTTACACTTCACACTTCTTTGAAACACTTCACACCAATGCTACAGTTGTAATGTAAATGAATCCTGAGATGTCTCTCTGTACTTGAGGAATGTTATAGAAATGCAAGTTCTTGTTGCTAAGGCAGGAGCAACCAATCTTTCAAAATTCGAAAGCCAGAAAAGCAAGGTTGTATCTGACAGAAATACACAGATTTTGGGCCCTTTTATATCGTAACCCTGTGCATTTTGAGTTCTAGGTGAGTGATGCCAAAAGAGAGTCACCATTGCTGTAGTCCCTACGGGCCCGATTTTAGCAGGCCTGCGGGTTCCCAGCGGGTGGTCCTTCGGGAGCGCGGACGGCTAATTGAGTGTGCCCCCCGCGCGATCGCGGGATAATTGATCACATTAAGCCGTGGTTCCGGGTTCTCCGCTCCCCAGCTGCGTGCCGGCGGGCTGCGCATGCGCACTACCGTTTTCACGATGGAGGAGCTCCACTTAAAGGGGCAGTCCCCCAAAGCCCCTCCTGCTGCAAGCAAGAGGCAACCCAGGGGCAAGGCTGCGCCACACTTCTCCGACCTCGCGCTGCAGCTGCTGCTGGAGGGTGTGAGGAGGAGGAGGGACACGCTGTTCCCGGCGGACGGACGCAAGTGCCCTGGCTCCGTCACCAGGAAGGCATGGGCAGAGGTGGCGGCAGAGGTCAGCAGCAGGGCCAACACCCCCAGGACATGGGAGCAGTGCCGCAAGCAGTTCAATGACCTCACTAGGTCCGGCAAGGTGAGTACACCAACGCACCCTCCCACAGCCCGTCCCCACCATCACGCCAAACATATCACAACCCCTCCTGCAGAGCCACCACAGCGCTCCCGCAGCAATCCTCACAGCCACTCACTCACCATCCTCGCCGTGCCCGCAAGTACCCACCGTCCCTGTCCCCACCCGAACACTACCACACACCCCAATCCCCATGCAATGGGATGGGCATGTGGCACACGCATCCTCCCATCCATCTGCCCCACGCTCAACCCACCCACACCGATGCTTGATGCGTCTCACTATGCAATACGCACCCACTCACGCATCTGTGTTTTGCCTTGACAGGAGAAGAGATGCAAGAACAACCGAGAAAGGGCCCGCACCGGAGGGGGCCCGCCGCACGTGGTCGAACTGACGGATGCAGAGGTGGAGGCGCTCGACCTCGCCGGCACGCAACATTGCCTCTCTGTTGCGGATGGCGAGTCTGGCACTGCAGAAACGGCCGGTAAGGGAAAGCTGACACTCAACACTCATGATCGCGAGTGACCGTATCATCACCTGGCATCTGGCGCACCGTAACGTTTGTGCACATGCCTCATAGTGCCCTCTGTTCTCTTGCAGGGCCGTCTGCGAGCGCTGTGTGTGAGGAGGGCGATTCCTCAGAGGACATGCCGGTCTCTGAGGGTGCATCGTCACATATGAGCCAACCATCCACCAGCGCAGAGACACGCACCTCGGTGGGTCCCCCTCGCCAACTAGTTGGGGTTGCACTTGGTGATTCACCGCGCACGTGTGAGCATGAGCAGACCCTGGTGGCAGGGGCAGCCGCGGAG
Organism: Heptranchias perlo; assembly: GCF_035084215.1. Classification (NCBI taxonomy): domain Eukaryota; kingdom Metazoa; phylum Chordata; class Chondrichthyes; order Hexanchiformes; family Hexanchidae; genus Heptranchias; species Heptranchias perlo. Next base: position 11,924,335 of record NC_090348.1, on the reverse strand, counting down.
GGTCCGCGTCGGTGGGAGCACTCATCTCCAGGCTCTGCTCAGCCGGACCCAGATGCTGAACCCAGGGGGCCACCAGTCAAAAGGAGAGTCGTCGAGGGGCACCAGCTAATTGCCGAGGTACTGGGAGAGGTGCCGCGCGCATTGTCCACAATTGCGCAGGCGATGGAGGAGTCCAACTCCTGCATGTGGGCATTGGTGGCGCAGGCACAGGAGGGTATCGGCGACACAGTGTCGCGGGTAGGTGCGGGAGCGTCTGCGGTGGAGGACAGGCTAGCCTCCCTCGAGCGTCACGCACAGCTCCACATCGAGTCCGTGCAGGCCCTGACAACGGCTGTATGGATTCAGGGTGAGCAACATTCCGCCGCCATAAACAGGCTGACGGATACACTAGGGGTGGCCTTGCAAGGCCTCACACATGCCATCCAAACTGTCGTCCACCAGGGTGGAAGGGGTGATGTGGGCCGAGGCCACGAGAGGGATGATGGTGAACGGGGACATGGAAGCGGGGACGTGCCCCCACGTCCCAACCGTTGCCCCCCTCTCAACCAGTACCCGCAATGGTGCCTCCTCTCCAGGTGGCCGAGTCTGCCCCTGCACAGGTGCAGGAGGAGCAGTCTGTGGAGGTGCCGTCACGGGCACCAAAACCCAGGGGTCGTCGGCCCAAAGCATCTACCCGGTCAGGGCAAGAACAGGAGCAACCTGCCACTACCTCTGCTGGAGCCACAGGGGTAGCACTACGTAGGGGTACCCGGAAACGAAAGCCAAAGGTGTTATAAGCACAAAGGGAATGCACCAGGGTGTCTGTTAATTTGTACACTTTTTGTTTATAGTATTACACCATGTACATATTAAACACTATCGTTCTCACCACTCCTGCCACCTCTCGTCCATTCTTCCGCGGCCTGTGCAATAGGTGCGTTCCGTGCAGCCCATCATGACGGCGAATACCTGCTGCCGCCCATTGGGCACACTGCTGTGGGTGCAGGAGTACTGGCAACACTCTTCAGTGGAGGGGGCTGGTATGGCCCCTCGCATGTGCAGGTGAGGAGATGCGAACGCCTCGCACTGTCTGACTCTAGGAGAACCGTTGACATATGAGTGCCTCCCTGGCCCGGCGAGCATCCCGGTGAGTCGAGGTTCGGCGCATGGGTCGTACATCATCCTCTGGCGCGTCCTCCTCCTCCCCCTCCTCCTCCTCCACCTCCTCCTCCACTTCCACCTCCTCGTCCTCATCGCCGTCCTCAATGTGGGTGGCGGGTGTGGATGGGGCCTCCTCCAGCGGCACCCCTCTCTGTTGGGCCATGTTGTGCAGGGCACAGCAGACAACTATGATTCGTCCCACTCTGAATGGTGTGTATTGGAGCGCTCCCCCAGAACGATCAAGGCACCTGAAGCGCATCTTGAGCAGCCCTATGGTCTGCTCAATTGTAGACCTGGTAGCAGAGTGGCTGTCATTGTACTGACGCTCCGGCTCGGTGATGGGGTTCCTCAGAGGTGTCATGAGCCACATGTGTAGGGGATACCCCTTGTCGCCGAGGAGCCAGCCGTTGCCGGTGTTGGGTGCGTGGAAGAGGGGCGGGACGGTGGACTCCCTGAGGACGAAGGCATCGTGGCAGCTGCCGGGGTATCTGGTGCACACGTGTAGGAATCTCTGGCGGTGGTCACAGATGAGCTGTTGATGAACAGCCCTGGCTCATGCGGAGGTGCCCGTATTGCGATGTGGGTGCTGCTGATTACACCCTGTACCCGTGGGAAGCCAGCCATGGCATGGAATACAACCGCCCTCTCCAACTGGCTGCGCTCGTCCATGGCGAAGTTGATGTAGTGCGAGGCCCTGTGGAACAACCCATCGGTCACCTGCCTTATGCACTTGTGTGCAGACGACTGACAGACCCCGGTGATGTCCCCGGTGGCACCCTGGAAGGATCCGGATGCGAAGAAGTTGAGGGCAGTGGTGACTTTGACGGCGACGGGTAGGAAGATGCTGCTTGGTCCATCCGGGAGCAGCTCGTCGTTAAGGAGGCTGCAGATGTCGGCGACTACCTGGCGATTGACTCTGAGCCGCCGTATGCACTGCTCCTCGGAGAGGTCCATGAAGCTGAGCCTCGGTTTGTAGACCCTGTGTGGAGGGTAGTGCCTCCTGCGACGCATCTCTCTCTGCGGTTGCCCTCCCTCCTGCTGTGCAGGTGGGTGTGCCACAGCACCGTGTTGGGGGGCTCCACGTCGCTGAGGCGGACGGCGTGGACTGCGAGGCTGCTGGGGCTGGTCATGCTGTTCGTCCTCCGAGGATGTCAACGCACCACCCATCTGGCAGGTGTTGGTCTGAGGGGTTGTGCAGGGTAGGTAGGTGGGTCCTCGGACTGGGGCTGCCGTTTCACGTCGGTGTTTCCTCTGGCTTGGAGGAGGGTGGTGGAGGGCAGGGGTTGCCCTACGTGACGCGGTGGCCTCCTGCGTGGGTGAGGGCTCTCCCCCCCACTGTGGAGTGCACCTTGGCAGCTGCCACAGGCTGCTGGCTGCAACACGTCCGGTTGGAGTGAGACTGTTTCCCCCATTGTGTGAAACAGTCTCGGTTGAAGGTAAAATCCCACACTTCCTATTAAGACAGCTGAATCAGGTCATTTAATGACCTCAACAAGCAAGGTAAATACACTCAAGTGGCATCCCGCTGGCTTTAATTGCCTGCGGGATTCCCACCAGCGGGGGCCGTGCACGCACCCCCACACGTCAGCGCGGAACCCGGAAGTGGGCGGGATCGAGGCGCGATCCGGTGACGCACCTGGATATCGCGATTTTCGACGCCCCCCCGCCCGGAACGCACCCGGAACCCGCTGGTAAAATCGAGCCCCAGGTCACTTCTCAATAATGCTGTCAACAGTTGAAACACCATGAAGCCAACAGGACTCTCACCTTCTCTGTTATATTCTGCATTTTAATTCTCAATAAAAATTATCCTTTGCCTCTAGTTGCATATCTAACATTGTCCCCCAGCCCCACAAAGGCCTTGTGATGTCCCCAAATCTATCACACAGTTCTACTAAAATGTTTATTGTGAAATGCTCATACTTGAACTCACCAGTTTTCTCACTGTTCCCCCTTTAACTATATTCCCAGTTCACCGCTTCTCACTGCTCCTCTTTGCGGCAGACCTTGCTCTTGCCTTATTGCTGCTCCCCAGTTGGCTACTTTCCCTGCCCATCACAAAATGGTGTTTCTTGCTCGTTGCCTGCTGGTGTTCAACTTAGCACTGGTTCAGCCAATGTTGGAGGGAATAAGATAATATCACAATACAGCCAATAAAATTGAAAGGATAAACTTTCACCCACACCAGCAACAGAAGAGCTGATTGAGAATCACGTGATCTCGGTTAAAGGCCCCTACCCCAAGGAGACTGTAATTTACATGTATTACTTTTCCAGCTTGCATTTAATATCAGATTTACAGACTTGCCTTTTATCTGAACAGTGCATTTGTGAAATAAGTCAACAAAGAACAACAGATGAGCCAATTCATTAAGCTGCATCATATTATTGGCAAACAGAGATTTAGAGAAGCTTTCTAAGATCTGTCAGATCTGTGTAATGTTACAAGAGAAGATAACTATTCCTGTAATGACCTTCCAGTGATAGATAATCTGCAGCTTTTACGATAATATTTGGTGGGCTTTGTTCATTGACTTTACCTTTCTTCATATAATTTTGTCATCGTTTTCTCCAGCCCTCCACTCTGAAGCTTTATTTTTAAATATTGTGGCTGGCCTTTAAAGAAAATGAATGTACTTGAGTCTGCAAACTAAAGATTGTTTTTACAGCAGAAATACATGATCTTGGTGATGGGAAAACTTTGCATTTTACAGATACTCAGAAGTAAGTCCCCGAAAACCAATTCAGATAACCTTGCTAGAACACACTTGTTCTTTAGACGTTGCCGCTGACTATGAATTCTGGAAGTGATATATTTTCCTTTGTTTTATGTATTTTTGAATACTTAGCATCTGCTGATGTGGTTGATTCTTCTTCTTTGTATATTGCTTGTGGAAATTTTCCATTAATAGTGATATTTCCCCTTTTTTAATTGTAATATTTTTAGTTACTAGGCAAAAAGCATGAGAAAATATTCATTATGCTTATGGAAGACGTATTAGTGATTCACACTAATTAGGTCCTAATGGAACAGTACTGAATGTAGGATAAAAAAAAATCCCTTAAGATATTAAAACAACATTAACATCATTCATCTTACTAATATAAAATATATGTGGATTTATAAAAAATGTTTTATTGCCATCTAAAGGGAATGTAGGAGTTGCTGTTAATGAAGATTGAAGCTAGACTGATGTTATTGGCATTTGGATTGTGTGTGGCTAAAACCTACCAATAGGAGTCCAAACTCCAATGTTAAATATGTAAATCATAGAATCATAGTAAATATACGGCACAGAAGGAGGCCATTTGGCCCATCGTGTTCGCGCCGGCCGATAAAGAGCCACCCAGACTAATCCCACTTTCCAGCACTTGGTCCGTAGCCTTGTAGGTCACGGCACTTCAGATGCAGATCCAGGTACTTTTTAAATGAGTTGAGGGTTTCTGCCTCTACCACCCATTCAGGCAGTGAGTTCCAGACCCCCACCACTCTCTGGATGAAAAAAGTTTCCTCAGCTCCCCTCTAATCCTTCTACCAAACATTTTAAATCTATGCCCCCTGGTTATTGACCTCTCTGCTAAGGGAAATAGGACCTTACCTCTCCACTCTATCTAGGCCCCTCATAATTTTGTATGTCTCAATTAAATCACCCCTCGGCCTCCTCTGTTCCAAAGAGAACAACCCTAGCCTACCCAATCTTTTCTCATAGCTAAAATTCTCCAGTCCTGGCAACAACCTCGTAAATCTCCTCTATACCCTCTCTAGTGCAATTACATCCTTCCTGTAATGTGGTGCCCAGATCTGTACACAGTTCTCAAGCTGTGGCCTAACCAGTGTTTTATACAGTTCCAGCATAACCTCCCTGATCTTATATTCTATGCCTCGGCTAATAAAGGAAAGTATTCCATTTGCCTTCTTAACCACCTTATCTACCTGTCCTGCTACCTTCAGGGATCTGTGGACATGCAGTCCAAGGTCCTTCACTTCCTCTAATGGTCGACGGATGTTTTTGTGACTGGAAGGCTGTTTCCAGTGGGGTTCCACAGGGCTCAGCACTTGGGCCCTTGCTTTTTGTGATATACATTAATGATTTGGACTTAAATGTAGGGGACGTGATTAAGGAGTTTGCAGGTGATACAAAAATTGGCCATGTGGTTGATAGTAAGGAAGAAAGCTGTAGGCTGCAGGAAGATATCAATGGACTGGTCAGGTGGGCAGAAAAGTGGCAAATGGAATTCAATCCGGAGAAGTGTGAGGTAATGCATTTGGGGAGAGCAAACAAGGCAAGAGAGTACACAATAAATGTAGACTACATCAAATGCGCTACCCTCATTGACCCTCCTTGTTACCACCTCAAAAAATTCAATCAAGTTAGTCAGACACGACCTTCCCTTAACAAATCCATGCTGACTGTTCTTGGTTACTACATGCTTTTCTAAGTGACGGTTTATCTTGTCCCTCAGAATTGATTCCAATAATTTGCCCACCACCGAGGTTAGACTGACTGGCCTGTAATTACTTGGTCTATCCCTTTCTCCCTTTTTAAACAATGGTACAACGTTAGCAGTCCTCCAATCCTCCAGCACCATGCCTGTATCCAGTGAGGATTGGAAAATGATGGTCAGAGCCTCCGTTATTTCCTCCCTTGCTTCTTTTAACAGCTTGGGATACATTTCATCCAGCCTTGGCGGTTTATCTACTTTCAAAGATACTAATCCCCTTAATATTTCCTCTCTCACTAAATTTATCCCATCCAATATTTCGCACTCCTCCTCCTTAACTACAATGTCTGCATCGTCCCTCTCTTTTGTGAAGACAGATGCAAAGTATTCATTAAGAACCATACCAATATCTTCCACCTCCACACATAGGTTACCTTTTTGTCTCTAATAGGCCCTACTCTTTCCTTAGTTATCCTTTTGCTCTTAATGTATTTATAAAACATTTTTGGGTTTTCCTTGATTTTGCTTGCCAATATTTTTTCATGCACTCTCTTTGCTTTCCTAATTTCCTTTTTAATTTCACCCCTGCACTTTTTATACTCCTCTAGGCTTTCTGTAGTATTGAGTGTCTGATATAAGCTTTCCTTTTCTGCCTTATCTTATCCTGTATGCTCCTTGACATCCAGGGGGCTCTAGATTTGTAGCCCCTCCCTTTTTCTTTGTGGGAACATGTTTACTCTGCACCCCTTGAATCTTCCCCTTGAACGCCTCCCACTGCTCTGAAATTGATTTACCCACAAGTAGCTGTTTCCAGTCCATTTTTGCTAAATCACTTCTCAGCTTAGCAAAATTGGCCTTTCCCCAATTTAGAACTTTAACTCCTGTTCTATCTTTGTCCTTTTCCATAACTAATGAAGTATGTAAAATGCTGCAAACAGAATGCAGTTACAATGTATGACTGGACTGCAAGGTTTAGCTTCAGCTGTATGGATGCATTTACACTCCAAGTTTAGTGTTGGTGGAAAACGGTTTCCACTACACATCAATGCTTAAAAGGTGCAGTTTAAATGTGAAATGATAGTCTGACACTCTCCCCCACCCAACCACCCCCTCCTATTTCTTTGGGGAGTCTCACTCTGCTTTGCTCCAGTGTCAGGTTGGGCTCTGGCTCTGTTATTGTTTGTGTGTTGTATCGAGCTCTTTGCTGTGTCCATGAGGAAGGACACAGATATCGGGCGGGTGGGGGTGATGAATTCGGGCAGCGGAGGCTCTCAGGTTAAGATTTCCCTATACATGGACGACATCACCACCTTTTGCTTCGATCAGCAGCCGGTCCACAGATTGATGGGCATCTGCGACCGTTTTGAGCTGGCCTTGGGGGCCAGAGTGAACCGAAGTAAGAATGAGGCCATGTCCTTTGGCAGGTGGGAGATCGGATGCTTTGTCCCCTTCACTGTTCGGGTGCACTAGAAACTGGGAGGAGCGGGTCGTCAAGGCCAAGCAAAAGCTTGGTATGTGGGTGGGGCGCTCCCTCTCCATAACCGGCAGAAACCTGGTGATAAGGTGTGAGGTACTCGCGGTGTTGCTCTACGTGGCCAGGGTCTGGCCCATGGTCACCCGAACTGTCTTCCACTTTGTCTGAAGGTTCAAGGTGAACACTTCCGCAGGGTCAACATATACAAGCCCCCAGACAAAGGGGGGAAGAGCATCCCCAATGCTGCTCTGATCCTGATGGCTACCTTTGTGTGTGGCTGCCTCAGGATGTGCGTAGAGCCCCAGTATGCAAACACCAAGTGTCACTACATGCTGAGTTTCTACCTTTCCAACATACTGAGAAGCTGGGTCTGGCCACGCTGGCCGTCCCGTCCAGCTGGACCATCCCCCCGCCCCCCACCTATCCCAGATGGTGAAGTTCCTGAGGAGGAACCCCTTCGACCATTAGGCCGTCAGACAGTGGTCAGCACAAAACATTCTGAGAGTCCTGCAAGGAAACAAGAGGGTGGACCTGATCGGGCAGTTACCCGACCAGACGGCCGATGCCATTTGGCAGATCATCTCGTCACCAGAACTGACCAACAGGAACCAGGATGTAGCCTGGATGGTGGTGAGAAGGGCCCTCCCAGTGCGGTCCTTCCAACGCGCACGGATTCTCAGCGCCACCGCGAGCTGCCCTTAAGGCTGCGGCGGGGAGCATACCGTCACCTACCTCCTAATGGACTACCCCTTTGTGCAGAGAGTGTGAGAGAGATGCATTGGTATCTGTCCCGGTTCATCCCAAACAGTTCGGTAACACAGGACGCTGTGTTCTATGGGCTGTTCCCCGGGACGCACACCAAGACAGATATCAACTGCTGCTGGAAGACCATCAACTCGGTGAAGGAGGCCCTTTGGTTCATCCGAAACCTGCTAGTCTTCCAGCTGAAGGAGCTGTCCATGACCGAGTGTTGCCGACTGGCACGCTCCAAGGTCCAGGAGTGCGTGCTGCAGGACGCACTCAAGCCAGGTGGAGCCCATGCAAATGCTCTATGGGGGAAGGCCACTGCGGAAGGTCATCCCACCTTGAACTGTACAGCATGTATTATAAGATATGTACTGTGTTTAAATTGTAATATTGGAATCGTATTATCTACGATTCGCGTTGTATTGTTTTGATTTGTATCGCCTTGGAATTGTGGTATCTTTAAATTTTATGAAATAAAGTATATTTTGAAATATTAAAAAAAAGTTGGGTCCTGACTCTGAATTCAGCCTACACAGATTCTCTAATCTCTCCACATAACTCAAGTCTTTCATCCCTGGTTTCATTCTAGTAAATCTGCTCTGGTCCCTCTCCAAGACCTTGAAATCACTTCAATTTCAGTGTTAACCACACCCGGCCTCACTTTGTAACAAAAACAGAAAATGCTATTAAACACTCAGCTGGTCAGGCAGCAACTGTGCAGAAAGGGAAAGAAGTTAACACTTCAGATATAATCCTTTGTTGCATAACCCAGTTCTGATGAAGGATTATATCCAAAACGTTTAAACCTAACTGGCCCGGTGGGAAACTGACGCGATCAGATCAGCTGCCTGTTTTACACGCTGGAAAGTAAAATGGAGCAGTGTGTAGAACGGGCAACCAATCTGATCAGTTCAGTTCCCCACCGGGCGGGTTAGGTTAAAAATACTCCTATTAATATTTTCCCTTTCTCCATGGATGCTGCCTGATCTGCTGAGTGTTGCCAGCATTTTCTATTTATCCGGTATTTTCCCTTTACTTTCTTTGTATCTGGGACTGGCTTTGCTCTGTCTGCTGCTCCCCTGCCTTGCTGTCTGTTCTGCCATAAGCTTACCACGCTCCTGGGGCATGATTTTAGCTTGGAGCTGGGAACTCAGCGCATGTGTAGATACTCGCGCGGGAAGCCCGGAAGTCAAGTGAGTGCAATCTGTGATCACAACGCAATTGAAGGTAAGTATTTGTGCTTCTGGATTTCCCAGGCGCCAGGCAGCCAGGTTGACAGGCTGGCTGTCTGTCGTAAGGGAAAGGAGCCGCAAAGAGAGGGGAGGGAGAGAGGGAGAGATAGAAGGCCATGGAAGTAATCAGGATGGGGGGAGAGGGGAGGTGGGGGCATGTGGACGACATTGGGTGGGCTTTGGAGAAGATCAGGGAGGAGGTCCACAATGGGGGTGGGGATCGACCTATCACGGGGGTCCTGTCGCACCATGTGAGCCTGTTGGGCTGGATGAAGCACTCCTGGTCCTCCTGCCCCACAAGTGGTTGGATTCAGCCCTTCTCGCCTGCACTCACCTGACATGTATCAGAAGCGATGGGAAACCTGAACGGGTAAGGTTAAATTTGTTTGACACTTCTAATACATAAAAGATTAAGTGTCTCAACTATCGTAATGAGGGACATCGCCCCTTTAACTATCGGCTAGCTGACTTTCAGTGGGAACGGGACTTCTGGGTTTCTGTTGCGCCACATGCACGCATCCAAATGTACCTGGGTTAAACCCAGAAGTGGGCGCTTTCGAGCCGGGATGCAGTCCTGCTCCAAAAACAAACTATTTTTACTGCCCACCTGCCCCCAATCCACCCATTCTTGGGGGTTAAAATTACACCCCTGCACTCTGTCTACTGCCTCTTCTCATTTAGCCCTGACACTCAGTTGACACCCAATTCTATGCCCAACACATCCTCAATCAGTGCCCCTGCAACCTTACTCTCGAAATCCAGGCAACTCAGTTCTGTTTGCGTTTATGTTTCTTACTCTCCATTTTGTCCTGTTTGGGTTTTGTGGGCCTGGAAGTTTGAAATCCGTTGACCTCATTGGTAGATAATTCCTACATTGGCAGATTAATGGGAACATGGATTTACACTTTATATCTGACCCCTGAGACTCCATGGTATGCACCTATGTGGCCCAAAAAGTCAAGAATCTCCAACACTCTTGTTCTACAGCACACTACGTTACTGCAACTAGCATTTACCTGGTGCGGTATCTCATCTATCCTTCTATCCAAATGTAACCATTGGGACCAGCACTGCCTCTAGAGGTGCTTGTTGTAACCATCCCTTTACTCAGGTCTCTGCCCTCTCCACAGGCTATTGCAGCACCTCACTTTCTTTACCGCACTGCCACCAAAGCTGGGGCTGCTCTTGATGCGACTGGGGTACAGCAGATGCAGCATAAAATATGAACGCAGACAGGAACTGGATCCCACAAAGTCAGCTTTATCTATGTCGTGCAAGCAGGTGAGGCTCGTTACTTCTGTGTGCCTGTAACCAGGCAACTGACCTTATAAACGGTCAAGTCTTTTGAAGCAGATAAGTACAGCTCTGAAACATGCTAAAGGAGGTTTGATCGGGCAAACATATCTTCCAGTTAGAAAATGAACCCAGAAATTGTGTCAGAAATAAATGCATAGAATACACAAAAATGAGGTACACACTGAAAGTGGGGTCAACCAACTAAGTGTCTGTACAAGGATCCAAAAGAATATTAAAAATGTGTGCAAACAATTTGGTTCCCCCTGACCATAGACAACCCCTTTTTGGGCTATCCTGTTCCAATCAAGTGATGAATAAACATTTACTTAGAGGCAGATTTACAAACAGATTTCATACTGATTAGATTTGGAGTTTGATTTAACAACATGAGAATCTGACCCCAGTGTGTCAGGAATCAATCAGTTAATTTACATACATTGTACATGCATGTGGGCACACTTCTAAATTATGTGTCAACCATATAATTTGATTGGTTGTAATTATAGTTTCAATTTATAAATAGAAATGCAACTGAGCGTCAGTAAAACCATTTGCATTCTGTGCAACAATATAGCGCATCATTTGTACCGGTCTTACTTTCCATCTCTGCCTTTCAGTTGCAATTTTCAGATAAAAATTACTTAATAAGATGCAAATTAAACTTTGAGCTGAAACTGAGCCCTTGAGACAAAATTCCAAAATTATCTCATTTGTATTGAGAGGTAGGATGATCTGTATTAGATTGATACAGCACTCCTGGCTAACTTTACAGTATATTATTTTCAGCAAGAGGGAAAGTAAATTAAAGATATAATATTTACCAGAATTAGGTTGGATTTCAGTCACCTACACAGCAAGGAAGAAATGAAACAAAATATATTCTGTGGGTGAAGAAGGCCTATTAACCCTTAAGTGTTAAGGTCATAAGAGAGTAATGAAGTCCTTACTTATATGATGTTATAAATTCTTAAGGCGTTCCTAATCAGTCCTAAGCACAATTTTATGATGTCAAAATACCCTCACTTGGCTATTGCCTGAAATATGTACAGAATGTGTCCATTTCCATGGCAACTCTCAGCCTCATAATAGTAATGAAGGGGACATTCCACTCGAATGTTTTCAGAGGGGTAATGTATTTGCAATTTTAGCCATTCAGTTGTACCATTTTTTTTCTTGTGGTTCTTTTCAGCAATTTGCAAAAAAATAGTTTGAACAGTATGTGGAGAAAACGGGTGACAAAAGAAATGGTCGGACTTTTTGGGGCGACCTGATAACAAATGAATGGGAGATCTCCTTAATGACTTCTCCTTCTCATGTTTACAAATAAATTCAAGGGCTGCCTTCCCCATATACAAGGTAAGAATTTAAAGGACAAAAGGATAGAAAGAAGAAAGATAGAACTTGCATTGAATAATTCCTTGTCACACCCTCGGTTGTCCCAAAGCACTTTACAACCAATTTATTATTTTTCAAGTGCAGACGCTGATATGTAGGCCAAGTCAGCAGCCAGTCTGAACATAGCAGGTTATCTGTTTTGGTGCTATTGTTTGAGAGAGGATGTTTGGCCAGGACACCAGGAGAACTTCCTGCTCGTCTTCAAATAGTCATAGAGTCATAGAGTCATAGAGTTATACAGCACGGATAGATGCCCTTCGGCCCATCGTGTCCGCGCCGGCCATCAAGCCCTGTCTACTCTAATCCCATATTCCAGCATTTGGTCCGTAGCCTTGTATGCTATGGCATTTCAAGTGCTCATCCAAATGCTTCTTGAATGTTGTGAGGGTTCCTGCCTCCACAACCCTTTCAGGCAGTGAGTTCCAGACTCCAACCACCCTCTGGGTGAAAAAGTTCTTTCTCAAATCCCCTCTAAACCTCCCGCCTTTTACCTTGAACCTATGTCCCCTTGTTATAGAACCCTCAACGAAGGGAAAAAGCTCCTTAGTATCCATCCTATCTGTGCCCCTCATAGTGTCTTGGGATCCATCTGAGTAGGCAGAAAAAAGAAGAAACAGAAGACTTGCATTTATATAGCACCTTTCACACCCTCAGGACGTCCTAAAGCGCTTTACTTTTGGAATGTAGTCACTGTTGTAATGTAGGAAACTCAGCAGTCAATTTGCACACAGCAAGGTCCCACAAGCAGCAATGAGATAATGACCAGATAAACTTTTTTTAGTGATGTTGGTTGAGGGATAAATATTGGCCTATTGGTAGAACTCCCCTGATCTTCTTCAAAATAGTATCATTGGATCTTTTACATCCACCTGAGAGGGCAGATAGGGCCTCAGTTTAATGTCTCATCTGAAAGACAGCATCTCTGACAGTGCAACAGTCCCTCAGTACTGCATTATGTGCTCAAGTCTCTGGAGTGGGACTTGAACCCACAACCTTCTGACTCAGAGGCAAGAGTGCTACCCAGACACCTTAAAGGATCTCAGTTTAACATTTCACCTGAAAGGCAGCACTTCCAGTAACATGGCTGTCTCTCAGTACTGCACTGAAGTGTCAGCATAGATTATGGACTAAGGTGCTTGAATGCACAACCTTCTGACCCAGAGGCAAGCATGTTAACAACTGAGCTAATTTAACACTTTGAAGGCTGATAGATATTTGAAAATGGGTCATGAAGTCTGTGATGTCTTGGACCAGCCCAATGAAAAAATGTTGTTTCAGTACCTGTACAGTCCTATGTTCCTAAGTACATTGGGACATATTGGAGAGGTGGAGTGTGAGTTAGTTAAGTATATCTAGTGATGTGTCATTGGTATCTAAGTTCTCCTGTAGCTTGCTTGTTTGCCTTAGGTAGTTGGGGAGGAACTTTCCAGGGTTTTGTCCTGAAGTTCACCCAGTTTGTTTCTCTTTTTTTGCCTTCTCCAGAAATTAAGATTACTAGTGATTGTGGAGAAGTGGTGCATGAGGTTGCACTGTCTAATAGCTAGGATGAGCTAGGATGAGCTTGGATGGACCTGATTGTGTTTTCTACAGGGCATCTGGGATCTTTGTGAACAGGGCAAACAACTGTGTAGCTCCTTAATCAATCAGATTGAAGGATTGTGAAATGCACAGTGCAGTCTGAACCAGGAAATGTAAGTTAGAATATGAATTCAATGTCAAATCAGGTATGGAAAGAGAAATGGAGAGAGAAAGAAAGGTTGGATTAAAGGAGAGAAAAAAAGTGTCAGAAAGAAAAGGTAAAAAAAAAGTAATTCAATTAAAAAAAAATGACCTTCAACAACAATTAAAATCTGAAGGAATGAGATGCCACACTTGTAAAAGTTAATTTTCAGTGCCAGACAGGTTGTTTGGCAGTAATTCAGACTTATCACGCTGTTAAAAAGGGTACCTAGACTGAAATGGACAAACCCTAACTTCCTGTGGTGAGTTTAGTTCCTATCTACCACGCAAGTACAGGAACTTCACACCGTTCAATGCATTTGAGCAGTGAGTCAGACAGCAAGATGACATTCTCATGCAGCTCGGACAGCAACTTCTGGATTTCCGTGTTTAACTGCATACCTGCCCTCGCCTGAAGTTGCTGTTCGATTTGCGCATAAATACCAGTGAGCGTTGTTAGCCTCACCATTATTTTGAGAGCAAATTCTGGGCCATTATCAAATTTTATCATTTTAAAAAGTAATTCATGTGAAGTGCTTTGTGACATTGCTCAGAGATGTGATAAGATGCTACATAAATGCAAGCCTTTCATTAAATATTCTAGTTTTGATAAACTATGGTAGTACATTAATGAAGGTACTTTTATTTGTGTGGTTACATTAAGCTTCTCTTTGGGTTCATGACTCAGCTGTGATTGAGTCATCCTCACTCATTACTCAATAGATGTTCTCTAACTGAAGTAAAACAATAAATGTGTCTCCACAAGGACTGCACTGGTTCAAGGAGAAGGCCCATCACCACCTTCTCAAGGAAATTGGGGATGGGCAAAAAATCCAACTTTTCCGCATCGTGTCCCGAGAACAAAAAAATTTCAACAAAACCTGTCTGGTTTCTATTTATAATATCTTACCAGTTGACATTTGGCTTGGCTTGCCTTGATAAATATGAAAATAAAAATGTATTTTTTGAATTTAAGGGTGGTTCGATTGGGTGACCTTTTGTCATGGAGCTGGATTAGTCTGGCAGGAAAGAACTTGGAACAGTAATGCTTTGGGGGCTGGTGCAGGGAGAGACTTTTGTTAGGTTGTGAAGCAGTAGTCCAGAGAGGCTGAGTGTGGCTGAAGAAAAGCAGCAAAGCGAATGAGCAGGACCTGAGATTATTGAGAGACCAACTGGGGTTGAAAACACCATAAAAATCTTTACTGGAAGTCTTGGGTGGGACTTACACTCTTCTGTTAATTGGTTGGTTTGCAAGTATTCCGATGCAAATTATCCAATGGAAGAGTAAGCATTTGGGATGGTTATTCCTATCAAATTGGTCCACTCACTAAAACTACGGGGAAAGTTTTCTGGTCCTGTTGCAAAACTATGAGATTTGGGACCACCCACTGAAATCATACAGAGCAAATCTCATGAGGTCTATCTCATTTTAATGAATGGAATATCACACTGTTTGTTAATCGGTGTGCAGACTGCTGCACACAAATTTCTGATGTGCCGAGAGCACTAAGTTGTAAAATTTATCCAGAGTATAGTATTTGACCTTTATAACTGGCCAGATGGACTCCAATGCTCTTTTCCAGTCCCTGTACATTCTTGTGGTCTTAATGTGAATACGTACTGTTGCAGTGATTGCCAAGGTACTGCTATAGGTTGCATTAATATAAAAAGTAAAACTTTTAAACTAATTGTAAGTGCTTGATCCTAATTAACTCTTGATTAATGGAAGTCAGGTGGTTTTGCCTAGTAACACAATATTGACATAAGCTTTTGAAAGATTGCACTGCAGTGTAAAGTTCTGTATTATTTTATTATTAAGTAATTAGATTTCATCCTGAGTCATAGATTAAAATCAAAATGAATATTACCACAGCTGTTAGGAGATTTTCCCAAATTAACACCACGGCCTAAATTTAGCACAAGCCTGAATTAAATGGTGTTCATAAAGCACTGCTGACCTTCCCATCTTCTGCCCCTTTAATTGCCTGGTTGCCCCTTGTGATGTTGCAACAGCTGTACCATGGCAGCACTGCCAGGATTTCGCAGCTGGGCAATGGCGGGCTCCCTCTTGGCAGCAGGAATCTTGCCAGGGGCTCACTGTACATGACGGAAACTGGGTCGGGGTTCCAGTGTGTTGAGGGCCGAGTCAGAAGCCCTACCCAGTGCCGGAACACCATTGCTGCGAGCATAATCCTGGCCTGTGTGTCCACTAAGATGTCTATCCCTCCTGCCTTCCATTTATGCTAATGAACTCAGGTCCCGTCTGACATGGATAGACTATTTTGCCAGGTTGCTGCAGGTTTGGGTGGGTGGTGGGGGGGCAGAGTTTCTCATCCAGGTGTAGCCAAGGGACCACACTGGCCCTTGCTGCACTTACATGAGGAAATTAGTTATCTGCTAAGATTAATAGTCAATATAGTCATGTCCAGTATACCACCCATCAATTATTTATGTAACTCATATTATGAAGCATTCAACATGCTCACTGTGCAACCCTGAAGACTCAGTTGCTTCATTCTTCAGACATCTTCTTGTTACACATTGAGGAAGTATAATTCAGTTCATTAGTCAATGTTGCTAAAATGTGCTGTCAATCTAGGGAGACGACTGTTTCTTTGGGCAGGATGGAGGACTAAAGGAGTAGAGACTTTAATCAATAGGACCAATAACAGTGTCATATGTTTGCAACTTTTAGCAAAGGCTCCGTTATTGCTCATTTCAAAAGCCTACAGATTCAAAAATAATTCTTTTTACAGACAAATAGGGTGAGAAGTTCTGTCGCTCAGCGCCTTCATTTGTTTCTCTCCTCACAGCACCACAGTTCCTCCAGCCAGAAAAGCAGAATGATCCAGGGTGTGGACTTCTTCACCAATTCTGTCAGTGTGCCGATTTGTGCTTGTACACGTGGGGATGGGCTTGTAGAGAAGAATGCTAATCAGTCTTTTCTCTCTCCCTGAGATAAAGCACGCTAATGTGGCTCAGAAATGATCAAACTTCCTTTCTGCAGTGGCAAACGGCTAAAAGGAGCAACTCTCGAATTTGAATTCACAGCTTTTCATTAAATAGTAGGCTCTGCTACTGCATAATTGTGAAACAATGTGATGGTCAATTGGTATGTTTTGATAATTGGTACACACTTGAAATGTTAACCTATCTTTTCTCTTTACAGGCACTGACTGACTTGCTTTCTATGTTCTGAAAGCTGTAAAGGGTGTTTGGTATGCAAAGGGTTAACGCACGGAAACGATCTGACTTGGGTTATGGTAACAGAATTACACTGGAATCACAACACAGAACCAGTCCGTGTTGGCGTTTATCCTCTCCACGTTCCTATTCCCATAACCCTTTATTCTGTTTTCCTTCATCCACCTATCTGACCTATTAAATGTTGACATGGTCTCTGCTTCAATCACTAACCCCAGTAGTGCAATCCACAGCTTCCCATCCTCTGTGTGAAGGTACCATTATCCTTGGTCGACACTCTGTGTCAGTTTGTATTTGGATATCATCCTTGGCTGAAGTAATATGAATGGTGACACTAAACTAAATGACCACTCATTATGAGTTTCAATTTAGGAGCTGGGCTAGGGTCAGCAGATTGCTTATGCTGATCAGAATGATTTGGAGTTGAGATTACCATAACCAATTTAAATTTTATTGATTTAACCTTCTGAATGTTGTAATTGAACACAGATGTTGGGTAGTGCCTCCCAAAGCTAAATTGTAGTTTGAGGTACACGCCAGTATTTTGCAACAATCAATAAGCAGTCAGTCACATTAACAACTAAACAGCTCCATTAACATACTGTGATGTTTGTTGGACTTTATTTTTATTTATCGTTCTGTCAATGAGCCACAGTTGTTAAATGACGCTGTGCAAAAGTTAATTAGGCCACAAAAATTAATACCATGTTTTTTGCATCAGCCTGTCTATATGATTCACCATTTATAAATGGATTTGTTTCTACTTTATGCAGTGAAAATAGCCAACAAGTCTCCTTAGTCATCTGGTGAAAGTCATTCCAACTGCGGTATTACATTAGGAAATAAACAGCCATTCCCTCAACTTTAGGTAGGTTTCTCATTATAATCTAGACAAGGTTGTAGTCTTTGAACTTGTTCAAATACAGACGCTTAGGTTGCACTTATACACCCTGACAACTGTAGCGTTGGTGTGAAGTGGATTTGCTTTGTGCCAATGATGCAGTTGTATGGTAGATGCAGCCTGAATCCAGACTCAGGATCCAACCTGACAAAGCAGAGTGAGAAGAAAGTCTCATTCCACTTCACGATGGAGTCTGTTTTGGCCCAATTTGCATAGGTTTAGTGTCAGTGTGAAGCTGAAACTGTATGCCCCGATTTTCCACGGGTCAGTTGCACCGCTTTTACACCAATAGAGAAAGTGTTGCACCCATGGATGGTCTGGAGAGATACTTACATGAGAATTTTCTGGATTAGCTCATTTGCCTATCCTTTGGAGCAGTGATTGCTGTAAAATCTGCGTAAGACTGGAGTATTTTGCTGGGTGTATGGAAATATGAGTGCAACCTTTAAAAAGACGGTTCATAGAAACATAAGCACAGGAGTAGGTCATTCAACCCCTCGAGCCTGTTCCGCCATTCAATTAGACTATGGCTGATCTGTACCTCAATACAATTGACCCACCTTTGACCCATATCCTTTGATACCCATACCTAACAAAAATGTATCGATCTCAGTCTTGAAAATTTCAATTGACCCAGCATCCACAGTCTTTTGGGGGAGCAAGTTCCAGATTTCCACTCCCCTTTGTGTGAAAAATTGCTTCCTGATTTCTGGCTGAAGATGGTAGCAGCAGGCTCCATCTGAGGGATCAGCAGAGAAGTAAGAACAGTGCTTGGCTCACCGAACTGCATGTCTCATGACATGTTTTTATGCAACTTTTCAAGAATATCTAACACAAGAGCAGGCGGCACGGTCAGCCAAAGGAGGCGCCGAGGGAGAGCACAGAGACAGAGAAGAAGGTGCCACAATTTCTCGGCAACAGACCTCCAAACCTTCCTGGATGAAATTGAGGTCAGAAGACATCGACTGCTGGGTCACTCGTGTTGTGCCACATAGAGGGAGGTAGCACTGGCACTGAATGCCAGCTGTCTCACCCCCAGGACTGCAGAGGACTGCTGCAAAAAGTTGAATGATCTGATCAGCATAGGCAAGGCAAAACACAAGCCTTTTCTTCCTTGGGCACTTTGGCACCAGTACACTTTTCATCCTCTAAACCTAACAGATGTACAACTAACCCTTCACAATTCACTCTGGTTAAGAGAGCACAAACTCAGATCTTACAGTATGACTACCCATCTCCCCTAAAAGCAATTGCTTGCATGCACAACCCTGAAGCTCCTTTCCTACTACAGCAGGGTGATACCACCACATCTTTTACTTCAGCTCTCCCATGTCAGTTGGCACACACTCCTCAATTGCCAGCCTTCCCATAACTTACTCATTCTTGCTGCAGGTAGAAATGATGCACAATGAGAGCCAGATTGCGGAAGGGGACATCCTCAAACTGAAGCATCTCGTGGCCTATGAGGAGAAGGCCATGGAGCTTCATGAGGAGGCCCTCTGCTCTTGCTGTGAAAGATAGTGAGGTCAGGGTCATATTGCCAGCAGAAAGTTAGCATCTACACTGTCCCCATGGAAACTCTGTGAAGAAGCTCACAATCTCCTACTCTGTCTCCTTAATTCCAAGAGGGTAGCACTCACCATTCTTAGCTTGTATCTTCCTTTCTTACAGCAACAGGGGATACAAGAGGAGGAAAAGGTAGAGAAGGAGCAGAAGGCATAAAGTTCTTCCACGTTGACTATGGTGATGATGATAATGACGAACAGGATGATGAGGACCAGGCCACGGAGGAGTCCTGGAGCATGATCCTGCCCCATGCTCCTCTGTCCCAACCCCCCCCTCAATGTCACCCGCTGCACCACTTGCTTTGTCCCTCCCACACACCAGCTTGGGTATTTTCACTCGAGGACCATTAGATAGAGGATGCGGCTCTGGGTGATTCACAGCACGTGGGGGCTGGAACAGTGGGAAGTAGGTGAAGATGTGTCACTTTACCAGTTGAAGCTGAGAAGAAGGTAATGTGAATGCACCCTCAGAACATGTAAAACTCTGTTGGTTAGGCAGCTAATTAAAACAGACTAGTCAGTTGTGGTAAGATTGCTTTCAATCCAATGCAGTATAGAGGAGGTGCTGCACTATCAGAGGTGCCATTGTTCAGATAAGACGTTAAAGATCTCAGACGGACGTAAAACATTCCATAGCACTATTTGAAGAAGAGCAGCAATGATCTCGGCGTTGGCCAAAATTTATCCCTCAACCAGCATCACTAAAACAGATTATCTAGTCATTATCACATTGCTGTTTGTGGGAACTTACTGTGCGCCAATGGCTGCCACGTTTCCTACATTAGAACAGCAACTACACTTCAAAAGCATTGGCTATAAAGTGCTTTGGGACATCCTGAGGTCGTGAAAGGCGCTATATAAATGCAAGTCTTTCTTATTTCTATTCTTTCACAGCGAGTGATGGCAGGCTATTCTTTTGTGGGGCTCATCAATGTTGAACCTGACCCTGTCCTCACCCAGTGAAAGCACGCTCTCATACACACCCCTACCTAGGGTTACCGGATATCAATTGGGAGTAAGAGCCCTGGTCGATTTTTTCCCTTCCTAACCCAAGGGTGCTGAGGCCAATTGTACAATCCCTACCACCACTCCAGCTGAGATCAGCTAGCTCACACACTAAGGACTTAACCTGGGACCTTCTTGGTGTGTAAGGCTGAGCCTGGGTGAATTTGCTGAGCCATTGGAAGAGTATAACCGCAACTTTAAGTTAACCTCAAAGCTCTTCTTTTCTGTTCATTAGCCCTGTTGATATACTTTTAATACCTGAAATTCTTGCAGCATCTTATTCCAGTCAGGGATATTGCCCAAGGCCTTAAAGCTGCAGGCCCCATACAGGTTGAAGGAAAGGAATGGCCCCTTCTAGTTTTGATCGATTTTTTTTTCGAAATCATAATTTGAACTCTACTGCTCCAAAAAAAGTAAATCATTTCATAGAGAGAACCAAGTAACTTTTAAAAGAACCTGAAAGTGAATTGAATAAAGGTATAGATGAATGTGAATTTGGGATAATACTTCGGAGTTCAGCTTGATGTAACCATTCTCTCCAAGATCTCCCTCAGAAGAGTGTTTCTATTACTGGCCCCAAACTCAACACTCATCCAGGTTAAAAAAAATGTTGTCGTAAGCTTGAGGTAGTTCACATTTATGCACCATCTTGTGTAATTTTGCATTGTACAAATGGAATTCAAAAATAGAATTCAAAAGAATGTGGCCCAGTCTACAATTGCATCATTTGACCAGTTTTAATTAACAAAAGCCTACAACAATCCTGCCACTGTAATATATGTTTTTCAATATATTTTTAAAATTAATTCTTGGGATTTGGGTGTCACTGGCAAGGCTGGCATTTATTGCCCATCCCTAGTTGACCTTGAGACGGTGGCGGTGAGCCGCCTTCTTGAACCGCTTCTGTCCATGTGGTGAAGGTGCTCCCACAGTGCTGTTGGGTATTTCAAATATACTGACACGATGAAGCTCTATTTCCTTACAAGGTGAAACACAATTATTTTGGCTATGTGACTTTTTGGCAAATTTATGGTAATTGATTGATAGGCTCGCTCTACTTTGACAAAGAAAGATCAAAAGGGTTAACTTTCAGAATCAAGTGCAGCTATCAATCACAAATAGTTTTCAAAGTCGTACAGTCTGAAAGTTTTTCTTGATATATGTTTACACCTGTATAAAAAAAGCAAAGTGATGGCTTTTTCCCCTGGTTAGTTGGCGATCCCAAAATAATGAGCTCTGTCTTCTTCTTGTAGCCAGTCACTGCCAATTAATTATTGCCAAGCATTAACTGTTTTCAATACCTGGATGAACTTGATAGGTGGTCCACCTGTCTTTGAAGTGGCAGTCTGCATACCAGCCAGCAACGTGGATTCCTTCCAATACAGAGAAATCAGCCCAGAAATTCCTCGAAGATGCATTTCTGGCAATTACCCCAGTATCACGCTAAAGTTGGCAACTTTTCAGTGAGGAGAGGCCACAAAGAGCAGGCCTCTGGTGGTTTGGGGAGAATCCGCAGTGCCCCCTCAATGAAGAAAGTGGCAACTGGTGAAGATTGCGAGCCATTGGGTGTTGGGGGGAGGGAGGTCAATTTAACCCTACACAAGGCTGACATACTACAGATTCTTAAAAACAAAATTAAAGGTAATTCTATGGGGTTCCTGGAATTTTGTGACCCACACTTGCTGGAAGGCCCAGTGCCGCCAAAGAACCTTGCAAAATCGGGGGTTAAATTTTCAGTCAGCACCACTGCATAAGAATGGTTTGCATAGGAAGTGGAAATGCCTCATTGGTGCTTCTCTGAGATTGGGATTAAGGCACATTGTGGAGTAGAGGAGATTTTACTCTCCATCTATCCCATGTTGTACCATTCTTGATAGCAAAAGTAATGCAGTGGCATCCATCACCTTAATGAGCGCAGGATTCACCTAAACAAAAATGAATTTACAAAGCTTAATTGATTCTCTGAGGGCTCAAACTTCATTTGTTTTTGCTAGTAATTTAATAGTTGCTTTGAACACTTTTGAGAAATTGTGGCGTTGTACAGACACAGGTTATATTTCAAAAGCTGTACCTTGTTTAAAACTCATAAGAATAATAATGGCAAGCAAACAACACACACATTATATCCTCTTCCTCAGTGCATGCCTGCAACTTGTGTTAGTTTTTAATTTCAGTGGGGGACTATACATATTATTCAGCCATACGTTAGAATACAGTGTTAATATCACACTCATATCGAACACCATAATATGCCAATTGTGTAGAAAATTTGAAGAAGTGTATTAATAAAAATAGAAGGTAAACAGGTGAGTAGGATATAGGACAGTCATTGGGTTCATGAAGTTCTGAGTAGCCTAATTATAATAATTGCAATTCAAATCTACATTCCAGCAAGTGGTGTGAATAGCTGTCCATTAATCTACAAATACCACTATCCTTGAGCTATCAATATACAGTATTCTCAGATGTTTAAAACATTCTTGCAGCCTTTGCTCTGAAGCACAATCCATCCTATCTATAGTGATGACTTTCATTTATATAGTTGGCCTACTTTCTTTGATGGGGAGGAGGGATTATGGATTTTTGATACATCAAAGTTCTAGGAGTAATTTTGCCGTGTCCCCCTCTACCATGCAGCATCATTAGATGTGAGTGTGAGTCGTAGATGGGGCTATAATGTTGTAGTCCCGATTCTCTGTCCTACACTCGCCACTGGTGAGGCTCGGTGTCAGCAGAAAAGCCTGGTGTAATTACCCCTCATAAACAATCCTTAGTTACAGTGCAAGTGCTGGACTTTGAGCAGGGATACGTAAGTTTATCTTGACTGTCATTCACGTTTAATCATCCATTTGGGGAGGATTTACCTCTCTCCACTGGGCCATGTAGTGTAGGGAGGGAAACTGGCAAATAAGGAATCCCTTCCCATGTTATTCAAATAGGCTTTTGTTCAGCTGACCAAGGAAGGATATTGATTTAGAGTAACATTCATGGTCTGCACCATGCATCCTCCCTGAGCTGTCCCACCTTCCCTACTGTGCAACCTTCCCTACTGAAGAGGATACCATGAAAACCGATTTAACTCTGAGAGAGGCAGGAAGCAACTTCACAAGTAAAAAGTATGACAACCAATTTAAAAAAAAATGAATTATATAATTTAAAAATGGCAAGTAACAACATTCCACTGTAACAAAGGCTGCATGTCAAACAAAAAGGAAGGCTTGACTTGATGGTTCCTTTGTGCATATTATCTGTCTTCATGGTTTCACTGAGGAGAAGGAGCAGATGTGTTCATAGAGGAGTTCTCCAATCTGAGGAACAATTCTAATGAAGTGGCTTTGTGAGGTGAATGGCAGGGTCCTAAGACCGATGTCAGATTCGGAGGTAATGGAAGTAATTATAAGAACATAAGAATATAAGAAATTGGAGCAGCAGTAGGTCATACGGCCCCTCGAGCCTGCTCCACCATTCAATAAGATCATGGCTGATCTTCTACATCAACTCCACTTTCCTGCCCTATCCTCATGTCCCTTGATTCCCTTAGTGTCCAAATATCCATCAATCTCAGTCTTGAATATACTCAACGACTGAGCACCCACAGCTCTCAGGAGTAGAGAATTCCAAACCTTCACAACCCTCTGAGTGAAGAAATCTTTCCTCATCTCGGTCCTAAATGACCAACCCCATATCTTGAGACTATAACCCCTAGTTCTAGACTCTCCTGTGTGTAATATAGAGCTTGTTGCCAAGCTGCTTGAAGGATATGTGAAGCAGCTTACCAATGTCAGTAATGTCCTTCTGGTACCACACCAGTTAATCCAGAACTCTATAGCCCAAGCACTCTCTTGTATAAAGGCCCACATTTCCATTATCTTGTCCTCATCGAGTTCTTCTGTCTCTCTGTCCCTCACCTAAAAGGTTCAAATCCTCATTTTCAAACTCGTCCATGGTCTGACTTCATCTTACCTGAGTGATCTCAAGCTATATGTCCCAGTCCAAACCCTCTGCTCCTCCAACTCTGCCTTACGATTTGTTCCTTGCTGTCTCCGATCCATCATTAGAGGCTATTCCTTCAGTCACTATTCCCTGCTCTTTGCAACTCTGCTCCTAAATCAAAGCAACTTTCTACCACTCTCCCTACCTTCAAAAGCCTTTTCAAAATGAATCTTGTTGACCATGCATTTGGTCGTCCCTTTAATTTTCTTATCATGCTCACCCTCCCCTACTCCTCCATCTTGTAAAGTGCTGTGACACATTCCCCTACATGAGGGGCATTATAAAAATCCAAACTGTTGTTGATGCTTTGCAGTCGCTGGCAGCGAGTGCCTCTGGGAATTACAGCTGTGTGATAGTGGGAGAGGGATGACGGACCAAGCACATGTTTGATGGAATGCAGGTCATCAATGTTGGTGATATTATGAGCAGGCTATAATATTCTATATCGCCCGGTATATGCTTTGTTGTATGTTACATTGACTGATTATTGGAAGTAACTTTTTGCTAGAAAAGAGAAGACTGAGAGATGACCTGATGGAGGTCTTTAAAATTATAAAGGGGTTTGATAAGGTAAATATAGAGAAGATATTTCCACTTGTGGGGGAGTCCAAAAGTAGGGGTCATAAATATAAGATAGTCACTAATAAATCCAATAGGGAATTCAGGAGAAACATTTTTACTCAGAAAATGGTTAGAACGTGGCACTTGATACCACAAGGAGTAGTTGAGGCGAATAGCTTAGATGCATTTAAGGGGAAGCTAGATAAGCACATGAGGGAGAAAGGAATAGAATGATACATAGATAGGGTGAGATGAAGAGGGGTGGGAGGAGGCTCATGTGGAGCATAAACACCGCCACAGACCAGTTGGGCCGAATGGCCTGTTTCTGTGCTGTAAATGCTATGTAATTTTGTCTTTTATAAGTTTTTCAACTATTTTCTCCATCCAGTTGTAATGAGGTGACTCCCCTCAAATGTCAACCCACCCGTACCGATGTAAATCCAACCCACTTCCAGCATTTTCTGTTTTTATTTCAGATTTACAGCATTCGTGGGTTTTATTTTTATTTTCACCATTTCTTTGCGGCAGACCATAAGAGTCATTAGCTCAGAAACCAAAAGCCCATGTTTTTGCCGGGACTATGTAAGGAGCTACTGCCCTCGTAGTATTTGGGTATGTTCATTCAACCGAGGAGCTGGGTATGTGCAACAGACGGGAGGTTTGTGTTCAGGAGTAGCTGTTGCAGCCAGCGTGATGAGCTTTGCAGGGGAGGTTTCAGAATGTTCTGGGAACTGAGTTTGCTTGAACACTCCCCATTCAGACAATCACACGACCTTTAAATAGATGTGTGCAGTATTGTGGACGTGATTGTGCCTCCAGCTCGCAGGTGCTGCAGCAGAATTTGGGACAATCTTTCCCGTTCATGTTGAGGTAAAAAAAACCCACACAACTTTGTTAATTTTTTTTGATGGGCTACCAAAATGTCTTCTCTTCCACTCCCAAAGGCAGTGATTGAGTTGTAGTTCCACAGGGACTGACAGCCATTCTTCATATGAGAGTCCAGACAGTGGAGGTAATTTTGACTTTGGGCTATAGTGTAAAACAGATGAAAGTGAATTGGCAGCCCATTTTATATCTCTTCCGATTTTCATTTCAATTGACTTCACTGGAATTAAAAATCGGGAGAGATGTAAAACGGGTTTCCGATTCACTATCACCTGTTTCACACTATCGGCCAAAGTGAAAGTTACCCCCAGTGAGCGTTGGCATGCTATTTGACCTTGTGGGCTGACTAGATCTCACACACGCACATGCTCTCTCACGCGTGCGATTCCCTCACATGCACACTCTCACACTCCAGTGGGTGTCTCCGGTAATGATCATAGACAGATTTCTCCCTTCTCTGGTCCATATACACTGGTGTGCCAACAATCACAGCATAGACTGGGAATTCCACTCGGGTAATTCCCTGACTTTACGTTCCCAATGGGAGCCTCGCCCGTTGTAAAATTCAGGAATGTGCTGATCATGATTTTCTGACCATTTAGGTTGGAAAATCATGCGCAGTGCTGGCGGAATTTCTTGTACACAATCCCAGGCAGGCGACGCTTCCCGCTGGGAGAACAACGTGGAAAACTCAATCCTTTGTGATTTTCCTGGCTCAGTAGCACATCAGGTGGTGTATTTACGCCACCGAGGCAATGGGGTAGACTTGTTATTTTCACCTGAAATTTCTGTAGGGTTCTCCTGATCTCCTGCCATAACCATAGCTGCAGATCAGCAGCAACCCTAGAGAAATGGCAGAAATGGAAGTACAAACAACAAGTTGCATTTATATAGTGCCTTTAATGCAGTAAAATGTCCCAAGGAGCTTCACAGGAGCGTAAGCAGACAAAAATTGACACCGTACCAAAGGAGACATCAGGACATGTGACTAAATGCTTGGTCAAAGATGTAGTTTTAAGCAGCATCTTAAAGGAGGAGAGAGAGGTGGAGAGGCGAAGAGGTTTGGGAAGGGAATTCCAGAGCTGGCATTCAGAATTCTCAATGGCTGAAGACACAGCTGCCAATGGCAGGGCGAAGGAAGTGGGGAATGCACAAAAGGCCTGAGTTGGAGAAATGCAGAGTTCTTGGAAGGTTGTAGGGCTGGAGGAGGTTACAGAAATACACGGAAAGTCTACCCGCAGTGATTTTCAAAATCCTTTAAAAAATCCCTTTTAAAACACCAAACAGATTGCGTAAACTCAGAAATTAAGATGTTTTCCAAAAATATCAAGTTTAAACATTTTTGAAAACACACTTAACAAAGAAAGAGACCTCTTCGAGAAAACCAGTGCATAGTTTTCTTGAGCCCGTAATTTGTTAAGCTTCTCTAAGAATGAGTTTGTAACAAGAGTGCCAGTATAACTCTGGCAGCCGAGTTACCAGTTTGATGCCTTTCCACCAGCATCCAACACTAACAATGGGCCGGATTTCACTGTGAGCGGCGAAGATGTGCGTTAGACTTGAACTTGTCCATAGACTTTCTATGAGCTTTCTCACGGCAAGTGAAATACCAGTTTTAAAAATCCCTGGATGGGATTGGAGTTCAAATCCAGCCCAGACCGACAGCACGGACGTCTCCTATCTGCAGACTTAAAGGTCTTATGAGAATTCAGTTCAGATAGTCTGAACTCTGTTACTCATGGGCATGGACCCACAGCACTTCCAATAAACTGTCAATCCCACTTAGAGAGGCTATAAGATGTCTGGTGCAAAAATGGAAAATTGCCATATTGGTATAGTGTGGGAACAGTCCAGAGGTTGCAACTGTGGCACATTGTTGGGGCAGAACAGGAGGACATTAATTCATAGAAACATAGAAAATAGGAGCAAGAGTAGGCCATTCAGCCCTTTGGGCCTGCTCCGCCATTCAAAATGATCATGGCTGATCGTCTAACTCAGTACCCTGTTCCTGCTTTTTCCCCATATCCCTTGATCCCTTTAGCATTAAGAAATATATCTATCTCCTTCTTGAATACATCTAATGACTTGGCCTCCACTGCCTTCTGTGGTAGAGAATTCCACAGGTTCACCACCCTCTGAGTGAAGAAATTTCTCCTCATCTCGGTTCTAAATGGCATACCCCGTATCCTGAGACTGTGACCCCTGGTTCTGGACTCCCCAGCCATCGGGAACATCCTCCCTGCATCTAGTCTGTCTAGTCCTGTTAGAATTTTATATGTTTTGATGAGATCACCTCTCATTCTTCTAAACTCTAGTGAATATAGGCCTAGTTGACCCAATCTCTCCTCATACGTCAGTCCTGCCATCCCAGGAATCAGTCTGGTAAACCTTCGTTGCACTCCGTCCATGGCAAGGATATGCTTCCTCAGATAAGGAGACCAAAATTGCACACAATACTCCAGACGTGGTCTCACCAAGGCCCTGTATAACTGCAGTAAGACATCCCTGTTCCTGTACTCAAATCCTCTTGCAATGAACGCCAACATGCCATTCGCCTTCCTAACTGTTTGCTGCACCTGAATGCTCGCTTTCAGCGACTGGTGTACAAGGACACCCAGGTCTCGTTGCACCTCCCCTTTTCCCAATCTATCACTGTTCAGATATTAATCTGCTTTTCTGTTTTTACAACCAAAGTGGATAACCTCACATTTATCCACGTTATACTGCATCTGCCATGTTCTTGCCCACTCACCCAACTTGTCTAAATCACATTGGAGCCTCTTTGCATCCTCCTCACAGCTCACATTCCACCCCAGCTTTGTGTCGTCTGCAAACTTGGAAATGTTACATTTAGTTCCCTCATCCAATTATTGATATATATTGTGAATAGCTGGGGCCCAAGCACTGATCCCTGCAGTACCCCATTAGTCACTGCCTGCCGCCCGGAAAAAGACCCGTTTATTCCTACTCTCTGTTTCCTGTCTGTCAACCAATTCTCAATCCATGCCAGTATATTCCCCCCAATCCTATGTGCTTTAATTTTGCACACTAACCTCTGGTGTGGGGTTCTGCTTCTAACCATAGTATACCTGAAAGTGCTTGATGCTGACTGCTTGAAATGGAGAGTGTTCCATTACCCAGCACCAACATCCCTCACCTTGCTGAGCAACAAACCAAAACATTTAAAAAAAATTCCCAACACAATATCCTATTACGTGGTGATTAAGAAAAATCTCATTTTGCAAGTTACAGTCAAATGTTATCATTTGAAGGTTTGATAAATGTTTTAATCTTTTTAAAGTTGAAGTAAAATTGGCTTTGCATATACCCAGGCTCTGAATGTACCCGCACTCTGAATGTACTCGGGCTCTGAACGTATCCGCATTCTGAATGTACCCGGACTCTGAATGTACCCGGACTCTGAATGTACCCGGACTCTGGATGTACCCGGACTCTGGATGT
The DNA here is from genome assembly GCF_035084215.1 of Heptranchias perlo. Classification (NCBI taxonomy): domain Eukaryota; kingdom Metazoa; phylum Chordata; class Chondrichthyes; order Hexanchiformes; family Hexanchidae; genus Heptranchias; species Heptranchias perlo. The sequence continues at coordinate 11,895,314 of NC_090348.1, read as the reverse complement.
ACCCGGACTCTGAATGTACCCGGACTCTGAATGTACCCGGACTCTGAATGTACCCGGACTCTGGATGTACCCAGACTCTGAATATACCTGCACTCTGAATGTACCCGGACTCTGAACATATCCAGACTCTGAATGTACCCAGACTCTGAATGTACCCGGACTCTGAATGTACCCAGACTCTGAATGTACCCAGACTCTGAATGTACCTAGACTCTGAATGTACCCAGACTCTGAATGTACCCAGACTCTGAATGTACCCGGACTCTGGATGTACGTAGACTCTGAATGTACCCAGACTCTGAATGTACCCAGACTCTGAATGTACCTAGACTCTGAATATACCCAGACTCTGGATGTACCCAGACTCTGAATGTACCCGGACTCTGGATGTACGTAGACTCTGAATGTACCCAGACTCTGAATGTACCCAGACTCTGAATGTACCTAGACTCTGAATATACCCAGACTCTGGATGTACCCGGACTCTGAATGTACCTAGACTCTGAATGTACACAGACTCTGAATGTACCCAGACTCTGAATGTACCCAGACTCTGAATGTACCCAGACTCTGAATGTACCTAGACTCTGAATATACCCAGACTCTGAATGTACCCAGACTCTGAATGTACCCAGACTCTGAATATACCCAGACTCTGAATGTACCTAGACTCTGAATGTACCCAGACTCTGAATGTACCCGGACTCTGAATGTACCTAGACTCTGAATGTACCTAGACTCTGAATATACCCAGACTCTGAATGTACCCAGACTCTGAATGTACCTAAACTCTGAATATACCCAGACTCTGAATGTACCCAGACTCTGAATGTACCTAGACTCTGAATGTACCTAGACTCTGAATGTACCCGGACTCTGAATGTACCTAGACTCTGAATGTACCTAGACTCTGAATATACCTAGACTCTGAATGTACCCAGACTCTGAATGTACCTAAACTCTGAATATACCCAGACTCTGAATGTACCCAGACTCTGAATGTACCCAGACTCTGAATATACCCAGACTCTGAATGTACCTAGACTCTGAATGTACCCAGACTCTGAATGTACCCGGACTCTGAATGTACCTAGACTCTGAATGTACCTAGACTCTGAATATACCCAGACTCTGAATGTACCCAGACTCTGAATGTACCTAAACTCTGAATATACCCAGACTCTGAATGTACCCAGACTCTGAATGTACCTAGACTCTGAATGTACCTAGACTCTGAATGTACCCGGACTCTGAATGTACCTAGACTCTGAATGTACCTAGACTCTGAATATACCTAGACTCTGAATGTACCCAGACTCTGAATGTACCTAAACTCTGAATATACCCAGACTCTGAATGTACCCAGACTCTGAATGTACCCAGACTCTGAATATACCTAGACTCTGAATGTACCCAGACTCTGAATGTACCCAGACTCTGAATGTACCTCGACTCTGAATATACCTAGACTCTGAATGTACCTAGACTCTGAATGTACCCAGACTCTGAATGTATCTAGACTCTGAATGTACCCAGACTCTGAATGTACCCAGACTCTGAATGTACCCAGACTCTGAATGTACCTAGACTCTGAATGAATCCAGAGTCTGAATATACCCAGACTCTGAATGTACCTAGACTCTGAATATACCCAGACTCTGAATATACCTAGACTCTGAATGTACCCAGACTCTGAATAAGAACATAAGAACATAAGAAATTGGAGCAGGAGTAGGCCAATCGGCCCCTCGAGCCTGCTCCGCCATTCAATAAGATTATGGCTGATCTGATCCCAACCACAAATCTAAAGAACACAAGAAGTCGGAGCAGGACCCGGCCACATAGCCCCTGGGCCCTCTCCGCCACCCACAGGGCATTGACCGATCCGAACTCAGCTTCATGTCCAATTTCCTGCCCGCTCCCCATAACCCCTAATTCCCTTTACTTCTAGGAAACTGTCTATTTCTGTTTTAAATTTATCTAATGATGTAGCTTCCACAGCTTCCTGGGGCAGCAAATTCCACAGACCTACCACCCTCTGAGTGAAGAAGTTTCTCCTCATCTCAGTTTTGAAAGAGCAGCCCCTTATTCTAAGATTATGCCCCCTAGTTCTAGTTTCACCCATCTTTGGGAACATCCTTACCGCATCCACCCGATCAAGACCCTTCACAATCTTATATGTTTCAATAAGATCGCCTCTCATTCTTCTGAACTCCAATGAGTAGAGTCCCAATCTACTCAACCTCTCCTCATATGTCCGCCCCCTCATCCCCGGGATTAACCGAGTGAACCTTCTTTGTACTGCCTCGAGAGCAAGTATGTCTTTTCTTAAGTATGGAGACCAAAACTGTATGCAGTATTCCAGGTGCGGTCTCACCAATACCTTATATAACTGCAGCAATACCTCCTTGTTTTTATATTCTATCCCCCTAGCAATAAAAGCCAACATTCACCTCTCATGCATAAAACATTTGACAGACAAAGGTGCTTCGGCAGCACCGACTTCTTCGTTCTGTTTGGACCCTTTATTAACAGTTCACATTGGAAGCCTGTTTGCTACACTCCACTGCGGAGTACAGAGAGACCCAGAGAGTAGACTCAGGGCACTGACTACCCCCGTCTACTGAAACAGCCGACCTTAATGTACCTAGACTCTGAATGTACCCAGACTCTGAATGTACCCAGACTCTGAATGTACCCGGACTCTGAATGTACCCGGACTCTGAATGAATCCAGAGTCTGAATATACCTAGACTCTGAATGTACCCAGACTCTGAATGTACCTAGACTCTGAATGTACCCAGACTCTGAATGTACCTAGACTCTGAATGTACCCAGACTCTGAATGTACCCAGACTCTGAATGAATCCAGAGTCTGAATATACCCAGACTCAATGTACCCAGACTCTGAATATACCCAGCCTCTGATAGTGCCTAGATTCTGATTTTTTCAGACCTATTCCTCTCCAGCCCTTATTAAAAAACCATACCGGTATTTTATTTTTATGTGTCTATTGATTGTTATATTATGATAGTTCACTGAATTTTGTGCCATGAAAATGGAGAAACCCAACTGCTAAAGAATAAGATAGATCCATTTCAAAATCATGCACTGAACATACCTCACCCAACAGACTACATAATTTCCAGCCAACGCTGCAAGATAAGTGATGGTGGAACTGTAGCCAGACAATCTGCTGAACACTTGTGGTCATAACCCACCTCCAGCCCTGTCCTCTCTTGTTATTTCTAATGTTGCACAATAAGCTAACAGCAGAACAAAGGATGTGCATCCATGGTACTTGAGGTAGTGCAGAGGCCAGTGTTAGTGAAGGTGTATTCAGCCACTACATAGTGCACATGCCTATTATTTCCGTGGTCAGCTTTGGCAATTAAATGAATGCATTCTTTATGAAAGCCTGGCGGATTACTCTTGGTGGTTTCTATGGCAACATCTTCTGGGTCATTGTCATATTCAGCATCTGTCCATGGCTCTTGCAAGGGTGTCTCTGGACAAGACACTAAAGAAGGTAAGTTTTCTCTCCTAGGAACCATCTGTCTGATTTACTTTCTATTTCAAATAAACCAGGCACAGAAGATTGCCATAAAATAGAATCCTGACTACTGCCTGGGAAGTGAGCATTCACCTGCATGATCCTGTTTTGCTGGCCACCTTGACATAAATAGAATAATTAATGACATCAGTAAATGCCTTGGTGACATTATCCCTGGGGCCAAAAGGCTACGTGTTCCATCAATAACACCCTGGACATTGGGGAATCCTGCAATGTGGAAAAGCTGCAATGCCCTGTCATTCCACTGTTGCTTTTACCTGGCGAAGGTGATGAAGTTGATTGCTCCAGTGAGCAAAAGCATCAGTGACTTGCATAATGCATCTGCACACTGCTGATTGATTGATGCTGCAGATGTCCTCTTTGGGATGTTGGAAGAATTTGGTGACATTAAAGTTCATGGCAGTGATGACTTTCATGGCCACTGACAGTGTTGTTCCTATTGTGGAGGGTGTCTGCAGATCAGCTGACAGCAGGCAACACAACTCTGCCATGTCCCCCTAATGAGCCTTAGCCTGCAAACACAATTCTCTTCAGCCATTTGCAAGTATGTGTGCTTGGGTCTGTAATCATGGCTATGTGGTTAATCACAGGTAATCCCTTACATGCCTTTATTCATCCTACTCATTGCTGTTTGTGGGACCTTGCTGTGAGCTAATTGGCTGCCACGTTTCCTACCTTACAACAGTGACTACACTTCAAAAATACTTCATTGGCTGTAAAACACTTTGGGATGCATTGAGGTTGTGAAAGGCGATATATAAATGCAAATCTTTCTTTTCTTTCTTTCTATTCCACCTCTAAAAAATGTAAGCGCAGAGGAACACCAATTGCAATATCATTTCAGCAATTTTTGTTGCAGCAGCCAAAAATACTCAGTTCCGCTTTAAGAAGCCACTTCCTGGACCGGGTCTGAACGTTTCTGATCTTTATGTTTACTATTTATGGGTGGGCTATGTGCACAGCGAGATCCCATTGCAAAGGATGGGATTTTGCCCCTGTAATTAGCATCAAATTGACTATCGAAAGAATCTCTCACACATTACTTTGAGTTACATCGAGTCTACAGCTTAGAAACAGGCCATTCGGCGCAACTCTGCTGGCGTTTATGCTCCACATGAGACTCGTCCCTCCCTATTTCATCTAAACCGATCAGCATACCCTTCTATTCCTTTTTCCCTCATGTGCTTAAATGTATCTATGCTACTTGCCTCAACCCCTCCTTATGGTAGCGTGTTCCACATTCTTACCACTTTTTGGTAAAAAAGTTTCATCTGAAATCCCTATTGGATTTATTAGTGACCATCTTATATTTATGACCTCTAGTTTTGGACTCCCCCGCAAGTGGAAATATTTTCTCTATGTCTACCCTATCAAACCCTTTCATTATCTTAAAGACCTCTATCAGGTCACCCCTCAGCCTTCTCTTTTCTAGAGAAAAGAGCCCCAGCCTGTTCAGCCTTTCCTGATTAGTATATCCTCTCAGTTCTCTATATCCTTTTTATAACATGGTGACCGTTCTGTGCCAGAGCAATTTAGAGCAGCCAAAGACGTCATCTGGAAATTTATGGGCAACACAATTGGAGTGGGAAGCTGATGAAATGGATTCCCATCAAAATTCCCAATCCAAACTTCTGGGATCCACTTGCTGGTGTCAGCATTTGCACTGACTGGAATTTGTAATGGAAGAACTTTCATTTATATAGTGCCTTTCACATCCTCAGCAGGTCCTAAAACACTTCACAGCCAATGAAGCATTTTTGAAATGTAGTCACTGTTGTAATGTAGGCAAACTTGACAGCCAATTTCTGCGCAGTAAGGTCCCACAAACAGCAATGAGATAAATGACTGGTTTATCAGAGGTGCCGTGTTTTAGATGAGATGTTAAACCGAGGCCCCGTCTGCCCCTTCAGGTGGATGTAAAAGATCCCATGGCACTATTTTGAAGAAGAGCAGTGGAAGTCTCCCCAGTATCCTGGCTAATATTCATCCCTCAATCAAAATCATGCAGCAAGTTGTTATGATCTGGAATGCACTGCTTGAAAGGGTGGTGGAAGCAGATTCAATAGTAACTTTCAAAATGTAAGGAATCTTACAACACCAGGTTATAGTCCAACAGTTTTATTTGAAAATCACAAGCTTTCGGAGCTTTCCTCCTTCGTCAGGTACTCACTCACCTGACGAAGGAGGAAAGCTCCGAAAGCTTGTGATTTTCAAATAAAACTGTTGGACTATAACCTGGTGTTGTAAGATTCCTTACATTTGTCCACCCCAGTCCATCACCGGCATCTCCACATCATGGCAACTTTCAAAATGGAATTGGATAATTACATGAAGGGAAAATAATTACAGGGCTATGGGGAAAGAGCAGGGGAGTGGGATTGATAGGATAGCTCTTTCAAAGAGCCGGCACAGGTACAATGGTCCGAATGGCCTCCTCCTGTGCTGTACCATACTATAATGCTATGATACGATGATACCTTTTAGAAAAAAAACCAGGTTATCTGGTTATTAACACATTGCTATTTGTGGGACCTTGCTACATGCAAATTGGCTGCCATGATTCCTATATTACAACAATGACTACACTTCAGAAGAGTACTTCATTGGCTGTAAAGCGCTTTGGGACATCCTGAGGTTGTGAAAAGCGCTGTATAAATGCAAGTCTTTCTTTCTTAATGTTGGTAATTACATAGAAACATAGAAAATAGCAGCTGGAGTAGGCCATTCGGCCCTTCGGGCCTGCTCCGCCATTCAAAATTATCATGGCTGATCGTCTAACTCAGTACCCTGTTCCCGCTTTTTCCCCATATCCCTTGATCCCTTTAGCATTAAGAAATATATCTATCTCCTTCTTGAATACATCTAATGACTTGGCCTCCACTGCCTTCTGTGGTAGAGAATTCCACAGGTTCTCTCCTCATATGTCAGTCCTGCCATCCCAGGAATCAGTCTGGTAAACCTTCGTTGCACTCCCTCCATGGCAAGGACATCCTTCCTCAGATAGGAGACCAAAACTGCCCACAATACTCCAGATGTGGTCTCACCAAGGCCCTGTATGACTGCAGTAAGACATCCCTGCTCCTGTACTCAAATCCTCTTGCAATGAAGGCCGACATACCATTCGCCTTCCTAACCGCTTGCTGCACCTGAATGCTCGCTTTCAGCGACTGGTATACAAGGACACCCAGGTCTCGTTGCACCTCCACTTTTCCCAATCTATTACCATTCAGATAATAATCTGCCTTTCTGTTTTTACAACCAAAGTGGATAACCTCACATTTATCCACGTTATACTGCATCTGCCATGTGCTTGCCCACTCACATTGGAGCCTCATTGCATCCTCCTCACAGCTCACATTCCACCCCAGCTTTGTGTCGTCTGCAAACTTGGAAATGTTACATTTAGTTCCCTCATCCAAATCATTGATATATATTGTGAATAGCCGGGGCCCAAGCACTGATCCCTGCAGTACCCCACTAGTCACTGCCTGCCACCCGGAAAAAGACCCTACTCTTTGTTTCCTGTCTGTCAACGAATTCTCAATCTATGCCAGTATATTCCCCCCAATCTCATATGCTTTAATTTTGCACATTAACCTCTTGTGTGGGACCTTATCAAAAGCCTTCTGAAAATCCAAATACACCACATCCACTGGTTCTCCCCTATCTATTCTACTAGTTACATCCTCAAAAAACTCCAGTAGATTTGTTAAGCATGATTTCCCTTTCATAAACCCATGCTGACTTTGTCCAATCCCGTTAATGCCCTCCAAGTGTTCTGTTATCACATCTTTTATAATGAACTCTAGCATTTTCCCCACTACTGATGTTAGGCTAACTGGTCTGTAATTCCCTGTTTTTTCTCTCCCTCCTTTTTTAAATAGTGGGGTTACATTTGCCACCCTCCAATATGTAGGAACTGTTCCAGAGTCTATACAATTTTTGAAGATGATCACCAATGCATCCACTATTTCCAGGGCCACTTCCTTTAGACACTCTGGGATGTTGATTATCAGGCCCTGGGGATTTGTCAGCCTTTAGCCCCATTAATTTCCCTAGCACTATTTTTTTGTACTAATACTGGTTTCCTTCAGTTCCTCCCTCTCACTAGATCCTTGGTTCCCTAACATTTCTGGCAGGTTATTTGTGAAGTCCTTTTTGAAGACAGAACCAAAGTATGTGTTTAATTGTTCTGCCATTTCTTTGAAAATCCAAATATACTGCATCCACTGGTTCCCCTTTATCTACCCTGCCAGTTGCATCCTCAAAAAACTCTAATAGATTTGTCAAACACGATTTCCCTTTCATAAAACCATGTTGACTCTGCTTAATCATATTATGATTTTCTAAGTTCCCCATTACCATGTCCACTTCTCAACCTCTCTGCAGCCTTTGACCACTATCGACCACACCATCCTCCTCCAACTTTTCCTCCATTGTCCAGCTCAGTGGAATTGCCCGCACTTGGTTCCACTGTTAACTATCAAATCGTAGCTATAGCATCTCCAGCATGGCTTCTGCTCCCACCCTTACACCGTTAGGTCCAAAGTTCCCCAATTGAAGGATAAATGTTGGTCAGGACATCAGGAGAACTCTCTGTTCTTCTTTGAATAGTGCTATAGGATCTTTTACATCCTTCTGAGCAGCACATGTTATCTCAGTTTAAGAATCTTATCCAAATGACGGCACCTCTGTCAATACAGCTTTCGTTCAGCATCAGCCTAAGTTGCATGCTTTTAGTGGTGGAGTTGGGCTTGAACCTACAATTTCAGAGTTCTGCTATTCAGCCATCCAGCATGGGTAGCTGTGGCAAAATTATCAAGCACCAAATACTCCAGCAGTGTCGCAAAACAAACCAGTGCTGAATATACTAGCACTCGGTGAAAAAATGTACCAATCTTGCTCATTGTGTAAAGAAATAATTTAAAACAGTTATTTGCACCAATTTATCCAAATCAGGTGTTGAACTATAAAAACCAAAATGAAGCTTGGAATTTAAACAATCCTTCTTAACGCACTCCAACCATTTTAGGATTACAGTAGTATGTTTGGAAAATAATTTAGATGTTTTCATTTAACCATGAATCTTTTTCCTGGATTTAATTTCCCTCTCCTCACATTGTATTTTGTAATTTATCAAAAGTATGTCTGAGCTCAGTTCTTGATACAGTGAGTTACATTTTGAATTAAATAGAACCATAGAAGTTTCCAGCACAGAAGGAAAGCAGTGTGTTTGTACCTGCCGGAGCAGCTCGAAACTGAATACCATTATTGCTGCCCCAAAACTAGCACGATCTTTTTTTAGAGTAAATATTTCTAAGAGCTCCTTTTGGCCTTGGGCTGATGCTGTCTTCAGCAAAAGTAAACTAAACAAAAAATAATTAATTAAACAAGGCAAATGATGCAGGTTGTACTTTAGTACCACTATCAAGAGATAGCAGTGAACAGATATATCCTGGAGGTTCACTGAAAGAAAATCAACATCACAATCTTTGATGTACTGTATCTGTTTACTGCAGGCTTGACTTTTGAAAAATACATGATTTTCCAATTATTTTTTTTTGTAAAAACAAAAAAATTGATCCAAGTAAAATTTTGAAAGTCCAACATGAAAAAAAAAGTCATGCAGGAATGTCTCAGAGGAGAGTTTCTCCATGGTCTAGCCTGAAGGTTAAGAACAAGTACATGGGTCTGCACCAGTTTTGAGCTACATCAGACACGGGGGTTGTGTGGAAGGCAGGCAAACTTCAGTAACTTTTTAAAGATGGGCACTTTTTCCATTTACTCGGTCATTTGATTTGCAAGTCATTTTTGGGTTTTATAGCTCTTGAATTCTATTTTAAATTGTGAATTGAATGGCTTGTTTCGAGCATAAGCGCCGGCATAGACCAGTTGGGCCGAATGGCCTAGTTCTATGCTGTAAAACTCGATGTAATCCAATGTAATTGTGCCGATGTTGCACTTTGAATACGAAGTATTATGCACTACCTGAGTAACTCCTCAATGAGCCAAAAGGGTACGGGGTAAATCTTTGACTTCCTCGTATGGGCGGTAATCTGGTGGAGTGGATCACCTGGCCGATTTTCATTCCATTGACTTCTATAATGGGCGTATGACCCACTCTGCCAGATCACCCACACTCCCTCCTCCCCCCCCACCCCGTGTGATGAAGACGAGAGGTTTCCCCTACATTCACGTAGCAGTTTTCTCTGCCATGTTAGTTATTGCCAGAAGATACTGTTACGAGCAACCTAAAGGATCAAATGCTTAAAAAGGGGTGCAGTGCTCGTCCAGACACCATCTCCCAAGATGTACCTCCTGGAAGCGGTGCTCCCCCCTCACAATGCTGGATAGTGGAATCATCCCTTCGGCAAATTAAAAAATTCTCTTGTGTTCGTCACGTCCATTTCTATTGATTTTGTTATTTTTGTTGTGGGGGAGGGGGGAGGCATAAAAATTGTGTGAACTTCTTTGATTGAACCCATGATGTTACGAGACATAATTGAAATGACATGATCATTGAGTGCCTTTGCTTAACAACCGTACCTACTAATAGTAATTGAGACCCTTTAGTCTGTTGGGTTTAGACAGTTCCAAAAATAATCTCATCGATACTTGCTGTTTAAGTTAAAATATTCAACAATTAGCAGAGATGAGCAAAAAAAATCTTACAGTCGCAGCTATGTTAATGTTCTGGTTATTAAAAGCTGCACTGATGGTGAGACTGTCTCTTTAATGGATTTCTTGTTGACCTACCAGGTCTGCCCAAATTAGATTTGTCATTGGCCGGCATTTTAAAGTATAGGTATATCTCATGTGGGTGGTAGATGTGCAAGGTTTCTCATTAGAAACAGTGAAATACTAAATTTATTTTGTGTGAGGGTGAGCTGATTCATCAGAGATGAAATTGTGAGCTTGTTATTAAGGCACTTCTCTCTTGAGTGCAATAAATAGTTTTCCATAGGTCCCCATTTAGTTTTAATTTATGTCACCCATTTCTCATTTCAAAATGATCAAGATCATTTAAATTACAATTTCTATCTACTGTTTAAGACTTATTACAACCTTAAGGGTGCTGTAACGATCTTTATTAGGCCATGTAAGCTATTTCTCCCAGAAATGAATATTCACCATCTTTAAATGTAGTTTATAGGGCAGAAACTTGGGCTAAAATTGAAGGATTTGCGCAATTGAATCACAAAGGTTGATGAAATTTTAACTCTAATACTCAAAATAAAGAACACAGTTTGGCAACTGTACTGCAGGAAGCTTAAGTGTGTGAACCAAACTTATGGAACTGAAGATCTGGTCTAAGCACCAGCTGATTTGGGGAGTGGTCGGGGGTGCAAAGAACACTTCTTGGATTGTATGATTTAGATGTGTTCCAATGAATCCAGGGTCTGTGACAGCACTAATTAACTTCCAAACACTCAATTAGAAAATTGTGTATCACAAACCAAATGTGGTCAATTGGTGGATCAACATGAGGAAAATATTCATTATTCATTAATTACTTTGTCATTCATGAGTTATAAGGTCTTCACTTGCGTGATAAAAATGTGTATCCTTTATGTATACTAAAGGGTTAGATCAAATGCCTTAAACAACTGGTCCAGGTTTCATGGACTGGTGTCTTGTTAGTTCTAAGTGGTCAAGAACTGGTTCATATGAACATACAACAATGATGGACAATAAAAGACCTACTGGTTTATCCAGCCTGTTCCACAAAGCTTGCCAGAATGATAACATGCTAATAGCACTCAAATTTACAGGGTCTGTCCATCTGCATAATTATTATAGGTACAGAGTTGGATAGATGTGGGGAGAAGACTACTGGGGGAGTGGAAAATTGAATGTGGGTGAAGTGTAAAGCATTGCAGTCAATTAAAGGGAAGTGGTAGAATAAGGGGATAAAAATTCTTACAGACTTTGAAAGGCTCATATGGCATTCCACCCCATTAACAGACTTTACTAGGCTCCAGGAGGAGAGGGCTAAGAAGTAGCAGCCAAAAATTAACAGAAAGGATATCCAATGTGCAAGAATGAGGCTGCAGGCAAGTGATGGAGCAGCCCACTTCCCGGCCCCCTGTTGGATGGCTACTGAAGTGGAGGTCATGCCACGTGAGATGGTTGCAAGGAGAGTTGCAATGTACCGTTGGGTACCATCCCCATAAGTCTGCAGCGTGCCTGGGAGGAGATGGAGGATTGAGCTGACTGTACCCTCCCCAGCTGAGCTAGTCCTATATATTTTGGAGGAGAGGTTAAACCGAGGCCCGAGCTGCCCTCTCAGGTGGACATGAAAGATCCTATGGTATTATTTGAAGAAGAGCAAGGCAGTACTCCTGGAGTCCTGGCCAAAGTTTATCCCTCAACCAACATCACTAAAAAGGTCATTTACCTCATTTTGGGAGCTTGCTGAGTATAAATTGGGGCCTGTTTACAATAGTGATTACACTTCAAAAAGTACTTCATTGGCAGTAAATCACCTTTGGGATGTCCTGAGGTTGTGAAAAGCACTATATCAATTAACATTTTTCTTATGCTGCAGGTTGTTGGTTAAAAAAGTACAAGCCCATCGGATCCAAGGGAGAGTGGCAAGTTGGATCCAAAATTGGCTCAGTGGCAGGAAGCAAAGGGTAATGATCGACGGGTGTTTTTGTGACTGGAAGGCTGTTTCCAGTGGGGTTCCACAGGGCTCAGTAGTAGGTCCCTTGCTTTTTGTGATATATATTAATGATTTGGACTTAAATATAGGGGGCATGATTAAGAAGTTTGCAGATGATACAAAAATTGGCCGTATGGTTGATAGTGAGGAGGAAAGCTGCAGACTGCAGGAAGATATCAATGGACTGATCAGGTGGGCAGAAAAGTGGCAAATGGAATTCAATCCAGAGAAGTGTGAGGTAATGCATTTGGGGAGGGCATACAAGGCAAGGGAACACACAATGAATGGGAGAATACTGAAAGGTGTAGAGGAAGTAAGGGACTTTGGAGTGCATGTCCACAGATCCCTGTAGGTAGCAGAACAGGTGGTTAAGGTGGTTAAGAAGGCATACGGGATACTTTCCTTTACTAGCCAAGGCATAGAATATAAGAGCGGGGAGGTTATGCTGGAACTGTATAAAACACTGGTTAGGCCACAGCTTGAGTACTGTGTACAGTTCTGGTGACCGCATTACAGGAAGAATGTAATTGCATTCGAGAGGGTACAGAGGAGAATTATGAGAATGTTGGCAGGGCTGGAGAATTTTAGCTATGAGGAAAGATTGGATAGACTGGGGTTGTTCTCTTTGGAACAGAGGAGGCTGAGGGCTGATTTAATTGAGGTGTACAAAATTATGAAGGGACTAGATAAAGTGGATAGGAAGGACGTATTTCCCTTAGCAGAGAGGTAAATAACCAGGGGGGGAATAGATTTAAAGTGATTGGTAGAAGGATTAGAAGATTTTTGGCACTCAGTGCTTGTGCTCCACATTCTCCTGGTTTCTTGCTCCTCCAGATTAACCTCTTGCTAGTCATGACTAATATTTCACTAACATGTTCAAATTTATACTGTCTTAATTTATCCAGTAACACAACTGCCACAGGAAAAAGCAAGCCAATCAAAGAAAAGTTAATTCTACCAATTGTATAATTAATTAGTTAATTTATCACCAGCTCAAATTAGCCCTCAAGTAAGGCACCAAATAAACTAGTTTAAACCATTCCTAAAGATTTTTTTCCCCTAATTGGTCTGGGTTTTTATCTTTTTTTTGCCTCTCCCAGGAGATTTCATGGCTTTCGGGTGGGGTGGGGAGTGAATATATTGTGATGCACGAGGCATCGCAGTTTTGTGGGACAGGCTGGATGAACCAATGGGTCTTTTCTTGTCCATCATTGTTTGTATGTAAACACTTCCTGGTATTGAACAGCTAAAATGAAGTAAATTAATGTCAAAATATAATAAAATAAATCAGTAAAGTTTTCAGTACTTTTGCCCCAAATACTCACTCTCAATTGAAGCTAAACTCCACACTCTCCTGGCCTTTTACCGTTGACTGGTACCTTGCTTCTTCTACTTCCTAATCTAATGCTATGTCCAACTGTTTCTCAAATGGGCGGAGCAAGTGTGTTGGCAGGCCTTGTTTTTCTTTGTAAACCTGATGTGACCGAAGCAGCTATTTACCTTTTGGGTACAAGAATATTGAGATGAACCTACTAAAGTTGGAGTCACGTGCAAGAGGTTAGTGGCTGGCAATGGTTGTCCACTAACTTATCACTTCTTTAATCCTTTGAGGGGACAGGAAGGACAGATATGCAGTCACTCTGAGAGGAAGCTGCCCTACTTGCTTCATCTGCCATGGTGCTGGGCACTTCTGTGGGATTACCGGTGATTAGGCGTGAGATAAGACAATGAGATTCCACTGACGAGCATGAAGCCCACCAACATGGATCTCTCGAACCTATCCTCCATTCTGATGAACCTGGTATCTGGAAATAGCTGAAACTCAAGATCTCAATGTCCGAATTGTTGCTTGCACTGTTCAAGTCAAAAATGCAAATTACCCACTTTGTTTGCCTTGTGTGAAAAAGTTCAAATAATAGGACAGAACCCAACTTTAAAAATTGGAACAAACAAGATAACACCCACCAACTGTTCTTAAAGGGGATGGATTATTTGGATTTATTTACTCATTCCTATTTTTATTTTTTCTGCACATCGGGAGTTTTTATTCTGAACACTTGAGCACCTTTAAGTAAAATATCAAAAAACATTCAAAAGTTGCAAGAGAGATGAGCTGTTTATGGCCAATTAATTGTAGAACCAGTTTGTGTGTGTGTATACATGCACGTACGGTACTGTGTTTGTACAGTTGTTCTGATTCCAGAACGCGATGCTATCAGATTAATTGTTGCTCGATATAAACACTGAGCGAGATTGCTAAATGTTTGTTAAGGTTTCAATTTTTGATTAGCTTAAGGATATATTTTCTGTGTGTCTCATTTCCTTCACAATTCATTTGATTGAATTGCACAATTAAGTCTTTAATGCCATCCAGCTGTTATGTGTGTAGTATAAGAAGACATTAACAAGTGAGATGCTATGACATGATATATGGAATGGAGAACTATTGTGGAGTGCTGTGTGACCCAGAGAATAAGCAATATAGCAAGTGGCTGATCAGTCTGCCTTTGGGCTCCAATAATAATTGTTTGATGAGTACTCTGCAATACATATCATTTAGCACCAGCACCATTAACAATAATTAGAAGTGGTCAACACAGTAATATTGCAATTATTTATTGGAAATAAATATGGATACCTACGATGGAAATGTTTCCCGAATGTTATATTAGAGCTGAACAAGGGCATTACTTACCAGTTAGTGATATTTTCATTTAAAGGAAAACTTAGCTTAGACTCTGATTCACCCCTTACATGCATGGCACTCTCATTATAAAGCAGTCCTTGAAAACCAAGCATTTTACACGTTCTAATGAGATACAGTGAATGCTATGCCCAACTGTAGATTATAGTTAGAGTCCATTGTACAGTTTTGGGCGTTCCATTAGAGAAAGGACATTAAAGCCATAGAGAGTAAACAGCATAGATTCACCAGGATGATGCTTGGGATGGAAAACTATAGTAATGAGGAGACTTGAGATACTGCGACCATTTCCACCTTTTTATGGCTTTATTTGCCTGCACTCACACTTTCAAGGAATGATGTTCACCCTTCAGTGTCTTTCCATTAAGTGTATACTTTCACCCACAGTTTTGTGTCCCAAAATGCATTACCTCACACTTCTCTGCATTAAGTTGTCTGCTCATTGTGCCAACTTGTTCATGCCCTCCCAGAGTCTTTAATGGAGGTTTTAAAATGAAGAAGGGCTTTGCTAGGATGAGTAGGTAAAGACTATCTCCTCTGGCTGGAGAGTCAGTGATGAGGGGTCCTCATTTTAAAATAGTCTCTAAGAGTGTGGTTATGAGAAATGTCTTCACTCAGAGGGTTGTTGGAGCATGGAATGCTTTGCCACAGGGACTGGTTGAGATAGAGACCATTGAACCTTTTAAAGATAAAGTGAATAAAACATCAAAGGCACAGTGAGATACAGGGCTATGAGGAGAAACCAGAGCAATGAGATTAGTTTTGGATGGTTTTAGTAAAAACCCAAAGCAGATACGATGGGGAGAACTTTAACTCCCAAGGACGGGTGGGTTGGGGACGGGTGGGAAGCTAAAAGTTGTAAAAATGTCAAACCTGACCCCCACTCGTCTCCAATCTGCTCAATTCCAGTTTTAACAGAGGCGGGTCGAGGGGCGGGCAGGTCAGCCACTGAAATCTTTCAAGGAGGCTGTGTACCTCCGTTTTAACAGCATTTTTTTTAACGCATGGAGGTCGTGATTCCGGGGGCTCAGGAATCCCAGCAGGTAAAAGGAGGTGAGAAGGCTCGGATCCATGAGGTAAGTGTCTTTAATGCACTACTTGTGGGTCATGAAGAGCAGGCGGGTTTCCTCCAGGCCCACAAGCTTAGCTGTTGCGATCGACCGATCCCCACCGCGATGTCTGACGCCTCCCCCCCCATTATCTCTGGGCCTCCCGATGTCTCTGGCCCTTCCGACATCTCCTCTGCCTCCCGATGTCTCCGTCCCCCGATGTCCCAACCCCCTGATGTCTCCTCCGCCACCCCCCCCGACATCTCCTCCGCCCCTGGCGTCCATTTCCCCCCGCCCCCCAACGTCTTCTTCCCCCCCAACGTTTCTGCCCCCCCGATGTCTCTGCCCCCCCCCCCCCCCCCCCCGATGTCTGACCCCTACTGAATGACATCCCCCCCCCGACCCCGATGTCCAACCCGAACCTCCTGGTATCCGCTCCCCGGTTGCTTTCCCACCCGACAGGCCTGTCACTCTGGCTGGCTGTCGCACGGGAAACCTATTGAGAAAACTTTAAAAACATCCTGCAGTTAAAATCTGCAGGATGTGCGGGAATCCCATACTTCCGGGATTCCCGTCTGGAATTCCTCCCCCTCCCCAACCCCCCCTCTCAAGTTAAAATCCAGGCCAATGTGCCAAATGGCCTCTTTCCTTGCTGTAAGCTTCTATGTTTCTTCTATGGTTCTTGACGATTGGCAAAGAGTGTTGTAGGGGAGGGTAGGAACCGGAGGAAAAGATGGATTTACAGCACAAGACATTGGCACACAAGCTATGTAATGAATACAATGTCAATGGACATTACACAGTTACATCAGCAACAAACCTGGAAGACAGCTGTTCAACTGGCTTTGAAAATAAAAAAAAGTGAATTGCACCAAATCTGTGCACGGTGCACAGAGCACGTTCCTCTTGCATTTAATGACCTTTCATTCAGTGTTTATTCTGGCTTGTGATTGTAAATGGTTGGAGACTCCCTGTATGTAAGCGTGAGACATCTGCAAAACATGTTTCATTGATGTGTGTGCAGAAATGGCGTGCCTGACCATGGACTATACACAGAAACAAAGCCCACTTTATGAAGCAGGTGAATCAAAAGAGTAATAGATTGAGAGACATTCTTTATAGACATCAACAAGTATTTATATATTACAACAACTCTTAAAACAAAATCTTATACATATATTTATGTATTTCTAGTATTACAATTACTCGTAGAAGAAGCCCCCACAAGAGCTGTGGGGAAAGAGCAGGGGGGAAATGGGACTAATTGGATAGCCCTTTCAGAGAGCCGGCTCAGGCATGATGGGCCGAATGGCTTCCCCTGTGCCGTACCTACTATGATACCATTCCACTATCACATAGCTGGTGAAACCTCCTCACTGCTCTGCTGTGCTGATGCAAAAGAAGTGATAACAGCAACAGGTTTGGCTGCCATGATACTAAAATTTGTGAGTTCGTTATTCCATACCTACGCTGAATATGAGTCCATGTAACTAGTAGGTTCATGGCATACTACACACACGTTTTGCTTCTGCACATATCAAACTCTTGTTGTAGAATAATTTAGTCATTTGGCATTGGTACATTGTTTGGATAGAATACAAGAAAAAGCTCGTCATCTGCGGAACAATCCTCTTACCTCCAGAATCCAATCTCTTGCCCTGATTTGGATTCTTTCTGATCTTCCTCAATTTTATCAACACCGGCACAGATTCCAACCAACAGCCAGGGGGATGACTTACCAAAAGCACTAAAGGTGTTTATTTCAGTCAGAAAGCCCTGATGCTCTCTCTGATCAGCTGAGAGTCCCAGACAGGAATGGGGAAATGCTGACCGTTGGGGAACTTGGAGGTGTTGGTGTTCCCATGCACCTGCTGCTCTTCTCCTTCTAGCTGGTGGAGGTCACGGGTCAGAATTGGTAAACGTTTGGTAGTTAGATTGGCTTGGCAACAACAAGCAGAAAGTGAATATAAGAGGACAAGGTTCTATGTGGGCGGCAGTAACAAATAGAATTCCACAAGCATTTCTTCTGGATCTTGTCAGTCTACACTCTTCATAAATGAGATGGAGCCAAGTAACCTAATAATAGTAATATAGAGCTTGGTGATGACACCAGGCTATTTGGCTAGATGATAAATAGAAGGGAGATGGATATTGTAATTGGAAATAAGGAAATGGCAGACTTACTACATAGCTACTTTGTATTGGTCTTCACAGTAGAGGATGAGGATAAAATACCAGAGATACAAGGAAAAATAAAAATAAATCAAGGGGGCCTAACAAGACTCAATATAAGTAAAAACATGGTGATGGAAAAAATGATGTTATTAAATATAGACAAATCTCCAGGACCTGATGGTTTTCACCCCAGGATATTAAAAGAAGCAGGTGAGGAAATTGTTGATGCGTTAGTCATGATCTTCCAAAACACTCTTGATTCAGGAATTGTCCCCTTGGATTGGAAAATTGCAAATGTCACTCCAGCATTTAAGAAAGGTAAGAGAGATAATTAGGAAATTATAGGCTCATTAGTCTAAAGTTAGTTGTGGGGAAGTTATTAGAATCTGTTAATAGGGACAGAGTGACTGAGCATTTGAACAAATATGAGCTGATCAGAGAGAGCCAGCATGGATTTGTAAAGGGTAGGTCATGTCTAATGAACCTAATTGAATTTTTTGAGGAGGTAACTTACATGGTAGATCAGAGAATGCCAATGGATGTTATTTATATGGACTTCCAGAAGGCATTCGACAAGGTTCCACAAAGAGCACATGGAATTGGAGGCAACCTATTGGCTTGGATGGGGAATTGGTTAGGAGGTAGAAGACAGAGTAGGGATAATGGGTATGTACTCAAATTGGCAGGTTGTGACGAGTGGTGTCACTCAGGGATCTGTACTGGGACCACAGCTTTTCACTATATTTATAAATGACTTGGAAGAAGAAATAGAGAGCTGTATATGTAAGTTTGCTGATGACACTAAGTTAGGAGGCACAGTAAATAGTATAGATGGGAGCAGAAAGTTGCAAGTGGACATTGATAGATTAAGTGAGTGGGCAAAACCGTGGTGGATAGAGTTCATTAAGTAAATGTGAGGTCATCCACTTTGGACCTAATAAAAATAGATCAGAGTATTTTCCAAATAGCGAACAGCTAGGAACTATGGATGAACAGAGAAGTTTAGGGGTCCAAGTACAGAAATCACTAATTAACTAGTGGACAGATACAAAAAATAATTTAAAAGGCTAATGGAATGTTGGCCTTTATCTCAAGAGGGCTGGAATACAAAGGGGTGGAAAATATGTTCCAGCTGTATAGAGCTTTGGTTAGACCCCAACTGGAGTACTGCATTCAGTTCTGGGCACTGCACCCCTGGAAGGATATATTGGCCTTGGAGGGGGTGCAGCGCAGATTCACCAAAATGATACGGGGGCTAAAAGGGTAAATTATGAGGACAGGTTGCATAGACTAGGCTTGTATTCCCGTGAATATAGAAGATTAAGGGATAATCTACTTGAAGTGTTTAAGATGGTTAAAGAATTTGACAGGGTTGGTAGAGAGAAACTATTTCCTCTGGTGGGAAGTGTCTGGAACAAGGGGCACAACATTAAAATTAGAGCTAGGCCGTTCAAGGGTGATGTCAGAAAGCACTTCTTCACACAAAAGGTAATGGAAATCTAGAACTCTCTCCCCCAAAAAGCTTTTGAGGCTAGGTCAATTAAAAATCACAAAATTGAGATTGCTGGATTTTGTATTCAGGATATTAAGGGTTATGGAACCAAAATGAGTAGATGGAGTTAAGATACAGATCAGCCATGATCTAATTGAATGGCAGAGCAGGCTCGAGAGGCTGACTGGCCTACTCCTGTTCCTATGTTTTTATGCCATTCAAATGGATTTTGGCCCATTAAATAGATAAGTGTAAGGTTGTATAACTGATATCAGGACATATTTGGAACACTGTGATTTTGGGACCATACATTGAATCAAACATTGATGGATAAATTGAATACAAACACCCACAGTTACCCACTATTCTTTTGTGTGCATAAATTATCTAATTAGGTTGATACTATGAATGGTATACCCATATAAAACTATCGATTAGCTGGAAATCAGGACTAGCCACACAAACAACTCACTGGTAAATCTAACCATCATCATTTGTAAAACATTTAGCTTTAGTTATACCTATATTTTGTGTGTGGTATTGTATATAAAATCATGCTTCAAATGATGGTAAATTTGACCATTCCCTTCACAAAAAGTGAAATTCGTCTCTTACTGACATTTTCTTAATAATCACTTCGCAGTTCTTGAAACCAGAAGCGACAGGACTGGATGTGCCCACCACTTTGCTGTCACATTGGTAACTGTAGTAAATTCAGGGTGCGGCAGATGCTGTGGTCATAGATGTTATGAATTAGCACTCCCAATGCAACACTTCGCAAGATGGGAGAATTTGGGCATGGAGGTCCTCGTGCCTGTATGATTTTCCATCCATTGACGGACTCTCTTGAGTCTGTGCTTATCTCCATGCCCAAAGTCCTGATGTGTGAAGCTCTACGCCAAAAGCGCATATTCAGACAGTCTATGCCTAAATCTTCTACACCAGAAACATCCTATTTTTCCTTTTTTATGCACTCATCAAATGGAAGGATATCAGTGCTGTAAATGGAGCACCTCTATTTTCTGCACCCAGTGTCACCATCAAACATTCACAGGCCAAGAGTAGTAAGTAGAGGGCAGATACACAAGCTGATTTCACACTACATTAATGAAGTACCATAACCCCAAAAATCAGCACACCATTCTCTACAGCACTGGCATGATATTTGCCATATCCCACATTAGCCAACTTATGGTTTCTTTGATTGGTCCTTAATTATAAAAGGTTTTGTGCAATGAACTCACCTGACTTAGAAATTGGGTTGAGGTCGCCCAAGCTCATGGCCAATGAGATCCGTATAGTCAATGAAGAGATTATATGTCCATCAGAACAGTCCAGCTAGATTCAGAACCAGCTGCTATGACACCATAGAAGTTTACAGCAAGAGGCCAGTTAATCCATCAGGTATATGTCAACACTTTATTAGAGCAAGCCAAAACTAATCCCATTACCCTGCACTCTCCCTGTAGCCCTGTATCTTCCTCACCTTCAAATGTTTATCTACCTTTCCCTTTAAAGATGCACTGGACACCGCCTTAACTACTCCTTGTGGCAAAGCATTGCATGCTCCAACCACCCTCTGAGTAAAGAAATTGCTCGTAACCTCTCCCCTCACTCCCTCAGTAAGAATTTTAAACTGATGACCATTTGTCACTGACTCCCCAACCAGAGGAAATAGTTTTTCCCTATTCACCCCATCAAAACCCTTCATCATTTAAAAAATCTCCATTAAATCTCCTCTTAGCCTTCTCTGCTCCTGTAGAAATAGTCTCAATATCTGAAGTCTCTTCTCATAACTATAAGTTCTCAACTCTGGTATCATCCCATTCAATCTTTGCTATACATTCTCTATGACTTTAATGTTCTTGCTATAATGGATACCCAAAAATGCAGACAGTACTCTAACTGTTGCCCAACCATTGTCTTAGACAAGTATATTATTACGGAGTATCAAAATTAATGGCAATATCAATCAAAGAAACCATAAGGTGACACCTGCTGGAAGGGTTTCTGTGCAACTGTGGCAAGATTGATTTTTTCTGAGTTGATTTTTGAAAAAAAACTTGTATTCTTGTACTCCTAGATTCAACAAATAGCTTAAGCAATACTCAGTGAGATAGAAAGAACTTGCATTTATATAGCATCTTTCATCTCCTCAGAATGTCTCAAAGTGCATCACAGCCAAATGCCTGAATTAATTCTGAAGTGTAGCCAATGTTGTTTTGCAGCCATACACAGCAACCAATCTGCATACAGCAAGATCCCACAAACAGCAATGAGATGAGAAACCAGTTAATATGTTTTGGTAGTGTTGGATGAGGGATGAGTGTTGCCCAGGTCACCGGGAGAACCTCGCGTTCTGCTTTGAATAGTGCTATGGGATCTTTTACATCCATCTGAAAGGGCAGACGGGGCCTCGGTTGAACATTTCAAAAAAGACACCTCCAACAATGCAGCATTGCCTCAGTCCTGCACTGCAGTATTAGCCTAGAGTCCTTATTGGAGCTTAAACTTACAACCTTCTGACTGAGAGGTGAGACTGCTACCAACTGAGCCAAGTTGATATAAGTTTGGCTCAGTAGTTAAGCAGCTGATAGCAATTATTTGTAACCTGTACATCCTTAAGTAGCCTTTAAAATTTCCCTCGTGTTTTATTTCTCAGTTCCATTTCTCGCTTAATTCTCCTGGAAATTCTTTTATTTCCCTTAGATTTTGTCATCTAAATTTTTGCACATATCGACTATTTTTGGCTTTAATCATTATTTCATTATCAAATCTGACTGTGCAATGATGACATTTTCCAAGTTACTAATCATTTCTGGCATACTGATAAATAATAAATCTAATGTATAGCATCTGCTCTTACTATCTGCTTCATATATTGTGTTGAAAAGCAATCTATTATTACCTCTTTAAAATTACTTATAGATTCACCCCTCCCATTTCATTGTCCCTGATCTGTCACAGTTTGCCTCTGGGGTATTGAAATCTGCTGTACTTATCACATTACCGTCCCCTGTAGCATCTCTTACTTGTCTAAACAACTCACTATCTTTCTGTTCACCTTGAACTTGTGGGTTGATAGCAGTTGCTAATTACCACTCTGTCGCCCTTATCATCACTAATTTCGACCCAAGTTACTTCTTCCATCTCCCTTTCTGATGTATCCACTGTTTTGATAGCTGTTATGCTATTCCTTCCCGATAACTCCTTTCCTTAGTTTATCAGGTCAATCTTCGTAACACATTCTACACCATCCTTGTTCCATCTCATGTCCACCTCCAGCTCACAACCATATTTGTTTGATGCCTATAATAATGATCTTTTTGCTGTCTGATTATACCTCTTATTCCAATAATTTATTCCCAGTGCTTCTAGCATTAGTACAAAAGCAGTCAGTTCATCCTTCAAAATCTTTTAAATTGTATTAGATCCTTTTATTGTATGTGTGAAACACTCCATCATTTTCCATGTCACATTGTTAGTTACTGCCATACTGGCTAGTTTGTATTACATTTTAGCATTCCCACATAGTTAAATATATTGCAAGTTTGAAAGAAAGAGGTGCTGAAATTGGAAAGTAACTAAACACAGGAGGGCTGCATTCTATTCATTCCAAGGGGTGTCTAAAGAAGTACTGTTAGCCCCTGAAACTGTGTCAGCTATGCTGAGCTTCTCTGTCTCCTCCAATTAATGGTAAATAACCCAAATTAGGATTCTCAAAATTCAACTTTGCATCTATAATACAGGTAGCAGATGTTTGGTCTTCAGTTTAAGGCTCAGAATTAATGGCTGCACCAACAACTTTAGCAGATGAGTAGGTATCCCAAATAGTAATAGCCATTGTTTTCTATAAATATTAAAAGTCTTGAGAATAAGGTGTACTCCCTGTAAATGTTGCATTTTCTTCCTGTAATACTTTCCCATCACATTTTTTTGGAAAACAAGCCTATTGTTATAAAGCAGTGTGAACAACACTAGTAGATCTGCTAGTAATCTATCTTTAATTAAAATCTTCTTATAGGGCATGCACTTCCTGCCTACAAACCTTACTTCCTGTTACCATTGTTATTGGTCATATTATTCTGTCAGCAATTTACCATTGTAAATTGCTATGTTAACAACATTTCCCATTCAATTTTCCTATGTCAACTGTCACAATGTAGTTGCAGGCTCTGGGCACTAGATGGCTCTGTAGAGTGAATTTCTGAAGTCTTTCTCCCAGCTCTGTTGGCATTTTGTATATAAATACAATCTTAAATTCATCAACTGACCACAGGTAATGTCACAGGCAATTTCCTAATATATTAAAAGTCTTGGCCCCAAAATTCCATGTCATTTTTGGTGTGCCTTCATCGTGAAATTGGAGCATCTTTTCTCCTAGGCAGCAAATAGGAGTAGAAGCAGTTTACACCAGTTTTCTGCCCCAAAATCAATCCCCCCTGAATTTCCAAATGCAAATTTGTGCTTCCTATAATCTGCATGCATGTCCCCACCCTCCTAATTTAAATATATTTAAGTGAGCACCAGTGCTGGAGCCCCAAGTTCCTGGGTTTTACACTATTCATATTTTAAGTGAATTGCTATATTAACCTTACTTTAAGTTAATTCATCCACTATTCATATTTTAACTACATTCCTAAACTATCCTTCCTTTAAGTGAATTGCTAAACTATCCTTACTTTAAATAAAAGGCAATACTTTCCCTGCTTAAAGTGAATTCCTACACTAACCTTAAGTTAGGTTGACTCCTCCACTACTTGAACCTTATGAATTCCTACACAATTCCTACTTTAAGTGAACTCCTACATTATCCTTACAGTATCCTTATCCTTACTTAAAGTCAATCCTTACACTATCCATACATTAAGTGAATTCTTGCACTATCACTACTTTATGAGTTCCTACATTTTCTAAAGTAAATTTGTATATTTTCAGTAAATTAGCACACTGTCCTTACTTTTATTAATTTCTCTCTAGCTTTAAGTATATCCCAACATAATTCTGACTGGAAGTGAATTCCCGTACTTTCCTTAATCCAATTTAATCCTTTCACTATCCTTACATTAAGTTCATTCATACATCGTCCTTTCTGTCAGTGAATTTCTGTACTATCTTTATGTGATTGCTGCCATTAAAATTACTTTAAATGAATTTGCACAATTCCCACATTATCCTTAATATCTGGCAATTTCTGTATTATTAGTTCAAATTCCTACAATGTCCATACTTTGAGTAATTTCTTAAATTATTCTAACTTGAAGTGAATTCCTACACTAACCTAGCTATGAGGTTAATTCCTATAGTTTGATTCAGTAAATTCCTATGCATTCCATACATGAATTTGTACATTGTCAATAATTTGTAGTAATTCTTATACTATCCTTTCTTTAATTGATTTTCCACACATAAATAAATACAATATCCTTTTAGTAAATTCCTCCAATAACCTTAGTTTCTAAATTTCTTCAGGTAGATTCTTACATTATTTTGGTGTAAATGTTTCCAATTGTTGTCCCCACTAGCCGCCTCACTTCCCTGCCTGTCTGTTATGTGCCCCAATATAAGGACACTCAAAGAAACCAGCCATTGAGAGGCCCGTAACCCCTCCATCCTTGATCCCAATGCAAGACCTTGCCGGGGAGTGGGGTCGTGTCAGGAGTGTATCCGGGTTATGCAAATGGCCCAGGTTATGAAATCTGAGCAATCCCCTCCCCTTTCAGATGCAGTGCACCTCAGGTATGCTGCACCTGTGTGGCATCCAAAGAGGAAAATCAGAACCCTATGGGTCTAAGTCAAGTCTCCATAGCTGTTCAAAGTGTGTAGTTGGTTTAGGCTCTATGGAGAGGGAAGGGGGAAAGAGAGCATGAAAAAAAAAGAGAATGGGAGTGAAGAAGTGATTATGAGTATATGTTATTGCATGAATTGTATTACCAACAAATCCATTTCTTTATCTCATGCTTATCTGACAATGGATAGATAGCATAGCTTGATCTAGATTGTCTGGAATAACATTTACTCAAGTGATATATTGGTGTGTGGGCACATAGGAACATAAGAGCATAGGAACAGGAGTAGGCCATTCAGCCCCTCAAGCCTACTCCGTCATTCAATTAGATCATGGCTGATCTGTAACTCAACTCCATTTACCTGCCTAAGCTCCATATCCCTCGATACCCTTATCTAAAAAAAAAGTATTCCTAAATGCAAAAATAAAGAGGCAAGTTAAGGTGTGCAATTGGGAAAGGGTTATTTTCATTAATTTATGATTCTTTCAATCCTCACACTAGCTTTTAGCAATATTTTTTTAGCAGAACTGAACACAGCCAGCTGCTCAGCTCTGCAAAAAATCTTCCTTTATATTGTGCAACTTCCAATTTTTCTCTCTTCTAAACATCTAATCACACAATCAGCCTCCGGCTCAGGTATGAAGATGGCCCCATTCAACTAAAGGGGCAGCACTGAACACTGATTGGAGTGAGGTAGTTCCATTTGGCTCAGTGGTGCTACAGTCTGATCAAAGTAATCTGAGGCTGTATGACTCACTAATTAATTGATGTTTTTTTTTTGTTTTGTGCTATTGAATTAATGAGCATTGGGTACAAGATACCCACTCAGATGCTGCTCCTGATAATCATAAAAGTCTTTAAATGGAAATGTCTGCATTAAGTGCAACTTTTAACTAAATTCCAATAACAAGTAATTAGGATAGTGGAACAAGGGTGATGGAGGGCTATTACTGGCTCTCTAGATTAAAGAGGTAGAGAAAAATAATTTAAACCTTAGAGGATTATTGTAACATTCTACACAATTTCAATGAGGTAAAAGGCTTAGATATTTCACTTTTGATACTGGCTTTGCTTATTTAATGGCTACAATTTTCCACCATATTTTTTAATAGTCAAAGTAGGTTCCATAGAGTTATAAATTATACAGATTAGGGCTGTTTTATCTTATGTGTTGCCACAGCAGAGCAAAAAATAGTATTTTTAAATGCAAAAATAAAGAGGCAAGTTAAGGTGTACAATTGGGAAAGGGTTGTTTTCATTAATTTATTACGATGCATTCATTTTTCAATGCATACGACCAACAGGTGAGCTCCTCACCAGCTGCACATACTGGGTAATTTGGCCCTATCATGCCACTCTGCAGCAGATCAGTGTTGAACTGAAGTACCAGGCTAGTCTATGAGCCCCTGTATGCTTCAACTTCTAGTTCATAAAAGTCAGCATATAAAACTTGATAGTGAAAGGGTCAAGATTGCCTAATGCAAGCTTTACAAAAATGGAGAAAAGTTGATATTTATCAGTCGCAAAGACAAATGGTGC
Source organism: Heptranchias perlo (assembly GCF_035084215.1). Lineage (NCBI taxonomy): Eukaryota > Metazoa > Chordata > Chondrichthyes > Hexanchiformes > Hexanchidae > Heptranchias > Heptranchias perlo. The sequence continues at coordinate 11,868,326 of NC_090348.1, read as the reverse complement.
CCATAGTGTTTCTTATGGAACTGGATGTTTTGCTTCTTTAGGTGAGGGATAGCAGCGTTTGGAAATGACTTCTGCCCCACCCACTCCCCTCTTTTTGTGCTAGTGGCAGTAGTCACTCCCAAAGTAGATTATCTCTGTAGCCGCCTCCAGCCCTACAGCTCTCAAAGAACTCTGCATTCTTCCAATTCTGGCCTATTGTGCATTCCTAACTTCCTTCACCCCACCTTTGGGGACTATGCTTTCAGTCGTCAAGGCCCTAAGCTCTGGAATTCCCTCCCTAAACCCCTCCACCTCTCTCTCCTCTAAGGCACTCTTTAAAACCTACCTTTAACCAAGCTTTTGGTCACCTGTCCTAATGTCTCCTCCTTTGGCTTGGTGTCAATTTTTGTGTCTGGCTACAGTACTGTGAAGCACCTTGGGACATTTTACTACATTAAAGGTGCTATCCAGATCCAAATTGTTGTATGAGATGGGCTTATGGATGATAAAGTTCAGTCGACACAATTGCAACAGCACTTCAATTCTGCCTGCCCCCATTTTTTTTTGCTGTTTCATTTGAAGGAAGGACCTTATGCTAAGATTTGCAGGTACCAGAAGCCTCCAGTACCTCTCCCAGCTAATCATTCCCCATGTGTAATACTGAAAAGTGACTGGCAGCAAGCTATTTGATCAGGGAGGGAGGGAGAGCCCAAGTCACTCCTCACCCAGCATCCACCACTCCAAATTTAGCTGGTAGTCATTACTGAAGTACAACAAAACAATCTCACAAAAAGACAAAACCTACAAACATTCATTCTTCACATCCTTGAGGTTAAAATATTTCTGAATACAGTAACTTCAGAAATGTATGCTCTTCAGATCTAGATGTGTAGTCTGGGTGAAACTATTAAACCGTGTGCAAAGAGCAGGAGGCACTAGATGGTGATCAGGCATAGAAATATTAATTCCTCCCCAGCCCCAAAATCTGGCTAACCGAACAATTGCGGTATCTCCGCCAAGCCCGGATCAGCTGTTATAAGGACTAAGGACTGAGCCTAGGGTCTTCCTGGTATGTAGGATGCAGTAGCACATTACGCACTTGCCTCATAAGACCTCAACGCTATACTTTCACCCAAACTACAACAGCATATTTCCACTTCCCCACCGCTGACCATATTTGAAAGGAAGACTGCAAGGTGCTGGGTGGGTGTAGTTCACTTAAGCTTCTTGCGTGTCAGGGTGGGGAAATTTTCCACTTTGCTTCTACACTAGCTCAGACCGCCACGTTCCAGTTTAAATAACTGAAGTTTAGCCCCTAACACCACTCAGGCCTTCAACAAGATCTGTCCCCATTAAAGACTCACCAATGTTTTCATTTTGTAAAACTGACCATCTCAAACAATATAACAGCATTAAAGCAGATGTTTTATACATAAATAGCTTCCAATTTATTACCTTGCCTAGAGTGTACAAGTAGGAACATTGAAGGCTCCATGCATTTGTTAGATATATTTTCAAACATGGGTATTTTTTGTGACTTATATGAAACAAAAGTATTTTAGGAGAAAATATTTATGTATGGCAGCACATATAAGTTTATATTCTATAGAACATACATTCTGTAATACATACAGGGTTCTAAAAGTAGTCTGGTGCTAATTTGGAGTTTAATGGTATTCAGGCTTCTAGATGTTTGTAGGTAGTCTCTCCCCATTACTGATTGTGGATTTTGGATACAGTCAAATTAAACTAAATAACCGAAACCCAATTTATTTAAATATGCAACCAATATGCAAAGCCCCATACAGATTTTAGTAAACACAAATTGCAGTTCAGATGTCTGATTCCTTTCAAACCTGATATATGATTGTTGATTTTTTTTGTTAAATACATTAATCTACATCCATGTTGAGCTGCTTCTGCAGGTTTATTTGTTTTGAGAGATATACCTTTTTAAAATGTGCATATTTGCAGTTATATTCAAGATCCCCATTATCAAGAAAACAGAACAAAGTTGACTAATGCTTCAGAGCCAGTTACTGCCTGTTAAAGGTTGCCAAATTGCAGATAAGTCAGTCATTCAGCTGGTAGTCATTACTGAAGTACAACAAAACAATCTCACAAAAAGACAAAACCTACAAACATTCATTCTTCACATCCTTGAGGTTAAAATATTTCTGAATACAGTAACTTCAGAAATGTATGCTCTTCAGATCTAGATGCGTGGTCTGGGTGAAACTATTAAAATGTGTGCAAAGAGCAGGAAAATGATCTAATTCCAGTTTTGGAGGAGGAAAAAATACAAAGTTCATGTTCCACAACATGTTCCACAAAACCATGGTGTAAAATTATTTATTGGACAAACTGATTTCTCATCTGGTAGACAAAGCATTTATATCAGAGTTGCTGGCAATTCATAATGCCAACCTTTAGATGCAGAGGAGTTTATATTTGGCTACTCCAAGGTCTCCAGATTTTAAACACAATTGGCAAACAAATTAAAGTGCATAGAATTGCGGTTTGATTATTTTAATAGAAAGTTACAGCTCAGTTAAAATAGTTAATAGAATACAGAAAGCATAATTAATTATACAATAAATCTGAACACTGATTGTACTAAATGCAACAGTACCAAGAAACAAAGGAGTGAACACAAATGTTAACACAATAAAACTGTATTACATTTGTGCTTCAAATATTACAATATAATATGTACAAGAGTCATCCAAAATAAACATCTCATGCCAAATGACACAAACAAAATGATAAACTGTAAGCAGCAAACAAGAAAAAAAGGGAATGGTTTCCCTCATGACAAAGCTCAATATATACAGTGGGTCTAAGAGACATTCAACTTAGAACAGGAACAAAATTACTATATACTGTTTTCTTCCGACCTTTATTCCAAACATGGCCACCAGCTCTGGATACTGTATGTCTATTCTATTAGTTCCTGCTTCAATTCATATTTACATGTTAAGTAAACGATACAGAAGTTAGTGCTTAAAACTAATTTGACAGCAGTGGCCAAGGGATCAGCGAACCTGGGATGTGTAACCTTCTTTCATCAAACCTTCCTCATAGTCTGTTTGGCACAGAATCATATTGTTCTTGAGGAAAAATTTATCGCCAACACAAAACCTGAACATAGAGGGGAAAAAAAGTGGTGAATACATGGGGCAACTAGATAGAGTCCTTAAATAGAAATAAAAGCCATTAGTGTATAATTCACCTGTACATTTCTATTATACTTTGAGAACCTACTTCACTAAGTCAGACATTTGGCTCATTTGATAGTACCGGTTAGGTGTGGGTTCTAATTTAGAGATGAAAAAAATCATATTTCTAATATGTATATATGACTCAAGGAGGCACAAGAAGTTCTTAACTGTAGGCTTTTAAGCAAATTTCAGTGTTTTCTGACTGTACCAATTTAACCTTCAGAAGCACTTATGCCTACTCTACCAAAACCAGTAAAACTATGCATAATTACACATAGCAACCCAGGTGACCCTCAGTAACAGGCTTTGTTGTTTAAGATAGCGGTTTACTGATGATGTTCCAATGTACTGCTAGAATTCCCTTTGGTAATAATGTTAAACAGATTAGATTTAATATTGAAAGCAATGCATCAATGTTCTGTGATCCTCAAGTGTTGAATTAGAAGCTTTTCACTGATATTAATTCCAGACAAATTGCATGCCTAGTCCCTTCTCAATCTAACAAGTTTCAGAATCTGCTCCAGTACTGCTAAAGTTTACTACATAAAATGGAACAAATGAATAGCAAGAGATTTAAAAAAATTCTATTATTTTTTTACTTTGTAAACAAAGAACTTCCTACAATGCAGTTTAAATTTTGTACAAGTTTGATGGGCCCTATGGTATCTCCATTTGTAAACACTATTAATGCTTTATGCAGGTGTCTTGAAGTTTTTAATTCAATATTTTTACATATACATTTTTTCAAGGTCATATATTGTAGAAGTGCAAAATAGTCTTCCACACAATCACAAAGAATTTACAGCACAGAAACAGGCCATTCGGCCCAACTGGTCTATACCAGTGTTTATGCTCCACACGAGCCTCATCCCACCCCTCTTCATCTAACCCTATCAGCATATCCTTCTATTCCTTTCTCCCTCATGCGATTATTCAGCTTCCCTTAAATGCATCTGCACTATTCACCTCAACTACTCCTTGTGGTAGCAAGTTCCACATTCTAGCCACTCTCTGGGTAAAGCAGTTTCTCCTGAATTCACTGTTAGATCTATTGATGACTATTTTATGGCCCCTAGTTTTGGTCTCTCCAATTTGTATTAAATGAATCCTGTAGGCTATGAGGTGCTCAGTCCACCTCCAAAAATAAGTTGCTAATGTTAAAATGATCAAATTTAAAACCCAAAGCAGACAACATTCTTCAGTTCAAACAATGCTGAATTGGTAGCATTTCACAGTCATTTATAACATGAGAGATTTATACTGACATGTGCTAGATAATCTACACACTCACACAGGTTCAAGATTCTTGCACTATTAATTGACATGATAAGATGGAACAACCAAACAATATTTTCTAATCCAGTCTGTGGTAAATAAGAGAGACTCAGCCCGTTCAATGGTGAAATGTTAATTGTGACATTTTAACAGCTTGGTATTGCTTGAGGCTGTAACTGTTAGTTCATATTGTTATACATATTTTTTATTGACGATTTATTTAATTCAAAATGTATGCCGAATACTCTTGAAGGAATTGCATTTTAGAATGCAAGTTCAACAAAACAAGCTGATGAATGATCATGAAACTTTAGATTTGAAGTGGGGGGAAGGGAAGAGATCATTACGTTCCCCACAACAGATCTTAGAGATTAGATAAAAGATCCATTAAAGAGGATTTTTTCCGCCTGTGCAACATCAGTACATTTTTTCATAACTTCTGCTCAATTCCACAAAAAGCTCTTTTCCTTATCCCTCCAATACATGTCAGTGGCAGCTTTTCGGTATCTCACATCAGGTGGCCATTCAGTATTTGTAAGCCTCAACAGTGAATGTGGGACAGCCATTCGACCGTGTGCCATCACAACTGAGCCCCATTACTGTCTTCATCTGTATGGGGAGATTTCTTCTGGGCAGTGTGTTAGCAACACTGCAAGTAGAATAAGAAAGTTTCCCATGATCACAGTGTTCTGTGAAATCACGAGAATACGTCTATGGTCGTCATAGTGGTAGTACCCTGGGGAGCCCTTGGCGTTATGTTTTGGAATGTTAGGTGACCAGATAAAATCTTCCCCCTCCCACTCTCCCCTCGCAGCATCTATACGCACCCCACACCTCCAGCAGAGGTTGCTGTATAACGATCAAACAGGAACCCTGCCCAATTATTTTGTTTTCCTTTCTCACTCCATCTCCCTGAACTCCTGAAGACAATTCACCAGCACCATTGCCACCCTAGCTGAAATATGCTGGTTATATTGGCAAATGCAATGGAGTTCAAATCCCATCATACTGAAGCTGTACAAGCCACAGCTGGAAAACTGCACAAGCTTCTGGTTGCCACAACCTAAGGGGGGCCTCCAAACGATGCAGAGGAGACTGATCCCCAGTGTTAGAGAAACTAGCTTTGAAGAAAAAATAAATAAGTTGGATCTCTTCACCCTCAGAAAGAGACTACTCAGGATGAGTCCTCAAACAGAAAATTATGCTCAACAGGATGTAGAGAAAGTAAATCTGGAACAATATTTTGAGGCAGCAGAATGAGAACATACAGGCTCCAGGTTGCTTGTCTTTCTTTTTACAGACACTGATCAACAGCTGGACAGGGTTTCTAGGAAGGGTGGTTGAAGACAGGACACTGGACTCGTTGAAGAAACAGCTACATGTGGGACCGAAGCGATGGTAGGGTTGGTATCCTGGTAAGACGAGATCAAATGGATGAAGGGTCTTGCTCAGTTAAACCTGCCTTATAATCTTGTGAAAAGAGAAACTGAGCAGAACTCTGCTTAAAGAAAACCTCCACAATGTACACAGGAGGACCAAAGTTGCTTTTCTAAACAAATTCCTACAGATTACGAGTTGTCCTGGGAGCAGCTGATTTTGCTGCATCCTTCGCTATAACCCCATGTGCACAACAAAATGGTGTCAGTTTTGGACTGACCAGTACTTCATTCTTAATTTGTTTCTGGTCCAATAACCAACAGCAGCACATGAACTGGGAAAGTGCCTAATGAAAGGTTGCTACACAAGCTCAAAGCAATGGGAATTCAAGGGGGAAAAAAAAAACTTAGAAATGGATTAGAAACTGGGTGAAAGAAGGGAGGTACTCATTGGAAGATTGATGTGGCAGGAGCAGCGAGGAAATACTGTGCTAGGGAATCTCTACTATTTCAAATTTACAGCAATGAACTGGTCTCAAACTCAATGCAAAGTAGTAAAGGTTGCTAACGATGCCAAACTCGATGGGGTGGGAGGCAAGAGGTTGAGTAGAAGGTTGCAGCCTCGGACCTATGGAAAGAATCTGCAAGTAGGCAGCAGAGTGATAAATGAAATTTAATACAGATAGCACGTGTAAGATGCTGCATGTTGGGCATATGTACTTACACAGTATAGAAATAGTTAAAGCAGAGGTTGAATGGGATCTGGGAGTTTCACTTAGTATATCAAGGCATTGTGGAGCAGCAATTGACAAAGGGAACAGAATTCTGAACTGTGTTCTCAGATCAGTAAGGTTCAAGTCTGAAGAGGTCGTGCTGAAACGATGAACAGTGTCCAGTTTTGGTCACAAAGACCCAAGTGAAACACTGAAGCCCTGATGGCAATTCAAAAGAGAGCCACCAGCAGAAGCTGAGCTATAAGAATAGATTTGAGAAACTAGGGCTCTTCAGCCTTGAAAGAACAAGGCGGGGGGACCTTAAAGATGATAGTATAATGGTATAGAACAGTAAACCCAAAGCATGAATTTAGGGAAAGCAGGACAGTAGCATGAGGGGCGTAGGTACAAACTGGTGAATGGCAAATTCAGGTATCCGGAAGACTTTCTTCACACAGAGTGAAATATATTCCTAGGAATAATAGCGAGGTGAAAACCATAATCCTTCAGGAGGCCACTGGATGGTGTGATGCGGGTGGGGTAACTAGTAATTATTGATGGAGGAATGATTTCCCTCATCTTGTGATCTTGTAAAATAGGCAAAATGAATTTGAACAAAAATGGGGATTAAAAAAGAAAAATGCGTCAATCGGATATGCACTAGAAAATCAGGCATTTGACTGCGGATTCATGAATCATCACACTAACACAGAGCTGACTGACAGCTAATGTCGAGCACAAAACAGACTCAAAGCTGAATTAAAAGACCCTCGTTTGCGTAGTTAAAAATCCCCACCGAAATTAAAATGATCTAAACGAGAAAGATTGGCCAGAGTGACTGCAAAGCTGTTCTCTAATTGAGAGCTTACATACCAGTAGAAATCACTCGTTTGTTCTCATAACATGTGAAGACAATTATTGCCTTGAGATAACTCCCAAGTATTCAGTAGTTGTTTGTAAATATTTTCTCCAAGTTCACGAGGTGTGCACTCTAAAATATTTCTGTTGGAGCTGATCCAGTTCTTTCAATTTTTAAAAAATATATTTCCCCCAATTTCCTGTCCTGAATGCTGTGACTCGTGCTGGAGTACAATTCCAACGATTCAGGGCAACCCATCCAGTCCCTCATCCAAATGAACTTCATGCACAAACCTCACGCTTGAGCCTAGCTGGGGTGGACGTTAGCAAGTTATTTGACCGTGTAGGGACATGACTAGATCCTAACCTCACCCCACACACACGAGCGTACTGCCCAACAGTTAATGGGTTGCGACCAGGAGCACTTACTGCGGCTAAATTATTCCCCCACCTCTTTCTTTTCCAGCCCACGGTGGCTGAGGACACTTGTAGCACTTGAATCGCTGGCTGAGCTAACTCAGCACAGACCAAGGTCTTCCTGGTCTTATATGATGCAGTACCATACTGGGTGCTGCATTTATCAACTGAGCAATGGGTACCAGAGGGCAAATTCAGTGAGGCAGCGAGTCGAAGGTCGAGCTATAACAATAACCTTAATTCTCCACCTCATACTCCCATCCAGCAAGGCCGAATTTGCTCCAAGGGGCCGATTTTCAGAGTGAATGCTGGAAGCGGATATATATGCCACCAGGTGCAGCTCAGAGAATTGTATTGGCAGCAGGCGAGGCTCCCCATTGCCAGCACATATTCTGACAATTACTGTCTTCCGTGTTTTTGGGGAGAGGGAAAGAAAGGGTTTCTAACCCCAAGGAAAAAAAAACTTGTATTTATATATCACCTTTATCGACCTCAGGACATCCCAAAGCACCACAGCAAATTAAATACTTTTGAAGTGTAGTCATTGTTTTAATGTATGCTAACATGGCAGCCAATTTTTGCACAGCAGTGTCCCACAAAACAGCACTGAGATAAATGATCAGATAATCTGTTTGTGACGTTGGTTGAGGGATAAATATTAAGCCAGAACAATATTTTTGGAATAACTCCTATGCTCTTCGAACAGTGCCATGGGATCTTTTACTTGAGAGGGTTGAACCCATGACCTTGTGACTCAGAGGTCAGATGCTACCATTGAACCACATTTGTAACTTTCTAGGATGAATCAAAATAGTTAAATGAGAGCAATTTTGCACAACACAGCTAGTTACATTGAGTCTACAGCACAGAAACAGGCCATTCGGCCCAACTGGTCTATGCCGGTGTTTATGCTCCACATGAACCTCCTCCATCTATCAGTGTACATAATTTCATTAACAGGAATGACAGAAAATCAGCCAATCCTGATACATTTGCAATAATTTGTTCATATTTCTCAAGCAGTTAATGAGCCACTAAATCAGCATAAAATTTAATAATATTGTTCATCGCTCTGTCACGTGCAAATCAGTTAGTGTCAAATACTGAAACCCTGTTTCTGACTGGGCCAGGGAGGCGCTGGTTAATTGAACAAATGGAGAAACAGGATAATGAGAGACATAAAGCCTGGCAATAGTATCACAGAACATGTGAACTCAAGGCTGACTCTTGCAAGGAGGTCTGAAAGAAGTCTCCCAACCTAAGAAGTACAATAAGACTAGTACTGTAAAGCAACAGCACAAGATGGAAATGATGCTAAGTGGTGTTTGATATATATATCATTGCAAAAAAAACGACTGTGCTCACACAGAGAAATGAATGAATTTCAATGTGCCAAGTCACCCTGAGGGAAGATGTCCTCTGGATGCTATTTGTAGTGAAAGCAAAACATATTAGCAAGGATTTTTCTCCCGAGTTATTCCAGTTTTCTGGTGGGTGACGGTAGGGGAAAGGTGAGGCCTTCGAGTCTCCAGCCATTTTGGTTACCGTAGCAACCTTGCATCACTTCCGCTGGATGCTGAAAATGTCCGCCCTGGAGTGGTTGGATGTAATTAAATGAGACGGTAATGACAGCAGGCATCATACTACTACTTCATTATCACGACGCCAATGCATGACGAGATACGCCTCCATGAATCAGATGACCAGTATTCCTAGCGGCAGCAACGACTGGTACCTTCACTGGCCACAGAAGTCAGTAGACAGCCAGTCAACAAACAGTTTCCAATCAACAGATGGTTGGCATTTTCATGGACAAGGTGCTGCAGGTATTCAAGGTCTGCAGCAACAGGGCTTTAACCCTCTCCACCCCATCACCCAACACAGATGGGACCACTGGGAACCTGCCAAAATATTAGGCTGACTCTGAAGAGCGCTCCGGGATAGGCACAAGTCCCACTATGATAAAGTTCAGCTATTTGTTATACTTGCATATATAATTTTACCACATATAGTAAACATAGGAAATCTCCACCACCCCACAATCATCCCAGCCTAACCTGCATTGCTTGTTGTTATCTCTAAACACAAATCTTGTACCTTATAGGAGGACAAGGAGTGAAGCAGGTGGTGGAGCCTTCAAGGAGAAACGATGTACAATTCTCATTTCCTATTGTGTTCAATGAGTGTAAAGGGAGGAGGTCAGAGGGGTTCATAAACCAACTGGTATGTACCATATCATTCATAATTTGCATAAATTATAACAGTGCATCCACATGCACGGATTATGCACAAGTACTTAATAGTTTAATTAGTGATAATGCAGTACCCAAATGGCTAAGTGTCTTTATTTACTCAATGTCCCATCTGCTCTCTTCATGAAGCAAGGAGAATCAAACTGTCAGAAGTCAGAACAGCACCAATCGCCAAACAAGTCAAAAGACAGACACCTTGCAACTAACCTATAATGATGAATAAGTGCAGCAAACTGGTGAAGAAAGACCAGCAGAGATAGGGTTTCATTAGGAATGAGGAGGTGAAGGGCAAGGGTCAGGTTGGCCTCTGCTCCTCCTGAGCCATCGTAGGATAGTGATCATAGTGGGCGAGGGGAGCAATTACCGATCTCAGTACACGTTGTACAAAGCAGTGGACAGGTCAGACCAAACAGTCATAGCCGGTTTCATCTTACTTGGAGATGACTTACGGATAACTGTGAGGGAGGGTTTCAGAGAACTCAGCTTCCCATTGTTCTATGCTCAGAGAGAACAGTGGGCATAATGAGACACCCTCCAGTAGTGGCATATGTGAAGAAGCACAGGAGAAGCTGATTGCCATTTGTGTAAATGCTACTCCATTTCTAAGCACTGCACAGGTGACAGCAAGTGTGGCCTTTGAAAGTGAAGAGCCCAGAACAACTCCAGAAAAATGGCAATGAAGCAGGTGCATCAGGAGTAGTAGCATATATAGGTTGCAGGGCTGGTTGGTTGAGTAACCACCCACCACAGCCTCAGCAAGGGAAGCACTTCGAAGTAGAAGCACGTGCATGAGGAACATGCAGAAGTTCACAACTGCAAAGGAGTTTATGCACCAAGAAAACACATGCAGTCTGTCATTTGTTACTACACAGAAGGGTAAAAGGCTAAATTAAACTTAATGAACTCAGTTCTTAGCAAAAACTGAACAGTAATAGGGGCCTACAGCAGAGGTCATAGATCTAATCAGCAAGACCCTCACTCACCATTATCCTCCTAGTCTTCCACATTGCAACTGCTCTTCATTCAAGCCCAAGGCAGGTCCATCCCTGGTAATGTTGTGCATAGTGCACAATAGTTATAGCTTTGTCAACCTTCTCTGGAAAATATGTTTTGATCCCCATGGTACAGGCATCTGAAGCACTGCTTTAGCACCTCAAATATCAGCCCAATTCTAGTTCACCCATGTGCTTTGTTGTATCTGTTCTCTGCTGGGGTACAGGGGTTGTGCAGCAGTATCAGCAACCTTTGCATTTTGTACCCATGCCCCCGAGGGGCCAGCCATTTATCATTCCTTCTCGTTCAAAGAGGTGCGCTTGACTGCCTCAATGAAAGCATACGTTCTCCTCCAAAAGTGTACGTGGTGTACAGTGATGCTCCGTACCTTGGGAAGTCAACAATATGGTAAAGCTAGAAGCTACTTCAGCATATGTAGGTGGGTAAAATGGCAAAACAGGGCTTCAGTTATCTCCTAAATGGGGTGTTTGACTCCTGGGATGGCCCTGTGGGTGTCTGGAATGTCACCATGAAAAAAAGCTGGAGGTAGGGGTCGCTTCCACTGCCTTGGTAGTATAGTGAGGATGGTTGACTGACCCTGCAGATCTTCGTCTCCCAGATGGTGCAGCTGAGTCACAAACCCCAATGCTGAATCTAAGCCCCATCATAAACTACTCCATCACCAAACTGTCATCATAGATCCGCTGACTGGGTTAATTTGCAGTGTGGGTCGTGCACCTCTATAGTCCCGGGACACCCTCTCCTCTGGCCAATAGGTGCTGCACCCATGCTGTGGGGCTAAATACTCCTCTGTATAACTAAACCGGCTTTGTTCAGGTAGTTATTCGACCCATTTGCCCTACCGTCGGGACATGTATTGTTTTAAAGCTCATTTTCAAAGTAAAACACTATAACCTTTCCTTAGGTAATAATTCTCCCCTTAATATTGTCAAATATTATTGGATAACAGTCCTGTTGCAAATAACACATACAAGCTCTGGTGTCGTCTCAGCACCTACTTTTCTGCTATTTAAGAAAATTGAAGTCAAATTATTTAAATTTCAAAAAAATAATTTCCCCATCAAAAGCAGATACATGTTTTCATTAATTTTCTAAAATATTAATTAAATTTAATATACACACACCTCAGTCACAAGCTAATGAACAAACATTTTTCAATGTATCATTTTATATTAGATCCTACATATTTATAGACTTCAACACAATTATTACCCTCAGGGGCTTTCAGTTGGCAGGAAGGCCCCCAAAGGCTGTGGAAACGTTAATGAATTTTCCTATTAATGTGCAGAGCTGGCTTCTTGGCAACTACTGGTATCTCCATCACTATTTAAACGTGCTTTACTATTAATTTGTTTAACCCTATGAATGCTATTGGTTATTCAGAACCCAACCACTGTACACATCAGAACCCGACGGAATTTTTCAATTAATACTTTATGCTGTTAACTCTGGCATATTAAGTTGCTTGAAGAATGCTCATTGTTTTCTTTTGTGGGGGGTGGTCGAGGTAATATTATGTAGTCAAGGCAGACTTGGAGGTGATTAATGGACTACATTTTCTATAGTCAAAAATCTAATATAAAGCAGATGGGTTTCAGAAAAATGATATGAATTTACAGTGAGTAACAGATGTTACATTCTTTTAACTAATTGGGTTTCCATGCGCACCGTTGACAATAAGGACTTTTGATCAAAAACTGTACCTCTGATTACAGAGCTGACAAGCAAAACAGTCCAGGTGATAAACATTGTCCTTGGCTCGCATGACCATCTCAAAGGCAGGAATCAGCTTGCTGCATGCAGCACAGTTCCCCGTCACACCGAACAACCTGCAAGTGCAGAAGAGAAAACAAAATCAGCACCATGTTCACACGCACCCCAAGAACCTTGCATCTTCCTTCAGTTCAGTCAACGCAACATTCATTTACACCCACCCCACCTGCCTCCCTTGCTAGAAAGCCTTTACGCTCCTGCTCAGCCTTGGCCATAGGTCCACGACTCCTTAAGTTTTAAATTCACACTTTGCGCTCGGATGATACCAGGAATGAGGGATTTCAGTTATGTGGAGAGACTAGAGAAGCTGGGATTGTTCTCCTTAGAGAAGGTTAAAGGGCAATTTAATAGAGGTGTTCAATATTATGAAGGGTTTTGATACGAGGAGAAACTGTTTCCACTGACAGGAGGGTGGGTAGCCATAGGACACAGGTTTAAAGATAATTGGCAAATTAATCAGAGGGTAGAAGAGGAGAATTATTTTTTTTTTTAAAAAGCACAGCGAGTTATGATGATCTCGACTGCACTGCCTGAAAGGCTGGTGGAAGCAGATTTAATAGTAACTTTCAAAAGGGAATTGGATAAATACGTGAAAAGGAAACATTTGCAGGGCTGTGAGGAAAGAGCAGGGGCATGGGACTAATTGAATAGCTCTTTCAAAGAGCCAGCACAGGCATGGTGGGCTGAATATCCGCCTTCTAGCTATATGATTCCATGTAGCATGCACTTCATTGCGACACAAAACACATTTTCCAAAAATGATTCTGCTTTCAGAGGGTAAACTATTAATTTGTTCATTGGGAGAGGGGTAACACCAACAGAACTTGATGCAATAATGAAGATCTCTTCATAGCTCTCAATCTCCAGTGTAATCACAGGCCTTAAAAACGTGCAACAAATAGCACAAGCTTGGAGTTTGATAGTGCTTCCTGCATTTCATATAGATTCCCCCCACCTCCATTGCAAGGATGGGTTATTAAACAAACCCTGCTTTCTATATGACAACAGTAAATGCTAGAATTCTTACTTACATTATTTAAAAAGACTAACACCTCTGTAGGGTGTCTTGGGAGCACCAGCTCGTTCAGATTTAAAACCAACACTGTAGGCCATACAGCTTCAAATCCCTTATCTGCCAATAGGGAATTTTCTTTCTTGGTGAATTTGTTTTGTGTTAGAGAAGGTGAGGGATGTTACCGCTGGGAAATGAAACACTCAATTCAGGCATCCAGGGGTCAGCATCAAGCTCTGTGGTTAGGTATAACCAGAGATGGAGCAAAGTGTCTTAACTCTAGCTTGGACAGAAGCACCACTTACTGCACCAAGGGATTTAATACACACCCTAAAAAGTGTAAAAAAAAATTAGGTTATACAGTTTGCAAAAAATAAAATTAGAAAGTGATACAAGAAACAATGTATAATCCCATTTTTAAAAAGTACATTTTAATTTGTTATCCAACACCTGCTCACATCTACCAGATGTATCACCAATCAAGTCACTCTTTCCACTCGCTTTGACCCAGCTGCTCCTGTTCTGTTAAATGTTGTTATTTATCCCTACCCTTGCAACCAGAGTCAGGAAGTACTGGAAATTGTGCCTATCCCAGCTTCCCCCTGCCATGCGAAACAGGCCTATTCTCACTATGAGGAATAGACTTCTTTCACATCATAGGTAAGACACTGCCTCCCAGTGGCAGTCGCTAGAAAATCACTGCAGGAGCAGTGGTGCTCTGTGTAGAACTGCTCAAGTAATAAGAACAAGGACTCCAGCACACCTCAGGCAGGAAGATAGATGCATTGATTGGGTGGGTAAAAGGCACCTAGAAGGGGTCAAAGAGTCAAGGAGATAGAGATAGCCCAAAACAATAAGGTGAGAAGATTCCTGCTGTTTGACATTAAAAGCAAATGCAAGCTTTACAAACATGCCTGTGATTTCACTGTAGAGACAGTGAGTCTTCCAAGATTCTTAAATGAGTAGCAGACATTTATTTTGCTTATTGCTAGCTAGTTGGACTCATCTAATTTGGAAAAATGTGATTGCGTATCAGGCATATTCAATATTTCAACAACAGTCTGCAAGTTGTTTAAACCTACACACAATGCAGAGATTAGAGTCATAGAGAGTTATAGAGTCATAGAGTTATACAGCACGGATAGAGGCCCTTCGGCCCATCGTGTCCGCGCCGGCCATCAAGCCCTGTCTACTCTAATCCCATATTCCAGCATTTGGTCCGTAGCCTTGTATGCTATGGCATTTCAAGTGCTCATCCAAATGCTTCTTGATATTTATAACCAATTTTACAACACCAAGTTATAGTCCAGCAATTTTATTTTAAATTCACAAGCTTTCGGAGGCTTCCTCCTTTCTCAGGAGGAAGCCTCCGAAAGCTTGTGAATTTAAAATAAAATTGCTGGACTATAACTTGGTGTTGTAAAATTGTTTACAATTGTCAACCCCAGTCCATCACCGGCATCTCCACATCTTGATATTTAGTTATATTACTAGTGAAAGACTGCTCAAGCTGTGGATCAGTCAGAACTTTGTTCAAATTAACATAGGCAAGACCAGCACAATTCTGTTCACCCGCTAAAAACTCAGCACCCGAGCCCAGTTCTCTCTTTGTTTGCTTGCTCAGGCTCAACCTGCTGGTGCACACTCTCTGTAGTCTCTAAGTCGATGTTGACCACTCCTCACATCCTATTCTGCACCAAGTCCCGTTACTCCAGACCTCACCAACCTAGTTGCCCTCGTTTGTAAGTGAAAGTCACCACTACCGTCAAATCTTACTATATAAATGTAGGAAACATTTAAGGGTAAATTTAACACATGTAGGCTCTTTGCATGAATCCACATCCACTAGAAGCAGACATCAGGGAACTGCGCATGGACAGTCCAGATTTTTGGATAATAAAAATAATGGATAGAAAACCATGGGCTGTACATGCGCCAGTTCTTGGTACGTGCTCCGAACCGGGAGCATGCAAGTGGGAATTTACCCTTAGATGCCACAATGAAGATAAAAACAAAGTAGTCAAAAGGCTGGTTAATTTTTACAATGCAGTTGCACCACTAACCTTTGGATTGTCTGGTGTATACCCAGAATTTAAGTGACTATCAGAGATACATAATTTCCACTGTACATCAGGCTAGTCCAGTTTTGAGGAAAATGATTTGAGTTTCCATAGATAGAGTGAAGTGTTCACCCTGAAGAGCTTTCAGATAGGGCATCTTCAAATTTCATTGTACTCGAGTTTATTTCGCATGTTACCAACAATCGGGTTGAAAATAAAACAGAAAAATCATTGTATAGAACCTTGTTTAGACCACAATTGGGAGTACTGTGAACAGCTCTAGTCTCCATATTATAAAAACAAGAAGGTGCAAAAAAGATTTACACCAGAACGGAAAGGTTATACCTATCAGGAAAGACTGGGGCTCTTTGCTCTAGAAAAAAGGCTGAGGGGTGACCTGTTAGGGCTCTTTAAGATTATGAAAGGGTTCGATAGGGTAGACGCAGAGAAGATGTTTCCATTTGCGGGAGTGACCAGAACAAGGGGACATAAATATAAGTTAGTCACAAATAAATTCAATAGGGAATTCAGGAGAAACTTCTTTACCCAGAGTGGTTAGAATGTGGAACTCGCTACCACAAGGGGCAGTTGAAGCAACTAGCACAGATGCATTTAAAGGGAAAGTTAGGTAAAGTTCATGAGGAAGAAAGGAATAGGCAGATATGCTGGTAGGGTTAGATGAAGTAGGCTGGGGGGAGGCTCATGTGGAGCATAAACACCAGCATGGACCTGTTGGGCCGAATAGCCTGTTTCTGTGCTGTACATAATTTGTAATTCTATGTAATATGTAATCAGGAGAAGAGAATTTATACTGTGATAGTAAATAGGTTTCCTAAGATTAGTTTAGCTGTATTGTAATGGTAAGAGATGTGGTCAACTTTGCCAGATAGAGGATCTAATTGGCACTCTCTGACAAGATAAAATGAATAACTGAACGGTCTTAGAAAACCATCTCGTTAGAATTTGCGCATTTTTTTCTCCGTACTATTGAAAAAGCTACAAACAACCAACCATTTCTCATTAATGATAATACAAGGGGATATAATGCAAGGCTCAACTCTGATCTCAGTCAACTGTGACCCATGTTTACCTTCAAATAGGGCCTGGACTTGGTCAAAGCTTGTGTAGACGCAAAGATGGGCTGCGTGGTCAGCCCCTTAGTGTCATAGGGCCATCTCAAACCTGTGCTCCCATCTAGCAAGGCTCCATGCTGTGAGCGAGCCTCATAGAATTACCCTAATGAGAGCTTGTTCTGCTGAGAGGGGTGTTGCAGAATGTTGAATGGCATTTTACGGCATCTCTGTGTTGCAAGGTTCGACAGTGAATCTGGGACTATTACACAATTTCCATGGCAAAAGAGATTAGAGGGCCCCGGAATGAATGGTTGTGGCAATTCTCCAGCTGTTCTTCTATAGTAGTGGTAATAGTAATCATACAACAGGCAACATTACACTGGGGAGCACTGCAATATGAAATGGGCCACAGCAGCACCTCCAGTCTTGAGAAACATATGGTGCATATACTGCAGAATATAATTAGTTACTGAAATTAGCTGTTTGCATTTTGATCGTGTAGCCTAACTGCCAGCACAGTGAGAAAAAAAACTCCACCATTCGCAATATTTCTGCATTTACTGTTAGCAGTTTGATTATTTGCTATAAAACATCATTAGGAGAAAAGTGAACTCAGCCATCTCACCCATCAGACACCAATTTCGCTGCTGCACTAACTGGACTGCAGAACCTGTATTGGTTCTGTTGGGGACCACCATTAGTTCCTAAACTGTGTTCAGACGTGTACTTTGCACTAACATGTACTGTGTTGAATAAAAAAAGCAGAGTTGCAATTTAAAAAGCACACAGCCATTTAGTTTTTATTTGTATATAATTCAACCCCCCCCCCCACCCAAGTCATACCACCTCCCCCACGTATCCCTATGCCTGCTCATTTGGAGGTAGGGTGAACTAGATGGCTTCTTTCATCATGGCTGGCATCAATACGAGCTCCTGGTCGAACTTCTAAGCAGATGTGGTCTGGTTAGTTTCTCATCCTTCAGGAGGCAGAGCAAAGGCCTCTCAGCCTTTCAATAAATGGGGAAAATCTCCTAAAAAGGCCAAGACTTCAATCCAGGACCCTCAACGACGAGGCCATACCCAAACCCTTTTAATCCACTGGAGGTATCCACTCAGGCTCCTATTATTCTTTTGCTGCCTTTTCATTGCTTAAGCAATGTAAAATTTTACAGAGGAGCTTATTTCACTGTACCATGTGTTATGATTCTTGTTCTTTGAGCTGCAGCTTATTCAACACAGATCAATTCTAATTTTGAACATCAAAATCTGAGTTTGACTTTCCAAGCCTTTGATTATCTCGGTGGACACAAACAAAAACACTAATAAAACACAATCCCACCAACTGAATTCCTAGGTGGTGAGTACTTTTAACTATGTTAACTCCGTCTTTTGCTCTGTTCACTCAACCTAAATTACACCATATTTAAAGTTTGTACTTCGCCACTCGCCAATTTCCTGCCCTTTCTCCCTCTCCGAGCTCCAAATATCTCATAAGTGTCCATTCTACCAACGAGTGCCATCGGCAATGATCATCAGTGGGGACTTTAACCACTGAGGCATCATAGCTGAGCTTACTTGATGTCCACACGTACATCTTCAGTAGGGATTGCTCGCTTGCAAGCAAACAGTTGCAGGACCCTGGCCAATTTTGGCCTCCCTGACCCTGAAGGAATTGAGGTCAGTGTGGTTGAGGTCAACTAACTGAGCACAAACTGAGGATGGAAGCTGGGAACTTCCAGGTCTGCACGGCCTAGTTACCCACTAGAAAAACTGCACCTTTGGGGAAGCCCAACGTTTTCACTAAAATGATTGCAATGAAGAGAGGTAAAGAACATTATTCATTTGTTAAAATCTTTGCAATTAGAAGTTAATCAGAAGCTTTATTACTAAATATATAGCACTAATATTTAACTAAGTTCCTGTCTGGGGAATGTTTGCAATTTGGTCCGAATCACAGGAAACATTTAATTCACTTTTCAGAGTCTCTGGTCAGGAATTGACTGCCAGCGTTAGAAGCGATTTTTTTTAAAGCCTCGCCCCAAATCTATTCCAAAGTGGAATAAAATGAGAGCGCTACACAAAAAAACCTTGGTAACACTGCAATGGGTTTTCCGATGTTGGGGCCATCTTTAATAGTGATGTAAGCAGACAGTGGCAGTAATATGTTCTGCTCACACTGTTGGAGTCGGAGAAAGCAGACGCCTGCACGTGAACACAAACTGGCTCTGTTCATCAGCTTCTGAAATTTCCAGTGATAGTAACTTCATCCTTTACTTTAGGCTGAAGTAGATACAACTTTAAATAAAAGTAACTGGCCCATCATGTCCTCACCTATTCCTGTCTCCTGTGACTACGTGTGTCACCCTCCAGTCCTCCAGCACAATTTTCCTATCCAGAGAATTTGGGAAAATAATAGAGCCTCCATGTCTTTCTCCTACTTCCCCTCATTTAGAGGGGTCAAGATACTTGGAATGTCTTTTTTTGTTGGCTCTCTAGCTAAGCTCTTTAGATTATTCCTCCAGCTGCCTGCTGCTCTGCATTATACCAAATACTGAGGGCTCACTTGGGAATGGTGATTGTACCGCAGACCTCAACTGGTGTATCTAATATGATCCATAACCACAGAGCCCAAATCTAACCTTGAGCCCTGCAGACCATCACTGTCCCAGATTTATTAAACTTTTTTGGGAGGAATTGTAGAATATCAAACTTTAAAGCACAATTGAAATCTTATTTTCAGCTTATTAGTGTTGGACTTTATGGAATTGAAATGCCCAACCAGATTTTAGTTGAACAAAAAAAGTAAAAACCAGTGGAGTTCCAGCAGAAAATACTTTCTGGAAAGAGCTAATTGTTGCACGTCAATGCCTGGTTAAAGTTGACAATGCATAATTATACACGTAGGGAAGATTGCCAAAGTGTACTTAGCTCCTGATCAGATAGTGAGGCAGCTATCGGTGCATAATACAGGACTGCACAAGGAGTCTCAGATGCTACCAAAGAGGCTGTGCTTGAAAGTGGGCTATCTAGTTCAAGGGAACTTGCAGGAATAGTCAGCCATCCTCACTGCATCACCAAAGACAGACGATCACCAAAGACAGACGATCACCAAAGACAGACGATCACCAAAGACAGACGATCACCAAAGACAGACGATCACCAAAGACAGACGATCACCACATCATCTTACAGGAACCTTCCAGGCGCCCACAGGGAACATCACAGGATCAACACTTTATTAAGGAACCCTGTATCACCACACACCCATCTGTGTACAAACAATGCAGCAACAAAGAACAAATAGCAAAAGATCTTCCAAATGGATGCCTTCAAGGTATGAGGCTTCACAAACAGCCAATCACTTCTAAAGACTATACCTAAACTGGAAGAGTCATTATTCAATCACCATACAAACGGCACATAACCAACAAACTACATGGTTCCTGGGGGATACAGGGGGCAGGGCACATGAAACTTTTATTCTTAAGCAGTGAAATATACCACCTCTCTTTGAAGGAGGAGAGATGGATGGATCGGTCCTCATGAATACGATGCAACTATGCCAGCAGCACCTCTGCACAACAACAAAGCACACGGGCAAACCAAGGGCCCCACTGAGCAGATACTTCCATTGCTTTAGATGCATAGATGTGCCTGGGAGGTGGCCTTGCAGAACATTCCAGAAAAGGTCTGCAAACTTTAATATGCTACAAACTACTAGTACAGACAGAAGGCAGCTGCAGACCACGGGAGAAATAGGTCTACAAGGAGGTCATTTCCCAGAATTAACAGTGAGCTCTGAATGTGGGCAACATTACTTCGTATTGGACATATTTACTATCATGGAACTATTTGCTTTACTGCTTTGGTTTTGTACATGTTCTATTGGGTTTAGTTTTGGGCATCTAATTTTTCTGCACAAGAAAGGTGGACTGCAAGATATAAAAGGTTCAATATAAAGTGCCTTTACTGCTCCTAATTGTGAGAGCTAGTTTTGCTCAACAGAAGTTCAGCTGTGTGTTCCCCATGATTTTATGCCCATTTATTCTAATGGACAGAATATTATGGAGGAGGACAGGAATGTGACTTCCAGACATGTGTACCCGATGTATGAACACTGCACTGGGTACACTAAAGATGAAAATTTACCTCAGTTAAAAGTGGATAAATGAATTTAATAAAATGTGTGCAGTTATACATGAGTTCTTTATAAAAATGCTTTTATTTGTGCATTTGCTTCTTGTGCACCGTGAACTTCTCCATGCTGGTCAGATATGTGTCCTACTGCTATGTGCTTCCCTCGATGAAGGATAGGCAATGCTGGATGGTTGCATTAGCCAATGGACTATTTGCAGCAAAAAAACAAAGCTCACTACTTGTATCTGTGACAAATCCTGGTGGGACTGCATCAATGATGAGACTATCCTTCGCTAGATTCAGTGCGGCTTATCACAAGATGGTGCTAACCATCACTTGGGCAAGATGATATAGTGGCACAGACTGCTGCTGCCACGACTGCCTCCAATTGCTGATGTACTTGGACAAGTACTTAAAGGAAAAAATTTGCAGGGCTACGTGGAAAGGGCAGGGGAGTGGGACTAGCTGGATTACTCTTGGAGAGCTGGCATAGGCTTGATGGGCTGAATGGCCTCCTTCTGTGCTGTAACCATTCTATGATTCTACTCCTCACTTTACCACTGCTGGAAGGCAACTTCTAGGATGTTGTCATCTGTGCGAACGGTTAGTTATTGAGAAATTTTGGAGTCCCTCCCTCATGGAATACTGCTCTCACTTGCTAAACAACTGAAGCAGCCATGAGTGAACATTGGGGATTGGACCCCAAAGCCTCTGTAGAAGCAGGACGAGGATTCATGAGATGCACCGATGTCTATGTCTTTTGTAAATGAGGTATCCACTGCAGTTGCTATAAACACATCTGTAAACTGCAGAAAAAAGTTGCTCCTTGATACTCAGGTGGGAAGATGGCATTGAATATCCAGGTGTTGTATTCCCCCACACTACCCTGACCACTTTCCACTGTTGTGTACGAAGAGGCAAATGGCTCCTTAATATAGTCCTGCTCCTATAATAGCTTTAATTTGAAAAAGAGGGGCAGTAAAGTTTGTATCCCCACGGCCACGCAAACCACTATCACTGGTACTCAGTGCTTGGTGCCGAATGTAATTCCTCCTGAATCCTCAGTGTGTGTAATTGTGGCAATGATTGATTGAAGCGTGGCTAAGGCTGGTGCTCTGGTGAGTAGCATTCTTTGGCTTTAGTTGATGGGCAACTGTGTTGTCCATTCTCTGTGAAAACGGCAGATTGCACAAAGTGAGTAAGTAAGCACCCTTATCTATACCAGTCCTGTACTGTCATTATGTTCTCTATTATGTACTTGGGCCCAAGCACTGTTCATGTAGCACATTATGGAAATCATCGATTATCTAAATAATAGCACAGAGCACATGTTTCACGACTGCCAAGGTCTCACTCGAACAGCTCAAGAGCATGCAGATATTGGGTAGCGGCTTAATGTTTGGAGGTCGACCACCGGCTCAACCTTACATTAACTTTACTTTTACCCTGAAGTGCCAACAGGATTGAAATGCGTTTATTTGCCTCATGGAAACGCTTAACTGTGATACTGTCTTACTCCCATCAAGGTACATGTGAGTACCTAGAATCCTGCTTTGGCAGTCTTCATATCTTGGATGTTATATTTTGGTTAACATCTCTATCAGAACTACATTTCTTTGCAATTAACTGTTGGGGGAACTGGGTGGTGCAGTGGGTTAAACACAGGCCTTGCATTTCCAAGCTCTGGGCTCAAAGTCCCTGACTGATGGAATGAATGCCCGTGTCTGTAACGATCCTGTGTGAAATGATCTTTTTGCTGTCAATCCAGTTCCTAATGGGCCTAGGCCTACAATACAGAACTGCCTCAAATTCAGTACTAAAATCAACACAAGGATAGCTGGTGAGCATATTGGAAAAATGTCACATGTGGAGGGTGGGGGGTGGGGGGGAGGGGAGTTGGTAAGCTTCCAGAGACTGGAGTTGAAGCATGTTATTGGGACAGAATCAAAGCTCTATTCAGCATCTGGCTGTGCTTCATCTGACTTAGGAATGTCCGATTAACACTGGGGTACCTGAAATGGGAGAAGTGTTAGGGTTTCATCCCCCAGCATCAATATCCCTCATCTTGAGGGGGACGAAAATAAATTTTCAATCCTGTGCATATCTCTCACATGCTGTTACTTTAGAGTTATATTCATGCCTTATTTTTAAAAACAGTAATTATTTCCTCCTTATACATTCCTTCTAGAGTTTGAGACGGCATTAAGCATTTCTCAATTACAATTGCACTGTCCATGGATGACTGAAAGAACTTTGATATTTACACCAGTTAAGGGGCTCATTAGCTTTGAGAAGTGTTTGAGGATTATTGTAGGGGTAATGATTGGCTGAGTTGTTCTGGTTACCTTCAGTGAAATCACTTAGTAATCACACTTTTCCAGAGAGTTTCCATGATTGTTAATTGAGAAAAACAAGCATTATTCAGCAAAATAGTCTTGCTTTTTTTTTGCAGTTCAGAGTAATCCATTTCTAAGGGTCCTTTGTAAACAAAACTTTTTTTAAACCTGCCTCCTCCACCAGTTTTGCTCCCTATCCTCCTCTCCTGCAGACCTTGATTTATTGCTCTAGTATGGTTTCACTGGTGGAGCTTGTCCAAGGGGCAATTATTCATGCATGAGTCTGGACAACAAGTACCAGAGCCAAGCCCAATCCTGTCCACACATACACTTCTAGCAGGGGTTGCTAGCTTGTGATCGGGAGCCCTAACCAATTTTCCTCTTCTCAGGGATACAGAGGACAACTGCAACACACTACCTCCACCCCAATAATGTGGAAAATTGCCCAGGTATGTCCTGTCCACAAAAAGCAGGACAAATCCGGCCAATTACCGCCAAATCAGTCTACTCTCAGTCATCAGCAAAGTGATGGAAGGTGTCGTCGGCACTTACTCACCAATAACCTGCTCACCGATGCTCAGTTTGGGTTCCGCCAGGACCACTCGGCTCCAGACCTCATTACAGCCTTGGTCCAAACATGGACAAAAGAACTGAATTCCAGAGGTGAGGTGAGAGTGACTGCCCTTGATGTCAAGGCAGCATTTGACTGAGTGTGGCACCAAGGAGCCCTAGTAAAATTGAAGTCAATGGGAATCAGGGGGAAAAACTCTCCAGTGGCTGGAGTCATACCTAGCACAAAGGAAGATGGTAGTGGCTGTCAAAGGCCAATCATCTCAGCCCCAGGACATTGCTGCAGGAGTTCCTCAGGACAATGTCTGAGGCCCAACCATCTTCAGCTGCTTCATCAATGACCTTCCCTCCATCATAAGGTCAGAAATGGGGATGTTCGCTGAAGATTGTACAGTGTTCAGTTCCATTCGTAACCCCTCAGATAATGAAGCAGTCCGTGCCCGCATGCAGCAAGACCTGGACAACATCCAGACTTGGGCTGATATGTGGCAAGTAACATTCGTGCCAGACAAGTGCCAGGTAATGACCATCTCCAACGAGAGAGTCTAAACACCTCCCCTTGACATTCAACAGTATTACCATCGCCGAATCCCTCACACCATCAACGTCCTGGGGGTCACCATTGACCAGAAACTTAACTGGACCAGCCACATAAATGCTGTGACTACAACAGCAGGTCAGAGGCTGGGTATTCTGCATCGAATGACTCGCCTCGACTCCCCAAAGCCTTTCCACCATCTACAAGGCAAAAGTCAGGAGTGTGATGGAATACTCTCCACTTACCTGGATGAGTGCAGCTCCAACAACACTCAAGAAGCTCGACACCATCCAGGACAAAGCAGCCTGCTTGATTGGCACCCCATCCTAAACATTCACTCCCTTATCCAGTGGTGCACCGTGGCTGCAGTGTGTACCATTTATTGGATGCACTGCAACAACTTACCAAGGCTTCTTTGACAGCACCTCCCAAACCCGCAACCTCTACCACCTGGAAGGACAAGAGCAGCAGGTACATGGGAACCACACCACACGTTCCCCTCCAAGTCACACACCATCCCGACTTGGAAATATATCACCGTTCCTTCATCGTCGCTGGGTCAAAATCTTGGAACGCCCTACCTAATAGCACTGTGGGAGAACCTTCACCACACGGACTGCAGCAGTTCAAGAAGGCGTCTCACCACTACCTTCTCAAGGGCAATTAGGGATGGGCAATAAATGCTGGCCTTGCCAGTGACACCCACATCCCATGAACAAATAAAAAAAACCCTGAATTCAGCTGACTCAGAGTGGGGATCAAGCTGGTCTGAATCCCTCAGCTACTTACTAATGAACCTTCTTTGACTGAAAGTTTATCCAAAAACTTTGAATATTGTAACTTCATAATAAATAAATTCCTATGTAGCAAATTATTTTCTGATCGAATGCACTCTTGCCTCAGTCAGGTGGTCATGCATTCAAGCTCCACTCCAGGACTTGAGCACATAATCTAGGCTGACAGGACTGAGAGTGTCTTGCGTTGTTAGAGGTGACGCCTTTTAGATGCAATGTTGAACTAAGGCTGTACTTGCTTGTTCAGGGGACGTAAAAGATCCTATTGCACAATTCAAAGAAAAGAGATCTCCCGATGTCTTTGCCAACATTTATCCTTTGACCTACACCAAAACACATGAGCTCATCACTTATCTCGTTGCTGTTTGAGACACCTTGCTTGGCACAAAATGGCTCTACATGTGCCTACATAACGAAAGCACTTCAAAAGTAATGCCCTGAGGATGTGAAAGACACCGTATAAATGCAAGCTCCTGCTTTCTTTACAGATTCTGTAATAAAATACTCAAAAGTAGCAAGTCTTCACCCCTGACTGGACTCTCAGCATATTAGGTTCTGTTTTATAGTACAGTATATTGGTATTCCTTCAACCAAGGCTCTGCAAAAAAAAAAAATTCAGATGGCAGGAGAGTTGGTAACCAGAGGCCACAGATTTAAGGTAAATGGCAAAAGAACCAGAGGCAAGATGAGGAGAATTTTTTTTTGTAAAGACGCAGTGAGTTATGATGATCTGGAATGCACGTCCTGAAAAGGTGGTGGAAGCAGATTCAATAATAAGTTTCAAAAAGGAATTGGATAAATACTTGAAGGGGAAAAATGTACAGGCTATGGGGAATGGAACTAATTGAATAGCCCTTTCATAGAGCCGGCCCAAGCACGATGGGCTGAATGTCCTCCTTCTGTGCCAAATCATTCCATGATTCTATGAATTGAACTAATCTAATGGGACAGCTAAAAATGTCTTTGAACATTGGGCCCAGTCAAAACAGAATGAGCACCAAGGCCACAAATAAAATGGTTAGATCGGCAACTTCCAATATGTGCTTTCAGCAGACAGCGGAGGAGAAATTTGAGTTGGCACGAATAGTCCTGCCAGCATGGAGCGTGCCAGTGGGGCTGGGAAATTGCCAATTAGCAGTGCCTCAAGAAATTATTTAAATATTAAAATCAATTTAAATACACAAGTGGGTGGCACAGTTTCCTGTGTTTGGCATGGAATCATGCTGTGCACTATCCTATCTGGAGTGAGCTTCATGCATGAAGGAATTCAAGAAGCATATTCCTTTCAATACTTCCCCCACTCCCATGCTGCTGTTATTTTTATTAAGGGGTATGTTTTTCTCTTTTTTGAAATAAAAAATTGGCACAGAAGGGTCTGGAATATCTAAATAAAGATTGTTCAACACTGGCTTACAAAATTATTCAAAAGCGGACACATAGTTGGTCAGTACTTCAGCAGAACAGGAAGAGCTGATAAGAGGGTGCAAGCAAAGAACTCTTATAATACAAACTTTTGTCAGTGCTCAGGGAGCAATCAAGTCCGATGCTGTTCAGCAAGTCAAGTTAAAATGAATGATGGTGATTGGTTTTAAAACACTCCCAAATGCAGAAGAAAGGCAGCACGCCAGAGAAAAAGGCACCAGAGCCAGACCTACCATTATGCCACCAACCATATCTATAGACTTGGATGCATCTACCTGGAAAAGAACAGGCCCCACAGGTTAGGGGTTGTACAAAGCCAGTTGCAGAACAGATCATTTACTTCACAGACACAACTGGCACCATAGGGATGCAACTGCTTGCAGCAGTCGAGGTCACCACAGTTCTCAGTTTCTATCTCCATCACCTTCCAGGCTAGGATAGGGATCACCCGCAGTATCTGTCAACATGCTGCCCACACATGCATCAAACAGATAACTGATGGATAGGTCATTAAGGCAGCAATTTCATCATCTTTTCCACTGAAGAGCAATAGCAGCTAGACATAGCTACCCAGTTTCACCACACTGCTGCATTTTCCAAAATATGGAGTGTTATTGATGACAGCCATTTTCCCAATGCCACTGGCACTTGCTGCTCCCCACTTGCGCACTGTGATGCAACCAATGCCATATTTTCAAGCTCATTGACTGCATTTTTGTGATGTTTGTAATTATTTGCTGGTACTTTGAAATGTTGGAGACACACACAGGGGTTGTGAGGCGTTGGCATGTTTTGTGGCACTGAGTGCTATTAAACTGCATCCCAAGACTAAATCAGAAATTGGAACACTAGCTTCAAGACATAAGAACATAAGAAATAGGAGCAGGGGTAGGGCATACAGCCCCTCGAGCCTGTTCCGCCATTCAATAAGACCACGGCTGATTTTCTACCTCAACTCCACTTTCCCACCTGATCCCCATATCCCTTTATTCCTCTGGAGGCATGCCATCAAACAGAGCTTGCATCGCAAGATATGTTTGTGAGATTGTTGCATGTATGGCTTGTGAGTGATAAGGAGGAACAAAACAAGAACAGGGTGGTATTAGCTCCAAGTCTGCTGCTTCACTGTTCTCTACTCTTACTGCCAATGTTCTTTTTTTCTAAAGGTGCTCAGAGTCACCACCTCCAATGTAGTCAAAGGCTTGTAATTTCTCCACTTTGGGCCTGTTCCCTCATATTCGCTGTCAATTCAACTTGTCAGTAGAATGATTTTGTGTGAAGCCTTTTGAAAACGTGCCAAGACTTTCCATGGCAAGTTGCAGCTTGAAAGTGCACCGTGGTGCATGGATATGTGTGGTGAGTAATAAAAGAACTATAATGTTATATGAAGACACGCCATTTTGTTGCATGCATGCTTGGACCATGTACTTGTTAAGTGGCACTTGAGTTGTCTTACTTTGCAGCTTCCTTAAGTTGTGCTGTCTTTTTCTGCACCTGTCCCCAAGCAGTGCAAATAGTGTGCACAAACTGACTATGCTGCCATCTCTTGCCAGGCATAATGTGCTGCTGTTCTCTGGGCACAGTATCTTGAAATGCCAAAAAGGGCAAACTTTCTCACAACCGTATCAGGCAGCAGCATCTCGTCTATTAACAGAGAGTTTCCTTTCTCCATAATGCTAATTTTTGTCATCCACTTCTTTTGAAAAAGTGACATCTAACAATTATTGCTCCACATGTGGTCACATCCCTTTAAATGCCAGCTGAGTTCCTTTCAGGAATGATGACGCACCGAATTTCCCAACTTTCCCTCTTTGGCAAGTTCGAGGATAGGCCCAATCCAAGCCAGGAGCTCGCTTTGAATCCTCAACTAGGGCTGAATTCTGAACGGGGACAGCCGTTTGCTATTTGTAAGAGTACAAAGCTCGCAGCACTTTGGACCCACTGCCTCAGTGTCAGGACTGGAAAAACATGCCCTCGAAATATTGAGAGCTTCACAAAAAAAGGCTAAAACCAAAATCTGATTTTATAATATTTAACTACAATTCCAGCTGTTTTAAATTCTGTGGTACTTTGAAGACACCAAGTAATGGCCGATCTGTAGCTGAAGCTGTGAAGAAGTGGAATACATAAAGGAATCAACAATACCTTTGACTGAAAGAGGCAATAGCTTCATGAACATGCTTGGGTAACTCACTGTTTTTTGCTGGGGCGCGGGGAAGATAGGAAGAAAGACAAAGTGTCCATCATTTTCATCAGTGTCACATTCACATAACACCATGGCCCAGAATTTGCTGGAGTGGGGCACCCGTTTGTTAGATTATTTTTCATCACCCTTCAACTTGAAAAATTTTTGCGTTGCAAATTACTGGAAGTGCGAACTGATAACGATGTGGCGAGGGCAACGAGGAATCAGGGACCTTGGTGAACAATGGGACCAACAGTCTAGCTCCCGAACCAAAGAGATTTAAGGATTTTGAATGAAACAGAGGAATGATCGAGAAGACAATACGGTGAATTAGGTCAAATCAGGTACAGAAAAAGAGTGAAAGAGTGGATCGAGTGAGAAGAGAAAAGACATTTAAAAAAAAAATTTAAATTTTGAAAACCTCTCGGAACAATTTACCGGCAGGAGACTCCACAGTTTCAATTGTTCCCTTTCAGGGCCGGAGAGGTTGAGTGGCATTGCAGGAACATACATCTCATTAAAAGGGCCCTTACGTCTTTAAGTACCAGCCCTAAGTTTCTGTGGCGAGTTTAATGCATATTTACTGCGTAAATGCAGCGATTTCGTGATTCTCAGGAGGTTGAGGGTGAGCTCCCATTTTTGCGAGGCTAACGGTAGAGTGGCACAAATTGTCCAGCAACTTGTGCCAAGTTGCAACTCAGTATCTCTTCCTCACCACAAATTGCTGGGATATTTACACACTAATAACAGCATATGCATTAAACTTGCCATTATTTTCAGAGCAAATTCTGGGCCAATGTATTGAAGTCATTGAATTGTAAAATATTTGCTAAAACACTTTTATAAAAGGCGACACCCCCTTTAAGAGGATGCTGCCCATCAATAAAAAAGGTACAGTCTATAGAATCAAATGTCTCATCAGCACAGGTCAGATAACAAATTACTTTGGCTTTCAAAACGAGTATAAATCAGCACCCATTTTGTTTGAAGTATGCAACGGTGACGTACTTTCGTTATTAAAAAGTAAATTTGGGTTAAAGAGCAGAGCAATTCTATGCCTGGTATCTTAGTCCATCCCCAGGATAGATTCACAGCTTCAATAAACATTCGACAACTTTGTTTGCACAAAAATATTTGGAACACAATTTTAATTTTGCTTCAAAATAAAAGATTAATTTCATTATTAAATTTCAGTATCTGCAGTCCCCTTTCCCCCGATCCAGCCCATTTAAATTGCTCTGGTTCCCCAAGCATTTATCAGCTACCTGATTAGAATTTGTTTCCACACAAACCATTGATCATCAGCCTATTACTAGGCAAATGACAGTTAATTACCCACTACATTAACCACTGGGACCTGAGACCTGCTTCTCCTGCCATCAGTCAACATGATAAATGTGGCAAGTTCAGTAATGCATGGCCAGCCCTGAGCTGCCTGCTATAGTGTGAACAACCCTCAATCTAACTTGCAGGCCGAGGAAAATCTATGGCAATCTGCATAATTACAAGCTCTGGGTTAATAACAGACAAATGATTTGTTGCATCTAAACAAAGTCCTTGGAATAAGCCTGGTCTCTCGTGGCTTCTTCAGCTGCCGTTCTGCCAGTAGTATGATTTCCACAGCGCTGCACAGAACACAACTCTGCCAGGCTATCTTGTGAAGCTCCATCCTTCCAATTTGTTGCCTTCCCCAATTTATGGATTCTGCATATGTGATTTTTAATCATTAAACAACTCTTGAAGCAATATTATCTTAATTATTCTCTGCCGCAACCAGGGAATTGCACTTCAGATAAAATTTTCTTCCTTCTTGCACATTCTGGGCCTCACTGGAGGCTCCATCAGTTTTCATCTACACCTGGACTCTGATATCCTAATGATGAATTATTGCCCCTTTTCCTAAGAGGGCAAACCTTACAAGGGTACATTTTACTGAACTGTCAACTCTCAAACTTGGGTGCGGAGATGCCGAAACCTGATTTAATTAACTGCAAGTCAATGCTCTTGTTACAGTCATTTTTCTAATACAGTCCAAAGAACACTTGCTTTTTTTCCACTCTCATTTACAACTGACAAACTTTTCAAGCTGCCAAAACAAAAAGGCTTCCCCCCACCCCTTGTACAACGTACCGATGTTTCTGTTTACCTTCGAGCACTTTAACTGAGGCATTTGCACAAAAGACGCGAGTGGCTTCTTTTGTTTGCCTGGCAAGGCACTTCGATAATCACTCACACAGCTCTATTAATGGGTATTTAGGCAATAAATTGTACTATAGTTCGGAAATTAGTATGCAGCAGTTTCAGTCACAACATATTGTAATTACAAAATGATTTAAACAGTTCCATAATCAGAGCTTTTCAGCATTAGCACAATGCCTGCACTTAAGGGAGACAGACTTTTCTAAAGGGTGCGTGACTTCAATTAAGCATGGCAGTATCTGGTTTTAACCAGTAATATTTGAAGTTTGGTGACCAGTTTTAACCAAATTGACTAACTGAAGTTGGAAAGGTGCTAGACACCAGAATCAATTTCATGTAAATTGAAAAAAAAATTCATCTCCCTCCCTCCCCAAAAGGGCACCTTTCACTTTAATTATAATAGTCATGGCCCCCACCTCCAAATCTGGGATATTTCTATAATTCCAGAAACAGCTCAGGCCTAACCCCAGGGACAGTGGCTTTTTAAAGTAATATGAAAGTACAGCAGTTAAATGTTAACCAATTATTTTACCAATTAATTTTTTGCAATATAAAATCTTCTTGTACCCCTTTGGAAGATCTTCCAGATGTATTTTATAATCTAAACTCTACTGAGGGTGATACTGCAGTCTTCCAGAGCTCTGGTGATTTTCAACTTGTACTATGTTAATGGCTGCCATATTTATTCTCAACTTTTTCCAATTATTTAACTTTAATCGACAGAGACTGCAACTGCAGATTTAAATGGATTAACAGTCAGGTGTTCAATTCCAAAAGGAACTTAACTAGTACCTGACCAAAGATATCAAAGCTGTTAAATATTCAGACATGTGGAGAAGGTTTTTTTAAAAAAAAGAACTAACACCAGCTTTCATCTCCAAATGCACCCCAATGCCAAGCCTCAAATATTCAGATTTGTGGAGAGGTATACCTTAAATATAAAACATTGCATTTAGCTTCTATTACACTAAAAAGCGAGGGAAAAATCAACTCGTGACCCAGAAGGATAAATTTTACAAATACACACATCCAGCACAGTATCGTCCAGTGGGAGCAGTGTGCGGCAAATTGCATTATGGATATGGATATACATGTACAACTGCATGTGATATAAAAAAAATTGCCAAGATCCAAGATGGCAGCTTGGGACATTAGTCACTGGGAGAAAGGTAGGAAAATTCTATAACCTTTTGGGTGCTCGAGAGGGCCTGTGTGTAGTACCTTGGGGATAGGAGCTTCTTAATTTTGTTGGGGTATTCACCACAAAACATTGTGCACCACATAGATGGATCAACAAGGATATTTATACCGTTAAGTAGTTGAAAGCTGCTTAAGCTTTGGAGGTACATTATTCATCGGTCATTAGCTTTTCATTACCCCTTCTTAAAAGGTATCAGCATCCTGCAATTCAATTAAAAAAAACTAGACAAAAACATAGGAATTTTTGTTCAGTTTTCAAAGAGATAGGAACATCAAACCCTAAACATTTTCTATACAAGTGCTTGGTTTGATTTTTGACATCAGATCATGCAGGTCCAGGATAAGCAAGGGAAAAAAATCAAACTTAAACATGACCCACAAAAGAGGAACACTTTTCTTGAGCTGATCTCTCAATGTTTATACAGAATGCATCTTTTTGAGCTGATGAAAAGGACATGCCTTTATATTTTTAGAAAAGAACATAAGATTCCATCAGTTACAAGAATACGCACCTGAAGTGATTTTGTTGTTGGGAATTCTGGCAACATGAAACTGTCAGATTAATTCAAGAATGCAAGGTAATAACAGGACACCGTTCAACCAAAATCCCTCTGCCTCAATAACTCATTGCCTCACTAATTTCTAAGTGAACGAGTGCAGACTATTAATTCTACAGCCTTTTGTATGTTATACTCGTTTCAGTACTTTTCCTGGCTGCACCATGCATAATTTTTGCTTAATCAAATATTAAAGCTATGTGACACTTAATGGTGCAAAAGTATCCTAGGTAGGGAAGAGGGTTTGGATTTCTGTAGGCAGAGCTCAGTTGGTTGCACTCTTGCCAGTTTCAGAAAGTTATGAATTCAAGCCCTGCTCCTAGACTGGAGCAAATAATCTAGGCCAACACATCAGTGTAGTACTGACAGGGGTGCTGCATTATGGCAGGCACAGCCTTTTTGAAGAGATGTTCAACAGAGGCCCTATCTGCCTGTGCAGGTTGACAAAGATGCCATGGCACTATTTGAACACGAAGTCCTCCTGTTACCTTGACCAACATTCTTCCCTCAAACACCACCATAAAAACAGATTATATAGCCGTTCATCTGATTCACTGCTTGTAGGGCAGTGTGCAAATTGGCTGTTGAGTTAGCTGAACTCAGTTGGGGTGACCGTAGGGATCATTACAACCAACAACCCAGGTCTAATGAAAAGGGAAGAAAAAAATACCCAGGGCCCTAAAAGTGCACGCAGGGAAATCAAGTGATAGCAGAATGGGTTCAACTGTAATACTCACATCCAGGGCCTTTGGTCAACAAAGGAATGGTTACTTGGTAGAGGTACCTCATGGGCCATTCTCACCAATGGAATTGTACCACAGATCGAGTCAGCATCCTCAGTAGAGTAGGATAAGGGTAAAATTAGGAGAAAATTGGAGGGGAAAAAATAAATGTAACCATCTAAGTGATTTACATTTTATTTTGTTTTGAAGCTACATGCATTGTGTCTTGATTCAGGACAGTATCTAGATTTCACAGTTGTTAACACGACAAAACCAAGTAGATCACTGATGTGTATCATTAGAGTATTTCATAACAAATTAAAACAGATTTAGCTTTAACCCTGTACTACTTACTGCTTGCATCAGATTTTTGGGTCATAATATTTTCCCATATTAGCTTCAAGATTTCATGGATGTTCTCTGAACCTTTTCCAGTGCAATAGTTTGGAACTTGAAACCCTAAAACTACTCAGACACTCTGATGTAAAGCCATTTTAGACAGTTATGCAGCATTAACAATAGATTTAAGCTCCAAGACATGAACCCCATTCAAATCTACTCCTGATTAACTGATCAGCAAACCTAAATTGGATCCAAAGAGATTTTATTTCCTATCATGTATTGCAAGATACACAGTTTCAGTCAAAAGGGGCTGAAAATGGTGACTGAAAAGAAAGCTCAAAGACAACCATGGGGCTAATTTTAGTCCTTTACACCCGAGATATGGGCACAATGGAGTATGAAAAAATGGACAGAACATTTTTTCCATTTGGAGTGCTGCCCGAGTTTTCAGTGGGATTTAGGACAGGTGGCAGAAGGTCCTGTCCAAAATAGGCAGGAATTTCATAAAATGGAAGTGGCAGGGGCACCTCGTTTGGACATCACCAATATTTCACTGCAGTAATGCCACAGATCCTCATCAGCACAAATATAATGGGTATCTAGGTAGGGTTTCTATGAATTGCATAGAGGTATTGAAGGGGCTTTAAGACCATCTCTGCACAATGTCATGATTTTATTCTGCCACTTAGGTTTCATGAGCTTTGGTGTTAAGCTTCCTTCCTCCCCATTACAATCTAGTGGGATTTCCCCTTGCTGACTTTTTTTCCCCCCGGAAGATTAGGAGGACCACCAGCCGAGAGATGCCAGACAGGTCAACTTACACCACAGGTGTTCTGTACCCATTTGTTGGTACATGCATCCATATCTACTGACTTTGGCATGGGAGCGGTGTATATGAAGACTACCATACCCAAAAGGAATCTGGCACAGATCAGATAACCCTAATGAATGCCTAGTTGAAATGCTGGAATGAAAGAGGTCACAACCAGGCCGACCTAGCCAGATTTGCTATCCCAACTAAGCTCCCAGCAACCCCGTGTGCAGGCATAACCGTGGGCAACAGTCTTCATAAAGTCTGGATCAGCAGATGGCCAGATGTATAGTTGTGCCATCTGCTGCAGGGAGACCTGCAGCCAAAATGCAGCACAGGGCTGTCCATACCAAGTCAGCTGCAGTCCCAAGTCTGTCTCCACCTCCTTCCAGGCATATTGCAATGCTGACGTATGGAGATGGTGCTTTGGGGTGGTAAACCCAACCACCTCATACTGCAGCAGCACCTACATTTCAGTAGCCACGAACAGGGCGACAAGCCTCTTGCCTGCACCTTGGGATCTGTTTTGCCACATATCTTAATGCTCTCACCTTTCAGCCTCAGGGTACGGTAGCATAGTGGTTATGTTACTGGGCTAGTAATCCAGAGGCCTGGACTAAAATCCAGAGTCATGAGTTCAAATCCCGCCACGGCAGCTGGCGAATTTAAATTCAATTAATTAATTAAAATTCAATTAATTAAATAAAAATCTGGAATTAGAATACTAGTATCGGTATTGATGGCCATGAAATGACCGGATTGTCGTAAAAACCCATCTGGTTCACTAATGTCCTTTAGGGAAGGAAGCCTGCCGCCCTTACCCGGTCTGGCCTATATGTGACTCCAGACCCACAGCAATGTGGTTGATTCTTAATTGCCCTCTGAAATGGCCTAGCAAGCCACTCAGTTGTAAAATCTCGCTACGAAAAGTCATAATAAGAATAAAACCGGACGGACCACTAGGCACCGGACACGACAACGGCAAAACACCAAGCCCAGTCAACCCTGCAAGGTCCTCCTTACCAACATCTGGGGACTTGTGCCAAAATCCACGGGCAGGACAGACCCACCAGAGGTGGCGGTACAGTGATATACAGTCAGGAGGGAGTGGCCCTGGGAGTCCTCAACATTGACCTTGGACCCCATGAAATCTCATGGCATCAGGTCAAACATGGGCAAGGAAACCTCCTGCTGATTACCACCTACCGTCCTCAGCTGATGAATCAGTCCTCCTCCATGTTGAACACCACTTGGAGGAAGCACTGAGGGTAGCAAGGGCACAAAATGTACTCTGGGTGGGGGACTTCAATGTCCATCACCAAGAGTGGCTCGGTAGCACCACTACTGACCGAGCTGGCCGAGTCCTGAAGGACATAGCTGCCAGACTGGGCCTGCGGCAGGTGGTGAGCGAACCAACACGAGGGAAAAACTTACTTGACCTCGTCCTCACCAATCTACCTGTCGCAAATGCATCTGTCCATGTCAGTATTGGTAGGAGTGACCACCGCACAGTCCTCGTGGAGATGAAATCCCGTCTTCGCACTGAGGACACCATCCAACGTGTTGTGTGGCACTACCACCGTGCTAAATGGGATAGATTCAGAACAGATCTAGCAGCTCAAAACTGGGCATCCATGAGGCGCTGTGGGCCATCAGCAGCAGCAGAATTGTATTCCACCACAATCTGTAACCTCATGGCCCGGCATATTCCTCACTCTACCATTACCAACAAGCCAGGGGATCAACCCTGGTTCAATGAGAGCATGCCAGGAGCAGCACCAGGCGTACCTAAAAATGAGGTGCCAACCTGGTGAAGCTACAACTCAGGACTACATGCATGCTAAACAGCGGAAGCAACATGCTATAGACAGAGCTAAGCGATTCCACAACCAACGGATCAGATCAAAGCTCTGCAGTCCTGCCACATCCAGTCATGAATGGTGGTGGACAATTAAACAACTAATGGGAGGAGGAGGCTCTGCAAACATCCCCATTCTCAACGATGGCGGAGTCCAGCACGTGAGTGCAAAAGACAAGGCTGAAGCGTTTGCAACCATCTTCAGCCAGAAGTGCCGAGTGGATAATCCATCTCAGCCTCCTCCCGATATCCCCACCATCACGGAAGCCAGTCTTCGGCCAATTCGATTCACTCCACGTGATATCAAGAAACGGCTGAGTGCACTGGATACAGCAAAGGCTATGGGCCCCGACAACATCCCAGCTGTAGTGCTGAAGACTTGTGCTCCAGAACTAGCTGCGCCTCTAGCCAAGCTGTTCCAGTACAGCTACAACACTGGCATCCACCCGACAATGTGGAAAATTGCCCAGGTATGTCCTGTCCACAAAAAGCAGAACAAATCCAATCCGGCCAATTACCGCCCCATCAGTCTACTCTCAATCATCAGCAAAGTGATGGAAGGTGTCGTCGACAGTGCTATCAAGCGGCACTTACTCACCAATAACCTGCTCACCGATGCTCAGTTTGGGTTCCGCCAGGACCACTCGGCTCCAGACCTCATTACAGCCTTGGTCCAAACATGGACAAAAGAGCTGAATTCCAGAGGTGAGGTGAGAGTGACTGCCCTTGACATCAAGGCAGCATTTGATCGAGCGTGGCACCAAGGAGCCCTAGTAAAATTGAAGTCAATGGGAATCAGGGGGAAAACTCTCCAGTGGCTGGAATCATACCTAGCACAAAGGAAGATGGTAGTGGTTGTTGGAGGCCAAGCATCTCAGCCCCAGGGCATTGCTGCAGGAGTTCCTCAGGGCAGTGTCCTAGGCCCAACCATCTTCAGCTGCTTCATCAATGACCTTCCCTCCATCATAAGGTCAGAAATGGGGATGTTCGCTGATGACTGCACAGTGTTCAGTTCCATTCGCAACCCCTCAGATAATGAAGCAGTCCGAGCCCGCATGCAGCAAGACCTGGACAACATCCAGGCTTGGGCTGATAAGTGGCAAGTAACATTCGTGTCAGATAAGTGCCAGGCAATGACCATCTCCAACAAGAGAGAGTCTAACCACCTTCCCTTGACATTCAACAGCATTACCATCGCCGAATCCCCCACCATCAACATCCTGGGGGTCACCATTGACCAGAAACTTAACTGGACCAGCCATATAAATACTGTGGCTACGAGAGCAGGTCAGAGGCTGGGTATTCTGCGGCGAGTGACTCACCTCCTGACTCCCCAAAGCCTTTCCACCATCTACAAGGCACAAGTGTGATGGAATACTCTCCACTTGCCTGGATGAGTGCAGCTCCAACAACACTCAAGAAGCTCGACACCATCCAAGATAAAGCAGCCCGCTTGATTGGCACCCCATCCACCACCCTAAACATTCACTCCCTTCACCACCGGCGCACTATGGCTGCAGTGTGCACCATCCACAGGATGCACTGCAGCAACTCGCCAAGGCTTCTTCGACAGCACCTCCCAAACCCGCGACCTCTACCACCTAGAAGGACAAGGGCAGCAGGCGCATGGGAACAACACCACCTGCACGTTCCCCTCCAAGTCACACACCATCCCGACTTGGAAATATATCGCCGTTCCTTCATTGTCGCTGGGTCAAAATCCTGGAACTCCCTTCCTAACAGCACTGTGGGAGAACCGTCACCACACGGACTGCAGCGGTTCAAGAAGGTGGCTCACCACCACCTTCTCAAGGGCAATTAGGGATGGGCAATAAATGCCGGCCTTGCCAGCGACGCCCACATCCCGTGAACGAATAAAAAAAAATGCTACCAGTCAATTGGTATGCCTTCTGATCCGTGCCAAAGGCTGTCAGACTAGGGGGACCAAAATCCTATCACGTCTCTTCCAATTTTTGTATGCCTTTAAATTTCAATGCAAATTTCTGTTGCCTCCACCAGACTACCTCCCAAAACCTGGAACTTTGTACAATGACAATCAGCTGATGCCAGAGAACTTAGTTGTGTTTTTTTTAAAAAGCAACAACTTGCATTTATATAGCACCTTTAACACAGTATAACGTCCCAAGGTGCTTACACCACTCTGATGAGATCTGCACCAGTTTTTTAACCATTCAGGAGTGGTTTACACCAGAGATGAAAAATAAAGTCCCCATGTATTAGTGAAACATGTTTTAGTAAAGTGAAATGTCAAATTTAAATCTGCTTTTCTTGTATATTGTAATGCAACAAAAGGTCGTTAAACATCAAATATCAGTCTCAAGTCATTAGAAGTAATAAAATTTATTGCATTTATATACATACGTGCCTGCTTCACATGCAATGAATATCTTTGAAATGCAGTATAGGGAAAATGCAGCAGCCATTTTGGACACAGCAAAATCCCACAAGTATCGCCCAAATGACCAGTTAATCTATTTTTGGTTGAGGGAGATAGGTCTTCAGGACACCAGATGTCCCTTCCCTTCAAGTAGTGCCATGGAATCTTTTACACCCACCT
The DNA here is from genome assembly GCF_035084215.1 of Heptranchias perlo. Classification (NCBI taxonomy): domain Eukaryota; kingdom Metazoa; phylum Chordata; class Chondrichthyes; order Hexanchiformes; family Hexanchidae; genus Heptranchias; species Heptranchias perlo. The sequence goes on along the minus strand of NC_090348.1, from coordinate 11,829,054 downwards.
GAACAGGCAGATGGTACCTCAGTTTAACATTTAATTTGAAAGATGGCACCTCCAACAATGCAGCATTCCCTTATTACTGCATTAGAGCATCAGCTTAGATTATATGTTGAAGTCCTGGAGTGGGTCTTAAACACAAGCTGCTGACTCAGTGCTACCAACTGAGCCAAGCTACTTGATTTAATGTATGTGCAGGTTGACGCAAAATAGATTTTTAAAAAATCTTCAGTTATGTGCAAAACCTCCACTTCCATAAAGATTCTTACTTGACCAGAAAAATACTGAGGCTATCAATATTCTGCATGAGGGAATCAAAAAAATCCCAATACTGGAGATAAATGGATGGACGAAGATAGGGAGAGTATAGACCATCGAACACATGATGTACACTACACTTGAGGCCATTCTGTCTATATGTAAATTTGTGCATTACTTGCACTTGGTTGGTTCAAATTTCATTCAAAAACAGCAATAAATCACAGGTTTGCAAAATAACCAACCAAGATAGGAAAACAAGATTGAAAACTAGTTAGGACATATTAAGGATTAGATCAGAAGAATGAAGATCAACAAGCAGTTTGTGCAGTCTACCAAAAACAGTAAAAGGAGAATAAATCCAATCAATATTTTTTGAAAATCCTTTAACTTATGGGAAAATGTAGCATTTCCTCAGAATTGTATTATAGTGTCAGATTAAATTATGCAGTCAACTTGGTTGCAACACAAAGTTGAATATTTATAATTGGAAATAGAGCTGCAACAGAAGTTAAAAGTAAATAGTTAAACTGATCTAAAAAAGTAACATTTTCTCTATTTTTAAATGCCTTTAACAATGTTTCCAGAGGCTTGTGCCTACGAGACAAGCCCTCGAGTTCATGCAGGTTTCCACACCCAGCACTTGCAGCTGAAGAGACAACTACAGCTCCCAGCAAGCACCTGTCTATAACCCCCACATGCCATGGTCCAATTCAATAACCAATGGAGAAATTTCCCAGCAGATATCAGTATGATGGAAACATGCATAGAGGCACAGACACTGTGTAGGGGGGGGGGGGGGGGGGGAACGGAACAGACAGACAGAGAGAGAAACTGAGGCATACATAATACCAAGCCTAAACTTAAACTGTTGAGATATTCAGGAGAGAAGACAATTAAGAACATTGCACAAAAAGGAAAGCAAAAAGTGGCTTAGAGATAAACCCAATTTTAAATCAGAAATAGATTTCAAAATGCCGATATTCTGCTCTGAAACTGCTGCATGGTTTGAAGTTAAAATGTGGAATGGCTGGTCAGTGTGTACAAACAGCTGTTACAATAAACATCTGGAAATTTTCTTCACTCTTAGGCAGGTTGAGGGGGGTAGAACATTGGCATTTTAAGACATGCTGACTAAAACTAAGTTTGATGATATAACACTCCCATCATTGGATTAGATCTTCGGACTTACTATGATCAACATCTTGGAAAAGATGTTATGTGCCAAAACATTGCATCAGGCACATTTTATCCATCACACTTAGGTCACCATTTTTGTCTATATGCAAATTTCTGCACCACAGAGTGATTGGCTCAAATTTCATATGTATAAACCAACATCAAAAATCACACAGATACAGTGTACCAAACAACAGTGCTCACAATTTTCTGGTCACTAAAATTAATGACTGGCAAATCAGGAGTACTACAATTAAAGTGTGTTGCCCCCATCAGATTCTCCAATTTACATCAGGAGTGGAGTCTTTGAAAATTCACTTGTTACTGGACAGTCTTAGATCTTTTAAAGAAAAAAGAAAAAAAACGTTAGAGACACACACCTCTCCTTCACCTGTACATCCCAGCACTCCCTGGTAATGATGTCACCTCTGATTCACTATGGTCAATGTCAGGGGACTTCTAACTTTAAAAAAAAAAATTCAACTAAATAAAATCAAGTTCATAACATCTATTGTAGGTTCAGCAATAAAATCTTGCAAATACTCATGTATAACGTCATGTATTTTAGAACTGCTCGGCTATCCATCTTCTGAAACGGTTATCTGCAATGCATGCACAGACCAGTTAATGAAAATATTCCTTCATGTCTCCAAGGCAATTGTTCCACACCTACTTTGGAATTGCTCCAAGAACCCATCACCATCTCAGCAAAGATGACAAATGATGAGATGTCTGGAGATAGGAGGCAGAGAGCAGGCCCCTAGACCTTCCACAAAGCCACAGGACAACTTCATACCTTTGGCAGGATCCTGCCAGTACTATTTCTGGTTTATATCAGTGCCACTGTCAATTGTGGCATCACCCAGATGCACAGCAGCATTAGGCAATTTAACTGGGAATGGTTCGTTCCAGCAGATTAGCTCAATCTACTCCCTATGCTAGTTAGAAACCAGCCCAACCTTCCTTCCAACTCTGCTACGTTATCATTCTGGGTCCATTTTCAGTACCAGTATCACAGAAGATGGATTAGCGTTTTTGCAGTTAAAACAAAGAAAATTATTTTCTACACAAAGTGTTGCAATTGGAACGGTCACCAAATATTCATTGTAATATAACAGCACAATGCAAATGAGTAGCAAGTGTTAGAAAAAAATGACTGCTTTGTGAGGAATCAATGCACGAGTTAGGGCTGAACACTGATTTGATGTTTAAAATCCTTTTGGATATTGAAAAAAATTACAACTTACCCAATCCCAGTGGGGAGTGGTATTTGAAGGGAATGCTGAGAGAAATCGCAAGAGTTCCTGTACTCCCAGAGCTCTTTGAGAAGAGTGTGTACTGGGAGCACCATGTAATAATCACCTCAATTGCCTCAACTCAAAGCACAACAGTGGTAGTATAGAGGGCAGAGAGTAACCAAAGAACTCGTACAGTAATTGGTATAAAACACAACTCATGTACAAATTGGCATTGTTCCAATGTCACCTGAACTACACTATATCCAGCTTATTAGCTTATAATTGTATCTCATTTGTACACTAATTTGCTGCTAGTGTGGTTTATAGTTGAACCTGTGGTTCATAGCTGACTATGTGGTTGGTCTGTGGAGTGGAGCAGACCATCCCAAATGTGCATTATTTGACGGTCTCCAGAATGTGCTTCAGTTGACTCCAAGACCAAACCAGAACTGCTCCAGATCTACCTGCAGCACGAAACAACACAAGCTAAGCAAAAAGTGGCTTGTAGCTATCCATTCTCCCAGGACTACACTTATAAAAACAATGCGGCATCTCAAAATGCTGTGGATGCTGGGTCAATTGATAGTCTTTAAAGACTGAGATCAATAGGCAAGGGTATCAAGGGATATGGAGCAAAGGCACAGATCAGTCATGATCTAATAGAATGGCACAGGGCTGAATGGCCTTCTGTTCCTATGATCCACAATTTGTCATGACTTGTCTGACCAGATCATTTTTAGCACATCAAAAAACCCCCACAAAAATCATATTCATCAAGATAGTTTATTTCCATTAAGTCACAGGACAAAACAGTAGACATCATAAACACACCAGCAGTACAGACCTCATCATTCTTAACACACCAAACATTACAGAACTTGGTATTAGAAGTATTGTGACAAAGTGAACTTATTAAAAAGACTAGAAACAATGGAAAGGACAGATGCAATCATTGCGGATTGAAAAACAAGTATGAAAAGACTAAGGAAGCCACTCCTTCACATTCCAATGTGTCTGCAGATATGGCCTTAACATTGAACACAACCACCACTTCGAGCAGCAAGGAAAGATTCAGGTCTGGTGGCATGTGAATTCACTTTAGTCATGATTAGCTGAAATATTAACAGAAAAATGTAGGGCATGAGAGGCTTCTTATGAACTGAAATGGCACATTTTATACAAAATTCAACAGGAAATGGTTTGGCATTTAGGAATTCTATGCTAATGCTTAATGCACCATAATAAAAAGGTGTTGATTTATGTATCTCAATTCTTCCACAAAGTAAGGGATTATATCCACCCCCTCCCCTTAAAATAGCTTCATACATTTACAAAACATACTTGTACCATCTCATCTCTCAAGTGCCTTGTTACTTTTGGGTCAATTTTTCCCAGAACTTTCTTCCCAATCAATTAACATACTATTTGTTAATCTGTCGAGAGGAAATAAAATCAGACCCAGTTGCTTGCCAAATTTTAACAGTAGGATTTCAGAAGTACAGATTTCCCAAATTTTGAACGATACACCATAGATTCTCCTCCTGCCCCAAAGCGTCCATACCCCAGTAAAATTGTCAGTTCCATTGAAAAGGTTAAAACATCTCAATTTGAGGTACATTAGAAATGAAGGGTTTTCTGCGCTCATCATCAAGGAGCCTCGCCCACTGGGAGCACACGGATGGAAAATCATGGGCGATCTTCCGATATCCACTCCCAGCAGGAGTGATTCTGGAGCAGAAGCGGAAAATCTATCCTCAACAGTCTTATTGGCTGAACATGAACATTGCAGGTCAGAGCTTATGGAGCGAGATGTGGAGTAATGTGCGATTACAACGGGCAAATGCATTGAAACCTGCAGCAAGAGAAAAGTGGAGAACTCCCTTAGAGGAATAATGGGAGTGTCTGAAAAAGTGAAAGCAATCATTGATGATTCAGACAAACCATCGCCAAGAAATAGACTTAAATACATTTAAAGTTAAAATATTTTTCTACAAATTAAAGAGGTTTTGTACAGCACATTATTTTAAGTACTAATATTTCATTTTTGGGTCAGTATTTGCTTGTGCAAGGAGTTAATTTTCATGATGCATTTACGCCATAAGCTTAGCATCGGTGCAGCATCAACTTCACACCGACTGGTGCAAGCTGGGTGTTAAAAGCCTGAACGGATTCTGAAGCAATGTGGAGCGAGACTCCCTCCGCCAGGCCGGGCTGATTCAGGCTGCATTTGTAACACTTGTGCAAAATGGGTTTCAGTGACGATATAATTGTGGTGTAAAAGCATTCTTAGTAATCCTTCAAATTATGAACATTTATCTCTCGCTTCAAACTATGGATTAGTTTTCTTCTAGTGTCAAGTATAAGGATCTATACAACATTCCTACTCTGAGGAACTTTAAAAACCTTAACTGCATCATACAAACAGTGCACAAGTATGGTGATAATCCCTCAGAGGGTGTATTTTGCAAGATTACTGTGTTCAGAAAAATCTCTCCCAACTCTTCACTATGGTACTGCAACAAGCACTCAAGTTTTCTCTCACCTTAATGACCCCTGAAGGAGCCCCCAGGGATTCAGGAACAAGGCCGTTACACAAGGCAGCTCACTAATTGAGAAGTTGATCAGGGGTTGAGAAATCCTGCTTTACCACGTTAAGTGTCGAAATCAACCATGACTGGATTGACATCCCCAAATCACTGCCTAGAGGCCACTCCAAGTCGGAAGCAGCAGGGCTTTTCACACCTGATAGGCCCCCACTCTATCTACATCAAGTCACATTAAAAAAGGAATGTATAACAGAGTGCAGGCCAAGCCTTCGGAGTAATTTGTTTGGCAGTCAAATTACTCACATGGAGCTATTTGCTGCATTAGTCCTGTTAGAAAACAAAAAGGCCCATTTACAGAGGGTTATTTCAATTTGAATTGGAACATTGGCTTTAATTTAAAGAATAAGTAAACAGGCAGATTTAACAATAAAGGTGATTTTTTTTTGTGTGTGTATAAATCCAATTCTCTCTCCCCCTCCAGGTTTTGTCTGTACCTTTTCAGCTCATCTTGAACTAGTTGCTGAGAGATATGCAGAAGCAGGAGTCGACACCTGCTCCAATTCTGACCCACCGCCTTCTATATGGACTTCCCTCACCTCAATCTGGTCACATGGACCAGCCGAGATCAGGAACTCATCATGGATCAGTAAGTCGCAGGGAAGATGAAGTGTCCTTCCGTTGTAAGAACCAGCAAACCATGGAATAAAACTAATTGACAAAAGCACCTCTGAATTAAATCCTATACAAATTCAAATCCTGGCCTTGATTTCACATCACACCAGGATTGGCATCACACTGTTCTGAACACAGCTGTTAGGGGATGTACAGGATAGATGCACCATTTTGATGATACCTGTAAAATTTCACATTTTTTACAAAATACATCCTTTGTATACATGCCAATCTTGCAAAGCTTTACTGCTTCTCCAATATTTTGTTTTTCTGTTTCTCAAACACAATGCAGAACCTCAAGGATTTTTTTTTATTCCTCAAAGGAAAGGTTTACTTAGAGTTCACTGAACTTTTCTCTGTCAGTATTTCTCCTACAATAGGGTGCAAATTGGAAGTCTACAGTCACGTAAGTGGAAAATGGATCTTTAAATGACACTGTTTTCAGGGACTGAAGTATCAAGGGCTCTTAAAGCTGTGTGCCAGCTTGCAGATAATGTTTAGAACAAGGCTAGGATGTTCAAGCACACGTGAAATTTTACAATAACATCTTTGCTATAAAATTTCACATTGCACTTCCAAAGCCATTTGACAGATCCAAGTGGGCTGCTTGGATTTGAACCAAAAAAAAAAATCTAGAAGCTGTTTACTAGTCTAATCAATTTTAATTTTGAAGATAATAGTGTAGAAGGGATTATGTTATCAAAAGTTGGCTGTTTACCTTGTGGGGTGTGAATGGTTGGAAGTCAGTCTAGTCTAGTTCATTTGGATTTTGCTTTTCCAGATTCTTTCTGCATCTTCTGTGCAAATGGGACTCAAAAGTGTCAGGAAAGCATGACTTTTGGGCTCCATTTAGAGCAGCTCAAAGAAAGGAATCATTTGTATATGCACTTTAGCAGTATGGTCGGCAGAAAAAGGCTGGCAGTATGATTACTGACATTTTCCATTGAGGAGAACACTAGCATTTTCCTGTGACACCTAAAGTGGTTTAATATTACAAGTGAGGCTACTGCAAATGGTGATTAAAGTCACTTTATTCCACTCTTTCCTGTTCCAGCATATCAAAATCTCTAATAAGAGGTACTTCGCACATTTGAGGCAGTCATAGATATGACTCATTCTTGTGCAGAATCAGAGGGTTTATTCTCTTTTTATCTTGAAGCACCATTTGTCTAAAATCCAGGACAAGACTAGAGGATTAACATACATGGTGTTATTTAAATTCAGTTCATTACCTCTGTGCCATCAATACCCAGTTATGTTGGTTCTGCTGGTCAGGTCCCAGATATTGACCTGCTTTGGTGTGGAATGGTGAAATGGTCATCTGTCAATTGGACCACTGAATCAGAACACTGCATGAGCCCATGCCTCCACTGTTACTTAAACCAAAAAATTTCAGTCTTTAGGAAGTCACACTTTTGAAAGTTGCACCATTATCTGAAACGAGGTTCTCAAGGACCGTTGAGTTGCATTACCACAAAGAGTAAATGCGCTCAACTTTTTGGGTGGGAGGTATCATCCTGTGTGCAATCTGGATGCATCCATCGTTTAGGAAAATGAGACTTGTTGCACATCAAGGAGAATGTCAACCTTATTAGGCATCATGCCGAGATTGTACCTACAGTGTACAGGCATTTGTTCTATCTAATTGCCTCTCAAAACAGCAACCTATTGAGTCATTGACTTGCAACTAATACCCATGTCACAATTTGTAAGAGCCTGTATTTTTAGGATATCCTAAAACACTTTGCAACCACTTTGAAAGTACAGTCACTTATGTAAGCAAGTATCACAGGTCCCATAACAGGAAATGACCAGTTAACCTGGACACCAGGGAACTCCCTGCTCCTCTTCAACATTTGCCATGGCATCATTTTATCCACCTTAAAAGGCCGACAGGGCCTCGCTTCAACATCTCATGCAAATAATGTCACCCCAACAAAGCATCACTCGCTCACTACTGCACTGAAGTTTCAGCCGAGATTATGCTCTCGAATTCTGGAAAGGGGCTTGAACCCAGAACCATCCGACTCCCAGGTGAGTGCACTACCAACCAAGCTGACAGTTAAGGCAAGGGAGATACAAAAGCAAATTACTGGCACATCACCCAGAAGAAATTTTGAAGGGGAAAGCAGAGGGAACGTCAACCAAATGGCAAGAATTTACGTGTAATGTTCCTGATGAGGAAGGTGGGTCAAACTCAGGCTTCAGTAGGATGAGCATTTAGGTAAATTTAACCTTCTGAAGTGCTCACCACACCACTAGACAGTCAGCTTGGATGTTTTCCATTCCCACCCCCTCCCCCACCAAGACTATCATGTATAAAGTTTAAAAATTACAATTGCTTACATTTATATGCACTACATTCATAGTGAAGATTTGTTCTATGCTGTATGTGCAACCAAATAATTATTTACCAGTTTACAATTTCAATATGCACACAAGAGTACATTGGCCAATTACATGCTCCAGGTGCAAAGCCGATGCACCAGAAGCATATATTGGGAATTCTGTACACGCAATCACGACTTTCCATCCATTCATTTCAATGGATGGAAGATCACAGGCTGTGTGCACACAATTTCCTGATTTATGCAAGGTTCTGTACTGGGAATGTGCAACCAGAAAAATTAAGTGCAGACTGGAAATCTTTCCCCAGTATTCAGTACCATGAGGTACTGTGTGGGCTTCACTTTCCTTAGGTTATGGGTGAACCTGGAGACTCAGTGTACTTCTGCCACTCCCTGCAGTCAGTGTACTGCTCTATTGGTACTAGTTGGGTTTTGGTTGTGCTATTATTGCTTTGAGGGTGGGTGGGAGGTCCTAGTTGAGGGCAGTGGAACATACTCAGTCCACCAAGCACCTATAGCATCTACAAGCAACAGCCCAGGAATGACATTTGGTAGAATTTCTCCTGGTTCAACCCCATGGTCTTCTTGGACTGGGCTATTCTCGACTATGCCTTGAACCACATTGGCTAGGGGAGAGGTCTGCCTGCCTCAATTTCAGTGGGATGTATAGACATGCTACAGATAGGAAGAAACCGAGAGGTCTGCTCTTGTTGGGGTTCAGGGGGAGGGGGATGTGAGATTAATGGAAGATTAAGGAGGCAGTGTGCAAGGTTTTTTTATATTAAAACCATCAGGTTTTGGTGTTGTGACTCCAGCCCAAAATGCCAACCATTAGGCACATAACATTACTCTTTTGTGGAAGGAGCATCTGCCTCTCCGCACATTAACGGTCTCAAACCTGAGGAGAATGATTGAAAATTCACAGCAGATCCAATGGTATTTGAAGAGAAAAAAAATACATGTTTTGGTAAAGATTCCTCATGAGAACCAAAATTAAATCAACATTTTCAAGCCTCCTGTGAATTCTCAGCATTTTGTATTATTTCACATTTCCAGTTTTATCATTTTAGCAAAAACTCAGTTGTCCACTTTGGAAATTGATGGATAAGTCCAAAATAATTTTAGTCACCATGCATTAATGCCAATAATTTCACTAATTGCATATTAAACAAAACTGGTTTGAACACAAAGCCCAGATTGTAAGGCTAAGTGAACATTTGGAAAATCTCAGGTCATTCCATTGTTTGGAATGGAAGTTTGAAAGCAATGCTAAATATAGTGGGTGCTGCAATGCAACAATAGTGGAAACAAAAGACAATGGTCAGTTGACAAATCAGAGGAACAGAATCAGGAATTGGAGAAAGGACAGGGCTAGAGATCAAGGGGCCCAATTTAAAAAAAGCTTACAAAAGATTTTTTTTTAAAAAAAGCCTGGAAACAAAGCTCAACATTGACCAGTGCTAGTCCAACTGGTTCTTGGAAATAAAAAGAGTAACTATGTAGAAAGGCAGAATCATATCTACATGTGAAAAATTGATATGTAGAATTGCCAAGTCCTTTGTGTAGACAAGAAGGGAAAGAGACCATAATTTTGAGCTGTATACAAAGTCAAAATTTTTGACAAAAAGCTCATACAAGGATTTTGTTCTTGTTCAATGTAATATTTTCAGCAATCCATATAAACTAATGGAGGCCGTCTGTGATACCAACATTAAACTCACCAGTTTGAGCACTGCTTTGTCACAGGCAGTAGATTTCTCAGCATGGAAGAGGGGCTTTCACAACAGGAGACAAATAGCGAAGCATATTACTTATGGAAAACAGTACTGTCATTCTTTTCCAGGATTCATCTGTCTAGATTTCATTGTAGCAGACAAAAAAAGGGCTAGTTTCCGTGTAACTTTTTATTTATTGATTGCCAAAGGCTATAAGGCTTGTTTGGTGTCAACAATGTGTTGTCACATTTCAGTTGAAACATGAGACTTAATTGAACATTTACAGAAAAATGGTGGTGCAGGGAGGTGTAATTGTCATTTGCTGCTAAAATGATAAAAAGCTAAAATAGTGGCTTGGGTGCTGAGAACTGTAGCCTCGCTATGAACAATTTTAATAAAAAAATTAAAATAAATTCTTATTCAGAGACTGCGACAAATATAGGAATTTTCTACACCTGGACAATTTCTCTCTTAGAAGTCGGCTGGAAATCTCAACCAAGAACAGATGAATCCAAATTTGAAAGCCAAGCTCTTTTTGTGCTTTTAATAGTCGAAGTGGGTGGGAAAAACCATCAGCAGATTAACGCAGAATTCTATCATCCTTGTGTTTTTAATATTCTATTCAAGAGCCAGTTACTGACGGGTACAGGAGAACCTACACTTGTGAGCATAGCCAAAATTCCAGGGTGTCAATTGTGCTCTCCAGTTAGTGACACTACCTGGGAGGATGTTAATGGGGTGCGACACAGGCACTGCAGATTGCATTGATTTGAGCAGCTAATGAACAAATGGCTGCAGTAATTTCTTTTCTTGCATCATTTCACACATCGTCACTTGTCCCATTTAACACGATTTTTCTAACAATTCTGTCATTTGGTTGTGCACACATAAATGGTGCAATTCTATACGCACATCCAGAATAAAAACATTTAAAATTATGGTAGTGCTATACCTTGATTAGAAAAAAGGGAGACCAATAATGAACACATTTTCTTCCTATTGAACTGACCCAAGTTTAAACACTGGTATCACATTCTAACCAATCTAGTCATAAAGTCTATGAATTTTGAATAAGTGATGAAAACAATATTACTTTTATTGATATTTTGAATTTTATGCACCTATCTGACCAATTAGCACCAAGAATTTAATATTCTAGATGGGAAGTAAAATCGTATTGAACATTTTGCCCCCACTTACACAAGAATGCAACCTTAAATTATTGTTGAGGGAGAATGTGAAGCCTTCAATCACCACAAGCACCTTGGTGCAGTTAGTTTCATATAGGATGCAAGCTGTGCAAGTAAACCTCTAAGACTCATGCTGTAAAGGGTGTCCCTCAGCAACTAAGAACTAAACATTTTCCTAGAAATCCATTAAAAAAAGGACATCATGGCATTTCAGAGATTTGGATTTAAATTTTCAGAATACGTAACATTTGTTTTGGCATCTTGTATAAATTACAGTATATTACACTATTTATTCAAAAAAATTTATAAATGCCTCCCTCCCTCATATGCAGGTCAAAAACTGGATCTCCAATTGTGCAGATGTTCACTGAAAACTAGGAGCTGTTTTATTTGGCAGAAGGACATATTTAAAATCAGTGACTAAAGTCATCACATTTCAGGATATCAAAACTTGAATGGCCCAACTGAACAAATATCGTATTTAAGCCAATTCTGCTGCATATGGGCTGACATTTGGAAAGTGGAAAAAAAAGTCAGTGTTTGAAGTTTCAGGAGATAGCAAACAGCAAGATGCACTAAGAAAAAAAAACTAAAATTAACAGTTGCCACAAAATTATCCACTACACAGGGTAGGAGTTAAGGTTACTTGATAAAACATCTCCCCCTCCCCCTCCTCCCCTCTAGCACCGTCTGTCAGAAATATGTAGTGCAAGTTCATTGTAGGAAGGCATGTTTTGTGTGCTCACAACCACCCCTACCCAGTCGTTCTTGTTCTGTGATTAGTCGGGTTTCAGGAACAAAGCAGAGATCTGTGACCCAAGGACCCCAAAAACCCATTACTCTAATTAATCCCCCAACACCTGCATAGGTGTTGGTTAGCCTTAGCTCAGTTGGTAGTGCTCTCACCTCAGTCAGAAAGTTGTGGGATCAAGCCCCACTCCAGAGACTTGAATGCACAACTGTGGCTGACACTTCAGTGCAGCACTGAGGGAATTGTGTACCGTCTTTCAAATGAGACGTTGGACTGAATGCCCCCTAGGCATACGCCAAAGAGCCATGGCATTATTTGAAGAGCAGGAGAGTACTCCAGTGTTCTGACCAATATTTATCCCTCAACCAACATCACTAAGAACAGTTGATCATTTATCTCTGCTGTTTGTGGGACCTTGCTGTGCACAAATTGTCTGCCACTTTTCCATACAAGAGAGTGACTACACTTCAAAAAAGGCACTTCATCGACTGAAAAGCTTTGGACAGAGGTTTTGAAATGTGTTGTATAGCTACCATTCCTTGTTTGCTTGCTCTTCTTCCTACAACACATTAAGGTTTAAAAAAAATTCTTTCTCCTCTTCTGAAGTCATTGACTTAGGGAACAGTTCTACAGATGTAAGCAGCTATTTTTCCCTCTCGATCAGCCTAACACTCACCATCTTAATGAGGCGGAGGGGGAAATCATAACCAAACCTGCTCCTATCCCCATATGTGCAACTCAACTGCATACTTGCAAAGATTGTTTGGTGGGCATCAAGATCCCGCTCACTGGTTTTTCCTTCACCTAGCCCAGGGGAACTGAGGCCAACTGCAGCACTCTACCTTCTTCCTGGTACAGATCAGTTAACTCAACATAACCGAAGATTGAACCTGGGAGCTTCTGCTCTGTGGCATTTAACCACAAACTATTGAGAACTCGACCAGCAAGATTTTTCTTTAAAATTTACTTAACAATAGGATTTTTCTTTATATATTCAGGTGAGGAGAGAATTAATCATGTAATAACCAGCAGGGTACCGCAGATGTACTGGGTTGTCGGCAAGAGTATAACATTTAGATAGTCATTCCTTTTACTAGTTAGTATGCCCATCAGTAGATACAGCTGTGTTGGCCCTCAACTGAATTCACAAAGTATGGTCAGTAAGGCTGGCATCAATTTATACAAGTTCCATTTAGAAAGCATCAACTAAACATTAACATACAGAACAGACATTACACAAAGGCTGCTTTTCCTCAGCTTACACTTTGAAATGTGAATTAAAACTGAAAAAGACCAGATTTTTCTGTCGAACCAGAAACGTACAAACCATTTAATCCTGAACAAAAGCACAGCAAAATCCTTATTCCTTTGTAAGCTCATATTTAATTACTTCTCAAATGAACAGGACTCAGTGATCAAAGAACTATTCAATTGCATTAATCTTATATTGACCAACTTAATATTTCTCATGAAGGTGGAAAAAAACTATTTGACCAATTCCTAGATCTTGAAGGGTATTCATTCTATAATTTCTCAGTCCTAGGAGATTTGCGAAAATATTCGCGATTGTATATACTTGGACAAGACGAAGATTTTGCAAAAACGTGCGCTGCATCCCCAGTGTAGTGTAGGCCAACAGACAGTGGGGTAAAAATTCATTTGGGCCTTGATTTTGGGGTCCAGAATTTGTGCTGCGTGAGCAGCATACCACCAGCCGTGAGGCTAGAATCCAGCCTGAAATTGGGCCTCAGGCTTCATTTTAATTAGTTTAGCGAGCTGTCATCTTCATCACGTATCCATTGGTAGCTTGCCAACTCAAAGTTAATTTCAGGCCGCTTGCCTCACCAGCAGCGTCTCTCAGTTAAGTGCTGGGTGGGAGACGAGAGTGGGATGGGGCATGATTGCAGATGCACCACTGCTTCTCCTGGCACCAGATGAATTAAAAAAAACTTACCCTTTTGCTGGCAGCCACTTGCTAAGCCACCTCCAAACCTTCGTTGAGCAAGCCTAATGTCGATTCGGCTCAGGGCAGCCCAATTTTCAAGAGGTCCTAAAACAGGCATTAGGCAACCTGTATGTGCTGAGGGGCCTAATGCCTGTTCTGGAAGGCTGTCTGAAAAATGAGCAGACCCAATTTTGGCTCGAACATTTTTCAGATGTCCTTGGAGCACAGGATGTTGGTCCCAAAGATTGAGCCTCATTGCACCTGATTTCTACCCCAGTGATAAAATGAAAACATGTTGGGCGGAAATTGCTCAGAGCGGTGAACCAACACTGCTAGCCACTCCACAGATTTACACTAACCCACAATGGTCTTTTCGTTGGGCACTTTCTCAAATAGGAAGCGGAGAAGAGCCCAGCTTCAATTTAAGTGAAGCTAGGACCCTGGGAGAAGCAAGAGGATCAATATCTCCCCTCGATCAATCAGATCGCAGCATTTTTTGACAAGCTGCGTTCACAGTCTCTGCAGGCTTGAATAGTTAAACCAGGAAGTGAAAGGCACTCTAAAGTCAATGTAAAAACAGTTATAGACAGTGAAAAAAAGGGAGTAAGAAATAATTGAATTAAATAAAAAGGGAAAAGTAAAAAATGTGATTTTAAAAATTGTAATGACCAAAAACTATTAAAATGAGTAATGAGACTCCACATTTTTAAAAGTTAATTTAAGTTGTTTGGCAGTCATTAAGACTTACCATTGAAACTTAATTTTAACCTGGTATTTTTAAAACATACCTGTTTGGTGATATTAGTTACTTCCCAGTTGGGCCAATAAACAAGTTTGCACTTTTTCCAATGATTTCTCTGATCCCAGGTAGCAATATTCCTTTAATTCAAAGTGGTCATGTCGCCAGCAAACCAGTAGGAGCAGTTCCGGATTTCTGCGTTTCACTGCACATGCGCAAATGCCGGAATTTGCTCCTCCAATTCGCCACTAACAACAGAGCGCTGTTGAGCTCTCCACTATTTCTGCCCCAATGCTGTGCCTTAACTACAAGGTAAAACACATTGCCATAATCAGACAAAAATTGGACACTGAATCAACCAAGGAGATATTAGGAAGGCTGGCCAAAGCCTTGGTCAAAGACGTGGAATTTAAGGAGGGTCTTAATGGAGGAGAGAAAGGTGGAGAGATGGAAGAGTTTAGGGAAGGTCCAGATTGTGGAGCCTGGACAGCTAAGGCATTGCCACCAATGGTGGGAAAATGCAGAGTTCTGGGTGGCGAGAGAGTTGCAAGGCTGGATGAGGTTAGAGATAAGGAAGGGCAAGGCCATGAAGAGATTTAAACATGAGGATAAGAATTGGATGCTTTGGGAGGCCGAGCGACAATGTATGTCATCAAGGACAGAAGTGATACGAGCGGAACCTAGTGCAGGATAGGTTACAGGCAGTATTGGATGAGCTGAAGTTCATGGAGGATGGGAGGCCAGCCAGGAGAGCATTGGAATTATCAAGTCTAAAAACGTCACAAGACTATGGAGGAGGGTTTTAACAGCAGATGGGCTGAGGCAAGGGTGGAGGTGGGTGATGTTATGGAAGTAGAAGCAAGTGATCTTTGTGGTGGAGAGGATTTTAAGTTGGAAGTTCTGGATTGAGCAGGATGCCAAAGTTGCCTACAGTTTGGTTCAACCAGAGACATCATTCAGGGAGGGGGATGGAATGGAACCACAAGGATACAGAGTTTGCGGTAGGGGCCGATGACAATAGCTTCAGTGTTTTCAATGTTCAAGTGGAGGAAATTGCAGTTCACCCAATATGGTACCAGTCTAGCAGCAGAACAGCAGTGGAGGGGTCAAAAGAGATGGAGGGGTAGAACTGGGTGTTATCATACATATGGAAGCTGACCCCATGTCTGCAGAGTGATGTCACAACATGTAAAATGAGGCAGGAGCCAAGGTTAGATCCTTGAGGGACCTACTGGTGCAGGAAGAAAAGACGTTGCATGCAACGATTAGAAAGGCAAGAGTGGAACCAAGCTGGGGAATCCTACTGAGCTGGACAATGGAGGAGAGGTGTTGGGAGGAGAAGGATGGTGTGGCTGACTGTCAAAAAAGGAAAATGCACTGCGGTCACAGTCGCAGAGAAGGTCATTTGTGACCTTGATTAGGGCCGTTTCAATGCGGATCCCTAATTAGAGTAATTCAAACATGGAGTTAAGGGAAAGATGGGCATGGATTCTAAAGTAGACATGTTGAAGGACTGGAGAGGAAAGGGAGGTTGGAGATGTGCCTCTAGTTTGCAATCTCAGTGTTGTCAGGGGTGGGGGGGTGGATGATAATTTCTCAATATGTGCAGAAGATACTGTTGCCCTTGTTCATGATTATTTTCCAAGTGTTGTCATAGATGTCATAGCATCACCAACTAACAAGATCACCAGTGAAGTAAGGAACTGGCCAGTGTACACTAAATTCCAACAATTATCAATCTAGTAGTTCAAGTGGTTCAACATTTAACTCCCAACCTAAAAGGTCACAGGTCAATCCCAGCCTCACTGCAAACTAACTCACTTGCCAAGTGTTTCTTCAATGCTAAGCTAACACTCCTAGAGGAATGTAAACAGCAAATCTCATTCTGATAAGATGACTGCAGGCTAGACTGGAGTGGTGAAGTAGAGCAGTCCACTTCGAATCCTCCACCACCGGCACACTGTGGCTGCAGTACTGTCTACAAGATGCACTGCAGCAACTCGCCAAGGCTTCTTCGACAGTAACTCCAAAACCATGACCTCTACCACCTAGGTCAAGGGCAACAGGCGCATGGGACCACCACCACCATCACCTGCACATTCCCCTCCAAGTCACATACCATCCTGACTTGGAAATATATTGCCGTTCCTTCATTGTCTCTGGGTCAAAATCCTGAAACTCCCTTCCTAACAGCACTGTGGGAGTATCTTCACCACATGGACTGCAGCGGTTCAAGGCGGCTTGTCACCACCTTCTCAAAGGCCATTAGGGATGGGCGATAAACACTGGCCTTGCCAGCGATGCCCACATCCCATGAATGAATAATAAAAACCCAGAAGATTACAGCACTGGAAGCATCCATTCAACCCACTGGGCCCGTGTCAGTGCCAACTCTTGAACTGAGAGCAATCTATTCTAATCCTGCCTTTCCCCTGTGGTCGCTACAGCCAAAACTTCGAGTTGAGGGGGTGTTTGATAAAGAGTAATACCTACAGAGGGAATAATTACATATTTCTATTTATAAACACAATATAGGACTACATTTACTGCATAGACCATTTCCCTTTCAACAATCTAAACGTGTTTATTGAAGCTGATGGCAAGCATCAAATTAATGAGCTCCAGACATAATCCAGGTTTAGATGCGTTTCATTTGAAGGTAATGAAAAGTTCTGAATTTAATTTAAACTGGTCACTTATTTTTGTGCTGCCCACATTTCAATCCAATCATGAAAATCAATATATTGTACGTCAGGTGATCAGATCTAAGCCACCATGGAAACAACGAGTGGTCGCACATTCGGCAATCTATGTGGGGGGGGGGGGGGGGGTGGGTGGCGGTGGAAGGCTTCCATTTGAGAGAAATGGAATGAGCAGCTATCACAAACAAATCGAGCTATTTCAGCCATTTGGGGAATTTGAACATTTCAGTGCTTTTAAGAAAACAAAAAGTGCGGTGTTATACACCTTCAAAACTACATTATCCCAGTGGCGTAGAGTCAACAAATTCAGATTTTTTCTCCAAATGCCACCTTCACTTCACCCTGCATCAGTGGATGAAGAGAACAGAAGTGGGCTTAGGGTGTCTGCTATCCAGTTAACTCAGACATTCACATCGCCATCCATCTTACGAAGCAGATCTGCATTTTGACGTAGCTGTACCGAGCATGTGACATGCATGTACTTCATGTAATGCTGCCATTCAGATTAAAAAGATAAATGAGGGCTTCCTATGCAAACACAACAATGGCAGTGTAAACAGAGGGAGGTGGAAAAGTGAAGTAGGTTGAATCTGAATTATGATCATTTGAATATTTGATGCTGCATGTTAAAACATTTCCTTTTTCTTAGCTTACCAAGAAGACTTTTATACTGTGAATTTACTTTAAGTATTAAGTGCATGTTTAACCAAGTGTACTGTGAACAAAGCATTACTAAATACTGACTTATGATAAAAGGAAAAACTTCAGTGGAATTCAGTGCAAGGCAGGTTTACAGATGCAAAATTCCTCCCCCGCCCTTGGAAAGGTAAAAAAAAAACCACTCAATAACCACTTGTACATCCCAATGCTTTTCCACCAGTAAGAATAAGAAGCCATTTAAAGTTCCAGTTTTAAATTCAGGCATTAAGGATAGGGTGGAAGGGGAAAGCCTATTAAAAATTAGGAAATATTTTAAGCCCATACAATGTTCAAATAAAGTATGCAGAATTGATCACTGTGGAACATTGCTGATGCAACAGTCACATGACCTCAAGTAACAGGCATCCATTTTGAAAGCAAACATTCCAATTTCAAAATTTGGCAGATTATGTGGGATTTCTTCACGATAACGTTATAAGTGTGCAGTGAATATTTAGAGTTTTGAAATGCTATTTTCAGTGGACAGCAAGATACTGCAGAACACAGAAGGGCAAGTTGAATAGAACGATTGCCACACTTGGTGAAAAACTGCGCTTGATAACAAATAAAAATGTTTTACTTCAGTTAGCATTTGAAAATAATTTACTTAGGATCCCTACATTAAACGTACTGTGAAATACTTACTCTGCCCAACTTATAAAACGCAGCCAAAAATATCCCTATTTTCTGCAAATTCCAGCATGTAGCCTTAATTACTGGGGATGAGAGCCAAACTAAATCAACTACCTGAAGTGACTTGAATTGGGTCAGTTCCAGTTAATTTATTCAATTCAGACACTTCTGATTGTGCTGAGTGTGACCTTTTAAAAAGAAAAAGAGCAAGATGTTCCCCAATGCTTGTACATAGCTGGCTGTGATTGGAGCCACAATAGGTATTAAAAATTAATCTGACACCCGGTACTATAATGGTGGAAAGGACTGAACCAGTCCTTCATACTTCAGTGGGGATTTACAGTCTCATGTCACGTCCATCTGATCCCCATTTAATTTTTTTTAGCATAATTGAAAACATATAGTGGCTTTACCTACATGAAGGAGCATGGGTAAATTTGGATCTCAAAGCTGAACCCAAACTGGGAATTATAAAAGGGCGTTAAACATAGTACATTTCAGAAATTGCCATTTTTTCAGTGCTAATTTCATATTTCCAGCATTCAAGAGGTCAATTTTGAGACCAAGAACAAATCAGGTAACAAATTTTTAAAAAATACTAAGGACTTGAGCTTGGTTAATGACAGAGAACACCGTAAGCTTAAGACACATCCCTACGGTAAAAAGGTGTTGATCATTACACGACCTTGAAACGTGAATGATTGGTTTGCTTATGCACCAGAGGAGTTAGTTTGTTTGTTTGAAAAGCCAAATACAAGTTAACATGTAGTTGAAGGAACAAAAAAAAAGTATCCCTTTAAAGTTCAGAGCAATTGTTTCAACACTGGAAGAGGATCTACCCAGCTATCTTCAACAATTACCCACACATTTCCCTACTTTCATCAGTTACGCCACAACTATTCTGACAAAACACAACTTAGGAAGCCATGGGAGAAATATTATACAGTGCAACATTAATAGGAACATTTAGTCGCACATAAATTTACCGATATCTTACAGTATTAAAAGGGACAATTTGTCACTACTGGAGTGAAACAATTTTCAGAGTAATAGGCAATTTGGCACCGGTATATATTAAAAGGTGACCCTTTATTTGCCTTGCTGCAATACCAGAACACGTACATGTTTTACATTTTTTGCAGCTCTCCTCCTTCCTCTCCCCCCCCCCCCATAAATAGCTATCATTCTCCCCTAACTATCTGCTCACCATCACATACCCACCATTCTCCCCTACCAACTACACGCTCACCATTAAATATCCGTCGTTCTCTCCTACCAACTGCGTGCTCACCAGTCGTTCTGTTGCTGCAGTCCCATCCACATTTGCAGTCAAAGACAGGTTAAAATAATCTGATTATATGGGGTGGGGAATAACTACAACACAGCTGTTGCAGGGAGAGGGAAGGAGTCAAAGGATCCCTTCCTTGCACTGCATCAGATCTAATGGCACCCTTATGGGCACAATAGGCTGCCCAGGCCACTCGCCTAACTAGAAGTTTAGGTGCGAATACAAGAATCCAGCTTTGCTGTGGAGGAAGGGACAAAATGGGAGATGTTGCCAAAAGCAAAAGAATGTTGCAGATGGGATGAATCGTGATGGAATCTGACATTCAGCCGATAATGATCAAATTGCTCTAAAACCAATTCAAGATATCTTGACATTTCTGTAATGCATTATGACTATCCATTAGTTTTAAAAAAATACAAAGGCTTTGATGAAAAAAATTGGTCAGAACAAATAGTTCCATACTATTAGGTGCTGTAATGTTTTCAATAGCTTTTTGTTGAAGATCAACTCTTAGAAGCACAGGCATAAAGGGGATAATTCTGCACAAATATGTCTTCAAAGTGCAGCTTTTAAATACGACAGCTACAACAGAATGCCACACTTTGATAATATAAATCATTATTTGTGTAATGTATAAAACACAAAATCATTTTATACCCCCCCCCCCCACCATGCCCGTGAAAAATAGCACTCTGTACTTCAATATGTCAAGTGCCAGGAGAATATAACAAAAGCACAAATGGTGGCCCTCTGGTAAATAATGACCCAACTCAAAACACATTTTCATGCCGTCGATTTTCTTCCAGCCGTTTGAAAGCGGAACATCCTCTAGAGGGCACTGCAACAGCTTGCAGGGTAAAGTTACCAGCTGAGCTCTGCTGCAGCATTTTTTGGGTGTCTAAAAAAAATCAATTAAAAAGTTCGAGTAGCCAAGGTTACTTTGTGAAAAACTAAATACAAGACTGCGTAGATTGAGCACTGCGAGGAGCAGTGACCTAGAATTCTCTTTTTAAAAAAAAAAAGTATCCAAAAACAAACAACTCTGTTGCTCACAGTCTGAATTCAAGGCTGTGGTTGTCATTTTCACTCCATACAGCCACACTATCCACTCACTAACATTGCCAGTGACTGAAAGGCCTTCACTTGAAGTCACAAGCAGATATACTAAAGATTATTTTTAATGGTTTTTTTTAATATGTTGGGAGAATCAGCAAAGGGAGGAATTACACATATCGGTTTCATTAGTCATGGAGGCTTAATTTCAAGGGGGGGGGGGGGAAGAAACACAGCCAAATCAATAGTTTCCTCTTCACTCACTCTTCAAACTAGGACTTTATGTTTTAACTATGCTCTGTAGATCACAGGAAAATTAAGGCTCTGAGATGGCCTACATCATTACCAAAGTCTTTTTTTTTTAAAAAACCCTCATCTTTTATTGCACTTCTGTTAACCAAATATTCTGAAAGTCCACGTAAATGCACTTGAGATATATTTAATAGAAAAAAGGGCCATTGAATCGTCCAGCCCACAGACAGACAAACCCACCCGCCCCGCCGCCATAACTTAGCAAAGTCGTACCTCAGATAGTCTCTGCGACAGAGGATGAGGTTGGCCTTGGTGTAAAGCGTTGAGCCCACCTCGCCCAGGCGGCAGTCACAGCAGGCACATTTCAGGCAGTCCTCATGCCAGTACTTATCCAGCGCCTTGAGCAGGTAGCGGTCTTTAATCTTCCGGTTGCAGCCAGCACAACCCTTCGGCTTGGTGTCTGGCTGGACTGAGAGCATTTGTATACCTGGAGAGGAAAACAAAACAGAAGAAGCACAGAAAACAGACCAGTTACTGGCGGATCCTTCAGTTCAATGTGTGCTAGTGTGTTCTATACTGCAGTATAGTAAGTTATTTAAATTGCTAGCTTTAAGCTAATCAATTGGATATTCCAATTTCCAGGAAAACACAAATGTTCTGTATGAAGTAGGGGAAAATATTATAAAATACTGCTTTATCTGCTGGTCACTTTCACTCCTGTCTACGATTCTCTTGAGCTGGGGAGGGAGGAAGTGCTCTATTTATGAGGCACAGACTTCTTCGTAACCAGCATCAGTGCTGTGATCGCTTGGCAGGAGGTGGATTCGGGGGGGGGGGGGAAGAGAAAGATGAGCTGGACGATATCGGGGTGCCACCATCACCAACCCCTCCCCCCTTTCCAGGCATGGGATTATTTCCTTCTGTGTAACGTTACATATGACACAAACCGCTAACATTCACCTGAACCGAATTGAACCGTTTGGAGCGACAGGCAGCCCTGGGACTCGAACCCTTAAAACCTCTGCTCACGGGAATCACTCACTTACTGCAATCAAACTTTCACTACTTCATTTTTGACCGTTATTGAAGCACAATTCCCCGTCCTTACAATATTAGAGAGTTGGAAAGCTCTCCTTCCAACTATTATTAGTCAGTTTTGAGTTGAAAAGCCTTTTTGGAGGGATTTGATGGACTAACCTCCCGCCTCACTAGAAAATACCCTACCCAGCTCGCATTTTGAGATGTTACAGGCGTACTAAAGAGAGGGCCATTATATTGTAAAAAATAGCTCTTAAAGAGCCTATTAGTAAAGGATAATTTTCAGATCAAAACTGCAATTACTGCACTATGCTGCTTCCTTTCAATAGCTTCACACACGCAACGATTTGACAGAAACCACAATTTATAAATAAAGAGGGGTTAGACACGGCCCACACAGTGTTACATTTAGTAATGGTTAGAGCCACTTTATTCAATTTAAACTGTGGTCACTGTTAAATTGCATGGATTCCATTGTGAACAGACCTTACGGTTGATTTCCTCTATTCTCTCCTCTTATCCCAGTACCATTGAACCACACAGTCAAACAGCCTCAATAGTTAACAAATAGGAGGGAAAAAAAGTGCTGAAACTCATTACCAGCCCCCGGATAGCAGGAGTTTCATTTCCCCAGAATATGTTGCGTTTCACAGGAGGTTCCCAAGCTGATTGTTAAATCGTTTATGCCAGGAGAGGGGAAGGGGATGGAGATTTGGTGAATTTGGAGTGTGGTCCCACAGCTGGGGAAACGCTGAGACAAATTAAAATAATTTTGCCAACACACAGTCATTGAGGGATGGCAAACAAAAGATTTTTTTTTAAAAAGCTGGGATCAAGCTTAAAAGCAGTTTCTTTCGTTCAATGGCTCAGAGCATCCCTGCGGGCTGTAACCCTCAAGAGACTACAATGCAAATAAATGTCCCTAGATCTCGGGGATTGGAACAGCTTTTTAAGCAGTGGAGCTAGGAACCAATTTGATTCTCTCTCTCTCCTCAGATGCAGCTGCAAGGCTCAGAGATACTGACATTTTTCCACTCTTATCAGTTTAATTACAGTTTCCATGGCAGCAAAGTGCTGGTGCTTGGCAAAGGCCAATGAGAGATTTGCAACAGCAAGCCCAATTTCTGATGCAGCCAGCATACGAAAAATGAAAAACCCACTTTCACCGTTAACATGCTCAATCTAGGTGCTAATGTCTTTTTCTCGAAAAGAATCGGACTGAATAATGCCACGGTATCCATTTAAATCTGACAACATTAATTGACAGAAAAGGACATCCTTCAAAAAGCACTAAAAAAAAGCAATTAATGGAAGTAGCAGAAAGCGCCATGCTGCCAAATAAATAAGAAAGATTCTTGTTTTGTTAAAAGCTTTGACAAACTCCCTTATTTTTTTTTTGAGTCGGATCTCAAAAAAAGACATGGAGGAGTCACACATTTATTACCTTACCAAAAACTTTTCTCCCTTTCCTGCATCAGCTTGACTGCAAGGCTTCTGACAATCTCTCCTTAAATACCCAAATTCTCTCCCAGCAGGGTCAAGTGGCGGCCGTACACAGCGAGGCTGACCATTGTCGAGACTGACAAAGCACAGACAAGACACACGCTGCAGAAGCAAACCGCACGTTTTAGCACCAGTCTGGTACTTACAGACCGAGTTGTATGCATGCGGCGGGTGTGCGAATGACAGAGCCACATGTTTTTTTCCTTAAGAAAAGAAACTCCGCTGTAATCTTATAATCCACCCCCCCCTCCTGGTGCTACTTTGCAGTGGAGCGCGCTCCGGTGCAATTTTTAGGAAAAAAATTGCAAGAACGCTTGAAAATTTAACTAGTGTACAAATCAAGGGAATCGGAGCTGCTCAGCACCCGGTTTATATATTTGTAGTAAGTATTCCACATCGGGCGCAGTGACATGGGAAGCAGTCTCAAGTTCAAATCATTGAGAGAAAATACGTGTAGTGTATACACACACAGGTCCCACTTTCACTTAAAAATGCACAATGACCAGAGGCTGCAAAATAGTCACAGAATACTTATTCACTTACCGTCCCTATTAAACATGAAAAAGAAACCCGCACCAAATGCTCAGAATACAGCGTGTACTTCCTTCCAGTGCAAGGTCAAAAAACAATGAAGGACCGAAATGCACTAGTATCGTAAAGTTTAAGATAATGAGGTCCTTAAGGAGCCGCCAGTAATTGAGTTGGTCGCAACTCAGCTACAGGTGTTCTGCCTGGGTGTCTGCGGTGTAACCTTTCCTTGCGCGGACTGATTGAGGACAACTTACCTATCAGCTTATGAGAATTGTCCTAAACGAATTCAGCTTCATCATCTACAAATTCAATCCTTCGCCAGCGAGACACAATGCAGTAAAAGGTCATTCAATTATTAGCGAGGAAGCGCGGCTACGAATACACACACACACACACAAAAAAAGCTCTCGTCAAACCACACGGCAGCGCTCCCCACACTTCGGATATTTACCACACACACACTTGCTGACGACTCGGGTCCAGGAGCACCACAAGTGTAGCAGCTCTGGGATGGATCATGCCTCAATAGCCAATTTCCCCATGGTGAAATTTACAACCAGCCGCAAGCTTTGGCTACAGTCAGAACCACACACACACACACTTCCCTTACAGAAAGGCAAAGCGACCAGAACCAACCTCTGTTGAGTGCGTCCAGTACCAGAGACTGCGGATTAATGAGACCTTTCCTATTGATTTAACCGTTTGACAAAAGTATAGCAGAACCTAGTTGTGCTTTCCCTATTTCACAAAAAAAAGCCCTCTCTCCCGTTTACCTCTTCAACTGCTCTGAAATATCAACGTCTTTTGTTAGCCAATACACAGGGAGGGGGAGAAACAAGAGAAAGGAAATAAAATCAAAACAAATGGAACAGCTAATGAGGACAATTAAATTAATTATGTTCAAGGAGATGAGATTTTTTTTTAACTGTATGATCTGCTACCCCTCGCTTGCAATGACTGCTCTGTAATTCATGGCAACTGATTAGTGCATCTATGCAAATCTTTGTTTAAATCATTCAACTAATTAAATGATAGGATTATTCTTCTGCCTACAGTGACATCATTTCCCAGTAATTAGTACTCTATTTAGACCGTGGCAATAGATTCCTAATAGCACCAGTGAGCTGCAGACATTTAACCACTTTCTCACATGCCTGTGACAAACTGCCCAAACCATGATTATATATTGTTCTTTCACCATCTTGGAGAAGATTTAGGCGAATAATATACCACAACCACATTTGAAAAGAAAGGAGAAAAAAAGGAATCAATAGTTAACAGTCAGCTCCATGCCATTCATTCCCCCCCCCCAAAATGTAATGATAATTAGATGGGTCATAAAATGCTCCTCTTTTCATTATGACTGATGAAATGCATTAAAGCTGACAGGGTATTACCTGACAGTAATTAGGTTTTGTCATGAATTAAATTATTTGAATGCAGACTATCTTCCCAATCATGCAATTTTCAGGGAAATTTTTTTGTCAGAGAAAAGAGACAGAAAATAGCATTTTCCCCCCTCTCTTCATAATCATATGAATTATTCACAGAATCATCACAAAACCGTACAGTTGAAGAGGCCCACCACTTAATGCACTGCACAGATGTGATCATCGGTGATTACCAGCGATGAAATACTAGTACACACAAAGTGATTTGGTGAACAAGAGGTGGAATTTAATCATCGACTGATATTCTCTGGGAAAAAAAACACCATTCATACCCTCCACAAATTTCCCCCATTTTAAAAAAGAAAATTGTGCATTTACTCCCTGCATCAAGCTCGAAGGTTGTTTTCAACAAGGCAAGCATTTTCTTTCACAGTGGGTAAATTAAGTGCTTAATTGAAGACTCTCAAGAAAACCCTTTCAAAAGAACTGGAGGAGATGGCTATTTTCTACTTCTAATGCTCCAACTCAAGCTGCTTCTTGGAAATCCATTGTAAAGGTTTCCATTCAAAGAATTTACTTAATCCCCTATTTTATAAGCATATCTTAAATTCAAATGCACCACACAAGACAATTATTGAACTCACCTTATATTAAATCTCTGCTGAGGGGGTTAATAAAAAGCGTCAAGTTTTCACTTTTTCCTGCTTCAATCTAATGCGTTGTTTTGAGATCTTCCCTGTTTTCAAGTAAAAAAAAACAGAAATTCCTGTAGTCAAAAATATAAATACTAAACACCACAGCGTTGATGAGGCAAAAATTAAGAGTCAGGTTTCCCCCCCTTTTTTTTAAAACTCAGTTTCCAAGGAAGACAGAAAAAGAGCAAATTTCTTTTCATGGGAATGACGGCAGAGTCAGTTACTTTTTCCTTCTAACCGCGACAGCAAGGATGAAAGGGCCACCTGTCTCTCTTCTCAAGCTGAGCACAAAACCTGAGTGGGCCAGCTCCTTTTCCTCCAGTATTTAAGCACCTCACCAGGTCCCTAGTTAGCAGCTTCCTTCAGCTCATCCAAGAAGCTGACAAGTACTGTTAGAGGAGGCTGTACATGTTGCTCTAATGGACCTCATTAAGTTCTACTTACAGATGTTCTCTTAACATAATTGATCTGTGGTGAGTTGAGAGGACTGCAACTTATTCCCCAGCCCCCAATTACGGTTGGGTAATTAGATCCCCAATCTCCAATTTTTCACATTCACCCTTCTAACATTCTAAAATATCAAAGTATCTCTTTCTCACAAAGCCCCCCTTACTGGACTCCACTCGCTCACAGTATTGACAGTTAGATCTGCTAACCTTTGTAGTGACGCCAGTTTTAATAGCACATTCAGTTCACTGACAGAGCTCCATCTTTTTATTTTTCTCCCCCTTCGCTTCCTTTTTATTCCACTCCGATAACAAAGGGATAGAGAAACTAACTTTGTTATAGTTTGTACTTTTTGATAAAAGATACTAATGATCAGCCTTGGCAGGGGAAGTTCTGTTTTAATGTCTTTTTAAAAAAAAATCTGTTTTAATTCCTCCGATGGAAACTTTAAGGAGCGAGGTGCTGCTCTGAAACAGTGAGAAGAAAAAAAATGATACTGCACACCTGGGACAGATGAAGCTAAGCCAATGCTTTTATAATGCCAATCAGCGAGGCTGTTATCATCCCTCTAATTAGGAAAGCAACCTAAAACAGAGAGCACTTTGGGAAATGGTAATGCTATGGTTTTACACTTAAAAGAGGAGAAATTTCCTGTACTGTAAGAACACAGGATTGGCACTGACAGTCCTTTAACTAATACATAAGATTTATTGTGTACTTTTTAAAACAAAAAAAAAACGTGGCCAAAGAATTTGCCAAAAGAACTTTAATAGTCTCAAGGGAGTCAAAGGTCACAGCACATCAGAAAAGTGGTGGGTCTGATTTTTCGCTATGAGGTAAAAAAATCTATGTATGTTAAGATGATGGCATGTTCATAGAAAGTTAACGGAAGGTTGTCTGTGTCTACTGCTGGCCTGAGGGTTCATGCTTCTCCAAAAATAGATTCATGAACATTGGGGGAATAAAAATATTTTTGCTTGTTAAGGCCTTATTAAGGTCATTATGGATGAACCCGTGTAGCAATATACAGCTGTGCAGGATAATCAAAGAGTGAGTATTATACTCCCGATCATAGTGAGCATAATAAAGAGTAACATTTCAAAGTCTTTCCACTTTTGTGAGAGAAATGAATAATATGGAGGCATTTTCTGCCCGAGAACATGGGTATAGTGACCACTGGTGGGAATACTGCAATGGAGTAAGAGGTGGAGGAGGAGTGGATGGCCTGGGAATATAGAGAGGCATAGGAGGTGTGCAATTCACAACAAATGTAACCCCAAGGGTCTTTGGCAAGAAAATAGACTGCCAGTACATAATGGAGGAGCAGTGCATGAGCAGACTCAGAATCAAGTTTTAGGGTCAGCACAGAGGCTGTGTTATGCCAACTGGTCCAAGAAAACATGCATGGACAGTCATTGATCTGCACTGCACTGCCCAGCTAGCAACACTGAAGATCACCACTGCTCTAAATTGTTATGTGACAGGGGCAATCCAGGCACGCAAAGGAAAGATCTCAGGAGTCAGCCACTTCGCTGTGCATTGCTCCATCAAGGGGGAAACTGAAGCTTTGTATTGCTACACACCTGGCTACATACATCTCAACAACAACCAAAATTCTTGCCTTTCCCAAGATGGATGGCATCATTGACAATACACATGGTACACAACTCCCACAAGAATATAATGTACCTGAATGTCCGGTTCCTGGGGATATGCACGATGCTTTCATTCTGAGGCCATCAAACATAACACGTCTCTCTCGAAGAAAAAGATAGACTGGTTCCTTGGAGACAAGGACTACTTGCTGACACCGCAGCACAACCCTCACATCCCAGCAGAGAAAAGATACAACAAAACACCTTCTTAGTTATGGCAGCGAACAGTCTGGGGTTGAGTTTCCACTTGTTTCCGCCAATAATATCAGTGTAATCCAGGCGGAATCGGCTGAACCAGCATAAATGATCGGGGAATTTTAAACGTAAGTGAGTAACGCCCTTAAGACCATGTACATTACTGTTTTCCCCGATCTCTTACGTTGGTTCAAGATTCAATTGGCCCGGATCAGGCCCCGCCCACAAGTGGCCACGCCCCCAGGTCGAAATTGCAAGATTCCACCGATTGTGCTGGTTCGGGAAACTCTTCAAATTGTGTTCATTTTCTTAGGTGCACAGGCACTTGTAGGCACGTTTTAAAAGCTTTTCGTATCAAAAAATATTTAATTTGCTATTCAGTATAGTTTTTTTTTAAGTCATTCACTCCCTTCACCACCGACACACCGTGGCTGCAGTGTGTACCATCCACAGGATGCACTGCAGCAACTCGCCAAGGCTTCTTTGACAGCACCTCCCAAACCCGCAACCTCTACCACCTAGAAGGACAAGGGCAGCAGGCGCATGGGAACAACATCACCTGCACGTTCCCCTCCAAATCACACACCATCCCGACTTGGAAATATATCGCCGTTCCTTCATCGTTGCTGGGTCAAAATCCAGGAACTCCCTACCAAACAGCACTGTGGGAGAACCGTCACCACACGGACTGCAGCGGTTCAAGGCAGCGGCTCACCACCACCTTCTCAAGGGCAATTAGGGATGGGCAATAAATGCTGGCCTTGCCAGCGATGCCCACATCCCATGAACGAATAAAAAAAAAATTCAGTAATTTAAAATCAGGTTACTCACAGGTGGAGGACTGGGGACTCTTAATAAAAATGCTTATTTTTGGTGATAAACCCAATTTCAGCTGGATTAATAAAACTGTACCAGGTTACCATTCTTAAATACATCAAGAAATACTTTTTAATGGAAAGAGAAAAAAATAAACAATTATATTCTATTGTTTTGCTAGATTGCGCTGATTCATGGAAGAGTTTACATTTGTGAGTATGCAAATAAATTTTAGCGGAAACTTGAACTGTAACCTAACCAGCGCAATTTCAAATGCATTTTGGGCCCAATTTCATGATGCTTAATGTGCTTTGCTCCAGCATTTGCTCCTTGTGTGATATGAACTTCTCCCCGTTGCTTATGGATGTGCCGACCATTAAGTTGAGGAAGTAGCATCGGTGGATAGGTGGCTGTATAGACAACTGGTGAGCTGCAGAAAGCACAGAAAAGTCTCTACCTGTATTTATAGCAGATACTGTTGTTGCAGTGGGCTCCTTGCTTTCAGAAGCAGCACGCACTGTCATTTGTGCAGGGTCACATGATGGTGCAGGACGACTGCATGGGGCTTTTGTGCTATTCCATGCATGCCACTACTAGAGGACAACTCCTTACAACTCCCACTGATCTCTTTCACATAGAACGGTGGGCACTAATGAGGTCTTGGAATCCCTTCCTTCTGGTTGCTTATTGCCATTCTCCAAGCACGTTGAAGTTGACCATGACTGGTTCATGGAGTTTTGACCCTGACTGAATATATTTAAGAAGGAGCCAGATAGATTTCTGGACACAAAAGGCATCAAGGGGTATGGGGAGAGAACGGGAATATGGTATTGAGATAGAGGATCAGCCATGATCATATTGAATGGTGGAGCAGACTCAAAGGGCCGAATGGCCTACTCCTGCTCCTATTTTCTATGTTCTATGTTTCTATGATCCCCCAACTCTTCCATAGCAGCAGTGGGATCAGTCATGAGATGCTTCTACTGTGTGAGTAACCTGCACAAATTGAATTTCCACCATAGATTCCACTGATGTTGCCACATGTTTGTTGCCAGGCAGCAGTGGATGCTCATGTGGGACATGGAGTGCAGATCTAGGTGTTTGATGTCACCACACTACCCAGACTACTTTCCAGTGTAGTGCTTTGGGGCTAAGTAATACTGCATTATGGTGAGGCTGCTCTAACAGCGTCAGTTTTATAGCAGCATCACTGAAGTCTGTATCCTCATGCAACTCAGGAGAGGCACTCAACAACCTGGAGCTCCATCTTGTACCAGCAACTCCCACTGCTGCTATCCTTACCAGTACTCTGTATCTCACCCTTGCCTTGCTTCAAGAGATCACTATGTTCTTTTCCTGTAGTGTGTGTAGCAAGTGCCTCCTACAGGTAATGACAGTGATGGTTGGTATTCAGGTGAGTGGTGATCTGGTTGATACTGGGTTTCTTTCTGGACGGTTGGAACATTATGAGTATGTAAGCAGATTTAATCCATTTGGGCACCTTATATATATACACATGTTGATGAAACGTATCTTGCAGATCAGAGAATATAAGAATGGTACATTCTATGCTCTCCATCCAATCCCTGCAGTCACAATGCTTTTCAAACTCTCTTATCCAAATAAATCAACTTTTCCATCCTCATCTGGATTTAGTTGTTGCTGGTTTTATGGCCCAGCTCCTTCTGCACGCGGTGTCCTTCTGCTGTATGTCATCTTTTTTTTAAACATAGTAACAGTGAGCATTGTGTCATAGTGATTTAGCTCATGAAAATTTCCCCCTGCAATACTTTCTCTTTCCCATCATGGGATGTATTAAATAAATTGTATTTGACTTTTATCATCCTATTTATTACATCCTTGCTGATATTTCCCTGTTTCAGTACAGCATCTTTTGCAGGTATTTTTAATATCTGTTACTTTCCTCATGTCCATATACAGCCTGTACAACTACTTCGTAGTTCTACTCACCTTGCCTTTATGCTTTTCAGCTTGTGAAACCTCTTCCAGGCCTCTACTGAATTTCTGACACCAAGTTCACCCTTGTAGTGATATATTGCACACGTTGTCTCCTTTGCATATCTGGCAGCTATCAGGCCCCACTAAAAATCTGCTGCTCCTATTTCTCCCTGACACAGGTTACTGCTGTTGGTTTGGCTCAGTTGGTAGCACTCTTGCCTCTGAGTTATAAGGTCGTTGTGGGTTCAAACCCAACTCCAAAACTTGAATGCATAATCTAGACTGACATTTTGATGCTGTACTGAGGGTGTGTTGTGTCGTTGGAGATGCTGTCTTTCAGATGAGATTTTAAATCTGCCTCTTCAGGTGGATGTAAAAGTTCTGAAGACACAACTCAAAGACGATTAGGGGAGTTTTCCCAATGTCCTGGCCAACATATCTCCCTTAACCAACACCTCTAAAAACAGATTAACTGATCATTCTGTTCGTAGGATTTTGCTGTGTGCAAAATGGCCACAACATTTGCCTACATAACAGTGACTAAACATCAATAGTAATAGTTGGATGTGGTGCTTAGAGACGCCCTTGTTATTCTGCTTTTCTGAACTTGCTGTTCAACCATTTCTTCCAAAATTGCGCATTCCATAGTGAATGAACTTTTTGACATTTAATTGGTTAAGTGTCCTGGTAGTTGCTTGAAAAGTGTTAAAGGATCATTACTGGCATGTTATGATCGGATACTATTTTTTCATTACTGCTAAAAAAACATTATTTTAAAACATCATTCCAAAGCCATGCAATCTTGCAATTTTGATAGCGGTCTTTAATTATAATGCAAAATGGGCATTTGTCCTGATTTTAGAAAGGAGGAAAGTCTCGTCCTGTGTGTTCAATACAACCCAAGCTGAGGACACATAGCACAATTGCACAGAATCTCCTCCTACTGTACTACATTACTGGAAATTCTATACCTTTAGAACTATACCATCCTTCAGATCTATTCATATCAATGTAAACATTTGACAGTAACTAGTAGTAATTTACACTGCATGTGGTCACTCATTTGTTCCAGTATTTTCACACACTTTGTTCGCATCTCTCATTACTGCAGTTCCTGATGCTGTCATGTGGCTCCATTACAAAGCTTGTGTGGTTTTAGTGTTGGAGTGCTTCACTTAACAGTAATGAGCACTGCATTTGGAAGGGAGGTAGGGGCTCTCCCAATGGTTCAGCAAGTATAGTCAGAGAGTCGCTGAAGCATACTGACCAGGAAGATACCAGGTTTGATTCCTGGCTTGTGCTAAATTTCTGATCTCAGCCTCAGCAGCAGTAATAATGATGTGTGTGTGTGTGAATATCCTGGGTTAGGATAAGATTGAGTGAGCGTCAGCTCACTGACACTGACTGTTAGGGCTCACACACGTAGGATAACTATTTGGGGGCAAGGTACCACTGGTGCCCTTGGAACTGTACCCCATCAAGGACTTGATAGCTTCAGTAGAGGAGGAGTAGGGAGAAAACTGCTAAGGGTAAAGAAAGAAAGGGAGGAGGCGGATTAAAATTTACATGAGTGCTTCAGTAAGTACTGCAGTCTCTGAAAAATCTCTTCTTTATGAAGCCAGGATCCGGGTTTACCTTATACACTCATCTGGGGCTTGAACTGGCCATATTCCCAACCTCAAAGGACACAAACCTTACATATTTCTTCTATTTTTCTCTTTTTTTATTGTATCAGCAACAGGTGAAAGCCAATGTGAATCCAATCACTACAATGTATCTCCAGTTGAACTTTGGTTAAATGTTGCATGCTTCCAACTTAATGGTTTATGTTGCTGATTTAGCGCTAAGTAGATCACTCAGACATAAAAGGCCAAGGCCCCATTTCAAAAACTAGAAATTCATCTGTACCCAATATATCTCTACCTTATTATATAGTGAATATATATAATACACATATTACATGGTATAAATCTTTTTTTTAAAATGGCCATTTCTCAGCCATTTGTTCAGGTTTCACTTTTCCTAATGATTTACATCCTTGGTATGCGAAGTGAGAGAGATCTGGATTTACATTTTTAATCATTTAAGATTGATTTTTAAAGGCTAAAATGGAAACTAGTCATTCTTCTTTCTGTATTACCAATATATATTTAGATCAGTTATCCACTCACCTTCCCTTTATGCTTCTGCGTCCAAAGACTATTTGCACATGGGCAAGTACTGTTTGCCTCAGGGGTACTCATTTCAAAATTTTAGTCCTTCACACTGGGGCTTGAAGAAGGCTGAAAATAAATGATTGTGTTCCATCTCATGTATCCCTCTGATGTTTTCTTTCCCCCTAGATAAAGGACAGGCTTTGAGATGACCCATCAACAGCAAGTACTACTCAAATGCAAAACCCTCCCATTTAATATTTTAAAGGGCTGCAAATGGAGAGCAGGATAAGGAAGAGGAACACATGATTTTTCAGGTATTACTTTACCAAAAATGACCAAGAACAAGAGGATTTTAATGGTGTTTCAGTTGGATATTTGAAGAATTATTGTTGCTTAGGTATTCTACTTTAAAACTGATAAAGTGTGTGCTTCATTATCTTTCAAAGATGCCATAATTGTGCTACTTATTGCATTGTACCTGTGACTTTCCTATTGTTATATTTATATTATATTTGTCTGATTTATCCAATTTACCAAGGGCAGCAAGAAGTACTGATATTAGATTTCAAGCTTCAGGGGCTTCAACAGTTAGTAAATAAGCTATAGATTTGTTTTGGATTTATATTTCTCCTACACCTATGTATTATTTTAGAAAATGAAAAAGAATATTCTTGACTGTGACAAGGTAATTCTATCGAATTGTAATTAGCATTAACAGCATGTGTAGGAGTAGGAGCTTCATTTCCTTATACTGAGAGCACCTTTATATCCTGAAAATTAACCCCCAGTTACCACCTCTGTCTTGTTCCCAGAAACATGTGTTGGTACCTCTGTGTAAGAAAGGCATGTCTTTCTTTACCTCTGTATGGCTTTCAGAGTAGTTTAATAACCATTTGTTATATCTTGAGGATGGTTTAATAGCAGGGTGCTGTGTACTGAGTGACAGAGGCTGACAAAATGGATGGTGGTGAAGATAAATTGTTGGATCAAAATAAGCCTGATTTAAAAACTCAATTTTGTACTTGAAAATCAGTTGCAAATACCAAAAAAAGAATCTTTAAAATCTGATACATCTCTAGATGAGTGATGAAATGCAACATTTTCATTCTCCCTATAAGGGCATTAGTGAGAATTTAAGAACATAAGAACATGAGAAACAGGAGTAAGAGTAGGCCATATGGCCCCTCAAGCCTGCTCCGCCATTCAATAAGATCATGGTTGATCTTCTACCTTAACTCCATTTTCCCACCAATCCCCATGTCCCTTGATTCCCTTAGTATCCAAATATCCATCGATCTCAGTCTTGAATATACTCAACGACTGAGCATCCACAGCCCTCTGGGGTAGAGAATTCCAAAGATTCTCAACCCTGGGAGTGAAGAAATCTTTAATGTCCTAAATGGCCAACCCCTATGAGGCACTACACATTTATTTTAAACTTGGTGCGAATGCATGGGGTTTGTACAATTTTTGCTTTAGAAAATAAACTAATATTGTAGACAAACAAAATTAGAAAGGGAGGACTGACATTTGATTTGTTCTGCTGAAATAGAACAAAATCCCCAGTTCTTCCAACTTCCCAGCTGAAGGAGGATGGGACTGAGGGGGCTTCAAGGATAGGGAGAAAGAAATAGGAACCACAGTAATCTCCACCATTACTACCATGGCATTTATATAGACTTAAAACATTAATCTGTATTTTAAATAGGAATATAGGAGCAGAAAAGACTCTTCAGTAGATCTGGTTGGTTGCAATAAGAAGCCCAATAGAAAGGCCTGTGAGTAGGATATCCCAGGGTTCCTTGATCTCCTGCCATAACATTAGCTGAAGATTGGTGGAAGCCTTGAGGAGACATAAATAGCCATTTACACTGTTTCTGCTGGAATTCTGCCGATTGTCTGACAATGTTTTGGTGGGAGACTAGATGAACCCCTGTGGAAGTTATTGACACAAACAATTACTGTATGTCATGGGGACACAAGTCAATGGTATATGTGGTTGCGCTGTTTCTGGATGTAGCAGACTTGAGGGTCTTTTCTGACCCTTTAGTTTAATATGTTTGTATGTTTTACCAAGGGAATGTAAAGTATTCAAGTTACTAATTTATTTAACACAAATTACTTGACACAATTACAGACAGTGTTCCACATGTTTCAGACAGGAATAACTTTCATGCCTTGCTAAACAAATGTAGCAACTGAGAATGGACTGTAGGCACATGTAGCAAATGATAATGGACTGTAGACCAATGTAGCAAATGGGAAAGGGCTGTATGCAAAATGCAGCAAATTAGAAAGGACTGTGGACATATGTAGCAAATGACAATGGACTGTAGACCAACGGAGCAAATGAGAAAGGGCTGCATGCACAATGTAGCAAATAAGAATAGACTGTATGCACAATGTAACAAATGAGAATGGACATTATGCACAATGTAGCAAATGGGAATGGACTGTATGCACAATGCAGCAAATGACAATGGACTGTAGACATAATGAAGCAAATGGGAATGGACTATATGCACAATGAAACATATGGGAATGGACTGTAGACACAATGAAGCAAATAGGAATGATTTGCAAGCACAATGTAGCAAATGATAATGGACTGTAGACACAATGAAGCAAATGGGAATGGACTGTAGAGGCATTGTATCAAATGGGAAATGAAATGTATGCAAAATGTAGCAAATGAGAATGGACTGTATGCACAACATAGGCAATGAGAATGGACTGTATAAACAATGTAGCAAATAAGAATGGACTGTATGCATGCTGTAGAAAATGAAAATGGACTTTATGCACAATTACAGCAAATTGGAATGGTCTGCAAGAAAAATGTAGCAAATGACAATGGACTGTAGGCACAACAAAACAAATGGGAATGGACTGTAGACTCAATGTACCAAATGGGAATGGAATGTGTGCACAATGTAGCATAGGAGAATGGACTGTAGATACAATGTAGCAAATAAGAATAGACTGTATGCACAAGGTAACAAATGAGAATGGACTGGATGCACAATGTAGCAGATGGGAATGGACTGTATGCACAATGCACCAAATTACAATGGACTGTAGACATAATGCAACAAATGGGAATGGACTGTAGATGCATTGCATCAAATGGGAATGGAATGTATGCACAATGCAGCAAATGGGAATGGACTGTAGATGCATTGCATCAAATGGGAATGGAATGTATGCACAATGCAGCAAATGGGAATGGACTGTAGATGCATTGCATCAAATGGGAATGGAATGTATGCAAAATGTAGCAAATGAGAGTGGACTGTAGACACAATGTAGCAAATGGGAATGGAAGGTGTGCACAATGTAGTGAATGAGAGTGGACTGTAGACACAAAGCTGCAAATGAGAATGGAAGATGTGCACAATATAGCAAATGGGAATGGACCATAGACACAATGCTGCAAATGAGAATGGACTTTATGCACAATGTAGCAAATGGGAATTTTTTTTATTCGTTCATGGGATGTGGGCATCGCTGGCAAGGCCAGCATTTATTGCCCATCCCTAATTGCCCTTGAGAAGGTGGTGGTGAGCCGCCTTCTTGAACCGCTGCAGTCCGCGTGGTGAAGGTTCTCCCACAGTGCTGTTAGGTAGGGAGTTCCAAGATTTTGACCCAGCGACGATGATGAAGGAACGGTGATATATTTCCAAGTCGGAATGGTGTGTGACTTGGAGGGGAACGTGCAGGTGGTGTTGTTCCCATGTGCCTGCAGCCCTTATCCTTCTAGCTGGTAGAGGTCACGGGTTTGGGAGGTGCTGTCAAAGAAGCCTTGGCGAGTTGCTGCAGTGCATCCTATGGATGATACACACTGCAGCCACAGTGCGCTGATGGTGAAGGGAGTGAATGTTTAGGGTGGTGGATGGGGTGCCAATCAAGTGAGCTGCTTTGTCTTGGATGGTGTCGAGATTCTTGAGTGTTGTTGGAGCTGCACTCATCCAGGCAAGTGGAGAGTATTCCATCAGACTCCTGACCTGTGCTTTGTAGATGGTGGAAAGGCTTTGGGGAGTCAGGAGGTGAGTTACTCATCACAGAATACCCAGCCTCTCACCTGCTGTTGTAGCCACAGTATTTATATGGCTGGTCCAGTTAAGTTTCTGGTCAATGGTAACCCCCAGGATGTTGATGGTGGGGGATTAGGCAATGGTAATGTCGTTGAATATCAAGGGGAGGTGGTTAGACTCTCTCTTGTTGGAGATGGTCATTGACTGAATGCACAATGTAGCAATTGGGAATGGACTGAATGCACAATGTAGCAAATGAGAATGGACTGTAAACACAAAGCTGCAAATGAGAATGGACTGTAGACATAAAGTAGAAAAAGCGAATGGACTGTAGACACAATGTAGCAAACAAGAATGGACTGTAGGCACAATGTAGCAAACGTGAATGGACTAGGCACAATGTAGCAAACAAGAATGGACTGTAGGCACAATGTAGCAAACAAGAATGGACTGTAGGCACAATGTAGCAAACAAGAATGGACTGTAGGCACAATGTAGCAAACAAGAATGGAATGTAGGCACAATGTAGCAAACGCGAATGGACTGTTGACACAATGTAGAAAAAGCGAATGGACTGTAGACACAATGTAGCAAACAAGAATGGACTGTAGGCACAATGTAGCAAACGTGAATGGACTAGGCACAATGTAGCAAACAAGAATGGACTGTGGACACAATGCTGCAAATGATAATGGACTGGTGACACAATGTAGCAAACGCGAATGGACTGTTGACACAATGTAGGAAATGTGAATGGACTGTAGACACAATGGCCGCGATCGGGTGCATTCGTGGCGGGGGGGCTGCGAAAATTCGGGATTCCCGGGGCGGGTCTGGAGCCCGGCTCCAACCCGGCCACTTCCGGGTTCCCCAGTGATGCGCTGACATGCGTGCGGAGCCGGCGGGGTGCCACCAAAAGTACTTAAACAGGTACTTCAGGTCATTTACAGACCTGATTGATCTGATATTTTAGGAGGGCTGGGATTTTGAAATTAACTGAGACTGTTTCCCGTACTGGGGGAAACACTCCTAGTTCAAATG
Organism: Heptranchias perlo; assembly: GCF_035084215.1. Classification (NCBI taxonomy): domain Eukaryota; kingdom Metazoa; phylum Chordata; class Chondrichthyes; order Hexanchiformes; family Hexanchidae; genus Heptranchias; species Heptranchias perlo. The sequence goes on along the minus strand of NC_090348.1, from coordinate 11,790,391 downwards.
GACGTGTTGCAGCCGTCAGCCTGTGGCAGCTGCAAAGGTCCATTTGACAGGTGTGGGGGGAGACACTCACTCATTGCAGGAGGCCACTCTGTCACTTGGGACAAAGTTTGGCCTCCACCACCCTCCTCCGAACAATAAAATTCACCAACATGCACACTTACCCCAGCGTCCAGACACATTTACCTACCTTGCGGACCCCCTCAAATGTATATCTTCCGGATGGGAGCCACTGTAGCTGCAGTCATGACCTTCTCAGAGGGCAAACAGCATCAACAGCCTCGCCGGCCACACTGTCCACCTCTGACACGTGGAGCTCCACAACACAGTGCTGTGACACATCCAGCTGCACAGCAGGAGGGAGGGCAACCACAGAGAGAGATGCGTCGCAGAGGGCACTACCCTGCCACAGGGTCCACAGACCGAGGCTCAGCTTCCTGGACCTCTCTGAGCAGCAGAGCACACGGAGGCTCAGAGTCACTTGACATGTAGTCGTGGACATCTGCAGCCTCCTTCATGCTGAGCTGCTCCTGGCTGGCCCAAGCACCATCTTCTTACCTGTCACTGTCAAAGTCACCACTGCCCTCAACAACTTCTCCTCCTCATCCTTCCAGGGTGCCACCGGGGACATCGCTGACGTCTCTCAGTCGTCTGCACAAAAGAGCCCTGCAAATACACCTACACCCACTCTGCAGTGACACAATGGGTGGCATCAGGTGTGAGTCTTCATAGTGATCCTCAGGAAAGGGCATTATTGCACAAACCAGACAAGATTCGCAAAGAAGTGGCAGTAGTGGTGACAATATAATATGTAATGTGAGTTGATCAGAAATTAAATATAGGTAAACACCATGACAAACCCTCAAACACCCTTCATGCTCACGACACGTTTGCCTTACGCTGCCTACTGCACATATGTGATGCATGCCCTGTGGCTGCAGCACAGGTAGTGGCAGGTTGAGTGAGGCTGACTGTGAAAGAGATGCACGAGAGGGTGAGTATGAGATAGAGCCATGAGATTGTATGAGGATTGGGTTGAGTGGTAGTGGTGGGATGAGTACTGGCGAGGTGAGTAAGTGCAAGTAAGATGAGGATGAGCTTTGAGTGGGTGTGAGGGGTGATGTGACAGAGTAGTGTTGGCAGTGCAGAAGGAGATGTGGGGTGGGGGTGGTGATGTGGCAGACAGAGTGTAGGGGAATGAGTAAGTGTACTCACTTCGGCTGACCTACTTAAGTCATTGAAGCGCCTCCTGCACTGTATGCAGGTGGGCGATATGTTGGTGATGCAGGTGACCTCCTCTGCCACCTCGAGCCAGGCCTTCTTGGTGGCAGAGGCAGGCCGCTTCCTCCCGCCTGCCGGGGGGAAGATCTTTGTCCTCCCCCTCCTCCTCACCCCAACCAATGATACCTGGAGTGAGGCATCATTAAACCTGGGAGCAGCCTTCCCCCTGGGCTGCTCCATGCTGTAATTTTTCCTATTTTCTGCAGCATCAGTCAGTGGAGGACTGCCCCTTTATATAGGGCTCCTCCAGCTGACAGACCTTTCTGCACATGCGCAGTCCGCCCGCTGCGCAGCTTTCCAGCGGGGAACCAGGAAGCCAAGGTAAGTGGCTCCAATTAGCCTGCGATTCCGTGCGGAGCAGACTGATTTCACCGGGCGCGTTACCCAAGCGCCCAGTCGACCCCCCGCTGAGAACCCGCCGCCCTGCTAATATCGAGCCCAATGTAGCAAATGCGAATGGACTGTAGACACAAAGGGCTCAATTTTGAAGTGTTGGCGGGTTGGCAGCTAGGGGGCAGGGTGGCAAACCCGCGTAAACAAAACTTACCATTTCCGATGCAATCGCATCATAATTGATGGTGATTAAAGTTCTCTCCAGGTTCTGCACCCGGCAGCCAGCCTGAATGACAGGCTGGCTGCCGACAGGAGCTGCAATGCGAGGGGTGGGGAGAGAAAGAGAGAGAGCAAGACGTCATCCGGCACTGGAATGGAAGATCGGGGGTGGGGGGAGAGGGGAAGATTGGGGGAGGGAGAGTGGAAGATTGGGGGGGGAGAATGGAAGATCGGGGGGGAGAGGGGAAAATTGGGGGGGGAGAATGGAAGATCGGGGGGGAGAGGGGAAATTTGGCGGGGAGAGGGGAAGATCGGGGGGACATCGGGGGAATGAAGAGGGGGAAATGGGGGGAAGATCGGGGACTGAAGAGTGGGAGATCGGGGGAACGTCGGGGGTGGGGTGAAGAGGGGGAGATTGGAGAGGGAGACATTGGACATTGAACAGGGTGGAAATGTAGGTTGATTTTGTGTTTTAACTTCGTGCAATGGTTTGTTCTTCAATTTATTTAGTTTCTTTTTACCTAATCTGACCCATCATGCTTTATTTCACCAGGCGTGAATCTGAAGCCATGTGAAAGCCGCCCAGGTAAGTTAGAAATCGCTCTAACTACCTACTCTGTCACAAGTAAAGTACCTTAAGTACCTCAATGAGGTACACTTGGCTCTTTAACTATCATCCCACTGGCTTTAATTGCATTTCTGCAATTTTCCCCCACCCCCAATGCACCCGCAATTTACGTGTAAAATCGAGCCCAATGTAGCAAATGAGAATGGACTATCGAGACAATGAAGAAAATGGGAATGGACTGCATGCAAAATGTAGCAAATTGGAATGGACTGTACACACAATGAAAGAATCATAGAATCATATCAAAGTTATAGCACGGAAGGAGGCCATTCATCCCATTGAGTCCACATCGGCTCTATGCAAGAGCAATCCAGCTAGTCCCACTCCCCTGCTCTATCCCCCATAGTCCTGCATTTTTTTTCCTTTCAAGTACTTATCCAGTTCCCTTTTGAAGGCCATGATTGAATCTGCCTCCACTACCCTTCTCGGGCAGTGAAATCCAGATCCTAACCACTCACTGTGTAAAAAAGTTTTTCCTCATGTCACTTTTGGTTCTTTTGCCAATCACCTTAAACCTACGTCCTCTGGTTCTTGAAGCTTCAGCCAATGGGATCAGTTTCTCTCTATCTACTCTGACTAGACTCTTCATGATTTTGAATACCTCTATCAAATCTCCTCGCAACCTTCTCTGTTCCAAGGAGAACAACCCCAGCTTCTCCAGTCTATCCACATAACTAAAGTCCCTCATCCCTGGAATCATTCTAGTAAATCTCTTCTGCACCCTCTCTAAGGCCTTTACATCTTTCCTAAAGTGCGGTGCCCAGAACTGGACACAATACTCCAGTTGTTGCTGAATCAGTGTTTTATAAAGGTCCTTCATGACTTCTATACTTTTGTACTCTATGCCTCTATTTATAAAGCCCAGGATCCCGTATGCTTTTTTAATCACTTTCTCAACCTGCCATGCCACCTTCAATGATTTGTGCACATATACCCCCAGATCTCTTTGTTCCTGTACCCCTTTTAGAATTGTGCCCTTTAGTTTATATTGCCTCTCCTCATTCTTCCTACTGAAATGTATCACGTTGCATTTTTCTGCGTTAAATTTCATCTGTCGCGTGTCTGCCCATGCCACCAGCCTGTCTATATCCTCTTGAAGTCTATTCCTATCCTCCTCACTGTTCACTATCCTTCCAAGTTTTGTGTCATCTGCAAATTTTGAAATTGTGCCCTGTACACCAAGTCCAAGTCATTAATATATATCAAGAAAAGCAGTGGTCCCAACACCAACCCCTGGGGAACACCACTGTACACTTCCCTCCAGTCTGAAAAACAACCGTTCACCACTACTCTTTGTTTCCTGTCACTTAGCTAATTCTGCATCCATGTTGCTACTGCCCCCTTTATTCCACGGGCCACAATCTTGATGATAAGCCTACCATGCGGCACTTTATCAGACACCTTTTCAAAGTCCATATACACCACACCAACCGCATTGCCCTCATCTACCCTCTCTGTAACCTTGTCAAAAAATTCTATCAGGTTAGGTAAACACGATTTGCCTTTAATAAATCCGTGCTGGCTTTCCCTAATCAAACCACACTCATCCAAGTGACTGTTAATTCTGTCCTGGATTATCGTTTCTAAAAATTTCCACAATGTAGCGAATTAAAATGGACTGTAAACACAATTTAGCAAATGAGAATCGACTGTAGACACAATGTAGCAAATGAGAATGGACTGTGGACACAATGTAGCAAATGGGAATTGATTGTAGACGCAATGTAGCAAATGAGAATGGACTGTATGCGGAATGTAGCAAATGCGCATAGAATGAAGACAATGTGTAACACATGGGAATGGACAGTATACATAACGTAGCAAATGAGAATGGACTGTATGCACAATGCAGCAATTGGGAACGGACTGTATGCACAATGTAGCAAATGAGAATGGATTGTATGCACAATGTAGTGAATTGGAATGGACTCTATGCACAATGTAGCAAATGAGAATGGACTGTATGCACATCGTAGCAAACGAGAGTGGGCTGTTGACACAATGTCGCAAATAGGAATGGATTGGAAAATGTATGCAAATAGGAATGGCCTTTGGGCACAATGTAGCAAATGAGAATGGACTGTATGCGGAATGTAGCAAATGCGCATAGAATGAAGACAATGTGTAACACATGGGAATGGACAGTATACATAATGTAGCAACTGGGAATGGACTGTTTGCACAATTTAGCAAATGGTAATGGACTGTAGACACAATGTAGCAAATGAGAATGGAGAGTAGACACAATGTAGCAAATGAGCATAGACTGTTGACACAATGTAGCAAATGAGAATGGAATTTAGACACAATGGGGGAAACATTGGATAAGGGTCCATTCTGGGCGATGGTAGTGCTTTCCCGTGCCCAACGGACCCTATGCAGGCAGCAGGTGAACTTCGTGCTGCCTGCTACTTAGCCTGAAATCTCCATGCAGCAAGCGCAGCCCTCGCTGCTGAGAGGCTGCACGGAGAATGAGGAAGTTGGAAATGGGGCGTGGACAGCGCACGTCATCAGCTGCCTGTACTACTTAAAGGTGCAGGCATATTTCCAATGGCAGATACACAGCCAAGGAGGAGAAGGGAGAATGGCATCACGAGTAGCTGCAAAAGCAAGAGAGCAGGCACCAAAATTCTCCGACAATGCTCTGGAGGCCCTGGTGGAAGGTATGGACCAGAGGAGGGCAGCCATGTACCCGCAGGGTGGCCGGAGACCGTCTAGACTACAGCTGCATAGGCATTGGCAGGCCGTGGCACAGGAGGTGAATGCGAGGAGCATTGCACCACACACGTGGGTGCAGTGCCACAAGAAATTTAATGACTTGACACGAGTGGTCAAGGTGAGTGAATGCAAGTGTCAAGTGGCACATCCTACCAACTGCACCAATACTCCATGCATGACACCTCCCGTCACCCACCCACCCACCAACAAACACTGCCCATCCATACGCAATGCTGCACCTCACCTGCACATAATACCACACTTGCAGGCCACACAACCACCACTCAAGTCACACAAACTGGCAGCTATTCAACCATGACAGGCACATCACCCACACACCTTACAGGACACTCACTGACACACTGTCCTCTGTTTTGCAGGAGAAGTTGGCATATAACACCCACCAGCAGGAGGGACCTGAGGCTGGACGAGCATGTCTACATGTCCTCACCCCCCTAAAGGAGACGGTGCTGCAGATTATTGGGTGGGCCGTTGTTGCAGCCGTTACAACGTGCCGTGCTGGAGGTCCCGGTCAAGGGGGTCTCTGCATATCTAATAATCCTTCTCCTTTTCCACATCTCCCTCCTCCCATAATCTTTTCTGACTCACGTGCTGCACACGCTGCCAGCACGCACCTCTTACTTGCTCCTCTCCCCATTCCACAACTCAACCTGTTTCCCTTTGTCATTGCAGATACCCACGAACACTTGGTGGCACCTGAGAAGGAGGAGGAGGAGGACATTGAAGCCACACCATCACTCAATCTGACACTTGCTTCCACCAGCTCAGAGTCAGACACTGCGTGTCCTTTAGAGGTTAGATTAGAGGAGGGATCTGCACGTGGTGAGACACCGAGCACAAGTGCGCAGGAGCTGGGGCGGAGGGAACGGATACCACAGGAGCCAACTTGCTGGAGGGCGAAGTCGCTCACTAGTTCTGCTGCAGAGGAGTCAGATGAGGACTTCGATGGGCCAGGCTACAGAAGACGGCTGATGGGTGTACACCAACAAATGCTTGGGGCATTGGAAAGTCTGCCAGAAAGCCTGCGCATAACGAGAAGGGGCATGGAGGAGTCCAGCTCCAACTTGGCGCAGGGCTTTGCGCAGAGCTTGGAGCCCATCCTTTCCAACATGGAACGGGTGGTCACCTCCATCAGCGCACCTGTGGAACCCACCATGATGCAGGGTCTGATGGCTGTGTCACAACGTCCATTGCAGCACAAACATCTGCCATCCAAGGTCTGACTGCTGCATTTGCAGCTCAGACTGCTGCACTGGAAGCTCAGGCTGCTGCTATCATGGCTCTGGGGACCACTGCGGAACAGGGCTCCCAGAGCATCACAGCACTCCAGCAATCCGTTCTCCAGCCGATCACCAGGAGTGCTGAGGCGCCGCCCCGGGAGAGTGGCAGTGGCGCCATGGCAATTGGACCTGCTGTCCTCTCTCAGGACGACAGCATTCCTCACCCCTCCCACTCCGCCAGTGCCCCTGTTGTTGCCTGTCGGCCAGCCAGGTCAGACTGCTGTAGCCTGTGCTGAGATGGTGCAGTCTGAAGCCGGGCCTTCCTTGGAGGATGACCTGCTCGAGGTCATCCTCCAAGGCCATCTGGACGTTCCTCCATTGAAAGCTAGCAGCCTTCCACCACCCATGCTCCAGCCACTGAGGAAGCACCTCATGGGAGCACTAGGATAGGTAAAGGCACACGGACAACAGGCACTAAGGGAATGCACAAGGGTGAATAGTTCTGTTATGTTTGCATATTTTCATTTATTAATCCATAAATGAGAGTTTGATTTGGCATTTGGTGGTGGTTTTTATTCATGCAATGAGCTGAGAGGGACACCAATGTGTAATCTGATGGAGGGCGATTTGATTGTCTTGTGGGAGGGGAAAGGTGAGGAATGTAGGACTGTTGGTGAGTTGGGGGATGAAGTTCCAATTATTGATAGTGGGCACAGATCAGGCGAGCACACACAGCCCTTGCAGACAAGGTGTGTGGTTCCTGCTGCAACCTTGCGTCTTCCTCCACCTCTTCTTCCAGCTCCACCCCCTCCTCCTGCTCCTCCTCAGCCTCTTCCTCCTCCTGCTCCTCCTCAGCCTCCAACTCCACCTCTGGCTCAGGATCTTCTGCAGTCATTGGTGGCAAAGGCTGGTCCCTCACGATGGCGAGGTTGTGCAGCATGCAGCAGACCACCATGAATCTGCCCACCTGCTCAGGGGAGTACTGCAGGGCTCCTTCAGACCAGTCTAGGCAGCGGAAGCATTGTTTGAGGAGACCTATGGTGTGCTCCACGATGTTGCATGTGGCAGCATGGCTCTCATTATAGGCATGCTGTGCACGTATGCATGGATTCCTAACCGGTGTCATAAGCCTTGTCGTGAGGGGATAGCCCTTGTCACCCAGTAGCCAGCCTTTGACTTGCTGAGTCAGATGAAAGATAGCTGGCACGTTGCACTGCTGCATGACAAAGGCATCGTGACTGCTCCCAGGGTAGCGGGCATCGACCTCCAAGGTGCAATGCATGTGGTCACACACCAGCTGCACGTTGAGGGAATGGAAGCCCTTTTGGTTGATGAAGATGGCCGAGTTGATGTCCGGGGCACGCAGGGCAATATGTGTGCAGTCCATGCCACCCTGCCCCATGGGGAAGCCAGCAATGTGGGCGAAACCACGTGCTCGCTCGTTCTGATTGTTTCTGTTGAGAGGAAAGGTGATGAACCTGTTCCTCATGTGGTACAATGTATCTGTGACCTCCCTTATGCAGCAGTGCACTGCATACTGCGAGATGGTGCACATTTTGCCAGCAAAGGCCTGAAATGCTCCTGAACCATAGAAATTTAGTGCCACGGTGACCTTCACAGCCACAGGCAATGCTGTCCTCGCCCTGCTCTAAGGCTGCAGTTGTGGCCGCATCAGTTGACAGATCTCAGTGACTGCTTCCTTGGTGAACCTCAGGCGTCGGATGCAATCCTCCTCGGTCATGTTGAGGTAAGAGAATTGATCCCTGAAAGCCCTCATTGGGTAGATCCTCCTGCTCAGTACCCTGCGCCTCCTCATCCTCTATCTCCTCGCAACTTGACCTGATGGGCATGGCCTCTCTGCATGCCCCCAGTCATGCTCAATACCCAACGGGAGCCCTAGCAGACCACCCATTGTTGGCAGGAATGTTGTTCCACCAGGGTTGTAACTTTCCAACCCGTAGGGCAATGCCTGCCAAAGCACTCTCAAAAGTAGTGTAGGAACTCTCAATAATAGGGAGCTTTAAAAAACACTTGCTACTCCTCCAGCAGCCAGAAGCAATAATCCAGCAACTAACCTGCAACACCTGCATGGCCCTTTAAATAGCGTTGGTGGGGGGGGTTCCTTCAGGCACTGTAAGAAACGTTTAGATGGTCAGGGATAAGACAGTGTGTTGAGTTGAGCGTTAAGGTCCAAAATTGTGTGTATCACTTTAAATCAGTGTTGCTCACTAATTGCAGCCATTTTCTCCCTACTTTACATGCTTCCAGTGTTCAGGATTAGCGCTTGCGCTAACTCCTATACCAAGATGGTGTCTGGCGCACGTCATGCAGGAAACGTGCGTACACATCCAAGACGCCAAACAATGGGCGTTACAGGGCCCAATTTAGCGCCCAATGTAACAAATGAGAATGGACTGTATGCACAATGTGGCAAATGCGATTGGAATGAAGACACTGTGTAATACATGGACAGTATACATAATGTAGCAACTGGGAATGGACTGCATGCACAATTTAGCAAATGGTAATGGACTGCAGAATGTAAACAATGGGAATGGACTGTATGCACAATGTAGCAAATGGAAATGGACTGTATGCACAATGTAGCAAATGGGAATTGACTATACACACAATGCTGCAAATGATAACGGACTGTTGACACGATGTAGCAAATGAGAATGGACAGTGGACACAATGTAGCAAATGAGAATAGACTATAGACACAATGTAGCCAATGGGAATGGACTGTAGGCACAATGTAGCCGATGAAAATGGACTATAGGCACAAAGTAGCCAATGGGAATAGACTGTAGACACAATATAGCCAATGGGAATGGACTGTAGACACAATATAGCCAATGGGAATGGACTGTAGACACAATATAGCCAATGGGAATGGACTGTAGAAACAATGCAGCAAATGAGAATGGACTGCAGACACAATGGGCATGATTTTACCTGGAGCCGGGAACTTAGCGGGTGGGTAGATAATTGCGTGGGAAACCAAGAAGTAATCTGAGCACTTTGAAATCTGTGATCGCAACTAAATTGAAGGCTCTTAATTTTACTTCTGGGTTTCGCGTCCCAAGTTTCGTGTACTATACACCCGCATGACACAATCTGAAGTCCACTATTTAAAGGGCCAATGCAAAAATGGATTTTGGAAGAGAAAGGAGAAAATAGGTATGTAAGCACATAGAGGAAAGGCAGCCCCTGGTTTCTCAGATGCATCCCTTGAGGCACCGCTGGGTTCTGTGAGAAGCAGGAGGGAGTATTGTACCCAAGTGATCGGAGAAAGAAACCTGGTTCTGCCACCAAGAAGACATGGCTGGAGGTGACAGAAGAGGTCAGCAGCAGGAGCACTACGTGCAGGTCTTGGTTGCAGTGCAGGAAGCATTTCAATGAACCTAGCAGGAAAAGTAACTACATTTGTTGATCCACCCACATCCTGTGTTGTGCAACACCACCTCCCCCCCCCTCACTCTGTGTTGGCTTCACACCAGTTAAGTTTCAGCATCAACCATCCTTCACTTTCTATGTACTTCCTCACTCCCCATTTGTGCACCCACCACTGCTACTCACCCCAATCCTGATGCAATGTGATGCATCGACATGATAGTCAGCCTTACCCAAAGCAATGCATCCATCGGGTGAATACGGCACCTTCAGTCACTCACAGGTCTGTTCTTTCTCCCCTTGTAGGAGAAGAGATCACAAAATGCAAGGGAGAAGACGATGATTGGAGGTGGACTGCCACAGATAGTGCAGCAGATAGATGCGGACGAGGCGGCCATGGAAATAGATGGGACAGTTGCATCCCTATCCATCTGAGATGGAGAGACTGGAAACCTACAAATGGCTGGTGACAGAACTTTAACATCTTTCACACACATGATGAATTTATGATGATCAATGACTGGAAAGATTGTCACTTTACAAATGAATAATTAATATCATTTTTTTTGTTTTCCAGGGCCCTCATGAGTTCAAGATTGTTGAGAGATGGAAGACATTGCTTCTTCAGAGGACCTCATTCCTTCTGAAGATGCACTGTCACAGGATATAAAGATATGCACCATTGCAGATATTGGCACTTCGATGGGTCATGTTAGCTAGATAGCTGGGTTGTCACCCGGTGATTCACCACTCACAAGTGAGCATGAGCAGATACTGGTGGCAAGAGCAGCTATGGGGAGCCCGTGTCAGGGGGCGCGCTCCTCTCCAAACTCTGCTGAGCTGGACACAGATGCTGAACCCTAAGGGCCATTGTTGAGAAGGAGAATGATTGAGGTTCAGATTCAGCTCTGCGAGTGCGAGAAAAAGTGCCATGCACACTATCCAAAATAATGGAGAGGATGGAGGAGTCCAACTCCACCATTAGTGGATTGTTGTTGTAGCTAAGTGTGAGAATGTCTGCAATGGAGAGAGTGGCAGCCTCCATTGAGCGTCAAGCATGGCTGTCATATGAGTCTATGGAGGCCATGACAAAGGCCTTGCAGACTTCGGATGCCAACATGACTGCTGCCTTAAACAGGTTGACAGAGACCTTAACCATGGCCTTACAACTTGGCACAATTGTTCACTGAACTGTTGTCCAGCAGAGTGGTTGGAGTGATGTGGCACTGGCCCGGGAGAGGGATGATGGCGAAAGGGGACATGGAAGTGGGAACTTCACTCAGAGCAATCCCACGTTGCCCGTTGCCCCCTCCACCCCAACCCAGCCGCCGAAATATTGCTTCCTTTCCCAATGGCCGAGTCTGCCCCTGCACAGGTGGAGGTGGAGCTGTTTTTGGCGGGGACCTCACGAGCTCCAAACCCAGAGGTCGTTGGCCATGAGGATCTCAGCAGTCAGGGCAGGGACCTGAGCAACCTGCCGATATCTCTGCTGAAGACATGGGGGATGCACCACATAGAAGTGGTAGAAAACGTAAACTTAAGCAATTGTAGTTCACTAAGGGTGTACACAAGAGTGTTTGCAGAAATGTTATGTTGTTAATTTATCACTTTTTTTATATTGGCACATTAAATTTATTGAATATCGCCACTTCCACATCTTGGACATTATTGACTCCCGAGTGTGAAATTGCCCTTTTATTTGCTTCATCATGAATGCCAAGACATGACACAACCCATTGTGTGGGTGGGCAATGGGTGTATGCATGACTGAAGGACTGTTTGGCGCAAAGGGAGGGGCGGGTGGGGGTGAGGGTTGGCGTTGGTTGTTGTTCCAGGCAGCCTGAGTACCTTAAATTCTTTATTTTGCAGCTCTCATTTTGAGAACCTGTCAGAGATGAGGGCATCCCTGGCATCAGAGGCAGCAATGTGCACAGCAGGTCTGGCAATGGATGGCCCATCTTCATTTTCCTCCTCCTCCTCCTCCTCCTCGTCCTCTTCCTCTTCTGCAATGTTGCCACCAGCAGAGGATGCTCGATAAGTGCCTTCATCCTCCTCTCTGCTTTGCTATGTTGTGCAGGATGCAGCACACCAAGATTATTCTGGACACCCTTGCTGGTGAATACTGAAGGGCTCCCCCAGATCTATCCAGGCACCTGAAGCACATCTTCAACAATCCTATGGCTTGATCAATGACACACCTGGTGGTCATGCGACTCTGGTTGTCCTGTTGTTGTGCCTCGTCGGTGGGGTTTCTCACAGGTGTCATGAGCCAAGTTTGCAGCGGGTATCCCTTGTCTCCAATGAGCCAGCCCTTAACTCGGTCTCCTGTCTGGAAGGTCTGGAATGGTGGACTCGCGCAAAATGAATGAATCATGACAGCTGCCAGGGAATCTGACACACACCTGCAGAAATCTCTTCTGGTGGTTGCACACTAGCTGTGCATTGATGGAGTGATAGCCCTTCCAGTTTATGAGGACTCCTGGCTCATGTGTGGTCCTTGGATTGCTACGTATGTGCAATCGATCGCGCCCTGCACCTGTGGGAAGCCAACCAGAGAGGGGAAACCCACTGCTCATTCATTCTGGCTGATGGGGAAGTTCACATAGTCAGACGCCCTGGCAAACAAGCCATCCTGTTCCTGTTCTTTATCCTTTAACTATACACTTATGTGCAGATGATTGACACATGATTGAAAATGTCATCAGTGGAGCCCTGGAAGAACCAGAGGTGAAGAAATTGAGGGCAGTGGTGACTTTAACTGCAATGGGCAATGCAGGGAGCAGCTCTTCTTGAAGGAGGCTGCAGATGACTGCGACCACCTGCTGACTCAATCTGAGTCTGTGTAGGCACTGCTTCTCAGAGCAGTTTAGGAAGCTCAGTCTCTGCCTGTATACCCTCTCACGTGGGTAGTGCCTCCCACTATGTTGGCCTCTTTGTTGGTCCCCCCTCTGCTGTTCTTCAGGTCTTGTTGTACACCTGTCTTGTACACCAGCAGATCCTAACACAGCATGAGGTGGATTTTCATTTTCCCCCTCCTCAGATGTCCTTTGGATTATATCCATTGTGCCCCCCACCCCCCATCCTGATCTTGTCAGTTTGAGAGGCTGCAACGTCTTCCTAAATCTGTCTCAACAAAGAACTCTCAGTCTCAACAAAGAACTCTTAGTCTCAACACTAGGAGAACTCTCAGCAAAAAGTTTGCCTGAGAGAACTGAGAGACCAGCTGCAATGCTTGAGCTTTTATTGCGATGTGTCAATCACAGGTTTAAAGGGCCAAATCAACTTCTGCATGAAGCTTGCCTCCATTTCACTGGCGAATTTGAGAAGCCATGGTTAAACCCGTGCAGATAGGGTTAAATTTGTTTCAGATTCAGAATCCACAAAAAATTACCGACCTTGAGTTTGAAGTAGGTAAATTGCCCCTTTAACGATCTGCCCGCCAGCATTAATAGGAGATGTGACTTCTGGGTTTCGGATGCGTGCGAACGTCCAGATCCGCCTGGGTTAAACCCGGAAGTGGGTGCGTTGGAGCCAGGATGCAGACCTGCTGATGAAATCAACAATTTCTACGACCCACCCGCCCCCATCCCACCTGTTCTTGGGGGTTAAACTTACCCCCAATGTAGCAAATGGGAATGGACTGTAGACACAATGTAGCAAATGGGAATTGACTGTTGACACAATGTCGCAAATAAGAATGGGCTGTATGCACAATGTAGCAAATGGGAATGGACTGTAGATATAGTATAGCAAAAGGGGATGGGCTAAAAGTACACTGTGGGGAATGGGAATGGACTGTCTTCACACTGTAACAAATAAGGATGGTTGTGGGAAACAGTAGCAAATGGGAATGGGTTATCACTGCATGTATAAAGGTACAGCAGGCAATTAGGAAAGCAAATTACATGTTGGCCTTCATTGCAAGAGGGTTGGCATACAAGAGTAAGGAAGTCTTACTACAGTTGTACAGAGCATTGGTGAGACTTCACCTGGAGTACTGTGTACAGTTTTGGTCTCCTTATCTAAGGAAGGATATACTTGCCTCGGAGGCGGTGCAACGAAGGTTCACTAGATTAATTCCTGAGATGAGAGGGTTGTCCTATGAGGAGAGGTTGATTAGAATCGGCCTATTCTTTCTGGAGTTTAGAAGAATGAGAGGTGATCTCATTGAAACATATAAGATTATTAGGGGGCTTTACAAGGTAGATGTTGAGAGATTGATTCCCCTGGCTAGAGAGTGTAGAACTAGGGGGCATAGTCTCAGGATAAGGGGTTGGCCATTCAAGACTGAGATGAGGAGGGATTTCTTCACGCAGAGGGTTGTGAATCTTTGCAATTCTCTACCTCAGAGGGCTATGCATGCTGAGTCATTGAATATATTCAAGGCTGAGATGGATAGATTTTTGGATTCTCGAGGAATCAGGGGATCTGGGGATCGGGCGGGAAATTGGAGTTGAGGTCAAAGATCAGCCATGATCTGATTGAATGGTGGAGCAGTCTCGAGGGGCTGTATGGCCTATCCCTGCTCCTATTTCTTATGTTCTTATGTTCTTATCACCACAATGTAGCAATTGGGGATGGACTGCAGGCACAATGCAACAAATAGGGATGGGCTGTATGCATACTGTAGCAAATAAAAGTCACAGATGAGAATGAAGCTCAGAGGATTTTTACTAGGTAAATTTGAATATAAAACCTAGGCCCTAGAGAGTATGCAGAAAAGATTTACTAGAATGGTTTCAGGGACATGGGACTTCAGTTACGTGGATAGACTGTAGAAGCTGGGGTTGATCTCCCTAGAACAGAGAAGGTTGAGATTTGATAGAAGTGTTCAAAATCATGCAGGGTTTAGATAAAGTAAATAAAGAGAAACTGTTCCCATTGGTGGAAGGGTCGAGATCCAGAGGACACAGATTTAAGGTGATTGGCAAAAGAACCAAAGGTGACATGAGGAAAAACTTTTTTACGCAGCGAGTAATTATGATTTGGAATGCACTGCCTGAAAGGAGGTGTATCGGATTCAATCATGGCTTTCAAAAAGGAATTGGATAAATACTTGAAGGGGAAAAAATTTGCAGGGTTATGGGAAAAGAGTGGGGGAATGGGACTAAGTGGTTTGCACTTACAAAGAGCCGGCACGGGCTCGATGGGCTGATTGGCCTCCTTCTGTGCTATAACCATTCTATGATTCTATGTTCCTTTTATTTTTCTCTTTTCCTATTATATCAGCAACAGATGAAAGTCAACATAAATCCAATCACCACAACGCATCTCCAGTTGAACTTTCGTCATGCCATTTCTTTTAAAAAAAATACTTATCCATTTCCTTTTAATATCTATTTTGGATCCTGTTTCTGCTATTGTTTCTGGTAGGACATTCCATGACCTAACAACTTTCTATGTTTAAAAAAAGGTTCTCCTAACCTCTCTCAATTATTCATTCTTGTTGACTGAACCTCCAAATACTAAGTAATAAAATATAACTGAGTGAGACAGAAGCTGAGTAACCTGCAGCAAAATAGTATCCTTCTCTTAGTCCTTAATGTGTAGAGGATAATTGTGTCCTCAGAATTGATCACTCTCTTTGATCTTACTGCACTGAAGAGTATAGCTGCACTTTACGAATGCACTAGTCAGAGTATGATTACTTTTGTTATGTTAAATGCAAGGGAGCTTGAGGTGTGAATCTTGTGGGACCAGCACTGGCGAGTCGATGTTCTTGAGAAAGTCAGTATCTGAGAAAGTCATTTTTTTTTAAAGTAAAGGACAAAACAACACAGGAGCCTCCTCATTATATTGTTCTTGTGTACTCTGAATATTAGTTTCTTGTATCTTTTGTAAGGATTCTTCTTGATAAACACTGTAGGTCATGTCCGATAAGAGCTCAGTAAACATTCTCTGCACTATTGAGTGGTAGTTAAATAGCACTTGCAAATGGCTTACTGTCACTGTTTTAAACAATTGCTTTCTGACCCCCAAGCAGGTGGCTGTGTATTTATGCATTGTTGACCTTCCTCTAGTGATGAGCCTATTACATTATGGTATGGGGTGGGTGAGGGGGAACTTATCCAGTCATTTCATCTGCACAAGTGCAACTTCAGTTGCCTGTTCACAGAGTTCTAGTGACAATGCTGTTGAACATATGACCCACATTGTCCTGCTCCCTGATTTAAGGGAAATGTGTGATGGCAAATATCAGTTCCAGAGAGAGATATAAAATATAATTTTTGTTTGGAAATGTAATATTTAGCCAGATAAGTACACTGTAACATTTTGTGTTCCAATTGCTTTTCTTCATTCTGTTTCCCTGAAGGAGCTGCTTGGTGTTACAGAACATCCTTCGATTAGAATAAGATAGCATGAGCTACATTCCAAGCAAGATAAGCTGGACATTAATGGTTGGATTGACATTAAAATCATCCTGATCAGAATTCTTCCCCTTTTTTCTAATGAGATATAACAATTCATCAGGGATCTCCCATCAACAGGTTTGGTCAAGAGTTAACAAATCCCATCCACTGAGGCAAGGAAGCTTGAAAGAAAGCTTGGCAGCTGATGGTCTTGCTCGATGACAAAGGGACAGTGGAACCAGGTGATGCAATGGGTTCACCACTTGCCTTTCAGCTTTGGGATCCGGCTTCGAATCCAACCCAGACTGATAGGATAAAAGTGTTTGCTCACTGTAAGGGTCCTATGTGAAATGAGCAATCTCAATCCAGTTCCCAGTGAGCATGCACCTACAGTACAAAAATACTCTGAATTCTGTACTAATTGGCAATGTTGCTCAGACAGGCTATAGGATGGTTGATGTGGAAAATGGGAGAAATGTCACACTAGTGGAGTAGTGGGTGCTCTTCCAAGGCTTTGGGTGAGGCACATTATTGGAGCAGAGTAGAGGGAGCTTAACTCTTGAGCTGGCTGTGTTATATTCCTGGAGGTGCCTGATGCTGACAAAAGAAAGAAAAATAGGAAGACTTGCATTTATACAGCGCCTTTCATGGCCTCAGGACATCCCAAAGTGCTTTACAGCCAATTATGTACTTTTGAAGTGTAGTCACTGTTGTAATGTAGGAAACACAGCAGCCAATTTGCACACAGCAAGGTTCCACAAACAGCAATGTGATAATGACCAGATAATCTGTTTTAGTGATATTAGTTGAGGGATAACTATTGGCCAGGACACCAGGGAGAGCTCCCATGCTCTTCTTCGGAATAGTGCCATGGGATCTTTTATGTCCACCTGAGAGGGCAGTCACGGCCTCAGTTTAACGTCTCATCCGAAAGATGGCACCTTCAACAGTGCAGCACTCCCTTAGTACTGCACTGGAGTGTCAGCCTGGATTTTGTGGTCAAACAATGGGTGTCTGAAATGGAAAGTGGTCCATTCCACAGCAGTCCCTCACCTTGATGAACAAAGTCAAAAAGGGATAGGCTTGTTTGCGTCTAATATCTTCCATAAGATCCCAGCTACCTTTTGGTTCAGTGTCAAGGACACAAGTATTTGATGTAATCCTAATATACATATTTCAAATCACTTTTGAAAAAAATTACATTATTCACCATACCTGAGAGTTTGTAAATTGACACTATTCTATTTGTTCCAGAAGTATTATCTCAGTACAATTTTAGGGATAATTCACGCACACAACACATACCCTAGTGTGTACTATCAGTGGCTGAAGCTCCCTGCTAATATCATGGTCCAAAAATCAACCCTTGTATCTGCATACATTTAGAATTTGAGCTGAAGTGGTGGTTGGGTTCAATTGAATAATAAGGCAGAAGAATAGAGGGAAACAATTCAGAGTTTATAGCAGGCACTGCCCCTCCCACCCCATTATAATTAATGGCTGAGAAAATTTATACTTAAAAATATTCTTGTAAGAAACAGAACATCAATAGAATCATTAAGTGTAAGTTTGGCTCAGCTGGTAAGACTCTTGTCTCCATGTTAGAAAGATGTGGGTCCAATACCTGCTCCAGGTCCTGATCACATAAAGGTACGTTCGCCAATCAGGTTGGACAGTTGGTGTTCCATGACCTATACTCCCTTCAAACATGGAAGCATGGTTGCTCACAGGGAGAGCAGGATTGGTTAATTTGCACTATAATCTAAACTGGTACTCCAGTGTAAGTACCGAGGGAGTGCTGCACTGTTAGACGATTAATATCCTTTCGATGAGATGTTATTCCGTCTGTTCAAGTGGACATTAAAGATTCAAAGGCACTATTCAAAGAAGACTGGAAAGTTCTCCTGGTGTCCTGACCAGTATTATTCCCTCAAACAATACCAACTGAAAAAAAACTCAAATTAAATCTCATTTTGGGTTGTGGGATAGTCCTGTGTGCAAAATGGCTATTCTGATATACTCATAGTTCCCACACTTCCAAATAATTAATTGTATGAGAACTATGTTGGGACATTTTTGAAAGAAATGGTATGGTGTCATCAATTCAACATAACTTTTCAACAGCTCAAACTGAACACTGCATTCTGAAGTTATTGTTTAAATTGTTATTTCTGAAGTATTATGGAATTAACGCTTGCCTTTTCAATATAAATAGTCCCCTTGGGTAGGATACTGAAAAACACTGTTTATTTAAAAATTCTGTAATTAAATATTAGATGAACCCTCCAGAATTAATATTTAAATAAAGAAGTCACAGCACCAAAGTTTATTATATATCTGAACTGTGCAGTTACTTAAGTTTTCAAAGAGTGTCAGATTTAGTATATTACTGAAGGTGTCATCTGTTGCAGCCTCATTTACAAATTCATTTGGATTTCACCAATCCCACTCACTTCTTAGAACATCCAGGCTGGGTTTGCTATTTAAGTTGTTTGTTTCTGAACAGTGCCAGAATGCAATTATCAATCAGTTCCCCTTTTAGGCACAGAGTTCTGTTGAATCAGATGAATAAACACTTCAATAAAATGTTAATAATTCAAGCTTCCTTCAGTCAATCACTCAACATGTAGTGTACAAGACTGTACTGCAAAGTAACAATTTATTGTTGGGGAAAAAAAAAGCCCAGCGTGTATTTCTCCGAGTCGCCACCATGTTACTGCTGGAAAGAACTTGCATTTAGATAGAGCCTCATTAGGTCCTCAGGTCTTTCCAAAGTGCTTCACAGCAAATTACTTTTGAAATGTAGTCACCATTATCACGTTGGCAAGTGTGGCAACCAATTGCACAAAGCATGATCCCACAAACAGCTAATGAGACAAATGACCAGTTAACTTATTTTAATGGTGCTGATTGACAGACCAATGTTGGCCAGGACAATAGGCTTCCTACTCTTCTTTAAATAGTATCATGGGATCTTTTATTTCTATTTGAACAGTTGCCTGGGATCTTTGTTCAATATCTCATTCAAAGATGACACTTCCAAAAACGCAGCACTCCCTCACCATTGTAATTTAAATATGTTAATGAAGCTGTGTGCCTCAGATATTAGCAGACTTTTACATTTAATGGCTGGGGGTCCATAAGACCATAAGAGATAGGAGCAGGTGTAGGCCATTTGGCCCTTCGAGCCTGCTCCGCCATTTAATAAGATCATGGCTGATCTGATTTTTACCTCAACTCCGCTTTCCCGCCCTTTCCCCATATCCTTTGACTCCCTTGCTGATCAAAAATTTGTCTAACTCAGCCTTGAATGTATTCAATGACTCAGCCTCCACAGCTTTTTGGGGTAAAGAATTCCAAAGATTCACAACCCTCTGGGAGAAGAAATTCCTCCTCATTTCCGTCTTAAATGGGCGACCCCTTGTTCTGAGACTATGCCCCCTAGTTATAGATTCCCCCATGAGGGGTAACATCCTCTCAGCATCTACCCTATCGAGTCCCCTCAGAATCTTATATACTTCAATAAGATCTCCTCTCATTCTTCTAAATGCCAATGGGGTTGAGGGCGGGTGGGAGTTGTTTTTTGGGTCGCAACCGCAACCCGGCTTTTTTCTGGGTTTAACGTTGGCGCAGAAAAGTACAGGCTTCCCACTGGGAATGCCAAGTCCAAATATTTTGCGGTTGCGACCCAAAAAAACAACTATTTTCAACTCCCACCCGCCCCCAACCCACCCGTTCTTGGGGTTTAAAATCACTCCCAAAGTGTCTGCAAAGGGATATTGACAGGTTAAGCGAATTGGCAAAAATTTGGCAGATGGAATATAATGTGGGAAAATGTGAAGTCATCCATACCCGGAACCCTTCCATACCCGGAATCAACCCAGTGAACCTTCTCTGAACTGCCTCCAATGCAAGTATATCCTTCCTTAAATAAGGGCTCCAGAATTGTACGCTGTACTCCAGGTGTGGTCTCACCAGTACCATGTACAGTTGTAGCATGGCTTCCCTGCTTTTATACTCCATCCCCCTAGAAATAAAGGCCAATATTCCGTTTGCCTTCCAGATTACCTGCTGCACCTGTGTGTTGACTTTTGTGTTTCATGTACGAGGACACCCAGATCCCTCTGTACCGCAGCATTTTGTAGTATTTCTCCATTCAAATAATATTTTGCTTTGTTATTTTCCCTCCCAAAGTGGATGACTTCACATTAGCCAATCCTCTATCCATGCCAGTATATTACCCCCAACACCATGAGCTCCTATCTTGTGCAGTAACCTTTTATGTGGCACCTTATCGAATGCCTTTTGGAAATCCAAATATACTGCATCCATTGGTTCCCCTTTATCCACCCTGCCTGTTACTTCCTCAAAGAACTCTAATAAATTTGTCAGACACGATTTCCCCTTCATAAAACCATATTGACGCTCCTTGATTGTATTGAGTCTCCAAATGTCCTGCTACTACTTCCTTAATAATGGATTCTAGCATTTTCCCAATGACAGATGTTAGGCTAACTGGTCTATAGTTACCTGCTTTCTGTCTCACTCCCTTCTTGAATAGAGGTGTTACGTTTGCGGTTTTCCAATCCGCTGGGACCTTTCCAGAATCAAGTGAATTCTGGAAGATTACAACCAATGCATCCATTATCTCTGTAGCCACTTCCTTTAAGACCCTCGGATGCAAGCCATCAGGTCCAGGGGACTTGTCAGCCTTTAGACCCATTAGTTTACCTAGTACTTTTTCTGTAGTGATAGTGATTATTTTTAGTTCCTCCCTCCCCTTGATTATCTACTATTATTGGTATGTTATTAGTATCTTCTACTGTGAAGACAGATACAAAATATCTGTTCAATTCCTCTGCCATTTCCTTGTTTTCCATTATTATTTCCCCAGTCTCATCCTCTAAGGGACCAATGTTTACTTTAGCTACCCTCTTCCTTTTTATATACTTGTAGAAGCTTTTACTGTCAGTTTTTATATTTCTTGCTAGTTTACTCTCATAATTTATTTTCTCCCTCTTTATTATTCTTTTAGTCATCCTTTGCTGGTTTTTAGAGTTTTCCCAATCTTCGGGCTTACCAGTAATCTTTGCCATGTTGTATGCTTTTGCTTTTAACCTGATACCATCCTTGACTTCCTCAGTTAGCCATGGTTGGTTCACCCTTTTTGTGGAGTCTTTCCTCCTCACAGGGATATATTTTTGTTGCGAGTCATAAAATATCTTTTTAAATGTTTGCCATTGCATATCCACCATCATACCATCTAATCTGTTTACCCAGTCCACTTTAGCCAATTCCACCCTCATTCCTTTGTAATTGCCCTTATTTCAGACCCAAGATCCTCGCTCTCAAACTGGATGTGAAATTCTATCATGTTATGATCTCTGTTTCCCAAGGGATCCTTTACTTTGAGATCATTAATTAATCCTGTTTTGTTACCCATTACCAGATCCAAAATGGCCTGTTCCCTGGTTGGTTTCCCGATATAATGGTCTAAGAAACACTCCCGAATACGCTCCAAAAACTCCTCCTCAGGGTTCCTTTGCCAATTTGATATGTCCAATCTATGTGAAAGTTAAAATCGCCCATGATTGTTGCATTACCTTTTTTATAAGCCTCCCTTATTTCCTGATTAATATATTGCCCTACAGTGTAGCTACTGTTAGGGGGCCTATATACTACTCCCACCAGTGATTTATTTCCCTTGCTATTTCTTACCTCCACCCAAATTGATTCGACATCTTGATCTTTTGAGCCAAGATCATTTCTCACTATTATACCAATTTCATCCTTTATTAACAGAGCTACCCCACCACCTTTACCTTTTTTTCCTATCCTTCCGAAGTGTTAAATAACCCTGAATATTTAGCTCCCAACCTTGGTCACCTTGCAACCACATCTCTGTAATGGCCACGAGATCATACCCATTTTTTTCTATTTGTGCCATCAATTCATCTATCTTATTACGAATGCTGCGTGCATTCAGATAAAGAACCTTTAATTTTGTCTTTTTACCATTCTTTCCTACCCCGGCCCCATTTACTAGTGCACTCTTATGTTTGTAAGCCCTGTCCCTTCCTGACACACACTGTTTATCATTTTCCTGTACTACTTCCTTGTCTGTTCTCTTTATAAATCTAAACTTCACCCCACCTGAGCCCTCCCCCACTATTAGTTTAAAGCCTTCTCTACCGCCCTAGTTATTTGGTTCACCAGAACACTGGTCCCAGCATGGTTCAGGTGAAGCCCGTCCCAACGGAACAGCTCTCTCTTTCCCCAGTACTGTTGTCAGTGCCCCATAAATTGAAAACCACTTTTCATACACCAATCTTTGAGCCACGCATTCATCGCTCTGATCTGATTTACCCTGTGCCAATTTGCTCGTGGCTCGGGTAATAATCCAGAGATTATCACCTTTGTGGTTCTGCTTTTTAATTTAGTCCCTAGCTGCTCTAACTCCCTCAGCAGGACCTCTTTCTTAGTCCTACCTATGTCGTTGGTATCTACATGGACCATAACAACCGGATCCTCCCCCTCCCACTCCAAGTTCCTCTTCAGTCCTGAGGAGATGTCCTTAACCCTAGCACTGGGTAGACAACACAGCCTTTGGGACTCTCGCTCTTGGCTGCAGAGAACAGTGTCTATCCCCCTAACTATACTGTCACCTACTACAACCACATTCCTTTTTACTCCCCCCATTTGAATGGCCCCTTGAACCAAGGTGCCATGGCCAGTTGCTCATCCTCCCTGCAGTCTCTGCACTCGTCCGCAAGAGCTCCAAGAACCTCATATCTATTGGACAAGTGCAGAGGCTGAGGCTCCTGCAATGCTACCTCCTGGATCCCCGTATCTGCCTCACTCGCAGTCACACCCTCCAGTCCCTCACCATGTGCCAATTCTACAGTATTTAGTCTAAGGGGCATGACTGCCTCCTGGATCAAAGTGACCAGGTAACTTTCTCCCTCCCTGATGCATCACAACGTCTGCAGCTTGGACTCCAGATCCTCAACTCGGAGCCGAAGTTCCTCGAGCTGCAGACACTTACCGCAGATGTAGTCGCCCTGGACAAAACTGTCCGGTATCTCCCACATATTGCAGCTGCAACACATCTCCTGCCCTGTCATAACTATTTTATTTATTTAATTGACTACTACAATGCCAATCAAATTATTTTTAGGTTAAATCAAGTACTGGGCTTGTTTAATTTATTAAATTAAGTTTAGTTTCTTTTTAAAAAATTAGTTTTATGCTATAAGTTACTTAGCCCACAGTCCTAAGAAAGAAGAAAATAGAAGAGAGACTCACCACCAACCACCTACCTGCCTTTCCTGTGACGTCACACTGCAGTTTTGTTTCCCAGGGCTCGGAAAATCGGGCAGCTGACGGGAGGCAAGAACGTGTGGATCCAGCACTGCTTGTGGGTCAGGAGGAGCAGGAGTGCTTGCCCACAGGCCCTCATCAAACGTACCGTGATCGGCCTCTCTCTCCACAATCTGCTGACCCTCCCCCTCCGCAAACCGCCGACCCCGCTCACAATCCGAAGCCCCCCAGACCCATGATCTGAAGCCCCCTCCACGATCTCCCCCCCGACCCGCGATCTCTCCCCCTGCAATCTCCCCCTCCTCACAACCTCTTACCCCGCGATCTCCCCCTCCCCTTGAACTCTTCCCCCCGACCTGTGACCTCTCTCCTAGCAACCTTCCCCTTCCCGCGATCCCCTCTGACCCGCGATCTCTTCCCCCCGCGAACTCCTCCCTGGCCCGCGATCTCCCCCTCCCTGCTATCTCTCCCCCTCCCCGCGATCTCTCCCCCACCGCAATTTCTTCTCCCATGATCTCCCCTCTGATCCCCGAACTCTCCTCCCCACGATCTCCCCTCCGACCCGTGATGTCTCTCCCCGCGAGTTCTTCCTCCCTGCGATCTCCCCTCGATCTGTGATCTCTTCGCCCCCCCCCCGATCGCTCCCCCTGCAATCGCCACTTCCTCGCGATATCTTCTCCCTGTGATCTCTTTCCCCCCGCAATTTCTCGCCCCCGATCTTCCCCCTGACCTGTAACTCCCCCCCATCCGCCCTTCCAACCTCAATCTGGCTGGCTGCCGACTGGGAAACGGAGAAAAAGAATTCAAATGAGGTTCTGCCGTTAAATTCGGCAGGACCCCCGCGTTACCTGCATTTCCAGGTTTCCTGGCCGCTACAAACCCCACCCCTGCAAATAGTGGGGGCGTAATAACTGTTTAAAACAACTTATTTCAGAAGTGTGTTTTATATTATTTTGTATGCTTGAAAAAAGTTTCAGTGTTGAAAAAGCTTCACAATTAGTCTGTGGTTATCAGTATGATGAACATAATATCTGTTTTGCAGCACTGTAATGCTGATTTAATGAAATGGCTTTTGAAGGGTTCATTAACACTTACACAACACGCTGCATTAAAAGCAATTTTTGCACGTACCTGTATTATTAGTGAGTGTGAATAGAACATTATTCAGTTCTTTATGAGAGCTATGATAACCATGTTTCTTGGGTTTTATTGGGGGGAGTGAATTTATGCACACTATAACTAGAAGAGAATCATAAAGGATCAAGCTGAAGGAATCGCTATCTGTCTCAGTCCATTTTTCCTGTCATTCCCATAGAGACTGTAATATTTTTCCAATGTCTATGTTCATTTCTAGTGCCAAACATTGTTTGAAATACAGTCTATTTTAAAATGATTCAATGAATACTTTAAAGTGCAGAATTTCCACTAAAAGCTAGAATCTCAAGTACTGTAAATAGCGGAACCAAAGTAGCAGTAATACTTTTTTCATATTTAAGTTAAATTGCAAGTGCATCTAGCTGGAATACATTCTGCAGGGTATATCTCTGAACCAGTGTTGAAATGTATGTTTGGCATTACAATTTCCAGTTTGGATGCTCTTAACTCCAATCTCTTCAGCTTATATCAGTTTTACTAGCTGGATCACTGCATCATGTCTGGTGGCATCCTTTTACCTACATCAAAAAAATTACATTCATCTGCGGTTGATTCTCTACAAACAGTGAATAAGACACTACTGTGATGGGTACATTAGTAGCAGAGGCACTGCAATGTAAAGAGAAAGACAAGGAGACTGGGCCACCATCACCTTTTCCCTATAGCTCAGTGGCACCTCATGTTTGAAAAGGATTGAACTGGCATAGGCTAGCTTGGTTACTGCTGGGTCACACCTTCACCATTCAGGAGGAGCTGCTTAAGTATCAGCTTGGCTCAGTTGGTAGCACTCTTACCTCTGAGCCAGATAATTGTAGGTTCAAGCCCCACTCCAGACATATGAGCATAATCTAGGCTGACACTTCAGTGTAGTATTGAGGGAAAGCTACATTGTTGGATTTGCCACCTTCTAGATAAAATTTTATACTGACAACTGATCTGCCTATTCAGGTGGATGTCAAAGGTCCCATGGCACTATTTGAAGAGCAGGGGATTCACCTGGTGTCCTGGCCTACACGGCACCATCAACCTATACCATCTAAAACAGATTTCCTGCTCAGTCATCCAGCTGCTGTTTGTGGGATCTTATTGTGCACAATTGACTGCTGCATTTGTCTATGTAACAACATAACAAAGTGCTTCTTGAGGACGTGATAAGACACAATATAAATGCAAGATCTTTCTTGCCTCAAGATTTGTTCATTGCTCCTTGAGATGGTTACCTTCTAGATATTGTTGTTGGATCTTCTGAACATTTCCAAATGAATATATTCATGGAACAATGAGAATAAATGTTTTAAGAGAACGTAAAACACTATGCTGAATGCAGATAGGCATAAACTTCAAGCTCTGTAAAATCCTAAAGACATCATGCCAATTAAGTATAAGACATTAGATAAATTTAATCTATGATCTGGTCATTACCTCATTGCTGTTTGTGGGATCTTGCTGTGTCCAAATTGACTGCCGCATTTCCTACTTTACAACAGTGACTACACTTCAAAAGTATTTCATTGGCTGTGAAGCACTTTGGGATGTCCTAAAGGCGCTATATAAATGCAAGTTCTTTCATTAATCCTGGATGCTTATAGGAGGAACAGTTCTACAGCATATGGATTCACATTCACAAGTTCTTTTAGTTTGTTTATAGTTCATAACATACACAAACTCAGCATATAGGGGATACAGAGATACTACAAAATGCTGCGGTACAGAGGGATCTGGGTGTCCTTGTACATGAAACACAAAAAGTCAACATACAGGTACAGCAGGTAATCTGGAAGGCAAACTGAATATTGGCCTTTATTTCTAGGGGGATGGAGTATAAAAGCAGAGAAGTCATGCTACAACTGTACAGGGTGCTGGTGAGACCACACCTGGAGTACTGCATACAGTTCTGGTGCCCTTATTTAAGGAAGGACATACTTGCATTGGAGGCAGTTCAGAGAAGGTTCACTGGGTTGATTCCGGGTATGGAAGGGTTATCTTATGAGGAAAGATTAAACAGGTTAGGTCTATACTCATTGGAGTTTAGAAGAATGAGAGGAGATTTTATTGAAACATACAAGATTCTGAGGGAACTTGATAGGGTAGATGCTGAGAGGATGTTACCCCTCATGGGGGAATCTATAACTAGGGGGCATAGTCTCAGAATAAAGGGTCACCCGTTTAAGACAGAAATGAGGAGGAATTTCTTCTTCCAGAGGGTCGTGAATCTTTGAAATTCTTTACCTCAAAAAGCTGTGGAGGCTGAGTCATTGAATACATTCAAGGCTGAGTTAGACAAATTTTTGATCAGCAAGGGAGTCAAAGGATATGGGGAAAAGGCGGGAAAGTGGAGTTGAGGTAAAAATCAGATCAAATCAAATCAAATTAGATCGGAGCAGGCTCGAGGGGCCGAATGGCCTACTCCTGTTTCTATCTCTTATGGTCGTATGGTCAGAGATACTTCACATGTCAGTACTTAATTGTTTAAAATAATAGTTTCAACTAGCAGTAAATAACGGTCTCTTGTCGGAGGACATACATGCACTGTTAGGGTAAATTCAGGGAGGTTGCAGTCCCAGCATGCAGCCTTGCTAGATGCGAAGGGGGCTTAGAGTTCAAGCTATAATACTAAAGCCCTGATTCTCCGACCTGCAGTCTCTCCAAGGAATACTGCATTTCAGCAGCAGAGCCTTGCTGAATATCCCTTGTTATTTCACAGAAGAATCAAAAGTACTTGCAAACAACAGTGTGCCAAAATTATTCTGTATTCCTTCTGATATTTCTGGACATACATCTCTTGAGAACTTTCTGGACATGGCTTATAATCAATTCCCCTCCCCCTTTTCAATATCTGAAGACGCAGACATATGTCCTTCATCAAGCACGCAACCTACGAGTTGCACATCATTTTAAATGTTGCTATCACTTGGCCACAACATACAACAGGCTTTAAAACAGAAGACCAGTAAAATACAAAACTCTATGACTCAACTCTCCCAGTGCCCCGGTGTATACATTCACCATCTGCTGTGGTTCTTAACTCTACTAACTAGGAAGACCCCAGGTTCAATTGCTGAGTTAGTTGATCTCAGCCAGGTAACTTTAGAGGTGCTAAGTGCCCTTGGGTTTGAGATGGAAAAAATCAGTTCTACAGGTGCTAGCAGCCCCTGGTACCTCACCCGAATGACCATTCTTCACGAGAGGCCCGAGAAAATGTCTGAGCCAAATCCTATGCTCACTTTACAGTCACATATGCACGTGTTGCAACAGAGTAATGATCGGGAGCAGGAACAATGGCTGATTGTCTCCCTCTGTGTGAATTTCTCAGTTACAATAACCTACATTAGTTAAGAAACTAATCTCTACATGCACAGTGCAACTGCTAGATTTCGATCCATTTTACAATCGTTCAACTGAAGCCTTGTGAGTGCTGGAGGAAGTTTGGGAACATGCTGTACATACGGAAGGAAATATTTCCAAGTACCATTGTGAAGCTATAGTATAATGTGCAGTGAATGGTACAAATTAAGATTGCAATCATAGATTCTGCATTGTGAGTACACAAGGACATTACTTTCACTGTGTATTGTATTTCAGCTTTCTGCAAAGCATGCTATTTCTCTACAATTTTTCTTCATTTCAATTCTCAGCTGTTTCATCTCTTTCAGTTCCCATGCTTTGATTTCACTGTATTTTCCGTGTTTCTCTCGTTTCTCCAATCAACTTGCTCAGTCATGGTTTTTCTTTTGATTTCATATTTCTATTTGCCTGCTGTTTTTGGACATTTCCCCGGACTAGTTTGATTTCCTCGGAATGGAGAGCACATGGGGAAAATGGTGAAGCATTTTTTGTTTTAGAAAATTGGAGGTATATAGATATGCATTAAACCTGTACGCATGACATTTCACAAAAATCAGACCTCCCAGTATCAAAAGCTAGACAGGTATGAATGAACCAAGGCTTTCTCATTTCTGAGACGCATGCAGCAAGATCAGACACCCGGATCAGTAAGCAGCCTTTCTCCAAACTCTTTCAGAAGGTATGCTCATTGACTTTCACTATAACATGCCATTTGTCTGGCTCCCAGGTAGCATGTAACAGTGAGGATCTTCTCTGGTATTGCTGTCACCAGATTTGTTTTTAAGTAAAAGCTTTCATTGAATTGACAGCCTTTTGGTGAAATAAGTCTCCTGGGAGGCCAAAGGGTTAACTCTTTAAGGCATACCATCCTTTGCAACATAGATATGTTCCTGTCCTATCTCATTTGGATTAATAAATTGGGATGCCCATTCCTCTGTAGATTTTGATGATGTTTTCACCGCTTACTGCAGGGTGACACCTGACAGGATCTAGTGATCCAGGAGGTAATGTAATTTTGATGTGAGATAAGGTGTCTGGACTGACTCATTTCTTCACCTATTATTATTCCATCTCATAGTAAAACCTGTATGGAAGATATTATCATAGCCTTGGGCTGAAATGCTAAATGTGATTCGCTAGGCTGCAATCACGTGCAAGAAAACTGTCTGCACTATTTCCCACCAATTCACGTCAATGGGCAATAGTTCTCAATGAACGTCCAGGAGAAATAGAGCCAAGACTATTGTCCACTAGTGTTGTGAAGGACAAAATATTGCCTCCAAAACAGATGCAAAAATGTGTCCCATTTTCTACATTAAATATAGTCCCTTAGCATTAACAGATACACAGATTACTGGAATACTTTAATTCATTCTCGGGATATAGATATTACTGGCCCATCTCTAGTTGCCCTGTTGAGCCTTCTTCTTGAACTGCTTGTGATTTGGTACAACTTTAGAGGCCAGTTAAGAGGCAACCATGTTGGTGTGAGACTGTAGTCTCCTTTCATCTTTCTCGGTGGTAGAGAAGAAACATTTTGGGAACACCATCACCTCCAAGTTCCCCTCCAAGTCACACACCATCCTGACTTGGACATATATCGCTGTTCCTTTATCATCATTGGGTCAAAATCCTGGAATTCCCTACCTAACACCATTGTGGGAGGACCATCACCAGAAGGGCTGCATCGATTCAAGAAGAATCTTCTCAGGGCAACTAGGGATGGGCATTAAATGTAGTCTTGCTAATGCTGCCCAAATTCTCGAAAAGAAATACAAAAGACTGCCACTATTATGAACATTAACAGATTAAAGTACATCACAGTTTATATCAGCAATGATATACCAAGAAAAATTTACACAGTGATCCACCTACTAGAATTCATGACCTTGAATGTCTGTAGAGGTTTTTCTGGAAATAATCTTTCGTTAATTAAAAAAGAAAAAGTGTCCAGTTGAACTGTTGTGAACCTTTCCACCCAGGAGAGCCAAAATAATTATCTGGATTCAGTATGAAGATGGTTTAAGAGTTAGGATTTGTGAAATGATGGGTTATTAAAATTTGCCTGAAAAATGTATCAAATCTGACCTGAATTAAGATAGAAAAACTAATAAGTCATGTTATACACCGTTACAGTACATTTTAACATATAAACTTGACATACTGGGCTCGATATTTACAGGGAGGTGGGGTGGGAGTGGGGAAGTGTGGTTGTGGGGGGGGCGGGGTGGGAGGTCGAGCCTGGAAATGCCGGCAATGCGGGGGGGTACTGCCGAATTTAACAGCAGGACCTCATAATCAGAATAATTTTTATTACTCTGTTTCTCGCCTGACAGCCGGCCAGAACACGAGGCTGACCGGCTGCCGGGCGGGAAAGCCAGCGGTAGAAGGGAATGGTCCCCAGCAACTGGGAAACATTGCCAGTTAGTGGGTTCGGGGGGGGGGGGGGGGAGGGGGAGTGTTGGACCAGCAATTGGGAGGGAGGGGATAATGGGAGAGATTGCGGGCTTGTGGGGGGGTGGTGGGGTCGGCCAATCACGGCAGAAGATTCGCTTGAGGGGCCAGGGGGTGAAGCACTCCTGTTCCTCCTGGCCCACAAGCATAACGTTAAAAAGCATTTACCTGCTGGATCTGGCATCTCCCGCCTCCCTTTAGCTGCCGGGTTTCCCGTACCCTGGGAAACCCATCCGGCAACCGTTAAATTTAAATCACTGCCAAGATATCAGGGACGGAACTTCATTTACATACTATAATGATGGACCCACCTCTCCAGAACGGGTTACTCAGACGCCCCCAAACCCGCCACAGTTAAAACGGAAACAGGCGCATTCACAGTGGGTTGGGAGTTGGGTTTTGCTGATTTAACCCCTCCCCCACTGCAACCCTCTCCCGCCCGTCGTTGGGGGGGGGGGGGTCGCGGTTTTCACCATTATCACCAGAACTTGATTAAGAATTCTGAGGATCTTGGGCACCAAGAACATCTGGGGCCTCTCTGCACCCCCCATACAACCCCCCTGATCTATTCAAACACAAACATTAGAAAAATGTATGAAGAAATAGGCCTTTGAACGTTAGCAGCCTGCATTAACAATAAAGCAAATCATAACATAACATACTATGTATGTTCCAGTGAATCCCCCTCCTGGCGGGGACCCCAAATTTGGCTGGGTCCCCTGGACACATGCCACGTGGGCCTGTATATTAATCTGCTCCTGATTATCACATGGCCCAAGCCTTAGTTAGTATTAACATAAGATTAACTTTAAGGCTTGGGTGGCTTAGAGGCTGCAACTCTAGAGAAGGGGACTCCCACCTAGAAAAGTGATATTTGAATCCTAGTTTCCTGAGGGGTTATAACTATCAGGAAAGACTGAACACACTGGGGCTCTTTTCTCTGGAGGGTGACCTAATAGTGGTCTTTAAAATTATGAAGGGGTTCGATATGGTAGACTTAGAGAAGATGTTTCCACTTGTGGGGGAATTCAAAACTAGGGTTCATAAATATAAGATAGTCACTAATAAATCCAATAAGGAATTCAGGAGAAACATCTTTACCCAGAGAGTGGTTAGAATGTGGAACTTGCTAACACATGGAGTAGCTGAGGCAAATAGCATAGATGCATTTAAGGGGAAGCTAGGTAAGTGCATGAGGGAGAAAGGAATAGAAGGATATGCTGATGGAGTTGGATGAAGTAGAGTGGGAGGAGGCTCGCGTGGTGCTTCAACACCGGCATGGACCAATTGGTGGAATGGCTTGTTCCTGTGCTGTAAATTCCACGTAATTCAACTAGCATTCATACTTAGATTTTCCCGAGAGGGTGATTTTGAAGATGCCAACTAGATTATCTGTGGGAGGGAATGGGTACCATCTTGGCTGTGAAAAAATACCTTCCAGTAACATTTCACGGTGTTGCCTGGTCGGTCAGCCATGGAGTGGTTTTAGAGAACTTTGAACAATCACAGACTAGATCATTCCTCCCTGCCAAAATAACAGCATACATGGAATTAGTGAACAATCCAGAGGAGATGGAAAGGATAAAAAAATGTAGAAGAGGACTTTAACTTCCAGGCCATTAAAGAGCAGAAATTGATCTTGATGAGAATTGAAATTAATAAATTAATTGCAAGAGCTCTCCCTACACAATTTGGGTCTTTATTAATACAGGGAAAAAAAATCTAGTTATTAATTTCATTTATATTTAGCGACTAATTTAGTCAGAAATCATGTCCACATTTATGCAGTTGTGCTTTTTAGTGTTCGAAGCATGACCAGTTTTTTGACTGCTACTGGAGTCAATAAAACAGAAATGAAAAAGTATCGACTTGGACACGGTGCTGACTTGCTCTTCAACACTGCGCCGTGGTTAATACTGGCTTGCTGTTGTACAGTTTGTTCTTCTAAAGCAAATAACCAATTCTGGACAAAATATTACAGCTTCGACAGGGGTGCAAAATAGGCGGAATCGGATTGGCCGCTCGTTATACACCTTCATCCCCCGATTGTCCTTTCCATTGACTTCAATGCCGAAATTGAAAGTTCTGCCCAACATTACTTTTAAAAAATAATTGTGTCTGGTGTTTAACGTGTCTGCCTCAAACAGTGAATCTACATATGCATTTTCATTATGCAATGAAATGTGTAGCGTTTTCATTTATTCCATAGATTCTTTATTGGTCTGACACAAGTGAGAAGCCATCAACGTGTGGCGGGGTCGGGGGGTCAAGTGTGTGAGAAACCCACAACTCCAGAATTGCAGTTTGCCTGTTAGAGAGTGCACATTTTATCCCCATAGAGACACACCCCACTTAGCCAGGTCCAGAGAGTTTTGGCACACATTGGCATTGCCAAGGCACAGGTTAGCACAGCCAAGGCTTAGATACCATACAAGTGCATACATGGATACTATTTGAGTTTAACCAGGTAAAACTGTGTAGTTTACAAGAGCTGCTTCCAGGTAGGATCACGCTACCCATTGGTCATTATCTGCCATTAAATGAAGCCAACTGGGAAGAATCCCAGTCACCTCCACCTCCCAGGTCTACCGCTCAGGTCCAATAGTAAGCCAGAATAGCTGGTCAATTACCAATAGTGCCCTGGAGTCCGGTTCTGCCCGATTCAGGTATTTGATGACCAAGTCTACCAGACAAGGTTGACCTGATTTTGAGCCTCCACTGCCAGGTATGCCATCTTGGAGCCATCTCTACCCTAGAGAGACTCCATTCACCACCACCCCCCCTCCCAGTAGATTAGATTGTTACTAATACACTGTTTCACCATGTAAATACATTTTAAAATGAAATATACATAGAAGCAAACATCTACAGCAAATGAAGCCATTCATCCCATCTTTGTCAGCACCAGCACTAATCTGTCTATTCTAATCCCATTTCCCTGCCCTTTCTCTGTATCCTTTTATGTTGTTCCTTTTCAAATATTATCCAATCCCTTTAAAGTGATATTATAGTTTCTGCCCAACATCCCCTTGTGAAATGTCCCTTGTTGTGATAGACCACTACGTGGAAAAAAATTTCTTCTAACTTCCCTTTTCGTTCTTCCAGTGATAGTCCTGAGTCCCCTTGTTACCAATTCACCAACCAGTGGGAACAATCGTTCACTGTTTGACATATGACATTACAACAGAATCTACATTGAAGAGATAGTAAAATTGCTAATTGTACACATTTAGAATCTAAATGACGTGAGCTCAGAAACTTGCATGGAGTCACTTTGGTATCCTTTCTTAAATTGTAAATGATTGAATTTTTGTAGAAATTTCCTTCGTCAATCTGCTGTTAATCATCTTTCTTTTTTAAGCATCTCTGTGCAAGTAATAGAGTCCCTAAACTAAGAAACAAGCTAACTATTTTAGCCCTATGTCTGTCACACAAGCCTCAATAACAATGATCTGTATATATGTCTGTTAACCTGTGTACAAGATACAAACAAAGCAGAAGCAGGAAGTGTAACATTTCAAAGTGCTTTTTCCAATAAAACTTTCAATCATTACCTACTTCTCATGCAATTCTGGTAGCATTTGAAATATGTTCTGAGTAAGTCTTCCCAAGAGCTTTCCCCCCCTCCCTAACAACTGATCTGTGATGTTCAAAACAGAACTAAATATCTCAGGCGCAAATTACTTCAGGCCTACAGAGCATGATTCTCTGTCATCTTCATCACATTTCACACATACAGAACTGATAACAGATTAATCTGTACTACAAATATTTCATCAGCCTCTCTGGCTAGGGCACCTTGCGTTAGTTAACCTCAGGGATAGCAGTTAGAAAAATAAATTTATTTAGACTATCTAGAAAACATGTAATATATAGGGGGAGAAAAGAGAATTTCCCACGTTGTTGTATAAAAACAAGTAAAGCAAGCTCTAGTTAAATTCTGAGCTCAGATTATGTACACTCTTTTATTCAATCATTGTATCGCTACGTGTCTGACATATGGTCAATAGTGCAATCTACTACTGATCAGAATAAACCAGCTGCCCCAGAACACCTTGGAATTTCATTACTTTGCTTTCAATGTAGTCCTTACAAGTAGGGACAAATTTAGAAACACAAATTCAAACCTGAGTTTTGTAGTATTTGACTGTTACCAAATGCCAATAACACAGTATGCCATAGTTGACATTTCAGATACTTAAAAGTACAGATTCTAAATTGCACCAGTTGTTTGATGTTCTGTATTTATATCTTCCTGATGCTTTACAATCCTGAATTAACAAGACACACGGCAAAAACTGTATATCGCAGAATATGATTTGAATTGAGATGGCTTATTTCATTCTAATATTTCACTCCCCATGTTTACACTCTTTGTTGGTGAGATTTAACATGTAAAAGAATGAAACTCTTTTTCATTTTATGACTAATGGCAATGCAAAACAAGGAAGACTGAAGAAGCCTCAATTCAGACAGTCAATTCAGTTTAAACCAAAATAATACAACTTCACAACTTGAATTAAACCACTAAAATGGAACTTGTTTTTTTGGAAACAAATATGGAAGAGTAAAGTTTGTTGTGCTGCTTATGAAAATAAAGATGAGAAAAATTCCATCAAACTCAGTCCCAAAATTATGATGGACACTCTTACAAATGCCTATTGATGCCCCTGCTCATGGCTTCTCCTGGCATCTAACCACAGCTTATTTTCCATTACATTGTCCTTTAGATTAATCTTCATTTATTGTCCAAAGTCAAACTCTCCATCCCCTCCATATGCTTTTGAGGCATGCCTCAGGGCTCCAACTAGATGCTTCAGGTTTCTCAGTTACAACACGATGAACTTCAAGGATAGCGACTGAAAGTTTCCACTGCTGTGGCGATTTAAGGTTCCCAGCACAAATGTACTGGATTCATCAATGGACTCTGTGTTCTCTAAATAGAAGCTCCTGCTCTGCACATCGGAGGACAATGTAAGATTCTACTGGTCTGTGTATACTGGTGACATACATGAATGATTCTCTGGGTGTTTTAGCCAACATTTCATTATGGGTGGATAACAATACCATTGCCTTAAACTCAGAAGATAAAAGGAAAATGTTGAAGAGTTTGACTGGATGGATTGCTGTTATTGCTCCAACCTTTGTTGTTGTATTCCTCAGAGAAACAATTCCTTGGACTTTCTTACGCTGCGCCGTCTACATGTCTAAAAGGGGTTTCCGCCTCACTTCCTGCCAAGTTATGGCGGTGCAGCAGCAGCAAGTCTGCGGTGCAATCATTTAAAAAAAATTTTGCAGTAACTACAGCTGAAATTGTGTGGAGATTCAGTTGCAAATATCTGCATTTGATTGCATGAGAAAGTTTATGTTCATATGAACATTTTGGGTATTTCTAAAAAAGCATACAAGATCCTTGGCTTCATAAGTAGAGGCATAGAGTACAAAAGTAAGGAAGTTATGCTAAACTTTTACAAAATTACTGGTTTGACCTCAGCTGGAACATTGTGACCAATTCTGGGCATCACACTTTAGGAAGGATGACAAAGCCTTGGAGAGGATGCAAAGGAGATTTACTAGAATGGTACTAGGGATGAGGAACTTCAGTTATGTGGAGAGATTAGAGATGCTGGGGTTATTTTCCTTACAGCAGAGAAGATCAATG
This sequence comes from Heptranchias perlo, assembly GCF_035084215.1. Classification (NCBI taxonomy): domain Eukaryota; kingdom Metazoa; phylum Chordata; class Chondrichthyes; order Hexanchiformes; family Hexanchidae; genus Heptranchias; species Heptranchias perlo. The sequence continues at coordinate 11,754,292 of NC_090348.1, read as the reverse complement.
GGAGATTCAATGGAGGTGTTCAAAATTATGAGGGGTTTTGATAGTAGATAGGGAGAAACTGTTTCCACTGACAAGAGGGTCGGTAACCATAGGACACAGATTTAAGATAATTGGCAAAAGAACCTGAGGGGAGATGAGGAAAATTTTTCTTACACAGAGAGTTATGATCTGCAATGCACTGCCTGAAGCAAATTCAAGAGTCATTTTCAAAGGGAATTGGATATGTATTTGAAAAGGAAAAATTTGCAGGGCTTTCTGGAAAGTGTAGGTGGTGGGACTAATTGGATAGTTCTTTCAAAGGGTTGGCACAGGCATGATGGGCCAAATGGCCTCTTTCTGCACTGTATAATTGTATGATTCTATGATATGGAATTAAGACTAGAATATGACAGTATTTGATTTTAAAAAAGCACACTAAGATGAATACCACTTTCTAGGTGAACTCCAACTTGATCCAGTAGGGATAACGTGATTCGGTATGATCTCAGTTTTCTCTACTTACATAATTATACAATTCTAATCATACACTAAAATCTCCACATGAAACTATCATTGGAGTCACAGTGAATTCACATAATAAATCATGACTATGATACAGAACACACATATGAACAATGGCTACGATACAGGACACATCTCAGAACAATAGCTATGATACAGAACACACCTGAGAGAACATAAGAGCATAAGAACATAAGAAATAGGAGCAGGAGCAGGCCATATGGCCCTCCGAGCCTGCTCCGCCATTCAATAAGATCATGGCTACGATACAGAACACACCTGAAAACAATGGCTATGATACAGAATACACCTGAGAACAATGGCTACGATACAGGATACATCTGAGAACAAAGACTATGATACAGGACACATCTGAGAACATTGGCTATGATACAGAACACAGATTAGAACAATGGCTACTTTAGAGAACACACCTGAGATCAATGTCTACGATACAGGACACACTTGAGATCAATAGCTACGATACAGGACACACTTGAAATCAATGGCTACGATACAGGAAACACTTGCGATCAATGGCTACGATACAGCCGGCATTCTATATTTTCTTACCATGATATAACCTCAAAAGTTTCTGTCCATGGAATCTGCAGTGTTGGAGCTCACAAATGCTTTAACTATATGGCAGAGTTTGGTCTTTGTTTAATTCAAGCTTCTGTGGCTTAAAAATGGGTGAAATAGCTTAAACATCCACTCTCTTCCCTACCGCGCATCATGGCTGCAGTTTGTACTATTTACAGGAAGCACTACAGTAAGTCGTGAGACTTCTTCAGCAGCACCTCCCAAACCCGCAACCTTCACCACCTAGAAGGACAAGGGCAGCAGATGCATGGGAACACCATCACCTCCAAGTTCCCCTCCAAGTCACATGCCATCCTGAATTGGACACATATCACCATTCCTTCATCGTCGCTGGGTCAAAATCCTGGATCTCCCTACCTAACTGCATTGTAGGAGCACCTTCACCACGTGGACTGCAGCAGTTCAAGATGACGACCCACCAGCACTTTCTCAAGGGCAAGTAGGGATGGGCAATAAATGCCGGCTTTGCCAGCAATGTCCACATCCTGAGAATGAATTAAAAAAATAAACAGCTTCAAATGGAGTGCCACCTCTCTGCTATCGGCATCCCTGAATATGGTGATATAACCACTGAACTCATTAAAAGGAATCCTTTGGGAACTGCTTAGATTGGATGATTTTATTCCCATCAAGAGAGAATGAGCCCAGATCCCCAGAGAAAATCAATAATGTGTAGTCCAGCTGTGAGTAACTTTATAGTTACAATTATGCTCTGGTCAAATCAGCAAAAAGATTCAGGGCAGGGGGAGGAGTGAATGGAATCCCTTTGTTTCTCAAGTCAGAACTACTATTTATCTGGACGAGGAAATCAGCTCCTTCAATAAAGCAAAAACAACTAAGATTAAAAGGCAGCTCTGAAACCATAGCTTGATGTTATACTTGCGATATCTGTGGGCTGTATTACAATGGAGTAACTCAATTTTCTCAAACTACCTCTCTGTGGAATAAGATTTTTCTTTAAAGCTTAGGGGCTTACCTGATGAAAAAAACAGCCCCCCCCTCCTCATCACTTTGCCTGGACGAAAAGCAATGGAGGTAATAGCCCTCCAACTGCAAACCATCAATCAGCCTCCTCTAGCATTTGAAGGCTTTTTCTTTGGATCAGTGCAATCCTGTTATATTTTGACTTTTACATACTAATCATTGGATGTAGATATCCTTAAGTTTGGTGATTATCATCTGGTAAGGAGCCAAAAAGATTTCGAATTTGTGGAAAGAAAATATAGCCATATGATAAGTTTGTTTATTTAGGGATTACTCATTTCTATTTAACAGCATCCTTCCATGATGTTAAATTGTCAGAGCAGATGAGTACTGACTTTATCAGGCTTAGTTTAGGAACGTTCCCGGTTCATAACTTTGGTTGGGTTTCCGAGCAGATACTTCATTTTGCGTGTGCGTGTGTGTTGTCTCACTCATGGACAAGATATTATTCTTATTGAAGTTTTCAAGATTCGGAAGGATATAGATAAACTGAACCATAATCAATTGTTTAACATGCCTGTGAATTCTGTAACCAGGCAGTGCAGACCCAAGCCCAGGAGGAGAAGGTAAGCAGACATTTTAGATTTAATTATTTCATATAGAGGGTGGAGAATGTGCGCAACAGACTGCCCAGGGAGACAGTGGACCGTGTCACAGAATTCATGAGGGAGCTAATAGATTTTTGACTAAAGAAGTGATTGAAACAGAATATAATATGGGATATTTTGAACTTTGTGACAATTAGGCCTGACTGGAATGGATGTCTCCAATCCTGTACATTCTCTTAAAACACCTTCTTGATAAAAAAAAATTCTCAAATACACAATTGGGTAAATTTTCTGAATTCATGCTGACATTGAGGTATATAGAATTACATAGAATGTACAGCACAGAAACAGGCCCAATGGGTCCACACAAGCCTCCTCCTTCCTTACTTCATCCAACCTGATCAGCATAACCTTCTATTCCTTTCTCCCTCATGTGTTTATCTAGCTTCCCCTTAAATGCATCTGTGCTAGTCGCCTCAACTACTCCCTCTGGTAGTGTGTTCCACATTCTAACCACTCTCTGGGTAAAGAAGTTTCTCCTGAATTCCCTATTGGATTTATTAGTGAATATCTTATATTTACGGCCCCTAGTTCTGGTCTCCCCCGCAAGTGGAAACATCTTCTCTACGTCTACCCTGTCAAACCCTTTCATAATCTTAAAGACTTCTATTAAGTCACCCCTCAGTCTTCTCTTTTCTAGAGAAAAGAGCCCCAGACTGTTCAGCCTTTCCTCTTAGTTCTGATATCAGCCTGAGGAACCTCATCTACCTTCAGTATGCATTGGAAAATCGCGGGCAAGTGGTCTATGATTTTCCAATATGCACGATGGCGGGAGAGGTTCCTCACCGATGATGGGCAAGGTTCCTTACCGATGGCGGGCGAGGTTCCTGACTGAGGCGGGAGAGGTCCCTGACTGATGGCGGGCGAGGTGCCTGACTGATGGTGGGCGGAGGTGCCTGATCGATGGCGGGTGAGGTGCCTGATTGATGGTGGGAGAGGTCCCTCACCGATGGCAGAGACTTGGAAAACTTAAGCAAATATTTCCATTGGTGTGAGTTAGGAGCACATCCCACAGATTTCCGATCGATGGTCTGATGATTTGGCTGCATGAATTATTGATGAGAACTGGGAGGAGGTGTGGGAGGCAACGCATTTGGATTCTACTTCGAAGAAATGAAAAAATAAACTCGCATTTACAATCATATTGCACAGAATAATTACGCAAGATCTCATAGGTCACCAAGGCATGTTGGAAATAATGTGTTGGAGTGGATAGCATGCAGATATATTTTTGATCTGCCCAATATTCAAAATTGTGGGCTGAAAGTCTTATGAAAGATGCAGCAAATCAAACATAAAGACTTAAGTCTCCTGTACTGCTGGTTTTCAAGGCAAACTCTCCAGCCATTCTTTGGATGATTTTGCCCACCCACCTTGAGGAGTGAAAGAAAATGACAAGAAACCAATACCAACACACTAGGGTTGAGCCTTGTATCAGCAATAATTGGGTCAAAGGCGCAAGTATATAATTGTTGTGCAATCAATCGCAAAGTGAGTCAATGCTTGTGCCATGGGAAGACTGGGAGCTGTGCTGGGAGTGGGGAGGGGGGAGGGGGGAGGGGGGAGGGGTAAAGGACTGCTAACTAAAATGATCAGCCATCATCCTCAACGGGTACGGTAGCATAGTGGTTATGTTACTGGGCTAGTAATCCAGAGGCCTGGACTAAAATCCAGAGTCATGAGTTCAAATCCCGCCACGGCAGCTGGCGAATTTAAATTCAATTAATTAATTAAATTCAATTAATTAAATAAATAAAAAATCTGGAATTAAAAAGCTAGTATCAGTAATGATGGCCATGAAACTACCGGATTGTCGTAAAAACCCATCAGGTTCACTAATGTCCTTTAGGGAAGGAAGCCTGCCGTCCTTACCCGGTCTGGCCTATATGTGACTCCAGACCCACAGCAATGTGGTTGATTCTTAATTGCCCTCTGAAATGGCCTAGCAAGCCACTCAGCTGTAACATCTCGCTACGAAAAGTCATAATAAGAATAAAACCGGACGGACCACCCGGCATCGGACCACTAGGCACCGGACACGACAACGGCAAAACACCAAGCCCAGTCGACCCTGCAAGGTCCTCCTTACTAACATCTGGGGACTTGTGCCAAAATTGGGAGAGCTGTCCCACAGACTAGTCAAGCAACAGCCTGACAAAGCCATACTCACAGAATCATATCTTTCAGCCAACGTCCCAGACTCTTCCATCACCATCCCTGGGTATGTCCTGTCCCACCGGCAGGACAGACCCACCAGAGGTGGCGGTACAGTGATATACAGTCAGGAGGGAGTGGCCCTGGGAGTCCTCAACATTGACTCTGGACCCCATGAAATCTCATGGCATCAGGTCAAACATGGGCAAGGAAACCTCCTGCTGATTACCACCTACCGTCCTCCCTCAGCTGATGAATCAGTCCTCCTCCATGTTGAACACCACTTGGAGGAAGCACTGAGGGGAGCAAGGGCACAAAATGTACTCTGGGTGGGGGACTTCAATGTCCATCACCAAGAGTGGCTCGGTAGCACCACTACTGACCGAGCTGGCCGAGTCCTGAAGGACATAGCTGCCAGACTGGGCCTGCGGCAGGTGGTGAGCGAACCAACACGAGGGAAAAACTTACTTGACCTCGTCCTCATCAATCTACCTGTCGCAAATGCATCTGTCCATGACAGTATTGGTAGGAGTGACCACCGCACAGTCCTCGTGGAGATGAAATCCCGTCTTCGCACTGAGGACACCATCCAACGTGTTGTGTGGCACTACCACCGTGCTAAATGGGATAGATTCAGAACAGATCAAGCAGCTCAAAACTGGGCATCCATGAGGCGCTGTGGGCCATCAGCAGCAGCAGAATTGTATTCCAGCACAATCTGTAACCTCATGGCCCGGCATATTCCTCACTCTACCATTACCATGCGGCCAGGGGATCAACCCTGGTTCAATGAGGAGTGTAGAAGAGCATGCCAGGAGCAGCACCAGGCGTACCTAAAAATGAGGTGCCAACCTGGTGAAGCTACAACTCAGGACTACATGCATGCTAAACAGCGGAAGCAACATGCTATAGACAGAGCTAAGCGATTCCACAACCAACGGATCAGATCAAAGCTCTGCAGTCCTGTCACATCCAGTCGTGAATGGTGGTGGACAATTAAACAACTAACGGGAGGAGGAGGCTCTGCAAACATCCCCATTCTCAATGATGGCGGAGTCCAGCACGTGAGTGCAAAAGACAAGGCTGAAGCATTTGCAACCATCTTCAGCCAGAAGTGCTGAGTGGATAATCCATCTCAGCCTCCTCCCGATATCCCCACCATCACAGAAGCCAGTCTTCAGCCAATTCGATTCACTCCACGTGATATCAAGAAACGGCTGAGTGCACTGGATACAGCAAAGGCTATGGGCCCCGACAACATCCCAGCTGTAGTGCTGAAGACTTGTGCTCCAGAACTAGCTGCGCCTCTCGCCAAGCTGTTCCAGTACAGCTACAACACTGGCATCCACCCGACAATGTGGAAAATTGCCCAGGTATGTCCTGTCCACAAAAAGCAGGACAAATCCAATCCGGCCAATTACCGCCCCATCAGTCTACTCTCAATCATCAGCAAAGTGATGGAAGGTGTCGTCGACAGTGCTATCAAGCGGCACTTACTCACCAATAACCTGCTCACCGATGCTCAGTTTGGGTTCCGCCAGGACCACTCGGCTCCAGACCTCATTACAGCCTTGGTCCAAACATGGACAAAAGAGCTGAATTCCAGAGGTGAGGTGAGAGTGACTGCCCTTGACATCAAGGCAGCATTTGACCGAGTGTGGCACCAAGGAGCCCTAGTAAAATTGAAGTCAATGGGAATCAGGGGGAAAACTCTCCAGTGGCTGGAGTCATACCTAGCACAAAGGAAGATGGTAGTGGTTGTTGGAGGCCAAGCATCTCAGCCCCAGGGCATTGCTGCAGGAGTTCCTCAGGGCAGTGTCCTTGGCCCAACCATCTTCAGCTGCTTCATCAATGACCTTCCCTCCATCATAAAGTCAGAAATGGGGATGTTCGCTGATGACTGCACAGTGTTCAGTTCCATTCGCAAACCCTCAGATAATGAAGCAGTCCAAGCCTGCATGCAGCAAGACCTGGACAACATCCAGGCTTGGGCTGATAAGTGGCAAGTAACATTCCCGCCAGATAAGTGCCAGGCAATGACCATCTCCAACAAGAGAGAGTCTAACCACCTCCCCTTGACATTCAACGGCATTACCATCGCCGAATCCCCCACCATCAACATCCTGGGGGTCACCATTGACCAGAAACTTAACTGGACCAGCCATATAAATACTGTGGCTACGAGAGCAGGTCAGAGGCTGGGTATTCTGCGGCGAGTGACTCACCTCCTGACTCCCCAAAGCCTTTCCACCATCTACAAGGCACAAGTCAGGAGTGTGATGGAATACTCTCCACTTGCCTGGATGAGTGCAGCTCCAACAACACTCAAGAAGCTCGACACCATCCAAGATAAAGCAGCCCGCTTGATTGGCACCCCATCCACTACCCTAAACATTCACTCCCTTCACCACCGGCACACTGTGGCTGCAGTGTGCACCATCCACAGGATGCACTGCAGCAACTCGCCAAGGCTTCTTCGACAGCACCTCCCAAACCCGCGACCTCTACCACCTAGAAGGACAAGGGCAGCAGGCGCAAGGGAACAACACCACCTGCACGTTCCCCTCCAAGTCACACACCATCCCGACTTGGAAATATATCGCCGTTCCTTCATTGTCGCTGGGTCAAAATCCTGGAACTCCCTTCCTAACAGCACTGTGGGAGAACCGTCACCACACGGACTGCAGCGGTTCAAGAAGGCGGCTCACCACCACCTTCTCGAGGGCAATTAGGGATGGGCAATAAATGCCGGCCTTGCCAGCGACGCCCACATCCCGTGAAAGAATAAAAAAAAACTTGCCAAAGAGATGGTTTGTGGCAGCATGAGGTTCCATCATACAGCTTTGGCTTTTCTTTTGCCAACTGGAAAACCAAATCCTTGGGCGGTCAGAAACAAGAGATTGGATCTTTCCTTTCCCAGGAAACAATTCATGTCTTTGCTGTTCATGCAGGGTGTGGAATGGTCAGTGACCTAAAGTTCTGTGGTTATCAAGTAGTTGAAAGGTCTATAAATCAGATACAAACAAAGTCCAAGTAATGCCTCTGATCACGAAGCAGGACCTACTTACAGTGAAAGTCAGGCTGCATTTGGCTAGTCTTGTCTGGGCAAAGATACCCTTTAATGGTCCAGGCCTTGTTTTGTAGGAACCATGTAAGTTCCCCAGAAGCTGTATGGTGATTTTTTATCAGAGAATGTTTGGTGTGCCTCTGAATCACCTTATGGAACAGTTTCCTAACTGTCCAATGCACCTTGTGGGTGATTCGAATAGGTCAAGCCTGGAACTTCAAAGGTGGAGCAATCTCTGAGTGAGTGCTGCACTGTCGGAGGTGCCATCTTTCCGATCAGACGTTAAACCGAGGCTCCATCTGTCCTCTCAGGTGGACGTAAAAGATCCCAAGGCACTATTAAAAGAATGGCAGGGGAGTCCTCCCTGTTGTCCTGGCCAATATTTATCCCTCAACAAATATCACTAAAGCAAGTTATTTGATCATTACTGTTTGTGGGACTTTGCTGTGAGCAAAATTGGCTGCCGTGTTTTCCCTACATTACAACAGTGACTATACTTTGAAAGGACTTTGGGAAGTCCTGAGGGCGTGAAAGACACTAAATAAATGCAAGATCTTTCCTTTACAAAGTGAAGGAGAACTGTTAGGTGAGAGCAGTGAGCCTTTAAAGCAGTACTTGAAGTTTCTGAGAGCTGCACTGAAGGGAGATTATGATGCATCTAGAGGCTAAGAGAGTCATTAAGGAGATGAAATGGGATCAGTGTGTTATGTTCATTTTCAAGAGTGCACAATTCAACATAAATGATTCTGAATCATTTTTCTGTTGGATAAAGTCTGTCATCAATTATGGTTGAAAGGGTTCATCTGGGCTTGTGCCAGTGACTGACAAGTACAGTGCTCTTCAACAAACCCATTAGGGCATCCTAAGGAGCTGGAGAGTGCACTATACTGTGCTGGTGTCTGAACCAACAGGTCACAATATGGGCCCATCTGCTTGACGATTTAAAAAGCTGATGGAGAGTGCTGTACAGATAGAAGGCCTTAATGAACCAGCTTTCTGCGAGAAGGTGGACTCCATGGGGTAGAAATTGGTATGTGATTCACCAGTTGTTCGGGCATAAAGTGGGCCCAACATATACCAATTTCTGGGTCCACTGAGATCCTGCGTCACATAAGTGTCATTACCATATTGGTCTTCACTGTTTTTAGGCATTCCTGGCAACCGCCTGAAATCAGTGTTGGATCAATTTAATTAGGCAAATAGGGTCCTACGCCTGTTTCAGGACCCTTCTGCAAAATTCGTGAAATACCAGATGGAGCTCTACAGTGGACTAATTCAGCAGTCCTTTAGGGCTGGAGGCTGCTGAAGAAATGAAAGGGAAAATTTCTCGTACTTCGCCCTCCAGTGGAACCAGGAAGGCCGAGAGTGCTACTCCCGGCTCTAAAGTACTACTGCGGGCTGCTGCCAGTCCATGTTCGACGCCCTGCGTTTCCTCCACTGACCTTCCCAGGAAATAACTGAGAGTTGCTGCCGGTGAGGCAGGAGGCCCAAATTTGGCTGAGCCGTCTCTGAAGGCGCGACAGGTGCTGGAAACTTGCCTCTATTATTAAAATGAGACCCAAAGCCCAATTTTGGGTGAGCCTTGGGCCTCTAGCTTCTGATCAGACATTAAACCCATCAGCTTGGGGCCGAAAACGAATTTTCAATGGAGATTTTAGGGCGCTATTTATGATTTCCAGTTTTCTTCCATGGCGGGGGAAGGGGCAGTGCTTGATACTGCAAGGGGCACAGGCACAGCATTTTCATGCCTGTGAGACAGGAGGGGCATTCTTACCCCTCCCACCTCCTTTTCTTGTAGTTTTGCCAGCATGGTGCCCATTTGTAAGGGCACCCAGAAAAAGTGGAACTTAAGGCCCTGCATCCAGCTCCTCTTGGATCAGAAGACAGGAGAACGGTAGGCAGCAGCTCTACAGGTAACTCTCTTCTCTTCCTTTTAGGGACATCAGACCAGGCATCCAGATGGAGGTTACCTGGCACCTGTTTTTGTACAGCAGCCATGCCCTGACCATGGCAGCTGACTTTTATGGATCCTTCTGCCGAGGTGATTGGTGAAAAGAATTGGGTGGGATCCCTCGTGGGCGGGGATCCCTTTTTGCCGTGGCATCCCTCGTGGGTGGGGATCCCTTGTGGGTGGGGATCCCTCGTGGTGGTGGCATCCCTCATGGGTGCGGGATCCCTTATGGATGGGATCCCTAGTGGGTGGGGTCCCTCGTGGGCGTAGGATCACTTGTGGGTGGGATCCCTCATGGGCGGGGATCCGTCGTGGGCGTGGCTTCTTCCTGCCCGATTTTGCTCTGTACATTGGGTTAAGAAATCGGAAAAAACTGCCCCGTTAACTTACAGGTGTTGAATAAGACTATTCCTCATTATGTAGAGATACTGAGGCACATATTAGTGAAAGGACATCTGGAATAAAGACTCATGATTTACAATGTGAGGTTGCAAACTGCAAAACTCATTTTATTATTATTCTCTGACATGGCATCTTCATCTTCTTCTGAGAGTCATAGAAATTTTAGTCGAGAAGGAGGCAATGTAGCCCTTCATGCCTGTGCATGTTCCTAAACACTCTGATCCATTTCTCTGCTCTTTTCTCGTATGTTTTTCATGTTGTGTTTATCTAATTCCTTTTTAAATACCATGATTGACTCAGTGCCAATAGCCACTTGGAGTAAAGCACCCTGCATTCTAACAACCCTTTGCATGAAAAATAACCTCTTAACCTCCTCCTCTGCATTTCTAGTGCTAATTTATGCACCCTTGTTACGAATTCACCAACCAGTGGAAATGAACTTTCACTGTTTACTCTCTCAAAGCCTTTCATGCTTTTTGAACACTTGTAACTGATCGTCTCTTAGCCGTGACATTTTCCCTTGTGCACTTGTTCTAATGAATCTCTAAACAAGCTGCTCATAAATAGATTCAACAGAGAAGAAAATATTTCGGTAAGTGTCACCAGTGCTATCCCTTATTACACTCCTTTGCTGACTGTAGTGTCAGTTTGGCTCAGTTGGTAACACTTTTTCCCTGGAGTCAGAAACTTGTGAGTTCAGCCCCCCTTCCAGATAATCCAGATAACAGATAATCTAGGCTGACACTTCAGTGTAACACTTAGGGAGTCCTGTATTCTTGAAGGCGCCATGCTTCAGATAAGATGTTAAACTGAAGCCCAGGCTACGTTAATTAGCATATGAACTGGTGTAAGTACTGGTGTGATTCACGTGTAAGCAGCTGAACCCCCAGGAAACTTGAGTGCAATAATGGTGTAATTGTTCCAAAGCACTCTACAGACTCTAATCTTCAGTACAAACCTGCAAGATTGACAGGTAAGATTGCAGCAAATGTTTTCTCGCTCAGTTCTGCTCAAATCTCTCCACAGCATCTATAACCCACATATTCATTCAGCGTTGGCAGCAGGATGGCAATGCTGGTGGCACCTGTGCTGACTGGGCAAGTAAACAGGGAGTGGGAGAAGAACAGTGAACTTCTCAAAGGAAGAGCATGCACAGCGCCTGCTAGTTCCATTTTCTCCAGGCATTGAGAGGCCGAGCCGAAAGTCCTTAAAGGGACCGCTGGAGGCCTCTCCAAAATGGTTTTGTTCTCTTTTGAAGATTCCCGTGGAGCCAGGAGGAGCAGGAGTGGTCCTCCAGGCCCCACAAAAACCTTCTGGCCCGCTGCCAGCCTCTTCTCATTTTCCCTCCCCCACCCCCACCATTAGCGCCCCCGCTGTTCCCCCCCTCCCCGCCTACCAAACAGACTAGAGCCGGCCAATCTTCTGCCACAGAAAACTGGCGAGCTGCAGCGGAGCACCTGTTTAAACCCCTCTCTTTGACCAAGCTTTTGGTCACCTGTCCTAATTTCTCTTTATGGGGCTCAGTGTCAAATTATGTCTGATAACGCTCTAGTGAAGCGCCTTGGGACGTCTTTACTACGTTAAAGGTGCTATATAAATGCAAGTTGTTGTTTAGTACCCACAACTCACAGGAATAAAGTTAAATGGTTCGGGACTCCTGACTGCCTCATTAAGCCGGGGCTCCGCCAATATCATGTCCATTTGGCGCCCAAGTTGAAAATGCACCCCCGCCCCCCAACCAACGTTTTTAATACAAGCTTCAATTTTCCATTTGGATAAGCAGAAGGGTTGACGTAAAGTGACCAAGGCAATGAGTGACCTTCAGGGTACATTAGTTTTCTAACACTTTCAGCTAAGTCAATTGGAACGAAAAAGCATAAAGCCACAGCATTGCACAGCAAAATGCTGGGAACAGTAGAGGGAACTTTGGCCTAAGCCATACCTTACCTGGGAACACTTGATTGAACACTGGATTTAGAATTCGAGCCAGGCTACAGAAGTTCAGGGCATCAAACAGACTGGGCTGAGAAAACTACAGGATCGACCAGGAAAGATAAAGTTGACATGTGACAGGTTGAATCAAGTCTAATGCTACCATTAGGAACCCATCCTGGTTAAAATTCTTGGATGATCATTTTTAATTGAGAAACCAAGATTAAAGGCCCAAGATCCACAGTGCCATACAGCAAGTAAATGAGAAGAAGAGACAAAACAGGAAATAGTGATTAAAAGATCCCTAGCTCAGGTTTTAAGAGGAAGGAAATACGGGGAAATAAGGATTTCCATGGTTTTTGAAGAATGAGTTAGTGCATGACACTCTGCAATGAGCCCTGTTTTTAACATAGGGAGCATGCAAGGAGGAGAAGAGCTTTTATGACAACATGTCTGCCACGTGGAAGGAAGAGAAGAAAGTTTGGATAGGCAGTCGAGCCTGGAATTTCCTGTGGCGGCATAATCGTCAAGTTACGCCAAATTTTTACGCAAAGCTCACGCCCATTTTGCCAACAGCAATTAACCTACCAATCTCATTGGCATACACCAAACCAAGAAAATCTGCGTAAATAAGTGGAAGTCAGCGAAACAATAAGGGCTGGAGCAAACACTTATAGCATATATTACTTCTTCAAGGATGAAAACTAAAGTTTGAAGCCATATAATTTATGGACATTAAGCAAAGCGGGGTAAAGTTTCGGCTCCTTTATGCCAGTAATATCAAGAAATCCGGACAGAATCGACTGAACCAGCGCAAAAGCTTGGGGAATTTTCAACGTAAGTGAGTTACACTCACAGGTGGAGGACTGGATGCTCTTATTATAAATGATTATTTTTTGTAATTAACCCACTTTCAGCTGTATTAAGAAAATTGCACCAGGTTACCACTCTTAAATACATCAATGAATACTTTTTAATGAAAAGGAAAAGATAGGAACGATTACATCTTATTGTGCTGCTCGATTGCACTGGTTCATAGAAGATTTTATGTTTGTGATTATGCAAATGATTTTTATTGTAAACTTGAACTGTAACCTAACCAGCACAATTTCGAGCGCATTTTGGGTGCAATTTCCTGAATTTTGTGAGTACGTAGATGAGCCTTGACGTTATCAGATGGGCTTGAATTACACTGGCAGCCACTGGGTTCTTTTGCTTTCTCAGAATTGCCTTATGTGGGTTACTCGAATGCAATTGCTGAAGTAGTTGCCCTTTTTTTTTATTCGTTCATGGGATGTGGGCGTCGCTGGCAATGGCCAGCATTTATTGCCCATCCCTAATTGCCCTTGAGAAGGAGAATAAAATAAATACTTTTTGGAGGAAAAAAAAGCAAGGTAACAGGGGATGCAATCCTAAGTCTTAATACCACTCTCAAATCCAAAAAAACTCTTGCCAAACAAGATAGTGAAGAACGTCAAGCACTTAGAAAGACTTGCACAACCTCAGGACGTCCCAAAATGCTTTATAGCTAATGAAGTACTTTTGAAATGAAGGGCTCGATTTTCGCACCCCCGAACGGGTGCATTCGTAGCGGGGCGTGGGGGGGGGGGAGGGGCTGCGAAAATCGGGGATTCCCGGGGTGGGTCTGGAGCCCGGCTCCAACCCGCCCACTTCCGGGTTCCCCAGTGATGCGCTGACATGCGCGCGCAGCCCCCACATGTGGGACTCCCACCGGCAATTAAAGCCGGCGGGGTGCCACTTAAAGTAATCAATTAGGTCCTTCAGGTCATTTAGAGACCTGATTAACACGATATTTTAGGAGGGGTGGGATTTTCCAAACAACTGGGACTGTTTCCCGTACTGGGGGAAACACTCCCAATTGAAATGGACGTGTTGCAGCCATCAGCCTGTGACAGCTGCAAAGGTCCATTTGACAGGTTGGTGGGGGGGGGGTTGGGGGGAGACCCTCACTCATTGCAGGAGGCCATTCTGTCACTTTGGACAAAGTTTGGCCTCCACCACCCTCCTCCTAACAATCAAATTCACAAACTTGCACACTTACCCCGGTGTCCAGACACATTTACCTACCTTGCAGACCCCATCAGATGTACATCTTCCGGATGGGGGCCGCCGTAGCTGCAGTCATGACCTCCTCGGAGGACGAACAGCATCACCAGCCTCGCCGGCCACGCCGTCCACCTCTGACACACGGAGCTCCACAACACAGTGCTGTGACACATCCACCTGCACAGCAGGAGGGAGGGCAACGGCAGAGAGAGATGCGTCGCAGAAGGCACTACCCTTGCCACAGGGTCTACAGACCGAGGCTCAGCTTCCTGGACCTCTCTGAGCAGCAGTGCACATAGAGGCTCAGAGTCACTCGACATGTAGTCGTGGACATCTGCAGCCTCCTTCATGCCGAGCTGCTCCTGGCTGGCCCAAGCACCATCTTCTTACCTGTCGCTGTCAAAGTCACCACTGCCCTCAACAACTTCTCCTCCGCATCCTTCCAGGGTGCCACCAGGGACATCGCCGACGTCTCTCACTCGTCTGCACAAAAAAGCCCTGCAAATACACCTACACCCACTCTGCAGTGACACAATGGGTGGCATCAGTTGTGGGTCTTTATAGTAATCCTCAGGAAAGGGCATTATTGCACAAACCAGACAAGATTTGCAAAGACGTGGCAGTAGTGGTGACAATATAATATGTAATGTGAGTTGATCAGAAATTAAATATAGGTAAAAACCACGACAAACCCTCAAACACCCTTGTGCATCCCCTTCATGCTCACAACACGTTTGCCTTACACTTCCTACTGCACATATGTGATGCATGCCCTGTGGCTGCAGCACAGGTAGTGGCAGGTTGAGTGAGGCTGACTGTGAAAGAGATGCACGAGAGGGTGAGTATGAGATAGAGCCATGAGATTGTATGAGGATTGGGTTGAGTGGTAGTGGCGGGATGAGTACTGGCGAGGTGAGTAAGTGCAGGTAAGATGAGGATGAGGTTTGAGTGGGTACGAGGGGTGATGTGACAGAGTAGTGTTGGCAGTGCAGAAGGAGATGTGGGGTGGGGGCGGTGATGTGGCAGACAGAGTGTAGGGGAATGAGTAAGTGTACTCACTTTGGCTGACCTACTTAGGTCATTGAAGCGCCTCCTGCACTGTATGCAAATGGGCGATATGTTGGTGGTGCTGGTGACCTCCTCTGCCACCTCGAGCCAGGTGTTTTTGGTGTCAGAGGCAGGCCACTTCCTCCCACCCACCGGGGGGAAGATCTCTGTCCTCCCCCTCCTCCTCACCCCATCCAATAATACCTGGAGTGAGGCATCATTAAACCTGGGAGCAGCCTTTCCCCTGGGCTGCTCCATGCTGTAATTTTTCCTATTTCCTGCAGCATCAGTCAGTGGAGGACTGTCCCTTTAAATAGGGCTCCTCCAGCTGACAGACTATGCTGCACAAACGCAGTCCGCCCGCTGTGCAGCTTCCCAGCGCGAAACCCGGAAGCACAGGTAAGTGGCTCCAATTAGCCTGCGATTGCGTGCGGAGCACACTGATTTCACCGGGCACGTTACCCACGCGCCCAGTCGACCCCCCGCTGCGAACCTGCCGCCCTCCTAATATCGGGCCCGTAGTCACTGTTGTAATGTAGAAAACACGGCAGCCAATTTGCACGCAGCAAGGTCCCACAAACAGCAATGTGATAATGACCAGATCATCTGTTTTAGTGATGTTGGTTGTGGGATAAATATTGGCCAGGACACCGGGGAGAACTCCCCTGCTGTTCTTCGAAATAGCACTATTCGATCTTTTATGTCCACCTGAGAGGGCAGACTGGGCCTCGGTTTAATATCTCATCCAAAAGACAGCACCTTCGACAGTGCAGCACTCCCTCAGTACTGTAGTGGAGTATCAGCCTGGATTTTGTGCTCAAGTCTCTGGAGTGGGGTTTGAACTCATGACCTTCTGACTCAGAGGCAAAAATGCTACCAACTGAGTCACCAGGAATAGAAAATTAGATTTCATGTGCCGCAATTCCTGCAATACACCCTATCAGAGGACTAGGCATGTCTTTTCTGCACGTTGTATTTTACAAACCATTACGAGCACCTTTGGGATTTTGGCAGACAAGCGTCAAGGACAACACTTGACAGCAGTGATTCAAATGAAGACAACTTTTGTGGACAATGTTCAGATTACATTGGGTCAGTGTCAATGCAATCATTTATAACCTCCATGACGACCTCATTCAGAATCACTTTGTATCAGAGAGGCAATTGCCTCTGTCTGGTAAAAAGATCATTGAGTAATTGTAGTTGGGAGATACAACAGCTGAAGACAGAAAAAGTAGCATTTGGTTGAGACTAGGTGAAAACTACAAGGAATATAAAATATCATGTTGGTTTAATGCATGAAGAGTGTAATAACTACCCTTTAAGGATGTTGAGTTTATTGTGATTGGCATCAACTACCTCTCCATCACAAAAAGAGTAGCTTTGTACATAGAAATAAAAGCACCAGGGAGATAAATGGCATAAGATGGGTACAGTGAGTGGATGGGCTTTTAAAAAAATTCTTAGAAGGATCTTAGCGATGAGTAACATTTTGTGGTAAAAGGAATCTTCATAAACAACAAGGTTCTCTGCTTTTATGGTCACTCTGAAATCAACAAAATGTGTAATACTATCTAGAAATCTATTCAAATCAACCATTAAGTTTCATATTCATCTTTTTTTAAGGGGCTACTTTGAACTGTCAGTAGTTAAGGCACTTCAAGCAATTACTCAGCAGCAAGTGCATACACTTTATAACCCAACCATGAATGCTGGTATATTCCAACACACAGTGTCTTAACTCACCATCAGCAGTAAGTTAAAACACCCCATTAAACGTCAGCTGAAATTATTCAGATTTACTGCCTGGGTGAATGGAAATGAGCGGGAATGAGGTGCTCGACTAATGCTATTGAATGTGATGCTGTACACTAGTGGCAATATAGCGGGGTGGGGGGAGTGGAGAATGGAAACCAAAATGAAAGTGCAAAGAGGCCATGTTTTTTCAGAAAATGAACGGTTTATCCTGGTCAATCAATTCCTCAAAAGTAAATACGCCTATTTTATCGCAATATCTGTTCTCCCAAGGGCACTACAAGACTTGCACCATGACAACTCATAAAACCAGCCAAGTTTCTACAATTCCGCAAAGTGCAGGGGATTGCGGGAAATGCACCATTTACTAAAGCAGGTGCTAAGAATGAAAATTGAATACAATTGGTCCACATAATAAAAAAAAAGCTGCATAGCCCTCCCTAAAAATGATAGAGATTGAAATTAAGTTGTGCAATATTGCTAATGAATCTCATTAACGTTTGCATGAAATTCCCTTGTCTATTTTAATGGCAGTGTAAATCCATTTACAATAAATGGGGCAATTCTTATGCTTATACAGCGAACCAAAGCATTTCAGACAGACCTGTAATATGCCACAAGTTCTGTTCAACTGATTAGTTAGCCTGATTGGACGATTACCAAACATTTCAATTTACTTGACATGGAAAACAACTTCCCGTCAAAGTCAAAACAGTCTGATAAGATGCAAAATAATTTTAGTAATTATGACATGGAGCATATTTAATGTGAAAGCGATATTTATTGTGTCTTTCTTAACCTACATGTTTGTAAAATTATGAATGTAAAAACCTTCAGCATCTGTGCGCCTCTGCTACACTTGACCTGCATGAATTATTTTGTGCCTCTCTGGCATCTGCAGTTGCCTTTCTGTATTTCAGTATTTATTTATTAATAAACTAATGGAACAATATCTTGTCACCACAGATGAGTAATCTTCAACCAAGTTCGAACAATCCAATCTTGAGAAAAATTGCCATTCTAGAGTAGGTCAGTGATGAGGTAAAAGAAGACGTCAAATCTTAGGTGAGTGGGGAATTTATAGCAACCAACAAATACAACACTGGGCACTGGGATCCATAGTGCATTGCTGAGAAATGGTAAGTCATTTAAGACAACTCTGGATCCTCCACATGACCTTTACTGAGGTGTCAGCCGTTGCCCAGTGGTTGCACTATCGCCTCTGAGTTAGAAGGTTGTAGATTCAAGTTCCACTCCGGGGACTTGAGCACAAAATCTAGGCTGACACTGAGGAAGTGCTGCACTGTCTTTTGCTCACTGTCCTGGTCAACATTTATCCCTCAACCGACATCACTGTAAAGCAGAATATCTGGTTATTATCGCAATGCTGTTTGTGGGATCTTGCTGTGCGCAAATTGGCTGCCATGTTTCCTACATTACAACAGTGACTACACTTCAGAAGTACTTCATTGTAACGTACTTTGGGACGTCCTGAAGTCATGAAAAGTACTATCTAAATGTAAGTCCTTTCTTTCTTTTACACTGCAGAAGCCACAAGATCAGGAGATGCATATCAGGGGATATGTCAGTCACCTGATACAGATATTGGCCCCTCAACACCATTCCAGAGCCTGTTGGAATAGCACATGCACCTGCTTTATCAGGTCATTGAAAATATCCAAGCTAGTGTTCAGGATGAAAGGACTTTGAGATTGACTGATATGGTTGTTTGGGCTATATCGTTCAATTAGACTAGATGTGGTTGACAGAGCAGGTTGGCTGTCATCAATCTGCTCACCACAACCAGCAACCTCCTCTACACAGCTCCAAGGTGTTGCCATTCAGAATGTGCTCAAGTCCCCTGTTTTCCTGTGACTGAGATTGTCTTCCATCCAGAGTTAACCCTTTGGGAAATATTTTGAGTAGCAGGTCCTCACAGAGCTCAGCACACAGCCCCTTGTGGATCTGTGAATAGAACAAAGTGACGTAACTTTAGAAAAATACATCATATTTAAAATGTAATTCATTACTGCAACAGTGTTTTTAATCATTATTTTACTGTGGCACAAATTACCCTGAAAATGACCAGAACTGGTGTGATAGAACTGTTAAACAATAAAGTATGTTTTCTATATCCTTTTATTTATAAATGCTACATAAGGTTGTAGTCAAGGTAAATTCACATATAGCAGTTTAAAAATAGGAATGTATTTTACCAATAATATTTTTCTGATTCTTGAAATGAAGAGAGTCATTTTTATTTTCCCACTTCCAGCACCAATGTCTTCTGTTCCTTTCCCCTGGCAGTTTTAAAAAATCCTTATTCACATGTAGATTTGAACCATTTTCTCTTCACATTTCTGGACGCTACTGCAACAGTTTCTGATATGTTCAAGCACATTATAAGAAATTATTTCCTCCACATCATTGTTGCATTTGTATATATTTCCATATTTCCAGGAAGAATAATCCAGTAAGATTTTGTTTTTAAATAACTTTCCATTAGTTCCAAACCTGTTGGTGGCAATAAATGCTGGTATGAATTTGACTGTTGGTTGAGTGAACCTTTTTTAAATGCATAACAAAAGTTAATTGGATTCACCGCTTAATAATTGACTTGAGTTGATATTTTTAATCCATTGACATTAAACATTTATTGTCAAGTTAAACCTACATTGGAATATGTAAACTGATGTTAATACCATCCAAAGTAATCATAACACATACATTTTTATAGCATCTCATCAGATCCATCTGACACATATCTAAGTGCTTCACATCCAATAAATTAGTTTTGAAGTGTTGGCACGGTTGTTATGTAGACAAACATAGCAGTCAATATGCACACAGCAAGATCCTGCAAACAGCAATTGGATGAATGACCAGTCAATCTGTTCTGGTTATAATGGTTAAAGGAGGAAATGTTGGCCAGGACACTGGCAGCAATGCCTCTTCATCTTCAAACAGCGCTGTGGGATCTTTCACATTCACCGCAAAAGACAGACGGTGCCTTGATGTAACATCTCATCTGAAGGACACCATCTCGGACAAAGCAGTGGTTCCTCAGTACTGCACTGAAGTGTCAGCTTCAGCCTAGAGTCCTGAGCCCACAACTTTCTGACACAGAGGCATCGTGTGAGATCTCTGCTTATCTAATCGGTAAGCAATTTCTAGGATTTTAAAATTATTTATTAATGCAAAGCATTTAAAAAAAATAGAAGTTAATGACGAAGAGTTAAAAGGGCTGATTTCCCACTCGAGCGCTCCTAGTGAGGGAGCACTGGTGGGGAAATCATGGGTCTGCAGCTCTAGTTTACCTTCCATCAATTTAAATAAAGGGAAGCTCAGGGGACGCTGGCCTGCAATTTCCCGACCAGTGCTCCTCGCTGGGATTGTCTAATCAGGGAACCAGCCCCAAGATAACATAGAATGTATAAAGCTATGCTTAAGAAAGCAAGTATCATCCCTGATGCATTACTGGTGGAAGTTTACATGTTTTTCTTTCATTCATTCTTGGGTGTCGCTGTCAAATTGCCCTGAGAAGATGATGGTGGGCCTTCTTCTTGAACTGCTGGTGGTTTGATACAGCTGAGTGACTTGCTGGGCCACTTCAGAGGACAGTTAAGAATCAACCACATTGGTGTGGGACTGGAGTCATATGTAGGCCAGACCGGGTAAGGACGGCAGGTTTCCTTCCCTAAAGGGCATTAGTGAGAGAGTTAGGTTTTTATGACAATTCAACAGCATCATGGTCACTTTTACTGATACAAGCTTTTTACTTCCATATTAAGTAACCATGCTCCCAGACAGTGGAGACCAGAATTCCAGCTCTGAATTTTGGGTTGACATCCAGCGGGATACTCGCTTGGTGTGGGTGTGGGTGTGGGTGTGGGTGACCCCCCCCCCCCCACTCCTCATCGCATGGGTTGTGGGAGTCCATAACCATCTGCCCTCCCCCCTCCGCCGTATAGGACTAACCATCCTGTCGGCGTGTATAAAGATGGTTATAGCATTGGAAGGAGCAGCCTGTCAGACTGTTAATCAACCTGCGAATCCGTCCACTACTTCACGCTAAGAGCATGAAGATACAATAACATCAACCAGTTACAGCAGCTTTTCCCTGTCTCCTTCCAACATGAGGTAGCATATATTTTGAAGGAACTTTTACTGGACATATGCAGCTGATTTGGATGTCTGTATAGATGACAACTCTGCTTATCTCTTCTGTGAGGAAGTAAAGTCCACCATCAGCAAAATGCTTTTCTTTAAGCTTCTCCTTGCTTTAGCTTACAAGGTCCAGGTCTGCATCATATTTTGAAGGTGCAAGCTAAGCTCCTTCCATTCTATTGCTCTTTTATGCATTTAAATTGAATTTATATATTTATCATAAATGGCTGATGTTACATTGTGGTAGTGCCACGGTACAAATAGTATTTTCAAACCTGCATATAGTGCCTTGGTTGAGTCACTGCAAATAGCAAATATAAAAGAAAGCTAAGTGTTTAAGTGCTGAAAGTCCACCCTTCAACACATAAACACTTTGTCACTGTAATCAATTCTCACTTCCCGACATCTGGAAAGGACAAGCGAAATCAATGGATCCATAAAATGTCATTATTTTAAAATCCTGTTTTCAAACTTAAACACATTTTCCTATGATAGTTTTTTCAGAGGCTCATTATTTTTAATCAGTTATCCCTGAAATCGTAATATAAATAACCATGCGCTGAATGATGAGAAAAATAACAATAGCCTGTGAGGAATATCCTGCGCGTTAGATCTGGTCATCTAAATGGACGATCACTACTGGGCTGACGTCTACAGCTGGCTTGCTCCGTGAACGGGAATTTTACATTGTATATATATGCTAGACTGTATAGATATAAAGTACTATACAACTGCAGTATCCAACCTGCTGCTCTAGGCCTGTGACCCTCAAAGCCCCGGCAACTCAATCCTACTTGTACGTATATTGCTATTGTCCTGTTTGAATTATGGGGCGGGGTGGGGGTGATGCCTGGAGGCTTGGGGAAGACTGCTTTAGTGTGGTTGTCTTATTGGTGGATAAATCCTAAAACGGAACAGCAAGATCTGTTTGTATCAGCAACTTGAAATAAATGCAAATTAATGGAACATAGATCTAAGGGTTACAAGTGGGGCCCCCGAGGCTCCATGATATGCCCCTCTGTGACCCAGGAAGTCAAAAGCTTGGATGCTCCTGCTATACAAGACGGCATTCTTTTGGAAATTATTTGAGCTGCTCTGTAGTTTTACAGATGCAGAGAAATGGCCTGTGATTCTCCAACAGCGATAACGATGTTGGCTACTTAATTCTGTTTTTGTAGGATATTATGCATCTGATTTCGTGTATGTGCAAAGCAGTGCACATTATTGTAGCCACTTTCCTGTGTAGTGTTTGACATGTGAGTAGTGTTGTCTGGGACAATCATCCTGTCATCTTAGTAGGATGGATTCATTCATTCAACGAGGACAGTAAAAGCATTGACAGCTCTGTGTTCCCCTTCAAACAGGGTTAACATTTAACACTGCCATTTCAGAACTGCAATATTCTTAAAAGCACTCAGTCGATTATGGTTCGAAAGTAGTCAAGTGGCACAATAATTGGAAATATGCATCAGGAGTGGACCTTGTCCACAGCTATTTAAATGAATGCCTCAAATAGAAATCAGCTCCACTTAACACTGTCATCATTTTTGGGTCCTACAGGGACCGTATCTATACAATAATGGAATGTTGTAGTCCTGTTTGCAGGATGGAGAAAAAAAACTGTCTGATTTCTAGGCTCAGAATAGCCCAAGCCGTGCAGACCCATAGATCTGCTGATGATGCCTACTCAATATTAGCTGGAATTGACCATTTGTTCTCTTATGAAATTATGACCAAAGTAGCTCTGTAATAGTTGCTAATATTGAAGCTGGACTTGGATATTTATGCTGGAACACAAGGGTCCAAAGAGAATACCACTGTTGGAACTTCTTACACTATTCTTCCTGTCTATGGAACCCTTCTCCAGACAGTCGTTACCTGGCATTCTAATCTATCTCAACACAAGTTTAAGATCAGCTTTGACCATCAGTAACTGCACCACAGTTTCTGGAGCACCCAGTCAGTGTAAGGAATCAGTGACTTAACCATTAATATCCCCAATTCAATTTTGCCAAAAGCACGCAAAATTGCAAGATAATTACAGAAGATTAATTCGGCCTACCTTAGTTCATCCATCGAAGACTCCAAAGCACCCCCAGTATCCAATTATTTCTTAAACAATTCCAGGGATTTCACCTCCACTACTCTATCCAGGAGTCCATTCTTGTGTTGATCACCCTTTGTGTGAAGAAGAACTTCTTGATATCAGTCCTAAATTTACTGGTTTGAATCCAACTCCCCTTGTCCTACTCTTGTCAAATAATTTAAAGTAATATTTCGGATTTACCTTTTCCATACTGTTAACTATTTTATAGATCTGTAAATATCTCTATGATCTCAGACATGTACTTTCAAGGATGAAAATCCCAAGTCTCTCCAGTCGTTCCTCATGACTCAGACCTTTGACATTAGGGATCAATCTCATGGCTCTTCTCTGCACTGCCTCCAGTGCTAGAATGTTTCCCTTGTATCTTGATGACCAGAACTTGGCACAGCACTCAAAGTGTGGTCTGACCAGGGCACAGTGCAACTTGAACACTGTAAAATCTCCTTTGACTTGTACTCTACTGTTTTGGCAAATATAATTCAACATTCCATTTTCTTGGCTGATTGCTGCTCTGCATTAGTTGGACATGTTGAGTTGTTGATTCTACTAAGACTCATGGACCTCTTTCACTTCATTGCCATTTTGACAATATTCATGGAGTATATATGTCACCTATTTCCTTTCCTACGTGCAGTACATTACACTTGTAGACCCAGTAAACACTAAGATCAAACTCATTAACCAGCTATCCTAGTTACAGTTACCTTCAGCTCCAGTCTGTTGCGGCACTTTGTGGAAAATAAAGTAACTCTAAAGCCACATGTGCTCTTCTATAAAACATGCTGGAAGGGAGCGCATCACTTTGCAATTGATTTTACAACAGTAGCCAGCAGAGATTATGGGCTCAATTTTCAAACGGAGCCGGGAACGGGGCAGGGGATCAATTTGAGGTTGGGAAACCCATTAGTACGGGTTTCCTGGACGTCCTTACGATTTTGACGTAAGGACGTCTTTTATTTTTTTTGTCGGTTTCCGTCCGACTGAGCGGCTGAGTGACAGGCTGGTCTCAGTCGGACGGGAGACCAGCCAGGGGAAGGACGCCTGCAGGTAAGTCTTTGTTTGCATAGATGGGGGGTGGAAACTGAGGGGGGGGGGGCATAGGTGGGCACGGGGACATGGGTGGGCATAGGGGTCACGTGTCATGGGGGATGGGATCGGGGTCAGTCATGGGGAGGGGGCAGGATCGGGGGTCATCGCGGGGGTCTGCGATCATTGAGGGGGAGGGTCGGGGGTCGGAGGATCAGGGTCGGGGTCAGAGGATCGGGTCAGATGTTTGGGATCGGGGTTCGGGGTCGGAGAATCGGAGTCGGGGGATCAGGGTCAGATGTTTGGGGTCGGATGATCGGGTCGGGGGCGGAGGATCAGGGTCGGGGTCGGAGGGGGACGATTGGGGTCGGGGGTCTGCGACCGGGGGGAGAAGGGTCCGCGATAGGGAGGGGTCCTCGATCTGGGGGGGGGGGGGGGGTGGAGTCGGCGCAGGTTGGCTTGTTGGGCCTGGGGAAGTACCCCTGCTCCTCCGGGCTCACAAGCTGTGCCTTTCTAGGCACTTACCTGCAGTCTCGGGCCTTCTCGCCTCCTTTCATGAGGCGTAAAGCTGAAGGCCTGGGAATCCCAGCCCCCTGAGGTTAAAAATGGAGGCCTGAAGCCTCCTTGAAAGGTTTTAAGGCCCGACCCACCTCCTGGGGACGAGTTCACTGCCCACCCCTCGTCCTGCCCCCGTGGAAACAGGAAATGGGTGGGTTGGAGGCGGGTTGGGGGCGGGTCTGAAATGGTGGCAATTTTCAATGCCCCCCCGCCGCCAACCCAACGGTTTTTTACTTTAAACATCGAGCCCTATGCCTTTTGCATTCCATTGGTTATTGAACAGTCAGCTGTGACATTCATTTCTTGGGCGACAAGAGATTTATAAAAACAAAATTGGAATACAAGAGCAACAGGTATCCTGCTCCCGATACCATCTCATCCCCATCATGACCACCAAACAGGACTGCTATTAGCATTGACAGTTTGTCATTTTTCTTTAAAACCCAGAGTGCCACAATCACCGACACTGTTCCACTGCAATGTAGCATGAATATGCTGCAGGTGTCACACGTCGAAAGTCTAGGTTCCCAAATTAGCTTCGACTAACACATGTCGTTCAGTGTGAACAGAATGTTTTCAATTCATCACAGGGTTCCTGGCAAGAAACTCGCATTACGGATAGGGAACATATTGGTGGTTTGAAGTTTGCCAGTGGGTGTTATGCTTTTCTGTCGTGCTGCTCCAGGGCAGGGTAACAATGGTGGAAGTGGCAGAAGCAACCATGGAGATAGCAGAGGTTTATTTTTATTTTTTTTAAGCTTTGCGTGTGGCTTTCGTCTGATTTGCGTCGCACTGTGTGGTGTCAATATCTGGAGTAGCCTCTGGAGAAGCAGATATGATTATCCTTCGGAGAGACAGTAACACGAATAGCAACAGGAAGAGTAGCAGCGGTGGTGGCTGATGAATCTTAAAGTCATTAACAGTGGAATAGGCAGCAGCATGAAATTGTTAGCTTGCACCAAATTAAAATATTTAAGCAGCTGGTAGTGACAAAGTGCATCCATCTGCGCAAACTGTTTCTTTTCCTGAATATTTGAAGTGATCACTCTAATCTAGAAAACACCAAAGACAGTGCTGTCTCTACCAAAGCTACAGTCCAGTGTCAAAATTTTCTGATCGCTCAAAGTTTGTGAATGAAGCATACCTCGATTGTAAGTCAATATTTGCCAGGTTATCCCAAGGAAACTATGTACAAAATTGCAAGACATCGACTACTTAAAAAAAAACTTATTGAAATCCAAACCAAGCAAAGCCTGGTTTTGCCTCTTGATCAAACTGACTAAATTCAGATTTCAGGCACAGATTTGCACTCTTCTCACAATAAACCACTGTTTGAGATGACTAAACATAGCTCGCTATCAACCAGGTATTAGTAGAGCGACATAGCTGTAGACATTATTGACCCAAGACTAATATTGTTAAGGGATTAGATGGAGATGATCAGGACACCCTAAACAAAATCAGTGGAGCCAAACCTGTCCTAGTATGGCATACTTTGGATAAATACAGGTCTGATAAAGCACAGAATTCCTTTCTAACAAAACCACTTCCTATTCATTGCTATTGTACAGAACTACAAGCATAAAAAATTCCAATCTATGTATTAATATACTCTGATCAGTGTATTCTATATGTGATATACTCTGATTGGTGTATTAATACACATTGCTAGACTCTGATCAGTGCATTAGTATACTCCGATTGGTATATTACTATGTTCTGATACACTCTGATCGGTGTATTAACTCTGATGTACACTTTGATCTACTTCCAGTGTCTGAGTGTGGAAATATTGGGTGTGTCTTAGATATTCTGCTGGGTACTGCTGGTCGCTCCCGTAAGTGGTTCTAGTGTCTTACATTCAAGAACATCTTTCATACTGCCCAATATCTAATTATACAGAGGTGTAACAATAGAACCCCTTGGGATTTGAACTGGATCCTGTACCTTCACAAACACTTCTCCAATCCTTCAGTAGGTGGACTAAGAACACTTGGGTGAGACGAGGCCAGATATGAACCATTAAGTACTTTATAGACAGCAAGTGAATATACAAGGTAAAAGTTGTAAACAAACCTCACTTACTTCAGTCCATCTCACTTCTCTCCTTGAAGAATGAGAAAAAAATAATAAGCCACATGCCATTTCCCTTTCATGGGCTGACTTACTTGTATTTGACACTACCTTTCTTTCTAGACAATTTCTAACCGCAAAAGCTGACCTCCTGATTCTTAGTTTCAAGCTCAAGGCTAAGGCCTGCCCCTTGTAGTCTCCTGTTAAAAACCTTGCTACCTGCCCACATGTCTCCCTTCTTTCTTTCCTCTCCCTGAAGTGAAACGGCAGTGCCTCTGACTCCTTCCCTCTTCAGGGATTTGCCAGTGGGCCTATCAGCCAACCTGACTCCCTCTCTCCTAAGGTTCTATTCTCAGCAGGCACTTCATGCTTTGCTCACATGAATAAATCCATCCTCACAATAATCGGTGTGAATGTTTTGTTAGGTGACCTGAGATAAAATTCTATCTCTGGTCATTGTAGAAACCTTTACATTGCTTGGCTCATTAATACCTCAACCCCTGCCCCTCGCACCCCCCCTCCCTCCCTCTGTCTCAG
Organism: Heptranchias perlo; assembly: GCF_035084215.1. Lineage (NCBI taxonomy): Eukaryota > Metazoa > Chordata > Chondrichthyes > Hexanchiformes > Hexanchidae > Heptranchias > Heptranchias perlo. The sequence goes on along the minus strand of NC_090348.1, from coordinate 11,726,753 downwards.
AGACTGCAGCCTGTGTCATTGTAAACCTGTGCAAATTCACTTTCTTTTAAAGCACAACACTTAACCATAACTCATTCCCAAATCCTTTCAGTTAAAAAAAAGATCAAATATCCCAAAATGTGATAATTAATATACTCTGATCAGTATATTACTCTACTCTGATTTATCCTGATTGGTATATTGTATTGTGACACTGGTTTATTGGTATACTATGATCGGTGTATTAGTATACTCTGATCAATGTATTAGTATAGTCTAATTGAAGTATTAGTATATTGTGGTATACTCCAATCTGTGTATTGGCGTACTCTGATATACTCTGATTTGTGTATTAAAATATGTATTTGTATACTCCGGTGTTTAAAGTTCAGCACACGATAAATAAGTCATTGCTTTCTGAGCCACAGATGTGATATTAAATTTAATTGACACATTTTCTCTTTGTTTTGTTTGCATTTTGTGTTTTTCCTTTAATGTGCTTTGTGCCCTCTAGTTTTCCCTCATTTCTCTTTTTTTGCACTTTCCTCTTTTTCCACGAACTAATTTCTTTCAGATTTTATGTTTTAATATTCTTTCATCAATTTATATTGCTTTAGTGAGAGCTGAAAGAACCCAGTACAACGATGATTCGGGCTCCCTGTCTGTGTATAAATGTAACCGGAATGAATGCATTGTGAGACAACGCAAGAAATGGGAAATATTGTTTTTGGCAAATTAGAAATAATTGCAATTGCAAAGCGATATTGATTTCCAGCATTGTCTGTCATCAGGAAAAAGGAGTCAATATCTTGAAAAAAAACTCTTCTCTGATTGAGGAATGCGCGTGGAGTCAGACGTGGCAATGGATCTTAAACAAAAGTGAACATTTGTGATGCAGCAAAAGTAAATTAGGGGATATGGCATTACAACAATGGATGTTCGTAACACAACAGTGCACCATATTTCAGAGGTATGGAAGGTCTGTTTACATCTGTCCATCTCTTTGTGTGTTACTATCATCTGAGTCCAATTCATCATATTCGTTTTTCAGTTCTTATAGTTGGTGGGGGAGAATGAGTCATACAGCGGACTGCAATTTCAATCCAGTCCAGACTCATGGGATGGAGGTCTCCTCTTTCTACTGGATGTAAGGATATGTAAAATTAAGTTTGGACAGTCTCAACTCAGTTTCAAGTGAGTCCCACAGTGCTCTACCTAAGTTGCAAATTCTTACCCAAAGGAATGGCTGGTGTGTAAAGTGAAAAATTCATACTGGAGTAGCTGGGCAGGGGAAAAGGATGCCCCCTTTATGTTAGGACTAAATAGAAGGAACTTCACTCTGTACCTAAATGTATTACACCTGACATGGGAGTGCCCGAAGCAGAGGGAGAATGCAATCAACGCTTTTTATTTAAAAATAGCCAAATACAAAGTTCACATTTAATTTATTTGACTAATTTCTTTTGAAAATGCCAATCATGTAAATTCAGTACACCTGCACTTCCAGCGTTGACCGGCACTTGAAGAGAACACGGGCCAGGAGTATGGTTACAACACTAGTCCTAATTCTCCGACCTGTGATATCTTGAGTATGGATTAATGCTGGGAGCCTTGAGATGCTGAATTTACCCATACCAAAGTGAATGGAGCTCAAAAAAGCAAGCTTAATGTTCAAGACTTCAAATAGATTTAAAGATAAACTTATCTTCAATTTTGCACTTGGGAGAATTTTTAAAATGATACAATAGACTGATGTAAGCCTGGAGCTATAAGCCGACTTGATTAAATTACAATTTTTTGAAGTAACTCAATTAAATTATATATAATTATTATTAAATGGAGTCAATCAAACTAATCTAATAAGTCATACTCAGAAAAATGGACACGTGTCTCACAGCTGCAGGGGTGGAGAGGGTGGTGGGATGCAGCAGATCGGCTGTGTGCACAAGTACAACCATGGAAGTTTCTGCATTCTCCAAGCTCATTAAAGGTCAACTACAAAGGTGGCCTCAGATAAACGATTAGTAAGCTTAGAGGAAAACTGGTCTGATGAACGTACTTAATGATTCCTTGAGATACTTGGGGTTTTTTTAATACTAAGATTGCTGAGAACTTTTTTCACAAAATCCTCCTACATTGCGGGTACTTTATCACCTTCAGACCAACATATTTTATTTAGCATTTAACTGCTATATATTGGTTCAAGTGTGGAATTAAATGGTCAATTACTTTACTAATTAAAGTACATTAAATCCTCCAAACCTCCCATTTGTGATCACATTATATAACAGTAGTAGGTTATTAAAAGTAAATGCCAACTTCTTTTGCATTGTTTCTGGATCGGTTTCTCCCAGAAGTATGATTTAAAAGCAGAGAAGAGCAAATGGCCTTGGACAAACACTCTGGCAACAGCATGATTAGTTCTTAGAAAAACAGCATTTCAAAATCGAAACTCCCAGCTATATTACATTGAGAAATGGAAGCCATGGATATGCTCTTTTTCCCCCTGCCAAAAAAAAAATCACACGCAAGTATTATATTTTTAGTTGAAAAGAACCAAGACCCATGCTGAAGGACACTGCCAACTTTGGAAAGAATAGAAGGATGAGGCAAGTCAGAAAGCAATAGCTAGGCGATAATAAGCTTGGGTTTTAAAAACCTGAAAATTGTAGAAGGGAGGTAAAGAGTTTAACAGCTTGAAAATTCCAGGGTAGAATGAAGTGGAGCAGCAGGCTGAGTGATGAGTTTTGCTTTCAAACAGTGAGGATGTTGGGAGGGGGAAGAGGGTGCATCCCACCCCACCATTGGTGGCTGTGCCTTCAGCTGTCTAGACCCTAAGCTCTGGAATTCCCTCCCGAAACCTCTCTACCTCTCTCTCCTCCTTTAAGATGCTCCTTAAAACCTACCTCTTTGACCAAGCTTTTGGTCACCTAATGTGACCTTTTGGTCACCTATGTGGCTCAGTGACAAATTTTGTCTGATAATGCTCCTGTGAAGCACCTCGGGATGTTTTTACTACAGTAAAGGCAAGTTGTTGGTGTTGTTGTGTAGGACAGTGAATTTGAAGCCTTGAAGGAACAGGAAAGGAATGTTCACAGTAACTGATGATAGTATTATTCTTCAAATAGAGAAAAAGGAAATATTCTGAAGGGTAGTGGAGGAAGAGAGAGAAAATATGAACGATATCACTTACTACTCAACTAGCCTTCCTTGTATCCTGTCCAGGAGTTTAGTCGTGCAGAAGAGCCTCCCTGTATATGGGAGCAAGATTTAAGTCTTTGATGGACTTGAGCTTTGTAGAGGGCTAAGAGGAAAAGAGATGATCTGCTCTTAAGAGGGACCCAAGTTTATTTGAGGCAACATTGTCAGGCTATTTGGGTGCACCTTCCCAAACATGCACACAAACAGAGAACTATACCACTGTGAAACATATTTAAAAAAGGGAAACCTTTGCAGTTCCTCCAAAATTTTTGACATGACAGAATAGTTGTCCTATGTGGCATTAGTATAAATTCATGATCTGGGTGTGTCCGAATATGGCAAAATTTACAATTTTTTTGAAACCGAGCTGAGTCAGCCCAATGAACAACAAGTGTTCACCTCAATCTGTTGGCCAAATGTAAAACAACAGAAAAATGGAAAGACATTTGATGAAAGGATACCTGGAGGGCAGGGGTGATTCCGTGAACCAGCGATTACCCGAGATGCATTCCCTGCGTGTACAGCTCCTGCTGGGAACTCCAGGTCAGGGAACTATCCTTATAATTTCAGGTATTAATGAAACAGAAAACTATCATAATAGCCCAATAATAGAAAAAAATCCCGATTGTACAATTTAAGCTTATTTTCCAATGAGCCAATGCAGCAAACCACCCAACTCTGTGCAATACAGGAGCAAATTCTATTGAAATGAAAAAATCTATCACAGTAACAAGACTATTCTACATAAGCTGGGTGCAGTTAAAACACTTATTCAATAGCTTATACACAAAGTAGCTGTGAAGTGTCCTGAACCACATTGTTGTGTAATTAAAATATCTTCAAGCAGTATATCTTTTTTACCATTGGTGGAATGCCTTGCTTTTTCCTGGCGCAATGTGTTCTGGGGAATTTCAGTGCAGCCAGGGTGTGCCCGATAGAAGTATCACAGAAGGCAGTAATTGTTTTAAAGCCTCATTTTTCCCATTAGGATTAACGTTATTGAGCAGCAAGGTTTACTGGGACATTTTACGGCATCTCCGCAAATCAGAAGTTAGCTCAGTGATGTCATCCTTCTCAGAATGCATTGTGTAAGATAATGAACAATTTGAAGCCCTTTTGCTGGAGGATGTTGTTCATGATTTACGGGGGATTCTTAGCTCTAATTTACGAAGGGCGTTGTTATACCACAAGTGGACTGATGCCCGTCAAATACGTCAAATACGACAGAAGCCAGCAGGCCAATTTAAAGCGGCAGATCCAGCGCTGCGCAGGAACAATGGAGCTCCGCGGAGGCATGTTTATGAACATATGAGACAGGACAGGGGAAAGACTAGCCGGTCCATCGAGCTTGTCATGGCGTAACTCACACACATCATTACTCCCATAACCTCCCACCCACAGTCATACAATCTCCTGAGAGAGGCAAAAAATAAAGAGAAAAAAGGCAGAGGCCAATTTAGAGAAAACAAAAGCATTTGCACGCACATGCAGACCTTCACCCACAGGCATATGTATGTGGTTAAATTCTAATGGCAGCAGAAACCACATGGCATCTGCTGACATTAAAAACATTAAGTTAACATTTTTGTTTTAATTTGGCTTTGCGCTAAGTTGCATTTATACTGCAGTGAGTGTGAAATCCAGACAGTGTGAGACTACCTGGAGGTGCTTCCACACCTCTCAGCTGAGTGTTTCTTCCTTGAATTTTACTGCATAGTTTGCATCAATATGAAGCAGAAACCATTTTACAGCAACACATATGGTGCGGTTATGATGAAAGTTCTCTTCATTCTGTTTAAAAAAATCAATTTGTTGCCATGCTTGTTTTGAGAACTGGGAGGTGGGGAAGGAAAGAAGGGGTTGGGCAATGTGTCTGCATAATGTATTCTGGGAAGTTTTTGTTAATCGGCTTGTACTCTATAAATTTATCTCAAGTTTTTGACGCATTAAGGAAACATTTTTTACATAGAAACATAGAAAATAGGAGCAAGAGTAGGCCATTCGGCCCTTTGGGCCTGCTCCTCCATTCAAAATGATCATGGCTGATCGTCTAACTCAGTACCCTGTTCCCGCTTTTTCCCCATATCCCTTGATCCCTTTAGCATTAAGAAATATATCTATCTCCTTTTTGAATACATCTAATGACTTGGCCTCCACTGCCTTCTGTGGTAGAGAATTCCACAGGTTCACCACCCTCTGAATGAAGACATTTCTCCTCATCTCGGTTCTAAATGGCATACCCCGTATCCTGAGAATGTGACCCCTGGTTCTGGATTCCCCAGCCATCGGGAACATCCTCCCTGCATCTAGTCTGTCTTGTCCTGTTAGAATTTTATATGTTTTGAAGAGATCACATCTCATTCTTCTAAACTCCAGTGAATAAAGGCCTAGTCGACCCAATCTCTCCTCATACGTCAGTCCTGCCATCCCAGGAATCAGTCTGGTAAACCTTCGTTGCACTCCCTCCATGGCAAGGACATCCTTCCTCAGATAAGGAGACCAAAACTACACATAATACTCCAGATGTGGTCTCACCAAGGACCTGTACAACTGCAGTAAGACATCCCTGTTCCTGTACTCAAATCCTCTTGCAATGAATGCCAACATACCATTCTTAACTGCTTGCTGCACCTGAATGCTCGCTGTCAGCGACTGGTGTACAAGGACACCCAGGTCTCATTGCACCTCCCCTTTTCCCAATCTATCACCATTCAGATAATAATCTGTCTTTCTGTTTTTACAACCAAAGTGGATAACCTCGCATTTATCCACGTTATTCTGCATCTGCCATGTTCTTGCCCACGCACCCAACTTGTCTAAATCACATTGGAGCCTCTTTGCATCCTCCTCACAGCTCACATTCCACCCCAGCTTTGTGTCGTCTGCAAACTTGGAAATGTTACATTCTGTTCCCTCATCCAAATCATTGATATATATTGTGAATAGCTGGGGCCCAAGCACTGATCCCTGCGGTACCCCACTAGTCACTGCCTGCCACCCGGAAAAAGACCCGTTTATTCTACTCTCTGTTTCCTGTCTGTCAACCAATTCTCAATCCATGCCAGTATATTCTCCCCAATCCCATGTGCTTTAATTTTGCACACTAACCTCTTGTGTGAGACCTTATCAAAAGCCTTCTGAAAATCCAAATACACCACATCCACTGGTTCTCCCCTATCTATTCTACTAGTCTCAAAAAACTGCAGTAGATTTGTTAAGTGTGATTTCCCTTTCATAAACCCATGCTGACTTTGTCCAATCCCATTAATGCCCTCCAAGTGTTCTGTTATCACATCCTTTATAATAGACTCTAGCATTTTCCCCACTACTGATGTTAGGCTAACTGGTCTGTAATTCCCTGTTTTTTCTCTCCCTCCTTTTTTAAATAGTGGGGTTACATTTGCCACCCTCCAATTCTAGGAACTGTTCCAGAGTCTATAGAATTTTGGAAGATGACCACCAATGCATCCACTATTTCCAGGGCCACTTCCTTTAGACACTCTGGGATGTAGATTATCAGGCCCTGGGGATTTGTCAGCCTTTAGCCCCATTAATTTCCCGAGCACTATTTTTTTTACTAATACTGATTTCCTTCAGTTCCTCCCTCTTACTAGACCCGTGGTTCCCTCACATTTCCGGGAGGTTATTTGTGTCCTCCTTTGTGAAGACAGAACCAAAGTATGTGTTTAATTGTTCTGCCATTTCTTTGTTCCCCATTATAATTTCCCCCATTTCTGACTTTAGGGGACCTTACATTTGTCTTCACTAATCTTTTTCTCTTGACATATTTATAGAAGTTTTTACAGTCAGTTTTTATGTTCCCTGCTAGTTTACTCTCATACTCTATTTTTCCCCTCTTTGTTCTCCTTTGCTGAATTCTAAACTGCTCCCAATCCTCAGGCTTGCTGCTTTTTCTGGCAATTTTATATGCCTCTTCTTTGGATCTAATACGATCCTTAATTTCTTTTGTAAGCCACGGTTGAGCCACCTTTCCTGTTTTATTTTTGTGCCAGACAGGAATGAATAACTGTTGTAATTCCTGCACACGTTCTTTAAATATTAGCCATTGCCTATCCACCGTCATCCCTTTTAGTAAAGTTCCCCGATCTATCATAGCCAACTCACACTTCATACTTTCGTAATTTCCTTTATTTAGATTCAGGACCTTAGTTTTGGATTCGACTACGTCACTCTCCATCTTAATGAGGAATTCTATCATGTTATGGTCGCTCTTCCCTAAGGGACCCCGCACAACAAGATTGTTAATTAATTCTTTCTCATTGCACAATACCCAGTCTAGGATCGCCTGTTCTCTAGTTGGTTCCTCAACGTATTGGTCTAGAAATCCATCACGTACACACTCCAGGAATTCCTCCCCCACAGTATTATTGCTAATTTGGTTTGACCAATCTAGATGTAAATTAAAGTCTCCCATAATTATAGTTGTACCCTTCTTGCATGCTTCTCTAATTTCCTGTTTAATGCCCTCCCTTACATCTCCACTACTGTTTGGGGGCCTGTAGACAACTCCCACCAACGTTTTCTGCCCCTTGGTGCCTCTTAGCTCCACCCATACAGATTCCACATAGTGATTTTCCAAGCCACTATCCTTCCTCACTATTGCATTGATTTCCTCCTTTACTAGCAATGCTACCCCACCTCCTTTCCTTTTTTGCCTGTCCTTCCTAAATATTGAATACCCCTAGATGTTCAGTTCCCATCCTTGGTCACCCTGCAGCCATGTCTCTGTAATCGCAACTATATCATACCCGTTAATATCTATCTGCACTGTTAATTCATCTACCTTATTGCGAATGCTCCATGCATTAAGACACAATGCCTTTAGACTTGTCTTTTTAAGATTGCTAGTCATCTTAGTTTTATTTTGCACTATGGCCCTATTTGTTTTTCGCCCTTGTTTTCTCTGCCTTCCAATATTGCTTCTTCCCTTTCTGTCTTTTGTTTCCCCCCCTCTGTCTCCCTGCTCAGGTTCCCATCCCTTTATCATTTCTAATGCAAGCAGAGAATTTGCAATTTTTCAAAAAAGATTATAATGTTTTGGGGTCAATGGTCAACTCTGGGGTCAATGGTCTTTTTGCCATGTGATCTATCATGTCAATAAACGTCAACACAAATAAAGAATGAGATGTACGAGTTTAGTGTCCCACTGTGAAATCTTATGGTCAAAGCGATGAATAGACCATGGCCTTCCAAACTGAACTAAACATATACCCTGGAATTCATCATTGCTGTTCAACTGTAGGTGCAGGTACTAGGGTCATTTTCCTGATTGAGTACTCCCAGCACTGACACTGACCCATTAATGGATGGAAAATCATGGGTTGTTCGCAATTTCCTGACATGTGCTCCTGGCAGATGAGGCTCCACCCTGGGAGCGCACAATCAGAAAACTGTCCCTATTATTTCAACAAAGAGCATGTATTTGCAGTTGTTTTTTTGAAGTCTTTGGTTCCACAGCAGCCACCGTGATATAGGACAAAGTTCCAAAAACTAAATGGAACTGAATTTATAGGGGAAGGCCTCTAGTTGTTTTGAATTCCTCTTCATTAATATAGTGAAAAACAGCTGTCTCCTCAGCAGGTCTTGAGAAAACGGCATTGCAGAAAGTTGTTGTGAGACTAACCAAAACTTTCTGAAAGTAGTTTTTGGCGGAAAGTTTTGAAATGTAAACAAATGCAAAAAGGGATGTTAACTCAGTTGAATAAAATATCAGAACAAAGTAAGGCCAGCAGGGCCATGAGGGGATTGCACACTTTAGTGCTCAAGCTACCCTCAGGATTTGATAACTGGGGGTCTTGAGGGCTCACTGCACAGTCTGGCGCATGCAGGGAGCACTGGTTAGAAAGTCGTGGGTCCACAGAGCCTGATTTTTCATTTGTGTTGACAGAGAATCAGACGCTGTGAGCCTGTAACACCCCAACCAGCACTTCCTGCAGCAGTACTCCACACCCGGAGTTCATGACTGCAGAACCAGCCTCGTGTGTTTCCATAAGATTACTCCTGCTGTAATGGAGGCAAAATAGTCCCTGATCGACCAAAGGACTGAACTCTAAACTCATTCTTGTTAATTTTATGGATTATTGCACAATTAAAATAACATCCATTGGAAAATCTAAGATAGCGTATATCTTCGTATCACAGACTTCCTCCTCAAACATGAAAAAATATTACTTTTATTGATCACAAAATATGCTAAAAGGATATTAAATAGGAAGAAACTAAATTTGGACATGTAACTAAATGACACATTCAGCTCTATAATACTGACTGATTCCTGAAGCAATAATAAGTCTTGTGTATGTGGGAAGTAATAAATGTAATGATTATGTTTGGCACAAGATGAAATCAAGTGATAAACTCTCATTGTGGTGTGTTCATCATCCATTATTTAGTTTCTGTGACAGATTTTAATGTCTTTCAATTGCTTACTATAGCAACCAATCAAAACAAAAAAGAAAATCAGATGCCATGGAATTGAGGTCAAACTGAATTTAGAGAGATTCAGTCATCAGTATTGTAGGGTTTTTAGTGCATCATTGACATTGGATTTCAAACAAAGGATTTTGAAGGCATCTGAAAACAAGGGGCTAGATTTCAAACCATTGACTAACGGTGGTTGAGAAGATTCTAAATGTTCTGTTTTTTTAAGTTCACCTTGAAGTTAGCATTGGTCCATGTGTTTATATACTACAGGCAGGGGGTACATTGAGATGGTTTGTGTGTCAGAATTGTACGTGCTACCACAGCTTCAGTCTCCTACTGCTAATTGTCTTGTGTGTTCATGACCTTTCAACTTATTGGTTGCAATCTCTATTTATACTCTCGTTAATGGTCTCTTTCAGCAAAGTGGCATATCCTCTCTGGATATATCTCCGTCTTACCTCATCCTTTGGCATTTATTCCTCCAGTTCCTGCTACATCATTCCTACCCTGTCCTTGTTCTTTTCAGCTTGTCACGCATGCTAGCGTGCTCACTGTCTCTGTTACAGAACATCACCATCGCCCCATTCGAATCAGTAATCTGTACTGAGCATTCAATGTTGGTTCTTTTTTATCCCTCAGTTTCTCCATCTTACTTTTTTCTCCTCCTCCCCCCACTTCAGTGGTCCGATGTTGAGTACACTGTTGCAAAAGCATCACTGTCCAACTGCCTTATATTAATAGGTTCTCTTACTTGCTGTGACCATCAAATTGTCAATAGTACAAAGATCTACAGTCATTTAAAAAAACGTGTTCAATATCACAAGAAGAAAGTAAGAACTTGCATTTATATAGCACCTTATCTCATCTTAGGACATCCCAAAGTGGTTCACGTCCAGTTAATTACTTTTGAAGTGCAGTCGCTGTTGTATGTAGGCAAGCAGAGCAACCAATTCTGTAAATGGCAGGATCCCACAAGTGGCAAATGAGATAAACAGTAAATCTGTTTTGGTTGTGTTGGTTGAAGGAGGTATATTGGCAAGGAACACTCAGAGAAGTCTCTGCTTTTCTTCAAATAGTGCCCTGGGATATTTACTTGCACCTGAACAGGCTAATGGGGCCTCAGTTCAATGTCTCATTCATATCATGGCATCTCCAACAGTGCAGCACTCCCTCAGTACTGCACTGGAGATAAAATTAATAATCAACTCTGCCGAGGGAATTTACAGGAAAATAACTGATGGCAGATTATACCACCCATTCACTCTTTGTGGATTACGTGCCTATCGATAGATTATTCCTGTTTAACAGATTGAGGAAGACCAGGGGACATGCATTTAAACTATGCAAAAGTAGGGATAGACTGGATGTTAGGTGGTTCTTCCTTTGCCAGAGAGTAGTGAGCTCTGGAATACATTGCTGGCTGGTGTGGTGGGCACTGACTCTCTATATGCCTTCAATAGGGAGCAGGACCAGTTCTTGACTGGGATAGAGATTGCATCATGTAGTCGGTAAGTGGATTAACAGATAACACATTGTCCAAGTGATCTCCTGGACCGGTTTCGATCGCCTGAGGGGGGCGTCGGAGAGGAATTTTCCAGAGTATTATCTCCCTTATTGGCCCTGGGTTTTCCTCTGTTTTTTTTGCATCTCCCAAGAGATTATGGCTCTGGGGGTGGGGTGGGGGGGTGGTGGTGGTGAGGGTGGGGAGCAGGGTGGTGTGTAGGAAGTATCTAGTCATGATGCTCCAGTCATCATGAGTGTGGGGCAGGCCAATGGACCAGCTGGTCTTTTCCTGTCCATCATTTTCTTATGTTTGTTTGATCATGCACTCTACCACTTATTCATTTAAGGGGAGATTTAAGGAATGAAAATTATGGGCAGGGGATAGCTGGCGTACACTCTTAGTATGTGCCAGAAATCTCCCTTCATGTTTTTGGTAAACCAATACCAACCATTGACTTTATACTTCACATTGTCATCTGAAATGATTCAGATGTGGATTCTTTGGAGAATACTGGGTTTCTGAGAAGCAAACGACCATCAAATCTCTAAGTATTCAACCTATTTCACCTGCTTAAATGGCACTTTGGCCAATTGTTTGAAATACAACAAAATGCTGAAAATTTAAAATAATTCTTCTTCTTTAGTGTAGGTTCTTAAGTCATAGCTTTGTTACAGTGGAAGAGACAACTGTCCCCCTGTGAACTATGTCCTGCAGCCTGCTCTGTCAAAGCGCTGCTATTAAAAGTAATGTTACTGAGCCTGCACCATTCATTTACTTCAATGCTATGTCTCATTAAGAACACTTGCATCACTTCCTCCTTCCACATTAGCTCTCCTATCACACTGTGATGCTTGGTCAAGAGAGCAGGACAGCTTATTAATGCCATCTGCGCCACTCCCTAGCTGAACCATCAGGAGGTACATTTAAGCAGTGTGTGAAGTGGACCCCTGATGGTTTCTGTCCCTCCTACTGAGGAGCTAGGCATTCCCAATGAGTTTCATCAAAGTGCATGTGTCCATTGGGGCTAGGTTTTGAATCTCACTCTTAATGCCACCCGTTTGTAATTGTATATCATTATGCTATGCAGCAGAAACCTAGTGTAATTTACAACTCTGGAATATGATCGAATTTTACTGTAAGAGGGCTGTGTGTTCATTGGAAGGGTTGAGAAGTAGAGTCCCTGCAACCAAGTGTGTCACAATTATTCTAGTCAACCAGAACCACGAGTACTTCAGCAGCCTTTGACAATAGATTACATATTGTTCTGGCCTCTTTTCAGCTTTATGGAAGAAAAAAGGGCAGAGAATTGTTTTCCTCATGCAGTTATGTGAACAATGAAAGTCAGAAATATTTAGACACTTAAGCAAATGCATCAGCTTTAAACTCCTGGTTTATTGCTTTTAAGTCCTCATTTCATATTGGGTGTCAGTTTTCTCAGTGAAATGCATTTTATAAAACTCTCATAAAGACAGGACACACAACTTCAAAAAAAACAAAACGGTCCCAAATCGGCAGCTCGTTTTACACACCGCCTGATTTTCTTTTCCATTGAAGTAAATGGGTAAGAAAATCGGTTGGCGCGTAAAATAGACTGTTGATTCGCTGTGGCCCCTTTTGTGCTATCACCGATGACCAATGTCAACGCCCTTGCTTCCACCATTTGTTCTTTCTCCTATTCCATTAACGTGCCACCTGCACTGTCCCGGCAATCTCACCGTCTCCCATGGCGAGAGCAGAGTGCCACCCCAGCAGCTCCATGGCCTAATAAGGGGTGAGCTCCTTGATGTTAGGCATGTTCCCTCTGGTACCTTGCCTCTCACAGGCATTGTGTACAAGTTTCTCCTGGAACAGGATTGAGTGAATTAGGTGAGGGCTTAGCTTTTGAGGGCTATCTTACAGGTGGCATAGGACAACTGATATAATTGCGGTGTCAGTGTGACCCTGTTAAAGAGGAAGGGTTTAAGGTTCTGCATGCGAGTTGGAGGAGCTGGCAACACACGCTGTAAAATGCTGAGATAGTGCCCCCTTAACCGTAGAGCAGTATGAACGCTTACTTATACAGCTATTCATTTTAAAGAGTGAACAGTATTTTGTACCCAAGGAAGAAAATTGGGAGTGGTCACTGTAGCCTTGCCTGCTCACATCAGGTCATTGAACTTCTTGTGGCACTGGTCTGCAGTTTCTGGGGGTTAGAGAGGTGGCACTCAGTTCCAATGCCACTGTCCTTCACAAGACACGCTTTTGTTATGGCTTCCTCCCATGGAGACCCAACAATCTCTCTCCCCCCACCACCTTTACTGAATCCCATCCAGGAGGGTTTGTAGGTCGGTCTCATTGAAACTGTGAGGTCTTCTTTTTTTCTCCCTCCGTGCAATGCCCTTTCCGTTCTTTGGTTGCCTCTGCCAGATCCTCCAGCAGAAGGCAATCCTTCAAAGTGGCAGAAAACCACCCCCAAGCCATCCAGTGCAGTGACCCGACAGTTAACTCACCGAACCAAATGTTATTCTACTTACCACCCACCCCATCACAGTTCTTCCACTTTACACGCAATTTGTGCTACAGAATTGCCAATGGATATTTAAAATGAGCCGACATCGTAAATTACGGTGGGATCAATGCGGCAGAGGATTGGCGGGTGCCAGTCCCAGCTCAGCAGCGCAAAACTAGCGTATTGGGCAACCCTGTGGAATTTATTGCCCATTCATCTACTAAACGTCATTATCAGAGTGTTGATTTTTACATTCTGTTAAACCTTCCTGACAAGATTAACTTGACAGTAAAGAAAATGACAAGATGTGAGACACTGTAACTGCTGTGCATTCCAGTGGTGAAACAGTTACCTGGTCGGGCATTTCTTTTATGTGATATTTTAATACCAATTTATTAAAGTACCAGCATACCAGGGCTATTGCTGCAATTCATTGTACACAGAAAACTCAGCATTTTATAGAGTTCCAAGGCAGCCCAATAAAGATTCGCATCACACTAATAAAGCAATACTCCGGGCAAATTTACGGTTGAGTTCTATTCTAATAAATCTCCAATTGTAAACTAATGAAAAGACCCTGGTATACCTCCCTCATCCACACATACAAAAGGAAGCAATTTGAAAATGTTTGACAAAATAACACTGCACATCATCAGCAGTGAAGAACCTCATTTCCTGTCCACAGAGATATTGCATTATCATTCATATTAAGGAAATAACCCAATGGCACTTATTTTCAGGAAACCAAATTACCACACAATCAATAATGCATTCTAGTTTAATCTGAAATTTCAGCATGTATGATATTCTACTTTCAGTTAATATCTTGCTGTACAGCAAGCTTTGGTATTGCAATACCTCTATAAGAGAATTACCTGTCCAAATCAGATGCCAAGGTAGCTTGCTCAGAGATATTAATCAATTCAACCGAAAACATAATGTCGCCTAGACTGAGAAATAAAAGGTAGGTAAGCAAATGATTAAAGAATTGGTATGAATTATTATCAAGCTTTTAACTGTTTCGGAACAGAAGTGTCAATAATAGGACGGTTTATGCATTTTCAGTAGTTCTGCTTTATTGCCGATTTACATATAAATTGCCTTATTTTAGACTCAATGAGTTCTTTACATGTCTGTTTATGATACACATCCTTTGCTGAGATTTCAGAATAGTTCCTGCATTTTAAAATTTTATTTGGGGAGAAAATAATCAGAAAACTCATATTTAGAAGCACTTTGTACATTAAAAAGAGTTGCTATTTAGAATGACAAATTTAAAAAACTGACTCCCAGTGGCTTGATAGGGCAGTGGCTACAATGCCCATTTTGTACGGCTATGGTTACTGGCTTGAGTAATGGCACTGGTGAGCAAATTTGCCCGTGTTACCACAAGCGTACATGACAGCCCTTTTGTTTTTGCACTGCGGATCTCAATTGGACTTCCCCTCTTGAAGGAAATAACGACACTCTGTGGAACTTGTTAATATAACCATCAAAGCTATGTTGTAAAATTAGGGTTAGAAGCTATCAACGTTTGCAGTCCATTGCCCCCCTCCCAGACTATACGTGGAGATGGGTAGCCATGGAAGAGAGAAGAGCAAATAATACACAAATAAAATTATTAATCAACAGGCAAAAAAGATTTTATAGTACCTACTTACCTCATTAATATTCATTACTACTTTGTTAAAATATACAAGTACAGTGAAAGCCTCTTAATGGGAACTCCGTGCTAGCGAGCAAGACATTACCATTATCCATTTCTTGCCGTTAAACAAACAAATTAAACGTATAGGGAAATGAGTCTGTCCCTAAGCAAATATTCCCTTTTAAATGAATGTTACCACTAACAAGGGTGCCCATTAACTGGCAGGTAGTGTACGATAAAAATAGTAGTCCTACTGTTCAGTGAAATGGTTTACAGCACTTCATTGGGTTTTACAATGAAGATCAGCTGAACAGCAAGACTGAGCATGACTCAAGTCTACCTCTGGGGCAAGCAAGGTCTTGAAGTCCCAGACAGTCCTACAAATAGAGGACAGAAAGAAAAGGAAAAACAGTGCAATACCTGTTTATTCCCATGAGTGCGAAAGTCCAAAAAACTCCCAAGGCCCAAAGGATTTATTCACTAGCAGAATAATTTGAACAATTCCACCCTTTCCCAGTGTGTATTCTGTTTAAATCAATATGGGCTAGATCTTGAATTTGTGCAATAGTGTAAAACGGGTGATAGTGAGTCGGCAGCCAGTTTTCCATCTCTCTCGATTTGACTAACATGGAAATAAAAATCGCACTCCATGTGCGGTGATTTCCATTCCAAAATAAAGCCGATGTTGTATTATTTAGTTTAAAAGATTACTATAAGCACAAAGGGTAGCTTAGTACTTCCGATTAGGTCATGTGAGATACGTGTCACTATTTTCAAGAGGCAAGCTGCCTCCATCTTGAAAATCCCCTTCGCAGTGGATTAAGTATCAAAGTCATGATGCTGTCTCAGGCCCCAATACATACTCATTTCACCAGTGAGTCACAGAGCTAGTATCAATCAATCTTGGAGCTACAAATTCTTACACCAAAATATATCTTCTCAGCTTCTTCCTGGCTGCCGTATGGAACAAAGGAAAACACTTTGATCACTTCAGTTCTGTACATCAGACTGTAAGTTTGATACTATTGCTGCAAAATACATTAGATGAACAGCAGTCCTTCATGCTGAGAGAGACAGGGTGCAGTCTTCTTAGGAATTAACTTATCTCCTGTATGCAGAATCAATCTCATATTGGAGATGAGTGAGTGAGGGACGAGGGGGCGTCAAATCGGGAGTGATGTAAATTGGGCTGCTGAAACGCTATCCCCCGTTTTATACCATTGCATAAAGTCAAGATCTATTCCCGAGGAGCTTTATTTTAATTTTAATTGTTTCACTCAACCCACAGGTGCCCACCTGAATCCTGCAAGTGTAGACTTGAAGAGAGTGCTGACAGCAAGAGCCCCTTAGTAAATGATTTCAAACTTGTCAGTTTGAAGATCTCTTCATTTTCAACCCTCACTGCAGCGGAGTGAAGTACACTTATGGATAGCTTCACAAAAAGGAAAAAGAAAGCAAATTATGCATTATGAACATCAGATCAAGTGATAAAAATAACATTTCCCAGTTTCCTTTCAGCTACATCTTAAAGTAATATCTAGCGGGTAGGTTCAATGGGGAGCTGCATTGGAAGCGAGCGCAAGTCGGAGATAGGCCTACAAAAATGTAGCGCCGATTCTCCAACCCTTCGAGAACTGCCAGGACTGTGGGATCAGTAAATTTACCCGTCAGTTAATTAAGCGGAAGATAAACACCTTAGCTTAGCATCTAAATATGTACTCTTTCTTTTTTGACCTACTTACTGGGGACTGTGAATCAAAGCCATCGTAAATCAAATCTTTAAGCACACTCTAGTTATCTGAATGAGTTCCTCGAAGCCAGCAGTAAAAGCTGCTGGAGGTTGCTCAGTATATCCCGATTTTGAGGCACTCTTTAACCAATTGTTGATTCAGTATTGATACTGGACGTTACCGCACTAGTTAATTTTGGGGATTGAGAGTTTGATTAGTTTCCAATGTTTAGTGACAACCTTGGCTCAGTGGTAATACTCTCTCCTCAGAAGGTTGTGGGTTCAAATCCCACTCCAGGATTTAAGCACATAATCCAGGCTGACACTTCAGTGCTATAGCGAGGGAGTGTTGCACTGACAGAGGCCCCTCTGTCTCGCAGATGGATGTAAAAGATACCATGGTACTATTCAAAGAAGAGCAGGGAAGTTCTCCTGGTTTCCTGGCCAATATTTAGCCCTCAACCAACATAATTAAAACAGATTATCTGGATATTTATCTCATCGGTACATGACAACAGTGACTACACTTCAAAAGTACTCCACTGGCTGTGAAGCGCTTTGGGACGTCTTGAGGGTATGAAAGGCGGCATATAAATGCAAGTTCTTTCTTTTCTTTCTTTACTCACCAGAACCATCCTTTTCAGCTAACCAAAGGAGAAGTAATTTGCCCAAACGTGCTGGAGGGGAAAGGGAGTGAGGGTGTTTGCTGCCAGCATGTACTTATGCCATGTTTACAAGAGACATCACTTTTCCTGTGGAAAGGAAGCATCAGCTGGACAGGACCCACAGCTTTCACTGAATTTCCTTCAGCACAGGTCATTGCAAATGGACCTGGACTCTTCCTATCAATCCTAAACAGTAAGGATTTACACTCATTCACTATTCAGGTGGTAGCTGACTACAGAAACATTATGCACACCAGTGTCTCTTATCCAAAAAGCAGCCTTGATGTCGTCAGTGTGTGGTAGTCCACATTGCCCACATTATTGGAAAGAGGAGAAACACTAGGTGAACGATTCCAAGGAGACCATGATTATCTTCTGCAACCATGTCTGTTGACCCCACAGCAGAGGAGCACCATCACCTGGCTGCCTCCACCTTCAAGAAATGTGCTGTGTCGCCTGGGTTCAATGAAAGAGTGTGTGCAATGGGAAGTGGTTGCATACAATGCTGCAACCGGTACCTTTCTGTGAGTGTGGCAGTTTTCGACTTAGATTTGTGCCATGCTTGATGGGCCCCACAAGAAACGTGAGCAACATTGAGGAGTACCTTTGCCTTCCTCCAGATACCGACAAAAGCGACTTTGGTGACTGCACTGTCTCAGTAAGCGACCTCCTTCTTTGCAGCTTGCACTTTTGCTTTTATCGGAGGATGGCCTTTAGCCCCTGCGACAGGCACATCCTACTTTGGTACACCTCCTGCAACAGGGCCTCCAACCTTTGAGCAGCAAACGTAACTGTGCTGCCCGGATGTCCTCGCTGTACCATTGTAAACAGTCAACTTTTCTGTTGCCACCACAACTTGCCCTTTAACTGTGAGCTGCAGCCCTTCAGGTGTCAGTGCAGTACTGAGGGAGTGCTGCAGTGTCGGAGGTGTCGTCTTTTGCATGAGACGTTAAACTAAGGCCCCGTCTGCCCTCCCAAGTTGATGTAAAAGATCCCATGGCACTATTTCGAAGACGAGCAGGGGAGTTATCTCCAGTGTCAATATTTATCCTTCAACCAACATCACTAAAATCAGATTATCTGGTCATTATCATATTTGGGATTATGATGGTGGGAGCTTGCTGTGCACAAATTGGCTACCAAGTTTCCTACATTACAACAGTGATTATACCGCAAAAGTACTTCACTGGCTGCGAAGTGCTTTGGGATGTCTTGAAGACATGGAAGGCGCTATATAAATGCAAGTCTTTCTTTCTTTGAAACCTGCTGCCTTGTCAGATTTGCCGCGTCCCAGCTACTGGCCAACTTCTCTGGCTATGATAGCCTTTAGCATATTGAAATTAAGGGTGGGTGGGGGAGTCTCCAAATCGAAAATGGACATAACTTGTCCCCTCAGCCGCCATTGCAGGTGAGCCTGAGCCATGGGCCGGCTCAAGGCCATTATTTGCTGGGCTCGGAAAATCAGAAATCCTAGATGCACACCTGAAGGTGCAGGAAGGAACTGTATCTCAAGCCTTCAGTTCAGAAAAGGAGAGGATAGAAAATTGGGGAGCTGGCGAATTTAAAACCTGGTCGGTTTGGAGATTTTATTACAACAACAACAGCTTGCGTTCCTATAGTGCACTTCACACACAGGAAGATGTTTGAAAGCTTCAACATCGGGAGGACGAAACAGCAGGTGCGAACAGGCGGGGAGAAGGGAAAAAGGATAAGGGTTGAAAGGGAACCAAATACACGGCCAAAGAGGAGGGGTCTTGAGGAGGTTCTTAAAAGCAGGAAGAGAGGTGGCAAGGTGGGAAGCACTGGGTAGAGAATTCCAGAGGGCAGGCACATTGTGGCTGGGTGAGTGATCACTAATGGTCGAGTGGAGGGAACGAGGTGTGAGGAGAAGTCCAATGTTAGAGGAGCGGGGGTTGTAAATAGGGATGTAAGGCAGGAGGAAAATCACTAAGGTGGGGCGGCGGGATTTGTAAGACAGGATGATCATTTTGAAGTCCACTCACTAAGGCATATGTAGTAAGTCGAGCTTGGAGAGGATGGGCGTGTAGGGGGTGTGGGACTTTGTGCATTTTGAATGAACTGAAACTTGTAGGAGGTTGAGACTAAGAGAATGCGAGTGAAGTCAAGTCATGAGGCGGTGAAGGCGTGGACCAGGGTATTGGAGTTGAAGGAGGGGAGCGAGAGAGGGAAGAAGTGGGGCAGTCGCAGCCCATATTGCAGAAGCGGATGTAGGGGGAGGAAGCAGAGCTCAGTGTCAAGCAGGATGCGAAGGTTCTGCACAACCTGACTTCAGCCCGAGGTGGCAGCTGGCACAAAGATGCTGGCAGGAGTCAAACAGGGTGGCTTCTGTTTTGCCACTTGGTAAATCTTTCTAGTTTGCAGGGAAGTCGAGAGGAAGTAGTTGTGCCTAATGGGTAGTGAATCTGATGGATGATTGTCAGGATGATTGTCATGTTGGTGGTCATGGTTGGTCAAGTTACCTGAACTTCTGGATTTTTCATGTGGTTACAGTGCTTTCCCTTGTAGGCTTCAGCATTGCAGAACTTGTTCAGTTACTGAGTCCAGTGGAATTTACTATTTCCTTTAATAAACTCTCAAGGAATACTTTAGGAAGGATGAAAAGGCTGTAGAGAGGGTGCAGAAGAGATTTACTAGAGTGGTACCAGAGATGAGGGACTTCAGTTATGTGGGGAGACTGGAGAAGCCAAACCTTAGATCAGAGCAGGTTAAGAGGAGATTTGATAGAGGTGTTCAAGATCATGAACGGTTTTGATAGAGTAAATAAGGAGAAACTGTTTCCAGTGGCAGAAGGGTCGGTAACCAGAGGACACAGATTTAAGGTGACTGTCAAAAGAGTCAGAGGCGTCATGAGGAAACATTTTTTTACGCAGCGAGTTGTTATGATTTGGAATGCACTGCCTGAAAGGGTGGTGGAAGCAGATTCAATAGTAGCTTTCAAAAGGGAATTAGATAAATACTTGAAGGGAAAAAATTTACATGGGGAAAGAGCAGGGGAATGGGACTAATTAGTTAGCTCTTTCAAAGAGCCAGCACCAGGCACGATGGGCCAAATGGCCTCTTCCTGTGCTTTAGCATACTATGATACTATGAATACAGTTTGCACCTCTTTGGAGCTAGTTGTTAGGGTTCCATGTACACCATTAATTCTAGTTGAATAAGAACTTCAGGTGAGGATGGATGGAATACCATTAAAGACATATGACTAAGCATGCAGGTTAAATGCAAGAACATAAGAATATAAGAACATAAGAAATAGGAGCAGGAGTAGGCCATATGGCCCCTTGAGCCTGCTCCGCTATTCAATTAGATCATGGCTGATCTTCGACCTCAACTCCACTTTCCTGCCCAATCTCCATATCCCTTGATTCGCCTAGAGTCCAAAAATCTATCCATCTCAGCCTTGAATATATTCAATGACTCAGCATCCACAGCCCCCTGAGTTAGAGAAATCCAATGATTCACAACCCTCTGCATGAGGAAATTCCTCCTCATCTCAGTCTTGAATTGCCGACCCCGTATCCTGAGACTATGCCCCCTAGTTCTAGATTCTCTAGGCATGGGAAACAATCTCTCAGCATCTACCCTGTCAAGCCCCCTCATAATTTTATATGTTTCAATGAGATCACCTCTCATTCTTCTAAACTCCAAAGAGTATAGGCCCATTCTACTCAACCTCTCTTCGTAGGACAACCCTCTCATCCCAGGAATTAATCTAGTGAACCTTTGTTGTACTGCTTCTAAGGCAAGTATATTCTTCCTTGGATAAGGAGACCAAAACTGTACGCAGTACTCCAGGTAAGGTCTCACCAATGCACTGTACAACCGTAGTAAGACTTCCTTACTCTTGTACTCCAACCCCCTTGCAATAAAGGCCAACATGCCATTTACTTTCCTAATTGCCTGCTGTAACTGCATACTAACTTTTTGCGTTTCTTGTATGAGGGCACCCAAGTCTCCCTGAACAATAACATTTAATAGCTTCTCACCATTTAAAAAATATTCTGTTTTTCTATTCTTCCTACCGAAGTGAATAACCTCACATTTCCCCACATTATACTCCATCTGCCACCTTCTTGCCCAATCACTTAACCTGTCTATTGTCCTTTGCTTACTCTTTGGGCTCAATTTTAAAAGGATGGTGGAATGGCAGTGGGGATCGGAGGTGGGGGGGGTGGTCAATGGGTGCACGGCAAACCCGAATAGAAAAAACTTACCTTTCCCCACACAGGAGCTGCAACGTCGGGGGGCAGTGGGGGGGGGGGGTGGGGGGGGGGGGGAGAAAGAGAGAGACCTCATTGGGCGCTGGAACAGAGAGTGGGGGGGACACAAAGATCAGAGGGTGGGACAAAGATGGGGGGAGGACACAAAGATGGGGGTGGACATCGGAGAAGAGACATCGGGGGGAAGACATTGGGGGGGGGGGAAGACTTCAGGGGTGAGACATCAGAGAAGGGATGTCGGGGGGGGGGAACATCGGACATCAGAGCAGGGGGGTGCAGGTGACATCATTTGAAAGGTTGGTTTATTTATTTTTTTAACTTTGTGAAATGTTATTTTATTTAATTTATTTAGTTTATTTTTGCCTGATCCGGCCCTTCATGCCTGGTTTCCGTGGGAAAGCCACCCAGGTAATTTGAAAATTGTTGCAACTACCTATTATGTAATAAGTAAAGTACCTTAAGTACCTCAATGAGGTACATTTGCTTCTTTAAATATCGTCCCGCCGGCTTTAATCGCCAACGTGACTTCCGTATTCCAGAACCCTGTGTGCACACAGATGTGTCTGTGTGAGACGCGGAAGTCGGTGGGTTGGAGCCGGGTTCCTTATCCGTTCGGGATTTTACCGATTTTCACTGCCCCCCCCACCCACCCCGCCCCCAACACACCCGGACTTTCATTTGAAAATTGACCCCCTTATGTCCTCCTCACAGCTTACTTTCCCACCTAGCTTTGTATCGTCAGCAAACTTGGACACATTACACTCGGTCCCTTCATCTAAGTCATTGATATATATTGTAAATAGCTAAGGCCCAAGCACCGATCCTTGCGGCACCCCATTAGTTACAGCCTGCCAATCTGAGAATGACCCGTTTATCCCTACTCTCTGTTTTCTGTCCTTTAACCAATCCTCTATCCATGTTAATATATTACCCCCACCCTATGAGCCCTTATCTTGTGTAACAACTTTTTATGTGGCACCTTATTGAATACCTTTTAAAAATCCAAATAAACGACATTCACTGTTTCTCCTTTATTTACCCTGCTAGTTACATCCTCAAAAAACTCCAATAAATTTGTCAAACACGATTTCCCTTTCATAAAACCATGTTGACTCTGCCTAATCATATTATGATTTTCTAAGTGCCCCGTTACCACTTCCTTAATAACGGATTCCAGCATTTTCCCAGCGACCGATATCAGGCTAACTGGCCTGTAGTTCCCTGTTTTCACTCTCCCTCCCTTCTTGAATAGTGGGGTAACATTTGCTACCTTCCAATCCACAGGGACCATTCCAGGGAGAAAGAAACTTATTAAACAAATGCGACCCTAAGTTGATTAACAAAACAATGTGAAGTGAAATAAGGAAGAAAAGCAACTTTTATAAAGTTTGTAAAGTGAGAAGTGAAGGAAACCACTGGGAAGAATATAGAATATCTCCAGAAATGAAAAAAAGACAGTCTAAGTGGCAAAGAGGAAACTAGGAATGAACACAGTAGAAAACAAACACAACAATAAGACATTCTTATTATAACAGCAAGAGGAATTATCAAAGGAAAATTGAGATCTCTTAAGGATACAAATAGGGTTGAAACTGAGAATCAACTAAAAATAGTTAACATGCTGAATGATCATTTTCTGGAAATATTCACCAGAGAAGACAATGAGAGCATGTTACCCATCAAAGAAGGTTCTACAATGAATAACTTTGAAATCACCGTGACAGGCTTAAAACCAAAATATTCCCAGGATTGGATGCTATGCCTGACGGTGCTAAGTGATACTGGGGATGAAATCTGTGAAGTACTGACAGTCATAATAAGGCAGTCAATGAATATAAGGGAGGTGCCATTGGATAAGACAAAAGCCAGCATGGCACCTATTTTCAAGAAAGGTGATAAGTACTGTTAAATATAGACCTATTAGTTTTACATCAGTAACTGATGGAATAATGAAGCTCATCATTAGAATAAAGTTGACGAGTATTATTACAAATTTATGGGTCTACAGCAGATATTCTCTCAGGTTCAGTGTCACTGGTCATTCCCAAAAGCAGATCTCATGTCTCCTGTGATCTAGAAAGCACGTTTACTGCCCCATATCCACTAAATTCCCCTGTTCTCGATCACAGATAAAGATATCTCCAACCATTTCTTTGTACCCCTCACCTTTCACATTTTCCTAGTTAGTTCCAACTCCACTTTCTTCTGCTTCCACTCCTGTAAAAAAAAAACTCTTTCCCTAAGTCACTTACAACTGCACTTCAAACTCCCAATTAACTATCCTTTGACCCTCCATTCACCATGGCACTACTGCAGCAGTCAATTTGCTCAACCACTCCATCTTCACTCCCTCAAGTCCAAGGGGCGCAGATTTGAACATATATTTTTTTATTCGTTCATGGGATGTGGGTGTCGCTGGCAAGGCCGGCATTTATTGCCCATTCCTAATTGCCCTTGAGAAGGTGGTGGTGAGCTGCCTTCTTGAACCGTTGCAGTCCGTGTGGTGAAAGTTCTCCCACAGTGCTGTTAGGTAGGGAGTTCCAGGATTTTGACTCAGTGACGATGAAGGAATGGCGATATATTTCCAAGTCGGGATGGTGTGTGACTTGGAGGGGAACGTGCAGGTGGTGTTGTTCCTGTGTGCCTGCTGCCCTTGTTCTTTCAGTTGGTAGAGGTCGTGGATTTGGGAGGTGCTGTCGAAGAAGCCTTGGCGAGTTGCTGCAGTGCATTCTGTGGATGGTACACACTGCAGCCACAGTGCGCCGGTGGTGAATGGAGTGAATGTTTAGGGTGGTGGATGGGGTGCCAATCAAGCTGGCTGCTTTGTCCTGGATGGTGTCGAGCTTCCTGAGAGTTGTTGGAGCTGCACTCATCCAGGCAAGCGGGGAGTATTCCGTCACACTCCTGACTTGTGTCTTGTAGATGGTGGAAAGGTTTTGGGGAGTCAGGAGGTGAGTCACTTGCCGCAGAATACGCAGCCTCTGACCTGCTCTTGTAGCCACAGTATTTATATGGCTGGTCCAGTTAAGTTTCTGGTCAACGGTGACCCCCAGGATGTTGTTGGTGGGGGATTCAGCGATGGTAATGCTGTTGAATGTCAAGGGGAGGTGGTTAAGCTCTCTCCAGTGCACAACTTTGTTTAGCTATTCATCGCCAGATCTGGCTGCATCACAATTAGCACTATTAGGCCTCACCCTCCTCTGCCAAGACCACCCACTACTCCAGGATCATCCCCAGCTTCTTTTATCCACTACCAACCATCTCCTCAAACCCCTCTGCCCTTCCCTCTCCAATCCCAAACAAGTGAGAGGAGCTCAGGGATTTCTTTGTCTCTAAGATTGAGACGATTCGTTCAACTACCTCTGCTGCTTTCACCCCTTCCTCTTGCCCACCAAACCAAACCTCCCCCCAGGATCCTCCCCGCCTTAGCCCTGAAAGCATGTCTTTCTCTAGTTGCTCTCATCTGTCTCCTCATGCCTTCTCTGAGCTCATCTTGTTTATGGGAACCACCTCTTGCTCTCTTGACCCTATTCCCACTAAATTGCTGACCATCTAACTTATCTTCCTGGCCCCCATGCTAGCTAACATTATAAATGGTTTGCTCTCCCCTCCCTTTCAAAACTGCTGTCATCACCCCCATCATCAAAAAGACCCACTCTAAACCCCTATATTCTTGCAACCAACCGTTCCGTCTCCAACTTTGCTTTCCGCTTGAACATGCACGACCTTTCCCGCAGCTCCAATCAGGTTTCCACCCATCACAGCCTTGATCAAAGTTAGAAATGGCATCCTCTGTGACTGTGACCATGGTGCATTATTCCTCCTCGTCTTCCTTAACTTCTCTGCAGCCTTTGACACAGTCGACCACATCATCTTCTCCAACTTCTGTCCTCCTTTGTCCAGCTCAGTGGGATTGCCCTCACTTGGTTAGACTTTTATCTGACTAATCGTAATCATAGCATCTCCAGCAATGGCTCCTCTTCCCACCCCGCATCATTACTGTTAAAATCCCTCAATGATCTATCCTTAGCCCCTTCCTCTTCCACAACTACAAGCTGCCCCTTAGCGACATCTTCCGCTGACATAGTGTCAGCTTCCACATGTACGCTGACAACACTGAACTCTACCCCTCCACTACCTCGTTTGACCCCTCCACTGCCTCAGTTTTGTCAGACTCCTTGTTCAACATCTGGTCTTGGATGAGCTGCAATTTCCTCCAGTTAAACAATTGGAAGACTAAAGCCATTGTCTGCTGTCCCCATCGCAAACTCTGTACCCTTGGTACCAATTCCATCTACTTCTCTGGTCATTCTCTCAGCCTGAACCAGGCTTTTTCCAATGTTAGCATCTTATTCAACCCAGAGCAGAGCTTCTGACCCCATGTCCTCTCCATCACAAAGACAGCCTTCTTCCACTCCGTAGCATCACTCGCCTCAGCCTTTGCTTCAGCCTAACTGCTGATAAATCCCTTATCCACGCCTTTGTCACCTCCAGACTCGACTAGTCCAATGCTATCCTGTTGGCTTCCCATCCTCCATCCTCTGTAAACTTCAGCTCATCCAAAATTCTGTTGCCTGTATTCTATCCCGCATCACGTCCTGCTCACCCATTACCCCTGTTCTTTCCATCAGGTACATTGTTTTCCGGTTCCCCATGCCTCAAATTCTCAACCTGGTCTTCAAATCTATTTATGGGCCCTGCCCTGGCCCTCTCTATCTCTGTAACCTTCTCCAGTCCTACATCCCTCCCATGAACTCTTACTCTGGACTTTTGTGCAACTCCCCCGCTCCTTCCCCCACCATTGGCAGCTGTGCCTTCTGGGCCCCATGCTCTGTAATTTCCTCCCTAAACCTGTCCACCTCTCCACCTTCCTTTCCTCCCCTTGAAGGCCCTTCTTAAAACTCACCCTTCCTAATATTCCTTTCCTTGCCTTAGAATCCATTTTGTCTGATTACGGTTCTGTGAAGCACCTGGGCTGTTTTCCTATGTTAAAGGTGCTACATAAATACAAACATACGAAACTGATGGGCAGGAAAAGACTAGCTGGTCCATCATGCCTGCCCCGCATTATGATAACTGGAGCATCATGACGAGACACTTCTTTACACCCCAGCCCTGCAGCCATGTAATCTCCTGGGAAATACAAGGTGTTGTTGTATATAAGGCTAAGTGGAATAGGATAGGTTAATCCTGAGCACTATTTCAAGTTAAACCATGACTGCAGGCAAAGGGACATAAGTACAAACGAGTAATAGGGAAGTTCAGGACTGGCTTCTTCACACAGAGTGATTTGTGTCTGGAATGGTCTTTAGGTAGGTTGGTGTCAGAAAAAATATTTGGAATCATTCAAGTCACAGTTGGATACTGTGATGGGGTCGTAGGTTTTGATGGAAGATGGGCTGAATGCAGCTTTGTGATTGGATAACACAAAGGGTGTTATTTTGGAAGATGACTAGGTTACCAAATAATTACACAGAGGAAGGAGATTTGGCCCATCTTAGTTCAGCCATCCAGAAAGACCCTACAGTCGTCCCATTGCAGCATCCAATTGTTTCTTCAATATTTACAGCTTTTTTGACTGCACAATTCTATCTGGAAGCCTATTTCATGTGTTGATCACATTTTGTTTGAAGAAGCCCATCCTGATATCAATTGTAAATTTGCCTTTTACTAGATTGAACCTGCGCCCCCTTGCCACACTTTCACAATTTAGTTTGAAGTAATTTTCCAGATTTACCTTTTCCATACCGTTCAGTAAGATCACTTGATCCTCTTCTAACCTTTGTTTTTTTTTCTCAGATGCTTCCTACTGAGGCTGAAAACCCTACATTTCCTTGGTCTCTTCTCCGAACTCAGACCTCTAATATTGGGAATAAGCCCTGTGGCTCTTCATGTTGCCTCTACTTTGTACCTCTGCCCCTAAATGTCTCCCCTGTGCCGTGGTGACCAGAATGAGGGAGAAATTAAGAGAAACAAGCAAAAGACCATGTAGATAAAATAGGGAGATTATAGCAATCATTGTTGAGAAACCCGCTAATACGATAAAAATAAAGAAGACAGGGCAGTGATTTGTCTCTCAAGAGCTAAAGCTGTGAATATAGCAACATAAGTTAATGGGCTGGTGGGAAGAGCAGAGGAGGAGGTGGTAATCTTGCTCCATATGAGAGTTTTTGAAAGTTAATGACATAGTCTGAAGTACTCAAGGGTAATTTCAGGCACAATGCCCTAAATTTGAAAGATAAAGGCTGAAAAGTTTTGTTTTCTGGTTTACCACGGGTCTTTGTGAAAGGTAAAAGGTCTTGTCAAGAGGTATAGGTGTTAATGAATGGTTGGCCAGTTTGTGGAGAGCAGTTGGTGCTGGCTTTATAGACAATTCGGACTATTTGGTTCAGAAAGGATGAGCTGCACATGAACAGGGCAGGACCAGTGAGATGAGCTCTGTATATAGTGGAAGGAATTGATGTTCATATCTACTAGATATAGAGGTGACAATTGTAAACAATTTTACAACACCAAGTTATAGTCCAACAAATTTATTTTAAATTCCACAAGCTTTCG
This sequence comes from Heptranchias perlo, assembly GCF_035084215.1. Classification (NCBI taxonomy): domain Eukaryota; kingdom Metazoa; phylum Chordata; class Chondrichthyes; order Hexanchiformes; family Hexanchidae; genus Heptranchias; species Heptranchias perlo. The sequence goes on along the minus strand of NC_090348.1, from coordinate 11,698,296 downwards.
GAGGCTTCTTCCTTCGTCAGGTGAACCCCAGTCCATCACCGGCATCTCCACTTCAAGATATAGAGGTGGGGAGGGTTTGGAGCCTGATCTGTCCAAAAGCAGATGTTGGAGGATGATCAAGGAGGTGGTGAAAAAAAATATGAAGCAGAAAGTGAAGCCAGACTTAGTAAATGAACACAAAGTAACCAAACATAAGATAAAGGTAATGGGGGTTATTTTGACTGTGGGCGATAGGATAAAACAGGCGATTTCGGATCAGCCGCCCGTTATACACCTCTCCCGATTTTAATTTCCTTTGAAGTCAATGAAAATGAACATTGGGAGAGATGTACAACAGGAGGCTAATCCAATATCGCCTGCTTTACACTGTCGCCCGGAGTCAAAATTACCCCAAATAAATGCAACAAAGCGTTCGTACCTGGATGGTGAAAACATTCCGAGCAAGATGCTTGGGTTAGAAGCAGAGGGCAAACTTTGCAAATGGGCTTGAATCTGTGCCTCCCAGGAGTGAATATCGGGAAATCACAGGTGCTGCCCCACAATTTTCTATCCAGTTGGAAAATCATGGTGATCATGCCTGGTGGAAATCCCACCAGTTCCACCTCTTGTAAGACCAGTGGCAAGTACATCTGCATAAAGACGTACTTGCCATACAGGGCTGTGAGGGGGGCCCACAAAGCCGCATTCAAAAGTCATTCAACCCGAGAGAGATCAATTGCCATTTGGATTTTGATGGACCAGTGATAAAGCACCTTCTATCACTTCATTGCTGGAGATGCTATGGCTACGAGTAGTTAGGTAAGAGTGGAACAAAAGTGAGGGCAATTTCACAGTGTGCAACTGCAAAATCCTGCTGGGTCTGTGGGGAGAGCACTCCAGTAATGACGGTACCGGTGCAGGCGCTTGCCCCCTATTATTTAAATGAGCACGTCCCCACGATTTGAGACAGGGTCAAGATGAGGGCAAACGGGTAGATAGAAGTCCCATCCTGCTGTACACCTGAGAGTGCAGCAATTTCTAGCCCCTTGTATTTTTGCCAGGTTACTTGCCAGTGTCAGGTGTGGCTCAGTTGGTAGCACTCTTGCCTCTAAGTCATGAAGGTTACATGTTCAAGTTCCACTCCAGAGACTTGAATGTAAAATCTAGGTTGACACTTCAGTGCCATACTGAGGGAGTACTGCACTGTTGGAGGTTCTGTCTTTTGGATGAACCGTTAAATCCACATCTGCCCTCTCAGATGAACGTAAAAGATCCCATAGCACCATTTTGAAGAAGAGCAGGGGAGTTCTCCCCAATGTCCTGGCCAATATTTATTCCTCAACCAACATCACTAAAAAGATTATCTGGTCATTATCTCATTGCTGTTAGTGGGACCTTGCTGTACACAAATTGGCTGGCGTGTTTCCTACATTACAAGATTGACTACACTTGAAAAGTACTTCATTGGATGTGAAGTGTTTTGAGACGTCCTGAGGTCATGAAAGGCACTATAGAATTGCAAGTCTTGCTTACATGTGCAGATTACTGTTTTGCATTGCGTGGTACAGGCACTTTAATGAAAGGCATCATCTGTCAGAGCCTGCCTTACGACTCTTGCTGAACGAACGATTGGTTCTGCAGACATGGTTTCTGGCTACAGTTGGGATGCTCTTCTGCCAGTGGTTGGGACTTGTTCTCTTCTTCAGCCTGGTGCAGGACAGTCCTCCTTTTCAGGTGACAATGTGCAAGGTGCAGCGGGCTGTAATAATCTTGGATGCCTTGACCAGGCAAAAGGTGATCACTCTTGTTGGTATATGGATTCACTGGTACCAGCAACTGCTGCAAAGATCTTGCTCAAGTAACCATTCTCCATCCGTGAGCCCAGGCAGTGAGTGTCAGTGGATTAGTCGATGAGTATCGCAGGCAGTCCTGACCTCAAACAACATCACACACACACGCGCATTTTCCAGTGGAAGCCACTGGTTGGTGATCAGGAACGGGCACTGTGTATGGATTTTTCCCCTCCCTATCCGAAGGCGCATCTCAACTGCTGTCCTGGATAAGATCAGCTAATTCAGCACAGACTGGAATACTAACCTGGGTCTTACTGCTCTGCATGGCCTTAGTGCCACACAAAGCAGTGTCTTCACCCACTAAGGTATGGGAGAAGCTGAAAAGCAATTTTTTTTTTTAAATGGACATGCAGCTGATCTCTTGGTTTTAATGGCCCTCATCACTTTGCAGTAATTTTGTGAACTTTTAAAATCAACAAATCACAAGAAGATACACTTTTCTGATTTCTTTATTGGGACTTCAGATTCCAGTTCCTTCACCTGCCTCCGCTGTGCTTAACTTGAGGTGCTGCACTTGGAAAAAAAAATGCGAGTGATGTTCAAAATCCTGAAGCTGCACTTACCTCAACCGGCCAGAGTGTGTCGTGCGTCAGCAGAAGGCCGAATCGATCCATCCTGAACAAGTTCAGATAAATCCAAATAGATCGGAATTGGCTCACTTCAGATTAAATTCTGATTTTCAAAAGACTCATCCTGGGCTGCCGTATAATCTTCAGCAGCTTGAACAATACTGAGCCTTCACTTCAAATGCAACTCTTCATCATTTCTGCCAATACCCATCATACCCACCAAGCTACCACACCGATGAATAGAAGAGATTATTAACACAAATAGTAGAAGCAATCACAGACCAATCCTATGGGCTGAAATTTTTTTTAAAAATCTGTTAGATGTGAAATTATTCCAAAGAGGTTTCATGAAATAAAACCTTATTGGAATTGGTGTCTGATTGCCACTCAAGGTTAGGGATCAGAGACAACTGTCTGATCATTCATGGAAAGACGAGAGTTGTAAGCAGAACACTTTTCTATAAAGAAAAGGATTAAGATTTGCAAAAAAACTGAGGAGAAAATACTCAGATATTGTGTCCTCTGTATTGAGAGTTCATAACTTTAACCTGACAAAATATTTAATTGAAGGGC